>NC_092415.1:44445180-47183930 GCF_040894005.1 Engystomops pustulosus
GCAGTTGAGAGCAGGGATTCCATTTATACCGTATATAGTAACAGCTGAGAGCAGGGATTCCATATATACCGTATATTGTAACAGCTGAGAGCAGGGATTTCATATATACCGTATATAGTAGCCGGTGAGAGCAGGGATTGCCTATATACCGTATATTGTAGCCAGTGAGAGCAGGGATTGCCTATATACCGTATATAGTAGCCGGTGAGAGCAGGGATTGCCTATATACCGTATATAGTAGCCGGTGAGAGCAGGGATTGCCTATATACCGTATATTGTAGCCGGTGAGAGCAGGGATTGCCTATATACCGTATATAGTAGCCGGTGAGAGCAGGGATCGCCTATATACCGTATATAGTAGCCGGTGAGAGCAGGGATTGCCTTTATACCGTATATAGTAGCCGGTGAGAGCAGGGATTGCCTATATACCGTATATAGTAGCCGGTGAGAGCAGGGATTGCCTATATACCGTATATAGTAGCCGGTGAGAGCAGGGATTGCCTATATACCGTATATTGTAGCCGGTGAGAGCAGGGTTACCCTGTGCTAAGAACAAGGTTTTTATTTATGTGTCCCCTACTAAATCTTTCATCTCCCATGTCCTCCGCAGCAAACTGAATCATCCTCCATGATCTGAGATGACGTGATTGAGGATGATTAAGGGTGATTTCTGCAACACGTTTTTTTGTGTTTTTGCTTGAATTCAAAACTCTATTCTATGAAAATGATGTGCTGTAAAATACTGCACTTACTGAAATCATGACCTACAATTTGAGTGACTCCCTAAACATTCCCCTATCCTTAAATATCCTTATTTAAGTTATGCTGAGTCGGGAGAGTCGGGGGGGTCACATTTTTATAAAAAAGCAAAATCATACTTTTGAGGGACCTGCTCAGCTTACAGGTCACTTTTAGAGGCTTAAATAATAGTAAAACACAATAAATTAACCAATTTTAGAAATGACACCCCTCAATGTAGGTAAAACAAAATCAGGTGCAATTTTGAAATCAAATGAAGGTATTGGGCTAAATGAAGGTATTTTTCAAAAAATGTACATATGCTCAGTGGATAAAATACCAAAATGCTCCACATCGTTTCATACCCCCTTAACCTGCTGTATGGGCACACACCAGGGCACTGAAGGGAAGCTGCGCCATTCAGAGAAGATTTGCGTTGTCATTTTTAAAAAGCTATACAATCTTAATTTTATTTTGGCAATTTGTACATATAAGAGTTTATTTCTGCAAGATTAGATGCATTTTAAAAAAATACTTTATTTTAGTGGGTCTTTAGCTGATTGATGAGATTTTATTAACTCTTAAATATGTAAAAAAAAAAAAAAAAAGAAAATCCTCAGTTCTCATTTCAGATATTTTGCATTCTTTTTGGGCCGTTCCATAGCATAAAAATAATATAGTTTCTTTTTTCATTCTATCACTATGATTACGGTGATACATCATTCATATAGTTTGTATTTTTACAATTGTACTGAAGTTAAACTAATATAGAGAAAATCTCACTTACATATATGTGAGATAACTCATTGGGGTACATTTACTCACCCGTCCCTTTGATGCCGCCGATCCGGAATGTCCGAAGAGGATTCAGAGCTGCGCAATCCACAAAGATCATGCGTCCAATTTCCTGCATGTGTCGCTTCCCTGCTGAGGTCCGCTGGAGTTCACTTTCTGCTTCCGCTTGCATGTGAGTGCACGGTTTGTCCGAATCAGTCGGGTTGTCCGACGGCCATGCCCCCGATTTGTGTCGCATGCAAGCCAGGATCGATGTGTCACAATCTGATCGCGTTTGTCAAAAACCCGGGCAATTCAGGGTAAATCGGAAAAATTTGCAAAACCCGACGGAATTGTGCCCCAATATATAAGTATATATAACTCTCTTATATATACTTATAGTATCGCCATCTTTCCGAAGGCATAACTTTAGTATTTTTCAGTTGACAGAGCTGGTTGACAGCCATTTTGGCACATATAACATTTTTGTAAAGGGTTTTGAGGAAAAATTTACATTTCTGGCAAGTTTTTTGTGTTTTTTATTTACGGCGTTCACAGAGCAGGTCCACTAATATTTCCACTTTACATCAGATTGTTTAGGACATGGCCATCCCAAATATGTGCTGCTTGTTTTGTGATTTTTATCTTTTTTGTACTTTATTAGATGTGTATGGGAAATGGTGGTGTTTAGGGGACTTTCCCATTATTTATTTTTATTTTTAAAAAATGTGTTTATTGTTTAAAAACTTTTGTTCCACAGGTACACTTAAACAAGCAATCCTCTGATTATTTGTTCAAGCTCTTATTGTATTACACATTGTAATACAAATGTATTGCTATGTGTTATGTAACCTACTGAGCCTGCTGCCCAATACGCAGCTGACACCCGCAGCTTCTGGCACTGACTGCGCTTCGGAGCCGGTGCCAGAAGCAGGAGGTAATTGTACGGCGCGGCTTGGGAAGTTACCTCGGCCTGTGCTGTATAAATACATCCTGCGCATGGAAGGCATTAAAGGAAATATACCATCAAAATCAAGCATGATAAACCAGGAACCACTTACTATGTATAGTTATAGTCTACTCTAATTCCTCTTTAATCTAGCTTTACAGACCGTTACACTGTCTCACCCTCCTCCCCCCCCCCCCGCTCTTTTAGCGCTTGTGCAGTGAGCACTTCCTGCTGTATTCTCAGTGCAAGACCGTGTAACAGTCTGTAAAGCCAGATCACAGAGGAGCTAGGGGAGCCCATCAGGGTCATTAGCATTATTTTAAAATCTGATTTTAAAAGTAAGGAGGCCATGGATTACATATATAAGTAGATTACCACAATTACGGTGCCTGGATCATGTATGTGCCCCTGGTTTATCCATGCTTGATTTCCTTTAAAGCTGATACACAGGCGGGAATCTACTAAGACTGGCATTGTAACTGTGCACCCGTATCTACTAGTTAGTAGATAGTAGTTCGGACCAAATCCCAGGTCTGAACTGATGGAGACTTCTGCTATAGTTTCCCGCCGTTCTCCAGGGGAGACTATAGTAAATGTGGCTGGCCAATGCATTAATGCCCCTGCACGCTACCTGCTCGCCCCACTCCTGGGAATTGGTGGAGATTTATGTACCACTCGGTATAATGAATCTTTCCCACTGTCTTGTGTCTTGTGCAGCTCCAGAAGGTTGGATATATGTCTCTGGGTTACCATGTCATGCCCCATCCCCTGAAGAATTTGTATATATTACAGTCTATACGTTTGCCCACAAAGCTACTAAAATAAATTGGATATTATTACTTGAATAAACTTTAGAAAGAGGCAGTCACGTCTGGACAACGCATCGCCAGGTTTTGCATTGATGAGGGTCATTCTGCTCCCTACTAATACATTAAAGAACAGGATCCCATCTATATAAATGTATTGCCTTGTTAATAGAACACTTACATGGCTTAAGGCAAGAAATAGAAATAAGTTAAATCCATTATCATAACAAATGTAAAAAAGTAGGGCTAGAAGGGTCACGAGGTCTCCAGACACAGATGGCCACCACTCTATGAGCAGTGCTCTCGGCTTAATTGGCTTTCTAAGGCTCCATCTGTGGCGACTGGCTTGATTTTCCAGTGGGTGTAAGGTCCTTAGTATATTCTAGCTGCATCACATTAATTTGTCACTGAAAGGTCACAGACTGAAAAGGTCACAAGGTGTCCAGACAGAATTTTCTAAAATATGCATGGGTGTACTGAAGGGGCAGCGAGTATACAAGCTGCTACAGGGGGCCGCAAAGTGCATGCAGATCAATAGAAGATCTAAAGAAAGCCCCATATTTTGTGCACTCCTTGCTCTCAAGTTCCCTTCTTTCTGTTCTTTCACTTGTTATGCAATGATATTATTTTGTGTTTTATTAATGCTAATACATCATGGAGTGAATTATCCCTGCATTCTAACACTTGTTCCCTGCATCCACTTATTAGGGTTATATCAATTTTTGCACATATTCTGTGGTTTTACGTATTAACTAGATTGTCCTTTCACCGTGAGAGAACTGTGTGAATGATTTCCCCCTCCATGCACAATGACTATATATAGATGATGTCACAGCTTATCTCCTCCCCCTCCCTGTACAATGACCTCTATATAGATAACACTGACCCATCATTACATCACTACTGACAATAGATGAGGTCACAGCTTATCTCCTCCCCCACCCGGTACAATGACCTCTATATAGATAACACTGACCCATCATTACATCACTACTGACAATAGATGATGCCACAGCTTATCTCCTCCCCCTCCCTGTACAATGACCTCTATATAGATAACACTGACCCATCATTACATCACTACTGACAATAAATGATGTCACTGCTTATCTCCTCCCCCTCCCTGTACAATGACCTCTATATAGATAACACTGACCCATCATTACATCACTACTGACAATAGATGATGTCACAGATTATCTCCTCCCCCTCCCTTTACAACGACCTCTATATAGATAACACTGACCCATCATTACATCACTACTGACAACAGATGATGTCACAGCTTATCTCCTCCACCTCCCTGTACAATGTCCTCTATATAGATAACACTGACCCATCATTACCTCACTACTGACAATAGATGATGTCACAGCTTATCACCTCCACCTCCCTGTACAATGTCCTCTATATAGATAACACTGACCCATCATTACCTCACTACTGACAGTAGATGATGTCACAGCTTATCTCCTCCTCCTCCCTGTACAATGACCTTTATATAGATAACACTGATCCATCATTACATCACTACTGACAATAGATGATGTCACAGATTATCTCCTCCCCCTCCCTTTACAACGACCTCTATATAGATAACACTGACCCATCATTACATCACTACTGACAATAGATGATGTCACAGCTTATCTCCTCCTCCTCCCTGTACAATGACCTTTATATAGATAACACTGATCCATCATTACATCACTACTGACAATAGATGATGTCACAGATTATCTCCTCCTCCCTGTACAATAACCTCTATATAGATAACACTGACCCATCATTACATCACTACTGACAATAGATGATGTCACAGCTTATCTCCTCCCCCTCCCTGTACAGCAGGGGTCTCAAACTCAATTTACCTGGGGGCCGTTGGAGGTAGATTCTGGGTAAGGCTGGGCCGCATCAAGTTTTCCACACAAAATGCGCTTACAAAATATCATTATTCAGATTCAAATGTCACGGCGTCTCCCAGTGCAAGGAAAGCCCCAAGCTGGGAGACGTGTTTTCTCTATGAACGCGTCCTGTGTACCGAGGGGTCCCAAGCTCCTACCGCACTGAGCCCAGTCAGGGACACTCCATTCCCCCCCCCCCCCCCACCCGGTACTTGCCTCCCCGTGTCCCTCCCATCGAAGAAGATGAAGTCGCCGCTCTGACCTGCACCAAGTGCGTTCAGAGCGGCGACTTCATCTTCTTCAAGTACCGGAGGGAAGTGGATTAACCGGTTACGGGCCCTTTCCTGTTTTTTCATGTCCATTTTTCACTCCCCACCTTCAAAAAACTATAACTTTTTTATTTTTACACGTAAAGAGCTGTGTGATGGATTGTTTTCTGCGTAACAAATTGCACTTCATAGTGATGGTATTAAATATTCCATGCCATGTACTCGGAAGCGGGAAAAAAATTCCAAATGCAATGAAAATGCATTTGCGCCATTTTCTTGTGGGCTTGGATATTACGTCTTTCACTGAGCGCCCCAGATGACATGTCTACTTTATTTTTTGGGTCGGTACGATTAAGGGGATACCAAATTTGTATAGGTTTTATAATGTTTTCATACATTTACAAAAATTAAAACCTACTGTACAAAAATATTTTTTTTTATTTTGCCAAATTCTGGCGCTAATAACTTTTTCATACTTTGGTGTACGGAGCTGTGGGTGCTGTCATTTTTTGTGAAATTTGATAATATGTTCAATGATATCATTTTTAGGACTGTACAACCTTTTGATCACTTTTTATAGATTTTTTTTATATTTTTCAAAATGGCAAAAAAGTGCCATTTTCGAATTTGGGCGCTATTTTCCGTAACGGGGTTAAACGCACTGAAAAACCGTCATCATATTTTGATAGATCGGGCATTTTCGGACGCGTCGATACCTGATATGTTTATGATTTTTACTGTTTATTTATATTTATGTCAGTTCTAGGGAAAGGGGGGTGATTTGAAATTTTAGGTTTTTTTATTATTATTTTTTTTTTTTAAACTTTTTTTTATTTTTATTTATACTATTTTTCAGACTCCCTAGGGTACTTTAACCCTAGGTTGTCTGATCGATCCTATCATATACTGCCATACTACAGTATGGCAGTATATGGAGATTTTCCTCCTCATTCATTACAATGTGCTATCAGCACATTGTAATGAAGGGGTTAAAACGAAATAGCCTCGGGTCTTCGGAAGACCTGAGGCTACCATGGAGACGGATCTCCGCCCCCCGATGACGTCACGGGGAGCGGTGATCCCAGGTAAGATGGCGGCGCCCATGCGCCGCTATCTTTTTGAGGCTGCCGGCAGCTTTGTCGGCAGCCATCGCTGTGAAAGCACCCGCGATCGGTGCTAGCACCGATCGCGGGTGTTACCGGTAAGCCTTTGCTGCAATATGCAGAAAAGACTTACCGGCTATGGAGAGGGCTCAGCCCGTGAGCCCTCTCCATGCAGCGCGACCAGGTGGGGGCCGCAAAATATTGTCCCGCGGGCCGCGAGTTTGAGACCCCTGCTGTACAGTGACCTCTATATAGATAACACTGACCCATCATTACATCACTACTGACAATAGATGATCCACATCCACCTTTTGAAAGATATTAAAGTGAAACTTTCTTTGTATGTGTATTGAAATGTAACCAGGATCATTCTCCATACTCTGTAATCAATAATTACAATATAATAAATAAATATATAGATATATGTACTTTAGGAAAGGATATAACAGTTTCTGGCTACATCTAAAATATCTATACTATACATATCTAAATATGTCTAAAATTGTCATAAAAAACAGACCTTCAGCAGGTAATACCTGCCTCGACCTGGGTTCCCTCTTTTCCCTTTTCTTTACCTCCAATATTTTCCTATGTTTTTCTTCTTTATTTCTTTCTATTCTACTCTACTCTACATTACTAGAAAAAAGGAAAAAATAGGATATTGTATATTGTATTAAATATGAAATATTTTTTCTTTTTTTTCTAGGATAATGATATTATATTCTGAATTGAGATATATACAATGTTAATATACACAGCTTTTTAGTAAGTATAAAACAGAAATAATATACCATATATACTCAAGTCAAGCACAAAAAATGTGCTGAAAAACCAAAACTTGGCTTATACTCTAATTAAAAAAAAAAAAAAAAGTCAATACTCACATCTCCAAACTCCCCACTCCTTGCAGGTCCTCTTCTCAGGTCCTGCAGCTTGTGCACTGCTGACGTTGCACACAGTATGATGGCAGCAGCGGCTGATATCAGAGCCTATGCGCCACACACAATGCCGCATAGATCTGCCAGAAGACCTGCAGGGGGCGTTGGAAAGGTGAGTATTGACTTTCTTTTTTCTGTGCTGGGCATACTGGGGTTGACTATATACTGTAGAGAGGCTGGCTATGTACTGGGGACTAGGGCTGCTGGCTATATACTACGGTCAAGGGCTGCTGGCTATATACTGGGGCAAGGGCTGGTGGCTATGTACTGGGGGCAAGCTGGCTGGCTATATAGCAAGGCAGGTTGGCTGGCTGTATCCTGGGGGTTGGCTGGCTGTATACTGGGGCTGGCTGGCAATATGCTGGGGGAAGGCTGACTATATACTGAGGGCTTGCTATATACTTGGGGCTTGCTGGCTAAATACTGGGACAGGGGCTGGCTATATACTGGGGCAAGGGCTGGCTACAGTACCATACCATAAGAGAGCCAATTAAAATATAGAATGTATTTCCATTCCGTATGGGAATGTATAAATCTATGGGAATGTATAAAATACAGTTGCATACATGCTGCATATGGTTGTGCACCGTATTCTGCCATATAAACGTACAGTTTCCAGGGAGACCTGAACCAGTGGGAGGTGAATTCTGTTAGCTGGCCAATAGTCAGCCATACATAATTTGCCAGCCCACCATATTTTATACGGCATGGATACAGTGACATACGGATAATAATTGTCACTTATGTACAGATTCATACAGGTTCATACAGCACAGAAATACAGGGCTGGAGAAATCAGCCTTAGGCTACATTCACACGATGTATGCCCGCCATATGGCGGGCATACATCGTCGCTGGGGAGAGGAGGAGGGGGAGACCTATCTTTCTACAAGCTACAGTACGGTACTGTGAGGCCATATAAGTGTATGGGGGATGTATATACATCATATACGTGTCGGCGGTATATATGTCCCCCATATGTTTGTGTGAATGTAGCCTTAGGCATCCACAGCAAGCTCAAACAAGATGGAAGGATCCAAATATGGCAAAAGAACAGAAGGAGAAAATGAACAATTGCAATATAACATATATTTGTTATAACATATATAAATATAATACAGTGATATGTGATACCTTCCCTGTACATGACACACAACATGTATTGCAGCTCTTCAATGTCTCTGCTTTACCACTTGACTTTCTGAATATCAGATATTAAAACATAACGTAGAATGCAATTAGATATTTCCTACCTGCATTGCTACAGATATTTAACTATTTTTAGTATTGTGATCCAGTCTTACTTTTATGTGCTTTGTCTCCAATCTGAGGATGTATCTCCACATAAACTCTGTACACCTTTAGTTAATACTCGCCAGGCATTTTCACCCAAGTGTTATATTGAGACACAATTAAAACCTCACCTTGCACAAAAGGCATATTCTTCAGTGTTCATGCCTACACAGTCTCTCCAGATGCACTTGACATTAATGGCTAGCACTTATCTATCAATTCACTATTACTCCTACTGTGCCTCTACACTTTCCATTATATGACTTGATTGTTAACCCATTTAGGGACTTGTTGTTGTCTTATGTTTTGTTGCAGAGGAGATACTGTGATTTCTTCCCTCTGGAGTGGCAGATATGCATGCTAGGTAGAGATGAGAGATAGGGGCAACGCCAGTACCGGCATTGGACGGGCAAGTGCTCGTGGGCTCATCACATTCCCCAGCATCTTGGCGGTGCCTGGGTGCTGCGCTGAAAAGCAGTGCATTCTTTTCTTCACAGCGCGACTGCCAGCAGAAGACCAGAAAACAGGAGAGCAAGAGCCCTGGCAGGACCAAAGGACTGAGGGGAGTATTACTGTTTTTATCTTTTTATTGGCCACATTCAGTCCATGGGGGGTGAGGGGGACCCAGGCTGTATAAAGTTAATCCATGAGGAGTGGGACCCCAAGCTGTATAAAGTTAATCCATAAGGGGTGAGGGGGCCCAGGTTGTATATAGTTAATCCATGGGGGATGAGGCGCCGGGTCATATATGCACCTGCTGGAAGAAAATATGGCCGTGTCCATGAGAGACGAAAGAAGAGGAGCCGCGGAGAAGAAAGAAGACGGGACGCATCAACATCGGGGACATCGGGGAGCCGTGCCGACATTGGAGAGTCAGTATATAAGTTTTTTTTTAAGTGCTGGGGCTGGCAGGCTGTATACTACTAGGGGCTAGCTGTATACTACTAGGGGCTGGCTGTATACTACATGGGGGTTGGATGTATACTACTAGGGGCTGGCTGTATACTACATGGGGGTTGGATGTATACTACTAGGGGCTGGCTGTATACTACTGGGTGCCGGCAGGCTGTATACTACTTGTGGCTGGCTGTATACTACTAGGGGCTGGGTGTATACTACTGGGGGCTGGCAGGCTGTATACTACTGGGGGCTGGCTGTATACTACTAGGGGCTGGCAGTATACTACTGGGGGCTGGCAGGCTGTATACTACTGGGGGCCGGCAGGCTGTATACTACTGGGGGCTGGCTGTATGCTACTAGGGGCTGGCTGTATACTACTGGGTGCCAGCAGGCTGTATACTACTGGGGGCTGGCTGTATACTACTAGGGGCAGGCTGTATACTACTGGGGGCTGGCAGGTTGTATACTACTGGGGACTGGCAGGCTGTATACTTCTAGGGGCAGGCTGGCTGTATACTACATGGGGGCAGGCTGGCTCTATACTACATGGGGGCAGGCTGGCTGTATACTACTGGGGGCTGGCTGGCTGTATACTACTGGGGGATGGCTGGCTGTATGCTGCTAGGGGCTGACTAGCTGTATACTACAAGGGGCTGGTGGCTGTATACTACTAGGGGCTGGCAGGCTGTATACTACTGGGAGCTGCCTGACTATATACTACTGGGGGCTTGCTGGCTATATACTGGGGGGGGGCTGTGACCAATGCATTCCCCCCCCCCCCCTCGGCTTATACTCGAGTCAATAGTTTTTCACAGTTTTTGGTGGTAAAATTAGGGGTCTCGGCTTATACTCGGGTCGGCTTATACTCGAGTATATACAGTAGATGCACCTGCCTCTTCATAAATTAGGCCCATGGTCTTCGCACGACTCTAACAGGGGACTTGAGTCTACTGTGGAAAGTTTTATGGCCCAATCTTTTCCCTGCCCTTACCATACCCCTGTTTTGGAAAGTGTAGAGGGGGATAAACCTCCATTTACCCAAAACATTTTGTGATATTGGGGGAGAAAAAGATGCAAACAAGTGGTTCGGGAATATTTCTATGCTAAAAAGGCTATAAACATGTCTTTCACTTTATCTCTTGGAACATAATATTTTTTTGGACAACTAGGTTTGTCATTGAGTGGGGTAGAGGTAGAATATGTAGACTGCAAAGTTTATATTTAGGCATCTATAGTATATAGATAATCTATATCATCTTTTATATTTATCTTTTATCATCAATCTACCAATTATCTATCTCCTAGAAAATTCTCCTTCAGTCCCATATTACAGATACTTAACTACTACTGTGTGTAACTACAGTGTTATTATTGTGTAACTACAGTGTTATTATTGTTATTAATGGAGCCTCTTACTGACTGTGACTGTTCATATAATAGTTTTATTTTGGGACCCCACTTTTAGTTTTGCCCAGGGCCCCACTTTGTCTAAAACTGTCCCTGAGTATACTGTACCTCAAAATGTTAGTCTAGATTTGTTTTTTTAGTTGATCCTGTTTTTAATCTTAAATCCCACAGTTTTGTATGGGAAGGAGTATTCTGTATTTTCTTCTTGTATCTTGCAAGATGTGCTTTGCTGAAGCTTTTGACAATTATTTTTGAAGATTTGATTCAGGTCCACAACAAAATGGTCCTAACAAATGGTTTGTTGCTCCAGTTGACCTGGAAATATGTAAATTATGCCTCTTTTTATTTAAAAAAAAACTAATATATCATTTCACTAATTTTTTAGGAAATTTTTATTTGGATTTGATGCCTGTAAAATGGAGAATCTACGTATCAATTTTCTGTAGAGGAAAGCCTTATTTGGCAAACCCTGAAAGGAGCTCTGTGATTCACTTTATTTATAAAAATAAAAATATTTAGGAAGTTGAAATTGTATCATTGAATAATGTAACAACATATTATATGCTTATTTGGTATAACATATCTCTGAAAACTATAATGAGTCTATAAAATGACTGATACATCCAGGTACTGGAGAGGGGGCCATCAGCAGTTTTGCCGTGTCAGCAGGCAACCATCGATCACGTGATCAATTAGAGGAAATGAGGAATGGACAGCACTCACTGAGCACTGTATATGGTGAAATAGAGAAGTGGCTATAGCTGCTTCTATCTTCTCTCCAGGGTCCTCAGATGACAGCTTTTCACAGATGGGCACCAAACTAATAGGTTGCACAAACCTTAATTCCATGCCATATATTTTTGGCACATGATCCAGAACTGGTTATTTTGAGTACAGACTGGAATTCCTTTAGAATCAAAAATACCAGATTTAAGTATTTAACACTGCTGGAACCTACATTGATAGGTTTGTTTGGAACCTACAATGGAAGGGTTTTTTCGAAACTCACATTGATAGTTTTCTTTTGAAACCCACATTGGTAGGGTTTTTTTTTAGCCCAAATTGGAAGGTTTGTTTGGAACTTACAATGGATAGTTGTCTTTTTTGGAAACTCACTTCCATAGGTTTTGTTTTAGAACCCACATTGGTAGGTTCTTTTGGAACCCACATTGGTAGGTTTCTTTTGGAAACCACATTGGAAGGTTTTAGGAAGCCACATTGGTAGTTATTTTAGGAACCCACATTGGATGGTTTAAGGAACACACGTTGAAAGGTATTTTGGAACCCACATTGGGTGGTTTTTGAGCATGAATATTTCTCTTGGATTCAAGGCAGATCTAGAACTTTCAGTTTTTTTTTAATCTTTGGCCTTGCGTATAAGCAATGTGGAAAATCCAAAATCAGCACAACATCTGAGCAGCTTCACAACACACCCAGCATGTATGACTATTGTTGTCGTCTTCCTATGTAGAACATTGTATATAGGACCTGTGTTGCTTGAAGATTTCCACCGTTCACCACAAGGAAAAAAAGGAAAGATTTTTTTCTTTTATCACGGTAGATGGTTTCCGCTTTACTACTTGCCAATAAATCAATTTTTTTGACCTCCCTCTTTCTCATTGTGAGCAATGACCTTAGGTGAGGCTGCTGTTCTGTGAATTGTCCTTAAGGGATGTTTTGCAATTGCTCCAATGATTTATTGCTGTTTCCTGGTCGCAATATTCGCAGATCTTCCACTCCTCGGAGGATTCACCGCCATTCCAGCTCCTTTTATTTGGAGATCAAGGCTCTCACAGTGGTTCACTGACTTCACAGAGCTTCAAAGGGGGTTGTATTAGACTTTAACATTGCAATAACCTATTTTTCATTTCTTCTGGAATTTCTCTTATAGATATTTTGTAGGGAATTTTTCATTGTCATGGTAAGATTCAATACATAGTGAGGCTTTCAGTCAATTGGGATGTGAGAAAGACCAATACCATAGTATACAAACTGGTTGTAATTATTGCTGGAAAACAGAATACAACCATGTATTAAACATATTTAGGGACTGTTACTTTTGCATTACATGATAGGACGTTTACATAGCAAGTACATGCAGTAACCAATCTGTTTCCTCATGTTCTTTTTGTTTACTATTCTATTTTGGAAATGATGACATGTAGAAAAATGTGAATTGTTATTGGCACATTATTTGGCATATTGGTTATTTCGATGTCATGTAGAATGCAAAAAATATAGAAGCATTAACACATAAATTACATTCATTTTAAATACATATCTGACCCTTTTAAAGATCACTGAGATAAAATACACTCTGGCTTTTTGGTACTTGGGCAGGAGTACTGGCCCACTCATAAAGGGCTAGGTTAATGGATCATGTACATTTACGATCTAAACATATATAACATATCATATCACATATAATGCATCTAGTTTATTTGCATTGAGTTCATTGTTCTCGTCACTGAATTACTTGCATGTAAATCAATATAATTGTTAGATTATTTAAATAAACAACCTATCATTTCCTTATAATAAACTAATCATATTACTGCACTATTTGTACTCAGTCTTATAATCTATCACTATCATACTAAAAACAATGCATACATATAGAACATATGACACATGGTTCACATTTCTGGTACAATAAAGCTGTAAAAAGATATTCACCTTCTGTTATAACTATGGTAATAAAGAATATTATTTATAGTCCCTGTAGGTTTGAAACGTCTATAATTAATGTATCTATGCAGGTACCTATTTGTCCATCATTCATCCATACTTATCTTCTTTTACTCATTGTATTCAAATCTCTCTGTATCTTTCTATATATCTATTTTATATCTGTGTTCTAAATATCTGTTATTCTATCTTCTTATCTATCTAACCATCATGAAATACATCATTTTTTTGTTATTGTGTTTATAACTTGTTCTATACCTGCAGTGTTCCTAGACCACCCTAGAGGGCGCCCTTGGGCTCTGCTGCATAGACAATATTGCTGTGGAAGCAAATTCTGACTGATGCAATCTGCTCTGCAGTAAAGGCGCAGTTTCTTAATAATGAAGACAAAACCCAAAAAATATCATGAATATGGTACTAATATATTTTTTTAATTAAAATGATTACTTTAACTATATGCATTTGTACTAGATGTAAAATAATTATCATCTGCATAAACATTCCTTTTGCAAAGGTACAAATATATCACATTAACCCTACAAGATCTGCAGGAATAAACTGAACAGCAGGCTCTCTATGGAGATAACGCTCCTGCTAATCCTCTCTGTGCTGTCCATGCATATTCAGTATGTTGAAGTCATCCTATATCTGACACTGACAGATTTCTATACACCTATTAATCTAATCCCTGGTTTGGGCTGATCTGGTGATTAAATAGTTACTGGATCCTGCACCAGTTACAACCACCAGGACTGGTGGATGACGTCTAATGCGGATTTTTATTCCAGACCTACACAAAATATAGGGTTATATTGTGCTGAAGAATAATAAAGCATCTATCTAAATCAGACCTTCCTTATAAAACCAATAGGAGATTATGCAGCACTACATGCCATTGCAACAAAGATAGCTACCTCGAAGGGTTAAATTAATTTTTTACATATATATTTTTATTATTATTTTAGTTAAATCAAAAGTGCAGATTGCGCAGATACAGCAGATCTGATGTCATTGGGCTCAGCAGATTATGATAGCCGAGCATTTACATAGAACTGCAGGTATCTACAGTGTTAATCTTAATTTGGACAGTTAGCAGAAAATGCATCTTTAGCAACCATTTCGAATAAACACCAAAAATAACCCTAAAATACTATATAAAATGATGTCTCCTCTGCCTCTGTCCCCATCCTCTATGCTGTGCCGCATTGTATTGCTGTATTATAGTGGATCCTGTACATAGAGTACAGTACTGCGAATGTCATGACATCAAGCATTTATTTCTTCTGAAGTCAAATACATGAAAATTTATAATATATTAAATTAAAAATGCATAAAAAAATCCAAAAACAAGAAATATATTTATAAAAGGAATAAAACAATAAATACTAAAGCAAAGTGGTGATAGAATAAACCAGAGCAGCTTTATTCTTAGTATAGAAAGCCATTGAGCAGCTGCATTGCTGATGGCCAGCTTGGATGCAGTCTGTTATCTGTAGCATGGTGTGACCCCTTAGTCTGGCTATTAATCACATTGATAGAAATGCAGTCTGCCATGCCTTACATATGCAGATGGTAATAGCTGGTGACCAAGTCAGTCCATGGGCTGTGGGGCCTTGGAAAGCATAGGAGACACAATAGCAGATTTCAGCACCCTGGACAGCGCAGTGTGAACGCTGCCTGACTGCGGGTGCTGAATACTCGATGCAGAATCTATCCTTTACACTAGTGACACAATGATATATTCACATTTATAATATTGACTTATTGCATGCATAATATATATAACATATAACATCTATATATATATACCAACACATCATCAAACCGCATGTATACGTCTTGATTTGTTGTATAAATGATGTGCGAGTGTTAAAAGCGTCAGTCATTTCCATAATTGCTCACATTTGTCCTATAATTACACATAAATGCTCTGATTGTGTTGCATTTCCATTTCCAGGGCTGAGACTCAATTACCACTCTAGGTGCCGGTGCAGACCAGGAGGTCTCCCGTGCGGTTTGTAGGCTCAGCTCTTGGCATTCACCGCGTGCCTTAATTGTATGACATTAAATCAAGGTCCGCTGTGAACACGGAGAGTCAGAGACTTGGGTCAAGACAAGATGGCGAAGAGTTCTGCATCACTCCAAGGACACTGGGCCCCTCCTTCACATCATCTTCACTAAGGAGTAGACTGTCACTGTCCAGATCCATTATTTTTCTTGGCAGGAAATCCTATTTTTGAGTTTCTCTAATACTGAATCCTCCTTGGCTCAGGAATTTTGATGTCCATTAAACAATTCTTCTGAGCAGAAGACCTTTCATTAGAAGTCTTGTGTTGGTCCTGAAGGAAATGTCAGGAGATGTCATCTTCCTATGTAATGAGACAAAATTCTACTCAATACCACCTGCCCATCCCAAGAGAATTTGGGAAGCCCATATGGCCTGGCTACTGTTTCCCTATTAGGAATTCTAAGCCTTTTACTGCCATTTAAATGCTTAAACTGATTTGGTGGAGTCCATATTGATTCTCACAGAGAAAAGCCTGCACCAAAAGATTGCTGCACTTTAGCCATTCTCGAGTCAATTTGTGAGAAACCCCTAAGACTGACCAAGGTTGACCTCTGTTTGCAGATGTAGGACTTGGCGTCAGGACCATAGAAGAAAAATGATCTTATTTGTTAGGCTGCAGATCCATTCTTAGCAATAGCAATGGGTGGATCCTCAAGGTTTCATTTCCATCTACTGCAGCAGAGATAGAAGAATGACTGGAGAGACGATTGAGAGGATCCAAGGAGGCAAGTGACAGATCCAGATCAAGCCTTAGGAGATATAAAGTAAAAGAATGGGGTCAATAAGGTGCAACCACAATCTACATTATAATACATTATAATATTATATTTATACTGTATATATTGGTCATTTTGGGATCTAGCTCTGGACATATATATATATATATATATATATATATATATATATATATATATATATATATGCTATACAATTTATCTATTACGTATAGGGGTGACCTGAAATGCTTAGAGTTGAACAGATCGAGATCAAGCCTTGGGAAATATGAAGTAAAACAATGGGGTCAATAAGCACAGCAACAATCTACATTTTATCTACATTACATCTAAATAATTAGATACTGCAATAGATGAAAAGTATA
The DNA here is from genome assembly GCF_040894005.1 of Engystomops pustulosus. Classification (NCBI taxonomy): domain Eukaryota; kingdom Metazoa; phylum Chordata; class Amphibia; order Anura; family Leptodactylidae; genus Engystomops; species Engystomops pustulosus. The sequence continues at coordinate 44,462,117 of NC_092415.1, forward strand.
TATATAATGCTCAGAGCTAGCTCCCTAAATGACAATACACAAGAAAATCACTCGATATCATAAAAGTATATGAAAATCAAAATACAAACAGTCACAATGATATAGTAATAGAATAAATAATACTGCACAATGGCTTCTGAAAATGATAAAAACAGTAAAGCAGATGGGCCATAACCACAGACTACACACATACATAAGAGAAAACCTAGATCTATCATACAATACACCAAAATGTGAAAAAGAGTCTAAAAATCATTCCAATACCATCAGTAGAGGTGCACTGCTCAGCCCAGGTGCTTGTGCTCTGGCTTGGGTGCATCTGTGGTCATATTTAGGGGAAGGAGGGATGCAGTGGTGCGGTCTTTCCCCCTCGCTTGCTGATCCAGAATTAGGGATTAATGGCTCTACAGCCAAACAAATAAGGCAACTGCCTTCAGCACAAGAGGATTACACGGAGCGCTGACGTCATCAGGCAGGCAGATGTTGGCTCCCAAAGTCCTCATCATCTCCCTGTGTCCTTGAAACCACAGAAAGCCCTGCACAATCTGGACTCCCAACATTCCCCATCATCATCATCTTCATCATCATCATCATCTTTCTGCTTTTATCGATTGTGGATCTTTATTTTCTTCTGGGGGCTTTTATAACACCTCTTTCTTTTTAAGGTCCAATAGGGTTTTGCCTGTTTTAAATACCAAGGTGCTTATCTAGAAAAGCTTAAAAAGCAAGGGAAGGATAAAGCAAAATGCTTCCTAATCACTCAGTAAGAAGCGCTTAACCTTTCTGTAGAGAGGGTTATCCTACACTTAATATGAAATATTCAGCTTCCAGTAGAAGTCAGCTGTGGATAAATGACCCAGAGCTTTGTATGTCTCATTGTGAAGCAGAGAGACCCCACATGTCTGCATTATCCTTCCTATACATAGCAAACAACACAGGCAACCAAGCGAAATGGATGAAACAATAGACACCACAAGCATCTGGCCAAGAAATGGCCACCTGATTATAAATACAATTGGATGGGTCTCCACAGGCAGGAAGAGCTTGCTGGGATGAATTATGCAAAGTAATGCAATGGAATTGTGCACAACTATATGGAGGTGCAACTGTGTGTAGGGGGGTGCATATAACATCAGCAGCATGGACCATAGTGTATCAATGAGTCCTTATAGAAGAGAATAACTTCTGGTAAACCCATTACATATTATTCCATAGATGGACTATAAATATATCATATTCTTGTCCTACTTCAAATGTCTTGTAAGCTAGCTGTAAATTGTATAGAACTGCATTATATATATATATATATATATATATATATATATATAGATAGATATATATAGATAGATATAACTATATATATATATATATATATATATATATATTATATATATATATATATATATATATATATATATATAGTTATATATATATAGTTATATATTTATATATAGCTGTATATATATATATATATATATGTATATATATATATATATATATATATAGAGAGAGAGAGAGAGAGAGAGAGAGAGAGAGTTACATGCATCTTAGATCAGCATTGAAATATCACATTCTAGCTATAATGTTAATTGTCTCACATGCTTGTAACATAGCACTGTAAAGCACTGCATTATGCTGAGATAGATAGATCAATAGATGATAGAGATATAGAGATATAGCTGTATAAATCATATAACAAAATGGAATATCACAACACATAGACAATACTACAGCTTGTGATATTAAATGTAGGGCATGATCACTGCTTATTTGTAATGACTACCATTGACAGCCATGATCTAATCTCAAAGATGGCTGCCCAATAGCACCAGTAGTAATAATCCATTCTATCAGTACAATATACTGCATTAATGCTTAGTACTGCCTAGAACCTAGGGTCGAAATTAGCCATTTTTGTCATTGTCGATGGTGATCATAGGTCAGTGGTTTTGATCATTTCATATATAATGAAAGTTTTTTATCTACTTGTAGTGAAGGTAATAATGTTATGTGATATACATGGAAAATGGATTATAGTAGTGTTAACTTTTTTATCCTTTGTAGGATCTGCATAACTGCAGTCTGTGGAAAAATTCTATATTACTGTATGCATAAAGGGAAGCAATGTGTCACAATGATGAGCAGCTCTTACTACTGTGCGTAAATATCACAGTTTCCCACAAATTGTATCCTTAATGTGCCACATAGATGATTCCATGTGCTGCCAGATCTGCACATAGACTACAGAAGGCCATGTATTTCCTCTATCTACCTCTCCTTACAATTCTTTCCATTCCTCTGTCTACAGCTTCTTCTCCTTGAAGAAATCAGGACTTGGAGAAACCTTTGTCCCGGAAGAAAATCTTGTCCACACAATAGCCCCTCGCCATTTTCCCTCTGCCAGGCACAAAGCCCCACAGCTTCTGCATGACACAAAGGAAGGAAGCTTGGGGGGGCCATAGGAATTCATTGCACATAGGAAATCTCTTCCAGCAGGGGCACAAAGTGTGCAGCTTCTATGGTGGGTATCATACTAAGGATAGGACATGCAAGCACAACAAAGCATTCTTCAACCTGGCAGTATGGATGTAACTGAAGTGGAGACTGGGTGCATAAAAATACAAAGCAGAAGGCTATAGAGCTTTATATTAAGATACATATAACATATGTGTGTGTCAGTGCATCCTGCCCCCTCTGCATTTACAGTGCTTGCTGAACAATGAAGCTGAGTCAGGTCTTCTGCACATGCATGGATGATAGATAATACGCAGAAAAGATCTACTTACAGTGATTGATCAGTGCTGAGTAATCCCCATCAGCCAGTCCCCAAGCTGTGTGAATCCACTGCTTCCAGCATTATTACAGTCCATGTAACTTGTCCTATATAGTGGAGAATTCATCCCAGATGTATAGGCTTCAGTTTGTGGTTTGCATAGATTGTAATGATGAGTGCAGGGCTCTTAGCTGCTTGTCCTTCTCCCAGTATCTCTCTGTCTCCCTCTCCTTCCCTCTCCTTTTTTTTCTAAAGAGGGCAGTCCGCCTTCTGCATCCCAATGAGTTAAATCAGTCACTTTCTTCTCATGCATCAGCAGCCTATTTAACAGCCCCAGAGCTGGAGGCACAAAAGAGCATTTAAACTGCTCCCAGAATCTGCACAAGGCCTGACTTGCATTTGTTTTTACTCCCTTTATTATTAATTTATCTGACTTCCATGAAATGATGCATAAATTGTTATGTAGGTAGAAAAGGAATTGTTTAAGATTGTTAAAATACAGATACCAGAAAGGGTTAAGTCAAATTCAGTTCAGGTCAGCTGCACTGGGTCCCATGAAGTCCTCTGACCTCAAAGGTCTTTGATGAGATGTCTCAAGTCATTATCGGAACCTTGTAGTGAAGGGACTAGACCTATAGGAGCATTCATGTCATCTCTGGCTGAATCATGGTGCAAATACTGTGAATACTGCTCCACACTATACCAAGTCTATTACACACAACAGAGGGCATACACATAGACAGATTAGCAATCCCACACTACCATTGAAATCCAAAGGTATACAAGAAAATACAAGTGTGTTACATATTGATAGTAGTTTTATTATTTCTTATAGAGAGTTCCTATCATACAAACACATTATAATCTGTAATCTCACTTTTCTAAAAAAAAAAAAAGAAGAAGAAGATAAAGTCATATGTGTAGGTATTGGGTATATTGGAAAATGCATATTAGAATATTAGACTGGTTAGAAGGATCGAGACATTCGATCTAGATAGATGGTTTCAAATAATTACCAGTTTAACAACTATTGGAGTGCTGCATTTTCATTTGCATACATGGATAGATAGATAGATAGATAGATAGATAGATAGATAGATAGATAGATAGATAGGTTAGATATTCATAGATAGAAGATGTATAGATATCCTATTCTGCACAATGTATGCTTAATTGTTTTATAGGACCAAATATGCCTAGAAAAAGCTACAATTTATTATATTGGTAAACACAGATATATAGGGAGATGTAGAGATGATAGATTCAGATGCAGTATGGTAGATATATTTTAGAAAGATAGAAAGAAATTGTAGTTACATGATACAGTATATAAATGTTTAAATGTTCGTTAAAATATATTGCACGATAAAATATCTATATGTGATATGAGATGATGGATGGCTAACAGATTTAATAACATATATGCAACAAAACAAACAAACAAATTATATATCTATATATATATATATATAGATATATATCAGATTCTGCGTGGACCCTTCTGTGTTCGCACATCACATACAATAGTGAATATCGCTTTATATATTTCTCACAAAGGATACAAATCATTCTAACATTCTAACCTCATCCTTAAAGAATAGAGCTGAGTATAAGATAAGCATGCCATGATGCCATGACTTACTGGTAAAATAAAACATTGTGCCTGCAATAACACATACATGACTCTCATTTTATTGTCCCTGATCCTTTGTATATTTCTATCATATGATCCTACTGTCGCTGTCATCTCCAAACACCAGGTCAAATGCTTACAAAGGGGTCAGTGTTTGCATAGGTGTGCATTCTATCACTCTGCATCTATCTATCTGTCTATCTATCTATCTATCTATCTATCTATCTATCTATCTATCTTTCAATATTTCATTTTTATGTTTCTATCTCATTGTATTGAATGTCTATCTCATATATAATATTTATCCATCTGATCTATGATTTATTCTATGCAGAGTGTAGTGATATTTTGTACAATAAAATAATTTAAGCATAAACTGTGCAGAATACATTATCTATCTATCTATCTATCTATCTATCTATCTATCTATCTATCTATCTATCTATCTATCTATGGTATAGCGTGTACTGGCTTGTAGTGGGGCTATCCTGGGCCTATTCGGTACAATGATACCATATCAGTATATATTGTGTAGAATGCATTATCTATGTATTCTGCACAGTGTTGTGCAGAATACATTATCTATTTATCTCTATCTATCGCTGTATGGATCGGTCTTTGCAAAGAGTGTGCAGTCCTATGTATTGGGGATGTTCTAGGCATATTTGGTACAATAATACCATAGGAGTATACATTGCACAGAATACATTCATTATTAATCATCATCTCCCGTCTCAAGACTCTATTCTGCAAGGCAAGCCTATCATCTTGAGACGTCTTAGTTCACTATGTCTGTTCAAAGCTTATGAAAATGTAACCTAACTCATTGCAAGAGGTTGTGCTAATTAGTTGATAATAAACTTCTCTGGCGAGGGCACAAAAGTCTTCTAAAACTGCAAGGTGTTCTTTGTTATTGTGCACTGGCATCATTTCCATTTCAATGGAGGGGGCGAACAATGGAATGGTTTAGCACATCCAAATACTTTGATCCCACTGTTTTTTATCTTGCCATTCTTGGATGGCTCCTTTTCACAAATACTTCTTCCTTGAAATAATTGTTCCCCTATCCTAACACTTTCTGCCTGCAATTCTGCTAGAAAAATATTTATATATCTATCACATATAAATCCATTAATCTATTACTTCTATCCAATTCTATCTCTTATCACCACATGTATATCACAAATATATCCAGAAATCTAGTACTTTACTATCTATCTATCTATCTATCTATCTATCTATCTATCTATCTATCTATCTATCTATCTATCTATCTACATATCTATCTACATATCTATCTATCTATCTATCTATCTATCTATCTATCTATCTATCTATCTATCTACATATCTATCTATCTATCTATCTATCTATCTATCTATCTATCTATCTATCTATCTATCTATCTATCTATCTATCTATCTTTTAGTCTCTATCTGACATGTGGCTGTTTGATAACAGTCTGATTATTTATTTATCTTGTATCTGTTGTCTACCTGATTGTATATGTTTAAATATCTATCCATCTGTTTATCTATCTATCATTCTGCTTATATTTAGTACTTTTACAGAACATATTTGAAAGTAACAAGTAAAAAAAAAAAAAAAATTATATATATATATATATATATATATATGATAGATATGATAGATAGATAGATAGTAGATAGATTGATAGGATGGACAGTAGATAGATAGATAGACAATTAGATCGATGTCGATAGAATAACATAACAGCAGGTAAGTCCATCATAGAATAATAGGCAGAAACATATACAGTAGTATACACTGCACACAGCTTTATATATGTTCATGTGATCTATTGGTAACACTGCCCACTCAGACATACATGGAATAAATCAACCCTATTCATTACACAGCAACTAGCCCGTATTAGTCAGTGACCTCCTTTACATAATTCACTGGTGTTACCTGCACCATAATATTAATATCTTCTATGATCACTGAGCATGTAGTGAGAAATGATGCAATGGGAAGATAGAGGAAAAATAAAACAATTTAACAAAATAAAATAATAATATTTGAGAAAATAAAGACGTTTACTAAAAAACACAAAAAAATAAATATAATTTACTATATATATATATATATATATATATATATATATATATAGGCAGAAGACATACTAAGGATTAAGTATGAATCTGGAATTTGAAAAATCTCTTCGTTTCCTTTAAATATCTATTGTTATTGTCCAAACAATGGGATCTCCGGGCGACTAGAAGACTGGGAATGAATAGGGAACCGACAGAATGAATGCAGGTCAATGCTTGGGGTCTCTGTCCTAAAGCCCCTTTCTCAGCTTGCTACAATAAACTAGCTGAAGCTTTAGTCGTTGCTGGGTCACCAGCCATTTTCCATTATGCAACACTTGACAAAAACACTTATTAATCAGTGCTGACCACAAGACCCTTTCACAATCCCAGAGAAATACAAGGAGATGGGAAGAAAGAGAGAAGGCAAGGAAAGTAGAGGAAAACATGAGGAATCCTGCTGGACTGATAGCTCACTGCTAAGTGTAATGTGGATGCAGGGGAGGTACATACTGTATGGCGGCTGCTATCTCCTCCATTCTTTTTCTGTCTCTCAGCCCTTGACCTCTATTTCCTTTATTCCATTAGCAAATCTTATTTCTTACATGGCATGTACTCTCTGCCCTCTGACTATTATCTTTCACTTTTTATACAGTAAGGCAATTGTCTTTTGTTTGTGTCCAATTCATACAACATTGTACAGGATGTAACCAGCAATGACAGTGATTGTTACCCCTCTGGTTGCTGAGTGCAGCACTGATATGATGAATATTCTAACAAACTGAGAAATTGCAATGTACTGGAGAGAAATATTGAGGGGTTGTTATATTGGGGAGATATTTTGAGAGATTATTATATATTTCTGTCTGTGAGATGCTTTGTGTATAGTGGTCATTGATTCTGGGTCAACAATCAGGTGTATACAGATTCAATGTGTCAATTTTTGTGATGCCACATTTATTTGTAGGTTTACATCAATTGTGAAAAATATTATTTAGTAGAGCTACACATAACATGGTTAACATGTAGCTTGTCAGTGTGTATATGGAATTTTCTCTCTCCATTCATTTTTATTTAGCATAAAAACACTCAGTGTGTACTGGGGGAAAACTACATTGAACACTTTGGGATCACATGTAATGTACCATCCATAGATATATTTCTGCCTGGAGTCAATGTAGTATTGTACTGTATGTAATGGAAGTGTCATCCTTTGTGTTTAGTAAATTTTGTAACACTCCTCTTTTTATTATTTGTATTTTACTATGCATCACTGATTTTCTGAAGATATTTATATTTATTATTATACAGTATGTGTATATGAATAAACCATCAATATACTGTATCTGCTCAATTCCTTATACTAATAGCAACATTCTTATATACCTAATATAATAGTAGCCTCAATCACTGCTGTTCTATCATGTAGAATGTCCCATCTTAATACACAGCAATGTCTATCTATAGTTGTAATTCTGTATAATATAATCTTATAAAAAAGAGCTACATAGTAATTCCTGATACATAGTCATTTAAATCATACAATAAATCATTTTCTCTATGGCCATTATTTTTGGTAAAGGAAAACAACCTGGCACGTGTTTTACTTCTCTTTTACTGCTGGCTGTATTTGGTATAGTTATGTACTCATGAAATGCTTTAGTGCTAACACAGCTAGGCTTTTTAATATTGTGCTGTTCAGAAGTACTTGATGTTCCATTCTGGAGTAATCAAGTGTTACCTGAATTATTTAAGTCCTGGGATTAAAGGCCTGGTGCTGAGTGCTGACAGCCTCTCCACGCAGACAAAAGACACATTTGCTGCAGTACTGTATAGGCTCTGTATAGTAATTATTTTACCTATTCATGGCACAGGGTAACATGGCCATGCTACTCCTTTGTAGTTTTTGAGAAAGCTTACACTTTAAGCACTGACAGTAATATCAGCAAACTATAAATAATGTCTATATATAATTATATATATATATGCATTATATAAATACATATACCCTGTTTCCCTGAAAATAGGTGTCCTAGTACTATACAACCTAGTACAATTTTTTTCAAGCTTAGAAATATAAGGCCTCCCCTGAAAATAAGACCTAGGGTCAGTCATTGCTACTGCTCCTACCTGGCCATACAATAGCAGTAGTAGGTCCTGCAAAAGGTTGTGGCACTGACTGGTCAATGAAGGAAAAAACATGAGATTTTGGGGCCAATGATTCAAATGGAAACGGAATCACAATGTGGCATGAAATTTAGAGTTCGGACAGTTATAAGGATGTTAGAGAAGTTTTTGACATCATGGTTAAAAAAAAAAAAAATCTAGCTTTTTGTGCATAAATACCAGGATTGAAAATGTACCAAAGATTTTTGTATACTGGCAGAGAGTAACAAGACTTTCTTGGTGGAATTCATAATTATATGCTGATGAATGTGATGGCAGGACTACAGGATATTAATAAATGTTGATTTTTTTTTCAACAATAACAAAACAAGACGTCCCCTGAAAAAAAGACCTAGTGCCTCTGTAAGAGCAAAAATTAATATATATATATATTATATATATAGTGAACAGTGTGGTACTTACAAGAAAATGCCCTTCACTTAATGGTAACAAGCTACTTATGGAAGAAGCAGCCCTCCAATTCCAGTAATTATGAAAATACTGGAAATAATTATGAAAATTACATTTTTATCCATTATGTTGTATGTTGAATATTAATTTCTGTTCACTTTTTTCACCGTTATCAGATTTGGAGTGTTACCTATTCCCTGTACATTTAGCAGGATACTTGATCACACCTTGTAAATTTGCACCAATTATTTATTAGGGGTTTGCTGCTTTGGACTTTCCATTGTTTTACCGAATTTATCAGGCTACCTTCACACTACCGTTCCTTACCTCTGTTCCATACCTCCATTAAATAAAAAGTAAAAAAATATGGTTGAATGTATCAATTAAAAATCTTATTGACGTGAATGTAAATTTTACGTCATCCGTTATGGTCAGTTTGGCAGGAATCCGTTATCCGTGCGTTCTTTACAAATGGAGGAAAAGTACTGCAGTCTCCGTAATTTTCTCCATCCAAAAAACATGTGTACAACTGATACCTGCCTAAAAGGAACATCACGGATGACATAAAATTTACATTTTTACGTATTATGATTAATACCTTAAAACCCCCGTTAAACCTCAGTTCTCTACTTTTTTAACATGGTTAAAGAACGGCAGTGTGAAATGAGCCTCACATGTTTGAAACATTTTAAGACATTTAGCATTTACACTTATTATTTACACTTGTTATTTCATTTTGATTTAAAACATTTTAGTCTGAAGTATTCTCCAAAAATAGAACAGTAATTTACCCCTACGCTAAGTTCACACTACCCTTCAAAGCTCCGTTCCTTACATCCTTTTTTCCGGTTTAATGTATCAACTTAAAAATCCAACTGGCATCAATGTAAATTTGATGTAATCTGTTATGCTTGTGTTATTTTCAAACAGAGAAAAAGTACTGCGGACTCCCCTATTTCCGTAAAAAAATTCATGGATAACGGATGACTGCCTAACTGTACATAATGTATGACATAGAATTTACATTGATTTCAATGGTATTTTTAATAGAAAGATAAGGAGGTAAGGAACATGAACTTACATGTTGAAAGCATTTTAAGAAATTTAACATTTACACAGTTTTTCATTTTGGTTTAAAACATTTGAATCTGTAGAAGTTTCCAAAATTAGAACTGCAATTTCCTTTTACTTGTCTGGTTTGGTAATCTTATCTTAACCCCTTGCCGACATGTGACGTATTAGTATCTTAAATTATTAAAATATTGTTCAAAGTGACGTATTAGTATGTGACATGCCGGCAGCAGGTGTATGGAGAGAGCTCCTCTATATAAGGCTAAGCTCTCTCCATATAAGGTGGGTGTTTGCTGCATATTGCCAATAACACATCGTGGGCGGCGTCATCTTTGGAGTGATGATCTGTCGCCATGACAGCCTTGGGTCTTTGTAGGACCTGAGGCTGTATAATTTCTGCCGATTTGTTACAATGTGCCAATGGCCAATGCCAATGTATATACTCGAGTATAAGCCTAGTTTTTCAGGACAAAAATATGCTGAAAAAAACAAATTTGGCTTATTGGAGTCCTATAAAAAAATCAAGTTAATGCTCACCTTTCCGATGCCCCCCTAAGGTCCTCATCTTTTTTCCAGCTGCAAGTCTGTGCATGCTGGCGGCGCACAGGGAATGACGTCTGCAAGTGGTTGACGTCATAGTCTGTGCACTGCCTGCGGCCACAAAAAGAAAAGAGGCATGAAAAATAGATCAAACAAATGAAATCTTTATGAATAGAAAAATACACCACAAAACATGCTTAAAAACCTTTAAAAATTGTGAACGAAGTCACAAATGAATGACATCCTCGGGAAAGTGCTCAACACATGATAATGTGCACTGTTCCCGGAACTCCAGCTCCCCCTACTGTACAACAATGTACAGAAATAAATATTATCAATGGTGAGCTAATCAAATCTTTAGACAATCCATACAAATGCAGGACAACAACAAAAAGTGGGGTGAAACACAATAATGGTTGGACACACAATTCAAGGATCAGCACAGAACCATGTACAAATAAGAAAGTTGTATACCTAAATGCTCAGGCCATGAGAGCGGGGTGCTGGGGATAGATGCCTGCGTGCACGGGCCTGCCAGTGGAAGAAAGAAGAGAACCTGCATGTGGGTGTTGGAAAGGTGAGTAGTGTGTTTATTTATTTTTTATGTGCTGGGGGCTGTCAGGCTATATAATACTGACTGGCTCTATACTAGGCGATGGCAGGCTATAAACTGGGGCATGGGCTGGCAGGAAATATACAGAGGGGCTGGCTGGCTTTATACAGGGGACTGGCTGGACTATAGCTGGCTGACTATATACTGTGGCACATGGGAGGGCTAGCTATGTACTGGGTGGGCAGGGAGCTGGCTATATCCTGGGGGGCGGGGGCTGGCTATATATTGGGTGGAGGCTATGATCAATGCATTTCCCACCCTAGCCTTATACCTGAGTCAATAGATTTTCCCATTTTTTTGTGGTAAAATTAGGTACCTTGGCTTATACTCGAGGATACTTGGTAAAATCCCCATGTAGCATGGCAGTATATGGTAGAATCAATCAGACAACCTAGGATTAAAGTACCCTAGAGGTATGAAAAATAGTAAAAAAATAAAAATAAATAAAAAAGGTAAAAAAAAAAAATTATTTAAATAAAATTCAAATCACCCCCTACCGTTTTGCTAGAATTAATATAAAGATAAACCATAAAAATTTTAGGTGCTTTTTGTGTCCCAAAATGATTTATAAAAATATGATAACAGTTATTCCCAGGGTTTAATCCCTTAATGGAAAATAGTGCCCAAATGTCCAAAATGCCACTTTTTTTGCCGTATTGCAACATATAAGAAATTTAATAAAAAGCGATCAAGCGCTCTTTAGTCCTCAAAATAGTGGTAAGTTACTAGCACCAAAAAATGGCCAAAAAAAGATTTTTTTTGTTCTGAAGATTTACATTTTTTAATAAAACACATGAATTTGTCTGTTTTAGAAACACATTGAACGTTCAGACAGTTTTTTCCATGCATGTATGTATATATGTGTATAGTGCTTGAATTAGGCCAAAATCCAGATTATGGGGCAGATTTATCAAGTGTCTGAAAGTCAGCATATTTCCAGTTGCCCATGGCAACCAATCACACCTCATCTTTCATTTTACCAGTGCTCATGAATATTTTAAAGGGGAGCTGTGATTGGTTGCCATAGGCAACTGGAAATATTCTGACTTTCAGACACTTGATAAATTTGCCCCTATGACTTGTAGGGGTTAACTTCTATTGAATTTTTTGATTTGCTTGTTATATTTTTGTGATGTAACTTTGTCCAACCAAGACTATGTTCCCACCAAGCAGTTCGAGGTTTGAAACAAAAAGTTATTTTTACAATTCAGGGATTTTTTTGAGTTTTTTGAGCCAAAGCCAGTAGTTGCTTAATGCAGAAAGCTCAGTATAGATCCTTCCTTTAAATTCCCCAGTCCTAGTCAATCCACACCTGGTTTAAGGATGCCGTCCTCTGTTCAGTCCACCTTATAATTTGTTTTAATTTGTATAACAATTTGTATAGTAATTTTTTGGTATTGTAATGGATGAGATGACCAGGGATAAATTCATATGAAATTATTGTTCAAAAATGTGTACTGGATCCGTGGACCAAATCTACAGCAGTTATTTCTGCAATGTCAGTAAATAGTAACTGATGACATAATATTATTTATGTTTTATTGTTTTTTGTTAATTATCAATTATATTAATTATATCGAGATGTTCATGATGTCATTTGAGAATGGTATGTGTTTTTAAATCACTAACTAAAATTATGGATTTTAGACTTTGGTATTTGGTTACCTGTTCAGTATTCTATATAAACCATAACTTTAAAAGCTATACACCCAAAAGCCAAACATTGATATTATAGTTTGATTATATAATCCATTCACATTTGTGATCATTGATTAAAATTTTTAAAAATCTGACATAGAAAGTACTCAAGGTTTTGAACAACACCCCCAGTACTGCACAATTACCCCAGCAGTAACACCCAACAAGTGGCTTCATCAGGGGGTAAATACACTGTTTGCCCATGTAACAGCAGAGGACCAAAATGTATTACATTTTTATAAAAACATTAAAAAACATAAATACATAATACAGTCTTCAAATAACTCAAATATATCAAAGTTTTTCTGCAATAGAATTAAACAGAAAATGTGCCTTTTTAAACCATTTATTGAAAGGCAGATAGGTGATGGATAGAGATAGGTATTAGATAATCACAATACAGAGCCAATATTGTTCCCCTTTTGTATAATGTCATTCAGTGGTTTCATTAGCACTGCCATATATTGCTGGCATTTGGGACATTGTCAAGCTTTGACAGGGATCAATTAAAAGAAATTGTAAAAAATCATACAAACAATGTCATCTTTTTTCTGGGGGTGAACCTAAACTCTCTGCTGCCTGACACAAGCTTTTAGAACAGGGACCCTTCTACCCCATCCAGTAGTTATATAACAGAACTGGTTTTGCTGAGTGATATACTTTTGACTAGGGTCGGGAAGTAAACGCTCTACTCATGGAATAGCCAGTAAAGGCTGCCTTGCAGGCATGTGGAGACTTGTAGCCATTGATGCTCCACTAAGAAGTTCTAGGAAACATGAAAATGAGTTTTGCAGGATGGGATAAGGAAAACAATGGGGCAGATTTAGATCCCGCGGTGCATTGTCAGATGAGGATTCGGCCGCGATTCATTAAGGTCGTGTGTCCAATTTCCTGCATGTGTCGCTTCCGCGCTGAGATCCACCCGGAGTTCACCTTCTTCTTCCCGGTGCATGTGAGTGCTTGATCTTGCGCCACAATTTAGTTCCACGATTTTTCCGAATCCATCGGATTGTCTGACTGCATACCCCCTGATTTCTGTCGCATGCAAGCCTGCGCCGATGCGCCACAATCCGATCGCGTGCGCTAAAAACGCAGGGCAATTCAGGGCATATCGGAAATATTCGGGAAACCCAACAGAATCGTGGTCCGCGGACCCTTAGTAAATAAGCCCCAATGCCTCTCTTGTAAGGCAGCCCCCCCTTAACTGGTTTGGCTTTAATCCTGGATCATGACATTAGGCTTCCTAAAAGTCATGCTTGAAATTAAGGGGGCTGCCTTATAAAGTAGCTAAGAGGCAATGTTTTCCTAATCCCATCCTGGAAAACGTATTTGCATATTTACTAGGAAGAACTTTGCGTTTGGATACCAAGGAATTCTATCAAATTCCATGTGAGCATCTTGTACTTCCAGACTGAGGAATCGTTACATGTATTATTTAGAACTTAATAGTTATTATTTTATGCCAAAAAATGCCAAGCATGAAAACTCTAAACTTTTTAAAAAATCAAACTGTAGATTTTTTTTGTTCAAAGTACAAAAGAAACCAGGTATAACGACCTTGCAAAGTGTGAGTGATAACTATTACTATTCTTTCAGGATGGCATCAAGCAGCAGAATATGTTACCATCAGCAATCACACTGCTGTACCACTTACTTACAAAGTCTTGTATTATAAACATAAAACACCATTATACTGTTATGTTAAACATCTAATATATAAATTTGATTATGTATGTGTGTATGTATGTCCACTTAAGGAATCTGCACCGTTGTATTCATAATCACCAATTTTTGCACAGCCGCAAAAATGACTGTGACTCAGGGATTGTCATAGACCAGGATTTGAGACTAACTGTTCACCCCACGCATTCCAAGATCCACTTATTACCCACCATATACAGGAGCCATGGTCTGCTGCTGTGGCGGTTGGAAGCTGAGTCGTGATTAGTTGCTGTTCTGCCACAGGTCATTAATATGAGCTCTGAGCTTTGATTAGTTGCTATAGCAATATAGTACAAACGTGTACATACAAATACTATACAATGAGTAAACAAAATGCAACGTGTGAACGCAGTCTTAGGTAAGATGTGAAGTAATATGTGCGGTAATATGAGGTAACATGATAACCACCATATACAGGAGCCATTGTCTGCTGTGGCAATAATCAACCCATCACATCTCAGCTTCTATTTTGCCACAGGTCTTTAATATGACCTCTTAGCTTTGATTGGTTACTATAGGCAATGAGTATATTACAGATTATGTGGGAGGTAAGATAGATAAGTATAGAGACAGTTAGGTATATAGAGAAAGATGGAGAGAGAGAGAGTGACAGAGAGACAGATGGGGAGAGTGAGACAGGCAAGCAGAATGAGTGAGTGACAGAGAGACAGCCAGTGAGTGTGAGTGAGAGACGGGGAGAGTGAGTGACAGAGAAACAGACAGGGAAAGTGTGTGAGTGACAGAGAGACAGCCAGTGAGTGTGAGTGAGATACAGACAGGGAGAGTAACTGAGAGAAAGACAGGGAGGGTGAGTGACAGAGAGGCAGGCAGGGAGAGTGAGTGAGAGACAGACGGCAAGAATACCTGAGAGAGAAAGGGAGAGTGAGCGACAGAGAGACAGGTGGGGAGAGTGAGTGACTGAGTGAGAGATAGGCAGGGAGCATGAGTGAGTGGCAGAGAGACAGCCAGTGAGTGTGAGAGACAGACAGAGAGAGTAAAAGAGAGACAGACGGGGAGAGTGAGACAGGCAGGCAGAGTGAGTGAGTGAGTGAGTGAGTTACAGAGAGACAGCCAGTGAGTGTGAGTGAGTTACAGAGAGACAGCCAGTCAGTGTCAGTGAGTGACAGAGAGATAGCCAGTAAGTGGGAGTGAAAGACATACGGGGAGAGTGAGTGACATAGAAACAGGTGGGGAGAGTGAATGTCAGAGAGACAGACAAGGAGAGTGCATGAGTGACATAGAGACAGCCATTGAGTGTGAGACAGATGGGGAGAGTAACTGAGAGACAGACGAGGAGAGTGGACGACAGAGAGGCAGGCGGGGAGAGTGAGTGACAGAGAGACAGGCGGGGAGAGTGAGTGACAGAGAGACAGGCGGGGCGAGTGAGTGACAGAGAGACAGGCGGGGAGAGTGAGTGACAGAGAGACAGGCAGGGAGAGTAGTGATCTTGAGACAGACAGGGAGAGTTAGTGACAGAGAGCTAGCCAGTGAGTGTGAATGAGAGACAGACGGGGAGAGTAACTGAGAGACAGGCACAAAGATGGAGTGATAGAGAGACAGGCGGGGAGAGTGAGACAGGCAGGCAGAGTGAGAGAGTGAAAGAGAAACAGCCAGTGAGTGTGAGTGAGTTACAGAGAGACAGCCAGTCATTGTCAGTGAGTGACAGAGAGATAGCCAGTAAGTGGGAGTGAAAGACATACAGGGAGAGTGAGTGACATAGAAACAGGTGGGGAGAGTGAATGTCAGAGAGACAGACAGGGAGAGTGCATGAGTGACATAGAGACAGCCAGTGAGTGTGAGACAGATGGGGAGAGTGGGTGACAGAGAGACAGGCGGGGAGAGTGAGTGACAGAGAGACAGGCGGGGCGAGTGAGTGACAGAGAGACAGGCGGGGAGAGTGAGTGTCAGAGAGACAGGCGGGGTGAGTGAGTGATCTAGAGACAGACAGGGAGAGTTAGTGACCTAGAGCTAGCCAGTGAGTGTGAGTGAGAGACAGACGGGGAGAGTAACTGAGAGACAGGCACAAAGAGGGAGGGATAGAGAGACAGACGGGGAGAGTGAGTGACTGAGTGAGAGACAGACAGGGAGAGTGGACGACAGAGAGGCAGGCGGGGAGAGTGAGTGACAGAGAGACAGGCGGGGAGAGTGAGTGACAGAGAGACAGGCGGGGCGAGTGAGTGACAGAGAGACAGGCGGGGAGAGTGAGTGACAGAGAGACAGGCAGGGAGAGTGAGTGATCTAGAGACAGACAGGGAGAGTTAGTGACAGAGAGCTAGCCAGTGAGTGTGAATGAGAGACAGACGGGGAGAGTAACTGAGAGACAGGCACAGAGATGGAGTGATAGAGAGACAGGCGGGGAGAGTGAGACAGGCAGGCAGAGTGAGAGAGTGAAAGAGAAACAGCCAGTGAGTGTGAGTGAGTTACAGAGAGACAGCCAGTCATTGTCAGTGAGTGACAGAGAGATAGCCAGTAAGTGGGAGTGAAAGACATACAGGGAGAGTGAGTGACATAGAAACAGGTGGGGAGAGTGAATGTCAGAGAGACAGACAAGGAGAGTGCATGAGTGACATAGAGACAGCCAGTGAGTGTGAGACAGATGGGGAGAGTGGGTGACAGAGAGACAGGCGGGGCGAGTGAGTGACAGAGAGACAGGCGGGGAGAGTGAGTGACAGAGAGACAGGCGGGGAGAGTGAGTGATCTAGAGACAGACAGGGAGAGTTAGTGACCTAGAGCTAGCCAGTGAGTGTGAGTGAGAGACAGACAGGGAGAGTAACTGAGAGACAGGCACAAAGAGGGAGGGATAGAGAGACAGACGGGGAGAGTGAGTGACTGAGTGAGAGACAGACAGGGAGAGTAACTGAGAGACAGGCAGTGAGAGTGAGTTTGTGACAGACAGGGAGAGATATATGCATAGATAGATATATAATATTGTTTTCCTAAACAAATCATTTGTGTTATAGCTAAGAGCAGTTTTTTACTATGTCAGGCAATGCCGGGAGCTACAGCTAGTAATAAATAATAGAAGAAAACAAGTTTATGTTCCCCATCCTAATAGGTCATATAAGGACAGAGGACAACATGCCGCCACGAAAAATCTTCAGTAATATACAATTTTTCATCAAACACATCACAAAAAATGTTCAAAAAGTGATCAAAAAAAGTTACCTTCCCTAATATGATATATCTGAAAAGAGAAACTCTTTTTGCAAAAATTTAAAAAAAGCGATTTCCTCCAATATTGGTATTGAGTAAAGATAAGAAAAACTATATAAATGACGTTTCATCGTAATTGTAGTGAACCAAAGAATACAGATAAAAAATTATTTTTACATTGGCGAGCAGGGGGAAAAAAAAGTGCTAAAAATCCCCAAAGAAAATTGCTGATTTTGTTTGTGTCCCCCTTGAAATAGTTAATAAAATCTCATGAATAAGCTATAGACCCCCCAAAATTAATTATCTATACATTTTATCTCATCCCGCAAATAATAAGCCCTCATGTATTCGCATTACCAAAAAAATTTTAATTTATAGCCTGTACATTGTGACAATACAAATCTGCTGTGAATGGCGCAGCTTTCATCCTATGCCCGGCCATGCACCCGTACAGCAGTTTACCACCACATATCAGTATCAGTACTCGGGAGAAATTTTGCATCAAATGTTGCAGAGCGTTTCATCATTTAATTTATTATGAAAATGTCAGTTTTGGCCTAAATGAATTTATTTTAAAAAAAATTCTAAAGTTTCTAAATCGCAGGTATTGTTTTAATCCATGTGAAACACTTAAAAGGATAATAGACTTGTTTTACATACGTTGAGGGGTGAAGTTTCTATAGTGGGGTAATTTATGGGGTTTTACCATTATTTAGGCCTTTCAAAGTCACTTGGAAGCTGAGTTGTCCCTAAAAATGTGAGTTTTGGGAATTTTCATAAAAATTTAAAAATCGCACCTAAAGTTCTGCGCCTCATAACATCCTAGAAAAATGAGAGGATGCATAAAATATCATCCCAACATAAAGCAGACATTCCATAAATGTTAATTATCAAGCTTTTTGGGTAGTTTTACTTCCTGTCTGTAAAGCAGAACATTTCAAATTTGGAAAATGAAGAATTTTTACAAACTTTTGCCAAATTTAATTTTTTTTCAGAACAAAACGCAAAACTTATCAGTTAAATTTTACAACTATCATGAAGTACAATGTGTCATGAGAAAACAGTCTCAAAAGCGTTATAGTGACATAGGGCAAATTTGAAAAATCGAGTCTGGTCATGAGTAGCAACTAGAGATGAGCGAACATACTCGTCCGAGCTTGATGCTCGTTCGAGCATTAGCGTACTCGAAACTGCTCGTAGCTCGGATGAATACTTCGCCCGCTCGAGAAAATGGCAGCTCCCGCCGTTTTGCTTTTTGGCGGCCAGAAACAGAGCCAATCACAAGCCAGGAGACTCTGCACTCCACCCAGCATGACGTGGTACCCTTACACGTCGATATCAGTGGTTGGCTGGCCAGATCAGGTGACCCTGGGATAGACTAGCCGCTGCCCGCGCTGCTCGGATCATTCTGTGTCTGGATGCCGCTAGGGAGAGAGCTGCTGCTGGTCAGGGAAAGCGTTAGGGTGTTCTATTAGAATAGTGTTAGGCAGGAGTGATTCTACAAGAACCCAACAGCCCTTCTTAGGGCTACAATAACGTTATACTTTTTTTTTTTTGTTTGCTTGTGGCTGGGCTTGCTGGCACTAGTAGTGCAGCTAGTACCATATTGTGAGGAATTTGCAGGGGGACTTGCTACCGTTGTGTTTAGCTCTTAGTGACACACATATCCACCTCAAACACCAAAGTGGGAAAATTTATTAGGGGTTTGATTTCAATTAGGCACAGTCTGCCAGTTTCTTTTTATTTTACGTTTATTTTTTTAATAACTCAGTGTCATCTCATCTGGCATAGCAGTGTGCTTTCAAACTTGGCTAGAAAATAGCCATAGGAGAATCCAAACGGCTTACTTACGCCTACAGTAGCGTTATATATATTTGATTTCTGGTTGATCTGCTGGTGGCTGTCCTTGCTGCAGTGCATCTACTAGCAAATTGTGAGCAATTTGTAGTGAGACTTGCGACCGCTGTGTTTTGCGCTTAGTGACGCACATATCCATCGCAAAGACCGAAGTGGGAAAATTTATTAGGGGTTGGATTTCAATTAGGCACAGTCTGCCATTTCCTTTTTTATTTTACGTTTATTTTTTTAATAACTCAGCGTCATCTCATCTGGCATAGCAGTGTGCTTTCATACTTGGCTAGAAAATAGCCATAGCAATAGGATAGCAATAGCATCGTTTGGTTTTAAAAACTAAAAAACACAAAAAAAACCAAAAAACAAAAAAAAGTTAAAAAAAAATTAAAGTTATAACTCTCATTTTCAAAATGTTTAACCCGAGGGCTAGGGGTAGAGGACGAGGGCGGGGACGTGGGCGTCCAACTACTGCAGGGGTCAGAGGCTGTGGTCCTGGGCGGGGTGAGACACCACCTGCTTATGAGGGAGCAGGGGAACGCCGCAGAGCTACACTCCCTAGGTTCATGTCTGAAGTTACTGGGACTCGTGGTAGAGCACTGTTGAGGCCAGAACAGTGCGAACAGGTGATGTCGTGGATTGCCGACAATGCTTCGAGCAATTTGTCCACCAGCCAGTCTTCCACGCAGTCCACCCATGTCACCGAAATCGGCACTCCTCCAGCTCCTGCACCTCAGCCTCCTCCCCCCCAGTCTGCCCCCTCCCAGGAAAATTTGGCATTTGAACCGGCATACTCTGAGGAACTGTTTTCTGGACCCTTCCCACAGTCACAAACCACTTGTCCGGTTGCTGCTGAGCAATTTTCCGATGCCCAGGTTTTCCACCAGTCGCAGTCTGTGGGTGATGATGACCTTCTTGACGTAGTGGAAGAAGTGTCTAAAGAGGTGTCCGACGATGAGGAGACACGGTTGTCAGACAGTGGGGAAGTTGTTTCAGGGCAGGAAGTCCAAGGGGGGAGCAGACTGAGGGATCGGAGGATGATGAGGTGACAGACCCAAGCTGGGTTGATAGGCCGGGTGAACACAATGCTTCTGAGACAGAGGAGAGTCCTCGACCAGAACAGGTTGGAAGAGGCAGTGGTGGGGCCAGACGGAGAGGCAGGGCCAGAGCTGGTGCATCAGCGCCAAATGTGTCAACTAGTGAAGCTCCCGTGGCGAGGGCTCCTGCGGCGAGGGCTAGATTTTCAGAAGTCTGGAGGTTCTTTAAGGAAACACCGGATGACCGACGGACTGTGGTGTGCAACATTTGCCAAACCAGGATCAGCAGGGGTTCCTCCACTACTAGCTTAACTACCACCAGTATGCGCAGGCATATGAATGCTAAACACCCCACTCAGTGGCAACAAGCCCGTTCACCTCCGGCCGTGCACACCACTGCTCCTTCCCCTGTGTCAGCTGATAGTCAGCCCCCTGCCCAGGACCCTGCCACAAAAACCCCATCGTCGCCTCCACGATCCTCCACAGCATCCACCAGCGTTCAGCTCTCCATACCCCAGACGCTGGAGCGGAAACGCAAATATAGTGCAACCCACCCGCACGCCCAAGCCCTTAATGTCCACATCTCCAGATTGCTTAGCCTGGAGATGCTGCCCTATAGGCTAGTAGAGACCGAGGCCTTTCGCAACCTCATGGCGGCGGCCGCCTCTTGGTATTCGGTCCCCAGCCGCCACTACTTTTCCAGATGTGCCGTCCCAGCCCTGCACCAGCACGTGTCAGACAACATCATCCGTGCCCTGACCAACGCCGTTTCTGACAAGGTCCACCTGACCACGGACACGTGGACGAGTGCTGCCGGGCAGGGCCACTATATATCGCTGACGGCACATTGGGTTAACTTGGTGGAGGCTGGGACCGAGTCTGACCCTGCGGCTGGTCATATACTGCCGACGCCGAGGATTGTGGGGCCTACCTCGGTCCAGGTGTTTCAGGCCTACTATGCCTCCTCCTCCTCCCACCCCTCCTCCACCTCCTCCTCCGAACTACCATCCGTGGGCATGGCGC
Source organism: Engystomops pustulosus (assembly GCF_040894005.1). NCBI lineage: Eukaryota > Metazoa > Chordata > Amphibia > Anura > Leptodactylidae > Engystomops > Engystomops pustulosus. The sequence goes on from NC_092415.1 coordinate 44,483,862, forward strand.
CATCAGTCGGTAGCTCTAGGCACAGCAGCAGTGCCGTCGCTAAGCGACAGCAGGCGGTGCTCAAACTGCTGAGCCTAGGCGATAAAAGGCACACCGCCCAAGAACTATTACAGGGCATCACGGCGCAGACTGATCTGTGGCTGGCACCGCTGAACCTGAAGCCAGGCATGGTTGTGTGTGACAACGGCCGTAACCTGGTGGCGGCTCTGCAACTCGGCAGACTGACACATGTGCCATGCCTGGCCCATGTGTTAAATCTGATAGTTCAGCGTTTCCTCAAGACATACCCCAATCTGTCTGATTTGCTCACGAAGGTGCGCCGCATCTGTGCGCATTTCAGGAAGTCCAGCACAGATGCTGCCACTCTCAGGGCAGCGCAGCGCCGCCTCCAACTGCCCGCTCACCGACTGTTGTGCGACGTGCCCACGAGGTGGAATTCAACACTGACCATGTTATCCGGAGTTTACCAGCAGCGCCTAGCGATTGTAGACTGCCAGATGTCAACTTCCACCAGAACTGGTAGTCAGGTCAGTCAGCTTCCTCAAGTCTACAATGAGGAGTGGACGTGGATGTCTGATATCTGTCAGGTGCTGAGTAACTTTGAGGAGTCAACACAGATGGTCAGTGGCGATGCCGCCATCATCAGCCTCACCATCCCGCTGCTTGGCCTGTTGAAAAACTCTCTGATCAGCATGAAGTCGGAAGCTTTGCGCTCGTCACAAGAGACGGGGGAAGAAGATTCCCTTGTTGATAGCCAAAGCACCCTTAGGTCTGTTTCTCAGCGCATATCGGAGGAGGTGGAGGTGGAGGAGGATGAGGAGGAAGAGGAGGAGAATGTTGGTGAGACACAAGAGGGGACCATTGTTGAGTCCTTCACTGTTCAGCGTGTATGGGCAGAAGAAGAGGAGTTGGAGGAGTTGGATGAGGAGGAAATGGACAGTCAGGCCAGTGAGGGGAGTGAATTCTTACGCGTTGGTACTCTGGCGCATATGGCAGATTTCATGCTAGGCTGCCTATCCCGTGACCCTCGCGTTCAAAGAATTTATTCCAGCACCGATTACTGGGTGTTCACTCTCCTGGACCCACGGTACAAGCAAAATCTTTCCACTCTCATCCCTGGAGAGGAAAGGAGTGTGAGAATGCATGAATACCAGCAGGCCCTGGTTCACAAGCTGATACAATATTTCCCTTCTGACAGCGCTAGCGGCAGAGTGCGTAGTTCTGTGGGACAAGTAGCGAGGGAGAGTAGGCGAGCAGGCAGCTTGTCCAGCACTGGCAAGGGTACGCTTTACAAGGCTTTTGCCAGCTTTATGTCACCCCAGCAAGATACTGTCACCTGTCCCCAGTCTCGGCAGAGTAGGGCTGATCTTTACAGAAAGATGGTGAGGGAGTACGTAGCTGACCATACCATCGTCCTAAATGATCCCACAGCTCCCTACAACTACTGGGTTTCAAAGCTGGACATGTGGCACGAACTGGCGCTGTACGCCTTGGAGGTTCTTGCCTGCCCTGCCGCTAGCGTCTTGTCCGAGCGGGTTTTCAGTGCAGCTGGTGGCATCATCACCGATAAGCGTACACGCCTGTCGACTGACAGCGCTGACAGGCTGACGCTTATTAAGATGAATAAAGCCTGGATTTCTCATAATTTCCAATCTCCACCAGGTGAAGGAAGCTCAACCTGAATAATTTATCCACTCCTCCTCCTCCTCATTTTCCTCCTTCTCCTCCTCTTTGTACAGTAAAGCAGAGGAAACTGGCTATTTTTTGACAGGGCCCACTGGCTCTAGCTATAGTACTTTATAAATTTAATTTTTCTGGAGGGCCACCTACCCGGTCCTCTGTTTTAAACAATTTTTGGGAGTGCCACATACAGGCACTCAATCTATTCAATTTTTCTGGAGGGCCACCTACCTGCTCCTCTGGTTTGAAAACTTTTTTGGACTGCCACATACAGGCACTCAATCTATTCCATTTTACTGGAGGGCCACCTACCTGCTCCTCTGGTTTGAAAAGTTTTTTGGACTGCCACATACAGGCACTCAATCTATTCAATTTTTCTGGAGGGCCACCTACCTGCTCCTCTGGTTTGAAAACTTTTTTGGACTGCCACATACAGGCACTCAATCTATTCAATTTTTCTGGAGGGCCACCTACCTGCTCCTCTGGTTTGAAAACTTTTTTGGACTGCCACATACAGGCACTCAATCTATTTCATTTTTGTGGAGGGCCACCTACCCGCTCCTCTGGTTTGAAAACTTTTTTGGACTGCCACATACAGGCACTCAATCTATTTCATTTTTCTGGTGGGCCACCTACCTGCTCCTCTGGTTTGAAAACTTTTTTGGACTGCCACATACAGGCACTATCCAAATTAAATTGTCTCCATAGCAGCCTCCACACGTTGTCTCCATTGCTACCTCCAAAAGTCGTCCATATATCTGCCTCCATACATCGTCCCCTTATCAAACGAGGTGTGTCAGGCAGAAATTTGGGTTGTTTTCATGGATTCCACATCAAAGTTGTTAACTTTGTCGCCACCCTGCTGTGTTATCCACAAAATATACTGGCAAACTTTTATCATTTACCAATATTATTTCAGCGCTTCTTGCGCATCTGTTTACATTCCCCTCACCCGCCATATCCTAAACTTATAAGAACGCTACTACACTTGATCTTATACAAAAGGTTCTTAGAAGTGCTGTTTGGGGAGTAGCCTAGAGACAGGGGCTTGGATTGTCGAAAGCTCGCCTGGCAGCGGAGCGCCAGCTCCATGCGCATCATGCGCTTCTTGCGCATCTGTTTACATTCCCCTCACCCGCCATATCCCAAACTTATAAGAACGCTACTACACTTAACTTGGTGCAGGCTGGGACCGAGTCTGACCCTGGGGCTGGTCATATACTGCCGACGCAGAGAATTGCGGAGCCTACCTCGGTCCAGATCTCAAAGGTCTAGTATACCTCCTCCTCCTCCCACCCCTCCTCCACCTCCTCCTCCTCCGAATTACCATCCGTGGCCATGGCGCCATCAGTCGGTAGCTCTAGGCACAGCAGCAGTGCCGTCGCTAAGCGACAGCAGGCGGTGCTCAAACTGCTGAGCCTAGGCGATAAAAGGCACACCGCCCAAGAGCTATTACAGGGCATTCCACATCAAACTTGTTAACTTTGTCGCCACCCTGCTGTGTAATCCACAAAATATACTTGCAAACTTTATCATTTACCGATATTATTTCAGCGCTTCTTGCGCATCTGTTTACATTCCCCTCACCCGCCATATCCTAAACTTATAAGAACGCTACTACACTTGATCTTATACAAAAGGTTCTTAGAAGTGCTGTTTGGGGAGTAGCCTAGAGACAGGGGCTTGGATTGGCGAAAGCTCACCTGGCAGCGGAGCGCCAGCTCCATGCGCATCATGCGCTTCTTGCGCATCTGTTTACATTCCCCTCACCCGCCATATCCCAAACTTATAAGAACGCTACTACACTTGATCTTATACAAAAGGTTCTTAGAAGTGCTGTTTGGGGAGTAGCCTAGAGACAGGGGCTCGGATTGGCGAAAGCTCGCCTGGCAGCGGAGCGCCAGCTCCATGCCAAGATCCAACTAACATAGTTTTAACTGCAGCACCTTTAATCTACTACTAGTTCACTGCCTCCATACATGGTCCCCTTATCAAACGAGCTGTGTCAGGCAGAATTTTGGGTTGTTTTCATGGCTTCCATGTTAACTTTGTCGCCACCCTGTTGTGTAATCCACAAAATATACTGGCAAACTTTTATCATGTGCCGATATTATTTGAGCGCTTCTTGCTCACCTCCTTTGGTTCCTCTCTGCCACCCATTGGTTTGAAGCCTGAGTCCATTTAGAGTATGTCGCCATGCCACTCTCTAGCCTGCCGCTGCTGCCGCTGCCTCTGCATGCCGTCCCCTATAGTGTCAGGGTCAATTATTGGATGTTTTTCATGCTATCTAGCTTTATTCTGTCACTCTGTCATGGCCATGCTGTTGCCCATAATTTTGGCATAATGGTGCGATTAAGCAGCCTCAGAGGCATCCATGCATGCTGCCCCTGCTGTCCATTTCCGTGGTGTTTCCATCCTTTTCTGAGGTTCCCAGGTGTTTGGCCAAGCTTCCCTGTGCAGAGCCTTGGTCCCCTTGAAAAATGCTCGAGTCTCCCATTGACTTCAATGGGGCTCGTTATTCGAGACGAGCACTCGAGCATCGGGAAAAGTTCGTCTCGAATAACGAGTACCCGAGCATTTTAGTGCTCGCTCATCTCTAGTAGCAACCAACTTGCAAAATAGAAAAAATGGTCGGATCTCACCCATACAAGGGCAGATGCCGGAAAGAAGTCAAAGCAAGAGTAAGGCCCCTTCCACACTTGTGTTTTTCACACACGTGTTCTGCGGGTGCTTTTGACGTGCAGAACTTGCATTACACTCTGACCCATTGTAATCAATGGGCTTTTTCAGACTACCATTTTTTTTTCACGCGCACACACGTCTTTTTTTTAAACACGTGTTTAAATCTCAGCATACTCTACTTTTGCAAGTCACGGGCGTAAAAAATGCACCATACAAGTCTATGGAGGTGCATCAAAAACACATTGCACGCTGAGACACATGCAAGTGCAATGCAAGTGCAATGCGTTTTTCATGCATCAATTGCCATAGAAAAGATAGAGCTCAGTCCTGAGTCCTTTCACGCGCATTATCTGTGCGTGAAAAACGCATTGAAATTGCATTGAACATACATTGAAAATGCGCATGAAAAACTGAGACACTGAACAAACTCTGATGCAAAATGTCAGTTTTTCACTGACCAAACCCTGATCGCACCCTGATCAGACTCTGACGTGATCTGCAATGCAAGTGTGGAAGGGGCCTAAGCAAAGAGAAGGGTCAGGAGGGTGGGGCCAAACCTTAGCCCTTGGTATGGAAGGCTAGCCCTAGTTAACCCTGTGAACTATATCTACACCATTATGAGAACCAAGGGCAGTCCCAGTACTCTCACTAAAACTTTTTTTTATTATTATTATCATCATTATTATTAATAATATACCTCTTCAAGATGGCAGTAAAAAACAATCACCTCAAAGATTACCTATTACTCTAGCCTTGCCATCCAGTGGATACTGCATTTCTGACTTGCATTCTTTTCTATAACTATATAATTTTCTAATTTTTTACTCTATAATTTGTAAAGCACAGACTTACGGTAAGTAAAGACAATATTTACTTGTCCTGGATTGATTAGCTGCAGATCAGTAGAAGTTATTTAACTTTTTTTCTTAAAAAACATTCTGTACAATTAGGGTTTTCCCATGAACCAAGTTAGGCCCTATCCACAAGATAGGGCCTAACTTGCTGATCAGTGGGGCACTCGGTGATGGGACCCCCACAGATCACAAAACGGGCATCAAATGGGATCCAATGTATCCTAGTCTGACCGCTTGTCGCTCTCTGAAATGACCGGAGCAGCTGGTTGTGCATGGTCGGGCTGCCCTGTTCAAATTTATGGAGCTGAAGGAGATATGTGTCAGCTCTGTGGGGGGCCCATCACTGAGACTCCCACAATCAGCAAGTTAGGCCATATTCTGTGGGAAAAAAACTTTTAAGTTTACTTCAAAATAGGATAAAATTCAAACTTGCATCTCAGAAACATCGCCAGAATCGGGGTCTTCCACTCACTAAACTCTCTCCTCTACTCTTAATGCAGAATAGACCAAACTTTCAGACCAAACTCTACATGTATGCCTACAGTCTGTGCCAGTCACTGCACTGGCTGCCAGTCTCCTTCCAAATACTGTTTAAAATAATAACTCTCACCCACAAAGCTCTGCATAATGCTGCACCTCCCTATCTCTCTTCTCTCATCTCAGTCTATTGCTCTTTCTGTGCTCTTCGATCAGCCAGTGACATTAGATTAATCTCTACTAGAGATGAGCGAGCACTAAAATGCTCGGGTGCTCGTTATTCGAGACAAACTTTTCCAGATGCTCGAGTGCTCGTCTCGAATAACGAGCCCCATTGAAGTCAATGGGAGACCCGAGCATTTTTTTAATAAAACTGAACAGTAAAAGAACAGTGCAAAAAAAAAAAAAATTCCAGATGTTTGCAGATGTTTTACTTGTAAGAACACATTGAAATAACACTATTTTTCACTTTGCAGGTGTTCGCGCGTGTCTCCCGCTAAGTTAGGAGATGTGCACGAACATCTGGAATGTGAAGAATAGTGTTCTTTCAATGTGTTCTGCACTAAAATGGTCCTGTGTTCACTGTTTTTAATGTTTTAATTCTATTCTTCACATTGCAGGTGTGCGCGCGTGTCTCCCGATAGGTTCGGTGATACGCGCGCACAGCTGCAAAGTGAAGAATAGAATTAAAACATTAAAAACAGTGAATACAGGACCATTTAAGTGCAGAACACATTGAAAGAACAATATTCTTCACAGTCCAGATGTTCCGAACATCTCCTAAATTAGCGGGAGACACGCGCGAACACCTGCAAAGTGAAAAATAGTGTTATTTCAATGTGTTCTTACAAGTAAAACATATGGAAACATGTGTAATATTTTTTTTTTACAATAAAAATACTTTTATTCAATTTATTTTATTAATTTACTGCTCGATCTCGAGCCGGCGAGATACTCGTCCGAGTAACGAGCCGGTCCGAGTATGCTAATACTCGACCGAGCAGTATACTCGGACGAGTATACTCGCTCATCTCTAATCTCTACCTTTTTTTTATCTTACCCTTTCCCCAGACTCTCAGACTAAACCCTCCTGCGGCTTATCTGGCAAACACCAGATATATACCAAGCTATAGGTTTCTCTACAATCACTTTCACCTTGGACCTTGTATATAAGATGGCAGCTATTAAATTATGTAATTCTGTTCCCTTATAAAGAATGGCGAGATAATACAAGCTCTTTACCTCTTGTGTCACCCTCTTCATTCTCATAGACTATAAGCTCTTTTGTCACCCTCTTAATCCTCATAGACTGTAAGCTCTTGTGTCACCTCCTCATCCTCATAGACTGTAAGCTCTTGTGTCACCCCCTCATCCTCATAGACTGTAAGCTCTTGTGTCACCCCCTCATCCTCATAGACTGTAAGCTCTTGTGTCACCCCCTCATCCTCATAGACTGTAAGTTCTTGTGTCACCCCCTCATCCTCATAGACTGTAAGCTCTTTTGTCACCCTCTTAATCCTCATAGACTGTAAGCTCTTGAGTCACCCCCTCATCCTCATAGACTGTAAGCTCTTGTGTCACCCCCTCATCCTCATAGATTGTAAGCTCTTGTGTCACCCCCTCATCCTCATAGACTGTAAGCTCTTGTGTCACCCCCTCATCCGCACAGACTGTAAGCTCTTGTGTCTCCCCTTCATCCTCATAGACTGTAAGCTCTTGTGTCACCCCCTCATCCTCATAGACTGTAAGCTCTTGTGTCACCCCCTCATCCTCATAGACTGTAAGCTCTTGTGTCACCCCCTCATCCTCATAGACTGTAAGCTCTTGTGTCTCCCCTTCATCCTCATAGACTGTAAGCTCTTGTGTCACCCCCTCATCCTCATAGACTGTAAGTTCTTGTGTCACCCCCTAATCCTCATAGACTGTAAGCTCTTGTGTCACCTCCTCATCCTCATATACTGTAAGCTCTTGTGTCACCCCCTCATCCTCATAGACTGTAAGCTCTTGTGTCACCCCCTCATCCTCATAGACTGTAAGCTCTTGTGTCACCCCCTCATCCTCATAGACTGTAAGCTCTTGTGATCAGGGCCCTCACTCTTGTTGTTCCATATGACTGTTTGTACTCTATAATGTAGTATTTTATTTGTATTTGTCTCCTATGATTTGTATAGCGCTACGGAATATGATGGCGCTATATAAATAAAGATTATTATTAATATTCAAACATGCTATATATAGTATCCATATTCATATGGTCTATGTTGATGACTCATGGGTGCTATGTGTAGCTCTTCTAATTAATGGACAGCATCTGTAAGATGGCCACAGCCAGCAAAGGTACTAGAGGGTGAAAAGTGCTCATCTGAAAGGCCTCTCAATAGGAGTCCTTATTTTTTTAACGTACCACATGTCGAGTGCTTTGATTGCTCAATTTATATTTTTTTCTCTTTGGCTGAACTCAAATGAACTGTTGGAGAATAAATAGAACTGTAGACAATTTGAGCTGCGTTGACATTGGAAAGCAGCTCATTTTGTGCATCTTTTTAATGTTAAATTTTACAAGTATATTACAGTATATATAACTTTTTACATTTTCGGGAAAGAGAGGTTCCCAACATTAAAAGGGAACCTGTCAGCAGAAATTGACCTGATAAATCATTACCAGTATGTTGTCACACAGCTAAATACCTCCAGGATCATGGTTTTATCATGGTGCAGCATGGAGGCATGTGTCGCATGAAGGTTGGCGCGATTGTTCCAAAAACGGAAATAGTCGGGAAACCTGATGGACCCTTAGTAAATGTGCCCCATTATGTGAATACGCTGTTTATAGTGAAGGAGAGGTTAGCGCTGAAGTCAAGCTCCCTCTACCTTATAATACCCCCTACTCTATAGTTGACATCCTTGCATCTTGGGACATCGCTAACTGGTTATCCAGAAGTATGTTGCTTGATTTTAAGCACAGCAGAGAAAGCATTCTGAGAGTGGGAAGCTAGTGCTTAGTACTAGAGGATGGAGGCCTTGTCACAGCCTGGCAGTTCTCCAGGAGGTGGAATGCTCAAGAAAATGGATGAAGAGGCTGAAGGTATAGTTTTCTCCCTGGGGCAACCCCAATGTATAAATAGGGATCCCTGATGATGGAGGATGGGGCACCCTTAGTGGTAAACAGCCTGGACATGGATGGATCCCTCAGAGGCAACTTTCGTAAAACATTAAACTTACAGTCCTTTATTGGAACTTGGCAACAGCCACAACAGCAGCCGCTTATTAGAGATGGCTGGTTGGATACGGTTCCACAGGAGTGCTCTAAGTCTGGTAAGGCATCTTCAGGCTAGAAGGAATAGTTGGCTGCTTCAGAACCAAGGTAGGGCAGACTTCTAAGGCTGCAGGTCTGCTTGGGCCAGGTGTTCTCCCACAGGCTTAGTGTGTTAGGGCAGCATGCCACAGACACTTCTGTACTCAAAAGACCTCCTGGACTGACCTGGAACTTTTCAGTCACAAGGGGTTTTATAAACTCCCCTTGTGAGGTGGTAAGCTTGTGCAACACCCCTGTCTATGCATAGGTAGGCTGGTAGTTGCGAATAGCACCCTCTCCAGGTCAGTGAGCTGTTAGGGGAAGTCATGAACTCTCTAGGATGTTTCTAGAACTTGGAATATTGTGTAATTACAGCTGTAGCTACTGCCTGGTAAGGCAACAGTTAACATTGTGATATGTGATTGTCCAATGGTGTTCCTGTAAAACAAGCTGGAAGGTGATTGGAGAGGTGCTACCACCTGACCATGGAGCATATAAATTCCTGCTGGGCAGAAGCACATGGTCAGACTCCATCTTGGAGTCAGTCTTTTGCTAGAGTCTACAGACAGAACCAGACCTCACGGCCTGTCTCCTAATTCCAGGAACTTCAAGTGCCTCAGGACTGTTGCCTAGCACCTGGGGCAAGTCCGAAGACTTAAGCCCAGAACTGACCTCCACCACTCGGACTCGGCACCAGCCCAGCCTGAACCTACTACCAGACTGCGTGTCTGCTGTTATCATTTTAGCCATTGCCTGCTTTTCAATTAAGAACTGTAAGTGGATTTGCACAACGTTGCCTCTGTCTGATGCCTGGATCCGGCTGCTTACCACCACGGGCTTCCCCATCCATTACCCAGGGATTAATCCTACAGACACCTCAGGGGTTACCCCAGGGAGAAACCATTGCATCAGACTCTCCCTCCATATTTCTTGCACACATCACCTGCTGGGGCCCTGCCAGGCTGTAGTTCAGCCCTCCAGTCCCCATACCAAGCACCGTGAGACGGCGTGCCCAAGGCCGCAATTGCCAGCCACTCCGGTATTCTGGGCCCTGGCTGCCTCAGGGCCACAAGAAAAGGCTAGGCCCGGTGGGGGATGTTGCTCTTGTTATCCAACCAACTTTCTCCTGGCATTACAAATGTTACAACACATCCAATCGATCAACATCATTAAGATTGCCCCTTAGGCAGAGAGCTATCAGCTGCTTTACCATTATCCAGCACTTATGACCCCTAGTGAGTTGATCAGACTCCTTAGAAGCTCTGTGGCATGCAGAGTGATTAAGTTTCGCAAGACCATGTTCAACCCTTGCATTGGCAGGGGTGTTGCACATGCAATGCCCAACCACTAGTGTAGGGACCCACAAAAACTAGGTTACCATGAAGAGGTTAGCGGGCTTATGGAAAACGTATTAAGAACCTTGAATTTGTATGGATAAAATCAGCAATAGATTAATGTATATCGTGTGGTTCAGATCTTTCACCTTAATATTGTCATCCATGTAAATAATGCCGTAACATGTCTAATCATAAATTATCCAAAAGTCTTTTCATCAAGGCAGATGGGGAAAAAATGGTAATGAAAAGTCTAACACCCAGATGTTGCCTTTTAGTTTGTGTTAGGATGACCCTAATTGCTAATAATATCTAATTGCAAATAATTATTAATAAGTACTCAATAAACATCAAATGACAACGTCATTTGTCATCTGTTACATATTAAACAGAAGCACAAAATGAAATTAAAATAATCGGCTTCCATAATTCTTAATTAAACCATTGTTTATGAGCCATAGCATATCATTTGTTGATAATTTTAATCAAGAGAAAAATATTGCAGATGGAAAACCTACAAAATAAACAGGTAAATCATAAATCCTGCATGTAGCTCCCTATAAGGTTTTAGCAAATATGTAGAAACTAAATACCTGTAACAGTAAGTTATTAAGAATTTATTCCCATTTTATATGCAAAATGTCATTGTTCCCAATTACTGTATATACTTGTGTATAAGCCGAGTTTTTCAGCACAAAACATTGTGCTGAAAAACCTCACCTTGGCTTATACTCAAGTCAAGTAAAAACTCACCTCCGGCGCCCCCAATGCTCGGCGCAGCTCCTCTTCTGTCTTCTCAGAGATGCTCCAGTCTCCGAGGCTCCCCTTCTGTCTTCTGTGTGCTATAACAGCCGGCAGAGCTGCGGCCATGCGCTCTGCCGGCGCATACTATGAAGTCATCAGCAGCTGCATCATAGTGTGCTCGGCTGGCAGAGTGCATGGCCACGGCTCTGCCAGCTGTTTTAGCAGACAAAAGGCAGAAGAGGATCCGTGGGGACTGGAGCTTCGCGGAGAAGACCAAAGAGGTGTCGCACTGAGCATTGGGTAACTGTGATGAGCATCGGGACCACCCGAAGGTGAGTATGTAAGTTTATTTTTTTTAAGTGCTGGCCAAACTGGAGGCTGGATGGCTACAAAAGGGGGCTGGCTGGTGGTATACTACATGGGGATGGCTGTATGCTACAGGGGGATGGCTGTATACTAAAGAGGGCTGGCTGGCTAATTACTAAAGGGGGCTGGCTGGCTGTATACTACTGGGGGCTGACAGGCTATATACTAAAGGGGGCTGGCTGTATACTAAAGGGGGCTTCCTGGCTATTTACTGTGACCGATGGATTTACCACCCTTGGCTTATACTCGAGTCAATAGGTTTATCTTGTTTTTGGTGGGAAAATTAGGCTTAAACTTGAGTATATACAGTATTTTTGAAAAAACTCAATAAAAATGTAATATTTTACTGGTTAAATCATCTGTTTTCAATAAATAAAACACATTTTAAAATAATCCTGAATACCAAATATATATATTATTAATATTATTATATATACTATTAATATATACATAAAGCTCTGATACAGACATCCATCTCCATAGTTACAGACTACAACTGTTTGTAGTCTGATCCTGAGGTCAAACACATTTTCAATTTCTCTGACTTTTTACTAACTTCTGTTTCATTATATTAGCAAGTTGCAGAGGAGGCATCGGTGCAGAAAAAATGAAAAAACTGAAAAGTTGTTAGCAATATACAGATTTGTTATCACAGTTATATTATTGGTCACCACACCTTGTAAAATCTTGAAGAGCTGACATTCATCAGGGCCATATAAAGAAATCCTCCAAGTAGGTTGTCTGTTGTACTAATGTATTGCTTTATTCAGGTAACGCATCCTATTTGTCGACTAAATCGGGTGGATATTGGCAAAACTGGCCAACTATCTGCTGTGCATAGAGGTCTCCTGAGGGTTCACTTACATATGTTTAGCTTAAGGCAGCAGTTTTCCTGTGGCATTTCCATTCTATCAAAGGCCGCGTCAGGTGTTGCACCGTACGGTGTTTTATAAATCATTCTTTGTTTTTTGGAGTGGAAGGCATAAAACAGTTGCAATTTGTGGTGCACGAGGTGTCCAGGCTGAGAACAACTTGTCCCGCAAAATTTACTGTAAACCGTTGTAGCCGATGGCTGACTGGTGCAGATTTCAATGATTGCCAATGCTAGGCAAGAACTACCAAGACCTTGGAACCTCGAAGGACTTCTGACTTGTCACACACACACACACCTCCAACCCCAATATATGCTATTTTAAGGAATTTGAAATGTATCTTTTTTTTGAACATTGATTTTATTCAGTTTGTACAAGAACAGTGGATTTACATTAATAAATTTACCAATCAATTAACCGAAAAGGTTTGCTCAGTGTCTTCATTGATTGTGCGGTTCTAAAGGGGGAAGGGATAGGGAGAGGAAAAATGAGGGGGAGGGGGGCATACTACAAGGGAAGACAAAGGGAAAAGGGATATGTACTAATTTTTAAAGGGATCCTGTGACCAGGTTGTACCACATTAAACTACTAGCCCCGTTATTTAGTGTATGTGGCCTCCTGATAAATCCCTATGGTCAGCTGACCTGGCGTAGAATTGCCCCCCACACCAGCCCATTGCATGGCCTAACACTGCCCCTTCACCACCAAACTGATGTAGAGGGAGGAGTAGTCACAATTTGGGGCTCTGTGTCAGGAATTATGACTAAATCACGGCTTGTACACCTGTTTTCAGCCGTACAACCCGTGATAAGTGTGACCCAGGGTCCCATTGTCACCCAGGGACAAAATCTTATCTGTTTCTCTCTAAAAAAAAATCTCCAAATTCATGTAAAAATTCAAGAGTCATATTTTGCCTGAGATGAGTCAAGTTTACTGCAGAACTAGCGTCACCTCAGACACCCCTATCTTCACTTCTAAAGTAGCCAGAGCTATGTTTTTGGTGTAATTTTAAAGATAATAATTTATTATTTCAGATCACATCAGACCTGTAACTCTTCCCCTGTAGCCTCTAAACTTGACTCATCTCAGGAAAAATATGACTCTTCTCTACAATGTCTCACATGACTTTAGATATAAATTTGATTCAAATAAAAGAGGGAATTCCAGAAAGGACATTTCATACCCAACCTGGAGGGGAAGCTAGTTGAACCTGTTGACAAAGGACTTTTAAAGCTGTTTTTGTTTTGTTTGTAAAAAGCAACAACAGGCATTTACAAGTTGTGATGTATAATAATAATAATAATAATAATTCTTTATTTATATAGCGCTCACAGATTATGCAGCGCTGCACAAAGCATGTCAAATCAGTCCCTGTCCCCATGGGGCTCACAATCTAGTCAACCTAACAGTAAATTTTTGAAGTGTGGGAGGAAACCGGAGGACCCACACAAACACGAAGAGAACATACAAACTCTTTGCAGATGTTGACCTGGGTGGGATTCGAACCCAGGACCCCAGCGCTGCAAGGCAGAAGTGCTTCTCACTCAGCCTCTATGTTTACCTTATTTAGATATTAGTTATTACATATATTAGTTATTTACATATTTTTTGGCAAATCACCTTAAAAACGCAGGGTTCGATCACACGTATGAAAAGTTCTTTCAAACATTTTTATTGGTTTGCGTTCACATAGGAGTAAGGCGATTTAGAGCAAACTTTTTTGTACAATTTAAAAAAAAACTAATAATAAATAATAATAATTAAGTAATCATTTTTCACAATGTTGAATTCCATATTGCTCTGAAAAATGCAGACATTAGACTAAATAAGGTAAGTTATAAATAAAGTTTAAAGGGCCGTCTCACAGTAAAAATATAGATTACCGTATATATACTCGAGTATAAGCCGACCCGAGTATAAGCCGAAACCCCTAATTTCAACACAAAAAACTGGGAAAACCTATTGACTCGAGTATAAGCCGAGGGTGGGAAATGCATTGGTTACCGCCTCCCAGTATATAGTCTGCCAGCCCCTGTAGCATACAGCCTGCCCAACCCCTGTAGCATACAGCCTGCCCAGCCCCTGTAGTAGGAAAAAAAATAACACTGTACTCATCTTTCCGACGTCCCCCAGAGGTCCTTTTCTGTCTGACTGTCTCAGACAGAAGAGGACCTACGATGTCAGATGATGTCAGAAAGGTGAGTTTTGACTTTATTTTTTTAGTTGACTCAAGTATAAGCCGAGTTAGGGTTTTTGAGCACAAATTTTGTGTTGAAAAACTAGGCTTATACTCGAGTATATAAGGTATTCTATACACATGAATCTATCAGCTTAAATTAGTTCGGAGGTCAAAATATTCTTTGTGTTATTACCAAATTTTTTAACGTGATTATTTTGCTACCGTTTACTCACCTTTATATCATAAATATAGAATCCTCACTGTGCTATAAGCATGCAGTATGCACAAATGCCTTCCCTGAAAGACAGCTAAGTTTACAAATTTGTTTGAATTAACACTTAGTTGCTAAGGTGTAAGGTGAGTGAAAGCAGAGAATGAAGTAAGGAGACAGTGTAATTTAGTAAGTATTTCCCTCTTGCACTTCTCAAGGACACCATTTACTTAATTTCAAATAAAGGCTAATTGAATGATGGAACATTACACATCCAATGTGATTAAAGGGACTGAGTCACACATCACACTGTGTCCCCTATTGTACTGTGACTCCATCAAGAGGGATAGGAGTTATTGTAAAATGTGTGGAAATACAATGCAATATGCCTTCTCCACCAGTTTTCAGTTTGCCCATCATTACATCACTACTGACAATAGATGATGTCAGAGCTTATCTCCTCCCCTCTGTACAATGACCTCTATATAGATAACACTGAGCCATCATTACATCGCTACTGATAATAGATGATGTCACAGCTTATCTCCTCCCCTCCCTGTACAATGTCCTCTGTATAGATAACACTGACCCATCATTACATCACTACTGACAATAGATGATGTCACAGATTATCTCCTCCCCCTCCCTGTACAATGACCTCTATATAGATAACACTGACCCATCATTACATCACTACTGACAATAGATGATGTCACAGATTATCTCCTCCCCCTCCCTGTACAATGACCTCTATATAGATAACACTGACCCATCATTACATCACTACTGACAATAGATGATGTCACAGATTATCTCCTCCCCCTCCCTGTACAATGACCTCTACATAGATAACACTGACCCATCATTACATTACTACTGACAATAAATGATGTCACAGCTTATCTCCTCCCCCTCCCTGTACAATGACCTCTACATAGATAACACTGACCCATCATTACATCACTATTGACAATAGATGATGTCACAGCTTATCTCCTCCCCCTCCCTGTACAATGACCTCTACATAGATAACACTGAGCCATCATTACATCACTACTGACAATAGATGATGTCACAGCTTATCTCCTCCCCCTCCCTGTACAATGACCTCTACATAGATAACACTGAGCCATCATTACATCACTACTGACAATAGATGATGTCACAGCTTATCCCCTACCCCTCCCTGTACAATGTCCTCTATATAGATAACACTGACCCATCATTACATCACTACTCACAATAGATGATGTCATAGCTTATCTCCTCCACCTCCCTGCTCAATGACCTTTATATAGATAACACTGACCCATCATTACATCACTACTGAAATTACATCACTCCCTCCTCTCCCTGTACAATGACCTCTATATACATAACACTGACCCATCATTACATCACTACTGACAATAGATGATGTCACAGCTTATCTCCTCCACCTCCCTGTACAATGACCTTTATATAGATAGCACTGACCCATCATTACATCACTACTGACCATAGATGATGTCACAGATAATCTCTTACTTCCAGTACAATGACCTCTATATACACTCACCGGTCACTTTATTAGGTACACCATGCTAGTAACAGGTTGGACCCCCTTTTGCCTTAAGAACTGCCTCAATTCTTCATGGCATAGATTCAACAAGGTGTTGGAAGCATTCCTCAGAGATTTTGGTCCATATTGACATGATGACATCCATGATGCGAATCTCCTGTTCCACCACATCCCAAAGTTGCCCTATTGGATTGAGATCTGGTGACTGTGGAGGCCATTTGAGTACAGTGAACTCATTGTCATGTTCAAGAAACCAGTCTGAGATGATTCCAGCTTTATGACATGGCGCATTATCCTGCTGAAAGTAGCCATCAGATGTTGGGTACATTGTGGTCATAAAAAGATGGACATGGTCAGCAACAATACTCAAGTAGGCTGTGGCGTTGCAACGATGCTCAATTGGTACCAAGGGGCCTAAAGAGTGCCAAGAAAATATTCTCCACACCATGACACCACCACCACCAGCCTGAACCGTTGATACAAGGCAGGATGGATCCATGCTTTCATGTTGTTGACGCCAAATTCTGACCCTACCATCCGAATGTCGCAGCAGAAATCGAGACTCATCAGACCAGGCAACATTTTTCCAATCTTCTACTGTCCAATTTCGATGAGCTTGTGCAAATTTTAGCCTCAGTTTCCTGTTCTTAGCTGAAAGGAGTGGCACCCGGTGTGGTCTTCTGCTGCTGTAGCCCATCTGCCTCAAAGTTCGACGTACTGTGCGTTCAGAGATGCTCTTCTGCCTACCTTGGTTGTAACGGGTGGAGATTTGAGTCACTGTGGCCTTTCTATCAGCTCGAACCAGTCTGCCCATTCTCCTCTGACCTCTGGCATCAACAAGGCATTTCCGCCCACAGAACTGCCGCTCACTGGATGTTTTTTCTTTTTCAGACCATTCTCTGTAAACCCTAGAGATGGTTGTGCGTGAAAATCCCAGTAGATCAGCAGTTTCTGAAATACTCAGACCAGCCCTTCTGGCACCGTCGACCATGCCACGTTCAAAGGCACTCAAATCACCTTTCTTCCCCATACTGATGCTCGGTTTGAACTGCAGGAGATTGTCTTGACCATGTCTACATAGCTAAATGCACTGAGTTGCCGCCATGTGATTGGCTGATTAGAAATTAAGTGTTAACGAGCAGTTGGACAGGTGAACCTAATAAAGTGGCCGGTGAGTGTAGATAACACTGACCCATCATTACATCACTACTGACATTAGATGATGTCACAGCTTATCTCCTCCCCCTCCCTGTACAATGACCTCTAAATGGGTAATATCACTAACCCATTACTACTCATATTAAATGATGTCACAAATGATCAAATTCCTAAATCTACACAGAGCATGGGGAGCATTTATCTTGGCATGGAATTAATCAGCAAACCAGTTTTCTTGCATAAAAGTCATGAAAAAGTTGCAGTTCCTGGAATTGTGTGTTTTTTCCCCCCTACATCACCTTCATTTATTGGTGTGACGGGAAGGGCATGGAGTATTACTGGCACAAGTTATAGCACAATTATATGCCCGGCAGGAAATGATAGAATACATATATGTTTTATTAAAGTTTTTTGTTATTAATAAAATCTAGCTGTATGTAAAGTATCCAAGGTTCTTTACACCTTTCACCATACCATGTTGGGGAACATCATGCTACGCTCATACTTAGTGGACCACGATTTTCCTCAATGTCATGGAGATCACACGAGATCAGAAGCAGAGCTTGTATAATCATTGCGGGAGACCAGTTGCCAACTTACAAAAAACAAGTTAAAATGTAATCAAAAGGTCACATTTTCCCCAACCAAAAGGTATGGTACAACTTTTCCTGCACAAAACAAACCCCAAACAACCCTATAAACAGTAATGTAAATAAATAAATGATTCCATATATGTGCACGGTGGTGTCTCACTCCTGAGCCCTGAAATATTTATTAAAAAAAACCAATGGTCACATGTAGGTTGTTCCTAAATCCATAAACACAGCCTACGAATCGAATAACTAACTTATAGTGACATGAGCTGGGCAGAACATATTGGGTACTGAAAGGGGATCATTTTAGAAAAATAGTTATTTTCAGTTCCCGCCGTTTCACGTTGACTTTTTGAAAGCACCTGTGGTGTCACAATGCTCACTATATTCCTTGGTAAATTCATACAGGGGTGTACTTTCCAAAATAGGATGGAAGTTGTTAGGGGTTTGATTCTTTTACTCCATTTCAGGGCATCAAGTGCACATGGTTCTCATTCACTCTCCGGGCGTTTGCTTAGTTCAGGAATCTCAAGGGCTCAACAAATGTCAAAAAGTGCATGAAATCAGTTCCTGAAAATTTTGTCTCCAAAAGCCAATTGGCGCTCCTTCCCTTTTGAGCCATGCAGTGCACCATTACACCAGTTTCTGTGCATTCAGAATAAAATGTGGAAGCAGTTTTTTCTTTGACCCTCAATAAAATGAAAACTTTGCAATGTTTTAAATGTTCTTTGGAACAAATAAGATTTTTTGCTAACACAAGCCAATCCTAAGACTTTCTAAAACAACTGTATATATATATACCCCTTGATGTCACAAAATATCACATATATGTCACAATGACACATTGCAGATTTGTAACATTGGGTTCTATCCTAAAGGTGATAATGAACTGTCCAGAAGGGGTTCATGTATCTAAAGCAAAAAGGTCATAGAGGGTCAATTATAATTGTTTTCCCTTGCTGCTGGTGTTTTTGTGCATTTTTGCTGTGTAATGACTGTTTTGCTCCTATTTTGCCTTTTTTTGGAATGTTACGTCTCAATTCGCTCTGTTGTTGCGACCTATTTGTCATTACACTGCGCCTCTTTACAGATGTTTGCACCTGATTTATTATACTATTGCGCCTATATGGGCATAAATAATTGTGCATTAACACGCCAGTCCAGACCATGCTTAGGAAAGGCAATGGTATGATTTGCGCAACAAATTGCGCCTTATTTTAAAATTTGCGCCTAATAAGTCTCAAAAAAACTGGCATTTGACAAAGAGCCAAAACAACAAAGACAAATGAGGGGCAAAAAATAGACCCGCAACAGGTGCAAAAAGAGCTCAGAGAAGGGGTAATAACCATACCATTGCTTTCATTCTACCTGGATTGCAATTCTTTTTACTATTTATCACTGATTTTAATATTTCCAGAATAGTCTACAAATTTATATTCATTTATATCAGTCATTGCTCCAGTGGAGCTTACAATCTAATCTCTTAGCCACAGACACACTAACATATGTCACATCAAAAAGCCTCTATCTTTTGGGAACTCAATTAACCTTTTAGTGTTCTATGAGAAATAGGGACAAATAGTAGCAGTGTCAAACATGTGGCGTCCTTGCTATTTTGCAGGTCAGTTCATGTATTACATTAGTAGAATTATACAAGATCTTACATTTAACATCTAAGGAAAACAATACAAAAAATATAATAACAATAATAACAAAATGAACAATTATAACATTAATATCATGCTATATTATTCACAATTGTTTATTCTTTATGAATTTTTTTTGTTTCTTAGTGATGCAAATCATATTCAAGGGCTCAAAATTGTAGAATTTGTAGCGAACTAAAAAGAGAATAAAAATAAACATAGATACCTGTATGGATGCAAGATGAATATAAAATGAGTATATAATAAACCAGGGACACTTACTCATAGATCCGGACACTGCGGTAATCTTATATATGTTATTCATGGCTTTCTTCCTTCAGAAATCAATTTGTAAAATTATGCTAATGAACCTGCAAAGCTGTGAAACAACAACATTTTATAACTTTATTTGGGATTTAGGTTATAAGTAGTGAAAAAAGGGCTTTTTTGCAACGCATAGTAACTTTTTATAAAACATGAAAAAATTGCTTAAAAAAAGAATGGCTTCAGCCAACTCCGTAGACATAAGGAGTCTCGAAGTCAGGGTGTTTCCCACAGCACACAGATAGGAATAAGTCAGATTGCTTTGAGAAAGCATAGAAGATATAAGTGGTATATCATGGGATTCAGAAAAAATTTAAAAACTAATTTATTTAGTCCATATTAAAACTGCATGGGCACATGAAAAAGAAAGAGAAAGGCCCCTTCTACACTGGCGTTTTTCACGCGCGAGTTCTGCGCGTGCATTTGACGCTCAGAACTCGCATTGCACTCTGTCCCATTGTATTCAATGGGTCTTTCTCCATTTGCGTGGTTTTCAACGCGCGTGCTTGCGTTCGTTTGCACGCGCGTCAAAATCGCAGCATGCTCTATTTTTGCGAGTCACGCGCAATTTTCACGCACCATTCAAGTCTATGGAGATGCATCAAGAACGCATTGCACTCGCAATCATTGCAAGTGCAATGCGAGTGCAATGCGTTTTTAACGTAAGGGTTGCTAGGTGACCAGAATAACATTATTTCCCCTGCTCGCGAACGATCATTTAATTAATAAAACACAGTGAAGAACAGTGAAGAATAGAATAAAATCATTGTACACAGTGTACACAGTGACCACAGGATCATTTAAGATAAAAACACAGTGCAGAACACAGTGCAGAATAGATTACAGATGTTCGGCACATCTGCTTACTTGTCGGGAGATACGCGCGGAACTGCGCGAACAAAATAGCATGTGAAGAACAATATATATGTGTGAAGAAGACATTGCAGATGTATGGAAACATCTGCAATGTGTTCTTTACACACATATATATTGTTCTTCACATGCTATTTTGTTCGCACCGCTCCGCGCGTATCTCCCGACAAGTAAGCAGATGTGCCGAACATCTGTAATCTATTCTGCACTGTGTTCTGCACTGTGTTTTTATCTTAAATGATCCTGTGGTCACTGTGTTCACTGTGTACAATGATTTTATTCTATTCTTCACTGTTCTTCACATCTGCTAAATTGTCGGGAGATAATATACGCGCGGAACAGTGAAGAATAGATCGCAGATGTTTGCAAATTATAAGAAGACATTATTTTTCAATTAAATAACACATTTTAATCCCAAACCATGGTCCCTTTGAAATATGGTCGAGTCTCCCATTGAATCGTGCGTCAAAAATGCGCCGAAAACGCAACAAAAACGCAAATTACTCTTTAGGAAAAATGGAACAAAAACGCAGCAAAAACGTCAGTTTTTCACGCATTGCACCCGCACGTGAAACGCAACGCTAGTGTGCAAGAGGCCTAAGTCCATTAGAATGGCTGGTATTTAATAAGAAGATCCAATAAACTGCATGGGGCACATTTACATACCAGGTCCATGTGCGATCCTCGATCCGGACTGTCTGACGAGGATGAACTCTGCCACGATTCACTAAGATCGTGCGCACGATATCTTGCATGTGTCGCTTCCCCGCTCAGGTCCGCCGGAGTTCACCATCTTCTTCCTGGTGCATGTAAGTGCTTGGCTTGCGATTTAACGTTAAATCCTGGCGTTTGTCCGAATCCGTTGGATCATCCAATGGTCCACCCGTGGATTTGTGTGGCAGGAAAACAAGATTGCGCCAATATCCTTCTAAATCCCTGTGCCGGTGGCGTGATCCCTGAAAAGTCGGAAAAGCCGACGGAAATGCGGCTACCCTTATTAAATAAGCCCCCATGAGTTAAAACCAATCTGCTCCGATCTCCTCTCCTCTTGGGTGCCGCAACTACTTCTAATATGCATATGGACATGTAAGTGAGAAACCTATCATGATTGTGTCATAGGATCTCATTGGATACATTAGAGAAGTTACGATCCAAAGTGAGTGTATACTTTTCCTGTTTCAAAACTAGCAAATGTCATTGTTTATGCAAAAAACAATGCCATGTACTAGTTTTCACACAGGAAAAGTATACAAGAAAAGTTTACAATAAGAAAGTGCACAATAGTCACCACGTAACCAAAATAAACAAGGATGGCAAATGTCTATATATATATGCAGCAAACCAAACCAAAAACACAAAAGATAGAAGCTTGTGACCAAAAAATGTATAGTAAAAAATTATTATCATTTTTAATGCAAAAAAGTCATAATAAAAATGTAAATACATGGAAACAGTGCAGCACTGAACGGCCCTTTCTAAATATAAAATATCATCATAAGTACGTATTAGTGTCAGTAACTGCGCCATAGACATATTATTACAAGCACAAGGTATGCAGAAAACTGATATTTTTACATTAAGACAAATATAGCCATTGTATTTTACTAGACTGTTAGTGCTACTATTTTTTTGATTTCCTGCATTTTACTCATCCTTTTTCCATTGCCTCTTTTTTCCTACTTTGAGTGATTCCTTCGAATTTGCACACACTGTTATGAATAAGGAATAATTTTCCAAAAAACATCAACAGACGTGCATTTTTTCCTTAATTTTCATGTGCACATGAAGTTTTTAATATGGACTACATTTTTTTTTGTTTTAAATACTACTAAATCCTACTTATATAGAATATTTGCCAATTAAGTTAAAATTTCCTTTTGTAAAACAGTCTTTTGATATATAATATGTATAGTCCTGGGTAAATGGGGAGGCTAAGGTGATGTTAGCATAGTGTAGGCGGAGGAAAATGTACTAATTTATTGAAAAAAAAAAATATATATATATATACAGACAGTCCCCAGGTTGCATACAGGATAAGTTCTTTTGGCTTGTTCTTAAAGGGGTATTCCGGGAATATGAACATCTGACACAAAAACCCATGATGATTTAAATAAATGATTACAGCAATACTCAATGTCATTAGTCACAAAACGGAGCTTAAATTTTTTGATTTTATGATTTACAAATTTTATGGCCTCTCTAAAGTAGGTGGAGTTATCACTAAGATGGCCACCACTGGAAACTGCAAGTTCCATGATCCTTTAGTTCTCAGTAACTCCTCCTCCCTCTTATCCTCTGCTCCCAGTGATGATATAACAGACTTTCTTGCTCTGTTACCATAGTAATGATGTGTAACTGCCATCACCACAACACCGGCCATACTGGATGCACTGCAACCAATCGACTACAGCCAAACTTAGTGGTGATCACATGACCTGCCCAGGCAGGTGCAGGACATGTGATGTTGACATGTGACCAGCGGCCATCTTCTGTCCTGTGTATGCTCTGCAACGGACCGCGCGGAGGAAATTAACGGACTGATTCAGTAACATTTTAATTCTTCATTACAGTCTATGTGCACAGCATTTTCTGCTAAGGGGAGCAACATTTTAAATAACAACTAATTACACATTAGCTTATATTTTGAGTACCCATTTGTATATGAATTATGTTTATTCCTGGAATACCCCTTTAAGTTTAATTTTATAATTATTGCTCCAGACAAAAAAAAAATTTGTCCCAGAGACAATCGGATTTTCAAAATTTTTTTGCTGTGATGAGAACAAGGATTATCAATAAAACTTAATTACAGACACTTTACAGCTGATTATTACAGTCAGGGACTAAATAAAAGCATCCAGAGAGCTTCACCAGAGGTCACAGTGGGCAGAGAGGTCGGGTGTTCTTAAGTAGATACACAATATATATTGTGTATGTCTTTTCCTACTGTATATGTCCCCCCTGAGATAATGGCTCCATGAAGGAGCTGAAATGTTGTATTGTACATCTGACTATGGTTGAATAAAAGTCTCTTCTTTTTCAGAGCTGGAGTGCTGCTTCCATGGACAGTTTATTTTGCCCCCCAGAAGGCCATAAAAGATATGGAGGCAAATGTTTTTGGCAGAGCTGCACTGGGTCCAATAACGCCTTCACATCCAGCAATCACTTGACCATCATGTCTATGGAAATATTGTGAAGAAACCAAGCTACCACCTCAAGTATATCCTTGCCTTCAGAATGATCACAAGTATTAATAAAAATGAAAAATAAAATTCATAAAAATGTCCCAAAAACCCCTAACACATATAAAACAATAAATAATGCAAAAAAGGGGGGGAAAGTAAAAAAACACAATATGTTAGATATCACTGTATCCCAAAATGTCCAATCTATAAACATCTAAAAATGGTTATTCCCGGCAGTGAATCCCGTAACAGAAAAATGCGCCCAAATGTCCAACTCTTTTTTGCTGATTCACAACACATAAAAAACATAATAAAAAGTGATCTAAAGGTCGCACAGTCTCCAAATGGTAACAATGAAAATGTTAGCTCGTCCTCCGTACTCCTAAGTATGAAAAAGTTATTGGAGTCAGAATATGGTATAAGTTTTTTAATTTTTTTTTACTAAAACCTATAAAAATGTGGTATCCCTGTGATTGTATCGAACCAAAGAATATAATAGAGATGCCATTTGGAATGTACACTGAAAGAAATAAAAACAGTGCCCACAAGAAAATGGCGCAAATATGTTTTTTTGTCAATTTTACCACATTTTGAATTGTATTTCCACTTCCCAGTACAAGGGATGGAATATAAAATACTGTCACTAGGAAGTACAATTTGTTACACAGAAAAAAAGCCCTCACACAGCTGTGTACATAGAAAAATAAAAAAAAGTTATTGATTTTTGAAAGTGGGGAGCGATAAACAGAAAGTGAAATAGAAAAAGCCCATGAGTGGCAAGGGGTTAATATGTCCCCTATACAACATGATATAAAGTTCTCGGGAATAAGGATTCGTGGTACTCAAGGCCAAGTTCACATGTGGCATTTTGGTAACGTTTGGAAACGCAATCCAAAGGCTCCACTCGTGATCACATATTTTGATAACATTGTGTTTCCAACACGTTAACTAAACGCAAAGTAAATGCAATCTTACCTCAACATGCGATCGAAGGTGGAGCCTTTGGATTTTGTTTCAAAACGCAACCAAATGCCACGTGTGATCGCGGCCTCAGGGGCTCTACAAACACATCATGGCACCTGAAAACTATCCTGCCCTACTCAATGACTCCTTCCCTCCCGCAACCGCAATGTGCCCTGACAGCGGGTTACATCCACATGTGGGGTATCCTCTTACTCTGAAAAAAACTGCTCAATATATTCTTAGAAGCATTTTCTACTTTTATTCAGTTAATGTGGGTAAATTTGCAGCTAAATGCGTGTTTTTGTTTGATTTTCTGTAAAATACATAAAGGGTTAACAAGATTCCTACCTGCTGTTTTGAATAGTTTGAGGAGTGAAGTTAATAGAACAGGGTGATATGTGGAGAGTTTCTATTAACAGAACTTCCAAAACCTCTATAGAAATTAAATGGTCCCCAAAATAATGAATTCTAAAAAAAATATGAAAATTTGAGAGAATGCTGTTCAATTTGTGATCTTTCTAGTGTTGTAATAAAACAAAAGGACACTTATAAATTGACGCCAACACAAAGCTGAGATATGGTAAACGTTAGTTAGTAACTAATTTGGGTAGTAAGACTATCAGTTTGAAAACCAGAACATTTTGAAGTTTAAAAATAGCAATTTTTAAAAAATGTTTACCAAATTCATCTTTTTTTTAATAAATCAATGTTAAATATATCAACCAAAATTTCCCACTAACTTGAAATACAAAATATCTCGGAAAAACAAACTCAAAAGTACTTGGGTAAGTTGAAACCTTCTAAAGTTATAACCGGATAAAGTGACACATGCTGGTTTTGAAAAATAGTCCTTGGTCATCAAGGCGCAAATGAGCTTGGTCACTAAGGAGTTAAAAATTGTTTAATATTATCGATATCTTCAAGCTTAAAACTAGATAAAGCAGGACAACTTCATGGCATAGATCAGACGACCAAAAGTGTCAAAATATCCATTTATTATACTCTCAAGGATAAAATCAAACAGCACTTTTCATTAAAAATTGAGCCAAAAGAGCATAAGCGCGGCCATGGGATTTGCCGATTGCGGCTTTTTCCGCAGCTTGTCTCTAGCTCCTGCAAATTTTATTTTATACAACTTAATACAACTTAATTTCCACGTAAAACATATTTAAAAATCACAAAAAGTTATATAATATCTTATCTTACATTCTACACTTCACATTGTACCATAAACATTATAATTAGAGATGAGCGAACATACTCGTCCGAGCTTGATGCTCGTTCGAGCATTAGCGTACTCGAAACTGCTCGTTGCTCGGATGAATACTTCGGCCGCTCGAGAAAATGGCAGCTCCCGCCGTTTTGCTTTTTGGCGGCCAGAAACAGAGCCAATCACAAGCCAGGAGACTCTGCACTCCACCAAGCATGACGTGGTACCCTTACACGTCGATAGCAGTGGTTGGCTGGCCAGATCAGGTGACCCTGGGATAGACTAGCCGCTGCCCGCGCTGCTCGGATCATTCTGTGTCTGGATGCCGCTAGGGAGAAAGCTGCTGCTGGTCAGGGTTAGCGTTAGTGTGCAGGTAGATTACTGTTAGGCAGGAGTGATTCTCCAAGAACCCAACAGCCCTTCTTAGGGCTACAATAACGTTTTACTTTTTTTTTTTTGGTTTGCTTGTGGCTGGGCTTGCTGGCACTAGTAGTGCAGCTAGTACCATATTGTGAGGAATTTGCAGGGGGACTTGCTACCGTTGTGTTTAGCTCTTAGTGACACACATATCCACCTCAAACACCAAAGTGGGAAAATTTATTAGGGGTTTGATTTCAATTAGGCACAGTCTGCCAGTTTCTTTTTATTTTACGTTTATTTTTTCATAACTCAGCGTCATCTCATCAGTGTGCTTTCATACTTGGCTAGAAAATAGCCAAAGGAGAATCCAAACGGCTGACTTACGCCTACAATAGCGTTATATATATTTTTTTTCTGGTTGATCTGCTGGTGGCTGTCCTTGCTGCAGTGCATATACTAGCCAATTGTGAGGAATTTGGGGTGAGACTTGCGACCGCTGTGTTTAGCGCTTAGTGACGCACATATCCATCGCAAAGACCGAAGTGGGATAATTTATTAGGGGTTGGATTTCAATTAGGCACAGTCTGCCATTTCCTTTTTATTTTACGTTTATTTTTTCATAACTCAGCGTCATCTCATCAGTGTGCTTTCATACTTGGCTAGAAAATAGCCAAAGGAGAATCCAAACGGCTTACTTACGCCTACAATAGCGTTATATATATTTTATTTCTGGTTGATCTGCTGGTGGCTGTCCTTGCTGCAGTGCATATACTAGCCAATTGTGAGGAATTTGGAGTGAGACTTGCGACCGCTGTGTTTAGCGCTTAGTGACGCACATATCCATCGCAAAGACCGAAGTGAGAAAATTTATTAGAGGTTGGATTTCAATTAGGCACAGTCTGCCATTTACTTTTTATTTTACGTTTATTTTTTCATAACTCAGCGTCATCTCATCTGGCATAGCAGTGTGCTTTCATAGTTGGCTAGAAAATAGCCATAGCAATAGGATAGCATCGTTTGGTTTTAAAAACTAAAAAACACAAAAAAAAAAAAAAACACAAAAAAAAGTAAAAAAAAAATGTAAGTTATAACTTTCATTTTCAAAATGTTTAACCCGAGGGGTAGAGGACGAGGGCGGGGACGTGGGCGTCCAACTACTGCAGGGGTCAGAGGCCGTGGTCCTGGGCGGGGTGAGACACCACCTGCTGATGAGGGAGCAGGGGAACGCCGCAGAGCTACACTCCCTAGGTTCATGTCTGAAGTTACTGGGACTCGTGGTAGAGCACTGTTGAGGCCAGAACAGTGCGAACAGGTGATGTCGTGGATTGCCGACAATGCTTCGAGCAATTTGTCCACCAGTCAGTCTTCCACGCAGTCCACCCATGTCACCGAAATCGGCACTCCTCCAGCTCCTGCACCTCAGCCTCCTCCCCCCCAGTCTGCCCCCTCCCAGGAAAATTTGGCATTTGAACCGGCATACTCTGAGGAACTGTTTACTGGACCCTTCCCACAGTCACAAACCACTTGTCCGATTGCTGCTGAGCAATTTTCCGATGCCCAGGTTTTCCACCAGTCGCAGTCTGTGGGTGATGATGACCTTCTTGACGTAGTGGCAGAAGTGTGTAAAGAGGTGTCCGACGATGAGGAGACACGGTTGTCAGACAGTGGTGAAGTTGTTGTCAGGGCAGGAAGTCCGAGGGGGGAGCAGACTGAGGGATCGGAGGATGATGAGGTGACAGACCCAAGCTGGGTTGAGAGGCCGGATGAACACAGTGCTTCTGAGACGGAGGAGAGTCCTATAGCAGAACAGGTTGGAAGAGGCAGTAGTGGGGCCAGACGGAGAGGCAGGGACAGAGCAGGTGCATCAGCGCCAAATGTGTCACGTAGTGAAGCTCCCGTGGCGAGGGCTCCCACGGCGAGGGCTAGATTTTCAGAAGTCTGGAGGTTCTTTAAGGAAACAGCGGATGACCGACGGACTGTGGTGTGCAACCTTTGCCAAACCAGGATCAGCAGGGGTTCCACCACTACTAGCTTAACTACCACCAGTATGCGCAGGCATATGAATGCTAAACACCCGAATCAGTGGCACCAAGCCCGTTCACCTCCGGCCGTGCACACCACTGCTCCTTCCCCTGTGTCAGCTGATAGTCAGCCCCCTGCCCAGGACCCTGGCACAAAAACCCCATCGTTGCCTCCACGATCCTCCACAGCATCCACCAGCGTTCAGCTCTCCATACCCCAGACGCTGGAGCGGAAAAGAAAATATAGTGCAACCCACCCGCACGCCCAAGCCCTTAATGTCCACATCTCCAGATTGCTTAGCCTGGAGATGCTGCCCTATAGGCTAATAGAGACCGAGGCCTTTCGCAACCTCATGGCGGCGGCCGCCCCTCGGTATTCGGTCCCCAGCCGCCACTACTTTTCCCGATGTGCCGTCCCAGCCCTGCAACAGCACGTGTCAGACAACATCATCCGTGCCCTGACCAACGCCGTTTCTGACAAGGTCCACCTGACCACGGACACGTGGACGAGTGCTGCCGGGCAGGGCCACTATATATCGCTGACGGCACATTGGGTTAACTTGGTGGAGGCTGGGACCGAGTCTGACCCTGGGGATGGTCATATACTGCCGACGCCAAGGATTGCGGGGCCTACCTCGGTCCAGGTCTCAAAGGCCTACTATGCCTCCTCCTCCTCCCACCCCTCCTCCACCTCCGAACTACCATCCGTGGGCATGGCACCATCAGTCGCTAGCTCTAGGCACAGCAGCAGTGATGTCGCTAAGCGACAGCAGGCGGTGCTCAAACTGCTGAGCCTAGGCGATAAAAGGCACACCGCCCAAGAACTATTACAGGGCATCACGGCGCAGACTGATCTGTGGCTGGTACCGCTGAACCTGAAGCCAGGCATGGTTGTGTGTGACAACGGCCGTAACCTGGTGGCGGCTCTGCAACTCGGCAGACTGACACATGTGCCATGCCTGGCCCATGTGTTAAATCTGATAGTTCAGCGTTTCCTCAAGACATACCCCAATCTGTCAGATTTGCTCACGAAGGTGCGCCGCATCTGTGCGCATTTCAGGAAGTCCAGCACAGATGCTGCCACTCTCAGGGCAGCGCAGCGCCGCCTCCAACTGCCCGCTCACTGACTGTTGTGCGACGTGCCCACGAGGTGGAATTCAACATTAACCATGTTATCCAGAGTTTACCAGCAGCGCAGAGCGATTGTAGACTGCCAGATGTCAACTTCCACCAGAACTGGTAGTCAGGTCAGTCAGCTTCCTCAAGTCTACAATGAGGAGTGGACGTGGATGTCTGATATCTGTCAGGTGCTGAGTAACTTTGAGGAGTCAACACAGATGGTCAGTGGTGATGCCGCCATCATCAGCCTCACCATCCCGCTGCTTGGCCTGTTGAAAAACTCTCTGGTCAGCATGAAGTCGGAAGCTTTGCGGGGGAAGAAGATTCCCTTGTTGATAGCCAAAGCACCCTTAGGTCTGTTTCTCAGCACATATCGGAGGAGGTGGAGGAGGATGAGGAGGAAGAGGAGGAGAATGTTGGCGAGACAGAAGAGGGGACCATTGTTCAGTCCTTCACTGTTCAGCGTGTATGGGCAGAAGAAGAGGAGTTGGAGGAGTTGGAGGAGGAGGAAATGGACAGTCAGGCCAGTGAGGGGAGTGAATTCTTGCGCGTTGGGACTCTGGCGCATATGGCAGATTTCATGCTAGGCTGCCTATCCCGTGACCCTCGCGTTCAAAGAATTTATTCCAGCACCGATTACTGGGTATTCACTCTCCTGGACCCACGGTACAAGCAAAATCTTTCCACTCTCATCCCTGGAGAGGAAAGGTGTGTGAGAATGCATGAATACCAGCAGGCCCTGGTGCACAAGCTGAAACAGTATTTCCCTTCTGACAGCGCTAGCTGCAGAGTGCGTAGTTCTGCGGGACAAGTAGCAAGGGAGAGTAGGCGAGCAGGCAGGTTGTCCAGCACTGGCAAGGGTACGCTTTACAAGGCTTTTGCCAGCTTTATGTCACCCCAGCAAGACACTGTCACCTGTCCCCAGTCTCGGCAGAGTAGGGCTGATCTTTACAGAAAGATGGTGAGGGAGTACGTAGCTGACCATACCATCGTCCTAAATGATCACACAGCTCCCTACAACTACTGGGTTTCAAAGCTGGACATGTGGCACGAACTGGCGCTGTACGCCTTGGAGGTTCTTGCCTGCCCTGCCGCTAGCGTCTTGTCCGAGCGGGTTTTCAGTGCAGCTGGTGGCATCATCACCGATAAGCGTACACGCCTGTCGACTGACAGCGCTGACAGGCTGACGCTTATTAAGATGAATAAAGCCTGGATTTCTCATAATTTCCAATCTCCACCAGGTGAAGGAAGCTCAACCTGAATAATTTATGCACTCCTCCTCCTCCTCATTTTCCTCCTTCTCCTCCTCTTTGTACACTAAAGCAGAGGAAACTGGCTATTTTTTGACAGGGCCCACTGGCTCTAGCTATAGTACTTTATGCATTTAATTTTTCTGGAGGGCCACCTACCCGGTCCTCTGTTTTAAACAATTTTTGGGAGTGCCACATACAGGCACTCAATCTATTCAATTTTTCTGGAGGGCCACCTACCTGCTCCTCTGGTTTGAAAACTTTTTTGGACTGCCACATACAGGCACTCAATCTATTTAATTTTTCTGGAGGGCCACCTACCTGCTCCTCTGGTTTGAAAACTTTTTTGGACTGCCACATACAGGCACTCAATCTATTCCATTTTTGTGGAGGGCCACCTTCCTGCTCCTCTGGTTTGAAAACTTTTTTGGACTGCCACATACAGGCACTCAATCTATTTCATTTTTCTGGAGGGCCACCTACCTGCTCCTCTGGTTTGAAAACTTTTTTGGACTGCCACATACAGGCACTCAATCTATTCAATTTTTCTGGAGGGCCACCTACCTGCTCCTCTGGTTTGAAAACTTTTTTGGACTGCCACATACAGGCACTATCCAAATTAAATTGTCTCCATAGCAGCCTCCACACGTTGTCTCCATTGCTACCTCCAAAAGTCGTCCATATAGCTGCCTCCATACATCGTCCCCTTATCAAACGAGGTGTGTCAGGCAGAAATTTGGGTTGTTTTCATGGATTCCACATCAAAGTTGTTAACTTTGTCGCCACCCTGCTGTGTAATCCACAAAATATACTGGCAAACTTTTATCATGTACCGATATTATTTGAGCGCTTCTTGCTCACCTCCTTTGGTTCCTCTCTGCCACCCATTGGTTTGAAGCCTGAGTCCATTTAGGGTATGTCGCCATGACACTCTCTAGCCTGCTGCCGCTGCCTCTGCATGCCGTCCCCTATAGTGTCAGGGTCAATTATTGGATGTTTTATATGCTATCTAGCTTCATTCTGTCACTCTGTCATGGCCATGCTGTTGCCCATAATTTTGGCATAATGGTGCGATTAAGCAGCCTCAGAGGCATCCATGCATGCTGCCCCTGCTGTTTCCTGTCCATTTCCGTGGTGTTTCCATCCTTTTCTGAGGTTCCCAGGTGTTTGGCCAAGCTTCCCTGTGCAGAGCCTTGGTCCCCTTGAAAAATGCTCGAGTCTCCCATTGACTTCAATGGGGCTCGTTATTCGAGACGAGCACTCGAGCATCGGGAAAAGTTCGTCTCGAATAACGAGTACCCGAGCATTTTAGTGCTCGCTCATCTCTAATTATAATATTTTTCAAATTCCGTTTATTATGAAGTAAAACACCACCTCACTTTTCCATATCATGCCACATGTGTCGGATCCGGCACGGGCTACCTTCCTGCTAAGGTATGTAGAGACTGAAGAATATGATCACGGTCCACCAGGTGTGTGTGTGTGGGGGGGGGGGCAGGGGGGGAGGGGTATGGCCACATATTACAAATGTTTTGTTAATATAGTATCATTGGCCCTACTGGAACCAAGTGTTGGAGCCAATCTATATAATGTTTGGAATTAAGTTGAGGGCAGAAACCCTCATATATATTTTGGGAGCCCTGAAGTCCAAGATGTGTGGAAAGTTGTATAGAATTCTCCATATCTCCTTGATTCACCTGATGCTCTCTTCTCAGCAGGCGCCTTGAGGGTCGTTATAATTTTTTACAGATTTTTGCACAATTCAAATGAAAAGCCCAGACACACATCATACATTTGCAGGGTTCTTTTGATGGGACCCTGAGCTTTTTTTAAACAAGAATTTATTTGATAAAAGGTGCAATTTAATATATATATATATATATATATATATATATATATATATATATTAGGAACAACCCTGGGAATAAGCCACACTCACATATCTATACAGAATATTAGAAAGGGAGTGAGACCATTACAAAATTATGTGCAGTTCACTTGACACACTCACTTCATGTAACACTAAAAACACTGTAACATAAACTGATTTAGAATTTGCCACCAGTCAATTACTACAGCAGACTTTTTTTGAGTATTACTAATTGTCAGTCTCTGTAAGGGTTACTTCCCAACCCTAGTCACAAGCCTCTCACTTTCCTACACTGTACTGAGGAGACCCAATCAATTTGAAACAGTGCTGTCTACAGTTGGGAGTCTGTTCCTTCTGGAATAGATATACTGGTTTGGTTTTAATTCCGCATCATGTCATAAGGCTTCCTGAAGGTCCTGCTTGATGTCAAGGGAGCTGCCTTGCAAGATAGCTAAAAGAGGGAGGTTTTCATTATCCCATCCTGGAAAACTTTGCATATTTTCCCAGAATCCTCCAAGTGGAGCATCAATGGCTATAAGATTCTTCACGCCTACATGGTGGCCTTAATTGGCAGTTCCCATAAGGAGAACGGGTATCTTCACACATGGAGGCACATTTACTTACCCGTCCCGTCGCGATCCCCGAGGTGCGTTGTCTGAGGATTCGGAGCTGCCGCAATTCACTAAGATCGTGCGTCCAATTTCCTGCATGTGTTGTTTCCCCTGTGAGGTCCGCCGGAGTTTACCTTCTTCCCGGTGCATGTAAGTGCGTGGCTTGTTACAGAATTTTGAATCTTAAATCCTGCGCGTTGTATCACATGCTGCCAGGCAGATAATTGATATCTTGGTACATTAGCATAGTAGTGTTTGGGATTTATGACTTATACAGACATTAGAGCAGTGGAAATGTCTTTCTGCTGCAGATTTCGGATCTGCAACAAATAAGTGACACACAATTTATAACAGAGATCAACCTTGGCAATGCAAACACTAAGCTCAGTCACCGTTGGCCACAGCAAAATTGTGGCATTATATGTATCAGATGCCAGAGTTTGTTTCTGACACTTGAGGAATGGCTGTGGGCAGGGGTGGATTAAGACTGCCACGGGCCCTGGACTGTATAAATATTAAAGCCCCTACATGTCTAGAAGTAATTTCCTACATATGGGACAAGAATCAGCTTCTTGGGGAACGGAGGATGCTTTCTTCTGCCCTGCTTTCAATTTGTGGTTTTAGGACCTTTATGTGTACTGAGAGCAGGAAAGTATATACAAGGATATCATGGGTCAATGTCCTTTTGAGTATAAAAATTGGTAGGTGGATTGGGTGGCCATGGGCCCACTAGAAGGCTGGGGCCCTGGGCTATCGCCTAAGCTGACCTGTATTATAATCCACTACTAGCTGATTATTGCTAGGGTAAATCTCTCTGCCTTCCCGCAACATGTACATATACTTTGGAAGATGTAAAAAGTTATCTAGATAAACTATCTAGATCTAGATAAAGGGGTTATCCGGGTATACAAATTTACTTATGGCCGGACTGGAGCGGACTATTTAAAAATAATAAATGAGTACTTACCTCGTTCGGCGCAGCTGATGTCCCGCGCCGCGGTCAGTCTAATTTATGCGCCGGTTTTTATACAGCTTTATGACACCATATCCAGCGCTTACAACGCTGAGAGATAGGGACGGATGGGAGGAGCCGGCCACATTGCGGACCGGAAGCTCCCTGTGCGCGGCTTCTGTGCCCCTGTAAACAAACAAGGGCACGGAGCAAACGGACCGCGGCGCCGGACATCAGCGGTGCTGGAGGAGGTAAGTACACGTTTGTTATTTTTAAATAGCCCGCCCCAGCCCAGCCATAAGTAAATTTGTATACCCGGATAACCCCTTTAATTTACATTATAAACATACAGCACATACGTTCAGTTTATATAGTAGAAAGTATAAAGCTGCTTGAAAAGAAATCAATTACTAGGAAAATGGTGAAGCAGGCAAGGTGTAGGCGTGGGGACTAATCGGATCATCTTAGCAATGTGTGCTAGTTAGGTCCATGCTCATATAACAAATATATCTAATAACCACAAGTTATATTTTCCAGGAAGAGCAATGTGGAAATGTCCTGCAGTCTCGAGGAGTTGTGACTGGCAGCATTGAGACTATTAGCTGTAACTGTTCTTTGTGTTCACAGATAATTACTTCATCTGCTTGCAGCTTGAAAAGGCTTTATTGTCAATCATGTAATATGCCGCCCCTTTATGCTGGCACCACCTGCCTTGGCTGCCAGCTCATTTTCAGTGCAGTAACTACAATAAACCTGCTTAGATTTTGCTAAACTAGAGCTACAAGACCGAAAACAGATTTTTCTAGGATTTCAGATTTTGGTATATTTCTTCTTATTGTTAACTTATTGTATATATTGTTTTGTAACTTATATATTAACCATATATA
Organism: Engystomops pustulosus; assembly: GCF_040894005.1. Lineage (NCBI taxonomy): Eukaryota > Metazoa > Chordata > Amphibia > Anura > Leptodactylidae > Engystomops > Engystomops pustulosus. Next base: position 44,519,139 of record NC_092415.1, read on the forward strand.
TATGTTATATAGTAACTATTGAGCATTTTACATACAAAATCTATGAGTAAAGTGGCATTAACACTATTCTACACAAATAAACATTTTTTAAGAAGACAAAAAGAAGTGTGTATAGGCAAAAAAATATATATATACAAAACTTTATTTCCAAGTACCAAACAACAACAGGTTAAAAACATCTAAAAAGTACATATTGGCAAGATGACTGTATCCGCCCCTGATAAGTCGATACATTCACATTGCATCAGAAATACAAAAATGGTTGCCAAATATACGACTGGTGTGAACAAATATTCCAAAACTTTTCTTATTAAAAATTAGATCCTATAACACAAAAATATGGCACACAAATGGAAATAATGGTACAACCTGAAGGAATATTATATGATTTGTCCGGTATTTGTAAATAGTTGACAATCCATATTCCTTTTAAGGTAAAAATATTAAGGGCAATGTGCAGGAATACCCCATGCATTCCGTCGCTGGATGCAGTGTGATCTCTGCCCCTCCCCCTCCATTACAAGACAAACTCACACATAGAGGTTCATTTATCTTATCTCTGTTTGTTTTGGTAGGTTTTTGCCGTCTTTTTTCCTTCTGCTTCTTTGGTAAATTATCAATCTCACTTTCTTATTGTTTTTTTTTCAGCTCTCTTTTTGAGACATTTGTTACAAATGTCTCAAACATGTCGCACAAATGTCTCAGGCCATTTCTTTCCATTTTCTAAGGTTTCCTTAAGAATGGTTTTGTCTGGAGATTTTTGTGCCGAAGAATTTAGCAAATTTGGAATTATAAATATCATTTGCGAAATAAAGAACATCTGGTATAGAAGATAAGTATGTCTTACTGATGAAAAACAAATGTCTGTCTGACATTTCAAAATGTCTAAAACCCCCAGAAAAAAACAGGAAGAAAAATAAAGATAAATGACCCACATAGACACACACACAGACACCTCATTCTAGCAAGCAGCGTGCACAGACTTACTCTACAAGCTGCAGATGAGATAAAGTCTTTATAACAGGGGAACAAGGGAACATCTAGCAGAACTGACTGTTTGTGTTATATCTGAGTTAGCAGTGTCATTGCGTCCTCCATCTCATGGATCTCATCATCTCTGATCCGTCTCATCTCTCTTTTTCTATGTGTCAGATACTAGCAGATGTTCAGAAGGTAAATTAAAACCTGCATATAAACCTGTACCCTGATAATCCAAGCACATCGTCAGCACACAGCATCTCACAGCACAGACATGTGTCTGCTTATAGAGGCCCTTCCCACACTCTGGAATTTTATACTGACCATCACTGAGTAAAATCAACAATAAAACTAAGTAAAAATTGTGGAAAATAAATATAATAAAAGAGATAGGTGGAACAAATCCTTAGCAAATGTCTTAACATCATACCGACGTGAGACCTTTCAGTACATTGCAAGTTGGCTTCAGGTGTATGGAGAGGGCTCACGGGCTGTTGAACATTGCAGCAAACAACCACCGTCAACACCCGCGAGCAGTGCTAGCATGTGTTAACCCTTCAATCGCAGGCGGCATTAAAAAGTGGCGGCAGCCGGGGGGTCTAAATAAATAGTAAAAAAAATTTAAAAAAAAAATAAAAAAATGAATTAAAAAAAAAGGGCCAAAATGTCAAATTTATCAAAATATAATAACAGTTATTCCCAAGGTTTAACCCCCTATCAGAAAATAGTGCCCAAATTAAAAATGACACTTTTTCGCCATTTTGCAACATATACATTTTTTTAAAAAAGTGATCAAAAGGCCGTACGGTCCCTCAATGGTAGCACTGAAATGTCATCACATCTCACAAAAAAGGGACACCACACAGATCTCTGTACACTGAGGTTTGAAAAAGTTATTAGCGCCAGAAGATGGCAAAATAAAGAATTTGTTTTTTGTGCAGGTTTTAACTTTTGTAAATGTATGAAAACATTATAAAACCTACACAAATTTGGTATCCCCAAGATCGTAACGACCCAAATAATAAAGGAGACATGTCTCTGAGGGTGCTCATTGAAAGCCGTTAAAAATACAAGCCCACAAGTAAATGGTGCAAATGCATTTGTTCACCAATTTAACAAAATCTTGCATTAAATCTGAGCCTTTTTCAGATACTATTATGAACTGAAGTACACACGTAAAAAAATGTATAACAGTGAGCAATCCTGGTTTTACTTTACATCTGTGTGCAATCATTGAGAATTTTACTAATATGTTAATAAAAGTGATATTTAATTTGAAAAAAAAAAATTCTAGACAAAAATTGTCCAATTCAGATGTTCTATTATAAGCAAGTGGAGAATAAAGATACATAAGGCAAACTGAACAAAGTGCAGATCCAGGAGCACTTGAGGATCTACAGCAAAAGTGAAAGTGAAAACTCATAAAAATTAGAGATAAAAAAAACTGCAGAAATAAAGATGCTTGTCCCCTTTTCCATCTGTAAGGATTCTGTTCCCATGTCCCTGCCATGTGCCATAAGGGTCATAATGGACAAAAGTCATCAAGGGTCGCTGCATCTTCATATCAATCATATCCATGGAAAGAGAACAATGTGCAGGTGGAAAGCACAGTAACACTCATTATGTATTTCTTATTTCTAACAAGTTTTATCCTAATATTTTAAAGAATTAGAAATGTGGTGAAATAAGACCTTTTTGTTTTTATCATAGAACACATTGTTGGCTTTTACTGATCAATATCAATTCATTGGTAACTTTTCACATCTATTGTCTTTGGCGACAAATAATTATTCTTCATTGACATTGACAGACAACTGCTCCGATGACAATAATGGTGGTGAGACATCTGCCATCATCGGCCTTCTATAAGGCAAGAGAAGGATCCTGCTCTCAGGATGGAGAGTGTGCCATATGTTTCTGAGAGTCAAGATCTGATCCCCCATCCCCAGCAACTATAATGACGTCTCTCTTCATTGTCATAGAACATATTCAGCATTACGTTCACATTATTCCCACCCCTGTGATAGAAAGGCTCATGCAAAGATACTTTGGGGGTTATTTATCATAGCTGTTCTTTTCTGCTTTCTCTTTCATTGTGCGTTTTTGGCAGTTTTGTGCCTTATTTGCACCTTTTTTTTTTGCACCAATTCCATAAGTTATTTCAAATTAGATAAGTTGTTTTCTGTCACAGCCCTATTTATCTGTGCAGTGCAGATGCGGTTGTTTGATTTATACCTTTTTTGGCACAAATCATCTCAATTGTGCCGAAACAAGATAGAAAACTATGGCAGCAAAACCTCTGGTTTCTTTCATGGAGGGAGGTAAAAATCTCAAAAAGGTGCAAAATAAAGGAGCAATTTTCACTACCTTTAAGACCAAACATGAGAATTCTTGTGATAAATAAAAACAAAAAATGAAACGGAAAAGAAAAGGTAACAACAAAGAGTCCTCACTATGATAAATGATCACAATATTTTCTAAAATTTCAACATGGAAGACAATAAACAAATTCATATTTAAAATGGATGACTTTTGGAGAAGTACAGGTAGTGTCCCGGTTACATACAAGATCTGTCTTTGTAGCTCCAAAGATTTATTAAAGTGGAGTTGGCAAGAAGAGTAACATAATCTCAGCAGCACAAACACCAAATGGTGTAGTGGAGCGACTGCGGTTTTTTAAAAAATTACTAGTCGTAAATCTGGCTTTATACGCCGTTGCAGTCTAATAAATAAATTAATACATATTTCTGACCACCTTAAACAGAACTGGTCAAAATTGTTAATTTTTTAAAAAAAGAAACATTGACATCTATTTATGATATTTATGATCAGTGTATATATATGTACCAGGGCTATGGAAAGAGTCTAAAATTCTTCCTCATAGATTGTGAGCTCTTGGTAGCAGGGCTCAATATATCACAGTAGTAAAACAATAGTTATCATTTTTACTGAGGGTCTGCAAATAAATGTTATATAAATAAATGTTATACTTTACAATATACTTTGTGTATAAATTCCTCACTGTTTTCTAGATCTTTGCTTGCAGTCATTCGACATGAAGCTTCATTGTTTACTTCCTGTGGATAGCAAAACCGCCCCCGGTCATGTGAAGTCACACAGGTGCACAGCTTGTTATATCACACAGCACTGGTTACTCTCTGTGATATAATTAGCCCTGCACCTGTGTGACATCACATGACTGGGGACTGGTTATTATCCACTGGATATGAACAACAAAGATTCCTATAGAATGAGAACAAGCAGAGATCTAGAAAACTGAGGAATTGATACAGGAATTTAAATATGTATTGAAAAATAAAAAATGGGGGCACTACTTAAGCCAAAAGTAGGTGGCACTCACCTTAAAACTTCTCTGTAACATCCGTGCCAAAACGTTGCACAATCCGCAGTTGGCAGAATAGGTGGCGGTGAGTTGTGTGTGAACTGGGGCTTGGATTCACTGAGCCACACCCTGCTCCTTGCATTTTAGCCCTGCCCAGCAAGGGTTACTAGCCTGATTGACAGTTCCTCCAGTGTGCTGCTGGAGGAGTGTCTGGAACTGCATAAATACCGGCCTACTCCCATTATACCTTGCTGGTCAAACTGCTATCTTGCTGTGTTTCTAGCTCCTCCTGCAGTCCTAGTTTCTGGTTTCTGATTTCTTGCCTGTGTCTCGACTTCGCCATTTGGATTGTGTTTTGGTATAGATATTCCCCGCTGCTGCCGACTCGGATTGTATACCTTATTGTGTGTGTTCGTCTGTATTGTTACGTGTTCACACCTTACTCAGGGAGGGAACGTCGCCCAGTTATTGGCCTCCGTTTAGGGGGGACCCAATAAGTAGGTAGGGACAGATTGGGGGTCTCAGTGTCAGGGCTCACTGTCCTTCTTTGTGTCCTGCCATTACATTTATTTCATATCTTCTTAAAAATACCTGCCCATAGCGACTGGGGATAGGAGCAACGGAAATTTCAGAACAACCACTTGCAACAGCAGTTTCATAACGATGGGCGCCGGCCGACACATAATATTATGGCAGCGGTGGCTGATGTCATAGCTTGTGCATCGGAGTGTCACATAGACCTGTCGCTGCCGTACTGAAGAAGAGAGGATTTGCAGGGGTCGTCGGAAAGGTGAATAATTACTTTTTTTTTTTTTTGAATTGGGCAAACTGGGCTTGCTACATATTAAGGCAGGGGCTGACATAATGGGGGAATGCTGGCTGGCTATTTATAGGGGCAGGGAGCTGGCTATCTATAGGGGCAAGGGATGGTTATTTACAGCGGCAGGGGGATGGCTATATTATGGGGCAGGGGGCTGGCTATTTACAGGGCAGGGGGCTGGCGATATACTGGGGGAATGCTGGCTGGCTATATATTGTGGCAGTGGGCTTAATGGCTATATGCTGGGGCAGGGGGCCAGTCGGCTATATACTTGGGCAGGGGCTGGCTATATACTGGCGAATGCTGGCTGGCTTTATACTTGGGCAGAGCACTGGCTATATACTAGGCCAGGGGCCTAGCTATATACTGGGGAAGGTGACTGTCTATATACAGGTGGTACCATACTTAAGAACACCTGGCTTACATACGACCCCTAGTTACAAACGGACCTCTGGATTTTGGTAATTTACTGTACTTTAGTCCTAGGCTACAATAAACAGCTTTAACAGTTATCAATGGTGCCTGTAATTAAGATTTATAGTTTATCCTGGTTCTTATGACAATCCAACATTTTTAAAATCCAATTGTCACAGAGACCAAAAAAATTTTGACTGGGCTTACAATAATAAAATATACGGTTCCAACTTACATACAAACTCAACTTAAGAACAAACCTACAGAACGTATCTTGTATGTAACCCGGGGACTGCCTGTACTGGTGGAATGCTGGCTTGCTATATACTTGGGTAGGGGGCTGGCTTTATACTGGAGCAGGTTACTGGCTATATACTGGGGCCAGCGGCTGGATGGCTATATACTAGGTGGGGGACTAGCTATATACTGGCTGTGACCAATGCATTTCCTACCCTAGGCTTATACTGGAGTCCATAAGTTTTCCCAGTTTTTTTGTGGTAAACTTAGGAGCCTTGGCTTATATTCAGGTTGACTTTTACTCAAGTATATACAGTATATTGGAAAACTGTATAACTTTTCATTACACAAACATTTATTATTTGCTTTAACGTGAACCCTTTAATTTGTGTTCATTCTACTTGTATTGTATTGTAATAGTATCTAAACTCCCTGAAGCAGTTATGAATACATCATGTATTTATAGTAACTTACAGTTTGCACTCCATCATTCGGTCTACATTTTCTTCCTGTCCTAGACTTCAAATATTTTCTTGAATCCATGTAAAATTTTAAACTTGAAAAACCCCCAATCCAATATGAGCATTGCTGCAGTTTCCAGGTTTCCCAAACCAAAAGCTTTTGTTAACAATCATTTGCTAAAAAGATATAACACACTGCTACATTGTAATTGTTGGGGGATCTATGTCTAAAATAAATATTGGTCATTGTTGCCCATAACATCCACAGCTCGACTTTCCTTTCTTTTAGACAGTTGCATCAACTGCCTCCTTTGTGATGTAATCTTTTCTTTGTTTTGTGTTACCATGTATTGCTTGTATTTGTTTATTACAACAAGTTATAAAAAGATATCACATAATAGAATTTTCACAACTTTTGTATAGAGGTCAACTTAAGATGAACACATTGGTTGCTGTAGAAGCGCTGTATTATCACAGCAGTGATTTTCTGTGTTCTGTGACTCACCAGTAACTAGTCAGACACTGAGATGAATCATTAAAATGTCTAAGTGCTCATAAATATTAATATGTCTAAATCAAAAGTGAAAACATTGGGGGAGACTTTCTTAAACTGTGAAGATTTCGTAGCCCTGCAATTAAAAAAAAAGTAGGCTAAAAGTTTTGTATATGCTAGTTTATAAAAAAGTGCACCTCCAAGTTCCTTCCCTCTTATGGTGAAGCTATATAACATAGTTTTTAAGACTGAAACCACAAATACTTTAATCAAACAGAGGTGTAAACCTCACAGACCTTGGCTCTACACTCAAAGTTATTCATAAAAATATCCGTAATTATGTAACGGATTCAGATCCTAGTTCCTGTATTGACATCAAGATTCAAATTCACTATTCAGAGTCCTCCACTCCTCCATTCTATCCTTCATATATATGGGAATGGTTTCTAGAGGAAATCGCAAAGGAACATAGAATAGCCTGGAATGTAAAATCTCATTCTCTTTATTGTACTCTACTCACAATTCTCATGTTAAAAATGTTCATCCTATGAAACTGCAGCATTTAAACCATTAAACACCTGACCCTGGGTTTCGCTTCTTCAGTTTGTCAAGGGCAATCCCCCTCAGCCAGCCTGCAAGCCGGCCTGCCAGCCACAAAAAAATGTAGACTCACATATAGGCCTAGAGAGGGAAATGGATAGGCCCCCCTCCCCCAATGATGAAATGCCCAGCCTTCTCCCCCCACTAATGAAATGTCCAGAAGCCTTAACCCACTAATAAAAAGTCCAACAGCCTCACCCACTAATGATATTCCCAGCAGCCTCCTCTCACTAATGAAATGCCCAGCAGCCTCCTCCCACTGATGAAATGCTCAGATTTTTAAAAAACCTTTTTCTACAGAATTTATGTAGAGCAGGAGGAGCTGAATGGGTTGTATATAATGTTATATCTGCAGGCAACATCTCATCGAGATGGAAAAGCTGTTTGTGTACAGTATCCGACCTGTAGGCAGCATGTTATAGAGCAGGATCTGAGCAGACTGTAAACAATATCCAAACTGTAGGCAGCATGTTATAGAGCAAGATGAACTGAGTGGATTGTACATAGTGTCCTAATTACAGGAAGCATATTATAGAGCTGGAGTGTAGCATATTGTACCAAGTGTCATCTGCGTCCACCATGTTATAGAGCAGGAGGAGTGTATAAGATTGGTCATAGGGCTGATTTATCACTGCTGTGGAATAACTGCAAATTCTTGCACAGTGCATGTCACCATGGAGGGGTCGTAGCGGGGCGTGACAGTCGGCCGCTGCTCCCCTCCAGTTAGCTCGCTGTATTTTTTGCAGAACAACACCAGGTCCGACTTACCAAGTATCTCATACACACAGGCTGCAGGAGATGCCAGAACCAGGAAGAACATAGAGGAGCCAGCAGCAGGAGTGTCACATCATTGAGACCATTAGTCATTTGTATAGGAGTATCTCATACACACACAGGTTGCAGGAAGAACATAGAAGTAGGAAGCACATAGTCACACCATTATACAGGCTGTCAGTAATGGGTATAGGAGTTTCTCATACACACACAGGCTGCAGGAAGCACATAGTCACATCATTATACAGGCTGTCAGTCAAGCAGTGGGGGTGTGGCTGTGCCTACCACTCATGAATAAGTTGGACTGCTAAATATGATAATGGCTCATTGGACCCATCTATGGTCATTTGCAGACAGCTTTAGGACCTGATAGTTTAAGTTAAGAGGCATGCAGAGGCACAATGTACTGATAGGGGTAATGCTTTCTAAAGGCAGTTTAGGAAATATATTTAGTTTTGGGGGTTAATTTGACTGATGGGTTCTCTTTAAATCTGACGTCACAGATTATGACGTCACAATATTTCCGCTGCATGGCACATCAAGCAACAAGTCTAGACTTCTCACATCTCTATGGTAAGAAATGGAATTATATTTGCAGGAATCTGTATTATACTGATGTCCCCTCAAAGTGAGTCTGCAAATGTCTTTATTTTACCTCATTTCTCATTTGATGAATTTAACGACTGGATCTCTCAGAATTTACAATCTTTAGCAAGTTTGTTGTATCTTATTAAAAATGAACACATTCCTTTTCAATAACAGTTCAGTAATTGACTGTCATATCTGTTAGTTATGGTTCATCTTCATTACCTGCTAATTATTGTATCCTAATTGCTTCCCATGAGAAGGAAGCCAATAACTAGGGATTGCTGCTTCATCTGTGACTCAGATTCTGCATCTGAGAATTTCTCAGAATGCGTTCACTTGTTTGATTTACATAATAAGTTGTGTCAGTCATATAAATTGAATCCACAGAACTTGTCATCTATGGTCCCGGCTTGCACTGCATCAGTAATGTTTTTCCAGTATAGTTTTGGGAACTGTTATTGATAAGGTGCAGCTACAGAGGCCATTATATCATTATATATCTCAGGCTCACCAGCATTCCTTTCCATTACTGACTTATAACTAACTTTTTCTTCTCAGGTGGGGGGGGGGGGGTGTCCTCAACCACCAGGCCATGGCCTAAAAAAAGGCAAAACAGACACTGGAGCTGTGAGGTGGAGTGCTGCAGAACAGGGGCCATAAATGAGAGAGCTACAGTAAGGGGGCATTTTAAGTAGAGGGGCATTATAAGGAGGGGATGTCATAGGTAGTGGGGATTATACTATGTGGGGGTTAATAGAGAGGCAGTAGAGGTGGATAGTATCATACCCTATGGCAGTAATGGCAAACCTTTTAGAGACCGAGTGCCCAAACTACAACCAAACCCACTTATTTCAATGCAAAGTACCAACATAGAAATTTAAGCAGTAACATGTTGCTACCTGTTTTGTCATGGCTTTTAATTGTATCAGCGTCCTAAGGACACCAATACAGTTACAAGAAAAGGAGAAATCCTAATTATCATTGTAGTTTCCTTCCAGGAAATTATTGCTGATGAGAATTAGAGCATTCAGAAATGACTGTCTCTTCACAGTAGTGATGGTATCAGTATTCAGATGTTAAAATGGACACTGGATCCATGTGTTAAAGCTTAAAGGGATTGATTGGTTTATAAAAAGTTGAGAGCAACATCGGAAAAGATCTGCCACTCCCAGGAATTGTGCTGCCTCTATCACATAGGCCAGTGACACCATCGTGTTCATCTATAAACTGGCCATGCCCGTTCTCAAGAACCATAATGGAAACCAAAATGTAAGGGCAGTTAAGAATTGGGCAACAAATTTAGACTTTACCATTCTCCTTGTTTTTAGGGTAGGTAGGTAGCTAGATAGGTTGGCATGGGAGCTGCCTGTATGGTAGCAGTTTCCTCCTCTCTCTCACTATTAAGAACACATTCATGTGGCACAACTGAGTGTACATTTGTAACTTTTGGTTAGTTTGGTGACTCATTGTCCATAAGTTACAAGAGCAGATGTTTCAAATAACCAGGGATGAAGTACAACGTTGAGAGCATATAGATATATGAAGCTTTAAAACAATATTTTTATGTTTTGGATCTATTTCCTGTCAATGAGCCTTCCTTCCCCCTGTTTTGTACCATTATATTGGTGTATCCTCGGATCACATGCCACCTTGGACTGACCATCAGGTTAGCACCGTCCCAACACCATGATCCATTCTATGAATGATACAGATATCTTTTCTTATGTACTGTATGTATTGATTCTCCACTTGGTTCTGCCTGCACAATATCCTTTATACTATCTTGGAGACCGTCTATCTGGGAGACGCCCCTTTTCCTAGCCAAATATTCCCAGTAACTCTGAAAGCTCAACTTAGTTCACAGCTATAGATCCCATCATTAAAAATTTCAATTTGAGACTCTTACAAGTAAAATGGGCATGGCCAGATTTCATATTAGTATGTATTGTTAGGAAAGCTGATTAATATCCAATCTTTCTTAGACCCTAAGGCTACATTTACACGACCGTGTGAAAGGTAGGAGGGGCAGTGCACCTCACCCCTCCCCTCTCCATTGAAAACAGTATTGCATGGCTGCAAACGCGGAGAATAGTACAAGCGCTATCTTTTGCCCACGTGTGACACTGTTCCAGCGCCTGGTCACCATAGCCGTCTATAGGGATCTGGCAACAAACTTGTAGCCGGATATATATCCCCACAATGGTTGTTTTAATGTGGCCTAAGGTGAATACTACAGTGTTCAGATGATCATTATAGCCTATTCAGGTCAACCAAGCACAGCGCCATAGATTGTAAAGTGGCTGCATGTGGCATTGCTGTTTGGCTCTATTTACTTGAATGAAACTAATCTCCAAATAGGCCCCGTGACTGAAAGAGGAGACATCACAAGCCTGTGTAGCAGATGCATCACTAAGGTTATATTCACACTGCCGTTGCCCGCTCGTACCGTTCCGTAGCGGGCAACGGCAGTGCACGGGGAGAGGAGGAGGAGGTGAGCGCAGCTCACCCTCGCCCCTCTCCATAGGAAGTAATGGCGCACTGCGCCGTACTACGGGTAAAGATAGGACAGGTCCTATCTTTTTCCCAGGTACGGAGCGGTACGGTGCCGCATGTGTGCTGCACCGCAACGCTCCCGTAGGGCACCGTGCGCCCATTGCCGTCTATGGAGGACGTATATATATCGGCCGTATATACGTCGGCCGTATATACGTCCTCCATACGTTAGTGTGAATGTAGCCTTACTAGAGTTCTCTGACTGCTACAAGCTGCTTGTTGGTATGGGTGCCCCTCTATTCTGATATTAATGACCTATCCTAAAGATACTAGCCGTACAAAAATGCAGTCTGAAACACAACTGTAGACTATCATGAGCGGGGAAGTGGGGCAATAACTTTCAATGTAAAGTTATATACCAATAAAAGTCTGCAAAAAATAATGAAACCAATCCTGTTTTGAAGTATAGAAATTTTTGATTTATTTTTTGCCTTCACTTTGCCTAAACTAGATAAAATATAAAATATATAACAAAGCAAAATAATATCTAAAATCATAATAAAGATATGGTATCCGCTGCTGTTTTCATTCTAATTGTATGATAAAATCTCATTGGCAAGGCAAGGCATGTTGTCTCACTGCGATGTTGTTATTTTAGGAGAATTAAAGTTGCTTCAGGCAACAAAATATTCAACACATAATTCATAAAGCAGGCAACTTCTTTTATTATATTTCCTCTACAATTTTTTTGATTGAATCTACTTTCTTATGTAAATGATTTCACTTTCCAGCTAATTACTCTGTATAGCGATAGAGTCTGCAGAGTGCAAGGCTGTGCAGAAATTCAGACAAATTACTGTGACAATAATGCAATATACTTGAACGTGGCTGTTTCTGTTAGTGATAGGTTGTTTCTTTACTACCACTTAAAAATCATGGTGTATACAGGCGGTCCCCTACTTAAGAACATCCGACTTACATACGACCCCTAGTTACAAACGGACCTCTGGATATTGGTAATTTACTGTACTTTAGTCCTAGGCTACAATAAACAGCTATAACAGTTATTACAGGTGTCTGTAATGAAGCTTTAGTGTTAATATTGATTCTTATGACAACCCAACATTTTTAAAATCCAATTGTCTCAGAGACCAAAAAAGTTCTGGCTGGGATTACAATGATAAAATATACAGTTCCGACTTACATACAAATTCAACTTAAGAACAAACCTACAGACCCTATCTTGTATGTAACCCGGGGACTGCCTGTATAGGCAAGAAGAAAATGATGTCACAGAGTATTAAAAAAACAGGTATGATTTCATTTTGGTACATTTGGAGTATAACCAAAACTAATCTACAGATACTCACCTAATGTCCTTTTCATCTTGATCCTGGTGCTGGTATTCCATGCCATGTACTGGGAACCGGGAAAAAAATTCTAAATGCAGTGAAAATGATGAAAAAACACATTTGCGCCATTTCTTGTGGGCTTGGTTTTTACAGCTTTCACTGTAACAAATGACAGGTCTATTTCTTTCATTGGGTCAGTACGATCATGGGGATACCAAATTTGTATAGGTTTTAAAATGTTTTCACACATTTACAAAAATTAGAACCTCCTGTACAGAAAAAAAATTCTTCATTTTGCCATTTTCTTGCGCTAATAACTTTTTCATACTTTGGTGTACGGAGCTGTGGGTGTCGTCATTTTTTGCGACTTTTGATGATGTTTTTAATGCTTTTATTTTTAGGACTGTATGACCTTTTGATCACTTTTTATAGATTTTTTCTGTTTTTCAAAATGGCAAAAAAATGCCATTTGTGTATTCGGGTGCTATTTTCCGTTACGAGGTTAAACGCAGTGAAAAACGGTTATTATATTTTGATAGATCGGGCATTTTCAGACGCGGCGATACCTAATGTGTGTATGATTTTTACTATTTATTTATATTTATATCAGTTCTAGGGAAAGGGGGGTGATTTGAATTTTTATGTTTTTTTAATATAATTTTTTTTTTCTTTTTTTCTTTCTTTTTTTTTTTTACTATTTTTCAGACTCCCTAGGGTACTTTAACCCTAGGTTGTCTGATTGATCCTACCATATACTACTGTATGGCAGTATATGGGGATTTTGCACACCATCTATTACAATGTGCAAATCGCACATTGTAATAGATAGCCTCGGATCTTTGTGTGATCTGAGGCTGTCATGGCAATGGATTGCCGCTCCCCGATGAAGTCACGGGGAGCGACGATCGGAGCCAAGATGGCGGCGCCCACGCGCCGCCGGCTCTTTAATGCCGCCGGCAGCTTTGACGCTGGCGATCAAAGGGTTACAGCCCGCGATCGATGCAAGCACCGATCGCGGGTGCTAGCGACCGGCATTTGCTTCATTACGGTGAGCCCGTGAGCCCTCTTCATACTCCCCCATGCGCAGCAAGACGTAAGGTTACGTCTTATTGCGCTATGGGGTTAATCTTAGCAGCACCACAGTGTCGTTTGAGACTATAAGTGAAATAATAACATGCAATGAAATACACTGCAATGTAGTATTATATGAAGTAAATAAAAGTTTCTAGTGAATGTGTACACTGACACAGATACTTGAAAGACTTGTTGTGTAAGTTAACACTGATGCAAATACTTGTAAAGCTGGTAGTGTTAAGTAACACTGATGGAAACAGGTGTAAGGCTACATTCACACTACCGTTGCCCGCCGTACCGTGGCATGCTCACCCCTGCCCCTCTTCATAGGGATGAATGGTGCATGGCGCGGTAATACGGGAAAAGATAGGACATGTCCTATCTTTTTCCTGGGTATGGAGCGGGGCGGTGCCGCACGTGTGCCCGTAGGGCGCCGTGCGCCCATTGCCGTCTATGGGGGACGTATATCGGCCGTATATATACGTCGGCCGTATATACTTCCCCCTTGCGGCAGTGTGAATATAGCCTAAGACTGATATTTTAGCGTAACACTGGATTATGCCGGAACTGCAAACTATATTGCGACAGCACCATTAAGATTTTTATGGAACTACAAACTATTCTACACCACTTTTAAGATTTTGATGGAAGTAAAAACTATACTGTGATAGCCCCTTTATGATTTTAATGGAACTGCAAACCATACTGCAACAGTCCCTTTAAGATTTAGATAAAACTGCAAACTATTTTGCGAAGCACCTTTAAGTTTTAATAAAACAGCAAACTATACTGCAACACCACCTTTTAGGTTTTTCTTGAATTACAGAGATAGTGCCTTCGAGACATTGCTGGATTATTCTATAAGTGCTGAAAGATGGTCCTGCACTATAGCAGCTAATCAGTAGTATAAAGCATTTCTTGACAGTGCCCTTAAAAGGGCAAATATTTCAGATTTTCACCTGTCCCTACTTGGTTGATAAGAAGTCCCTGCCTATCTCACTCGCATGTTCAACCTGGCCAATACAGCCATGCCCACAGAGGATATTTCTCTAGTTTACAAGGGTCTGCAAGCCAGTTGCAACCTTTTCTAAACAGCTAGCTAAAGTTACCAAAGTTTCATCTAAACCAAGCAAAATATTTCTGAATGTGCTTTATGCAAATAAATGGCCACAAACTTAAATGAACTGAACAATGTTGTACAGAAAAGTTGGCACAAAGTTGGCACCAATTCCTCCAAAGTTATGTAAATGACTGATATAATCATGTAGTACTGATAAAGTCAGGAGGACTAGATTTTCATTGTTCCCTAGAATACACATAAAGCCATAGAATTTGAAAAGGGGGGCTTAATTTCTCTAAATAGCAAATATTACATCTGTTGGCCTATTAAGTACACTAATATATTTACTTTTGCAGGTAGTAATGGGGAAACTAGCTCTGGTGGGAAACACACAAGTAGAATCTATTATATTCGCTATGTGGGATATTTATCAGGGCTTATGCACAGTGGCGTATAAGCCCTGAAAGAATTGCAAATGTTTGCTTATAGCTAGCACTTGCGATTATTTTGCCCTTTCCACTACCTCCATGCCAGAGGGACGTGAAGGGACATGACAGGTGGGCGTGGGGCATTTGCCTGTGCACCCACTGGAGCCAGTGAATTATCAGCATGGGCACATGGAACTTTAACAGCAAAACACAAGTGCTTATATAATCCATGATCTAGTAGTTATATTTTGGGGGAACGTGAAATTCTTAATGATTCCAAATTAATTGTAACAGTGGATTACAGCTATTAGGGCAACCTCCCGTTGGACTACATAAAATTCTAAAGGATCTAGATGAAATGGAAATCTATCCCACCATCCTATGGATGAGTCATGTAGATAAAAAATACCCAGAAAACCACATTCATTAAAAAAATATATAAATTTAGTATTTTTAGCAAAAAACCCCACAAAAAACAAGCCCTATTTACAATGTGGTAGTTAGGCTACATTTACATGAACATATGCCTGCCGGGCCGCAGCCGGGTGGGCATACGTCTGGTGCGATGGAGAGAAGGAGGGGTGACCCTTCCGCTCTCCATGGAAATGCACGGTGTATAGCCGTGCTCACAGGGTAAGATAAGACATGTCTTTTCCCCATGTACGGAGCGGTATGTGCAGCACCGTATCGTGGCATGTGGCCATTGCCTTCTATTGGGGACATATGTACGGCCATGTGAATGCGGTCTTACTCTTAGAGTTTTCCTCATTATTGTTATGTCTTTACCTGCTCTTTCATGCTTTTCTGAAATTCTTGTCCGTTTCATTCAAGTTATATACAGAAAATTTCACTGCTTATGTGTTTGTCAAACAACCACATATTGTTAGAGCTTTGGATTTGAAAGGATTAAGTAGGGTGAGCTCCCAGCACCCTACAAACTGTGGACATCACATTAACTTCATGTGAACCTGTCATTACTACCGCTATCCGGATTCATGCTCATACATAACCCCATGTCTACTCTGGGTGACTTTGTTATTATGGATGTCTCTAATTCTATGGCCAGAAATGACACAAATAACCTTCAGACACTTATTGTCGCCGGCTCACTCCCTGCTCTAAAACTCACATTCTCACACACGTTATGAATATATGACATAAATGATAAAGAATGGTCAGATGGAGGGTTTAGTTAAGTATTTCAGAAACAGTACAATGGTTTAAGGTAACCATAGAAACAGTGTAATATAACATAATCAAAAATCCAAATCTAGTAAAGCTTAAAGGGGTTTTCCGGGTTTATCACAAAATCCCTCATAGTAGCGGCAGGTGAAAGATAAAGGAAACAGAAGATTTGCTGCCCTATTTTGAATCCCCGTTTCTTCTGCATGGCTCCCATCACCTTTCCCGAATGCAGTGCAATATTTATTGTAAGTTAATATGAGGAGGCGCACTATGCAGTCAGTAGTATGCTCTGCATTGATGGTGGATTAAATCTTTTCTACGCCTATATATTTCCATTATATCCATTCACAGAATATATCATAAATACATGATAGAGGTGAGTCTCACCTCTGAGAGGCACACCTACCTCTATTTAAGGTGTCCGCTGACCCCTTCCTGCAGCAGGATGCAGGGTGCATGCATAACCACTGTCCATTTTATTCTAGAGTTCCAAGTGTATAGACCATGGTTGGACTGGGGGACTTAGGGCCCAGCAGGGAAATTAATTCTGGGGGCCAAATTACTGCTATGTAGGAATCTTAAATGGGAACTTCCACAGCTTTTGTGCAGTGAGGCTGTGAGGTTCACAGAACCACTCCATTGCTCACTGAGAATGACAAGCCAATGACAAGCAGTGTGCAGGTGCCCAAAATCTTATGGCCTGGTGGATGACGTCAAAGGAGAGGAGGAATAGGAGGTAGTGGGGATGATATGGAGGGCTTGACTCGGCATAGTTGTATACACCCTGTCTGGTTTAATGTGTGCTCTCGCTTCCTCTCATATTCTCTCGCCTCTTATCTATCCCTCAGTTTGTGTCCCTTTCATCTCCCCCTGATATTTTGGCCCCTCATCTCCCTCATATTGTGGCCTTTCATCTCCCCCTCATATTGTGGCCTTTCATCTCCTCCTCATATTGTGGCCACCTATCATCTGCTCCTTATATTGTGGCACCTCACCTCCCCCTCCTATTGTGGCCCTTCACTCTCCAAATGTTGTGGCCCTAGACTCCCCCTCATATTGTGACCCTTCCCCTTGATGAAAAGATCTTAGTACCATATTCATGTTGATCATATTTTTTATTTGCAATTATTTTTAATAGTAAACCATTATACAGATTTACACTTTTTATACATTCTATCACATAAAACTGGTTTCTAATGCACTCCATACATAATGTGGTGTGATCCATATATATTGTGCCATTATATATGATTTATTTTGATTTCATTGTTAACACATATTCAAAATATTATTTTGTACAATGCACATGTAATAAGCAGACTACAATGCCTCTTGTTTTCTGTTGCTCACTTGTCAGCTTTGCTGTGTAGACTGGGACAAGGTCAGCGGAGGTTGAGGGATTTCCTGACAACTCTATTGTACTGCTTGAGGCAAAGATAAGGCAGTATAAGAACACTGTATTCTATACATATAGATAATAGGGAGATAGATCTCTGTTCTCCATCTATTACATATCCTCTGTCACTACATTGTCTGTAGGGAATTAGGCTTGTACCCAACAACGTGACTACTGCTATTTCCTTGTTTATTACTACAATGCAGCATTCCTTGAATATCACTGCCATTAAGTAGATATACTTTTCCTTACTGTCTATACAGATAATTCAACCAGAATGTGTTATGGTAATTATATGATGGAAATCTATGGACTTCAGTGGGGGAAAGCATTGCCAGCAATGAGATTCAGAATAGACAATGTAAATCACATATCAATTAGAATCTTACCGGCATTTCAAAATTTTTTGATTAAAATAAAACATTAATATAATATCTAGTTCATATGACTTTACCTTAATCTATTACTTGTTTCCATGCATGTGAGCACAATGCTTTGTCAGTAGGAACTTGTCATTCACTAGATCTAAGGGAAAATCTCCAAACTTAGGAATTTGTTATCTAGCAGAATATTCTGTACATGTCACAGAATATAGTCTGTGATAGTGCTCTCTACTTATTTAATAAAAGTAAAATAATACATTTGTAATTAAAAGGGGATCCCATTATTTAGTTTATTGTGTAGTGTAATACAGTCTATGGAGTCTATGGAGTCAGCAGGCTGACTTGAACAAACTAAGTGTTTCCTCTGTACTATGAGATGCTGTGTGCTGACAATGTGCTTATATTATCTACACTTTCATTTAGCTTCTGAACATTCTACTAGTATCTGACACACAGAAAAAGAGAGATGAGACAGATTATTATTATTAGCGGAGTCATGAGATGGATAAAAGGCACAATGAAACATTCAGCTCTGCTACCTCACTAATAAAACACATAGTCAGCACCACTGAATCCCCCTCCCCTGGGCTCAAGAACTCATCTACACGCTGCAGGATGTGAGTTGCTTCTGTCTGTAGTGCTCTCTGCCTCCTGTCCCTCACCTTATGGTGCAGGAGAAGCTATACATGCCAGAGGAATCTGCCCGACCATAGTCAGGAGTTTATGGCTGTATCTGGGGACAACCAAAATGTAAACACTCGGACTGATAGAGACAGGTTGTAATTATATCTGTGAAATGCTGTATTTTTGTTAATAGCATTGAATTACAGAATATATTATTTTTGTTGTCCTGAATATATATATATATTCTTTTCTTTGTGGGAAAACCCCTTTAAGAACAAACCTACAGAACTATCTTGTACATAATCCGGGGACTGCCTCTACTTTGTCAGGTCTAAAAGGAATCTCTGAGCAACAAAATAATGCACCTAACAGGTTCAGAAGAAGACAATCCAATTTGAAGGCTAGAAGGGACTATTTCCTGAGCATCACTTTAGAAGGCCCAAGAAACCCCAGTCCTATACTTTTATTTTGGATACATTTTATGTAAAAGAGTATGATCACTGTGAGCAGGGCCGGCGGCAGGACCTGGCAAACCCGGTCAAGTACCGGGTCACACAGCTGGGAGTGCCCACTGGTGGCCACATCTCCTTCCACAGCAGCTTTGCTTTGCCGGGTGCTGGCGCCGTAAAGTGGCGCTCCGCTTGCTGCAGGCCGCTTCTGTGCGTCTCTGCGTGTGAAGCGCTGTTTGACTGCCGGCAGGAGGAGAAAGACGGCAAAGGGGAAGTTCCGGACCTGAGCAGAAGACTAAGTTGTATACTATTCTTCTATTTTGAATGGTCACATTTACTAGTCCATGGGGGATGAGGAGGGGGCTGTGTATTATGAATGGGAGATGAAGAGGGGGCTGTATATAATGAATGGAGGATGAGGAGGAGGCTGTATATAATGAATGGGGGGGTGGAGGGGGCTGTATACAATGAATGGTGGGTGGAGGGGTCTGCATATAATAAATGGGGGTAGAGGGGGCTGCATATAATGAATGGGGGTGTGGAGGGGGCTGTATATAATGAATAGGGGGTAGAGGCGGGTGTATATAATGAATGGAGGATGAAGAGGGGCTGTATATAATGAATGGGTGTGTGTGGAGGGGGCTGTATGTAATGAAAGGGGGTGAGAGGGGGCTGTAAATAATGAATGGGGGCTGTGAAGTGGGCTTTATATAATAAATGATGAATGGGGATAAGGAGGGGGCTGCATATAATGTTATGGGGGAGAGTAGGGGGATGCATATAATCCATGTGGGTGAGGGGGGCTGCATATAATTTAACTAAGGGTGGTGAGGGGGGCCTGAGCTGTATATAATGAATCCATGGGGGGCTGCATATCATTAATTTATGGGGGTGAGGAGGCTGTATATAATGAATCCATGCCACTACACCAGTTTACTGCAAAGGGGCCCACCGAAGCTCTGTCGCCCAAGGACCCATCTTGAAACGAAGTGGCAAACTACATGTAATGAAATGTACATACGTAGGATAAATTTACCATCATGTTCTACTGTAAAATTATAACCTATAGCTCATGTACCATACCTCCAGGCAGAAGACATTAGAAATCCCCTTGCACATAGGAAGCTGGTTATTACTGTCAAGAAAAGTATCACACAATGTATTATAGAATGTCTATAGCTATTCACTCAAGCCATTTACAAAAGCTGCATAGAGGGTTTTTTTTTTCTTTACAGAGCAATAAATGGATTTATCCCTCTGGCTTTCTGGCTCTGGGGAAGGGGTCTCCTTTTAATTGCTATCCTTAGGGGGTTACATATATTTTTTTCTATTAAGAACTGGATATCCACAGAGTGAAATCCCATCAGATAACAGCTATATAGGACATTTGCAAACAGTCTTAAGCTTCCAATTTAAATGAATCTACAGGGAGGCTAAAAAAAATAATTAAAAAATAAAACAAAAACCCAACTGTATAGAAATCTCTCTTTTTTTTTAATTTTATATAGTTCCAGGTGTTTAGTTCTAAGCTAAGACTGAAGATTACATATAAGCTTAAAAAAAGAATTCATTGGCAGCAGGAACATTGGGATCTTTAGAATTAGATAGAAATAAAATTTTCTCACTACAGGAGACCATAAAATAAAATATATAAAAACATACAAAGTGGTAACATCTGCTGGTGGGATATTCAAAGCCTTATTGTGTGTTTTGTGACGTATTGTCTGGCTAGTATGGATAATTTTTCATAGTCAATTGTTAAGTACGTTCCCATTCATATTGTAAAAATAAGGATAACATTTATGTAATTATGAATTACAAAATCATATATAAAGATTTTTGTGTTGGCAAATACAGATGATGAAATGGTGATTTTTATTTTTTTTTTACATTTTTATGTTTGTCCTCAAATATTTTTTGTATTTAATATTTTCCCTTTTTCCTTTCCCCATAGCAATTGCATGGTATCTTTAATTGTACCCAAAAAATCCTTTATATCCTCTGTGTCATTGAATTTTATTTTTAATATTACTCTCACGACGAATACCGTAATAATCTCATTGAATGCTTTATATGAATTTCCCGTCAATTTTCTAGTATTTGCAATAATGTAATCTGGTAGACAAAGCAAAGGATACAGAATATAGAATTTAGAAATACACATGTCTCCCTGCAGGTGTCTAAATGCACATTGATTTAATTGCTGTTATTGTATTACAAATGTTTCTTTATAGGAGCAAATAGGAATACTGAGTACTTTTATTAGCTCTGCGTGAGCTTGATGAAGTTTAATGCTTATGCTATCAAAACATTAAGTGGGACTATATTTCAGGTGCTTCATATCAATAAATGGAATCCTGATTCTGATTCTCTGAATTAAAAAATGTATATAAAATACATGTTTTATTAGGCTGTATGTAAGAGGCACAAAGAAGAATAGATGCTTGAATGAAGAGATACATTCATGGGAAATAAAGCGATTTGTAGTTAAGTTACGTTTTGTAATGGTGAATGTTTTTTTGCATTACAGAAGGAGGAAACATAAGTCTGATGTTAAAGGGGTATTCTCATCTTGGCATTCACATTTTATTTAATTCCTCTGCCATAAATATATATATGTGTTTCTTTAGTTTTATATTATTAAAAATAAAAGTACCTGTTTATGGATAATTTCCCATAAACAAGGTCATGCTGTCCCTTGGAAATGAGATAGCTGTCCTTGGATACGACCACCCCCACATTGTTCCAGGAGTGGGCAGACATGTGCTATTGAGGCACCCGACAACCTTACTTTAGCAAAGACATGCAGTAACTCCCATCATATTTCATATTCTAAAACAATTTGTATCTTTGTGCTACTGCTCCAGCAGTGGGGGTTGTATCTAAGGAAATCTTGTTTCTAACGGACAACATGACTACACTTTTTAATAACATCCAATTGAAGGAATGTATGTATATGGCAAATAGACTAAATTAAACGTGCCCTGGTGGGAATAACCCTTTAAATGTGGGATTAAGAGCAATAGTGAGGCAGATAAAACTATTACACAAAGAAAACTAAAATACAATGACAGATGTGGCGTCTGTGCTATAACATTTATGGAATCCTAGATGATCCTGGATACTGCCCTCTAAAATCCCTGAATGGGGGTCAATCCACCATAAGTTCCACAGGAATCATTAGTGACTACTTAATACTGCATTAGTAGTGGATTGGGTGGTTTCGGCTACTGCATCCAAATAAGCAATAATTATATGTAAAGTTTTTTTCAACAATTCTTGCGAAAATATTCTTAATCATTCCAAAATGATATCTGGAATATATTTAATTTTTTTCTTAACATAATTGTTGCATTTAGCTTAATACATTCTTTCATTATTTTAATAAAGTATTGCAGAATTTTTATTGTAATTATGCTTTTTCTTTACATTAAAATCAACAGAAAAATGACAATATAAATAGACTTGGGTTATGGTACAAATTACATTATGATTAAATACTGTGTTTATAAACTAAACAAAATAAATGAAGTCAATAGGTTATTTCCAGCTCTTTTACTAACATTATCTCTCGGGCTGCTGTAGCAAAAATAAAATTTAAATTAAACTAGGAACTAGCGCAGGGTGACACTTTACATATGGACACATAGAGGGAGCGATTTTTACGCTTACCGTGTATTACCATTACTGTGTGCATTGAGGTTTACCTTTAACGCATTTAATATTTGCTCTATTTTTAGCCCTTTTTTGTCAGCGTTCGGCTTTCGGATCTATAGAAGCTATTAACTAATCACCAGAAGAGAATCAGCAATCCAATTATTTGCAATGGCCGGAATGTAGTGTCAAGATTGTCAAGATCCATCCATATACATTAGGTGATCAATTCTCAAGTGTTTTGCTGGATGCTTTCCAATTTAACTCCTTATGTTCTGGCCACGTCCATAGTTGTCTGTCAAGTAATATGGTAGAGTAGTGGTAGAATTACTTGAGTGGATTTTATTTGTTTCAAGAATATAAAAACAAAATACGGCGTGTAAAAATAAAATGGGAATTTTTTTTTCCATAACTTTTTTTTTATATATTGTACGGTTTTATAATATCACACAATCATCTATAGAAATCATATATAGATCATTTATTTTTTAACAGAGTTGAAAAATACCCATAAAATCGTGATAAGAATATAAGAAGATGATTTCTATTTGATAGTAACACATGATGACTGTAGGCTCCGGGAGCAGCCGGCTCCGAGCACCATCCCCCTTCTCTGCAGTTATAGAAAATGGAGCTTGCAGACGGAACCAATGACGTGTTACTGCAATGTGGCAGCATGAGAGCAGCACGGCTGGATCTGTTCATACACTATGGAGGCTACCTCTCGCTGTGCAATTCTTCACATGCAGACACGAGATTGCGCAAAACTTTATCAAGCATTTCATTATCGAAACCACATAATAGCTACAGTGCATGTCAAATAGAATACGGATCTAGGTTGTGATATTATTTTTACATATGCAAATAAAACTTAATTGTGCTCTAAATTGGAATTTAATAAAACTAGACAATGTTATAAATAATGCATTCGCTAAATGAGCAAGAAAAGAAAGATTGTAAATGAATAGTTATGTCTCTGCCATTTCCCTGAGTTGTAGAAGCAGTTGTAGGAACAATAATGCCGGAAATGTGTTGTTGATGCTGGGGGTGATTGATTTTAGGGCCTGTACAGTGGCACATGCAGCCCTCGTGGCTCTGTAGGCACCCTTGGAAAATGTATGATGCCTATGTCTGATGGTAGATTCCTCCTGCCTACCTCTGCCCTAATCTGTACTTTAATAATCATGGAACCTAACCTAACGTGCTAAAAACGGAACCTAACCTAACGTGCTAAAAACTTTATTTTAGTAATATGTAAATTAACTGCAGAGGCTACTGGGGGGTGTACTAGCCTGGTTGGGCACTGGGAGTTTAGGCTACTCCACGCCCCAGTAGCCTCTGCAGTTAATTTACATATTACTAGAATAGTATATGCGATTGTCACTGTGTCAATTGCATATCTGCCCTAATTTGTGCGGCCCCCACACCAGGTAAACAAAGTGAAAAAACCACACGAAACACGGATAGGTTCTGGTGTTATAGGGCCTAAAAAACAATACTATGTATGGTATAAAAGACAGTTTTTATTGATATGCGTTAAAAAACAATTAAAACATACCAAACACCCATCACTAGGATGGGAGCGACCAGACGCCTCTAATGCAAGCTAACTGGTGTACTCACCTCCGCTGTAGTCCAGGAAAAGACAACTAGGATGACCCACAGGTAATAGGAAAAACATTCATAGGTAACATTAAGTGCACGAATATTGCCATGTAACTTTACCCAGTGTTGTCAGATTGGGGGGGGGGGACCACTGCCCCACACGTATCGCCACCTCACTGTGGCTTCGTCAGGAGTAAATGGCATATCAATCGGTGGGGTTAAATACTTTGTGTCTGTATCCGACGTTCTCTTCCATTTCAGGGATAGTGTAAGTAATGTTTCAGACTCCTTCATCCTGCGCCATCAGGAAACAGGGAAAAAAACATATGACCAAGGAATGGTCTTAATAATACAGATTCCGTGTGTTACTCTAAGGTCACTCTCATCTAGTAGCAATGTTTCCTTGGTAGAACATCTCAAGGCATCTCATGTCATATACATATGTAGAATATACATTCAGTTTCTTACAGATTCTTCCAGAGGACTGTACATGAAAACCTATACAATGTGATTATAAATAGGCAATGTAAACTATTATTTATCGTAAATTGTATGGACAGGCATCTCTTTCCTCTTGTCTCATTGTTCAAATTTTTTTCATTTTGCTCTAGGAGATGTGTGAGCGTTGTGGACTCTGCTGATGCTGCATTGACATTAATATCATTTTTATTCCATGAGTGATGTATGAAAGCTCCGGACTACCTGGAGCTGCGATGTGTCCGTATGCACGAGCCCAGTAAGTAAAGACATTTTAAAATAATATGCTATTGTAGCAATAAAAATCCCTGAAAATAACATTGTAAGTAACTTCTCCTCCACCCTGCAGAGCTGTGGAAATGTCAGCTGGTTTTATGAGGCTGACTCCCTGCATTCAGCTGATGGGCCTGTAAAGCACGCTCTAGGAATCAGAGATTCATCACAGGCGCTGGTTATTCTTGGAACACTCCTACAGCTAAAGAGACGGATTACATCAGGGAATAGCTATTGCTATTTATTAATGTTCAATTATATATTATTTAACATGGCTCCAAAGCAGACCAATTCTCGGCAAACTATCATATTACAGACCCAACAATTTCTTCTAACATTGTGGAGGGGAGCCGTTTGCAAAATGTGCCAACTATACATACTGAAAATCCAAAAGAGTAAAGATCCAGCTTCCAGGTGTATCCC
Source organism: Engystomops pustulosus (assembly GCF_040894005.1). Taxonomy (NCBI): domain Eukaryota; kingdom Metazoa; phylum Chordata; class Amphibia; order Anura; family Leptodactylidae; genus Engystomops; species Engystomops pustulosus. The sequence goes on from NC_092415.1 coordinate 44,544,723, forward strand.
AGTTAAAAAAAAGGAAACATTTATTGGTTACCTAAAAAGCGTAAATGCCATAAATGGTATGCAAGGTGTAAACAGAAGGTGATATCCTCCCCCCTTCACTTTTCAGACTTTACCAGAGAGTTCTGTGTACCATGAATAAGGACTATAAAGTCTGAAACGATTTTCAGTGCTTGTTCCCGAGTCCCGGTCTGACGTATGTTTGTGTTTCCATTGATGCATCTATATTTACAGCCTGCAGGAATGGGTGAGCTACCGTTCAAATTTTAAGTGTTTTTTCTTCATAGACTACTACCTTTTTTCCTACTATACATAGTTACCCTAAGGTCCATCCTATTGAAATCTAACTAAGGATGGAAGCAAGACCAGAGACCCCCCCTGAGAACTGTTCAATGCCTCCTTGCATTGCCTGTAAGACTTCTTTCGCCCTCTGAATCTCCACATCGAGAACGTTACTCTTCATCAGCTATACATACTAATGTTAAAATTAATCTGCATACACTATGATGCGGCATGGTCGCGGCCATGTGACGTGATAGTGTTGCACTGGAATAGGAGAAGATGGTGTCGTGGGAAGAAGAAGCTGGACGTGAGTATAGAGTCTTTTTTTTCAAGGGGGTCTACTGTGGACATTTTTGCAAAGGGAGGAGCCCTGCTGTGACTATTTCTGAAAAAAGGGGTCCCTGCGGCCATTTCATTAAAGGGGGACCCTCTGTGGACATTTCTGTTAAGGGGGCTCTGCTGTGGACATTTCATTGAAGGGGGCTCTGCTGTGGACATTTCTGTAAAGGAGCATCTGATGTGGGCATTTCATTAAAGGGAGGCTCTGCTATGGACATTTAATTAAAGGGGCCTCTGCTGTGGATATTTCATTTAAGGGGGACTCTGCTGTGGCCATTTCTGTAAAGTAGCACTCTGCTGTGGATATTTCTTTAAAGGGAGCTCTACAGTGGACTTTTCATTAAAGGGGAGCCCTACAGTGGACATTTTATTAAAGGGGGCTCTATTGTGGCAATTTCATTAAAGGGGGCTCTGCGGTGGATATTTCTGTAAAGGGGGGCTTTGCTGTGGACATTACTGTTAATGGGATTCTGCTGTGGACATTTCTGTAAAGGTGGGCCCTGCTGCAGATGCTGCCCTGCTGTTTTTGGGTGTTCTCTCTGCTAAGGGGTAAAGAGAATAAATAGTGTTATGTATAACACTCACAGGTGTACAACACTGAAAAATCAATACATAAAGTAAGGCTAGAAGGAGAAGAATGGAAAAGGGGCTTCTGCTATGGACATATTATTAAAAGGGGTTCTGCCGTGGACATTTCTTTAAAGGTGGCTCTGCAGTGGACATTTGCATTAAAGGGGGCTCTATTGTGGACATTTCATTAAAGGGGACTCTTCTGTGGACATTTGTTTAGAGGGGACTCTGCAGTGGACATTTTATTAAAGGGGGGCCCTGCAGTGGCCATTTCATTAAAGGGGGGCTCTACTGTGGACTTGTCATTAAAGGGAGCTCTGCTGTGGACATTTCTGTTAAGGGGGTTCAACTGTGGACATTTCTGCAAAGTGGGTATTTTTTGTAGACATTTCATTAAAGGGGTGTTCTGCTGTAGAAATTTCATTGAAGGGGGGCCAGTACAGGCTGTGGTGGTGTAGTTGGGTGAAGGATATTAGGCCTTTGTGTACAAGGTTGGTTTGGACGCTAGGGGTGTCCTAGTTGTGTGAACAGCCCAGGGCCAATAGGACATTTGATTCTCCACTACAGGGAACACTCCTTATGAACACTATGGGAAATATGCAAATAATTTTTCCTAGATGGGACAAGGAAAACCACACCTCTCTTGCTACCTTGTAAGGAAACCCCCTTACCATCATGCATGACTTTCAGAAAGCGTAATGACATAATGTGGGATTAAAGCCAAACCAGTATTTCTATTCCAGAAGGAACCGATTCCCAACTGCAGACAGCAGTTTCAATGTCCTTGCATCTCTTCAGTAGAGTGTAGGGAACTGGTTTAGTGAGAGTGAGAGGCTTTCGACTAGGGTCAGGTAGTAAGAGTTCTCCTTATGGAGAGTTTTCCAAATGAGGCCACCTTGCAGGTGTGTGGAGATTTATAGCCATTCATACTCCACTTGGGGATTCTGCAAGTATTCCTAAATGGGACAAGGAAAAACGCACGTCTTTTGCTACAATGTAAGAAAGCCCCCCAGACTATGGTATTAAAAGCTGCAGTAGGCATGTGGAGACTTACAGCCATTAATGCTCCACTGGGGATTCTAGAATTATGCACAAAGAAGGTAGAAATTACTTTTATTGTCACAAATCTTTGAAATGAGAATTGTCTAGGGGACATTTATCAATTAGAGGGACAGTGTGGTGCTGGAAACAAGCTATATTTTTAAGTGTAATGAAAGTTTGTGGCATAGGGGAATTAATGATTTCGAGCATGAACCAAAGGTTTAGAACTATCTCCTCATTCACTAAGTTGAAATATAACTCCGCCGGACATGTGAGGCTGGCGTCCTGTTTTGTACTTTTGATAGACACATTTTTATATTTATTCTGTGAGTATAATGTAAATGAATACATTTTAAACATAAAGAACATACTACGCTATCCATAGGCGTATTTCTTCCAGTAATTCGCTACCAGGAATAAAGGGAATGAAGAAAGAGTGAAAACGCGATGGTGTTGGTCTGAATGGTGGCCTATTTTTATCAGAAGGATCTGTGGAATTATGCTGATCATCGGCAAGAGCTATAGACTATCAAACAACGGGTGTTGATGGACATTGGATCAGAGAAGACTTGGAGCTCCGGTCAGAGTAAAAACTATTTTCTCTTTTATTGCTTTTATTATGGGACATTTTGTGGACCAGCCCAGAACTGTGGGTAGCTCCTAAGGGCTAAGTGTGCAACACTGTAAGAAAGTTTTTGCTACTTCATAAATAAGGAGCAAGGGGAAAAAAATGTCATCCAGATTTCCCTTTGAAAGGCAATAATAAATGCCCCCTCTATGTCCATACAGGTTTCCCTCCTTTCCTGGTGATACTAAAATTCCAGTATCTGCTGGCTCTTAATAAACTTAGATTAGTTCTGCAGTGTTTTGCAATAATCTGTTACTTAAAAATCTCAGTTTGTCTTGGTCTTGAACCGGTCAGAAATTGCCTAAAAAAATTTAATAAAATAAACAACAGCCTGGCTTGTGTCTCTGTTTTCAGGACAATGACACAAATGTTTGCATTCAGTGACAACATATGGATTATTGATCCCTGTGTCAGACAAGTAAACCTTGGAAATCCTCTTCATTTCGCTTGCAAGCAGTAAATCAGGCTGGTTCAGCATAAACCTTAACCCCATCTTATTAGCGGCAACCTCTCAGATCCACAAAGCTTATTTCAGATTTGTATCCATTGCAGAATGATGTAAGATTTTGGGATGTATAGGCTTGCATAATACAATTGTTTGTTATACTGATTAATATTACTTATAAGGACACAAAAAAAGGCCAAAAAGTTCAAAAAACTTCTTCATTCACAAACAATGTTTAAATACATGTCTGAACTAAAAAGCTCAATGTCCTGCTATTATCAAAAAGCATACGGTATATTATATTCTGTACAGAATACATTTTTAATGAACAAAATTCTAATTTTGATTTTTCTTTATGAATATCAATAGTTGTGATAGAAAAGCTGGAAGGTTGTGATATTGTAGTATGTACATTGTGTATGTACTGACGTAGGACATAACTGAATACAAGGACGGTTATACACCTGTACTATTGAGGATCCCAGTTCTTAACAGTTCATACACATCTTGAGGATACCTAAGGATATCTATTTTAAGACTTTAAGCCAGATTTTCCTAGGATTAACAACCCAATGTCTCTCACATGGCTTGCTGTGTGTTGCACCTGTTCGCTGAGGACAGAAGCCGATACCAAAGAGGGACAGACAATTATAAAAGCTTTTTTTTAATTCTGCACATTCCAGTATATGGAGAACTAAGGGATAAAAACTTTTACAATATTGTAATCAGAAACAACTTAATAATAGTTTTAACTTGTAGATGTTATATGTCACAATATGTAAATGGAAGAGGGAAGAGTAAGGGTATAGTTATACCCAGCACAAATTTCTCTGACTGTCCCATTTATCTGAATGGGGTTGCAAAAAAAACAGGTAAAAAGTGCTTATTTACTGTGGGAGTCAGGGACATTTCCTTTTTTTCCATTGTACTGCAATATTACCTATTGCACAAGGTGGATCCATTTTCCTTAGCCACATCTTATGGGGTAAATCAGTTTGAAGACCCACAGCCAGTGGCAGATTAGAGGACATCTACCATCAGATTGAACGTCAGGGGGCCGGGGCATGGAGAGAGTGGGGCTCCCCAGCCAGGTACTGCCGAGGTACTGTTACAGTGAGGGGGAAAGCTGGGGGGAAGGGGCATGCATACACTAAAATTCAGCTCATTTACATAGTCGATTTAGCAGCAAATATGTTGTTTCTTTATGATTAATGCATAATGTTTCTGGTTAATGCAAGAAACGAGCATGTAATGCTGGAGATCTACCATCTGTCAAACTGATTGTAGATGTCCTTTCAGTACACCATAAACTGTTTCCAAAACTTGGGCTCCCGTAGCCCCCTTTAAGCACTATTGTCGTTCCACAGAAAGGTAGCTATAGTGAACACCACTATACTGTGCCAGCAGGTTTACTTAAAGCTGCAGGACATGCATGTGTGGGCTTCCCCGTTCATCTCCATGTTGCTGACAGAGATACGGCGATCAGCAGTCTCCTTCAGCTCCATAGAGATGAATGGAGCAGTCCGGCCCCATGTGCTGATGGCTACTCCGCTCATCTTGTGGAGCAACAAGGGGTACGACTGGGGTACCCCGGACCACCATTCTCATGATTTGTGGGGCTCTCATCAGTGAGACGAAAAAGTATGGATCCAGCTCATGGAGATCTTGTGAATTGGTATTTCTTTATTTGCGCTCAGGTGACATCCAGGTATAATGAGATAAAAGTCTACGCGTTTCAAGTGGTTCACCCACTAAAAGTATACTGAATTATTAATATAAAACTCAGATTGTAAGCCCCAAAGGGGGCAGGAGCTGGGGTGGGTGCTCACAATCTCCCTACATTCCTGTGAAATAAATTGATGCTAATTAAAAGAATAGTACAAAAATGAAGGAAGCCGTACATTGGGGCAAATTCACTAAGGGACGTGCGCCAGTTTTCTGTTGGACTTTGCACGTTGTTTTAGGTGCAAACTGCTTGCACGGGTATTTAAGAAGTATCCGAACCACAATTGTGTCGTACGCAACCATTTTATAGAGCGGATGCACCAGTCATCTTGCAACACAAATTAGGGGACGTTCCAGTGCTCAGTCAGACCATGCACCGGATTTAACATGTAAGTCCGACAAAAGTGTGTTTAGAATGGAAAAATATAAAGTTGTGTTTGCTGTAACATCTTCCAATGTGCCACATTTGACATTGGTGGCAAAATTCGAGTGAAAGTCAGTGAGGGAATTGTAGATGAAATTTTACAGTCAGTATTTCTGGAGTGTGTGTTACCAGAATTATCAATGCTTATATGACATGCTATGAACAACTTTTCTGTCTGATTTTGCACTGAAATGAATGAGCAAACTGCTTTCTCATGTATGTGAAAAAATGGTGCCCACTTCCCGAGCAGTGCCAGGGGCGCTAGATTAATGAAGATTGTGCACCAGTATTGATGAATCTGTTGCCCCCTGCACACTCCACAGGCAAACTGCACATAGTTCTGTATTAATTTTGATAAATGTAGATCTATAAATCTGGAATGATTAAAAGTCTGGCCTAAAACAATTCCTCTTTCAATGCCACCCCCTAATGGAGCGAGTTTGCATTGCAATAGTGTTACATAAATTAACTAAAAAATTAGCAAAACCGATCCTTCGTCTTGTGGGTGGGGTCTGATATATTACCCACAATGTGGATTGTAACTAGCAATCATTTGGATCTCCCTTTTCCCCTGCCACTCGTACTGTAACTATGGCTCAGTTTTATTTAGCGGAATAGCTATAACGCAATACCAGACACAGCCTCTGAACAAGCGAGGTGCTGTGTTTGAAATATTAATTATATATTTTTCACTGTCCCCCCTTCTCCTTCAGTACTTCCCTCCTCCCTGTGCCTGATGTAATCTCACGCCAGCGGATAACCTTTGGCACCCAGTGGACAGGGGGAAGTGCTCCTGCACAGTGTAATAGCCTGTGAATCTGCAGCATAATTTCTATATTTGGAAAACAAATATAAGAAGATTACCACAGTCACGGTGTCTGGATCTATGAGTAAGGGCCCATGGTTTATCTTGCTTAATTTTGCAGATAGCTTTCCTTTAAACATGGATACCATGATTTTCTGTGACATTGCAATAATAAAGTGTGAAGGGCTCAGATATCACTATTAATATGTGACCCACATATATTTATGGACCATAAACAGCAATGAAATGACATCCTTGTAAGATATTGCGTTATATTTTATAAAACGATGAAGATGTCAATGACTGTTGACTTTTTGTTTCTCAACAAGACTGATTTCTCCATTCTTGGCACAGGGAGATAACTCAGCCATTAGGGAATAGCTATTGGATACTGCCCAAATCACTCAATTATTATACTCTTTGAAAGCTAATGAATTACATGTTTGTTTATTTCATTTTGTTCCTTTAAGGATTAAAGCCTCAATCGAGTAATAGGACGGGAGAACAACATAAATCAATATCATTTTACAATGTAGCAGATGACAGGTCACACGTTTTACTTGGTTAAAGGGGAAAGTTAAAAAGTAAACAATATTTAATACTGCTCTTCATGAGGTCACAATTGTTTCATTCACATGCAAATATCTCACGAATTCTCTTGGATTTTCAGTTGTGTAATTCCATGGGTGGTGATGGGGGTTTTACTTTAACTGGATCTGGACTGCACACTAGATTTATGGCGGCCGGTCAATATCCCTAAAGACCGCGCCATTGTGTATTTATGGTGCAGACTATTTTAGGCTGCCCAAGCTGTACTTATCCCTTATGTCTGTCTCTCTTTCCTCATACACAACACTCAATCGAAAGCCGAGCAGAAAATACTGGCAGGTCCGCTTCCTCTATACATGCCGGTGATCACATGAAACACATAATCAATGGGTTGCCAGTAGCAAGAGCCTTCTTCTGGTTCTATCTAGACCCAGCACAGTCCAGATGGTGAGGATTGTCACTTTAGAAGTGCACTTTTCACATGTAACAACTACTGCCCAGTGGAAAGTAAAATGTAAAAAATAATGGTAAAAAAAAAAGTTTCTAAAGTTAAATTCTGATCTTTGAGAAACAAAAGATAAAAATACAAAACAAAAGTAAAAAAAAGAAACAGAAAAATAATAAATGCATTAAAAAATATACTTCAAAAAATGCTTCTACCCTTGCATTAACTAATGTCCAGCAGTTACCTTTAAAGGAAATCTACCACCAGGATGAAGGGCTGTAAACCAACCACACTTACATACACGTTTGCGCCCCCTCTGCCAGTATTTGCTCTTCGTTTAGTTTCTTATGCCCTGGTTTTTACAAAAAAGGCTTTTTAAAACTATGAAAATGAACCTGAGGAGCTCCAGACACCATAGGCGTTAATGGAGCCTGGAGCCCCTCAGGCTCATTTGCATACTTTTTAAAGCGCCACCATGCAAACAAAGGGTTAACACCCACAATCGGTGCTAGCAGGTGCTACCTCTGGGTGATTACTGCAATATGCAGCAAACACCCACCTTGTATGGAGGGGGTTCAGCCTGTGAGCCCTCTCTATGCACCCGCTGCCGACATTCTAATATGTCACACATCGGTAAGTGGTTAAAACGTAACTTTATTATGTCCATTTAAAAACTATTAATGCATGCCACAAAAAAGGGAGTAGCCCGTGAGCCCAGCCCATACTCCCTTAATAGCCTTGTGATGTACTAGTATGTCACAAGTGATTTAGCTGTTAAAGGCTAAAAGGCTAAAAGCTGTTAAAGCTGTTTTAATACTATTGGCCTTACATGGCGTAAATATAATAAAGTTACATTTTGTACAACGTTGGGATTTCTATCACCTCGTGTTATCTATGACATTGTGACACATTTACTTACATTTACTTCCTGTCGCGTTCCAAGAAAGTGCATTGTCCGACCAGAAAGCACTCTGGCACGATTCCCTAAGATCCTGCATATCCTGCATGTGTTGCTTCCCCGCTCAGGTCCGCAGGAGTTCACCTTCTTCTTCCTGGTGTATGTAAGTGCTTGATCTTGTGACCCAATTTGAATGTTAAATCTTGCGCTCAGTGTGAATCAGTCAAGGGTTTGCCCTCCGATTTCTGTCGCATGAAAGCCAGCGCAGCTGCGCCACAATTCAATGGCGTGCAACACAATCAACAGTTAAATACCTGTCACAGCGGCGCAAATCCCCAAAATTTTGAAAATCCCCTAAGTAAATAAGCCCTATTGTGTTGACATCACATCTACAGTGGCCACCTGCTAAAGCTTAATATCAGCTGCGGTCGAAGGCTGTTGTGGGACTGCATTGTGGATATGACGTCACCCTTAAGCCTTTGAATACCAACACCAGCAATGTGAGACCGGAAGTGGCAGGAGGTAAGTCTTATTTATTGTTTTTATACTGTTTGTGGCCAATAATACAGAAACGTATGAAATCAGACAACCCCTTTAATTTCAGAAATACTTCTTAAAGGTTGAGTCCACATGATAAGTGCCATGGAACAACGTATATCGGAATGACTATTGATCAGGCAGGAGTAAAAGACATTGATATTACAGCTTCCCCATCTAAGAGCATCTGTAGAGATGATACATAACCAGTTTCCTGCAGCTCTCGCCGCTGCCTAGCGATGAGAACATGAGATGAGTGATTAGAAACTTCAGAAATACCTTTAGTAGTGAATACTGTAGCGATAAAGGGGTTAATTCTCAGAAAGTGCTGTGTAGAAATGTTCTTCATTTATGTCATAATGAGATTAGATTGTGTTCTCTTTTTGTTGTAAATATGGATATCATGTCTGTAAGTATTTACTATCTGATTCTCGAAAGATTGATAACACTTGAGTGCACTTGTTTTTATTACAATCTTTGTGGTTATTTTTACGTGTAACTATATCATTATTTTTATGATGTTTACGAAAATCTTTAACCACCTCCACCAACTCCAACTCTTAGCGTTCTATGATATGGGCTGCTCTACAGATTCTGGTTCAGTTGCCATTTGTTTTCCAGTCCCAACTGTTTCTGAGCAATGAAAAAATAGGTACTCATTTTAAGCCCTATGAAACCTCTGCTTAAAAATGTATCTTTTTATTCCATCATGTTAAAAAACGTCATAAATCCGATTTACATAGGTTGACCTACGGGTTTCGAGCCCTCTACATACGGCTCTTTGATCATGAAGGATCTTTAGTGCTGCTCTGATAATCAATTGTCTTTGTGTCTTAAAGTCACAGAGACAATTGATTCCAATACAGAGGATAGTCACAGTGGAGTTCCATGTTAGGGCTACTTTTTGTAGCAAAAATGAGTTCCTAAGCCCTCCTTGCTATGACTGATGCTCTGTAAGTTAAAAAAAAAAAAAGGTTTTCTGACCTGTCTGTTTTTCTGACTTGTTTGACATCTATACTGTTAACCAGGCTCTCTCCCTGAGAACTGTCTATGGTGGAATCATGGCTTCTTCTTCAATAAGGTTGTGTTATGTTCTTGAAATATAGGCCTCTTAGTAAAGAAGGCTCAGCTCTTTACAAATAGCAGAAACCACATATGTCGTCTACTCCACCACTACACAGGCTTCTGCGTAACATTCCATAATATGACTACATATATCACATACATAGGTGGAGTCTGAGAGCTCAGTATAGAAGACAAAGAGTCATATCCCTGTATTTGACTTCTATCTATTCTTTAGTTTTAGTGTACTGGTTAAATTAGCACCTATAGTAGATAAGTACCTATAAACAATGTTCACCATTGTGTTGTTTTTTACCTTCCTAGGCTTCTTTCATACACAATTTAGGGTGAAGATTTTTGGGGCTTGTATAATTATGTTATAACGAGTGCTTTGTGATGATTGGTTTTTCTTCATACATTTTGAAAATGTCCTCTGAAAACAGTCTGAAAATTATAATTATAATTATATTTATAAATATATATATATATTATAATTCCATTATTTATTTTACATCTGTAGATATTTTTTGCTTTTTTTCCTGCAAAAAATTGCAAAGAAAAACTCTAAAAAAAATAGTTTTTCATGATAACCCAAAAAAAAGAAAAACACTTATTTGAGTAATAAGTGAAACGCATAAATCTTAGCATTTTCTTACAAATCAATTCCTTGCCTTCCCTTCTATGTGCTCCGCTGTGTTGAATCCATAGGCATTCTGATGTAAATAGTCTGTGACATTTCATGTAGATTGTACAAGTAGCGCACATAGATGAAGCAGAGCTGCGTTTCGCCATAAATCACTGTAGTGTCACGATGAGCAAATGGAGCCGTGTATCAAACAGTTAAAGAACTGCATCCAGGACTGTTACATCATTAGTATTTTTTTTTTTTTTACAGTAAGAATTATGGTGTGAATTGACCTATTTAGAAAAAAGCGAAAAATCTCCCTAGTCTTCATTCTCCGGAATCAATGAAATGACAAAAGACAAGTCATAGAAGCAAAGAGAATGCGGCCAATTAGTAACATTGTAGCGTCCGCGTTCTAATGGTTCATGTCAGAAGATTAGTTTTGTTTATAAAATCTGTTTATTTATTTGGAAAAATGTATCTAGATTGTGAATAAATGAAGATGACCCAAAGGAACGGGAAAAACCCATATTAAGGACGTTAACTGTCGACAGTAGAGGAATTCAATTTACACAGAACTTTAATGAATGTGAACAATAGTCAACCAAAGCAAACGCAACGCAATATGATTCCGTCATCTTAACTTGGCTGTAATTGCAGTAATAAAACAGGGGGGAAGAAGCATATGTTTGTGTGTGACATTATCTAGGTGACTTCCCTTTGTAGAAATGTGTTGCCCTATGTGTTTTCTCTTCACTATGTAATGGAATGAAAAACCTGCAAGCCTGGAGTTAATGCTGATTTCAGCAGCTGCTTACACATGAAGTCTCCATGGCAACTGCAAGGGTTGCCATGCAACCGTGTTCTTTTAGGGACAGTGAAAATGCCCAAAGGCTTACTAAAAATACATTGGGAAAAAAAAAACCTTTATTTTTTTTCCCTACTACTTTTAGTGGTAACAAAGAAGCATGCAGCAAAATAAAATCACAGGTCAAGCAAAACACAAACCTTTACCTGACCTTTAGAAATTGCTTGCCGCTGCTTTGAAAATTTCGAGCTTTATTTACAAAGATGACTTTCCATCGATTGAAAAATTGGAAGCTTAAGCTAGGCAGCCATTGGAGTATGCAAGATGCACTACTTTGCTATTGGTATTTCAGTAGGGCTAAGGGTCAGCTGAAAGTCATCAATGCAATATCGATCGGTGGCGCTGAAAAATGCTTGTGTTTACACCTTCTCGCTCTTTCGACAAGCAGAGCGAGCCATAAGCAGAGCTGCATAATTGCTTTCTATAAGAAACCGGCACATTGGTATGCAGAGAGTCACCTCTTTCAGGATTCTATAAATAGGTGGGGGGAGCAATGACCGTATAGCATACATCTACAGGGAGACTGTTCTGATTCTGGTTGCAATGAAGAGCAGATTTTTTTGTCTCTCATTTTATTTACTTAGGTTTTGCAATTGGATATTCTGGACCAGATTCTCAAAGTTCTTCTTCATAAATTGGGGTTAAGTCAAGAGAGATAAATTTCAATAACTGAGAGAGTAAGGCTACATCATAAAGTACAGCGTTGGACATAAAATTTGGTTGAATTTATTAATAATTTTTTAGGATTACAAATGCACCGAAACAAAGAAAAGCAGAGATAGTATCCCATCGCTATATGATGCACAGATCAAAACATGACCTACGTATGTTCCACAAGGTGGAGGATCCACATAATGAACCAGTTTTCAGGTTCATGTAGTCATTCAATATATAGATGATCCTGCGCTGGCTAAATATAAAAATAAAAAATATAAAAAATAATATAATAATATATTACTATTAAAAAAATAATAAAAAATAGATATATATAAATGAACCTTTAATTAGAGCTGGTGCAGGGTCACCTATACTCAAAACCAAAGAAAAAGAGATTTAACCACTACATTGTATATGTAAGACAGTACAAGGAGAAAAAACATAGGACCTGTGCCAACAAAAAATATAAAATTCCCTTTTTCGATTGATCTACTTTTCTTTGGCCCTTTTTAACTGTTAAAGCTAAAATTATATAAAACAATCTCCTCTTTGTGTCTCAGAAGTCCTCCAATGTTCATATCTGTCACTTTCTGGTGTCTTACTATAAGAATATTGGCTGGAGCAGGAGCCTCCGTGGCCTCTTAGCGATTGGTTAAAAAAGCTCTGCCCTCTAAGTTGTGTCAGCATGATGCACAAATTCTACAGAATAAAGTGCCATGCACTTCACACAAGGAGGGGAACATGATTCCTTGTGTGCTGCCCGTTTAACATTGGCAGGTGTCACCACCACCGATGTCAATAGAAAATGACCAATCGGGCTGTAAAGAAGGGTAGGAATAGGACCAGCTCTATAATTTGCGTCGCTGGCAGTCGGTGCTGGCAGGGAAATGATCATATAGAAAGTTATGGGTCCTAGTGTTAGCTGCAAATAAGGCTGCCACATGGCTAAATTGTCATGTGCATGAGGCCTTATAGATAATTTCTTTCATCAGGGAGGTGATTTTTACCTGTAGAGTGGTTTCAATGGCCTCTGGCAGGTTCATAATTTATCAGCAATATGAATAAATCCAGTGCTCTTAAATCGATTATTTTACATTACCTGGCTCCCTGCCGGCAGTGTGTGTGGTATGTCACAAATAGCATCATTCATCTTCTCCCCAATCCCTCCTCACTACTCTTGGCTCTCCCTCCCCCTTTTTCAGCCTCTTCCCAGTTCCTTAAGTGAGGAGGGTGTGGTGGAGGGATTGAGGAGTAGACAACTTGTACCATTTGAGCTGCCCACTTCGCTTTCCCAAGGGTCTCATCATATGTCGATGGCAGGGAGCCAAGTAATGTAAAATAATTGACTAAAAAACAACTCTTTTCGCAAGTTTCCATGACAACGTCACTTCCAATTGCAGCCGTCAGGATAAAGATTGGGCAAGTCACAATTCAATTGTCTAATGTTTGTGCTCTATGAAGGTGCACCACTTCCAGTGGCGCCTGACACCATTTACTACGTGTACATTTTCTGCTGAGCCGATTCTGCATGTGTAGGAGACAGCTGAGAGCGACAACTATTGTATGTGAATGGGTCCCCTACACATGCCCTTTACGAAATTAGAGGCATGTAATGGTAGAGTAAGGCCCCATAGACCCCCTAAGAAAGAGGTTACCAGAGATCTACAAAACACACATTGTTCACATACATTGTAGATACCTAAGGAGTCTATAAATACAAAATGAAGATGTCAGTAAATGTCAGTGATGGAATCCATCTTGGTAAATATCACAATATTCTATCTTAGAACATATATTATTCTATCAGGTGACCGATGTAATCTGCGGAGACCATCTTCTCTTTGACATTAGTATAACGATTACTGTCATCAACACTAAGAGTAGAAGGCCAAGAAGATAAATATGCAGAAGTCTACATTTCTTGTGGATGCCGGGAAGGGATTAAATAGATTTTAATAATACTGATATTTCATGAAAGAGATGAATATGAATCAATTCCCTTTTATAAAGGGTATGAAATAAAACAACAGCAAGTAAGACATTTCTCATTTACATACATCTTAATGAGACGCTGGCTTAGGCTACATTCACACAAACATATGAGGGACATATATACGGCCGACGTAGTTCCCGGCATATACAAGTCCCCCATACACAGCAATTGGCGCACGGCGCCATACAGGAGCAGTGCGGTGCAGTACACGTGAGGCACCGTACCTTTCCCCGGTACTATGTCCTATCTTTCCCTGGAATACGGTGCCGTGTGCCATATATTACTCTGGAGAGGAGTCTCTCCCCTGTGCCTATGTATGCCCGCCGTACTACGGTATTGTGGGCATACATTGTTTAAATGTAGCCTTAGTGTCATTCTGTTATTTTTTATTAATTTTGATGTAGGATTATTTGACCCTATGTTGAATATATATTGTTTTTCGTCTGGTATGTCCTGTCTGAACTTTCTTACTGATATGTATGGTATATTTTATTAATAGCATGGGTTTTTCTTAGAAAGTTGTGGAAAGAAGCTAGTAAGTATCTTGATACTGATGCATAACAATGGCGTTCGTATACATCTCCAACCGATTCCATAATGTGCCATGTAGAGGAAATATCTTTAATTGCTCGAGAAGTAATTCCTTCTCGGCTATTAGTCTTTATGAGTTCTAAGAATTAAAGGAAATCTTCCGCTTAGTAAGGGTCTTTTTTAACAAAACATATCTTCAGAGAGCATTTGTTATGCTCATGCAGGAACTGATCTTGGCTTGTACTGTAACTAAGCGTTTTTTTGCAGAAAATTAATTAGAAATTTATGCAAATTATGATCTGGCACTCCTCAAACAGACGGCTTGGTGATCTGTTATTAACTGAACTATGCAAGCCTCCAGCGTGCATGTGATAGCACTGCCCGCCCTCCCTTTCCCCATTTCCAGGAGCCGGTGACGTCACTGAGCTGTTGGGAGCTGTAGAGTAAGCACACTAGCACTTGGTAGTGCGCAGTTGGTTGGTTTTCCATCTGGAAGCCTTCGAACTTAGGGAAGCCTCCAAACCAAGTGTTACTGCATGTGCCCTACAGCACCCGAGAGCCCGGTGACATCACCAACTCTCAGGAATAGGCAAAGGGAGAGCATGCCATGCTATGCCAGAGCAAAATTTATATCAACTTATAATCAATTTTTTTTGCAGAAATCACTTAATTACGGTAAAAGCCAAAATTACCGTATTTTTCAGACTATAAGACGCTTCTTACTATAAGACGGACCCCCCCCCCGATTTAGGCTTCCAAAAAAGGAAAATATATTTTACACCCATTAAAAAATCCCTGTTGGTCGCACTAAAGCACAGAACACACAGCCCTGCTACATCCATACATTTACACACACAGCCCTGCTACATCCATACATTTACACACACAACTCTGCTTCATCCATACATTTATACATAGATCTGCTTCATCCATACATTTACACACACAGCTCTACTTCATCCATACAGTTACACATACAGCCCTACTATACACATGAAGACACACACTGTTCTACTATACACACACAGAACCCTTCCCCCCTTACTTTTACCCTGTCCCAGCGCAGCATGTCCCCATTCTCAGCAGAATGTGGTGATGCAAGAAGCATGTGATCAGTCACATGATTAAGTAGTGGTCCATTAAGTGTATAATGAAATTGGTGGGCAAGTATCAAAACAAACACATTTCAGACAAAAAAATTACCTGGACAGAAGAAAGACTTACTGTAAAACAAGAACTTATTTTTTGCAAATACAATATATTGTACCATGAATTTTCAAGATTCCATTGCTGTTGTGTACTGTGTATCATAAAAAAAATGATAAAACGTATTCAGAAGGTCATTTTATTAGAGGTTTTTCTTTAGGTTTTGCTTATTTTCTTTTGTTTTTTTACAAAATTTTTTAAACCAGATTGAAAAATTTACACCATAAATGATCTTTCCTCAAATATAAATTTATTGGGCCCGATACATCTTGCCTTGTCCACCAAGCTTCGAGTACAAGGCATGAAAAAGTCTCAACATTTTGTGCCCTTTTTGGCCCTTCTACCCCATTGTTATCACTTTTAAAGTCCTGGCCAGCCAAATTATTTATAACTTGTGGCAAATAAATGGTGCAAGTAATAGCTGAAATCTGGCGTAGGTTGCAATTCTAGCCAATAAGTGTTCAGAAACTCTTATTAATTGCAGTATGTCCGATTTTAGGGTACAGCACACCTCCGTTATTTTTCATTCTCAAATTAACAAAAAACATCTGTTCTTTTATGCATCTGACAAAGCGAAACTTTCGTCTGGGTAATTCCCCTCAATTTATAATTTTCAACTTTTTACCTCATTTAAGTTGACTTTGTCTCCACTTTAAAGTAGTTGTTCAGGAATAATAAAAAATAACAAGGTGGCCGGGGGTGACTGCAAAAAATAAACTTGTACTTACCTCGTTCGGCGCTTTGCCATTCCTCCATGCCTCCATGCTGTGCCCCTGTTAATTTAGAGAGGCATGGAAGCTCTGCTCAGACAGCTTCCAGGCGGCTGAGAATGCCCACCCATCACTGTACTAGGTGCTGGGTGGGCATGCCCGGCTGCCCAGAAGCTGTCCGAGCGGTGCTCTAAACTAACAGGGGCACAGACAAGGTAAGTACAAGTTTATTTTTTATGCAGCTCCCCTCTCCGATCACCTCCCTATTTTTTACTACTCTTGGACAACCCTTTAATATTATGTTGTAAATTGTGCACTTATTTGGCACACAATGGTGCATATTATGTCCCTCCTACTTTTGCTACAATTTATGTCATGTACCATTCTAATAGGCCAGAGAATAAAAGTTTGTGGTGGGGGTAGAATGTGGAAATGATGTCAATTATTTTAGTAGAGCAGAGTTTCTGTCCTGAAAAGAGTAGACACATTTCTGAAGTGCACTTATAGTCTTATGTTGTTGCACTTGCAGGATACTTATGATCTCCTCAACTAAACCAGATAACCAGTCTACCTTACTAACCCATTACTCTCTCCAACTAGCAACAGCCTCCATGTTGTCTTCATGCTGCTTGCTGACCTCCACCATATCTACCCTGTTCTAATTACCATTTGATGATATTTGTATGCTGCTCTGCATAGATATGAAATAATGATGTGTACTGCATAAATCAATTCTTTCTGAGGCCCCAATGACTCTACCTGTGGGATAGCTTTAAATCTAACCATTTAGATCCCACACTGGGGACAAAGATGTAGTGAAGTCACAAAGGTTGCTGGAGCTTGTTGTAACATCCCCATTTTCGTAGGTGTTCAAGTAATCTTTACCCAGTTCACAAAAATAAGAAATCTTAACAAATTTAGTCCTGCTACATCTGTATTTCAGAAACAGACATACATAGGATTGGTGACAAACATTAGCTATAGGAAAGGTCATCAATATCAGATTGTTGGGGTTTGGACACAGCAAGCAGTTTCTGATGTTACTTGACTGAGATCTTTGGTCTCTCTCAATTTATACATATAAAAAGGATAATTATTTGACGATTTTACACTAAATTATTCACGCCATGATGGGATAGGGTGCGAGGTCACGCAAAATATTGCAGGGATGTGAATAATTAGCAGCCCGGAGCACCGGACATCGTGACCCAGACTCCGGGCTGCTTTTTATGTGTTTTTTTCTAGGTGATTCTGGCATGTCAAGATTAGAGAAGACAAGAGCTTGGATTGGGACAAAGAGGAGGACAGGTGAGTATCTGTAAGTTTTTATTACTTTTTGTGAGTGGAAGATTTCCTTTAAGTATGTAAGGGTAGCATCCTTGTTCTTTCCTGAGAACCCCCCTCAGATATTTCAATAAAAGGAGATAGACAGGTTGTTCTACGAAGTGTCTGATCCTTTTGTGCTTAGTGGAAATAGACACGACCACAGTTATCTAGCAATGACGTGTCCCCTTTCTCTATTAAGAACACCTACAAGCTTGGACAATGGTACATGTGTATGGGAGATTCTGAAGAGTTTTGGTGCTATGTTCCTGTTGTGAGAGCACTAGGTATATCAGAAGTCAAATATCTGTACTTAGTCATGAAATTTTGGCCGCTGTTTAAGATAACAAATTATTAACTCAAGATCCAGAATAAACAACTTATGATTACATGATACATTATTCAATCATTTAGACTGTTTCAACTGTCAATTGGTGAAAATGGTAATAATTTTATGTACATCTGTTATTCCTCCTTCTTTTCTATGGGTTTGACTGTTTCTATGGTGACTAATACATTATTATCTATATACATAGGGCATCTTCTTTCTTTGGAGGTTTTAATGAAACTGTAGAAGTCTTTTAGTTCAACAGTTATATTTTAGATTTAAAATTCTCAAATAAAAAGTTGGACAAAGTTAGATATTTACGGTAATATGTGAATATATCAGATATGTAAATTAACAATTATTTTTTCCAAAAATGAAATGAATGTCTTCTATATTAATAAGTGTGCAGAAAGATACCGAATGCAATCAAGGGTTAAATGAATGTGCCTCTCTGCCAAAAAATTATATTCTTATTTCTTGAATTGCACAGTATTTGACAGTTTCTACTTGAAATATCATAAACTACATTTATTAAGGGTTTTAGACCATTTTTGGGCAGTGCCACGGAAATCAGGGGAGTGGTCTAGCTCAGAAAATTCAGTTGTGAACTAGACCATCTAAAAACTAGTCGACCACACAGCCATAAACTACTAAACCCCTTAACGCTGAGGCCCTTTTATATTTTTGCGTTTTCATTTTTCAACCCACCCACCCTAAAACATTCATACCTTTTTTATTTTTCAGTTTAAATAAAATTCCATATAAATAAATTCTGCGTAACAAATTGCAATTCATAGTGACGGTATTTATTATTCCATGCTGTGTACAGGGAAGCGCGAAAAAATTCCAAATGCAGCGAAATTGGTAAAAAAAATGTATTCACAATGTTTTCTTGTGGTCTTGGATTTTACAGCTTTCACTGTGCACTCCAAATTACATGTCTACTTTATTACAGGCGGTCCCCTACTTAAGAACACTCGACTTACATACGACCCCTAGTTACAAACGGCCCTCTGGATATTGGTAATTTATTGTGCTTTAGTCCTAGGCTACAATTAACAGCTATAACAGTTATCAAATGTGTCTGGAATGAAGCTTTAGTGTTAATATTGATTCTTATGACAACCCAACATTTTTAAAATCCAATTGTCACAGAGACCAAAAAAGTTCTGGCTGGGGTTATAATGATAAAATATACAGTTCCGACTTACATACAAATTCAACTTAAGAACAAACCTACAGACCCTATCTTGTATGCAACCCGGGGCCTGTATTTGGGTTAGTACAATCACAGGGATACCAAATTTATATAGGTTTTATAATGTTTTTATACATACAAGAATTAAAATCTCCTGTACAAAAAAAAATCTTCATTTTGCCATTTTCTGGCGCTTATAACTTTTTCATACTTCAGTGTATGGAGCTGTGTTTGGTTTAATTTTTTGTGACTTTTGTTGTTTTCAATGCTACCATTTTTAGGACTATAAGGCCTTTTGATCGCGTTTTTATTGAATTTTGTATATTTTTCACAATGGCAAAAAAGTGGCATTTTCGATTAACTCATTCATACGCTATTTTCCGTGACCCAAGGCTGTCATAGCATTGGATTGCTGCTCCCCAATGACGTCACGGGGAGCAACGATCCAAACCAACATGAGGCACCGGCATTTTAATGCTGTTGGCAGCTTTGCCGGAGGCGATTAGATCTGTTACCAGTGGGTGTTTGCTGCAATATGCAGCAAATGCTCACCGTCTATGGATATAGAGAGAGCTCAACCTGTGAGCCCTCTCCAAACACCCACCACTGACGTGTGATGTAACTATACGTCACGCATCGTTAAGGGGTTAAGATACTTCATCCAGTATGATTTATCTGGTGCAGAATACGTCTGTAGAATCTGACTCTGCATTGGTCTATTCACCAACACTTTATTAATTCTCCACCACTTTCTTCTTAACATACCAGAACAAAGAACATTGGTCAATTACAAAGTAAAGTCAATGAATTTCCAAAATTCTTCCCTATATGACAAAATTCTGTCACCCACATCCCAGAGAATGGCTACGCTGCAGGATAGAAAGTCTAGAAAGGCTCTCTGCCCCTTTACTGCCCCCACCTCCATTGTGTTCCCAGGTGTATTTGCTCCCATTGAATCAAAAGCAATGAGGTCACTTACATACAGGGGTGATAAAAAGGTTGAAAAATAAGAATTCTTTAAAAAAATATATGTGTTATAAACTGTATTGGAAAGCCAAGATATCCCTAAAATTACAGCCAATTAGATTTGGAGGGGTTTTGTTATCCACTAGTTACAGGATAGGGAAAAACAATCTGATTTGTGGGGGTCTGACTACCCATCGATCACAAGAAAGGGGGGTCCTGCTCTCACTAATTGATGGAGCTGCCAGTTGAGCATACACCCTGGCACTCAACTGCCATACTGTTCAGCAAGATCTGTAGTTAGTTTTCTACGATGTTTGGAACAACCTTCCCGCAGAGCTGCTATCAATCTGTGCAAGAAGAATTGATGCTGTTTTAAAGTCAAATGCTAATATAATTTAGATTGTCACTTTTGGTTGTTTACATTGCATTTTGTTATTTGATAAAAAATAGAATATTAAGACTTCAATTTTTTAAAGCATTTTTAGTATAAAACTTTATTTCTACTGCTGCCTAAAAATTTAGCTCGGCACTGTAGAAATCCCCGATTGTAACCATAGCTGTTGTTGTTTAATTGCAGACATGACATAATAAAAACTAGAAAACTGTGCACTACAGAAACAAGGTTCATTTTTCAAAGTGACTTTTTTTAATTCGATGAGAAACCAGCCTTATTCTATATAAAGTTTATAATCCTTTTTATCCCTTTTATAATGCCATTACAGTTTTTGACTTTGAGATCAAACGCGACCAAGAAAATACAATGGAGAGAAAATACTTGCTCGCGTAATTACAAAACTTTGTGCAATGGATGCAATATTATCCAAAGCAAAATGAATAGATGTTAGGCTCATAAATCGCCAAATTGTTCAGCTGCATGCTTGGAGGGCTTCCAAAACAGACGTGTGCCATCCTTGTTTGTCTACTAGTACAGCTTAGATTGGCAAATACCCATACCATTTCAAGAGGGCCGGCGTTGGACTGGATGATTGCCAGAAGTGTGTGGGAAAGATGCCACCGCTCCCCTCCTTAGCCAAGCAGCAATGAGGAGCACAAAGCCATTCAATAATGTGAATGTTCCTTTGCAACATGAGAGTGGTGCCAGGCAGCATTTAATGAGTCTTTCCATTGTTATAAAGTCCTTAACATCAAGTGGGCTGGTAGCTCATTAACCTGACTGCGGCAAATAAAGAGGCACATGCAGAAGATTTCTGGGATATAATGCTGAATTATTCTGAAGCGCCTTCCTTTCCTTTCTAATGGACTATGGGCAAACAGTATTATCAACACCATAATGAAAACCTGCATTATATTATCCCCTGAGAATGGCACGGGTTGATTTTGTTTGTTTTGCTATCCATCAGATAATGAGCTACTATACAATGAACATGTCATTGTAAGCTATGCTTTTGTTATACCAAGCTCCGGGAGAGAGTCGCGCTCTTGAAACCTAATATATATGTGAAATGGAAACCGCAGCTTTAAAGGAAACCTACCATGAGGAATCTACCATCAGAAGTAGATGTGATTGTAGAATGCCTGCCTCTGCCCTAATCTGTAATTTAATAATCCTGGACCCTAACCTAAGTTAACTAAAACTTTATTCTAGTAATATGTAACTTAACTGCAGAGGCTACTGGGGCGTGGAGTAGCCTTAGCTCCCAGTGCCAAGCCAGGCTAGTACACGCCCCAGTAGCCTCTGCAGTTAATTGACATAATACTAAAATAAAAATTTTAACACGTTAGGTTAGGTTCCAGGATTTTTAAATTACAGATTAGGGCAGAGACAGGCAGGAGGAATCTACCATCAGGTCTACTTCTGAATCCTAATGGTCGATTTGCTTTAAGGAAACATCCATTGTCCTGGTACTGCAGATTGTTCTCTAGTTTGATTTAAGTTTAACAAATATTTTTGATTTTTTTTTTTTTTTAAAGCCGCATTTATGTAAAGATTAGTTCACACTTCATAATAAATACATAATGTATAGTTAATATACCTAGTACCCTTTTCTGTTGCTTTTTTTTGATAGTTTTGTCATGGTTCCTCTGATTCCCTGCATATTCCAGGAAAATTGTGCTTTGGTAGACACCCACCAATATAGCTGACTATGTTAGACAGTTTCTTCAACGTCTAAAGAACAATGGGGGAATTTATTTAGACTGGTG
The DNA here is from genome assembly GCF_040894005.1 of Engystomops pustulosus. Classification (NCBI taxonomy): domain Eukaryota; kingdom Metazoa; phylum Chordata; class Amphibia; order Anura; family Leptodactylidae; genus Engystomops; species Engystomops pustulosus. The sequence goes on from NC_092415.1 coordinate 44,567,038, forward strand.
TTTTAAATTACAGTCTTAAAATTCCACTGCACCAACGCACGGCTTTGCGGATGTACTAAGAGCCTCCAGTTGAAAGTGGTCTCCGCCAGATCTGACCTGTTGGAGATTGTAGCCGTAGTCTGTGCTGGTTACCTGGTGGAGACTGTAGTAAATATGGCGTTTATTGATCAGCCTGACACCAGGTATTAAGGACATATTAATCACACCGCACATGGCAGGATTTGGAGGGTGACTACAAAACTTGATGACTCTGCTCCCTTCCTGAAATCTAAAAACAATAAACTTTTATACTTACCTTGATGTAAGTCAATGAGGCACATCAGACTCACATCGACAGATCCCGTGCGGCTGCCTCCTCTCGCGATACAGCAAGTGAATGCCCCATCTTCATAGCTTGTGCGATGTACCTACAGTACTTGCACAGTGAAGTCGAGGTGTACTCTGCTGGCCTCACTTGACACAAAGCGCAGGCGCTTAAGGGAAGAAGGGATGAGGTAAGTATAAAGTTTTTTTTATTTTTTAAAGCAATCACTTAGAAATACTACACTAAACCACCGGTCCATAAGGCCAGGTACCTCCCAAAAGTCTTCGGATTTCATTAAGAAATAAGTCTCTTCCACTCTTGGTGGCAATCTGTGAACATCTCCGGGTGCTGAGGTCCAATGCTTATATAAAGTCAAGGTTGATAGAGAAGAAAGGCGCTTTTGAGCATCCCTGGCTTAGGAGCTCAGTGACAACTGCACCTGCAGCTTTCCCTTTGTTTTACAGTAATTTTTTAGCACTCTTGTGGTCATTCAGACGATTACCTAAAAGCAGGTTTACCTGGGAGAAGATGCCCATTTGTAATTTCCATGTGATCTAGTGAGTTAAAAGAAACCTACCACATGAAATAGTAGGTGTAAGCTGCAAATACCGAGCACCAGCTCAGGGTGAGCTGGTGCCGGAGCTTATTTTCGTTAGTGTCATAAACCGTTGTTACGCGGTTTAAACACTTTTTAATCTTTATAGCTGAAGCGCCAAAGCGGCTTGAGCTATAAAGATTAAAAAGTGTTTAAACCGCGATACAGCGGTTTATGACACTAACGAAAGTAAGATCCGGCACCACAGCCCATCCATGCTGTAGCTTTACAGGCTATTACACTGTGCAAGAACACTTCCCCCTCCCACTATTTTAGATCACAACGACAAGAGGAAGGGGTTAGTGCTGATGGTGCTGAAGAGAGTGGGAGATGAGTTCTTGCTGTAGCTGTAATAACCAGTAAATCTACAGCACAGAGGGGCTCTGGTAAGACCAATAAACCCCTTGTAGCCTAATTTTCAAATTTGACTTTAAGAGGCCATGTGTGAAGGAAACCAAGACGTTTCAGACCCCTAAAGGATACGCAAGGTTACTTAATTATACTTTTATAGACAATCCCAGAATGCACGGGTTCTGAGAGGAACAGGTAGTAATTTAAAGTTGTCCACAAGACATCCGGATATGGCAATAAATAAACAATAAATCACAACCCAATAAATCTCAAGTCTCCTTTCACTAGCCTCAGTGAAACAGAACCTTATCAACCCAATTAGGATGCCACCAGTTCTCCTTGAATATAAGCTCGGTCCATAACGGTTTTATATAGGGTGAGGAACTAACCCGGTAGCACGTATATAACCGAGAAACGTGGATCTGGGATTTTTGGATCGAGATAAAAGACCAACACAGTTAAACAGAATACAAAATACAGAGGTAGCACTACAAGTATCAGTAGTTCAGTAAATTAGTTATCTTGTGTCGTGGCCTTATGGAACCTGATATTTCACACCTTAAGAACTTCCTCTACACTTGATGGTACATTGGTTCCCAGACAAAAGACAAAAAGCATCAGAGGTTTTCTGCTTATATTAGGTGGAGACACACCTCTGTCCACCCCCAGGAGGGGTCATGGGTCCCTTTTACCTAACATTACGTGGAGAAGTCATAGCTTCTCAAGGGGAAGTTGTAGGGTCAGGGTTCTGGTATAATTGGATGCTGGTGAATCCCTTGCCCATTTGCTATGTACCTTTCCAGAGATATTTACATCTCTGGACCCAGAGACTAAAGCCTCGGAAATTGGGCCACTGTGATCCCCTGAAGATAACAACTCCAAAAATGTAGTTCCCCTGGGCTGAGATGGACCATAATTCTATAACTATCCCTAATCAACGTATTGCTTTAAGAGTTTTTATGACTGTTTTTCTCCTTTGAGAAAATGGAATGAAAATCAGCTCAAGCCTTTGGCGACAATGTGGATACAGAGATCTTTTGAAGCTCGGCCACCTGCCGTGTTAGGTAACACTCTAGCTTGCTCCATAAGGTTAATTACGCTGAGGCTGGAGGGTAGTGTGGGATTTGGGGGACCCAATGTTCCAGGTCAAGTTGAGGGTTTGGTCCATGTGACCCGGACATATTGCCATATTGCCATATTGGCAGGCGGACAGCCAATCCAGTTAATTGACACCCCTAGCTACTAATCTTGACTATCATTGCCCAGGGGGACACTAACAAATCATGGTGTGAAACATACATTGAGGACAGTGTGGCACTGGTTTTGTGGAGCATGGCCTCTGGTGGATATCTTTGATTTGATATGCAATAACCTGTAATAATTGACTTGTGGGGACTTGTTATGGGGTGTCTGATACCATGGCATATATGTAACCCATCCCCTAAACATTTTTGACTTAGTTTGTATTGTTGTACAATACCAGGACCTGAAGGTCCCTTTCCAGATAGTATCACACTGTCTGTTGATTTTATATGCATTTCTTTTAATAGGGTGTTTCTAATTTGTGTTTAGTTTGTACCATATGACCTTATTGCTCAGTAATTATGTGCTTTTTGTAGATAGGTTCTGAAGGTAGGTTCTGTAGGTCAATATGGATTTTTGGGTCCTTCATTAAGCTTTTGTAGATCTTGTATGAATTTTGAGAATTTCGCTGTGGTTGATGGATTTGGTGATTGGACACTGGAAATATATCTGGGCGCAGGCCAAATCTCAACCTTGAACCCAAGCAGAAAATGTTGGGTCCGCTCATCTCTCTTTTTCACATGTGGACTTCAAATTTAACGATAATAAAATGTGGGTTTTTGGTTGTAAATACAGTAACTTCTCTAAGATACATCTTTCATTCAATATTCAATCGAATAACTTGTTCTCCTCATTGTATTTTCTTAATGAATTTATCCTATCTACTGTATATTAGACATGACAAAAAGGAAGTCTCTACCCTAACAATATGGAGCGGATAAATACATAGAATACATATTCTTAGTTTTAACATAAATCTGTGCTGACAAGCAGCATCTGTTGATGAATCGATGAGAAGTGCTCCAGTGCAGAAGGTAGAAGCATCAATACCACATCTTCAATATTCTCTATTTAATTTACCAGCAGTTTTGCAGTGATAAATCCTTTTATCAGTCTTTTATGCTTAAAGAGCACTTCTGTGGCTGGGCTACCATCCAATAATATTCCCCTAAGCTATGCTTGTTCCTTGAAAAAAATGAGCATCTGAAAAGCTAGTAATATATTTCATTTGTGCATAGCGAATTATGCAGATGGGTATTGTTAATTCTACATCACAACAGTGATTAGTGGCTTTCATGCCATGGATCCATAGCTAATAGGCAATAATAAGAAATACATAGTATACAACATTATTCGTTTTATTATGTGACATAAAGATCAAGGTATTAGACATTATACAGTATAGGAATTTTGCATGTAGGTTAATTTCCCCTTTTTAATGATATATAATGATAACAATGAAGCAGTAAGGTTTACCTTTTATCATACAGTTGAATTTATCATAACTTAGCAAAAACTACTGATAATCATTAAATGGGTTTCTTTATTTAGAAGCAGACCCCTGGGATTTAGTCAATGGGGGTTGCTGGGAGTAGATAAGCAGGGGATATGTGACATTACAAGGGAAATACATAGATGATCATGTCATCTAGCAGCAAGTGATAGAGGAGCAGTGTGGTCTGAAGGATATATACATAAATAGATATAAAAATTCCTCTTTACTTTAAATAAACATGAAAGCATAACTGTAAAGTTATTGACATAAAATAGTTTTAGCTCAGCTGGAGACAGACTTCTTCCAATACTGAGATATAGCCTCATATATCTATCAACCTTTCTTATAAAATCATATTCAACTGTTCCTGAAGTGGGCAGCACTTCCTGGTTGTGACATCAACTAAAGACAGTGAGGTCAGAGCACTAAGGGCATGAATCATGACAGCATGTTTGTAGTTGTACGACCTGAAGCGTGTGATAAGTCACATGCTTGTGACATTGTTTAAGGTCCTGCGGCCTTTAACATGATTCAGGACAGCATGTTTATAATTGGACAACCTGAAGCATGTGATGAGTCACATGCTTGTGACATCACTCAAGGTTCTATTTTCTGGCACTCCTCTACTACTGCCTCTACCAACGAGCTTTATCTCTCCTACCTGTAATATGTAAAATATTTGTGCTGTTTATAACTTGAAAAGTGTCCAACCCCTTTATAGAGAATCTGTCACCAGGGACCCCCACAACAAATCACACACAGAACTCTTTAGATGTCTTTAGAAACACTCCACTGATGGCTCTATCCTTTGGATTAGAGCCACCATTCTTCAAAAAAATTATTTTATTAATGTACCAGTCATGGAGGTGGGGAGATGCAGTATACAGTCAAGCTACCCTGCCCTTTTCATTGATGCTGACACTGCTAAACTGGCTGAAGAAAATTCCTAAAGATTGGGTGATAACTAGGTGAGACAGAGACAGTGGCTCTGTTACTCGGCTCTTCTATATCATTACCAATCCCTCAAGAAGGTGAGTGTAGTGAATCATGTTGGCTGTGTGAAGAGAAATCAACTTGCTTCTCACCTCTCCCTCAGGAATTCTCTTCATTCAGGTTAGCAGTGTCAGCGTCAGTGAAATGGGAGGGTAGCTTGACTGCCTGGAACAGAGGGCTTCAATAAAAGCCTTTTTCTAGAAGAATGGTGGCTTTTTGGAAAGAGGCACCAGTGGAACCTGTATAAAGACATCTAAAGGGTGCTGTGTGTGGTTTGTTGTGGGGGTCCCTGGTGACAGCTTCTCTTTAAAGAAGTTGGACACTTTTCAAAAAATCTTTTCCAGAAGACATGTTTCTGCATGTATATGTACATGTGTTTTTTCCTCCTTGGAAAGCTTCAGCCTTTCTCAGCTCTTACCCTTCTGCCCTCTGCATATATACACAAATTCCCCTCTCTCACTGCTCTTGGCCATGCTTATACAGTGTTTCCCACTGTATCTTTTTTCTCACAGTCCATCCTCACTGACAGAGACAGGAAGAGGAGAGGTCAGAGAGCAGAATATGTCATAACTCTGCTGCTACAGCTCCTCCTATTCACAAAAGCTCAGACATGGAAACAAAGAATCAAAGAGATTCTGAACACAATACAAAAGTATCATATATGCTCGAGTATAAGCCGAGTTTTTCAGCACAAAAAATGTGCTGAAAAACCCAAACTCGGCTTATACTCTAGTGAAAAAAAAACAAAACAAACCTTACCTCCCCGGCTCCCCTGCAGGTCTTCTTTGTGATCCATCAGCGGCAGGTCCCTGTGATGTTGCAGGCTCTGTTGTCAGCCGCCGCTGAAGTCAGAGCTGTGCACCGCACGGACCTGCCGCTGACTGATGGATCGCACAGCAAACTTGCGGGGGGGCCGGAGAGGTGAGTTTTTATTTTATTTTTTTTAATCTAACGTCTGTATAACGGGGCGGGGCGGCAGCTGTATAATGCGGCAGGACGGTAGCTACATAAAGCAGTCGTAGGGGGCCGCCTGCATTACGGGGTCATAGGTATAACAGAACGGGCGGGCCGCCTGCATTACAGGTCGTAGGTGTAACCCTGCATTACAGGGTAGGGGATGGCTATATACACGGGAGCTGGCAGGCTATATACTGGGGCAGGAGCTGGCAGGCTATACAAAGGGAGGGCATGGGCTGGATGGCTATATACTGGGGCAGGGGCTGGCAGGCTATATACTGGGGCAAGGGCTGGATAACTATATACTAGGCCAGGGGCTGGCAGGCTATATACTGGGCCCGGGGCTGCTGGCTATATAATGGGGCAAGGGCTGGATAGCTATATACTGGGGCAGGGTCTGGATGGCTATATAATGGGGCAGGATGGCTATATACTGGGGCAGGGACTGGATGGTTATATACCGGGGCAGGGGCTGGCAGGTTATATACTACAGGGGGCTGGCTGGCTATATACTACAGGGGGTTGGCTGGCTATATACTGGGGGGGCTGTGACGAATGCATCTCCCACCCTTGGCTTATATTCGAGTAAATAGGTTTTTCCAGTTTTTGGTGGTAGAATTAGGGGCCTCGGCTTATACTCGGGTCGGCTTATACTCGAGTATATACGGTAAGCAGCTGAATCAATTGATTGGCATTCAGGGATTATCCGCCAAACAGTAAAGGCCTTCAAATGGGTTTTACAGGCCCTTTAACTTCTTATGACTTATCCATATGATAGATATCAGTAGTTGAATGGGAGGTTTCAATAACTGTAGGAAGTTAAGAGCTATGTTTGTAATGTCACAGTCAGGGGCAGAACAGAGGATTCAACTCTCATAGAAGTGAATAAGAACTGTGCTCAGTTCTGTCATCTGTCCAATACACAATTTTGGAGCTCTGTGCCTTTGCTGCCAACTGTCGCTCCCCCAACAGTCAACTTATAATGACCAATACTATGAGAGGATAGCTAGAAGTTAAAGAGCCTTCAAAACCCCTGTAAAGTCATCTGTCACCCGGCAACATGAAGTCGCAAACAAAAATTCTTATTAACCCTTGATATGTTTGGGGAACTTTGGAACACCATTCTCGTGATCATTGATCTTGTGATGAGGGATCAGATACTTGTTATGTATGTTTTACTCTGTTTCTAAATGTCTCCACATTTTTCTATAAGCAACTGCATAGGGAAAGAACCCATGCAGTGCAGCATTTGAAGGAAATGGGGCAACAATCACCCAATCGTATCCTCAGTGGTTACAGGGATGGCCTTGTTAGCAAGCTCCATAAGGGGGTCACATTTCAAACATCGCAATAGAGCCTTTCACTTTTTAGAACTCCTTTAAAGGGAACCTGTCATCAGGAGCCCTTTTTCTGGCTCCCTCATGTCCCCGTAGAGAATAGTGGACACATTGCCAAAAAGTATTTATAGAAAAACCGTTTTATGTATTTATTTTTTTAAAGTTAGACCACATTTTACCTTTCTGTATACGGTGTCCCTAGTCCCCTGGGAGTGGCCATTGAGGAGTAGGGCAGATGTGTATGATGTCCCAAAGGGGGAAGTGACGAGGAGGGGGAGAGATATGGGGGACATTGGAGGTTTTTTAAAATTTGAAAGCGATGCATGACAAAGCGGTTTTGTGATGGTGAGTGGGAACTGCACCTCACTGGCCACTCCCATGGGTCTGAGGACACAGGTTTGCATACAGTAAGGAAAATTTTGATCTAACTTATCTTTTCTTCAGAAAAATCCAATTAACAATAAAACTGTTTAGTAATGTGCCCACTATTCTCTATGGGGACACGAGGGAGCCAGAAAAAGGGCTCCTGATGGCAGGTTCCCTTTAAGGGCATTGAAATAGCCAGAGAAGTTTCCTCAATTTAAAAAAGCAATGCACAAGTCTGAACTGTATCTAAGGTGATACAAGCTTTTCTATAGTTTAAATGTTTTTATAATTTATAATGGCATGATCCTGAAGTACTTCATGTTCACCCTTCCTGCCTGCTCAGCTTAAAACAACGGGACAAAGGGTGAAAGCGGAGACCATTACATCCAGATCGTTTATGCATGAAATTATGTGACACATCTCATTTGCACTGGTCATTATTGACTCCTCATTTGCAAAGGTTACAGACAGCAATGACCTTTTTTGTGGGACAGTCAATTCTTTTGGGAGACACAAATTGCCATTCCTACATAGAAGTAAGTGTCCTTACTCCATACTAAGCACAAACTTCATCTATATGCAGGTTTATTCCACTTTTAGTCAAGGTTAACTACTGGAGTCTGCTTAAAACGCTAAAGAGGAAAGGTACATTACCTACAGCATATAAAAGGGCGAGTTCCACCACCTCAAGCCAATAAGTCATATAAAAAAATTCTAGAGGTTTTACAGGGATTAACTAACATGGAATACATACAGGTGACCCAGAAAAATAGAAATCAATGGGACAATGGGAGTGGTTAGCTAGTGGAAAAAACAGGTGGTAGTTTTTTCTGTAAACACCACAGCCAAATGTTAAACTTGGCTATCTTAGGGCCTCTAGATAAAGTGTCAACTTTTAGGAAATAGGTGCAAGTAGGTTTCATGGTTGGTTGACTGGGCCCACTTTGTATAACAGCCTAGGTCCAAGGGATGACTGTTACTCTGTGGAGTCATTCCAACACTGGCCTTGGACAACGCATTAACCTGTTTTGAGATTACCCACTGCTGAGAATTGTGCATTATTATTTGGTCCTATACTGAATTAGCGATAAGGTCATCAAGAGGTTAGAGTTGAACAGAATGACCGCAGGATGCTTGCTGAGAAGAAATTATTCTAATCCATACTAGAGGTGGTTGATCACTTGTAACGCCAGGCCCATGATCAGGAAGAGTAAATTCTCTCCACCAAAAAGTGAATAGACATTGCTCTGTATGCAGAGAAACTGTTGTTTTGGAACAGGAATCGGCCTTCCCTAATCAGTTTCTACATACACAAAGTGAGAATGTAAAGTTTGGGGTTTTTCTTTGTTGGGCTGTTTCTATTCTGCCCTATACATTTAAAAGTTAGAAGTCAGATGATATGCCATAAAATTGTTTAAAATTTGGCAACACTGATTCTAGGCACTACATCACTTAGAGGGTAGAGGGTAGTAGGTCTCACTCTCATATGGGGAAAAAGGGCATTTAGGCTGTGTCAGGGTTTAATAGAAAGGAAAAGTATTTAGTAGGTTGACTATCAGACTGGAGGTGTTGGCACTGTTAGTACCACAGAAACAGCTCGATCACTAAAAGCACTAGAAATATACAGCCATGAGAATATAAAATGGCATTGGACGCGCTACATTCTCATGGTTGTATATTTCTCGTGCTTTTATCCTGGACATATAAAGAATATTCCTTGTTTTATTCAAACAGTGAGTGCTGGTCAAGCTGTTTCCATTGCCTGTTAACTAAGGAGAGTGCAGGGTGACTCTCGGCTTCATGCACCTGGGTTAGAGCGGGTTTGCATCTTATCTAAAGTGGAATGATAGTGCCACATTCGGACATTTGGAACTGGAGCTGCAAAGTAGGCCCAGTATGGATGAAAAAGAGTAGTCGGAGACATGGGGTACAGCAGGCCTGGAAACTGTCCAGTGTTTTTGGAATTACAGCAGAACAAATCAGTTACTCCAATTGTAACAATTTGTTGACGGATTCTGATACAAAGATTCTATAGGAGACCTGTGTCTAGTTGTGTAACCTTCTAAGAGCTGGAACCTGCCTAAATGTCGTTGTTGTTCAGAACTGTAAAAATGTTGAACCCACCCCTCATGCCTCCACCTGTTTCTGCATCTTAAAACCACCACCCACATTCACGCTTTAAACATTAAAACTAATTTTCATTTCAAGTATGAGCCCTAATAATAATAATAATGTAACATACTTTATTAATTTATTTTGTAGTGTTTCACAAAAGTGTGCTTTCTGTAAATGTGTTACTTGTCTGGTTTCTGCTGTTTCTAAGCTAGATCCGTACTCTGTGTGAATGGAGTAGAGGCTCTGCTTACATTTGGATACGTCCCCTGCTCTGATATCTAGCAGGGAGCAGGGCATTCTCTCCCGTGCAGAGGACATATCCCGTAGCATCTGTCTGCAGGGGAATCCTCTCTGAGGAGATATCGTGCAAAATAGAGGGTACCCTTTGAATTGATGTGTTTGGGCATCGGTGGAGCAGGAGCTAACGTCATCAGGGAAAAGCCATCACCTGTCCATATTTGGCATTTCTACATCAATGAGGACTTTTTTTAATAAAAAAAAAAGATAATGTAGTGATATATAGAGAGATCTCAGAAAAAAATCCATCTCTATATACCTCTATATAGGAAATTTACCATTTGCTTTTATGCATTATGAACCAAACAGCTTAAGAATGCTGTAGTGACACTGATGCAGAAACATATCTTGTTTAATACCTGATCCAAGTTGTTTTGTTCAAAAACAATTATAAAATTCAAGACCTTGGGAAAACTGGGTTGCATGCTGGCTGCTATTCATAAATACATATCACAAAGCTTCCTGAACTGTCCAGACAGAAATAATCAACCTTAGCTGGATGACTCATATACAGCAGATGGGGGAAGGTGTATCGATTGATTACTTCTGCCTGTCACGGACAACACAGTGATTACATAATTCTCTGAAGCAGTGCAAGAGGAGAAGTGGTGAGCCAGGCAAAGGAGACTCATTATCCTGAATTTTATAATAGTTTTTTCAGCAAAACCACTCAGCTCAGATTTGTTTCTGCATCAGTGTAGCTACAGCATTCTCAAGGTTTTTTTTTGCTTCATAATTCATGAAAACAAATGGTAGATTTCATTTAACTTGAGTTGGAGTGTAACTTTATGGAGGCTCCTGGTTAGATACATTTGTTCCATTCACAACAGGTAATTGCATAGTGGATAAAAGCACTGATTTCTATTGCATGTTAAAGAGTGGAAATTATAGGTTCAAATGCTGTCTGACCAAAAACTAATTGATTGAATAACATTAAATAATTTATAGATCTTTTGTCAGGGGAAGCCCTGGGAGATGTAGAAACACCATGTATGGACAGGTAGTTGTATTTCCCTGATGACGTTAGCTCCTGCTATACTGATGGCCTGATACATCTGTTCAAAAGTTACCCTCTTTTCTGCCTGACATCTCTTCACAGAGGATTCCCCTGCAGACAGCTAATACAGGGGAGAAATGTCCAATGTCCTCTGCAGGGTAGAAAATGCTTTGCGTGATATCAGAGGGGAAGGGGGGGGGGCATGTCCAACTGCCAGTAAAGCCCGTGCTCCATTCATTGGTTAGCAATAGAAGAAACCAGTTAAGAAATAAACTTACAAAATGTGCACTTTTCAACAACAGAAACAACACAAAGTAAAGCATATTAGATTTTTTTATTATTAGGACTTTGAAAAAAATAAAAATGTGTTCGATATTTTAGTTATGATTTAAAGGGCACCTACCACCCCGATTCTACCTATAAAGGTAGAAGGGGTGGTAGGTGGATGGATGGGACGTGAGGATAGCCCTTTTTTGGGCTAATCCTCACGTCCCGGGTGTCTTTTACAAAACTTTATTACATGTATATGCTACATGTACATGTATACCAGGAGCTGCACGCCGAAGATTACCTGGTAGGCGCAGTAACGCGGCTACTAGGGCGTGGAGTAGCCGCGACTAGTAGCCTCATGTCCGGCTACTCCATGCCCCAGTAGCCGCATAAAAAAATTTGCATATACATGTAATAAAGTTTTGTAAAAGACACCCGGGACGTGAGGATTAGCCCAAAAAAGGGCTATCCTCACGTCCCATCCATCCACCTACCACCCCTTCTACCTTTATAGGTAGAATCGGGGTGGTAGGTTCCCTTTAAGCCTTGCCTTACCTCAATAGGTATCTGAAATATTGTTACTTATATGTTCTCTTAAAATGGCTTCAGTGGAGGAAAGCTTGTACCTTACTGGCATACAATCCAAAAATAAAATGTTCCAGATGGATAGGTTTGGTACCAGTGAATTGTTATCTACATTTTGTACATCATGTAAACACAATTGTGCTTTACTATTGTCTAGAATTTCTGCTCTGATATGTGGTAGCCATCTGGTTATCCTGTGGAGTCACATATGTTTTGTTCTTAAAATTAGGAGGATATGTACAGCAATGTAGAATTTGCCCAGATATCTATGTACAATTGCTGCAGTAGATACAAAACATAATTGAAAAGTACAACCAGAACACATTGATTGAAATATTTTTGAATATAGAAAAGTAAATTTAATGTTCTGCTTCATAGCTGTCAAATTAATGTTCTGCTTGCGAGTTGAGCAGTAGTGAGAAACTTCTCTGAAAACGGATGATTGACAGTTCAGGTTTCAAAGCCAGAATGCAGCAATACAACATCTTCATCAAACACGTCTAATTATGTCCACCACTACCGTGGCTACATCTACTGGTCGTGGAGATTCATTTTAAAGTATAGTCATGGAAACTATACAAAACTTGATATTAAATGGCCTTTTTTTTTGTGCAGAAAATGATATTACCGTATATACTTGAGTATAAGCCGACCCAAGTATAAACCGAGGCCCCTAATTTTACCACAAAAACCTGGTAAAACCTATATTTATTTTTTACTCCAGTATAAGCCGAGTTTGGGTTTTCAGCACATTTTTAGTGCTGAAAAACTAGGTTTATACTCGAGTATATATGGTAAATAATTAATGTAAATAAAACGTGAAGACATTTGTATTTGATGTTAAAGTGTTTGTCCAGGTTAGAGGACAATACAGTAATATTGCAGTATATGATGTAAGTGACCAGTTTTTTAATTTTTTTTTATACATGCGTTATCTATCTATCTATCTATATACACACCATGTTCCAAATTATTATGCCAATTATATTTATCTCTGATTTTCAGAAATGGTCAAAATGACAATCAGTATAATAAAAGTCATCACCCATTACAGTATATAGAGTTTGTCTATATAGAGTTTATTGAACAAACCTCCCAATGATAACAGTGGGAAATATTTATTATGGGTTGCGGATTTCACTTACGTTGTTTTTTAACTGTTTTCGGGATTTGGGCAGCTTAGACTGGTATTTAACAGGGGTTTGCTCTGGCATTGTGTCACAAGCAATCCAATTGTAGCGCAGCTGCTCTAGCTTTCATGCAACAGAAATGGGGGGGGGGGGCGTGCCATCAGACGATCCAACTGATTCGGACTGAGAGCGGGATTTTATATTCAAATTGTGTCGCAAGATAATCCACTTACATGCACCACGAAGATATCCGAACTCTGTTGGACCTGAGCGGGAAGCGACACTTGATCTTAGTGAATCGCGGCAGAGTGCATATTCGTCGGACAATGCACTTTCAGTAAACTCCTCAGACCGGGTAAGTAAATGTGTATTCTTCAAAATTAAAAAAACTCAAAATGCACAGTTGCAGATTATTATGCATAGCAAAGTTTCTAAAGATTTTATAGGTTATAAAGAACTCAAAATGGTCATTTGTTGGTCACATTCGCTGAAATCAAAAGCTATTTCAATCCAAAACATCCCAACAGGCCAAGTTACATGTAACATAGGAAGCCCTCTTTAAAATCCCCTCCACAATTCTTGTATCCATTGAAGTTGTGACCTTTTTGGAGAGTTTCTGTTTAAATTTCTTTGCATGATGTTAGAATCGCCTCCCAGAGCTGCTGTTTTTATGTGAACTGCCTCCACCACTGTCTCAGTTTTTACTTGATGATAGGATTAGGGTTAGGGGTAAGGTTAGTGGGTCCAGACATACATGAAGACTCATTTTCAAACAGTCTTGATTACTGATGAGTGTCGTGCAACCCTGGATGGTTCAGATGGATGGACCAGAGTAGTGGATGGTTGGTGGATGGCCACCATGTCCCAACAAGGCTGCAACGTCAGCAAGGAGGTGGTGGAGTCACGTTTTGGGCCAGAATGATGGAGAAAGCCACTAGGCAAAGTATATAGAGTTTCTGACTGATCACTTTCTTCCATGACACAAAAAGAAGAATCATGCCTTCTGGACCTCTTGCATCATTGGCTGCTATGAGCTTAAAAGGATAGAATCTCATGGTGTGGCCACCATCTCCCCCTGACCTCAACACTATAGAGAACCTTTAAAGTATCATCAAGCAAAAGATCTATGAAGGTGGGGGGCCAGTCACATCAAAACAGCAGCTCTGGGAGGTGATTCTGACATCATGGAAAGAAATTCATGCAGAAACTCTCCAAAAACTCACAAGTACAATGGATGCAAGGATTGTGAAGGTGATTTCACAGAAGGCTCCTATGTTACATATAACTTGGCCTGTTAGGATGTTTTGGATAGAAATAGCTTTTGATTTCAGTGAATGTGTCTCTTAATGCTGCAAATATAACAAATGACCATTTTCAGTTCTTTACAACATATAAAATGTTTTAAACTCTGCTCTGCATAATAATTTGGAAATGAGCATTTTGAGTATTTGGGCTGGTAGAAAGGCAGCAGTGACTCAAATCGCCACCCGTTACAACCAAGGTAGGCAGAAGAGCATCTCTGAACGCACAGTACGTCAAACTTTGAGACAGATGGGCTACAGCAGCAGAAGACCACACCGGGTGCCACTCCTTTCAGCTAAGATCAGGAAACTGAGGCTACAATTTGCACAAGCTCATCGAAATTGGACAGTAGAAGATTGGAAAAACGTTGCCTGGTCTGATGAGTCTCGATTTCTGCTGCGACATTCGGATGGTATGGTCAGAATTTGGCGTTAACAACATGAAAGCATGGATCCATCCTGCCTTGTATCAACGGTTCAGGCTGGTGGTGGTGGTGTCATGGTGTGGGGAATATTTTCTTGGCACTCTTTGGGCCCCTTGGTACCAATTGAGCATTGTTGCAATGCCACAGCCTACCTGAGTATTGTTGCTGACCATGTCCATCCTTTTATGACCACAATATACCCAACATCTGATGACTACTTTCAGCAGGATAATGCGCCATGTCATAAAGCTGGAATCATCTCAGACTGGTTTCTTGAACATGACAATGAGTTCACTGTACTCAAATGGCCTCCACAGTCACCAGATCTCAATCCAATAGAGCATCTTTGGGATGTGGTGGAACGGGAGATTCGCATCATGGATGTGCAGCCGACAAATCTGCGGCAACTGTGTGATGCCATCATGTCAATATGGACCAAAATCTCTGAGGAATGCTTCCAGCACCTTGTTGAATCTATGCCACGAAGAATTGAGGCAGTTCTGAAGGCAAAAGGGGGTCCAACCCGTTACTAGCATGGTGTACCTAATAAAGTGGCCGGTGAGTGTATATATAGCCACCTCCCAAAAATCTGGATCTATCAAAATATAAAAATGGCCATTCTCACCATTCATATAAATTTGAACAAAAAGTGATCAAAAGGTTGTAAAAATGGGTGTGGTAAAAATGTAAATTTCAGCATGTCCCGCAAAAAAAATTACTATTTACACAGGTTTCAAGACCGAAGTATGAGAAGAGCGAATTGAAGAAATTATTTTCTCTACAAAAGGTTTTAATTTTATACAATCTATTAAAACCTTGTAAAACCTATAAATATTTGGTATCCTTGTGATTGTACAGACCCAAAGAATAAAGAAGAGGTATTATCTGGGGTGCACATTGAAAGCAGTAAAAACAAAACCAACAAGAAAATAGTGCAAATGTGGGATTTTCTGTCAACTTTATTTGTCTCAACTTACAATTCGAGCAAAAATGTGTGACTTTTTCACCAAAAAGTCTCTGATACGACACCTCATATGCCATATTTATCAAGCTGACGTACAAGCTCTGAAGAGAGTCTACTAAAGTAGAGGAAGAAGCCTCCCTAATGACAAATCCCCCCCAAAATTACATCCATAAAAGGCATGGGCAACTTTTTTGCTCCTTATGCCCACTCCACACCAAGTTGACATGGATGGTTATACAGTTTTATGCCGGGCAGGATCTGACATAGAATTTGCTGCCACACAGTTGGGCGCCGAATATACTAAGGGGCTGGAGCCTCTTGATATATCCAATGGAACACCAAACGCTGGCAGATAATGCACCAGGGCTTACTAAATCCCCCAATAATGTGATCATTTCGTCAAGTTCTGCTTTCTTCCATCTGATTAAAAGATTTTGGACATGTACATAAGATGCTGAATTTTATATGCACATTTTTAGCCTTTTTCATGTCTCTTGATTAATTTCTACCATTCCAGATTCACTTTCAGTTTGCTTGTCATTTGTCAAATTTATATTATTTTTCACTGAAAACTGTTTTTATTTTATTTTTATATTTTACTTAACGCAGTGTTTATCTTACGTGTCTAGTCATTTAAGTGTAACATTTTTTTAAACACAACTTAGAATTCGGTGTTATTATAGAATTGTGACATAATTTACTAACACTACCATAATGGCACATAAAGCCTGTCAAATCTTCAATTTCCAATATTCTAATGAACATCAAAGTAGACCAACACTGGTGACATTGACAAATTGCAGGGGAGACTTTATTCATTAAACATTGTACTAATGTTTATTTAAATGTAATTTACTGTTGCATTATTGATTAGCTAGAGGAAAATTATCTTGCAGGGAGCACATGTACCAAGTAGATTTTAGTTTCTGAAATGATTTGTCTACAAATGACAAGTAGACTTGGTGAAGCCTTGGGATATGAGGGTTTTAATTTATACTATAACTAAAGACCCCGAAAACTATGTGGTTCGTATACATATATGCCAATGTAGCTCATTTATATGACAATCAAGAAGTGGTGTTGGGTGGCTGTGTGGTAGACAGATCCGGGGCATTCGGTATTGACTTCCGGCAGTTTTTAGTTTTTTTTTGTTGTTTTTCCTTCCTGTGCCTGTTGTGCCACAATATTGCTCCTTTTCCAACACTCAGACAATTTAGGCTTTTCTTGTGCTTCTAGTTTCCCAACACTTTTATTTCCTCAAAACTTGGCATACACTTAGGGCTGCAAAAAGCAGATCTACAGAGTTCTATTTCACCTTCATGAATGGGAAATTAGTTCTATTTTCAGTTGTGCACCAATTCATGAAACCCTTGCGCCAAAATCTAACATCCCAGTCTAAATATCCGCAGTATTTGTGGGCCAAGAATATGAACCCTACACCAAAATTGATGAATACCCTCACATCTAGTGGAGGTAGGGTGCAAGTTTCAGTGGACCCGACTCAACGTTTAAATTTTCCAACCGAATCAACCACAGAGGAGCAGCACTCCAAAACAATCCGGTGATTTATTTTTTCTCATGTAGTTGACTAGGTGGCTATGTGCCCTTGCTTTATAAAACTATAGCTGTGCTCCTAAGTCAATACTAGGGTTCATGTACAAGGGCATATTTTATCTCTGCATAACAATGGCACCATATGATGCATGAGGCATGGTAGTACCTACACATCCATATCCATTCAAAGCCATACAGTAGCTCCATTCTATTCTCCCTAAATATGGTGCTATTGGAAGCAATACCATTCATACCATAAACTATCATACAAAACATTGGATGGTACTGGAAGTCTCTGTACGAAGGATGACATTGGAAGTAAGGCAGTACATATATCCATGTAAATAGGCACAGTTTCCCAAACTGTCACACACATCTAGTACAAAATGGTAGCAATGTGGTTTATAATCTAACAATAAAGCAACTGCTATGAGTCTTATCCTAGTGTTATGTTACTCTTTTCTTTCAAAGAAGTAAGGCCAAAAAATGTTGTTTTTGTTCTGTAGCCAGTGAAAAACAATATGGGTCCCCCTGGAAATGACCCTCAACTTCTTCTGACCCCCCTGGATATAACCCCCAAGTCTATGTCCAGGTCTGGATTTCAGGTCCCTGCCGTTTACACCCGAGATCGTTGCAGGCACCATTAGTGGTCTACGGCGCGTGGAAGCACTAGCATTTCAAGGAGGATTGTAATTCCCCGATGACGTCCCAGATGGTGACATTGCGAGTGGCATTTAAACAGTTAACACTGGCTGGGGTCTGTGATCAGAATATGAACCTGAACAGGTTTTTAAAGTCCAAATTCCAATGGGTCCACTTGATTAGTATGAAGCTGGAAGGAGTAAGAAGGTGGAAAGGAGACTCTTACTCTATAAAGTAGTGGAAAAGTTGCAGTCCCTGTTTGATCCCTTATTACAACTCAATAAAATAATGTCAAAATGTTAAAGGAAAGCAGCATTGTCCCAATTCACAGGTAAATATTTGGCTAAGATATAGGATGCAGATGGTTTTGAGAAATTGAGCAAATTCCAATTGAGCAAAAGTTATTAGAAGAGAATCCAAAGGATCATAACCATCTGCTGTAGATGATGCTGTAGAAGGTCTGGGTAGTAAGGTATCCATATGTTAGTATAAGCTCCTTCAGATGATGATAATGTTTCATAGTGTAATGATCCTTTTCTTTGGAGATAGGGATAAAATAAAGGTCAAAATTTAACCTTAGAATCTGGCAACCTTTTATGGAGTCACTTTCTTTAAGTCAATCTTTCATGATGAAAAATATATTTAAAAAAGTATATAAGAGTCTAAGGTTCCTTGATGTACTACAATGTAACGGTCAGGGTATTACCAGTGTTAAGTGCCTGGAGGAGTGATGAAATACATCCCTGCTGCAACTGTGGGGAGAAGAGAAAACTGCAATCCCGACAGTTATCAGTGTCTTCATCACTTCTAATACAATGAAAAACATCGAAAAATAAAATGAAGGGTTCATTTTAATCAAAGTAAAGGCAATTTCATGAAAAATTGATGAATTAGACAAAATGATCAAATATCTGATTAACTTTTACCAGAATCAAGATTTTTCCCATGGCATTGAAAGATTTCAATCCCACAGTATCCTATTATATATTTAGTACCCTAATATATTGAAATAACATCTAGAATAATCTACAAAATTAAATAAGGACATATTGCCAACTCACTAATGAGTATAGAGGAATGTGTCTTCACACCTGCATTCATAAAAACACAGTATGAACTGTAAATGAAGCAGCTCTTCTTGCCAATCTCCTAGCAGGAAGTCTCAGCAAAATCATAAGTCCCAATTGGCATCCAGCCAATGTGTTCCACATAAAAAAAATCTCAGCTGTTACATCTAGAAAAAGAACTTTAATATATCTTCTCTCGTGGAAGCTACATCAAATTAAAATATAACTAAAAAGTAAATATAATTTTTATGGTGTGAGTTGTTTGAAACCTGACAAAATAAAACTCATCTATTGATGTCATTATATCTCGATGGTCCAGGGTCCAATTCCAGAATACCCTGAATATATCTATTCTATTGATGTTTTATCTTTATGGACTGTGAATGGTCCACTATACCCTGAAAATATACATGCTATTGATGTTTCATCTTGATTGTCCAGGTTCTGGGTCCACTAAACCGGGAATATATCTATCTATTGATGTTATAACTTTATGGATTGTGAACAATCCACTGTACCCTGAATCTATTATACATTGTATTGATGTTATATTCTGATGGTCCAGGGTCGGGGTCCACTATACCCTGAATATACGCACTCTATTCATGTTTTACCTGATAGACTCAGAACAGTCTATCAGAATACACTTTACCCAGAATATATACATTCTATTAATGTTATATCTTGATGGTACCGGGTCGGCTCCATTATACCCTGGAAATACACACTCTATTCATGTTTTATCTTGATTGTCCTGGTTCTGGGTCCAATATACCCTGAAAATCTCTCTCTCTCTCTCTGTCTCTCTCTCTGTCTCTCTCTCTGTCTCTCTCTCTGTCTCTCTCTCTCTCTCTCTCTCTCTCTCTCTCTATATATATATATATATAATATCTCCTATTGATATTTTATCTTTATGGACTGGGAACAGTCCACTGTACCCTGAATATATACATTCTATTGATGGACCAGGGTTGGGTCCACTATACCCTGAATATACACACTCTGCTGATGTTTTATCTTGATTGTCCAGGTTCAGGGTACACTATACCCTAAATATGTACATTCCATTAATGATTTATCTTATCTTGCTCAGGGTTGGGGACAACTATACCCTAAATAAATACATTCTATTTATGTTTCATATTGATGGTCCAAGGTCGGGTCCACTATACCCTGAATATATGTATTCTATTGATATTTTATCTTGATTGTTTAGGTTTAGGGTCTACTATATACCTTTAATTTATGCATTCTATAGATTTTTTATCTTTTTAACTATTCCCTGAATGTATGCATTATATTTATCCATCTTTTATTAGAAAAAGAATCCCTTTCTCATGTAGACAGAGACTTGAATCACTAAATCCTGCATCGAGGAAGGGTGTTGCAGAAGTTGGATGTACCCCATGTACCATTTTTAGAACATCTGAGAAAATAAGGCAGTGGGGGTGTCTTGATAAATCAGAGCTGCCTCATTAAGGACTAAAGTACCATTCCTACTTTACATAATTTAACATAAAAAACAATATAGAAACATAATAAGGTGACAACTGCAACCCCCAGGCACGCGTTTAATACATCCTCATTTAGATGCTAATTTTGGCTCCTAGTGTATGGCTGGTTAAAATAAAAGCCATTTTCAAAGGACCAGATTACTTAAAAAGGCATTATTAGGCAAATATCTATTGGCTCTCTGATATCAAGTGGCCTTTTAGTGAGTGAATATAACCGTTCAGATTAGGAGAGAAACAAAACATTTATCGAAAATGTTGAAACGTGAATGGGAACTATTATATAAATAATAGACGTGAAATATATGTCATCTATGCTCTATAAACACTAAGTGCATTACTTGAGAGAATAAAAACAGCATCGACTAAATTACCTTATACATAAAACGCTTTTAAATAAAACACTCATTCATGTAATTTTGGGTTTTTTTTGCTCTGCTTATTAACAGAATAATCGTGGTAGAAGTTAAACAACGGGGGCGACATAAGTCACAGGAGAACAGATTGTCAGTGCTGACATCAGAATTCATTGCATGAAAATTATGCTATAATTGGAATAATGAAAAATATTCAGGCAGGAAAAGAGCATGCAGTTTGTATTGTGTGCTTACTACAGGGACATTCATTACACGCTTTAGAAATTAAAGCTGGAGAAAAATCTGAATTTCACAGACTTATTGATCAAAGGAAAATCTATGTCTAAAAGAAAAATGAAGGGTGATATTATTGAATTTCTATCTGCATCTCTGCAGTGAAGATCTAAATTCATTTTTACCACACATTTTTTGCTGCCTTTCACACTGTGCCCCCCCCCCCCCCCCACCGGTGTCCACTCCCACATTGATACATTACATTGTATACACATTTTTTTTGGACCAAAACAATTTTTTTAAGCCGTGACAAGCTAGACTCATTTGACAGAACCCTACTCTACTGCACGTATACCCTCAGTATATAAATAGTCCCTGCACATGCCCAATCAGTATATAGATAGCCCCTCGATGTGCCCAATCAATATATAGATATCCCCTGCATGCCCACTCAGTATATAGATAGCCTCAGAACATGCCCACTCAGTATATAAATAGCCCTAGCACATGTCTACTCAGTATATAGATAGGCCCTGCACATCCCCACTTAGTATATAGATAGCCCATGCATGTACCCACTCAGTATATAGATAGCCCCAGCATATGCTAACTCAGTATATAGATAGCCCCAGCATGTGCTCACTCAGTATATAGATAGCCCCCCGAGTGTACAGTCAACCCCCCCATTTCACAGCAGATAACCTTCTTTAGGGAAATGTCCACCCAATATGCCCCCTTTTAATGAAATGTCCACCCCAGATGCCCCCTTTTTAATGAAATACCCACCCCAGATGCCCCCCTTTACATAAGTTGCATCCTATTAATGTAATGTCCACAGCAGGGACCTCTTTCATCTCCTCTTCTGGCCCTGCGGCTCTTTTTTCTCCTTCCGGCCTGGGCACATCACTTTGACGCTGTGGTTTGGCACCCATGTGATGTCATAGTGTTAGAGCCCAACAAACTGATGGCGACAGACAGGGGGGTTTGTGAGTACTGTGAGCTCCTCGGGCCCTCCTTTTGATTAGAAAACAGGGGACCCTTGAACACAGTCCCACTAGACCCCATGATGGCAGCCCAGGTTTTGAGAATACAAAGTTGCACATAGAGTAAGGTAATGCCCCTGGAGAGGTGTGTAACCATACCTTAGAATGTTATTAGTAGCAGTAGAACTGTGAAAAATGCATTTGTTTTCCATAATTGTAGCAGGACTTGGAGCACTTGGGGGGTGGGGCTCCCCACACTGCTCTATCCTTTGATCTCTGCAGCCAGTCTGCTCCCCAGACCCTCCTACGCTGTAAAATCTAACCTGAAGCCCGCTACTGCTCTGACTCAGAGCAGAGGGGAGTAGTAAGACATCATTCTGTGAAGAGATGTCACACACCCATGCACCAGGTCCAGCTACAACCCTGGAATATAAATACATTTTGAACATTCATTTGTTACTAACAACCACACAAATTATGGTTACACAGATTTCCTGGACTGCTACTTAGCGATGCCGGCAGCTCTGGTCAAACTCCTGGTAGACTCCCTTCAAAGAAGGAAGGAGGGTGAGTAGGGAAGGTCCTATTTACACTTGACTATTTTGAAATCTTTATGATAGTAAAATAAAATCAAGAAGTGGGTCCTATAGATTTGTCACCTTACACAGATGCAAAATACTGACCCAGATATGAATGAAAGGTCCCTAGGGCCACCATTATCAAATCTTTAATGATTCAGATTACATTCATGTTCTTTTAATGCAACACATCTGTACTTGACAAAAGACCAAACTTCCTACAAGACCTTTCCTATAAATTGAAACCAATAGATATCAGTATTTGGCAGACCTGCAGCCATTTATTAGTCCTCTGGCATGCCATGGCAGTGACATGATACCCCAGGATAACATGGTAGGGTAAAGGAGGGAGTAATGGGATGCAAAGACCCACAATGTCATTTGAAATCCCCTTCTCACTGAGAGAATGAATACCATAAAACACAAGAAAATACCTAAAAAAAAGCAAGAGAAAAAAATGAAATCAGTCAGTATGTAATACTATTACTAAAAATAAGGAAACATAAAGATGTAACAATTCTACCTAAAATAGATGATGCTATTATTCAAAGCAATCAGCTAGTAATTAGCTAAAGAGGCCACTCTGGTCAATCCCAGCTTTTTAGACAATCCCTCAATGACAAGCAGATGACAAAGGGTCCTTCTGCTACCACCTGCCCCCCTACCCCACCACCACCCAGCTATCAGCTGTATTCTGTGTGGAACCTGGCAGTGAGTTTCCAAATTTCTGCAGAGCCACAAAAAGAGAAAATTAAAAAATATACAAATTAGTGGGTTTTCTGTAGTAAGGATGACATATTGGGTCATTCAGAAAAAAAGACATATTGGGTCATTCTTGAGTAGTAGTTAGGAAAAAACTCGTGAGAATTCAAAATAATGAAGCAGACTTAAGAGATTCAGGATGGGTCTAGATGCCTTTTTACATCTAAATAACATTGATGGTTATGTTATATAGAATTGTTTACCTTAAATCCCTTCCTCGTCCAATCCCTTCCCTTCCTTGGTTGAACTTGATGGACATGTGTCTTTTTTCAACTGTATAAACTATGTAACTTTAATTGGTCAAGATTTAAAGGGTATTTACCATCAGATTTGCTGGTGGTAGACTGCCATAACTTACATGCTCATCATGTGTCCCAGGGGATGACACTGTTTTTATTATGAAGTTGAACTGTGCAAATATTCAAAAAACGAGTTAAAAATGTTTTGAAAATCAACTGAATGCAATCTGGCCTATGTCACTAGCTCCGATGGCTTTTAATTTATGCACGCCTCCACTTCTCATTCTAGCCTGGGCTCAGCCATTGATCTCGCAGACAGCCTGTGACATTAGAGGCCGACGGTGTCAAAAGGTGCTCTAGTGACATAGGCAAGGGCTCCTTCAGCTCAATTGCATAACTTTAAAAACTCATTTTTGAGGATTTGTGCCATCTCTTGGAACACATGATGATCATGTAAGTTATGACAGTATATCATCAGTAAATCTGATGGAAGATGTCCTTTAAGGAGTTGTTCTGTTTACAAAAAATGTTACTGTAAGGGAAGAGGTAACAAAAACCAAATGAATCCCCCAGCACCAGTGTTGGACTGGTCCACCTGAGCAAAAGACAAGCAAAAGACGATCCAGTGGGTCCAAACTGTAACCTAATACTGAACTCTAGAGTTGAAGACAACCTAAATTGCAGGTCTATAACTTTGGGATTGACGAAAATTGGCCCCAGTATAACTTTATCTGGTGGACAGAAGGAACTCCAGCCCAACATTGCCCAGCACTGCTCCCTATCATTGAAATTGGTGTATTCATGGCACATGACCACTGCAGCCAACATCAGCACCAGCAGAACACCAAGAGACAGAATGTTGGGGCGGTGAGGATTGGGTTGGCTAGTTTTAAAAGAAACAACCTAATCAATAATCCCTTTAATGATTTTGGTATCATAACCTGAACAGGTATCTATCACCATTGTCCAACAGTTGGGATCAATGAGAATATTCCACCCAAGACCATCTTTTATAAACTGTATAAGCTTTTGTTTTCTAATGATTCAGAAGGATTTTAGGATAGTTTTTCTGTACATCCATTATTTATCTGTGTCATGTGTACGGGCATTCAGCAGCATTCTTTATGAGATCAGTTAATGTCTTGTATATGAAGTGAAAGAGTTTTATTGGGAAACAAGGCCTCCTCCTATAAACATAATTCTGTGTAGGCTGGTAAAATGAATACATTGCAGTATCAAAGCATGTTCATTAAACGCTACATCATTATAATCACTGCCAGCAATGTACCAACAAGATCTATCACCGGTAAAGTTGCACAAACATCTGCAAGAAAACCTTTGTTTAAAATGAATTTATTGTTTTCTTCCAGTTAAAAAAAAAAGAAGTAAAAATCCTGGTGGCAGCCAATTGTAATTGATGTCCCTACAAGGCTTGGTATAACAATGTAAGGACTAGGAGTCCTATGATTTGAACCTAGTACTTTGTTCTGAGGCTTCCTAATTGCTGTCTGAACCATTAATCATATGCTTAGCCCTGCATCTGTCTGAGCTTAAATCAGCTGGTTATCTTCTGCTACCTCCTGCACACTGCTTGCACATGATTTATTCGCAAATTCGCAAGTGCAGCCTCTATCACAGCATATCTAATATAGAAAGCAGGTGCTACCGGCCTCCAACCTCCAGCTTCTTTGGGGCTTATATAATAAGGCAGGGCCTCCTTTAATTTTTTTTTTTTTTTTGTGTTTTTCTTTACTACAATTTATATTTTCTTTAAGAAATTACATAACATCCAAGCAGAGCTCACACTGTCAGGTTGGATGGACTCTGGCATTCGTCCACGCACTTTGTAACATGGAAGATTATAAGGGAAGATAGAGCAAGACTAGATTCCTAAAGGACTTTTTTGCAATTTTTTTTATTATTAAAAACCAGTGGTTTTAATAATAGAAGAAAGAAACTCTATTATACCCTCGCCTTGTTTTACTCACAAAAAACATGTATTAAAGGGTGTGTCAAATCATCATAAATTAGATCACCCTATAAATTTCTCTGTTCATGATAGTTTTTCCATATTATAATCAACTCATCTACCATCAAAATCCATCAAGCCAAAGAAAAAGAGCACAGCACCATGCATAAATAATCAAACTGCAAAAGTACAGTATTGTGGATCAATATGGCACTTCCAGAGACAAAACTTTTAACAAAGAGGGGGAATTAGGCTAATGCACGGAGAAGAAAAAAATAATAAAAATCTATTTATTTATTAATTCAGTTTAAAAATAAGGAATTATGGGCAACATGGTGGCTTAGTGGTTAGCATTACAGCCTTGCAGCGCTGGGGACCTGGGTTCAAGTCCCAGGGTCAACATCTACAAAGAGTTTGTATGTTCTCTCTGAGTTTGTGTGGGTTTCCTCTGGGTCCTCCGGTTTTCTCCCACACTCCAAAACATACTGGTTGGTTGATTAGATTATGAGCCCCCGATTTAACAAGCTCTGTGTAGTGCTGCATAATCTGTGTGCGCTATATAAATAAAGAAATTATTATTATAGGAATTATTAAGGAATAGTTTCACAATTCATTACCAAACACAGAAAATAAAAATCTTCATGAGATACAACCCATATTAGACATAAAACAAGTGGGGGAACAGCACCCAACATATGTTTCGGAGAGAACTCCTTTGTCAGGGGTATGACACTACATAGTGAAGGATATATATATATATATATATATATATATATATATATATATATATATATATTATATATATATATATATATATATATATATATATATATATATATGAGATGGACCAATCATGTATCATGTGTAGGTAACACTGCATGCATCGGCTTGGACCACACCTGGAAGCCCCAGTGAACAAACCGGATGTATGTCACTGGAGACGTCAGAGGGGGTCTAAGCAGAGGAAGACTGAGGTACGTATGGCGCATGCTCATATTGCCATGGAGCAAAATCAAAATCCATCATGATAAAGCAGGGGCACTTACTCATAGACCCAGGCACTGTGACTGTGGTAATCTTATTATATTTGTTATCCACAGCCTCCTACCTTATGCTTATGATCCTGGGGAGGTTCCCAGAGCCCCTCTGTGCTGCAGATTCACAGGCTGTTACACTATGTAGAGCCCTGGGTGCTGCAGTGAGATAATATCAGACAAAGGGAGGGATGACAGTGTAACATTCTGTGAATCCAGAACAGAGAGGGACTTTGTTAACACCCTGGCTTATTAGCATAATTTTAAAAGTTGATTTTAGAAGAAATGAGGCCATGGATAACAAATATAAGATTTGCACAATCTCAGTGAATGGATCTATGTGGGAAATGTATCATTAGGCAGGCTCCTTGCAATAGTTCTATGGGGGTCATTTATTTTATTTTCCCCCTTCTCTGTGCTCTCTTTCGGCACCTTTTGTGAGTCTATTTTTGCACATCATTTGTCTTTGTCATTTTGTCTCTTTGTCAAATGCAGAGGTTTTTTTTAGCCTTATTAGGCGCTATTGTTTTTTTGCAAATCATACCATTGCCTTTCCTAAGCATGGTCAGGACTGGTGTGTTTTTTTCCATTATAGGTGCAAATCAATGTTAAATAAGGCACAAACATCTGGAAGCAGGACAAATACAAAGACAAATTAGACACAAACCAGGAAACCGCTACACTGTGAACTTGTACGAATTGCTGGAAAAATGTGCAAACCAGCGCGCAAATACCCCAATGCGCTCAAAAAGTAAATAAAATACAACCAAAAAAGGTGCATCAGACTAAAAAATCTGCCCCTATATCTATCTGCCTTTGGAGCTCTGCAGCCTGTCAGAATCATCAAAGTGGCGTTTTTTTTTAAATAATCGCAAAATAATCCCATATAATCTCAGCAGCACATAGGAGGGAATGGAACGACCTTGTGATTTGTTTGCACAAATTTATAAAAAATCGCAAAGATAAATCCACCATTACACAGCGTTGCACACACACAAATAATGATAAATTAATTTCCCTACTAACATTTGCAAGAATGATTTCAAAACACCTATTTTTATCTATTGCTATTAGATTATGAAAAAATATCAAAAATTGGGATTATTTTGCTCAAAAAAACATTAGCCAACATGACTGATTTAAAATGATAACTGTGGTCCTTTGAGTAAATGTCCCTGGTTTATTATGCTTAATTTTGATTTCATTTACAGGGAAACTATCAGCAGAAATTTACCTAATAAACCACTTCTCTTGTCAAGCTTAGAACGTTCCAGATAATGGTGACATCATCCATAAAATCAACCTTGGAATGAGATGTAACATAGTTTTTTTTAAAGTCAGGGAGGCAGAGAATTTAGCACTGAAGTCAAGGGCTGGATTGCCATAAATAGGGACGGACCTTTGGCCTGCCCTCTCTGATGTCCCCCTCTCTTAGCCTCTTGGTACATACTGGGCATCCATGTTTACAGACGTCATATTGGTAGGTTCACACACACACGTGCACACATGTTTGCAAATTATTGGGTGTGTTTTGATTAGAGGGCATAATGTGTAATGTGTAATTTCCACAGTTTGGCACCACCCCTTGAAAAAGATCCATGCACTGAAACGTCGTCGGAGTGTATGCCAGACAGGGTACCACCTTAGTGTGTAAGTAGCCCTTTTACTTTTACCTTTGTCTCTTTTTGTGAGCTAGTCTCACGGAATGGGGCTAACCCACATGTAGGGGGTAACTCTTCTAGCATTAATTCAACACTTGTTACTACTTGAGACTTTCATTATAGTGTGACTCTTGGTATCCTGTCTGGACAAACCTTTTTTTCCTTTGTGGGATTTATTTCTGGGACTTCTTTTATATCTTTGTATTCTTTTAACTTGTTTTTAATAAAATGTGAAAATGTGATTATACATTGCATGTTTTGTTACAGTTCGAAAATATGTCTTTTAAAAACTTTTAGATTTGGAGTCAAATCCTTACCATTAGCCTGGTTTGAATTGCTGTT
This sequence comes from Engystomops pustulosus, assembly GCF_040894005.1. NCBI lineage: Eukaryota > Metazoa > Chordata > Amphibia > Anura > Leptodactylidae > Engystomops > Engystomops pustulosus. The sequence goes on from NC_092415.1 coordinate 44,595,535, forward strand.
GCGGTAGATATTATACACAGAGGTGCTTCACCTTTCAGTAGAAAAATTGAATCATCCATCATATAAAGGGGCAAAATTAGGCCTCTTCTAATTCGGCCTCATTTTAGAGAGAAAAACACATGTATCAGATTTTGACTTTCAAGAAAGGCTCTTCTTCATCCTGTTCCGGTGGCAGCAAGTTTCATAGACTTACATCTGTTACATTAAAGAATATATATTCCTTTAGCAAAAAACTATTCACTTTATGTTAGGAAACTATTCAAGGAACATATAAAGACGAGATGGTGACCCTCTACAGAAGTTTTGTTTGGTTTTTAAGAGCCTTTGCGCCCGCATGATAAGGTGGAGGCCTACATGTAGCGCTCTTGGCGCAGAGCCTTGAGTTTAGTGCTATGGGAAGCCACCTGCAATTGAGACTTACAAACTTGGTTTAGAACTAGTGGATAAACTGTATAAGCACCAAATTAGGATGGGGAAGGATGTTCTTTTGAAAGAGAAGTCGAGTCCACACTTAGTAAATATTCTGTTTCACACAAAAGTTGCGCTTCCTATAGCCCTGCTGCGCGAAATGGTCATCACCCGAAGATGCTATGCCCCCCCTCTCCCCTGCATTGTTAGTTTTAATGGGATGAACAAAAGTATTGTTCTATTGGATGATCTGAGGAGGTTTTATCTAAAAATAAATATTACTAAATATGAATATTAACAATAATTTTTCAGGTGTGGATTCCCTATTTCTCTACCAGAAGATCATCCTTCACAATCCTTGTTTGACGTCGATCAAGTCCATTCTCTGGTTTCTTACTTCACGTTGTTAGTCTATCTTCTGAGATTCACACTACTGTCTGTATAACAGCAAAAGCACTTTACTTTCACTTTCAAGACATTGATCTATAGCTTATCTATATATCTATCTATCTCCAAAAAATAGGCAGCACTCAGTGGTTCCAATCAAAGTTCAGGGGTAAAGTTTATTCCATAGTAGCAGGGACGTTTCGGTGGTGGCACCCACCTTTCTCAAGCAAGAGAAAGGTGGGTGCCACCACCGAAACGTCGCTGAGCATGAGAAAGGTGGGTGCCACCACAAAAACATCGCTGCTACTGTGGAATAAACTTCACCCCTGAACTTTGATTGGAACCACTGAGTGCTGCCTATTTTTTGGATATAACTAAGAGAACCTTTGCCATGGATCATACGGCTCTGCACCATTTTATGTAGTGCTGCTCTGGACTTTCATATTTTTTATCTATCTGTCTGTCTGTCTGTCTGTCTATCTTTCTGTCTATCTAGAATATAGAGATATAATGAGGCTGATGTGCCTTGTTTGGTTGTATTTTAGTGACTTTTTGAGCGCATTTGGGTATTTACACAATTTTTGTGCCTTTTCCAGCAGTTCGCTGGCATTCGCTGTGTAGCAGTTTCTTGTTTTGCGTCTACTTTGGCTTTGTGTTTCACCTGCTTCAAGATGTTTGCGCCTTATTTAACATTGATTTGTGCCTATATGGCTTCAAATAATCGCGCAATATCACGCCAGTGCTGAACATGCTTAGGAAAGGAAATGGTATGATTTTTGCAAAAAGTTGTGCCTACTTTAAAATTTTCTACTAATAAGGCTAAAAAACCCTGCATTTGACAAAGAGCCAAAACAACAAAGACAAATGAGGTGCAAAATAGACTCATAAAATGCACAAAAAGAACTCAGAGAGTGGGGAAAAAAGATAAATGCCCCCCCCCCAAGAGTCCAGACAAAAGTAAATTCAAGGGGACTTATCTATCCCTCATAGATGTCATCTATAGATATATCTAATTTCTATCTACCTATCTTTCTTTCTACCTCACATTTATCTATAATCTGTCCATCATCTATTTCTCTATCTAAATATTAACTATTTCTGTCTATCAATATCCTTTAAAAAGAATTGTAAAAACTGACTCTTACTATCTGTCCCCATTGACTTCAGTTAGGTCAGATAGGCATCATCTATTAGGAATCTTCTTTTTTTAACGGAAAAAAGTACTTCAAACCCAGTCATTTCTTTCTGTCCAAAAAACTGAAGAAAAACTGTATAATAAATGATACAGGTGACATTAAAAATTGCATTAACTTCAATGTGATTTATAACAGATCCGTTCAATTTCAGTTTCTTACTTTTTTAGGCAGAGGCTAGAAATGGAAATCTGAACGGTAGTGTGAACTGAGCCATATATGTTTTTATTTTACTTCCTTTTTTTCTTTGCAGAATGCATCTGTTTAGAAATTGAAATTCAATTCATATAAAAAAAAGTTAAATTATATTTGTAGCTTTAGCCCTTTGGATATACCCAGAACTATAGCTTAAAAGTAATGTTAACAGAGCCCTCAAGCGAGAACTACTCTCATTTGCCTTATTGGTTTACCCTCTAGAAGAGAACGGTCAAGGCAAATCCATGTCAGCATGGAAAGCAGGAGACCAAAAAGTATATTATTTACATAAACATCATATGTTTGACTTGGAATTCTATTGAATTATAAAAGCTGTAATGTATTTCACTTCTACCCTATGCGCATGTTCTGCATTGTGTGTATTTGTATATTCTATACATATTTTTCCCATTATTCTTGTGTATTTCCACACAGTTCAGACTTAAGCTTTAGCCCTTTTCCATCTAACAAAGGAAACCAAACATCTGTCAGCTTGTCAGATAATCAATGTGATCTATGGATCTGTCTCACAAATTCTGTTGTATGTAGGTGACACATATAGAGTTGATATGTCAATAATTTCATTTTATTGCTGAAATTTGTAAAGAGAATCTGTATAGTGACAATGTTATATAGTATTGAAGTCATAAAATAGAGAAAAGGTTTATAAAAAAACATTAAGATTGAGTTGTTTTTCCTATTTAATGGCAACCTGCCATTCAAATTAACCCATCTAAATAAGTACAGGCAGTCCACTACTTAAGAAGCCCAAACTTACAGACGACCCCTAGTTACAAACGGACCCTGGTAATTAGTAATTTACTCTACTTTAGCCTTAGGCTACAATAAGCAGCTGTTACAGTTATCACAGGTATACACTTATACACTTAAAAGTGGTAGTTCTAAGACACAGATACATGGCACCAGCTCAGGGTGAGCTAGTGCCGGAGCATATTTTCATTAGTACAATAAACCCCCTATCGCCGATTTATAAATTATATTAAAATTAGTCTCGGCACACCGCAGTAGGGCATGGCGCACGATGCGCTCGCCCATGTGGCGGATTCTGAAGTGCCGGAGAGCCGGTGACGTCACCGTGCCCTCCGGCATACTTGCGTCTGCGCAACTTCGCGCGGGGAAACAGACCATGCGAAGTTGCGCAGGTGCGAGTGTGCCGGAGAGCTCCGTGACGTCACCGGCTCTCCGGCACTTCAGAATCTGCCACAAGGGCGAGCGCATCGTGCGCCGTGCCCTACTGCGGTGCACTTCAGAATCCGCCACACGCACTTAGAAATGGGTCGGAACCGGGGGTGGACGAGGACCGGGGGTATGGGATGTTTTCCCCAATTGGGTTTTTTTTTTGTTAGTGCTGTCTTGTTTTCTAAAAAAAAATGTAAAATCAATAAAGATCAATCTGGTTTTAAAAAATCCTATTTTCACAGAGACCAAAAAAATTTGGTTGAAGTTACAATTATAAAGTTCCGACTTACATACAAATTCAACTTAAGAACAATCCTACAGAAACTATCTTGTAAGAAACCCGGGGACCGCTTATACTTCATAAAAAGCTATGATTAACTCCTTAACCCCTTAAGGACCAGGCCCTTTTTCGTTTTTGCGTCTTTATTTTTCGCTTCCTATAACTTTTTTATTTTTCCTTTGTAAAGACTTGTGTATGGGCTTGTTTTTTGCATAACAAATTGCACTTCATATTGGTGGTATTTAGTATTCTATGGCTATGCCGTGTACTAGGAAGCGGGAAAAAAATTGTGAATGCAGTAAATAATTATGAAAAAACACATTTCCGCCATTTCTTGTGGGCTTGGATTTTTTTGGCTTGCACTGTGTGCCCCAAATGACAGGTCAACTTCATTTTGCCGTCTTCTTGTGCTAATAACTTTTTCATACTTTGGTGTACAGAGCTGTGGGTGGTGTCATTTTTTGCAACTTTTGATGCCGTTTTCAATACTTCTATTTTTAGGACTGTACGACCTTTTGAACACTTTTTGTTGATTTTTTTATATTTCTCAAAATGGCAAAAATGCCATTTGCGACTTTGGGCACTATTTTCCGTTACGGGGGTTAAGCGCAATGAAAAAAGTTATTACATTTTGATAGATTGGGCATTTTTGGATGTGGCGATACTTAATGTGTTTATGATTTTTACAGTTTATTTATATTTATATGACTTCTAGGAAAAGGGGAGTGATTTAAATTTTACAGGTTTTTTTTAATATAATTTTTTTTTGTACTTTTAAAAAAAATTTTTTTACTATTTTTCATACTCCCTAGGGAACTTTAACCCTAGGTTGTCTGATTGATCCTAACACATACTGCAATACTACTATATGGGGATTTTGCACATCATCTATTACAATGTGCAAATTGCACATTGTAATATATAGCCTAAAACATGATAGCCTCGGGTCTTAGTGTGACCCGAGGCTGTTATGGCAACAGATCGCCACTCCCTGATGACGTCACGGGGAGCAACAATCGGAGTCAAGATGGCGGTGCCCACACGCCACCGGCTCGTTAATGCCGCCGGCAGCTTTACCTGCAGCGATCGAGGAGATAACACCCACAATCAGTGTCAGCGACAGGGGTTTGCTTCATTGTGAAGCAAGCACCCAGTGAGTATGAAGAGGGCTTAGCCCTTGAGTCCTATTCATACTACCCCATGCGCAACAAAACGTACATCTAATGGCGCTATGGGGTTAAGGAGCCAGCCATTTTGTAGCTTAAAATGGGTTTGCACTTTGAAAGAAAGTTCTCAAATTTAAATTCCCTATTGATGTTTACACAATAAAGATAATTTTAACCCCTTACTTTACAATTTTACTCAGTTTTATTGCTTTTTTAGCTCCTATTACTCAGTGATGGTCAGTGTAAGATTCCAGGTTGTGGAAGGGGACTCTATAAGCAGATACTTCATGATTGCTCTATGCTATGGGATGCTGTGTGCTGACAATGTGTTTAGATTATCAGTCTACAGGGTAATCTACATTTTTATTTAGCTTCTGAACATTCCACTAGTATCTGACATATATAATGAGAGATAAGACAGTTCAGAGATAAGAGATGATGAGATCCATGAGATTGATATAAAACACAATGACACACTCAGCTCTGCTGAGTCACACTGTTTAGAAATCGAACACCGGTTTTTCACATCAAGGAAATTTCAGAACTGACTTTTTTGGGGATCATTTGGATTTGGTCTTTGATGCAGACTGCTCAGCTCTCAGCCCCCACCTTGTGCTCCCGTACATCTCCTCCTTCCTGCTCCTACACAGAGGTCACAGCCTGGTGAGTTGACATCAGTGGGAAAGGGAGGAGCTGTACATGAGTACAAAGGCGGGGGCTAAGAGCTAAGCAGTTGCTTTTTTAAATGAATCCAAACCACATCCAACCCCTAGGACTAAACAGAGGATTCTGTCAGGGTGAAAGGTAACTTATAACACACAATTATATTCTAATGCAAATTATTAGAGAAAGCAGAAAGGCATATCTGCAATGCAGCTGCAATGGGCCTCTGTAACCTGTCTTTAGTGAAAATGAGGTCCCTGGTGATGGGTTCCCTTTAAGGCCATAACTTCTTAAGACCATATCCAAGCAGTCTACACTACATATAAGAAGTTTACTATTCTGAAGTCATTTTATGTTGTACTTTCCATTTAATTAAAGTTTAGTCCACATGTTTGGATGTTACAGCATGACATAATCATTTATCTCAGTCTCGCAGAAAAGGATGATTACTTTATGTATTTGCTACACTAAGACAATTTATCACACTCTCACGGGTATTTTAGCATGCAGCTGTAGAGACAAGTACAAACTATTAAGCTATCTTTCCATCTAACACTGAAATTTATAAAACTATTCCCAGGAACTTTTTTGTTTTTTTTTATTATTGTTATAGGTCACAGTTAGATAGTTCTGGCTTTGATATTTATATATCGTTTCAACTATAAATGTAATGTGATATTATTTCTTTAAAACAATTTGCTAAATTTAACTCTCATTTTTCAAGATTTCTTTCCTTTACCAGAAGGTTTAACATGTTTTGTTATTCACTCACGTCATGTATATAGTCTTCCACACACACATACGCACCCTCCTCCTTCAAAAAGCTAAAAAGAGCTAAAAAGTCTGAATTTTAATCAGACCCCAAGCTTTCCTTAAAGGAAAAGAGCAGGGAAGAGGAGGGGCTGTGGGTATGAATTTACTCCATTAACTTTATGAGACAAATAAAAGCTTTTTCGTCCTGCTGGGCAATCACTAGGAAGCCTGGGGTACAGCTGCACGGCTGCTCTGTTAGTTTATTTGGTGAAAGGGACGGGGACATTTTCTAGAGAACGTGTATCTCTTTGTACCCGCTTGTAATTAATGCTGTGAATATGTCTCTTAACAAGCAATGATTTTAAAGTCACATTTGAATAAAGTTTGATAGGCATGGGAGGTAACATATAATCATATTGTCATTCGCTAAATGTTTGAAGAGCTTAAAAAATTAAATTGCTGTCTACATCAATGTGAACTTTTAACAAAATAAATTTAAGTAAAATGCTGAGCAAACGGAAATTCTCAACTCACTGAAGAAAAAAAAAAATCATCCAAGAACAAAGAAAGCCCACTGCGGACGTACATTTGGCTCAGTTTAACGGAAGGGTTCATAAAATGTAAATACAAAATGAGACAATTTGTACAATGTCTTGTGACCCAAAGAAAACGGTGTGTACAAGATGTAAAATTGTTATATTGTGTCAATATATCTATAGATTTTATAGTAATTAAAAAAAAATATATAAAACAAATAATTTCCAAACGGGTCCTTTCATACAGCATTTTAGCCATTGTGAGTTCCAGTGATTAAATTGTTGCATTGCAGTTTTGCTTTGAAACTGCCATAGAAAATATTCTAAGTTTTAGAAGATCCTAACCCTCATGGTCCTTTTGGTTTGTTCCACCCATATTGGGAGCAACCAAGGGCCTCTATAATGCTTGCTCATCAGTATCTGCTCCAAAATCATTTTCCACTGTGCAAATTATTAACCATTTTTATATAAAGATGAAAGGTACTTGTTATAGTCATATACATTTTTACATACAAAAGTAACAGGTCAGAAGTTTTGCTGTGACTGTCTAGAAGTCTATAGACATATGTGACCATCATTGTGGTCCAGCTTTCTCCTTCACCTGAGATGCTGATATCAAAGTTTAGGATTCAGCATAGTGCAAGGAAGGTGTAAGATGCATGTACAATATAGCTATTTGTGATTGACAGTAGTACATAGTACCAGAACAATGATGCAACTTGACATAAAGGATCATTTGAACTTGATCCCTCAGGTCTGAAAGCCACGGCCTGATCCCGAGACCAGTCCAGCTACAGGACACAATGCATTCACTCTGCTTAGTCTACTTAGAGTTGAATTTAGTCTCTTAGAATGTATCTTGTGGTATAATTTATTCACTTTTTTCCTTCTACTAACTACTCCAGGGATCATTCTTGGGAGGTCTTGCACCCCAACTTTTGCAGATCTCATACTGGACTGGAAAAGTATGCTTAAATTGAACCCGCCAGCAGGAATGCAAATGTTAGCTGGGATAGGTTCCAATGGGTTATGCTGAGCTGATTTTAAAAATGGCTTTGTCAGCATTCTGCATCATTTCAGTAGTTTATAATAGTTAATTTTACATTACCTGGCTCCCTGCCAACAGCTTATGGAGAGTCCCTGGGGAGGGGCAGCCTGTGTGTGCTGTGTCTCTTCATGCATTCTTCCTCCAGTCCACTCCCTGACTTGCCTGCTCAATGCAGACGGCAGGAAGTGGGGAAAGGTGAGGGAGCTGCATTAGTGAGGAGGAGACTGATACAGGCACACACAGGCTGCGGATGCTCCCCCCCTGGACTCACCACACACTGCTGGCAGGGAACCAGGTAATGTAAAATAAACTATAAGAAACTACTAAAATGATTCAGAATGCTGACAAAGGCATTTTTAAAATAAGCAAAGATTATTGGACCGGCGCAAAAAATTACGTTCCTAGTCACAGGTTCACTTAAAAAGAGCAGAACAGATTTTATGAGTAAAATGTAACTTCAGGACCTCAAATGACTTTAAAATCAGGGCAGCAAATCTTAAACACATGTTCATTGAAAGGATCTATAATAAGAGAATACTTGATCAAAAAAAGAGAATTCGGACATGAACCTTTGATCCACAAAGAGCAAATGAAGAAACCATTCTATATAATTGTCATCTTTGACTGCCAAAAAAATGAAATCATTTTGGAGTCTGTCCTTCTTCTCTTATCTCTAATGACTTGTGAAATCTACCTGTCATGGCTGACATGAACACTATACCCCCATTGTCCTAAATTAGTCTTCTTATATGCATTGGACTTGTTATCGGGCATGAATCTGGATCCTTCTTCAGTGCGTAGACCTAGATTGAATAGTGAACAGTTGATCACTTGTACAATACACTGTAGTACCTCTGTATTAAAGTGTATTGAATCTGCTTCTTAAACTTGCAGCTCCAAATTCAGATGAAATATACAGATGTTTTATCTATTATGATGTCACTCAGGTGCACCGACAATGCTAAATATTGGGGCACATTTATCAAGCTGTCTGAAAGTCAGAATATTCTTAGTTGCCCATGGCAACCAATCACCACTCCCCTTTAAGATATTCATGAGCAGTGGTAAAATAAAAGTTGAGCTGTAATTGGTTGCCATGGGCAAATAGGAATATTCTGACTTTCAGACAGCTGGATAAATCTGCCCCATTATGTGTAATTTAACTTATCACTTCCCACATAACCTACTGTAGTTATACCTTCTCTACTCAAATTAGAAGGATACACGTTGTCAATACAATCTCTTAGAAGGGCAGCTTCAGGACTCGTGACCTTTTATTCAAGTGGCCACATCTAGGCTCTGTCGAGAAATGCTTCAAAGGTTTATATCATTAAGAAAATGCAGACAAAGGAAACAATCGCTATGACCTTATTAAGATATCACCATTTATTAAAATAAAAAGAGTGATCTCATGTTCAATTGATCTTTATGGGTCTAGCTTCAGTGACTCACAACATATAGCTCATATCATAAGGGGGTAGGACAAATCCCTAATAGTCATTGTTGATCAAATAGTGAAAATTAGACCAGTTCTGAAATTGAGTAAGAATTTTAGTCAAGAAGCAAACAATCTGGGACAGAACTGAATTTGCAGATAGTTGCAGCAGTCTTTAGCTTAAAGGGGTATTCCCATCTAGGCATTTCAATTTAATTGAATTCATTTGCCATATGTAAACATTTCTCAATTGGATGTTATTAAAAAAATATTCCTGTGTGAAGATAATTTCTCACAAATGTAGTCATGTTGTCCCTTGGAAACGAGATGGCTTTCTTGGATACGACCACCTCACATTTTGGCAGCAGTGGCCAGACATACACTATTGAGTCCTGCCTGACCACATGGATTCAGCGTTCATTACCACAGAATGGCTGTAGGACTTGCAATAATTCCTGGACATTTCATATACAAAAACTTTTTGTTTCTTTGTGCAATCCCTCCAGCAGAGGTGGCCGTAGCCAAGGACGCAGTCTTATTTCTAAGGGCCCATATCACTACATTTTTGAGAAATTATCTTCACACAGGTAAAGCATTTTTAATGACATCTAATTGAAGAAATGTTTATATATGGTAGATTAATGAATCTGGATGTGAATGCCCAGATGAGAATACCCCTTTAAGTATTCCTAATTTTTAACTATTTTTAATACAATGGGAACCTTATCTGTTTTACTTTATCTGTATTCATTTATTTTATCTGCATGACAGAAATGGACAAACTCTTCAGACCTCAATCTTCTGCCCCTTACTACATTACCTTGCTAACAAATGAAAACCTATGCAATGAACCCTTGGGACATAATTTGCAGGTTGCTCATACTCAAGAAAGCCTGAAGGTGTGAAGAGATTCAATTTGTGGTTTGAGTTCAACAATACTTTATTATATATATTTCGCTGTTACGCCTTTGCAAAAGTCATTATAACAACTGTTAAAACTGCTGTCAGAAAATCTAAGTTGTTTGACTACGCTGGATCTAAAGGCTGAGAAAAAGTTCCAAAGCAGGCCAAAAAACGTAGGACTAAAAAAGCATGAAAAACTTTATATAACAAGCAAATTGTCATGTTAATGGGTACTTTTTAAGAGATTCATTAGGTGTCATGTTGCAATAACGAACCCTTACAAACATTTCAAGTTTCTTTGGGTGGTCAAAAATGTTCAAAGACAATTCAAAAATGTTCAGTTTGCCCTAGCCAAAAGACAAACAAGACATTTTTTCCCATGTCAGGCTGTGTAATACGTATACCTGTCTGGCCACTTACCTCGCTGTTTGACTTGGGGTCTGTTACCCAGCACCACAAACAACTAAACAACTAAAAGCATGATTCCCACAGGCACTGTAACAGCCTGCTTTATACCTAAATTGGGAGCCCTGACTGATAGAGCCATGCTCCTTTAAACACAATAGGAAGAATGTTAGTAAGGAAATGTGGCAGCGATGGAGTAAAGCTCTGAGGCTGTGTAGGAAGACTCTATGGACACCACTCTAGGAAGTGAGGCACTATGGTACAGTATTTTTATTATACCATATTGACCCACATGACACCACTGTAGGAAGTGAGGCGCTATGGTACAGTATTTTTATTATACCCCATTGACCCACATGAAGTGTACTTTAAAAATAATTTATGTGAGAAAAGAGAAAACTAGTCCACTCACCCAATCACACTTATATTCCTTGAAGGTGTTGTGTCCATCCTCAGGCTGACCATCAAATAATATAAAACAAAACAGGCTTCCGACACTCAAAAGACATCCTGAAGAATCCATAAAAAATTATCCTTTATTGGTTTCTGCATGTGCATCACAGATGGATAAAACATGGAAAGACCAACGCGTTTCTACGCGCGTGTCTTCGTCATGATCTTTTCTGCACATATAGAAGCCAATAAAGGGTCATTTTTTCATGTGTTCCTTTGGATGTCTTTTGTTTGATATTAAAGAAAACTTTATTGCTCTTTTATAGTTATGTCTTATGGCTTATAGTCTTATAGTCTAAAAATTATGGATATACGTATATGTGTATATATATATATATATATATAAATATATATTTACATAGCAGAAAGCAGGCAGCACTCCAAAAGATATGGTGAAACAAAGTGGCTTTATTCACCCATGCAGCTACATTTCAGCCATTATCAAGCAATATTGAAGTGTTACATGAAGGTTTATATAGAAAGTGGGAGGTAACAATTATTTAGCTCATTACCATAGAGGATACATGCAAGAGAATAGAAAACATGAAAAACATGCATATCATAATATCAAATACGTAAGGTCATAGTAATCTACAAGGGGTCCATGAATACATAAGAGAAAAATCTATTTATATTGGTTTAAATACATTATAGCAAATGAATACATCATCAGTGTGCTGAACTTTTAGATAAACTGTGAATTAACCCTTGCTTAATCAGGAGATATTCAGACTTTCAGTTAGTTTTCTATGCTACTATAGAGGATTTCTGGATTACTCCATGGGATAGCACCCAGACCATCAACTGCTGTTCTGCTGTTTATATATATATATATATATATATATATATATATATATATAATTTTTTTTATTTTGCCAAATCTATCAAAATTCAGAGCGACACCTCAGAGGAAATTACGCCTTCTTATCCAAGATGCAATTATTTACCTTGTGTTAATGGAAAATGAATTTAATTACTCACAGTGTGTTTATTGGATATACAAATTTAGTTGTTTAATAGAGCTCTGCGTTTGGCAAGAGTGACACCTATTAAAATAAGACTAATGTTCCTATTTGCATAAGAGTCAAGCAAGCTCCATCACAAATAATCTGTAAAGAAAAATTATTATCCCTATAAAATATGTTTGAAAAAATAGACTGGTTTAAAAAGGAATTATTGAAATGGGAGAAATGAATATAAATGTTTATATAGTTCATCAATATTGCCAAACCCTTCCATGGTCTCAAGTCATTAGATATAAACCTAAATAATATTTTTTTTACATTCTGGAATAAAAAGTGTGCCCTTATTGTTTTTACTTGGGCTTGTAAATTGTAAATTTGTGGTCATGTTGGTTATAAATTACATCATAATTACATCATAATATTGTACTGAATTGGACCTGACATCCAGAATTTCTACTGAACTGAACAAACATCATGTAATGGATTCGTGATTCTGCGTATTCCGTTCAGTTGAACTTCCTTACAGATCCTCTCCAGTTCCCTCAGGTTTGCTGGTGAACATTGGTAGACGCCATTTTCAAGTCTCTCCAGAGCTGCTCAATTGGGTTCAGGTCTGGGTTCTGGCTGGGCCAAGTCTAGAATGTATAGAACAAAGGCTGTGCACCATGTTGACTTCCTGCATTCAAGTTTATTGTAGATAAAGTAGTTGATGTTTCGGCCAACTGAGCCTTTTTCAAAAACTATAAAAGTACAACAAGAAAAGAAGTCGTAGAGAAGTGGTGATAGGAATAATATATATATATATATATATATATATATATATATATATATATATATATATACACTCAAGTATGAGCCTAGTTTTTCAGCACAAAAATATGTGCTGAAAACCCAAACTTGGCTTATACTCGAGTAAAAGAAATATAGGTTTTACCAAGTGTTTGTGGTAAAATTAGGGGTCTCGGCTTATACTGGGTCAGCTTATACTCGAGTATATACAGTATACATATATATATATATAAATATATATATATATATAGCTTATATACTCGAGTATAAGCCTAGTTTTTCAGCTCAAAATTTGTGCTCAAAAACCCTAACTCGGCTTATACTCGAGTCAACTAAAAACATAAAGACAAAACTCATCTTTCTGACATCACCCATAGGTCCTCTTCTGTCTGAGACAGAAGAAGACCTATGGGGGACGTCGGAAAGATGAGTACAGTGTTATTTTTTTTCCTACTACAGGGGCTGGGCAGGCTGTATGCTACAGGGGTTGGGCAGGCTGTATGCTACAGGGGCTGGCAGACTATATACTGGGAGGCTGTAACCAATGCATTTCCCACCCTCGGCTTATACTCGAGTCAATAGGTTTTCCCAGTTTTTTGTGTTGAAATTAATGGGTCTCGGCTTATACTCAGGTCGGCTTATACTCGAGTATATACAGTATATATATGCACTTATTTACAAATGAATGCTATTTTGATTCAATAATAGATGACTAATACCGGTTACTATACACATGGTGGCTCACTAAGATACTTGATGAGTTAATATGCAGAATACAATATAGAGGCTGACATAACTCATATCCAAGTCGTATCAGTAGTAGGCAAAACATCTTTATCTAAAGCTGAGTTGTGTAGTCACTGACGGCATGAGACACATTGAGGCAACAGGTGATACACACAACAGTGTTCAGTGATCACTTCTCCCATCCATATACAGGTAAACAATATCCCATCAGGGAAAATTTCACATGTGACATCAGCTTTGTGGTTTATCTGATCAAATGACCCTGTGGTCTACTCTATATAGTTGAAACCACCCAAAAGGTCAAGCATCACATAGGGCAGCATAAATCCACTATCATGACTAATAATCTTTTATTACCCCTCCCAGCCCATTTTCATCATATGAAACATAATTTGTCACAATTGAAGTATCAGGTCATTGAACATGTACCACAACCCAGACAAGGTGGTAATACAATACAGCATTTAAAGAAACGTGAGGCCTATTGGATTAATACATTGCAAGGTCTCTAAGCATGAGGGCTCAATGAAGACTATGGGGGACATGTATTATAGATTTTTTTTCTTTGGTGAACTTTTCAGACATTTGGCAGCTTTTTTTTTGCACCTTATGTATGTTCAGTTTTTCCTATCCTAGCAGAGGCAAATTTTGGCTTCTTTTTGAGACTTTTTGTTGCAAATGTCTCAAATCCATATGGACACAAGCCATGTGAGGGGGTTATATGCAGGAGTAGACATACTGATAATTTGGGATTTGAGGCTGTGCTCTACCTTGTTAAGCGCTCTAGTAACACTCCAGGAAGATGACAACATAAGAGGCTGAAGTCACATGTTGTGTTTTGAAACTTATTACAACAGTTGAGGAGAAGGAATTTGCCTAATTACATTACTAATAACATTTGCATTTATAAAATCCATAGTAAACGCGATGTTAACACATGTGTTAACGTCACGTTTGTATTGCGTTTTGTAAAAACAAGTGTTAACAGTAATGTGATTAGGCAAATCCCCTCTCCTCAACTGTTGTAATAGGTTTCAAAACACAATCAAAACTCAACATGTGACCTCACCCTTAGAAGTAACCAATAAATAAAAAAAGAAAATGCTAATATTTATGAATTTTCTAAAAAGAGGTTACTGTGCAAAACTTTAAACATTTAAAGCATGTGAAATAATTCCAATTTACATGTTAAAATAGGATCCATGAAAAAAATCCTTACTTTGCACCTGCCCTTGACCAGGTGCAGATTTGCGCCTACAAAGTCACAAAAACAAGCAAACATAAGTGAAAAATCGCATGGAACACCTGGGAAGTAACGATACATATGGCACACTGAACAAGGTGCAGACCGAGGTGCACTTAAAAAGTGCCAACAAAAGTCGCAGTGAAAAGTCGCAAAGATGCAAAAAGTTACACGCCAAAATAAAGATACATGTCCCCCTATGACATGCAAAGATTTCTTTAATCATGTAATGATACCTTGATTTATGTTTGGGTTGAAGTTTGGACATTTTATTAGCATGATTTTTCATATGCCATCTTTTAACTAAATACATCTGTTCCCCTTACAGATTCGTTAGTGGAACTTCCCCTGGTTGCATTTGGTAACATAAATGGCACAAATAACTATAATCTTACTACACTACTAACACCTCCTGTTTCATTTACATCTTTGGCTTCTTCTATTTGCATATTTTAACCATTGCCACAAGCGCGGCTCAATATCTGTTTGCCAACACTTGTTGCCAGCACTTCATGGCAGGTCTTTTGCCTACTACTGATTATTTGGATATGTTTCATGTCATGATTCCATGTTACTACTCAGCCTCTATATTGTATTTTGTACATACAGTCCAATCAAAAATATTTACATTTCTGTTTTTTTTTCTGTGAAGATGCAACACAAGATGCACATTAATGAGCCACAAAAAATAACTTTTTGACTACAATGAAGCTAAAAGTGAAAAAATTAAAAAGGGTCTGAATACTTTATGTACCCATTTTAAATAAAATAGTGTTTTTATTAAAACATGTAAAAGAAAACATACATAATGTACAATGTGAAAGGTACTCTAGAAATTTAAAACTGTAGTTTGGGCAAATGCAATGGGTCCCAGTACTTGAAAAGCTCCCCCCAGAATGGATTGTGAATAATTGTCAATGATAAAATCCCTTATCTACAATAGTACATTGCTTAAATAGTGCTAAGGTCATGAGCTTTTGCCGTCTGTGTATTTAGGCTTTCTTATAGCATTATTGCCTTCTATAAAAGGTTCACTCAGCCTGAAGTAATCTATGATTTGCCATCATGTAGTGTGATAAAACAAAGTTTTCTACTTGTGACTAAATCTATCCATCAAAAAAGAAACAAATAAGGCACAAATTCAGCTCTTCTACATCTCATATGTGATTCGCATGTCGACACCCAATGTTTCCTTAGCAGGCTTAATCGCAACAATTGCTGACTTTTCATTTTAGACCTTGCTCCCACACATCACACAGATCAGTCAACCAGATAAGCAACAGTAATTACCAGCATGTGCACCAAATGGATACAGATAGTGTAAAACATATATCCAACACTAAAATAAATCATGAGAAAATGGAGTTGTTAACACCTTGGCCTTTCTCAAAATTGGATAGAACATTTTGTTTTCACAATTTCTGTTCTAGTGTTTCTTCAGATTTCACTTCTACATGTAAAAAAATAGTGTATTACAGGCAATGAAGAAAGTGCCTGCCAGACTGTGCCTGCTTTCATTTCCTCCAGCGCTGCCTGGAATATTGTTTTTTAAGAAATAAAAAAAAAATGTTGTAACAAGTGAAAGTCCTTTTAGCCCAATCTATCTTGTGGGTTATATTAGCTTGAAATGAACTGTAATGTTTAAAAATATGTTCAGAAATAAAACTTGCTGATCGATTAGTGGAAGTATCAGGATCACAAAAAAACCTTTCTCTGTCTATTGCACTGATGGAAGTTGCCAAGCACACTGCACCTGGCTATATACATTAGCGCGATACAGGTGAATAGAGCAGCATTCACATGTGCAACCAGGAGCTCTGTTCATTTAGAGCTGCAAAAAGCAGGGCAGAATATGCCATAACCGGGCCCATGGCTGCCCAAATCATCCAACAGAGGAATCAATAACATCAGTGTCTTTAAGACACAGATGTGATTGATGTATGGAGTGATGCAGAGCAGTTACTTCTGTGCTGCAAAAAAGCAATCGTCCAACAAAAGAGCCAGGAGAAGTGGAGGATGGCTGCGGCATCGGAGCACATTCATTATATAAAATCACTTGGAGGCTGAATATACTAAGCCTGGGAAGGGGGGCTTTATATACTAAGACTAGGGAGGGTGAGGCTGTATATACTAAGACTGGGGGGTGGGGGCTGTATATATTAAGACTGGAGAGGAGAAGCCTGTATATACTAAGACTTGGGAAAGGGGGCTGGCTGTATGATTGTGTAGGAGGGCTAATTTATATGGATCATTTATGAGTGGGGGATAGTGTAGTCGGTTGTGTTTTGAGGGGTGTATATTATTTAGGAGCACAGTGTTATCTGGATGACATTAAATATTAAGTGACCATTATAATTTTATGGCCGCAGTGTGGAGATGTGCTGCCAGGAGCCAAAGACATCTGGCGACAAATTCCACAGTGATAAACCATGGCCGACAGAAATGTGGTAATGAAGTTCTCTTCATGATGTAGGAGATCATCACCTGTAAGGTATTAGATGCCATCAATGACTGTGGCTAACCTACTAGTGTGTGAGACACTGTCAGCCTGTGAAGTGTCAGTCACAGAGTAGCAGTGAGCCAGTACCTTCTCCCCAGCTCCACTGGGTGCTAGTAAAAAATTTTTTTTTTAAATTCAGTCTGTAAATTCAGTTTTCATGATCCAATGAAGGTTTCTACCCCTGAAATCCACACCGGACTGCAAGTAATCATATGGACAAGGGAAACTTCATGTGGTTGGACAACCTTTTTAACTAAATTTGATCAAAGAAATTTATGATGGATACATCTCATTCATTTATCTGCCATAAAGTGTTAAAATAGGTTTCCCTATGAAATGAACATTTTAATTATCTACAATCCATCATACACATGATTGGTCACAGGAAAAACATCTCAGCAGGACCAAATCAGAAATATTGCAGAAACAGTCTTCTGCAGCGAATCAGTCCACTACTGATCAATAACACAACCAGAATTGCCATCCAGTAGCCATTCAAGTAGAAAGCTGGACATCAGTAAAATGCTAAACCTAATGAATATTGAGCTTGTTCTGTTCTGGATGCAGGAAATCTTCTTATTGAAACAAACAGCACAATGTTCACACATAAGTAGCAATAGCTGCTGCCCCTCCTGAAAGAAAAAAATACTCGCACATCACTTCTTGATGCAATTTGGTAAAAAGATTTAGAATGGCTCTAAGGAATCAGGTCACTGTATATAGCACCTCTGCAGGCTTCCACAGTTACAAATTACAATCTTCAGTTCTTTATAGTTTTCACCTTGTGTAGGGATAACAATATCTCCCACTCCAAAGCCACCATTGTACTTATGTGACCTGACTCTTAAATGCTGGTTATGTTTGCTTCATTGTTTTAATCCACCAGTGCCATAATACATCCCAAATGTCCCTATAAATTCTGCTGTACCTCACTTGTTTCTTATAAATAAGACTTCATTTAATGGGATTAATATTCCCTGGGTGTCACAGTATTAACAGATCAATCTTCCCACCTGAACCGATGAGCTACACCAAGCAGGTACAATCCATTCTCTGCTCTTAATGATGGCTCTTCTACTAGTGCTGGGATATACACAAGGCAAGTGGTCCAAAGCAACTTCAGCATCGTACTTCCCAGACCGGAACATTTGGCCTTAAAGGGGTTTGCCCATGAAAGAAAATTCTCAAATTTCAACCGCCTCTTTATGTCTACACAATAAAGATCATTTTAACTCCCTTACTTTACAATTTTACTCAGTTTTACTGCTGTTTTTGCTCCTATCACTTACTGATGGTCAGTGTAAAATTCCAGTGGGTGGGCAGAGATTCTCTAACACCACACTTTATGATTCCTCATGTTCTGTGTGGTGACAATGTGGTTGGATTATCAGGGTACAGGGTTTCATTTAGCTTGTGAACATTGTACTAGTATCTGACATATAGAAAGAGAAATGAGACAGATCAGAGACAATGAGATCCATGAGATGTATATAAAACACAATGACACTCTGAGCTCTGCTAACTCACGTATAACACACACAGTTCTGCTATATACCTCCCTCCCCCGCCCCTGGATAAAGATCTTATTTGCCTGTAGCTTTACTCTCCTCACAATGTGATATGTTTTTTTGCCGGCAGAAGGCCTCACTGTGTGTTTGTGTATGTGAGCTTGTCTTGGAATGTAAGTGTGGAGGCTAGAGGAAGAGAGGAGCTCAGCTCAGTATAGCGTTAGGCAGAAAAACAAGATGTCTGCTGACCCTAAACTCAGAACATACAGCGTTGGGTCCAGGGGCAACCAGAATTGTGTACACCAGGACTGATAGAAACAGATTGGAATTATATCTGTGAAATCCTGTATTTTTGTTAATAACAGTGAATTAGACAATAGGGCAGATTTACTTATCCAGCCCTGTCGCATTCCCGCAGTGCGTTGTCCGACGAGGATTCGGGGCTGCCGCGAGTCACTAAGATCGTGCGCCCGAGTTCCTGCATCCGTCGCTTCTGCGCTGAGGTCTGCCAGAGTTCACCTGCTTCTTCCTGGTGCTTGTAAGTGCGTGTCTTGCGACACATTTCTAAATGTTAAATCCCGCGCGTTGTCCAAATCCGTCGGGTTGTCCAACGGCCCGCCCCCCCTCCTGATTTTGCATACAAGCCGGCACCGATGCGCCGAAATCCGTTCACGTGCGCCAAAATCTCAGGGCAAATTGGCGCAAAACGGAAATCGATGGGAAACCTGATGAAAATGCGCTACGCGAACCCTTAGTAAATACATTTAAGAAACTTGTCTTTGTGGTCCTTTAACCACATATTTAATCTAATAAGTGCACAGCCATTTTTCCAACCTGTTTATGGCAGTATAATGGAATGTATGCACAAAAATTATTTATAATTGATATTTTAAAAAATGTTCCCCCTTTGTTCATAAAAAACAATCATGGTAGTTAAGTAAATTGTATAACTAGTTTTTCAAACTACTACAAGGGGAATAGTTTCACTTTGAACAACTTTATTTATCTGAGCCAAGGTGTTCAGCATAAGCTGCTTCTTTCTTTTAAGAACCTGTACAGGAACAGTCACAGGGGGAAATTTATCAAAAGTATCTCAGAACAAAACCATTCCCATGCAAACCAATCAGAGCTCAGCTTTAATTTTCTCACAGCTGTTTATAAAAGTAAAGCTTGGCTTTGATTGGTTTCCATGGGCAACTAGCACTGTTTAACCTCAGACTTTACTGATAAATCTCCACCAGTATCTCCAAACAAACTTCAGTTAGGCAATTGGCTTAAGGGTGCAAGGGTGGAAGATTTTAGCTTTTAACAATAACATTTTCAGTTTATATATCACCACAAGGGGTATAAAGCATCATATGGTGCCTTGAGATTTAATATGCTGTTCACTTATTGCATATAATGATTCATCCTTGAGGAGGAGAAAGAAACATTATCTGCAGTCACTCTAGACTTTGGTTGATTGATTGACAACTCAAACAATAGACTGTCCCTAAAAGGGGCATCTGGACTATAAATATTTATGAAATTTCCTATGGATAGGTCATCATTTTATGAATAGTTAGTAGTCAAACACACAGCAACCCCACAGGAAAAAAACTGAGGAAGAGGAAGCAGACAGCTCCATTCTAAGAGTAGTGGCTGAATTGAGTCACTACAGCTTAGCCGTGATTTATGGCTGCTGAGGACATTCATAGGGGTTTGTGGGTTATAAGACTCCCACCAATCTAATTTTGATTCCTATTCTATGGATTATTAATAATTTAAGCCTGAAAAATTAAAATTTTAAAAACCATATGTCTTTGAGCATTTTACAGATAACAGATTTTTAGTATTAAATCATCTGATATTTATTTGTTGAAACAACAAAGGTTTATTCTTGAAGGTGAATTATAGCACATGCACTGCAATTGTGTAAATAATATCATGTTTGGCGATTTTGGGCAGATGAAATAATGTCATGTAGAGAAAATTCTTACTATAACACACCTAGTTAAGAATATATTAAGTCTGTGGAAAATATCATCGCAAAATAGTCGGCTATAATGATATTTTTCAAAAAAACTTCCCGCTGCTGTAACCACTCCTGCTGAGCCAATTATAGCCGTGACCACTAATCACTGCAGTGCTCTTGACATATGCTCAGAGTAAACAAAGGGAAAATTTTTCGACAAACTTTTGCACGAAACTAGGTTTTCTGTGGAAACATGTTTTCATAATGATATCCCCAAGAATCCATTAGTGTACATTACAGATCAAGAATAGACAAAAACGTATTGTAGAGATGTAAACATGTCACTTCTCTTCTTGTGGGGTGACAACCACTCTAACTAATGTATAGGTTTCTGAAGAAAATAGCTAAATACAACAGAGGGTTGTTAGGATTTCATTATACACTTTTTCAGAAGATTATATTTTTGTAGTTCCCTATACAGATTGAAAGTTTAATACGGGGTTGTATGCAGGTTTAACCCTTGGGTGGCCTGGATGGGGCGGGTTAAAAAAATAAACATGTACTTACCTCCGGAGTCCCTTCCGGTGTTCATCGCTGTGATCTTTCTGGTCCATGCCCCATGTAAACAAACAGTGGCATGGAAACTGTGTTTCGTTCAGTTTCTAGCCATTGTGGGTGTGGGGTTGGTGTGAGTGGTCGTGGCTTGGCCACCTTGGCCACCCGGAAGCTGAATGCAGTGCAGCCCCTGTTTGTTCCCCTGTTTGTTGGAGTGCTGGACGCTGGGAGGGACCGCGGGGATAAGTACAGGTTTGTTTTTTTTAAACCATACATGCCATCCAAGGGGTTTTTATACACTCAAACAACCGCTTTAAATTGTTCCTTGAATGGTTACTGTCAGGGCAAATCTATCATGAGGATTGAGGTTCCTAAAGCCCCTGTTATCCAGAATAGCAGATGGTTCACAATGATGCTCTTCTATATTTAGAGAGTTTCAGCATTACACAGAAATTGATCTTAGAACAGTGTATACAAATGACCTTTAAGGACCTTTAAGGAGTCACACAGGGGGGAAGAAGAGGCATACTAGGATGTCTCCTCCTGGCAAGATTGATGTCTCATAGGCTTGTTACATTAACAGAAGGCAACTACTTGGTGGTAGCTGTTAAAGAAGCTGTATAGTATTATGTACTAGTATATTCTGTATATCCTCTGTCCTGCTAAAATCATCTTTTAAAATTATGTTAACGAGCCAGAGTGGCTCAGGTGGGGTTACCAGAGCCCCTGGTAATGCAGGTTCACTTCACTTTAGAAATATGCATATAAGGTAAAGTGGTTTGCTAGAGCACCTCAGTGCTCTGGCTCCAATTCTCCCTGGACCCAAGAGTGATGTAATGCTGCTGTAAGGGAATGGGCATAGATCCCATCAGCTCCCTCTACCTAAATGCCCATTCTACCCAAAGAGGTAGGTGAGAACTGGTTGACATTCCCTTCCTGAGCCAAAGTAAAGACATGGAGATGCAAACAAGAGATAACACAGAAGAATTAGCATACAGATCCTGGTCAAAACCAATATGACAGGCAATAGTTCGAAGAATATAGAAATCAATTGCAGACTTCAAACAAAAATCCTAGCAAGCACTGGGAAATGGGAAGACAAACCTCTTGTGAGATATTAGAGGCCCAGAAAGTTATTGGAGTCCATCACAGCCTGTCTATAGGCCAGAACAAAATCAACAGAAGTCAAACAGGTGTAATGGAAATAAATTTATATAGCCATGAGTAAAATAAGGCAAAGTTCAGATTAGTGAGATACAAAATGCCGACTAAGCACAAAATTACAGTCAACTGTTTCAGTATCCCACTTTATGGGTAGAGAATGATGGTGAAACCCAAGTGTTACAGTGAGAGAGTCGTAGGCTTTTCACATCCACATTTATTATGGAAAGCAAAATTCTTTGCCATGTCTATAACATGACGGACATCTATAAAATCTGATTGACCCTATTGGCATTCAATTGGTCCTTTAGGCTCAACCATATTTCCGTGGTTTTAATGGGAAAATAGTGTGCAAGTAGTGCTAGTTCCCCTGTCAAATATGGCAGGATCTGTTTTAGAGGCTATGAACAAAGTCTCTTTCAGAGATGCACACAGCCTTCTCCCAATGGACTTATAACCTACATGCTGGAATTATTAATATAAAATGCATTCAATCACAATGATATAAGGGCAGTTTATTAAAGATTATTTAGTACTTGACTAGTCAGGGTTTTCTCATCTGATGTGAAAATATGTTGTAGCCACCATATGATTTCATTACATTCAGAATTAACTGAGGACGAGATAAAAAATATTGCCTGTGTACAAGTGTCTGGAAAGGAACGCTTGATGTCTGTAATATTTCCAGAAAAAAATAGGACTTTAACATTGGAGAAAGAATTGCCCCGAATCCCATTTATCTGAATAATGCTAACTCAAAGTGAATGATTCGGTTAATGTCTTTAATCCTCTGGCAATATATGGCTGCATTATTCTACTGATGGCTGTTTTAAGTCATACAGCTCAAAGGCAGATTCAGCCTGTAGGCAAAAAAATCCAAGGCCCTGAATATTTACCATGTGTTCTGATGTGCTCTGAGATTTCCATCCACTTCGTCCAAAGGTAAAAAAAAAAGTAGAGGCTGTTTTTTTATTAAAGTGTTTAGATTTTTACAAGCAAATTTAGTTGTCTGTAGTCATTATTTTGCCCTTTATGCACTGGTGTAGAAATCACTTCTAATAAATTGAATAAAATGAGGTCAGTACACACAGTTAAAATGAAAATGAAATCTTCATGAAGCCAATACATGCTCGGATGTGGCATTTCTGAATAAACATAAAGCATAAGCATCTTTAAAATTCTATACACTAACTAGAGATGTACTGACTTGATGTACTGACTTGCCAGAGTACAAAATAAGCTCCAAATTAAAAAAAAGATATAATGTAACTGTTTTTAAATAGCATATATATGTATGTATAAAATTAATCTGGAAAGCATAAAATAGTAGGTAAAGATAAATAACAGGTTTTTTTAAAAAAGAGCACAAAATAGGCTAAAGCTTCAAGATAAAAATATAACTAATGTGTATAAGGTGCATCAGCAAAACATAAAATATTAGGTAAAGATAAGTAACATTTAAAAAAAGAGAACAAAATAGGTTAAAACTTCAAGATACAAATATAACTAATGTGTATAAAGTGAATCAGCAAAGCATAAAATATTAGGTAAAAATAAGTAACATTTAAAACAGCACACAATAGGTTCAGAATTTAAGATAAAATGTAATCTATAAAGTAAATCTGCAAGATATAAAAGAAAGTAAGTCACATTTAACAGCAAAAAAGTAGACTTTGAGATAAAATATAACTAACATCTATCAGCAACATATAAAATACAAAGTAGAAAATAAGTAACATTTGAAAAAGCAATACTAATAAATTCAAAAAAATATCATTCTTAATTTTAATTGTATTATATTTAATTTTTTATAATTAGAAAACCAAGAATATAAATCGAATAAATCTTTCATACAAAAATGTTATTTTTTTCAATTTTAAATTATTGGGAACCCAATTTCTGACAACATTGATATTGCATAGGATATACTGTATTATTATTTCCTTATAACTGCCTCTGAAGCTCTACCAGGGTGCAGCTAGCTGCATGATGAAAGCTTTTGTACCAAGCCTACAGTCATATTGTCACTAAACAGTTATGTTTCCAGGTAATAACTAATGTCTTTTTGTCCCCAGCAACAGCAGAGAAGGGGATAAATAAGACAAGGCCTTACATTATTATAGTGCAAATAGAAGTCCCCTTTAACTATACCAATAATTTTAAGCCCTCCCTTAGGGAGAGAACGATAGATCAAAGGAGCTGTGAAAAGCTTTGAGGATCGTAGCCTATAATACTACCATCCTATACTTTAAGAACATCCAATTCATGAATGGCAGAAACAGTAACAGCACATAACAGTTCAAATTAACTAAGTTTATTCTACATGTCTACAGTAAATATAACATTGATGGAATATATCAAATATATACAGGATTTATTTATGCTGGAGCAGAACGGATATAAAATTAGAAAATATAAAAAAGTTAAATCCGAAACTCCTTGAAAATATTTTTATCATCTCATCTGATAACCTGTAACACAAATTGTTGTCCTGTAAGGGTTAACATAGTACTGTATGCCATTAAGTATTTTTTTTTAACTTTTACGTAATTTGTAAATTAATATTTAACGCAGTTTCAAATTATCTTCTTTCTTTGTTGAGATTATATCATTAGACAACTGCAAATCTCCTATAGCCATTTTTTACTACCTGCATTTTTTTTTTTGACTTTGGAAAAATCGAGTTAGGTAGAGAGTTATTACTACAACTAAAAATGATTTATTTTTGCATTGTTATAAAATTAAACAGTTACTGGTCCACATTTATTAAAACCCCTGCACAGTTTTTTGTGTTTGCACCAAAAGAAGTTGGTGCACTCTGTTGGCATACTATAGTGGGCTGATTCATGAAGAATGGGCACCACAATTTCTGAATCTGGTGCCCCCTTTACACTACACAGGAAAACTGCACATAGTTTGTATTGTTTTTAGTAAATATGGGCCACTATGTAGTTGTACTCTTCAAAGGAACAGTACTCATCGATGTAGGCGAGGCCTATTGTTTTACTGTATATCACATAGCTACACATGACTCTATACAGGTGACATAAGTCTCCATGTGCAGGTTTGTAGAAATTCTGTTTGACCACAGAATGAAAGCTGAAAAATGTTGTTAACTAGTGTTGAGCGAACCCTATCTGCAAAGTTCGGGTACATTCATTAGAAGTTCTGGTCCGGGCATATCTCAAAACCCCCACTGTTAACGCCTGCAATTGATGCTGGTGGTAGCGGCAATGAAATCGCTATGGCTGTGCAAACCTGTACTGGCATGCAAGGTCGACGTTATTTTGGTAGAATCAAGGCTCCCTAATGATATAATTGGAAGCAACAACCCTCCCCAAAATTCTTGCGCGCAGCACCACCAACAGGTTAGTGCCAGCACACGCACATCTGCAGCAATGTAAATGCCGCTGGCAACTTTCCCGATTAGGTTTAAAGAGTTAACACTCCCGATCAGTGCCAGTACCGATTGCAACTGTCAACTGGAGCATAGGAAACAACAATTTCTGTGTTCAGTCTAACTTGACTGTTACCAACACTGAAATTAATAAAGAATGACATTGTTTGTATGTTTGGATTTTTGGGGCTTGTTTTTGTCCATAGCATGAAATTTAGCATGAAGTGAACTAGTCTACTTTACTGGAGTCCACATTTTTTAAATGTTTGTAAGACTTATTTGGTTCAGGACTTTAGGGCATGCATGCGGTCAACAATACTTCCCTTACTTCTCCATCCAATTTTAAAGAACACATTTTATTAAAATTTCAAATATTTTTTAAAAGTTTGAAACAGATGATAGAAAAAAAGAGTGTCTGCAGATGTAATATTTTAGATAATGAAGTGATCTGGAAACAGTGAGGCAGATTTATCATTAGATAGACATTGTACTCCAGTTTTTTGGAGTGTCTTTGTTTGGTTCTTTTGAACCCCAGGTGCATTAAAGTGGCTTAGACATATGTTGTTTCATTTTTGTTACAGAAGGAGTTATTGTCTGGAGTAGATGTGAGTCACTTACAGTGGGTAGGAAAAGTATTCACTTCTTCATTTGAGTTAATTTAGCTGTTTGGACTTCATTAGAAAAGGTACACAAATTTCTATATAAGACCTCACAGATCACAGTGCATGTCAGAGCACATGAGACTCATGAGGTCTAAGGAACTGCCCAAGGAGCCCAGAGACAGAATTGTGCCAAGTCACAGATCTGGCTAAGGTTACAAAAGAATTTCTGCAGCACTCAAGATACCTAAGAGCACAATGGCCTCCATAATATGTCAATGGAAGAAATCTGGGACAACCGCAACTCTCCCTCGACCTGGCCATCCAGACAAACTAAGCAATTGTAGGAGAAGAGCCTTGGTGAAATGGGTAAAGAAGTACAGTAAGATCACTGTGGCTGACTAAGATCAAATATTTGGTTCCAAGCTGTATTTGTGGAGAAAACCAGGCACTGCTCATCACCTGCCAAATACAATCCCAACAATGAAACATGGTGGTGGTAGCTCATGCTATGCAGGACAGGACATCTGGTTGCAATTGAAGGAAAGATGAATTGGACCAAGTACAGAAATATCCTGGATGAAAATCTCTTTCAGAGTACTCTGGACCTCAGACTGTGCCGAAGGTTCACCTTTCAACAAGACAATGACCCTAAGCACACAGCTAAAATAACAAAGCAGTGGTTTCAGGACAACTGTGACTATTCATGACTGGCCCAGCCAGAGACCTGACCTAAACCCAAATGAGCATCTCCTTGAAAATGGCTTCCACAAACGTTCACTGTCCAACCTGAGGGAACTGGAGAGGATCTACAAGGAAGAAAGACAGAGAATCCCAAAATCCAGGTGTAAAAAACATATTGCATCATTACCAAGAAGACCCATGGCTGTACTAGGGTCTTCTACTCAATACTGAGCAAAAGGGCTGAATACTTATGACCATGTGATATTTCAGTTTTTCTTGTTTAATAAATTAGCAAAAATATCTACATTTCTGTTTTTTTCTGTCAGGATGGGGTGCGGAGTGTACATTAATGAGAAAAATAAGAACTTTTTGATCCTACCAATTGGATACAATGAAACAAAGAGTAAAAAAAGTACAGGGGGTCTGAATACACTGTATTCTTGAAACCACTTGGGGACTACAGTTAATTTGTGCGTAAATTGGCTTCCTTTTGAAAAGTAGCAAAATGTAGCATTAAGGTTATTATTTCACTTCTGAAAGCCATGGTATAAGATTACATTATTAAAACCAATGAAATATGGTAGGAGATATTGAAACAAAATAGGAAGGCAGATTACTGATGTTGTCCGTAGCAAGGCCTTATTTCGATAATAAGTTCAAACGGAGATATGTTTAAGAGGTAGGGTTAGTAGAGAGAGCATTACAATTTCATCCTGCTAAGGCCTCTTGCATATGAATGTTTGCATTTCTAGGGCTGCACACATGGGGTTTGAGGTCCCTTGCTTGTGGACCGTATTTCGGCTCAAATCACAGACCAGTTAAAGCAGAAGAGACTTTCCGAACAGAAAGCTGGTGCAGGAATAAGTCTTATTTTGAGTTTTTGTTTCAATGTGGTCAACTATTGGACATGTTGTGAGATGCAGACCTATAATACATAAGACCGCCAGAGCAGGCACTAATACAGGAAACCTTCCAGAGCAGACCTATAATACAGAAGACACCCCCATAGCAGGCACTAATGCAGGAACCCCCCCCAGAGCAGACCTATAATACAGCAGACACTCCCAGAGCAGGCACTAATGCAGGAACCCCCCAGAGCATACAGATAATAGTTGAGACCACCCAGAGCTGAAACTTAATGCTGGAGACCACCATAGCAGGCACAAATACTGGAGACCCCCCCAGGACAGACTTATAATATAGCAGACACCCCGAGAGCAGGAACTTATACAGGCAGACAGCAGGAGACATGGTGTGTCTTTAAACCACACCTCTCCAGGCAGATGAGTAAAGCTGCCGGGAACAGGAGTCATGGTATAATTACTTCACTGTGCCCCGTACCCTACATAGGGGAGGAGAGGAGAAGAGATGGAAGTGAAGAAAGGTGATTATTAAGGTTTTTGATTTTTTAAATTGTCTTTGGAACATTATATACTGGGGTCTGTAGGGTGGCATAATATATTCAGGACTGTGGGTGCACATGATATACTCAGGGCTGTGGGTGCACAAGACATACTAGGGGCTGTGGATGCACATGATATACTAGTGGCTATGGGAATTTTTTATTTGTGTATTGAGGGAGAGTGTTAGGATATCCCCATTTGAATTATGCTATTTACAGCACCCTAAAATAATATGATACACCGTAATTTATATATAGGGGCATCCTAATTCATGAATATAAAACAGCCACCCTAATGGACTTACATAGAGCCCACTAAGAAATATATATAGAGGCCTGAGATTGATTATTTTTTAACATTGAATTTATTTATTTGCAGGCCTCCCTCCCTATAATTAGCACCCTCTTACCCAATTTGTTTACAGGCTCCCATTTCCATTGCAATTCCTTATTTTTTGGTCCCTTATTCACACTTCAAATGTATATAATTATATAAATCCCTCCAATTTGTTTAGCTATAAACAGTCTTCCCCTATACAGCCATGAAATACTTAAAGGGGTATTCCCATCTGGGCATTTACCTTTAATTGCATTCATCTGCCATTTCTTCAAATGAATGTTCTTAAATAAATTTACCTATGTGAAAATAATGTCCAATAAATGTAACTATCTTGCCCCTTACAAACGAGATTGTTGTCCTTGGATACGACCAATCCTGCTGGAGTGATTACATATTGAAGCAAAATAGCCTTTTCAAATTAATTGACCGGGAGTTACTGCATGTCCCAGAGCCATCCTGTGGCAATGAACTCTCAATCCAGGTGATCTAGCAGGGCTCAATAGCGCATATCTGACCACCACTGCAAAAGTGCAGTGGTGGTCGTATTCAAGGACAGTTATTTTGTTTCTAAGGAACAACATAGTTACTTTTATGGGAAATTATCTTAACACTGGTAAATTCTTTTTTAATAACATCCAATTGGAGAAATGCATGCACATTAAGTAAATTAACTGTAAATGCCCAGATAAAAATACCCCTCTAAAGATTCAGCACATCTATTATGATACATATGTAACATACTAAAGTAGATGTATCTTACTTTGATGATTCTTAGATTAAGAATTAGGGCATAGAAAGCAAAAGTCCTAATAAATTACCCCCTATGTCTAAATTTCAGTATTTCAGAGTTTTTGTATTAATTTATGTTCATGTCTACTGTAATTTTTGTAATCAACACATCACATTGTTTATGCCTCTTGTCTTACTTATGTTAATTGCAATTTATTCCTATTATTTCCATAATTAATTCATTTGCACAAGTTGCTTCCAGGATGAAGTACAAGAAAAAGCCTAAATGAAACATAACACTATTTTTTCTTAGGAGACTTATGTTTTTCTTGTAAGTCAACAATTTTACTAAAAAGAATATAAAATTTAGGCTTTTGTTAAAATTTTAAACTCTAGATATATAGATACTTTATACAATAACGGTTTTGAATCCTAAATATATTGGTTACTTATCCATAGAATAGGTTCTTGGTGGGCGTGGGGAAACATCTGACACCCCCACGGATCAGCTGTTCTGAAAATGGAAGATGAAGTGGTGTCAGGATTTTAAAGTTAAAGAATTTTCTATTTCTGTGTGCTATGGAATGCTTGTGGGTTTTTTTTGGCTATTGTAATTATTATTGTCAGAATAGTAAAATTAAGTATTTTCAATTCTACAAAATGACTAAATGAAATTTATTGTACCATTTATTTTTTCACCATTTTAATTGTTAATTAAATGTATTTGTATTTCAATTTATAATATTGCAGATTTTTTCTTCCATCTCATACTGTAAAAATGTTGTTGAAATATCTAATTTATATATTATTTCTTTCCTATCTTTGTATAGTTTCCACAAACCTAAAGACAAGATGTGTCAAACCAGCAATGCCCATACAGTAAATTCTTATCTTCTATGGCTGAAGTGATAGATTTTTTTGATTTCTTGTTCATCCAGGCATCTAAGTAGTTAAGAAACGGAGCTTTAGCTTCAAAACCTGCAAATCTCGACTTATATAACATACGAAACTGCGGCTAAAAATAAAAATATAATGTTCCAAATGCAGTATTGCTAAATAAAAACCAAACACCCGGAAATCTACAGTAAACTGCATTATGGCACTTGAAATGGCCCCTTTCTGTCATCAGCTGTAAACATCACCTTCATATTTCTGCTGCAGTCAGATGAACTGTCAGAGAGCTATTACAGATGGCTGAGTGGAATTCTGATGCAGGATAGATCCCTATATAGTATTACTATTCCTACAGCGGCTCTATATGTGTAGACAAATAGTCCACCATTTTTGATCTCTATTACAAATAAGAAATTAATAAGACTGTAGACAAGTTATTTTAATTGTCACGATTGTTAAGACCTAATACAATAATAATAATAAAATAATAATAAGGTTAAAATATAACATGACTGCTCCATTGATTATTAAACTGCTCAGCTTAATTTTAGAATAAAATTCTAATCATATTATGATAAGCTAATATGATAAACATTATAATAAAAAGATAAAGCAGATTTTGTTCTAGCCCTTTTAATGTTTGTGTGAAATGTATTTTTCAGATCAACCTATTTATGTACTTTATCATTCTTTCTTCTTCTTTTTTTTTAATGTCAGCTCATCCAAGAGAAAATTAAAGAAAAAAAATGCTTTAATTCTTTAATGGAATTTTTTATTGACTTATTAATCATTTATTGTTTTTATTTCTGCTACGTTGGAAATAAAAGAATCCTTTGAAATGAAAAAAAAAATAATGAATAATTCAAATACTTTAAATTATACACTTTTTTCTTCTAAATTAATTTGAACAAATCTAACAAAATGTAAAATATGTTTGTGTAGTATGAAATAGATTTTAAAATTGGAAGAATTGAATGAAGTGAAACATAAGATTACACTTCTAGAAGCATCTATGTTCATTTTTTAGATTTTTTTTAATTCTAGTAATAATATTTTTCTGTTATTTGTGCCTTCGTTTTTGCTCTTAGTTAAGTATCTGATGAATATGTGTCACCAGCTCTTAACTTTCTCAGTTTCTCCAGATTCTTGTTGTCCATAAATGAAGAAAAGTAATTTACTTCTGCATATCAGCTATACTGGACAAATCAAGGTGACAAACCATGGTCCGTGTTGTTGGGCCCTTTGTCCTGCTGCAGCAGTGAGTCTCAGTACAATAGAAGCTAAATGGAATATATAAGCGTCCAGCTGTCTTATTGTCAGAGCAAAGCCCCATCACTGAGCTTATGTCTCTAGATATTTTATGCAATGAAACCTATGGAAAATGTTTCCAATGCCTAGAAAAATCAAACACATTTAAAACATCAATCAAATAATCAAACATATCACAATAGGCAAGATGGCAAAATATTTTAATAATTCATAAAATATTTATACATTGATCACATATACTAATATATATTATTTATATTATATTTATTTATATTATTTTATTGAGGGATCAGGATCCAACTAGCATATTTAAAAATTAAAATGCCTAAAAATATCACCAGTAACTGGTCCATATTATCCATATTACTCTTCTATCTGCTCTATTCATCAAGATGGATAAAGACTGATACAGTCTGAAAAGCTCAGCACCATTTTAATTCTTGCCTATGACAAGGCCCGGGGAACAAAATGGAGGTCCATTTTTTTTGTTTAGGAGGGAGCAGTGAAGTAAATGCAGTTTTTTTGCACATTTTTCTTCCATTCAGACTGTAAAGATGCCTTATAAAAATGAACATAGTCATCCCTGATTTATGACTATAGTTATCACATAACCGCAATGAATGCCTATGTATTGCTTTTCAAGGTCAGGCGTTCTCTAAGATATACTGTTACTATATGGAGTGCTGGATACAGTTTATGTATATAGATCTGTGTGTCGTGGGAATGGGAATTACTACAAAAATATCATATGAGTTACAGCGTCAGTCAGTCAGTCTTCCTTACATGTAAGACGGCTTGTGAGCACTAGAACATTTGTCATCTGTTAAGTGTAGCTTGGGACTTCAGAGTGAAAAGAACGCCTTTCCCCGGTGCTGTCGTGTCTGCACGTTTTTCTAATGCATATTTATTAGGTTATGAATAATTTATGAATATGGGTATGAGAGAAAAAACATATGCCTGCTAAATGGAAGACATCATACGTGTTCACAACATATTCTGAGGTATTAAGGCTTATAGTAGTGGTGCTCCCCTACAGCTATTGCCTGTTGTACTCTTGTACAGTATGAATATGCACACATAGGAAATATACAAGATACATATATATACACAGGCGGCATCCTAATGGCACCCGACTTACAGACGACCCCTAGTTACAGACGGACCCCTCTGACCCCTGTAACCTCTTGTGAAGCTCTCTGGATGCTTTATTTTAGTCCCAGGCTGCAATGATCAGCTGTAAGGTGTCTGTAATGAAGCTTTATTGATAATTCTTGGTCCAATTACAGCAAAAAAATGTGAAAATCCAATTGTCACTGGGACAAAAAAAAATGTTGTCTGGAGCTATATAAAAAAAATTATATTTATTGACCTTTTGATATATTATTTTTTGTTGTTATGTCTATGCAATGCAAGACCATATTCAAATGAATAATAGTGAGTTTGCAGAGGTGTTTTTGGTGCATTTTTAAAGGAAATCTGCCATCAAAATCAAACATAATAAACCAGGAGAACTTACTCATAGATATAGGCACTGTGACTGTGATAATTGCCTTCTTTTTTTTTCTCCATGGTCTCCTTCCTTCAATTTTTACAATTATGCTAATTATGTTGTTACCAGAGCCCTTCTATGCTTAAAATTAACTGGCTGTTACACTGTGCAGAAGCACTTTCCCCATGCGTGATTAAACATCCTCTTCTGCTGTGAGGTAGCATCAGCAAGAGGAAGGGGGGAAGTTCTGAAGGAGCAGTGAGACAGTCTAACAACCTCTGAAGCTGCATCATGGATGGCTCTGAAACCCCTCCCCCCCCTGATTTTAGAAGGAAGGAGGCCATGGAGAATAAATGTACTGCTTATTATTTCCAAAATGTAGCATTTACAAAACCAGTAAACGAGTCATATATGAAATGGGTTTTAACAGATTTAAGGACAATCTTACGGGCTCCGGTTTAACCAAAAATAAAATTTTACTCAGTTCTGCAGAGGGTCGTCACATATACAGTACAATATAAGCAATATCATAATTTCTGGTTTGACAGGACCAAAATCCCTATAGGCCAGAGATCTGCTGATGGAAACAGAGGGGTCCCCCTGTAGAGGCAAGGTGATTTATTTTAGATAAAATCCTAACCTTTACCCCCCTATTGAAAAATTAAGTTATGCAATTTGAGAATGTTTCCTATAAAGAGGCTGATCCTTGTTCTGATCTGTTGTTATTGCAGCACAGGCTTCATCTGGGGCCTAATAGGGGACAGCAAGAGACCCGTATAACGGCACCTTTTAGGTAAGATAAAATAGTATAGTATTATACTTTATCGGCTACTAAATGTTAAATTTAGCACTTTTTGTGTACACTTTTGCAATACATCTTTAGCTTAAGCAAACTCTGCACTGCAAAACCATCTAGTTTTATGTACAAGTTGCAACATTTTTTTGTAAATGGCTCTGAAACAGTTGATCATTGTCAGACCAGGGATTTTTAACTATTTTTAATGCAAAATGACACCTCTACCACCTTGAAGTGACTTCTTCATACACTTTGGGTTGAGTTTTTCCCCAGTTTGCAGTTTGTCAGTGAATTTAATGGAGCCCATTTACTAAGAATGTAGGAAACCGTGCTAAAAGTGCTCTGCCCATGTATAATGCTGGGTGCGCCAGATTAATTAAGAACCTGCACCACAAATCATGAATCTGGCACTGCCCTGCACTGGCCTGACAGAGTTCACCAACTTTTTGGATCTGCAAATGTGACATAGAACCTGAAATCCAATCCAGCAAAATTCACACGACCGTCGGGGGAATGTATGTATGGCCGCAAGCTTGCAGCCGTACATATGTCCCCCATAGATGGCAATGGCACATGGGCTGTGGCTATGGGCTTTGGCTTTTTGCTCTCACTGTTCCAAGTTGGAGCCGCAAAACGATAGAGCCTGCTCTGTCTCTGGCCGCATCTCCAGCCATGTGGCTACTATTTTCTACGGAGAGGGGAGGGAGCGAGATAATTTGTTGGGGATTTCCACTACCCTGATATCTCAGAGGCTCTGCAAACATCATACAGCACCTGAAAACTAAATCAAAATCTGCCCTGAAAAGGCCAAGGACCTCCCCTCTTTGTTCTATTTGTCCCTTTGTATAAACAGCACATTACATCAAAACTTATTAATGACAAAATTTGAAAATTCCAAATAGAACTTTCA
The DNA here is from genome assembly GCF_040894005.1 of Engystomops pustulosus. NCBI lineage: Eukaryota > Metazoa > Chordata > Amphibia > Anura > Leptodactylidae > Engystomops > Engystomops pustulosus. Next base: position 44,630,491 of record NC_092415.1, read on the forward strand.
TTTCTGTTTTAATTTCTGTAAAATACTTTAAGGGCTAACACAGCTCCTACATGGTGTTTTTAATAGATTTAATAGTTTTATAACATGGAATGATTGGTAGGGGTTTTCTATTAATAGGACATTCACAGCCCCCCACAGGAATAAAATGGTCTCTAAAATAATTGATTCTGAAATCAAATTGACTCTAATTCTATTCAATTTGTTAATAAAAATAATGCCACCGTAATTCTGAGATATAGTAAATGTTAGTTATTAACTAATTTGCGTAGTAAGGCTATCTTTTAGAAAAACAGAATATTATGTATTTTGATATCCCCCCATTTATCATAAATAAATCCAAAACATATAAACTCGCCCACACATCGATAAGCTTTTGGAAGTGGGTATTCACACGGTTGTGGATATAGTAAAGGACCATAAAGTCCTAAGCACTGGAACAATAATGGAAGTACTGTATTTGCAGTCCCTCCGAAGTTGATCCTATATGTATCCAAATTGAGAGAGGTAATTAATGGAAATCAATAACACTCACTAGAGATTTTTGCAACCTTACACAAGTACATGTTCGATGCCGGCTATAAGAAATTTAATCCCACTCATCCTGTTTATGATATTTTACAGAGAGGATGTAAAGAGTTAATAAAAAGAGCTCATATCCTAAACTGGGAAAAGGGTTTAGCCTTCTCTTACACACCATGACAATGGCAAAGAGCATTGGCCTGGGCTAAAAAAGCTTTGAGGTGCCAATCTAGTGGAAGTGCACTTAAAGCTGTTGACCAGGTGGTACTTCACCCCAACACATTTAGCAAGGGCCTTCCCAGGTAGCTCAAAATCCCTGCTGGCGAGGCTGTGGAACAAGGGTTTTCCCTCATTTTTCCATCTTTGGGGAGCGAATACCGAGAGAACCACACAGAGCTCTATTACTATTGGACTTAGAGAAAATCCAGACGTGATGCCGAGAGCTGGTGGCCCACATGATTTGCAAGAAACTGGAAATCCCCTTTGTCCCCCTGCCTGAGGGAACTGCAAGATATGGTGAACACCCACTGCTCATATGAAAAGGTATTTGCATTGAGACAGTAAGAGATACAGGACTTTTATATGGTGTGGGACCCATAGCTACTCCAATTTAGCCTTGGTAAATCTTGGTAAATAGTTATCCACACATTTCACAACCTTCCCCGCTCTGTAAGTAGACAGGGTTGCCTAAAAGAAGTGCATAAGGATCTTCCTCAAAGAAGACTCTGATGTTTCTTACCCTTTTCCTCTTTTGTTATTGTCCTTTCATTAATTTATGTCTAGTGGACTCTTTAGTTATACAGAGTTTTAGAAAACTGGAAAAACTTTTGAGTCTGTCAAAAGTATTTGATTGTATGTAAATGCATTGCCTGTATTGACTCAAATATGGATTGGCCATGGAGGCACAGATGAGCTTTGTCACTAGAGGGTTAATGGTGTACTTATTTGAACCTAGTTTCACCTATTTCATTATTACATGGAGTGAAATACAGCCACTTTCTTGAAAGCAAAAGGATGCAATGTACAGAATGTTATTATTATCATATCATAAGGTTGTCATTATTCCTATCTTTGAGAAAGGGTCGTCCGACCCAAAATGCGTTAGGAGGATTTTAATACCTTGTTTTAAATACTTAACATTGTAACATTGTTAGAAGGATAGATTTACCGGAAACACTGCGGCGGGGTACAGTGTCCGATGTATTCATGAGGGGCGCTGCCTCTTCCCCTGACCATGCCCCAACCCCGCCTCCTCTTGAATACATCTTTGCGAGCTGTCCGACGATTACACTGTACCTCACCGGAGTGTTTGATAGCGTTACCGGAAGTTTCCGGTAACGCTATTCTTCTAACACTGCGGCGTTTGTTCAAGCACTAGGAGCTGCTTACTTTAGTAAGCAGCTCCTAGTGCCGAAATTATGGGTGACAGGTTCTCTTTAAATTTGAGTTGATTCAGTTTTTTTTTCAACTGCCGTTGAGACTCCTACGCCGGTGGTCAGCGTCCACAAGGTCTAGCGGACCAATTTTTTCCTATACATTACCAGTTCCCTGTTGTGAACCAGCTTTTCTCATTTGGACTAGAGGAGCAGCTGACTGTGTCTGGATCTCGGATTTATCGAAGGAATACCACCCTACCAAAGGGTTATATGCATACTAGTCAAGGTAGCCTATGGTGAGCACCCCTTTGGGGACCGTTTTCTTCCTTACCTGACGATATTAAAACTAGGCACCGCCCTCTGTTGTCTTTTTTTTGTCTTTGTTTCTGCATGTACAGAAAGTTGTAAGCAAAAATTTTAAAAAAAAAATAAAGCTTAAATAAATTCTTTTTTTTAATTCCTTTTCGCCAAAGATGAAATTTGTCCTCAATGTACAGAAATACCATATTGTAGTAATACATATAAACAGATATTAAACCGATGAGCAGTTATATAGACGGTTTTAAGATGAACATATTGAAAAATGATTTATTATTTAAAAAAATTCAATTTCAACGCAATATTTTTTTTCCTTGCAATATTATATTGTTACATTACTTTTTGCAGAACCTGGGGGAAAACTATGTAATATAGAGTCTCTCTCTACTACACACTTGTATGTACATCGTGATGATATCAACAAACTGAATGGTCTCTTAGTTGAAATCAGTATACTACAATCTCGTGCTCAACATGAAACTAGGATATGAGAGGGTATAAAAATGTTCAGCCTAATCACTCCCTAATGACGACGACTTATGTCCTCCGCGCAGACGATTTGTTTCTTGGTTTTAAAAAGTAGATTATTTCCGTGGTGCAGGCTTAGTGTAAGCCGCTGAGAAAACCACAAACACTGCACTTCAGCTTCTATTTGGGACATTAGCCAAAGCTAATCTGATTAACAGGGCATTTTTTACAATATGGTGGTGCTTTGAAAATTCTGTGCAACCAGATAGAGTGGAGCCAGGACTAGGGGAGGTGGGAAGGGATTGCTATTTCAAAGCAGCCAAGTCTTCCATGTAACATCCAAGCTTCTAAGAGATTTCTCAATGGCATAGGCATTTCTAATGCTATGGCAGTAAAAGGAACAGTGTGATAGATGGATTAGTAAAGGTTGAAACCTCAAATAAAGTTGAAGCCAACTTTTTTCCATGTATATTTCCATATTTTTTCATTATATACTTCTAACCAAGAAACTATGTAATGGATCTTGTCTAAGAAGTACTTTCACCTTGATATCCCGGCTGTATCAATATTTATGAAGCAAGACAGACCAGGCTCACTGGACATAGAAGTCTGTGGAGAGGAAGTGTGCAGGAGCTATGCTAGAGATGAAAAGAACAGGAAGTGGCTTCTACAGCTAAATTGTGAGATTTTATCTAATCCAACGTGCTCTGGCCTTTACCCCACTTTAATGTCCTACATAATCCTACTGATGTTTTGATGTAAGGCCTGCTGCAGGTGAACGTAGCCAGCTTGTTGAGATGGATGTGTATGTTGTCCCAATCCCACAGACTGAACATCTAGCACAAGACAGGAGTCTTTGCATCAGAAAAATGATACAAACACCTCTCGTCTTCAGGTCGAGTTTCATCAGTGGGCCATTCCTACAGGCTGCAGATGTTCATGTGTAGTTGGCCTAAGAGAGAGTTCTGGGACAGTTATGGAGAACGATCTCCATGTGCATAGAAGACAGGATAGCATTTTCTACCAGCTAGGGAGAATACAGACATAATATGTTATATATGCCAAGTAGCATTAACTTCATGATATGCATTTTTTTTAACCAAGGCTTAAAGATAGTCACTATCAAATACATCAAAATATTGGGAGACACACAATGTGCATTGTCATTGCACAGACCATCAGTGTAGAAGACTGAAACAAATTACGATAAACCCCTATCAACCAGGGGCTGAAAGATTTGATACTTGTCTTTGTACTTGTTCAAATTGGTCTACCCTCTAAGCCCGAGTGAACCCCATTTCAGGGGATGTGCATGTGACAATGATAACCATGATTTGATGGTTTCTGAGTAATCATAATGATATGTGGTCAGTATTAACAAAGGAGTGCCACTATAAGACTAAATGGTAATCCTCACATGTATTGCTGCTGATAAATAGGCCATAACGTAACTGTATGATAAAACCACTATACTGTAAGAAAAATAGAGGAATCCTGATATCACCAGAGTACTGTAAGGCTATGGCCACATATTTTAAGGAGATTGCCCTCTGCTCCATTCCTATATAGCACAACCCTGTGTATCCCATTTACATGGACTATTACGACCTATATCATCCCCTTCTCTAATTACGACCCCCGATTCCCACACTTTTCATTCATTGTAACCCTCCTGTTTCCCCACTTCTGTAAACTTTGCAGCTTTCTTTCCTGCCTCTTATATGCTATAAACCATAAGCATCTACTACTGTATAATATGAGCCCCGTTCTAAAAAAGAAACCTTAAAATTTAAATGATTTAAATGCAAAGTGGTTATTAAGTAGCACCAATCGACCAATCAAAAGATATGTGAATAATATCTGAATGCGGGCGCATGTCAGTTTTCTAAAATGTTGGTTAAAAGTAGACTTTCAACAATCATAACAATCATACTGAGCACTAATACTTGATTCCGCCCAAAGACACAAGATAATTACAACAAAGTATTACATATGTTTTACTTTTCTTCTTGACACGTCCAGATATGGCATACGAAGGTGTATTGCATCATTTGCATTGAATTTGTATTGTGCAAAATCATAATCTCTTAGCCAAATTTGAGCTGTTGGGGGTAAAAACATCTGTTCATAGTAAGTGGGAACTATACTAAAGGATTTGCATTAAGGAATGGGAGCCTAAAAGAATATTCATCTCTTGTATTTTGTGATGTCAGTGTATTCTTAAAATAAGGAGAGAAACTCACGGATGAAAGAGCGGAAAATGCTGGACAACTTAAGACTCAAGTCTTTACTGCTGAACAAGTAAGGATACAAAGGACCATAATACAGCTAAAAGATAAAGGGGGCATTTATTATCGACTTTCAAACTGAAAACTGGTAGAAATTTCTTTTCCCCTTCCTCCGCCTCTTGCGTCTTACTTATGAAGTGTCGTCATTACACTCATGAGTTCTGTTTTTGGGGGGAAAATTGTGGTGCCGCTTGTGAATCCAACACTTTTCTTGTGCTTTTATTTGACCAACTCTTTCCATGGTGCAGCTTTCGGCACACAATTATCTAGTAGTGTAGATTTGTAACGTGTTAGCCATGGAAAGTAGAAGAAGAGTGAAGAAATCAGGCGATACCCTGAGTATATTTGATGGTGAGCTTTCGAGAATACTAGTTCTCTTTATCAGACATGATGTTATGCATGAAACAGAAAATTCACAGCATTTTATACACACTAGGCAGTGATCATCAAAGGATATTAAAAAAACTTTAAAACCACTAAAAACCTTTGAGGCATGACAAGAGAGCACTGGCTCTTATCTGCTTGTGCCTCCCAGGTCAGAGATAGGAGGTCATGAAGCTGGCATGAATGTTAAGACCACTTTGTAAGGTGTTGAATCTCCTCATTAATTTATACTCTCATTCTTTCCTTTCCCTCTGTGTCTTAAAATGTCCCACGAGAATGTACTGTGCAGCGCCTCACTAAGATTGTGCGCCTGATATGCTGCATGTGCCGCTGCATAGGATTGTGACACAATTTGAATGTTACATCCCCTGCTCAGTCCGAACCAGTTGGATCGTCAGACAGCCTGCCCCCCCCCCCATTTGTGTCGCATGAAAGCTGACGCAGCTGCGCCAAAATCTGATTGTGTGCGACACAATCCCCTGCTAATTACCTGTCACAGCCGCGCAATCCCTGAAAATGTTGAAAAATCTGACTAAAGTGCGGCCACGGACCCTTAGTAAATAAGTCCCAATACCTGTCTAGTCTGCAGTGAGCCATCCACCCCACTAGATATAAAAGATGTAATAAAATGAGCATATACAAACATGTTATCTCTAATTACAAGTACATAGTCAATAGTATAAAACAAATATATAGTACATGCCACAGTTATATAACACATACTATACCATATAAGTAACAAAAACCTGGTGTAGGTGAAGATAGATAAGTCCCCAAGCGTGACCCCCGCCTTCGCCTGGTGGATGCCTCAGGGGTAAATTTGCATGCGTGTTGCAAGCATTAAATATTGTACCAATATGAAATCTCTGACAGCTCACAGCTGATGGACTATAAAAACCTGTCGGTTTTGTGCCTACTGTGCCTGTGCAGATATGCAGGGTGTGTAACCAAACTCCATTTTTGGTATGTAAATAGGTAAGTATATCTGGCAGTGCATTCATGAAGTATTAAATCGATTGCTTATCATTTTTATCTACTCCTAAAATCATCAATTTCACAAACAGAAACGTGTGTCCTTACAAAAATATTACACAAAAAAAAAGGCATATACATCATGCAGTCCAACAACGGACACAAAGGGGCAGATTTATCAAGCAGTCTGAAAGTCAGAATATTTCCAATTGCCCATGGCAACCAATCACAGCTCAGCTTTCATTTTACCAGTGATCATGAATATTTTAAAGGGGAGCTGTGATTGGTTGCCATGGGCAACTGGAAATATTCTGACTTTCAGACTGCTTGATAAATCTGCCCCAAAAAGCCCAATACAAGTCACAATAAAGATACAATACTACGAGTCAGTAGTGCTAAAAATTAAATATTAAATCCCTCCCCAGCTCATCTGATGAATTATAAAAACAATCAGACAACCCATTTAAAGGGTACTGATACCTTCTTTGTTGGAATATGTTTTCAAGAGTTGTGCCTATTTCAAGGCTTGTATGCCAGATTTCAAGCATACAAGCACTGATAAATCTACTCCTTTGACTCTATTGCTGGAAAACACCATGCACTTATTGGCTTTTCTTGGATAACTTCATTTGCTTATAAAGTTATTTAAACCTTACAAGATAATGATGCATCCACAGAGCTGTTTCAGTATTTTGTCACATCCAGCCCATTTTCACATTCCTAAAATGATATAATATACAGCATCCATTCAGTCTTAAAAAGCTGACTTGTTCAAAACCCTCACACAAGATGGGCTTTGCTTTAAAATAGCAATACAGAAAACTATTATAATTGTATAAAGGAATAGTGCATATGATAATAAACTTTTTAATATATACATTTTTGAGAAATCTTTTCATTTCTCAGTAAGAATCTTCTTTGGGCAAGAGAAACATGACTAACTCCTTTAGACACTGCCTCCCCTGCTGAGCTCTGTTATGGTGGCCTCCGTTTTCCTCACACTCCTTGGCCCTGGTATAAACCTGCTTGAGCAGGTTGGCATCCTCTTGTCTGACAACAGAAAAGTCCGGCAGGCAGCAGGTGCCTCCTATCCCGTCTCTCACCACAAACTTTGGACAATACCTCTTTTACTGGAGTGCGCGGACTGGTCCGGAGCCCAACGATGTATATGTAGATTCACGAAACAAACAGTTTTAAGTCCAGCACACAGCGATGGGTAGAAAAATGACTTATTTTATTATCCAAGTCGTAAAAAACATAATCAGAAAACATACAGCTAGCGTTACAGACCGACGCGTTTCAACAACAACTCCTTCAGCTCAATCCCAACTTTACCCTCTCTCACCTTTCCGTCTTTCAAAGTCCATTCCATCAGCATCCATGCTCCCTCTAACCTCCAACTAGCTGTCATCTGCAGACCCCAATGTTCTGCCGCTACTTTTATTGACCACTTTAATACCTGGCTTCTTTACATTCTCTCATCTGATATACCCTCCATCATCATTGGTGACTTTAACATCTCCATTGATGTAGCTCATTCTGCTATCTCTTAACTATTCTCACTACTTTCTTTGGCCTCTCACATTGGTCCTCCACAGTTACTCACAAAGAGGGCGACACTATATCCACTGACACCTGAGAATAAAGGAACCCCATAAAGTGTCTGATGACTTAACTCTTTATAGGCAATTTTTTGACATCAGGTGAACTAGTATGGAAAGAGTTAATGTTTAGCCTGCTGTCCTTATCTCTATAGGGAAACTTTCACTTAATGAAGTATAACTAATAAAGATTTCAATTATCTCCTTAAAAATGTGTTTGTAAAATAAAAAGCATAGTTTTAAAGGTTTAGTTATCATTCTTCTTGTGCCTAGTAGCATTTGACTTTTTTGTGACTGTTGCACTGAATTAACTTTTAATGGTCACAAAACTTTTATTAAAGCATTTAGTTGGAGTATCTCGATTCACAACAGATTTATGACATGTGATTTTTCAATAAGTCTCAAATTTAGCCGCAAATTCACTTCAGTCTCCTCCTGGAGTAGGAAATATTGAGGACCCGGTTACGTAAAGATTTGCTAATTTTTTGTGATTGATCAGCTGATCAGTAAGAGGTTGACTAACAAATAAAAAGTTGCTTTTTGTAATGTGACCAAAATTCATAGCTATTAATAATCACAAAATCCTGGTAAGTAAATGCATAAGTATCCCCCTCCCACTTTAGTTATTACTAGTACACACGCAGTTGGTTTTATATATCTGGCAAACAACTAGGCACATGAAGATTAATTGGATGTCGTCATGGTTGTCTAGATGGTCTAGATCTTGTTTAGTCAATTTTCTTTCAAAACTATGCAAAAATGGTGAATTAATGCTGCAAACAAAACATGAATTGCAAGTAACAGTCAGGTGATGGATAAGAGAAAATGTATAAATCACTGTCTAATCAGTCGATCAGCTTTAACAAGTGTAAGGACTCTGGAGACTCCGACATCAAGTGCAAAAGCTGAGATTTGGTCAGATTTACGTGTAAATATTTTCTAGAATTACTGCTTGCTGTAAGAACCAAGTGTTGAAACTGTACAAAAACTTGTTAAATATCATATTAATAAAGCATTTAACCCCTTCCCGACGCCGGGGGCCGAGCCCTCTCCATAGCCGGTAAGTCTTTGCTGCATATTGCAAAGGCTTACAGGTAACACCCGCGATCGGTGCTAGTACCGCATTGCCGGCGGCTTCAAAGAGATGGGGCCGCATGGGCGCCGCCATCTTGTCGTGGATCGCTGCTCCCCGATGACGTCACGGGGAGCGGCGATCTGTCGCCATGGTAACCTGGGTGTTCCGAATACCCGAGTCTACTTCGTTTTAACCCATGCATTACAATGTGCTAATTGCACATTGTAATGCATGGGGAGTAAAATCCACATATACTGCCATACTGTAGTATGGCAGTATATGATAGGATCGATCAGACTACCTAGGGTTAGAGTACCCTAGGGAGTCTGAAAAATAGTAAAAGTAAAAATAAAAAAAAGTTTAAAAAAAAAATTATAATAAAAAAACCTAAAAATTCAAATCACCCCCCTTTCCCTAGAACTGATATAAAAATAAATAAACAGTAAAAATAATAAACACATTAGGTATCGCCGCGTCCAAAAATGCCCGATCTTTCAAAATATGATAATGTTTTTTCACTACGTTTAACCCCGTAACGGAAAATAGCGTCCAAAGTCGAAAATGGCATTTTTTTGCCATTTTGAAAAATATAAAAAAATTAATAAAAAGTGATAAAAGGTCGCACAGTCCCAAAAATTATAGTAATGAAAACGCCATCAAAATTCGCAAAAAATGACACTATCCCCAGCTCCGTACACCAAAGTATGAAAAAGTTATTGGCCCCAGAAGATGGCAAAATAAAAAAAAAATATTTTGGACAGGAGGTTTTAATTTTTTTAAATGTATGAAAACATTATAAAACCTATACAAATTTGGTATCCACATGATCGTACCGACCCAAAGAATAAATTAGACATGTCATTTGGGACGCAAAGTGAAAGCTGTAAAATCCAGGCCCACAAGAAAACGTCACAAATGTGGTTTTTCACCATTTTCACTGCATTTGGAATTTTTTTCCCGCTTCCCAGTACACAGCATAGAATATTAAATACCGTCACTATGAAGTGCAATTTGTTACGCAGAAAATAAGCCATAACACAGCTCTTTATGTGGAAAAATAAAAAAGTTATAGATTTTTGAAGTTGGTGAGTGAAAAATGGAAGTGAAAAAACTAAAAAAGGCCAAGTCGTTAAGGGGTTAATGGGTTGGCCACTTTACCTCATGCATTTATCTTCATATATTAATGAAGCCTCCCTCCCGAAGCCACAGCACCGAGGATTAAAAATGCGAAGAAGTCTTTATTGGTACATCGTCCAGGCATAAAAGAGCAACGTTTCGATTCTAATGCGAATCTTTTTCTAGCATAAAAAACATGACCATGACAAACATATATATAGGGAAACTAATAATGACATCATTTCCTCCAGTGACGTGAACAAAGATTATAAATACAATATTATCATGTAAATTCATATTCTTAAATATATATAAACATTATCATTCAAAAGTGCAATCTATTGTGCAATACAGTGTGAATTAAATAAATATGGAGCCTAAGCACAGCTCCACACGTGTATCCCATTAGTGTCACGATCTTAGAATCCTCAGCGTGATCGGAGCCGTCTGTTCCTACTGCGCATGCGTGGCTGTTGTGGTAGTCAGGACAACGCACCTCCTGTATATTATTTCCGAACTGGAGTACAAAAACATCGGAGGGGCGGAGACAGGGAAAGATCATTAAAACGACTTGAACTTGAACTGGATTCGCTTGAACCAAATGGGCTAAACAGGGAATTTAAGATGGGAGGCTTTATCTAAATTCTATCTAAGGATACATGCATTCTGTCCGTAATAATATGATTTTTGACCTATTTAAATTTCTGTACCCAGTGATTTTTTGGATCACTGTTCTTTTGCTTTTAATGTATATGATTATACACAATACTCACATGTTAAATCACCCTTATATGTTTTTCTTACAAATATATTTTATGAATTTATGACTTCACAGATTGGTATATACCGATCTATCCTCATGCATGGATCCAGCCCTCCCTCTGATTGGGACTACTACGTGATCTAGGTAATAGTATGGTGTATCAACTTGGACCCCCTTTTTTTGTTTGATTTTTCTATAGTATGGAGGTGTATGTATGTCTACTCTATTCAAGAAGAGTCACTATATGGTGACCATCAGTATAACTTGAGCCTTCATGGATGGTTACACATGGACTAATATGTGGACATAAGAACTAAATACGTTATCTGTATACAATTTGGACCTATGCGGTTTGCTCAGTAGGGATATATTCCCATGGTGTCCTTTGGAATTTCACTGACATGTCCTTTATGTACAGTCCAACTAGTTTGCCTATAGTACCAAAATGCAAAAGGGTTGCACACTTCTCTGATATAACTTGGCTAAAATTTGGCCCTGGTAGTCTATCTATGTTGTAAATCCCCTTAGGTACCTTTTAAGCCAGAGCTGTGTATATGGGATGGATGAGTGGACCTCCGAATTTACTATTTTATAACTTTTTTAACATCAAAAACTTCTTCTTCTTTTTGGGGATCCATTTGGAGACCGTATAGTGTCCACACGTGGTACTCCCAGATATAGAACTTAACCAATGTATTATTATGTACCCGATATTGTATATATATTTTCTTTGAAATACAGCTTTATTTTTAGGTGCATATCGTCTGTATATATATACATTTGTGATCTTTTTCTAATACACCGTCTAGTATACTTACCAAATATGTTTGTCAACGATGGCGCCGTGGTTCTTGTCCTTTTGGACACTCAGGGAATCACATTATCGGAGTTTGGGTCATGTGATCGGAACAGTGATCACGTGATCGGAACAGAAGAGGCCGGCAAGTAGTCTGGAAATAATATACAAGGAGGTGCGTTGTCCTGACTACCACAACAGCCACGCATGCGCAGTAGGAACAGACGGCTCCGATCACACTGAGGATTCTAAGATCGTGACACTAATGGGATACACGTGTGGAGCTGTGCTTCGGCTCCATATTTATTTAATTCACACTGTATTGCACAATAGATTGCACTTTTGAATGATATAATGTTTATATATATTTAAGAATATGAATTTACATGATAATATTGTATTTATAATCTTTGTTCACGTCACTGGAGGAAATTATGTCATTATTAGTTTCCCTATATATGTGTTTGTCATGGTCATGTTTTTTATGCTTGAAAAAGATTTGCATTGGAATTGAAACGTTGCTCTTTTATGGCTGGATGATATACCAATTGCCAGGCTTAGAGGTTGTGGATCCTCTGAACCACTGCGGACGATGGCACAAGCCACTACCTGGGACCGGAGTCTAAGTGGCACCCGGTTTTCACCAGAGCCCGCCGCAAAGCGGGTTGGACTTGCTGCGGCGTGGTACCACCAGGTCGTTCCACAGGCGTGACTTGTCCGCAGTGGCAGCCAAGGTCGAGGTACAGAATCGGCAGGCAATCTCGTAGTCGGGGTCAGGCAGGAGGTCAGGACGGGCAGCACAGGTTCGTAGTCAGAGTCGTAGCAACAGGTCAGGACAGGCGGCAAAGGAGCGTAGTCAGAAACGGAACTGGGGTCACAACAGGAAATCTCAAGAACAGCACAAGGCATCAAATACAGCTTTCTCTAGGGCGCAAGGCACAAAGATCCGGCAAGGGTAACAGGAAGAGGCAGGGTTAAATAATTAAAGGGAAAAGGCCAGCGCCAATTAGTGGCGCGCTGGCCCTTTAAATTTACAGAACTTGCCGCGCGCGCGCCCTAGCTGTCGAAGGGGACGAGGAAGCTGCGGAGGGAGCCGACGCCGGAGGGGCAGGAGCCGGGACCCGTGAGTAGCGCTTGCGGCGCGCTGGCGGGGGACCGACGGCACGGGCGAGCGGATCGCGGGACCACCCGTGACACCAATAAAGACTTCTTTGCATTTTTAATCCTCGTTGCTGTGGCTTTCTCCTTCCAATATGCCATATATGAATTTTTGAATGCCTGAACTTCCAGCTGCGAGCACCAACCCCCAAGAGGAATTACTTTGGATTGCTGCCCCTTCTTTCTATTTTCTGACTTTTACCTCATCATCCAGACATTCCTGACCATAAAATGGTCATGTGATCCCTATCTGTCCATGAACAATCGCCATGCCATGACTTTATTCTTATATTCATGAATACTTTCATAAGGTCCTGGCAGAGGGATTGTGTATGGACAGATAGAGATAACATGACCCTCCATCTGTGGCCATCTTATGGTCAGGAATGTCCGGCTGATGAGGTTAAAGACAGGAGGCTTCACTTTACATATCAATAAAGTGGAGCAGAACTTTTAATAGATATATACAGGTAAATTACCTAATATCCTGCCCCCCACTTATATTAAGAATAACTTAATACATAGGGAATAACTTAAGATATGACAGCTTTTACCCAAAAAGGACACTATTTTAAAGCTTTTTACCCAGCTTTACAAACCATTAGTAAGACTAGACAATAAATAGACGTTCAAGATGTGCTAGACTTAACATCCAACCATAGCAATTGTAAAAGTTGTGTCTATTAGACAATTTCAGTAAATCTGGCCTAGTATGCCAGTTTGAAGACATATAGGGGCATTTATCAGGACTTGTACAAGCCATGAAATGGAGGGGCATGAAAGGGGTGGCAGAGTTGGCTGGTACAAGGTGTTCCTATAATCCGCACCAGTTTTATGTAGCAGTTACAGTAAATCTGGCGGGCCAGGTTATCCGGGCTCATCTTTTTCCCATCCAGCCTTGTGGTGAAAAAGGGCCATTAAGTCACAAATTCCATGCCATGAGACAAGAGTTTCAGCTTTTTCATGCCTTGAACACCAAAAGTCTTCTGCACAAATCATGATACATCTGCCCCAATTATTTCAAACATTAAAGGGGTTGTCCATTTCATTATCAGACCAGCCTAACTTTTTAACAACCCAATGATAAAGTACCTGACCTATGACAACTCCGATCACTGTCCATTATAGACCTAAACACCACAGTGTAGACCTAAAAGTTGTAATTACAATCAATTGCAATTATTGTAATACTTTAAATATATATTATTTTTTAAATTCACATTTTAAAAAGTCATCTAAAAAATCTCTAAAATAAATAACTTTTTTAATTGAGCGTTGCATAAAATCAGAAACCGTGCATGGATTGGTTATTCACACAACAGTAATAACCTGAAGACTTAATATAACAGGTTATTTGGTGTTAACTGTAAACTGTGTAAAAATATCTGTTCTGTTGTGATTATTTAATCAGTTATTTATGTGATTTCATAAGCTAAACCTGGAAAATGCATGCATTATACAAGGACTGACTTGTAAGGTGTCAATTACAGAACACTGTTGATGAAGCAATAATGTTTGGTATAATTCACATGACCGCCACCATCGTGCCTCCTAAGGATTTTTTTTGTGTGTATTTATCAGGGCGTACAAGCACTGAAATAAACACAATTCCTGGCACACCACAAGGTTAAGGCGCATTTATGAATTGACAATTGCGTAGCCGTCCACTAGATAGATAAGGCCAGAGCCTCTTGATAGATCTGGTACACAGGAGGGGAGGTGGCAGGAACATCAACACAGATGCACCATGTGCCAGCACATGATAAATAACCCCCCCATGTTAACATCTTGTATTGTGTGAGGGGCTACATATACACTTGGGACATGTGTTGGGCTTCATATACACTGGGGACATATGCTAGGGTATATATATAGAGAGAGAGAGGGGATGTACTGAGCTTCATATACACTAGGAGCACGTGCTGGGCTACTTATTTACTGGGGGTATTTGTTGGGCTTCATTCATATACACTGCGGGCATGTGCTGGGTTGCATATATACTGGGGACATGTGTTGGGCTTCATATACACTGGGGGCATTTGCTGGGGTACATATATACTTGGGGAATGTGCACTTTACAGTAAGGGGTACAATTTTGCATGTCTGCCTAGGGCAACAAAATACATTATCCCAACCCTGGTCGACAGCAGATCATCTGAGGCTTATTTACTAAGGGTCCTGGGGCCACATTTTCAGCGGTTTTCCCTACTTTTCGGGGATTGCGCCGGGGGGCGGGCCATCAGACGATCCGACGGATTTGGACTACGCGCGGGATTTAACATTTAAATTTGTGTCACAAGCCAAGCACTTACATGCACCAGGAAGAAGAAGGTGAACTCCGGTGGACCTGATCGGGGAAGCGACACATGCAGGAAATCGGGCGCACAATCTTCATGAATCACGGCAGAGTTCATCCTCGTCTAACAGTCCGGATCGGGGATCGTGCAGGGACTGGGTAAGTAAATGTGCCCCACTGTGTCTAAAGTATTGATCCCTTACCACAAAACATCTTTGTCCGCCCTGATAATCTTTAGCTTGGCTTTAGCTTGCTCATATAATAAACTCATTTTTTTACAGTTGCTTATAACTGTTCTATTTTAATGTAAAAAAGGAGAAAGTAACAAGTATAGCAAATAATATCATCCTAAAAAATGAATCTTCTTGGTTATTACACAATGTTGTATGCTTACACAAAATAACTACACTATTTAAAGGGAACCTGTCACCAGGAAACCCATTTTTAGCACTCCCCCACTCCCCACAGAGCATAGTACATACGCTGCCAAAGTGTTTTCGTATTAAAAATTGTTTTTACAGAAAAAAAGATATGTTATATTGTACCTTTCATTTGCATCTGTTGTGTGACTAGGCAGTCGTCACCTGGGAGGGTCTGGAAAGAAGCAGTTCCCCCCCACCCTTGGGGAACAGCTTCTCCATGTGACCTTTTCAAATATATGTAAACCCCCATCACTTGGCTTAGCGACGCCCCCTGCTCCTCTACAGCCAATCCCGAGTGTGGGGAGTTATTCATATATTTGAAAAGGTCACATGCTTCCCAAGGGTGGGGGGGGGGAACTGCTCCTTTCCAGCTCCTTCCAATTGGCAACTGCCTAGTCACACAGCAGATGCTAATGAAAGGTACAATATAACACATCTTTTTTCTGTAAAACCAATTTTTTATACAAAAACACTTTGGCAGTGTATGTACTATGCTCTGTGGGGACTGGGGGAGTGCTAAAAATGGGTCTCCTGGTGACAGGTTCCCTTTAACTTTTTACTACTTGCTGTATTGACAGTGTGCTCAGTCCATGATGCATTTAACGCATATGCTTCAAAAAGCATTGCTACAGCTGGAGAGAGATTTGCCTAAAAACTGTTAACACAATGTTACTGCATGTATTAACAATGTGTTAACGCATCTATTTATTAAAGCAGTGTTAACTCTTGTTAAGCATGTGTTATAAACGCCACCTGTCAATGCACCCTTAGGGTGGTGACACACATGGCGTTTTTAGGCAGTTTTTGGGCCATTTTTAGTTAGTGCATTTTCAGATCTTGACAGGTTTGACCAATTTTCTTAATTCAAACTGGTCAAAAACACATGCATTTTTTAACGCATACATTTTTTTCCAATCTGAAAACGCATTACTAAAAACGGCACAAACACGGCCTAAAAACGCCATGTGTGTCACCACCTTTAGGGGACAAAATACACTTTGGGGAATGGAAATCCAGCTCTTATAATCAGCAAATTGCCTAAGTGTATGGGACGGGAGACATCTAACACATGATTTGGGAGTGCCCGGTGATTAGGAACTATTGGTGTGCTCTACATACATAACTATAATAGAAATTATGTTTAGCTATGCTTTCCATCTGTGTTCTTGGGTTGTTTTCTTAAAGGGGTATTCCCATCTGGGCATTCACATTTAATTTAATTCATTTTCCACATGTAAACATGTTAAGGTAATTTCTCATAATGTTGCCATGCTGTCCCTTAGAAACGAGAACGCTTCCTCAGATACGACCACCAGAGACTCTGGCAGCAGTGGCCAGACATGGCTAAGTCCTGCCTGACCACCAGGAGTCAAGGTTCATTACCACAGTCTTGTTTCTAAGGAACCATATGACTACATTTATGAGAAATTATCTTCACACAGGTCATTTTTTAAATAACATCTAATTGAAGAAATGTTTATATATGGCAGATTAATGAAATTGAATGTCACTGCCTGATAAGAATATCCCTTTAAATTGTTACACTCCTCAATTGGAAACCTTCAAATGTTTCCTCTGTAAACCAATAGGTGTCAATGTAAATGAAGACCTCCCACTAAAACAGCTCCTCTAAGGGGATGACTTTTAGTGTAATTTATGTAAATTTGGGATGTGTGGTTGGAACTCTTTGAGGGTCATTTAAAAACCCTGATCCTAACTAATGGGTTGGCTTTTGGACACAATGGGGCACATTTACTAAGGGTCTGTGGACCGCATTTTCGTCGGGTTTCCTGACTTTTTCCGTTTTGCACTGCATTTAACTGGGGTTTTTGGTGCATGCAATTGGATTTTGGTGCAAACACGCCGTCTTCTTGACAATAATTCTTAAAAAAGTAACCATCTAGGTAGATTAAGTCATCTGTAATGTATGAGTAGAATTGTTGGGATTCCTTTTTCGGTATAACTGAAGAGCCTTTTTCAATACCTGGATATTGTTTTATGTTCTTGAGTTTCATACTTTTTTGGCGTCCTCATTTATTTCAGTTTTTAGAATTAAATATCTTCTTTGTTTTTCTTGACTGTCAGCCCTGATCATGAAGGATTGTTCAGCTAGGCCACTGATAAAAACACAAGTGCTCCTTTGTCGGGCCATGAGTGATTGTTTGAATGAGTGCCGAGCAGAAAAACAAGTATCAAAGACAAAGTGCTGCGCTCAAGACCCTCAAGACAAAAGATCAATTGACTTCCTCTATGAGTTTTTGTGCCAAACATGTAAACACATCTTCTTACTATCTTTAAAGCATGAAGTACGCCAGCTTGTTAACATGTTGGGTGTAACTGTGGAGCTAACAAGCCTATAAATATCATTATGCAGATCTCTGGTCCTGACACAGGAGATCAGCTGTTCGTGAATAATCCAAATCAGCAATTGGCTTTTTAAGCTTTTTGTATCAATTGGGATTTGAAACCATTTGCTTCTTATAAAGAGTTTAATGCTGAAAGCAGGCATGTTGTATCTTCTTCAGAACCAAATTTAAAAGTAGTGAATATATTTATTACTATTATTTCATGAAGACAATAATTAGGTGTCACTATTACCTACGACTCAGCGGGTCTACAGTGATATTAGGGATTTACAATGTAAAGAGAAAGTCATTGGGAATTATGGACAAATATATTGGAAATGTTACATGGGCAAGATTACAAATAATAACCAAAGATTAAAGAGAACGTGTCACCTGGAGCTCCTTGTTCTGGCTCCCCCATGTCCCCATAGAGAATAGTATACACATTGCCAAAGAGTTTTTATAGTAAAACTGGCTTTTTCTGAAAAAATGATTAGTTAGATCAATGCTTATCTTTCTGTAAGCAGAGCCATATTCCTAGTCCCATGGGAGTGGCCAGTAAGGAGCCCCCCCCCCCCCATCCTCGGGAAACCGCTCCATAATGCTTTGATTTCAAATTTGAAAAACTCCCATGTTCCCTATATTTCATCCCTTCCCCCCTCGCTTGCTCCTTCAGGATGTCATAAATATCTGCCCCACTCCTCACTGGCCACTAGGGCCATATCTCTGCATACAGAAAGGTAAACTTTGATCTAATTGATCTTTTTTTTGGAAAAACTATAAAAACTCTTAGGATATGTGTACACTATTCTCTATGGGGAAATGAGGGAGCCAGAAAAAGGACTCCTGATGACAGGTAACTCCCAGAGCGTTTGTAAAGTTTTTAGTATTGTCACAATGAATAAAAATGAATTTTGATGAGCAGCATAAAGTGGAATTTTCTACAAAGGGATTGCCAAGTTCTGTCTCTGAAGTCAGAAGCAGGTAAATATTTTCAGGTTCTTTCAGGCGTGTGAGAAGCATAATTTTAGACAGAACTCAGTTTTTATCTGCATGCAACTTAGCATCACTGAGTGCACCAGGAGCTAGGCTATGTTCTTTTCTTGTAAATTGAGATAAGCAGATGTCCCCCTGACCAATCAAAGCTATGGCTCTCTCTGCCCCCTTCTTCAAGCTTCTGCCTGCAGACTACGAAGCTGGAGGGAGTGCAGAGGGCTTTAAATTTGGATTTTGGGCACCTAGAATCTCAGGGGTTTTTTTTATAAGAAAGAGATGAATCTCCTCTTATATGAATCTAGAATTGTGTTTCTAGTTACCAGGCAAAAAAAAAAGATATTAACTGTTAAATTGCAGTCGGGAGTGATTTTTATATATAAAAATGCACCAAAAATTTTCACTTTAAATGTGAATATCTCTAGATCCTTGGCACCACAGAAACACAATTTTAGATATGAAAGAAAAAAATTCTCTTTGAGAGGAAAAAACCTGAGACTCTAGGTGCCAGGGATCCAAAGTTATGGCTTATAGAATTCAGGAGGTATCACATAGGTCCTCAATCATAGAGGTGCCCCTTGGGAGGATGTATGTAATATGTCCTTGTAAGGGACAAAGTTCAATATCTTTTCTTTTTGTTGAAAATAAGCAGTATTCAATTTGCCACATCAAGTTTTTCTAATGTTTCGTATAAAATTCTGATAATGTGTAAGGAAGGAGGAATAAAGCTTGGCAATTACCAAATCAGTGTTCAAAAAACTTCTTTTATTGCAGAGGCATCAAGACAGGGTGCTGCCTTGCCAAGGCGACAGGCCGTTTGGAGTGTGAGAACGCGCTTCCTCAAGCCTACTGACGTCAGCCATGCAGGTTTACGCAGAACATACAGTATTGAAAAGAACATAAGCACAGAATAAAAGGAAATTACCAGGAAATTTAAATGCATTTAACGTCCCGCACAGCTGACGTCAGTTCTCACGTGTGAAATGGCCCATCGTCTTGGCAAGGCAGCACCTCACCCTGTCCTGATGCTTCTGCAAGTCTTTGGAACACTGATCCGGTGATTGCCACACTTTATTCCTCCTACTTACAAATGATCGATCCTGCTTGTGGATGTGCACCCCGGACTGTCTTTGCTTCCCGGGCGCCTGGTTTCTTGTTGTGTTGTGTAGCTGCTGATTGGGAACTCGTGTTGCAGTGTCAGCAGTGCCGACTATTTTCTCTTATTTTCTACATAATTCTGATAAACTTTGAAAATTTCCTTTGCAGAAAATATAAAATATTGATTGGTAATTAGAGGATGGCTATGATTAGAATCATCTTTCATGTTTATAGTATTGACATATTTTGCAGACTTGTCCAGAAAATATATTCATTTACATTAGCTACGGTCTCAGTGGAGTTTCTAATCTAATAAGATATGTATTCAGCAATTTATACAAAAATATCAAACACAGAAGAGGTGCAAATTTTCCATTACAGGCAGTCCCCGGGTTACATACAAGATAGGGTCTGGAGGTTTGTTCTTAAGTTGAATTTGTATGTAAGTCGAACCTGTATATTTTATAATGGTAGCTCCAGACAAAAAAATTTTTGGCCCCAGTGACAATTGGAGTTTAAACATTTTTTGCTGTAATGGGACCAAGGATTATCTATAAAGCTTCATTACAGACACCTATCAGCTGGTCATTGTAGTCTGGGACTATAGTAAAGCATTCTGAAAGCTTCACCAGAGGTCAGAGGGGTCTGTCTGTAACTATGGGTTGTCTGTAAGTCGGGTGTCCTTAAGTAGGGGACCGCCTGTATAGTATTTCTCTATTTAGGCTTCACTCCTGGTTTTGGCTTTCAAATAGTGATTCCCGATTGTGATAAAAAATATGCAAAAGGAATGAGGCCTTAGACAATATTGTTCTCAGATCCTGCATATGATGTTATAGTGTGATGGTATAATAATTCTGTGATTAAAAATATATGGGGGGACATTAATCATAGTGGGTCTCAGGTTCGCCTATTTTTGCACCTGGTTTGTTCTTTTTTTTGGCTTATGATTTATGATGGATCTAGTGCTGCCTTAGTAAATGCAATTTGGAATTGTCACATGTCCGATTCATTAGCACCTAATTTTGCGCAAAATTTGCCTCTAATTTTTACCCTACCAAGTACATCTCATTTGAGACTAATAATGGAATGAGATTCACAAAAGGTGACAGGACGTTCAAGGTTTAATTTTTACACAAAAAAGTGAAGTTTTTTGGAAGTGCATTTTTGCTCCTTTTTTGCGACTTTTTAGGTGCAAAATAGTAATAGATGCCGTGCAAACATTTGTATTGCAGCCTCTCACTATGTCAGATAAGGCGCAGGGACTCAAAACCACTAAGTGCCGAATTTTGCTGTGCGCCAGAAAATGGTGCATAAATGCGCCAAATTAACAAACTGGTGCACATTTACTTACCCGGTAAATTCGTGTTCCAGCGACGGCTTCTCCGACGAGCGTTCGGGTCTTCCGGGGATTCATGAAGGTCCTGGGCCCGATATCCAACAGGTGTCGTTGCTGCGCTGAGGTCCACCGAGGTGCGTCGGAGTTCACTGATCTCTTCCTGGTGCATGTAAGTATGGCGCGTGCGACCAATTTTTTTAAAAAAATACGGCGGTTTTTACAAATCCGCCGGGTTTTCCGACGGCCACGCCCCCCGATTTCCGTCACATGCAACCTGGCGCGATTGCGCAAAAATCCGATCGCGTGCGCCAAAATCCCATCGGAATTCGGTGCAAAACGGAAAAAATACCAAAACCCGACGGAAAAACGTGAATCGGCCGTTAAAAAATGTACCCCATTGTGTCAGATTTTTGCAGAAAAAATACTAGAAACAGTCTAAAAAAACTATGACTAATGTCCCCCATATTGTATTAAGTCAACTACAGTAGTTACTATTTACCATAAGCTGTGAGAGGCGTAATTTTCAACTGTGGTCCAATCCAGGCATTAGAGCTGCCCCAAAGCCACAAGGGCATACCAGTCTTTTTTTGGCAACATACCCTAAAGGGGATGTCCATTTTTCTACAAATAAATGTTATTGTTTTATAAGGAAAATTTATACAATTTTCCAATTTACTTATTTTATTTACTAAATTCCTTTCATTCCATAGGAAGCTTCATTATTTATTTCCCGTGGATAAACCCTGGTCCCTGTTCTTGTGATGTCACACAGGTTTGTTGTAATCAAGTAAAAAAAAAGTTAAAAAAAATAATATATATATATATTTTTTTTTTTTTCTTTTGACACAAAGGACTATGCACTGCTGAACACATGCATACAAGACTTACACATCTGCTAGATTATTGAAAAGATGACAACTAAGTTCAAGTACCCAAAAATATTATAAATTACCTCCCTAAAAAATTATGTTGCCTTTACAAGAGACAAAAAGAATAATTGCTCAAAAGAAGACTGCAATCACAGTCAGTTATTCAATTATACCTTGTGCTGGGCCTGAGGGGAGGATCATGACTCCAAATTCTAGCAAGGTCCTAGGAATACAATGAAAATAAGTCTGTGGATTATTGAAAGAATTTGCTTTGACTGGAGTATTCCTTTAAAAAAAAAATATTTTTTTGTCTAAAAGTCATAAAACATTAAAGAATGATATAGATTTGGTATTACTGGAATTGTAGAGGCATGTACTGTAGAGTCCCGGTAAAATGTTATTTATACCTCAAAATGGGAGGGGCAGTCTCATCCGCCAGTTGTGTCAAATTTGCGACTTTTTGTTGACTTTTCACTAACCCACTCCACTTTTCACCTTAGACAACTTACTCCGGATTTATCATGTGAATCCAGATGGGCAAGATAGATTTATGGGGCCCGACTGTACAAAAACTCACAAAATCAGACACCAATTCACTCCAGTCCCTCCTACTATAGAAAAAACTTAGGAACTAGCTGATGATGGTGCCCGCCAATGATGGTGCCCCCGTCCCGTGGCACATGCCAAATCTATCAGGACGCTCCTGCCCCGAAATAAGTCCCATTGGCTATGAGGTCTGGCTTGGTGTAGAATTGTGCATATTTAAGGCAGTCCAGCAGCAACGCCCCATGCCAACCGACAGCATGAACCAACACCAACAAAGTCCCATATCCACTGCAAAAATGAATACCCCATGTGACACATTTATCAAGTTGTCTAGGACACTATAACACTATAACACTATAATAAATCTGGTGTATAAAAGAAATCTAAACAACTGCTTCATCATCCAGTCAGCGCCTGCACCACCCATTTTAGATCTGACACCTGGAACAATCCTAATAGTAAGGCAAACACTGACTACTTTGTAATGGAACAGACAATTAGATAAACAAGTATGAAACAATCCATTAAAAAGTATGTAGTGTAAGTAAGCTGCATGTTGTGTAGCCTTGTGCTTCCAAAAATGAGGGCCCAAATATTTTTTTAGAACAAACTTAGAATATATATATATCCGACATGCTTCTGTAAGTGCCGCCTGTGACCCCCAGCTCTGTGACGCTGACCGCTGTGACAGGGTGGCTGCATTAGCATACAGCACGCCGCCCGGTCAGCGCGCACTAAGCCTCTTCTAATAACTGTGAGAGGCGGACTGCCGCGCATGCGCGGCGGTCCCAGGAAGCGGCTCTCTGCGCGCTGACGGGGAAAAAAAACACCTCACACAGTGCGGCCCCCGTATATCCGCCGTATAAGACGACCCCCCACTGTAGCCATTATTTTAAGGGGTTAAAAAGTAGTCTTATACGCCAGTATATACAGTATATTCCCTGTTTCTCCAGAAATAATCCGTTTCTACCCTAAAAATAATCCATAGCTTAAATTCTAGAGTATTGAGAGTACAATTGGAATAAAAACCCTACTCCGAAAATAAGTGGTAGTTACAAACAACTATATATTCTGAACTGTGACACCTAGAAACACATTTCTGGTGTTCTTATTTCATACAAGAATTGTGTTTCTAGGTGCCATTAGAGATATCTACAGTTGTGACACCCAAACTATGTTTCTAGGTGCCACATTCCAGAAATTATATCTTTTTGAAATCTGCAACAGGCAGCATAGAGGAGGGAGCCGACAAGCAAGTAAATTGACATGAGGAGCTCACATAAGGAAAGTGCAATTACAAAACTAGAGGCGAACGGGGTGGTTTATCATATGGCGGTGCTCATGTGCTGGCTTATAATGTTGCGGTGCCTCGGGCACAGGCGGATACATCATTAGGCTTCAGCCTCTTGATGTATGCAGTGCCCGGCTACACAGCGTTTATTTCTACACCAGGTCCTACCTGGCATAGAAATATTCCGGAGCATGTGAACTTTCACCTTTGAAACTTCACTCACTGTATCTTGTGCGGAGGCAAGGGGGAAGGAACACCTCTTGGCGTTGATCTTGAATAAAAGGGGAAATTATGGCAAGTGATGGCCGATCACAAGCATTTGCAATTATTTCAGGGCTTCTATGCTGTTTTCTGGCATAAAACCCTAATAATAACCCCCAAAGAGTCACAAGAAATTCTCAATGGAATTCTGGGTAGGGAGAGTTCTGATGATGTTCCAAAAGATGATGACATGATTATATCTGTATAAATGTTCAAAAACAAATGTGGATTTTTGTTAGTGGATTTTGGAGAAGCATAGTTAGGGGTTTAGTAAAAGTAAGGAATAGCCAAAGTTTTGAATGGGAACATTAGTGCACATTTGTACTTGTTGAAATTACCTTGATGTTAGTACAAGTGAGAGCGGACATGTGGCTGAGCACTGTAATTGCCAAATGACTATCGGCGCTTACACAAGAGGTCATCTATTTCATGGCTAGAAGTGGGCACACTTCTTTTATTTTCATTTTAGTATTTCAATCAGTAAAGAATGGTGCAGGATAAAGGGGTTCTTGAGCGCGATAGTCTCACCAATACTACACAATTACACAAAGCAGCTGCTGGGTCCTTTCTCAACTAATAGAATACTGTACAATTCAGGAAGTCCTTAGAGAATATGGGAGAAATGGGAAAAAAAGTCCCTAACAACTACAGTAAATATATAGCAGGAAAAGTCACAAACCAAACTGTTTTATTTATTATAGAAAATACAAACCAAGCATACAAACAATTACAACGATATAACTTCTAACAGACAAATTTGAGAATAATAACAAACATAAAATTGTGTTCTGATAAACTGTTCCTGCTTATTTCTTATTTTTGGATAAAAACCTGGGAAGAAGAAGAAGTGTGCTGTTCAAATTCCAATAGAGACTCCATTGCCTCTCAGAAAAAATGCAACAAAAATAAGATCTTCCCTTTGAAATCAGCCACAGAAGAAGAGTTTACAATGGAGTCACCTGTGTGGAAAAGAGAAACAATAATAAATAAATAATATCTTGGACATATTGATTCTGTGGGTTTTATAAAAAATAATAATGTGTAAAAAAAAAAAAAACAAGGAAAGCAGGAAAACATAAATAATTCAATTTAAAATTGACAGTTCCTAAATATTTGATGTAATATTGTGCATACTTTCATACTTCACATAAGAAAACGGTAAAAATGTAATAATAAAGTTGTTTGTTTACTAAGTTTAATTGTGCCTATTTATTTACCTATAGCTATACAGGCGGTCCCCTACTTAAGGACACCCGACTTACAGACGACCCATAGTTAAAGACGGTCCCCTCTGCCCACTGTGACCTCTGGTGAAGCTCTCTGGATGCTTTACTATAGTCCAGGGCTGCAATGATCAGCTGTAAGGTGTCTGTAATGAAGCTTTATTGATCATCCTTGGTCCAATTACAGCAAAAATTTTTAAAACTCCAATTTTCACTGGGGCAAAACATTTTTTTGTCTGGATCTACCATTATAAAATATACAGTTCCGACTTGCATGCAAATTCAACGTAAGAACAAACCTACGGACCCTATCTTGTATGTAACCCGGGGACTGCCTGTACTCAAAAAAAGATCAATATAAATATAAAAGATAAATAGATACAAACATAAAAATCCACACCAGCACAGAAAAACATATAAAATGTAGGTGTCCGCCAACAGAAAGAGAGTCCATGTAAAATAAAGAAGGAAGGATGAGCGCACTCCAAAAATAAGTGAAACAAAATCACCTGATTTGATAGAAAAGATTGATGATAGACAATAGATAGATGATAGATAAACAGATAATAATCTTTGTTTATATAGCGCCATCAAACTTTACAAATGAATAGATAGATAAGTAGATATTGCAGAGAATGCAGATAAATAGACAGACAGACAGATAGATAGATAGATAGATAGATAGATAGATAGATAGATAGATAGATAGATAGATAGATATTAGATAGATATGAGATGGATAGATAGATAGATATGAGATAGATAGATTTTTCGTTTAAATACCTTTCAACCCCATGGTCTAAATATGGACTACTGCTTGGGGAGTACAGGCAGTCCCCGGGTTACATACAAGATAGGGTCTGAAGGTTTGTTCTTAAGTTGAATTTGTATGTAAGTGGGAACTGTATATTTTATCATTGTAATCCCAGACAGAACTTTTTTGGTCTCTGTGACAATTGGATTTTAAAAATGTTGGATTGTCATAAGAATCAATATTAACACTAAAGCTTTATTACAGACGCCTGTGATAACTGTTACAGCTGATCATTGTAGCCTAGGACTAAAGTACAATAAATTACCAATATCCAGAGGTCGGTTTGTAACTAGGGGTCGTATGTAAGTCGAGTGTTCTTAAGTAGAGGACCGCCTGTATTCTACAATGATTTGTAGTGTCCATGTACATCACTGGATATTTCCTTTCTATGATATGTATCCTTTAAACGTATAGCAAGTGATTACCAGTTCTAGTACAAATGCCAATTATTTTCTAATTCTTTTATTTTCTTCTGTTCGCAGATTGGCTATATTCTTACAAGTTTATGAAACACCTCTTAGGATAAACGTTTTCTCCAATCTGTGGATCTACATCTTGATCTCCTATTTTTCCGCCATTTTTTTCATCCATTCTTGTGTGACTACTGTTTGACATTATATATGTGTCTTTATATTCTGCAGGGATTAGTTATTTACTTATTCACCATTATGCCACGTATATGGGCCAATATTAGTGTCTGCAAGCCCCCAAACCAATTGCAATTTTCTGCATGTGACCAGTTTTATTACCAGTTTATTCTGTGTGGGCAGGGTGATCATAATAGTTGGCCCACTGCACACGTTGGAATTACCACCCTTGGGGATGAAGCATAGTCCCGTTAAATGGTCTATATACTGTAATGTGCTCATAACCTCTTAGATCGAGAGGCATGGTACTTTATAATACTTTACTTTATAATAATTGATCCATTTTATGAATATATTCCTCATTTTATCTGGTGTTAGAAATACATCGTACATTCTTTCTGTCAAGCAGTGGCCATGCATGGCTTTTATTCATATTTTTATGGGTAGAATATTGTTGGCTTTTTCCTTTTTCGTTATGTTGTTGTGATCGTCCCCAGGCCATACAGCTTGAGTACAATTTTCTGGCGCATGCGCATAATGATACTGGTACATGTGGCTCTAATGGCGCGGGCCATTTTGGCGTATGCACATTAGAATGTTTGAGACGGTGATGCACGCGTCTTATAAGAACAATATGGGAAAACAAATGGAGGCACGTTCCAAACACCTATTTTAAACACCTATTCACACACTGTTCAGTAACTCACACTTTTTCACAGAAAAAGGTCACACTGTTTATATTCATGATATATTTGTCTCAATGTGTATACAATGATTATTATGATGATACATATAAATTGTATAATGTAATTTATGGATATGTTTTTATACAATTTATGTAAATTATGGAGTTTGCACTTTATGACACGCCCACTTGTATTCATTGTTGTATCATGTATATCCTAATTAAACCCACTGGGTTCATTTGTTAAATTGCTTGAAGAAGGTGGTTCACACCGAAACGTCACCACTGTCTCAATAAACTTCACCTCTTTGATATTTTTGGAAATCCAGAAGGCTGCCCGCTTTTTATCCATTTAGATAGATAATATACAAAAAAATAAATAGTTTCAAGACAGAGGATATTTGATAGATAAATGATAAATTGATAGATAATAAATAGACAGATAGATAGATGGTATATAGTAGACAGAAAGATGTATATAACATAGATAGATAGATAGATAGATAGATAGATAGATAGGGCCACATTTATCACTTTTGTGCGTAGTAGTTGCGCCTAAGTTTTGGGCGCAATTTTGGCACAGTTAAGGTGCAATGTTAGATTCGGGTACTTACATGTGATCCTGCTACAAGCTCCTCTCTGCTTCTCCCACATCCCAGAATGAAGATAACACTCACAGCAGCACCCAGGTGTGTGACACCCAGCACCCAATGACCTCCTCAGCAGGGGCTTCTCCTGGAGGGGGTCCCCCAGTGCTGGTCTCCTGCTGCACCCCTGTAATTCTGCACAGTATCCCCCTCAGACACACTGGTGTCTGAGGGGGATACTGTGCAGAATTACATAGGGGACACTTGTCTGTACTATCTGCAACATTCTGCAAAGTTCTCTTCTCTCTTGCTCTAAGCTCAGGATTCTGCAAAATGTTTTGTAAATAGAAGGTGATGAACTGTAAATAGAGTCTGCAGGTCCTTTCTGTCTGTTCTAGTGTCTGGCTGAGCTTTGCTGCTGGGAATGAGCTGCTCTGCAAAGGGGCTCAGTGCTTACTTCTCAGTTTACGCCACCTTCGGGCTGGAGTGTTTTTGCGTCCTTGTTTGCGCCTAAATGTAAAGTCGCAAGTGATGAATATCATTAGGCGCAGCAAAAAAATCTGGATTGCTAGGATAAATGAGGGAAAGCTGGTTATTGTTGCTGCGCGGCTAGTTTGGCGTTTAATCGTAAAAATTGTGCTCCAGTATGAAAAGGCACAAAAATAACTGAAAAAACGAGTGATACATGTGGCCCATCATATGATATGAGATATTAGATAGATATGAGATAGATATGAGATAGATAGATAGTAGACAAAAAGATAGATAGATAGAAGATATACGATATATAAATTGTAAATCGATAGATAATAAATAGATAGACAAATGATCAACAGAAAGGTGTATAGATAGATGGATAGATAGATAATGTTTTCATTTCCTTCAGCCAAGATTTGTAGACTTTTCTATAAATATAGAAAGGATCATGGGGATCATATTTAGCCATAGAGAAAGAAACTGCAATTGGATGAGTATTAAGATCTGTAATACCAAAATCATTTGGTTTCTCTGTTAGATGAAGGGATATGATTATAGTATAACGGCCTCCCTGCTAGCAGCTCATCCCCCTTCACAAATGTGTGAGATTGCACTGTCAATGGCTTACCAGGAAAGTGCATATTATTTAGACACTTGCCTGGATGTACGGCTATAGGGTGTCTACAGGAGATTGTGAGTCAAATTACATATGGGTTATTCAGACGATTGCAAGAATTTCAGGGCTGACAGAAGAAAAAACAGAAACATGGATGGTAATTGCTGAGAAAATCACCATCACCTTTCTCTAGAAGAACAAAAATAAAGATATTTCAAACTGAGTGAAAAAATACAAGGATAAAAGAGAACAATGACTTTTTTCTGGCATAATACATTGTACAAAATAAGCCTGAAATTGTAAAATGTCTTTAGATCATGTGCCATAGAACAGGGGTCATTTCAAGACATAAATGTTGATTTCAATTTTAGTTGAAAGTGGCAGTAAAAATAAGATACATTTTGAGTATATTTTATTCAGAGAGTTATTATTTTCATCTATATATCTTATATTTGTTTTACTTAACGCTATAAAACTACATAAAATTTAAAACAAGGGAAGTCCCAACATTTTTTTTTTAAACACATTATTTATAATCATTTTTTAATGCATTAAAGATACATTTGCTCCCTACCAATAGTCATGGGGGGGATATATCAAGCACCAATGTCAACCTAGGCCCCCGCAGGCTCCTGGCTTTTGATAACTGTAGCTGGGTATTCTATGTCTCATAAACAGCTGATACTACACTTTCGGTGATCAACAGGATTGCATCATCAGTTATGACATTTCCCTGCTACATACTCTTAACAGAGCGGCTAGGTGATTTTTTGCCCGATTATTTGAATCTTCTCAGGATACCTGTTACTTCTGTGTCATAGTCTTCTGCAATGCTTAGGTTGATTGAATCTACCACATTACAGCTCACTGCATCCTGGTACAGCAAGGGTTAACATACTTGGATTCTGCCCCTTTCACCTATGTTAGGAAGTAAGAGTTCTCCTTATGGAGACTGCCAATTAAGACCCCCGTGTATGCTCAATCAGCCAAACCAGTTCCCCACGCTGTACTGAGGAGACCCAACCAGATTGACACAGTGCTGTCTACAGTTGGGAGGTTGTTCCTTCTGTCATAAGGCCTCATGTTGGTCAAGCTTGATGTCAAGGGAGCTGCCTTACAAAGTAGCTAAAAGAGGTGTATTTCCTTACCTGTAGTGGACATCCATCTCTGATAAATACCCTGTGTGTTCAAACTCGTTACTGGTTATATTTTATTGCTAGCTCTATTGCCCGTGCTGCATTACTAAAATTTTGTACTATGCTATCTCAGTTGTGATCCAGATTTTTTACCATCCTTAGGCGTCATGCACTCGAATTTATGGGGGGCGTTGATATGGCTGCACAATTTCCGTCCGCCTCCCTTGAAGTTTATGGCACCCACACACTGTCTCATCGCAGTGTGGCCGAGCTGAGCGGCTGCCATGCACGATATAGGACATGTCCTGAACTTTTCTGTATTACCATGTCAGCTGTTTGGCTTTAAATGTAGAGGGCAGGGATGAGAAGTACCCATCCCTCCTCCCTCCTGCGAACGGCTATATGCTCACTTGTGAGCAAGAGGACTTATTGGGGCACATTTACTTACCCGGTCCCTGCGCGATCCCCGATCCAGACTGTCTGATGAGGATGAAGATCATGAAGATCGTGCACCCGATTTCCTGCATGTGTCACTTCCCCGATCAGGTCCGCTGGAGTTCACCTTCTTCTTCCCGGTGCATGTAAGTGCATGGCTTGGGACACAAATTTAAATGTTAAATCGAGCACGTAGTTCAAATCGTCTGACGCCCAGCCCCACGTTTTTTGTTGCGTGAAAGCCGGCGCAATTGCAACACGAAACGATCTTGTGCGACACAATCCAGAGAGCGATCCCTGAAAAGTCGGGAAACCCGACACAGAGGAAAGCAGGTAGGTCTGTTCGGGGACTGTAGTTTTAGGGCACACTGTTATACTTTATACGTTGTCTTAGAGTCGTGCCCCCATTACAACTACATTGCTTTTTGGATTTCATTTTATTAAATTTTTTATGGGGGGTGGGTGATCTGCAGAAATTTAGGTTCAGATGAACTTGGCCAAACCTGAATTTTTCCAGGTCCACTCATCACTAACCATGATACATGTGCACTGCTCTTCCAGCTGTATAGGTGCTACTTAAAGGCAATACTGCATTTTCCTGATGACGGGTTCCCTTTAAATCACTATTATAAGTGTAAGAACACTGTGTTATGCATTAGTAAGAAATGATACCCTGAAATGCCTTTTAGTAATAAAAATGGTAGTAATAATAATTCTTTAATATATGAAACTTAGTTTGCTGCATTTTATTATTATTTTTATTATTTCTAATCTATCTCTCTACTTTTCTTGACCTGGATTATGAGTTCAATGGCAGAAAACATGGCAGAGTGACATGATGGCGTTCATATTTGGCCTGGAAGACCTTTAATTGTAATTTCCCACACATATCGGAAACATAAAGCAAGAAAACATTTTAGAGCACAATACAACACTCTAGTGCCTAATGCAAAAATAGAGTAGGGTTCATATAAAATAACAGTACAAAGATTCTCATTATTTGGTTTTACACCGTAACTTACACTATAAAATCAGTATAACCTAACTATTTCTCAGTCCTGTGAAAGAGCCTGGCATACACATTTCTTAAAAAAAAAATGAAAAAATACACAGGGAGGATAAAAATTTTACCATATCTCTGTATGACCAACTATTTACCTGATCTGCTAAACTTGCTATATAGTACCCTGAATGTTACATTTTAATCTACCTGTCCATTGGTATGATTTTTAATATTTTTGTGGGGGGGGGGGGGTTACATTTTTCTAAAATACTTTATTTAGAAATTCTGTTTTCTTTTGTAGATATGTATATTCCACCCTGTATAGTGTGTGTCTATGGAGCTGAAAATTACCTTACATCTAATCTCCTTGTGTTTGTTTAAACAGCTCTTGGAAGTGAGGATTAACTACATCACTTTCAGCTTGATGTTTGAAAAAATCATAGCATACTACAGACAGGAATAGAACATGAAGGATCAAGGTCAGACTGGTCCACCAGTGTACTGATAAAATCACTGGTGGATCCTGACACCATTGACTCCACCCCAATTTCCTCTTTGGGCAGCCCCGAGGTCTGCCGCATGCCCCTGGACTGCGCGTTGCCTGCAGCTGTCAGGCCCCTTCTGGGTCTTACTGTAACCTGTCTGAGCATGCTTTGCATCCCAGAGAGTTTACACTGCAATACAATACTACTGTATATTGGACCAGCTATCAGATCTTCGCTGGTTTAAGTGTTCATGCTTGTATAAAGTAAAAAAAAAAAAATAAGCCTAGAACATTAAAATAAATAAATATAAATAAAATATAAGCCCCTAAAATTGCATTTGTAAAAATCTGTATAACAAATTCATTTTTTTGACCCACACCTTGAAAGCCATCAAAAAAAAAAAACAAGAAACTTTCAGAAATTTTTTCTATTAATACCCTTAAAAATTGCTCTAAAAAGTGAGAAAAATGTTATACGCTCCAAAATAAGACTACTAAAAAGAACAACTCTTCTCTCAAAATTAAGCCCTAAACCAGATTTGTCAACCAAAAAATAAAAAAGTTATGCCTCTGAAAAGATTGTCATGCTAAAATT
Organism: Engystomops pustulosus; assembly: GCF_040894005.1. Classification (NCBI taxonomy): domain Eukaryota; kingdom Metazoa; phylum Chordata; class Amphibia; order Anura; family Leptodactylidae; genus Engystomops; species Engystomops pustulosus. Next base: position 44,663,424 of record NC_092415.1, read on the forward strand.
AACAAGATTTTCTCCAAATTAGTTTTTATTTGGTAAAATTGGGGGTAAAAAACCAAAAAATCCATGTAAATGAAGTATTTTTTTAATCGTGGCGACCCATAGAATAAAAATAACATATTACTTTTATGGTACGATAAAAGGCTAAAAAAAAGCAAGAAAATCTTGCCAAAAGTTGATTATTTTCATTAATTAGCTATAGATGCTCCAAAATTATGTACCAGAAAAGTGCATCTCATGTGGCAAAACAATGAGCCCCATTGAAAAACAAAAATTCTTTGTGACAATTGAGAAAATACAAATCTGCTCTGAATGGCTCCTTCTCCCTTTCTATGGCCGGCTGTGCACCAATACAGCAGTTTACCAAAACATGTGGGTTTTGGCAAACTTGGGAGAAATTGAGTATTAAACTTTTTGTGAGCCTTTTGTCATTTAATCGATTGCGAATGTTTGATTTTCCACCCAAAATTAATATAGTGCCCAAAAATAAAAAAAGATTATAGACCGTACCTCCATTTTGTTTTAACCCTTAGCACTTCTTATCTTCTTCCCAAATTTTTCCGATTTGCGCTGAATTACCGCGGCGCATGCGAACAGATTGTGGCACATCGGCGCCAGCATGCACGCAATGGAAATCGAGGGTGTGGCTGTCGGAAAACCCGATAGATTCGGAAAAACTGCAGAATTTTTTTTTAAAAAAATGTCGCTTGACACGCGCTTACCTGCACCCAGCAACGGATGGTGAACTCCAGTGAACTCCAGCGGACTTCAGCGCAGCAGCAACACCTGGTTGACATCGGGCGCACTACCTTAGTGAATCGCTGGAAGACCCGAATCCTCGACAGAGAACGCGCAGCTGGATCGCGACAGGACCGGGAAAATAAATCTGCCCCAATGTACAAAACACACATTGTATGCAATGGGTTAAAATGAGACAGACCTGTGGCAGTGGGAGCCACGCCCATGAACTGCAATGCGATGTGTGGGTTAACACCTGTGATTGGTTCTAGCACTGATTCCGGTAAGTCTTTGCTGGTAACACCTGAGCCCTCTCCATGCACCCGCAGCCTATTACATCACAGGTCATTAAAGAGTTGAAAAGAAATTCCCATTTTGGAAAATTACCGTTTTGTTTGTATGATGGAAAATGATACAATTTTGCATTATACTTCTGCTCATACCACTGCTTGCTGTCTATCTGTTAAAAGCTTCTATGTTTACTTCTAGTTTTTGTTTGTATGATGGAAAATGATACAATTTTGCATTATACTTCTGCCTATACCACTGCTTGCTGTCAATCTGTGAAAAGCTTCTATGTTTACTTCTAGTGGACAGAAATCTGACCATGGTCACACAGGTGCACGGCTCATTATATCACAAAGAGTAATCAGAGCTGTGTGTTATTACGCCGTGAGGAATTGATACAGAAAGTATATTGGAAAATGTTATAATTTTCTTATTATTCAAACAATAACATTTATTTGCTGAAATGGAAAAAAACACCTTTAATGCCTAGAGCTACAAAACACAGTACATACATCTACTGTGGTGTGTATGCATGCAATCTTTTCCTTAATTAATGATTTAATCTGAATTACGCAGGGTCATTAATTTCTGCATTTAACACATGAGCAATTGCATTTAGATTCTATCCTACAATAGGAAGTGAGCAGTCACCGCCACTTTAATTACACCCTCCCTGGATGTCATCAGCAAAATGGGTCAAAGCTTTATTAAGACCAAAACTGGAGGTGAAAGATGCAACACATGAGAATTACACATATTGCAATCATCACATAATACAGAAAATCTACTGTAAATGGTGAATTGTATGTGCACACAGCTATCCTTTGTATTTCACATGTTGGATTCTGCATAGTTATTTCCAGATAATATATAAGGGGTCATTCACACAACCAGGTGCTCAGACCAGATGCTGGGTGAGCACAGGGTCGGGAGGAAAAGGGGTGAGCGCTTTCCACCCCTCCTCCCTCCATAGGAAAAGAGCGGCCCCCGATTCGGAGACACAGTGTGCTCACTGCAAAGTCACTGGGAGACACAAAAGCCTAGGGGGCCATGTTCTAGTCGCAATTCATGCGACCAGATCACGGCCCCCATAACAGCCTTCTGAATGAGGCCTCAAGGAGTCCATACACCTTAGATACCATAAAATTTGACACTCCTATAAACAGGCTAAGGATTCAGCATGACAATATTCATTATGCCTTATCCTTTATCCTTCCAACATTATCTGTTGGTAAGAGTTGGGAGACCTCCACATCATAAGATAACTATTTAATCAAGCCAACATCAATGTATTCAGGTGGGCATTCTCTAACAAGGATCATTTCTATGTAATTGTCTAGCCCAATGATGGCATCTAGAGGTGGACGACTCTCCTGCTGAGAGCGTGGCACAGTGCCCACTCTGGATGCTGACACTGGCTGCTCTGGCTTCACTACCATCTGAAGGTGCAGCAATTCTCCTGCTGAGTGGTAATTCACAGTGTGAATGGCGGCCATCTTAACTTTGTTAGTAAAGGCAGTGAAGCAGGTGCTCCCACGTTTAATTTATTGCAGACTTACACCTGGATTGCTGGGAACACTAGAACTGTGCCCCACAATTGTTCTTTCAACAACAGACAGCTGGTCCAAGGTCCATTCCAGTGACTACAGGGGGATAGAAGAGTTATCTCAGCCGTGTGCCCTCCTGACACCTAGACATTATCGTAACGCAGCTACCAAAATCTCACCCTGCTGCCAGTGTACCCATCACAGTTACTGTTAAGTAGTGATGAGCCGACCGACCTGTTAAAATTTTAAAGTCCTGTTCGTGTCCAGGTTCTGGCCCCGATCGCGGGTGTTACCTGTTTACAATGGCCATTTTGAAAAGGAACAAAATAAATAAATGTGTCTACAACACCATTAACCTCACAATGTGGCCAAAAATAGTAATAAATAATTGTATTAATATTAATAACCTCCCAAGTACATCAGGAAAATGCATAAGAACAAATAAAATTAGTTAACTTCAGGGCCCATGCAGTATAATGCAACAAATAACAATGTGCAGCAATCATAAGTAAAAAACTAAATATATGAAAAAGAAAAAGAATAGGCAATGATACCAACTGTATCTATAGACAAACACCATTCATAGGTCATTGTCCATCTTGCCCCACAATGATTTCTGAAAAATGTTATATGTCAGGAAAGATGGATCCAAGAGTCATGCTAAAGTTTCTTTAGGCTGAGTTATCTATGGATTAAGTTCTCTTTGAATTGAGATGTATAACACCACTCCTTAGTCTTAACCTTTTCAAGGCTGCCCTATGACTATAAACGTCATATTTGCACCTGCCCCATGCAGAAATGACGTTTAGAAACGTCTTGACAGTAGTCAACTTCAAATATCTCATGCACCCTGGCACCTAAAAACACAATATAGATGTCATATAAAACAGGAGACCCTCCCATTTAGGTTCCAAGAATCAGGTCCCTATTATCCTAAAAATACAGCTATAGAAATATATGACACGATAAAAAAAATTCTGAGTGTTACCATATAATTTTATTCGCTGTAACATTCACACTGATTCATACTGTGGAAAGGAACAATGTACAGGCCATCATATGCAGTAGGAAGGTGGACAGAAGTGGGACCGACAGATACTGAAATTGGACCCCAGAATTAAACAGCGCACAAGCCTACTTTTCCCCACCCCTTCTCAGGTGCCTTGCTCTTCCCCTGAAAAAATATATAAATTGTATTTCCAATTTTTTTATTTTTCTATGTTAATTATATATTATCGCAAATAGTGGACAGAACTAGCCTGTTAAAACACTTCAAATGTATGACAAACTAAGCAATGACACAGTCTTCCCTATACCCCCACCTAAATTATCTGATGCTTGAGGCGAGTTATGGAACAGAGCCTCACCTCTGTCCCCTCCAGGAGTAATATATCAGGGTTTTTTTTAGAAAGTGGGTTCTCCATGCAGTGTCTCACACCCATGCTGACATTAGGTGTGAAGGGACACTATTTTTTAAAAATAAGTTTCTGCTTTGTGGTAGGTGACTGCTGCTCCCCATTTTGCTGCAGGTGGTGCTGCCTGAGGCAAGAGGCTCAACTCGCCTCCTGCCTGATGAACCCCTGAGTGTACCACCTGTTTATTTCACTATTTGCAGAGCCACATACAGCAGATTATAGGTAAAGCAGAAATCAACCATTACAAATCACAAGCCACCACAAAGGTCTGCTCATAAAATATGTTTTTTTAAGAATAAAACAATGCCATAGGACTAGTTGTTTTAATATGGTAAATGTAGCATAAATTGGTTTCAGAGTGTTTCCAATGATCATTCACTTTAATTCACTAGAATTCCATGTGAGTGCATGTTGAGGTTAAGAGATGAATGAACTGGGAAACACGAGCACTAGAGGTCTGACGTGGCGGTACACATCACTGTTATTATTAATTCATGCCGCTTACCAGAACCTATATCTTTCAAAAGGTCAATTACTAATATTTCCTGATGCTCATGCAGAAGTAAGCACTCACTATATTATTATTTAATGTGGATTATTGCTTACACATGGAGATAAACTGCTCTTTGTAGCCTGTTTTACTTATTTATTGACATGGTTATCATAGACATTATATAAAACAGATTATATACTTTCTATAACTACAGATGACATGTGACAAAAGCATCAGTATGAGGCAGGGTGTAAAATAAATAATAAGAAATAGGAGGTTGGTCATATTATGGTTATTGGTGGAACAGATGGAATTACCCTTAATAACTGGGACTTTTTTTTCCCAAAACCTCAACAGGCAGGTGCTAAATTCCATTATGCATTATACACAGATCATAAAAATATTTATAACCCCCCAAAATATATCAACAGCAATGGATAGGGTGTATTGACCCCCAAAATGATTAATGGTAGCCTATCAGCAGCAGCAATCATCACAAGTGATTATAGGACCCAGTAGGGTTCAGTTTTGCCAAACCTGAAACAAAAGTTTGGTTTGGGTACCCGAATCCGAACACACCGCTAACACCCACAATTGTTACTGGCGGGGCTGAGCCCGAATGCCGGGCTGAAACTTCTGGCTGAATCTGCAATGTTCAGCATACCTCTTTACATAAAGCAACTTTAGCTTCTTAACGGACCAAAGTTTCATGAACTTTGGAACAAATTCCACTTTGTCCACTTCCATTTGTTCATCATATGCATTGTCTTATGATTGCACACAAAGGACATACAGAAGTGTCTTCCCTTATCTTAGATATTTCAAGAAATGTATGTTGCAGTTTTTAAAAGGACACGATGCACTGGTTGTGTTCTGAATTAAAACCTTTCAAGAGTTTTGTAAGCATGTCACCATATTGTTTTGTATTAGTAGTATGAGACACTGAAGTCCTAGGGCAAATCTGAGCTCAAGTAAGGGTGGGCACATCTTTATAATATTTAAAGGACATCTACCGCCAGGATGAAGGATTGTAAACCAAACACATTAACATACTAGTGTGTGTCCCCTCTGGAAGGATCCACTCTTCTTTTAGCTTCCTATACCCTGGTTTTGAAGAAAAAGGAGTTTCAAAATGATGCAAATGTTCCTGAGTCTGAGTTCCATTAACGCCTATGGAGTCTGGAGCCCCTTAGGCTTATTTGCATAATTTTAAATGCTTCTTTTTGTAAAAACCAGGGCATGAGAATCTAAAACAAGAGCAGATCCTACCAGAGGGGGCACACACCAGTATGTCAATGTTCTAGGTTTGCAATCCTTCATCCTGGTGGTAGATGTTCTTATGTCATTTGTAAATCTAGTTATAAGATGTAAATACCAGTGCCAATTGGCTTTATGCAGTTTGTCTAATACTAGTGGCTTATTAATGTTTCACAGATCCTCTAAGGATCTCCTGGCACATCGGGTGGCTGGTGTCAATGAGAGCATATTTACTTAGTCTTTCAGAAAGCATCTAAATGGCCCTTCCAACATAACATTGTTTGATTGACTCCAGAAACTTTGTATCTGGAAGTCCAAGACCATCAACCTTTGTGACTCCACTGCAATGTCCATCAACTCAACACTATTTGGTCTTCGAGTAAACGCCTTTGAAAAACAATTTATATCTTTTACATCCTGCTTTTATTGCATATAAAGCTGTGATGTCAAAATTTACTATACTCAAATATGCAAAAGAAATTTCATGGAATAAACTATTTCCCCAAAAAATCTTGTAAATATTTGCAAGTTTTCCAAAAAGTTCTCCTATTTATATTTAAAGTTGTCTAATTGTTGAGAATCTAATGTCAACACCTACTTTAAATGCCACATCAATTCAGAATAGCCTAATTTTTATTTGGCAAGGAGATTTTAAGAGCTTATGGGAGCGTATACTCAAATGCTAAATACTGTGACATTTGCTTAAAAGTGTCAATCTCTTCAATATCTGCTAAAGGGAAATTATTTGACTAAATTTCAACAATCACCTGTAAATATAAGCTCTTGAGCTGTCCGTTTCTGTTGAGTTGTAAAAACCTCTCCAGCTATTTCCCAGTTATATGTCATTTCCTTTCCTGTTTTCAAAAGAGACAATAGAAAAGGGCTGCCACTAACATTGCCAAAATGGCTGTTTTTCTAGATTCTATATATAAATGCACTTACAAATGCAGTAGAATGGGGTCATGATGGAGCTGTGCTTAGACTTAATGTTATGTTCTTTAAAGGTATAGTAGGTAGTGAGTGTTTCTTGATGATAGTGGAGCCTTAGGGTACCTGTTCTGTGTGTTAATTATATTTGTCTAGCAGGGAGAGCATCTTTTTGGTAATCTCTATATTGTAGGTTGACATGTTTTCTGGTTTGAAGTGATGTCCAAGTGAAAGCACAACTGTGCAAGATATAAATGACATTAATGTAACAAATTGATTATTCTGAAGCTAATTATTAGAAAACAAAATCCAATGTGTAAAACCATCCTCCCATGTTTGTTGTTGCATCTGAGGAGGTGCTGATTGTATCACTGAACCACTGTAGTGTAAACATGGGTTTAGCTGGCGACGCTATTTAGATTGATTGCTACCATACCCTTCTCTTTCCTGCAGCATTAGCTCTGGCTCACAGCTAGTTAACCTGTTGTGATTACAACTCATACTAGTCTCCTGCACCATGTGTTTTCCAGATCTGTCCCAATCACCACTTGGGCCAGGGCTATGAGATCTTAAAAGAGTCCTCTTCACTCCTCTTAGATTGATAACAATAGAGTTTGTCCTTGTTAGCTTCTATCCTTGGCTCTTGCTCTGACCATTTTTGTGATTTTGTTCTTTATTTGCTCTCTCAGGGGTAATCTGGCAACTATTCTTATCAGTTTGTACTGTTTTGTCTTTATCTGTTGACGTAGGAATTTTCAACCAGTTATTGGCCACCATTTAGGGTGGATTTGAACAGTTAGAAGGGGGGGCAATATTGACAAGATTGTGTAATGTGGGAACTAAATACAGGAACAAGGACAAAACAATGTTTAAAATTTAGAAAAGTATCATAACTCACACATTTTACTAAATTTAACCTGATTCACTACATTGTTGGATTTGAAAATTTGCTTAGAATGTTAGCTCTAGAGTCAGGCTGAAGTTTCTCCAATGCAAAAGCCTTGGGGATCACTTAAAGAGGTTGTACCAAGGTTGATTATTATCCCCTATACACAGTATAGGAGATGTCTTTGGTGAGGAACTATCTATGGGGTGCCAACTGACACCTCCACCAATCACACCTCCACCAATCCCCAATTCCTCTCCTTGTCCTCACTGATTTATGGAGTGCCAAGTAGAGCAGGCATCTCACCACTACTTTCAAAGAGAGGAAGCATCTCTGGCATAGACAGTGAATAGGTGGTAATTTCCGGACACTCATACAGTAGTGGATGGATCAGCAGGAAACATGCCTGTAGGTGTGCCACTACATCAATTAGTGAGAATGATTGTGCGGGGTTCAGAATGTGAATTCCTATCCTGTGGATAGGGGATAGTAATAAAACTTGGTACAACCCTTTAAGCAAAAGATGTATCACATTCTTTTATCTTTTATTTGCACTTCTATTTGCTATTTTTTAATTAGCACATTAGATTTGCAGCTCTTTTCTTGCCACTTTATAACTTGCCCAGAAAAGATCGCCACAACCACATTTTTTAGTTTTGTCCCTGATTTATCTTTGGAATCCAGATGACATGTTTAAAATGTTTTTGCACAAAAACTTCCACTCCACTACTGGTGTAGGAAAAAGATTAAAAGGGGCTGTACAAAAGTATGCGACTTAAATGCAACTCTTTAAAAAAAATTAAAATAAGTGTCAGGCTCCAGGGGTAGTAGACCCACTGGACCACTGCGGTAGATGACGTAAGCCAACACCTGGGACCGGAATCTAAGTGGCACACAATCTTCACCAGAGCCGCCGCTAAGCGGGTTGGACTTGCTGCGGCGTGGTACCACCAGGTCATTCAATAGAAGTGACTTCGCGGTGGCAGCCAAGGCGAGGTACACAGATGTTAGACAGAATCATAGTCAGGGACAGGCAGGACAGGATGGGCAGCACAGGATCAGAGACAGGACGTAGCAACAGGTCAAGGCAGGCGAAACAGGATCAAAGTCGAAGACGGAACCGGGGTCACAATGGGAAATCAACAAACAGGCACATGGCAAAGCTACAAGCTATTTCAACGGCATAGAGCACAAAGATCCAACAGGGAATGCTGAGAGAGGCCAGCTTTTATCCATATCTTGGAATGGCCAACACCAATCAGTGGTGGGCTGGTCCTTTAAATCTTTGCGAGCCAGCCCGTGTGCCCTAGGAGTCAGGGCGGGGAGAGAGGGGGGACCCCACGATATGGCTCGCAGGAGCACCTTTGACAATAAGCAACAGATTCAGATGCCAGAATTAACACTCTTTAACATATATTAAACATGCACAACCCACCCCCACCCCAAAAAAGGGGCAAACTTCTAGTCAAAAGATAAACTACCCCCATATACTTTACAATGACCCTAACATGAGCTACTGAGAAATGATGCTGCTGACATTCCAATAAATAGCTATCTTTTATTAAGGCTACCTAAATGAACGACAAATCCAACATCCAAAATTTTCCTTTGTACAGACTCTGTAGTAAACATATTTCATCTCTCCCTCTGCTTTTAACTATTATGATATTTTTAGAGATTTATGTACTTCTGCACTACATTTAATTACTTTGTGTTTGCTTTTATGTAACACAATAAACTAATGCATTTCATGTTAGAGGATTTAGCTTTTAGACCCCAAGCTACAATCTCTAGAAAACACAAAAAACATCCTGACAATCACAGATGCTATGAAGTATGTCAGAGCGTTGTTTGAGGTTATGTAAGCATTTGTCCTTGTGCGGTTAATGGATACTAAATTGCAGAGCCCTATATTGTTATGAAATGGAATTAAAAGTAAATCATCAGAATTAATTGTTAGGTATCATGTGTATACTTCATATAAGAGCTTTTATGTATTTCTATTTTGTAAGTTGATGTAGCTTTAATAGCAAATTTGGTTCACTGGTCAATAGCTAAGTAAACACCTCAATGCAAGTCATATTGAAAATAGATAAACTTGCTTTTCTTCATAAAGATTCAGGGCATTGCATGTTTTACAGTACATTGTTATTGAATAATAACTAACTGTTTAGTTTCTTTCATAAATCAGGATTACAACCAAATCCAATCATGAACAACAAGCAACCATCACGGTCAGTCCCATATAGTGGTAAGTACTACTGTGAGGCAACTTTGACAACAGTATATACAGTAAAATTGACTGGTTGTCTGGTGTATAGGGCCTCGTGACTCCCCCCGCTCTTTCAATGACAGACTAGGATTGGACAAGTTGAATTCTACGGCCCAATCCATTTTGGAAAGCAAAGGTGTCAGCCATTAAGCCTTCACTTATGGCCAAGCCAATCATACATGTGCATAAATGGGGCATGAGAAACAGCTGTCATCCAAAGACACCTTCTACTGACAGCTACCGGTACCTCACGTATATAGAAAGAATTAGTGTATCTGCCGCCTAGATATCACTTCACACATTCATAATTGGGATTCCACTGACATCTATTCTTCTTAATTGTCTAATTGACTATAGTTTTCAGTGTTTGGACATCATTGTGATGGGAAAGCAACTTCACTGCATTGTTACATTTATTATTTTAGTAGATAATTAACAAATTGTTTAATTTCAGGAAACATTTTTCTATTATTTTCAGCAACCGGTGTCACCAAGGTCATCTGAATCATTTCAAGGACTACTTCAAAACGAACAATGGAAATGAAAAACATGTCCTTTATCGATAAGTAGACTGGAAAGAGGACTCGCATCAGTCTCAATGATTCCTGAGAAGCCCTTTGTTTATTTCTTTTAATGTTTTATCTCCCTGCACTAGAATTGTGCTATCTCTCCTTTGGGATTCTGACTTAATCAGTTTTTACGTTACTGTGTAATAAAAGAGATTTTACATTGACTCTGGCTGAGAGATACAAATACAATTCACGTAGTGGGAAAGAAAGATGTTTTGGAAATAAAATGGATTCCATTTGGATATTTTAAATAATATTAAAAGAAAAATTAAATTGGTAAATCCCATATTACACAAATGTAGAATACATCTAGCTGTATATGATGTGATCGCTTTATCGTTGCATATTTTATGCGTGACATATCTCATGTCTGCTATGTGTTTATTAAACATCAGGAGGATGTATATCTGGGCACAAATTTAAGATTTGTCTAGGTTCCCATAGAGGGCTACGGTGACCCAGTGGCTGTACAGTGCCACACCTGTGCCACCCTATGATTTCGGATAAGTGGAAAAGATAGGGAATTCAGGTGAGCAAACCCTCTGCTACGTTAGAGTGAATGTAGCCTAAGAGTGGTTGTTCCATGAACAAGATCTATCCCCCATTCTATACAATCTGATAATTATCTTCCATTGCTTGGAAACTAATGTGATCATAAGAATGGAGATTTCCGAGACATGTTTGAACATAATGGAGGCCGTGCTTTTGCACCACCACTGCCTTTGGACCCAAAAGTTCAAACAGGTTTTGTAACTGGTGCTGTTCTGAAACATGGTACCAACATCGATCAGCTAGCATTGAACAAGCATTGAGTTTCTATGATGCTCCACAAGCAAGGTTTCTTACATTAAAGGTATTTCAATCTGGTCCCATTCCCTTGAAAGAGAATAATTCACAACTTGGCCACATGGCTGATGACCATGATAGCTGGCCTGGGGACCAGAAATAGTGCTTAAAGGAGCCATGCTGCAGGTTTAAGCTGACGATCAGTGGGGATGACTGTGTAGCAAAGTTCATTGTTATTTGAGTTTCAGAATACTCCTTAAAGAGGGTTGTACCAAGTTGGTAAGTTATTCCCTAAGCATGTGTCCTGCCTCCACTCTATAGTATGGGAGTATCAGAAATTGTCAAGAAAAATGCTCAGTTATCTCCTGCCCTTCAATTAACTAAGTGTTGCCAAAGATAGCCAAGCATTGTTCTCTCCAACATCTCTGATATTGCTGTGTGCCCCTTCTTGTGATTGGTGGGGGTCCCAGAAGTCAGATCAGCACCAAACAACTTATTATCTACTATCACGTGAATAGGGAAACCTTCTAACTTGATACAAACCCTTTAAACTGTTTTTATCATCAAAAATAAGCAATTGGTTGGCTGTTGGAGTGCTGCTGCCCCTATAGACTTGCTTCCGCAGCACTCCCATTCATTTGCCTACTCTTCTTAATACAACGCAAATAAATTGATGGTGTTGAGAATATTGATAATAACCTGAAAAATATTAGCTTCACTCTAAATGCATATGTAATACAATTCTTTGCTGTCCCGCATTACCTCATCTCGTAAGGGTAGATTTCTTGAACATGAGAAGTGCATTAGCGTGCATGTTATCAATAGATGTATATGATACTTATGGTCTCACATTGAAAACCCTTTCCAATTCCTATACACAGATATTTCCATATTTATTTCTGAGCAACTCATCAAATGTATCCATGTATTAGTGGAAGCTTAGAATTTAATAGCTTAGGATTTCGACCAAATATAGCAGACAAGCATTAGAATCATCAGCCAGTGCCAGCTGTCTCATGCAGCTCAAGGCAATCAAGTAACAAGCACCTTAGGAATATTTAACCAAAGACCCATGGATTGATTTGGGAAATATAATTATACCATAGATAGTTTACATTCCAACTCTACAGTTTTACCTTACATTACCCGCCATGGTATAATTTCAGCAAAACTATTAGTGACCCAGAGATGAAGTCATTGTTTAGAAGCAACTGAAAGACAACCTGCTAATAATTAGGGTAAAACCTACTGTAGTAGGTTTGTAGAAATGAGCAGACCCCCTAGGGTTCAAGTACCCCTGGGCAGGGCCAGCTCCAGGTTACAGTAGGCCCCTGGGCGACAGAGCCTCAGTGGGCCCCTTTGCAGCGAACTTACATGGCAGCATTAACAATTCTGAAACTAAAACAGTCTCCTGGTCTGCAGTTTAGGGGCAGATATAAGCAGAGGAGTAACAGAAGCTGTTGGGTACCAATGTACAATCTGTATCAAATCCCCAACTGTGATGTACTGTATCATTAATAATACTGAGGACAAGACACATAATGACCCACTAAGTAACCACGGTTCACTTACCATTTCATTGTAGCCATGGTGTAATTCAAAGTTTCAGACAATGAATTCAGTTTCAGGGCTGTTTTACTCTTGGTGGTTTGTGGGGGTTGTTCCTAGGTGTCATGTATTTTGTATACTTTTCTATACCAGGATGATTAGACATAAATTGTATGTTGATAAACTGTCCCTAGAATACACTTTCCCTTGCAAGGGACCCCTAAAATGTTGTAAATTTACTCCATATTAAACCATAAAATATTCCCTAGTTTGTCATCCCAAACACCCCCTCATGGTTATTCTATATACAGCTCCTTCATGGGTTATATCATATACAGCCCCACATGGTCAAACAAAGCAGTATGTGAACAAGGACGATTTATATCTTGTCCAAAGGCTGGGTGCAGGCCCCACATGGTTATATAATGTACAGCCTCCGCATAGTTATTTTATATAAAGCTCCACCCACATGTTTATATAAAATGCAAAACCCCTTGGATTAATTATATACAGCTGCCCTCATACCCTATGGATTTATTATATGCAACCCCGTCTCCCCACGGATTAATTATTTATAGCCCCTCACCCCCCTGGATTAATTATATGCAGAACCCCTAACCCCTATGGTTTAATTATGCGCAGCCTTGGTCCCCTCCATCCCCAATGGATTATTTATATACAGCCCCCTCACCCCCATTGGTTAATTATATGAAGCCTTGGCCCTCAGTCCTAAAGACCTCAAGACCTTAGTCCCCAGGTCCAGTCAGGGCTCTTTGGGTCTTGGGTCTGTGGGTCTTCTGCCAGCTGTCACGCAGTGTGTCCCATGCAGGGATGCAGGCTGGTGTCCTGCTGCACATTGAGCGTTGCTTTGCAGTGCCAGCACCCAGGTCATGGCATTTGCCCGGGTACGCCAGGTGCACTTGGGGGTCTACAGATACACTAATATAGCACTGCCTCCCAAGATGTTATGGTGATATCAGATTATATCCCTGATTATTTAGAACATTTTGTGACTTTTTAAAAATCTTAAAAGGGTTTGCCCATGAAAGTTCTCTAATTTCACCTTGTGACATTTACACAATAAAGTTTCTAATTTTACTCAATTTTATTGATATTTTAACTCAATGATGGCCAGTGTAAAATTCCAGAATGTGGGTGGGGGCTCTCTGAGCAGACACTTCATGATTCCTCTGAGCTATGAGATGCTGTGTGCTGACAATGTGGTTAGATTATCAGGGTACAGGGTTTATATACACTTTCATTTAGCTTATGAATATTCAATAGTATCTGACACCTAAATAAAATGAGCTGAGTCATGACATGGCATATAAGACACAATAACACACACTCAGCTGCTACCTCATCTAATCAATAAAACAGTAAGTACTGCTATGTCTCCACTTCAGTCGGATACAGAGCTTATCTTGTTTGTAGAGCAGCTGCTATATGTTATTTTGCTCTCCGCAGTATACTTAAGAATCTTATCTTCATGGGAATGCCCCTTTAATGGCCTCCAGTATTATCAAATTCATATAGTTATTGATTTATAAAGTTCTGAGGCTTTAGTTTAATTTTTTACTATTTTAGAAATTTTTGAACCTAAACACTAAGGATGATATAAAACTAAACAAAGACATAGACAAAGACAGATCTGCAACTGAGCATCAACACATATTTCACATTTATAATTTGTAAATATTTTTAGTATTGAACAATCATATCCCCAAAGCACTAAAACGAAAGCATAAAATGCACATATTTAAAAGAATCAGCAGCTGTTGACATTTTCTAAGCACATAAACAGAATTTATTGATATGCAATAAAATCTTTCACACCAAAAATAATTGCATGTTGTGGTCTTAAAGTGACTATTCAGTCATAAGTAACAGTCAATTATTATGTGTCGTCTGTGGATCATACAAAGTTTTAAAAGGCATGAAACGTTTATTGAATAACCAGATGAAATATATTTGAAGGTTTTTGGAGGCCGTAGACCCCTTAAACTCTTTAAGACCCAGCAAGTTTGTACAGTAAGGTTCAGCCCCATTTTTTGTAATCTGACATGTGTCTCTTTATATGGTTATAACTTTTGAACACTTTCACTTACCAAAGTGTTTTCCAATAGTTTTTTTCACGACACATTGTACTTCATGTGAGAGGTAAATTTTGGTTGATACATTTTGTATATCAAATTTAGAAAAATTATCTACTTTTCAGACGGATAGTTTTGCCACCCAAATTAGTTACCATATATACTCGAGTATAAGCCGAGTTTTTTAGCACAACTTTTGTGCTAAAAAGTCAACACTCGGCTTATACTCGGGTATACAAAATAATAAACTTACTACTCACTATTCCGACGGCCCGGACAGCTCCTCTTCATCTTCATGCCGCAGGTCCGCGGGGGCTCCGTGGCCACGCCTCTGCAGTCTTCATGCCGGCCCGGGGCCGTGACAGCTCCGTGCGCATGGCGCGTCCGGCACTCAACTGTGATTTCAGCCGCTGTTAACGTCACAGAGTGCGCCAGGCGGACCGGACACGGAGCTGTCGCGGCCCGAGCCGGCATGAAGACTGAAGAGGCGCGGCCACGGCATGAAGATGAAGATGGAGAGGAGCTGTCCGGGCCGTCGGAATAGTGAGCAGTAAGTTTATTATTTTTTTTTTACCGGTAACAGGGCGCTGGCAGGCTATATAGACAAAGGGGCTGGCAGGCTATATAGACAAAGAGGCTGACAGACTATACAGTCAAAGGGGCTGGCAGGCTATATAGACAAAGGGACTGGCAGGCTATATAGACAAAGGGGCTGGCAGGCTATCTACATAAAGGGGCTGGCAGGCTATCTACATAAAGGGGCTGGCAGGCTATATAGACAAAGGGGCTGGCAGGCTATATAGACAAAGGGGCTGGCAGGCTATATAGATAAAGGGGCTGGCAGGCTATATAGACAAAGGGGCTGGTAGGCTATATAGACAAAGGGGCTGGCAGGCTATATAGATAAAGGGGCTGGCAGGCTATCTACATAAAGGGGCTGGCAGGCTATGTACTGAAGGGCGCTGGCAGCTATATACTGGGAGGCTGTGACAAATGCATTTCCCTCCCTCGGCTTATACTCGAGTCAATAGGTTTTTCCAGTTTTTGGTGGTAAAACTAGGTACCTTGGCTTATACTCGGGTTGGCTTATACTCGAGTATATACGGTAATAGCTAACATTTGTCTGCTTTATGTTTCCATCATTTTTAAAATGTCTTCAGAAAATATTACGACATCACATGACTTTCAAATGGAACAGCGTTTTCCTGAATTTGCATAAAAATTTTATTATTGAATTTATTGGGGATCATTTTGTGTTTAATTCATTTTGAAATATAACATTAGAAGCCCCCTATATATCAACCCATTTTTAAAACTGCACCCACAATTTTTTTAAAATAGCTTCTGCAAAGCTGGTTAACCCTTTAAGAGCTTCATAGTAAATAAAACAAAATGGAGTTGAAATTTAAAATTGTCATTGAGCACTAAAATTTACACATTTACAAAAGATAAATGGAGAAAACTCATCTTAAAATTTGTTATGTAATTTCCCCCCTAGCATGGAAACACATGTTGTGGAAGCACAGTGGGGCACAGAAGCGAAGAAGGGCCATGCAGCAGCCAGATTTGCCCTACAGGATTTACTGGTTTTTAGTTTCTTCAATGTAAGCTATAAAATATTTGTTTTTCTTTTAAGGTCACCATTTGAGGGCTTATAATTTCTGGGATGAGATGCATTTTTCAATTATACTATTTTTGGGGGCTATGCTCTTTTGTTTAAAATATATTACATTTTTTGTTAGGTGGAGAAAATCCATGTAATTGATTTTTGAAATTTTTTTTAAGTGTTCACCGTATTGCCTAAGTAACCTGTTATCTTGAATCTATGGGTCAGTACGATAATGGCAATATCAAACTGAGTTTTTTTTCTTTAGTTTTACTAAACTTATAGAATAAAACCTTACGTGCATAAAATACCTATAGATTTTGCTTTGCAGTCTTTTGTGGGACATGTTGGACTTTACACTAGTACAATTCTGGAGTGTTTTTTTTACTTTGACTCCAGGGTTGCCATAGCAATGATCAGCCACCACCCCGAGAACTCCCGAGGGGGATCAAGGTGAAGGCATTTAAATGCTATGGTTGTGCTGACCGCAGCATTTCACAGGTTGACACCTGGGATCAGATCTCACTCTGAAGGTGTTACACAGAGATGTCAACTGTTTTCTACTTTGTGATACCATTTTCTGTTTGCTGTTTTCTGTTGCCGGTTCTGCTCCAGGGGTGTGCTGAACGAGCATCAGCACCGCTGTTGAAAGGTTCCTATAGCCTCTGCAATGATGAGTTTAAAAATGCCTTTGTTGAGATTTAGAATCATTTCTGTACTTTGTAAAAGTTAGACATTTACCTGGCTTCCTGCCAGCACTGTTTAGAGGGTCATGGGTTGGGTAGCTTCGATAGTCCAAATTTCTGTCTCCTCAATTCTGCTGATGTAGGGGGGGATGAGTGAGGAGGGGGGAGGATGAATGAGGGAGATTGGGACTTGGACCACTGATGCTTAGACCCAACCCTTCTGATTGGACTGAACAGTGCTGGCAGTATTGTCTAATACTAATGTCTAGTTTACGTTTATAAAGTACTGAATTATTCAGAATTCCAACAAATATATGTTTTAAACTCATCATTGCAGAGGCTATTAAAACCTTTCACCAGGTAAAATGACATTCCTTCTGACAGCTACCCTTTAATTAGGTGAGAATTATTTTTATTAAAAAAAATATATATGTACAGAAAATAGTGTACCGTATATACTCGAGTATAAGCCGAGACCCCTAATTTTACCACCAAAAAACTGGGAAAACATATTGGCTCGAGTATAAGCCGAGGGTGGGAAATGGATTGGTCACAGACCCCCCCAGTATATAGCCATCCCAGCCTGCCCCCAGTAGTATACAGCCACCCCAGCCTGCCCCCAGTAGTATACAGCCACCCCAGCCTTCCCCCAGTAGTATACAGCCTGCCCCCAGTAGTATACAGCACTGCCCAGCTTGCACCCAGTAGTATACAGCACTGCCCAGCTTGCCCCCAGTAGTATACAGCACTGCCCAGCTTGCCCCCAGTAGTATACAGCACTGCCCAGCTTGCCCCCAGTAGTATACAGCACAGCCCAGCTTGCCCCCAGTAGTATACAGCACAGCCCAGCCTGCCCCCAGTAGTATACAGCACTGCCCAGCTTGCCCCCAGTAGTATACAGCACTGCCCAGCTTGCCCCCAGTAGTATACAGCACAGCCCAGATTGCCCCCAGTAGTATACTGCACTGCCCAGCTTGCCCCCAGTATTATACAGCACAGCCCAGCTTGCCCACAGTAGTATACAGCACTGCCCAGCTTGCCCCCAGTAGTATACAGCACAGCCCAGCTTGCCCCCAGTAGTATACAGCACTGCCCAGCCTGCCCCCAGTAGTATACAGCACAGCCCAGCCTGCCCCCAGTAGTATACAGCACTGCCCAGCTTGCCACCAGTAGTATACAGCACTGCCCAGCCTGCCCCCAGTAGTATACAGCACAGCCCAGCCTGCCCCCAGTAGTATACAGCACTGCCCAGCCTGCCCCCCAGTAGTATACAGCCCAGCATTAAAAAAAATAATAGACTTATATACTCACCCTCCGGTGGCCCCGATCTGCAGCGCTGCTCCCCCCATGTCCGCGCGGGTCCTCTTCTGGCTTCCGCACCCGTCTTCTGTACATCGCGCTGGCGCCGCCATTGCTGTCTCCCGGGCGGCGCCTAGTATGACGTCATCAGCGGCGCCCGGGAGACAGCAATGGTGGCGCCCAGCGTGATGTACAGGAGGCAGAACAGGCGCCGGGAAGCCAGAAGAGGACATCGGGGGAGCAGCGCTGCAGATCGGGGCCATCGGAGGGTGAGTATATAAGTTTATTATTTTTTAAGTATTTTTTAACTCGTTGTGACTCATGTATAAGCCGAGGGGACGTTTTTCAGCACATTTTTTGTGCTGAAAAACTCGGCTTATACATGAGTATATACGGTATATATTCACTATATTCACCAACCTCAACTCCATGAATCTTTTAATAATACTGGCCCAGATGTAATTAATTTTCTAGTCCCCAAATCAATGTCCTTATCTTTGGGTTCAAGATGTCAGATGGCGGGGTCACACTTTATGCTGTAACCCATCTACCACCACCGATCTAGCAGTAAAGAAACTGACAGTAAAGAATTACCCTGAAGCACGGCTTCAGGGTAGTTCCAGAATACAATATGCAAATTGATCTCTGTACTGTCAAGTGGGTGGTTCTAAGCTGAAGCAGACATCACAGCTCCAACCATCTGACAGTAGAGAAAAATAATGACATTGATAGATTGAGAACAGTGAAGTAAAGAGAGAAAATTCCAAAAACATCATAGGTGGAAAGGCACCAATAAAGAGTTTCCAAAAGGTTAAAGGTGATGGAGGTGGTGAAAGAACTTCAAAACAATACTGCATGTGAAAATTATCAACATATTTAATAAAGAAAAGAAGAATTGGTAAATTAAATAAACCTGACATATTGAAAATTAAATGAAAAATCTGGCAAAAATATTTCTGCATTGTAATTAATCATACAAAATCCTTTCTGCATAATTAAAAAAACCTCTCAGAGGATTAGACCACTCCCCCTCCCCAATTTACCACTTCTGCTTTATTGAACAGGGGATTAAGTTTCTATGCAACAACATATAAAAATATTTAGCTCTGATATAATAAAATAAGAACTACTTTTTACATGACATGCGTCACATACAAATGTCAAGGAAGTGGTATTTTACTTTTCTTGGGGTCTCTTGGTTGAAATCTCTGTTCCTGCTTTGGTGCATCTGGCATGAAGCCTAGAAATATAATCATATCTCCTATAAAGGTGTAGTGGTTGGTTAAGAGGAGAAGCTAAAACAGCTTCTCCTTTACAGTTATATTCAACCTTGTAATTTATATTTTATTGTATTTTTGTCACATAAATAAGGAAACTGTAAATGTAAATAAATGTGTAGAATACAAAATATAGTATGATGGTAAACTCATCATTGGATGCATTAATGCCCAAATTATGAACTGTTAAAAAAAAGAGGAAACATGTACACCTGAATTGGGGGACCAAGACATGTTTTATGTATATTGAACACACACACATGGACATTAAACACTCATACATCAAATAACCAGGATGAGGCCTATTTATCAAAAGTATCTTAAAGTAAGATGGCACACAGTTAGACTGAACAGTCTTATACGTCACCAGATATCTCAAAGTGTATGAAGCTGGATAAGAAATTTGCTGCAGTATTAAACTTTTTAGTCTAAATTTACACCTACTAGTTGTCTTATTTTTTACCAGATTTTGGTGGTTTTATGGAACATATTTGGGCACACGTATCATAAGTCTTGATTTGTCTCTCTGTTTTTTTGGCTTTTCTGCTGATTGGATGTATCTTAGCATCTTTTCCTTATTGATACATGCGGCTTTTGGTCTTTAGTGAGTATGCAACTTTTTAAAACAAAAATCACAAAAAGTCTTTAAAAGTCGCAATCACTTTCAAGCTAATTCCGTGGATTTGTGCAAAAATGTGAGACTTGTGCCTTAACCCAGGCCTCCTTATAATCCTGCAGTGGGTTGCTCGGGAAAGCAGAGTATAACGTCCTAAGTCTCTCACTAGTTTTCCTAAACTGATCTCCCATGACCCTCTTCAAACTTTTCAGATGGGTTTTTTAATGGAAACGGAAATCTTTACGGTAGTGTGAACTTAACCTAATTAGACTGTTGGTCCAATTTTTTTCCTTTTCCCTCACCTGTCCCAACTCCCTAAGCTCTGGGATAAAGGACAGCAGCAGCTAGCCTTCATTCTGAAAGGTTTGTAAAAGGTGAATCGGAAAAGAATTGGATTCAGTTTTTAAAAAAAAATCCAGATTCATACGAAAGGAATAGATTTGCTTATCTATATTTGTCAGTCAATAGATAGAGGAGATTCAGGGGCGTAACTATAGTAGCTGCCATGGGGCCTGGGCTGTCAGGGGGCTCTGGCATCCAACCTGACACACTAAAGAAAGGAGGATGTGCACTATTATATACATATTATGCAGCACATTGTACAGCATAATATGTATATAACAGTGCACATCTTCCACATACAGCATAAAAATCGGAAGCTCACATAAAAAATGTTGGGGGAGAGGGAAGAGGCAGCAGAATGACAGGACCTCTAGAGATCTATTATCTCCAATTCTTTGTGGTCAGCAGCTACTGGGACAGATCTGTGTTAATGTATAAATGTATATATCACTGTATACATGTGTACGCATGAGTGTATAAATGTATATATCACTGCATACATGTGTACGCATGAGTGTATAAATGTGTGAGTATCCAAATATGTATATTTTCTGATGGGGTAGGGAAATTTCTCCTAGTTACGCCCCTGAGGAGAAGGCTTCAGTTTGGAAACCAAAGTTTCTTCAAATTTTAACAATTTCTTCAGTGCGCCTCAGGATAACAAAACTGTTCAGCTATAAATGGCCAAGGAATAATTTGATGATCAGAAAATAAAGAAAGCAATGCTTGTAGACAGTTTGCAGTATCTTATGTTTCTTGTTAATAGTTGGATTTTATTTTGTGAAATATGAGATTTCAGCTTTGGATTCATTCACATCAGATAACCATGATGAGCAACGAATCATTTCAAGGCAATGACATTCTAAAACTATTAAAGTGAAAAAGAACGGTTCAATTTTCAGAGAAATATAGCCATAAATCAACACATTCATTATATGTGCATTTTCTGTACAATGTAATTCACAAGGCTTTAGCCAGCACTTGCTTGTATTGCAATACCAATTACGACCCTGGACTCTACAGAATCTCATAGAAATACCTATTGATCCCACATGTCCTGTAAGACACAAATCAGAGCTGACAGCACAAAAGTAATAAATGCAATGGGTAGGGGAAAAGAACATCATACACTGCACAATCTGTACATCCTCTTGTCAAACTGGGTTATCACCTTCCTCACATCAAATCTTCCAGACATCAGCTATTCACTCTTTTAAAGCTACCCAACAGGAGTTGCCGCATGTACCAGTCTCTGCAATATCTGGTGGAATCAATTATGTTTTCTCAAGCACAAAATTTAGAAAATGTGATTATTAATGTCATTATAGGAGTACATATATACTGTATATTGCCTTGAGGAGTAAACATAAGGAGGCACATTAGTTGAGGTTTGACAAGTATATATTATATACTGAAGTTTTTTCACCGTCCTTTGCTTTAATTTGGTTAAAGGAAGCCTCTGGGGTTATAAATACTTTGTAAAATAAAATAATAAAAGAAGAAATACTTACCTCTCCTTCCCCTCCAGACCAGCAAGACGCCTCCAGTCACTGCTGATCTCTGCAAACAAGGACTATAATCCAGCGCTGGCTTCATAGAACAGCTGAGAACAGTATAAGGCTGCAGCAGTCTCGCTGAAAAAATTCATGATTTTCATTTCTTTTAGGACTCCAATTTCTAGCGAAAAAATTTAATGCAGTCAGGGCCAGTTTTAGACAAAGTGGGGCCCTGGGCAAAACTAAGAGTGGGGCCACAAAATTTAGATATTTTAGGAACAGTCACATTTAGTAAGAGACTCCTTTAGCCTTTCACAATAATAACACTTTGCCTTAAAAACTACTGTTTGGAAGCTACATTCTGTAATATGGGACTGTAGGAGAATTTAATAGTAGATAGACTGATGATAGGTAGAAGGATGATAGGTAGAAGATAAAGATTAAAGATAATAGAATCATATATAGATGATAGATAGATTTATAGATGCATAAATATAGAGTAGATTACATATAAATAGCTGGATAGAAGATGTATAGATATGAGAGATAGATGCAATAGAAGGGAGATAGACGATTGATTGATTGATTGATTGATTGATTGATAGATGAATAGATAATAGATAATTATATAGCGCCATCATATTCCGTAGCGCTTTACATATCATAGGGGACATATACAAATAATATAAAACATGACAGAGCACATGGATAGGCGATAGATAGGTAGATATAAGACATAAAGATAGATAAATGGTTAGATAGAAGATACATACCGTAGATAAATAAATAGACATAAAGTTAGATACATAAATGATTACATAGACAGATATGTAGATAAGAAACAGACAAATCCTATGAGATGGAGAACTAGACAGATAGATGATTGATATATAGGAGATAAGCATCTTCACCAAGGCATTCATCCAAGGGGTATTAAAAGTGCAATACATCCTCTGCCCACAAAAGTCTACATGCAGGGGGACCTTTAGGACATGGGGCCCTGGGCAAATACCCAGTCTGCCGCTCTCTAACGCCGGTCCTTACTGCAGTGACTGAGTAGCCCCATAAGGACAGTGACAAGTATAGAATAGATACTACCGCACATCTTTTTCTAAATATACAGAATGTAAAAGTAATTCTGTTCTGCTTTACTGCCGCATTCATTCAAATCACTTTTTAATTCATTTTTTGGGGGAGCAAGATGGCAAGGGAAATGCAAACTGAAATGTGACAATGTGCACCCCCTAGGGCAGTGGTGGCGAACCTATGGCACGGGTGCCAAAGGTGGCACTCCGAGCCATCTCAGTGGGCACTCAGGCTGTTTCACCAGCACAGAATTCATCAAACAGGACTTAAAAGATCCTCCTACAGGCCCATGACATGACACACTCAGCGTTATTTTATAGAGAGACTGCAGGAAGAATAGATGTGCACATGGTCGGATTTTCATTGGAGCCATTGAAGATCCTGCTCTTGGCCGCACAATTCTTCCTGTTCAGTGGGTTGTCAAGGGAAGCTCCAATGGCAATCCGAATTTTCCTTCATCCTGTCAACTATATTAGTGTCCTCAGGACCATTGAAAGGCGTGCTACAGCACGGAGCAAGAAGATATTAATAAGTTAATGCTAGAATTGCTGTGTTGGCACTTTTTACATAAATAAGTGGATAAGGGTTGCAGTTTGGGCACTGGGTCTCTAAAAGGTTTGCCATCACTGCCCTAGGGGTATGCAAGGTCAATTAACTGTCATTGACACAGACACACCTTGCTTGGACACATGATTTCAGCGGGCACACCAGTACAGCCTTTGGGAGGATGTTAGGGCTCCTCCTACCTGGGTCCAATGCCTGTTACAGAAGAAATCAAAATATGTCATAGCTCCTTAATGAAAGATCATAGAGCAAAGGTTTAGGTACCATCATGTCCTGCCATGCTCACTGTTTGGAGACCAAACAAGTTCCGATTACTACGCTTCCCTCTGGAGTTCTCCTCATCTAAGGGCTTGAACAGACTGAGACCCAGGTGGGTGTTTGTCTTGTTTGTCCTGTTCTGTTCCAATTCCCTGAACATTTGGGCTGACTGACTATTTTATAAAGCACAACCCTTCCCAAAAATGACAAATTGTCTCCAGATGAGCCTTAATTTTATATTTAAAGGAAATCTACCACCAGGTTG
The DNA here is from genome assembly GCF_040894005.1 of Engystomops pustulosus. Classification (NCBI taxonomy): domain Eukaryota; kingdom Metazoa; phylum Chordata; class Amphibia; order Anura; family Leptodactylidae; genus Engystomops; species Engystomops pustulosus. Next base: position 44,687,735 of record NC_092415.1, read on the forward strand.
AAGGTTTGCAAGCCAAGGACACTGACATACTGGTGTGTGTCCCTTCTGGCAGGAACTGCTCTTCTTTAAGCTTCGCATGCCCTTGTGTTTAAGAAAGAAAATGCTTTAAATATTATGCAAATAAGCCTGAGGGAGCCTGGAGCCCCTCGGGCTCATTTGCATAACATTAAAAGCCTTTTTTTTGTAAAATGCAGGACATAAGAAGCTAAAAGAATTACATCCTGCCAGAGGGGGCACATACCAGTATGTCAGTGTGCTTGGCTTACAATCCTTCATCCTGGTGGTAGATTTCCTTTAAGATACAAGTTAGAATAACTTCCTATAAACATATACATTAAACATAATATTTAGTAAAATTACAGCAAGTAATAAATCTGATTATAATAGTTGAGACATTTTCTGTAACCCAAAACTTGAAATGCCTGCAAGCTAAGTCACAGCAACCTTGATACAGTAACAATAACACTTGTGATCAAGATCAGAACAGGGAACAAATGTGCCAGAACTTTGTTTGTTTTTCAATATTTTATAATATGTAGAAAGGTTTTACAGCTCGTATTATGTGCATAAGCAGCGAAACAATAAATACTTTATTGCTTTGCTGGTTATTTGCACTTCTATTGAGGGGTAAATGCATTGTGAACATAAATGTACAGTGCAAATAAGCTGAAATGTGACAGGTGCAAATATCATAATAATTATTTCCAATATTACAACATTGTGTTTATGCAAACTAGGAAAACGTTAGTCAAAGCTGGCACAGAAAGAAACATGGCACCTTCAGGGTTGAATAATTAAACCCCACAATTGCACAAAAGTGCCACGTTTGCATATTAAATAATTGTACCATTTCCTTTGATAACTTTGTCAATTCTATCACAACATATTTATCATCTTCATATGAGAAATAGGACAATTTGTCAAGAGTTTTGGTTTCTTTTCTGTCACAACCATCAATATGCTCTTCTAAGATCCCCAAGCAAAGTGTTTTCATGTCAGACAGATTGTAATGGCTGCATTGCATATTCATTAAATTACACACACCCTCCGATAGAGCGTCAGTGACATTCAGTGCAGATGATATTAAAGCGCACAAGACATAATTATCCAATACAGCTGCTATTTTATCTTAGTCCCAATTTATCTTAATCAAAAGGATTATTTTTAAAGGCTAAGATTTCATTTTTCTTTACTTTACTTTCAAATTTCTTATATAAACATAATGTGATGAACATCATTTTATATAGAAAAATGGAAGTTTTTAAAAGAAAGAATCACAAAACTTGTCATCTAAAAGTTTCATCATATAGAAGTCTACAGACTTTGTGAAGCTTTTGGAGCTTGCTATCTCCTATCTATCTATCTGTCTATCTATCTATCTATCTATCTCCTATAATTTGTCTATATCATATCTGTATATAGCTATCTATCTAACCATTTATCTATCTATATAACTCCCTTCTATCTCCTATCTATTATCTATCCATCTATCAATCGATCTTCTATCTCCATTCTACTGTATCCATCTCTCACATCTATCTATCTTCTATCACCTATTTATCTATCTATCTATCTATCTACAAATTAGAAGAAGCGAGCAGCACTCCAGACGTAGAATTCAAAAGTTGGTGATCTTTATTGGCTTGAAAAAGGTGTCCAACACCGAAACGTTGCCACTTGCCTCAATAAAGATCACCAACTTTTGAATTCTACCTCGGAGTGCTGCTCAAGTGCAATCCAGGACCTTTGCGGGCTTTGCACCCCCACTCCACCTCCTTAGGGGCTCCATAAATCTGTGCAGACTTGAACTTTACTATCTATCTATATCTATCTATCTATCTATCTATCTATCTCCTATAATTTGTCTATATCATATCTGTATATAGCTATCTATCTAACCATTTATCTATCTATATAACTCCCTTCTATCTCCTATCTATTATCTATCCATCTATCAATCGATCTTCTATCTCCATTCTACTGTATCCATCTCTCACATCTATCTTCTATCACCTATTTATCTATCTATCTATCTATCTATCTATCTACAAATTAGAAGAAGCGAGCAGCACTCCAGACGTAGAATTCAAAAGTTGGTGATCTTTATTGGCTTGAAAAAGGTGTCCAACACCGAAACGTTGCCACTTGCCTCAATAAAGATCACCAACTTTTGAATTCTACCTCTGGAGTGCTGCTCAAGTGCAAGCCAGGACCTGGCTATCTATCTATCTATCTATATCTATCTATCTATCTATCTATCTATCTATCTATCTATCTATCTATCTATCTATCAATAATCTACTTTATATGTATCCATCTATTAATCTATCTGTCATCTATCCATAAATCTATCCATATCTATCCATATTTATCTTCTATTATCAATCTACCTATCATCTCTCTCCTATATAATTCTCCTACAGTCTCATATTACAGATACTTACCCTACTACTTTTTGTACATTACACAGTCTTATTATTGTGCAGGGCTAAAGGAGCCTGTTATTGAATGTGACTGTTCATAAAATAGTTTTATTTTGGGGCCCCACTTTTATTTTTGCCCAGGACCTCACTTGGCCTAAAACTAGTTCTGGCATCAGCCTCAGTCAAAAAAGTGGATGCACCAAGGATGTGCTGATTAACATTGTTCTGTCTGAACACTGGCCTATTTCTTCCTACCAGCATTGATTTATCATGCACCACACACAGTAGCCTACTTTCTGGTTCACTAACAGTAAACCTGCTTTGATGGACAGAATCCTTATACCATCAGTGTCAGAACCAGGATTCTGACATCACATAAAAGGTCCTGGGAACCTATCCACAGTGCTTGTTATAGTTCACTACTTATATCAGGTTTCTTCCGACCCATTTGCTTGTCTATCTGGTAATCTCCATTGTTCATTGATTTGGTTCTGAATTGTTCTCCACGTTTTGAGTTGGGTCTGGCAACTTTTGTTATTCATTTGTCTTGACAGTTGTTATCAATTAGAATCAAGTAGGGACTGTCACTCAGTTCCCAAATAATAATAAATCTCAAATAATACAGCAGCTGAACCCTAGTGATGCACTTACAATACCCGGGACCGATGCTGCCTGGACTGCTGCCATAGAAACCTACATTAGAATTGAAAGCGGATCCCAGCATTGTAGATAAAACTTTTTAATTTATTAAATGGACAAGTTAGTGTCACCATCAATAGTAGCTGACACATTTTGGGTTGAAGATAATTTATTTGACCTTAATCATGATTGTGACATGATCCAGACATACAGTATATGCTGAACGTATACATAGACTTACACTGGGAGACAGATGTTTCCTTTTGTCTGCCCAGTACACATTTTATACTTTGAAATCAACAGCAGAGAGGACCCCAGTGATCAATTGGAAATATTCCAGACATCAGGAGTAGCCAATCACTGTCTGCTGCCGAGGCAGGGGAAGGAGGAGCCAATGGACAATGTATCCCACTGTGTATATATTGAGATGTGTCTGTGCCATACATTGTAAGAACCCACCCATAAACATATTTACCCCTATGCTTGTCTGTTTTCTGGTTCTTTTGCACTTTCATATTTTTAAGATATTAACAAATCTGGTTAATTTACACTCTCATTCATTGCTCCTATATTTCTTGACCATATAGTTTGTCTTATAAGTGAATGCCATGTAATGGACACTGGCTTCTCCCAAGGTGTCTTTTTGTGCTCCTTTCTTATTCATATCATACAAATTGCCTGATTCTTCTTTACTTTCTAATAAATATTTAAAGCAAGTTAGAAATGTATAGAAAGAAAGTACAGTAAAAAAAATGGAGTGGTACGATCAGAATTCACACTTGACTCATCATTTCGCTACTGAGAAATGAAATAAATGCGAAATAAGATTATGGAACTGGGGTCTTTATCATCTCCATTTGATGAATTTAAAAATCTAACTAATCTAATTTAAAGGATGCAAAAGAGGGGTGAGATAATAACCGCCTACAATAACAATCCAAATATTTTCCTTGTCTTAGATTTTTCAATCTTCAGTGACACATTTAAAAAAATCACATGATTTGGGATGTATATAGTTAGGGAAATCTATTATTATACTGGAGGCACATTCAGACTAATGCAGATAATGGAGCCCTACAGGGGTCTAAAATCTAACTACACTTGAACAAATAGATATATAACTAAGCCAAATAATGTCACATTTTTATTATAATGATGTGAACTTTACCATAGTACATCTGGTCATAGACACTCTTTATATCACCTTGTGGCTGGGAATGTGCAGTATGTAATATTTTGTGCCCTTTGAACTGCACGTTTTATGTACCCATTCCCTAGACAGCAGAAGCCAACAGACTATACATACATTTTTCCGGCGTCACCATATGAACATTGAACTTTTCTTGGCCATTTCCTCAGATAAATGTGCTCTGGTGGGCTTTTTCATCCTCTGTAATTTGTCAAGGAAGTTGTGTTTTCAGCATCATGAGCAGTATTAAATTCTGACATGTCCACCTATGTTTTACTTTGGAGCACTGACACTTCTCAGAGAAAACAGTTGAAAGACTATCCAGCAACATAGAGAAGTATCCCAGGGGTAGTTCCTTCAGGCTTTTCCCCAAGTGACCTGGCTTGGTGTCTAGCTGTCAGTCTGTGACCTGATCTTACCTCCCTCTGATATGCTCAGTGTCACTGCGGCTATTTCTGGTGTTATCTCTATCCTCTTCCTCCTCTCTGTTTCTCCCACCTACAATAAATACTGGTTATCTGGGATGTGTTCTTCAAGATGTGTATGCACGTTGATTATTATAATTAATTTATAGAGCACCATTAATTCCATGGTGCTGTACAATCAATAAGGGATTCCCCGACATTACATTAAGACAAGAACAAATGCAAGCACAAAATACAAAACTACAGTGATTAGGAGGAGAGGGAAAGGAGGACCCTGCCCGTGAGGGCTCACAACCTATATGGGAGAGTAGATGGAGACATGAGGTGAGGCAGTGGAGCAGTGCAGTTATTGTGTGTTGATCATGAAATTTGAAGGTTTGAAAACTGGAATACAGTCTTACAGATGTTGGTAGACAGTTTCAGAGAATAGGGGATGCACGAGATACGTACTGGAGATGGTAGTGAGTATGTGTGTAGGGGACCGGTTGTGGATGGCTTTGTAGGTCATGGTTAGTATTTTAAATTTAATTCACTGTAAAATGGGTAACCAGTGGTGAGACTGGCAGAGAGGACAGGCAGAGGAGAAGCGAGGAGACAGAAGACAAATCAGCCGGGCAGCAGAGTTAAGGATAGATTGAAGGGTTGTTAGAGAGTTAGCTGGTAGACCACAGAGAAGAATATTGCAATAGTCCAAGTGGAAGATGAAGAGAGCATGGACTAGTAATTTTATAGATTCTGAATTGAGGTAGGGTTGGTTGTGATATATGTTCTTGAGATGGAGGTTGTAAAGATGACACCAAGGCAGCAGACTTTAGGGATCAGGGAAAGTGTGGAGTTAAGAATTGTGATGGTTAGGTCTGGTGGGAGGGATGTATTAGGTAGTGAAAAGATTATGAGTTCCATTTTGTCCATGTTAAGTTAAAAAGTAGAAAACAGGGAGAGAAGAAGGAGAATATGCTTTTTTTTAGTTTTAACAAAGTTTTTATTCAGCTTTATCCCAGAAGATCTTATTTATATTTACTTAGGGTGTGGAGTAGCCTTTGTGAGCTCCTAGTACTCCACACCCCGAGTAGCCCCTGAAGTTCACGGGCAGCATGGACTTACAAAGGTAAGTAGATTTACGATGGTAGTTTCCATTTAAATTCTTTGCATGAGAAAAGTTAAATCCAAGGATCTTACAGCAAATTTTCGACTAGTCTGAGTATTTTTCTAGCAATTAGATAAGTCAAAAGGTTTCTTTGAGATGCTGAGTGAACAAAAGAACCACTAATACCAACATTTTGCTGCCTTCATTCCTTGGATTTGAATGTTTGGATCTGGTGAACTAAGCTCATCAGGCTACCTGCAGCCACACATACTGTGGTGCTGTCTAATTTCTCTACTTTCCTGTTAAAACAGTGGCACAAACAAAAGGTAAATGTGGTCCTTACTAATGGTATGTTAGCAAAGGAGTAGGGCAAGGGTAAAAGGCGGCACAATGGTCCAGGCAAAAATAAACTTCAGATTCCCCATAACCAACAAAAGTAAACTAATCTTATTAGGAATGAAAGAGGTTATGGTGAGAGGGGTGCAGAAGGTGGGTATAATCTAGTATTGCTAATTTACGTGCCTGGTTATGACTACATAGGACTTTGTCAGAAAGTAATAGTGGAATGGGCTTAGACTTGATGGAAAGCTGGACTACCTTGGACAAGAGTTATGCAGTATGCCACCAACAGGTAAATGACAAGGATTGAATTTATGGATCCTTTCAGGGACCATGTATATCCAATGGAGAATTTTGATGGATATTGATGCATCTTGACTGTCTTTAGGCACACAGGCTGAAATTGCGACTTTTCTCTCCTTTATGCCACCTCCATGCCAACTGATCGGAGAGGAGCATGGATTGGGCCATGCTTTTGCCAGCTTCAGTTCATGGCACAGGTTAAAGCATCATTCTATGGCAGGCAGGCGTTGAATAGACATATTAAAGAGTTGGAGCTTCTTAGTATATGCATTGTGGTGTGTGGGGCGGGGCAAACAATACTCTATCTTTATAAATCCCCTCCTCCCATGTCCTATGATAAGAATATTCCCTTCAACTAGCAGCTAAAATCATTCAAAAAAATATTTTCTGAATTTATGATAAGACTTACCACCATTAGCCCTGGCAGGGTTAAAGGGGCTGACAGAAACAAAAAGGAAATCATCATATAAGTAATATATTACTAAATGCATTTCTTTGTTATGTTCCACATTTGTGTGAATCTCTAAGTTCTAAATTCATTGTTTAATAGTTGTTCTATTTTGTTGAACTTTATTTGCATGTCATTCCAGTCTGGCAGTGAATATTATTGTAAAATCAAATCTTTATTATGTTCCAGCAGTGACATTGTCCTTATACTTGCTAGAACTTTGGCTAAAAAGAATTCTACAATTATTAGCAGAGACAAGAAAACAGAGCTAAATTGGAAAGCTTTTAATTTTTACCATTTTTGTTTTCATGAAAAAAATGTAACACCCCTCCCCCCTACACCGCTGTGTTTTATGATGATTTAAAAACTAAATTATTATTTATTTTGAAAATGACAATGAAACAATTTTAATGTAAAATAACACCAGGCAATATCTTTTTTTTCCCTCCAGATAATGTTTTGCATAGTGCACCATTCACCAAGCCTTAACACTCAGGAAACATGATTGCATTAAAGGGAATTACATGAATAATTCATGACATCACATTTTGTAATCCTCATGTTAATAAGCAGGAAACCAAGAGTTTATTTTCTGGAAAATATTTTCAAATCATTTTGATTATGTGCATAATGTGTACTATTAGTGCGGCGAGACACTTACCACCTTTTCTCTATTTTATTTCTTAAAGTTGGTGTTGTCCAAAATATTGTCAATTACAAGCAATGAAAAAAAAAAAAATAATAATGTAAAATAAAGGTGCAAAGATGCACTAGTTAAATGTATTTGGGTTTGTTAATTATGGAAATCATCAAAGACATAATTATATAATGTCAATGTATTGTTTATTTAGCAAAAATATAAAAAAAATACATATATTTACTGTATAGTGAAGAAGAGACTTCTATCATTATAAAAAATACCATGTCTATCTATATATATCTTTGTCTCCTTTACCCTATGTCATATATATATATATACTAATATATCTATCTTTCATGTATCAATCACATGTTTACGCTGGATGTTTCTTTCTTTCATATCTTCACCTAACATATATCTATATAATTTATGTATAATATCTATGTGCTATATATTTTGTCCATATAAATAAATCTATTATACCTTTATCTAACACCTTTCAATATTTTATATATTTATCTCTAATATATCTCAAATATCTAACTATTCTATATCTATCTAATATCTCCTATCATATGATATCATATCTATCTATCTATCTATCTATCTATCTATCTATCTATCTATCTATCTATCTATCTATCTATCTATCTATCTATCCATCTGCTATGCTTAAATGTCATGCATCAAGTCTGTCTACTATATAACTATCCAGCATACATATCTATTAGAGATGAGCGAGTATACTCGTCCGAGCTTGATGCTCGTTCGAGTATTAAGGTACTCGAAACGGCTCGTTGCTCGGACGAGTATTTCCCCTGCTCGAGATCGAGCATTTAATTAAACAAACACAGTGAAGAACAATGAAGAATAGAATAAAAACAGTGAACACAGTGAACACAGGATCATTTAAGTGAAGAACACAGTGAAGAATAGATTACAGATGTTCTGCACATCTGCTTACTTGTCGGAAGATACACGCGTAACGGCAGCAGGGAGACATCGCACAGCAAGGAGACATCTGGCGCAGCAGAGACACATCTGGCGCAGCAGAGACACATCTGGCGCAGCAGAGACACATCGGGCGCAGCAGGGAGACATCGCGCGCAGCAGGGAGACATCGCGCGCAGCAGGGAGACATTGCGCGCAGCAGGGAGACATCGGGCACCACGGAGACATCGGGCAGCAGGCAGACATCGGGCACCAGGGAGACATCGGGCAGCAGGGAGACATCGGGGAGACTTCAGTGGAAGAAGAGGAGCGGATCCCGGGACAGCGTATCTCCTCTCCCGACAAGTAAGCAGATGTGCCGAACATCTGTAATCTATTCTTCACTGTGTTCTTCACTGTGTTTTTCACTTAAATGATCCTGTGTTCACTGTTTTTATTCTATTCTTCACTGTTCTTCACCTCTGATAACTTGTCGGGAGATAATATACGCGCGGAACAGTGAAGAATAGATTGCAGATGTTTGCATACATCTGCTAACTTATCAGAAGACATTCTTTTTCAATTAAATAACACATTTTATTCCCGAACCATGGTCCCTTTGAAAAATGCTCGAGTCTCCCATTGACTTCAATGGGGCTCGTTATTCGAGACGAGCATCTGGAAAAGTTCGTCTCGAATAACGAGCACCCGAGCATTTTAGTGCTCGCTCATCTCTAATATCTATCCTTTGTGCATCTATCATTTATCTTTCCATCACCTAGTTATGTTTATATCTATCTATCTATCATCATATAGTTAGAGAAACCATTTCTCATGTAAATTATCTTCTAAAGAACTATCTGCAGTGGATATATATCATTTGTCTATCTATCATGTATAACATCTACCTACTATACAACTATCTTTCTACACATTAATCTATCTATCATACTATACTATCACTACTATCTATCTATCTATCTATCTATCTAACATAAATCAATCAATCCTTCCATCTCATGTACAAATTGGCCCTCTACAAACCAACTTTTGTACATAAATATCTGTCCTTTGTACATCTATCATTTATATTTCCATCAGCTATCATATACTTATCTAACATCTGTCTATCTATATTTGGCGACCAAATATCTATCATCTATTCTATCCATCTCATGTATATAACCTAACTTCTAACAATCTTCTGTGCACATCTAAATTCAATTTATTTATCTATCTTATGTATAATATCTAGTATATAACCATCTTCCCTGTCTGTATATCTTTCTATCGTATAACCATCATCTATATATCTATCTCATTTATCACATAAATGATATATTTCTTTTTTTTATATCTATCTAAGCTCTAATATTATCTGTGTTTTATTTGCCTCTTTTATCTTCTTCCTGTAAAAGCCATTACCATTCTAAGCACCAATTATTACTGTGCAGCATCTCAAGCTGCAATAATTGTATACCTGCACCATCTGTGGCTTCCCTTTAAACAAATCTTCCTGTGGACAGCTCAAGGGCTGTTCTGTGAGGTCAGAAGGATCCCCTGCTGAGACAGCCACAAATTTTTCTTGTAAAAAGAAACACAATTTGGCATGTGTATGTCAGCGACGTTGTGTGTGATTAGCATAACCTGTCTATAGTAAAATAACAGAGAAGCTATGAGGCATTTCCATTTACATGGGACTATCAAACATAGCATTGGTGTCATGTAACATAAAAGTGTCCTGCGCAGAAAGCTGTAACAGTTTATATGGTAATTATCCAGTTTTATGGCTATACACAACTTAACTAATATAGAATAATTCAGATGAACCGAGCGCAAAGGCTCTAATTTACAGCCAAGCACAACATTAGTCTTTTTATAGTGTCATTAGCCTGGGCACAGTACAAGGCTTCTTATGGAAATATCCTATTCTTTATACAATAAGTCGTCAGTAATAACAGGCAACAACACTCCATTGTGCAAAAACTGACAAAAAAAAAAGCTGATTCCTATCTAAAATGGCTTCATGACCGCAGCAATTACCTCACTTACAGCAGGAGAATCCGCAAATAAAAATGTCTTTCCAAACAAGAAACTACCTGCAGTCACAATCCGAGATATGCATCAATAATGGAAGCTTTATTATATAAGAACAACAAAAGATGACCTTCCAGATCGCAGGCCCTCAGTAATGGGTGAAGCCGCTAAACATTGCTTTACAATACAGATTGCTAGAATCCCCGGCATTCAGTCGGAATTTAATTTTCTGTAGCCATTTATTCACTTCACATAAAATGATTCTGTTCTCTTCCCCTTCCCTCCTCCCACTACAACCATCATTGCTCAAAATGACATCCTAAGATTCAGAGATATTACTATGTCAGTACTAGCTGCCTTGCAGGAAAATTCATCGCCTGCTACCAGTGCATACACACACTGTTTTATTCTTTCCTCTCTCTGATCAAGCCCTCTTTTATATGCATGTTATGCCCGGTAGGGATTCAACTGCAAATTGTATAATCGCATCCGTTCTGCTGCTTTGCTGCTGGAGACTTGTATTGTTCAAAATTTGGGAGACATTTACAAATTTGTCTTCTAGACAGAACTGAAGCCAAGCGTCCTCTATATTCAATGTACAGAATGCAGCAATGGTCGATAACATTCATATTCATTCATACATGTAATATGGTGACATGTTTGTTACTATGTTACAATCCTAGGAGGTGAGTTCATTATAAGATACTAGAGGACGAGATCTCATGGTTTATTATCACTGGAAACAATGGGAGCTCTCAGGCTCTGTATCAGGTCTGTAGATGTGTAACACAAAGGGTGATGGAGGGATCAAATAAGTGGAGGGGAGGAAAATCTTTCACAGGCAAAGAGGAGCTGAAGGAATCACCACCAGCCAATGGAATGAGTGACCTTATATATAGAAGAGTATCAGGAGTGATATATGGGGCAATGGGCTTCTCTGTTCTGGTGGAACTGTCTGTGACGGAGTATTTATAGTGATAGGCATCTTCATGAAGATTTGCTTCTTTATTCTTGGCAATGCTTATGTATTTGCTATGTACAGTTCACATTCTGTGTTATCAGAAAACGGAAACTGAGTATTTCTGTAAGAGCTAGTTTACACAATATCCGTCCGCACCTTTTGCAATCCGCTTTGACGCCTATGGCGCCCTGGACACTGTGCATGTTGTCTCACCGCACTGTGACCGTGTACGGAGGGATAAAGGAGATGTTCTATATTTCGCTGTGTTATGGCGTCGGTCCTGTGCTATTCTATGGAGAGGGGAGGGGTAACAGCGCTTCCTCTCACTCCTCCTCTCTACTGCGCGCTGACGTCACACAGGTTCATCTGAATAACCCTAAGGCTAATGTTAGGGTAGGATTCAATACATCCTCTTTTAGTGTGCGTTGGCTGCGTGTTTCTAATCAATAAGCATGTGTGCACATCATAAGAAATTAATTCAGACACATTTGCTGATGTAAATCTCACTCATGCGATCATGGCCATGGCAAATCTGCACTGCTAGAACTTTATTTGGTTTCACAAAACTATATAGAAATTATGGAAAAAGCAGAAGGGGTGGAGAATTCCAGCTCATGTAGTCTCTTGATTGGAGAACTTCCTTGCTGTTGCTTATTGACGTCAGGATTGAAGTCTTGTTGACATTCTTTAGCTTTAATTGTTTTCGTTATGATCACGATGCCAGCGCCATCTTATAATGAAGTCTCTGTTACAATGATTTTAGGAAAATAGAACAAGTAGAAATGACAGGATTTGATCTATCAGCAGGTTTACCTTAACAGTCCCCCCTAAATCCTGGAATTTCTCTCTGCTACTCTTAGTCTAGAACAGGGGTCAGGAACCTTTTTGGCTGAGAGAGCCATGAACCCCTAATGTTTTAAAATGTTATTCCGTAAGAGCGGTACAATTTGCACATGACCCCAGTAGATAGATAGTGCCAGTGTCACAGGTGCCCCTGCGATCTACGTCACGAATCGCAGGCACACCCGTGCCCCTCTCCGTGGCAGCGCCCCTTTCCGAGCTCACTCACCTCTCCACGTTCCTGCTCCCATCCCGGCTGGCCAGTGCACGCGCGCCGGCACTCGCAGATTTAAAGGGCCAGCGAACTACCCACTTCCTGGGTTCCTATAAAGACCGGTGGCTCCCAGCATTCCCTGACGAATCTTAGTGCTTCATGCCTATGAGGAAGCTTTCCACAGTGTTTCCTTTCCAAGTGTTGACCTCCCATTGTGACCACGGAACTGTTCCTGATTCTGCTCCTTCGCTGCCAGCCCTGACCTCTTGCTCCGTCCCCAACCTCGCATCATTGCCACCTGTCTTGACCGTCTGCCTGTTCCTAACCAAGAGATTGCCTAGTGATCCTGTACCTTTACCCTGGCTGCCACCATGGACAAGTCGCGCCTGTGGAACGACCTGGTGGTAGCACGCTGCAGTAAGACCATCCTGCTTTGCGGCGGGGCTCTGGTGAAGAACAGGTGTCACTTAGATTCAGATCCCAGGTGTTAACTAACATAATTTTCCGCGGTTGTCCAGGGGTTTCACTACACCAAATCCTGACACCCACCACATGCCTTCCAGTAGATAGGTAGCACATACTCCCCAGTAAATAGGTTGCCATAGCACATGCTTCCCAGCAGATCTCTACCCACAGCACATGCTTCCCAGCAGTAGTCACAGCAAAAAAAAAAAAAAAAAGGAATATAAACTTACCAATGCTCCCTGCAGCCAGCTCCTCATTGCTCCCACGCTCTTCTCTTTCACCCAGGCTTAGATGATGGCGGCGATGGCACCTGGGTCACTCAAAGGACATAGGCAGCGATGTTATGTTGTGTCCAGTGATCAGTCTAAGACTCACACAGCAGCTATCACTATTTATTAAAGATCTGTCTGAGAGCCAGATGCAGCCAACAAAAGAGCCATATCTGGCTCCCGAGCCATACGTTCCCTACCCCTGGTCTAGAAGGACCTACAGATCTGCCCATATGTGCATCGTTCTCCTCTTCACCAGTTGGATGACAGCAGACCCCTGTTGGGTGCGCCCCCATTTAGTGGACTTTCACATATGGGAATCAAATCTCTACTCTACTGTTCCCTACTTCAGGGGCTGTTTGATATGTTTCAGGGGTGGTTGATCTTAGAGGGATATCTTCATTATGCAAATTTAGGTAACTTGAGTAAGGGGTCTTTGGCTTGTCTAACTACTGATACCCATGATACTAGGCGGACTTGATGGGGGGACCACATAACACACAATAAGTGACAAGAGCAAAATCACAATCCTCAATATCACCCCCACTTACAGGAAACCCTTCCAATCCCCCAACTACAAAGTGAAGGATATAGCGTCCACTTCCGAGTTTCTCTTGGGTTCCCTGGACAGTCCTTCAATCTTTTCAAGAGCATGGGTAATCGATCCATAGGGGGCGATGTCATCCGGGATGTACATGCAACAAGTCACTCCCACCATCTTACAGACTCCTCCCTTCTCAGCAAGGGTCATGTCCCAAATCATGCGGTTCTGGGAAGCATCTCGGATATAATTCACAAATCTCTGTTGATTACAATAAAAACAGTTAACCCAACAAACATCTTTGCTCATAGCTATCTGGGGAATAATGATCTGTCATGGGGAATACCTGTCCATATCTGATTGTGGGCCTTGTACTCATCTGGGACCCCCCTTGGTGCTCCCACTGTATCTGTATAAACATTGTCATCTAGGTGCTTCTCTCTCAGACCTTCAGAATCCTTTGGGATTCTCTGCCTTTTCTTTATGTGTCTGATCAACCTTATCCCTGGGGATCACGAGGAAGGAATACACAAATGTTATCACAGCACACTCACCTTCCCAGGCTCTAGGCCTGACCTGACTCTCCTATCCCCACAAATCCTGTACACATCAGACACTGCTAATACAGGGCTACCTGTGCTGTCAATGTTATAGAAGGTCATTGTCTTGTTGCACCAACCGCAGGTAAAGTCTCCTACCCTGGGGGCATCCTGGTCAGCCCTATAGATACAGTGATAGTCATGGTTGGGGTGTCCCTGAGCAGTGATAGTCATGGTTGGGGTGTCCCTGAGCATACAGTCAGTCAGAAGAAACCAGCTAGCAAGAAGAATAGGTTAATCTGCAATAGAAAGCATGGAAGCGTGCTGACTTCCCTCTAGCTTCACAGACGTGGCACTGGTCAGCAGGACTTGGAAAGGACCGTCGTAGCGAGGCTCCAGACTTTCTCTTTGGGGTGTCTCTTTACCACCCGTCGTCTCCAGGCTTCAGGTTATGCGTCCTGAGGTCTCTGTCTGCATCTGAAAAAGGAATCAGAAACACTTTTGCCAACCTTTTTCAAGGCCTGGCTCAACTGTATGGCGTGTTCCACCTGGTTTCCTGCCATCATCTCTAGGGTCTGTGAGAAGTAGGGGCCTAGTCTGGGTGCACAGCCAAAAAGTACTTCAAAGGGGACAATCCCATCTTTCTGGTGGGTGTGGTCCTAACTGAATGATGGTCAGCAGGAAAGCACTCGCGCCATGGTTTCCCTGTTACTTCCAGGCCTCCCGGATCTCTAACTTAAGAGTGCTGTTTAAAGTATCTCAAACGCACCACCAACTTGGGAAGGGTAAGGGGTGTGCAGGGCCTGTTCTACACCCAGGAGGGACAAGGTTTCAGGTCTTTACCTGTCCAGTGAAGTTGGTTCTGCGACCGGACTCTATGGTCTCTGGAAGACCAAACCTGCAGAAAAATCTCACTCACCACCTTCTTTACCTCAGCTCTGGCAGTAGCCTTGGTCAAGGGAAAAGCTTCTGGCCACCCTGGAAAGAGATCAATGCACACAGGCACGTACTCCTACGTACCACTTTTTGATAGCTGGATAAAATCCATCTGCAGTCTCTGGAAGGGATAGAGCGGCTTGGGTGTCACCTTCTGTGGGGTCTTTACCACCTTACCCGGGTTGTGGCGGGCACAGACTTTACAGGCTTTCACTAGTCTAGTGACAGGGGTAGTAACGCCCGGGGCAAACCACTGGTGGTTTATGAGCACTAGCATGGCTGTTTTGGATATGTGTGTGTGTCCGTGGACTACTTGACTTACTGTCGGGTGCAGGGCTCCGGGCAGGCACACCCTCTCTCCCAGCATCCAGGTCCCATCGGCATCTGGGCTCCAGCTCTCCTCCACACTTCCTTCACTTCTGATGACTCTCGGGCCACCAGGGACTGGAGCACCTGTGGACAGCAGCTTTTAGCTCAGAACTCAGCGCTGAGAC
Organism: Engystomops pustulosus; assembly: GCF_040894005.1. Taxonomy (NCBI): domain Eukaryota; kingdom Metazoa; phylum Chordata; class Amphibia; order Anura; family Leptodactylidae; genus Engystomops; species Engystomops pustulosus. The sequence continues at coordinate 44,703,454 of NC_092415.1, forward strand.
TTCAGGACAGTCTCCGGACTCCATCTGTGCAGCTGCCTTTGCCATCCCGTCGGCCACATACTTGCCTTTGGCTTGTGGAGTTACCAAATTGTGTGTGCTTTTACTTTTATTATCCCCACCTCTTGTGGAAGTAAGAGAGCATCCATGAGCTCTTTAACCAGCGTGCCATGCTTAAAGGGGGTCCCTGCAGAGGTGAGGAAATCTCTAGCCTTCCATATGGGTTCATAGTCGTGTTTAGACCCCAGACCTACACCTAGAGTATAGATGTTTGTCCTTTTACCTTCTGCCAGCTGTAGCGCTTCCCTGAGTGCCGTCACTTCACCTCCTGCGCTGACCTGTGTGGAGGGAGTGGTTCTGCTTGTACTACCTCATGTGCGCCACTGACCACTGTATATCCAGTGTAGAACCGTCTGTCTTCTCCTGCAGACCTGGAGCCATCTATGAGAAAAAACTCAACATCTGGGTTATTCACCCTTCTCTCCCCCCCTCTGAATCCTGGAAGACTGGCGATAGAACTAAGGATTCAGAGCTGTGCACCTTATCAGTGTATCCTGGGGCATCAGGAGTGCACACTGGAGTCTGAGCTGTCTGGCCTTTGCTCAGATGCTTGGGCTGTACTTGGGTGAGGACACTGTGCAAGGTATGTGGAGTTTGCACAGTAACAGTAACTGCTGAGCAGATTGCTGGCTGCAGCTACTGACACATGAGGGGCTCCCCTCACGAGTCTAACCGGGCCTAATAACGGGCCACTTGGGAGGCCACCACGTTCCTGGACTAGACACCTGTGGCGAGGCCTAGATACTCCGTGCAAAATAAAATAAAAGGTCTGGTTCAATAGGATGTGCCTAGGGCCGGGGCAGACAGGATTTACCAGCTTAAGGATATGGAATGCATCAATTGCCTCCTGACTAAGGGCAAATGGGGAAGAGGCAATTCAGTCAGAAAGGGGCAACATCAGGCTGGAGGCAGCAGACCTTATCCTAGGCCTGCAGGAGCTGGCCAGTCCTAGAATCATGTAAAGAGGCTTAGGGCCTCAGGGCAGGGGCATATTCTGGACTGCCAGCTTTCTTTTCTCTGTCAGATATCTGCCTGTGGCTGAGAAGCAGTGGCCTAGGAAGACCACCTTCTCCTGGCAGTCTGGAGTTTGTCTCAGGAAACTTTGCAACCCTTCTGGAACAGAAAACACATAACGTCAATAAATGCATCCTGGCAAACAAAAACAGTAGGTCCTCCGCATACTGAAAAGGAGAACATCCAGTAAGGGGCAGTCTGTCTGTCAGTCTACTCCGTGTAGGGCCGTGTAGTTCTTGGCTGGGTGAGTTTTACCCCCCTTGTGGGAATCTGCATCAGGTGTACTGGAATACTGAACTGGTAAAGGCAAATAGGTCCTGGCAATCTTCATGTAGGGGCACAGAGAGTAAAACATTTGCCAAATCAATAACAGTGAATAATATGTCACTCTCAGGGACTGCTGCCAGTTTGGGCTAGGGACCACTGGGCTTAAGTACACTCATTGGCAGCTTGGAGGTCATAGACCATCCTACATGTATCCAGCTGTTCTTTCTGGGTCTTTTCCAGAAAGAACGGGCTAAAATCATCATCGGACTAGCAGAGGAGAGTCACACATCAGTTTTACAATGAAAGGCACTAACTCTGTTTGGGGGGGCCGTTCAGAAGGGGGACTGTTCTCGCTGACATCCCTGTCCATTACCACCACCCCTTGTCCTGCCCTGTTGGGGGCGTCTCCGCCACTCACTATAGTAATGTCTCCTCCCCACCGTCGAAAACACGCCCACTTGGGTCGGTCGGTTGAGACTATTGGAAATGTTGTCAGTGTCACTTTGCCGTGGTCTGTGAAACTGGTCTCTGTTTCCCTCTGGCTTTCAGTCACAATCTTATCAATCCCTGTATACGCAAATCTGGTAGAGATGTCTCCAGTCCGTTAACACCTTTGGTAACAACCCACTACACTACACTCTCAGGTCATTCCCCATGTGTCCCAAAGCTGCAAACCGTTCCCATGGGACTCTTCCATTACCGTGTGCGTCTCCGCTTTATCTCATCCAGACATTTAGGATTCTCTTAACTATCTATAAACTTTTGGCCAGACTCCAACATTTCAACAAAATCCAGGTACACTTAAGATGGTTTTTTAATCAAAAAGGAACAAAAGTCAGTCATAGGCTCTGTAATACAGTTGGGGGGCTTGTTCTTGCTAAGATTGTTCATGGGGGTACACGGGAGGACATCACATCATACTGTATCCCTGTTCCACAACCAAATACATTCCTTCAAGTCTTTTTTAGATTGTCAGGGAGAAGTCTAAATGCAGCGATCTGCCCCCTTCTGTAAACAACTTCAGCTTACTGTAGCGTCAAGGTCAGAACAGAACACAAAGTGATAACACAGCTCAGACAGAGCCCTAGATTTTTGGAGAACTTCAGCGTCAAGGCCATGTACATGTCTTCACAAAACAAAACGCAGCTCCAACAGCCCCCACCCTTTTGTTAACCCCTTAAATGCCAGAAAGCAGGTACCAGAGACATTGTAACACTTTTTATAGTAATTTTTCTCTAATTGTCGGGATCAATAAATTTTAATAATACTCAAATAAACAACATCCCTCACTCCAAGACCCCTAGCAGACGCCCCAAGCATGGTCAGCTGTTATCCTACAAAGCCCCACAACCAGCCTTTATGGCTGCCAACAGCAATCAACTTTCAGGGACTTGAAGGGAATATAACTTAAAATGGCCACCACTGAAAAATAAACTGACTTAAGATGGCCGCCACTGAAGAATGGTAGGGCGTGTCATCTTCTCTAACCACCAGATACAGGGGTGGAGTCTGGATTACAGGGGCCATTTTTCACTCCAAGGAAAATATAATTAAATCTCTTTTTCTCAAATTCTTTCCACATCAAAAACTTTTAAATGTCCCTTATCACCTGTCTCTTTCTTAAACGGCACTCTGAAGGATCCCTGTCACTCTGTCCTGGTCCGTCAGTCAAAGTTAGAGGTTCTCAGAGTCTGTTTGCATGTTTACAAGTTGTACAATCATCAGATCCTCTAACACATCCCAAAACTCTCAAACCTTCATTATTACTTTTTATTTCACCGCAAACCTGTTCCATTAAATCAAATTGCACTTTTCCAGCAGTCCTACTTAATTCATCCTACTTGACTCAACAACCTTCTCTCTACTTACATCAAGCCAATCTTCTGTCTACCTCATTTTTCCCTTCTTTGCACTGAACTATCGCTAGCGCACCAGTGGTTCCCTCTGGGAGGACGTTCTTTCTATTTCGAAACCGCAGCATAATTTGTCCGAGACCCTTACCGTGCAGCTGCTCACGGCTTAAGGGCTGACCTTCAAGCTCCCCGATCACCAGTTATAGAGACTTAGCTCACTGCGTGTCGGTTAGAGGTTTATCAGAAGGTCCCCGCTTAACGATCTCCCTTTTTCTCCTAATTCCTGTCAAAATCCCCAGACACCCGTTCTTTACCCGTTCTCCTATTCTGGCGGCCTATGTTTGGCGGGCAAACATCCGTCCTTTTTCTCCTTATTCTGGCGGCCTATGTCTGTGTGCAGACATCCATCCTTTTTCTCCTAATTCTAACGGCCCATATGTCTGATCTTCACTGCGGCTTCGCTACACTCCTCTCTATATGAACTTCGAACGTCCTCCCCCTCCCTTTCTGTTCTGGCTCAGCAAAGCGCATACACACAGCAGCCAAGGCACTTCTCATACAGAGCTATATAACAATTCAGACCCCGATGCAGGACACCAGGTGGCTATACACATTTACCCTCCAATCCCAGCCGTCTACAGCCACAGGTATCACCACTCCCCGAGTCACAGGCAAGTCACAGGTTAACATATGTTATCTGAAACTTACCGTGATCGTGGGCTGATCAGACCCAGTCGGGAAGTGGTGACCCCGAGGCTGCAAACGGTGCTGGAACGAGGGGGCTTCCTGGTCATCCTGATCGCGAAATCTCAGCAGTGCCTCCAATGTTAGGGTAGGATTCAATACATCCTCTTTTAGTGTGCGTTGGCTGCGTGTTTCTAATCAATAAGCATGTGTGCACATCATAAGAAATTAATTCAGACACATTTGCTGATGTAAATCTCACTCATGCGATCATGGCCATGGCAAATCTGCACTGCTAGAACTTTATTTGGTTTCACAAAACTATATAGAAATTATGGAAGAAGCAGAAGGGGTGGAGAATTCCCAGCTCATGTAGTCTCTTGATTGGAGAACTTCCTTGCTGTTGCTTATTGACGTCAGGATTGAAGTCTTGTTGACATTCTTTAGCTTTAATTGTTTTCGTTATGATCACGATGCCGGCGCCATCTTATAATGAAGTCTCTGTTACAATGATTTTAGGAAAATAGAACAAGTAGAAATGACAGGATTTGATCTATCAGCAGGTTTACCTTAACACTAAGTTCCCACTACAGTTCAAGCCTCCGTTCCTTACCACCGTAGTAAAGAGCAATGGTTTAAGATATCAAATAAAAATCCCAATGACATCAATGTTAATTTGATGTGATCCGTTGCAGTCAGTTTGCCAGGAATCCATTTTTCATGCGCTTTTGGAAAACGGCGAAAAGTACTGCAGCCACCATCTTTTTTTCGGTAGAAAAAAAATGATACATAAAATTTACATTGATGTCCACAGGATTTTTAATTGATACGTTAAATATCCGTTCTTTACTATTTTAACCGAGATAAGGATCGGAGGTTTGAACGGTAGTGTGAACTTAACCTAATATTGTACCATTGAAATCAATGGGGGTGAAGGAATAATGCAGTACATAGTATGTTAAAAATTTACCTCTAATTCTAAACACTCTCTGTAGCTTTATATAGTCAAAAGTGCTGACAGTTTCCCTATAAATATTGGTTTACAGCTCAAGGAAAAAGAAATTATTGTTGGCGCAAGGGAATTCCACAAAAAAAGGTGGTTAATTCTTTGAGATTTCAGAAATTTTAATATGTAAAATATATTTAATTAAAAGGATTAGAAGTGAAGCCGCTGCCTTTTATAGTATGAGCTCCACAATGTAGAATGTCCACTCATTTTCTGAGTTGGATTGTATAATGTTCTCATGCTGTCTAATAACTTTCCCAAGCCAAGGTCAGACATTAGAAAACAAGATGCAATTGAAATGTGCTTGCCCCTTATTGCCCAAAAACTAATGTATAAAAGATGATTGGTCCAGCTCTTTCTTTTCTAAAGGAAATATAACATTAGCATAATTTTAAAAGTTGATTTTAGAAGAAAGGAGGCCATAAATAACAAATACAAGAAATAGATTTTCTTACGTGTATTTATTGTCTCATTGTAAATTCTTCCCAGATCTACTGGCTTATTATGCTCACCTAGAGCTACAGCTCCATACTACTAGGTGTATTCACTAGTAGGGTACTGACCTTTACCCCCTGCCCCGCTGCAAGATGATTGGAATTTTTAAGTATTTAAAGATACACATCAGCCTCAGAATAATCTTCCCAAGATACAGGAGATTTCCCCGCTTACGTTTGTTAAACCTAAAGTAAATAAATTATGAATAGAGATGAGCGAGTATACTCGTCCGAGTATACTGCTCGGTCGAGTATTAGCATACTCGGACCGGCTCGTTACTCGGACGAGTATCTCGCCGGCTCGAGATTGAGCAGTAAATTAATAAAATAAATTGAATAAAAGTATTTTTATTGTAAAAAAAAAATATTACACATGTTTCCATATGTTTTACTTGTAAGAACACATTGAAATAACACTATTCTTCACTTTCCAGGTGTTCGCGCGTGTCTCCCGCTAATTTAGGAGATGTTCGGAACATCTGGAATGTGAAGAATAGTGTTCTTTCAATGTGTTCTGCACTTAAATGGTCCTGTATTCACTGTTTTTAATGTTTTAATTCTATTCTTCACTTTGCAGCTGTGCGCGCGTATCTCCGAACCTATCGGGAGACACGCGCGCACACCTGCAATGTGAAGAATAGAATTAAAACATTAAAAACAGTGAACACAGGAGCATTTAAGTGCAGAACACATTGAAAGAACAATATTCTTCACATTCCAGATGTTCGTGCACATCTCCTAACTTAGCTGGAGACACGCGCGAACACCTGCAAAGTGAAAAATAGTGTTATTTCAATGTGTTCTTACAAGTAAAACATCTGCAAACATCTGGAATTTTTTATTTTTTTGCACTGTTCTTTTACTGTTCAGTTTTATTAAAAAAATGCTCGGGTCTCCCATTGACTTCAATGGGGCTCGTTATTCGAGACGAGCACTCGAGCATCTGGAAAAGTTCGTCTCGAATAACGAGCACCCGAGCATTTTAGTGCTCGCTCATCTCTAATTATGAAACCTCCAAGTTAACCAATTCTTCAAATTCAGATGATATTCAGATGGAATTCTTCAAGTCAACGGACAACTTATAAGTAGCAGAGGGTTTTTTTTTTACAGTGTGCCTCCTTTTTTGTGCCCTTGGTGAAGATGTTTAAATAAAATCTAGCACCAAAATCAAGCATGATGGACCTGGGACACTCACTGGCCCTGTGACTGTGGTTATCTTCTCATATTTGTTATCCATGCTCTTCTTCCTTCTAAAACCAACTTTTGAAATTATGAGCCATAAGGGTTCTGTGGGACGTTACCAAAGCCCTTCTGTACTGTAGAATCACAGGCTGCAACACTATTTTCTTCTCCTCTCTGCTCTATTAGCACAAATTAGCCTCAATCCCACTGTGTATTTCTACCAAGAGAATACAGCAGAAATAGGGAGGGGGAAGGGTAAGGTGTAAGGGCGGGGCTTTCATCAAACAACGGCACAATAAATGTCTCCTATAGGTTCTTTTATACCTTTCAAGATTTGAAGCAAGCAATCAGGAAGTATTTAAGAGATCTGCAACCAAAAGCTATTTGAATATGAATTTACCTTTATTATACGTAGGCATCATTTGTAACCTAGAAACATTGTAAAGCTGTCAACATATCAAATGTATTTTTATCCAAATGAAGTAGTCAGATTTGTAGGACAAAAGCTCGGAAATACTACCACTCCAGAAGACAATAAAGTGGAACCAGATGGCATGACATGCTGCCGTACACAAATGTCAACTGTGCTTGTGAGCCTTTTTCTATTATTGATGTAAGCTATGTAATCTACAATATCCTCTATTAATTTATATCACAAGTGTACAACCTGCATATTGAATGTATAGGGTCCCTAGTGAATTTCCCGACAGCCAGCAGTCAGATTGGAGATGATTGAAATATGAATCATGTCTTTTGTAAGTTACTTATGTTTTAATGTTTTAAAGGGTTGTCCACTTTCAGCAAAAAATTTGTTTGTGCATAGAAAAGTTATAATATTTTCCCATTTACTTTCTATATGAATTCCTCACAATTTTCTAGATCTGCATGCTGTCATTTTAGAGGAAGCTTCATCGATAACTTCCTGTGGATAATAAGCAGTTTGTGGTTATGTGATGTCACACAGGTGCACGGCTTGTTAGTGTCACTGCTCCTGTATTGAGACTGATTAATCCACACAGTCAGATTCTCTGCAGCTCAGCTCTGTCCAGCTAACAGTGAGCCATTCGAGTCCAGTCAGCTACTAGAGGTGGCGTCCAGGAACTCCTTTATGTATTTGCCCAGTTCCATAGCACCTTGCTGGTTTAACTAGTCTCGTGATACCCTTTCCCTATTTCTGTTTGCTGTCATTTTACTATGCTGTGTATCTAACATCTTCATCATTATTTGACCATTCTCTCTGTTATTCAATCCTGTGCTTCACTGCCATCTGGGATTTAACCCAATTCTGTCTGACTTTGCCTGTCTATCTGCTGTCTGTGCCTCAGTGTTTGGTCCTCTTTCCTGTTCACTCAGTTACTGTAGGGATTGTCAACCAGATGTCCCAAACAGTGGGGTTTGCAAGGCTCGTTAGGTATATGACAGGGGTTGTGGGTGAGTCTAGGGCCTGCACCACATTCTCTACTCTGACAGTTATCTGATACTTTGCTTCTATTGGACTTTTGGGGTGTGTCAGACACAAACAATGTCCTTCCAACGCTGCCTTTTTTAGACTTCTCCCTTTAAAGACCCTCCTCTATCATTCGGGGGAGGACTGAACGTTGTATTTTAAAGATTATTTGGAGACACACCTAAGGTCTCCATTTTACGGTGGCTGGGGATGGGTGGCATCCATCCCCCATAGGCTATTGGGGCCTCTGTTTAATGGATATGTTCCTAGAGCAGCGAGCAGGATGAAATTTTGTAGTCTACCATTTCCTCCTGTGTTTTCTGCTGTATGCTGGCATGTACTGACTGACAGAGCCAAAAGGATCTGACCATATGGGGGCATTCGTAAGTGCTTCTATGCCATGAAAAATTAGCAATATCATGAGCACTGCACGAAATTGTGATTATATTAGTGGCTACACCCCATTCACACAAGGTTATTATTAGAGATGAGCGAGCACTAAAATGCTCGGGTACTCGTTATTCGAGACAAACTTTTCCCGATGCTCGAGTAGTGGTCTCGAATAACGAGCCCCATTGAAGTCAATGGGAGACTCGAGCATTTTTCAAGGGGACCAAGGCTCTGCACAGGGAAGCTTGGCCAAACACCTGGGAACCTCAGAAAAGGATGGAAACACCACGGAAATGGACAGGAAACAGCAGGGGCAGCATGCATGGATGCCTCTGAGGTTGCTTAATCGCACCATTATGTAAAAATTATGGGCAACAACATGGCCATGACAGAGTGACCGAATGAGGCTAGATAGCATCTAAAACATGCAATAATTGACCCTGACACTATAGGGGACGGCATGCAGAGGCAGCGGCAGCAGTGGCAGACTAGAGAGTCTCATGGCGACATACCCTAAATGGACTCAGGTTTCACCAAAGGAGGTGAAATGATTTCCTATGTGAACAAAAGGTTGACGGTATATTTAGTCGATAACACAGCATGGTGGCGACATAGTGATCAAGTTCCATAACGTATCTGGTGAAACACCCGAAAAATGAGCCTGACACTGCTCTTTTGATAAGGGGACGACATGTGGAGGCAGCCATGGAGACGACTTCCATGATTAAGAGCGACAGTATGGGGCATTCATATTGCGCTGCTATGATTGCAACTTCAGGTCTCCAGCATGGTGGCGACAGAGTTCCACTATGTATCTGGTGAAACACCTGAAAATTCTGCCTGACACAGCTCGTTTGATAAGGGGATGATGTGCTGCATATCCTCTCGTGCTCCAGCATCTGGGGTATAGAGAGTTGAAATGAGACATTGGTGGACGCTGTGGAGGATCGTGGAGGCAAAATGGACTGGAAACAGCAGGGGCAGCATGCATGGATGCCTCTGAGGCTGCCTAAGCTTGGGATGGAGCTGGCGGTCCACTGCCAGACGAGATTTCGCCTGTCCAAGCCCCTGTCTCTCGGCTCCTCCTCACCCAAAATGGGCCTGGGGGCCAGAAGCGTTTACTTTGAAAAAATTATAATTTTCAAAGCAGGCCGGGTCGTTTGAATATTTCACCTAGGAATAATGGAATAGCATAGTGGTTCTATTTTTAATAGTTTTTATGGAAATGGTTCCATGATTAAGAGCGACAGTATGGGGCATCCATATTGCGCTGCTATGATTGCAACTTCAGGTCCCCAGCATGGCGGCGACAGATGCGCCGAGTTCCACTATGTATCTGGTGAAACACCTGAAAATTCTGCCTGACACAGCTCGTTTGATAAGGGGACGATGTATGGAGGCAGTGAACTAGTAGTAGATTAAAGGTGCTGCAGTTAAAACTATGTTAGTTGGAACTTGAGATTGAGCTGGCGCTCCGCTGCCAGGCGAGCTTTCGCCAATCCAAGCCCCTGTCTCTAGGCTACTCCCCAAACATCACTTCTAAGAACCTTTTGTATAAGATCAAGTGTAGTAGCGTTCTTATAAGTTTAGGATATGGCGGGTGAGGGGAATGTAAACAGATGCGCAAGAAGCGCTGAAATAATATCGGTAAATGATAAAAGTTTGCCAGTATATTTTGTGGATTACATAGCAGGGTGGCGACAAAGTTAACAAGTTTGATGTGGAATCCATGAAAACAACCCAAAATTCTGCCTGACACAGTTCGTTTGATAAGGAGACCATGTATGGAGGCAGCTATATGGACGACTTTTGGAGGCAGCTGTGGCGATGACGTGTGGAGGTAGCAATGGAGACAACGTGTGGAGCCAGCTAAAAAGACGACATGTGGAGGCTGCTATGGAGACAATTTAATTTGGATAGTGCCTGTATGTGGCAGTCCAAAAAAGTTTTCAAACCAGAGGAGCAGGTAGGTGGTCCTCCAGAAAAATTAAATAGATTAAGTGCCTGTATGTGGCACTCCCAAAAATTGCTTAAAACAGAGGACCGGGTAGGTGGCCCTCCAGAAAAATTAAATACATAGAGTACTATAGCTAGAGCCAGTTCGCCCTGGCAAAAAATAGCCAGTTTCCTATGCTTTAGTGTACAAAGAGGAGGAGAAGGAGGACAATGAGGAGGAGGAGTGCATACATTATTCAGGTTGAGCTTCTTTCACCTGGTGGAGAATGAAAATCCTGAGAAATCTAGGCTTTATTCATCTTGATAAGCGTCAGCCTGTCAGCGCTGTCAGTCGACAGGCGTGTACGCTTATCGGTGATGATGCCACCAGCTGCACTGAAAACCCGCTCGGACAACATGCTAGCGGCAGGGCAGGCAAGAACCTCCAAGGCGTACAGCGCCAGTTCGTGCCACATGTCCAGCTTTGAAACCCAGTAGTTGTAGGGAGCTGTGTGATCATTTAGGACGATGGTATGGTCAGCTACGTACTCCCTCACCATCTTTCTGTAAAGATCAGCCCTACTCTGCCGAGACTGGGGAAAGGTGACAGTGTCTTGCTGGGGTGACATAAAACTGGCAAAAGCCTTGTAAAGCGTACCCCTGCCAGTGCTGGAAAAGCTGCCTGCTCGCCTACTCTCCCTCGCTACTTGTCCCGCAGAACTACGCACTCTGCCGCTAGCGCTGTCAGAAGGGAAATACTGTTTCAGCTTGTGCACCAGGGCCTGCTGGTATTCATGCATTCTCACACTCCTTTCCTCTCCAGGGATGAGAGTGGAAAGATTTTGCTTGTACCGTGGGTCCAGGAGAGTGAATACCCAGTAATCGGTGCTGGAATGAATTCTTTGAACGCGAGGGTCACAGGATAGGCAGCCTAGCATGAAATCTGCCATATGCGCCAGAGTCCCAACGCGCAAGAATTCACTCCCCTCACTGGCCTGACTGCCCATTTCCTCCTCCTCCAACTCCTCTTCTTGTGTCCATACACGCTGAACAGTGAAGGACTGAACAATGGTCCCCTCTTCTGTCTCGCCAACATTCTCCTCCTCTTCCACCTCATCCTCCTCCACCTCCTCTGATATGCGCTGAGAAACAGACCTAAGGGTGCTTTGGCTATCAACAAGGGAATCTTCTTCCCCCGTCTCTTGTGACGAGCGCAAAGCTTCCGACTTCATGCTGATCAGAGAGTTTTTCAACAGGCCAAGCAGCAGGATGGTGAGGCTGATGATGGCAGCATCGCCACTGACCATCTGTGTTGACTCCTCAAAGTTACTCAGCACCTGACAGATATCAGACATCCACGTCCACTCCTCATTGTAGACTTGAGGAAGCTGACTGACCTGACTACCAGTTCTGGTGGAAGTTGACATCTGGCAGTCTACAATCGCTCTGCGCTGCTCTGGATAACATGGCTAATGTTGAATTCCACCTCATGGGCACGTCGCACAACAGTCGGTGAGCGGGAAGTTGGAAGCGGCGCTGCGCTGCCCTGAGAATGGCAGCATCTGTGCTGGACTTCCTGAAATGCGCACAGATGCGGCGCACTTTTGTGAGCAAATCAGACAGATTGGGGTATGTCTTGAGGAAACGCTGAACTATGAGATTTAACACATGGGCCAGGCATGGCACATGTGTCAGTCTGCCGAGTTGCAGAGCCGCCACCAGGTTACGGCCGTTGTCACACACAACCATGCCTGGCTTCAGGTTCAGTGGTGCCAGCCACAGATCAGTCTGCGCCGTGATGCCCTGTAATAGCTCTTGGACGGTGTGCCTTTTATCACCTAGGCTCAGTAGTTTGAGCACCGCCTGCTGTCGCTTAGCGACGGCACTGCTGCTGTGCCTAGAGCTACCGACTGATGGCGCCATGCCCACGGATGGTAATTCGGGGGAGGAGGAGGAGGTGGAGGAGGGGTGGGAGGAGGAGGAGGCATAGTAGGCCTTTGAGACCTGGACCGAGGTAGGCCCCGCAATCCTCGGCGTCGGCAGTATATGACCAGCCCCAGGGTCAGACTCGGTCCCAGCCTCCACCAAGTTAACCCAATGTGCCATCAGCGATATATAGTGGCCCTGCCCGGCAGCACTCGTCCACGTGTCCGTGGTCAGGTGGACCTTGTCAGAAACGGCGTTGGTCGGGGCACGGATGATGTTCTCTGACACGTGCTTGTGCAGGGCTGGGACGGCACATCGGGAAAAGTAGTGGCGGCTGGGGACCGAATACCGAGGGGCGGCCGCCGCCATGAGGTTTCGAAAGGCCTCGGTCTCTACCAGCCTATAGGGCAGCATCTCCAGGCTAAGCAACTTGGAGATGTGGACGTTGAGGGCTTGGGCGTGTGGGTGGGTTGTGCTATACTTCCTTTTGCGCTCCAGCGTCTGGGGTATGGAGAGCTGAACACTGGTGGATGCTGTGGAGGATCGTGGAGGCGAAGATGGGGTTTTCGCACGGGAGGTGTTTGGGCCGTGGTCCTGGGCAGGGGGCTGACTAGCAGATGACACAGGGGAAGGAGCAGTGGTGTGCCCGGCCGGAGGTGAACAGGCTTGGTGCCATTGAGTGGGGTGTTTAGCATTCATATGCCTGCGCATACTGGTGGTAGTTAAGCTAGTAGTGGTGGAACCCCTGCTGATCCTGGTTTGGCAAAGGTTGCACACCACAGTCCGTCGGTCATCCGGTGTTTCTTTAAAGAACCTCCAGACTTCTGAAAATCTAGCCCTCGCCATGGGAGCTTGACTACGGGCAACATTTGGCACTGATGCACCAGCTCTGGCCCTGCCTCTCCGTCTGGCCCCACCACTGCCTCTTCCAACCTGTTCTGCTATAGGACTCGCCTCCGTCTCAGAAGCACTGTGTTCACCCGGCCTATCAACCCAGCTTGGGTCTGTCACCTCATCATCCTCCGATCCCTCAGTCTGCTCCCCCCTCGGACTTCCTGCCCTGACAACAACTTCACCACTGTCTGACAACCGTGTCTCCTCATCGTCCGACACCTCTTTACACACTTCTTCCACTACGTCAATAATGTCATCATCACCCACAGACTGCGACTGGTGGAAAACCTGGGCATCGGAAAATTGCTCAGCAGCAACCGGACAAGTGGTTTGTGACTGTGGGAGGGGTCCAGAAAACAGTTCCTCAGAGTATGCCGGTTCAAATGCCAAATTTTGCTGGGAGGGGGCAGACTGGGGGGAAGGAGGCTGAGGTGGAGGAGCTGGAGGAGTGCTGATTTCGGTGACATGGGTGGACTGCGTGGAAGACTGACTGGTGGACAAATGGCTAGAAGCATTGTCCGCAATCCACGACATCACCTCTTCGCACTGTTCTGGCCTCAACAGTGCTCTACCACGAGTCCCAGTAACTTGAGACATGATGAACCTAGGGAGTGTAGCTCTGCGGCGTTCCCCTGCTCCCTCATCAGCAGGTGGTGTCTCACCCCGCCCAGGACCATGGCCTCTGACCCCTGCAGTAGTTGGACGCCCACGTCCACGCCCTCGCCCTCTACCCCTAGCCCTCGGGTTAAACATTTTCCAAATTAAAGTGTAAACTTTAAATTTTTTTTTTTGTGTTTTTTATTTATTTTTTTTAAACAAAACGATGCCCAGCCACAAGCAAACAAAAGAAAGGAAAATATAACGCTATTGTAGGCCTAAGTAAGCCGTTGGGGTTCTCCTATGGCTATTTTCTAGCCTACAGTGAAAGCACACTGCTTTGCAATATGACTTTGAGGTATAAAAAGAAATAAAGGTAAAAAAAAAATAAATCAGCAGACTCTGCCTAATTCTAATTAAACCCCTAATAAATTGTCCCACTTCGGTGTTTAAGGTGGATATGTGTGTCACTAAGAGCTAAACACAACGGTAGTAATTCTCCCTGCAAATTACTCACAATATGGTACTAGCTGCACTACTAATGCCAGCAAGCCCAGCCACAAGCAAACAAAAGAAAGGAAAATATAACGCTATTGTAGGCCTAAGTAAGCCGTTGGGGTTCTCCTATGGCTATTTTGTAGCCTACAATGAAAGCACACTTCTTTGCAATATGACTTTGAGGTATAAAAAGAAATAAAGGTAAAAAAAAATAAATCAGCAGACTCTGCCTAATTCTAATCAAACCCCTAATAAATTGTCCCACTTCGGTGTTTGAGGTGGATATGCGTGTCACTAAGAGCTAAACACAACGGTAGCAAGTCTCCCTGCAAATTCCTCACAATATGGTACTAGCTGCACTACTAATGGCAGCAAGCCCAGCCACAGGCAAACCAAAAAAAAGTAAAATAAAACGTTATTGTAGCCCTAAGAAGGGCTGTTGGGTTCTTGTAGAATCACTCCTGCCTAACAGTAAGCTAATTTAACAGCCTAACGCTATCCCTGCAGCAGCAGCTCTCTCCCTAACGGCATCCAGACAGAGAATGATCCGAGCAGTACGGGCAGGGGCTAGTCTATTCCAGGGTCACATGATCAGGCCAGCCAACCACTGCTATCGACGTGTAAGAGTACCACGTCATGCTGGGTGGAGTGCAGAGTCTCCTGGCTTGTGATTGGCTCTGTTTCTGGCCGCCAAAAAGCAAAACGGCGGGAGATGCCATTTTCAACTAGCAGTTTCGAGTACGCTAATGCTCGAACGAGCATCAAGCTCGGACGAGTATGTTCGCTCATCTCTAGTTATTATGCAAAAGTGGCGACCTCCGGATCCATCAAAGATCCTACTATGCCTCTTGATGTATCTGCCTATAGACATTTTCACCATGTTCCTCAGGAACTCTTGAAATGTGAACCTAGCCTTACTATGACTTCCATAAATTATTTTTCAGTAGTTTATTGTGAGCTTTCTAAAGTGTATCAAAAATAGAAAATAAATTCTGGGAACCACTGTTCACAACTTCTATTGGTTAAGAGTACTAATATTGAATAACTGGCTACCACATTGGATATGGTAATACAATTTCTTTAGTAAAAAAAAATTTCTTTAGTAAATAAAAACGAAAAATATAGTAAATCAAAATAAATTGCACTTTACCTTATTTTTCTTCTTTATTCTTATTAAAAAAAACTTCAGCGCATGAAATAAGTCATGTTTATTGAAATTTGACTTCTGTGTCCCAGTTTTAGAATAAACTTGGCGTTTGTCTATGTAGAAACACAACACGAACTGAACTGCAGTCTATGAAAGTATCGAATTTAATGGGATCTGTAGACAAAAATATCTTTTAAAGACATTGAAAAATGGGACATTTATATTCTGAGAAAAACTTTGTGATGTATGAGTGCCCTAGTTTTATGCGGCACAAAAACTTAGTCCCATGATTATCTTAATTAATTGACACTGGCTCACGTAATTTATGCATTATTAACAAACCCAGATTTCCTCGCAGTTTAGTTAATTTGTTAAATCTAGTGTAGGAGATAATAGTCTTGTTATTGATATGTAAATGGAACCTTCCACTGTAATACATCCAACATATAGCTTTTTCTAAAGACATGTTCTATGCATGTTTTGCCCCAATGTGGCACACATTCACACATGGAGTTCACTTGACAACAGGTAGTAGAGAGTAGGTTAGGATGATTGGGACACTTAGTTACCCCCATTTGGAGCAATTTTTGAGGTGAAAATTAAAATTTTTGCAAATAAACTAATTCTCAGTTTCAAAAATGATTGCATTGACCATCACACAAATATATGTTGGTTGAAATTAAAGTGATCTTGTTAATGTTAGGTTATTCCCCAAAGTTGAGTTCTGAGAAGTCATTTTGAACATATCTAGGGCTTTTTCTGTCTCCACAATATTAGTTATGGTGGACAATATTAAAGGAAATCCATATGGTCACATGATCAAAATCAAGCATGGATAAACCAGGGACTCTTACTCATGGATCTGGTCCCCATGACTGAGGTAATGTTGTTATATTGGATATCCAAGGCCCCCCTCCTTCTAAAACAAATTTAAAATTATGCTAATGAGCCTGAAGGGTCAGTATCAGAGCCTCTCCATGATGTAGATTCACAAGCTTTTACTAGGTGCATGAACACTTCTTCCTTCCCAGCAGGCAAAAGGAAGGAGAGCAGGGAGAAGGGGAGACAGAGTCCTTCTGGCTCATTAGCATCATTTTGCAAGTTGATTTTAGAAGGAAGGAGGCCATGGATAACAAATATAAGAAGATTACCAGAGTCACGGTGCTTGGATCTATGAGTAATTGTCCCTTGTTTATCATGATGGATTTTGATGGAAGATTTCCTTAACTGATCAACAGGTATATTCTGCATATGGTCAATAACAAGAAGAAGGTGGCTGCATGATTTAGATAGGAATATTACTATCGCTGATTTATACTCTTTGTACAGCATCCAGCCTAATATGAGGCCATCATTCCAGGTTTTGTTGCTGTGAAGCTGAACACCAAACAAAGCCCATCTAAATATGCAAATTACAATCCCCTAAGGGAAGAATTAGGCAATTATACTTCACCATCCCGAGACTGTGCTGCACTGCATTGACACTCAGTAATATTAGTTTTTTTTAAATTATGTGACCATACAGATTGAAAAATAGTAGTTTAGAAGAACAAGGGAATAGACTAAGCTCTTTCTAGTAGACAAAATATTAAACCTATAGTAAGAATGTTGGCTAGAATCCAGTGAGGAAAATAATATCCCAAAACATAACAAATGCAGATGTAAGCACAGACATTACAGCTAAGATTTATACACTTTCCTCTTTGCTACTATTATTTATTTTACTTATTTTTTTGGCCAAGACAGACACAATAGTATGTATGCTATATACACATCATTATTGTAGTATCTTGAACACAGTATCATATATAAAACATTTGACAATGTACAGGAGAAACTGCCCATGATTTTATAGAACAGCAATGGGCACTATTCCCTGCAATAATAAAAGTACAAGACTTGTGCCCATGTTCTATCATCTAACACAGTCCACAGACACACCATAAGCCAGAAGAAGGATACCCCTGTGGTGAAAGGGTTGTCGACGATGGGGTTACTTTAAAATGCCCTTAGTATTACACCAACACCAAATCTAGACACATTGGGGGTAATATTTACTATTTGGCTTCTGCCTTTTTGTGGCACTCCCACCGCTTTTTCTTCTTTATGACACCTTTATTAGTGGTTGGTGCCCGAAAAAAGGTGATTTTTCTGCATCCTTCGAGTCGGAGAATTATTGATTGGAGGCCGCTGCTGGACATTTTATTAATGAGGGTGGTACTAGACAGGATCCTGATGGACACTATGAATAAGGTGTATGAGTATGGTGCTGTGAATATATCTTTGTGTATAGCATATATTTATATATAGCATATATTTTCAAGTGTAATATGTGGGACGGGGGTGGCAGCTCGATTTTAGGTATAAGGGGGCCCAGAACCAAAGTTCACTTTGGGGCCCAGTGGTGTCTTGTAACGCCATTGACCTAGGATTATTAATTCCTCTACAAGCTAATAAAATATTTTATTATAAATATGAAGTAGTTTTAAAGGCTAAAAATTGTGTGTACATAGACAATAGACAATGTAAAGGTATCAGTGACTGTCTGCTGTGTATTGTGTATTCTTGTACTGCTGTCAGTGCTTTTATTTCTTCATTTATTTAAGTGTTCTTGGCGTTGCCTCATTGCCTGATTTCACCTTACCCATTACATTACTATAAAGCCTTATCTCAGCTCATTTTATTTTCTAATTATACTGACAGATTTAGCCCTTGGGTTGCCCTTGACTACTCACTTTGCCTTGACTTGTGTATTTGCTGTCTAGTGGGCTAATCTTGGTATTGTGATTTCTTTATTGTTCTTTGGTGAGAGAAAGAAAATGAAGCTGTTAAAGAAAAAGTCAGTCTCTCTGGAAATGGAACATTGGAATATACTCTAAAACTCACCTGTCAAACCAAACATTACACTTTGCATGCAAATCGGTTTTCCAAGATGCGATAAGGAAAACCATGCCTCTTTAACTACCTTGTAAGGCAGTCCACTTAATATCAAGCATGATTTTAAGAAGGTCTAATGACATCATGTGGCATTCAAGCCAGTATATCTATTCCAAAAGGAACAAATTCCCAACAGTAGAAAGCACTTTTTCAATGTGTTTGCACCTCCTTAGTACAGTGTAGGAAACGGGGTTACCTGAGTGAGAAGCTTTTGACTAGGATCCCGAGGTAAGAACTTTCCTTAAAGAGACTTTGCCAATTGGGTCTGCCTTGAAAGCACGTGGAGATTTGCAGCCATTGATGCTCAACTAAGGAATTCTGGGAAATGTACATATATTTTTTTCCAGGATGGGATAAGATAAACAATGCTTCTTTAGCCACAATGTGAGGCAGCCCATAAACATCAAGCGTGACTCTCAGGAAGCCACAAAAATGTATTTGAAGCTGTGTTTTAAGCTAAACCTAGAAGTGGATTGGGCAGAAAAACTCCTTTGCTTCATAAGTATTTCATAGGATATTTTAGACATGAGTGAGTTCCACATAGAGGAACATTTATGAAACTCTTACAACACATCACTCCATGGTAATCAGGGTGCTTAAATAGGGGACCACCAAAATGTGAACAATATGTTCACAATACATTTTGTTGAATTAAGTATGACAATCCAAAAATATTAAGTGTACAATGTTTTGGTCCTATATGGGACCTTCTACAGACAAAAATATGGTACAGAGGCACATAAAGAGTGGTAAAAACCATTGGCAGCAGCAGGAAATACCGGTGTGCATTGAGGTAAAGCACCATGTCTGAGGAAGGTCCTGCAGTGGACCGAAAGGTTACACACGGTATACTTTTGGGTTTTCCATAATTATTTCTATAAAATTTACTGTAAATGCATTGTGCGAATTATCGATAAGTAACATTCACTAAATATTATACTTACTTGACAAAAATATATTGAAATATTTGTTACATTTATAAAGCTCCCTCCAGTTTTTAAAAGTGGGCATGGTTGGTTCATTTGTTAAAAGGTTACAAAATGGGGATGCATAGAAAATGAGATATCATTGCAAGTTTATAACATACATGATCCAGCATGAGGAGGCTGAAATAATGGTCACATGTATTTACCTCCACATACAGCTGAGATGCGAGGCAATCAACGCGTTTCAAGTGTTTCAAACTGCACTCGTATCCATGGACCTGAATAATAGTGTAGTTTGAAACACTTTTTCCCTTAACATTTTCTTGGCGTACTGCTATATAACAATACTATATGCAAATCTTTAATGTAGCCTACACTAAAACTCAAAAAGGACTCAAAAAGTCCCATTAAAATAAATTCTTATCCTAGTTTTATAAAACCACTTAAAGGATGGAGATATACATGGAGTTTTTGTTGCAGATTTTGATACAGTGTTTGCTCCAAGGCCACGAAATCTAAAATATTCCTGTTGAACTTACTTCTGACTTTTACTATAAAACCAAAATTGCTGCAAAAACAAAAATTTTGTGTCTCCAGCCTTTAGGCGATCTGGAGAACAGATGTTCACGAGGATCTTTGTTTTTGTGGTTTTATGTTAATATATACATTTTGATTGAATTTTATTTTGCAACCATATTTAACTATGACCTGATGAGTGAATGGAATGGTCTAAGACTAAATAGACATTGGGGAAGGGAATCAGATGGTTCCTTAGAGAAAATATAGAAATTAATTGTCAACAAATAAAGATATAATAGGAGGTGAGATATGAGAGTGCTGTGTATAACTTGCAGAAACTAATAGTGTATTGTCACGAAAGTAGAAAAATCCTCTGGCACCTCACATCTTGGGAAAGTTTGTTTTTATTGGAGCATTAAAATCCACATATCCACAGAAGAAAATACTGACGCGTTTCGAGCTAATCTAAGTGCGTTTATGACTAAGAGCATTTATCTCAAAATGAATCTTTTCTTCTGTGGATATGTGGATTTTAATTCTCCAATAAGGACAAACTTTCCCAAGATGTGATGTGCCGGAAGATTTTTCTACTTTCGTGATTTTGCAGACGCTGCTCCGGTGAGCCTATCGTGCACACGCTCTATTGGGAGGCTGTTGATTGAGCTGGCAGTGGGGATTTATCCTCTATTTGTGTAATAGTGCACTGGGTTTAGCTCTAATGAAGGGGGTGTTGCTGCCCAACAAATGTTAAAAAAAGTTAAAAAGAGGAAACAACCTGGTTGGTAACAATTACTGGAAAAGTAATAGCAGGGAGGAGAGTAAAAACTTGTGACATGGCCCCTGTAAAATAGTATATACTTCTATGATAGTAATAATTATTGATCATCTTCCATTGTCTGCTTCTTGTGACCTTAAATCCCTTTTTGTCCCACAAGTAAGTTCCTCAAGCCACATACCAGTCCATATTCCCTGCTGTCCTATGACCTTTTCCTGCCTAGATATCACTGTAGCCTCTGCTAAGGTAATAAAGTTCCACAATTACAGTTGGTAGAAATGAACTTAATAGACCACTAGTGTACCAGTATGTTGTTGAGCAGCTCATATTTCGTTCATGGCCCAGTGTGGTGGCATCATCCAGAAAATCAACTTTATAGTGTGATGAACATAGGTATAAAGTCAAAGAGGCAGAGAGTTTAGTACAGAAGTCAAGTTCACCTAAGAATATGCAATTTTCGGTAATTGATGGCCCTGTATTCAAGGACATCACTAACTGGGTCTCCTGAAGTCTGGTGCATGATATCAATCACAACAGAAATGTTTTGAGGTGAGGAGAACTTGACTTCAGTGCTAAACTCTCTTGGGGAGATTTATCAAAAGTGTTTGAGGTAAAACTGTTCTAGATGATCATAGCAACCAGTCAGAGGTCAGCTGTCATTTTCCATGGCAGTTTATAAAATGATAACTGAGCTCTGATTGGTTTATATGAGCAACTACAACAGTTTTACTTCAGACACTTGTGATAAATCTCCCCCAGATCTCCCTTCATGGCTATATAACCAATTTAACCTCTTTTCAAATTTCCTTTTCTGGTTGATATCAACACACTGGTAGTGTTTGTTTTAGGTCAAACTGCTGACGGTTTCCCTTTCAACCTTAACACTTGTTTCATTCTTTGTTGTACCGTTCCCTTTTCCAGTATTGAAGTGCTCCCTATTTTTAAAAAATTGTTTTGTTTATTGTCAAGATTCCTGCACCTAACATTTACGGCACCAGTTATCATTCATTAGTTATCATTTGTGTATCATAGATGTATATATAGACGGAGGAGATAGTCCTGTCCGTTTACAGATCAGTTTATTAGTAACACAAGGAGGACAATTTTATTACTTACACTACAAAATCTTGTTCTTTTAATCAGTAACGGAGCTCAGTAAATAGTGCCTAATGTTTATTGCATTTAACTGGATGTATACTGTTCTGCGGGTACGCCAGGAACCGATTATCATAATTATACCTGTTTCTATGGAAACCCTCAAGTCTATCAGTTTTGATTCATTATATTGTTATACCTTCTAGCACTTTCTAATTATTAGGTGCCCACATAAAAGTCTCAGTTACTGCTGTTACTATAGAAATGAGCTCAGTATAGAAAACTCAATCTTTAACTCTTAAGCACTCGACTGACAGTGATAGCTGGTGTCTCACAGTAATGGGTATTGAACATGTGAAGTGCGCAGTAAAAGACAAGGACGGAATATATATATATATATATATATATATTTGACATGTATTGTATGATAGATTAATATTCAGAAATGAGATACATTGAATAAACAGAGAGATAGATACAATAGAAATGATAGTGAGATAAATGATTAAGAAGAATACTACAGAGATAAAATATTGAATTGTTTATTTAACCATTAAATCTGAGCTTTTCAACTACGTATAAATGTAAATGGAGCAAGTAAGAAAGAATTTCTCCTTGGTGTAATATAGGCCTTGACAACGCACGCGTTACTTTAGGCGAGAAGCGTTCTTCTATGGAGAGATGTGCACATTTTCTGCCTGATTTGGAGTGGATTAGGTTTCGAGCTGTACAAATTATCATCAATTCTGTCAGAAACAAATCAAGTAAAAAATAATAATTCCCTAAACTGCCAACTCAGGTTATATTATTGATTTATTACTGCAAAGTACTGGGGGTAATGATGTTATGCTACGCTGCCAGACAACTTTTCTAAAGTCACAAATAATCAACGTTATCATTCAGATTTTAGTCTCCAGTAGGTGTTCTGTTGTACAGAGTTAGGCAGACTCATCTCAAAGGAACCCAATGGGGGTTATTTACTAAGGGTCCCGCGGACGCATTTTCGTCGGGGTTTCCGGACTTTTCGGGGGAATCATGCCAGGGATTGTGTCGCACGCAATCAGATTTTGGCGCATCGGCGCCAGCCTTCACGCAACATAAATCGGGAGGCGGGCCGTCGGACAATCCGATGGATTCGGACTAAGTGTGGGATTTAACATTTAAATTTGTGTCGCAAGCCAAGCACTTACATGCACCGGAAAAAGAAGGTGAACTCCAGCGGACCTGAGTGGGCAAACGACACATGCAGGATATCGGGCACACGATCTTCTTGAATCGTGGCAAATGTGCATTCCGGCAGAAACACCAGATTGAGGATCACGCAGGGACCGGGTAAGTAAATGTACCCCAATGAGTATACTGAGTACTGATGTTTGGCCTTGTGTCCTAAATCCCATTTATGTTGAGTTTTTCACAATGGAGTTACAGTAACCTATGGCTCAGGTGGGTTGTGACCATTAAAAAGGATGCACAACTAGTACTAAAATGGGAAAAAATGGGAAATGTTTTTATGATTTTTGTTTTTGGGCTTTGGCATTCCTGCTGCAACCCTCAATTACATCTCAAGGAGGGCGGAGGATTAAGAGAGGTACTCATCATACACTAGCTACTTGTTGTTAGTATGGAATTTGAGGGGTTAATCTGCTGGACCCGGTGTTATTTCAGACCACAGCCGAGATGGCAGACCATCTTGGCACCTTAATACTGCAACAGCTAGTCATCTATGGGTGTGAGACTGAGACAGACAGACTGACAGACATACAGAGAGAACAGAGTCATCCCCCCATTGGGAGATGGTGGGGGTAGAGAAAGAGACACAGGTGACATGTGCTTAGTGCTCTATCCACCTTCCCACCCGAGCATTCAAATAACTTTATTATATATAGTGAAATTCTGGGACTGCTCCTCACAATCTACATAAACATGTGACTGATGACATAAGAGAACACATGATGCCATATATGTCCTTTACATAAAGCTGATGAGAAAGCTCAAATGTGCAACTAAATATAAAAATAGTCTTTAGTGAGGGTGGTATTCTTGCAGAGTCCAGCTACAGTTGTCATTCACAAAGTTGTACAATGTCTATTCTTGTTAGAGGTCAATGACCTAAGACAGCCTTCACAAGGCAATAATAGTGTTCACATAAACTTATTAAATTTATTAATTTATTTGCATTCACAAAACAGATTAAGACATTTACAGAGACAGTGAACCATTAGACTAATCCCCTTTCCAGTAAGGAAAAACTAGAAGGCATTCCATCCCTGCGTCAAAGTGCAAAACACAGGGACAATGACAAGACAAATACAGAAGAATAGTCTCCAGGGCAGGGTCACAACAAAAAGGGTAAACACAGTACAGGAACACAAGAGCAGAAATTAGTCTAAAGTATGAACTCCTGGTGATAGAAATCAGGATAATTGGGGGCTCTATAACAGGTAAAGAGTTCAGATAAGGAGGATCTTATATGAGGAAACCATAGTCCTGGTCAGGAAGGTGAACAGAGAGGAATTCTCTCAATAATAGCAGGTTAACTCTATGAGAACTATGGTTGTGATGCAAAAACAATTTAGATAAGCAAGCATTAACCAGTGTTCACATTTACAATATCATAGTGAAACACAATGGCACAATCAGCAAATTCTCAGCTGACAGAAGATGATAGTAGTAGTAGTAGTAGTAATAGTAGTATGACAGTAGTAGAGGATGACGCCGGCACAGACATTATAGTAGTTACACATTTTCTCATTTTTGCTCCTGTACTTATAGTTCTGTACTGTAGAATGCTGAATCCCTGGGCAAATTCACGCTTATCTGAGATGACAATGTCAAATGAATACTACTACTGGCATGGCAGACCATTAGATGTAATAAATCCTGATAAAATATCTTATGTTCACAGTTAATTTAGGACTAAACATCCTAGGGGCTCACACTTGACATTGACTGTGACATTTAACTGGTACATTACAATATATCAATATATGTAGGATCTCCGACATTAATATTGACAAATAGCCAGGAACTACAGACAATAATTACATATGTCTCTTCAATGACAATGACTCGGGACTGGTTACTGTACCAAAACTAAGTGTTTAACAGGTTAATATTTGTGCAATAGTCAAATCTCATAAATTGTAACTTTTTCTAGGAATGAGGAAAGGTTATTGTGCTTTTTTTGCTGTTTTCTTTAAAGATACATAATATCATGCAGTCTGTTGCTCCAGGATTATTTTGGTTGTTATATCTGGATTATGGAAGAAATGTTTTACTTAATAGGATTTATATCTGGCATTATACGATTTTTATCCCTTTTCTTGGATGAACTCCCTAATACTAGGCTACGTGATAGAGCTACGTGATGGAACTGCAACTTTCATCTTTTATTTTTAAAAAATCTTTCCAAAAAAACCCCAAAAAACTATTCTATATATTAGTATACATACATAACAATGCTTAATAACATCATCCCTTGTTATCCCACCCTAACCTCAGGAGAGGGAACAAAGAAAATAAATACGTTTTCCATGTCTTCCTCATTCCCCATATCCCACCACTTGTTAGGAAGAAGGTATCGTAGTACCCCATTTACTCTTATATACCCCTAGATTTTCCTGGCTATATTACCATTGCCTTTCCATTTGTATGAGTTTATTCTTCAATCCTTGACCCACACATTTAAAATACTTTCTGTACCTAATTTCTTTGTATATACCAATACACATACTTAAGGGTTTGGTTTCAACTCTTTATTTATGCTAAAGATCCCATTCCCAGTATCGGCAAAGCTTTGGGCACTTCCTACACATATGTAACAGCTCTAAAATTATGCAAATGAGCCTGAAGGGTTATGGGCGTGTTACAGATGATCCTTGTGCTCTGGCTTCACAATTTGTTGTTATACTGCAGCAGCACACTCCAGTAACCGCACCCCGACCCCCCCCCCCCCCCCCCGCGCCCCTGCACTTCCTGTAATCTCAGCATAGTGGGAGGAAATGTTCCTTCAGAATGTAACAACCTGTGAATTTGAATCATGGAGGGGCTCTGATAACATGCCCACAAGCTCATTAGCATCATTTTAGTACAAAATGACCACAGTTATAGTGCCTGGATCTATGAGTAAGTGTCCCTGGTTTGTTATGTTTAATTTTGCTGGTGGATTTTTTTAATGTGCAAAAAAAGATCTTTCATCAAACCAAAATCCTCTCTTAATTCCTTCATTGCTTTAAATACATTTCCCTTATATAGTTTTGTTAAATACTGCATTCCTTTCTCCAACCATCCTTTATAGCCCATGATTCCAGTTAAATATCCTTGACGCGCCGCGGTCACGCTGTTAGCAGTTAATACCCACGATCGGAGAAATTTCCGATTGCGGGTGTTAGAGGCGAGTGTCGGATTTCATATACTGCCGACTCCCGCAGCTTCTGGCACCAGCTCCGTTCAGGAGCCGGCGCCAGAAGTTTGACGTACTATTACTGCATATTGCGGGAAAGCACCTCCCGCCATGCAGTAATAGTACATCAAATGTCGGGAAGGGGTTAAAGAGACACCTATGACACCAGCTTCTAAAGCAGGATATATTAAACCTTTTTTTTCACTATAGGTTAGATGCTTTTAAATTTTTTTCAAAATATTTAGAATTTTTCAGCTTGGAGGCATTGAAACAATGACAATATGGGGTGGATATACTAACGCACTTGCGCCACAATTCTGGTGGTTTGGTGCAAAAAACAGTGTCTAAAATGCCTCGCACCACAGTTATCAAAGTTTTTAGACCTTTTTTTGGCACTTTCCGGACTTGTCCGACTAAGGGGGCGTCGCCTTCTTGGGAAATGGGCGTGGCTTCAGGAGAAAGTACATGGTTTGTGGGTAATCGCCCGTGCACCCAAAGTTCTGGCGCACAGTTTAGACCAACTAAAAGTAGGTCTAAAGTAGGAACCTACAGTCGTTTACTGCACCAGAATTCATTATCACAGTGATATAAATCTGTGTTTTCCAGCTAGAAACTGACGGAACCTGAGACACATTGTTAAATCCCCCCCTATAGGTTACAGTAAACATAAAGCTCCATTCACATTGAAAAACTAGATATACAGTGCACTTTAATACAAATAAATGAAGTATTCAGTTGCATTGGATGTTTGTGAGTCAAGTCACACTTTGTGTCCACAATTATGGAGTTGATCGATATGCTGGGTGCAAGTGTGCTGAGTCTTATGAAATAAAGCACAGAGCTTTGAAAGTTGAAGATAATTCAAGAATTCCTATTAAGATGCTTGCTATTCAATTTTTCATATCAACCCTATTTGTGAAAAATATATATTTATGAAATATAGATTTGAGAAACTCATAACTATGCAAGTTGAGAAATGTACAGTGCTGCTGTAGATTATTCCAATTATCTTTTTTATTCAAAGCTTCAATTGTTGGAGCTGCAGCTGTCATATACATAGTAGTGTGCACAAGCTTAAGAATTTAATAGTATTAAAAACATCAAAAATAGATTCCTTTGGTCACAACATTATCATGCAAGTATGGAGATATGTTTACTATGTCTATATTAAAAGTGTTCAGTCTAATATAAGTGTTAACCCTTTACATACAACAGCAGGCAGAGTGTGAGTGACTGCATCTTGGCTGTGATCGTTGTTCACTGTGACGTCATTGGGGGGCAACACTCTGTCGCCATGACAGCATAGAATCTGTATGAGACTACAGGCTGTCATTCACCATATCTATATTATAAGATATGGGAGGAATAATCAGACCCCCTAGGGTTAAAGTCCCCTAGGGGGTCTAAAGAATAGTAAAAAAAAAAAAAGAAATTGTAAAAAAAAAAATTAAAAGTTCAAATCACCCCCTTCCCTAGATCTGATATAAAATAAATAAACAGTTAAAATCATAAACATGTGTCCTGATCTATCAATATATTTAAAAAAGTTATTCCCGGTGGAACCTCATAATGGAAAACAGCCCCTTAATGTTGTACAGTCACACAAACAATATCAGTGTAAACATCATCTTGTCCTGAAAAAGATGACAACATACACAGCTCTGTACACTGAAGTATGAATATGAAAAAGTTATTACTAGAGAAAATTCGCTTAGAACTGAATCGAAATGGATCCCTGCATGTGACGTAATGGTTCGTCGCCTGCCGGGTGCGGGTGCATGGAGAGGGCTCACGGGCGTCTGAAAGAGGTCTAACTGCAATACTGGTTATGCATTGATCCAATCCACTCTATGTCCTGCCCTCGGTGTGGAGGTTGCAAGCCATGATATTCCCCCCATTAATATGAATCATTTAGACTAATCACAGGAGATGCTTAAATAGGAAAAAGCTTCTACATGGCTTTTTAAGCCATAGTGACTTAAAGGGGTTGGCAAACATTTTTTGTAAGGGCACTACTCATCTCACAAAGTCCGGATGCTGTCTTGTCCCACTCATCCAATCACTGACCTCAGTAGTGACCCTTTACATTCAGTGAATAGCATAAAATGGGGTTAGAAAACCAAGAAAAAGGCTGGCACGGCTCTATTATGGAGAGAGTCTTCTGGTAAGTTCCAAAAACTGTAAACGCGTTTCGGGCGGAACACCCTTCTTCAAGTACAAATGGAAATAGCTCTAATCGATATTAAAACAAATGCATAATACATAGTAAATATATGGGTAAAAAATAAATAAATAAATAAATGAATAAATAAATGTATAAAATGGGGAGGCATTACAGCCAATAGGGGATATAAAAAGTAAGTACTTCAAAAATATTTAATAAATATTTATACAAATCTACTTCAATGTATATTCCAATTTGGCACATGGCTCATACAAGCAGGGGATTGAATTTATAACATATACATAATATACAAATATAAATATGAATATATATATACACACATAGATATACAAACATATATGAATATACACGTACATACATATAAAAATACATATCGATGGTTAAAAATATATCATAAGCTAAAGTGCCCGTATAATGCTTGACATGGTTTGTCTTGGTGCAAAAGGATGAGTGTTAATATTTAAGGTGAGCGCGATTCTCAGGGGGGGGGGGGGTACTGTCCATACCCTCCCTTTCTATACATATCCCTTGGATATTTTAATTTCAATTTAATTTACTATTTCCCATTTATCCTACGATAATAGACGAGGCGCCGTCCTCTTGTTTTGCCTCTCTTTTTTTTGTTTTCGTTATAGTATTCAGTGATTAGTTCAGTGGTTTTTCCTATACAGGCGGTTCCCTATTTAAGAACACCTGACTTACAGATGCCCCCTAGTTACAGACGGATTTCATTGTCCACTGTGACCTCTGGTGACCTCTTTGAATGCTTTACTTTAGTCCCAGGCTGCAGTGAACAGCTGTAAGTTGCCTGTAATTAGGTTTTTCTGATAATCCTTCTTCCCATTATAACAAAAACTTTTGAACATCTTGTTTACACAGGAACAAAAAAAATTTGCCTGGAGCTGCAATTAAAAAATATACCTGTTCCGACTTATATACAAATTACAAACCTAACCTAACGTAACCCAGGTACTGCCTGTACATTACGAGAGACAAGGCCAATACATTTTAGATAGAATACTTACCGTAGGTAGGTCACTGAAGCAATTGGCAGTACCTTCTGAACTTACATAGGAAATCGAAGTAGGCCTTTGCTCAACCTCATCTGGTGAACCCAAATTTGGGAAAATCATGTTACATAAAAGATTTTAAGAATTTTTGTACAGTGTGTGACAATTTTCAGGACATTCAAACATAAAAATCTATTGTATCTATTGTATGTTATTCTCTATGTCCTCTTTTTGTAGACTATTTGGAATAAAGTTTGGCTTTCCATAAGATCCATAAAGCATGATGTCATGAAGCTCGGTGAGAAGAGGTCTCTGTTGTATTATGTTGTTCCAGTCCTCTGACTGACCTTGCTAGTCGAATGAAATTTCTATTTTCTTTCCTTGTTTGTTTTATACTGCTTCAATTTATCTCCGCTCTGCTGATTCGCTTCATCATTGGTGACTTCCACAATCAATAATGCATTTTCATGAGGCAAAATAAAGACATTGACAACAGGCTGTACTAATCATAGAATGTGAAGCAACTGGATAGATTTGGTTATTTATTCAGCTTTACATTATTTATAGATTTATACATTTCATTTTCTAAACACAAAAAAAATTGGCTTTATTCATTTTTACAAAAATACTGAGAGTAGGCAATATTTCAAAGTTTTAAAGTCAAAAACATATAATAGTATCATAGAGTATAAAGTTAGGAAAAGGCATAGGTCAACCAAGTTCAACCTATAAGATTAAGCCTCTGTTGAACATGTACATTGAGTCCACCATAACAACCTCCTGCGGCAGAGAGTTCCATAGTCTCACTGCTCTTACAGTAAAGAATCTCCGTCTATGGTGATGGTAGAATTGCCTCTCCTCTAGGTGTAGAGGATGCCCCTGTCTATGGTGATGGTAGAACCACCTCTTCTCTAGGTGTAGAGGATGCTTCTGTCTATGGTGATGGTAGAACCACCTCTCCTCTAGGTTTAGAGTTTGCCCCCCATTTATAGTGATGGTAGAACCGCTTCTCCTCTAGGTGTAGAGTTTGCCCCCTGTTTATAGTGATGGTAGAAGCGTATCTTTTCTAGGTGTAGATGATACTTCATGATCATGGTGATGGTGGGACAAATTATTTTCCAGGGCTAGAAGATGTCCCCTTGTCCTGGCCACAGGCCAAGGTATAAAAAGATCTTTGGAGAGATCCTTGTACTGTCCGTTCAGGTATTTGTACATTGTAATGAGGTCTCCCCCCAGTCGTCTTTTTTCTAAACTGAATAATCCCAAATTTTGTAATCTGTCAGTGTATTCTAATCCCCCCATTCCCCTAATAATCCTGGTTGCTCTCCTCTGCACCCGTTCCAGCTCTACTATATCCTTTTTATACACTGGTGCCCAAAACTGTACACAATATTCCATGTGTGGTCTGACCAGCGATTTGTATAAGAGCAATTGATGTTCTCATCATGAGAATCTATTCCTCTCTTCATACATCCCATAATTTTATTTACTTTATTAGCAGCCGCCTGGCTCTGATACTAAAATGATGTTTACCATCCACCAATACCCCCAAGTTTTTTTCTGCAGTGTAAACCCTATAAGGTCATTAATAAAAATATTAAAAGAAGAGGAACCTCCATTTTGTTTAATTTCACGATTGATGCTTAACACGCTTAACAAGGGCTGTTTTGAATAGTTTGAGGGGTGCAATTTAAATATGTGGTACTTTGTGTGGAGTTTCTATTAAGCAGAACTTTTAAAACTCCTATAAATATGAATAGGCATCTAAAATAATTGCATGCAAAATTTTCTTGAAAATCTGGTAAATTGAAAATTGATTTGTAAGCCTCCTAACATTCTAATAAAATAACATAAAAAAAATTATGTCAACATAAAGCAGGCATATGGCTAATGTTAGTTAATAATCTATTTGGGAGGATAGACTAACTGAGCATAATATTTAGAAAGCAGAATATTGCTAATTTTTTTACATTTTCACCAAATTTTAAATTTTATAAATATTACAAAAAACCAACCTGAAAAACACCTTGGTAAGTTAAAGCGTTCTTAAGTTAAAATCGCATATAGTGATATACACATATACACATGGCAGGTTTGAAAAAAATCGACTTGGGTCCTTATAGAAGTTGTCCACTTTACTGTGTGTATTCTGTAATGTGTGTTATTGTGGGGGGCAGGATATAAGGCAATTTACCAATATAAATGTATTAAAAGTTCTGCACTTGATATGTAAAGTGAAGCCTTATGTATTTTACCTTATCAGCCAGACATTCCTGTCCACAATATGGCCGCAGATGGAAGGTCATGTGATCTGTTCATGAACAATCACCAGTTAGAGATCACATGACCCTCCATCTGCGGCCATTTTATGGACAGGAATGTCTGGCTGATGAGGTAAAAGACAGGAGGCTTCACTTTACATATCAAGAAAGCGGAGCAGAAATATTAGTAGATGTATATTGGTAAAATACCCTATATCCTGCCCTCCTCCCCCCCCCCCCCCACACACACACACTTACACTCACATTACAGAAACATGAGCTAAAGTGGCCAACTCCTGTAAGGTGAAAATGAGCTGGGTCCTTAAAAGGTTAAGGTCCTCCCTTAGCTGCTGAAAATGTGCCCTCTTTTGAGTGTTCGTTGCTCCTAAAAATCAATTCTTTTGTGGTCACTAATATACAAGATGCACCGTAATACGAAAGATTGGAAAACAACTTTTTTTTGAAGATCATTTCCATAAAATGTATAGAATTAGCCAATTTGATCTGATTTTGCTGGAAAGAGTTAACGGTTAGAAGCAAA
This sequence comes from Engystomops pustulosus, assembly GCF_040894005.1. NCBI lineage: Eukaryota > Metazoa > Chordata > Amphibia > Anura > Leptodactylidae > Engystomops > Engystomops pustulosus. Next base: position 44,735,496 of record NC_092415.1, read on the forward strand.
ATAATAGCAAATAGAAGCAGAATGTATAGAACAATGTATTGTACAAAGTTGATGTATTTCTCGCGTTACTTTGGAGCAGTTGCTACGCAGTGACAGCTCCTACATATAATGGACCCATGAATATGTTGCGGCTTGTTCCAGTCATGCCTCTTCTGATTTGATTTTGCGACACGCAGTGCACAGATCCTTCTACCATCTGGATATTATCCTCTAATGCATTATCAAATATATTTGGTTTATCAAACAAGTGACAGACAGATATCTTGTCAGTAGTAAGGCAATCCACAGACGCGAGTCAAAAGTCTGATTCAGCTGTACTTCACAGAAAACCAGAATTTATGAAAAAAACGATGGGAAAAAAGAGGTTTTCTTTATTTCTGTATTTTTGCCCCTTTCATTCGATTCCAAACTTTAATTTTTGCTACGATACAAGACAAGGGTAAAGCGAGCACACCAGAAACAATGATATTTTATTCAACTGAAGTTCCCTTAAATATTAATGCTAAAGAATCAAAACCAAGGAACACACTGACTGCTACCGAGATGAGCAAATCTATTCATCCAATCATAGATTTGGTACAGATCTGACGATTTTCAGGCACAGAATCAAACCCTGATATTTTCCATTTCGCTTCTGATGAATCTTGTATATAACTGAAGGCTTAAGCAACTGTTAAAATGGCCATTTGATTTCAATGGACTTTGGATGGTTTCCAATATTGTCAGTTTGCACCACGTCCGTTATTATAGTTTTATTGAAAACTAATAAAATGTAAATATTTATAGAAAATGAACGAAAGGAAATAGGAATATTTTATTAAAATTCTATGTTTTAGAGAATTAGGAGGATTTTTTTCAATAGCTTCCATCCATGTTTGCCGGAGAGAGATGCTGTACACCTCAGTAACTCTGATGCATTGCATTGATGACTTGTGGATAACACTACTGGATCTTTTGTTTTCATTTTTTAATTTTCATATAAATATATATATATATATATATATACACAGGCAGTCCCGGGTTACTTACAGGAAAGGTTCTTTAGGTTTGTTCTTAAGTTGAAATTGTATGTAAGTCAGAACTGTATATTTGATAATTGTAGCTACAGACAAATTTTTTTTTATCCCAGTGACAATTGGATTTAAAAAATTTTTTTGCTGTAATGGGAACAAAAATTATAAATAAATCTTTATTACAGACACCTTACAGCTATTAATTGCAACCTTTGACTAAAGTAAAGCATCCAAAGAGCTAAAACAGAGGTCAAAGTGTTCAGTGTCCATTTGTAACTAGGGGTCCGTAAGTCGGTGAGCTTAAAGGAAACCTACCACGTGAAATAGTAGGTGTAAGCTGCAAATACCGAGCACCAGCTCAGGGTGAGCTTATTTTTGTTATTGTCATAAACTGCTGTATTGCCGTTTAAATACTTTTTAATGTTTATATATGAAGTAGCTTTGGCGCACCATGCTCGGTATTTGTAGCTTACACCTGCTATTTCACGTGGTAGGTTTCCTTAAAGTAGGGGACCATCTATATATAAGTATCCAGATAGTTAAAGCAGATTGGTTTCGCTCTTGCCATGTGTCGTGAGATTTTGCCCAACAACCTCCATCCATCAGTTTGTTCATCGATCGTGGTTGGGTCTTCCAGTATGACAATGACCCGAAAAACACAAGCCATGGCCATGAAAGAAGCATTTCTTGAGTTAACTAGCCAGTCTTCAGACTTGAACCAAGATCTTTGGAGGGAACTGAAACTCATTGTTGCCCATGAAGAACCCTGAACTCCACAGATCAGTAAATACAATCAAGACAACAGACTACAGCTGATACCCTTTCCCCTGGATTACATAGTAATTTTATCCCATTCAACAGTTTCATGACAGAACTGAAATTTATGTAGCATACAGCAGAATATTTTTCTTTCCAACAACATATAAACAAGATGGATTTTTTTACTGTTTTTGATAAAAAAAAAAACAGGTTTATTGAAAAGAAACTTTTCAAGGATTTTGCAAGGAGGAAGTAAACCACATCTCTGGCAGGTTGATTTAACCTCAAAGGATTCTAGCAAAATGCGCAGTGAATAGCTCCAGGTTCAGAATGGGTTTTGAACATTAAAGTATATGGCTTAAAAGCTTTCTTAATAAATGTAAAGCTTAGACAACTTCTTTAATATTTCTCTTGTTAGAAGCATTTTAATAGCAGAATTAGAGCAAGTATTAACAGCAAATTAAATGGGATTGCTCCCAAAATGGGTGTCAGAATTTCATCTTCAGATCTATAATAGAAAACATGTCAGACTTGGGAATTTTGAAAATCATTGTTAGTGTATTCTTTGACAGACATATAAAACAGAAGCAGCATTGTTCAATGAAAAAAATATATAAAAAGCAAAAATATAAGAAAGGAAATCATTTAAAAGGAAATCAATAAAAATGGACCATTTCCAGCAGCCCCCAGTCTAAAATGCCTTTCCTGCAGCTGCCCCCTTTTCTGTAACCCCTTTTTCTGTTGCTTTTCGTTATAAGAAGGGGGGTAAAGAAAATAGGACATCAATAATGTCCCCTTGTCTTTGGCCTTTTCGCGATGAGTAAAAAAATATTTATACTGTACATCAGCGAGTATAAGCCAAGGCACTTAATCTTACCACAAAAAAACGAAACCTTATTGACTCAAGTATAAGCTTAGGGTGGGAAATGCAGGTGCTACTCTTTAATAAAATGTCCACCAGCAGTCTCCATTCACTGAATAAAATGTTCAACAGCCTACCCTCACTAATAAAATGTCCAGCAGCAACCTGCATTCATCAATTAAATGTCCAGCAGCGTCCTGCCCTCACTAATAAATTATCCAGCAGCAGGCTCCCCTCACTAATAAAATGTCTAGCAGTAGCCTCCCCTCATCAATGAAATGTCCAGCAGCAGCCTGCCCTCATCAATGAAATGTCCAGCAGCAGCCTCCCCTCAGTAATAAAATGTCCAGCATCAGCTTCCACTCATCAATTAAATGCCGAGCAGCAGCCTTCCCTCACTAATAAATTATTCAGCAGCCTTCCTTCATTAAGATGTCCAGCAGCAGCTTCTCCACTCTAGTAAAATGTCCAGCAGCAGCCTCTCCTCATTAATGAAATGTTCACAGCAGATCCATTCCCCTTGCTAATGAAATGCCCAAAGCAGCTTCCTCACATTAGTAAAATGTCCAGCAGCAGCCTTCCCTCACTAATAAAATATCTAGCAGCCTCCCTTAATCAAAAGGTCCAGCAGCAGCTCCTCCACACTAGTACAATGTCCAGCAGCCTCCCCTGTTAATAAAATGTCCAGCAGCAGCTTCCCCACATTAGTAAAAGGTCCAGCAGCAGCATCCTCTTTTCATTAATGAAATGTTCACAGCAGAACAATTCCCCTTGCTAATGAAATTCCCACAACAGCTTCCCCACATTAGTAAAAAGTCCAGCAGCAGCCTCCCCTCATTAATGAAATGTTCACAGCAAAGCCATCCCCCTTGCTAATAAAATGTCCACCAGCAGCTTCCCCACATTAGTAAAAGGTCCAGCAGCAGCCCCCCCTAATGAAATGTCCACAGCAGAGCCCCAATTAATGAAATATCCACAGTGGAGGCCCCCTTTAACCCCTTCCTGACTAGTATGCGCCAGGTCCCGTTGCATGGAGAGGGCTCGCGGGCCGAGCCCTCTCCATAGCCGGTAAGTCTTTGCTACATATTGCAGCAAAGGCTTACCAGTAACATCCGGGATCGGTGCTAGCCCCCATAAACTTCTATGGGCTCACGGCCCTGTACGGGCGGTACCGTACCGCTCCGTAGCCCATGAAAGATGGGACATGTCCTATCTCTCTATGTGATATGGCACCGTGTGCTGTATACTCCTATGGAGAGGGGCAGAGATGACCTTCGCTCATCCCCGCAGCGCTGATGTATGCCCACCGTGCTACGGTACGGCACGCATACATCGTGTGCATGTAGCGTCATTCTGTATTTTTGTCTTATATCATCCATACTGCAAAAAATGTCTCTTGTTTCAACAAGACTTTGAAGCCTTCCCTATGTACTCTCAGCATCACTCTGCTAACAAGTTATATTGAAAACTGTTGGATCCCATGTAAAAAAGGTTGACTTGTTGTGGCTAGTGGACATACACTTGACATAGAGTAATAATACATTTTTAAATGATCTTTGTATCTAACACCAGTGTGAATCTGAGCATCAATAGAATATTACTTCTATTTGTATTTGCTGTGGCATTGCAGTAACATTATACCTGCCTATTAATTACATTTTGTTAGGATATGCCTATGAGGTTCATATTTACATTGAGATGCTCTGCAATAAATTACTACACTTCTGTCAGATGTGCCTGCAAGTGCAGCTCTGTAGTACTTTTCATGAGTTGAAATTCAGGTTTTTACTTTGCAGATGGCTTTGTTACATCTCGGAGCTGGATGTGTATTTCACATGCGTACTCCAATTTTTACTTTGTTGTTGGTGTTCTTTGTCTTGAGGTTCTGTACCTCATCCCCATCTTGGTATTGACCCAATTTGCCTGACCATAATTGTTTCTCTCTCTGTTTGTTTTTCTCACTGTCGATCAGTTGCCACCTGTGGTTTTGCACAGAGCTGATCATCTAGGATGGGGCAGAGGTTGTGGGTAGCTTAGGGGTCACACCTTTTTACCCTTGTCATGACAACTTCCTCACCATTAATTTAAAGCTGAACTTGGGCAAAACGTTCACATGGCACAAATGCTTTTTGCCAAAAGAGAAGCAACAGACAAATCATGTGGTCCGGTTTCTGCAAGAAAAAAACAAATCAATGTTTCTATACCCATTAACCATCCATAAGAATAGTTTTACCTACATTGTGCCAAACTAAAGATGCAGATCGGTAAATCCCCTTCCCATCCATAGTCCAATGATATGCTTACTCTTCTAAGCCCAGCCAACATGTCAAGGAGAAATCAGACTAAATAACCGTTGGATGAGTGAACATTTGCCCTACAAGTATCTCATGCTAAAGTTAACTTTGTGATGTGGACCTAGGGCTTATCTCAACATTGAACTTGTCTGTCTGTATTCATTCAATTTCTCATGTATGGGGATCTGAACAAGAAGGTGGCTACATCTTGGAGTTTTCTTGGTACTGGTGACAGATGGCCAAGGCAGGTTAGGATTTAGCTTGTAGGAAGCCCCAGGGGGTCAGTTATAGAATAACTACAGATGGGCCAAGCTCAGGCAGATCTTGGTCCAACCCAATCACTAAATAGTTAAAATATCAAAATAACTATGCAGAAGTAGGGTCATAAACAAAGCTATGGGCAGGATATGGTACGGTAAGTAGACAGAGAAGTAGTTAACTAGCCGCTATAATCCTCTGGCACCTTTATTACCAGGGTCAAACAGGGATTGGCTGGGGAAATGAAAAAATTTGGTGCACTAGCCCTTTAAGTCACATAGATGTGGTGATGTGGATATGCTAAACATGAGCAGACCCAAACTTTAAGTTCGGATTCGAGGTTCAGGTTCGTCCCACACCACCCAGACATATTGCTGGATTAGCAGCTGTGAAACCAAATCGGCAAATTGTTGCCCCTACCTACTAGTATAGAGGGTTGTCAATTTGCCAGATTGGCGTGGCACAGAAGCCCTGATAAATATTCCCCATTGTAGCAGTAATTTTGTTTAGATACACAAAAACACTATACATTTGCATAAACCTTAGCACCCTGAGGATGCTGCTGGATCTTTGTGTTTCATAATTTCTTATACAAATCACTGATGAGCCTATTGATGATACTAATAACAATCATGACAATAATAATTCGCTCTCACTTCTCCAATACATTTAATTGTATACGGATGCGAGAGCTAAAAAAGAAAATATGCATTATACTATTATGTTATTATAAATGACAGTTTTCAGTAAATATCAGAAGGAAATTTAGTCCCGATTCAGTCTTGAAATATGCATAACGGGATTGTAATTGTCTTTCAAGCAGAAATGCCTTTTCTGTAGTATGTAACACATCCTGACAGCAAAAACACAATATTTTTAAAAGGACTTTTATTATTTCATGACAGGCGGAATTATTTGCTGAGATTGTTTAAACTTCTTCCTCCTGTGTGAAAATTGAGAAAAAGGCAAAAGAAGGGGGAAAAAGAGGCAGCAACCCGATTAAGACCTAATTAAAAATACCTTTGATAAAGAAAAGAAGCTCTTACATCTAAGAAATGCAATACAATCCCAATTATCACTTCCACTTAATTACCGTAACCTGGAACCATTCGCGGAGCCGACGGTTATAACATTGTTAAATTTTAATAGAGATGCGTATGTATTCAAATTTATGGTAATCTGTTTGCAACTTTCCAAGGCAGTTCTGTTAGTGGCTCCCAACGGAAACGAGGATGTGGTCTCTGCTGGATTATTCAATTGAATCAAAAATATCAAATTAAATATATAAATAATTCATAGTCAAAACTGATTTAAATAGCGCCAATCACTTCGTTCTATTCTTCAGGATAATGTCCTCCGTAAGGTCTACAAAGCGAATCAAGTCTTTGCCTTCAAGTTCTTTCCCAGTTTATTCTTCTGCGCCATACTTTGTTTAATCCACGTTCTCTCATTTTTTTTATCTAATAAATTTTATTGGGTCTTGAGATAATAACACTACAGTAATTTTTTTTGTGTTTTGCAGGGTTTCTTTTTCTTGACTCATTTGAAAATTCATACGTTTTTATTTTTTCTGCTTACAGAGCTGTATGAGGGCTTGTTTTTTGCAGAACAAATTATACTTCCTAGTGTCAGACAATGTAAGGGGTGAAGGGCAGCACAGAGAAAAAAAGGGTTCAAAGTCCAATGTGGGTACAAGCTCATAGGGATCCAGCTCAAGACCCCAGAAATCGAAATATCAGGCAGATGAGCAGCACTCCGTATCGTTTCATTATTTATTCACAAATGGAAATGCAATGTCAGTATATAATATCCCATGCCAGATAATGGGAAGATGGAAAAAATTTCAAATGCGTTAAAAAAACACAAACACAAAAAACACACTTGTGCCATTATGCTCTGCTTTTATGCCTTTCACTGTGTGGTCCAAATCCCACCTCTTATTTATTGTTTTATTTGGTATGATCACTGAGATACTAAATAGGTATTCTTATATTTTAATACGTAAACATTTTTACACTTTTGTACCAAAAATTTGTTTTTAGCCAATAACCTTCTTATACTTAGCTGTACAGACTTGTGTGTGTAACTTTTTTTGTGAAACAGGCTGATGTTTTCATTGTGACCCCTTTGGGGACTCTACAACCTTTTGATCACTTTCCATTCCAACTTTTATTGTTGTAAAATGGCAAAATGTTGAAATTCAGACATTCGGACGCTATTTTCAGTTAATGGGTTTTTATATTTTGATAGACTTGGTAGTTTATGACGATACATAACATGTTTATGGTTTTATTAGTTTATTTCTTTTTATATGTATTCTAGGTAAGCACAATTTTTTTAAAAGTTTATTTTTATTTTACTATTTTTAGGCCTGATCTGATCAATTATATGATATTCTGCACTGCACTACACCATAGTGCAATATATGGTGAATATCCTGCTAATCTGGGCTGCTTTACAAGGTAGTCAAGAGGCAATATATACCTTGTACCAACCTGGAAAATGTATTTGCATATTTTCCAGAATCTCCCAGTGGCACATCAATGGTTGTAAGTCTACACACGCCTTCAAAGGTGACCTTAAATGGTAAAGACTCCCTAAAGAGTATTCTTAAATTTAGTCAGACCACCAATTAGGCTGGATAAAAAGCCTGAGAGTCTTGGAAAGGGCTAAGTGGAAGGATTCAGCCCGTGAGCCCCCTCCATACACTGCAGGCAACAAGAAGTCCATTTGTGGCAAGGGGTTAAAATTAATGATGATAACAGTACTAATAAGACTATTACTCATGTTTTGCTGGTCATGCATTCAGTGATAAACTGAATATGTAAATGTATTTAAAGGTGTTTTCCCACTTCTCAATCCCATAGTGATGTTTACACAATAAAGATCATTTTAACCCCTTAATTTACAATTGTACTCAGTTTTACTGCTGTTTTAGCTCCTATCACTCCCTAGGCTGTTCAGTGCAAAATCCCAGGGTGTGGGCTGTAAGCAGACACATTATGATCCATCTAGTTCTGTGGGGTGACAATGTGGTTAGATTATCAGGGTACAGGTGTATATACCTGGTGTTATCTGGCTTCTGACATTGTACCAGTATCTGACACATGGAAAGAGATGAGACAGATCAGAGATGCATGAGATTACACAGAGGCATGATAGACACAGGCTCTCACAAATATGTGCCTCCCTCCCTCTTTCCCTGGATTACTTATCTCCTTGTAGTTAGTAGCTCGCAGCTTCTCTTTCCTCACAATGTGCTTACAGGAAGTGAATCAGTGAGTGTCTCTGAGCTCCGTGCAGGGGGCCTGGCTACAGGCTCAGAGCAGAAAGACACAGAAATCCAAGATGACGACCCGACCCTAAAGTCACAAGTTACAGGGTCGTGTCTAGGGGCAACTGAAATTGTGTACAGCAGGACTGATAGAAACAGGTTGGACTGTAAAATACTGCTTTTTTGTAAATAACAGTGAATTAGAGAATGAGTTATTTTGTTATCCTGAGTACATATAAGAAACTTGTCTTCGTGGAAATACCCCTTTAAGAGAACCTAACCTTGTCTCCCATGGCTGCCATATCTGATCTTCTTTATGGACCTGCCATTAGTAGATCCTAATCGAAGGCCAATCATAGGCTTCCAACAGTCATAATATACTGCAATGAATGATGTTTTGCGGTGGATAAGTATTACAGTGTACATCAGGGTGATTGAACCCCTTATTTAATTTTATAAAATGTAAAAAAAATACAAAGAAAAATAAATAATAAATAACATTTTAAAAAATCCTTTCTTCAATTACTTTTCATGTGCAAAACAAAAACTAAACAAGAGCTTTAGTAACAAATTGTTACATAAATTTATATTTTCAGTGAATTTCTTAAAGGGAACCTACCATGTGGATTCTACTATCAGAAGTAGCACTTGGAGGTAAGGGTACTCCATGCCCCCTGTGCAGTTAATTTATATAAAATAACGTTTTTTATAATTAGGTTATGTTCCAGGATTATTAAATTACAGATTAGGGCAGAGGCAGGAGGAATCTACCATCAGATCTAATTCTCATGGTAGGTTTCCATTTAATGTTTAAAAAATTGTATAGAAACTGTATTTTGATCACTTTTTAAGATATTGACTGTGTGAGAGCCATATAATTATATGTGGTAATTATTCACACGCATGAAACGTTGATAATTTATGTAAATATGTGGGTGGAAAACACTTTGGACATTGATCGCAGAGATTACTACATTTCTATTCACTCAATAAAAATCACTCAATAACATTCTTGAGACTATTGATTTTCAAGTCAATAAGGAATTTCAAGTCAATGAAGTGTGGTCCACCACTCAGGGTATGAATTTATTTATCAGAATGGAGATTGACTGCAAAAAGCATCTCTCGCTGTGGTGACCCTTGAAGTCCATGCATTTCTTGAAATTTCTTGAAATATTATGCAAATTGTTGAGGTTCCTGTAATAGAGTGTGGGTACTATATTTAGCTACATATTAGTAATTGGGGCCTGCCATTCTTCTAGGGGGTCTGTTGTGTGCCAAAATGTTTGACAGAATTGTTAAGGTTAATCGGCCTACTTTTGAAAAGCCAAAGCACCTCAACAACGGTAACCACATTAGTACCCAATGCCACATTGGATATCAGAAACAACAAGGTGCAACCAAGAATTAGCCCATCCTGTAATGATCCTGGAACACCTGACACCTGGAACCTGGCATCAAGCTTACTGGACAGGCCCAACACTATGTATCCAAGTCAATTGTTCCTAGATTATAGAGGTGTCTTCCAAGCTGCTCTTGGAAACAGAGTTTATGACTCTTCACTGTGTTAACATCGTGTTTACTATATATTTTGTAAATGCAAATGTTAACAGTAATGTCATTAGGCAAAGCACCTCTCCTCAGCTGTTGTAATGCATTTCAAAATGCAATTAAAACGCAATCAAAGCGCAACGTGTGACCTCTCCCTTAACACCACATGGGACCCGCAGCCTCATATGTCGTCATCTCCCTGGGGTGTAACTAGAGTGCTTAAAAATGCAAGACACAGCCTCAAATCCAAAATGAACAGTAGTGTCCACTCCTGCATATAAACCCCTCACACACCTTGTGTCAATGTGGATTTGAGACATTTCTCAAGTGTCAAAAAGAAGACAAAATTTGCACCTGCCAGATAGAAAAAAATGAACATGTAACACAAGTAAAAAGACAGGATCATACATAAGGCGCAAAAAAGAGCTACCAATGGTCTCAAAAATTCACAAAAAAAAAATCAAAAAAACTATAATACATGTCCCCCAAAATGTACAGGGCGTTCAGGCGATGTCTTTGCTCTCCGACAGACAAAGTTTTGTCTCATTGTGAATATTTTAAACCGAATTTGTTGTACAATGAGTAACCAGTGGAGAGACTGGCAGAAAGGATAACAAATTATTACCCCTGCTAACATATCCCATATAGAGAGGGGATGTAATAATATAAACGCTGTAATCAGGTACCAAGGTCACACTTATGGCCTGTGATTGGTTGTAGCAGTCATCTGTCCTGGAAAGGATGCCACTAGGTAAAGTAAACACACCGGATGGACTAACCAATGCTGGAAATGGTGGAGAAGATAGAGTTGACCAAGACTTATTTTGATGCCCCCCCTCTACTAAGAGATTGGAATTACTCAATCCCTGTAATTTACTCAGGATTGTTTTTTAACATTGGGTGTTAAATGTCAACATTTTTTCAGTCAAGTGATGTGTTCTACATCTGTCAATAGATTGAGATATCTTTACCTTTACAGTTAGAGGTAAGGAGTGAAATGTTTTCAGCAGAGCAGCATTTCCATTTAAAAAAGTATAATTCCAATTTTTTTCAAATAACGTAAGTGCATCTGTGGTGGACAAATGGAGATAAATAATTCAGCAACAACTGGAAACAGGAAATAGAATGTCTGCTTTCATAGGGAAATGCTTTTCTTCCACTTGGAAGGAGACCTGATACATCAGTACATCTGCCTTTTTGGTTTCAGAAAAGCTCCCATCAGCTGTGCACATGCTTGATTTATTTCATTTTACGTTATTTTATTCTACGAGGCATAACCTCTTTCCCGTTTATGTTCCTAGTCTACGATTGGTAAAGGCATTTCTATGCTGCACTTCTGGCAGGGATGGAGTTAAATAAATGTCAAGGCATTTTGAGCATTTTTTTTTTTGCCATTAACCATGAGATTCAATTTCAGCTTATTTGAGCTAAATGGCTATAGCTTAAAATCACATAGGCTGCAGTAAATGCGTTGAGCTGTTATGAATGCATCCTGAGCATATTTGGTCTTAAGGCTTTGTATTTACCCTGCCTTATAATAACATCTTGCAAAACAAGGATGGAAACGGGATGCATTTAATAAAAAGTAAAACATCAACCCCAGAAGTGAAGCGGAGTGATTTTACATTTTTCTATTTGTATTAAGCCCCAGAGGCAGTGTCAAAGCAGCTTTAGTTATCATCTTGCGATCTATATGCCTCAAGACCAACCTTTTATATAACATCAAACAGCTGCGCTGATCGATTGATTCCGTCATGGAGGTTTGCAAGGTTTGGGATTAATGCAAGCAGCTTGGAGAGATTGAAAAAGCAGGGTAAGTAGTGCAAGTAAGACAGTTCAGCGAGCCAAGAACATGGAAAGGTTAGATAAGCACATGTTCATGGAGAAAACTAGATGTTCCGTTCATAATCTACCCCTTAGGAAACTTCTTCAAAATATATTAACCTTCATTATGGGTTATTCAAGACCTAAGACCATCACAAAATTAGACCTAATGGCGTAAATGAACAGTGGTAAAAACTGGTATTATTCTGTTTCATTCAGAGGTTAAAAACTCAGAAAATCCATCAGTTAGGGAAAAAATGTCTAATGACTTATGGTCTGTTCTCTGGGACTTCCAAAGTCCCCCTCACCTACCCTATACTGCATGTGGTACTCCATCCCGTAAACAATCCTCAAAGGTTCTTAGAAATAAATCAATATGAGGATCAGACTTTTGTAAGAGCCAAAAAAACTAAATAAGAATGAAGACCTGTTCCATCATTACATTACAATTGGAGAAAGTTTATACATGTTGATGATGAAGAAGTTTATATCACAACACATGAGGTTAAAACAGTAGAATACAATATATAGAGACTAACTCTACTGACAAAGGCAAAGTGTAGGACCAAAGACAATCCAGGCTATGATATTACTACAAAAGTGCAGTAGGAGGCAGCGCCAGCACTGGGCATACCTGGGCAAGTGCTGTACATAATGAATCCATGAGGGTGAGGGGGGGGCTATAATTAATGAATCCATAGGGGTTGAAGGGTGCTTTATATAAAAATAACCATGAGGGGACTGTTTGGTATGATAAAGAAGTGAATATTTTAGGACAGGAGACTGTTTAAGTTTCAGAATTTTTAATGCCACCATGTGAGTGCAATGGGGCCCACTGAGGCACTGTTGCCCAGGGGCCTACTGAAACCTGGAGCCGGCCCTGCTAGGAGAGAAACAGTATTGTGATGTCATCAATATACACTCACCGGCCACTTTATTAGGTACACCATGCTAGTAACGGGTTGGACCCCCTTTTGCCTTCAGAACTGCCTCAATTCTTCGTGGCATAGATTCAACAAGGTGCTGGAAGCATTCCTCATCATATAGTTGCCGCAGATTTGTCGGCTGCACATCCATGAGGCGAATCTCCCGTTCCACCACATCCCAAAGATGCTCTATTGGATTGAGACTGTGGAGGCCATTTGAGTCCAGTGAACTCATTGTCATATTCAAGAAACCAGTCTGAGGTGATTCCAGCTTTATGACATGGCGCATTATCCTGCTGAAAGTAGCCATCAGATGTTGTGTACATTGTGGTCATAAAGGGATGGACATGGTCAGCAACAATACTCAGGTAGGCTGTGGCGTTGCAACGATGCTCAATTGGTACCAAGGGGCCCAAAGAGTGCCAAGAAAATATTCCCCACACCATGACACCACCACCACCAGCCTGAACCGTTGATACAAGGCAGGATGGATCCATGCTTTCATGTTGTTGACGCCAAATTATGACCCTACATCCGAATGTTGCAGTAGAAATCGAGACTCATCAGACCAGGCAACGTTTTTCCAATCTTCTACTGTCCAATTTCGATGAGCTTGTGCAAATTGTAGACTCAGTTTCCTGTTCTTAGCTGAAAGGAGTGGCACCTGGTGTGGTCTTCTGCTGCTGTAGCCCATCTGCCTCAAAGTTTGACGTACTGTGCGTTCACAGATGCTCTTCTGCCTACCTTGGTTGTAACGGGTGGCGATTTGAGTCACTGTTGCCTTTCTATCAGCTCGAACCAGTCTGCCCATTCTCTTCTGACCTCTGGCATCAACAAGGCATTTACGCCCACAGAACTGCCGCTCACTGGATGTTTTTTCTTTTTCGGACCATTCTCTGTAAACCCTAGAGATGGTTGTGCGTGAAAATCCCAGTAGATCAGCAGTTTCTGAAATACTCAGACCAGCCCTTCTGGCACCAACAACCATGCCACGTTCAAAGGCACTCGAATCACCTTTCTTCCCCATACTGATGCTCGGTTTGAACTGCAGGAGATTGTCTTGACCATGTCTACATGCCTAAATGCACTGAGTTGCCGCCATGTGATTGGCTGATTAGAAATTAAGTGTTAACGAGCAGTTGGACAGGTGTACCTAATAAAGTGGCCGGTGAGTGTATATCCCAGCAAAATGAATAAAGATAGACACTATTATAATATCATTACAAAAGAACACAACTTTGCAACAAAGTTAAAACCTCCAATGCTGTCATAATGAAACAATAAATCTAAATGAAGAGCTGCTATAGAATACAGCCTAGAAATAAAAGCAAGCAATGCTGTGACCTCATAAATAAACATAAAAAGGCAAAGAATAAAAAAAGACATTGGGTTAGGGTTTGTTGGGTTTCCCGACAATTTCCGATTTGCGCCGAATTGCCCCTGGGATGTTGGCGCACGCGACTGGCTTTTGGCGCAACGGCATCGGCTTTCACAAGACAGAAATCAGGAGCCGTGGCCGTTGGACAACCCGACGGATTCGAGAAAACTGTGAAATTTAAAAAAGAATTTGTGTCGCAAGATCAGCACTTACATACGCCGGGACGAAAAAGGTGAACTCTGGCAGATGACACCTATTGGATATCGGGCAGACGGACCTTAGTGAATCCCCGCAGACCCGAATGGAGAACGCGTCGCTGGTTTGCGACTGGACCGGGTAAGTAAATGTGCCCCATTATGATGGCATCATTATCAGAAAACAAATCATCATTATTTAACAATGAATAGACAATTTGTATAAAGCAATCTAATTCTACAAATGTGATTATAACAAAAATGTATATCCTATTCCAAAGAAATGTAAAAAAAATTAGGGTCTTAGCATACATGGATTTTGATGTTCAGTTCTAAAACCTGACTCATGTCAGATTTTGGCTTCAAATAAAGCCTTTCAGAAGCAGTGAGACAATTATAGGATGTATCAATAGAGGAATAGATGCTCAGGATTGTTTTTCCCTTATACAAATCCCTGGTCAGACCACACATGGAATATTGTGTACAGTTTTGGGCACCAGTGTATAAAAAGGACATAGTAGAACTGGAACGGGTGCAGAGGAGAGCAACCAGGATTATTAGGGGAATGGGGGGACTAGAATACAATGACAGATTACAAAATTTGGGATTATTTGGTTTAGAAATAAGACAACTAAGAGGAGACCTCATTACAATGTACAAATACCTGAACGGGCAGTACAAGGATCTCTCCAAAGATCTTTTTATACCTAGGCCTATGACCAGGACAAGGGGGCATCGTCTACGCCTAGAGGAGAGGCGATTTTACCATCAACATAGACAAAGGTTCTTTACTGTAAGAGCAGTGAGACTATGGAACTCTCTGCCGCAGGAGGTTGTTATGGCGGACTCTATGTACATGTTCAGGAGAGGCCTGGATGACTTTCTGGAGAACAATCACATTGTATGGGAATAAATCTTTTGGTAAGTAGTTTCTGTTGACCAGGGAGTTATTCTGATGCCATATTAGAGTTCGGGAAATATTTTTTTTCCTGCTTTGGACCAATAGGGATCAGCCTTGCAGAGTTTTGCTTTCTTCTGGATCAACGCAATATAATGTATAGGTTGGACTTGATGGACTGATATCTTTTTCTAACCTTTTTTACTATGATAATATGAATACATAACCCATCAATAAAGCTCTTTGCAGCGCTGCATAAACAAAGGAATTATTATTATTATTAATAAATCAGTATGGTCAAGAGATCATGAAACTCTGTCCTATAAATTTTTAAAATATAGGAAAAGCAATTAGGTCACACATGTCATGCAATAGGCCCTTACCTCACTTTCTGTGGCCCACAATCTCTCCAGCATGATTCAGCTTTAAGATGCAGCCATGGCTAAATCTTCATGGCAGCTGAGCAAATATAGTTTATCTGCTATCCTCACATAAGCTTAAGAAATTGGGGATGAGGAGAATTTAGGGAAAAGTTGAGAGAATGTAAAATTTGTATCGAAATTACAATTAACCACTTAAAAACAATCAGAGGGGTGATATGTGGTTTGGTGGAATTGAAGTTAATTAACATCCATGAATTAGTCAATAGGAAAACAAGACTAAAAGAGGAAAAAACTGAAAGATCTAATAGAGTAAATCTACCACCAGGATCACGGATTGCAAGCCAAGCACACTGACATACTGATGTGTGCCTCCTCTGGCAGAATCACCATTGCTTTTAATTTCTTATGTCTTTAAAAATTATGTAAATGAGCCTGAGGGGCTCTGGGTAACAAAAAAACCCATGTAACCTTATCTTATCCAGCATTGTCCCATCACTGCCGTGTCCCTGTGTGTTTAGCAAAGAAAGGTGCTCCCATCCATCCACTACCATGCACCTGATACAGCTTTAGCTTCAATGTTGTCGTCAGGCACAAGGGGTAGCAGACCTATTGGACCACGGTGGACGATGATGTAAGCAGACACTTGGGAGCGGAGTCTAAGTGGCACCCGGTTTTCCCCAGTGGTGTGGTACTACCAGGTCACTCCAAAGGCGCGTGTATGTCCTCGGTGGCGGCCAAGGTGAAGTATAAAGTCGTATAGCAGAATCGTAGTCAGGGACGGGCAGGATGTCAGGACAGGCAGCACGGGTTCAGAGTTGGGGACTTAGCGGAAGGTCAGGACAGGCAGCATGGTTTCAAAGTCAATAACGGAACCGGAGTCACAGCAGGAAATCGTAATATAAGCACTGGGCATCAGAAAAAGCTTTCTCTAAGGCTGTGAGGCACAAAGATTCGGCAAGGGACACAGGACGGGGCTGGATATTTAACAGAATTGGCAGCCAGTGCACTGACCCTTTAAATTTTACCGAGTCGCGGGAGATGCCGCTGGAACCTGGAAAGGTAAGTGAGGCAGAGGGGCACACGAAGGCTGACGGGTGTGCCTGTGACCCGAGACATGGGTAGCAGGGGCAACCGTGACAACTGCATCAGGGGAGAGGAAGTTGTCAGAAGGCAGTACCTTTCTCTGTAGACACACAGAGGCATGGCTGTGATAGGTGATCGCATGGGTCAACGGGAGTGCCGTAGGAGGTAAGGACAAGGGTTTTTTTTGTTTTTACAGCGCCCTAGGCCGTGTATATAGTTATTTTCATACTAATGTACTGAATGTAATATTGGTCTTCTAGAAACCCTTTGAAGGATCCCTCCTTCAATAAACAAAATGTTTTCAGTTCTTTTATGTAAAAAACAAATGGGGAGACATAGAGTGATACTGAACTTAGAAAGATAAATGCGATGGAATCTCTCTCTCAAATTAAGTCCTCATGCACACGAACGTGTTTGCACAACGGCTGCAAATCCTTGTCTAGATAATAAGTGGTGTCCTCAATAAGGTTGCCTTCTGGAGAGGTTTTGCCATGTATTATATTATAATCCTTCTAAAAGGGGTAAAGAACTGGCTAATCTAGAAATATTGTAGGAGACAAAACCCAGATATCACTTAAGGTATATCTGCCTGCAGGGTTTTTCATGTTTGGCACTGAGGCTAATTGCTTTGAGATGAAAATCGTTCGACTGACATGGAAGTCATGTGCTTCCCAACACATTTATATAGCCAGGGTGTCAATGTCCAAGGAGATAAATTCATTTGGTTATTACCCTCTTGACCTTTTTTGAGGGTAGATCCAGTCAATAAATCAAAGTTGACTATGGATAATGAGAAAATAATTTGATAGTATCTTGACTTAAAGCAAATTCTAAGCAATACTTTAAGAATCTAGAAAACTTTCAACATGTTCATATTCACAGGAAGGTTCTCCATGGCAACCAATAAACATGACAGATTACTGAAATTATAAATATATATTGTATGGGGAATCGCTCTGTTAGACGCTTGGTAGTGCTGGAATCAGGGACACACACAGGATATAGGCCAAATCAAGTGTTTTATTTACACTTTGCGGTCAAACTACTTGAATTAAGCCTCAGCATAAACAAAAACAAATCCTACTCGTCTGAGTACTGTCTAACACAATAGCATGTCTCTACCTATACATGTACCAGACTGCCAGGCACCCGCTCTTGACCAGCTGTATATCAGGAGGCACAGTCCAGCCTTCAGCTCTCCAGGTAGTGCCTCTCCTTCTGCTTCTGGCCTGCAGTCTGAATCAGGCTCTAACAAGGCCTGTGACCCTCAACTGTGGGCTATACAGAAACTCAGGACCGAAGCCCGGATGGAGTAGGAGTCCCACTACCAGCCTACCCCTACTCCATAATAAGCAGCCCCAGTACGGACTTTACAAAGGTGTCTATATAGCTAGGCCAACATAGACCAAACAGACAACTCCTGCTTAGCACATGTCTTCATTAACCCTTGGGTTACTGCAGACAAATCCAGGGCTTTTACCAGACACCTTTCATCTGCCTGTAAGACAGATAATGGTTCTCCCAAACAACACATCTCACTTTCTCAGAAATTATTAACTATCGATCACATATCTATATAATGTGATATAATATGTACTCACGTACATTCATCATACTGTAATGTAGTTTTCTATTGCATCTAATGAACTTTCAGGTTCTGGATTTTTAGTATGACCCACCTCTAAAGGAAATCTACCATCAAAATACATCATGATAAACTAGGAACACTTACTCATAGACCCAGGCACTGTGACTGTGGTAATCTTATTGTTATCAGAGGCCTCCTCCCATCTAAAATCCACTTTAAAAATTATGTTAATGAGCCAGAAAGGCTCTGGGGTAGGGTATGTTACCAGAGCCCTCACCATCTTGTGTTATTACACTGTGAAGGCTCTTAAACTCACCTTTTTCTTGCTATCAAGATGGAATTCAGTGATCTTAGAGTGAAAAACAGATAAAGAGAGAAGTAGGATAAGGACTTTGATTAGATGGAGAATTTAAGACAAACAGGGCCAGACAGACCACCAGTAGAAGACCCTTTGAGTTGCTGTATGAGCAGTTCCCACACTTTTATTGTCCACTATCCAGACACAGGCTTCCATCAGACCTGGAAACCTGGGCTGCAGCTTAAGTCTACAACCCCTAACAGCGAGCTATCCCTGTGACATTCCTGCACTAATAGTGGTTGAGGTTCCCATAAAAGTGCATTCCTTCCCACTGTTTTTCACTCTCCTTATTATTTTCTATTTCCAGGTTATTTTACGCTCTATTTCCTTCATCCTCCTTACGTGTTTTGTAGGTCCTATATGACCTTTAAGCTGTTTCTGTTCATTGGACACCTTGTGGCATTTTACCTTTTCTGATCCTGTGCTACCCTTTGGATTTATTGCTATTTCTGGATTGGTTTATTTCAGTTTTTTGGGTCCTGCATGGCCCTTTGACTTATCTCCATCATTGGGTTCTGATATGGACATGTCCTGAAATGTGGCCTCTAAGCCTATAACCATTAGCATAAATCAAAGAATTCAATGTACCCCAGAACTTTTATTAATAAATATTGTCCTCCCTAACCAAGGTGTTGAACATAAGTGAATAAGTGGAATCATATGGATTATAAATAGACATGAATGAGCACTAAAATGCTCGAGTGCTCGTTATTCGAGACAAACTTTTCCTGATGCTCGAGTGCTCGTCTCGAATAACGAACCCCATTGAAGTCAATGGGAGACTCGAGCATTTTTCAAAGGGACCATGGTTCGGGAATAAAATGTGTTATTTAATTGAAAAAGAATGTCTTCTCATAAGTTAGCAGATGTATGCAAACATCTGCAATCTATTCTTCACTGTTCTGCGCGTATATTATCTCCCGACAAGTTAGCAGATGTGAAGAACAGTGAAGAATAGAATAAAAACAGTGAACACAGGATCATTTAAGTGAAAAACACAGTGAAAAACACAGTGAAGAATAGATTGCAGATGTTCGGCACATCTGCTTACTTGTCGGGATCCGTGCTGCTGCTCCCCGTTGTCTCCGTGCTGCCCCTCCCCGGTGTCTCTGTGCTGCCCCTCCCCGAGTGTCTCCGTGCTGCCCCTCCCCGAGTGTCTCCCTGCTGCCCCGATGTATCCGTGCTGCCCCAGCCCCGATGTATCCGCGCTGCCCCAGCCCCGATGTATCGGCGCTGCCCCAGCCCCGATGTATCCGCGCTGCCCCAGCCCCGATGTATCCGCGCTGCCCCAGCCCCGATGTATCCGCGCTGCCCCAGCCACGATGTATCCGCGCTGCCCCAGCCCCGATGTATCCGCGCTGCCCGTTCCCCCGATGTCTCCGTTCTGCCCGTTCCCCCGATGTCTCCGTTCTGCCCGTTCCGCCGATGTCTCCGTTCTGCCCGTTCCCCCTATGTCTCCGTTCTGCCCGTTCCCCCGATGTCTCCATGGTGCTGCTCCCCCAATGTCTTCATGGTGCTGCTCCCCCCGATGTCTCCATGGTGCTGCTCCCCCGATGTCTCCATGGTGCTGCTCCCCCGATGTCTCTGTGCTGCTCCCCCGATGTCTCTGTGCTGCTCCCCGGTGTCTCTGTCCTGCTCCCCGGTGTCTCTGTGCTGCTCCCTGGTGTCTCTGTGCTGCTCTCCGTGTTCTTCAATGTGTTCTTCACACATATATATTGTTCTTCACATACTATTTTGTTCCGCGCGTATCTTCCGACAAGTAGCAGATGTGCTGAACATCTGTAATCTATTCTTCACTGTATTCTTCACTGTGTTTTTCACTTAAATGATCCTGTGTTCACTGTGTTCACTGTTTTTATTCTATTCTTCATTGTTCTTCACTGTGCATTTTTAATTAAATGCTCGATCTCGAGCAGGGGAAATACTCGTCCGAGCAATGAGCCGTTTCGAGTACCTTAATACTCGAACGAGCATCAAGCTCGGACGAGTATACTCGCTCATCTCTAATTATAAATAAAATTTGTGCAACTGCAAGATCCTGTAGTTTAAAATTTTGGAAGATAACAACTATACCATCAATAGACAATACTATACAATATTGAATATTAAATAATGAATATTCTATGTAAGAATTTGGTATTATTAAAAACAATAAACTGGCCAGGATATTTGAAATCTTCATCCCCATAGTCAGCTGGTCCCTTACAGTAAAAAAAAAGGGCACTTCTACACTCTTTTTCTTTCTTTCTTACTTCATACTTTCTTTTCCTCTTCCCTCATCCCCCCCCCCCCCATTCTTGAATGTAGAATTATAGGCAATGCACTTTTTTTCTTTTTTTCTGAACTACTATTTTTTTACTTGCTGTGCATGGGAATATAGCAATATTGCCATTTGGCAATTGCATTGTATTATGTTTATGTTTTTGGTTGTTTGGTGGATGTACCTTGTAGAATTTAAAAAAAGAATTAAATTAAAAAGAAATATTAACTAAATTACAATTCAGTGCAGAGGCAGGCAGGATGAATCTACCATTAGATCTACTTCTGATAGTAGATTACTCATGGTAGGTTTCTTTTAAACTCTGATTATCCACTATCCAGGTGGCACCTTTATTTCAGACCTCCGTTTCTGCCCCCACAATTTCCATTGGTTTGCTTTTTTTTAACCTTAAAAAGTAATGATGATAAAATATTTAAATTTTTTTTCCATTATGGAGTCCCCTTTCTAATAAATAACACAACAGAGGTGACATTCTTTAATGATTTCAATGTCTGTATCGGACAACTGTGCAAATATGATAGGAATAATAGGAATATAGGAGATGTAAGAACAAATATGATATGGAATAAAAGGAATATAGGAAACATAGGAACAAATATGTTAGGAAGTTATTGCTCAGTAACACAACATATTGCCACTATCTAAAATATCAGCAAATACAATTTAATTGATTCAATTATCTCCAAAGAAAATGCCAATATATTTACCAAGTGTTTTTTGAGTTACAAGTTTTAATAAATTATTCGAGTAATGAAAAAATGTATTAAACATCTAGAAAAAACAAGCAGCCAGCACATTTGCTGTAATCTCCATTTGGCAGCTTGTGTTGACTGTAATTTATGGAGCCACTGTGACTGTTGACACTGCTGGTTTTATTGGTTGCCTATGTGACATGACTGACTATCACTCTGATCCCACTCCTGACCAGCTGCTGAATTGCAATTTTCAATAGTAGAGTATTACACTGTAATGAGAAATATGCTATATGTTCAGTGACCAGGACATAACATATGACCCACATATAATATATTTCCTTCATCCTACAGAAGTGCTAGCCAAAAAAATACATTTCTTTTATAACACTGTTTCCAAACTGCTTCCATGGGGGACCCATTGACAGATTTTTAGTATGGTAAAGGACATTTTTACATAGAGTAACCCAGTATAAATCTTTCAATGTTTAAATTCATCTTAACACCAAAATTTAGGAGATTGGAAATCCAAAACTTATTGGTATTAATTCTTGATTGATCTGTTGTTTAAAACTTGATGTATTAGATGTTCCCTGTTATGTCTTGGTGTCAAGTGTGTGCTTGGGTGCCCAACTGAGGACCTGTCATCAGGATTTGGGACTCCATGAGGAGACTCCTCTGCTCGACACATATGGCCAGAGCTGGATTTAAAGAACAAGGCCAACTACATCACTAGCAAGAAAGGTGAGAAAAGGGAGAAGCAAGGAAGAATTCTGATGATGCACCCCATGGATTGTCCTCCTGACTCAAGTTCACTAAATAATGCCCTCTTCACTAAAAATTACTCCATACTGAATTGTGCCCCTACACTAAATAAGTAATGTCCTAACACTAAGTAATGTCCCTCACAGCCCTCCCAAATGTCCTCACTGCCCCCACACCAAGTAATGTCCCCACAGCAAGTAATGTTCCCCAAAGCTATAGCCCCCAAACCAAGTGATCTCCTCCCACAGACCCCAGTAATGTCCCCACACCCCACAGAAAATAATGTTCTTCATAGCCACAACTTAGTAATGTCCTCATAGCTCCAGTAATGTCCTCACTGTCCCCAGGTAAAACCTCCCTAATGTGCTTCCCCCTCACAATGTATAATAAAAAAGCAATACTCACCTCTCTTCCTCTCTCACCTCCTCTTCTTCTCCATGTCCAGAACAGGCAAGGTGACATCATCATACTGCACCCCCGGTTCCTGACACTGTAGTCAGCTGCTAGGAGCAGGAGGTGCGGTGTAGCTACATCCCTACATCTCCTGCTCTCAATTCTCAATCTGAGGATACTGATGGAGGTGAAAGTTTGTAAGAGCACCCTGGACAGCGGGACATCTGGGGCACAGACAAATTTTTCAGAAGATTCAAATCAAATTGGTCCAAACTATTGTTGCTCCAGTTGTCCCGAAAACTGGCAAATTACACCTTATAGTCCACTGAAACACAGATTTTTTTTTAATAAAGAGCATCTATCTCATTAGTTAATAATTTAAAGGAATTTGTCAACTAATTTCTTCATTTTCCCTCACTCATCCCCGCACCTTAGCTATCGAATGATAATAGCTGCCATTTTAAAAGAGGCATACTAAAAGATTTAGGTTCACTTTGGTGCTTGAAAATGGAAAAAATTCATACAAAATCTAAGAATCAACAAATAGTTTTTTTTGTCTCTAAACACATTGGGGCTTATTTACCAAGGGCCTGCAGAGCGCACTTTTGTTGGACTTTCTGACTTTTTCATGGGTTTGCATGGCTGAGTTTGCATGGCTGTGGCAGGTATTTAACAAGTGGGATTGTGTCGCATGATATTGGATTGTGACGTAGGTATGTGGCTTTCATGCGACAGAAATTGGGGGGCGTGCCGTCGGACGATCCAACTGAGTCAGGCTGAGCGTAGGATATAACTTTCAAATTGTGTCGCAAGATCAAGCACTTACATGCACCAGGAAGAAGAAGGTGAACTCCATCGGACCTGAGTGGGGAAGTGACATATGCAGGATATCGGGCGGACGATCTTACTGAATCGGGGCGGAGTGCATTATACACGGACAATGCACTTTCGGTGAACTCCAAGGAAGGGGTAAGTAAATGTGCCCCATTGTAATTTTTTTCAGTGTTATTTGACATGTGAGAATGCCACAATCTTTTTTCTATACACTAAATGTATTAAGTTGGGCTCATGAAGAGGTAAAATAGAGCTATATTACAATTCCATGCAACCTGGTAGTTTTACAGCTTGCTTGCGCAATGATATAATTCTATGTAAATTCCATAGACTTATATCCTTCATAGTATGTACTTTAAGTTGTTCCAGAACCATGGGGATCCCAAGCATGTCCGATGACAAGAATTGTCCTATATTCTTAAATATCATTATAACTCCTTTACTACACAAGTGAAAATATGTGATGACCTTAAACAACGACCTTAGAACAACAACTGTCTTATTGATTGTGGTACGTCTCTCGACACTATAGATCAATACGGGGAATCTGAAGGTATACAGAATAAATTAATTAATATGAACATATTTATTGACTTAAGGATTGTCCAATTAACCACCATTTCTAGCATTAATATGTTGTTAAAATTCATAAATCTATATTTTACAGGGATATGGTATAAAAATATTTTGTGTGTATAAATGGAGTATTTTGCCAAGATACGTTGTACAGCTTTGTCTGCGTTATGAATCCGCCTGTAAGATGACATAAGACCTGTATTAATGTCTGTAAGGAGGTGCAAATTCTATTTATGTTTAGCCCATCTATATCTTATCAGCTTGTCCAGACATGTGCATGAAAATTGATTTCTTCACACTTTTTACATGGATCAAGACAGATTTAAGATTCCACCTCTGCTTTTTTTCATACATATAATATGGTTTTACATATGGATGGCATGCTTACAAATTGACAAAAAGAGAATTTTATTAAGAACCCTATTGGACAACAAAGTGGACACATTTTTAAGCAAAATGTATTTTAAGAATAATTTAAAAGCGTGTTTTGTTGCTGCCAGACTTCTCCTTCAAAGCAATTGGAATTGTATCCATATATATAAGGCTACATTCACACGACCGTATGATTTCTCCAGTCCTGTATTTACGGGCCGTATGAGCCCGTATATACGTGATGTTTTTCATCCGTATGCAGCACGTATTTAACCCGTATTTTATACATGTCCATAGACTTTTAGGGCATACAGAACTGAAATACGGGAGAAAATAGGACATGCTCTATATTTTTATACGGCTAGTATACGGTACGTACACTCCAGTGTCAAAAACGGCAATATAAATGGTTGGACGTATTGTCCATTGAAATGAATGTGGCCGTATGTAACCCGTAAAAAAACGGTATGTATACGGCCGTTTTCATACGTCCGTGTGAATGTAGCCTACATTGTGATTTTACAGCCAAAAATAGGAGATTTTTTAAACTCAACATGAAAATACTAAATGCTTCTAGTTGCAAAGCTTAACCACTTCCATACTGCTGTATGAATATATACGTCATACAGCAGTAAGAGGAGTATGGAGAGGGCTCACAGGCTGATCTCCATACGTGGCAGGTGTTAGATGTATTACACAGCTGACACCCGCTGGTAACTGCCGTGGTTGGTGTTAGGTGCCATAGCCGATAGCGGCACCAAACAATGCTTCTGATGGGTGCCACCATCTTGGTTTGCCGATTAGCACCCTTCGTGACATCATCGGAGGGGGCCAATCTGTTGCCATGACAGCTGGGAGCCTGATTAAGGCTCCTATAGCTGTCATTCATCGATCTGTATGTCAGAAATAGACTCTAATACAGAAGCAGTATATTCACAATATACTGCAATACAATTGTATTGCAATATATTCTATGAGTGATCAGACACTGTAGTGTTAAATTACCCTATGAGGTCTGAAATAATAGTGAAGAAAAACTTTCAAAAGTTTAAAAAAAATATTTAAAAAATATAAAAATCCCCCCCCCCCGTTTCCCTAGAACACATATAAAAATAAATAAGTAAAATCAGAAACATGTTAGATATTTTTTACAAAAGATTTACATTTTTAGTATTAAAACATAATAAAACCTATATAAATTTGGCATCACTGTGATTGTACTGACCCAACAAATAAAAGTGAGGTGTTTTTTGGACCGCAGCTGAAAAAACCCCATAGGAATATGGTGCACCTATGTTTTTTGGCAATTACCGTATATACTCGAGTATAAGCCGACCCGAGTATAAGCCGAGGACCCTAATTTTACCACAAAATACTGAGAAAACCTATTGACTCGAGTATAAGCTGAGGGTGGGAAATGCATTGGTCACAGCCTCCCCAGTATATAGCCTGCCAGACCCTGCCCCAGTGTATATAGCCTGCCAGACCCTGCCCCAGTGTATATAGCCTGCCAGACCCTGCCCCAGTGTATATAGCCTGCCCCCGCTGCCGGACAGATCGCACAAAAGATATACAGGGGTCGCCGGAAAGGTGAGTTTAGATATATTTATTTTTTTGACTCGAGTATAAGCCGAGTTTGGGTTTTTCAGCACATTTTTGTGCTGAAAAACTAGGCTTATACTCGAGTATATAAGGTATACCACATTTGGATTTTTTTCCCAGTTTCCCCATACAATGAACAAAATTAAAAATTAAGTGCCACTAGAAAATACAATTTGTCCTGTAGATAACAAACCCTCCTATGTCTCTGTAAATTGAAAATACAAAAGGATATGGCTTGTGGAAAAAGGTAAGTAAAAAATGAAAAATTGCCCGGGAATGAATTGGTTAACAATGTGCTCCTTCACTCTATGTCACCATTTTCAGATCCCACAACTGCTCCTTCGGTTTACTAGCCAACAAAGTGATGCAAGATCCATAGGGATAACATGTCATGTATGTTGTGGATTGTTACAAAGAAATTGCTGAATGGGCTGTATAGATGGCCTTTAGATTCTGACCCAGCGATGCTTTACTTAATTGGTTTTTTTTCGTTCTATAATTCCAAGGGTTTGTTTAACATTCCTTACTGACTTCTGTAAGGAGGTGCTCAGATACTTACAGTTCCTGATGCTTTCCTAGACTACAATCTGTTACTACCCATGACAACCATTGACTACTCAGCCTGCCCATCTATGTCTCATCCTTTCCTCCCACGGATATGTCCCACTATTTCTACAATTCACCTTAATTGAAAATGAAACCTATTTGCAAATTGTATTTATTTTTTAAAAATTCTATTCTTCTCACCAACCTACTAAATGTTAGCAAAAAGTGGATAGTAGATATTCACAGAGCATCAGGCTACAAAGGTTTTGTTGGTCAAAATATTTCTGATTAGGGAATGTGAAGTTTATTTGATTCTGATTTTAAGTTCATCTAAAATATTGCTGTACGGGACCACAGTCTTTATATCTGGAGACTTCTACAATATGGAAGGAAATGGGGGTAAGGTGGATTTTGCAATCCTTCGATTCTATTTCTTTGAGATGCACTTCATACTCAGCGCAGCTACTTGCCATTTAGAAGGGGTCATTCAGTGACCTCCACAACACCGCTCTGCTCAGGCCGATCCTGTGAAGGACACTGCTAAAGTCACAGACGGACTATGGCTTCACAACAGATGAAATGCAAGGGAAAAAAGGTAGAGCCTTATTCATGCAAATACAGTACTGCATTCAGCCGTCCCTTAAAGGGACTGTCATTAGTTTCTGCCTCACTAAACTAAAAACCCAATCCTTTCAAATATTCCATTATAGATATATATATATAATTGTTTTTGATATTTAGAGTAGTAGAATATGCAGGCAGAAAAAGTCATGCATGTGAATTGGATCTTTATAGGCAGTTAAAATTTTTGACATCCCCCACCAGCACACAATGCTCAAGACTCTTTGTATATTGTCTGGCTTAGAATTCTGCTAAATCCTTCTCCAGGATCCTGGGGAAACCTATAGTAAATGTGCCACACTGCCCCATCTTAGCATGATGTCGATTGTATGTCAGAAAACTGGCATACAAGTCATGATAAATTTTGTCCATGCAGTCTCTTAACTGTGATATAATCTGGAAAGCATGGTTCAAGGTCCCATAGAACCAAAGATGGTTTCATCTGAAGTGAAGTTCTCCCAGACACTAGATTTGCATATGACTTTGGAGGTGATTTTTCGAATAGGTAAAAGAGGAAATTCTGAAAAGGACATTTCCCATTACCATCCTGCCTGAGGGGGCTGGAGCTAGTGACTGGTTCCCTTTTAAATAGAGATGGGCAAATTTGTTTCGACCCACTTTGCCGAATTGGGCGATTTGACACGTATTTCTTGCTCTCAACCTTAGTAACAGAAAACTATTGAAATTTGCATTATACAGATACTCCAAAATGAACACCCTGTAATTGGAGCAAAATTCACTCTATAAACTACGTGGATTTGACATGTATTTATTGCTTTCAACTTTAGTAACAAAAAACTATTGAAATTTGATTGTTATAAAGATGCCCCAAAACAGACACCCTGGGAGAGGTGCAGAAATCACTACAGAAGCTGTGTGGATCTGACAATGATTTCTTCCTATTCACTTCAGTAACAAAAAAGAACTGCGATTTGGGGTATACAGATCCCCCCCAAACGCACACCCTTGGAGAGGTGCAGAAATCACTACAGAAGCGGTGTGGATCTGAAACAGATTTATACCTATTCGCTTCAGTAACAAAATAGAACTGCTATTTGGGGTACACAGAATCCCCTAAATGCACACCATGGGAGAGGAGCAGAAATCACTACAGCACAGTACAGTAGAAGCAGCTGGACACTACAGACAGCACATGCAGTGTGAAAGGCCAAGATTGCAAATGGCTGACTGTTTTTTTAGGGCTGTGTGACATCACATAAACCTGACGGTCGCTGATTGGCTTACAGATCTGCAGATGTCATCGAGGGTGTTCCTTTCTCCTTCCCAGAGTTCTCTGCCCCATGTAACACGTTGCGCTTGTGCCCATTTAGCTAAAAAAGACAGAAAAAAACTTTGTTCTCACGAATCAGCGCAAACTTCGTATTCGTAACAAATGGAATTTTCCGTGAAATTCGTATCAAATTCCACTTCATTCGAATCAATTCGCCCATCTCTACTTTTGACTCCTTCCGAATGAGCGCAGCAATAGTATGGCGTGGCCCGAAGGTACTTGCACATATAGTCGTCACATATAGTTCAATCACGCAGGAGATGGCGCTTTTCTACACCAGGGCACACCTGGCATAAAAGAGCTCCGGCAGAGCAGCTTATTGGTGCGCTTCACAGCCGGCTGGATTTATCAGTAGGATATATCGAGCAAGAGCTAGGGAGCGGGGCAAGCATCTTACACTGGCGAGTTAGTACCATTGCCACCTTATGCCAAGATAAAAATATTTTCTTTATTTATATAGCTTACACAGATTACGCAGCACTACACAGAGCTTGCCAAATCAGTCCCTGTCGCTATGGGGCTCACAATCTAATCCACCAGTATGTTTTGAGGTGTGGGAGGAAACTGGAGGACCCAGAGGAAACCCACGCAAACACAGAGAAAACATACAAACTCTTTGCAGATGTTGATCCTGGGACTTGAACCCAGGTCCCCAGTGCAGCAGGGCTGTAATGCTAACCACTAAGCCACCATGCCACCTTGGTGCCCCTTTACACATTAAATAATTCTGATAAAGTTAATTTCTGTTCAAAACAAATTTATATTATGTGATGTGGGCTTTCGATTATAGACAGCAGTGATGTATACATGGAGGGTTTTGTCTTATGTTTCTATCTGTACTGTAGCAGGTAGGCATATACCATCGCGAAAAGAAATGAATAAATGAAAAAAGGCATCTAACAACACAGAATGTATTCCGCTAAACTAAGAGTCTATAGAGAGTCCATTCATTATTTGTGACACTATGATCAGCTGTTTTGGCATATCAGACTGGCTTCCATATCAGTCATCCTCCAGATCTGCCTAGTGGGAAATGTATTACCACACAGGGGAACGCATGATTATGGAGGAGCCACTTACAAAACCATAGACACATTGTTCTGCGTGACCCATTTATTTTTTTGGAAAAAAACCTAAAACGTAGAATGTTTAGGCACCGGATACAATAGACACCAGCAGCCATTATTAGAAGGAGCAGCCGTAGGAATCTATTTCATATACAATTACATTCTTCTTTATGTATTATCCAAACCACGTAACAAACAAAAACCTGCTCTGTGTCTTCTGTGTGAAATGGATTACAAAAAGCGCAATCTAAAGGGCCGCGATAATATTCATAATAGAAAAGAAGAATCTAATGATTTTATCCGGCGAGTACATTCATTTTCCCATGTGGAATTGCCTCCTTGTAATGTGTCACTGTTCTTTGTACCTCCGTGTTTCACATCCATCTCCAAATCCTTCGAGCAGTCTTGTAGAAAATGATGTCTCTACTTCAAAAGCCTTCGCTGAATATGTTTAACTGTTATTTATACATAATATGTGGTCTTATTTTCACCTTCCCTCCACTACAAGGGGATCTTGCAGAGTCGGCTTGGATTATACCATGTTAACCTTGACCTCTTTGATGCAGGAAATGTTTCTTGTATGTGTACATCGGCAATTCTTCAAAGCCCCCATGGCCCCCTATTTTTTCAAACATTAAGGCAGAATCGATATTATCTTTTCTCTTTGAAATTGTCATTATTATTATTTTTTTTTTGGTAAAGGTATACTATCCATACAACGCTATCAGAAGAGGCGGTTACAAAAAAAAAAAATCACAATGAGGTCTCCCTCCCGGACAAATAGATTTGTAAATCTTCAAATGTATATACTGTTCAGTGTAAACTCTATAGATGTCAGACATTCAGCAAGGGAGAAACAAAAGCAGTAAGTTAATTACCCATCATTTACTGCCGCTGAGAGGACCAGATGGCAGAAACCGATATGTTAATGGCAAAGGGGCAGTGATTATTTCATTTTTTTTGTTCCTGATTCATAGTAGAAACCAGTGATGGTAGCCACTGATAGTCCCCAAAAAAATACAGGGCTAAAAGCATCATAGAGTGTAAGCTCATCTGGACAGGGTCCTCTGTTCATATATTGTACAGTGTATTTGGAGTTGCCCTGTTCCGTGTAAATAGTGTGAAAATTAATAAATAAAATTACTACATTTACTATACTATATATTTATATATTATACAATATAATAAAATATAATGTAATAAATCTTTTTTATATACCGAAATCATATTCCACAGTGCCTTATACATCAAGAGGTACATATTCAGACAAAATAAGTGATTGCAGAGCATTAACATGGCCAATAGAATTAATAGCAGTGAGGGGCTTGCTCTAAAGAGCTTACAATCTATAAATATATACAGTATACACTATACTAGTATTGTTTATACTATACTTTGTATACTGTATGTGTATATATAATATATATATACAGGCAGACGGGTTACGTGCAAGATACATTCTTTAGGTTTGTTCTCAGTTGAATTTGTATGCAAGTGGGAACAAATACAATTTACAATTGTAGTTCCAGACAAAAAAAGAAAAATTTGTCCCAGTGTCAATTTGAAATTTCAAAATAGTTTTGCTATAATGGGAACAATAAATAATCAATAATCAAAAGGGACTAAAGTAACATCCAGAGAGCTTCACCAGAGGTCACAGTGGGTGGAGGGGTCCGTCTGTAACTCGGGGTCATCTGTAGGTCGAGTGTTCTTAAGTTGGGGATCACCTGTATACTGCATATTTGAGAATCCCTTATATGACATGTAAGGAAATCTCAGCTTTGTGACATTATTTTTTTTAAATCATAATAATGTATACTTTTATCACAAAGTTATAAAACCATAAAGAATATTAGCTTTTAATCCTGAAATAAAATGCTACTTTTAATGTCAACATTAACTATCCCAAAAATAATCAAAAATAGTGAGCATCTATCTTTACTTACCAAAGCAACACAGGGCTGAAAGCTTTATAGAGGGTATATGGGCAGGGCTCTTCCATTACAGGCGGTCCTACTTAAGAACACCCGACTTACAGACGACCCCTAGTTAAATGGACCACTGGATATGGGTAATTTACTGTACTTTAGCCCTAGGCTACAGTAGACAGCTATAACAGTTATCAAAGGGGTCTGCAATTAAGATGTATTGTTAATCCTGGTTCTTCTGACAACACAACATTTTTAAAATCCAATTGTCAAAGAGACCAAAAAAATTCTGGCTAGGACTACAATTATAAAATATACAGTTCCGACTTCAAATTCAAATTCAACTTAAGAACAAACCTACAGACCCTATCTTGTACGTAACCTGGGGACTGCCTGTATAAGCCATTTGCATTGTATTTGTTACACTCTAAATTATATGCTGATTTTTTTCGTACAAACAGGATCTATATCAATATAAAATCATATATGAGGGGGTCACAGAATTGGGATGGACTTAATGATCCTGTTTTCTCAACACATCATATTCTCTCCTAAAGGCTAATAGTTGTTAAGCATTGAATAAAATATAACTGTTGGTGTCAATCAACGTAATAATAATAATCAAAAGTGAGAAGTGCTGACCATATGTAAATGCAAATAACAATATGGGCAATATATAAAAAGTAAACCAAAATCTGAAGTGTGGTTTGGCTCTAATAGCGTGTAATTTTGCCAGTTGGCCGAAATACAGATATTTTTCAAGGTCAGAGTGGTACAGTGTTTTATTAAATTGCAAAGTGTAGCCAAGGATTTGTCAGAAAATGCATACAAAATAATATAGTAAAGTATAAAAATAAATCTAATATAACATTACGCAATACTGTAAATGACAGTACCATATGGTACAGCATAAAATAATGGTATATATTATCATATAAAACAATGTCATATATTACAACATAAAATATTATGATAGATAATAATAAATATTTTACAATACGATGCCATATAGTACAACATAATAGAATACCTTATAGTACAGCATAAAGAAAAATGGTATAATAGAAAATAAAACAAAGGGATATAATGCGACATCAAGCCATATACTATAATACAGTATAACACAAGCCATGTAATACAGTATAGTACAACCAAATAGAATGCCTTATAGTACAGCATAAAGGAATACAGTATAATACAAAATAATGAAAAGGGAAACAACACAACATAAAGCCATATACAATAATACACAATGACACAGGCCATATAATACAACTTAAAGTAATACAGTATATTATAATATAATGCAATACAACATAAAATAATATCATGGAATATAATACAATGCCATATGATACAACATAAAGCCATATACAATAATACACTATAACACAGGTCATATAATAAAACATAAAGTAATACAGTATATTATGATATAATGCAATACAACATAAAATAATATCATGGAATAGAATAGAATACAATGCCATATGATCATACAACATAAAGTCATATGCAATAATACACAATAACACAGGCCATATAATACAACATAAAGTAATACAGTATGTTATAATATAATGCAATACAATACAACATAAAATAATATAATGAAATTGAATAGAATACAATTCCATATGATACAACATGAAGCCATATACTAAAATGTGCTCTAAAACAAGCCATATAATACAACATATAGCAATATACTATAATATTGATTTGTAAAGCGCTGCTGAATACAATAAAGTGCCATTTAATGTAACGTAAAGTCATATACTATAGTACGCTATAATATATTGGCATGAAATACAACATAAAAAAATAAAGTGTAATTTAATATAATACAATATCAATTAATATTCACAATAAAAAATAAACATAATACAACATGACATAATATATAACATGGTCTAAAATAATCCCCCTGTACTGCCTTCTGTGTAGGCTGTAAGTGTTATTTTTCTTCTCTCTCAGCTGTAAAGCATGTGTAGTTTTTTCCTAACCTTTGGCTGTTCTAGACAGAACATAGAACCCATTATCATGAATACAAATGTGCATTTAAAATCTATTCCTTTGCACAGTTAAAGGCATTTCCTGCAGCAGAAGAGTGCATTTTACTCACACATATTTATGACACTAGGTTTATGCTTCCTGGAGAGACATTTGTATTAAGAATTTATGACGCCTGTTCTCACCAATGCTTTATTTCCTGCTCTATAGCAGGCGATGGAATAAAATCATTTCCAAACTGCATTGGAGTATGTATCATGACTGCAGATTATAGAACACAGAACTAAATCAATGTGCTGGAAGCCTGCAAATGGCCGATTTCAGTTTAGCCTTAGTAGAGCTAAAAGATAAAGAAACAACTGAAGAAATATCATAGTATAAGATGTATAAGATACATTATTAACTAAAATGTGCAGAATGTTGATGTACAGAATTGACAAAAGAAATATATATATATTCCAACAACAAAAAAGGCGTACGGTATTACCGCAACATTGTCCACCTATGTTTCAGCTTTTAAAGAAAACCTACCATGAGGAATCTACCATCAGAATTAGACCTGATGGTAGATTCCTTCTGCCTAATCTGTAATTTAATAATCCAGGAATGTAACCAAACTTGTTAAAAACTTTATTTTGGTAATATGTAAATTAACTGCAGAGGCTACTGGAGGCGTGGAGTAGCCTTTGCTCCCAGTGCCTGGCCAGACTAGAACTCGCCCCAGTAGTCTCTGTAGTTAATTTACATATTACTAAAATTAAGATTTTTTTTACAAATTAGATTAGGTTCCAGGATTATTAAATTAGAAATTAGGGCAGATCTACTTATGATGGTAGATTCCTCATGGTAGGTTTCCTTTAAGCAATTTGCACACCAAATATATATATATATAGTGCTGTGGTGCTGCAGGGGGTGTATGAAGAGAACTCATGAGCTGTGGTCTCTCCATACATGGCGAGTGTCAGCTATATAACACAGCTGACACGTACCTCTAAGGTCTTGCTGTCATCTTGAATTCCCAATCGGTGCTCCCCATGATGTCATCAGAGGGCAGCGATTGGTTGCCATAACAGCCACAGTCTTGTAGATATTTGTAGGCTTGTCATGTATACTGATCTCTAATAGCAGACATGTTTCTAGATTCTATAGAACACAAGATAGGGGCTACCCCTGCAATCAATAAACTTGACTCATGTGAATCATGTTTGCATGAGATTGGCGGATAATTTTTATAGGGAACTTGGTGAGATTTCACATAAAAGAGGGACATCTCATACCCTACCTGAGGGGGCTAGGAGTTTAGTGAGGTAAAAACTTCTGACAGATTCCCTGTAAGAAATATCCAAATCATTCACAATTCTCATAACCTACCTGAGGGGGTAGTAGTTTATTGGGGCAAAACTTGGTGAAAGGTTCTCTGTTCAATGTAATCCCTCATGCAGTTGTACATAGGGGGAGATTTTTCTCTTTTTTATTCTCCTTTTTCTCAGTATAAAAAAGGCAAAAATTTTGTTGAACAGTTATGAATTTGTACAGTTTTTTGTCATTTTTTTTATATGCACTGCAACTCGTGGAGTGTGGTCCAAGCAGGACTCGCTGTATTTATCACATAGGGGCACATTTACTAAGGGTCCGAATACCACATTTTCATCGGGTTTCCCGACTTTTTACTGATTTGCCCTGAATTGCTCCGGGTTTTTGGTGCACGTGATCGCACTGGGCTGCATGCGACACAAATCAGGGGGAGTGGACGTCGGACAACCCTACTGATTCGGACAAACCGCAGGATTTAAAAATGAAATTGTGTCACAAGATCAGCACTCACATGCACCAGGAAGAAGAAGGTGAACTCCGGCGGACCACAGCAGGGGAAGCGACACATGCAGGAAATTGGAAGCACAATCTTAGTGAATTGCGGCAGACCCGAATCGGACAATGCACAGAGGGGATCGCAACGGGACAGGTAAGTAAATGTGCCCCATAATGTTTAGTCACATAGTTTTGACTATCTGTGATATTATGAAAAAATCTGCAAAAGCTCATCTGGTCTCAGTTGGCGAACAAGAAAACCGACTATGCGACTTTTATGTTTTAAATGTAGAGATGAGCGAGTATACTCTTCTGAACTTGATGCTCGTTCGAGTATTAGCGTACTCGAAACGGCTCATTGCACGGACGAGTATCTCGCCGGCTCCAGATTGAGCATTTACTTAACGAAACACAGTGAAGAACAGTGAAGAATACAATGACAAAAGTGAATACAGTGAAGAACACCGTTCGGCACGCGTGTCTTCGAATAAGTTAGCAGATGTACGGAACATCTGCAATGTGTTCTTCAGTGTTCTTTCAGTGAAAAATGCTCGAGTCTCACATTGACTTCAATGGGGTTCGTTATTCGATACGAGCACTCGAGCATCGGGAAAAGTTTGACCCGAGTAACGAGCACTCAAGCATTTTAGTCCTTGCTCATCTCTATTTAAATGTGTTGCCTCCTCCACACCAAGCAGCAATG
Organism: Engystomops pustulosus; assembly: GCF_040894005.1. Lineage (NCBI taxonomy): Eukaryota > Metazoa > Chordata > Amphibia > Anura > Leptodactylidae > Engystomops > Engystomops pustulosus. The sequence goes on from NC_092415.1 coordinate 44,771,632, forward strand.
TTAGACTAACAGGCACAGGTTCTATTTAACACATGGAAAATTCTATCTAATACTATTTAGATTAAGAAATAAGGCAAAAAAGGAACTAGACTGACGGGAAAACTAGAAAGGGAAATGGTAAAGCTTCCCTATAGTCTTTGTCCACTTGCTATCTGTTGATTCAGTGGATAGCACACAGACACATTAAAGGGGTTTGACCACATTAGTTAATGTTTTTTATAATGTGTGTTTAGGCGGGCAGGATACTAGGTAATTTACCAATATACACCCATTAATAGTTCTGCTCCGCTTTCTTCATATATAAAGTGAAGCCTCCTGTCTTTTACCTCATCAGCCAGACATTCCTGACAGTAAAATGGCTGCAGATGGAGGGTCATGTGATTTCTATCCATTCATAAGCAATCACCCTGCCAGGACCTTATGTAAGCATTCATAAATAATAATAAATCTAAGGTTCTGGCAGGGCAATTGTTCATGAACCATTAGAGATCACATGACTCTCCATCTGTGGCCATTTTATGTCTGGCTGATGAGTTAAAAGACAGGAGACTTCACTTTATATATACATCTATAAATAGATGTATATTGGTAAATTACCTAATATACTGCCCCCCACACACTTTAAAGGGGGGAGCAACCCCTTTAATTTCTATGGGCTCATACACTACCCAATGTATGAGCTGACTGCCTGAGCCATAAAACTCTTCCTGCTGTGTTTGTGGCCATGGCAGTCTGTATTGCATGAGGAGACAAACAGGCCGCACACAATGCACCATAGATCTAAAGTTTGTAGTCCTTGAAATGCACACGATCACACGCATGAGCGTTCACAATTAGGGTCAATTTGGCCTACATACAATTGAATTTAAGAAACTATTAACTGACACAAATTGTTATAATTTGAATAATCAATAATTTTGGGTGAATGGTGATAGTATGCAATATCCATCTACGTGAAATGTCAAAATAAGTTTATAAATCGGAAAAAGTCACTTTTAAACTAAATAGATGTTGTGTTTTAAATACAGTGGCTTAACAATGTATCAATATAATAGAGAGATATATAATAAATATCATACTAAAAAAAAATACTTTGTTAAACTTTCATAAAAATCGGAATTCTGTACGGTTTGAACAAAATAGGATTTGGTTATACAAGAATAAACCTGGCTACAAAATATCTTGTTGCTAGATTTCTGAACATCTGCAATCTCCAGTTATATTTTCAGACAAGTTTGACAATGGCAGAAATTGCTGATTTTTAGCAGATGTTTTTACTGCACACAACAGCTCTTCTGACATTTATTATCCGTGCAGAAATTAAGCGTGAATCTAAATGCGGATATCAACTATTTCTATTCGGAAAACGTTACCAAAAGTGTCAATAACATTGAACCAAATTTCCACCATTTACGGGATGTTTTAACACCATTTATGCCAACAAGTACTAGAACTGACATAATGCAAGTTCACTAAGCCCAAATGTAATCCTCCTTGAAATGTAGGTCAAGCGAGAGACTCCGAATTCTAATTTCTGCAGTCATGTCCTTTAATATGCTTGCATATTACTTAGACGAGAAATATCAAACACAAAGAAAGGTACAAACCTGTTTTTTTAATATTGGAAGCCATGCTGAGAGAAGGTGGAAATACAAGGAGCGGTGGTCACAAGCGGGGGTATTATAAGTGCATGACTGAGCCTCGCAACGGTGCCCACAATCTCTGAGGTAAAACTTTTCAAGACAGGTTTTGACAGACGTTGACACAGGTCTAATATAAGGTGCAGTCAGGAAGAAAAACTAGAAGCGTAACTCTACTTTTTTTCTAAAAAATGTCATTAGATTGCTGAAGGTAAAATAAAAAGGAAACAGAACTGCTTAACTTAATACTGGATTCCTCACATGGTGCCTCCGGGCTCTAAGACTTGGTGGACTGCTACAGTCTTCTCAACATGATATGTCTTTTACTACTCATGGAAATGGCCAAGAGTCATTTTGACCATAGTTTTCCTTAAAATTGATTTTTCTCTTTTTTTGCATCCTTTGATAGGTCCCTTTATTCTGGCACAGATGAAATTACTTTTTTGAGCCCTCATTGAACCAGGGCACCACTAGTTTTGGACACCTAATGTACTAAATACATTTCTAATGTCAGGTGGGCAAAGCCAAGCTGTCTGCTTCAGCTAAGGAAAGACTAACTAGCATATTTGGCACTGAAACTAACGGTACTAATTGTTTGGGAATAGCGGTGGACTAGTAAATATTACCATTGCACTAGAATAATTAATATTGTTATTGCTATTGCTATTTCCAATCTATTGTTAGATTGGAAATAGACTTTAACCCTTTATTTTAAGAAAAGGAATAGGTGGATTGAATAGATAGGTTCTTCTTAATGATATCCAAGCGCCATCCATTTTTTATTTAATATAAGGAAGCCCCAAATTTTTCCAAAATATAATAAATCAACATCATGTTAATATATTTGGTCTTTTACAGTGTTCTACTTGCAATAACTAATGAAGTTTTTAAATCCTAACGAGTGTCTGTATTGTTATTGCTAAGCGTTAGTAGACAGTAGAGAAAAGTCAGCCAATATGAGCCATACCAGTCATCTATCTAATATGTTAGATGCCCCAATGATGAAAGAGGGTTCATCATGTTGAGTATCAACAACCAAACCTCTTGTTCTTACCAAGAGATGAATCACCATCATAGGTGTCTGGAGTGGGCCCCGCATTGGCTACCGAGCTGAGGGACCCATCCTAAATGAGGTGCTCCATACTTCTGGGACCTTTAATCTGGCACTGCTTACAAGACAACATATTAAAAGCTGAAATGTGACCTTGTACAAATTTTAAAAAGATGAAACTTTCTAAATTTGGCATGGAGGATACTATTAGAGATGAGCGAACATGCTCGTCCGAGCTTGATGCTCGGTCGAGCATTAGGGTACTCGAAACTGCTCGTTACTCGGACGAATACTTCGCCCGCTCGAGAAAATGGCAGCTCCCGCCGTTTTGCTTTTTGGCGGCCAGAAACAGAGCCAATCACAAGCCAGGAGACTCTGCACTCCACCCAGCATGACGTGGTACCCTTACACGTCGATAGCAGTGGTTGGCTGGCCAGATCAGGTGACCCTGGGATAGACTAGCCGCTGGCCGCGCTGCTCGGATCATTCTGTCTCTGGATGCCGCTAGGGAGAGAGCTGCTGCTGCTCAGGGAAAGCGTTAGGGTGTTCTATTAGCTTACTGTTAGGCAGGAGTGATTCTCAAAGAACCCAACAGCCCTTCTTAGGGCTACAATAACGTTCTACTTTTTTTATTTTAATTTGCATCTTTTACCATTTTGTGAGGAATTAGCAGGGGGACTTGCTACCGTTGTGTTTAGCTCTTAGTGGCACACATATCCATAGCAAAGACCGAAGTGGGAAAATTCAGTAGGGGTTGGATTTCTATTAGGCAATAACTCAGTGTCATCTCATCTGGCATAGTACTGTGCTTCCTTTGATACTTGGCTAGAAAATAGCCATAGGAGAATACAAACAGCTTCTTGAAGCCTACAGTAGCGTTCTATATATTTGATTTCTGGTTGATCTGCTGGTGGCTGTAGTTTCTGCAGTGCATGTACTTGCCAATTCTGAGCAATTTGTAGTGAGACTTGCGACCGCTGTGTTCTGCGCTTAGTGGCGCACATATCCATAGCAAAGGCTGAAGTGGCAAAATTCAGTAGGGGTTGGATTTCTATTAGGCAATAACTCAGTGTCATCTCATCTGGCATAGTACTGTGCTTCCTTTGATACTTGGCTAGAAAATAGCCATAGGAGAATACAAACAGCTTCTTGAAGCCTACAGTAGCGTTCTATATATTTGATTTCTGGTTGATCTGCTGGTGGCTGTAGTTTCTGCAGTGCATGTACTTGCCAATTCTGAGCAATTTGTAGTGAGACTTGCGACCGCTGTGTTCTGCGCTTAGTGGCGCACATATCCATAGCAAAGGCTGAAGTGGCAAAATTAAGTAGGGGTTGGATTTCTATTAGGCAATAACTCAGTGTCATCTCATCTGGCATAGTACTGTGCTTCCTTTGATACTTGGCTAGAAAATAGCCATAGGAGAATACAAACAGCTTCTTGAAGCCTACAGTAGCGTTCTATATATTTGATTTCTGGTTGATCTGCTGGTGGCTGTAGTTTCTGCAGTGCATGTACTTGCCAATTCTGAGCAATTTGTAGTGAGACTTGCGACCGCTGTGTTCTGCGCTTAGTGGCGCACATATCCATAGCAAAGGCCGAAGTGGCAAAATTCAGTAGGGGTTGGATTTCTATTAGGCAATAACTCAGTGTCATCTCATCTGGCATAGTACTGTGCTTCCTTTGATACTTGGCTAGAAAATAGCCATAGGAGAATACAAACAGCTTCTTGAAGCCTACAGTAGCGTTCTATATATTTGATTTCTGGTTGATCTGCTGGTGGCTGTAGTTTCTGCAGTGCATGTACTTGCCAATTCTGAGCAATTTGTAGTGGGACTTGCGACCGCTGTGTTCTGCGCTTAGTGGCGCACATATCCATAGCAAAGGCCGAAGTGGCAAAATTCAGTAGGGGTTGGATTTCTATTAGGCAATAACTCAGTGTCATCTCATCCGGCATAGTACTGTGCTTCCTTTGATACTTGGCTAGAAAATAGCCATAGGAGAATACAAACAGCTTCTTGATCTTGAAGCCTACAGTAGCGTTCTATATATTTGATTTCTGGTTGATCTGCTGGTGGCTGTAGTTTCTGCAGTGCATGTACTTGCCAATTCTGAGCAATTTGTAGTGAGACTTGCGACCGCTGTGTTCTGCGCTTAGTGGCGCACATATCCATAGCAAAGGCCGAAGTGGCAAAATTCAGTAGGGGTTGGATTTCTATTAGGCAATAACTCAGTGTCATCTCATCTGGCATAGTACTGTGCTTCCTTTGATACTTGGCTAGAAAATAGCCATAGGAGAATACAAACAGCTTCTTGAAGCCTACAGTAGCGTTCTATATATTTGATTTCTGGTTGATCTGCTGGTGGCTGTAGTTTCTGCAGTGCATGTACTTGCCAATTCTGAGCAATTTGTAGTGGGACTTGCGACCGCTGTGTTCTGCGCTTAGTGGCGCACATATCCATAGCAAAGGCCGAAGTGGCAAAATTCAGTAGGGGTTGGATTTCTATTAGGCAATAACTCAGTGTCATCTCATCCGGCATAGTACTGTGCTTCCTTTGATACTTGGCTAGAAAATAGCCATAGGAGAATACAAACAACTTCTTGATCTTGAAGCCTACAGTAGCGTTCTATATATTTGATTTCTGGTTGATCTGCTGGTGGCTGTAGTTTCTGCAGTGCATGTACTTGCCAATTCTGAGCAATTTGTAGTGGGACTTGCGACCGCTGTGTTCTGCGCTTAGTGGCGCACATATCCATAGCAAAGGCCGAAGTGGCAAAATTCAGTAGGGGTTGGATTTCTATTAGGCAATAACTCAGTGTCATCTCATCTGGCATAGTACTGTGCTTCCTTTGATACTTGGCTAGAAAATAGCCATAGCAATAGGATAGCATTGTTTGGTTTTAAAAACTCAAAAAAAAACAAAAAACACAAAAAAAAAAAAAAAAAAAAAAAAAAAAGTAAAAAAAAAAATAAAGTTATAACTCTCATTTTAAAAATGTTTAACCCGAGGGCTAGGGGTAGAGGACGAGGGCGGGGACGTGGGCGTCCAACTACTGCAGGGGTCAGAGGCCGTGGTCCTGGGCGGGGTGAGACACCACCTGCTGATGAGGGAGCAGGGGAACGCCGCAGAGCTACACTCCCTAGGTTCATGTCTGAAGTTACTGGGACTCGTGGTAGAGCACTGTTGAGGCCAGAACAGTGCGAACAGGTGATGTCGTGGATTGCTGACAATGCTTCGAGCAATTTGTCCACCACCAGTCAGTCTTCCACGCAGTCCACCCATGTCACCGAAATCGCCACTCCTCCAGCTCCTGCACCTCAGCCTCCTCCCCCCCAGTCTGCCCCCTCCCAGGAAAATTTGGCAAATGAACCGGCATACTCTGAGGAACTGTTTTCTGGACCCTTCCCACAGTCACAAACCACTTGTCCGGTTGCTGCTGAGCAATTTTCCGATGCCCAGGTTTTCCACCAGTCACAGTCTGTGGGTGATGATGACCTTCTTGACGTAGTGGAAGTGTGTAAAGAGGTGTCCGACGATGAGGAGACACGGTTGTCAGACAGTGGGGAAGTTGTTGTCAGGGCAGGAAGTCCGAGGGGGGAGCAGACTGAGGGATCGGAGGATGATGAGGTGACAGACCCAAGCTGGGTTGAGAGGCCGGGTGAACACAGTGCTTCTGAGACGGAGGAGAGTCCTCGACCTGAACAGGTTGGAAGAGGCAGTGGTGGGGCCAGACGGAGAGGCAGGGCCAGAGCTGGTGCATCAGCGCCACTGTCAACTAGTGAAGCTCCCGTGGTGAGGGCTCTTGCGGCGAGGGCTAGATCTTCAGAAGTGTGGAGGTTCTTTAAGGAAACACCGGATGACCGACGGACTGTGGTGTGCAACATTTGCCAAACCAGGCTCAGCAGGGGTTCCACCACTACTAGCTTAACTACCACCAGTATGCGCAGGCATATGAATGCTAAGCACCCCACTCAGTGGCAACAAGCCCGTTCACCTCCGGCCGTGCACACCACTGCTCCTTCCCCTGTGTCAGCTGCTAGTCAGCCCCCTGCCCAGGACCCTGCCACAAAAACCCCATCGTCGCCTCCACGATCCTCCACAGCATCCACCAGCGTTCAGCTCTCCATACCCCAGACGCTGGAGCGGAAACGCAAATATAGTGCAACCCACCCGCACGCCCAAGCCCTTAATGTGCACATCTCCAGATTGCTTAGCCTGGAGATGCTGCCCTATAGGCTAGTAGAGACCGAGGCCTTTCGCAACCTCATGGCGGCGGCCGCCCCTCGGTATTCGGTCCCCAGCCGCCACTACTTTTCCCGATGTGCCGTCCCAGCCCTGCACCAGCACGTGTCAGACAACATCATCCGTGCCCTGACCAACGCCGTTTCTGACAAGGTCCACCTGACCACGGACACGTGGACGAGTGCTGCCGGGCAGGGCCACTATATATCGCTGACGGCACATTGGGTTAACTTGGTGGAGGCTGGGACCGAGTCTGACCCTGGGGCTGCTCATATACTGCCGACGCCGAGGATTGCGGGGCCTACCTCGGTCCAGGTGTTTCAGGCCTACTATGCCTCCTCCTCCTCCCACCCCTCCTCCACCTCCTCCTCCGAACTACCATCCGTGGGCACGGCGCCATCAGTCGGTAGCTCTAGGCACAGCAGCAGTGCCGTCGCTAAGCGACAGCAGGCGGTGCTCAAACTGCTGAGCCTAGGCGACAAAAGGCACACCGCCCAAGAGCTATTACAGGGCATCACGGCGCAGACTGATCTGTGGCTGGCACCGCTGAACCTCAAGCCGGGAATGGTTGTGTGTGACAACGGCCGTAACCTGGTGGCGGCTCTGCAACTCGGCAGACTGACACATGTGCCATGCCTGGCCCATGTGTTAAATCTGATAGTGCAGCGTTTCCTCAAGACATACCCCAATCTGTCTGATTTGCTCACGAAGGTGCGCCGCATCTGTGCGCATTTCAGGAAGTCCAGCCCAGATGCTGCCACTCTCAGGGCAGCGCAGCGCCGCCTCCAACTGCCCGCTCACCGACTGTTGTGCGACGTGCCCACGAGGTGGAATTCAACACTGACCATGTTATCCAGAGTTTACCAGCAGCGCAGAGCGATTGTAGACTGCCAGATGTCAACTTCCACCAGAACTGGTAGTCAGGTCAGTCAGCTTCCTCAAGTCTACAATGAGGAGTGGACGTGGATGTCTGATATCTGTCAGGTGCTGAGTAACTTTGAGGAGTCAACACAGATGGTCAGTGGCGATGCCGCCATCATCAGCCTCACCATCCCGCTGCTTGGCCTGTTGAAAAACTCTCTGGTCAGCATGAAGTCGGAAGCTTTGCGCTCGTCACAAGAGACGGGGGAAGAATATTCCCTTGTTGATAGCCAAAGCACCCTGAGGTCTGTTTCTCAGCGCATATCGGAGGAGGTGGAGGTGGAGGAGGAAGAGGAGGAGAATGTTGGCGAGACACAAGAGGGGACCATTGTTGAGTCCTTCACTGTTCAGCGTGTATGGGCAGAAGAAGAGGAGTTGGAGGAGTTGGAGGAGGAGGAAATGGACAGTCAGGCCAGTGAGGGGAGTGAATTCTTACGCGTTGGTACTCTGGCGCATATGGCAGATTTCATGCTAGGCTGCCTATCCCGTGACCCTCGCGTTCAAAGAATTTATTCCAGCACCGATTACTGGGTGTTCACTCTCCTGGACCCAACAAGCAAAATCTTCCCACTCTCATCCCTGGAGAGGAAAGGAGTGTGAGAATGCATGAATACCAGCAGGCCCTGGTGCACAAGCTGAAACAGTATTTCCCTTCTGACAGCGCTAGCGGCAGAGTGCGTAGTTCTGCGGGACAAGTAGCGAGGGAGAGTAGGCGAGCAGGCAGCTTGTCCAGCACTGGCAAGGGTACGCTTTACAAGGCTTTTGCCAGCTTTATGTCACCCCAGCAAGACACTGTCACCTGTCCCCAGTCTCGGCAGAGTAGGGCTGATCTTTACAGAAAGATGGTGAGGGAGTACGTAGCTGACCATACCATCGTCCTAAATGATCACACAGCTCCCTACAACTACTGGGTTTCAAAGCTGGACATGTGGCACGAACTGGCGCTCTACGCCTTGGAGGTTCTTGCCTGCCCTGCCGCTAGCGTCTTGTCCGAGCGGGTTTTCAGTGCAGCTGGTGGCATCATCACCGATAAGCGTACACGCCTGTCGACTGACAGCGCTGACAGGCTGACGCTTATCAAGATGAATAAAGCATGGATTTCTCCTAATTTCCAATCTCCAGCAGGTGAAGGAAGCTCAACCTGAATAATTTATCCACTCCTCCTCCTCCTCCTCATTTTCCTCCTTCTCCTGCTCTTTGTACAGTAAAGCAGAGGAAACTGGCTATTTTTTGACAGGGCCCACTGGCTCTACCTATAGTACTTTATGCATTTAATTTTTCTGGAGGGCCACCTACCCGGTCCTCTGTTTGAAACAATTTTTGTGAGTGCCACATACAGGCACTCAATCTATTCCATTTTTCTGGAGGGCCACCTACCCGGTCCTCTGTTTTAAAAAATTTTTGGGACTGCCACATACAGGCACTCAATCTATTCCATTTTACTGCAGGGCCACCTACCTGCTCCTCTGGTTTGAACAATTTTTGGGACTGCCACATACAGGCACTCAATCTATTCCATTTTACTGGAGGGCCACCTACCTGCTCCTCTGGTTTGAAACATTTTTGGGACTGCCACATACAGGCACTCAATCTATTCCATTTTACTGCAGGGCCACCTACCTGCTCCTCTGGTTTGAACAATTTTTGGGACTGCCACATACAGGCACTCAATCTATTCCATTTTACTGCAGGGCCACCTACCTGCTCCTCTGGTTTGAACAATTTTTGGGACTGCCACATACAGGCACTCAATCTATTCCATTTTACTGCAGGGCCACCTACCTGCTCCTCTGGTTTGAACAATTTTTGGGACTGCCACATACAGGCACTCAATCTATTCCATTTTACTGCAGGGCCACCTACCTGCTCCTCTGGTTTGAACAATTTTTGGGACTGCCACATACAGGCACTCAATCTATTCCATTTTACTGCAGGGCCACCTACCTGCTCCTCTGGTTTGAACAATTTTTGGGACTGCCACATACAGGCACTCAATCTATTCCATTTTACTGCAGGGCCACCTACCTGCTCCTCTGGTTTGAACAATTTTTGGGACTGCCACATACAGGCACTCAATCTATTCCATTTTACTGGAGGGCCACCTACCTGCTCCTCTGGTTTGAACAATTTTTGGGACTGCCACATACAGGCACTCAATCTATTCCATTTTACTGCAGGGCCACCTACCTGCTCCTCTGGTTTGAACAATTTTTGGGACTGCCACATACAGGCACTCAATCTATTCCATTTTACTGCAGGGCCACCTACCTGCTCCTCTGGTTTGAACAATTTTTGGGACTGCCACATACAGGCACTCAATCTATTCCATTTTACTGGAGGGCCACCTACCTGCTCCTCTGGTTTGAAACATTTTTGGGACTGCCACATACAGGCACTCAATCTATCCCATTTTACTGGAGGGCCACCTACCTGCTCCTCTGGTTTGAAAAATGTTTGGGACTGCCACATACAGGCACTATCCAAATTAAATTGTCTCCATAGCAGCCTCCACACGTTGTCTCCATTGCTACCTCCAAAAGTCGTCCATATAGCTGCCTCCATACATCGTCCCTTTATCAAACGAGGTGTGTCAGGCAGAAATTTGGGTTGTTTTCATGGATTCCACATCAAAGTTGTTAACTTTGTCGCCACCCTGCTGTGTAATCCCCAAAATATACTGGCAAACTTTTACCATTTAGGGATATTATTTCAGCGCTTCTTGCGCATCTGTTTACATTCCCCTCACCCGGCATATCCTAAACTTATAAGAACGCTACTACACTTGATCTTATACAAAAGGTTCTTAGAAGTGCTGTTTGGGGAGTAGCCTAGAGACAGGGGCTTGGATTGGCGAAAGCTCGCCTGGCAGCGGAACGCCAGCTCCATGCGCATCATGCGCTTCTTGCGCATCTGTTTACATTCCCCTCACCCGCCATATCCCAAACTTATAAGAACGCTACTACACTTAACTTGGTGCAGGCTGGGACCGAGTCTGACCCTGGGGCTGGTCATATACTGCCGACGCAGAGAATTGCGGGGCCTACCTCGGTCCAGGTCTCAAAGGCCTACTATACCTCCTCCCACCCCTCCTCCACCTCCTCCTCCTCCGAATTACCATCCGTGGGCATGGCGCCATCAGTCGGTAGCTCTAGGCACAGCAGCAGTGCCGTCGCTAAGCGACAGCAGGCGGTGCTGAAACTGCTGAGCCTAGGCGATAAAAGGCACACCGCCCAAGAGCTATTACAGGGCATTCCACATCAAAGTTGTTAACTTTGTCGCCACCCTGCTGTGTAATCCCCAAAATATACTTGCAAACTTTTACCATTTAGGGATATTATTTCAGCGCTTCTTGCGCATCTGTTTACATTCCCCTCACCCGGCATATCCTAAACTTATAAGAACGCTACTACACTTGATCTTATACAAAAGGTTCTTAGAAGTGCTGTTTGGGGAGTAGCCTAGAGACAGGGGCTTGGATTGGCGAAAGCTCGCCTGGCAGCGGAGCGCCAGCTCCATGCCAAGATCCAACTAACATAGTTTTAACTGCAGCACCTTTAATCTACTACTAGTTCACTGCCTCCATACATCGTCCCCTTATCAAACGAGCTGTGTCAGGCAGAATTTTGGGTTGTTTTCATGGCTTCCATGTTAACTTTGTCGCCACCCTGCTGTGTAATCCACAAAATATACTGGCAAACTTTTATCATGTACCGATATTATTTGAGCGCTTCTTGCTCACCTCCTTTGGTTCCTCTCTGCCACCCATTGGTTTGAAGCCTGAGTCCATTTAGGGTATGTCGCCATGACACTCTCTAGCCTGCTGCCGCTGCCTCTGCATGCCGTCCCCTATAGTGTCAGGGTCAATTATTGGATGTTTTAGATGCTATCTAGCTTCATTCTGTCACTCTGTCATGGCCATGCTGTTGCCCATAATTTTGGCATAATGGTGCGATTATGCAGCCTCAGAGGCATCCATGCATGCTGCCCCTGCTGTTTCCTGTCCATTTCCGTGGTGTTTCCATCCTTTTCTGAGGTTCCCAGGTGTTTGGCCAAGCTTCCCTGTGCAGAGCCTTGGTCCCCTTGAAAAATGCTCGAGTCTCCCATTGACTTCAATGGGGTTCGTTATTCGAGACGAGCACTCGAGCATCGGGAAAAGTTCGTCTCGAATAACGAGTACCCGAGCATTTTAGTGTTCGCTCATCTCTAGATACTATGTAAAACAAAATCCTGAAGTGTAACCCTGAATTTAGCATAAACAGCTATGTGAAGAGCAAGTGACTAGACAGAAGTTTTTTTATTTCAGATACACACTGTGAGGGATTTATGGTACCGCTGTTTTTCATCTGTAGAACTGAAGTATAAGCAACTAATAAACTTCTCCGACACAAAGGGGGTTATTTATCATACGCCGCCGCTGCCCGATACATCAAGAGGCTTTGGCTTTTTGTTGTATCCGGCGGGGTCCTGCGCAGCACTTATCTCTACGCCAGGACCTGTCTGCCATAGAAATAAATGCAGCCGTTGACTTTTCACATGTGATATTTTGCCGGCTGCAGTGAGCATGCAGATGTTGGTACAGTAACGCCCTGTGCCAGCCTACTCCCCACCGGCTGCGCCCACCGCTCACCACGCCAGTCCACTCACCACCAACTGGCGTGAAGGTGGCAGATAAGGGAAAATAATCACAAGTGCTAGCAATTTTCTCAGTCTCATCTATAAAACATCTAAATAACAAGGTTTAGGATGCATGAGCCACTCCAAAGATTTCATCAATATTGGCAGGCAAAGAAAATCATAAGCTACCATCACTTCAATGTAAACTGTGGCTTCCGTCAATTGCCACCAACTCTGTGTTCTGTGTTTAAACAAAGGCTAGGAATTTTCCTTCACATAAATCAGTTATTGATGGTCTATAGACCCTAATCACACATAGGCCATGCAGATAGCATTTTTATATACAACAATGACAATAGCCCATTCAAACAATTATATCTTCTTAGCCATGGCACCTAAAAGTTCCGGTCTAAATTTAAAAAGTAAAATCTTGGTTTAAAATCCCACATTTCTAGGTGTCACATAATCTCTACATTCCCAATTTTAACTCATATGGTTTTGGAACCTAGAAACACAATCCTGATGTACTAAAGGGAACCTGTCACCAGGGACCTCATTTTTCACTAAAGACAGATTGTAAAAGCCCATGACACCAGCAGTGCAAATCTGCCTTTCTTTTCCTAATCATTTGTATTACAATATAATTGTGTGTTATAACTTGCCTTGCACCCTGATAAAATCCTGGGGTAGTCACAGGGGCTGGACTTTGGTTTGGATGCATTTCAAAAAACTCCTCAGAACTTGGCCCCCACCTTTGTGCTCCTGAACAGCTCCACCTCCTGCTTCTTCTCAGAGGTCACAGCCTGGTCAGCCTGACATCAGTGGGGGAGGGACCAGCTGTACAGGAGCACAAACATGGAGACAGCCTGCAGCTTAGACAAGTCACATGTGGTTTTTCAAATGCATCCAAACCAAAGTCCAGTCCCTGTGACTACCCCAGGATTTTGTCAGCATGCAAGAGTAAGTTATAACACACAATTATATTGTAATGCAAATACTTAGAAAAGGCAGAAAGGCAGATTTGCACTGCTGGTGTCATGGGCTTTTACAATCTGTGTTTAGTAAAAAATGAGGTCCCTGGTGACAGGATCCCTTTAGGATATAGCCGATTGAAGTGTGCCCCCCTCTATCCTGTCCGCTGAAGGTAAAATGGAGTAGTATGTGCACCCTCTACATCTGTAGCTAAACCTGGGGAATTGTAAAAGATTAATACTATATATATTTTTGACATAGTTGGGTGAAGGTTTATTAAATTTTACTACTTATTAAAAAACTTTAGTATTGATTGAATACACGGCACTCAAGAAGCTTCAAGAAGGGTCTAGATGCCTTTTTACACCCAAATAACATTGATGTTTATGTTATATAGAATTGTTTCCTCTAAATCCCTTCCTCATGCAATCCCTTCCCTTCCTAGGGTGAACTTGATGGATGTGTGTCTTTTTTTGACCGTATAAACTATGTAACTATGTAAACTCCTAGTAGTATATGGTTCAAGTTGGTGCTCACATAGGGTAACCCCCCCCCCCTAATCATATTTAACAAGTGTTTGCCACTCAAATGCGATGGAGTCTTCTTTGATACAACAAAATGGTATTTGACTTTCAGTATGCGATCTAGAAATAACGTTTTGGTCAAATCACATGACCTTCATCAGAAACGGATTGATCATGTAAGAGATGAGAAATGATGAAATAAGCGTGGTTTGCGCCAATGGAACTGCGGGCACTGCTGTCATGAGTATCTTACTCTTACTAAGGTTACTATCTTGTTAAATATTAAAAAGTAATTTATTGGGGCAAATTTTTTTCGCACTTTTAGTCATTTGTCTGCTAGTTCTATAACCGGAAAAACATTTCATTAATAAATCTATTCTATCATGAAAAAAAACTAATAAACCATTGTTATGATATGTAAAGCTGTTCCAAAGATATTGTCACATAAAGAAGAGGAGAACAGAAATGCAAAATTGTACCTGGAGATTGACCCTTGGTCATGAAGCGGTTTATAGAAATTCCTGGACACCAGCTTTTCTTCTTTTCAGAATTACTACAATTATGACTACAATTATTTTCTTTTTGATGATTATCTTGTATGAAACTTTAAATATTTTGTCAGTAATATGTATTTTGCCCTTCTATAATTACAGTACAATGTTTTTCCTCTTTTTTGCTGGGTAATGCTTTTTATAAGCCAATAGCACGTTGTAAATGACGGTATATGCTCGAGTATAAGCCAACCCGAGTATAAGCCGAGGCCCCTAATTTTAACGCCAAAAACAGGCAAAACCTATTGACTTGAGTATAAGCCGAGGGTGGGAAATGCATTGGTCACAGCCTCCCAATATTTAGCCAGTAAGCCCCCCCTGTTGTATATATCCAGCCAGTCCCCTGTCGTATATAGCCAACCCCCTTTAGTATGTAGCCACTCCCCTTTAGTATACAGCCAGCCCCCTTTAGTTTATAGCCAGGCAACACAAGGGAGTATATAGCCAGCTCAGTGTAGAATATAGCCAGCCAGTCACCAGTTTGCCCAGCACATAAAAAGATAAACTTACATAATCACTTTCCAGCGCCCCCAATGCTCAGCGCAGCTCTCCCTTGCTCCCGTCCCTGCGGATACTCTTCTTTCTTCTCTCCGCTGTAACAGCTGGCAGAGACACGACGATGGACTCTGCCGGCCGGTGTAATCAGCAGTGACACCACAGAGCGCATGGCCACACATCTGCCGGCTAATACAGCAGAGAGAAGAAAGAAGAGGAGCCACACGGAGCCACACGGAGCATTGGGGAGCCACGCCAAGCATAGGGGGGCGCCGGATGGTGAGTATGTAAGTTTTTTTTTTATTGATTCGTGTATAAGCTATAAACATTTTTTGTGCTGAAAAACTTGGCTTATATACGTATATACGCTAATAATAATTTTAATAGAAAGACAATAGAAGTATTTCATGCCCTCAACAATACTATAAGACCTAGACTCAGGAAGACAAAAAGGACAAATTATATTGTTATAATTATTTTCATTTATTCTATTATTATCACATAAGATTTGTACCTTATTCTTTTACCCATCTGTGTTGTGAATTCAGTCATTTTGTTCTGTCATCGAAAGGGAAAATCATCATAAAGGTTGTGATGGATCTTTTACACAAGGATGACAAAATATACTAAATGCACCAACACTGGCTTTACATGCAGCTCTATTTTATGTTATGAAATGTGACATTTGTACTGTACTTAGACTGTTTTGCTATCAATAGGTTACATAGGGGCTCATTTACTTTCCCGGTCCAGTCGCGATCCCGCGGAGTGTTGTCAGACGAAGATTCGGGTCTGTCGAGATTCCCTAACGTCGTGCGCCTCAATATCCAGCAGGTGTCGCTGCTGCACCGAGGTCCGCCGGAGTTCACCTTCTTCTTCCCAGTGCTTGTAAGTGCTGATCTTGCGACACAATTCTCTTTTTAAATTCCGCGGTTTGTTTGACGGCCACACCCCCCAATTTCTGTCGCTGCGCCAATGCGACCACAATCCGATTGCATGCGCCAAAACCCGGGGCAATTCAGCGCAAAACGGCGCAAATCGGAAATATTCGGGAAAACCCAACGGAATCGCGGCCCCATAGTGTTGACTTTGTATCTGTTCTCGGAGAAACTACCACTTTCTTGGATGATATTTAGATACTTTAATGCTAAATATCTTGTTGTAGTCTCTTTATGAAGCAGTAAGTTAAATAAAAGAAAAATTTATCAGAAGTTTAGAACAAGGTGATGTTTCTTTCTTTGCCGTCAGCAATTTCTTCAGCCTCACAGGAAGGCCCACATGTAGCTTCTCAAATTATAGGCTTTATCTTTCTATTTGGAGCAGCCTATCAGTTTTACTGAGATCACCATAACATAGATTTTTCTCTGCTGTCAATTTTTAACTTGACCTAAAAATATCGTAAGTAAAAATGAACATCGATTTAACTCCAACATCATTTAATTTTATTTTTCACTAGAATCGATCTAAATTCCATATCAATGACAGATTTGATAAAGAAGATCCTTTCAATTCTAGAGAATCTCTTTTTTTAACTCTTCCTTGTACCTTTGCCAGAAACGTAAGAATAAATTGACAACTGCATGTAACTATTTATTTTGTCAAAGAGGTGTGTCCTCCTCAGACTGATTGGTTAGTAGACTGTGAAGGTCTACCCCCCCCCCCCCCAAATCTGGTAATACTCAGCCCTGGTGGATTGTGGGTCAGCGTCTGATGCTCCCATGCCCCTCCCACCACACCCGATATATATAGAGGCTCTGGCCTCTTTTAGATTGTGCAGTCAGACACTTTCATGTCTGGCCTGGATTTTCACTGTAACCTGCACCAAAAGGTAAAGCTCCTGCGTAGGACATGCATGGTCCAATAGATGCCTCTCCATGCCCATTTGGGGGCATAATGGGGGAAATAGCTGCAAATTCAATTGGGCAGGTTAGCGAGAACATCTTACTGTATGTGCAAACAAGGAAAAAACAAAAATAGTGCATTCTCACCCTTGCTCACCCTGTTTGAGTCATGTGACTTGAGGGCGGTCTGTTTGAGTCATGTGACTTGAGGGCGGTCTATTTGAGTCATGTGACTTGAGGGCGGTCCGTTTGAGTCATGTGACCTGAGGGCGGTCCGTTTGAGTCATGTGACCTGAGGGCGGTCTGTATGAACATGTGATCCCTTCCTGCTATAAATTCCGGCATATAGGCAGTGTTCATTATAGGTATGAGTAAGGACCGCGACAGCATGGTCCGAAACGCGTAACCTTTTCTTTGTTTGTGTACACATTATCTTATGTTTTTTTCCTGCATCCTTATGGACATTTTAATGGATCTTTAATAAAGAGAAGTTTTTTACTGCAACTCATCTCATGCTGGTGCCGAAGGATTTTTTTCTTTTCTGTATGCACAAATCTTACTGTATCTGTGTTCTCTTACTTGGTTATAAAAACATAAATGCCCTGATGCATTGTGAGTGTTCAGGAACATAGACCTAGTATTGCCTTGGTTGTACCTGTAATATCAGAAGTGATGTTTTACTGCTTCTTCTTTTTCTCTCTAATTTATTAACTCTCTAAGTTATATTTTTTTTAATTGTCTTTTGTTACCCTCAATGTAAGAGATGAAAGAAGGAAGAAATTTCTGGGCAGAATTTTTTGGTCTAAAAGAGATATTTACCCTAAATTATAGGGTAACAAGTCACAATCATTGCTTTTCCTTGTATGATATTGTAGCTTTTCTTTTATATATTTTGTACCTTAGGTTTGGTGTGACAAATGTAATCTGTTGGGTTATTTTGAGTAGGTTTTATTCACACTGCATATTACAGTGTATGTGTGTTGTCTTCATTTTATAACATCTGTGTGAAAGATAGACCTGGGATATGTCATTTTCACAATATTACACAACGTGTGTTTAGGTGATTTTACATCGTAAAGCCCAGTCATCGACACGTTTCAATGCAATTTACTGGGTTCACTATATCAAAAAGACATTGAGGGGATATCAATCGCTGTTGCCTCATAATAGGGGGGGGGGGGGGGGGTTCAATTACTGGCCTTGCTCTGTAAAAGCCTGTATGCCAGTACACCAGGAGGAATGCTGTCTGTCTTCATCTTCAGTACTATGCGAATGAGTAACCACCATGGTTGTCTCGGACTTCATGTCAAAAAGAAAATAGCTGTACTGTTCTAAAACTGCCATCTACAAATAGGACGCTATCCTCCTGCTCTGTAACATGCTGTCTGCAGATAGGACACTATCCTCCTGCTCTGTAACATGCTGTCTGCAGATAGGGCACTATCCTCCTGCTCTGTAACATGCTGTCTGCAGGTAGGATGCTATCCTAATGCTCTGTAACATGCTGTCTGCAGTTAGGACACTATCCTCCTGCTCTGTAACATGCTGTCTGCAGATAGGACACTATCCTCCTACTCTGTAACATGCTGTCTGCAGACAGGACACTGACCTCCTGCTCTAAAACATGCTGTCTCCAAAAATGACACTATCCTCCTGCTCTGTAACAAGCTGTCTCCAAAAATGACACTATCCTCCTGCTCTGTAACAGGCTGTCTGCAGATAGGACACTATTCTCCTGCTCTGTAACATGCTGTCTGCAGATAGGACACTATCCTCCTGCTCTGTATCAAGCTGTTGACAGATTGGGGCTCATTTACTAAGGGTCCGAAACCCCGCACTTTCGTCAGGTTTCCCGAATATTCGAACAAACGGATTCGGACAAACCGTGGAATTTAAAAAAGTATTTGTGCCGCAAGATCAAGCACTCACATGCAATGGGAAGAAGCAGGTGAACCCCGGCGGACCTCGGTGCAGCAGCAACACAGGAAGGAACTCGGACGCACAATCTTAGTGAATCGCGACTGACCTAAATCCTCATCGGACAATGCACCGCGGGATCTCGACGGGACCGGGTAAATGTGCCCCATTATGTTCAATTTGCTCAACTCCTGCTTCTCTATAACACACTGCCTAGAAGTAGTTCTTTAAGTATAATCTACTCGGCTCCTCCTGCCCTGTAACATACCACCTGCACATAGGACACTATGTAAAATCTGCTCAGTTCCTCCGTCTTTATAATATACTACTTACAAATATGACACTATGTATGATTACTTAGTTCCTCTTGCTCTATAACATGCTTCCTGCACATAAAGCACTATGCACAATTTGCTCAGATCCTCATACTCTATTACATGCTGTCTGTAGCTAGGACAACACTTCAATTGTTACATGCTTCCATTCCATAAACATTCAATGAGGCTAAAACTTCAATTTTTTACTGTTCCTACCCCGGCCTTTAAAAATAATAATCAGATTGTTATTGCCTACATGCATACGTATGTCATGATATCTTAACATGGGTGGCACGGGTAGCACTTCTGCCTTGTAGCGCTGGGGTTCTGGATTCGAATCCCACCCAGGTCAACATCTGTAAAGAGTTTGTATGTTCTCTCCGTGTTTGCGTGGGTTTCCTCTGGGTCCTCCAGTTTCCTTCCACACTCCAAACACATACTGTTAGGTTGTTTAGATTGTGAGCCCCAGGGGGGACAGGGACCAATTTGACATGCTTTGTGCAGCGCTGCGTAATCTGTGTGCGCTATATAGAGAATAGAGTATTATTATTATTAACACTGTCTTCTCCTTAGCACTTCCCACTCCCTCTCACTACAACAGAGGACGTTTCAACACAGAGCTGGGGGAAGGGGTGTTCATTCACAGTGTAACAGCCTGTGAAGCTCCTGCATGGAGGGACTCTGATAACTCTGGGGCTCAATAGCATCATTTTAAAAGTTGATTTTAGAAGGAAGAAGACCATGGATAACAAATATAAGAAGGTAACCACAGTCACACTGCCTGGATCTATGAGTAAGTGCCGTGGTTTATTATGATGGATTCAGATGGTAGATTTCCTTTTAATGTGGAAAAGTCTGAACTGGGTAATATGCATGACCTATATTCATCAGCAATGTTAATGAAGGCCTGCCTACTGTATTTACACAGAAGGTTGTAGGGTCATTAGTTGAGGGTGGCCTGATATAAGGACATGATATACGTGTAATAATCCCATGTAACACAGCGCTGCCCTTATTTAATCCTGGTGTATAGGCAGTGATTCATTCTACAAGAAGACTAGCGGGATGCATAGAGCTGTCACCATCTAGTCTACATCCCAGACATGTATGTAAAATGAAGGAACTCGCTGTATCGCTCTATATTCCAGCAGAAGCAAATAAAGACTTGATATTTTAATGTATTATGATGTCACGTGAAAAGAAAGAAAAACACAAAATGTCTAGAAAATCTTTCCTATTAAAAATGTAGCTTCGGTTTTATTATTTCAAACACCTTTGTCCGTCTCCATTCTTATCACAGCGGTTTTGTGCCGACAAAAAAAAATACCTAATGGAATCTAAACATTCCAGACGTATAGCTTGCTACACAAGACTGCCCTCTATAGGAACACAACGGAAATGCCATTGTAATCTAAAAGTGACTCTAAAGACACGTCCAGAACTTTTAGAATAGTCATTAGGAACTAAACTGCAATTGCTTAAGAAGAGATGGCCTGGCTAGTAATGAATTAAAGAGCTGATACCCAGAAGTCATTTGCTTTGGAGAAAAATCATTAAGTCCCTTCAAATGTTTGATGATACAGTAAAGCAATGTGCAAGTGCTGCAGTAACACAATGCGCCATATAAACTGCATATAAAACCGGCCAACGACATCAATTTTTTCTCAGCAGACACCCATGATTTTGATGGGATCTCTCCAAATCTGTTGTATCCAGAAAAAAGAAGCAATATCGGGGGAATTTCTTGTCTTGTACAGCCGTTTTCAGAGACATGAAAAATTCACAATTCCTGTTGTACAGCCAAGAAATTCCAAGTTTCTCTGGTTTTATTTATTCAGTACAGGGTGGTGTGTGGCTGAATTTAGTGCAGTATAAGTATCTACAACACTCTATGGAGTACAATACATGTAGGCAGTTCCAACCTGCAAAAGAAAGAATTACAAAGGAATGGTATAAAAATGTATCAATTTCATTAAGTCATGAATTCATTTCACAATAATAGATAGTGCTGCAAAAACAATGCTAAAAAAGCTTATCCACAGGGGTTACATATATAGAGTAATGGTGCAACAGCTGTGTCAGCGTCATCCTCGGTCCGTGGTGTGCGGTTCAGGAGGCGCTGATTTCATCTCTGCACCTTTCTTGTATTCTGTAGTGTGAAAAGGGGTTTTACTTGCTGTTCTATTTTGACTGATTAAGCACCACATCTGTTTCTTTCTTGCAGCTTTGCTTTGGTAAAGCTGTAGTTAACCCATTGTGATTGACAGATTCTCACTCCTCACCACTCCCTTTCTGTGCTACCTGGATCACTGAGCGCTGGCCCAATTACTATTGAGGCTGGGACTTTAAGATCACATACGCGTCCTGCCTACTTTTCTTTCACTACTGGTTATATAAGTTTTCTTATCAGCTCCATACCTTTTTTTGTGATTTGTATCTTTGATTTCTGGTATCCTGACTTTGGCTTGTTATTCTGACCTCTCTCTTGTCTAGTGTTTTTGTACTATGCTGCCCTATCTGTATCTGTGACCCAACTCTGTTGACTTCCGTTATCTGTTTGTATTGTAATATCATTGTGTCCGTGTGCCATCTAGATGACCGGCACCGCCTAGGGTACATGAGGCAAGTAGATAGGGCCAGTGTCAGAGCTCACTGTTCCTGTAGATGGTCCCCCAATACCTGAAGACTTGATGGGTCCAGGAACTAAACTGATGACCTAAGGGAAAGCCCCCCCCCCCCCCCGCCTCCATGTGCATTCCACTTTCACCAGCTTCATCAGCATACTTATGTAGGTTATAACTGAAACTCTTAAAAGTTCTGCTGTGTTGTGTGCTGGTGCAGAGATTATTAAGCGTGACAAGGAATGTGCCATAATAAATTGCACCCTCTGTGTTTAAATGCCAGACATGGGTACAATTTATTGTATGTCTGTTAGGAAAGGATGTCTGTGCCCGAGGAAGCTTCCAGGCCAATCAGCGGTGACAGTGGTGATTGACGTGGTCTCTGACGTCACCATTGAAGCCAGTTATTGGTGGCTGTGGTTATGTTTTGGAAGGACATTATTGTAGTAGTGTGAACAAAGAATGAGAAGCTGATCTTTATCCTACATATCAGACATGATTCATTTTTGGTATCCTGGTTTCTATGATGGGACTGTGCTCACTGTTCCCACAATGCACCAATGTTCCATTGCCCAACCTGGTCCATCCGTACTCCCATCCTTTCTCCTCTTCTTTATCTCCTGGTCCATCCAAACTTCCATCTTTTCTCCTATTCTTCATTTCTCTTATGATTGCTTTGAGTTTGTTCCTTATAAAGTGTAGTATTTTGTTGTAATGGCCCCTCAGCCACCTTAAGTACAATGTGCTTTTGAGGTATTATGTGACTTAAAGCACTTTTTGTCATATTTCACTGCTGTATTTTTGACAATGTAATTGTAGTTTTTCATCAGTGCTCACCATTCTGAATTTGCAGAATGTAAAATGCTTTTAAAAGAGAACCTGTCACCAGGGACCTCAATTTCACTAAAGACTGATTGTAGAAGCCCATCACACTTGCAGTGCAAATATGTATTTCTGCCTTTTCTAAGCATTTGCATTACAATATAAGTGTGTTATAACTTTCCTTGCACCCTGACAAAATACTTTTTGTAGCCCCACGGGTTGGGCTTTGGTTTGTATGCATTTTAAAAAACAACACGTGACTTGTCAGTGATGCAGACTGCTCAGCTCTCACCCCTCACCTGTACAACTCCTCCCTCTCACACTGATGTTAGCTCACCAGCCTGTGACTTCTGTGAAGGAGTTGTAGGGAGGAGCTGTATAGCACAAAGGTGGGGGCTGAGAGCTGAGAGCTAAGCACCCTGGCTTAGCTGGGCCCTTTTCACTGCCTCATTCTCTTTAATGCTTGTCACAGTTCATAGGGCCGACCTGTCCGAGACTCCCTAAGGGAAGAGTCTGTGGACCCTCTGGACCACCGCAGATGATGATGATGGTACTAGCTGACACCCAGGACTGGAGTCTAAGTGGCACATGGTCTTCACCAGAGCCCTCTGCAAAGTGGGATGGTCTTGCTGCGGCGGGGTTCCACAAGGTTGTTCCACGGGTGCGACTAGGCCCGCGTTGGGAGTCAGGGTAACAGGGAGCAGGAGGTGATGCAGGCTCTTGGCAAGCCGGAGGCTGGAGAGGCTCTTGGCAAGCCGGAGGCTGGAGTGGCTCTTGGCAAACTAGAGGCTGGAGTGGCTTCTGGAAAGCTGGAGACTGGAGTGGCTTCTGGAAAGCTGGAGACTGGAGTGGCTTCTGGAAAGCCGGAGACTGGAGTGGCTTCTGGAAAGCCGGAGACTGGGGTGGCTTCTGGAAAGCCAGAGACTAGAGTGGCTTCTGGAAAGCCGTAGACTGGAGTGGCTCTTGGAAAGGAAGAGAACTTGGGACCGGTGGAAGCACGGCAGCCGGATGGAGTGGTTCTTGGGAAACCAGAGTAGAGCTTGGAAGCTGTGGAAGCACGGCAGCCGGCCTTTGGAACACCGGAACCAAGCGAGGCAGGCGTGGAAGCTGAACTTGAAACAGCTGGGAGTCAAGCTGTTTAGGTGAGACAGCAGGCTAGAGAGGCTTTAGGGAAAGCAGAGCCTGCAGTCGCTGGGAGTCAAGCAGCTGTTGAAGCAGGGAGTCCACTGGGCAACCATGCTAGAAAAATCAGCCAGAAAATGATGTGGATCCTTGGCAGAGTCCCTGATCCTGGTGGGATCCATGGCCGGATCTTACTGTCACAGTTCATAGGGCCCAACTGTCCGAGAGTCTCCTAGGGAAGAGTCTGTGGACCCTCTGGACCAACACCTGGGACCAGAGTCTAAGCGGAAAATGGTCTTCACCGGGGTGCCAAGGGTTCGACTAGGCCCGCAGTGGTAGCCAGGGTAACAGGGAGCAGGAAGCAATGCAGGCCACAGTCGGAGCCTGGGGGTGACAGCAGGAGTACGGCTTGAAAGCAGGAGCTGACACACAACACAGGCAGGACACAAAAAGAATGGGTAGCAAATCGCAGAGCTGAGGGTAGATTTGTTTTGTGATGGCGACAACCCTTTAAAATTTGTTTTTGAAAGAATTGCGATACACCCTGGAAGAAGCCGATAAGGTGAAACTCGAGTCGGGTAGGAGCTCCAGATGATCTACAACTCAGTTTTAAATGACTTTTAAAAGGCTTTTATGCTGCTCTTCTTGTGAGTATAATAAATAAATTTTACCATTCATACCTGTAGTCCGCGGTCTGTTTGATCCGTGCCCCTGTTTGTTTACAGGGGCACAGAAGCTGCGCACAGGGAGCTTCCGGTCCGCGATGTGGCCGGCTCCTCCCATCCGTCCCTATCTCTCAGCGTTGTCAGCGCTGGGAGATGGTGTCGGATGGGACCTTCCAACCGGCCGGAAGCTCCCTGTGCTCCCCTGTATACAAACCGCCGCACAGAAGAGACTGACCGCGGCGTGGGACATTGGCAGCGCCGGACGAGGTAAGTACAGGTTTGTTATGTTTAACTAGCCCACCACAGCCCGGCCCTCAGTAGTTTTTAACACCCGTATAACCCCTTTAAGCTGTGATTGTGCATGGAACATCTAACTAGTCGATCCTTTTCCGTGGATCTTCATTTTGGGGAGGAATCCACAGACGAGCACACCTGAGTTGTCTGCACTGAGAAACTTGGCGGTGGGTGGTGCTTTTCCATAATGAATAGAGGAGATCAAAAGGCCCTACCATTTCTGTTAATTTTACTGGGAGGTATCGTGTTACATCTGATTTATGTTTAAGGAGCGTTGATAGTAAAAGGGGATCCTTTTTGATTTTGACATATTTATGTGAGGGACTGACACATTTTCCCCATTTAGCGTTGTTCTGCTAAGTTTCAATTATAGGTGGACTATCTTCTATGAATGAGTAAGATCTATGTGGGCATAATTATATGTGTAAACTCTTTCAGTGAATGTCTCTGACCGTTTTCCCTTCAGTGAATGTCTCTGACCATTTCCTTCAGTTACTGTCTCTGACTGTCTCTTTCAGTTACTGTCTCTTTCAGTGACTGTCTCTGACCATCTCTTTCATTGACTGTCTATGACTGTTTTTTCGGTGTTCGGCAACGTTCCTCTCCTGTACGGCGCCGTGAGGCAATTGCGATGTATGGGGGACATATATACACCGTGTATACGCCGGCTGTATATACTTCCCCCATACGTTTGTGTGAATGTAGCCTAAAAACTACATTTCCCAGCATGCAGTAAAAGCAAAAAACTTATTCCTATGTAAATAATCAAATTGTTTTGTAATATAATAACCACTAATATATATCAGGTTTTCCTTTTTTCAGCATACAGCAGCAGCAAGCTTAGATTGGTATAAGGTGTCGCAGGTGACTTTAACAAATACCATAGAATATTTCCAAATGATCAAATAATTTAAATAATTTATTACAATCCACCATTAGTGTCTGTTTCTGACTCCTATTTTACAGGAAGCATTAATACATCCCCAGTGTTAAAGGAACAATCTAACGGCTTCCCCCCTAAACAGTGACCATCTGCTACGCAAAATATGGGGTCCTGACAGTCAGACACTACTCAGTTCCCTTGTTGTTCCACATTATTGCGTACCTGACAAGGGCAATAAGGGGTTGTCATTACAGAAGGGAGACTAAAGCATTAAAACCTCTGAAAAGACACAAGCTCCTTATTTCACTTGAATTCTCAGACTTCATTATTTCAAAATTTGTTTATTTTGCATTAATTCATTAAATGCTATAAAGGTAAAATTTTTAGACAATTCTTACCCCATGTAATTTTACTACAGGACAATATTAAACAGACACTACAAAGAGACACAAAGTAAAATGTCTTCATTAGTGCGATGCGTAAAACAAATATTTCAATTTTTATTTATTTATTTTACGTTTAACCCCTTCCCGCCAACGCTCTTTTTTTGTTTTTTTCCTTCATTTCTTTAAACATTCATAACTTTTTACATGTTTTATGTACAGTTTTATGAGGGCTTGATTTCTGCGTAACAAACTATACTTCCTATTAGTGGTATTCAATTTTCCATGCGGTTCACTCCAAAGGCAGTGAACCAAAAAAAGTGCCATTTACTAAGGAGCCTCCTCTTTCTTTGGGTCAGTGCCATTACGGGGATACCAAATTTATGTAGGTTTTTTTTAGCTTTTAATAGGTTTTAAAAAAAAATGAAAACCTTTTGTAAGAAAAAAAAATCATTTTGCCATATTTTGACACTAAAAACTTTTTCATGCTTTGGAGTATGGATCTGTGTAAGGGGTCATTTCTGCAGGACGTGATTATGTTTACGTTGATACCATTGTGGGGCTGTACAACTTTTGATCACTTTTTAGTTCAATTTTTAAGAGTTGCAAAATGACAAAAAAAAAGTGACATCACAGACATTTCAGCACTATTTTCCGTTACAGGGTGTACCACCGGAAAGAACTTTTCTTATATATTGATCGAGACTTTTGGGATTCTGCGATACCTATCATGTTTATGATTTTTATCAGTTCTAGGGAAAGGGGGGGTGATTTGAACTTATAGGTTTTTAAAATTATTTGTAACTTTTTAAAATTTGTTTTTACTATTTTTTTTAGAGCTGATTGTTCCAACCATATATAGGAAAACAGCTGTATTGCCGTATATGGTGCCACACGTACGATTACATGTACTATTACAGCACGTATGGTGCTGACGTACTATTACGTTAGTATGCAGCAAGGGGTTAAGACAAAGATTTGACCTAAGGACATTTTTTTTTTGCATCCTCATAATATTTTTTTATTTTATTAGGCCATGTAAGTATAAGGAATCGGAAGCCATGTAAGTTTTGGGAATATTTATTTTTTGCAATAAATTTTCATTTAAAAAATAGCATTAAAAAAATTATAGGATTGACAAAATGTATTACTAAAATTAATAAATTTATCTTATGTCATTTTGTATGCTTCGTGATTTACTCACCTTTAAGACATAAAAGGATGGTTTTAGCAATTGAGCTTAATGTAGCTTTGCTTTATCCTTTGTATATGGTTTCAGAAACTGAGATCAAGTAGGCGGCCACTATATTCAGTCTCTCACAAATTAACAGCTGGGCCAAATTGGTGAAGTACCAGGAGAAAAATGTTATAAATGAGGAGACAGAATACAAAACTTTTCCAACAAATGTAGAGGAAGATCTGGAGTACACATCCAGACAGTATACAATTGGCCCAGGATTGCTTAGTCCTCTGAAGGCGCCCAGATGCTACTTGTGGATAGTCTGTCTTAATGAGAGACCAATAAGGCCCCTTCCGCACTTGTGTTGCAGATCACGTCAGAGTCGGATCAGGGTGCGATCAGGGTTTGGTCAGTGAAAAACTGACATTTTGCATCAGAGTTCAATTAGGCTTTCAGTGAGAGTTTCTTCAGTGTCTCAGTTTTTCCCTAGTCGTGCACTAGATCTTTTTAATTCCCCAATACACTTTTCTTATCACTTCACTATTGGAAATATTTACATACCGTATATCCTTATTGCACTTACACATATAGGGTTTCATTCCATTTCAACTGCCCAGGTCAATCCCTCATTAACCACCTTGTTATCTTCTATCCTTTAGGAAGATGATAACGTCCTAATTTGTTGCAAGAACTTTTCATCCTCATAGACTGTAAGCTTTTGTATAACCCCCTCATCATCATAGACTGTAAGCTCTTGTGTCACCCCGTCATCCTCATAGACTGTAAGCTCTTGTGTCACTCCCTCATCCTCATAGACTGTAAGCTCTTGTGTCACCCCCTCATCCTCATAGACTGTAAGCTCTTGTGTCCCCCCCTCATCCTCATAGACTGTAAGCTCTTATGTCACCCCCTCATCCTCATAGACTGTAAGCTCATGTGTCACCCCCTCATCCTCATAGACTGTAAGCTCGTGTGTCACCCCCTCATCCTCATAGACTGTAAGCTCGTGTGTCACCCCCTCATCCTCATAGACTGTAAACTCTTGTGTCATCCCCACATCCTCATAGACTGTAAGCTCTTGTGTCATCCCTCATCCTCATAGACTGTAAGCTATTGTGTCACCTCCTTCATCCTCATAGACTGTAAGCTTTTGTATAACCCCCTCATCATCATAGACTGTAAGCTCTTGTGTCACTCCCTCATCCTCATAGACTGTAAGCTCTTGTGTCACCCCCTCATCCTCATAGACTGTAAGCTCTTGTGTCCCCCCCCCCTCATCCTCATAGACTGTAAGCTCATGTGTCACCCCCTCATCCTCATAGACTGTAAGCTCGTGTGTCACCCCCTCATCCTCATAGACTGTAAGCTCGTGTGTCACCCCCTCATCCTCATAGACTGTAAGCTCTTGTGTCATCCCCACATCCTCATAGACTGTAAGCTATTGTGTCATCCCTCATCCTCATACACTGTAAGCTATTGTGTCCCCTCCTTCATCCTCATAGACTGTAAGCTCTTGTGTCACCCCCTCATCCTCATAGACTGTAAGCTCTTGTGTCACCACCTCATCCTCATAGACTGTAAGCTCTTGTGTCACCACCTCATCCTCATAGACTGTAAGCTCTTGTGTCACCCCCTCATCCTCATAGACTGTAAGCTCTTGTGTCACCTCCTTCATCCTCATAGACTGTAAGCTCTTGTGTCACCCCCTCATCCTCATAGACTGTAAGCTCTTGTGTCACCCCCCTCATCCTCGTAGACCGTAAGTTCTTGTGTCACCCCCTCATCCTCATAGACTGTAAGCTCTTGTGTCACCCCCTCATCCTCATAGACTGTAAGCTCTTGTGTCTCCCCCTTATCCTCATAGATGTAAGCTCTTGTGTCACCCCCTCATCCTCATAGACTGTAAGCTCTTGTGTCACCCCCTCATCCTCATAGACTGTAAGCTCTTGTGTCACCCCATCATCTTCATAGACTGTAAGCTCTTGTGTCACCCATACATCCTCATAGACTGTAAGCTCTTGTGTCACCTCCTCATCCTCATACACTGTAAGCTCTTGTGTCACTCCCTCATGCTCATAGACTATAAGCTCTTGTGTCACCCCCTCATCCTCATAGACTGTAAGCTCTTGTGTCTCCCCCTTATCCTCATAGATGTAAGCTCTTGTGTCACCCCCTCATCCTCATAGACTGTAAGCTCTTGTGTCACCCCCTCATCCTCATAGACTGTAAGCTGTTGTGTCACCCCCTCATCCTCATAGACTGTAAGCTCTTGTGTCACCCCCTCATCCTCATAGACTGTAAGCTCTTGTGTCACCCCATCATCCTCATAGACTGTAAGCTCTTGTGTCACCCCCTCATCCTCATAGACTGTAAGCTCTTGTGTCACCTCCTTCATCCTCATAGACTGTAAGCTCTTGTGTCACCCCCTCATCCTCATAGACTGTAAGCTCTTGTGTCACCCCCCTCATCCTCGTAGACCGTAAGTTCTTGTGTCACCCCCTCATCCTCATAGACTGTAAGCTCTTGTGTCACCCCCTCATCCTCATAGACTGTAAGCTCTTGTGTCTCCCCCTTATCCTCATAGATGTAAGCTCTTGTGTCACCCCCTCATCCTCATAGACTGTAAGCTCTTGTGTCACCCCCTCATCCTCATAGACTGTAAGCTCTTGTGTCACCCCCTCATCCTCATAGACTGTAAGCTCTTGTGTCTCCCCCTTATCCTCATAGATGTAAGCTCTTGTGTCACCCCCTCATCCTCATAGACTGTAAGCTCTTGTGTCACCCCCTCATCCTCATAGACTGTAAGCTCTTGTGTCACCCCCTCATCTTCATAGACTGTAAGCTCTTGTGTCACCCATACATCCTCATAGACTGTAAGCTCTTGTGTCACCTCCTCATCCTCATACACTGTAAGCTCTTGTGTCACTCCCTCATGCTCATAGACTATAAGCTCTTGTGTCACCCCCTCATCCTCATAGACTGTAAGCTCTTGTGTCTCCCCCTTATCCTCATAGATGTAAGCTCTTGTGTCACCCCCTCATCCTCATAGACTGTAAGCTCTTGTGTCACCCCCTCATCCTCATAGACTGTAAGCTCTTGTGTCACCCCCTCATCCTCATAGACTGTAAGCTCTTGTGTCACCCCCTCATCCTCATAGACTGTAAGCTCTTGTGTCACCCCCTCATCCTCATAGACTGTAAGCTCTTGTGTCACCCCCTCATCCTCATAGACTGTAAGCTCTTGTGTCACCCCCTCATCCTCATACACTGTAAGCTCTTGTGTCACCCCCTCATCCTCATAGACTATAAGCTCTTGTGTCACCCCCTCATCCTCATAGAAATAAGTTCACAGGTATCGGGTCAAAGTAAGTTAAGAGGTGTTGAATATTATATAGTATATTTTATAAAAGTCTATTCAAGTTTATAAAACATGTCAAAGAAAACATGAGAAGCTCAGTTCCTTTATTTGGTCCCTCTATGCTGAGCGGACCAGTATTAGTTCGGGTTTGGCAGTGTTCAGCCGAACACAAACTTTACATTCTGTTCGGGTTTCGGGTTCACAACAGTGCTGGCGCTGGTTTAAATGCAAATTCTTCAGCGGCATTTGTGTACTGACACTAATGTGACCGCCATTTTGGGTTGAATTGGCACTCACCATAATGTCATTGGGGAGCGCTGATCTTCCCCAAAATGGCGACATGCAGCATAGACCTTGCTGGTGAATTTGGAACGGAACCCAGATCCCAAATGTTAAAAACCAGTCCCAGACCCAAACCTGAACTGCTGATGAAGTTTGGGTCGGGTCCACTCAACACTAGTCACTTCCATATACAGCCCCAAGTGGCCACCAGGCCGGTATATAAAGGGAAGAATATGACTGATGTAGTAATATACTTGATTAATGAATTATTTGACTGCAGGTTTGATTTTCACAAGACATCTGTTTCATCTGAGAAAAATTAATTAAAGCTGAGACTAATGAATTTTGTTACTCGGGATCTATCTGGTTGCAGTTTCACGGCTTTGAGCAGATTTATTTCACAGAAATGTTTTTCTTACTATTATTACACTCCCCTAGTTATAACATTATATAGCACTGTTACTATAATAATTGTATACAGAAAGGCCTTACCCTAATATTCATGTATGATTATTGTACATTGTTTAACCCCTTAAGGACCACACCATTTTCCTTTTTTGCGTTTCCTTTTTTTCCCCGTCTTTAACAATCCATACATTTTTATATTTTTCTGTTTACGGAGCCGTACAAGGTCTTGTTTTCTGTGTAGCAAATTGTACTTCCTAGTGAAAGCATTTTATATTCCATTCCGTGCTCAGAGAAGCTGGAAAAAAATTCCAAATGCTATGAAATTGTAGAAAAGACACTTTTGTGCCATTTTCTTGTGGACCCAGTTTTTACGGTTTAAAATTGAAATCTCCTGTGCAAAAAAAATGTCTTCACTTTTCATACAATTTTCATACTTTGACCTTCATAAGATGTTATTTTTTGAATTACATGATGTTGTTTACATTGCTACCATTTTAGAGACTGTATGACCCTTTTGATCCCTTTTTATAATTTTTTTTGCTGTTGCAAAATGACGAAAAAGTGATGTTATAGACATCTGACCACTATTTTCCATGATGGGGTTCACCGCTAGGAATAAGTGTTTTTATAAATTGATTGATCAGGACTCATGGGATGCGATGATACCTAATATGTTTATTTTTTTATATCAGATCTAGGGAAAGGGGGTTGTTTTTAATTTTTTGTTTAATTATTATTATTATTATTTTTCTACTTTTAAGACCCCCAGGGGTACTTTAACCCTTGGGGGTCTGATCATCCCTACCATATACTGCAATACTGCAGTATTTGGAGAATCTGCTAGGCATCTATAACACTTACCCAATGACACGTCCTACAGTCTTTTATAGACTCCAGGCTGCCATAGGAACAGATCTGCTGCCGGCGGATTCGTAAAGCAGGTAAATAGTTTGTGCCAGCTCCAATCATGTGTGTCAGCTGTCGGTTTTGGCTGCATATTGAGCCCTCTTAATACATCCTGAATGGTATTAGGATGTACAGGAACATCCTAATGCGTTAAGGGGTTAAAGGACATATACCATTAGATGCTTACAACTTAGACTTCTTTTTGTATCTTTTAGAGCTGAAGCATTTTGTAGAAATAAAGTTTCTTTTAAATATGTGAATGAGCATGAGGAACTCTGCTCCTCTGCACATCTTGGCCCCGCCCATAAGTAATTTATTCATGTCCCTCGGCATAATAAATAATAATGTGTTAAGGTAGCCAGTGATGTTACGACTCTCCCTTTGAACCCAATCTGATCTTGTCCCCATTTGAACCCAATCTGATCTTGTCCCATTTGAACCCAATCTTATCTTGTCCCATATGTTTCCTACATGGTTGCACTACATTGTTAGTCAACATTGGTGATCCAACATTTGGGGCTCCACAAAGTCTTTCATACTTCATACGTCTTTAGACACCTTGGACGACATTTACCATGCTTGTATGCCAGTTTTCAATCCTAGATAGATTTCACTATCGTGTGGTGGAATTAATAAGAGGTTGCGTAGGGAGTATTATTTTAATTTTAATTTATTAAACTTTTAGTAGGGAGTCTGTGATGTGATATATAATACCTCTCCATTCTAAAGTTGGAAGAAAAGGAATGGGGAGGTCCCTGATTTATTGCTCAGTAAAATCCCAACTGTTCTAATATGTATTACTTTTAAAGCAAATTATATTGAACTTCACAAGTGTATGTAAAGATAATGAATATACAGGCAGTCCCCGGGTTACGTACAAGATAGGGACTGTAGATTTGTTCTTAAGTTGAATTTGTATGTAAGTCGAAACTGTATATTTTATCATTGTAGTTCCCGACAATTTTTTTTTTTTGCCCCAGTGACAATTGGAGTTTCAAATTTTTTTGCTGTAATAGGACCAAGAATTATCAATAAAGCTTCATTACAGACAATTTTAAGCTGATTATTGCAATCTGGGACTATTTTAAAGCATCCAGAGAGCTTCACCAGAGGTCACAGTGGGCAGAGGGGTCCGTCTGTAACTATGGGTTGTCTGTAAGTCGGGTGTCCTTAAGTAGGGGACCGCCTGTACTACGCCAAGATCATCTGTCCAGGGGTGAAGAAACTAAAGGAGATGTTGAGGACCTGTTTTTTGGTACATGTGCCCCAAAGGGTGTAAAAATAATAAGTAACCTATACCCTATACTTACCTCTCCACAGTACCCCAGTCCAGTATGGCATCTGCAGTCACCACTGGCCTCTATGTGTAAAGAGAGGTTCTGCATTACACAGCCTTCTATACTGCTGAGCTAGTTAGGTTGAATTTTTACACTCTCTTTCTATAAGTCTATTTATGACTTCAAAAAGTCTTGGAAAATGAGATATTTAGAAATAAGTCAAACCAGTAAATCGGTTTCAAAAGGGAAACCAGTCAATAGACAGCTGTGTGGGGTTCCTTGCCTCTCATCAGTGCACACCAGGACACTGGTTGGCAACATGAGAGACCTCCAATATGAATTAGGAAGATACTATGGGGCTCATTTACTAAGGGTCTGCGGAGTCCATTTTCGTCGGGTTTCCCGAATTGCCCTGGGATTTTGGCACACGCGATCGGATTTTGGAGCATCGGCGCCAGCTTGCACGTGACACAAATCGGGAGCGTGGTCGTTGGACAACCTGACGGATTTGGACAACGCACAAGATTTTAGAATTGTGTCGCAAGACACGCACTTACAAGCACCGGGAAGAAGAAGGTGAACTCCAGCAAACCTCGGCGCGGAAGCGACACATGCAGGAAATTGAACGCACGACCTTAGTGAATCGCGGCAGACCCGAATCCTCGTTGGACAACACACCGAAGGATCGCGTCAGGACCCGGTAAGTAATTCTGCTCTATATGTCTTCTTGTATAGATCATATTATAAGAAGAGATGAGTGAAACTATTCGTTTGTTCATAGATACATTTTGTCATTTTGTCATTTGTTCATAGATACATTCTGTCATTTTCCATCAAATCAAATCCAAATTATTTTGGATTCGTTGAAGATGAATTTCTCAAAACGGTGACTAACTAATACTGTCATCCATCCCTGAGCTTGGGGGGGGGGGGGGAGGGGATGGGTAAGGGAAAGTTAACACAATTTGTAAAAAGTTTACCTGATAGGATGGGAGTTGTGTTTTATAGGACAAGAGGGGTTATATACCATTTCAACTAGAGAAATATTAGTTTGGACCGATTCAATACAGACCCTGACCAACTCTTTTTAAAAATTAGTTTTGTTTTTCTCTAATCGTAACATTCCAGATGAGACCTCTTATGTTTTCTCAGCCATATAAATTGCCATGTTATATGTCTAATTTTATTTTAGGCATCAGTTTTGACTCTTCTTTTTTTTTATTGAGGCCTTTTAATTCCAATCTCTATAGAGGACTGCACACGTGAATGCACCAAAACATCATACAATCCGTTAATGTTAGGGGTTTTAGATTAAATGTCACAGAATTTCAGAAAACTATGATAAGTAATGTGTAATCCCCTGCAGATGTCTATGGGGGAGGCCATATAAGGTGTTTCTATACAAAGGATGAACAGATGGGTTATAACAGTATGTCTCATACCAATAGCTTAGAAGTACCATTGTTCCTTATCAAGTTAATTAAATTGGATTTTATCACTGTTTCAAAACAAAACTATCTTCAAAAGGCCACATTGAATTAACGTAAAATGGTTATCAAGGCGCAAAAAATGGACAAAATTGTACAATCAGCGATTAAATCTAAAGTAAATTGTAATCTATTTAATACTACAGAACTTTAAGAGAAAGGATTATGGGCTGTGTGTCTTTGCGAGGCTTATAAGGTTTTAGTAAATGTTATTCTTTTATAAGTAAATAGTTTTCAGGTTATTTGTGCTTATAGAGTATTCGTGCTGTATAACCTTTGGAGTAACAATCACAAACTTCATGTCAACATACTAAAAACTGGTACAAGTTCAGGTCTGCGTGACATGTTTTCCTTATTCTCTCAGATAACAGTTTCAGTGCTGTGCAATGACGTGCCTTAGGCTACATTCACACTACTGTATGGAGGGCGTATATACACGTGCGGCACCGTACCGCTCCGTACCCGGGAAAAAGATAGGACCTGTCCTATCTTTTCCCGTAATACGGCGCTGTGCGCCACGTATCTCTATGGAGAGGGGCGGGGGTGAGCTGCGCTCACCTCCTCCTCCTCTCCCCGTGCACTGCCGTTGCCCGCTACGGTACGGGCGGGCAACGGCAGTGTGAATATAGCCTTAAGTGTATTACCCAATTCTGTGTAACCACAAATAATAATAAGAATATGGTAATTCTTTATATAGTACCTACAAATTCTGCAGGGCTGCACAGAGCTTGGCAAATCAGTCCCTGTCCCTGTGGGCCTCACAATCTAATCAACCTACCGGTAGGTTTTTGGAGTGTGGGAGGGAACTGGTGAACCCGGAGGAAACCCCCCGCAAACACGGCCTTATAATACACAGACATTGTCATTTTCCAGTAAGAAATAAATAGTTAAATAAAATAAAGTATCTTCAGAATGTCCCCGGCTTAAGAAACACCCAATTTGCAGACCTTTCTGCCCGATGTGACCTCTGGGGAAGTTTTCTGGATGCTAGTAATTTATTGAACTTTGTGATGTCAGGCAGGTTATGATTAAGACGGTCTCCGTCAAAACGCGGTAACCCATCTGTTTCTCCGTGTTTGTGACGTTTTAAACCAATAAAGAAGATACTTTTGGCATCGTACCCATGTGATGTTCTCCATGTTGTGCCGGTCTACTACCATTTTTTCCTGCATGTGCTATACGGCTATAGATTTTTCTTTCCGTGCACCAGAAGACTTCCACAGAGTGTGTACAGCCCAGACGATCCGAAGGTTGGGTGAGCTGGCTTTTTTCACTTTCTTCTACTGAGTAGTGAAGGTGTTATTTGTTTTTATTGAACTTTAGCCCAGGCTGCAATGACCAACCGTAAAAGTTATCAGAGGTCTCTCCAATTAAACTTTATTGTTAATTTTGTTTTTTGATCATGAGTTACACTTACAAAATATATCTGTTCCTACTTACACACAAATTCAACTTAATAGGAAACTGCCGCCAGATTTTGACCTAATAAACCTGTCAGGGTCGGTAGTGCTGAACCACCGTGAGCGATGACATAAGCTAATACCTGGGAGCAGAGTCTAAGTGGCACCCAGTATTCACCAGAGCCAAACGCAAAGCGGGTTGGACTTGCTGCGGAGGGATACCACCAGGTCGCTCCACAGGCGTGACTTTGCTCGTGGTAGTGGCCAAGCGAGGTACAGAAACGGCAGGCAGAATCAGAGTTGTAGTCAGGACAGGCAGCTCAGGATCAGAGTCGGGGACGTAGCAGAAGGTCAAGACAGGTGGCAGGGAATCAAGGTCAGGAACGGAAGCAGAGGTCACAACGGATAATCGCAAGAGTCTAAAAACAAGGCACAAAGATCCGTCAGGGGTAAAAGAAAGAGGAAGAGCTATATAGCAATGTCACTGGAGCAAGGACAGGTAAGTTTGCCTGCAGACCCCGTGCTGAGGTACCTCCACACGGAGGCAAACGGGTGTGCCTGTGACCAGAGACATGGGTCTCTGGAGCAACCGTGACAAAACCTAATGAAACTTAAGGACCATTCCACTTTACTAATTCTTGTCCTCACCTTTTTTTAGCTAAAAAATGTATAATTCCTATCCCGAGGAAAATGAACTTTGTAAGCCAACATGGCACCTTGCCAGAAGGAGCTGTGAGTCACAAGGGCCTTGTATTATTCATGCAAGGCATTGTCTTTCTCAGCTCATATCTACAAGCAAGTCCCTCATCCCCCTTCAGCTGAGTCATCCTCTGCTCTGAACTGCCAAAGAGTGGGGGAGATGGTGGCTGACAGGAGCTGAGTGGAACAAAGCCTTCAAAAAATGACACACAGAATTTTCACCTGCCGCTGCCTTTGGCAGGATGCCAGGTAGGCTTACAAAGCTCATTTGAAAATAAAAACTATGCTTTTGTTATATCCAATGTGGTCAATGTTTAGTATAGCGCTATAGGAACCTGTCCTTAGATTTATTAGATTTCCTTTAAGAAGAAACTTGCAGAGTCTATTGTGTACATAACTTATGGACTGCCTGTACAGACAGGACTTTGGGCTGGCCCCCTTGCCCCTCGTACATTAAACCCCAAAAAAGGTATAACTTTCCCCAAAGACACAAAATAGACCCATTGCTAAGCCATCAACATTACATTTCCATGCAATTACTTACAACCAGTGCCCACCCATAGGCAGTTGAATATCATGTGCAGTTTTGCATCATGTCTGCCAATAATTTGGCAGTGTTGATGCTGGCCGACACAATCACCGTAAAAGAAGAACTTCCTGTTTGAGAAAGAACCACAAGTCAATTCCTAATTCTGGTGAATGAGTTTTAAAGCTTTGTACATTAGGTTTAGCGAATACTTTTAACTGATGACCATAGTCACAGTAGATTTAGCAGATCTTAAGTAATAACAGTTCCTTATTAAACAATAACTTGAAGACCTTGAGCAGCATTCCTCCAACATGAAGCCCCATACACAGGGGTTTAGAATAACTCTACAATGATCTCTCTACTATACTGAATTTTCTAGGACAGCTGCTCCGTCCAGCCCCAATCTGCTGTAGGCGGCTCTCTTTTTTTTCTTTGGAAATTGTTCAGGCCTTCTGCACTATTGTGATGCATTATTAGAGTCAGTCTGCCCCATCAGACCTCCTCAGCAGCCCTGCGAGGAGAATGAAATCACTTCTATTGACCGCTGACATATTTATGTGATCACCCGTTTTGCTGAGCATGCTAGTTATCAGTTTTCAATCTCAGTAGTGTGTTTATTCAGCAGCAAACTAAATCACATCTGTGCTTATGTGCAACATTAATCAGACAGGGCAAACCGCGCGCACCGGCTGCCAGACCTACAGACAAGCGAAAGTCACCGGCGCTCTGTGTGTATCCTATGTAAGTTAGAAGCAAATGTTGTCCTCTTTAATTAGGAATGGTCGAGGTGGACCATATTCACTGGTTTTATTTAAAAATATAAGTAAGTATAATGTAAAAAAAAAAAGTCGGAAAAATTGTTTTAAAAAAACACATTCACATTTTAAGGGGTTGTACAAAGTTTTATTGTTAATTGCACTGTTATCACCTTGAAAGTGGAGGTCCAGCATGTGTCATGCTGCTTCATGATTAGTGAGAGTGGGACCCCCGTTCTCGTGAACCCATTTTACAAGTTTTTATATGTAAATACATTTATCCTTTATCTACAGGATACTGCTGGGGATCCAACTGCTGGGACTCCTGATAATTGGCAGAATGAGGGACTAGGCAGTTCCATGCGCATTAGTCATGGGGAGAATTGAGCCTCTTGCCTCAGACAGCACCACCTGCAGCAAGATGGGGGTAGCATCAGGGACACAATTATCTGCTACAAAATAGGATTTGCTGCTTAAAATAGTGCCTCATCATACAAGTTGACAGCATGGGTATGAGACATAATATGGAGAACCCACCTACTAAAAAAAAACCTGATATATTACTATCGGATGGGGTGTAGAAGGTACCACTCTATAGCTTCCCTCAGGCAGCAGAGAGTTAATGTGCACCCCTGCCCATACTGCACAGAACTTCATGAATCAGCCAAACAATGCTGGGGGTCCCTAGGTAACAAATGGACCATAACTAGGGATGACCAGACCCGTTGAAGTTTAGGCGGCTCAGCTAAGATTGGCGAACCGCCATTTTGTGAGCATATTCACTCCCCCATGCCGTGCATTTTAAAGCGGCTGGAGGCTTTGCCAGTGGCACTTAAAAGGTTAATAAATGTAAGGGGGTTGAGACAAAGCCAAACTTTTGACTGAAGACCTGGTTCAGGGGACCCAAACCCGCAATGTTCGGGTCCACTCATCACTAACCATTACCCAATTTTATGACTTTCTAAAGACCAGGGTTTTTTTTATTATGCCCAAATACTTAAAACTATATAATTGTAAGCGGCCCTCATACACCTATGACAGGTAGAGTTAAGGTATTTGGAACGGGAGGGTGAAAATCTAGGCTGTTAATGAAGGGGTTAATATGAAGTGTTTGCCACTACACTTTATAATGTTCAAGTGACCTTATTCGTGCTTCCTATCCATTCATTTAACTTCAGGTTGTGCAGGACTGAAGACCACTCAGGGTTATTCTGCTGCATGGAAAACATTCAGTAAATATTATTATTGGCCCATTTAATGATAGAATCTACTGTAGGAACTAGAATCAGCCCGGACTATAATTTGATACTGGCTCTTGGCCTTTATGTTTCAGCTAAGCTTTTCACTTGTCCAGTAATGGTACATTTGATGTTGAAAAGGTCATTCTCAGATTATAAAGTTGGTCTTTAGCACATATGTGATGCACAACTGGCCCAGTCATTGGTCACAAATGATAGAGTGTGTGCTGTAGTAAAACCTTCCAATCTTGGTCAACAAAACATAATTATATAGCATCCAAAAACTGTTATGTTATTGTTAGCTCAGTTGTTTTAGTTTCTCGGAAATATAACATTTAAAATGCATGAGAGACAAATGGGAACCACCAATTACTCAGGGTGCTAGCTGGTGTCCAAAAATTTCATATGCAAGCCAAAATAAGAAGATTAATGTTGACAAAAAGCAAAGACTTAAAAATGATTGGCCCACACATTTGCCCACATTTATTGGGCGCCATGCCCAATGCAACACAAAATTCTGCACTGAAAGGGGCACTGAAAGGTGCGCCAAAAAAATAGTTGGTGATCTCTGTCGGAGCAGTGGAAAAGGCGCCACAATTCATAAATCTGGTGCATCCTGCAACTAATGCCGTTTGCACTGTTTTTGATAAATGTGGGCCATTGTCATGCACTCAAGATGGTGAGGTATTTAGGACACCAATAAATATAAAAGAGACCTAACAAGGGCAACCATAACAAGACCCAACATTGCATGTCCCCATGTCCATGTATTTCATGGACTAGACCATAGTTGTCTGAAAGTGTTGACAAAGTAAATAAACCAGAGAGTTAGAACCTATGTAGGCAAAGAAGACCCTCCTTTGGGTACACACAAGGTTAATTTTTAGATATAAGCAGCAAATACAAAAATGGTAGGAAAGTGGCAGGAGGGCAGCATCTCATTTTATAGGAAGAAATAGCTAAGACTAACTGTAACACCGCCACTTAGACAGCCTGGAATTAGAGGGGCCGTCCAGGGTTTTATTGAGGACAATCTGATCAGTGAAGGTCGAGCCTCTGGGACTCACACCGACCACGAGTGATAACAGACCCCTGCAGTTAGCGAGAATGGGGGTTATGTTTTCAATAACTAAATGAAGCGACAGAATGAAAATGCATTATGTCATTACATTCAATACTATAGGAGTGTTGGACATTGCAGAAAACACTGCTCAAATATCAACACCAATGTGATTCACAGTTTCGGAAATAGGTGAGCGTCATGTTCAGCAATTTCTCCCATAGAGAATTGAGCAGCAGGCTGACGCTTTGTTACGTTATCGAGAATTGGATCACCATGCCCACAAACTGCTTGTGTCCATTCTCATGGTCTATGAGGGTGCCTGCAATCAGACCCCCAACAGATGTATGGGGGGAATCTCTGAAAAGGTTACCACCCCCTTGGCTAGTATATACAGGCTGCATTCACATGACCGTTGGGGGACGTATATGCGGTAACAAGCTACCAGCCCCATAGGCCGGCAATGGGCGCATGGAGCGATACAATGTCAACCGCTCCATGCACGGTGAAAACTTAGGGCAGGCATCGCTATGGAGAGGGGATGAAATCACATTGGTCTATAAAGGAGCTGTGCTTGTAAAGGAGAAAGTTACTTACCTTTTGTTATTCAATTTGCCTATTTTATATATTTTGGAGCAATATCAATACGGTAAGAAATGGGGTGGCCCTAAGAGGGTTAATGATTCTCCTCCACACAGTATTATTTCTATGAAGGCTGACACAGGCCAGTAATTATGGAAATGCACTTCTTCTCTTTATGCAGAAAAGAGAGATGAAGGTCTTCACCATTTCATCACGAAAAATGCTCATTTAAAATTAGCCAGAATTTGGAGTAAGTTTATTAGCGAACCCCTGAGACCGCGGCGTTCTCTCAGGAAACGTGTTTCCCACAAATAACTTCACATAGATTAACGCGCTTTGTTTAGACTGATTAGTTATACAAATAGTCGGCTTCACATCTCCAAAATAAATCCTTGAAGAAAAAAATGAATTTCATATGCTTTAGAGTGCTATTTTAATTGAATTAATAAGAAAAGCATAGGTTAATTGCATTCCCTGGTAATGGCGGAGTATTATGCATGCAGGCAGGGTTTATTTATAGCCTCCGTGTTTGATGTACACAATCAATTCCAAAAAGGGATAACAAAGACTTGTTTGTGACTGTGCTGAATAATAATTGGGGATTCTGACAAATTCAACTTTTAACTAGATACTTTTATAAATGCTATTAACATAATGTATGCGCCGAGGTCTGGATGGGTTGTTCTCTAGCCCCCAAAAAACATAGATAGATAGATAGGTATGTCATGGATGGATAGATAGATAGACAGGTATGTTATGGAGGGACGGATGGACGGATGGATGGACTGCTCTCTAGCCCCCAAAAAGCATAGATAGATAGATAGATAGATATGTAATCTATATGTAACTTCCTCTCAGCTAATGTCTGAGACCACATGGAACAGTGAGTATTCAACACCTGTTCACACATGGTGAGCCTTTTTTCCTGTTCACATGGTGCAGTATTGCATGGCGCCTGCCGCTTCTGCGGTGCTGTGCTGGTGGGGGCCCGGGGCCCGGAGCCATGGGGGCTATGCCTGCCAGTATGGGTGCTGGGGGGCAACCGGGTCTTGGTCCCTGCCGGCGCGGTGCTGCAGCGGTGGTGGACGCCATGTGATGCCGCACATAATAGCGTAGGGACCCACCATAAAGAGGTCACCGTGAAGTGGTTGGTGGGCTTATACAATTTGATCAAAATGTAACTAAGAACCTCGAGTTCGTTATATAATGTAGCCTAATGGCAGTAGATCATTGTGTGATGTGTGGATGTGCGGTCCAGTTCTTTTTCTCTCCCCATGTTAGATATGTCATGGAAGGATGGGTGGATAGATAGATGGATAGATATGTCATGGAAGGATGGGTGGATAGATAGATGGATAGATATGTCATGGAAGGATGGGTGGATAGATAGATGGATAGATATGTCATGGAAGGATGGGTGGATAGATAGATGGATAGATATGTCATGGAAGGATGGGTGGATAGCTAGGTATGTCATGGAAGGGTGGACAAATCCAAATATATAAATATATAAGCGGTACTCGAAATATGTGGAATAAGTTCAAGTGGTTTTTATTCCCAAGCTGCTACGTTTCAGCTTCGGTTGCTTGAGAAAGACTTTGGACGAAGCTGGGAATAAAAACCACTTGAACTTATTCCACATGTTTCGAGTGCCGCCTATTTTATCCTTTTTAGATAATAAAGGAAAATCCAAAGCAGCAAAGCAAATGAGCACCGGTTCTGAAATAGGCAGCACTTCAAGGCAATTCAAAGTTCAAAGGTGAAGTTTATTCTTCTTTTTAGCCATGTTAGTAGCCACCTTGCACACATCTACTTTTCCAGCTTTACCCACATATTTTCAATAGGATTAAGACCAGGGCTTTGTGATGGCCTCTCCAAAACATTGATTTGACTAATTTCCCATTACAGCTAATTAATGTTATTATTTCTAGTCTTAAAAGTTGTACAATTTTCCAATATACTTTCTGTATCAATTTCTCAAAGTTTTCAAGATCTCTGCTTGCTGTCCTTCTATAGAAAGCTTCTATGTTTACTTCCAGTGGACAGAAATCTGCCCATGGTCACACAGGTGCACATCTCTGATTACTGTAGTATGGCAGTATATGATAGGATCATACAGACACCCTAGGGTTAAAGTACCCTAGGGAGTCTGAAAAATAGTAAAAAAAAAAATTAAAAAAAGTTTAAAAAAAATTATAATAAAAACTCAAATCACCCCCTTTCCCTAGAACTGATATAAATATAAATAAACAGTAAAAATATAAACACATTGGTGCAGATTTATCAAGTGTCTGAAAGTCAGAATATTTCCATACACAAGTATGAAAAAGTTATTAGCCCTAGAACACAGCAAAATCCCCCCAAAAAATTTTGTACAGGAGGTTTTAATTTTTTTAAATGTATGAAAACATTACAAAACCTATGCAAATTTGTTATCCCCGTAATCGCACCGACCCAAAGAATAAAGTAGATATATCATTTGGGGCAAACAGTGAAATCAGTATAATCCAAGCCCACAAGAATACGTCACAAATGCGTTATTTTAACAATTTCACTGCATTTGGAATTTTTTTCCCGCTTCCCAGTACACGGCATGGAATATTAAATACCACCATTTTGAAGTGTAATTTGTTACGCAGAAAAATAAGCCATCACACAGCTCTGTTCATGGAAAACTAAAAAAGTTATAGATTTTTGAAGGTGGGGAGTGAAAAATGAAAACGCAAAAACGAAAAAGGCCTGCGGCGGGAAGGGGTTAAAACCGCATATCGCTTTTAAACCTTGCCACATAAGCTTACTGTCTCTTGGTGTAAGTTTTCATTCAACCCATGTTTTATCATTTTTCCACCTTCCTTATAGATGGATAGATCAGACCACAACACTGGGTGAACACAATGCTACAGCGTGTTGTGAGCGGTGCCCCCTTCCATCGTACCATAGTAAAGTTGTTTCCTAACCGATATGCTCTGGGCTGAGGGTATCATGTTTATGTTGGTTTTGAGGTAGTAACATTTTGATAATCAGCATTTTGATAAATAATCAAGATCCGCATAGAACAATGATATTCAACTTTTCCTTCCCCATGAAACGATGATTTTCTTTTCATTGTAACAGTTAAAGGACACAGAAGCTCAGCATTGTGTCTCGCAAATGACCTATGTTGTCTTGTGGTTTCGATTCCCTCTGGCCACTTCTTAATCATATTTTGATACACACAGGGAGAAAAGGTTTCCACGTCTTGATGCAAGATAGTTACCTCCAGATACCCTCTGGATAGAGGGCACAACAAGGAGCTATCATACATCATGGCAGGGGCGGTGATCATCTCTGACTGGTAAGAA
This sequence comes from Engystomops pustulosus, assembly GCF_040894005.1. Lineage (NCBI taxonomy): Eukaryota > Metazoa > Chordata > Amphibia > Anura > Leptodactylidae > Engystomops > Engystomops pustulosus. The sequence continues at coordinate 44,816,009 of NC_092415.1, forward strand.
AAATAACTAAATCTAAAGGATACAATCAGGTGAAGGTTCTTGTGGTTACCGAAAAGTTCCACTTTGGCGATTCTCTAGACCATCATTTAATCAGTAAAAATACTGTAAATTGCGTAGTTTATATCAGAGCTAGACCGGCTACAGAGAAATATGGAAACGGACCTGTATATCAGTCCAATCCTAGGAGTTTGCTCCTTAGATTTAACAGAAATATGATGTTAGGGCTTCCTGTCTGACAACCAAACAGCAATGCTTCAAGAACTAATATAGTACTGTTGCTACAGTTAGGCCGGTAGACAGGGGGTCCTTGCATCATCTGTATGATGTAAGGCCTCCGTCCTGTGCAATGTGTTCAGTCTGTGGGATTGAACAGGAAGCTGGAAAAATATACCAAATGTGGTGAAATCATTGGAAAAACCCTGTTGTCTTATGAGATAGTTTTTTATGGAATCTAAATGACCCATCCCTGTTATTCTTTAGATCAGTTTGATCACTGAGAAAACACAATTAAATAATTTTACTATGTTATTATACCTTAAAGGGGTTTTCAAGCCTTTAAATTTCAATATTAAATTATATATACTGTGTATATATCTCCGATGGGGGGGCTGTGAAAACAAAAAAAGGATACTTATCTTCTCTGTCACTCCCATTGTCCCGCACCGCTACCCATCACTGCCAAGCTTCTGTTTGTTAACACAGAGGCAAGCGCTGCCGTCCGACTACTTCCACTCACCTACTACAGCAGGGGTCAGGAACCTTTTTGGCTGAGAGAGCCACGAACGCTACATATTTGAAAATGTTATTCCATAAGAGCCGTAACATATGCACATGCGCCCCAGTAGATAGGTAGTTCCAGTGTCATGGGTGCCGCTGCGATCTAGGTCTCGGATCGCAGGCACACCCGTGCCCTTTTCCATGGCGGCGCCCCTTTCTGAGTTCACTCAACACACCAATTTCCAGCTCCCGTCCCCACTTCCTGGGTTCCTATAAAGACTAGCAGCTACCAGATAGGTAGCCATAGCACATGTCCCACAGTATATAGGTAGCCACAGCGCACGCCCCCATTATATAGGTAGCCACAGCACATGCCCCTCAGTAGATAGGTAGTCACAGCAAAAAAAAATAGAAATATTCACTTATCAGCGCTCCCTGCAGCCAGCTCCTCATCGCTCCCATGCCCTTCTTTTTGACCCAGGCTTAGACGATGGCACCTGGGTCGTACTAATGATGTAGGCAGCGGTAACATCTCTGCCTGTGTCCAGTGATCAGTCTGAGATGCACAACAGCCATCACTATTTATTAAAGATCTGTCTTAGAGCCAGAGGCAACCAACAAAAGAGACACATCTGGCTCCCGAGCCATAGGTTCCGTACCCCTGTACTACAGCATTAGATTCAATGCTTGTGCAGGCGTGCGGTAGTGGACTGGAGGGTGGGCCTGCCTCTGTAAACAAACAGGGGCATGGCGCTGATGGGCATTGGCATGGGAACATAAGTGTGGGAAGCACAGGAAGATAAGAAGGATATATCAAGGCTGGACAACCCCTTAAAAACATTGGTGTACTGTACAGAGCTTTGTAGCTTTGTAATCGCTGCCGGCTCTCTGCGATGCCTGGAGGCCTCCGGACAGTGTGGCTGCATTGTACATAACACATTGGCCAGTGGTTGGTATTAACCCTTTCCTGTTTGGGATATGGTTTGTTTGTAGGAATGACACTTTTTGCACATGCTAGGTGATTTTAAGCCAGCATTCCTGCATATTGTCTGTTATTTTACTACCACTGCTTTGATATTGTTATTTTGGGCATTGGATTTTCTTTTATAGATTGTAGAGCCCACATATGATTTTTTTTTACATTGTGCTTATGTTTGTCACACTGTCCATAGTTCTTGTATGTTTTTATTTTTATTTGGGGGTCATTTTTATGTCATTTGGTGTCTGTAATCAATAAATATTGATTCTTGATCTATTGGTGTTTTGTATTCATTTTTAAATGTACAATTGCATAGGGACTGTGATTTATAGGTTTATATAACATTCTGGTGTTACTAGAGTCATCATTAGAAATGAATCCATGCAGGGATAATATGCTTAATCAGATAGCAGTAACTTGAATAAGGTTATACAATAACAACAATGGAGGTAAAGCTTGAGGGAATGGAGTCTGTCAACACTGCAGCTTCACATACACAAAGGGGTGTAACTAGAAATGATTGGGCCATGCATAAAACCTTTGTCCACCTACATAGTATAATGCCCTTTTTAGGGACCTTTACCTAGTATGATGCCCTTTTTAGGGACCTCTACATAGTATAATGCCCTTTTTAGGGACCTCTACATAGTATAATGCCCTTTTTAGGGACTTCCACATACTATAATGCCCTTTTTAGTGGCCCCCTACATAGTAAATGTCCGATTTCCTTCGACTGTCACTTATAATACTTCTACATTCAGTTGCCCCCATGCATAATTCTCCCCTTTTGGAGGCCCCCAATCTTCCTCCTTTCTTTTCTGTAGCCCTCCACCATATACACCTTTCCTTGTCCTTGCCGCTTTTTTTAGCCCAAATACACATACTATGCATCTGTGTACGTATCCCCAACCATGTGCTTCCCATTCTGTAGCCATTCCCCCACCTTGTCCCCCCATTTAGTAGCTGCCCTTTTAATGTTCATAAACAATATTATGGGGAAAGATTTGTTCTTTCAGGCCACTATAACAACCTTACAAGCAGAAACAGAAGAAGCCTAAACTGCCTGACAATGCTGGAGAATGTGTGAACATTAGCGCCAATAAATTGTTTTATAAGGTTGTTAGCTGCTGATAATACATTTCATCAACATTTCAGTTATCTGAAGGTGAAAAAGTTTTATTCCTATTCACATATAGTCACAACAAATCAGCAATTGTTTTAGTAACTCACCATTAATAATTAAAATTGTGCTCATCATCGCTGACAAAACACATTATTTTTATATTAAAATCCAATTTTACTGATTTTAGCTGCGACTATTTGACATCCCCCTGACTGGGTAACAGGCGCCAATGAAAGCAATTAAGGTGTGGAATATCATTAATACTATTCCCTTATTAACATTCTAAACATATCCACAAAGCAAACAATACATTGCACATCATTTATATTGTAATTAATGGAAAAATGCTAATGTGATTAGCAAGAAAAGTAAAAGAAGCGGCAACTTGTTAATAACGGAAGATCTTGTAAACCAGAAAGAAGTAACTTCAAGTCTATAACAGCCCCTCATGTTAGGCTACATTCATACCCCATTTTTTACTTCCATTGTAAGACTGTATCAGGTGGATTCCTAACATGTCATCAGCAGCCGTTTTATAATTGTTATCCATGGCCTTCTAAAATCAACTTTTAAAATTATGCTAAAGAGCTGGGGGTGTTGCCAGAGCCCCTCGGTGCTGCAGATTCACAGGCTGTTATACTGTGCAGGAGCCCTTCCCCCTTCCTATTGAGTGCTTAAGGAGCAGATGGGGAGGGGGAGACATTGTAACAGTCTGAGAAGCTGGAGAATGTAGGTTCTTTGGAAAACACCCAGGGGAGCCCTTCAGGCTCATTAGCATCATTTTAAAAGTTGATTTTAGAAGGAAGGAAACCATGGATAACAAATATAAGAAGATTACCACAGTCGCAGTGCCTGGATCTATGAGTAAGTGTCCCTGGTTTATCATGATGGATTTTGATGGTAGATTTCCTTTAAGAAGGTATTTTATTAGATAGATAGATAGATAGATAGATAGATAGATAGATAGATAGATAGATAGATACATACATACATACATACATACATACATACATACATAGATAGATAGATATAAAGACTATATAGGGAGATCATAATATACTTGTAATGGTCTAAATACGGTCAGAATAACCTCAGTTGCCCCTGGACACTGCTCCGATTTCTCATTTTCCTGTTCTAATATATTGTGTATCATGTGCTCCCTCTTGTGGCCAAGAACTAAAATAACAACAGTGATGATTATTTTATTGACAGAAAAGGTTATTGTTATAAAAATACACAATTATGTAAAATATTTTATCCATACAGAAATGCCTAAATACACAAACATAAATATGTTACAGATTTTCTACAGTTGGAGATCCTGATTTTTGGAATAAGACTAGAATATGTAGTGAGACGAAGAAATCCTTTTTTGTTTGTGTTTACAAGATCAAATGGGATTTTTTTTAACCCCTTAATGACCGCCATATCGGATTCTACGGCAGTCATTAAGGGTACGAACGGATGATCGCTTGTTCAAGCCAAGAAGTAGAAAATGTGAAAAAGTTAAAAAAAAAAAAAAAAGATTAAGTCATTTTATAATATAATTAAATAAATAAATAAATAAAATAAAAGTCCCATACTCTCCCCAGTTACACATAAAATGCAAATAAAGTATTTAAAACACAAAAACACGTACATGTTTGGTATCATCGTGTCCATAGCAATCTGTACAATATATCTATATCAATATTGAACCCGCGCGGTGAACGTCGTAAAAAAAAAACTCGAAAAACTTCCCGTAATATATAATTTTTCATCAAACACCATCACAAAAAATGTTCTAGAAAGTGATCAAAAAAGTTACATTCCCTAATATGATACGACTGAAAAGAACAACTCTTTTTGCAAAAAAATAAGCCCTCAACCAGATCTGAAAAAATACATGCGAAAAGGAGAGTGGTGTATACCCCCTCCTGACACCACTTGGTAGGTATAACAAGAAGTACAAGGGAAGTGGCGACCAATATAAAACTTAGCTTTTAATACAAAATATACTAAAAAATATTAATATAAAAATGAGAAAACGTATCAGTTACCAGTGTTCGTGAGGATGATGCCATATAATGGGTATAGGAACCTCACCACGGTTGCATCACAAGAGACTTTTTTCTGGTTACCTCCCTCCCCTGTATTAGGGTTAGAGGGCCGTTGGCAGGGACAGGTTCCAGACGGGGCGGCAGCCATTTAGGGCTGCGGCTCCCTGGTGAGGTTCGAAGGGTAGGACAGGGACCTCTCATCTCTAATACTAGGGTGTATTAGGGCACCCCGCACTCTACAGCCTTGAGTGTCCCCCCCCCCCTTTTTACCCTGTCTCGTTCTCTCAGAGTTTCCGCACCTAACATCAACTGTGAGCATCGATACATTATCTACAGACGGTATTCTCTCTGCACAACATTTGGCATCCCGAGTAGGGGATAACCATTGCAGATCCACATATACCTAGAAATTTGAGTACCACTCGGCATCACCAGTGCCTATTCCCACTATATGGCATCATCTTCACGAACACTGGTAACTGATACGTTTTCTCATTTTTATATTAATATTTTTTAGCTAAGTTTTATATTGGTCCTCCACTTCCCTTGTACTTCTTCTTCTCAACCAGATCTGACAACAGAAAAATACAGAAGTTATGGCCCTAAAAAGTTGTCAATAGTAAAAACAATGTGATTTTCTCCAATATTGGTTTTGCTCAGGAAAATTGATAAGATAAGAAAAACTATATAAATGTGGTGCCATCACAATCATAGTGAACCAGAGAATAAAGATAAAATATTATTTTTATGTTACGGTGAGCGTGGGGAAAAAATGCTAAAAATCCTAAATAAAAATTGATTATTTTGTTTGTCCCCCCCTTGAAATAGTTAATAAAATCTGATGAATACGCTTTAGACTCCCAAAATGAATTATCTATACATTGTATCTCAGCCCGTAAAAAATAAGCCCTCATATGTTTGCATTACCAAAAAAAATAGAAATTTATAGGTCGTACAATGTGACAATACAAATCTGCTGTGAATAGCGCGGCTTCTATTCCATTCACGGCCGTGCGCCCATACAGCAGTTTACCACCAAGTATGGGGTATCAGTAACTCGGGAGAAATTGGGCATCAAACGTTGCAGTGCGTTTCATCATTTAATTTATTCTGAAACTTTCAGTTTTGGCCTAAATGAATGTATTTTCCCAAAAAATTCCATAGTTTCTAAATCGCAGGTCCATATTGTTTTAACCCATGTGAAACTCTTAAAGGGTTAATAGACTTAATAGAAGTTGTTTTACATATGTTGAGGGGTGAAGTTTCTATAGTGGGGTAATTTATGGGGTTTTACTATTATTTAGGCCTTTCAAAGTCACTTGGAAGCTGAGTTGTCCCTCAAAATGTTAGTTTTGGCAATTTTCATGAAAATTAGAAAAAGTGCTGCGCCTCATAACATCCTAGAAAAATGAGAGGATGCATAAAATATCATCGCAACATAAAGCAGACTTTCCATAAATGTTAATTATCAAGCTTTTTGGGTAGTTTTACTTCCTGTCTGGAAAGCAGAACATTTCAAACTTGGAAAATGAAGAATTTTTACAAACTTTTGCCAAATTTTCACTTTTTTTCAGAACTAAACGCAAAACTTATCACTTAAATTTTGTAACTAACATGAAGTACAATGTATCACGAAAAAAAACATTCTCAAAATCACCGGGATATGTTAAAGCGTTCCGAAGTTATAACCAATTATCGTGAGACAGGGCAGAATTGAAAAATCGAGTCTGGTCATTGAGCTGAAAACTAGTGTCGGTGATAAGGGGTTAAAAGTGAATTTGTTCTAAACCTTAGAAATACTTCATTTTAGTTACTGGGAACTGATTTAAAACATATTTTCTTCTCCATTCATGAGGAGTATTGCAGCTGTAATAACAAAACTGAAAAGTTGACAACAGAGAGCAATATAAATTTATGGAAAAATGTAAAAAAAAAAAGATGAACCTGTCTAAATGGAGGGTCTCCAGTATTATACATCTGCTCAGGGGGATCTCCAGTATCATAGGTCTGCTCTGCAGGGTCTCCTGTATTATAGGTCTGCTCTGGGGGTCTCCAGTATTATACATCTGCTAAGGGGCTCCCCACTATTATAGGTCTGCTCCGGGGGGTCTACAGTATTATCGGTCTGCTCTGAGGATTCTCCTTTATTATAGGTCTACACTGGGGGTCTCCATTACTAGTGTTTTCTTTGGAGGTCTCCAGTATTATACAACTGCTCTGGGGGGGTCTCCAGCATTAAAATCTGTTCTAGCGATCTCATGTATTATGGGTCTGCTTTGGGGTCTCCAATATTATACATCTGCTCTGGGGGAAGGGTCTCTAGAATTATTATCCCCTGGAAGGTGCACTTTGTTGTCACAGTTGTCATGGCAACCGAATGGCGCCCTCTAATGATGTCACTAGGGGGTGCTGACCAGCATTTGAACATGGCAGCGCCCATTAGTAGAGCTGTTAGGTACCACAGTTGGATTCGGGCAGTTACCAGCGAGTGTTTGCTGCATAATACAGCTAACACCTACCACGTATAGAGAGGGCTCAAGCCTGTGAGCCCTCTCCATACATCCCTTACTGCTGAGTGATTAATATAGTTGTACAAGTTTGTACAGTTTTATAAGTGCTTAAATATTCTGACAAACCAGCATTGCTTAGATGCACTCTCACAGTAGCCAATATTGCACTGGTTTCGGATGCCATCTTGACTACTGTCCGCCATTTTAAGTATTAACCAGGGGTCATGCCGGGGATCAAGCACTGTCCAGTTAATTTCATGATTCAAACTTCATTTTTTTGTAAACCTGCCTGTAAGGGTTTCTCCTTGACACTTGCTATAGATGATTGCTCCCCTTCTTATCTTGTTCTCTAGCATTGCTTATCCTTTGTTTTGGTTAGTAAGAAGCTTCTGGAGACATTCTCTGTACATTCTGTAGATAAACATGTCTGTGAACAAGGCCTATTAACTTTTTCCCAGAATGTGCTGATGAATTCATTATGGCCAATAGCATTACAGTATTCTTATCTCCTTCTTCACGCCCCCCAATGCTGCTTTTTCTGTTTTGATATACCACTGTGGTTGGCAAATAAACGAAGAGAAGATCTTTACATATACTAAGAGACTGACGTGTGTCTTGGTTTTGTGTTCAAGCCCCGGGGCAGTCATGAAATATTTAATTTGAAAGTCACCTGTACAACTGAAGTAAGGACTGTTTTGAATCCTAGATAAAAATCTCTAACAGTGCAGTAGACAAAATAGTCACAGTGACCTACAATCGCCAATATGTACCCCCACAGTAGCCAATAGTCACAGAGCTCCCTTTTAGCCAAAAGTCACAGTGCATCACAGTAGCCAATATGTGCTCCCCACAGTTTCACCTCTGGTCCAATCTTGCAATGTCCTTGGATGTGGACCTTGTGCTTGACAATCATACTTTATAGTATTGACAATTAGATATTAGTTAGTCCGTCCCACAGGGTTTATATTATCAATGATCCTGACATAGAATAGAACTTAATATCTGAAAGCCACATATAAGTTTACGATCCAAGGGAAACTGAACTAAGTAGAAACTAGTAATCCTCCATCCCACAAGGGGATTGGAGTGTGAAAAAATGACATCAAGCTGGGACTATGCTGGAACATGGATTAGCGTGTCAGCTCTGTTCCCAGAAGCATCACTCTGAGATTGATGATATGTGACATTATCATAATCAACCTTGAAAACACTTTGCAGCACTGAGTGTAATCCCCTGGAGTTGTAGTGTACTTTACCTTGAGTGGGGTGATGTACAGCTCCTTCATACCTGACACTATCCATCACTGACCACACGCCTAATAAGAGAGGAAATTAAAACTCATATCCAGATTGTAATTCATCCTCCAAAAGATTTATGAACATTACAGAAAAAAGGTTTTCATATTAAAATTTAAAGGGATAAAACAACATAAAGCTTAGTGTTATTGCGTAAATGTAAAGCTTAACTCGTGGATAAACCAGAGACACTTACTCATACATCCAGGTACTGTGACTATGGGAATCTTCTTATATTTGTTATCCATGGCCCCCGTCCTTCTAAAATCAACTCTAAAAATTATGCTATTTAGCCAGCATTGCTCTGGGGGGTTGTTACCAGAGCCCTTTCATGCTGTAGCTTCACAGGCTGTTACACTTTGCAAGAGCACTTCCTAACTTCCACTCTGCGAAATTTATAGCAGAAAGAGGGATGGGAGATATGCCAAGGGAGCAGGGGTAGGGTGCACCAGTCTGTGTAGCTACAGCACGGAGGTGCTCTGATAACTGCCACCCAAGGCCTTTTGAGAATAATTTTAAAAGATGATTTTAGAAGGAAGGAGGCCATGGATAAAAAATATAATAAGATTACTGAAGTCACAGTGTCTGGATCTATTAGTAAGTGTCCCTGGTTTATCATGATGGATTTTGATGGCAGATTTCTTTTAAGTAAATGAGCTGTGCGGTGTGGGCACATGAGGAGTAACACTGTCTTTGGGCATCATGTGACTTTCTTGTGGAAATTTCAGGTGTTAAGCTCCATTTAATTTTTTTCCGAATTTGACTGGTGAACAACTGAAGGTCCGAATAGGGCACAGGGCCTAATATTTCTGTTTCCTTTGTGGCAGAACAGAGTGATGGAAGTCTGGCTGTAGCCAGTTTTCTTACAGTCGGGCAAAAGACAGTTAGGAGGAGGGCGGAGTCACCGCCGATCTACTACAGCACACATCGGAGGAATATTTATTATTAATATTTATATATTGTTAGTAAAAATTGTAATGTAAGATAGCAAAAGGAGACTATCAGAAGGAAATATTTCATTAAAATCCATCATGATATACCAGGGGTAATTACTCATAGATCCAGGCACCGTGACTGTGATAATTTTCTTATATTTGTTATCCATGGCCTCCTTCCATCTAAAATCAACAAGGTGTTTGTATTGTGTTTAAAAATGCAATGCAAAAGCCTCGAGATGGGGCTTTGGCCGAATATGTTACATGCAAAACAATAGGTGTTACTGATCGAATGTGTGTCAATGGAAATGGAAATGCGATCATAACAAGCCCCACCCCTGGGTTTTAACATTGCATTTCTTAACATCCCAAGTGGCTGCACCCTCAGGAATAAGGCTCAGGGTGCATTCAAACGATGCGTTGCGTCCCGTTGTGCGTCGCGTTTTTGACACATTCCACTGGCTTCAGCCTTGATTACATGCTAAGGTTACATTGCGTTTTAGCAGATGCAGTGGAAACGCAATGTAACCTTATAATATAATTAAGGCTGAAGCCAGTGGAATGTGCCCTCAGGCATTCAGGTTTAGAGTCAAGTGATGAACAGAGAAACAGGATTGTGGTGCTCGAATTTAGGGGTGGGAAGGAGACTATAGGGTGCATTAGAAAGGGACAGAATGTAAAATGAAACTAAACTTTACAAGTACTTATAAAGTATATTACAAAGTTTACTATAATGAGTTTATATAGTTTATGTTTTAGGATATCTGCTTTCTGATGTGTTTTCCACTGACAGATGAGAAATAAAGGAACATCATAATGTGTCTGATGACTTAGCTTCCTGGATAGTCTAATCTCCCCAGAGAGATGAACCATCAAGGGAAATATTGTCTATGTATGGATATGTGGATATGGTTGAAGAACGCTCATCTGTCTAAAGTGGACAGACCTTAGAAGTCTTCTAGATACACTGCTCACTGCAGGAGAAAGAAGCTGAAAAAAAGGCTCTAAACTAAAAAGAAAAAAGCCTTCAAAGATTAGGTTATGCTTTAAAACAATATACTGAGAGTATGGCAGTATATGGTAGGATCAATCAGACAACCTAGGGTTAAAGTACCCTAGAGGGTCTGAAAAATAGTATATAAAAAAAAAAAAGTAAAAAAAAGTTTTATATATATATATATATATATATATATATAACCTAAAAATTCAAATCACCCCCTTTTCCTTGAAGTCATATAAATAAACAGTAAAAATCATAAATATGTTAAATGGCTGATATATCAAAATGTAATAACTTTTTTCCAGTAATGGAAAAAAGCGCAAAGTCAAAAATGGCACTTTTTTGCCAATTTGAAAAATATAAAAAAATTCAATAAAAAGTGATCAAAAGGCCATAAATCCTAAAAGAAGAATAATTGACAAAGTCATCAAAAGTGGAAAAAATTACACCACCCACAGCTCCGTACACCGAAGTATGAAAAAGTTATTAGTGCCAGAAGATGGCAAAATAAAATAAAAATTTTAATTCCTGTAAATGTATGAAAACATTATGAAACCTATACAAATTTGGTCTCCCCATGACCTGGTGTGTTGTTTCCATCAAACACCCCCCATTTTTTTCTATGTGGATAAAAATACACACAATAGTCCATTCCGTTTAAAACATCTTAAAAACTGTTTTGCTATAAAATTAGCATCCGCAAGTAATTTATTCTACAAGCTGTTAAATCCCGATTGTTCTTCACGGTTTATGTTACGAGCAGCTGAATGCATTGTTTTAAATCCAAAAATTCTAACTTTAACAAAATGAAACGAGAATGGAGGGAGGAAAACAGGAGACAGCAGAGCAAAAAAAAAATGCTGAGGGTCATTGTTAAACCTCGTTCCCTTTTATCGAGCTCTTTTATGATGTCATTGCGTAGCACCAACAACTAGCAATTTCCATAAGGCATCGGTGATTATACTTATTTATAGTGTTAGCGGCCTACAAAATGAAACCGTAGAAAAGAAATTATAAAGAACGCAATGCTTCTTCAATTAGCTTGTCTCTGACTGAGGATCGTTCCATAAATTAACGTGTAAAGGGGAACAGATTTGGAAATTTCAAAGCATTGCCGATGTAATTGCTGTTCAGCGCAAAAAATTCTAAAGAGCACAAAGAATGATTCTTGTGAAGCGAGTAGAAACACTCTTGGCAAGACATTATTAATTGCTTGCATCTAACCAAAGTAGAGTTGTAGGATCTGAAGCCGCTTTCCCTCTACATCTTCCATAATGTTGTCCTGCCCTAATGTTCCTCATCAAAACTTGTACCATTCAGGTCATTCACATAAAGGGAAGATTAGTCTTCCCGGAGCCCAAGAGAGTGTCCTGGAGATTCACATCTGATGTCTAGGAATCGTGGACATATGAAAGAAACAACTCCTTGGGAAGTGGGGAGATTTATCAAGGCTTCTACTTGTGAACAAACCTCCAAAAAGTTGCAGTTACTGGCACAAGGAATTGAGAAATTGTCCACCCTTACGACGCATTACCTATCGGCCCATGCAAGTTCTTGACGTAGGTTTTAGCGCATTTGTAGACCAGGCAGGGCCAGAGTTGAAACATCAAGCACTGGATGAACTATGGGCCAGTTCTTCATAGATTTATCCCCTTTTCTTCATGAGTAATTTATAAAGAACACCCATTGATAACCTACCAACCTACCTCCTAGCATTTAATCAGTTTTCTTACATTTTAGACAGTCATCTGGGATCAGGTGACAGCTCCTGCCACCACGAATGGCAATGGAATGAGAAATCTGAACGGTTACCGACAGGAACTGTATGATCCATGTTCTGTCTGCAATTCAGCAATGAGTTTGAGTACAGTATGGATGTTCTGAGGTGAACACTTCAATCCTGTGACAATGCTGACAGTGTGCTTAGATGATCAAGGTCCAGGGTTTATCAACACTTTTATTTAGCTTCTGCACATTCACTAGTACCTGACATATAGAAAAAGAGAGACCAGAGATGATGGCTATAACATACACATATATAATGACACCCTGCTAACTCACCTATAGCACACACATTCAGCTCTGCTATATGCCTCCTACCCATCCTATAAAGATCTTATCATGCCTGTAGTTTGTAGAGTAGGTCTTTTCACAATGCTGCTTGCTGGGAGGAATGATCTGTGTGTGAGTTTGTTGTATGATGGAGGGAGAGAGATTACAATTAAGCAGACAGGAGAAGCTATTCATGAGAAGAATCTGCTCTGCCCAACCATAGAAGATTTATGGATGGATATTGAGGAAACCCTAATTGCAAAACAGCAAGATGGATAGAGACAGGTTGGAGTTATATCTGTGAAATGCTACAATTTGGTTACTAGCAGTGAATTAGAGAATGTGTTCTTGTTATCCCGAGTAGATTTAAGAATCTTGTCTTCGTAGGAAGTGGGGGGGAAACGTGTCGGAATGGGATGCTCTGTATTCCTGTACCCTGTGGACATCTAGGGACAGATCAGACACTAGGGCGAGTGTGGGACCATCCTTGTAAGGACGGGAGCAACCTAATGGGCGTTAGGTACAGGTACACTAGGGATATATGAAATACCAGGAGGACTACCCCAGGCAACCCTACGGTACCATTTGAACTGCAACCAAGTACACTGCAGGAATTGGTGACTGTTCCAATTTTCGTCTTATGTGTTACAGCAATTTCTAGGTATTATTTTGCTATGTGTACATAATGTGGATGAAACCATCTGTTTTTGGTCATCTTCAGTACTGTCAAACTTATAACCTGACAATTAGTGGATAACTGTAGCATATCACCTATGTGTACATCTTGTGAGTAAACCATCTGTACAGTTATATACCCTATTACTGTCATATTTCTGTACACTTGCCCTATGTGTATCGTGCTATATTGTGTGACACTATTTCCTTGGTTTTGTGGCCTGTTAGTTGCAGGTCCCCGCATGTGTGTTTTTGATGCATCACCTGCAGGGTTATTCATGTTATTGACCATTTTTTGCTTATGTATTCGTAGGAAAACCCCTTTAAGCGTAATGCTGCTAAAAACCCCAAAATGTCTTTGCCAATTATTACCCAACAGGTTGCATTTACACATTGTTTTTGAAGCCAAAAGCAGGTGTGGATCATAATGGGTGAGAACATCAATGAGAGGTGCAACAAGTCTCTTTTTTCCCCATGGTTTCCTGGTTTGGACATTGATAACTGCATCTGACAAAGCAAATATGTGCACCCCTAAACATCCCAAATCCCAAGAAGCAAAAAGACTCAAGTATTTGCAATGACTAGATTTTAACATTGTTTATTTTCCAGCTCGGTAATGACTGCTTTGCTCTGCCGTATTCATATACAGTATATGGGATATCTAACTTTTGAATCGCATACATAAAATTCAGTTGTACAAGACCGGGTCAGCACAGTTCTCACAAGAGGCAGAGTGATGCAGAGGCACAACTGTGTAATACAACTGGAATCTTCCTGTAAATCAGATTTTTCAAAAACATACATTAGTTACAAAGAAAGAAATGTTGAACCCTTTTATCTTTAATATATATTTCGTGCAGTGCATCTGTACGCTAGGTGCAAAAGTGTACCCCGTGTGAAATGTAACTTTGCAATAGATCTAAATATTCCTTTAGAAAAAACACCAGCAACCAAGCAACACCTTCGTTGCATAAAATTATATAATTCTACTACACATTTCTATACATAGATGACATATCCAGATTGTTTTCAACCCAAACTGCCAGTTAATATATGTATATAATTTTAATATAGGTATACAATAAAGTTTTTTTTTTTTTTTGCAATTTTTTTTTTTTTTTTAAATACAACCTGACTGAACGTGTGATTAGAAAGATTAATTAAAACTGTTAACCTGTACCATAATTCTATCTTAAGCTTTGGATGGATAAGTATTTATTGGTGAGTAAATATTACTATCAGGGGAAAAATACATTGAGGGAAAAAAAAAAAATTTGCTAAAAAAAAAAAAAAATAAGTCTTCAGATTGGAGAGAGAAAAGACAGGCAGAATAAAGCTGCTCGTAATACTGGTATAGATAGCACTGAGGAACTGATCAACACTAAAAGGAGAAGAAATTTTGAAAAAATTTAATCACATTAAAATACAAAGCTTTTTGTTGTAAAACCTCCATAAAAAAAAAAAAAGTTTAAGTAAAATTAGGACCAGTTCACATCTCCGTTTATTTTCTGTTATTTTTAGCCAAAACCAAGTGCAGGTCTCTCCATTGTATCTTACCTCTGTAAGGATTTGCCTCTGTTCTATGTTCCAGCACTTCTTGTTTTAGCTCAAAATAACTGAAGTAACTGAAGACCTAACCGAGATGTGAACTAGCCCTTCAAATCAAAGTATGTTGGACCTAAACATGGATCCCATGCAGCAGACCGATACAGAAAGCTGCGGTATAAGTAATGTTAGCTCACTATGTCCTTCTCTTCCATCAGGCTACCCAGATATCGCTGGTTTATTGGTTGCCAGAAAACACTGCCGTCCCATCCGCCCCTATAGGGCCATGTTCACACGGTTGCAAATTCAGTAAGGTACGGTAGTTTAAATTATTTATGCCCATCTTAACCTGCATAATTAAAGCACGAAACAAAGAAAAAACACACAAACCACTGGCTGGAGCAGTATCATGTCCTAAGCCAGTGATTGGCAGAGCAGCATTTCCTGTTTTGAAAGTAAAAACCTTCAAAAGAAAATACACACACAAAAAAGGAGCCATGACAAGCTGCCAGGTGATTCTTAGGAAAACAAATAAAATAACATGCATAAGATTTTAGAAAATGGACCATTCAAATCTATTCTTCCAATATAAAAGCTTGTAAGTAATGTCAGCAAACATTTGGGTGCTGCATTCGTGCCGGCAACTCCAAAAGAAAAACACAGGAGTGCTGAGAAGTAACCAATGTACCGTCTAGGATTTCAGCCTGGAGGCTCAACTCAACCTCTGAGCATAAAATACAAATCCCTCATGGGTAGGTGCTAATTCACGTGTCACATTGCACTTGTGTGCTAGACAGGAGCCCCCCAGGTGGCAATGTTGAACCTTAAAAGTACAGCATGTGAGGGACACTGACCGACAGCTGAGGAGATTTGTCTGAAGACATACCACACACTCAGAAATAACCAACATGGATAAATACAGCATGAAAGTTCATATACAGGCAGTCCCCGAATTACAGACGGACCCCTCTCCCCACTGTGACCTCTGGTGAAGCTCTCTGGATGTTACTTTAGTCCCAGGCTGCAGTAATCAGCTGTAAGGAGTCTGTAATGAAGTTTTCTTCGCAGTTACAATGATAAAATATACAGTTCCGACTTACATATAAATTCAACTTCCAAACAAACCCAAAGATCCCATCTTGTACATAACCCAGGGACTGCCTGTACTGGAATCAGAAAGGCTATTGCGCAGCTTGTGTGCAGGACACATACGGGTCATCAGAATAGTCTAACGCCATGTAGAGCTCCACCATCTCGGGTGCATTTCAATGGCTAACAATACTGCGGCACATAGTGAGAAGTCAAACACAGATTTTGGACTATATTTCATCGCTAGACATAATATACTCAGCATGGATAATATTGTGGATGTGTGCAATGCTTACGTATTACCCACAGTATTGGATGCAAACAAAGCTGCCACTGGATTTTCTTTAAAGCGATGGAGAGATCAAGCCCCAATTCCTATAGTGTTGAAGTACCATCACCAAATATACTAGGACTACAATCATATGGCAAATTCATCAGTCACCAACACTAAGCCTCCGGACCCAGATTCCGTATAGGAGACAACACCCCTCACATAGACTAGGATCCTAACCTCCCCTGCCGATACCAAGGAGAACCATTCATTGCTCTCAGACATCAATCACTTACTCAAATCTTCATACAAACAAGTAACCGCATCTACAACACAACCAAATAAAACCTCTAGTTACATTTCCAGGGTCCTAGGAATCAAAGGATAATGCAATAATATGATCCATCATTGGAGTATCAGCTTCTAGAATTGATAACAGGTGGGCCTCCATCTATGGTTATCATGGTTATCAGATGACACTTTAAGGATAGCCACACACATTACAATATTCATTTGACCAAGATCCATCTTTAAAGGGAACCTGTCATCAGAAAATAGCCTAATACACCACTAGCATTATGTTGACAAGCTTTTGAAAGGCTTCTATATCTAGATCCAGCTTGGTGGTATCATCCAGAGAATCAACACTGAAGATAGATGCAAGTTGGATGTATTAAGTCAGGGAGGTGGAGAGTTTTAGGCCTCTTGCACACTAGCGTTGCGTTTCACGTGCGTGTGCAATGCGTGAAAAACTGACGTTTTTGCTGCGTTTTTGTTGCATTTTTCCTTGGAGTAATTTGCGTTTTTTTTGCGTTTTCGGCGCATTTTTGACGCGCGATTCAATGGGAGACTCGAGCATATTTCAAAGGGACCATGGTTTGGGATTAAAATGTGTTAGTTAATTGAAAAATAATGTCTTCTGATAATTTGCAAACATCGGCGATCTATTCTTCACTGTTCCGCGCGTATATTATCTCCCGACAATTTAGCAGATGTGAAGAACAGTGAAGAATAGAATAAAAACATTGTACACAGTGAACACAGGATCATTTAAGATAAAAACACAGTGCAGAACACAGTGCAGAATAGATTACAGATGTTCGGCACATCTGCTTACTTGTCGGAAGATACGCGCGGAACGTTGCGCCCAAAATAGCATGTGAAGAACAATATATATGTGTGAAGAACACATTGCAGATGTTTAAATACATCTGCAATGTGTTCTACACACATATATATTGTTCTTCACATGCTATTTTGTTCGCACCGTTCCGCGCGTATCTCCCGACAAGTAAGCAGATGTGCCGAACATCTGTAATCTATTCTGCACTGTGTTCTGCACTGTGTTTTTATCTTAAATGATCCTGTGTTCACTGTGTTCACTGTGTACAATGTTTTTATTCTATTCTTCACTGTTCTTCATTGTGTTTTTTTAATTAAATGCTCGATCGCGAGCAGGGGAAATAATGTTATTCTGGTCACCTAGCAACCCTTACGTTTAAAACGCATTGCACTCGCATTGCACTTGCAATGATTGCGAGTGCAATGCGTTCTTGATGCATCTCCATAGACTTGAATGGGGCGTGAAAAACGCGCGTGACCCGCAAAAATAGAGCATGCTGCGATTTTGACGCGCGTGCAAACGAACGCAAGCACGCGCGTTAAAAACCACGCTAATGGAGAAAGACCCATTGAATACAATGGGACAGAGTGCAATGCGAGTTCTGAGCGTCAAATGCACGCGCAGAACTCGCGCGTGAAAAACGCCAGTGGAGAAGGGGCCTAACACTGAAGTCAAGTTCTTGCTACCACTGAACACCTACACGCTTGTGATTGACATCATGCTCCAGACTTCAGGAGATCTGATCAATGATGTCCCTGGATGGAGGACATTACAGTGAAGGGGTCGTTCTAAAGGCTGGAAAACTTGACCTCTTTGTTAAACTCTCCACCTCCTTGACTTCTTAACACTAATTTCCATTTCACTTCAAAGTTGATTTTCTAGAAGATGCCACCAAACCATGAGAGCAACATGACATAGAAGATACTCATACTGCCAGTGGTTTATCAGGCTAATTTCTGTTGACCAGTTCCCTTTAAATATGGAGTATCTTGGAATCTCCTCCCCAAATATCAGGTGGCTGGCAGGCTGGTCCCACCAAAACCAGCTAGTCCAGCCAACAATGTCCAACTTGGAAGAAGAAGAAAAAAAAAAAAGTCATTTTTTTTCTGTGAACATCTAGATAAGTTACATACATTCGTGTAAATGGCAATAATAATAATTATTTATATAGCGCACACTGATTACGCAGTGCTGCACAAAGCATGCCGAATTGGTCCTTTACCTCCTTTATCTTTTTAGAAGGTTTGAGTGGACCTACTATGGGTACAGCTATATTAAGAGTCCAGGCAGTCCACAGCAACCTTAGGCCTCATGCACAGAGCAGTATATAGCAGGTGAGCACAGTATTTGGCAACGCTACAGAATAAATAGCAGGTCCTATTCCCGCATATACTGCAGTAGTACCACTCGGCTCCAATGCAGATTGGAGGGGCGAGGAGGACAAAATGGACGTAAACTTCCCAGTTTGTGTGCATGAGTCTTTACTGTAAAACAATAATAGTAGTGACAGTAATAAAAGGATATTAATAAGTCATACATTAATAAGGTCATACCCACATTTCTACTCGAGAAGCTAAGATAATAAAATGACTAGCGAATAAGATGGCTTTTTCACATAGTTCATGTCCGGTTACACCTCTGATAAATGCTAAAACTGGGGTCAACAGTTGTTGGCATCTATCACTGATAGGAGGGTCTCTTCAAGACCCTCTCAAAGCTGTAATTTATAGGGAAAACCAGCAGCAATTTAACAGAACATTCCTTTAGTTGCAGCCATTGCTAATCTGGAAGCTATTTTGGCCTCAAATTTTGGGTAAATAGTATTTCTCAAGCAGATTTCCATGTTGCATTCTGGCCTCCTAAAAAGGGAATGTCTGACTTGAGGCTTCTTACATAAAGACCCCATTAAGGGAGGTCTTTATGTAACAAGCCTCAAGCCAGCGTGAAAGTAATTTTTCATTGCACAGGATGCACACACCCTTAGTTAACCCTATTTTTTTTAATTTTTTTTTCTAAATTTCAGAAAAACTGGTCACAATTTCTTACTGGTCTTTCCCCTCCTGCCTCTACTTTCTACGTCCATATCTCCCTTAGCAACATTCACCTGGTCTGCAAAATCTTCCTTTTAGTAGTTGGTACCTATGAGGCTGGTTGCCCACAAGGGAATTCAGTCCAAGCAAGTATTCCTGTGCAAAGGAAGGATTTCCCAGCCTAAAACTGCAAAACACTGGACCGAGGATAGAGGTTTGGGCCTGTTGCACAGAGCAAGGTCCTCAGACTGTAGTAGTTGGGCAGGGGGGGGGGGCGTACCGACCTTAGGACCGAAAAGGTCACCAATTTAGTCACATTATAGAGTAAAGAATTCAGATAAATCCCATCTGCTTACTGCAACTGTAGGTTTAGCATCGGCTACAGAAAGTGGTGGTAGAGATCGGCTATTTTTACAGGTTTCTGGCGTCTGATATGCTGCAGACTTTCCACAGAGATTCAGTATTGCGAGTGCCTGGCCCTACAGAGGAAATATATAGGAACACATAAAATGGCCTATTTCTCAGTTCCTGGTCTGGTGGTTGGGATTTGTGGGTTAATGGGGTATCCCCATTTAATTTTTCCATCATATTATGTCCCATTTTTACCTCATATTGAGTGGAAGCTAAAGGTTACAGCCGTGGGGAAAGATCATACTGTGTAGGTATCATCCCTGGGGCAAATGTAGCAGACGGCTGCGGAGGCTCCATCATGGGGGAGCCTTTTACACTGGCGATGCTGCTATAGACACTGTTATACAGCAGTACCTGGAGTATACAGGTCCGGCCAAGTAGTGCTACCAAGTCACAGTGATGACCCTATTGCAATACACTCAAATACAGAGGCTTTTTACCAACCCCAAACCAGCCGTTGAACTAGGGATACCCCATTTTTTTGCCGAAGCGTGCATGCATTTTTTTTTTCCCTTTACGAGACATGTGACATTTTCATTCAATAAAACCATCATTACAACATTTCAAGCCAAGTGTGTGACAATTCTCCTCGTGTGCTGTAGGTCATATCTTACATTTATTTCAGTATGGAAATACATAGACTTTCTCTCCATTCAATATAGAAGCATCGACTACAAGTAAATGAAATTAAATATACTAGCTCGTTAGAATTTCTTTCAGAAGTGAAGATATGTCAACCATTCTTTACTAGGAAAAAAAATAAAATAACGGCAAGTAACACAATCGTCATATAGGGTTCATCGTGGACATACAGGATTAGCATAGAAATACATTTCTACCGGGAGGATGACCCCAAGGTTACATTAGTTGTAGCTAGGAAGCAGCTTTGGAAAGATAGGACGACTACTGCCATATTCTCAGGCGCAGAGACTGGATGTGAATACGATTGCCTGTAATACATTATCAGGTTATTTCTCTATACTATAACAAATGAGAAAAAAAAAAAAAAAAAAACGAAAGAAAAGAAAAGGAGGCACTTAAATCACAAAATGGGCTGCGGGATCTACAAGTGGACTTCAATGCGAGAGGCTGCGACCGAGAGATAGAGGCAAAATCATATAGAAAGGTGCCCAGCGCCACAAGCCTAATGAGAAGGAGGAGGTCTGGACTCCATGAGAGCACCTGCTCAGGTCTGCAGACACCCAGGAGTATGTGGGGCAGTACAGTAGACACCCTTGTAGGGGCAATGATGCTGGGTTCACACACCACATCTTACACATCAAAGAGACTTCAATTCTTTGCCCTCATCTTGTCAATTTAAAGGAATCCTACCTTCAAAATTAAGCATGATCATTTAGGTAACATTTTAAAAAGAATATTATTATTCTGAATTACACTTTTGTTTTAGGAAATTTGGTTAAAAGTTTAGTTAAAAAGTTAGAGAAACCTACCGTCGCCATCAATCATGATCGCACATATTCATAGATCCAGGACCAATTTGACATGCTTTGTGCAGCGCTGCGTGATGTGTGCGCTATATAAGAATTATTATTATCCAGCCACCCTGAATGTGAGGATCTTCTTATATGTGTTATCCATGGCATCCTTCCTTCTAAAATCAGCTTTTAAAATTATTAGAATTATCTACCAGAAACCCTCTGTGCTATAGCATTTAAAGGATGTCACACCGTCTCACCCCCCCCCCCCTCTTCCTTCTATAAACACGCTGCAGCAGCACACAATGGAAAGGGAAAGTGCGGAAGAAGCAGGGGGAAGAGTGAGTGTAACAGCCTGTGACGCTACAGCATGGCCCTTATGGTTCTTTAGCATAATTTTAAAAGTCAATATTAGAGGGGAGGAAGCCATGGATAACAAATATCTGATGATTACCAGTCACAGCCCCGGTTTATCATGCTTGATTGTGATGGTAGGTTTCCTCTCAGGTTTAACTAAAGATTTAATCAAGTTGCATAAATCAAAAGTAAACTTTGTAATATTCTATATTTTAGAAAAGGGCCGCATAAATCAGCTCTCTCTCATACTCAACACTAACAGCTGATAGATAAGGAGAAGCTGATAAAGTTTCCAATGACTTAACTCCTTAGAGACTAATAGTCTTTTGTACAAGGCTTAATTAATTAGGGAAATTATTCAGAGTTCATCTCTAGCCTACTCTCCTTATCTATTGGCTGTGCAAAGACTTGAGATGACTTCTAGTAAACAGGAAAAAGGAGGAGCAGAAAAAGGCATACAATAGATTACAAAGTTTCATTTTTTTCATTTCTGAAATAAGGAATTGTTGCTAATGTTTAGTTGCAATCAAAAAGCACAACTCTTAAGTTAGACAAGCCATGCATAGGAGGCAAATCCAAAACATAATTTCAATAAAAAGGTCAAAAGCACAAAAACATAATATAGGATGATTGGGTTAAACAGATATTTGGGAACGACCTTTACAAAGCAGGTGGTGACAGCTTCCATTCTCTACACTGTGTTGAAGGAGAGTTCTTGGAATCTGTCACCACGATGAACCTAGTGCGGGCGCTGTATACCCTGCATACGCTTCACGTTTAGTACATAGAGCTTCAGGGGGCCACCCGATAAAACACAAATCTGAAACCTTTGCAAGGGACATCTGGATTTTAAATGGTATTCCAACCCAACAATGGGGAAGCATGTGCATTAGGCTGAAAGCCTATTAGGTACCTTTTTTCTGAAGATTTGTTGTGACTACTTGACCCTTATAGAGATTGCCCTGAAATATAGCAAAGGTCATTGCTCACATGTGGGTACAATACAAACTTTCTGTACACCCAAAATAGAATCTAGAATTCTACAGGGAGTGTTAAAGGAAACCTACCACTTGTAGTGGTAGGTTTCCGATGGAAATACCGGGCACCAGCTCAGGGTGAGCTGGTGCCGGAGCTTATTTTCGTTAGTGTTTTAAACCGCGGTATCGCGGTTTAAAACACTTTTTAAACTTTATAGCCGGCGCAGGGAGGTACGCGCTTGGCGCTTACCGTGCGCGCGGCTACATAGGAAGTGAATGATAGCCGCGCGCATGGTAAGCGCCGAGCGCGTACGTCCCTGCGCCGGCTATAAAGTTTAAAAAGTGTTTTAAACCGCGATACCGCGGTTTAAAACACTAACGAAAATAAGCTCCGGCACCAGCTCACCCTGAGCTGGTGCCCGGTATTTCCATCAGAAACCTGCCACTACAAGTGGTAGGTTTCCTTTAAAGGGATAAAAATGCATCTATGTTGCACTATTGTAGCTGCTGCATGAGCACCATGTCCTCACACTTCTGTGCTCTAAACATTCAGAGTAAGGCTACATTCACACTGCGCAAGGGGGACGTATATACGGCCGATATATGTCCTCCATAGACGGCAATGGGTGCATGGCGCCCTACAGGAGCGGTACCCGGGAAAAAGATAGGACATGTCCTATCTTTACCCGCTGTACAGCACCGTGCGCCATACATCCCTATGGAGAGGGGCAGGGTTTTGCAGCGCTCACCTCTTCCTCCTCTACCCGCGCTCTGCCCTAACTGCAGTGTGAATATATCCTAGATGTTGTAACATTGCAGCAAGCACCTTGGCCCTCCCCAGCCTAGAGAACAGCTGTGTAAAGACACCCCCTCCCCCCCCATGGACTTAACAAGCTACAAACACATTTTCCACAGTGCTGCTGCTACTAAACCAAAGGAATGGTTACACAGACCTCCAGGGTTGCCACCTTACACAGGCTACAGCATTGAATGGTAAAGACTTCTGACAGATTCTCTTTTTAAAGACAGAAGGGAAGCAAAAGAATAGAGACAGCACCACATCCATCACTATATAAATTAGAATAATACTAGCAGAAACAAGAGGCACCAAAAAAATATGATGTGTGAACCCAGGCAAAAGGGAGGCTCATCGTTCTTATACAGAGAATTTCACATGTGCACAATCATAATTCAACAAATCTAAACAGTAAAACAAAAGGGGCGCCTATGGCGACACAGCGATCAGACTGCTTGCCCCATAGTGACGTCACTAGAAAAGTTCGAGACAACTCTTCTTTGAGCTCCTGAATGAAAGGTGGCATGATTTCATTTTAATTTTCCAGCAGCTAACAAAAAAAACACAATTAAAAAAAAAAAAAAATTGTAAAATAAATGAAGCCATAATTCACAATCTCATGAACTAACCACTAATAGTTAGTACTAAACCAATAAAAAAAAAAATCATTTGGACACATAGGACCCCCTTGAAAATCACTGGGACTCCTGCGCCGTAGTTAGATTACCAAAAACAAAAAACAGCGTATACTGGATAAAAGCTTTAGGACAGAAAGTGCTTGACAAAAAGTGACAGTTCTCAAGTGTTTGGTGACGAGTACGAGGGCAGATGCTTCGATGAAAACCATTATGTAAAAACAGGAAGGGGGAGAGGGGAAAGAAAAAAAAAAAGTCAATTTTATGTTAAAGTGTTCGAGGATGTGGCCATAAGCAGAAATAAAATGCATTAATTAGGTTTTGTCTTCCACAAAGTAGGCGATTTCCAGAGTCTGCATCATTAGTGTTTTACAGAAGGGTTAACTCCGTCTAATTATTGTTTGTTTCGATTTCTCTCCTGCAAAGACAAAGAAAAAAAAGTTAAATTTGATTAAAAAAAAAAAAAAAAAAACAAAGAACAATTTTTCTTTTGCAGAAGAAATCCATTTAATTCATTGTCAGAAAGGCGCAACCAAAATGAGAACATAGGGAGTCCAGAGGAGAACTCCATCAGGTTACAACGTATTCCCCAACCTCCAGGTAGAAGAGATGTGTGAGAGGACAATCATTGTAACACACGCAATGGTTTAGGATACATTCCCCCGAGCGCTGCTCACCCCTGCCCCTCTCCATAGCAATGTATGGAGCACAGTGCCGTATTCCAGGAAAAGATGGGGCATATCCTATCTTTCTCCCAGCTACAGGATGGTGCTGCATCTTATTGCTCCCGCACGGTGCCGCGCGCCCATTGCCATCTATAGGGGACGTATATACGTCAGCTGTATATATTAGTCATCTGAAAAGACCGATCCGATAGTAACCTCCCCTCCAGGACAGGGAGATCGGCGTCTATGGCTCTGCAGCTGCACATCTATCTCAGTGCATACACCATACATGGAGCCACCTGCTGGTAAAAGTGTATATGGCACAACTTTGACAAACAAACTCAATTCCAATACATGGCAAGGAGACTGGTGTAAGCACTAACATCATTCAGGAAACTATTTTCCACATTTATCCTAGTAGAGTCACATACACTACATAAAGTGCTTAAGGTTTAGGCAGAGGACATAAATGTGTGAGAGGGTTGTATCCTCTAGGACCCTGAGGGAATGACAAAATAAGAGAAAGTAAGTCTCCAGGGGCTGCGCCCTACTGAATAGATGCCGGAGGGTTAATAAAAAAATAAATTAACTCTAAGGCTCATTCTCATCTAATTTTTATGACCATTGTTGGGGTATATCAGCAGCCTTTCTGACGTGTGTACAATAGAGAATGCAAAGTGTCCCACTGTATGAGAATATAATAAGGCGATTTGCTGCGGCCGGTGTTCAGGGACTCTCCGTATGTGGACATTACCGGGACAACACCTGAGATCTACATTTAGCAGAGGATGGGGATGGATGCCACACAACTCAGTCTTCTATAGGCTAAACATATGTATTATTAAAGGACACCTGTCATCAGGTCTGTGTCACTAGTCCTGTCACCTCTACCTGTTGGAGCAGCTCACAAGCCTTTATCTAGTTATTTCATACATTAATCATTATAAAATCATATTTGTTTTATTATGTAAATGAGGCTGGTCACATGGTCAGAGGCAGTGATGTCACCCCTGTTACCCCTCCCCTCTCCTCCCCCTGCTCAGGTCTGTGTGTAATGTATAGTAAAGCATTGCTGGTGTGTGTGCTGCATCTGCTGACATGCTGCATCCTCCTAATACACAGACTTCAGCCACACAAGTACCTGACATGTTCTGCTATAACATGGCTGCCTGGAGCTGTTGCATCTCTCCTATACACACACAGGCTGCAGGGGGCGCCAGCACCAGGAAGCACATCATTAAACAGCCTCACATCATTATACAGGCTGTCAGTCATGCACTGGGGGTGTGGCTGTGCCTCCCACTCATGAATAAGCTGGACAGCTTGAATATGCTAATGACTCATTGGACATTTCACAGGTCATTTGCATACAGCTTTAGGACCTCATTGCTTAGGTTTACAGGCATGTAGAGCAGTGGTTCTCAACCTGTGGGTCGGGACCCCAGCGGGGGTCGAACGACCAAAACCGGGGGTCGCCTAAAGCCATCAGAGCCGCAATTTTACTGTGTTTTTACTGCGAGTTGCATGGTTTGGGGTCACCACAGCATGAGGAACTGTATTGCGGGGTCACAGCATTAGAAAGGTTGAGAACCACTGATGTAGAGGGACAATGAAGGGATAGAGGCAATGCTCTCTAATGTCAGTTTATGAAAATATATTTAGTTTAGGGGGGTTATTTTGCCTGACTGGTTCTCTTTAAGGATAATGGTGTAGTCTACTATGCTTTATCATCCGGCTTTACGGCTACAAATACTGAGCAGGTGAAGAGGGAAGGATACTCTTGTCCTACATCTGACAGCAGTGAGTACATGCTATAAGTCCTGTACTCACCACTGTCAGATGCTGTTCTGCTCTGGGTCCTAACGTCGGATCGTACAAACAGCTTCCTGGGAGCGGTGAGTACAGTACTTATAAAAAAGGACCATACACTGGCATATTCATGGCGTCAGGACACAGATCTGCCCCAGGACAGAAGAGTATTGGGGTTATTAGTCCTGGGCCTCACCTGCAGCATCACTTGCCTATGCTGGGCCTCACCTGCAGCATCACTTGCCTATGCTGGGCCTCACCTGCAGCATCACTTGCCTATGCTGGGCCTCACCTGCAGCATCACTTGCCTATGCTGGGCCTCACCTGCAGCATCACTTGCCTATGCTGGGCCTCACCTGCAGCATCACTTGCCTATGCTGGGCCTCACCTGCAGCATCACTTGCCTATGCTGGGCCTCACCTGCAGCATCACTTGCCTATGCTGGGCCTCACCTGCAGCATCACTTGCCTATGCTGGGCCTCACCTGCAGCATCACTTGCCTATGCTGGGCCTCACCTGCAGCATCACTTGCCTATGCTGGGCCTCACCTGCAGCATCACTTGCCTATGCTGGGCCTCACCTGCAGCATCACTTGCCTATGCTGGGCCTCACCTGCAGCATCACTTGCCTATGCTGGGCCTCACCTGCAGCATCACTTGCCTATGCTGGGCCTCACCTGCAGCATCACTTGCCTATGCTGGGCCTCACCTGCAGCATCACTTGCCTATGCTGGGCCTCACCTGCAGCATCACTTGCCTATGCTGGGCCTCACCTGCAGCATCACTTGCCTATGCTGGGCCTCACCTGCAGCATCACTTGCCTATGCTGGGCCTCACCTGCAGCATCACTTGCCTATGCTGGGCCTCACCTGCAGCATCACTTGCCTATGCTGGGCCTCACCTGCAGCATCACTTGCCTATGCTGGGCCTCACCTGCAGCATCACTTGCCTATGCTGGGCCTCACCTGCAGCATCACTTGCCTATGCTGGGCCTCACCTGCAGCATCACTTGCCTATGCTGGGCCTCACCTGCAGCATCACTTGCCTATGCTGGGCCTCACCTGCAGCATCACTTGCCTATGCTGGGCCTCACCTGCAGCATCACTTGCCTATGCTGGGCCTCACCTGCAGCATCACTTGCCTATGCTGGGCCTCACCTGCAGCATCACTTGCCTATGCTGGGCCTCACCTGCAGCATCACTTGCCTATGCTGGGCCTCACCTGCAGCATCACTTGCCTATGCTGGGCCTCACCTGCAGCATCACTTGCCTATGCTGGGCCTCACCTGCAGCATCACTTGCCTATGCTGGGCCTCACCTGCAGCATCACTTGCCTATGCTGGGCCTCACCTGCAGCATCACTTGCCTATGCTGGGCCTCACCTGCAGCATCACTTGCCTATGCTGGGCCTCACCTGCAGCATCACTTGCCTATGCTGGGCCTCACCTGCAGCATCACTTGCCTATGCTGGGCCTCACCTGCAGCATCACTTGCCTATGCTGGGCCTCACCTGCAGCATCACTTGCCTATGCTGGGCCTCACCTGCAGCATCACTTGCCTATGCTGGGCCTCACCTGCAGCATCACTTGCCTATGCTGGGCCTCACCTGCAGCATCACTTGCCTATGCTGGGCCTCACCTGCAGCATCACTTGCCTATGCTGGGCCTCACCTGCAGCATCACTTGCCTATGCTGGGCCTCACCTGCAGCATCACTTGCCTATGCTGGGCCTCACCTGCAGCATCACTTGCCTATGCTGGGCCTCACCTGCAGCATCACTTGCCTATGCTGGGCCTCACCTGCAGCATCACTTGCCTATGCTGGGCCTCACCTGCAGCATCACTTGCCTATGCTGGGCCTCACCTGCAGCATCACTTGCCTATGCTGGGCCTCACCTGCAGCATCACTTGCCTATGCTGGGCCTCACCTGCAGCATCACTTGCCTATGCTGGGCCTCACCTGCAGCATCACTTGCCTATGCTGGGCCTCACCTGCAGCATCACTTGCCTATGCTGGGCCTCACCTGCAGCATCACTTGCCTATGCTGGGCCTCACCTGCAGCATCACTTGCCTATGCTGGGCCTCACCTGCAGCATCACTTGCCTATGCTGGGCCTCACCTGCAGCATCACTTGCCTATGCTGGGCCTCACCTGCAGCATCACTTGCCTATGCTGGGCCTCACCTGCAGCATCACTTGCCTATGCTGGGCCTCACCTGCAGCATCACTTGCCTATGCTGGGCCTCACCTGCAGCATCACTTGCCTATGCTGGGCCTCACCTGCAGCATCACTTGCCTATGCTGGGCCTCACCTGCAGCATCACTTGCCTATGCTGGGCCTCACCTGCAGCATCACTTGCCTATGCTGGGCCTCACCTGCAGCATCACTTGCCTATGCTGGGCCTCACCTGCAGCATCACTTGCCTATGCTGGGCCTCACCTGCAGCATCACTTGCCTATGCTGGGCCTCACCTGCAGCATCACTTGCCTATGCTGGGCCTCACCTGCAGCATCACTTGCCTATGCTGGGCCTCACCTGCAGCATCACTTGCCTATGCTGGGCCTCACCTGCAGCATCACTTGCCTATGCTGGGCCTCACCTGCAGCATCACTTGCCTATGTTGTGCCTCACCTGCAGCATCACTTGCCTATGCTGGGCCTCACCTGCAGTATCACTTGCCGAGGTGGATCTTCATTCTTATTATTTGTCTGCCCTGGGGTCTCTATTATTCATAGTCAGCTTTAGCCCTGTATTTATTGTCTGGTCTGTATTATAGTTTTTGTATAATTGCAAGAATTGTTTTTTGGGGAGGATTTTATTACTGTACTGTGGGATTTGTAGTATTTGGGGTGACACCTGTACTGTATTGTGCTTGTTGTTTTGGGCCCCTTGAAGTTTAGCAGTATGACAATGTGGCCCTCAGACTGAGGTTGCTGACCTATCCCACTGAGGCTGCACAGCCCTGTGCCTGTGATACTCAATGATGATAGGGGGTAGGGGTATGTAGTAGGCTACATTCACACGGCCGTATGAAAACGTCCGTATCCATACCGTTTTTTTACGGGTTACATACGGCCACATTCATTTCAATGGACAATACGTCCAACCATTTATATTGCCGTTTTTGACACTGTAGCGTACTGTATAAAAATATAGAGCATGTCCTATTTTCTCCCGTATTTCAGTTCCGTAAGCCCTAGAAGTCTATGGGGATGTATAAAATACGGGTTACATACGTGCTGCATACAGATGAAAAACATCATGTAAATACGGGCTCATACGGCACAGAAATACGGGATTGGAGAAATCATATGGCCGTGTGAATGTAGCCTAAGGGTGTACAGTCCTGTACCATGATGCTGATGTAGACAATCTGTGCGGAGTCTCTTGGTACATCCAGCATGATGTGCGGAGTAACGTCAGGAGCTAGCAGACACAGCGCCATTTCTTGATAAATTGCCCCCATAGCAGTCAGTGTACTGGTTCTGGTGCATTGTGTGTGGACTTGCTGCAATTGCCATCTGGAAACCCCTGAGCGTCTCTCTACAAAGTTTTACAGGAAATACTAGAAATGAAGCCGTATGTACAGTAAGCTACATATACTGTGGGGACTCCACCAAGATCTGAGGAACTGCAGAACAGGGAGCAAGCAAACATAGGGGTGATAATACCCTATAAAAAGAACACACACACACAATTTCCCTTGGAGGACCACGCATGATCTGTAGGACCAAAGACCTGAGTACCCTCAAAGTTTACTACATCTTCAAATCCTAATCCTGACAGACCGAACACAGAAGGGGTGAGGGGGTGTCATTTTTGATACCAAAAGACATGTGCCATTCTACAGGCTGCTAGTAGCGTTTAGCAAGGGAATGCTTTCAATAAATGTGCGGGGGCATCAGCAGAACAAGGACCATATCATCAGGGAAATCACATCACCTGATATTTGGCGTTTTTACATCTCTGAGGGCTATCCCTGACACAAATGGTTTTTTGGGTCAGACGAATTGAACTTGCACTCTAGAAGTGCAATCCACTGTCTCCAAAAGGTTTGCCATCACTGGCCTAGGGGATAGGATTACAGAGTGCCCAAGCTACAACCTAAATCCACTTATATGTTGCAAAATGTCAACATGATCTTCACAGAGATCTCTCTATACATCTCTACACTATCCTTATTTTTAAACCATACAACACAGTTAAACTGAATTAATAAAAATGTACAAGACAAAATAAATTATATATTAACATTACCAGGAAAACTTTTACAATACATATAGTAGCCTGGTCATAAAACCCAAAGCTCTCCCCGCAAAACGCTGCTCGATTGTTACTGATTGCAAGTGTTTCAATGCTTGAGCCCCATGTGTTTGCATTGCATTTCTAAGCGCAATGTAAACCACACTCTAAACATTTTGAATTAAGTTAAGACTTTTTCTTGAAAATATTGTATGAAAATGGAGTACAGGCAGTCCCCTACTTAAGAACACTCGACTTACATACGACCCCTAGTTACAAACGGACCTCTGGATGTTGGTAATTTATTGTACTTTAGCCCTAGGCTACAATGATAAGCTGTAACAGTTATCACAGGTGTCTGTAATGAAGCTTTAGTGTTAATCCTGGTTCTTATGATAACCCTACATTTTTAAAATCCAATTGTCACAGAGACCAAAAAAGTTCTGGCTGGGATTACAATGCTAAAATATACAGTTCTGACTGACATACAAATTCAAATAAGAACAAACCTACAGACCTTATCTTGTATGTAACCCGGGGACTGCCTGTTTTGTGATATTTCTCCAGATATTCTATCTCACTCAAAATTCTGGTATCGGTGCAACATTTTCTAAAGTATAAGGATACTGTAATAATCAGACTGAAAACATAAGATTTCATATGATCCAGGGAAACCTGGGGAACCTGGAGCACAGATTATAAAATGATACAAATACACTTTAAGCTACTTAGAAAAGAAATCTCTAACAGATTCTCCTATGTTACTGTAGAAAAATGTAGCAAAATACAACTAAAAGAAAAAGTGCCTAGAAAGAAAAACAAAAACAAAAACACTCTAAACGTTTAGTATCAACAAGCAATAACATGCCATAGTATTACCATGCAACCATAGCTAAAAATAACTAAACTATAAAAGGATCAGAGATCCTTTCCCAAATACAAGGGGAACAGAGTGTGATCCTATGTATAGAGCAGTGCCATTTATATTCCTAAACTGGATATTCAGAGCAGAAGTCACACATAGAGTATGACTCACTACCCTGCATTACTAGATCACTCAGACTGGAACTAGATGACCTCTGGATGTCACATATCTAACAGGCATTGTCCAAGGGAACCCTTCTCCTGTGTACAATGTATGGACTAAAGGTGCCCAATGGTGCAAGGAATTATTCCAGGTTTTGATTCCTATGGGTTATTAGTTACAGAATTTATAATTATGTGAAGCAGGTTCTATGCCATCTTCAGTTTAGCCTCTCCCTTCAGTAGCCGTCTCCCCTGGCTGTAATGTCAGAGACCATAACTGGTTTACACTAGAAACGGGAGGGATTCTAACTGCTGGCGGGGATGGGCTAATGCTCCCTGCTTACTCGGGAGGGAGGAGGTCATGTGATGCTCTCTGTGTGTAGCTAGCAGGAGAGCCTCGTGTCTTCCGCTGTGTGAGTGTAGGAGTCTCTTGACTAGTGAGGTAGAAGGACTCCTCTGTTCCCCATCAGTTCTTCCATCCCAATCTGTGATTCTGCAGAACTTTCTTGTCTCTCTTTGGACCTCAAGCTTTTATCATAGACTTTTCATCTCTCCCCCACCCTCCTCTTTCTCTGGACACCATCATCCCACCAGGGATTCTGTTAACCCTTAGAGCTCACACAGCAGACTACACACTCCATGTATGTAACCATTCCACTGCTGGTTTCAACTACTAATTACCTGTTCAGTGCAGATGTGTGATGAAAGTATGATGAAAGCTGCCAGGGGGTCACTATATAAACCCTGTATACAGAGCTCAGTGGATTTAATTGTTGGAATTTGCGGATTTACTGACTTGATGGACTTGCTAAATTACTTTAGTTATTTCTGACTGGAATTACTTGATATGAGAACACAAAGTCATGGGAAGTGAAGGCAGCTTATAGCTAACACCGCTGTAGGGCAATGATAGGAAGAGGTTAGTCTCAGCCGAGGAAGATTTCTGAAAACAGCTTCAGAAGATAAACATGCCATAGCTCTGGAAAGCAAAAGGCGAGTCACACGATATGAGAATTGTTCCATTTTTTTTTTTTTTTTTTTTAAAGGAAGGGGGGGGGGGGGGGGAAATCACATATAAAATTTGGTAAAAATCATTACGAAATCGAAGTTACCTTTGAGGTTGCCTGCACATAATAACGTGCTGCCCGTGGAAATGGGCCTGTATGTTGGTCCAATCCCACAGACTGTACATCACAGGAAGGTAGTCCTTGCATTATACCAAAATATGACGCAAAGAACTTCCTGTACTGCTAGCAGAACATCCCATTTCTACTGACAGAACTGCAGCACTGGCACTGTTATAGTTAATACAGTGCCAGTTTGTAGTCCTGCCTGTGAAGGTAACCTAAAAAAGGACTATACTATGTTCTTAGCTTTATACTTGTACCACCATATGTGCATTACAAGCTTAATGTCCCTGTTCCATAAAGAGCAGCAGCATTAGGACTGGAGCAGAGTTATCAGATCTCTATTATTGCTACTTTACACTTCTCTTTTGCAAAGGACATTAAAAAGGACTCAAATTTTCTGAAATGGGTTGGTTTTTGCAGCAAAGATCCTCTGCTGCCACCCGCAGATGAAAGGGTTGAATTTCGCAAAGGAATCTGCAGCTTCAGAACTAATGGTGCAATTTTTTTTTAAACGATTTTAAATGTTTTCCCTTGTGACAAAGCAGAGGATCTTCACCACAAACCATTAAACATTTGCAGTGCACGTCTGTGGATTTTATATCCTGTGGAAAGGATTGGAGAAAAAGCCATCCACTATGCTGAAACTTAATTACCATTTAGGGAACTTGTGGTCACTACCTGGTTAAGTCCAGCCTTGCCCCATCTTTAGGGGGTTAAAATGGATTCAATGCACATCAGAAATGTATCATAAAGCAAAACATGAAAAACTTTTGAGCCCTTACCCTACGCATGGCTTCCTCCTCTTCTTGACGCTTCTCGTAATGTGCAAAGTCATCAAAGATAGAGGTTGTATGCTTGAAAGTCGCAATTATTTTAAGGACTTGCTTGGCTTTTTCTAGGGGTACCTCTTGAGTGTCCCTTGAGTTGGTAACAGGTTTATTATCGTTGTTTTCCAAACGGATGTGTCGCAGTTGGTTATTGGGAACGTCTTTGACAAAGACCCATTTGACTTCAAACTTTCCCTTCCACTTGTCTTGCGACCAGACTCCAGCGTACGCGTTATAGTCTACAACAGACTTCATCTCCGCAACACCACAAAAATGTCCACTTCCATTTACGCTGAAGAGCAAATAAAGTGGGCCTTTACCATTCAAGGATCGGTAAGCAGCATCCAGACGCTTATTGCCATGTTCAGTACTGCACCAGATTGAGTACTTGATAGAACGGTGAATATCGTCCTCCGAGTAGCTTTTGATTATAAACACGCGCCCGTTTTTCAGACTCCAATCAAAGTCTTTGGGATTGTAGTTGTTTATGGCCTTCAATTTCTCCAGTACAGGGTGAACCTCAACACCAGGTGAGGAGCTAAGAGGCACAACACCTAAGCTAAAGTTCTCATTGCCGGATACATTGTTCTGATTGAATCCTATGCCCCGGTTCCGAGGTGCCACCCAGCGGTTCTGAAGCTGCTGCTGCACCTGGTGCACTGGGCCCTGCTGCTGAGGTCCTTGTTGCTGCTGCGGCTGCTGAAGCTGCTGTTGAGGCAGTTGGTTTTGCACCATGGGTAGAGGTTGAGTTAATGGCTGAGGCTGCTGAATTACAGGCTGAGGAGGCAAAATTGGCTGAACAAGAGGGGCCTTTACCACGGCCCCCTTGTCATCCCAAGTTCCGATATTGATGTTGTGTTTTATAGGCGGTGGAGGAACTGCAGAGCTACCAATACCCACATTGCCCTTAGGTTTAAGTTTGGGCTGAGGTTTTGCTGGCTTTCGAGCAATGGCAGCCCAAGAGGTTGGTTTGGGTGCTGAACTGCTAACTGGAGGCACGCTGTTTGCGGCTATACTGGTCATTCCTGCACTAGTCAAGGCGGAGCCAACAGTTTTCGTTACAGCAGCAGTCATGTCCCCGCCAATTTTCAGCCCCGTCATTCCTTGATCTATGCTGCTAATTCCCGGAACTTTGCTTAAAGTATCGCTACCGAAACCAGCTTGGCCGTCAGCAATGGCTCTACCGAGGGAACTAGGTGGGTATCCGTAGCTGCTGCTATATGCAGAACTTTGAGTTGATTGTCCCTGAGATCCACTTGTCCCCCATGTGGAGAAATCTGCATTCCCAGGAAAAAAGTTAAACCCATGCTGGCTTAGGAAAGGAGGAGTGTTCCCCAAAGCGCCAGGCTGACTAAAAACTCCATCGGGTATGTAGTGGTGTTCCCCGTTGCTCATCTGTCCATACAAGTATGGCATAGGTGGGTCTCCCGCAGTTGACCATGCTGCCTCACCAAGGGAGTAAGGAAATCCAATGGATGGAGCATAGTAACTAGGCATGTAAGGGTCTGACATTGGTGGATAGCTATTACTCTACAAACAAAAAAAAAGAAAAAAAAAGAAAGTATTACTTTAATATGTACACAATCAGGAAAATAAGTGCATAGTTATCCATCATTGGGGAAGCAAAAAAAGGTATACATTCTGTACAAAGCGAGACTCTATACTGGGGAAATGACTGCAGAGGTGAGAAATACTAATAGCTGTAGTATATCTGTGGGGAATGGTTTCTGTTAAAAGGGTTGTCCACTTTCATCAAATAATTCAGATGGTTTGTGTGATGAAAAGTTCTACAATTTTCCAATATATTAATCCCGGATTTCAAGATCTCTACTTGTGGTCATTCTATATAACTTTCCTTCTAGTGGATAAACACCGGTCCCTGGTCATGTGATGTCACACAGGTGCATGGCTCAATATATCACAAAGTAATCAGAGCCATGTGATAACCTGTGTGACATCACATGACTAGGGACAGATTTATGACCACTGGAAGTGAACAATGAAGTTTCATATAGAATGACAGACGGCAGAGAAAACTGATACAGAACAGATACAAATACAGAAATTAATACAGAAAGTATTTTGGGAATTTTTTATTACACAATCAATACCAATTATTTGCTGAAAGTGGACAACCCCTTCCCCTACCAGAGCCGGATCACGGTGCATGGGGAGGGCTCGCGGGTTTGCTGCATATTGCAGCAAAGGCTTACCAGTAACACCCGCGATTGCTGCCGGCGGCTTCAAAAACAGTGGCGCATGTAGTTGGTATTGGGTTCCAATAGCCTTTGCTATGCCTTAGTTTATATAATTTTAATTCCCATTACCTAGCTCCCTGCCAGCAGCATTTGGCAAAGTCCCCAGGGAAGAGCGCACTGCTGCCTGTATCAATCTCCTCTCCCCCACACTCATGCAGCTCCTTCCCTACTTCCTGTCATGTGCATTAAGTCAGCAGGGGAGGGGGATGGTGTAGAGGAGAGGAGGAATGCATGAGAAGACATAGGTCTCCCCCTTCTCGGGACTCACCACACGCTGCTGGCAGAGAGCCAGCAAATGTGAATTAAACTTATATAAACAACTGACAAACGCATAGCAAAGGCTATTGGAACCTGATACCATCTACAGATCACATTCCTGGTGTCAGGTTCACTTTAAGTTTTCCCCTATTTACTGGTTATGTGATAACGTAGCGATCAGTGAAGGTCTGATTGTTGGGATTCAATGATCACCAGTAGAGGGCCGTGTTATCCAAAGAAAAAGGACCCCTCTCTCACCACTGGGTGCAGCTGCAGGAATGATGGAAATAGCAGAGCACACCTCACATGGCACGGTTCTGACAACTTCCGCCCGCCTGGCACGGCCACCCGTCCCAGCGCCTGATACTGCGTTGGGAGAAAAGACGGGTGGGTGTGCAAGGCAGGGCACCACTCCGACAGACGGCAGTACAAGAGACCGGGAGCACCAGAGAAGGCAAGTACACATTTTTTGTTTTCGTTTTACAGCCCTCCCCCGCTACATTTTTTTTAAAAAGGTTGAAGTAGGAGGAATGTAAAAATTGTGATATAGGGGCTTCAGAAAAATGAACTTGATTTCTTATTTGCTTATTACATTTAAAGGACATCTACCATCAGTGATGTCAGCCTGAGCCAGTCCCTCTGGCTAATTTACATATTGTTAAAAAGTCTCTTTGTAAATGTGCCGTTTCTTATTGCACTTAAAACAGTTCTCATACACAAAGTGATGAGCATGTAAGTGAAATTGATAGTAGATAGTAGAAGACTAATATTTCCCAGTTTACACCTCTCCTCCTCATTGATGGAGTCCATCCTCATAACATACATTCTACACTTTAAGGTTTTGTGTAATGGATGTTAAATAAAATGGTGTAACGTAACCCGGCCGCTTATTTCTCTGGACTACACGCTCGGTGCACCCGCTTTGGTGTCGGCCGATCTTCCAGCAGATGGTTCCTTTCAGCTCAGCCATTAATTATTCATCTCATCTCAAAAGTCAACAGTAATACAATGGATTTTCACACAAGTACACAGTGAATGAACTCCTGGTTTGTCAGGAACCCAACACGCACATTTGTTTTGTTTTTAGCTCTGACAAGAAGGTGCCTCCGCACTATTTTATAAGCGCATTTGTATAAAACATGATGCAACATCACTTTAGAAGCAACAATGAGAAAGAAGGAATCCGGCCAAGACGTTCAGTGGATAAAACATGCCTGTATTTTAGTAGACATATAAAGCTGATTCTTTATTAAAATGAGTTGTCCAGGTGTGTAAGCTTTTTCTAAAAGGGTTACAACTAAATTTTCTTTACCAACCACAATGTGTCCTACTACTTTCCTGGTGCCACTGCACCAATTTCTAATGCCTCTAGTGCCGCAAGTGACTGCTCAGCCAATCACTTGCCACGGTGGAGCCCCGCCCCTGCCAGTGATTGGCTGAAAGTATTTCCCATGTGTAAGGGGACTTGGAAGTAGAGAGCAAGAGGGACTCAAAAGTCACTGGAATAGTGCAATTAATTTGTCATTTTCCTAATGGGGGACTGATCAGTGGGCTTTAGTAGAAGGGCCGAGCTCTCTCCCTATGCACTTTATTACCTCGAAAATAATTGCAATCTGATAACTTTCACTGCACTGTTCACAAGTCTCGTACCTGATTCGTCTGGCTGGTTAGATATGGCTCAAAGTCGTCATCGTTTACTGCATCTTTCTGATGCATTGAACCGTTCTGTACTGCAACTGAACAGAAAAATTACTGTTAGGTTACAAGTTCACAACAGACCGTATACACATCTACTTGCTATAAAGTACAGGAATCAAATACAAAAGATACTGATATCAGAGGGAAAAATAGTCTTATACTGAATGTGTCTTGGGGATGGGGGAGGGGGGGTGGCCTTGTGTTTCTCTTCAGAAATAAGGAATAGGTCACATGTACATACTGACAATACTCAAGTCTGAGGAGCTGATGAAAGCTGAAAAGATCAGGACACGACCATCTTCATCAGCAACCTATTAGTTCTAGTTGCTCACAGCAACCATTTAGAGCTCAGGTTTACTTTTATAAACAGCTGTGGGGAAATGAAAGAAAGGCTCTGATTGGTTGCTAGGAGCAACTAGAACACTTCTGTTCTCAGACACTGATAAATCTCCCTCACAACCTGTTAAAGGAAACTAACCAACAAAACCTGCTATTCTAGAGTAGTAAAACTATGCCTATGTTGTTCCTTCCAATGCCTGTAAAGTTCCACAGTCCGTTCATAAAATTGACTCACAATCTATTTAAATGCATGCAAGTCCAACCATAGTCTTTCCTTTGAGATGAGTCCAGCATATTCATGTTCTTCCTGCTGAGCCACGCCTCCAGCTTCCCGATTGACAAGTGATGTAGCCTTCAGCTACATCACTTTGCAAATCAGCTCCGCTATCGCATTCTCTCCTTCCTTAGGAATGAAAGACAAGCTTGCTGCCTGTGACTCCTGAAGAGTTTTCTTAAGGGATGGGGGAAAGGGAGAATTGATTTCTCTTTGGCGAGTCACACACAGCCATTGTCTGGGAATGAGGTAGCTGAGCTGGAAGAATATTCATAGATGGTGTGTCAACTTATTGAACAAATTGTGGAACTTTACAGACATAGAGAGGAACAATATAGGGATAGTTGTACTGCTCTATATTATCAGTTCACAGATGCATTTAGTTAGTGTAGGTTAGTTTAACTGACATTAATTCCATGTTGCTGTACAACCATAAAGGGGTTCACATACATTACATTAAAACAAGAACAAATACAAAACTACAGATATCTGAAACAAGTGGAAGGAATTGTAAACAAGTCCCCTGCCCGTGAGGACTAACAATCTATATGGGAGGGTAGCAGAGTAGTGCAGTTATTGTATATGTATTGCAGGCGATGCTGGTGGGTTTTCAGGCTACATTTGCAGGTGGCCATTGTTTGTCCTAACATAATCAGCTAATTTTGCTAAATGAGTAGGTGTACATCTATTCATCCAGACATCTTATACCACTGCTGGACAAGTAAAAAGTTACTACCAATTGAACCAAACAGACTTTAGTGTGTCTAGATGTTATAACTTTTTGAGGATGAATATAAGCTGACATAGACATAAGTGGAGTGAATGTATTCTGCACAACTGAAAGGATTTTACCAGACTTTTCTCCCATTATAGCTAGTATTACTCTCATAACTGGGAAATAAATGATCCCTCTGCACCCCTGTAGCTCAGCCATGTCACCACTCCGCCTCCTAACTTTTCGGTGGCTCTCTGTAAGACAACTGGCCAGATCAGACGTCTCCATACTGAAGCCTCCAGGCCTTCTCCTGTAGTCCCAGGACGTGCCATGCTCAGCACCATGTTATATCCTAAGCTGCCTGGGACTGCAGAGAGAGAGAGAAGATGCAAACTAGGTTGGATTATCAGAGCTCCTCCTGCTCTTGGCCTGTAACTCTACCTGTTCAGGACCTGGAAACAAGCTTCAATGATAATCCAGCCCCTTCCTCAGGACTCCTATACTTTTCAAAGCTGTAGCTAAGCAGAGAGCAATCAGTTTCTGCTTAAATTGCAGTCTTGGCAACTTTCGATAAGTGAAATTTGGGTTGCAAATTGGGCACTGGATGTGTAAAAGGTTTGCCATCAATGGCTTCAGGGCGAAAGGGGTTGTCCACTTTCAGAAAATATTTGATATATAGTTTGTGTAAGGAAAAGTTATACAATTTTCCAATATACTGTATCAGTTCCTTGCAGTTTTCTAGATCTCTGCTTGCTGTTCTTCTATAGGAAGCTTCTATGATAACTTCTCATGCACCTGCATGTCCATCACATAAACCGATTTCTATTCACTGTAGTAAACATAGAAGCTTCCCATAGAGGGACAGCCAGCAGAGATCTAGAAAACCGTGAGAAATGGATACAGACAGAATGTTGGAAAATTGTCATTACACAAAACATATCAAATATTTGCTGAAAGTGAACAACCCCTTTAATTATCTGATGTGCTGCTGGGTGCTCCATTCTCGCTTAAAGGTGTGTTCTGCCTCTCCATTCAATACTATGGGAGTGTCAGAAATTGCAGTCCCTCCCATTCACTGTAAGAGTGCGGGAAATACCTGAATTTCCAGAATTCCCATAACACAATGGAATGACAGCACAAATGTTCAACGTGCCATTCCATCAATTAGTGGGAACGGGACCCCCCCCGATTCTTGCAAGACACCCACAATGCAGACTCTTAACCACCTATTCAAAGGGCGTAAAGAACTAGGTGGCATTAAACAATTGCCAATTTCTTTTTGGATTTTATAGCTCAGGATTTGTACATGTCGAAAGTGGTTGAAACTTTTAGGGTTAAAGGGGTTATCCGGGTTTAAAAATTTTTTTATGGCCGGGCTGGGGAGGGATAGTTAAACATAACAAACATAGACTTACCTCCTCCGGTGCTGCCGATGTCCCGCGCCACGGTCACTTCGATCCGTGCCCCTGTAAACAAACAGGGGCACGGAAGCCGCGCACAGGGAGCTTCCGGTCCGCGTTGTGGATGGCTCATCCCATCCGTCCCTATCTCTCAGCGTTGTAAGCGCTGGGAGATGGTGCGCATGGGAGCATCCGGCCGGCCGGAAGCTCCCTATGCGCCCTTGTACTGAAACCGGCGCACGGAGAAGACGGGCCGCGGCGCGGGACATCGGCAGCACCGG
This sequence comes from Engystomops pustulosus, assembly GCF_040894005.1. NCBI lineage: Eukaryota > Metazoa > Chordata > Amphibia > Anura > Leptodactylidae > Engystomops > Engystomops pustulosus. The sequence goes on from NC_092415.1 coordinate 44,856,924, forward strand.
AGGTGGTAAGTACATGTTTAAATAGCCCTCCCCAGCCGGCCATAAAAATTTTTTTAAACCCAGATAACCCCTTTAATGAATGCTTCCTGGGATGTATAGCATTTCTGAGGTAGTGCCAGGTTTCCTTTAATTTGGGTTCTGGCTAAAGGTACAGTTGTCTTGAACTATAACCAGAAGAAATCGTGTTATCTGGGGACAGAACAACATGTTCAGTCATTCCAGACTATAATATACTCCTGGACTGTGTGTGTACAGAAATAAACACTCCAGATAAAAACCCATTTCATATTTGACCTGCGCCGCCCACGCATGTCTTATTCACACTAAACCTTCTGTAAATACTGTTTTTTATTACAACACCGTTCCAGAACATGAATCAACAAGACACAGAGAACAAAGCTGTAGCAGAAAACCATTACAAAGAGCCACAATCCACCCATAAGTTACACTGTAAAACCCCAAACTGACAAGTAAATACTCAGATTTCTGCACAGAGCTCTTATAAGTAACACCAGCTACAAATCATCCTATTCTACCATCTAACAGTAAAATGCCTAGGAGCAGATTGGGCCATGCAGGGTGGCGATAGTGAGGACTGCATATTTACAGGAAGACAGGGCACCCCATGATAAAGATATCCAGCATGTCCACAAGTCACCAAGCAATACACATAATGCACCCACTTTGGAAAGAGGAAGGACTAAGAAGGTTGGATGGTCCAAAGAAAGAGGCTATGACTAGCAATCATCTGTCCAGCCCATCAAAAAGCATTTCCTAGTGAAACATTTTCCACAGATGGTTTATGAGGATCAGGTGCCTGACTGGCTCTGGCCATGACCGTATGCAGGTGGCCTTAGGTGCCATTCAGATGACCGAATTCTGATCAGCCAAAACTAGGGGTGGAACCTAAACTTAAAAATTATAAAGGAAAGATTTCCTACTTAGATCACTGACCAGATAACACAGGACGGCATATTCCAACTTCATGCACCGCCCCTGCCAGGAGCGGGCTCAGATTCATCTGCCGCCTGCACCCAGAGCATCGGATGCTCCGGCATATTAGTAAATAGTGGGGTTTTTTGCAATGGGATCTAAAATGGATTCAGAAAATGCCACCAGAAAAATAGAAAGCAGCATAAATACTGTCCACAATGATTAAAGGAGTTGTCCACTTTAAGCACATTCCAGAAAAAATGTACATTCTTTGTGTAATGAAAAGTTATACAATTTTCCAGTAGATAACCACCATTCCCTGGTCATGTGATGTCACACAGGTGCACGGCTCGTTATAACACCCGGCTGTGATTACACTGTGCGCTATAACGATATCTGTGTCACCTCTGTCACATGTTTATCTACAGGAAGTAAACAATGAAGCTTCTTATAAAAGGACAGCAGGCAGAGGCCTACAACACCATGGGGAATTGATAGAGAGTATATTGGAAAATTGTATAACTTTTCATTACACAAAGAATATAAATTTTTTTCTGGAATGTGCTTAAAGTGGACAATCCCTTTAAGAGTAAATTCAACGTCAATCTTTACAGGACAACACAGGTTTTCGGAATAACAAACTGTGGTCTGGAGTCATTGATGAAGAAAGGGATTAGATTGTGTAGTGCTGCGTAATCTGTATGTGCGCTATATCAATAAGGGAAATTATTTTTATTATTATTTCCATTTTTGTTATTTTTTTATCATCATTTTTATTATTATCATTATAAACAGGAAAGCACATTACCTAATGAGTATAGATAATGTATTGGTACAGCAAGTAATATTTAGTTAGTTAAAGAGGTTCTCCAGTGACAACAAGTTAGTCCCTATACATTGGATAGGAACCAACTCGCTGACTGGTGGGGTCCCAGTGATGTGACCCCTATGGATCATGAGAATGAGGGTCCATTATACCCCAGTTGTGCCCAAGATGAACAGAACAGCCAGTCATTCGTAGCCATACTCTGCATCATTGACGCTGAACTGTGGAGCTGACACATTGGCGACTAGCAGCTCCATACTGCGGAAGCACATTCTCGTGATCCATGGGGGTCACATAATTAAGACCCCACCTATTGGGCAATTTATCACTGGAGAACCCGTTTAATGTTGCAAAAGCAATATATAAAAGCTGTCTCTCAACATACATGCCACGATGCCCCACAATATCCCTTTAGGTTTCCATAACCAAAAATGTCAATAAAATGATATTGCCAGTAGCTGCAGTCATGTAGTGGAGCATCATGGCAGCTTCTTCGTGTGTGCATAAGATCTCACTGTAGGGTGAGCAGTGTACATTACACATCATCTTCAAATAATTCAGATGACAATATAATTTACAAATTCTTTTTTCACATTTCCCCCCATACCCCCATTCTTTTTAATAACAATACATTTTTATAGGGACATCCAGGCACCAAAGTACCTTGGTCACTAGGGGGTTAAAGCTGTGAGTCAAAAAACAATTTCTAAAACAAAATGTAACATTGACACATAAAGGCAATCTAAAAACCATATGCCAGAAGCCATCATAGTCACGCAGGTGCATTTGTAGAATGATGAGCACTTACCTTTGTTTCCCTGTCCTTTAGGTCTCTGCAACAACGTGGAAAAAGAAAGAAAAAGGTCACTGGAATTAAATACACAGAAAATTCTTTAGAAGTTAGAAAAAAAGACACAGCTACAAAGTATTAACTATATAAAATTGTATATAATCCAGACACTGCACGACTGGAGACAGAGACACATAATCATCAAGCAGAAAATGATTACCAATATCCAACATCTAAATTCTGGAGCATCTTTTCATTTCCCTTTTTAAACACAAGAGTCACTTGTTAATAGGAACGGTCTTGGAACGTATTCAGCCGACCGCATTGCCAAGGACTAGACTTTGAGCATTATTAAGTGATATATGGTACATAAGAGTCCCTGCTTCCCTGCAGTACAACATTGCCACAATGGAAAGCGGAGCAGCAGGAACTCCGATCAGAACACATATCACTGCGATGCTTGGAGCCCAGTCCTCGGCATCGTGATTCACGTGCTGCAGCCCTGACAGTCTAATTGGACAGCAACAGTCTGGAGAAACACTACAGAGGACATAAAAAGGATTGAATCTCTTCATAAAAAGATTTTCCAGGATCCGGTGCTTATTTCCAGTCACTGCAGTCTGCTGTTGGTATACAGAGGCTCCAGTACAGCCCGATAGAGGCCGCAACTGGTCGCCACTGAGCCCCTTTATACAGACAGTGACAGAAGGCCAAGCACAGGGCTGGATCAATGTATTGATCATAGAAAACCTCTTTATGGAGGAACAAAGTATCTAGTGAAGAAACTACATGAAAAATTCTCCTATAGGCAATGGCTGAATGTGCTGAAAGATGTCAAGATTGCGAAGGTCCTTATTTAAATTGCACAACTTAAATTGGGTCATGAGACAGCGGTGCTTAAAATAAAGGATCTATAGGAACCCTTTGTACTATTTTATAAAGCAGAGCGCCAACCACCATATCCACAAGGGCTGAAAATGTGTGAACAGAACTCAAGGAAAGTCCAGTCCATTACATACTGTCTGCACATTGCATAGATAACAGGATAGCTCCCTCTTCAGTACCAGGCACATCCCATACATGTTCAGATGCATAGTAATGCACACAGAACATTTGACAAGTGGGGGTCCGTTGGAGGTCCGGCAGTCCATCCCCCATGAATATTGCACATGACATTTTTACTTCATTCATTCTTGTATTTTTTGAGTCCGTATATTTGAGCTAATGCCAAAGCTATCAGATCTATAATAGGTCCATTTGTATCTGACAGATTTGGGACCGATCCAAGATTTGGATTAGACATACTGAATATGGTAGACAAGTTGCTTAATAACTCCATAACTCCCCAGTCTGATAGGGATTTGTGAAGGATTTATTTTGTGGCAGTCATAAAGACACCATTGATATTGAATGTGTGGTGTGACCAGTGTCCAAGGAAATAGCTAATTTTAGTCTCTTCATCATGTAGACTGGGGGTTTTCTCAGACACTCCCCATTTATAATGGTGTTAATGCTGGGGGGTTCTGAGCTCGTTTAGCCTCTAAGGGACTCAGAATGGCTGAAGAGGGGTAACATAGATGTGAATTAAAACCATCACCATTTTTTGTGCTTTATTGGCATCTAAATCTGTGTATTGCATAGGATCATGTGACAGATTTTTAACTGTCAATAGATAACGATTATTAATAGAGATGACATGTTGCTGGATGGGCTGCAGGGCACGGTTATGTCCAGTTCTAAGGGCGTAAAGCTGCCCGATTGGCCCATCAAGCAACATGTACGGTTTAGGCGAAGCTGCCAAACGGGAATTTAAAGTTCGGGTCCACTCATCTATACCGGTCAACTCTTGAATTACTTGTAATCAAGATAACATCTCCCTTGGTTCACTGCTGAAATTGGCAGCAAATAAACATGACCTAATTCTAGCAGCTTAAAAAAAGTATTTGGGACACAGTATTTTCAGACCTATAGGTAATAAACTGAGCCCTCAGGTAGGGCAGGAAAAATTCTTTCTGGTATCTTATTAAATCTCCCCTAAAAATTCTCTAAAAAGTCATATGCAAATGAGCTGAAGAGAGTCAATTTTTCCTTTTGGGTCACTTATGAGGCCCCCACTCATCCATATCTGCTATTGGAAGGCCAGATTGCAATCCTTGCTTGGATTCAATAATAAAAATAATAACTTTATCTTGATGAGACCGGTCGTATCATAGAGGTTGTCAAGGATCAGAATAATATGACTGCTTTCCTGCAATAAGATTTCTGATATTACCTTCCATCACTTAAAGGATAATAACCGAGTTTAAAACTGATTTCCACTAATTTGACTCGGACCATTTCCGTTATTTGAGCAAGAAATTAGATAATTTTTTTCTGCCTCAAATAACGGAAGCCATTAAAAGTCTATTGAAATCAATGAGCAATTCAACGGAGGCGGTAAACTCCTGTTATTGTTTTAGTGATGAAAGAAAGTGACAGAGGTCCAAATGCACATGTGAAATAGGCCCAAGATGTAGAGGCTAAAAATATAAATATATATCTCAACAGGATTATAAAATTCCACCCTTTAAGGTTGAGTAATGAGGAGCTGTAGAAAAAAATACTATAAAACAGTGAGAGCATTTCAGGAGCCAAAAGGGACCATTCGGCGGCAAGGAATCAATTCCGATATGTATCAGTTGGATTGGCTACCCGCTTCCTGTGTGTTCTGCTGCTCTATGTTACACCAGATTATATAGGGAATAAATTCTATAAATCGGTTTTAACCAAAACTAATTAAAAATGCAACTAGTCCACAACAATTCAAGATTGGCGCAATGAAAGCGGCATCACATGGGGATGGCACCCCCATCACGCATCTGCAGCACATCACTCCCATCACAATGGGACAGGTGGACAACTATGTGGAATTTGAACAACAAACTAATTGTGCATCTAAATCTGGATGAAAATCTACAAATAATCCCTAGATAACCCATGATGATTTAGGATTTCTGCCTGGAGATCGCACACCTACCTGCACTTGCACGATAGGAGGTTGATCTGTGAATGTCCCACTGCTGGGACCCACCATCGAAAAGGGGAATGGACCCCCAGCAATCTGGAGAACGCTATTCCCATTCTTACTAATGGATTTGATTAAACACTAGAAGTGCATCAGAAAATGTGGAAGGCAGGACTCGGCTATCTCAGTGAGAGCGCTGGAGATACCCAAGGGCTGTGATTGGTTGTTTCTCAGACTACTGGATGGAGGGCAGGACTCATGTATGACCTGCTACTCCATCATTTTCTAAAAACAGGACCCCCATTCTCTGGATTTTCTATGGCTCCCAGCAGTTGAACCTTCACTGATCAGCTTGGTATCCCCTTTCCTGTATATATTAGGATAACTTACAAACTTTATACAGTAGACAAATTCCTAAAGAGGTTGAATCTCCTATCCATAGGTAGAAGGATAAATGTCTGATCGCTGGTGGGATGGGGGCAACTGCTGGACTTTGATGGTCACTGGGGCCTGAATGGAGTAGTACTGCCCCATTCACATCTATGGGAGTTCTTGTCAGCAGAAGTTGACCCTATAAACCCCTATTAGTATGTTGTCAAGCAGATTAATATCCTCCAGAACATTTTTTTTAATCATGGTCCAGTGTGGTGGCATCATCCTGAAAATCTACTTTGAAGTGAGATGTAAATTGTTGTATAATGTCATGGAGTTGGAGAGTTTGGCACTGAAGTCCAGCTCTCTCCAGCTCAGAATGCACCCTTTGTTTTGATTGCCATCATTATGCGAGGAGAGCTTGACTTTAGTGCTGAGCTCTCCACCTCCACACTCAACATCTCTCCAATGTTGATTTTAGAAGACTAAACCAGCACCCGGCACTGTGAAAACAACAAGATCTGGAAGGTGTTCCGCTGATTGACTACAGGATGCTTGTGGTTTATTATCTCAATTCCTGCTGCTAGGTTCCCTTTGCATTCAGCATTTTTGTGAATGTTGGGGACCCCCGGTGGTCCAGCACTTACCCCCTTAACCTCCTGGCACAGTAAGTTTAATTAGTGGGAAATCTCCCCCAGCTGTCTGTTCTGATCCTAGCAGTCAGTGATGCCAGGTATCTGCCATGTGTGGCAGAGATGATGGGGGTGGTAGTAGGCCTGGTACATTGTAGCATATGTTCCTCTGTGGATGGGACACACAATGAGACACCCAGGCCTCCTCCTCTTCTGTTACCTGATCCACGCTGGTCGCAGACATTCTCCTGTGGAGCCGGAGATGATGGAGCCGCCGTGTGATCCCTCCCTGTAATCTCTCTCTAGGCGTCCGTACAGACGGGACAAGGTGCGGAGCTGCGGGACGTGCGGTACTAGAGGGCTACGGGCACACACACGGCCGGGACATACGGCTACACAGACATTCGTGCCGCCGAGTATTCCCTACAAGTGCCAGGCGGAGCTACAGAGTAACGTATATGTGTGTATACACCTACAGGACACTAATGGGCGCCGTGTCTGTGTGTGGGGACACAGGGGGAGCGGTGGGGACCGCGGCGGCCTCCTCTGTCTGGCGCTCCTCGCCCCCCGGCTCTGACTCTCGCGCTGGACGGGCTCTCTCTTCTCCACAATGGCGGACGAGGCCTCGCACTCTCACTTCCTCTCCGGAGCTCCCCTGACCTTCCGCCGTGACGTCAATACACAACCACTTCCCTGTCATGTGACCGGCGCCATGTGGGCGGGGCTCCCCTGCAGAACGGGGCTGATCACGTGACGGGACGCCGCTGAGCGTGCACTTACCGTGCTGTGCATTGGCTGTCCCCCAGGATGCATCCACTGACTGTAGGTGTAGGGATTGCTTCCACCTGTAACTATGGTGATGGGATAGGAAGTTGTAGGGAGTTAAAAGGTGATAATAGATCCGTGGGGCCCGGCGCTCTGTACAATAATCTGTACAATAATCATACCGCCCATTATGCCCCGCCCCTTACTCAACCCCACACAGTATAATATAGCCCTTAGTGTCCTTTATTCCCTCCTCTTATAGTTTGCCCCAGGTCCCCTTCTTATTGTGTCTCTCTAGCAGCACCCCCACATATTGTGCCCCCCAGCAGCTCCCCCTCTTATTGTGCCCCTAGAAGCTCCCCCTCTTATTTTGCTCCCCCAGAGTTCCCCCTCTTATTGGGAACAGCATTTGTGAACACCACCTAGCAAACAACGTGCTGCTAATATAACAACAAAAAAATTGTAGCTAAGGGACCAGTTTAAGGCTACATTCACACTGCCGCATGGGGGGGGGGGGGCGATATACGTCCCCCATAGACGGCAATGGGCGCACGGCGCCCTACGGGAGTGTTGCGGCACCGCTCCGTACCCCGTGAAAAGATAGGACATGTTCTATCCTTTCACAGCATACAGCGCCGTGCGCTATACATCCCTATGGAGAGGGGCGGGGGTGAGCAGCGCTTACCTCCTCTCCCTGCGTGCTGCCTTGTGCCCTCTGTGCTACGGTACGGCGGGCAACAGCAGTGTGCATGTAGCCTAATAGTTATCAAAATGCTATATTGCTGCCAGCCACAGAAAACAATGGCCTTGTAGTAAAGTCTCTCTGTATTCATGAGTACAGCACAAACTGCTTATAAATTGTAAAGTCTTGTGAGTAGAGATCTCATTCCTATTGTTCCATCTGTTTGTCAGGTTTCACTGATTCCTGTCTTTGGTAATTTATTAAAAAGTCTAAAGTGGATTGATACATTTTCATCAAATCCAATGAATTTTATGCAATTAAAAGAGTCACATTTTATATACAGTGAGTGTGGAAGGTATTCAGACTACTTAAAATGTTTCACTCTTTGTTTCCATGTAGCCAATTGCTAAGATCAAAACTGTTCTTTTTGCTCATTAGTATACAGTCATGGCCAAAAGTTTTGAGAATGATACAAATGTTAATTTTTACAAAGTCTACTGCATCAGGTTTTGTAATGGCAGTTTGCATATACTCCAGAATGTTATAAAGAGTGATCAGCTTAACAGCAATTAATTGCAAAGTCAATATTTGACTAGAAAATGAACTTTTTCCCCCAAAACACATTTCAACTTCATTGCAGGCCTGCCTTAGGCCGCGGTCACACGATCCGCTAGGCGTCCGTTCATAGCGCGACGCTAGCGCACAGGGGGCGGTCCTCGGCCCGACCGCACATGCGTTAACAGGGAAACGCATGCGATTGATAAGCCGATTGCATGCGTTTCCCTGTTAACGCATGTGCGTTCGGGACGAGGACCGCCCCCTGTGCGCTAGCGTCGCGTTATGAACGGACGCCTAGCGGATCGTGTGACCGCGGCCTTAAAAGGAGCAGCTAACATTCTTTCAGTGATTGCTCCATCAGGTGTGGGTGTTGATGGGGACAGGGCTGGAGATCAATCTGTCATAATTAAGTAGGAATCACACCACTGGACACTTTAAAAGAAGGCTAGTGCTTGGCATCATTGTTTCTCTTCTGTTAACCTTGGTTATCTCTAAAGAAACATGTGCAGTCATCATTGCACTGCACAAAACTGGCCTAACAGGGAAGAGTATCGCAGCTAGAAAGATGGCAACTCAGTCATCAATCTATCGCATCATCAAGGAATTCAAGGAGAGAGGTCCCATTGTTGCCAAAAAGGCTCCAGGGCGCCCTAGAAGGACCAGCAAGCGCCAGGACCGTCTCTTAAAAGTGTTTAAGCTTTGGGATCGGGCTACCAGCAGTGCAGAGCTTGCTCAGGAATGGCAGCAGGCAGTTGTGAGTGCATCTGCACGCACTGTGAGGCAGAGACTCGTGGAGCAAGGCCTGGTGTCAAGGACGGCAGAAAAGAAGCCACTTCTCTCCAGAAAAAACATCAGGGACAGACTGATATTCTGCAAAAGGTACACGGAGTGGACTGCTGAGGACGGGGGTAAAGTCATTCTCTCTGATGAATCCCCTTTCCGATTGGAATGTCTGGAAAACAGCTTGTTGGGAGAAGACAAGGTGAGCGATACCACCAGTCTTGTCTCATGCCAACTGTAAAGCATCCTGCAACCATTCATGTGTGGGGCGGCTTCTCAGCCAAGGGAATCGGCTCTCTCACAGTCTTGCCTAAAAGCACATCCATGAATAAAGAATGGGACCAGAATGTCCTCCAAGACCAACTTCTCCCAACCGTCCAAGAGCAGTTTGGTGATGAACAATGCCTTTTCCAGCATGATGGAGCACCTTCCCATAAAGCAAAGGTGATAACTAAATGGCTCAGGGAACAAAACATAGAGATTTTGGGTCCATGGCCTGGAAACTCCCCAGATCTTAATCCCATTGAGAACTTGTGGTCAATCATCAAGAGACGGGTGGACAAACAAAAACCAACAAATTGTGACAAAATGCAAGCATTGATTGTGCAGGAATGGACGGCTATCAGTCAGGATTTGGTCCAGAAGTTGAGTGAGAGCTGCCGGGGAGAATTGCAGGAGGTCCTGAAGAAGAAGGGTCAGCACTGCAAATATTGACTTGCTGCATTACCTCATTGTAACTGTCAATAAAAGCTTTTGTTACTCATAATATGATTGCACTTGTATTTCTGTATGTGATAAAAACATCTGACAAACACACATAAAAACCAGAGGGCAACAGATCACGTGAAAATATAATATTTGTGTCATTCTCAAAACTTTTGGTCATGACTGTACACTCTGCTCCCCACCCTGACAGAAAAAAAATGAAATTTAGATATTTTTGCTAATTTATTAATCAAGAAAAACTGAAATGTCACATGGTCATAAGTATTCAGCCCCTTTGCTCAGTATTGAGTGGAAGAAGCTTTGGATCTAGTACAGCCATGAGTCTTCTTGGGAATGATGCAAGTTTTTCACACCTGGATTTGGGGATCCTCTGCCTCTTCCTTGTAGATCCTCTCCAGTTCCCTCAAGTTAGATGGTGAATGTTGGTGGAAGTTATTTTCAAGTTTCAAAAGTTCAAATAGGTTTGTCAGGGCTCTGGCTTAGCCAGTCAAAAATGGTCACAGAGTTGTTCTGAAGCCTCTGCTTTGTTATTTTAGTTGTGTGCTTAGGGTCATTGTCTTGTTGGAAGGTGAACCTTTGGCCCAATCTTACGCCCAGAGCACTCTGGAAGAGGTTTTCATTTAGAATATTTCTGCACTTGGCCACATTTTCTTCAATTGCAACAAGTTGTCTTGTTCCAGCAGCTGAAAAACACCCCATAGCATGATACTGACACCACCATGTGTCAATGTTGGGATTGTATTTGGCAGGTGATGAGCAGTATCTGCTTTTCTACACACAATTAAAGAGGTTGTCCAAGGCGGCAAAAAAAAACATTGGTGTTTTTGAGCGGGCTGCTTAAAAAAACCTTACTTACCTCCATGGTCCCTCCCGTTTTTCTGTGTCCCTGTAAACAAGGTAGCCGGTCACGTCCACCCATCCCGCATTATTATACAGCACAGGGAATAGGGATAAACAAACGGGGCAGCTTCCCTGGCCCTGTTTGTTTACAGTGGCACGGACCGGATAGACGGCAGCGGGGATGCCAGAAGGGACTGCCGAGGTAAGTACATGTTTATTTTTTTAAGCAGCCCTCACCCGGCCACCAATTTTTTTTTTTAACGCCTAAAAGTTCAGTCTTCATCTCATCAGACTAGAAAATCTAATCTAGTCTGGGAGTCCATGTGTTTTTTTGTAAACTTTATGCAGGCTTTCATATGTGTTGCACTCCCTGGTCTTTGGTTGGCACACTTGGTCAGATCTGTGCCTTGCCACAATTCTTTCTCTGAGCTCCTTGGGCAGTTCCTTAGACCTCATGATTCTCATGTGCTCTGACCTGCATTTTGAGATGTGAGGTCTTATATCAACAGGTGTGTGCCTTACATAATCAAGTCCAATCGGTTTAATTAAACAAAGCTGGACTCCAATGAAGGACAAGAACATCTCAAGGAAGATCAGAATGAAATGGAAAGCATGCGAGTTGACTATGAGTGTCACATCAAAGGGTTTAGATACTTATGAACATGTGATATTTCAGTTATTCTTGTTTAATAAATTAACTAGGTTATCTAAATTTTTGTTTTTTTCTGTCAAGATGTGTTGCTGCGTGTTCATTAATGAGCACAAAACAGAATTGGCAGCAATGAAACAATGGTAAAAAATGTAAAGGTACCCACTGTAATTTTGTAAGCTTTTTCATTATTCATGAGTGGTGTGTAATACTGTATATAAATCTGTGTGAAAACTGTACAGGAAATAAGTCGCACCAGAGTTTGGATGCAAATAAAGAAAGTTACCAATTGAACTTGTTTATGAAAAAGATAGAAGTCAAACATCAAGGGAACCTGTCTGGTCACTTTGGGACACTGAACAACTGTCACGGGTGCTCCGGTGACTCATATCTCAGGTTGCGGGCTCACCCGCGCTTCTCACCTGTACCTGCTCCTGATCCCGGCCCCCGGGCCATGACCCGGCCTGGGAGACAGGGAAGCGCGCGCCGGCTTCAGAAAATGTAAAGGTCCAGTGCACTGTTAATTGGAGCTAGCCATTTCCCAGAAATCTATTTAAACCTGCCTCTCCCTGCACGCCCTGCCTGATCTTCATGCCTTGTACCAAAGGGAAAGCTTTGTCTCATGCCCTGACTACCCCGGTTCCATTCTTGACTAGGCTTCTCTGCTGCCTGCCTTGACCTATTGCTACGTCCCCGGCTCTGATCCTGTGCTGCCTGTCCTGACCTACTGCCTGTCTCCGACTCTGATTCTGCTCATTGTCACTGTACCTCGTCTTGGCTGCCACCACAGACAAAGTTGCACCTGTGGAACGTCCTAGTGGTACTACACTGCAGCAAGTCCAACCCGCTTTGCGGCAGGCTCTCGTGAGAACCGGTTACCACTTAGATTCCGGTCCCAGGTGTCGGCTTATGTCATAGTCCGTGGTGATCCAGTGGGTCCACTACCCCTGAAGCCTGACAGTAAGATCTGACATGTGACTTAATCTTACCACCATCATGGTCCAGCAGATTGCCGCGCAAGGTGGTCAAGTTACCACCATGTTGCAGCAATTGATGGCAACTCAGCAACAGTGTCAAGCTCCTCCTGCTACTCCAGTTAGCCTGCCTTCCGCTGAACCTAGACTGAGACTATCCATGCCATCTAAATATGATGGGGACCCCAAGTTGTGCAGGGCCTAAACAAGATCACCTTGAAGAACCTCTATCCTTTGCCGTGGATCAGTTCCACCAGAAGAGTCTTCCCTTCCTCGGCTCTATCATCTCTGACAAAGGTCTATAGATGGATCCTGCTAAGTGATCTCGCCCGGTAGGACTGCATGCAATACAGAGATTCCTGGGCTTTTCCAATTATTATGGCAGTTTATTCCACACTTCTCCTCTCTTGTGTCTCCCATTGTGGCACTGTCCAAGAAGAACGCCAATCCCAGACTGTGAAGTCAGCCTTTGCCTCGGCCCCAGTTCTCACACCGCCTGATATGGAGGACCCTTTCCAACTGGAAGTTAAAACTCCTCGTTAAAAGCTGGAGAAGTGCTCACCCTGAAAGGGCCCAAGGGCCGAACTCTCACTTGTGGGACGAGAGCTATTGGCCATAAAACTTGCTTTGGAGGAGTGGCACTATCTTCTGGAAGGAGCTCGTCATCCGGTCTATATCTACGCCAACCCCAAGAATCTCCTATATCTCCAGACTGCACAGCATCTCAATCCTCGACATCCTCGCTAGTCCCTCTTCTTTTCTCAGATCAACTTCTTGTTCCACTTCCGTCCAGCCGAGAAGATTGTCAAGGCAGATGCCCTCTCTCGTACCTCTTATGTTGTTGGGGAAGGACTGGCTCCTCATCATATCGTTCCCCCGGAACGACTAGTTGTTGCTGCTCCTGTGAACCTACGGCAGCTTCCTCCTGGCTAGACCTATGTCCGACCAGCTCTTTGGAAGAGGATACTGACTTGGAGAGGAGATCTGGTGCAGAGATCTGTTGCTCTTACTGTCACAAGTTCTCCTGCGACCCATTTCTCAGGTCGCGGGCTCACACATGTCCCTCTCTACACACTGGTGCAGTGCCCGTGCTTCTCACCTGTCCCCACTCCTGATATCGGTCCTCGGGCCGTGCGCACTCATCCTAGTCTTCAGAAAATTTCCCAGAAATCTATTTAAACCTTCCTCTCCCTGCACACCCTGCCGGATCTTCATGCCTTGTGTCTGAGTGTCTCATGCCCTTTGCTGATATTGTGATTTCCCGTTGTGACCCCGGTTCCGTTCCTGACTAGGCTCCTCTGCTGCCTGCCTTGACCTATTGCTATGTCCCCGACTCTGATCCTGCGCTGACAGTCCTGACCTCCTGCCTGTCCCCGACTACGATTCTACTCTAAGTCACTGTACCTCGCCTTGGCTGCCACCGCGGAACGACCTGAGGGTGGTTGGTGTTGATTATACCCCAGTGCCTAAAGCAAGGGCCATAGAAGCATGGTGGGGTGTGAAATGGCTGGCCGCACAGGCTTCTGAACTCTGAACGATATTCATATGAAGTTTAATGTTGTTTGGCAACTTTCCCTTTTTGGATAGCTTTTTAAAGGCTGTTTTTATAAATAAAAACATAATGAATAAGCTGTCTTTGCCATTCTAAAGGCTGGCCAGTTGTTTTAACTCTTTGAATGCCAGTGTGATGTTAGGTAACCTGGTTGATGCCTGATCGCAGCAGGTGTACGTGTACTTGTTTGTTACTTCTTATGTAGGCCCAATAAATGGCTCTTGCAAATAGCCTTGCTGCTCCTCACCGTAGCATGCTGGAAGCTCAACCCACTTTGTCAACAGGGTGCTGCTCTACGAGGATAAGAATAGCACAAGAGGCTGCATTGTGACTGGCCATAAGTCATAATACATCAAATAGTGTCCTAAGAACCTCACATTATGTATACACGGTCAATGTAGTCTATTAAAAAGGATCAACATAATGTACACCAGTCATGTGGGTTTATGGGTCTGTCCCTATATTAACTTATTAAGTGTGTTGGTGCCACACGTCCCCCAATTGATCGCTATTCAGTCCACAGAGAGGAAGACACACTGTGAAGGAAACCATGATGTTTCAGACACTCCCAGAACGCACATGTTCTGCGAGGTGCAGGAAGTTTTAAGATTTAAAGTTGTCCACACAACTACCGATATGGAACAGCAATAAATCACAACCCTGAATGGCTATAAGACCCCTTTCACTAGCCTCAGTGAAACAGAACCTTATAAACCCAACTAAGCTGCCACCAGTTCTCCTTTAATATAAGCCCGGTCCATAACGGGATTATATAGGGTGAGGAACCAACCCAGTAGCATGTATATAACCGAGAAATGAACGTAGGGTTCGTGTAGTGAGATAAAAGAGCAACACTGGTTAAATTTTAGGGGTCACAAGGGCGCACGCTATGGGTATGATTGGAACCGTTGCCGTCGCTGGTATCAGCGGTGTGCCTCTCCACCGCTATTAACTAAAAGAAGGAGCAATGATAAGGTATACCTGCGCTGGCTGGAAAGAGTGAGTGTATGTGTGTTATAAAAAAAAAAAAAAAAAAGGAATTGTGCAAGGGGGAAAGGACTGGACTTCTTAACACTGCGATTATCTCTAAAAAAGACCAGTTGTCATGTTTTGGTGGAACACTAACCTGTAGCACCACTTCTAGCGGGTTTCCGCGGGTCCAGCCAAATGAATCCAACAGTGTGATTTCTTTGGTCCAGGTTCACACTATAGTCCCCGTTGTAGTCCAAGCAATAGTTGAGCAATAGCGAAGCCCCGGCCGGTAGCTTCGCTAAGTCAGACTAGTAAAAACAGATGTACCGGTGACGTCACCCACAAGGTACGGATGGTCCAGAAGGACAAACAGGAATATCCACCGACGCGTTGTCGAAAGCAACGGCTTTCTTCCTCAGGGTAAGATTCCTGGGTCTGGTGATGATGATGGTGTTTATATAGAATCCGTACTCTATGGTACTAATCCGTTCTTGAGAGATGTTTCAATGTGAGTTGTTGTAATCGTTCCAACATTTAGTCATCTCTGTCTTTGCTTGTTTCACAACTTGAGTTCCTTGCTTCTTGTTTTTATATATATATTTCCTATTACTGCATATGTTTTTGGACCCTGGAATTCTAACTAGTGGGGTCGCTCTTAATTTAGTGTTATTCTTTATTGTTCTAAAAAATACTAATGATAAAATCTATTGTGGGAAAAAACTTTATTACTTCAGTTAAAAAATATATATATCTTCGGACAGGGTGGAGCAAATCTGAACATTGTAAAATATCACAGATTATATATACATCGTACAGTATGTAAGCTGGTTTTAAAAAAAAAAAATAAAAATAAAAAAATATATACATATAAAAAAAATTTAATTTTTTTTTTTTTTTTTTCTCTTTCTAGAAAATCAAAAGGCAAATAGCTCTATTTCGCTATTTAAGCCGTTAGGTACCAGCGTGTCGAGTTCAAAAATCCAACGACTTTCTGCTTGAGACATGTATTTTATAAAGTTGCCACCCCTCCAGTATCGTCTCACCTGTTCTATTCCAAATATGACACTACCTTTGATTTGACCATCATGTTTCTCCTTGTAGTGTCGTGATAGGGGGTGGCCCTCAAGTTGTTTAGTTATATTTCTCAGATGTTCCTTTATCCTTGTCATAAGTTTTCTCTTTGTGCGACCGATATAACAACATATTAATTGTAACACAAAAGGGGTAATTTATTGTATACAATGCCCATGTGGGAAAAAATATATCGGTCGCACAAAGAGAAAACTTATGACAAGGATAAATGTTGGAACGATTACAACAACTCACATTGAAACATCTCTCAAGAACGGATTAGTACCATAGAGTACGGACTCTATATAAACACCATCATCATCACCAGACCCAGGAATCTTACCCTGAGGAAGAAAGCCGTTGCTTTCGACAACGCGTCGGTGGATATTCCTGTTTGTCCTTCTGGACCATCCGTACCTTGTGGGTGACGTCACCGGTACATCTGTTTTTACTAGTCTGACTTAGCGAAGCTACCGGCCGGGGCTTCGCTATTGCTCAACTATTGCTTGGACTACAACGGGGACTATAGTGTGAACCTGGACCAAAGAAATCACACTGTTGGATTCATTTTGCTGGACCCGCGGAAACCCGCTAGAAGTGGTGCTACAGGTTAGTGTTCCACCAAAACATTACAACTGGTCTTTTTTTAGAGATAATCGCAGTGTTAAGAAGTCCAGTCCTTTCCCCCTTGCACAATTCCTTTTTTTTTTTTTTTTTTTTATAACACACATACACTCACTCTTTCCAGCCAGCGCAGGTATACCTTATCACTGGTTAAATTTTATATTAAAAAACACTAGACAAACAATACACACAAAAGATGGTATTGAGCCCAGAACCTTGAAGAAGTCATAGCTTCTCATGGAGAAGTCGTGGGGTCAGGGTTCTGGTATCATTGGAACAGGGTGAATCCCTGGATTGCATTGATACCAAACCTGACCCAGTTGCTATGGTCCCATCCTGGACCTAAGGGTGCCAGAGCCTTGGGAATTGGGGTACTGTGATCCCCTGATGATATTGAATCCAAAAATGTATTTGCCCTTGGGCTGAGATGGACCATGACTCCATAACTGTCCCTAACAAACGTATTGGTCTGATATTTTTTATGACTCATTGGGGCAGATTTATCAAGCTGTCTGAAAGTCAGAATATTCCTAGTTTCTCATGGCAACCAATCACAGCTCCCCTTTGAAATATTCATGAGCATTGGTAAAATGAAAGCTGAGCTGTGATTGGTTGCCGTGGGCAACTAGAAATATTCTGACTTTCAGACAGCTTGATAAATCTGCCCCATTGTCTCTTGTTTGAAAATGGCGGGAAAATCTTCTCAAGCCTTATGGAGACACTGTGGCTGCAAAAGGTGTTAGTTAATAGCTACCCCCTACAGAGCCAGAGTTCCTCTGCAGCCTTTGTAGTGTCTAGCTAGCTCCATTAGGCTAATTAAACTGAGATTGGGGGGAAATAAGTGAGATGGGTGTTACTTGATGGACATTGGGGGTCATTTACTAAGGGCCCGATTCACGTTTTCCCGACGTGTTACACGAATATTTCCGATTTGCGCCGATTTCCCCTGTATTGCCCCGGGATTTTGGCGCACGCGATCGGATTGTGGCGCATCGGCGCCGGCATGCGCGCGACGGAAATCAGGGGGCGTGGCCGAACGAAAACCCGACGTATTCGGAAAAACCGCTGCATTTAAAAACGGAAAATGTGTCGCTTGGGACGCGCTTACCTTCACTTGGTCCAGCTTAGTGAATTCCAGCGCGTTCAGATGCTTTTCAGCGCAGCAGCGCCACCTGGTGGACGTCGGAGGAACTACCTTCATAAATCCCGGCCGGACCCGAATCCAGCGCAGAGAACGCGCCGCTGGATCGCGAATGGGCCGGGTAAGTAAATCTGCCCCATTGTCTCCATTGTTCATCACACAAACATATGGGTATATATTGAGCTTTCTCATGTGTAACCCATTGTATGAGCATCTTGCAAGACAAGCTCGCATTTTACAAAAAATGTAACTCGGTATAGAAGCAAAATTATCTTTACAAGCATTATATGAGCCCTCCACTCCCTCTTCTGCACTGCTCTCTTGCAAGATTAAAGGAAAAAAGGAAATAAAGTTGCTTTATGCTTTACTTTATATATCTATTTTATGTTTGTGGAACAAATCAGCTGCTTTTCAATGATTTACTATGGGAAAACTTGCTTTGATATATGAGCAGGTTTGGATTACAAGCCAAACTAGTTGTATTCATTCCATGTGGAAATAATGGCCTGTGTTCCATTCATTTCTTGTTGGAAATCTGGCTTTGAGATAAGACTGGATTGGATTACAGGTACAACCTAATCTCAGTCCCCAGCAGCCTGGCAGCACTGGACAATGGCCTGCATCTCTGCACTGAAGGGGAGTATTTCTTTCTCTTTTTTTTGCTTCTCTTTTACTGATAACATTTTGTCCATGGGGAGTGGGGAAGGGTGAGGGGGCTGTATATAACAAATCCATGAGGGGGCTGTTTGGGATGATAAACTAGGGATTATTTAAGGGAACAGGAGACTGTTTTAGTTTCTGTATTTTAATGCTGCCACGTGAGTTCACTGCAAAGGGGCCCACTGAGGCACTGGGCCTACTGAAACCTAGAGCTGCCCACAGTAGTGGATTATTATATATGCGCTTGGACCATAGCCAAGGCCCCAATCTCCCTAGGGGGCCCATGGCCATGCAAACCACCCACCAAATTTTATACTGAGAAGGACATTCACCCATGAAATTCTCATACATGTTCAAAAGACCCATTTCCAGACATTTGGAGGTCCTTCAAAGGTCCTGAAGCCGCAGATTAAAAGCAGGCAGAAGGGACGCATCCTTCATTCCCTAAGAAGCTGATTCTAGTACCAGATGTAGGAAGTGACTCCAGACCTGTAGGGGCTACAATATTCGTACAGCTCAGGGCCCATGGCAGTCTTAGCCAGCCCTGATCTGTAACATCTAGTTTCAATCCATCTTCGAGACCCTAACTTTATTTTTCACTGGGCACTTGCAATTTATTAAGGTCTGTTGAATGGCTCACTAATGGTTTGTAAGAAAAAATAATGAATCAACTAAACAAGTAACAAGAGGTTCAGTTCACTTATGCCGTCAGTAGATGGGGCTAACATCCACTCTTCACTAACCTTACAGGTCCTAAGGCAGTGATGACGAACCTTTTGGAGACCGAGTGCCCGAACAACAACCAAGACCCACTTATTTATCTCAAAGTGCCAACACAGAAATGTAATTTGTGATTTATACTCGCTTCTCTGTCACAGCTTTCATTGATACCAGCACCTGAGGACATCAATAAAGCAGAAAATAGAAGAAATTTGGATGATCATTGTAGCTTCCCTCCAGGGTCCCATAAACAGGAATAATTGTCAGGGCCGGAGCAGGAGCTTCAATAATAATCCAGATCTGTCCCCATCTTCCCACTCCTTCAGTAGTCCCAGATAGAGCTGTCACTTTAATATAGCTCTGTGCACACCAGTCTGGGACTGCAGGAAGATACCTGGAGTCATCTCTGGTGATGGCGCACAGAAGGGCTCTGAGTGCCACCTCTGGCACCTGTGCCATAGGTTAGCCACCACTGTCCTAAGGCTTCATTATACAGTATATAGTGCTCAATATACAAAGTGATAGCAGGTACTGGGTTACAACCCATTGTATTGTATTACAGGAATTATTGTTCATTACATTTCTCAATGTCTGGAGTGTATAATGCTTTACGTGGATAAATAGCTTTGCAAAACTTTAGGAAACGAGTGTTGAAACTGCAAAGAACAAAGATAGAAACAAAAATTCACACTTGGTTGATACTATTGTGGAGAAATGATTTGGAAACACTTATAAGGGCACAAATGTTGAATTTCACTGTAAAGGGTGATGTTGGAGAAAATGTTAACTTTTAATCAAAAGAAAGTGGCACAGGACTGGTGTGGGAGGAGGAGTAGATGTTGCTCATTGGGGCATAAACAATTCATAGGAAAGGTATGATTGTAATTCAATTGTATTTCTCATTGTAGTTGTTTATGAGAACTGACGTATTTAAAGGAAACCTACCATCACAGATCTATCTCATAAGGTAAATGCTGTGGCAGGTTCCTTTATTGTATCATCGCTCCATGATTTTTTAAATAAAACTGTTAACGGAAACCTACCATGAGAAATCAGAATCTGAAATCAGTAGATCTGATGGTAGATTCCTCCTGCTGCCTCTGCCCTAATCTGTAATTTAATAATCCTGGAACCTAACCTAGCTTGTTAAAAACGCATTTTTAGTTATATGTAAATGAACTGCAGAGGCTACTGGGGCGTGTACTAGCCTGGCCGGGCACTGGGGGCTAAGGCTACTCCACGCCCCAGGAGCCTCTGCAGTTCATTTACATATAAAATGAAAAATAAAGTTTTTAACAAGTTAAATTCCAGGATTATTAAATTACAGATTAGGGCAGAGGCAGCAGGAGGAATCTACCATCAGATCCACTTCTAGATTCCTCATGGTAGGTTTAACTTAATGGCCCAGAACTTTATACTGGCCTCTTTCTATCCCTCCTACTAAGAAGTGTTCAGCGCTCATCTGCAAAGTCGGAGGTCTGCACATGCGCAATAGCTCTGGCTTCGCATAGACTAAGCAGAGCGCGCAGGTTTGCAGCTGTGTGGACTCGGCTTTGAAGCTGGAGCTACTGCGCATGTGCAGAACTCCAGCCTTGCAGACGAGTGTGCGCAGCTACGGCAAGCTGCACACTGAAGACTTCTTGGTAGGAAGGATGGAATGAAGCTACTGGGGTGTGGAGTAGCCACGCCATTCCACACCCCAGTAGCCTTTTTAACAAAATTTGCATATAGATTAGATTAAAGTTTTATAAGGCTATGGAACTATAATACATAAAAGGAACCTGCCACCGGATCTACCTTATTAGGTAGATCCATGATGGTAGGTTTCCTTTATTCCAATGTTTATTATGTCTGAAAAATTACAAAAATCTATAAAATGATATCTGAAAAGAATATGTATGATTGTACTTGTGTTTAATAAGCAAACATGGCACTATGTTTAGTTAGTTTGACATCATTAAACTACTCGCCTCCTCAGGTAGGGCATGAAATGTTCTTATTTGAAATCCCTCTTTTTTGTGAAGTCATGCCTGTTTTTCCTATAAAAAAAAGTCTTCTATAAAGTCAAGTGAAAATAAGAAGAGAAGAGTCATACATTTCCTGAGATGAGTGAAGTTTAGAGGCTGCAGGGGGCGTGTCACTATAGACACTCCTGGTTTCAGCTTTGCAGAACATAGAAACATGGTTTTGGGGTTATATTAAAGATAACATACTTAACATACGTAATTGTCAGGCGTGTGTTACTGTGAGCTACAGAACCAGATATACCAAGACATAAGGAAAATCTACCATCAAAATCAAGCATGGACAAACCAGGCACCCTTACTCATAGATCGAGGCACTGTGAATCTGGTAATCTTCTTATATTAGCTATCCATTGCCCCCTTATTTCTAAAAACAATGTTTATTATTATGCTAATTAGTCTGAAGGGCTCTGGGGGCAATGTCAGAGCCCTTCAGTGCTACAGATTCACATGCTGTTACAATGAGCGGAACATGTCTCACCCAACCCACTGCTGTCTCCCTCCCCCTTCTGCCTGTGTAATCTAGCAGCAGCAGAAACTGGAGGGAGGGGGCCTTATCTGTTCATTGTAACAACCTGTTAAGCTACAGCACAGAGGGTATTTGGAAACACCCATTCTGACTCATTACCATAATTATAAAGTTCACAGTTTATCAGGTTCACAATGACATAACAGTGTAAAATGTGACATTGGCCGCCACTGTTTAATATGTAATCCATGTACGGAACATTGTCAGGGACAGAATTAATAATTTACAGTATCTGTACGGTTTTTAGTTCATGCTAGGTTCATCATCTTAAAGTACCGTACGTTATAGACCATCAAGAAGTATAAAAGCCATGAGAATACAAAGGGGAAACCTGTCATGTAGTTGTAGTTACAGAAACCAATGATGCAGTGTGCTTGTAATCTTTATAAATATGTACAAGAATATAACTACTATAATACTGCCCCCTATGTACAAGAATATAACTACTATAATACTGCTCCCTATGTACAAGAATATAACTATTATAATACTGCCCCCTATGTACAAGAATATAACTACTATAATACTGTCCCCTATGTACAAGAATATATCTACTATAATACTGCCCCCTATGTACAAGAATATAACTACTATAATACTGCCCCCTATGTACAGGAATATAACTACTATAATACTGCCACCTATGTACAAGAATATAACTACTATAATACTGCTCCCTATGTACAAGAATATAACTACTATAATACTACCCTCTATTTACAAGAATATAACTACTATAATACTGCCCCCTATGTACAAGAATATAACTACTATAATACTACCCCCTATGTACAAATATAACTACTATAATACTGCCCCCTATGTACAAGAATATATCTACTATAATACTGACCCCTATGTACAAAAATATAACAACTATAATAAGAATATAACTACAATGCCATATACCACCGTCAGCCAGCCCAACCAGTATATATCTAGCCCCAACTGTATATAGCCAAACAGCCGCCCCAGTATACAGCCAGCCCCCTCCCCTGTATATTGCCAGCCAGTCCCCCCAGTATACAGCCAGCCCCCATGTATATAGCCAAACAGCCCCACCATACAGCCAGCCCGCCCGTGTATATTGCCAACCAGTCCCCCCAGTATACAGCCAGCCCCCTATATGTAGCCAGACAACCCCCAGTATATAGTCAGAAAGCCCCCACCCCCTAGTATATAGCCAGCCCCTCTACAGAAAATAGCCAGTGTGCCCCAACCCCCCCTCCTGTATACAGCCTGCCGCCTCCCCCTCTATACAGCTAGCTGCCTCCCCCTCTAAACAGCCAGGCTGCTTGGGACATAAATAAAGCATCTACACACAGTCCGTGACAGCTCAGTGAGGGCTGGTGGCTCACAGAATATGATATCAGCCACTTGCTGACATCATAATCTGTGCAACGCCGAATTTAAAGAATTAAAAAGTCAACTTGGCCAACATGGAATAAAGTTCACAGCTTATTTAGATAGATTAATAATAATTATTAATAGATAGGAGATGCATTATAGTTAGATTGTAGCAAGATGAAGAGAAAGACAGCTAAATAGACAGACAGCAGCACCCCACCCCCAGCACCCTAACCCTGATCCCCGGCTATAATTGTCCTACTAAATTCACAGACAAGTCTTTAAAGGAAATCTACCAATAAAGTTAACTCAAATTAAACTACAGATACTCACCTGCACTCCTCTTCACCTCAATCCCGGCAATGGTCTTCTTTAAGCTTGACAAGCCAGGATCACTAAAAAAAAAGGTACTAAAAGCAGCCCGAAAAGCGGGGACACAATGTCCAGAGCTGTTAAGACATCACCTCCACCTTTGGAGAGGGAGGTGACGTCACGCAGGAGGCCTGTACTCCGGTATGAGAGTGCCTGCGTCACCCACACAAATGCAGCAATGGCTGGAGACCTATTAAGGTTGGGGCCCTAGGCAATCGCCCAGCTTGGCCGGGTATTTTGCCGGCCCTATGTATAGAGTGTATAAATGTGTATATCTGTGTGTATAAGTATAATTGTGTATGATTGTATAAACATGTGTGTGTTCAAATATCAACCCATTGGGGGTCATTTACTAAGGGCCCGATTCGCGTTTACCCAACGTGTTACCCGAATATTTCCGATTTGCGGCGATTTTCCCTGTATTGCCCCGGGATGTTGACGCACGTGATCGGATTGTGGCGCATCGGCGCTGGCATGCACGCGACGGAAATCGGGGGTCGTGGGCGAGCGAAAACCTGACGTATTCGGAAAAACCGCCGTTTAAAAAAAAAATAAAGTGTTGCGGGACTCGCGCTTACCTTCACTAGGAATAGGCCGGTGAACTTCAGTGCATTCCGGCGGGCCTCGGGGAACTTCAGTGCAGCAGCGCCACCTGGTGGACGTCGGAGGAACTATCTTAGTGAATCCCGTCCGGACCCGAATCCACCGCAGAGAGCGCGCCGCTGGATCGCGAATGGACTGGGTAAGTAAATCTGCCCCATTGACTGAAATACTATTGGTGCTGTAGAGCCAAGAGCCAAATTCCAGTGCTAGTGCACTTTTATCCAGAGGATCCTCTCTGCAAATATCTCTTGTCATGGTTGCATTGTATTATCAACAGGTGCCAAAGGTCAGAAGACAAGGGCAAAGCCCCCTAAGATACACAGTGAACCAAGTTACATCAGTCACAGACAAACATCAACAATGATAAAGAGTAGGTGGATAGGGTTCTAAAAGGGATTATTACACAATTCAATGGAGTCCACCAACAGTTATGGCCATACAAAGCTGTAGACGGTGTTAGGTATCAGCGGTGGATATCTGTGTAACCATACTTTTGTATGTGTGTGTGTTGTTAGAAGAAGCAGGGCTGTGAAAAATGTACTTGGAGCAAGGTTGATTCTCCTCACACTGCAGTTTTTTTTGTATTTTTTTGCATTAAAACTTCTCCCCAGCCACTCCCTTGTGTCACCCCCTCACATCTAACCAGGAGCCTGCTGCTGCTATTACCTAGAGCAGAGGGGAGGGGCTGTGTTCTGTGATGAGATCTCACACACCAGTGCATCTGGTCCAGCTACAATCCTGGAATATCAATGTCCTGCTGTTACTAACGACAAAAACACAGACATATTCTTGCACATCTCCCTAGAGCCAGTACCTACACCGTCTGCAGCTTTGTGTGGTCAAAGCTAGTGCTTGACTGCCTGTAAATGTCATGGGGCATTTTACCATTTACTAACTGTTAAGAAGAGCCAGCAAGGAGTTCACTATACTCTTTTATGTCTGAGAGCGGCACTGTTTCCAGAAGAAAGCAACCTTGCTATTCTATTCTCATACTCCTCCTGTGATATTGGGTCAAATATGTAATTCTGGAAATATTTGATTAAAAGTTCGCAAGGTTATTGCATGTCAAACCATGGGGCACATGTAGCTATTTTTTGGCTTTGCTTTTTCTTCTTTATTTGCAACTTTTATTGGCGTCCACTTTTGTGCCTAAGACAATGGGGCAGATTTACTTACCTGGTCCATTCGCGATCCAGCGGCGCGTTCTCTGCGCTGGATTCGGGTCCGGCCGGGATTTATTAAGGTAGTTCCTCCGCCGTTCACCAGGTGGCGCTGCTGCGCTGAAAAGCATCGGAACGCGCTGGAGTTCACCGAGCCGGGCTGAGTGAAGGTAAGTGCAAGCTCCACAACAGATTTTTTGTTTTAAATTCGGCGGTTTTTCAGAATCCGATGGGTTTTTGTTCGGCCACGCCCCCCGATTTTCATCGCGTGCATGCCAGCGCCGATGCGCCACAATCCGATTGCGTGCGCCAAAATCCCGGAGCAATTCAGGGGAAATCGGCGCAAATTGGAAATATTCGGGTAACACGTCGGGAAAACGCGAATCGGGCCCTTAGTAAATGATCCCCAATCTGTCTTTCAAAGTTTGCGTATTCAAGGTTGAGTTTTCTGCAGTTTCCGGACGTGGAAGTTGCAATTTATTTGCAAAACCACACTTGCCCCTACCAGACCTATTAAATAGACTAGAGGTCTTTGTAACTTTGTTGAGACTTTTTTGGGGCTTTTTTAAAGAAAAAAGTTGCAAGTTGACTAAGGACTTTAACTCTTTAAACACTGATGGGCTCTTTTACTAAGGTTCGCGGATTGCATTTTCATCAGACTGTTCGCCGTTTTCAAGATTTGCGCAGCTTTGGCAGGTATTTAACAGGGGTTTGCGCTGGGATTGTGTCACACGACAGATTTGGACAGAGTGTGAGATTTAACTTTAAAATTGTGTTGCAAGACAATGCACCAGGAAGAAGAAGGTGAACTCCGGCGGACCTGAGCGGGGAAGCGACACATGCAGGATATCGGGAGCACGATCTTAGTGAATCGCCGCAGAGTGCATGATCGTTGGACAATGCACTTTCTGTGAACTCCAGCCACCGGGTAATAAGATGTGCCCCGGAACACTTAGATACATGTGACCAGCAGAAGACTTGACTTGAGGTGAGTCAGGCTGGAACACCCCCGTCCTCAGATGCCCCTGCACGCCTCTTTTACAGATCATTCATACCCATTTTTGGCTGCAGCTTAACAAAAGGTGTCTGCGGGGCATGTGCAGGGGGCATGTTTATTTGCGGATGGAGGAGGAAGGGGGTGTTCCATCCTGACTCCACTCCTTTCCGGAACACCTGGTTGACTCAATTCAAAGGATGAATACAATGTAGCATGGGGGGGGGGTCACTTTATAATTCACTGGAGCCGCTGACTCAATATCATCATGCAGAGCAACTCACCCCATAAAATGTGAAAGAACCTTCAGTTTGGGGGGATATATTTGCATGACAGTTTCCGATTTAAGATACATGTGACCCCATATCATTATGAGCCAATGCAGATAACAAAACTCTAATAATTTCCCAAATAATTGGCCGTGCTTCAGGCAAAACAAATTCAGGCTACATGCACATTGGTCTTAGTGTTACATAGGCTGAAAACAACTGATCCATTTCCAGGATTTGTCCTACATATGTGTCCCGTTTTTCTTCAGTTTCTCCCTTGTATGGATGTAAATACGGCCCGTGTGTCACCCTTATGTCCAACGTATTTGCCTTGTTCCAATCACTTTATTTTGTGTTACTCAGCAACTGATCCGCAAACATGGATGCCATACGTGTTTATGGTATCAGTATTTTTCACAACTCCATAGACTTCTATGGGAAAGCACAGGCCGCAAATATGGACACGAATAGTATCTGCTTCAACAAAAACTTTGCGCTCTTGACACACAAATATGAGCCTGCGAAAACAATAGCAGTGTGTATGACTACACTGAATTACATGAAAACATGAGACTGTTGTATAAAATATAGACGCATCCATGAAACAACATAGTGTCCATGCAGCTTCATACAGTAAGATGTTAAAGGGAACCTGTCAGTAGAAATTTACCTAATAAACCAGTTTACCTAATACAACAGTTTAACACCATCCAGTTCATGTGTCTTTCATGACCCAGTGTGGCGACATCATCCAAAAAATCAACTTTGAAATCGGATGATGGCCTACCATCAGGGAGACAGAGCATTAAAGTCTTGTTCTTCGTGTCTGAGGATGTCTACTTTGTATAACTGATGGACATCACTGACTGCCTCTCCTACAGGAGTATGACATCAATAACAACATTCTGAACATAGGACATTCTGAAGTGGGGAGAGCTGGACTTCAGTACTAAACTCTCCATGACTTCATACAATCAACTTACATCTCGTTTCAAAGTTGATTTTCTGGATGATGGCACCACACTGCGATCTGAAAATGTTATCTGGAAGGTGTCAATCCACTTCACAACATACTGGTTAATGGTTTATTGGGTTAGTTTCTGCTGACAGGTTCCCTTTGAAATTCAGGTTCAGTTAGCCCCTGGTTACAGTTTATAAAGAATGTTATACTTCATTTACATATGGAAAGATATGAGTAAGATTATAACAGTATTTGCCCTGAAGGATTTCTAGCACCTGCTGGTCTTATACTTTGCTATCATATTGTACACCAATTCAAGCTGTTTTGCTGAAGCTAACGTACCTGTCTCAGCACATTGGGGAATGGTGACAGTACAGCTGCATATTAAGGATACTGTGTCATAGGTCTGTCTCAGATCCTGCCACTGTGTTATACAGTTGAGACCCTTTCCTATGACCTGTAATGAGAGACAATTCTGGATCATTAATTTATTGAAAACAGAAATCTACTCAGGATAACAAAATAACACATTCTCTAATTCACTGTTATTATCAAAAATGCAGCATTTTTCTGATATAATTCCACCCTGTCTCTATCAGTCCTAGTGTAAACAATTTCAGTTGCCCCTGGCCCCGACCCTAAATCTTCTGACATTAGGGTCGGGAGGACATATTGTTCTCCTGTCTGACGCTGCACTGAGCTGCTCTCTGCCTCCAGCCCCCACCCTTGCATTCCAGGACAAGCTCACACAGGGACTTAGTGCTGGTAAGCAAAACATTGTGAGGAGAGGAAAGTTACAAGCTACAGGCAGATAAGGTCTTCATCCAGGGGAGGGAGGCATATAGCAGAGATATGTGTATGTTATGGTTGTTATAGCAGAGCTGAGAATGTCATGTGTAAAGAAAAAAAAAACCTGAGATACATGTCCCCCAATGGCTCCTGCTGACATTCACTCTTTCTCCTGCTTTCACGTGGGGACGGGGAGGAACAGGAAGGTGTACCCCAATGGATGAGCATATAGTGGGATACGTCCTAGCCCTAAGAGTACGTGAGGAATCCATAATGGAGGCAGTGAAATGCGACGTGAACCAAGCCTTATGCATATCTAGTGTCATAGCAAGTAGGTGGGGTTTGCATAAAACCTAGCCACTATTTTGCTATGTAAATCACTTCTTACCTGCTATGTATGAGAGAACCCTGTATTAGATGTAGGAAGTGATACGCTCACTATATTGCTCTATAACATGAGCCCCTACTCTGATCGGACCAGAACAGTTGCTTTTATCTTTGTTGGTTTAAAGTCAAACTTTTGGCTTTGTTTGTCCTGTTGTTTGCAGAAGTGAATTCCTGAAAGATAAATACACCTTTACCCAGCAGCGCTGATTCACGCCTTGGGCACCTTGGGGATGACAAATATTTTGTTAGCGTGCACCTGACTTATGCTTGCTTTATTTCAGGGAGGTATTATGGGATATTCCAGGGCAGTATTCATCTGCAGCCATAAGAAACTAAGTTACAGAGGTTTATGGAGCATTTGCTTTGTTCAGGGATGGACCGGAATAAAGATGGATTCTGTGGTGCTCATCTGATCCGCAGGCAACCAGTGGCCAACCATATAATAAATGGTCCACGACAGCAGGAGGAACACTTAATGAGGACTTGTCAGGGAGATTTGGGACACTAAACAACCCATAGGTCCTTATGTACATGAGTCCGAGGAGGTGCATCGGACCCATCTTTACTGCTCTAGTGATCTCCAGTGTAACCCAATCGCAGTGAAGTCGGGTCCATTCATGCTGCAACCTAGAAATGAGCTAAAAACCCCTCCGCGGGACGTACATATTACAGAAGAAGGTGATTGTTTGTAGGCTTGGGGGGGGGGTTAGTGTGGTTCCAGGTTCGCTTTAAGTTGCGGGCCTCCTGTATATCATCACCAATTTAATGAAGTTTTTTTTTCATAATCTGTGTTTCAATGACAGCACAAAACTTTGAAAATATAATAATATAATCACACAGCCATTTTTTTGTTTTTTGAATGGAGTTACAATTATAAAATATCCCAGTTCCGACTAACTAACAAATTTAACATAAAGGGAACCTGTCAGCAAAAATGGACCTAATAAACCACTACCAGTATATTGTTAAGCAGCTTAGCACCTTCCACTAACCAGATCTGCTGAAGTCTGATGCATGATGTCAATCACTAGGAGGAGATGTTCAGCATTTATACAACTAATATACATCTCACTTGTAAAGTTGATTTTTTTGGATGATGCCACCACACTGGGCCATGAAAGAAATAAAAGCTAAAAGGTGTCATGGTGCGTGACAATATACTGGTACTGCTTAAATAGGCTAATTGCTAATAAAAGGTTCCCTTAAATGCGGTATTCCAACATCACTAAGTTTAGTTTAATTAATCCCTATAAAAATTATTTATTATTATTATCCATTTATTTTTTGTTTTTTAATAAAACCTACCTACATGCCCATAATATACTATAAATAAGGCTTACCTGCTCCCTAGCAACGGCCCTGTGTTGACATAAGATACAGGTGCCTGGAAAGAGGCTTTCCGGCCTCCGAACCCATCAGGAAAATGTGAACGCACATAGCTAGCGTATGCGCAGTTCACATATGCCGGCCACCTCTCTTGCTACAACAGGACGGCTGCCGGGCGTGCGCATTAACTTCACTGCTGCTTTTATATGAAGAGGACTAAGCAGTGCCGGCGTGCTATTGCACATGCCCCGAAGACGTCCTGTTCTAGCGAGGTGGCTGGCATATGTGAACTGCGCATGCGCTAACTATGCACGCTCAGATATTCCTGGCAGATTCGGAGGCCGGGGAGCCTCATTCCAGGAACCTGCCACCACCGTTGACGAGCGGCTATGGCCATATCTTTTGTCAACACAGGGCTGTTGCAAGGGGGCAGGTAAGCCCTAT
Source organism: Engystomops pustulosus (assembly GCF_040894005.1). Classification (NCBI taxonomy): domain Eukaryota; kingdom Metazoa; phylum Chordata; class Amphibia; order Anura; family Leptodactylidae; genus Engystomops; species Engystomops pustulosus. The sequence continues at coordinate 44,887,400 of NC_092415.1, forward strand.
TTAGAGTTATAGGCATGTAGTTAGGTTTTTTTTTTTAAAAAATGTTTCATAATTTTTTCCACAGACAACAGATCAATGAAAATACAAGCCAATGTGAAAGCACCTATAGAAATCAGTGGATTCAGATGTGAAAGACATTGCCAGTATGAAAGAGCCCTAGGGGTCCGGTCACTCTGTGCATTCTTGGTTCATTCCTGCTGCGTGTTTAACATGCGTTTGGCTGGTTTTAATCTGTTTTTCTTCATTTCTGGAAATGTAAGCAGCTGTATGAACATTTTCACTGCTGCTTAAACTTCTAAATGAAGAAAAACCAACCAAACGCATGGTAAACATGCAAAATCACATGCATTTTAGAAAGCATGCGTTTTTAGTGTGCTTAAAAAGGCACCAAGAATGGACCTAGAACGCACCATGTGACACCTGCACAAGAATGCGGTTCCTGTTCTCAGCTCCTACGATCCGTAGGCTGCTGAGCCGTATGTCCACAAGGATAGTCTGTGTGTCATCCATATGTAGTTTGCAAGAAAAACAGAAGTCTAGGAAATGATTTTGCTAGTTTGTCCCAAGCTCTTTAAGGTTCATATGATTGTGGTCGACAACATTTGTAGCCTAAGGACATATGCACATGACCCTGAAAATCATATTTTTTTGTTAACAGTGGGCAACACATGAAAAACTGCTGGAGATCGGCATCAGTTTTTCATGGCTGATCATTTTTATGTTCGTGTGCAGGTAGCCTAAGGCTGCATTCACACGTGGCGTTATCACATACGCTTTGAAACACAATACAACAGCTAAAGAGGGGAGATTTGCCAAATTAGATTGTGGTTAGTATTGGTGTTTGCAAAACACAACAGTTAACACAATGTAAGTGCAAGCATTGATATTGCATTTTGTAAATGCAAACGTTCACAGCAATGTAATTAGGCAAATCTCCTCTTCTCAGCTGTCATACTGAGTTTCAAAAGGCATGCGTTAACACCATCCGAGAACCAAAGTCTGTTTTTCACATTCAATTTGTTTCCATTTGGCTTCCTCTCCAAATCCATCTGTCTGTGTTAAGAGACAAGTTGCCTGATATGCAGAACTCCAGTCAAGTCACTAATAGCATATAGACATTACAAAGCGCTTGCCTGTATAAGCCCTAATGCATATATATTGTATACTAGGTTTGGCACAACTCACTAAACATGTTAGACACCAGTATTTGGTGCCAAAGAAAATGCCCACGCCCTCAGTAGAAGGAGTGCAGGGCAAAGCTCTTCCGTACCGCACCCTCTTCAAAACATTTGCAGACATTTATGTCATATAATTCTGATACATTATTTTTTTTTTTAGCAAAATCCCCTTTGTATTTGTTTTCTGCATGAATAATACAGACATGTTCTAGTTACAATGTATCAGCTCACATTGTATAAGCTCACACAGTGATTGGTTCCAGGCAGCTCTCAGCATAGTGTGTGTATGGACAGTCCTGCCCAGCTCTCAGCATAGTGTGTGTATGAACAGTCCTGCCCAGATCTCAGTATAGCTTATGTGTGTGTGTGTGTGTGTGTGTGTATGGACAGTCCTGCCCTGCTCTCAGCATAGTGTGTGTATGGACAGTCCTGCCAAGATCTCAGCATTGTGTGTGTCTATGGATAGTCTTGCCCAGCTCTCAGCATAGTGTGTGTGTAAGGACAGTCCTGCCCAGTTCTCAGTATAGTGTGTGTGTGTAAGGACAGTCCTGCCCAGTTCTCATTATAGTGTGTGTGTAAGCACAGTCCTGCCCAGTTCTCAGTATAGTGTGTGTGTGTAAGCACAGTCCTGCCCAGTTCTCATTATAGTGTGTGTGTAAGCACAGTCCTGCCCAGTTCTCAGTATAGTGTGTGTGTGTAAGCACAGTCCTGCCCAGTTCTCAGTATAGTGTGTGTGTGTGTGTATGGACAGTCCTGCCCAGCTCTCAGCATAGTGTGTGTGTATGGACAGTCCTGCCCAGCTCTCAGCATAGTGTGTGTGTATGGACAGTCCTGCCCAGATCTCAGCATAGTGTGTATGTATGGACAGTCCTGCCCAGATCTCAGCATAGTGTGTATGTATGGACACTCCTGCCTTGCTCTCAGCATAGTGTGTATGTATGGACAGTCCTGCCCAGCTCTCAGTATAATGTGTTTCTATGGACAGCCCTGCCCAGCTCTCAGCACAGTGTGTGTGTGTGTCTATGGGCAGTCCTGCCCAGATCACAGCATAGTGTATGTGTGTGTGTCTATGGGCAGTCCTGCCCAGATCTCAGTATAGTGTGTGTGTGTGTCTATGGATAGTCCTGCCCAGCTCTCAGCATAGTGTGTGTGTGTGTCTATGGACAGCCCTGCCCAGCTCCCAGCGTAGTGTGTGTGTGTGTGTGTGTCTATGGGCAGTCCTGCCCAGATCTCAGTATAGTGTGTGTGTGTGTCTATGGATAGTCCTGCCCAGCTCTCAGCATAGTGTGTGTGTGTGTCTATGGACAGTCCTGCCCAGCTCCCAGCATAGTGTGTGTGTGTGTGTGTCTATGGATAGTCCTGCCCAGCTCTCAGCATAGTGTGTGTGTGTGTCTATGGACAGCCCTGCCCAGCTCCCAGCGTAGTGTGTGTGTGTGTGTGTGTCTATGGGCAGTCCTGCCCAGATCTCAGTATAGTGTGTGTGTGTGTCTATGGATAGTCCTGCCCAGCTCTCAGCATAGTGTGTGTGTGTGTCTATGGACAGTCCTGCCCAGCTCCCAGCATAGTGTGTGTGTGTGTGTGTCTATGGATAGTCCTGCCCAGCTCTCAGCATAGTGTGTGTATGAACAGTCCTGCCCAGATCTCAGTATAGCTTATGTGTGTGTGTGTGTGTGTGTGTGTCTATGGATAGTCCTGCCCAGCTCTCAGCATAGTGTGTGTGTGTGTCTATGGACAGTCCTGCCCAGCTCCCAGCATAGTGTGTGTGTGTGTGTGTCTATGGACAGTCCTGCCCAGCTCTCAGCATAGTGTGTGTATGAACAGTCCTGCCCAGATCTCAGTATAGCTTATGTGTGTGTGTGTGTGTGTGTGTGTGTGTATGGACAGTCCTGCCCTGCTCTCAGCATAGTGTGTGTATGGACAGTCCTGCCAAGATCTCAGCATTGTGTGTGTCTATGGATAGTCTTGCCCAGCTCTCAGCATAGTGTGTGTGTAAGGACAGTCCTGCCCAGTTCTCAGTATAGTGTGTGTGTGTAAGGACAGTCCTGCCCAGTTCTCATTATAGTGTGTGTGTAAGCACAGTCCTGCCCAGTTCTCAGTATAGTGTGTGTGTGTAAGCACAGTCCTGCCCAGTTCTCATTATAGTGTGTGTGTAAGCACAGTCCTGCCCAGTTCTCAGTATAGTGTGTGTGTGTAAGCACAGTCCTGCCCAGTTCTCAGTATAGTGTGTGTGTGTGTGTATGGACAGTCCTGCCCAGCTCTCAGCATAGTGTGTGTGTATGGACAGTCCTGCCCAGCTCTCAGCATAGTGTGTGTGTATGGACAGTCCTGCCCAGATCTCAGCATAGTGTGTATGTATGGACAGTCCTGCCCAGATCTCAGCATAGTGTGTATGTATGGACACTCCTGCCTTGCTCTCAGCATAGTGTGTATGTATGGACAGTCCTGCCCAGCTCTCAGTATAATGTGTTTCTATGGACAGCCCTGCCCAGCTCTCAGCACAGTGTGTGTGTGTGTCTATGGGCAGTCCTGCCCAGATCACAGCATAGTGTATGTGTGTGTGTCTATGGGCAGTCCTGCCCAGATCTCAGTATAGTGTGTGTGTGTGTCTATGGATAGTCCTGCCCAGCTCTCAGCATAGTGTGTGTGTGTGTCTATGGACAGCCCTGCCCAGCTCCCAGCGTAGTGTGTGTGTGTGTGTGTGTCTATGGGCAGTCCTGCCCAGATCTCAGTATAGTGTGTGTGTGTGTCTATGGATAGTCCTGCCCAGCTCTCAGCATAGTGTGTGTGTGTGTCTATGGACAGTCCTGCCCAGCTCCCAGCATAGTGTGTGTGTGTGTGTGTCTATGGATAGTCCTGCCCAGCTCTCAGCATAGTGTGTGTGTGTGTCTATGGACAGTCCTGCCCAGCTCCCAGCATAGTATGTGTATGGACAGAAGTCCTGCCCTGGTGCTGCTGACCGATAACATATCCCTAGTCCTTATGTAAAGAGGAGGCTCCTGTCCCTTTAACAGGCGTCTGCACGTGTTGTGGCAGCAGAGGTCCAGCCCAGCAGCAGGAGGGGGACATTCCCTAAACTTCTTGTGCTGCTGCTGGAACATGTCGGAGGCTCTGGAGGACTTCGAGACAGGGAATCCGAGGCTGAACGAGCTGCCCGATCACTCCCCGGTGGTGGCAGAAGCCCTGACGATCATCCGGCAGAGAGTGGAGGCTGAGGACCAGCACTGGCCCCTGGGGCTACCAGATCCCTTCTTACTCAGATTCCTGCGAGCCCGAGACTTCTGCATAGAGCAGGCTGTCAGAGTGAGTACACTATATACAGAGGCTGCTACATCTCTCATATCTGCTCTTATGGGTCATTTATGCTACATTTATCTTCTGTTATGTATCCATTTTTATATCCTTTTTCTTATCAGTAATAAAAATAATAACAATAATAATAATCTTTATTTATATAGCGGCATCATACTCCGCAGCTCTTTACAAATATAATATTACATTACAGAGTACAAACATTCATATGGAAAAATAGGAGTGAGGTCACTGCTCACAAGAGCTTACAGTCTATGGTATGTAATGGTATGTTGTGTGTTACCTGTATGTATTGGGGCTTATTTACTAAGGGTCCGCGGATCGCATTTCCGTCGGACTGTTCAGGGTTTTCGGGATTTGCGCTGCTTTGACAGGTATTTAGAAGGGGATTGTGTCGCATGCGATTGGATTTTGGCGCAGCCGTGCCGGCTTTCATGCGACATAAATTGGGGGGCGTGACGATCTGACTGATTCGTACTGAGCGCAGGATTTAATACAGGGGGAAGAAGAAGGTGAACTACGGCGGGCCTTATCGGGGAAGCGGCACATGCAGGATATCGGGCGCACAATCTTTGTGAATCGCGGCGCGGTGCATTGGAGTTAGACAATGCACTTTTGGGGATCTCCAGTGGCCGGGTAAGTATATAGCTATTCATCTATATATCTGCCTTCATTATCAATCGCTAGTTTATTATCTAACTGTCCAATCAATTATTAGGCTTCAGCTATTGGTTTAATAGGGCAGCTTTCTATGAGATGTCTGTATAGAAGTCAGTATATATAGTATGTGTGTGCAGGTTTGACTTTATAAGGGCATATTTACTAAGCTGCATGCGCCAGTTTTCTGTCGGACCTTGCACATTCTTTTAGGTGTAACTGTGCACATGTATTTAAGAAGTGTATATAACATGCAAATATGTTTTAAAGCCGCACCAAAAAAAAGTTGGTGCACTCTGTCAGAGCAGTGCAGGGAGCGCCAGATTCATGAAAATCCTGCGCCAGAAATCCTGAATCTGGCGCACCCTGCACACTCCACAGGCATCTGTGGATTTCTAGCAGCTCACTTCCGCGGTGCAATTCTACTATGGTAGGAGTGTAGTATATGGGATTAATGACAATCCCATAAATACACAGCGGAAATAAATCTGCAGAAAATAAGTGACATGTCACTTAAATTTGGTTGCCAGTGCAGTAATTGTATTTTCCCCCCTTACTCCATCTCCACTCCAAGTAGGTGTGAATGGAGCCATGCCGGATGGTGGACTAGTTATAGCCTGCACCAGTTCAGCCGTCTCTGGGATTGTCTGGCAGCGCAGCAATACACCGGATTTACTATAAATCAGCGATTTATGCTATATGGTGGGAGGGGCAAGGTGCAGCAGCGTGTGATAAATGCCCCTGTTATGTCCATGCAGTATGTTCATGAATATGGTCCCCAGTAGTGTATAACCCCAATGGGCAGAAATGGGACACAAATAGTTATATGTCATTTTTTAGTATGACACATTTATTAACGACTTTTAATTGGAATACCGACGGAATGTATTTTCCTATCATGAATTGTTCTGTTTTTGGGTGCAAAATTGTGTCGCCCCTTGTGAATCCCACACTTTTCTGCCATTATTTTTACCAAAAGTTTTGTGTTGCACAAAAAGAGAGCAATTCTAAGGAGTTCTATTTCACCTCCATGAATGTGGAGACAGTTCTTGACATTTTTGTCCATGCTCCAAATCATGAATCCCTTGCGCCAAAAACTTAAATCACACTGAAAATTATAGCACATGTCCAGCCCCACCCTGTGCCCAAATTAATAAATGCCCCTCAGTATCTCTCTGTCACCAGTGTATCTGCAGAGTCTCTCCATCTTAACTTCTTTGGTACCGTATATACTCGAGTATAAGCTGACCCGAGTATAAGCCGAGACCCCTAATTTTACCACCAAAAACTGGGAAAACCTATTGACTCGAGTATAAGCCGAGGGTGGGAAATACATTGGTCACAGACCCCCCCCCCCCAGTATATAGCCAACCAGCCCCCTATAGTATACAGCTGCCCCCTGTAGTATACAGCCAGCCCAGCTTGCCCCCAGCAGTATACAGCCAGCCCAGCCTGCCCCCAGTAGTATACAGCTTGCCCCCAGTAGTATACAGCCTGCCCCCAGTAGTATACAGCCTGCCCCCAGTAGTATACAGCCTGCCCCCAGTAGTATACAGCACTGCCCCCAGTAGTATACAGCACTGCCCCCAGTAGTATAGAGCCTGCCTGCCCCCAGTAGTATACAGCCTGCCTCCAGTAGTATACAGCTTGCCCCCAGTAGAATTAAGCTTGCCCCATGTAGTATACAGCACTGCCCCCAGTAAAATACAGCCCAGCCCAGCATTAAAAAAAAAAAAAAAACTTATATACTCACCCTCCGGTGGCCCAGATGTGCAGCGCTGCTAACCCCGATGTCCGCGCGGTCTGCTGGGCGCCACTACCCACCTCCCCCGGCCGGCAGGCGCATAGTATGACGCGCTGCTGCTGACGTCAAACTAGGCGCCGCCCAGGGGAAAAACATGGCGGCGCCCAGCAGAAGAAGGATGACGGCGCGGAAGCAAGAAGAGGATCCGCGCGGACATCGGGGGAGCAGCGCTGCACATCGGGGCCACCGGAGGGTGAGTATATAAGTTTATTATTTTTTAAGTATTTTTTACTCTTACATTGACTCATGTATAAGCCGAGGGGACGTTTTTCAGCACATTTTTTGTGCTGAAAAACTCGGCTTATACACGAGTATATACGGTATATTGGTGTCCACGGTATAACAGACAATGGACCACATTTATTAAAGTGTTTGCGCCAGTTTCCTGTCTGACTTTGCACTGAAATGAACATGCAAACTGCTTGCACATGTATTTATAAAGAACTCTCGCCAGTATTGTGTCGTGGCTGCAATATGTCCGCAGCAAAATTTGTGCACAGAAAGGAGCGTTCAGTGCAGTCAGACCATGTACCACATTTTTTACTGCGGCTCCGCAGAATTGTGTCGCACGCTCCTATGTTAAACGTGCTCCAAAATTGTGTTGCACACTCCCTGAGCAGTGCAGGGTGCGCCAGATTAATAAAGAACGTGCGCCAGTATTCAATAATCTGCCCCACATTAGTGAGTTTAACCGCACATAGTACAGACTTTTGATAAACGGGGGCCAATATGCGGCCAGATGCTGGTATCCTGTGATGATGTTTTGCAAGTTCTTGTGAAGTTTTGATCTACAGCATAACACAGAAAACCCACACAAAGGTCCCTTTATACAGGACCGTTATTGGGAACTACCATTACTAGGAAAGGGTGTTTCTTCCCGGAGCAATGTCCCTCTACAAAGTGCAAGCTGTATGGGATGAATGACTTTACATCTCTTTGGGACAGTGATTATTGATAATGTACCGGGGCAATCGTCAGGATCAAATGTTCCAAGGAACAGGGAACCTGTTACCAGATGTTATCCCATTAAACTACTAGTCCCCTCTGGACGGGCAGGAAATGTCCTTTCTATAACACCTTCTTTTTGTGAAATATAGTGATTATTCCAGTGCTTTTATGTCAGAAAACTGGTGTAGAAGCACTGATAAATGTCCCCTATCGAGTCATGTTAAAGATAAGAATCTCATCTTTCAGAAAACTTCAGCTTCTGGGATCTACGGAACTGGAGAGTGAAAGAAATAGGTGGGAGTTGGACTTTTAGACTGTTATCTGCAGCTCACAGTCCCAACTATGTAACTCCTATTCTGTAGCTTAGAGACCCACAGGCCTGATGTGATCTGATAGATGAGATTCTTATCTTTAAAATGATACAAAAGACAATTCAATCCCCCTTTCTCCCTCCCCCCTTCTTTTGGGTCTTTGACCTATTGTGATGTTGTTGGCCCTACATTAGAGTCTTTTTTCTCAATTTAGGAAAGCCAATAAACTCGGCTTTTAAAAACAATGAGACAAAAGCATGTGTCTAGGTGCTATCAAACACATTATAGTGGCGTCTGAAGTAACACTCCCCTTGCAGCCTCTAAACTTGACTCATCTCAGGTAAAATATGACTCATTTTCACATGACTTTAGAGGTGATATTTTTTATAGGTGAACAGGAAAGACTTCACCTAAAGAAGGGGATTCTGGAAAGGACATTTTATACCCTACCTGAGGGTGTTGCTTGTTTAATGGAGAAAATCCAGAGATAGAGTTCCTTTAATACCCTTATATTATTTATTATTATATATTATAGGGTAACACTCTGCAATAAGTCTATAAATATGAGCTTACAAGTACCTTTGCACTTCTCTGGTGGAAGGAGTTGAAGATAAGTTGATTGTACCAGCTGATATACAGTATATCAGGGCATCTGCCATATTATAAGAAAGTTGTGCAAGTATAAGATTTGTTCTGCAAGTAAAGTAGGTCCTGAACGATCTATAATGTAAAACCTTTCTGTCTTGATGCAGGCAGAGCCCCTTTCATTGTTGTGTAGCCCTGTCAGGCTGCAGATTGATCCAGTATAGAGGTTGCATCATTTGTGCTGCATCATGTCTATAGGGAAAGAGAATGTCACTAGGAGCTTACGCAGTATTCATTCGGCTGGTTGGTTTATAACACATTAGTTGATAGAGGCCTTTGTCCCCTTTCCCTATTAAAGGAAACCTACCACCACGGATTTACCTCTAATGTATAGTAGTATAGCCCTTTTTAGGGCTAATTCTTTCGTGGCCCAGAACTTTTATAGATTTTAATTCCCCCAATATGAAAATTTCCTAAAGAGGCTACTGGGGCGTGGAATAGCTGGAGCTGAGGCTACACAGCGCGGCTATTGCACACCCAAGTAGCCTCTTGTTCTGCCTACAAATGCATCTTCAGCGTACAGCTCCTTGTAGCTGCGCTCACCCGTCTACGAAGCTTGGTTCTGTGCATGCGCAGTAGCTCCGGCTTCAGAGCCAAGACTGCGCAGTCGGCAGCATGCTTTCTGCGCATGGACAGAACCCGGCTTCGCCGATGACTTTGTGCAACTCCTCGTAGTTGTACACTGAAGATGCATTAGTAGGCGAAACGCAAGTGGCTACTGGGGCGCCCCAATAGCTTCTTTAGAAAATTTGCATTTTGGGGGAATTAAAATTTATAAAAGTTCTGGGCTACGAAAGAATAATCCCTAAAAAGGGCAATACCCCTATATATTAGAGGAACCTGCCACCGGATCTACCTTAATATGTAGATCCGTGGTGGTAGGTTTCCTTTAATGCTTGAATAGGTTGTGCATGTTTATGGGAGGTATGGGAAGGATACGTGCTGGAAAAAGATATAAATATATGCATATAGTGTAGTACACATAGGTGGCAGGGTGTAAGTATTGCTCACTTCATTAGTTGTGTCACATCAACAAGGGCAGGTAGTCAGACCCAGTACATGGAGATAATGCAGCGTCCATTGTTCTGTCTAAGACTAGAAGAACACAACCTGGGGTACATCAGCGCCAACTTCCTCGTCACTGTGGCCCGGCCTGTGACATCAAGCCAATGCGTTCAGTGTGATTCATGGACCATGTTAGTGACCTTCTCACCTATGGAGACTCCTGGACATCCAGGAAGATAACATACGTAGCATTTTGCTGATAAAATGTTATTATTAGTAACACTAAGCAGGAACAATCCTAGTGCCTAAAATTCCTTGCATCATCCATAGGAGCTTGTTTTATGTCTGCACTCCATAGCAAAAGACTTTATTGTTCTGTGGTTTCTCCCATGACTTACCGTAATAGATAGGGAGGCTGGGGGTTATACAATGTTGGGAGTTGCAGTTGTGGGAATATAACGTGTAACTCTGTGTATGATGTGGGTGTGGGATTGTAGCTGAGTATTGCATTTATAGCAATGTGGTTATGTCACTTACAGGAGATTACCATGCTATGGTATGTATCTCGCTGCCCCATGCAAGAATTTTAATGATAAGTCGTATATGCTCATATGTATAGACAGATGTGTGAAGCACAGTGATATATGTAAGTCTTATATAGGTCATGGTGATACGGTAATCCACAGTTTATAACTTTACAAGAAACAAAACTGTAAAATAAATTAATTTTCTATTGCATAATGTAGCAGGGTCAAGGTCCCAAATCATTGGGTAGGTCATGAGCCATTAAGTAATAAGGCAGATTACATTGGTCCACACAGAATATTATTAACCCCTTCCCACTCAGTCCTATATTATGTTTCACAAATTCACAGCTGGCCATCATAGTATAGCACTTTTCTGGTGCCTGCACCATGGCTGCCAAGTGCCTGCTGTCTTATACAACAAATGGCAGTCTCTGAATCAGAAAGAAAGATTTCGGCTATTTAACCCCCTCAATCCTGTGATCAATACTATTGCAGCATTTATGTGGTTAGGTGAGGAAGTCACCTTCATTACTCACCCCCAGTAATATGATTTCCGGATTTTGCAGGCAGGGTCAGCTCTAGGTTTCAGTAGGCCATGGGGCGACACAGCCTCAATGGGCCCCTTTGCAGTAAACTCACGTAGCGGCAAGGATTTATTATATATACCACCCCCTCAACTCCCCACGGATTATATGAAGCTGCCCTCCCCCCCCCTCAATGCCCACAGATTCATTATATGCAGCCCTTCTGCACCCCCCCCCCCCCATTATATGCTGCCTCTCCTCACCTCACAATGGATTATATGAAGCCTCCCCTCACTCCCAATGTATTAATTGGAAATAATGCGAAAAGATCACGGTCTCCATAGCAACCATGTGAATGAGCCCTAATGCCTCATGTACACAAACATGTTTTTTCCTGTTCTGTATATACCGCTGTATTTAGGCCGTAAAAACAGCATGTTTTTCACCCGTATGAGCATATATGGTGCCGTATCTGTCCCGCACCGCACAGCAGTTCAAAGATAAAACCTGCTCTCTTTTTTTTGCACTGAGGGTATGCTGCCATAGGCGTCCATGGGGACATATTTGTGGCTGGATATACATCATGGTCGTCTGAATGTGGCCTAAGACATATTATAAGAATTGGCTGAAACATTAACAGGCAGCACAAGTGCAGTGTGAGGGCACCAAGAAATACCTGATTTATAAAAATATAAGCTTACTGTCAAAAAGAAGGCGCTGAAAAACTCTGCTCAATCTGTAATCAGTGAACATGCATCCTGCGTCATGGGCTGACCACACAGCAGGGATGGGATTCCTTCCATCATATCCATCTATGATGCAAGGAGTCCCTTCTTTCCCCACTAAACAGCTGTGACAATGCTGTAATTGGGATTCCTTGCCTAATAAAATAATATGACACAATAACCCATGACACAGGACTCCCAGAGGATATTTTAGCTCTAAAATGTAAGGTTTTTACTACCTTATATTAGGAAAGTCCTTATATAGCCAAAAACTGGCATTTCTAAACTAGAAAAATATTTTTTTTACTTGTCATATAGATTAGCACTATAGTTGTCCAAACTCTAAGTACTGGGGATCTGTGCAGCTCCATTACTACAGTAGGTCTGAGTGGTCTTTATTATTACAGTCATCCCTTCACCTTCCCTTACTATAGGTTTTCAGGGATTGGGAAGCTTATATCATCTACACATCCTGCTATAATATATCCTTTCCCTTTTACAGAATATGACTAAATTAGACCATTCAGAATTGACTTATCCGCAGTTGTCCTTATCTGTTGACTTATCCGCAGTTGTCCTTATCTGTTGACTTATCTGCAGTTGAGTTATCCCTTAAACGGTGCCAATCCCAATTTGTGTATATAGGAATCCCATTCTTAGTTTTTCTTCCTGCTGAGCTCGGGAAGGCACATCCTGTCATGTGTAAAGATTTCATATATCACATGAGAACACAAGACAAATCACATTTACAAAGCATTATATACAGGGGCTTAGCTGTAGGGGTTGCAGAGGGAGCAGGAGGTGGGTCGCCCCGTTACATGAGAACACATCATTATTATAAAACATATTTTACAATGAGGCACTAAAGTTTCAGGTTCCTCCTCTGATTATAATGGAAGGTTTCTTTCTCACAGTCTAATGAACACGTCAGTAGCGTCATTGTTACTGAACAGACGGCGTTTCGGGAACAGAGAAATAGGAGATTTCTTGTAATCTGGAATTGTGAAAGAATGACGTACAGCACATTCACCGAATATTTAGCAATAGTGACCAAAAGTCATTGTCTAAAGAGATTAGTACAATGTGTACTATAGTAGATGTGTCGCCTCCTGACTTGTCTGATTTAGTAAATACATCTTATTTTTTTTGTTTTTTTGTGTCATTTCTATGTTATTCCTTTGGGGCTACATTCACATTTGCCCTAGAGAATCATCCACTAAAAAGCAGACATAACTGTCTGTGCCCCCCCCCCCCCTCTAGCTATAGACATGTGAACCTTGCCTAGGATGTATTAATTACATTAGTGGAGTCTGTGTTCATTGAGTACATCAGTAAAGTTTGCTCAGTATATGTCCACTATGTGCCTAAATAGGAAGTAATTTAATTTTTTTTATGTTTTACCTATTCCCCTCTTGCATAGGTCCTTTGAAATCCTTGTCTTCCTGGGGCATATTGAGGTTGTTAAGCACATTACCACCTTCCGCATAATGTTTCTTTCATCATCCAAAACAATCAACTTTGAAGTGAGATGTAAAATAGTTGTATAACATCACAGAAGCGGAGAGTGTAGCTCAGAAGTCAAGCTCTCCTTGGCTCACACCTCTGCTGTTGTTGAGTCATGCACCAGACTTCAGGAAAACTGGATAGTGATGTCCCTGGATCCAGGACCATCAATCACAGCTAAGTGGACATTCTTAGATAAGGAGAACTTGACTTCATTGCTAAATTCTCTGCCTCTGTGTCTTTCTACAATCAATTTACATCTCACTTTGAAGTTCATTTTCTGCATGATTCCACTAAAATGGGTCATACAATAGACATACAATTAACCCATTTAACAACATATAGTTAGCGGATATTAGGTCATTTTCTGCTGACAGGTTCCCTTTAAGGAGTTTAGTTTCTTTCCTGTCCTGCGTATACTGCCTCTCACCCAGCCAAAACAGTTCCTTACAATGTCCTAATGAGATGTTGAAACATTGAAACACCTGCAAGTCTGTTCCTTACAGAATAGATATATTGGTGTGTATGTCATATCATAAGGCTTCCTGAAAGTCATGCTTGATATATAGGGAGCTGCCTTACAAGGTAACTTGGAGGCAAAGTTTTCCTTATTCTAAAAAACTGCTGTAATTTAGGTACAGGGACTCAATGGTATATTATTTTAGGCAATAAGGGGAGGACTTTTAACCCATTACCAGCAGGTACTACCGGTGTGAGGGGTAAAATTCTGCTGACAGGACTTCTTTAAGTATCCATAAGTGGCCTTGAATAGCAAACTCTTCTTAAGGAGTTTTTACCTCTGTGACCTGGGGTAAACCATGCCTGGCATATATTTTTACACATATAGCAGTGCATAAATATACCTCCGGTACTGGAACAACTCCTTTGTGGGTGAAGGTACTCCATATGTAGATCAGAGCTGTTATCGAATACTGGAATAATAATGCCCATTTTAAAGCCACATTTTCAGAACTGAACATCCACAATCATTTACATTGCACCATACGAGGAAGACTTTTCCAAATTGTGAAAAGTTGCAGTTTATACAGTGGATTTTATCCTTTGCAATGAATAGGGTCTTCTCTGTCAATTCTGGACCAAAATACTCAGTGAAAAATAAGCTCTACATGTGAATGTAAAAGGTTTGTCCCAAGATTCAGTGTCATCCTCTGTTGGAGATAACATAATGCTAAGTAGAGGACAATTGTTAGGACAATGAGTATTGCACGTGCACCCTGCTGATCCATTCACTTGTATGTATTGTATGGGAAGCTCTAGGCTATCTATGGCAATGCTATGATTATTTTTCGGTCCCAGCGGTCGGACTCCCACTGATCAGCCTGTTATCTCCTATCCTGTCTGAAATCGGTTAGATTTACTTACTAGACATCACAAAAATGTTGTTTACCCCTCCTTTGTCGCCAAGTGGATCAATTAATACCGAACCTCAAACTCCTCAACAAAGCACAGGATATAAGACTAAAACTTAACTGTTGCTTAATGTATTCAGATAAAACTTCACAAGACATTGCTAGGATGTCAACAAAATAAAGGTCTGGTATTTTATTTTGTTGATATCCTGGCATTGTCTTGTAAAGTTTTATTTGAATATGTTAAGTAAAAGTAAAGTTTTAGTCTTCTATACTGTTCTTTGTTGATAGATCTATTTACTAGAATACCCTCTGCCTGTCTTCTATAGATATTGACAGTCTGCCCTGTATCTTCATACAGAGAAGCCAGCAAGCAACAATAGGTCTACTATTCTGTCCATGGGCTGTATCTGGTACAGCAGTTAGATGCCAAAAAGCTGAAATACCAACTACAGCCTACAGGCAGCGGTGACATTGTTTCTGTATAGATATTGGCCCACATTTATCAAAATCTATGTGGAGTTTGTCTGTGGAGTGTGTAGGGTCTGCCTGATTCATAAATTGTAGTTCACGTTCTTCATGAACGCCCCCTGCACTGCTCCGGCAGAATACACTATTTTTTGGTGCACTTTGTTCATGCTGCAGAATTGTGGCGCACAGTGTGACTACGCACCATTACTCCCTTTTAAGTGAACATTTTAGTCTTGTTGAACACAGTGCAGCCATGATACAAAACTGGCTCAGATACTTTATAAATACATGTACAAGCAGTGAACAACATCTACTCCCCAACCACTAGATTCTAGACTTTATAGGACGCATGGAGATTGCTGAATACAGCGCTCGGCTAACTTTGTCGATCCCATAAAGTTCAAAGTTAAAGCAGGGGACTAGCAAACTGTCCTTAAAAAGATACAAAGAAGATGAGTGCTGCTTATGTCAGTCGGTCTCATCTTAGTGCACAACAGATATTTGCTGTATATTACATAGAGTATTCACACTAAGAATTCTGTATGTTTCAGCTGTTGAAAAACTACCACAAATGGAGGAAGGAGTGCCCAGAAATCAGCGCCGACTTACGCCCGTCTCCTCTTCTGAAGCTCTATGCTGCTGGCTACCATGGCGTTCTGCGGTCAAGAGACGAATATGGAAGCAAAGTTCTTATTTATAGAATTGGTAAATATACATTTTATATAAATAGATAGACAGACTGTGCAAAAGTTTCAGGCAGGTGTGGAAAAAATGCTGAAGTTACAGTACTTTTCAAAAATAGAAGTGAAGACAGTTTATCACAGTATGTCACTTAACAAAATGCAGAATGAATAGAGAGGAGGGAACCCTCTAAAAGTAATGATATGGACCCTTCAAGTCCTAATATAAACAGCATAGAGTGTCCGGGGTCACATGAAGAGGCAGAAGGAAAAAAAATAAGAAGAAATAATGCTGGTTTCAAGGCAAAGAGTAGGAACACCAAATATTGATTTGATTTACATTTCTCTTCCTTTCATTGACTTTGCATTTTGTTCATTGCTAAAAATAGACCAATACATAATTCTTACTTTGCTTTATTTTCCCCACTTACCTATAACATTTATTATTATCTGAATAGGAAACCTTTCGGTTTTTGTGGACAGAGACGTACTTGTCCGGGTAGATGGACAGTGGTCCCGTGGTTGTTTGAAGAGCTGTCATGCCAAGGACAATAAAAAGACACTGCCGGTGCCGCATAGCAACTGCTCTGAGTTTTTGGGCACGGGCAGTCGGCTAATACACAGGGACGTGCAAACCATAGACCTGTGCATTGTGTCCATAGCAGAGACTGGGAACATGTGCTAGCCGTAGAAACATTGAAACGTTCAAAAAAGACAGCATTGTGACTGTAGCCTAATGCTGATCTTTTTAGGGTCACAGTGTATGGCTATCTATTGGGTGTTTGAACTATGATTATTGGGACTTTAGCCGGGACTGTCTTGGAGATATTGTACTTGACAATATATTGCAGCAATATAACAGGTAGTGTGTATGGAGAACATGTCTTATAAATAGACAGGAGACACAGGGGCTCTTTTTCGTCGGCTTTCCCGAAAATTACAGGTTTGCGCCGAATTGCCCTGGGTTTTTGGCACACGCGATCGGATTGTGGCGCATCGGTGCCGGAATGCATGCGACGGAAATGGGGGGAGGGGTCGTGGTCATCGGAAAACCCAACAGATTCGGAAAAACCACAGTATTTTGAAAAAAAATGTGTTGCTTGACACCCGCTTATCTGCACCCAGGATAGGATGGTGAATTCCGGCGAACTCTGGCGGACTTCAGCGCAGCAGCGACACCTGGTGGGCGCACTACTAGACAGATTATTAGAAGTTGCGTAAAAGGGATTTTATTTTAATATTACAATACTTAGAAGAAAAGATTTGGACTGCACATCGTTATCACTATATCCTATGTCTCAGGTCTACAGTTCAAGACCTTCCCTGACCTTCCATGCCTACTTTTTCTCTTCTTAAATAAGAGAACATAATAGAAGTAATATAGTAACATATAGAAACATAGGGGGTCATTTACTAAGGGCCCGATTCGCGTTTTCCCGACGTGTTACCCGAATATTTCCGATTTGCGCCGATTGTACCTGAATTGCCCCGGGATTGTGGCGCACGCGATCGGATTGTGGCGCGACGGAAATCGGGGGGCGTGGCCGAACGAAAACCCGACGTATTCGGAAAAACCGCCGCATTTAAAGTGAGGGGAGCGCTTACCTTCACCTGGTCCGAGGTGGTGCATTCCGGCGCGTTGAGATGATTTTCAGCGCAGCAGCGCCACCTGGTGGACGGCGGAGGAACTGCCTTCATAAATCCCGTCCGGACCCGAATCCAGAGCAGAGAACGCGCCGCTGGATCGCGAATGGGCCGGGTAAGTAAATCTGCCCCATAGTATGAGCTGAGCCTAAGGCATAATAATCTCTACCTTCTTGTTACTTAGTGATTACTTAGCCTTATCCCATATACAATGGAGGAAATGTGTTAATCTGTCTACGCCAAAAAAGCTGGAGTAATTTGCAACTTAAATGCCCTACACTACATTTACTGAAGGTTTTAGACCAATTTTAGGCTGTATTCTGACTCCTCTGAAAAATGGGTGTATCCTCTGTAAAAGGGGGTGTGATCATGTCAGAAAATAGCTTGTGCGCCAAAAAATTTAATATTGTGGCGCAGTAAAATACACCAAATAATAGGTGCAAAGTACAACTCACCAATCTTATACTGCACCAGATTCATCATCCAGCATCAGACGTAATGATTAATCTGGCGCAGCAGAGAACTGTCAAGTCCTACACTGCACTGATCTAAAGACCGATTAATAAATCTCCCCAGTAAAGTCTAACTGTGCACCCTTTTACTTTGAGACAGTTTTGATAAATATAACCCAATGCGTCTGTTTCTATACATTCTTCCATGTTTTGCAGAAAAATGGGACCCAAAGCAGTTTACGGCATATGAGGTTTTCCGCGTTAGCCTCATAACATCTGAGCTCATAGTAAAGGAGGCAGAGACGCAGAGGAATGGTATTAAGGCTATATTCGATCTACAGGGATGGAGATTAGCTCACGCATTTCAGATCACCCCGACTATTGCCAAGAAGATTGCCTCAGTCATGACAGTAGGTGAAGCTTATTGCATTAAATCTCCAATTGTAAATCTCCAATACACTAGGATGTTGGGTATACTAAAATAAGGACAAGTTCAGATTAAAGGATATTCTGTGTTAGTTTCCATTTTGCACTGCCCACATTCATAAATCCATATATTATTTTTATTGTTGCATCTACAGAGCTGTATGAGGGCTTGTCCTGCATAACAAATTGTACTTCCTAGTGATGATATTTAATATTCCATGTCGTGTACTGCGAAGCTGGGAAAAAATTCCAAATGCAGTGAAATTGATGAGAAAACACATTTGCGCCATATTTTTTTGAGGTCCTGTTATTACATCTTTTACTGTGCGCTCCCCTTTTTTCTTTGGGTCAGTACGATCATGAGGATACCAAATTTGTATACGTTTTGTTATGTTTGAGTAGAAAAAAAAAATAATTTTGCCATATTCTGAAGTCAATTACTGTTCTGTACTTCAGTGTACGGAGCTGTGTAAGCTGTCATTTTTTGCTGGATGAAAGGACATTTTAACTTTTTCACATTCATCACTTTTACATGAAATTGTTCTGGCTTGCAGAATGGCAAAACAGGGGTGATTCAGACTTTTGGCCGCTATTTTCTGCCACCATGAATAACAGTTTTTATATTTTGATATATCAGGAATTTTGGGATGCAATGATATCTCACATGCTTATGATTTTTTTTAAAACAATTTTAATTAATTTTATTTATCAACAACAAGTGGGACACAATTGTGAAGTGGAAGGAAATTTATTGGATATTTTAAACTTTTGTAAAAAATAATAAACTGAAAAGTGGGGTGTGCAATATTATTCGGCCCCTTTACTTTCCAGACCTGAATCCAATCGAGAATCTGTGGAAAGAGCTTAAAACTGCGGTTGACAAACGCTCTCCATCCAACCTCACTGAGCTCCAGCTGTTTTCCAAGGACCAAAGGGCAAGAATTTCAGTCTCTCGATGTGCAAAACTGATAGAGGCCTGATACCCCAAGAAACTTGTAATCAGAGCAAAAAGGAGGTGCTACAAAGTACAGGCGGTCCCCTACTTAAGAACACCTGTCTTACATACAATCCCAAGTTACAAATGGACCTCTGGATGTTGGTAATTTGCTGTACTTTAGTCCCAGGCTACAATGAACAGCTGTAACAGTTACCAATGGTGTCTGCAATTAAGATTTATTGTTAATCCTGGTTCTTATGACAATCCAACATTTTTAAGATCCAATTGTCACAGAGACAAAAAATTTTGACTGGGGTTACAATAATAAAGTATACAGTTCCGACTTACATACAAACTCAACTTAAGAACAAACCTGCAGAACCTATCTTGTACTTAACCCGGGGACTGCCTGTATTAACTTAACCCACTTTTCAGTTTATTATTTTTTACAAAAGTTTAAAATATCCAATACATTTAGTTCCACTTCACAACTGTGTCCCACTTATTGTTGATTCTTCACCAACAAATTACAATTTTATATCTTTATGTTTGAAGCTTGAAATGTGGCAAATGGTAGAAAAGTTCAAGGGGACTGAATACTTTTGCAAGGCACTGTACATAGTGATGAATATATGTTGCATGAGTAAATGGTGTGTATATACTGTATGTGTGTATACGTGCTGTATGTCTGTATATGCATGTGTATATATTACGTGTATATGCTTTGTATGTGTGCAAGTGTATAAATGCATGTAAGAGTATATAAATGAGGTATAAGAGTGAAGAATTGAAGTATATAAATGTGTGTGTTTATGAGTGAAATATGAATGTATATTTTTAAGCAGGGGACCTCCAGAAATCTGCTTTGGGGCCTCTCCTAGTTATGCCCTTGGTTACTATGAAATGTTGTGGTGCACCAGGGGATTGCCCATTTTGCCTTTTTTTCTGTCTATGCCTTCGTTCTACAAGTGATTTCAGCCATTGTTATTTGGAGGCACTGGCCAATGTAGAGCCAAACCTCTTTTGCACTGAGAAACTTATTCACTTCAAATAAAAGCTCTATTTTCTGAAATGAGTGAAAAATAATAAAATAGAACTAAAAAAAGAAAAAAAAAAGAAAGACAAAATATCTGCCAAAGAGAGAATATGGACACAACCCAAGTGGCAAGACTTACTTGTCACATTAATCTTACATTTGTAGGAGGAATAACAGAGGGACGGCACAATGTAAGGTATAGTATATACTGAAATAGGAATCTGCAACATGTATACCGTATTTTTCGGACCATAAGGCGCACAAAAAATCCTTTGATTTTCTGAATCCGGTGCGCCTTATATATGAACCTAGACATTTATAAGCCATTTATTGATGGTGCGCCTTATACTCCGGTGCGCCTTATAGTCCGAAAAATACTGTAAATATATTTGTGAAATTGTCCCTTCTCAATTATTAAAACATTTATGTTATCTGTTTACTTTGTCAGGACTCTTTCCCACTTAAAGTCCGCGGGATACATCTCATAAATGAGCCTCTTTTCTTCACCCCTGTATTTTCATTAATCAGACCGTTTCTTCCTGATAAGATCAAGGAAAGGGTGAGTGACCTGTAGTGATGCGGTAATGGATGTTCTGTCACTAGTATGCCTGCCCCCTTGCTCACGCCTCATGAGGACATGGTGGGTGATTATGACAATGTTATGGGATACTAAGCTGGACACTATTATGGCTCCTGTGGGTTATGATGATGGAGCAGGCTATACAATGAAGGATTTCTAAATCACTCTAAAGGAACATCATAGTAAGTCCTATAGACCGTGAGTAAGGGTATTTTTGTTTCATTTTATCATTTAGTTTTAGATTAAGTGTCTGTTTACCCCTAACAAACAGAACAACAAACTTCCATCTAAGTGATTTTTTTTTTAATCTCTTGTCAGTGATAAATGATCACCTTTGACCTTTTGGCCCCTCTACAGCTGGCAGTGATTGTTCCAAATTCTTGGAATCCTTTGTATCCTCCATCAGCCAGGAATGTCATTGATGCCTTAAGAATCACATTTGGATTGATGATTCAGTGTTAAGTTGCAAATTATAGAATTTTTTTTAATTGTCATATTTGGGAAAAGTGAGGGATGAGTGCTGCATAGCAGCGGATCATAACCAACCTGTTAGACGGGAGAGAGCGTCAGGATCTCAATTTCCTTCTATGTTTTGGGATATTTCAGAGAACTTTAAATGCTGTATATAAGAGACCTAAGGAGTCACGGGGGCGGAGAAGAGCACGCTGGTCTGACCTCTCCTGGTGTCAGTAGGACACGTACATCATCATAAGCTGACGTCAGCAGCTGCCCCCCTGGATTGTGATGATGCACCTGTCATAAGGGACATCATATAGTTAAGAGAAGACATAACTTCATGACTCTTAAACAGGTCATTTGTTTAGCACCTTCAGAGATCTATTTATGCTTAAAGGAAATCTACCGTGAGGACCTGCTGGTAGATTCCTCCCGTTGCCTCTGCCCTAATGTGTAATTTCATAATACTAGAGCCTAACTTAAGTAAAAACTTTATTTTAATGATATGTAAATTAACTGTAGAGGCTACTGGGGCGTGTACTAGCCTGGCCAGGCACTGGGCGCTAAGACTACTCCAAGCCTTATGAAAACGAATGTACCTCTCAGAGTGAGAGGAAGGAGGACGACAACTATATAGGTTAAAAGAATCGAAATTTTATTAGAACCAACATTAAAAATTACAATAAATAGATGAGGAAGATGCAGGTAATTGGTATACACAGAGGAAAAAGACGGTCAGTCAGGACCTTATGATCATCCTCCTTCCTCTCACTCTGAGAGGTACTTTCGGTTTCATATTCTAATTAGCAGAGGTATGAGACCTAGGTGCGCATGTTTTTACAGGGGTATGGACAGGATATAGAACCAATAGAAATTACAATTTTCTTTCCTTCCCCCATTCAGTCTGTTCCTATCTTTTACTAATTTACTCCAAGCCTTAGTAGCCTCTACAGTTAATTTACAAATCACTAAAATTAAGTTTTTAACAAGTTAGGTTAGGTTCCAGGATTATTAAATTACAGATTAGAGCAGAGGCAGACAGGAGGAATCTACCATCACATCTACTTCTGATAGTAGGTTTCCTTTAATGCTGAATCGTTCATTATATTAAAGTACATCATGGTGATCCTGTCACTGTCAGGAATAAAAGTGTTTGGTGGAAGTTTGTAGGTTCCCTTTAAAAGGAAACTGTCGCCAGGAGACCCATTTTTAGCACTCCCCCAGTCCCCGCAGAGCATAGTACATACACTGCCAAAGTGTTTTTGTATAAAAAATAGGTTTTACAGAAAAAAAGATATGTTATATTGTACCTTTCATTAGCATCTGCTGTGTGACTAGGCAGTTGCCTAATGGGAGGAGCTGGAAAGGAGCAGTTCCCCCCCCACCCTTGGGAAACATGTGACCTTTTCAAATATATGAATAACTCCCCACACTCGGGATTGGCTGTAGAGGAGCAGGAGGCGTCGCTAAGCCAAGTGATAGGTGTTTTCAATCTTTGAAAAGGTCACATGGAGTAGCTTTTCCCCAAGGGTGGGGGGGAACTGCTCCTTTCCAGACCCTCCCAAAAGGCAACTGCCTAGTCACACAGCAGATGCTAATGAAAGGTACAATATAACATATCTTTTTTTCTGTAAAACCAATTTTTAATACAAAAACACTTTGGCAGCGTATGTTCTATGCTCTGTGGGGACTGGGAGAGTGCTAAAAATGGGTCTCCTGGTGACAGGTTCCCTTTAATAAATATCCCAAATGTATATATTTCTGCATATTTGCAGCAAAATATGTACCTAGATCTACATCTGTACCTAGTTTATTCTAATTCCAGCTATTGTCATCATATATCTTGTCCCTTTCTGTGTGGTTACAGGTCCATCTACATGGTAGCAACTACGTGCCCACTCTTCACCAGCACTTTTCAGAGAGTATCCTCCCTCCTGAGTATGGAGGAACGGGACCACCAATGAATGACCTTTGTAAAGAGTGGACTGACTACATCATGGACTCTGAAGACTACCTTCTCAGTATATCTGATAGTGGATAGTCATTTTCTCTTCCTTATAGATGATACTTGAAATGGATACACATGTCCTTAGGAGCTGCACTCTCTACAAGGAGAAGTGCCACATTCACAGTGGTGGATCCATGTTTCCAAGGCCTGGATAGACATTCCCGATTAAAACATTCCATGGTGCCTTAGGAAAAAAATTGGAAGCTTTTTATTAGCAGATAGAAGTTAATACTGTGAAAACACGTGTATTGTGCATATATGTGGTTTTATTCACTTTTATACATATGTATGTTTATTCTGTATCTTAAAGGTAACATGTCAGCAGGAGCCCTTTTTCTGGCTTCCCCATAGAGACTGGTGTACACATTGCCAAAGAGTTTTTAATGTAAAACTGGCTTTTTCCAAAAAAAAAAGATAAGTTAGATCAAAGTTTACCTTTCTGTATGCAGAGCATGTGCCTAGTCCCATGGGAGTGGCCAGTGAGGAGGGGGAACCAACGGGAGGAAGGAAGGGGGGGGGGCAACTGCTCCATACTGGCCACTCCCTTGGGACTAGGGACACGGCTCCTCATACTGAAAAGTAAACTTTGATGTAACTTAGCTTTTTTTGGGAAAAAAAACTGTTTTACTTAAAAATTTTATCTTTGGCAATGTGTACGCTATTCTCTATAGGGACATGGGGGAGCCAGAGAAAGGGTTCCTGATGATAGGAACCAAATATCTCAATTGTTAATAGAATTTTGTAGAATGTGAAATGAAGTAACAAATTTCATTGATGTTACTGTACCTGATAAACTAGGAACTGCAGTACCAATCAGCTTTTAATTTTAAAGGGTTTAACGGGCTATTGAAGGGGGTCCAATATCCAGACATTCAAGAAGTTTAAACAAATGTAACAGGAAGCAGACAGCGCCATTCTATGCGTAGTGGTCAAACCTTGTTCTTGCAGATCAGTTCCCCCGTATTTCAGTTTGAGCTAGGCTGCAGTGACTCGGTTCAGCCACTCACCGAGTACAGTTGTGGCGCCTACCAGAACTGCCGAGTCTCTCTTTGTTTACAGTGGGTTGGCAGTGCCGCCCCGACCACAGCCTTGCACCCGGTATAACAGGAGCTCAGGCAGTAGCAGGCGTGCGGCAGTATAATAACAAAGGCCAGCAGTGATGGGTAGCGCCATGGGGGAACAGAAGGGCCCGAGGAGGTGATTATAAGTGGTTTATTGTTTATTAAGCCCCCACCCAATGCCATATATCCCTAGAAACCCCTTATAAAGGAGCAGGTCATGAACATACTAAAGTGCCTTGTTTTGTCCTGGCGATCCAGTATTGCAGCACCCAGTCTGTATTGTGTTACAGTCAGAGGTGGTTCAACATACTTTGCCACCTCTCGCTTTCTGATTGGCTGTAGCGGTTATGGATTACCAGGGGAAAACTCATTATTGTTTATGGCAAGCGAAAAAAAAATAAATACTGGAATTAACCCTTTAATCTGTGGAAAAAATGTAATGCGGGACTTGTGTCTAGTAGCAGAGACAGCCTTTATGTAAAGTGTGCAAGGTTACAGCTGCTAAATTTATTAAACCCCGCATCAGAAATCTAGGCAGATTTTCTAACAATCCCCATGGGATTATAATAATTCTCACTTTTACACTTCTGTTTTAGATCAAATTCTGTGTAAATGATCAAAAATGATAAATAGCAATGTATAGCGCAATATGGTGCAGCCACTGTGGGCGTTGCCAGGGAGGATCATCTCCCCCTGATGACGCTCCTCAAAATGGTAACTTGCAGTTCTACCTCCATGTTAGTGCCAGCGTGCAACGCACCCTCACTAGTTGAAATGACGCTGGCGACTTTGCCAGCAGCATTTAAACAGTTAACACCGATCATTGAAGTTTTCAAGAACAGAATTGTGGATCATGCCAGCACCTATATAGACTCACATGGTCCTGAGAAAGCAACAAAACTCCTAAATTTGTGTTTTACAGTATATGAATGAAATTTTAGCTTTTTTTAATCTTTTTTTTTTTAATCTTTAATTATTGATTTTTCCCCAAATCTCATGAATTACTCATCTTAAAGGAAATCTACCACCAGGATGAAGGATTGCTAAGGAAGGAAGCTAAAAAGGCTTAAAGGTTTATAAAAGCATGATGCAAATTAGCCTCAGGGGCTCCGGGCTCCATAGCTGTTAATTTGCAGAATTTTTAAAGCCTTTTTTTTATTAAATAAAGGGCAAAAGAAGCTAAAAGAAGATCAGATCCTGTCAGAGGGGCACAAACCAGTGGGGCTCATTTACTAAGGGCCCGAATCGCGTTTTCCCGACGTGTTACCCGAATATTTCCGATTTGCGCCGATTGTACCTGAATTGCCCCGGGATTGTGTCGCACGCGATCGGATTGTGGCGCATCGGCGCCGGCATGCGCGCGACGGAAATCGGGGGGCGTGGCCGAACGAAAACCCGACGTATTCGGAAAAACCGCCGCATTTAAAAACCGAAAAAGTGTCGCTTGGGGACCGCTTACCTTCACCTGGTCCGAGGTGGTGCATTCCGGCGCGTGGAGATGATTTTCAGCGCAGCAGCGCCACCTGGTGGACGGCGGAGGAACTGCCTTCATGAATCCCGGCCGGACCCGAATCCAGAGCAGAGAACGCGCCGCTGGATCGCGAATGGGCCGGGTAAGTAAATTTGCCCCAGTATGTCAGTGTGCTTGGTTTACTATCCTTGATTCTGGTGGTAGATTAACTTTAACAATAAAAGGACAGAACCACAAAATGTGACCAAGATGGGACATACAGCCAAAGTCAAATCTAGCAGCCTCACCAGCAGGTTAGTCTCGGAGCGTGACTACAGCCACTTAGAGGCCACTAGCGACTTTGTCAGCGGCATTTAAAGAAGAGCCCGCAATGGGTGACAGGCGAACTTGTGGTTCGGTCCGCTCAACAGTAATCATATGTGACCTAGAATAACTTGTTGATTAGTGGAGGGTCTAACTTCTAAAACTCCTGCTAATAAATAAAGAGGGCTCCTGTTCCCCAAATGAATAAAGCAGAATGCCAGGAACAAACCCGGCCACTCCATTTACTGTCATTGGGACTGTCATAGAAAGCCGACAGCTGTACTTGGCTATCTCTATCAGCACCTTACAGAATGAATGGAGAGGTATGGCACATACTTAATCCACTGCCCCATTTTAGTGGTTAAGAATTATCCTGTTCTTGTAATTGGTGGGGACCCGGCCTTCTGGCTCAGCAAATCAACATGTTATTTACTATCCTGTGGATAGGGGTAAACAATTTTTTTTTGGAAAATCCCTTTAAGTAGGTGTCGCCTTTGCAATATATCACAGACTGAGATTACTATATAGATGTAAAATACAGTATATAGATGTAAAACAGGGTATATATTGGTCATTGGTAGGAAAAATAAAGGACTGGTGAATGCACACAAGAAAATCATTTCTAGCCCTGACGTGAAAGTGCCTAAAAGCACAGGCGCTGGTCCTTATCCCGTCCTTAGAAACTACATTGTGTCTTCCTTAGGTGTTGACTGGTTATAGTTTGGTCATTTTTACTTTAAAGTCTTTTTACTTTAAGGTCCATTTCTTAATACTCGCTTCTTCCATCTTTTTCTCTTGCATTTGGGTCCCAATAACCCCCCAATGTGAAATGTGTCTCACAAGGTACAAAAGGTTAGAGACCATTGCTGTAAGGTTTACTAATACACGCGAGTCAGCAGATCGTGAATCTTGTTGTATGTTTTTACCTCTACTTGTATCTTGGTGCCTTAATTTTTTATGAAATATTTTGTATTTTACATAATTGCTATGACAAAATTTTAAATAATAATATAGGGGAAAAAAAAGAAATACGTATTTGTTTACATCTGTGTCATTATACGTCATTGGATCCATCAGACGTCTCTGGCACATGATAGTGGCTTACCTAAAAACTGAAGCTACAAAGTAGACATATACACAGAACATTAAAGTTTGTAAAGTTACCATAAAGGGTATCCCATCCCTTTCCTACATTGTATTGTTCCCTGTTGTTCTTTAAATAAAACATGAAGCCTTTTTTGGAAATTGTCTATAGTTTTTGTGTATATCTATGGGTCTCCATGGTTATAGACTACAAACAAAACTTATGTCATTACTTCTACGTTAATTTACATAGCTGCGCCTGGAGTAACACAGTTAAAGAATAAGCTATTGACATAGATACATAATATTTGCACATGGCTTGGGAGATGGGCATTTGACTACCTTTCCAAACATCTTTATAAACCCTTAACCCAAAAGTTGTGCAGCAGTAATACAAGCATGGGTTCTATAGGTTTGTTCTTAAGTTGAATGTGTATGTAAGTCTGAACTGGTATATATTGTTATTAGAGCTCCAGACAAAAAATGTTTATTGTCCCTGTGACAATTGGATTTTTAAAATGTTGTGTCATCATGGAAACAAGGATTATTACAGGCAGCTGACAGCTGATTATTGCATCTCTAACCAGCCAGAATTCCTAGTGGTCATCTCTAACTTCCAGCACGTGGGGTGCGTTGCTGGACAATGTTCTCTTGAGGTACAAACGGTTCCATCACTACCCTGCTGCAACAAGTAACAGGCTCACTGTCCAAGTGGTGGACAAGTAGTGGTGCTGCTAAGGACAGCTTAGTATTGAAAATGAGAAATGACCATTCTTAAACTGTTCCCTTATCCAGGATTGAAATACAGGCGGTCCCCTACTTAAGAACACTCGACTTACATACGACCCCTAGTTACAAACAGACCACTGGATATTGGTAATTTATTGTACTTTAGTCCTAGGCTACAATAAACAGCTATAACAGTTATCACAGGTGTCTGTAATGAAGATTTATTGTTAATCCTGATTCTTATGACAACCCAACATTTTTAAAATCCAATTGTCACAGAGACCAAAAAAGTTCTGGCTGGGATTACAATGATAAAATATACAGTTCCAACTTACATACAAATTCAACTTAAGAACAAACCTACAGACCCTATCTTGTATGTAACCCGGGGACTGCCTGTATGATCGAAAATTTCATAAATCAGTTAAAGGGGTATTCTCATCTGGGTATTTACATTTAATTAAATTCATTTGCCATATGTAAACATTTATTCAATTGGATGTTCATTTAAAAAATGTTCCTGTGTGAAGATAATTTCTCATAAATGTAGCCATGTTGTCCCTTAGAAACCAGATAGCTTCCTCGGATACGACCACGTCTCGCTCTGGCAGCGGTGGCCAGACATGCTATAGAGTCCTGCCGGACCTCCTTGCATCAGCAATCATTACCACAGGAGCGCTGTGCGACATGTAGTAACTCGCGGACATTTCATATACAATAACCTTTTGTTTCTTTATGCAATCCCTCCAGCAGAGGTGGCCGTATCCGAGGAAGCCATCTCGTTTCTAAGGGGCAACATGGCTACATTTATGAGAAACTACCTTCACACAGGAATATTTTTTTAATAACATCCAATTGAAGAAATGTTTACGTATAGCAGATTAATGAAACTGAATGTGAATGCCCAGACGAGAATACCCCTTTAACCCTAATTGTTGATTTTAACTTTTAGGGGTAAGGACAGCACCAGGTCCAGGCATACCTGGGCAAGTGCCTGGGACCAGAGCTGTTGGAACACAGCTGAATCTCAGTCCCCAGCAGCCTGGCAGCTCACGATGAGGGGGGCTGTATATAATAGAACCATCATGGGGTTGTATATAATTAAACTATGAGGTTGCTGTATATAATTAAACTATAAGGGGGATGTTATAAAGTAACCATAACAGGGCTGTTTGGAAATAATAAACCAGGGAATATTTTAGTTTCTGTATATACTCGAGTATAAGCCAACCAGAGTATAAGCCGACGCACCTAATTTTACCACAAAAAAACAGGGAAAACCTATTGACTCGAGTATAAGCCTAGAGTGGAAAATGTATTGGTCGCAGCTTCCCCCCAGTATATAGCCAGCAAGCCCCCAGTAGTATACAGCCAGCCAACCCCAAGTAGTATATAGCCGGCCAGCCCCCAGTAGTATATAGCCTACCAGCCCCCTGTAGTATATAGCCTGCCAGCCTCCTGTAGTATATGGCCAGCCAGTCCCCAGTAGTATATAGCCTGCCAGCCCCATGTAATATATTGCTACCCAGCACCCTGTAGTATACAGCCTGCCAGCCCCCTGAAGTATATAGGCAGCCCCCTGTAGTACATAGCCAGCCCCCTTTAGTATATAGCCAGCCCCGTATATTATATATAGCCTGCCAGCTAGCCTCCTGTATGCCCAGCACATAAAAAAAAACGGAGCACTCACCATTCCAACGCCTTGGACAGCTCCTTTTCACTTGGAGCCGATGCTGGGCTTCGCTGGCATGATGCAGCAGCTCTGGAAAAATGCCCGTTTTTTAAATTCCGTTTTTTAAATTCCGTGTTTTTTTCCGAATCCGTCGGGTTGTCCGACGGCCTGTCGCGTGAAAGCTGGTGCTGATGCGCCACAATCCGATCGCATGCGCCAAAATCCCGGGGAAATTCGGCGTAAAATGGAAATATTCGGGAAACCCGTCGAAAGTGTGTCCGACGGACCCTTAGTAAATGTGCCCCATAGAGTGGAACAGGAAGTAGTTAGCTCTGTTCACTGTATAGTGGCCAAACCTGGTTACTTCAGATCAGCTCCAATTCATTGAATGTATTTAGTTTGGCCACTACACAGAGAACAGAGGCTATCTGCCTCCTGTCCTTTTCAGAATATCTGGGGTGTTGATTGTTGGGCCCCCCCAACAATTTGATATTCATAATCATATCGATATTTGTGGTACATTAAAGGGGTTGGCTATTTTTCATTAAATCTCTTCCATTAGACATGCCTCTGTATATATTTGCACCTGTGTCATTGACTCCTTTGAAAACTGCAGCATTTCCCTGTTCTCCCCAGCGCCTCCTATTCAGCAGAACTCAGAGAAGTAAATAAAGAAGCAAGGAGGATCTGCACACAGTACAAAAGTAGGTATCAGGAAGAAGAAATTTGGTATTGCCATAATCTTACTGACCTATAGAGGTATCATGTGTATTAGGCTATGTGATGAACACCTAAAAAAAGTTAAAAACTAGTTAATAAACTAGGGCAAACTTGTTATATACTGTATATAAATGGTTAATAAACGCATATGTAGCCCAGCCTCCTCCCACTTGCATTTTGGATGCTTTTAAAATGCAACGAAAACGGCACGTGGGATACCACCCTCAGGGTGATGTCACATGTCACTTTTTTTTGGACCGTTTTAAAGCATGGGTTTTCAGTCCTTTTAAAAACACATGAGTTTTTGAATGTTTACCATGCGTTTGTCCGTTTTGAACCTGTTTATCTTCATTTCTAGAAGTGTTGGCAGCTGTGAAACAGATTAAAACCAGCCAAGCGCATTAACATTCAAAAACACGACGTGTGACCTAAAGGCCACGACGTGTGACCCTAAGGTTATAGTGCCCCCTATTAGTGCCGCTTACACATTGCACCTCCAGCTCTTGCCGCTCCCTGCTGAAGCCCTGTTTTCTTATTCTGATGTGGAATACATGTGAGTAGCCACTAGAGGGCCCCCCGATGTAACCTCTGCTGGTATCACAGGTCGGGGGTTTGCAGGTTGTGCACTGTTGCTCAATGGATCCTATAAGACCTGTGTGTCTGCGACAGCATCATATGAAGGGTCCAAATATTATTGATGTTATGTTATGTTAAATATTATTCTAGGAAACAAAAACTCATTACCGTGACCTTATGGCATGTCTGCAAGTTGTAATGACTTATTACATCATACTGATATTTTCTATGTATTTACCATGTGGCATTATTGTACTACTTTCATCAATGACTTGTGTGGGGCAGGGATGGCACCAGAGCATTAGGTCGATAATATATACCAGTGATGGTGAACCTTTTAGAGAACTACAACCAAAACCCACTCAAGTGCCAACATGGCAATTTAAGCAGTAATGTATTGCTCCCTGCTGTGTCACAACTTCAAGTCGTATCTGTGTACCATGGACACCAATACAGTAAAAAGAAGGCAAAGAAATTTGGCCTGAGCAGGAGATCTAAGGATAAACATATGTCATATACAGCTTGACTGTCTCCAAAAATATTGCTTTTTTGCTCAATAAAGCAACGGAAATTATACAGTATTTAATATTGGACCCTTTCTATGTATTGAACTTCTATGATGGATCACAGTGGATCCCATCCGCACTTTCACCTCTAAGGCCAGATTCACACTTGAGCCAGCACCTTCTATTAAAAAAGTAAGTCCCTGACGGGTCCCATAACAGGCACTGATGGTGCCAAAAGATCCTATTAACCACAATGGCGTCTTTCTTCACAAACCCGTTTTTGTTGTCAGAAATGCTATCCCTGATTTCAATGTATACTGACCCTTTATTGTCTATGTGGTCATTCACATGGCCAAATTTTAAACGGAACCGAGGTCCGCTGTTAAAAAAAGAGCTGTTTTTGTGACATGTGCATAGTAAGGTCTATGGCTGGCACACGTATGGGCACAGCTGTTACAGGCACATATATCCACATATTAACAGACCAGTCCAATAACCTACGGTGCAATTACAAATGATATACTGGCAGTAAAGCCAAAAAAAGAAACAGCAAGATGTGATCATTGTCCTATTACAGAAGCGTCTCCTTCCAGTGTTTATGTGGGATGACAGAGGGTGAGGGCTGGCATGGTGTATGGCAGGATAGGAGAGGGGGGTAAGTACCGCACCCTGGTGTGAATACAGTGGTAATGGGGGATGCCTCAGTGGTGGGTGGGTTTATGTAATGGGCGGTGGGTATAATCCTGCGTGACCCTGACAAGGAGGAAGTGCTCGTTCCTCTCCCTGACAGGGACTGGAGCGCTGATGCAATGCGGGCGTTCAGGCGGTGACTCGGGGAGGAGGAGCAGGGGATACCGCAGCCTGGCCGCGCTGTGCCGGCCTACACACTGCCCCCTCCCCTGTAGGCCGCGGTTTATTAGGAGGCAGCGGCTCCTCAGGTGCACTACTGCCATCATGGGCACAGCTGCGGGGCTGCTGCTGGCGGGTGTGCTGCTGCTCAGCACCAGGACATGGGGGTCCTCACTGCACAACCCCCGGAACCCCATCAACAACATGCCGGTCATAGGTGAGAGGGGCAAGGGAGAGGGTTTGCTGGGCTGTATAGTTCTCCAGAGTATATGACATACAGTATGTAGCCTGCACGACACATTGCTGGGGATCCTGGCTAGACATATGGCATGTCCTGGCTGTACTGTGTATATGGCTATGGCTACCAGGGGTGACATGGGGGTCTTACACTATGTCCACAGGGTGACATTGACCCTAATACACTAGGCACAGCCAAAGATCTTAGAATAACACATAGTAGTAGTAAAAGAAATGAGCTGCTTGTCAATATGTACTTTATATGTTATTCTGTATTGTATTATATGTTACTGTATCTACTCAGCTGGAGAAAGTATCATATTTAAGGGAAAATGTAACGCAAAGATATTTACTAGTAACCCTAACCCTAAGAGGGTGGTCTATAGTATTACAAAGTGAACGCTCTGCCTGTAGTAACCACTTACATCTCACTCCTTAAAAGGAGTATTCCCATTACAGCAAATCAATGTTATTGTTTGTACTATAAAAAGTTATTCAATTTTCCAATATACTTCATTATGGTTGTCTAGATCTCTGCATGCTGTCCTACTATAGAAAGCTTCTATGTTTACTTCCAGGGGACAAAAAAATCTGACCATGGTGACACAGGTGCACTGCTCGTTATATCACACAGCTCTGATTACTATCTATGATATAACGAGCCGTGCACCTGTGTGACCACGGTCAGATTTCTATCCACTGGAAGTTAACATAGAAGCTTTCTATAGAATGACAGCAAGCAGAGATCTAGAAAACCGTGAGGAATTGATACAGAAAGTATATTGGAAAATTGTTTCGCTTTTTATAACACAAACAATAACATTAATTTGCTGTAATGGGAATGTCCCTTTAAAGATTTCTTTGGAAAATTATAATTGTAAACTCACAGGTAACGTGATCCATCATCATCATCATCATCATCACGCCTGTCATTATCTTTATTGCTCATTACAATTAGAAGCTGTATTACTCAGCTTTTATATAAGTCATCCTTTACATTATTTCCTTCTTGTTTTTGTCGTGTATATTTCCAGGTGTTTTTTGCATGTTATCTTGAATATGTATGTATCACAAATATGTGTTCATTTACATTTAGTTACTGTTCATTCTCTTGCGACTTCTGCTGGACAATGGTTCCGAGCGTCTACTACTCATTCAGGCATAGACTAGGTCAGAAACAAAAATGTGGGTATTTTTACTGTAATTTCTTAGAGGGGACTGTAAGTAGTGGCCACCAGGGACCCAGTGATCATCACACACAGTGACTTGTGGCTTTGTGACTATACACTTATACAGCGAGAGGAGCCAATAATTGTGCATAGGAGATGACTCCAGACTCTTCAAGAAGTCCTGGCAGGATTTGACCTACCTGGGGCCAATATTGCATTATATTGGGCAACAATCAATGGACCCATGGGCCTGCTTAAAGGGCATCGAACACCAGGATATATGATTGTATGCAAATGAGCCTTAGGAGCTCCAGGCTCCATAGGTGTTAATGGAGCCTTGAGCCCCACAGGCTCATTTGCATACAATCATATATCCTGGAGGTAGATGCCCCTTAAGTATTGACGACCATAGAATAGATCCAGTCACAACTATGCACATAAATAGGACCTCCTCTGAGGTTTGAGGCTGGGGCAGTCGGCTTGCATACAGGGCCATAGAAACTGCAACTGTGTGTATATGGCCATAGAAATCCATGGGGCAGTGTGCTAGACGATGAATCCATGAATAGCGCACAACATTCATGCTCCCGGATATATTACAAAAAAATCTCTCAAAGTGTCGAATTTATCTGAAAGGTTTGTTGAAATCATTAGGATCAGACCCTTTTGTGCTTGTTAGGTATTTGACGGCCCCGTGGTAAAGGGAGCAAACTGCATCCAAATAACATCTGGATGCTTCTCCTGGGCTCCTAAAGAGCACTGCAGGGGAACCCATCAGCAGGAATGACCTTATAAACCACTACCAGTATAAGGTAAGTGCATTAACCCCTTCCAGATCATGTTTCTTTCTTGGACCAGTGTGGTGGCATCATATAGAAAAGCAACTCTATATTGAGATGTATAAAGTCATAGAGGTGGAGAATTAAGCACTGAAGTCAAACTCTACCTGTCCCAAATTTCCCCTGTGATTAACATCATATACCAAGACTTCAGGACACCCTGTTACTGATGTCTGTGGACGCAGGGCCATCTATTAAAAACTTTATTACCAATTAACATCTTATTTCAAAGTTGATTTTTCTGGACGATGCCACCACACTGGGCCATGAAACAAACGTAATCTGGAAGCTGTTCATCTGCTTGGTGGTTTGTTAGGCCAACTACTGCTGACAGGTTCCCTTTAAATTAAGAGGACCAATATGATTCTGAGAACAGAGTGGAAACCATGGCAGGCGGTAGGTGATCTAGTCATGTACATTGTGTGGGGTGGTATTCAGTTTGCTGCCCCTCAGCTGTTTGAGGGTGTGTTCACACGTGGGGTTTACACATGCATTTTCCAACGCATCGCAACACCTGAGACGAGATTTGCCTGATTACATTGCTTTCAACATTGCGTTTACAAAACGTATACATTAACACAAAATTTTGTGTATATTTGGTAGTAAATGATAGCGTCAGAAGGTTTAGAGAAAACTTCCCCTCAACCAGGACAAAACACTTAACTCATGAAGGTGGAACGAGTCAAACCGGTTTCATGAGGAAGGATATTACTATTTCAGGACTCATTATCAGTGACTATGTTGTTGACGAGGATCTGCAACGTGATCATAAGGACACGTCACAGAGCAGATTTATCTGTGATTTCATCATTTTATAAAAACTTGATGTCACATGATTGTGTTCTCTACTCGTCCACAAATACCAATGGCACACAAATGTCCCCGTGGGGAATCTGTATTTTTCAGATTCTCATAGGCTTATATGGGAAGGCTTGAGCCTCAAACACGGGCAGGTATAGGACCTGTTCTGAGTTTTGTACAGCCTCCACACGGATCGGTGACAATCGCATTCATATGCGTGGGTCCAATGCCACGAAGGTGTCTGTGTGACATCAATTAAAATTGTGTATTGCAAACAACAAAAACCACGGTCACGTGTATGTAGCCTGAAGCTGAGGGGAAGACCCACAAAACTTGCCCTAAACCAAAATCGTCTTGGTTGCCCGGAAACCAAACGGAGTACAGCTTTCATTTCATTGTAAGAGAAAGCTGGGATTGGTTGCTGAGCAGCAAAAACAGGTTTTTCTTTTTGACATTTTAACATATCTCACAACAAAAACAGATAACACTTTTGGACCTTTTAACAAATCTAGGTTTCCCATTGCTTATCCCAACCACTAAGACTCCTAGCGACAGGGAGAATGGGGGCTCCTGGTGCTCCACTTGTTGTTATGGAGTAAATCCGGGCAGGATTTCTAGGAGAGACCGTAAGAGTAGGTCCAGCAGGTACATGCAGAATAGTCTGAGTTCCCAGGTTTTCCAGTATCGGTGTGGTTCTCACCAGTACACCGTGACGGAGTATGTTACATTGTCCCGTTAATCACTTGCTGTAGTTGTGTGTTGGCTCTCCAGGGACGTGTTTATCTTTCCATGAGTTATAGGCCTTGGCACACACATCGCTCCGGTGCTGAGAATTGTAAGGCTGGACGTTATTCATGTGTGTAAACAGCTCCGTCCTGTCTGACGTACGGCTCTTATCTAGCATTACCTTAGATTAATAGGCTGGGTGTTGATCCGAGGGGTCTACCGGCAATAATTTGTTACCTGAGAGCAGGGGAATAATAAAAATAATTATCCTGAATATTCCTTACACAGTCATTTAAGGAAATGGGAGAGGTAAACCATCAGATTGAACAGCCCGCGTCTAAGATCCACCCCTCTGACTACCTTTGACCGGCCCACCTCCACATCATTAAATAATGATGCAATTAAGTCTTCCATATGTTCATTGAATCAATGTATTGATTAACTTGCTGGTTGGTGGGGGTCTCCGTGATGAGACCCCCCACAGGTCACCAAATGGGGGGGGTCTGATGTACACCCGTTGGACCCCTCATCGCTGTCCACAATGAGCGGAGCAGCCGGTTACGTATGGCCAGTTCCCCTGTCTATCTCCATGGAGCTGAGACGCCCACTTATCTGCAAGTTGGGTCCTATCCTGGGGATTGGGATAGGGTATATACTGAATACAGTAGATAGGTATTGGGTAGAGCTAAGTTAATATTGGTCTGGCCCTCTGAAACCATTCCAATTTTCCATGTGACCCCATGGGGAAAATTGCCCATCCCTGGGTTAAACTGTTGCTCAGGTTTTATTAAAATATAATTTTGTTATCACTCTTAACCTAGGGTATTGTGGGAATCTGCCATCTCATTGTTATAACGGTGGCAGAGATTTGCCGTTGATATGCTCGTGAAATTTTCGGCACTAACTTCATGTTAATATGCAGACGGCAGGACTCTACTACCACTTCATATATCGTTGAGAATGAGAGTTGGGGTCCCAGCATTCAAACCTCCACCAATCAGATTGTTACTTTCACAGTCAAACCTAGTGCAACCCCTTTGATAATGTACCTGATAATATTGCAATTGTCATTGTGGCCTCTACTGGTACAGAGCGGTCCAGGATCTAGTTACATAATCATTTCATGTAGAATCTCCTTAGTTTCAATGTGTCCATCTGTACTAAAAGGCAATTGACATCTTATAAGAGTGTCTTTGTCAGGGATAGCCTCCCCCAGCATTAATAATATAGAGTCTCCATCATTAAAGTAGATGAAAAACATGAGTACTTTCTTCCAAAAGAAAGTACACCTGACCGTGAAATGAATGGATCTTGGTTGCAATACCACACGCTGTCCATGGTCAGGAGAGGATCTGGAATTTTGGAGGTACCAAACAGCCTTCAAACAACACCTTTTAACCCCTTGCCGCAAACCAACATAATAGTACCACTAATAGGAAGTAGTCATTGGTGGGAAGGGGTTAAGAAAATTTCTTGTCATGGATGACTTTCCTCAGTTTTTTTTTAAATACATCTACCACCAGGATGAAGGATTGTAAACCAAGTACACTGACATACTGGTGTGTACCCCCTGTGGCAGGACTTGCTCCTCTTTTAGCTTCTTATGCCCTTGTACTTACCATATTTTTTCAGACTACCATATAGTCCAGTGCCCCTTATATGTGAACCGTACTTGCAGACAACAGCTGTCTTGAACTGTGCACAGGTCTGCCACTTGCTTGTCATTCATCCTTACAATCAGGTGCGCCTTATATATGAACCTAGACGTTTTAGCAGGCATTTATTGATGGTGCGCCTTATAATCCGATGTGCCTTATAGTCCGAAAAAAAACTGTACAAAAAAAAAGGCTTTAAAAATTATGAAAATGAGCCTGAGGAGCTTCATAGCTGTTAATTGAGCCCAGAGTCCCTCTGGCTCATTTGCATAATTTTTAAAGCCTTTTTTTAAAACCGGGCCATGAAAAGATAAAACAAGAGCAGATCCTGCCAGAGAGGACACACACCAGTATGTCAGTGTGCTTGGTGTACAGTACTTCATCCTGGTGGAAGACTGAAAGATCTGAAAAACCTATCCAGACAGACCAGTTTCTTCTGTATGTCCTGTTAAGTGGATGGGTGCAGGCTAGGATTGTCTATTGTTTTGCGGGAACAATTGTGTGTCATATGATCAGTATATACACAAGTGCTATCATTCATGACAATCATTTCCAGGATATACGGATAAATCCACATCCAGCATAACGAATCCTCGCCTAATCTACTTATCAAAGTGCTGTGTGATATATCCGCTGATTGGAAATATCTTTATACTCGTTTCAGTTATTTTAATTTTATTGGTGCACGTGTAGTTTTAGACTCATATCTCTAAAACCTATTTTTTATGGGATTGCTGGAAAAGCCCTTTGAAACCTTTTGCCCACAAGTGAGTTTTTTTTTCCCTGGCATTTTTGTACGTTTATGGGATTTACCAGATTGAACCTAGAATCCATTGTCTGGTCCCTATGTTCAGTTCAGATCAGCAGTTCTAGGTTCAGTCCGGTAAAGCAGAGGTCCCCAACCGCCGGTCCGCGGACCAGGACCGGGCCGTTGGAGTTCACCAGCCGGTCCGCGCAGGGGCGGCACCGGCCAGCACTGAGCTCCCGCACCGGACGGGACCACGTTGCAGCCCTGTGTCCGGCACCTTGCTCCGCGACGCTGCCAACACCTTGCGCCCACCCCCCGACGCCGCCGGCACCTTACAACGGCCCCCAGACCCTGCCGGCACCGAGCTCCCCCCCTCCAGGCTCTCGGCTCCCTGCTCCCCCTGCCCCCGCTCAAGCTCCAGGCTCCTTTCCCGCTCCCTCCGCTAACATCCTCCCTGCTCCCGGCTCTCCGCTCCCTCCGGTTCCCGGCTCTCCGCTCCCTCCGGTTCCCGGCTCTCCGCTCCCTCCGGTTCCCGGCTCTCCGCTCCCTCCGGTTCCCGGCTCTCCGCTCCCTCCGGTTCCCGGCTCTCCGCTCCCTCCGGTTCCCGGCTCTCCGCTCCCTCCGGTTCCCGGCTCTCCGCTCCCGGCTCAACCTGTCTCTGCTAACGCCCCCCCCCTCTCTCGGCTCCCTGCCCCTGCTCAAGCTACCCTACCACTCCCTCCGCTCTCCGCTCTCTGCTCCCTCTGCCACCCCGCTCCCAGTTCTCGGCTCTTGACCTACCAGCTTACGGCTCTCTGCTCCCGGCTCCCCTTCCACTCCCGTCTCAACCCGGCTCCGCTAACGTCCCACCCCCCCTCCAGGCTCTCGGCTCCCGGCTCCCCCTGCCAACGCTTAAGCTCCAGGCTCCCTAGCCTTCCGGCTCTCAAGACCTACCCGCTCCCGGCTACCTCACCGCGCCACCACCGCTGCAGAGAGGTAAGGTTACTTTATCTTTGCAAATATATGTGTAATATGTGTATATATGTGTAATATGTGTATATATGTGTAAATATATGTAATATGTGTGTGTGTGTGTATATATGTGTGTATATATGTGTATATGTGTATATGCTGTATCTACTGTTTGTTTATGTGTATATATGCTGTATGTATATGCAGCATTTGTGATATTTATCAGGGCTTCTATTTTGTACTACATGGCAGTACTCGGTATGCATTTTATACTACTTGGCGGTACGTTGTATCTATTTTATACTACTTGGTGGCACGCTGTGTGCATTTTATACTACATGGCGGTATTCTGTATGCATTTTATACTACATGGCGGTATTCTGTATGCATTTTATACTACATGGCGGTATTCTGTATGCATTTTATACTACATGGCGGTATGCTGTATGCATTTTATACTACATGGCGGTATTCTGTATGCATTTTATACTACATGGCGGTATGCTGTATGCATTTTATACTACATGGTGGTATTCTGTATGCATTTTATACTACATGGCGGTATTCTGCATGCATTTTATACTACATGGTGATACGCTGTATGCATTTTATACTACATGGCGATACGCTGCATGCATTTTATACTACATGGCGATACGCTGTATGCATTTTGCATTGCTTTATTTTTACACCAAACCAATATGATGGATCTGGTCCGGACACTCCCTGATATCTTATATTATAAGCTCCACCCCTCCATAACCCCACCCCATATGACCAAAGCCCCGCCCCTACCGGGCCATGGAAAACTGGTCTAGCTTAAAGCCGGTCCCTGGTGCAAAAAAGGTTGGGGACCTCTGCGGTAAAGGACCCACAGTTCGGCCATACTTTGAGTCGAGGCCTGGGCTCACAGCGGCTGCTAGAAGTTCTGTATCCCACACAGTGTTCAGTCTGTGAAATACAGGCGACAGAGATAATCTTCTACAGTTTATACATTATATACATCTTTATTTTTTACAATAAAATGTAGTATTTTATTGAGACAGAAAATGTAGAATGGTGGTTGCAGTTAAGTTTTTTTCATATTTGAGACCTTTTTTTTTTTTTTAACACTCCTTGCAAAGTTAGCCACACAAGAATTTTTCAGTGTTGCGCCTGATCATAGTCAAAATGTTGCAAATAAAATCCAGTCCTGATCAGAAAGGGGTTGCAGAAGTGTCCTGATTTATCAACCTCAAAGATAAATCAATCTGAAAACCCCAAAAAAGCACACCCATATAAACAGACTAACGAGAAGTTGAGTTTAATTATAATATTTTGTTGGGGCAGCCAGCTACCATGTTAAAGGAAATCTACCACATGGATGCAGTGCTACTTAGCCAAGCACACTTACCTGCTGGTGCCCTGAAACGGGATCCATTCTTTTTGCTTTAATGGCTTAGTTTTTGAGAAAACCATATTTTAAAATTATTCAAAAGACCCTCAAGGGCTCCCGGCTATGTCACAGGAAACTCTTCTGGCTCCGTCGTCTTATTATTCACACCTCAATTCAGCTTTCGGGATTGGGAGGGAAGAGGAGGGAAGAAACGCTGAATGCAGGTATGTAAAATTAGCAGACGATAGAGCCAGACAAATGCTTCTGTGATGTATTCAGGACCCCTGGGGGGCTCATTTGCATAATTTTAAGATATTTTATTTTTCTAAAACAACGCCATTAGAAGCAAAAATAACAGATTTTGTTTCAGGAGGACCACCCCAGCATGTAAGTGTACTTGGTTTAAAAGCACTGCACCCATGTGGTAGATGTCCTTTTATTTGTATTTAGAATTCATGATTTTTTTTTTTTTGGCTGTGAGTTCACCTCCAGTACAATCAAAGTGGCTTCTCTGTGTGTGGCCTCCATGGCAGAAACATTATATAATTTTAAATTTAAAAAAATCTTTCAGTGTTTTTTTACACTGCATAACAAGTCAAGTAATTGCTGAATGATGTGTAATGGTGGATTGATGTTGAATGAGTTTCTAGTAAAATAAAATGAGATCTAAAGTCTCCTGTTCCCGCTCTACGCAACTTCCTGGATGTCTCCCGACACGACAGGAAACGGTAGAAAAGGACTGCTCCTGAATGAGGCGGGACAACGTTCCAAGCAATAAATGGCAGAGCAGCCTCACCTGGCATTTCCTGTAGTATCGGGAGGAAGTCGAGTGCAGCAAGATTCGGGAGAGTCTGAGACATATTTATTATTCTGTAGCCACCTGTAGAGTTCCTGTGTATCTTTCATGTCCTGATTCAGTTTCTCTTTGCGCTGGTAGGCCTTCTAGAACAGGAGACCCACTTTGACGAACTGGTACACTTAGGCCATTCCTACATCGCTGCTTCCTATGTGAAGACGCTGGAGTCAGCTGGAGCAAGAGTGATCCCTATAAGGTAATCCTGACACCACTGAACGCTGCATGTTCATCACAGCAAGGACCACAATTACGGTTTTAAAGGGAGACTGTCTTGATCCCACAAACTATAAAGTCTAACTGTAGAGAGCGTAGTAATAATAATAATAATAATAATTCTTTATTTATATAGCGCACACAGATTACGCAGCGCTGCACAAGCATATCAAATTGGTCCCTGTCCCCATGGGGCTCACAATCTAAACAACCTAACAGTATGTTTTGAAGTGTGGGAGGAAACCGGAGTACCCGGAGGAAACCCACGCAAACACTGAGAGAACATACAAACTCTTTGCAGATGTTGACCTGGGTGGGATTCGAACCCAGGACCCCAGTGCTGCAAGGCAGAAGTGCTACTCACTCAGCCACCGTGCCGCCCTAGTACGAGCCTGTGTGCATGGCCATGCTTCCTGAGAAATCCTGGTTTTATTAATCATGGAACTATGATTACTATGACCTGTAATAAACAAGAACATGCACACTGTCTGTAGTGGTTACATATCTTATGCGTGTAAACTGTGATTGGGAGGACTGATGGAGAGGTGGCGCCTGGAGGGTGAGTATTTTTGTTTTTAAAGGGAAGCTGTCAGCTGTTTCCACCATACAAAGTTGCAAATATTGTAAGGTATTCATCCTGGAGATCTGTGTAAACGTGAGTTTGTGTGATGTTAGTAGCAGCAGGACTGTGAAAAATGCATTTATCTGGCTTGCTGGTGTGTGAGATCTCTTCACTGTACTGATGTACAGCCCCTTCCTCTTAACTGTTTTAGGATTCAAACAGAGCTGTGCAGCAGTACAATGACGAGATCTCACACACCAGCGCACCAGCTACAGCCTCAACCTGTGAATATAAACAGATTTTTTTTCACTGTCCTGCTGCTACTAAAAAGACACAGGTTAACACAGATCTCCAATATCTAACACTGTCTACAACTTTGTAAGGTCAAAACTGATGAACGATTCTCTTTTTAATTTAGATTAATTGCAGGGATTCCGAAAAGTTAGAATCCTCCTGGACAGCCCATTTAAAGAGAACCCGTTAGGCAAAATAACCCCCCCCCCCCTTATCTAAATATATATAAATATAAACTGCCATTAGAGAGCATTGCCTCTATCCCTTCATTGTCCCTCTGCATGCCTGTAAACCTAAGCAATGAGGTCCTAAAGCTGTATGCAAATGACCTAAGAAATGTCCAATGAGTCATTAGACATCACTGCCTCTGACCATGTGACCAGCCTCATTTACATAATAAAGAAATTATGATTTTACAATGAATAATGTATGAAATAACTAGATAAAGGCTGTGATGGGATCCTTGTGAGCTGCTCCAACAGGTAGAGGTGACAGGACTAGTGACACAGACCTGATGACAGGTGTCCTTTCAAAGCTCCGAATATGATAATTTTAGAGTAGGCAAGAAGACATACATTTATAAGTAATGGAGTATCTTGCTTCTGTCTCACATTGTATATGTTTTCAGTGACTTTTAGCCAATTTATTTGTGTTGAGACTTGTGTAAATTTGGTGAAATTTTCAGTGATTTTTGCTCAACAATTAATGATTTCTAGTGCTGTCATGCAGTGTAATAAGAGATAGATACTGAGAGAGATCAATAATAATGGTAAAATTATGTCTAGGTGGAAACAGTGTAACCAGAATATAACAATGGTGTATTTCATATTTTCAGGATCAATCTTCCTGAAGAAGAGTATAAGAAGATCTTCAATGTTATTAATGGGTATGTGTAATCCAGGACGTTTTGTGAAATGGTACAGTTGGGTGCATACAAAATTCTCCCAATCGGCCTGATACTGTGATTTCATATGGTTAAATTCATGCTTTAAAATAATTCTTGTTTAAATATAATCTGTATAAATAATACAGTTTTACTAAAGTACGATACTTTATTGATCCCCTAAAGTTCCTTAAAGGGGTTGGCCACTCTTTTACATAAGTTGCCCATGTGCCTTTTCTGCCTCAATACTAATCCCTGCATGGTCATCATTCTTTATAAAATTGAATCTATTTTAGAAATGCGCTCTATACAGGCGGTCCCCTACTTAAGGACACCCGACTTACAGACAACCCATAGTTACAGACGGACCCCTCTGCCCACTGTGACCTCTGGTGAAGCTCTCTGGATGCTTTACTATAGTCCCAGACTGCAATGATCAGCTGTAAGGTGTCTGTAATGAAGCTTTATTGATAATCCTTGCTCCAATTACACCAAAAATTTTGAAACTCCAATTGTCACTGGGGCAAAAGAAAAAAAATTGTCTAGAACTTCCATTATAAAATATACAGTTTCGACTTACATACAAATTCAACTTAAGAACAAACCTCCAGACCCTATCTTGTATGTAACCCGGGGACTGCCTGTACATTGTAAATAGCTGCAAACGTCTGTTTTTTTTAATGCATAGGTATATATAGGCCAATTTCCAACAACCACTACTTCATTGGTTTAATGGTACCTTGTGTTCACGAACTCTGTAAGAAGGCTAATGGATGTTTAGAAAACCCTTGTTCAAATATGCTAGCACAGGAGAAAACAGTGTGGCTGATTAGAGAACTAAAACTTGCATTCCTTTAAAGGAAACCTACTACCATAGATCCACCTATTAAGGTAGATCTGGTGGCAGGTTCCTCTAATGTATAGCCCTTTTTCCTTTAGTTGCCCAAATCTTTAGTCAATTTGCATATTAGGGGCATTAAAAATTATAAAAGAGGCTACTGGAGCGTGGAGTAGCAACCAAAGGATTACCCCTAAAAAGGCTATATTACTATACATTAAACGAACCTGGCATCATATCTACCTTCATAGGTAGATCCATGGTAGTAGGTTTCCTTTAAGCTGGTTGAGAATCTGTAGCATTACATTTTCTTTTTTTTTTTTGTTCTATGAAACTCTCACAATGGCCAGAAAGAAA
Organism: Engystomops pustulosus; assembly: GCF_040894005.1. Lineage (NCBI taxonomy): Eukaryota > Metazoa > Chordata > Amphibia > Anura > Leptodactylidae > Engystomops > Engystomops pustulosus. The sequence goes on from NC_092415.1 coordinate 44,932,070, forward strand.
AAAACTTTCAAGTAAAACTCGAAAGTCTACTCTTGTTCTTAGAAATGAAGGCCATTCCATGTGACAATTTGCCAAGAATCTGGAGATTTCCTACAACGGTGTGTACTACTGCCTTCATAAGAGCGCACAAACAGCCTCAAAGCAGAGTAGAAAGAGAAGTGGGAGGCCCCGCTGTGCAACTAAGCAACAAGACAAGTACAGTAGAGTCTAGTTCGAGAAAATGACTCCTCACAGGTCCTCAACTGGCAACTACATTAACTAGCACCCGCCAAACGCCAGTCTCAACCTCTACAGTGAAGAGGTGACTCCAGGATGCAGCCTTCAGGGAAGAGTATCTAAGAAAAAGCCATATCTGAGACTGGCTAACAATAGGAAAAGATTAATATGGGCAAAACAAAACACACATTGAAAGTGTTACAGACAGACGAATATAAGTTTGAGGTGTATGGATCACACTGGAGAACAACTGAAAAGATGCTGGAAGATGTCTGACGCCATCCGTCACCATGGTGGAGGTCATGTGATGGTCTGGGGTCGCTTTGGTGCTGGTAAAGGAGAAAATATGTACAAGGTCAAAGGGATTTTGATTAAGGAAGTCTATCACTCCATTTTGCAACGCCATGCCATACAGCGCTTAATTGGAGCCACTTTCATCCTACAGCAGGACAATGACCCAAAGCACAACTCCAAATTATGACCATGATCTATTTAGATACCAGCTGCTGCTTCTTCCCTATCTGTAATGGAGGGGCCGCCCAGTCACCAGATTTCACCCCATTGAGCTGTTGTAGGAGCTGCTTGCCCGTATGGTACGCAAAAAGTGCCCATCAAGCCAATCCAACTTGTGGGAGGGGCTTCTGGAAGCGGGGGGTGAAATTACCTCAGCAAATTAACAGCTAGAGGCCAAAGGTCTGCAATGCTGGAATTACAGCAAAAGGAAGAATTATCTGGTGAAAGCAAAGTTTGAAGGAAAAAATTATTTCAAATGAAAAAAAAAAACCTTGTCTGGATTATATTTTTTTTTAATCATTTAGCAACTCAGTTGAAAAATAAAAATGAGTTTTCTTGGAAAACACAATGTGATCTTTTGAGTAGTAGGGTGTAATATATTACTGTAGTTTGCTCCCCTTGTACTTGGTACAGATACTGAGAGATCTGGAAATAACGGCTCATCCTTGTGATGCCACCTAACACAGCAGTCACATGTCCATGTAGTAGATTCTTGACTGACCTGGTCCAAAAAAATGTATCGGGTATGCAGGACTCATTGGATAAGAAGCTTATTAGTGGGGGTCCAACTCCTGGGAATCCCACCAATCACCAGAACGGAGATCCTGTGGGTGGAGTGTCGGGTCTTGTGATCAGTGGGAGCCCCATCAGTGGAACCCCCCCCTGATCAACTTATTATCCCCTTTCCTGTGGCTAAGTACTGATCTTAATAGTGAATTTTAACGTGTGTGTATAAATATATACGGTAATATAATAATTTTTTTATTATTTTGTAGATTTCTTCTTCCTGGAGGTGGTGTTGACCTTCAACACTCTGGATATGCAAAAGTGGCCAAAATATTCTATGATCTGGCTCTAGAGGTAAATCTAACCATTAATATGTTGTTACTAATGTATTTGCTACATAAATTGTGTTGGGCCATGTATGCGGTTCTGGGGCTTCCATTGTTCTGCTCTGTTTTGGGAGATTATAATAATGTGGCTTCCTTTGAAGTACCAGACAGAAAAAAGTCCTGCTGTTCCTATAGGTATTGTGTCTGTGATTTCTAGAATCTACATCTGAGATTATAGCATCTGACTTAGATGTGAACTTAAAGGGGCATTCTCATCTGGGCATTGACCTTTAAGTTATCTGCCATATACATTTCTTCAATTGCATGTTATTTAAGAAAATGTCCCGGTGTGAAGGTAATTTCCCATAAATGTAGCCATGTTGTCCCTTAGAAACATGATTGTTGTCCTTGGATACCACCACTCCTGCTGAAGTGATTGCACACAGAAAAATTGGTTTTGCAAATGAAATGGAAGAGAGTTACTGGATATCCCATAGCCGTCCTGTAGAGATGAACGCTGAATCCCAGTGGTCATACACCTCAATATCCGTCTCCTGGCCACTGTTTTCAGGGTATGGGGGTGGTTGTATCCAAGGGCATTTTCTAGTTTTTAATGGAAAATATGGTGACATTTACAGGGCTGGTTCTAGCCTTTTGCTGCCTGAGGTGAAACTTAATAATACTGACCCTCCCCCCACACCTCACCTCACTACCTCAAACACTAGTCATTAGACACAGACATTGGTGAAATGTAAATACCTTACATTTGACAATCTGCTTCTTTACAATTTCTCCCAGCCATGGTTTATATGAAACATCTTCAGCTCCATGCAGCACAACTCCACAAGGCACTCCTAAAAATACCACAGTTACTTACATTATAATAGAGCATGTTCCATATAGATATTATCCTCACAACATGGCTGAACATGCTTAAAGGTGCCAATTTAATTTCTTCAGGCAGTATGTATTTGCTAGCCATAGGCAAGTCCGTGCTACCGGTGGCAAAATGCCGCCTCTTAAAGGGTCCGCCATCTGCTTCAAACAGGTAAATTTTTTTAATAACATCCAATGGAAGAAATGTATGTATATTTTATAGGAAAGTGTGGATTGCCATACATTGGGTGTGTCTGTGTAAGAGATTGTACAAACCTTTTTCTAGAATACCCCTCTTACCGTTTTTTAGGAGGAGGATGAAATTTGAGTATTACAATTAAACCAGTCCTAGGCGTATATATCGTTACTAGATGATATATATACATATGCAAGAAAATCATTACAGCCCCTGTTTTCTGTGCTTACCCCCTTCCCAAAGTTTGTGTACTATTATGTCATAGTGAGTATGGTGAGGCATCTCCATACAACGTAGGTATTTTCTCACCAGTAATGCCCAGAGTCCGTGCTGGCACCAATTGCGGATGTTAACCATTTTTAAATGCCCTCCAGCAAAGCTGCCGAAGCCTTTTTTTTCATAAATTAATAACAATTGTTCCCTGCTGGTATTATATACAGATCAGATATTACCGTATATACTCGTGTATAAGCCAAGTTTTACAGCACAAAAAATGTGCTGAAAAACGTCCCCTCGGTTTATACACAAGTCTATTACAAAAAAAAAAAAATTACCCAGCCGCGCTGACTTCGGAGGGTGAGTATTTAAGTTTATTTTTTTAAGGGCTGTGGGGGCAGGCTGGCTGTATACTACTAGGGGCTGCTAAATACTACTGGGGGCTGGCAGGCTGTATACTACTGGGAGGGTTTGACCAATGCATTTCCCACCCTCGGTTTATACTCGAGACAGTCGTTTTTCCCAGTTTTGTGTGTAAAAATTAGGGGTCTCGGCTTATACTCGGGTCGGCTTATACTCGAGTATATACAGTACATTGATCTTATGGTAGCCTCCCATAGTATGACTGTTATATGTGATCTGTATATATAGACATATACACAAAGGATGCACATCACATCTTCTCTGCATATCTAACCGCCTCTGATTCGGAAATCCTTTGAAGTCATGGCATCCCCCTGCAGGCACAGTGGTCATACAGGCTTGTAGAGGCGTTCATGCGACCTCTGGTCTGTGTATAGTAAACTACCATTGGACTTTGGAACTATGGAAAAACGTGTTCTCTGCAAAACAATTTCACCAGGTTTGGATAAATTTGGATTTGGTTGTTGCCATGAGATAGACTTGTTATGTCAATACCAATTACACGTTGAATTTTTAGTCATCTGAGTTTGAATCTCAGGCTGTGCTAGTCAGGTTCTTTGCATATTATACAATTCAAATCATCCCATTTCCCTAGAACTGATTTAAAAATAAACAAATAAAATCCTGAATATGTCACATCTCACTGCATCCCCACTTTTTGCCATTTAGCTACACAAGTAAATTCGGTCATACAGTACTCAAAATAGTAGCAAAAAGGAATCCTATCCTGCAAAAATGAAACCTTCTACAGGTCCGTACGCTGAAGTATGAAAAAGTTATTGGCCTCAGAATGGAGCAAAAGGATTACCTTATATACTCGAGTATAAGCCTAGTTTTTCAGCACAAAAAAATGTGCTGAAAAGCCAAACTCTGCTTATACTCGAGTAAAAAATATATAGGTTTTACCAGGTTTTTGTGGTAAAATTAGGGGCCTCGGCTTATACTTGGGTCGACTTATACTCGAGTATATACGGTACATTTTTTTTAAAACCATTTATTTATTATTAGAACATAATAAAACCTATATACATTTGCTATTCCCACAATCATACCGGCCCAAGGAATATAATAAAGTGGTAATTTAGAGCGTAAGCTGAAAGCCAATGTATTTTTTCTACAGTGTAATCGCATTTGAAATTATTTCTACAGCTTCCCAGTAACCGACATGGATTTTTAAACTTCCTAGTCATAGCGTTTCATATTCCATTACTTTTTATATTTTTTTTTCAAGACTGGGAGTGAAAAATGGAAACGCAAAAATAAAAAAACAAAAATGGCCTGGTCCCTAAAGGGTTAAATATAAATCTTGAGAGACTTTTCCTCTTTGAATAGATAAAATTAAGCAAAGGTCATAAGTTCCTGCCCTCCATGCACCCATGTAGGGTGTGAGCAGCAGCTATCAGAGGTCCTCTTACTTGTACACCATGAGGTGGACGATCTCCTACAGAACAGTGGAGCATCAGAGGCTCCACATAGATCATGGAGCAATGAGGTGTGAATATATCGCCCTAATCAGACTGTTTTATTGTCCTTTCCTCTCAGGCGAATAAGAAGGGGGACTACTTTCCCATCTGGGGAACTTGTTTAGGATTTGAGCAACTGACTGTTCTGACAAGTGGACAACTGCTACTAACGCTGACCAAAACGGATGACATTTCATTGCCTCTAAACTTCACTGAAAGTAGGTATATTGTGTAGTGTGCACTATATGTCTAAGCTTGTGTATACATATGAGCCCCAAATGATCATCAGAACAAAAATCCCTGTGAAGTAAGGAGCGGCTATCTGGACTGGAGCAGTTATATACATGACAAATAAGAGACTTAGGGGAGGAAGCAGAATACAGTTACAGCGAACCTGTCACCAACTTTATACCCCTCCAAACTACCAGCCCCCTCTAGTAGGGAATAAAATGTCCTTTCTAGAATTTCAGAAATTTTGCCTATTTACGTGTTAAATCTCCTCCAAAGTCTTGTGAAAATGAGAAGAGCCTTATTTTGCCTGAGATGAGTGAATTGTAGAAGCAGCAGGAGGATTGTCACTTCAGATGCCCCTATCTTGTCTTATATACTTCTATAAACTAATAAGAATCTGATCTGTCAGACTGCATTAGGCTCATGATGTGGTTAAAGACACAGAAGGTGAAATGCAGATAAAGATCCAATTCAGCCTTTGCCTTTAATTCCCTCTATTTCGTAGTTCTGTAGCTCTCAATCCTTATGTTATAATTCTTTCATTTTTATCTTTAATATGACACCCACTGCCTGGCCTTTGGTACTACTGTAAATGAGCATAAGTGACCCTTTCCCTGCAGCCTCTAAACTTTGATTTATCTCGGACAAAAATTATCCCTTTTCTGGTCATTTTTCTATTACTTTAAAGATTTTTTTTTTTCTATGGGTAATGTCCCTTTCAGACAAATGTTTTAATGCGCCAGTGTGCTACCCATATCCTACCAATTGTAGCACAGGGCTACAACATCCACTTAAATTATCCACTGGATGGTGCCATGCTCTGTCTTCTGCTGTAATGTACAGCCTGGCTGCACAGCTCCATATGGAGAGGGGAGGGTTGTGGAAAAGCGCCCACCCCTCCCCTTCTCCAGCCGGCAGTATGCTACACACGGGCCCAAGCCCAGGTATAGCATGTGTTTGTCTGAAAGGAGATTTCAGATTAGAGATAATACTCAAAAGGACATTTCATACCTGAATAGTTTATTGGGGTAAAATCTGGTAATTTAAGGTATTTACTACAGATCCTTAGACTGGAATAGAATAGTAGCATGCGTGTTACATGACATTTCCATGGTCAGCTATCACATTTGTACATGCACACATTGCACGGATGGTAGAACAATAACCCCTGCCCTCCATATGTCTGTAATCCAGACTTGTAGGGACTCGATGAACCAATTTTGGATCTTGAGAGTAAAAAGCAACATGAAAAAATGTTCTTTAGTTTCATTCATACTGGTTACTTGGGGGTAAGAACAACGTGTAATGGACAATTTTGCTTCCCCCGCTCACACGGTGCCTGCCTTCCTCCAAAATGTTTGCCCCCAGATTTCTTCCTGACTTGTAAAGTCTCTCTTCCTAGAGCCCCCCAGACTAATGTGCTACAGGGGTATGAGGCCCTGCCAAGTTTGTATTTGGGGTATCCTAGATGACCGGACAGAATTGCTTATGATTTATTATATGAGTAATATGTTATTTACACTAAGCTTTTATTTTCTAGATGTACTAAAAAGCAAATTATTCCGCAACATTCCAGACTCCTTGTACAAAACCCTTTCCAGTAAACCCTTAACAGCAAACTTCCACTTCTGGAGCCTCTCTATGCAGGTAACATGTACAAGGAGAACTCATTGTAGGTAACTACTTATTAAAGGGGTTGTCCAAATGACTTAAACTTACCAGACACCTCTGTTCCTGCACTTCCATGCAAATTCTTTATATCACCTGATTCCTCTTCTGCTCATTTATTTTTACATTTTTATATTTTTATAGAATTTTACAGCCAATGAGAAGCTCAGAAAATTCTACAATGTCCTGTCTACCAACTCTGATGGTGTTGTGGAATTTATCTCCACATTTGAAGGTATGTATTTTCTTCCTACTAACCTGCTGACCAGTAGAGGTCACCCCAAAATTATGAGCACACATTGTCTTTTAAATGTATCTACCATCAAAATCAAGCGTGATAAACCAGGGGCACTTACTCATAGATCCAGGCACAGTGACTTTGGTAGTGGTTTTATATTTGTTATCCATGGCCTGCTTCCTACTAAAATCAACTTTTAAAATTATGCTGGTGAGGCAAAAAGGCTGCCCGAGCTTCTTCGTGCTTTAACTTCACAGGCTGCTACACTGTCACCCCTTGCTTACTCTGCAAGTGCTTCTTGCATTGTATAACAGCCTGTGAAGCTACCGCATGGAGGGGCTCCGGTACCCCCCGTAGCATGTCAGGCTTATTAGTATAATTTTAAATTATAGAAGGAAGGAGGCCATGGATACCAAATATAAACAGATTAACACACTCACATCCAGCGCCTCAATCTATGAGTAAATGCAGGGGCGTTGCTAGGGTGGTAAAAGATCCGGGGCACGGGCCCCAATGCATGTGTATTGCACTTTCAGTAATGCCCCCTCCTGTACATAACCCCCTCACATGTGGTTGTGCCAATAACAAGGTTACTTCTGGTATATACAGCTACAGAGAACAAAGGAGAAATCCCCATCACCACATCTTATGTTCCTCATTGTCCCTACATCTTGGTTCCCTGGCAGTGTTATCCTGCTCCTGCCCCCAACAATCTCCCCAAATACTGTAAGGCTGCGCTCACACTTTGTCTTGCATTTAAACAAAACCAGGTGCGTGTTACCCATCACTTGTGTATTACTGGAAAATATATGTGATCAAACCAAGGCCTGTCCCAGTGCCATGTGTGAACACGCTCCAAGAAATGTCCCCCACACAGCCCCCCCCATAAGTAATGTCCTCACACAGCCCCCCAGTAAGTAATGTGCCTCACACAGCCCCCCAGTAAGTAATGTGCCCCACACAGCCCCCCAGTAAGTAATGTGCCCCACACAGCCCCCCAGTAAGTAATGTGCCCCACACAGCCCCCCAGTAAGTAATGTGCCCCACACAGCCCCCCAGTAAGTAATGTGCCCCACACAGCCCCCCAGTAAGTAATGTGCCCCACACAGCCCCCCACTAAGTAATGTGCCTCACACACAGCCCCCCACTAAGTAATGTGCCCCACACAGCCCCCCACTAAGTAATGTGACCACACAGCCCCCCAGTAAATAATGTGCCTCACACAGCCCCCCACTAAGTAATGTCCCTCACACAGCCCCCCACTAAGTAATGTCCTCACACAGCCCCCCAGTAAGTAATGTGTCTCACACAGCCCCCCAGTAAGTAATGTGTCTCACACAGCCCCCCAGTAAGTAATGTGTCTCACACAGCCCCCCAGTAAGTAATGTGTCTCACACACAGCCCCCCAGTAAGTAATGTGCCTCACACAGCCCCCCACTAAGTAATGTCCTCACACAGCCCCCCAGTAAATAATGTGCCTCACACACAGCCCCCAGTAAATAATGTGCCTCACACAGCCCCCCAGTAAGTAATGTGCCACACACAGCCCCCCAGGAAATAATGTGCCTCACACAGCCCCCCACTAAGTAATGTCCTCACACAGCCCCCCACTAAGTAATGTCCTCACACAGCTCCCCAGTAAGTAATGTGCCTCACACACAGCCCCCCCACTAAGTAATGTGCCTCATACAGCCCCCCAGTAAGTAATGTGCCTCACACAGACCCCCAGTAAGTAATGTGCCTCACAAAGCCCCCCCAGTAAATAATGTGCCTCACACACAGTCTCCCCAGTAAGTAATGTGCCTCACACACAGTCTCCCAGTAAGTACTGTGCCTCACACAGCCCCCCAGTAAATAATGTGCCTCACACAGTCCCCCCAGTAAGTAATGTGTCTCACACACAGCCCCCCAGTAAGTAATGTGTCTCACACACAGCCCCCCACTAAGTAATGTGCCTCACACAGTCCCCCCAGTAAGTAATGTGTCTCACACACAGCCCCCCAGTAAGTAATGTGCCTCACACACAGCCCCCCACTAAGTAATGTGCCTCACACAGTCCCCCCAGTAAGTAATGTGCCTCACACAGTCCCCCAGTAAGTAATGTGCCTCACACAGTCCCCCAGTAAGTAATGTGCCTCACACAGTCCCACAGTAAGTAATGTGCCTCACACACAGCCCCCACTAAGTAATGTGCCTCACACACAGCCCCCCACTAAGTAATGTGCCTCACACACAGCCCCCCACTAAGTAATGTGCCTCACACAGTCCCCCCAGTAAGTAATGTGCCTCACACAGACCCCCAGTAAGTAATGTGCCCCACACAGTCCCCCCAGTAAGTAATGTGCCTCACACACAGCCCCCCAGTAAGTAATGTGCCTCACACAGACCCCCAGTAAATAATGTGCCTCACACAGCCCCCCAGTAAGTAATGTGCCTCACACACAGCCCCCCAGTAAGTAATGTGCCTCACACAGACCCCCAGTAAATAATGTGCCTCACACAGCCCCCTAGGAAATAATGTGCCTCACACAGCCCCCCCAGTAAGTAATGTGCCTCACACAGACCCCCAGTAAGTAATGTGCCTCACACAGACCCCCAGTAAATAATGTGCCTCACACAGCCCCCCAGGAAATAATGTGCCTCACACAGCCCCCCAGTAAGTAATGTGCCTCACACAGCCCCCCAGTAAATAATGTGCCTCACACAGCCCCCCAGTAAATAATGTGCCTCACACAGTCCCCCCAGTAAATAATGTGCCTCACACAGTCCCCCCAGTAAATAATGTGCCTCACACAGTCCCCCCAGTAAATAATGTACCTCACACAGCCCCCCAGTAAGTAATGTGCCCCACACAGCCCCCCAGTAAATAATGTGCCTCACACAGCCCCCCAGTAAGTAATGTGCCTCACACAGACCCCCAGTAAATAATGTGCCTCACACAGCCCCCCAGTAAATAATGTGCCCACACACAGCCCCCCCAGTAAGTAATGTGCCTCACACAGTCCCCCCAGTAAATAATGTGCCTCACACAGTCCCCCCAGGAAATAATGTGCCTCACACAGTCCCCCCAGTAAGTAATGTGCCTCACACAGCCCCCCAGGAAATAATGTGCCTCACACAGCCCCCCAGGAAATAATGTGCCTCACACAGCCCCCCCAGTAAGTAATATGCCTCACACACAGCCCCCCAGTAAGTAATGTGCCTCACACAGACCCCCAGTAAATAATGTGCCTCACACAGCCCCCCAGGAAATAATGTGCCTCACACAGCCCCCCCAGTAAGTAATGTGCCTCACACAGACCCCCCAGTAAATAATGTGCCTCACACAGTCCCCCCAGTAAATAATGTGCCTCACACAGTCCCCCCAGTAAATAATGTGCCTCACACAGTCCCCCCAGTAAATAATGTGCCTCACACAGTCCCCCCAGGAAATAATGTGCCTCACACAGTCCCCCCAGTAAGTAATGTGCCTCACACAGCCCCCCAGTAAGTAATGTGCCTCACACAGACCCCCAGTAAATAATGTGCCTCACACAGCCCCCCAGTAAGTAATGTGCCTCACACAGTCCCCCAGTAAGTAATGTGCCTCACACAGACCCCCAGTAAGTAATGTGCCTCACACAGACCCCCAGTAAATAATGTGCCTCACACACAGTCCCCCAGTAAATAATGTGCCTCACACAGCTCCCCAGTAAATAATGTGCCTCACACAGCCCCCCAGTAAGTAATGTGCCACACACAGCCCCCCAGTAAGTAATGTGCCCACACAGCCCCCCAGTAAGTAATGTGCCTCACACAGTCCCCCCATAAGTAATGTGCCCACACAGCCCCCCAGTAAGTAATGTGCCTCACACAGTCCCCCAGTATGTAATGTGCCCACACAGGCCCCCAGTAAGTAATGTACCCCACACAGTCCCCCAGTAAATAATGTGCCTCACACAGCTCCCCAGTAAGTAATGTGCCTCACACAGCCCCCCAGTAAGTAATGTGCCCCACACAGCCCCCCAGTAAATAATGTGCCTCACACAGTCCCCCCAGTAAGTAATGCCCTCACACAGTCCTCCAGTAATGTGCCCACACAGCCCCCCAGTAAGTAATGTGCCCCACAATGTTCTCCCCCTTCCCTAGTCCCTATCATGTTTCTCACCTCACAGATGCAGCTCTCTCTCTCTCTCTCTCTTTCTGTGCGCTGCTTTCCCCTGCAGGTCATGTGATCATGACATCATCACAGGTCCTTGAGTCTCTGGAACTCCCGGAGGCTAGGTCCTTGCAGGGGAAAGCAGCGCCTGCACTCGTTCTCATCACGATCTGAGGACACAGATCGTGATGAGAACGAGAGGGAAGGAATCTCCCGGGCAGCGGGGCAGCTGATCTGCTGACCCGAGGAGATTCGGGGCACTGGCCAAAAGATCCGGGGCACGAGCCCCGGATCTTTTGACCCAGCGACGCCCCTGAGTAAATGATTGTGGTTTTAAAGGAAATTTACATTAAGTGTGTGCCCATCGACTCTGTTAGGTGCCACCACGCCACATTATAATACAGAACAACCAAAACTTCATCCATATCACAGTGTGCCAAACTAAGACCCATGGCTGAATGGGTGAGAAAGTAAGGGACCAGGCCATGTTTATCCTACTGTATTAATGTGTTTTATATACTGTATTTTGCAGCATACGATTACCCTATATATGGAGTCCAGTGGCATCCTGAGAAAAATCCCTTTGAATGGAAAAAAACCTCAGACATCTCGCACACTGCAGAAGCCGTGCAAGTGGCTTTTTACATGGCTGAATTCTTTGTTAATGAAGGTGAGAACATCATAACTAAGGGGTCCTATAGGGTAACTGGGTGAATTCATACCCGAATAGGACATGTGGGGAAAAAAGTTTTACTGAATTTCAAATTGCTATCTTTGTCCCAGCAGAACTGTGTGGATCCAGCAGTGTCCTGGGGTGAAGTGTGGAATTGCAACTAAGCTCCATTCATTTCTTTACAGCTGAGCTGCAATACCTGCACAAACCACGCTCAGATGTGGCGCTGTTTTTGGACTAAAGCAGCCATGTTTTTCAACCTCTGGAGAACCCCTTTAAGACCTATTCCAGCCAGAAGCATTTACCCATCGGGTAGATGGGCAATGCCATTTGGTGGGGTCTGTGCACTGGAAGACAGATCTTGAAAGTGATCACACTTGCAGTTTGGAAGTTTTTGAATAAAATTATTAATAAATCAGGGATTTGCCTTAACCATGTGAAGCCTGTGGCACTTTCTGAAACTAGTGCCAAGTAGTTAGACCCCTATAATTTAGCATTTTTGGGTAATAGAAGCTTCTCACTGGAATACCCCTATAAGGCTACTTTCACACTTGACGTATGCTAAGGATACGGCAGCGAGGTGGAGGGGTGCACGGCACCCGGCCATACATACAGGGGAAGATAGGTCATGCTCTATCTTTTCCCTGTGTGGCACTGTACTGCTACTGGGTCATCATGGCTGTCTATGGGGACATAGTTTGTGGCCGGAGATATACGTCCCCACAACGACAGTGTTCAAGGAGCCTAATAGATCACAGTAGCCTGTATGCAGAATTTAGAAAGTCCACCAATGGTCCAATAACTAAATATACATGATAAATGGATTACAGTAACCTGTATAGAAGGTCTAGTCCTCAGAACAAGTCAAGGTATTTGCTTACAAACAAGTGTTGCATGTTACGCAGAGGAATAACAGAGGACCAGGGAAATGTACACAGGTCTACATACATGCATACCCCTGTTGAACCAAGGTGAAACACGGATGGTGTCCACCCTTGTTCTGTATATACCTGTATTTGTATCCCTTGTCCTCTGTTATTCCTCTGGGTAATGTTCAATACTTGTTTGCAAGCAAATACCTTGACTTGTTCTGAGGACTAGACCTTCTATACCTCTATACAGGTTACTCCGATCTATTTATCATGTATATTTAGTTATTGGACCATTGGTGGACTTTCTAAATTCTGTTGTGTTTTTTTTTTTTCCCTTTTTTTTGTGGTGTAACTAGAGAAGAGTCACCTATCACACCTTCTATGGTGAAGCTGTTTATACCCAAGTGTGAACCAAGACTAAATCTGCTGCAGTACTCATGCGGTTGTCTATTAATACCTGTTATTGTTGTATCTTTGCAGCCAGAAAAAGTCAGCACCAGTTCACAGATGAAGCACAAACGAAATATCCGCTCATTTACAACTACTGCCCAACCTACACGGGGAATATTTCTTGCTTTGAGCAAATGTATTTTTTCTGAAGCCGTTCTCGCGCTGTTCGTCCGTTGTGAGCAGATCTGTTTGCTATGCACCTTTTTATTGTTTGCCGCTCTCGTGATGACATGTTTTATCTCTATCCAGTCTGCATACACTGTTTTATCTGGACAGGTTGTAATATATTTGTTACTGGACTTTCCATGTCCCGGTACCACTGAATGTAAGGCTGTATTTAACCCATGCACTGCAGAGAGTACTGTGTTTCTTAAATTATTAAATCTTTTTTATGTTCTTCATTTCTGGAAACTGAGTCCAATTAAATGTTGACTTGACAATGCAGACCAACTTTTTGCTCTTGAATGTTCATCTTTCATTAATGAAGGACTCGATAGATTTGTTTATATTTAGTTTTTAGCATTTCTCTATACATCAAATATATATAGGGGGATCCCATAAACTTACCACAGTTACTTCAGATGATTGACTCATCTCCCCATTGTGTCTAATCTGTGTAAGCCAGAATACTGGAATCCTTTATAACTGAAATGCTGTGTGCCACATCTATTGAGTCTTTTGGACCATGTTTAGGCAGTTTTCTGACTTGTCTGGCAAATGGGCCACAGAAAATAGCCTGTGCGCCAGGAAATTCAATATTGTGCCGCAGCAACTAATAAAAGGTATAAAGTACTACTCGCCCGTCTTATACTGCACCAGATTAATCATCCACCATCAGACGTAATGATTGATCTGGCACAGCAGAAAACTGCCTAGTCCTTTTTTGCACTGCTCTAAAGAGTGACACATGAATACATCTCCACCCACTATTGTCACAATAGAGAAGATGAGATTTGTCTCTAATTGTATTTGTATGTTTTATTACATTATCATAGGAAATGAGGAGAATCGTTGCACCATCCTCCCAGCAATCGGAGCAATCCGTCTATAACGTAGCCGCCTGTGTGATACTTTACTGAGACATCATGGAAATAGAAGGCAACACAGAATTTGAAAAATCTACTAGTCAAGACGTTGTCTGATAGGAGCAGACAGGCTCTTGCAATTATTTTTCTATCCTGGCACCGCTTACCTGACTGCGGTGTACATGATAGAAAAAAAATGAAGTTGCTGGAGTCTTGAACACCCCTGAAATTGATAAACAAATAGATCATTTTGTTGATCTGTAAGTATGTATGAAGAATGTTGTGTAATTAGGGGAATTCCTAATATGAGTTTTTCCATTAGAGCTGCCCCCATTCGGCATGCTTGATGAAATGCCCCCCCCCCCCCCCTCATCCCCCCCCCCAGTAAAGAAAAGTATCTCTGCAAAGTTGCCAGTGGCATTAAAATTTGCCTGCCTGGGAAGAACCGTCGCTTCCTGATCACATCAGGACCGACAACCCTCCCCAAAATGGTGGTCGCATGGCTGCTGGTACTTTAAAAGCTGCAGGTGACTTTGCCAGTTAAACCGATCGTGGGTGTTACTGGTTGGTTCTGGGTTTGGGTACTGGACAGTTTTCTTTTTTCCCTGATTAGTGATGAGCTAACCCGAATGCAAAGAAAGCTGTCTGGAGAGCGACGATCCATCCCAAAATAGCCACGGCCTCCAGGTTAGTGCTGGTGCCAACACTAAGCACAGATGTTGACACTGGGGCGGTTGAGCCAAACCTGCCTAAGAATTTGTAATGAACTGCGGTTCGGCTCTGCATGGTGTGTGCAATCAGGATCTATTAGAAAGATCTCCTTTCTAATTCACTGTATAGAGTTTCTAGTTTTGAAATGTAGGGAGCTTAAAATGTGGATTTTTTTTTTCCCTTTTCAAATAACTGACTACTGAAATAAATGTGAGGTTCTTGGCGCACATTTTCTGTAAATTGTGCGAGCCCATCTGCCCCGTCACGGCGACCTCATTCAGATGGGTCCCTACCCTAAGACTAGACTTATAGAAGAGGAGATATTTAGATGTGTCTGTACACATACTACCTCCTACTATGTGTTGTGAGTGTATACATCGCTCCGCAGAATAGATAGACGCAGCTTACTATGTATTTCCCACAGCATGCGACTTATATTGGTTAAACGCTGTCCCCCTCCCGATCCAGAGATCAGGGCTCAGGAACAGCAGTGTGAGGCTAGCTTCACCATATAAAGCCACCAATTCCCCCCGGAGATCTCCTGTTCTACAGATACAGTGTTAGTGCAGGGACCCATCTGGAAAAGACGGGAAGAGATGTGCTCCAAGAGCGACAACATTGATTGTGACTGGAATCTGCTTTATTCTGCGTATCCTGTATGGTCAGCCACATTACGAGCAGACACAATGGGGGAGATTTATCAGAAATGTCTGAGGTAAATCTGGTTTCCACCAGGTAGAACAATCAGAGCTCAGCTTTCATTTTATAAACAGCTGTGAGAAAATGAAAGCTGATCTTGTATTGATTGCCTTGGGTAACTAAAACAGTTGTGCTCACAGACACTTCTGATAAATCTCCCCCAATACATCAATGTATATACAATGGCTATAATTGGTCATTTCCTAAATCTGGTCCTGGTGGTCAGGAGAAGGAGATGTTTATGTGCAGCAGCCAATGTTTGGTTAAGATGAGAATATCCCTTTGAGGTAAGTATTGTATATACATGATTATGTATTAATATTACCTGTGGAAAATATATACATATGCAGACATAAGCGTATATAACTATATAAACCACATACCTGCAGATTACATATGTGTACAAATATTCAATATATATTTAGTAAACATCCATACCATGTATGTAAGAACATAAATATATATATATATATAATTTACATCCATTATTAGCTATTGCATTCTATAAATGTAGACATTTTATACAAGAATGATATTTGGAAACTATATACAATAGCAAAATCAAACCATAAACTGTCGCCTCACATCGGTCAGATCGATATCTTGGAATCACACTTCCGGATGAAGTCCCTCTGATGGTACAGGATGACTTGTAGCCAGAGGCTTGTTTGCTTCCGCCGGCTGGTCTTCCAAACTTTTCAGACATAGGTCTTGGCCTCCATCATGTTTGTCCTCTGCTGGACCAAGTACCAGCATTCCACTAGTAGGACCGCTCCTTGCCACATGACTAAGGTCTCTGATTGTCCACCTCTCCCTGACCTCATGCACATGACCCTGAGCATTTTGATGGGTGACCCCCACTTGCTGCCCTTCTGACATTGGCAGATAAACATTGATCACTCTGTGAATATCCATAGGAAATTACTCCCCGGGAAGGAGCAGCTACTGCTTTATCTTTTGTGAGGCGGGTAGTGTGACCTTTTGTGACCATGCGGGGGTTTGTTACATTCATATGCATGGAAAAATGAAAAACTTGGACTGTTTTCTTGGGTTTCAGTAATTTGGTTTCTCTGCAAGGGTTGTGAAGGATACAGCACAGCATAACAATGTATAATGTACCAGTGCTCCCAGTATACAGCCCCATCATATGTATACCAGTAATGTATGGATACCAGTACAGGATATAACTATGTATCATGTACCAGTGCTCCCGGTATACAGCCCCATCACATGTATACCAGTAATGTATGGGGACCAGGACAGGATACAACTATGTATCATGTACCAGTGCTCCCAGTATACAGCCCCATCACATGTATACCACTAATGTATGGAGGAGACCAATTCAGGATAACTATGTATCATGTACCAGTTCGATGGCGACGGTGTGGACCTCGGTTCAGGCGGCAGTTGTGCAGACACTGGTTGAGCCACTGGTGGTGCGGGCCTTGAATCAGGTGACGGTGCAAACCTTGGATCAGGTGACGGAGTGGGCCTCTGGTCAAGTAGCGGCGGTGCAGGGCTCGGGTCAGGTGCAGGCCTCGGGTTAGGTGGCGGTGGTGTGGGCTTCCCGTCAGGCGGCGGCAGTGCGGACCCCGGTTGAGCCAGTGGCGGTGCAGATCTCGGGTCAGGCGCTGGCAGTGCGGGCCCCAAGTCAGGCGGCGGAGTGCGCCTCGGGTCAGGCGCTGGCAGTGAGGTCCCCGGGTCAGGCAGCGGTGCAAACCTTGGATCAGGTGACGGAGTGGGCCTCTGGTCAAGTAGCGGCGGTGCAGGGCTCGGGTTAGGTGGCGGTGGTGTGGGCTTCCCG
Source organism: Engystomops pustulosus (assembly GCF_040894005.1). Classification (NCBI taxonomy): domain Eukaryota; kingdom Metazoa; phylum Chordata; class Amphibia; order Anura; family Leptodactylidae; genus Engystomops; species Engystomops pustulosus. Next base: position 44,949,318 of record NC_092415.1, read on the forward strand.
TCAGGCGGCGGCAGTGCGGACCCCGGTTGAGCCAGTGGCGGTGCAGATCTCGGGTCAGGCGCTGGCAGTGCGGGCCCCAAGTCAGGCGGCGGTGCGAACCTCGGGTCAGGCGGCGGAGTGCGCCTCGGGTCAGGCGCTGGCAGTGAGGTCCCCGGGTCAGGCAGCAGCAGTGCGGGCCTCGGGTCAGGCGGCGGTGCGATCCTTGGATCAGGTGGCGGAGTGGGCCTTGGGTCAGGCGGTGGCAGTGCGGGCCTCGGGTCAGGCGGCGGTGCAGACCTTGGATCAGGTGGCGGAATGGGCCTCGGGTCAAGTGGCGCCGGTGCGAACCTCGGGTCAATCGGCGACGTTGCGGGCCTCAGGTCAGGCAGCAGCAGTGCGGGCCCCGGGTCAGGCGACGGTGCGAACCTTGGATCAGGTGGCAGAGTAGGCCTCGGGTCAGGCGCTGGCAGTGCGGGCCCGGGGTCAGGCAGCAGCAGTGCGGGTCAGGTGGTGGCAGAGGGGTCCTCGGGTTAGGTAGCGACCGTAGAAGTGCAGGCCTCAGGTCAGGCGGTGGCGGTGCGGGCCTTGGATCAGGTGGCGGAGTGGGCCTCGGGTCAAGCGGCGCCGGTGCAAGCCCTCGGCTCAATCGGTGGCAATGCGGGCCTCGGGTTAGGCGGTGGTGGTGTGGGCCCTGGGTCAGACGGCGGCGGTGTGGACCCCGAATGAGCTGGTGGTACTGCAGGCCTCGGCTCAGACGGCAGCGGTGCCGGACTCAGGTCAGACGGTGGTGCGGACCTTGGATCAGGCGGTGGCATAGGCCTCGGATCAGGCCGCGGTGTGGGCCTCGGGTCAGGCGCTCGCAGTGCGGGCCCCGGGTCAGGCGCTCGCAGTGCGGGCCCCGGGTCAGGCGCTCGCAGTGCGGGCCCCGGGTCAGGCGCTCGCAGTGCGGGCCCCGGGTCAGGCGACAGCAGTGCAGGCCTTGGGTCAGGCGGCGGTAATCAACCTTGGATCAATTGGCGGAGTGGGCCTCGGGTCAGGCAGCGGCGGTGCAGGCCTCGGGTCAGGCGCTGGCAGAGTGGGCCCCCGGTCAGGCAGCAGCAATGTGGGCCTCGGGTCAGGCGGCGGTGCGAACCTTGGATCAGGTGGCGGAGTGGGCCTTGGGTCAAGCAGCGGCGGTGCAGGCCTCGGGTCAGGTGCAGGCCTCGGGTTAGGCAGCGGCGGTGTGGGCCTCCCGTCAGGCGGCGGCAGTGCGGACCCCGGTTGAGCCGGTAGCGGTGCAAATCTCGGGCGGTGGTGGCGGCCTCCGGGCAGGCGGCGGCGATGCGGACCCCAGTTGAGCCGTTGGCGGTGCAGACCCCAGTTGAGCCGTTGGCGGTGCAGACCCCAGTTGAGCCGTTGGCGGTGCAGACCCCAGTTGAGCCGTTGGCGGTGCAGACCCCAGTTGAGCCGTTGGCGGTGCAGACCCCAGTTGAGCCGTTGGCGGTGCAGACCTCGGGTCAGGTGGCGGTGCGGACCTTGGATCAGGTGGCGGAGTGGGCCTGGGTGTCGGATCAGACGACATTGTGGGCCTGGGGTCAGAGAGCGGAGGTGCAGGCCTTGGGTCAGAGAGCGGCGGTGCAGGCCTTGGGTCAGGTGCTGGCAGTGCTGGCCTCGGGTCAGGCGGCGGTGCGGACCTTGGATCAGGTGGTTGAGTAGGTCTTGGTTCAAGCAGCGGCGGTGCGGGCCTCGGGTCAGGTGCAGGCCTCGGGTTAGGCGGTGGCGGTGTGGACCCTGGTTGAGCCGGTGGTGGTGCAGACCTTGGGTCAGGCGGCAGTGCAGGCCTCGGGTCAGGAGGCGGTGCGGGCCTCAGGTCAGACGGCGGCGGTGCGGACCTTGGATCAGGTGACGGCATGAGCCTTGGGCTAGGCGGTGGCAGAGGGGTCCTTGGGTCAGGCAGCGGCGGTGCGGACCCCGGATCAGCCGGTAGCAGTGCAGGCCTCAGGTCAGGCGGTGGCAGTGCGGGCCTCGGGTCAGGCGGTGGCGGTGCGGGCCTTAGGTCAGGCAGCGGTGCAGACCTTGGATCAGGTGGCGGAGTGGGCCTCGGGTCAAGCGGCTCTGGTGCAAGCCATCGGGTCAAGCGGCGGCAATGCGGACCTCGGGTTAGGCGGCGGTGGTGTGGGCCCTGGGTCAGACGGCGGTGTGGACCCTGAAAGAGCTGGTGGCGCTGCAGGCCTCGATTCAGGCGGCAGCGGTGCAGGCCTCGAGTCAGGCGGCAGCAGTGCGGGCCTCGGGTCAGCCAGCGGTGCGGACCTTGGATCGGGTGGCGATAGGGAGTAAAAAAATAATGTATGGAAACCAGTACAGAATATAACTATGTATCATGTACCAGTGCTTCCAGTATACAGCCCCATCACATGTATACCAGTAATGTATGGAGACCAGTACAGGATATAACTATGTATCATGTACCAGTGCTCCCAGTATACAGCCCCATCACATGTATACCAGTAATGTATGGAGACCATTACAGGATATAACGATGTATCATGTACCAGTGCTCCCAGTATACAGCCCCATCAGATGTATACCAGTAATGTATGGAGACCAGTACAGGATATAACTATGTATCATGTACCAGTGCTCCCAGTATACAGCCCCATCACATGTATACCAGTAATGTATGGAGACCAGTACAGGATATAACGATGTTTCATGTACCAGTGCTCCCAGTATACAGCCCCATCACATGTATACCAGTAATGTATGGAGACCAGTACAGGATATAACTATGTATCATGTACCAGTGCTCCCAGTATACAGCCCCATCAGATGTATACCAGTAATGTATGGAGACCAGTACAGGATATAACTATGTATCATGTACCAGTGCTCCCAGTATGCAGCCCCATCACATGTATACCAGTTACATATAGAGACGAGTACAGGATATAACGATATATCCTGTACCAGCGCTCCCAGTATACAGCCCCATCACATGTATATCAGTAATGTATGGGGACCAGGACAGTCCATGACACTACAGGATGTGGGATCAGGTGGCAGAGTGGGCCTCGGTTCAAGCAGCGGCGGTGCAGGCCTCGGGTCAGGTGCTGGCAGTGCGGACCGCGGTTGAGCCAGTGGCGGTGCAGATCTCGGGTCAGGCGCTGGCAGTGCGGGACCCGAGTCAGGCGGCGGTGCGAACCTTGGATCAGGTGGCGGAGCGGGCCCCGGGTCAGGCAGCAGAAGTGCGGGCCTTGGGTCAGGCGGTGGTGCGAACCTTGGATCAGGTGGCGGAGTGGGCCTCGGGTCAGGCGCTGGCAGTGCGGGCCCCAAGTCAGGCGGCGGTGCGAACCTTGGATCAGGTGGCGGAGTGGGCCTCGGGTCAGGTGCTGGCAGTGCGGGCCCCGGGTCAGGCAGCAGCAGTGCGGGCCTCGGGTCAGGCTGCGGTGGTGCAGGCCTCGAGTCAGGCGCTGGCAGTGCGGGCCCCAGGTCAGGTGCTGGCAGTGCGGGCCCAAGGTCAGGCAGCAGCAGTGCAGGCCTTGGGTCAGGCGGTGGTAATCAACCTTGGATCAATTGGCGGAGTTGGCCTCGGGTCAGGCGCAGGCAGTGCGGGCCCCCGGTCAGGCAGCAGCAGTGCGGGCCTCGGGTCAGGTGGCGGTGCGAACCTTGGATCAGGTGGCGGAGTGGGCCTCGGGTCAGGCGCTGGCAGTGCGGGCCCCTGGTCAGGCGCTGGCAGTGCGGGCCCCTGGTCAGGCGCTGGCAGTGCAGGCCTCGGGTCAGGTGCTGGCAGTGCTGGCAGTGCGGCCTCGGATCAGGTCGGAGTGGGCTTCGGGTCAGGTGCGGGCCTCGGGTCAGGCGCTGGCAGTGCGGGCCCCGGGTCAGGCAGCAGCAGTGCGGGCCCCCGGTCAGGCAGCAGCAGTGTGGGCCTCGGGTCAGGCGGCGGCGGTGCAGGGCTCGGGTCAGGTGCATGCCTCGGGTTAGGTGGCGCTGGTGTGGGCCTCCCGTCAGGCGGCGGCAGTGTGGACCCCGGTTGAGCCGGTGGCGGTGCAGATCTCGGGTCAGGCGCTGGCAGTGCGGGCCCCGGGTCAGGCAGCAGCAGTGCGGGCCTCGGGTCAGGCGGCGGTGCGAACCTTGGATCAGGTGGCGGAGTGGGCCTCGGGTCAGGCGCTGGCAGTGCGGGCCTCTGGTCAGGCGCTGGCAGTGCGGGCCCCTGGTCAGGCGCTGGCAGTGCAGGCCCCTGGTTAGGCGCTGGCAGTGCGGGCCCCAGATCAGGCAGCAGCCGTGCTGGCCTCGAATCAGGTGGCGGAGTGGTTCTCGGGTCAAGTAGCGGCGGTGCAGGCCTCGGGTCAGGCGCTGGCAGTGCGGGCCTCGGATCAGCCGTTAGCAATGCAGGCCTCAGGTCAGGTCGGAGTGGGCTTCGGGTCAAGCGGCGGCAATGCAGACCTCCGGTCAGGCGGCGGCGTCGGCCTCCGGGCAGGCGTCGGCGGTGCGGACCCCAGTTGAGCCGTTGGCGGTGCAGACCTCGGGTCAGGTGCGGGCAGTGCGGGCCTCGGATCAGCCGTTAGCAATGCAGGCCTCAGGTCAGGTCGGAGTGGGCTTCGGGTCAAGCGGCGGCAATGCAGACCTCCGGTCAGGCGGCGGCGGCCTCCGAGCAGGCAGCGGCGGTGCGGAGCCCAGTTGAGCCGTTGGCGGTGCACACGTCGGGTCAGGTGCGGGCCTCGGGTCAGGCGCTGGCAGTGCGGTTCCGGGTCAGGCAACAGCAGTGCTGGCCTCGGGTCAGGCGGCGGTGCGGACCTTGGATCAGGTGGCGGAGTGGGCCTCGGGTCAAGTAGCGGCGGCGGTTTGTCCCTGGGTCAGACGGCAGCAGAATGGACCCCGAATAAGCTGGTAGCGGTGCAAGCCTCGGGTCGGACGGCAGTGCAGACCTTGGTTCAGGCGGCTGCATGGGCCTAGGATCAGACGGCATTGTGGGCCTGGGGTCAGAGAGCGGCGGTGCAGGCCTTGGGTCAGAGAGCGGCGGTGCAGGCCTTGGGTCAGGTGCTGGCAGTGCGGGCCTCGGGTCAGGCGGCGGTGCGGACCTTGGATCAGGTGGCGGAGTGGGTCTTGGTTCAAGTAGCGGTGCGGGCCTCGGGTCAGGTGCAGGCCTCGGGTTAGGCGGTGGCGGTGTGGACCCTGGTTGAGCAGGTGGTGGTGCAGACCTTAGGTCAGGCGGCAGTGCAGGCCTCGGGTCAGGTGGCGGTGAGGGCCTCAGGTCAGACGGCGGCGGTGCGGACCTTGGATCAGGTGACGGCATGGGCCTTGGGTCAGGTGGTGGCAGAGGCGTCCTTGATTCAGGCGGCGGCATGGGCCTCGGATCAGCCGGTAGCAATGCAGGCCTCAGGTCAGGCGTGGCAGTGCGGGCATCGGGTCAGGCGGTGGCGGTGCGGGCCTTGGGTCAGGCAGCGGTGCAGACCTTGGATCAGGTGGCGGAGTGGGCCTCGGGTCAAGCGGCGCCGGTGCAAGCCCTCGGGTCAATTGGCGGCAATGCGGACCTCGGGCTAGGCGGCGGTGGTGTGGGCCCTGGGTCAGACGGCGGCGGTGTGGACCCTGAAAGAGCTGGTGGCGCTGCAGGCCTCGGGTCAGACGGCGGTGCGGACTTTGGATCAGGCGGTGGGATGGGCCTCGGATCAGGCCGCGGTGTGGGCCTCGGGTCAGGCGCTCGCAGTGCGGGCCCCGGGTCAGACGGTGGTGCGGACCTTGGATCAGGCGGTGGCATGGGCCTCGGATCAGGCCGCGGTGTGGGCCTCGGGTCAGGCGCTCGCAGTGCGGGCCCCGGGTCAGGCGGCAGCAGTGCGGGCCTCGGGTCAAGCAGCGGTGTGGACCTTGGATAGGGTGGCGAAAGGTAGGGTGGTGTGGGCCCTGGGTCAGACGGCGGCGGTGTGGACCCTGAAAGAGCTGGTGGCGCTGCAGGCCTCGGGTCAGGCGGCAGCGGTGCAGGCCTCGGGTCAGACGGCGGTGCGGACCTCGGATCAGGCGGTGGCATGGGCCTCGGATCAGGCCGCGGTGTGGGCCCCGGGTCAGGCACTCGCAGTGCGGGCCCCGGGTCAGGCGGCAGCAGTGCGGGCCCCGGGTCAGGCGGCAGCAGTGCGGGCCTGGGGTCAGCCAGCGGTGCGGACCTTGGATCGGGTGGCGATAGGGAGTAAAAATAAGGGGGAAAAGACACAGGAGGAAGAGGGGAAAAAAGGGGGAAAAGGGGAAAAAGGGGGAAAAGGGGAAAAAAGTCGGAGCAGTGGTACAGGCAGCCGCCTGCTATGGCGCCATCTTGAGACCAGTACATGATGTGAATGGAAACCAGGACATATAACTATGTATCATCTACCAGCGCTCCCAGTATACAGCCCCATCACATGTATAGCAGTAATGTATACAGACCAGTACAGGATATAACTATGTATCATCTACCAGCGCTCCCAGTATACAGCCCCATCACATGTATACCAGTAATGTATGGAGACCAGTACAGGATATAACGATATATCATGTACCAGTGCTCCCAGTATACAGCCCCATCACATGTATACCAGTAATGTATGGAGACCAGGATATAACGATGTATCATGTACCAGTGCTCCCAGTATGCAGCCCCATCACATGTATACCAGTAATGTATGGAGACCAGTACAGGATATAACCATGTATCATGTACCAGTGCTACCAGTATACAGCCCCATCACATGTATACCAGTAATGTATGGAGACCAGTACAGGATATAACTATGTATCATGTACCAGTGCTCCCAGTATACAGCCCCATCACATGTATACCAGTAATGTATGGGGACAAGGACAGTCCATGACACTACAGGATGTGGGATCCAGTCCTGAGCTACAATTCCCCATTATTATTATTATTATTATTATGATGATGATGATCCCGGTCTCTTTCCTCAGAGAGATATGAAATTTACAAGAAGAAACTCACAAGATGCTGAAGAAATGTCCAGTAACTTGCGGAGCCGAGTACATAGACGTCCATCTCATCAGCCGCCAATAACTGACAGGTTATAACTGTCACCCAGTAATCTTATCAGTGATTGGATACTGCCGTTACTATGGTGACCATTACTATGTCATTTGATTCTAATCAGTTTTCCTCTATGGGGCAGAAATATCAATTTTTTTTCAACACAATTCTAGTGTAACTTGCATCAAAAAATTGTGCCACATTAACAAAAGGTTAACTATGTATCATGTACCAGTGCTCCCAGTATACAGCCCCATCACATGTATACCAGTAATGTATACAGACCAGTATATGATATAACCATGTATCATGTGCCAGTGCTCCCAGTATACAACCCCATCACATGTATACCAGTAATGTATGGAGACCAGTACAGGATATAACTATGTATAATGTACCAGTGCTCCCAGTATACAGCCCCATCACATGTATACCAGTAATGTATGGAGACCAGTATATGATATAACCATGTATCATGTGCCAGTGCTTCCAGTATACAGCCCCATCACATGTATACCAGTAATGTATGGAGACCAGTACAGGATATAACTATGTATCATGTACCAGTGCTCCCAGTATACAGCCCCATCACATGTATACCAGTAATGTATGGAGACCAGTACAGGATATAACTATGTATCATGTACCAGTGCTCCCAGTATACAGCCCCATCACATGTATACCAGTAATGTATGGAGACCAGTACAGGATATAACGATGTATCATGTACCAGCGCTCCCAGTATACAGCCCCATCACATGTATACCAGTAATGTATGGGGACCAGTACAGGATATATCTATGTATCATGTACCAGTGCTCCCAGTATACAGCCCCATCACATGTATACCAGTAATGTATACAGACCAGTACAGGATATAACTATGTATCATGTACCAGTGCTCCCAGTATGCAGCCCCATCACATGTATACCAGTAATGTATACAGACCAGTCTATGATATAACCATGTATCATGTACCAGTGCTCCCAGTATACAGCCCCATCACATGTATACCAGTAATGTATGGAGACCAGTACAGGATATAACTATGTATCATGTACCAGTGCTCCCAGTATACAGCCCCATCACATGTATACCAGTAATGTATACAGACCAGTCTATGATATAACCATGTATCATGTACCAGTGCTCCCAGTATACAGCCCCATCACATGTATACCAGTAATGTATACAGACCAGTACAGGATATAACTATGTGTCATCTACCAGCGCTCCCAGTATACAGCCCCATCACATGTATACCAGTAATGTATGGAGACCAGTACAGGATATAACTATGTATCATGTACCAGTGCTCCCAGTATACAGCCCCATCACATGTATACCAGTAATGTATGGAGACCAGTACAGGATATAACTATGTATAATGTACCAGTGCTCCCAGTATACAGCCCCATCACATGTATACCAGTAATGTATGGAGACCAGTACAGGATATAACTATGTATAATGTACCAGTGCTCCCAGTATACAGCCCCATCACATGTATACCAGTAATGTATGGAGACCAGTACAGGATATAACTATGTTTCATGTACCAGTGCTCCCAGTATACAGCCCCATCACATGTATACCAGTAATGTATACAGACCAGTCTATGATATAACCATGTATCATGTACCAGTGCTCCCAGTACAGTATATAGCCCCATCACATGTATACCAGTAATGTATGGAGACCAGTGATTGTCCCTGACATTAAATAATGTAGGATCCAGTGCTGCGCTACAATCCCTCATTTATAATATTATGATTTTTGTCACTTACTTTAGAGAAAACTGCAATTTTCAAGAAGAAACTCACACGATGCCAAGTGCATAGACGTTCATCTCATCACCGACCAATAACTGACAGGTTAGAACCGTCATCCAGTGATCATTGATTGGATACTGTGGTTACTATGGTGACGTTTACTATGTCATTTTAGTCTACAGAATTCCGTTGTAACTTGACCTAAAAAGACTGTGGCACTATTAACATGGGTTTTACAGAACATCTCCCTCCAGGATGAAGGATTGTAAACCAAGTACACTGACATATTGGTGTGTGTCCCCTCTGGAAGGAACTGCTTTTCTTTTAGCTTCCTAGGACCTTGTTTTTATGAAAAAAAAGGTTTGAAAATCATGCAAATGAGCCTGAGAGGCTCCATAGATGTCAATAGAGTACAGAGCCCCTCAGACTCATTTGCATAATTAAAAAAATATTTTCCTCTACACAAGAGCATAAGAAGCTACAAGGGAAAAGGATACTGATATAGGGAGCACAAATCAGTATGCAAGTGTGCTTGGTTTACAATCCTTCATACTGGTGGTAGATTTCCTTAATCTTTTTCCTGAGTGGTAGAATAAAAAGAAGTGTGGCCTATCAAAGGGGCGTGGCTCCACTGGGAGCATATGTGCGTCAAAAATTATGGTAATGCACCCGAATTTTAGCAGAGGTTCTAAAAAGAGGTGCAGCTAAGTTAATAGTAGGTGCAAAAGCATAACTACACTGAGGCTTATTTACTAAGGATCGCACTTTGATTGGATTTTCAAAGTTTTGCGCCGCTATGACAGTTATTTAACTGGGGTCACATGCGATCAAATTGTGGCGCAGAAATCAGGGGGCGGGCTGTCGGTTGATCCAACTCGTTTGGACTCAGCGCGGGATTTAACATTCAATTTATGTCGCAAAACAATGCACTTACATGCACCAGGAAGAAGAAGGTGAACTCCAGTGGACCTGAGCGGGGAAGCGACACATGCAGGGTATTGGGCGCACGATCTTAGTGAATCTCGGCAGATGTGCGTTCTGGTCGGACAATGCACTTTCCGGGATTGCGCAGGACGGGTAAGTAACCATGCCCCATTGTCTTAAATTACACCAGATTTATCATCATTAGAGTTGTTATTAAAAAAAAAACAGATTGAGATACAAGAGTGACACAAAACTGACTGTAAACAGATGCGCAAACGACACGTCTGTGTGAATGAGAATGAATGCAGGGACAGGCTGAGGTACTGGTTCTTCTTGGGGCAACCACTTAATGTCTGTAAGATACGTCCCTGGGTAATGGATGGGGAGCCTGGTGGTGGCTGCCGTATCAAGGGATCAGACGGAGGCAACGTTGTGGAAAATAACTCACGGTTCTTTATTGAACAACAGCAGGCAAATGGGCCTAAATGGTCTCACAGCAGATTCGGATTACTGGAATGGTCATGGAGAGGTGTACTCAGGAATGGCTCACCAGCCTGGTAGTAGATACAGGCTGGGATGGAGCTGTGTCCAGTTGTGGAAGCTGCAGCTCTGAGTCTTCTGACTCTGGTCCTGGGATTAGCTGAGTGTCGGCCCTGATGGTGGACTGACACTGACTCTCTTTTCACTCTCTCTGTGACAGAATGTGCCCTCAGGGGAGAGCTGGTGGTAAAAAAGAGGACTAGCCCCTCCCTGCCCAGGGGTTTTTATTATCCTGGTCAGGTGGTGGCTAACTCTCCAATCACACTCCAGTGTACATGGTGCAATACAATTGGCTGACAACTCACACCCAATTAACCATTGTCTGTTCAGGCAGGATCTACAGCTGCTAATTACATGAGACTTACTGCATTCCCCTTTAATGAGTTGATCAGACTCACTAGATGGGTCCTTCTAGGTAAGGGTGATGCCACACATAGCGTTTTTGGTCCGTTTTTAGTCAGTTTTTCCCAATCAGATTTCCCAAACAGTTTTTAAGCAGCCAAATGGATGGTAAACTGCCAAAAACGGACTGAAAACGGATGTTTAAAAACGGACCAAAAACGCCATGTGTGATATCACCCTAAAACTTGCTAGGTAGCACAAGTGTAAGGCTACATTCACACTGCCGTTGCCCGCCCGTACCGTACCGTAGTGGTCAACGGCAGTGTACAGGGAGAGGAGGAGGAGGTGAGCGCAGCTCATCCCCGCCCCTCTCCATAGCAACCTATGGCGCACGGCGCCGTATTACGGGAAAAGATAGGACATGTCCTATCTTTTTCCCGTGTACGGAACGGTACGGTGCCGCACGTGTGCTGCACCGTACCGCTCCCGTAGGGTGCCGTGCGCCCATAGGAGTGTATGGGGGACGTATATTGGCCGTATATACGTCCTCCATACGTTCGTGTGAATGTAGCCTAAGTGTTCTAGGGGTTGGGATGAGCTAGTGCCGTCACGGAAGCTCTCAAGCTATCTTTTTGCGAATATGCAAAAGCAGATAGCATGGATCATTTTTGTGGACTTACGGCTCAGCAATGGATTGTACACTGATAACACACAAACCGCAAAATGGACCACCAGTCCACTGTTTCCGGCCCAAGAACTGCACGCACTTGTGTATAGGTAGCATTAGCCATATGGGACCACTGGTAGGTGCTGTGTGCTATCTGTGATTTTCATGGTAGCACCTTTGAAATTATTCACATTAAAGGGGTTGGCCACTTTACCTCATGTTTTTTGTAATGTTTGTGTAAGTGTGGGGGGCAGGATATTAGGTATCTTGTCAACCTTTTTAAGGATTAATCACTCGCAAAACGTATCATCATATCAGCAGGATTTTTTGTACTTCATATGAAATAAGGATAGATGATAGCTGTGTCTGGGGCCCAACCTAGTATGTACCTTGTATATGACCATTATGGTAATGGAGAAGCCCTTTACATCCCCAGACATTGGATCAGATTGGTTCAGCTACAAATATGTCCGGAATTAGTCTCATCATTCACAACATTCTGTGACCCAGCCCTCTTGTAGCATTCGGCAAATTAATATCTGCCATCTTGTGCTTGTTTCTGGTATTGCAGCAAATTCTACAAGCACAAAAGAATCTAGAAAAAATGATGATCTGTGTAGATTAATATGACAAGACCTTCCTTGTTCAGAGATGAGTCTCTAGGAAACATGTCCGAGAGTGGCCATTGGCTGTGTAGTGTGTGCAAATATCCCCTCGGGCCACTTTCATCTGGACACATATCAGATCCAACCACAAGTCTATTGACCCGCATTGACATCATCAGATACCAGCCAACAGTTTCCCAATATCTATGCCTCATGTGCTTCTTTACTGGCATGTTTCACTAGCAGCATCATAGGGATAAGGGGAAATGAAAGACGCATTGGGGCCCATTTATTTACCTGGTCCAGTCGCAATCCTGTGGCAGGTTGTCCGTTGAGGATTCAGGTCTGCCGGAATTCACTAAGGTCGTGCGCCCGATATCCAGCAGGTGTCGCTGCTGCCCTGAGGTCTGCCAGAGTAGTAGTGTAACCTTTTTTTGCATGTTTAAAGGGAGGGCGCTGCTTAAAAAAATAAAGTCCTACTTACCTTCCGGTGCCCTCCGGTATCCAGCGCTTACATGGCGCCCGGACCGGAGTGACAGCAGCGCTGGATACCGGAGGGCACCGGAAGGTAAGTAGGATTTATTTTTTTAAGCAGCTCCCTCCCGGCCTCCCTTAGTTTTTTTTTCAGAACTCGGACAACCCCTTTAATGCTAATTTTCCACATGCTTTCCCTTTCCCTGTTTTGTTTCACTTGACCTGTTATCATTTCAAGCAAAAATCTTCATCGAATCTGTATCATGGTACAGATTTGTTGCAGATTTTATGCAGATTTATACTTACCCATAGACTTTAAAGTTAAAAAAAAACATGTAAAAATCTGCAAGAAAATAACATGATCATTATTTTATTTTCCACACTGAGCAACAATTTTCACGCCGAAAAAAACACATTGGGGCAGATTTACTTACCCGGTCCATTCGCGATCCAGCTGTGCGTTCTCTGCGGTGGATTTGGGTCTTCTGGCGATTCACTAAGGCAGTTTCTCCGACATCCACCAGGTGTCGCTGCTGCGCTGAAGTCTGCCGAGGTCCGCCGGACTGCAGGATCCTATACTTGGTGAAGGTAAGTGCGTGTCCCGCGACACTTTTTTTTTAAAAAAAGGCGTCAGTTTCTCCGAATCCGTCGGGTTTTCGTTCAGCCATGCCCCCCCATTCCTGTTGTTTGTATGCCGGCGCCGATGTGCCACAATCCGATCGCGTGCGGCAAAAACCCGGGGCAATACAGGGAAAATCGGCGCCAATCGGAAATATTCAGGTAACACGTCGGGAAAACGTGAATCGGGCCCTTAGTAAATGACCCACATTGTCTACATTACTTTTATCAAATCACATTCAATTTAATGCTACTGTATTACACTGCGGATTTTCCACACACAAAATCCTCACGGAATCTGCAACATATTTTATTATAGTATACAGTGAATGTGATTCCGGAAAAAGTCATGTAAATGATGCATTTTTTTCTGCACAGAAATCGTTGCTTGGTGTGGAAAATAAAATAAGGATAATGTTACCTTTCTTGTGTGTCCTCATGCACATGTTTATGGGGTTTTTTTTCCAATGAAGTCTATGGGTACAGTGAAAATAGCTGTTTCACCTTACCAGGCCATAGGGAGAATGTCCTGGCGTTTCCTGCATTGTCCCATCTTCTGTTCCCTGCCCCAACACATTACAGCTGCAGAGCAGGGAGTCGGATGCAGGATCAGCTCCACCTACCTGATGAAATGTCCTTAAAACAACGAGAAATGAGGCTCAGTATTGTGTGTGGCCTCCCCGTGCCTGTATGACCTCCCTACAGCGCCTCTGCATTCTCCTGATGAGGTTACGGATGGTCTCCTGAGGGATCTCCTCCTATTCCAGGACTAAAGCATCATCCAACTCCTCTCTGTGGTGCACCGTGACATTGGTGGATGGAGCGAGACATGATGTCCCAGATGTGCTCAATCGAATTCAGGTCTGGGGAACGAGCAGGCCAGTCTATAGCTACATCTTGCAGGAACTTCTGACACACACCAGCCACATAAAGTCTAGCATTGTCCTGCATTAAGAGTAACCCAGGTCCATCCTCACCAGCATATAGTGTCACAGGGAGTCTGAGGATCTCATCTCAGGATCTAATGGCAGTCACGCTACCTCTGGCCAGCACATGTGGGGCAGTGCGGCCCTCCAAAGAAATGTCACCCCACACCATTACTGACCCATTTCCAAACCGGTCATGGCGAAGGATGTTACAGGAAGTAGATTGCTCTCCACAGCGTCTCCAGACTCTGTCACATGAGCTCACTGTGAACCTGCTTTCATCTGTGAAGAGCACGGGGCCCTGGTGTTCTCTGGCAAATGCTAAGTATCCTGCAGAGTGTTAGGCTGTGAGCACAACCCCCATCTGTGGACGTCGGGCCCTCATACCATCCTCATGGAGTTGGTTTCTAACCGTTTGTGTAGACACATGCACATTTGTGGCTGCTGGAGGTCATTTTTCATGGCTCTGACAGTGCTCCTCCTGTTCCTTCTTGCACAAAGGTGGAGGTAGCTGCCTACAAAAGCCCCCTCCATGTCTCCTGGTGTACTGGCCTGTCTCCTGGTAGCACCTCCAGTCTCTTCTCCAGACCTTCTTGGCGCAGCTCGCATTGATGTGCCAACCTGTATGAGATGCACTACCTCAGCCACTTGTATGGAGGTATTACAGGCAAGTGGAGGCCACACGCAATACTAGGCCTAATTTTGTTTTACATACAATGGAAAAATGTTAGATCAGCCTGTAGTGTGTTTTTTCACTTTAATTTTGTGGGCGACTCCAAATCCAAGCAATCCATTGGATCCTTTCAGCAGATTGACAGGCCTCTTCCTATTTGTGCATAATGAGAGACCTGTCGTGCTGGGCTCTGCAGGGAGGCCATGGCTCTGCTCCACATGCCCGGCTATTACATATCTATGATTTCTGGGAAACAAAGCAACACAGTTACACAAATATAATGAGGAGTTATCTATATTTTATACTGCCTGTGGTCAGAACCTTCAGAGTTTATCCTCTTCTTTACCAATGATGTTATCATTAGGAATTGATCAAATGAAGTGCAATTTTTCTTGCTATCTAGAAAACCAAAAACCTGTTTCGGCCCCTGAAGTCATGAAGTCGGTTAACATTATAGAAAGGTCTGTCTGTGAAGAAGTCTTGTCTTGGATTTTTAACCATGGGTCTATATTTCGGTAGTGTCTGGTATGGGGTATGTTTTGGGGTGGGGTTGATCCTTGGAATTAATTAGGGAGCATGTTCTGTGTTTATTTTAGGGTTTTCTCCATACTTTTATTTTAAGGTTTACAGTTTGGGATTTTTTTAGATTTTTTTAGATTTTAGTTTTAGTTCTTAATTTAGTTCTGTTGATAGGAGGACCGAGGTTGGGAAAAAAAATTAGGGGGTACAGATGTCTTCCCAGCAAATGCACTAATCATAAGAAAAAAAGGACAGAGAACACCTCTAATCAGAGAAGAAGTTATCCGTGAGTCACTAGATTTATAACAACTACTTACCTCTACCGATTTAGCACCTAAAAGGGGAGGTCAAGGGACGTCTGGACCCAATCCAGTTTGCCTAGAATGACGGGATAGGCGTGGACGATGTGGTGCTGTTTCTGCTGCACATGACATACTCTTACCTAGAGCGCAGGGGAGCCTCAGCCAGAATTATGTACTTTGATTTTTCCAGTGTCTTCAATACAATAGAACCTGGTGGCCTGAGAGAAAAAATTAGGGCAATTCAAATGGACACCACCCTAATCAGCCGGATCTATGACTATCTGAGGAACCCACCGCAGTACATCCAAATAGGAAACATCCACCCCAATATAGTCATCAGCAACAGCGGAGCACCACAAGGGACTGTACTGTTACCCTTTCTCTTCACCTTCTACACTATAGATATAGCTATATAGATTATAGATATAACTCTATCTCCTGCCACATGTCAAAATTTTTAGACAATTTGGTTATTGTCGGTTGCATGAAGTCGCCATCAGCGACTTTGTTAAGTGGAGTGAAAGCAACAATATTGTTGTAATGTCAAAAAAACAAAGGAGATGGTCATCAACCTAAAGAGCAACAAAATGGCAGCAGTACCAATTATGATCAACAGGCAAAAAAATAGATCAGGTCAACGCCTACAAGTACCTTGGGGTGAGCACTTATGACAGGCTTGAATGGAGGACCAATATTAACTGGGTATGTGGCAAGGTGTTGACCAGGTTGCACCTGTTGAGAAACAAATTCCAAATCTCCACCCTAATATTAAATATATTTTACGAAACGATGATGGTGAGCATATTGTTCCAAGCAGTTGTCTGTTGGGGAGGAGACTTAAACAGTAGAGAAAAGAACCAGCTCAACAAGGTTATCCAAAGAACCCAGAGCACTATTGGGGAGAAGCTGCATCCACCAAAGGAAGTCTGGCAAACCAGATACCTTAGGAAATTTGAACAATGGCATCCACCCACTACACGACACACTACTACAGCAGTGGAGAGAAATAAGTCATCGCCTCCGAGTGTTGCCGCACCATGAGGTTCTACAATTCCTTCATCCCAAAGACAATAGAACTATTTAACCGTACGGTGGCTAATGTGAAGGACTAAGTCACATCCTCAGCCTTCCCCCCACCAAAAAAACCCTACCCCACCCCCCTAAAATTAAGGTAGTAATTGTAATGTTATTTGTGTTGTTTATTATGTGAAACACTGCTCATGCCTTGCCTGGAGTAATGATGCACAAAACAATTTCCCAACGGAATTGATAAAGTTTCATTCTATTCTAGTCTATAAAAAATAAATACTTGAAGTCCAGGCCAAATTGACAACTATTTCAGGATTTTACTATTTTAATATTTTACTACTTCACTTGTCAAGAGGATGTGTCTGCTTACAGTCGTATGCTGCCAGAGATGTGTAATGGCTAGGAAAATAGCCATTTGATGAAAGGCAATAGTAACATCAAGTTGTCAGTGCCATCAGAAAGGTGGTAGGGACTACAAACATGGTGTGAGGAAGGAAGGAGGAGGGGAAGGACAAAATTCTGTGGTCTAATTTATTCACTACTATATCAAACACAGTATCAAGGGGAACAGCAAGCACAAAGGAAGAGGAGAATACTGTATATTCATATCCAGGGGCCCCCACCACTTTACTCATAAGATCATAGCTGTGAGCTGTGTCTCTGGGAGTTATGCGCAGCAGGTGCTGAATTTGTCAGTGTGAGCATGCCCATCCAGCCCACCTGTATGCAATCTACATGCAGCATGTATATCAGGAGCATGCTGAATTATACCAGATCCCCCCTTAGTAACTTACACTGGTTGGCAGAACTGGTTGCCAGGCAAGTCCTAGCCAATCAGTGTTAGGTTTGCTTCCTAACAGATCACTTGGCCCGATCTGTCAGAGTAGGAGAGGGAACTCTCAGGGAAGCAGCAGAGCATGGGACTGGCATGGTGACTAGGACTAGTAGTGATTTCAACTTCCACTGTGCCAGCTAGACCAGCAGTTAGGCTAATACCTCTGCCACTGTGCCAGCTAGACCAGCAGCTAGGCTAACACCATTGCCACTGTGCCAGCAGCTAGGATGACACCACTGTCACTGTGCCAGATAGACCAGCAGCTAGACTAACACCATTGCCACTGTGCCAGCTAGACCAGCAGCTAGGCTAACACCACTGCCACTGTGCCAGCTAGACCATCAGCTAGGCTAATACCACTGTCACTGTGCCAGCTAGACCAGCAGCTAGGCTAATACCTCTGCCACTGTGCCAGCTAGACCATCAGCTAGGCTAATACCACTGTCACTGTGCCAGCTAGACCAGCAGGTAGGCTATCACCACTGTCACTGTGCCAGCTAGACCAGCAGCTAGGCTACCACAACTGCCACTGTGCCAGATAGACCAGCAGCTAAGCTAACACCACTGCCACTGTGCCAGATAGACCAGCAGCTAGGATAACACCACTATAACTGTGCCAGATAGACCAGCAGCTAGGCTAACACCACTGCCACTGTGCCAGATAGACCAGCAGCTAGGATAACACCACTATCACTGTGCCAGATAAACCAGCAGCTAGGCTAATACCGCTGCCACTGTGCCAGATAGACCAGCAGCTAGGATAACACCACTATCACTGTGCCAGATAAACCAGCAGCTAGGCTAATACCACTACCACTGTGCCAGATAGACCAGCAGCTAGGATAATACCATAGTTCCCAACTGTCCCGCTTTCAGCGGGACTGTCACATTTTTTAACCCCTGTCCCGCCTCCCCGGTCAATTGATGATTTGTCACGTATTTCCCCGCTGGGTTCCGCTCTGGCTTGGCATGTCCCGCCTCCATGTCCCGCCTTCGTCTATGTTCCGCCTCCCGACACCTACTTCCTTCTCTGAATGGCTGCAGTGAAGCCAGGAGGCGTGGTAGGCATCTTCCCGCTGCTGTGACAGATCAGGTCTTCGGCAGAGTTACACCTCCCCCTCATCAAGATGGCTGCCCCTATCCCGAGTTTGGCCCCTCCCCCCGTGTTACGATGCGCCTGCTGTGATGGGGCTCTGTGTGTGAGCACAGCCCAGCACCTCCCCTCAGTCCGAATTTGGCCCGGCCCCCTCCTCTGAGGATATGCCTGCTCTGTGATGGGGCTGTGTGTGAGCACAGGCCAGCACCTCCCCTCAGTCTGAATTTGGCCCCGCCCCCTCCTCTGAGGATATGCCTGCTGTGATGGGGCTGTGTGAGCACAGCCCAGCAACTCCCCTCAGTCCGAGTTCGGTCCCGCCCCCCTGAGAAAGCATGTGTCTGCATACAGAAGAAGATGTGGGCACAGAGCCAGACAGACTGAGGACTGCGGGCAGCCAGCCAAAGAAGGTAGGCACATTTTAAAAAAGTTTCTCTGAATAATTAGTTTGGTCAACTTAAAGATGCATTCAGTCCCGCGCACTGGTGCACGGGAGAGGAGAAGTGGGTGAGCGCTGCTCGCTCCTGCCCCTCTCCATAGAGATACACGGGGGAATATGGGACATGTCCTATCTTTTCCCCGGGTGCAGTGCGGTGCCGAACGGCTCCTGTGCTGCTCCGTGCGCCCATTGCTGGCCAATAGGGGACATATATACGCCGACCGTATATATGTCCCCCAACAGCAGTGTGAATATAGCCTAAGTTTAGGTTATGAGAAATCTGGGTTTTTTTGATTCTTGATCAGGGTTTTTCTGATTCTTTGAAAAACCCCTATTAACCCCTTGCTGTTCTGCGTCCAATATATCGGACGCAGAGCCGATGCCGGTTCAGCTCAAGATCTGAGCTGAACCGGCATCGGGACACACGGGGTGCCGGCTATAACTAATACCCGACACCCCAGTGTAACACGCGTTTAATAAAACTAAAATCCTGGCTGCTGCAGGGAGATTCTTGAACGTAAATGAACATATAACCGACAAAATTTTACCTTTCTAAATTTCATCTCCATTTTGATGTAATTGCTATGAAGATCTCAAGGGGTTAATAATCTTCCTAAAAGTTGTTTTTGATAGTTTGAGGGGTGCAGATTTGAAAATGGAGGGATATATAGGGGATTTTGATGTTGAATATGTAAAATTTCATTCAAAGCTGTATTTATCCCTAAAATGGTCAATTCTGAAAATCCGGAAAATCTATGTTCGATTTGTAGCCGCGTGACATCTGAATAAATTATCCAGACATTTCAAAAATTATGAAAATGTTAAGTAGACATACGGGAAATGTTATTCAGCAACTTATTTAGGTGGTAAATCTATCTGCCTGAAAATGCAATGATCATTTCGAATTTCCAATGATAAATTTCCACTGTATTGCTAAAAATCCCTCTAAAACTCCTTGCACCACATTTGTCAAGAGTTTTATACTGCTTTAGACCCTTTTGAACTAGTATGACAAAGGGGACATGGTATAAAGTAATGGACAAAATCTGGCATACGTTAAGCCAATTAAAGGGGTTTTCCTACAAAGAGAAGTAAGACCCTATGCACGGGATAGGGCCCAACTTGCTGACCAGTGAGGGTCTCAGAGCTGAGACCCCCGCAGATCGCGAGAACGAGGGGTCCAACCGACCCCTTGCTGCTCCGTCAGATTAATGGAGCAGACAGCCGCGATTGACCGTTCTGCTCTATTAATTTCTATAAAGCTGATGGAGATCAGTGAGCGCCGCGTTATTATGTGAATTTCTGTAATTGATAAGGGGCGTGGCAAGTGGGTGTGGCTTACATGGGAAAAATCGCCGCGGCGCGCTAGGATAACACCACTGCCACTGTTCCAGATAGACCAGCAGCTAGGATAACACCACTGCCACTGTGCCAGGTACACCGGCAGCTAGGATAACACCACTGCCACTGTGCCAGGTACACCGGCAGCTAGGATAACATGTAAGTTGAATATTATTGATAGAATTGTAATGTGTGTCACTCTTTGGGCTACTTTCAGTGGGGTCCTCCACCTACCTTAATCCGATCCTGCTGATATCCCTCACCGCATTTATCTCTAGTATGTAAATGGTGGTCACCACTATATCATACGATTATTGCAGAGTAACTTTATGTCTTGGTCTCAGTAAATGAATGCAGAGCACAGACTAAGCTTTTTAATACAATAAACCTGTGATATAAAAGCTCATTAAATTTGGATTTATCAGGCATGTAATTGCAGCCATGAACACCAAGAGGCAGTGTTGCATTGCTTACTGCCATTACATTCTCTATAAGGCCTATTTACTGCACTGAGCACCAAAAGTATTAATTATTTAGATTGGCTGAGAAAATCCAATAACATGTTGCTGAGAAGAAAGAGTTAGTGAAGCAAATGCATCTTTAGCAACATTTTTATTGTTGCTTATTTCTCACTCCGTTTATATGCAAAATGCCTCAATTTTTCACGTCCATTACATTCATGTTTCTGGGAGCGTTCCTTTCCTTAACAAAGCATCACACAAGGCTTGTTCTCTAGTCACCGAGCGCTGCGCCTCTATTTCATCCAGCTTATTGCTATGGACAGAGATGACTGTAAAAATCAGATGCGCGTCCCCTGTCTATACAATATACACAGTATACAAAATGTATTGTATATAGACTGTGTGGGGCCCCAGAGACCAAGGAGGGCCCACAGAGAGCCGAAGGGATAAAGAGCCATATCCTGCCTGTTCACCCCATGGGGTGGACCAGTAACAACTAAATACTGTTAGCGGTAGAATAATAAACAAGAGACCCCAGAGAAAATGCCACCACTGTCACCAACTTCTCTGGCTACTTAATTGCAACACCCCTGCCGATGCATAGGCAGAGGAGTAGTAGCGAATAAGCCCCTGTGAATAAGTTCCCCATCACTGATTCTTGCATCATTGGAAATTTTTTTTAGCCCCCACCATTCTCAATAATCAGCGCAGTTTCTTTGGTAAATTATGTGCTAATTCGGGTCTCTACCGTCAAGTCCTGGCTTGGAGAAGACATCCTGGCAATGCCCAACTGACTGTTGGCTTATTGCAATCCAAAACTATTAATACCGGTTGTGAGGACTACAGGAAAAATCCAGCTGTATCAGAATCAGTAGAGTGGCACCTACTAAAGGCGTTAATGGAGGTGGTGAAAGGCAGTGATGGATTAAGAGTCCCATGGGCCCTGGGCTGTCCACACTTTCACACCATTGGTGAAAGGTCCACATTATCATGACAAGGGGCACAATATATTAGGCAGCAAGTGAACGGTCAGTTCTTCAAAATGATGTGATGAAGCCGGGAAAATCAGAAAAACCAGAGAACTGAGCAACACTGCCAGGAGCTGTAGTGTGATAAATCTCAGAAAAGCAGATGTAATAGGTGTTGTAGGATGTTATGTTAGTAACTGCTAACAGTAGTCTCAGGTTAGATGCACATGTAAGGAACCCTTTTTACCCTTTTTTTGCTGTAGTTTTGCATTGACAAGTTGAAGCGCAAAGATTGAATTTTGTACTGGGATACACAGCAGTTACATGACGTACCGCAGATCATGGATTCACAGCAGTTATATGACGTACTGCAGATCATGAATCCGCAGCAGTTACATGATGTACCGCAGATCATGAATTCGCAGCAGTTATATGATGTACTGCAGATAATGAATCCGCAGCAGATGTACTGCAGATAATGAATCTGCAGCAGTTATATGACGTACCGCAGATCATGAATCCGCAGCAGTTATATGACGTACTGCAGATCATGAATCCACAGCAGTTATATGACGTACCGCAGATAATGAATCCGCAGCAGTTATATGACGTACCGCAGATCATGAATCCGTAGCAGTTAAGTGACAAAGCGCAGATCATGAATCCGCAGCAGTTACATGACGTACCGCAGATCATGAATCCGTAGCAGTTAAGTGACAAAGCGCAGATCATGAATCCGCAGCAGTTACATGACGTACTGCAGATCATGAATCTGCAGCAGATACATGACGTACCACAGATCATGAATCCGCAGCAGATACATAACTTACCGCAGATCATGGATCTGCAGCAGATGCATGACGTACCGCAGATCATGAATCTGCAGCAGTTATATTTGTACCGCAGATCATGCATCCGCAGCGGTTACATGACGCTTGATAATGGCTCTATGGATTAGCTGTAAGGTTGCACCTTATTTTGCCATGGGTGAATACAGATCACCTTTATACTTACCGGAGTGCTGCCTCATTGAATTTTTTTTGGATATCTGACCTTACAAACCGGTGGATCGGGTTTGTTGGAGGCGTGCACCCTCCACAGGACTTGATCCATTATACTCGCTGTGCTGCTCCACAATCGGACTGTTTGCTACATGACGTACCGCAGATCATGAATCCGCAGCAGATACATGACGTACCGCAGATCATGAATCCGCAGCAGATACATGACATACCACAGATCATGAATCCGCAGCAATTACATGACATACCACAGATCATGAATCCGCAGCAGATACATGACATACCACAGATCATGAATCCGCAGCAGATACATGACATACCACAGATCATGAATCCGCAGCAGTTACATGACGTACCACAGATCATGAATCCGCAGCAATTACATAACGTACCACAGATCATGAATCCGCAGCAGTTACATGACGTACCGCACATCATGAATCCGCAGCAATTACATGACATACCACAGATCATGAATCCGCAGCAGATACATGACATACCACAGATCATGAATCCGCAGCAGTTACATGACGTACCACAGATCATGAATCCGCAGCAATTACATAACGTACCACAGATCATGAATCCGCAGCAGTTACATGACGTACCACAGATCATGAATCCGCAGCAATTACATAACGTACCACAGATCATGAATCCGCAGCAGATACATGACATACCACAGATCATGAATCCGCAGCAGTTACATGACATACCACAGATCATGAATCCGCAGCAGTTACATGACGTACCACAGATCATGAATCCGCAGCAATTACATAACGTACCACAAATCATGAATCCGCAGCAGTTACATGACGTACCGCACATCATTAATCCGCAGCAGAAAGCTGCTTCCACTGAGCTGATTTTTTCTGCACTGTATGAGATTGTCATAAATCCCATACACTACACTGCTACTTTCTCCACAAAGAAATTTGTGGTGCAAATCCGCAAGAAATACTCTTTGTATGTGGAAACCCTTATGAAGAGAACAAGTCAATTGGCAAAAGACTGAATTTTAGTCCTAATCCAATCTCTACAGAGGGGCGTCTGTAGTTAGGAGTAGGCAGAGGCAGGGTCAGGATGTAAAGGTTCTGCTGCTGTCGTCTTCGGACACATTGCCATCCCAGCCTCTGCGGGTTCCCAGCTCCCACCAATCACATATGCTGGAAAAAATAAAGATTTTATAACCAGGATAATAAAATGTGAATCAATAACACATAGTCCCAGTTAAATACAGGAAAGCAGTTTCTATTTATTTGACTATTTACAGCGATGCGTTTGTCACAGATGTTGTATTATAGAGTATTAAAAACATGTAAACCTGTGTAAGAAATAAAATGCACCAATGTACTCATTATACAGATAACTGTACTTGTATTCTGTGGCGTTGTACAGTACACTTGATTTTTTTTATTATTATTTTTATGTATATTACATTCTGAAAGGATATGTCTTTCTTCACATCAAGATCCAAAATAATATTCGGTTGCAGACACCCTCAGGTCATCACATTTACCTGTATGATCGTGGAGGTAAAAAAAAAAAAATTCCCACCATCCATACTGAAAACACCACCAACAGACCCACTGGTTTCATGCTACAAAGAATAGAGAGAAAAAAGTACAAGTGTCTCCAAGTGTCCGGGTAACGGAAATAATACTAGAAATCATAACCATCACTTAGAAAGACAGTACGGGCTCGTGTTGTTGCATTGTCAGAAGTCAATCTCCTGTATAAAATGTTCCCATTTACAATGAATTATCAGTGACTCTTCCTCCATGATACATATTCTTCCGTGGTTGGTTCAGTGATATTGCAGAAATTTGAAAGTTCTCTTCTTGTCACTTATGCCGACCTAAGGGAAAAACATTATTATAGATATATTAGAAACGTAACAGTATGTTTATATATAAGATTATATAATACACATATAAGGGGTTATTTATTAAACCTCTTGTTGTATCCAACATGGTCCTGCGCAGCGTCTATCTCAGCAGGCCCGCATGACATGAAAATAAACGCAGACGGTAAATTTTCCCATATGAAATGGCTGCAGCCAGTGCGCAGGGGCGGCAACAGGAACGCCCTACACCGACCCACTCCCCACCGGACACGCCCACTTTACAGCCAGCGGTGCCCTTCTTTCACCCCCTCTGGCATGAAGGTGGCAGATTAGGGAAAATAATCGCAAGTGCTAGCCATAAGCACTAACATGGCGCAGAAGCCCTGATACATGTCCCCCGTATTTCTAGATATAAAACATGATATATAATATTCTAATAATCCCTATTGATTCTTTTGTAGCCTAATGTGATTCTTAAACATAATAGGATAGAGCAACAAACAGGAGAGAGCAACATACAGGATAGAGCAGGAACCTACGGCTCATGAGCCAGATGTGGCTTTTTCGATGGATACATCAGGCACGTGAGCCATAGGTTTTTTAATAGATAGTGATCGGCGCTGTGTGTGTCTAAGACACACAAACCGCTGATCACTGGATGCAGGCAGCAATGTTACCAATGCCTGCGATGTTACCACTACCATTGTTGTTGCAAAGGCAACGGCACCTGGATCATAGAGAAGGGTGGACGGCCCAGCATCCGTCTTCTTTGGGACATGTGCTGCGGTGCCTACCTATCTACTGGGGTGCTTGTGGTGGCTACCCATATACTGAGGGGCAAGTGGTGGCTACCTATCTACTGTGGGGCAAGTGGTGGCTACCTACCTACTGAGGGGCAAGTGGTGTGGCAGCTACCTATCCACTGGGGGGCATGTGCGGTGGTAGCTACCTATCTACTAGGGGGTATTTGCATATTGTATGGCACTCACAGAATTACATTTAAAATATTTGGTGTTTATGGCTCTCTCACCCAAAAAGGTTTTCAACCACAGGATTGCACAACATACAGGAGAGAGTAGCATACAGGAGAGAGCTACAAAAAAATGATTGTAAAGTACCAAATTAAAACATTTGTGTAAATATTTTCTATTATCCGGCTAAAAGGATAACTTACTGCTTAAAAATGTGGGTGTATTTGGTATATTTATATATCCTGTATTAAAAGAATTGATCTTTTTTTAAATAATGACACAATAGAAATGTAACCTGGAGCTTGAGGGTCACAATGCAAACCCTCTGTCATATGTCATTTGTGGTCTACCCCCAGGGCCCACTTATATGGGCCCAGGGTTGCTTGGGGGCCCACATAAGGCTACATCCTCTGCTCACCCTATCTACTCACCTATCAGTAGTTGGTGGGCTGTGGAAAGGCATCTGCATGCCCCTCCAACCACTGATACAGGAGTGGTTATTACCGAGGGGGTGTACAAGCAGTATTGAATTTTAATAAGATATACATTTGCTACCATAATCTGCACTTCTTTTTTGTGTAAGAAAAACAAAACCTTATTCAAATGTTTAGCTACGCTATAAGGGTTCATGAACACTACCTTGTGTGATTTTTAGGGCCTCAAACTTGGGAACATAATCCCCTGTTTGACAGTGATAGTACCTGCACTATAATTTATAGCGTGAGTTCGCAAATTAAAGGGGTTTTCCCAAGAAACAAGGATAGGGCCTAGCTTGCTGATCGGTGGGCTCTCAGTGATGGAACCCCCAAATATGACTAGAACTGGATCCGACAGGATCCGATGTACTTCCTCTCATAGCACCACCAAGATGGCTGGAGAAGCCAGTCACGCATGGCCGGGCTGCCCCGCTCATCTCCATGGAGCCAATGGAGATTGACGAATATGGGGCTTAGCAATCTCCGTCAGCTCCATAGAGATGAGCGGGGCAGCCCGGCCATGCATGACCAGCTGCTCCTCTCATCTTGAGGAACGCCGAGAGGTGCAATGGGGTTACATCGAACCCCCTTTTTCGTGATGCGTGGGTGTCACCTCACTGAGACCACCACCAAACAGCAGGCTTTGTGGGAAAACCCCTCAAATGGTACAGCGAGGCACAGTGCATGTACCGCAGTGTGAACATGGCCAATGGAAGCCTAAGAGGCCGAGAGTTAGCTGCAGTTGGTGCCTAAGACAGATACAAACAGAAGTAAACGCAAATTCTGAATTCGCTCCTGTCTCCAAAGACGGATATCCATATGCACATTTATCAAACACTATTTTGTTATAGGCTTTTTCAAGTAGAAAGGAAATAGCAAAACATAATATCTAAAGCCATGTTGTCTTGCTGTTTTGCTGTAGTTCTGTTATCCTACAGGACAGACAATTCCTTATTCCGTCTATTGATTGTATACTTGAACCTGGCAATACAAGTTCTGTGCAGCGTTCCGGTCTACATGATAGTTTTACTGAGCAGCGCCCCAGCCTACGTCTGCCCGGATTTATGTGCTTGTTTTAGGATATTACACTATCAAGGACTTTTACTGATTTATTGATTCACTTGAGGAATCTGTTTTGCCTGTAGAGTCAGATATATCTTCAAGTATAAAAAACTGTAGGGGTTTTCTAATAACTGCATGCAATTTCTCAGTCTTTCATCTAGAAATTGTCTGTGAGCTACTGTCTAGAGAACAAGAAGAACACTTCAAAAAGTTCTTCAATCTTTTTCCATTCCTAACTCTATAATTGCAACATTTCTGTCCTAAATAAGGCCTCATCGACATGGTAACCGAGACTACATTTCCTTTAGTATGGTCACCATCACTGTATGGTGCCTGAATACAGGCAGTCCCCGGGTTACATACAAGATAGGGTCTGCAGGTTTGTTCTTAAGTTGAGTTTGTATGTAAGTCGGAACTTTATATTTTATCATTGTAATCCCAGCCAGAACTTTTTTGGTCTCTGTGACAATTGAATTTTAATAATGTTGGGTTGTCATAAGAATCAATATTAACACTAAAGCTTCATTACAGACACATTTGATAACTGTTACAGCTGTTTATTGTAGCCTAGGACTAAAGCACAATAAATTACCAATATCCAGAGGTTCGTTTGTAACTATGGGTCGTATGTAAGTCGAGTGTTCTTAAGTAGGGGACTGCCTGTATATCACAGTATGGTGCCTGCACACATCATTCTCAGTAAGGGTTAAATTAAGTATATATACAGATATTCATCAATATAAAATACCATGAATTTCTATAAGCCACATTTAGATCAATGGGCCAGTAGTACACGGTACAATATGATAGTACTATAAATGCACAAAAAAAAGGAAAGCGATGCAAATATATGGCCAATGCAAAATATCTTTATTAGAAAATTAGTAACAAAAGGAGACAAATACAAGGTAAAAGCAATTAAAAATGTGCTACAATCCAGCACAACATCACCCAATGGGACAAGGGACTAGTCCAATGCCCAGGGAAACCCCACAACGCTTACTCACCCTCCCTACAGAGAACCCCAATCACTGGCCAAGTATACAAATGTGCTTAATAGGTATAAGAAGACCAATGTATACAAGATCTCAGTAGAAAAAACGTATGTAAGGCAATTAAACCTATAAAAAAATCAATGGTTTTAAGGCAGATCAGCCGGGGGAGGGAAGGTGAGTAGGAAGTGGGTGAGGAACCCCACACGTTGCGTCACATCACCGTGACTTCTTTAAGAGTAACCTGACTGATGATTACCACTGACGAAGTCACGGTGACGTGCTATATCTACTACTACTACCACCGCCGGGTTGCCATAGCTGTCTATGGGGACGTATATCGATATACACCCCCACGGCGGTCGTGTGAATGTGACCTAAGTCCACCCAAAAAGAAAAGTAAGTAAGTAAGGACACGTCTGTATCAGCCTATGCTTTATACTCATTGCAGGAGGGTAAGTTTACCAATTAGCTGTAATATCATCCTCCTCTTCCTCTATAAGTGCTGCGGAGCAATCCATTATACATTATAGTAAACTGGTTAGGAATTCTCATAATCCTTGTTCTGTCTCATAGCAAGTAACAGCAAATTCACTGTGCATTAAGACTTCATCTGATCCCGGTGATTGAACATATTTCTGTGCCAAACATAACTAATCCTTCACTCTGCAGAACCCATCTCTGATTTATAGTCGTAGCACTTGGGCACTGCACCACCACGAACGATAACCCATATCATCCATCTGTACAGTGTCTAATGTAATAGTTTTCTTTTTATCAGTTGCAATAGTTGAAAAAGTGTAAATGTTTCCTTCCTTATAACATTAACATTTAAAAGCACTTAATGCCGGGAGCGGTACAATCATTATTGCTCTGCAGAATGAGGGATTCTGTTCTCCAGACTCCTACCTACAGTATGACTGAACCCATCAGAACATCATAAATCTGAATGTTTTATTGTTTTAACTGTGAAAATGCCTGCAGCACATCTGACTTCAACTCAAAGTATGACTAAACAGATCTTTATGTGCCAGTTTGTGGGTCCTAATCCATCATCTATATACAGTCATTCGGCACAACGTCTTGTGATCTCCAAAATGTTCTGAAATTCAAATTGAGGTGTGTCAGAAATTCAGCTCTTTTTGTTATCTATTACCAACAAAATCTGTGACACTTTACAGAGATAGCCATCTAGCCTACTAGAACTGTCAAACTGGAGTATTTCGGCACAGAGAATTATTCTGGGGTCTTTGATTCATCAAAAGAGATTAGTGGGTTCAGGTTTGGCCACGCAACCCAGACATATCGCAGGATTGGCGGCCAAAAAACCATCCTAGCAACTAGCCATGAGTATGAGTTGCCAGGGGGACACCAAACGTGAATGCACACATCGGGGATTATTTACTAAGGATCTGCGGATCGCATTTCCGCCGGACTTCCCAAAGTTTTCGGGATTTGCGCCACTGGGACAGGTATTTAGAAGGGGATTATGTCACTCGCGATTGGATTTTGATGCACCGGCGCCGGCTTTCATGCGACAGAAATCAGGGGAGGGCCATTGGACGATCCGACTGATTCGGATGCGGGATTCAATGCGGGATTTAATATTCAAATTGTGCTGCAAAAACAAGCACTTACATGCACCGGGAAGAAGAAGGTGAACTCCGGCGGACCTCAGCAGGGAAGTGACACATGCAGGATACCGGGCGCAAAATTTTAGTGAGTGCGGCACAGTGCATTCCGGTAGGATACTGCACATTGGGGAACACGCCAGGGACAGGTAAGTAAATGTGCCCCATCAGGTACGCTCATCTCTGTTGTAAGCTCCAAATCAGGTCGTATTTTTCATGGTCATACTGTATATTTTACACAAACTATTTAAACTGGACGCTCTTTACCTACATAGGCGGATTGGGATAACATGATCTCCATATA
This sequence comes from Engystomops pustulosus, assembly GCF_040894005.1. NCBI lineage: Eukaryota > Metazoa > Chordata > Amphibia > Anura > Leptodactylidae > Engystomops > Engystomops pustulosus. The sequence continues at coordinate 44,979,115 of NC_092415.1, forward strand.
AGTCATCAAGGTCCAGTGTGAGCTGCTGTTTGTTCTGTCCTATGCAAAGAATTAACATCTATATTAAAATACTGTCCTTGTCCCTGTGCTTCGTGCTGCTAATTATAAGTTTCTTTTTTAGGTCATCCCGGCGTATCAATAGTAGGGGAAGGAAAGCACTGGGATCAACATCAAGAGGAGCGCAGGTGAGTATTTGTAGGTTTTCTTTGTACTGGTTGATTTCCTTTAATGGCAAAAGGGTAAAACATTGTTTTATATTCTATTTAATAACCTCTATATGAATCTTCCATGTATTAATGAACATTGGTTCTGGACATATATTTCCGTGACTCAGATTTCTTACAAAAAGTATATATTGCATATACAGGCAGTTCAAATATATATATATATATATATATATATATATATATATATATATCTAATCTCACATGGAGACTCAAATATGAAATATAAAGACCCACTAAATAATGTAATAAAAAATTCCAAAAAACTCAATTCATCATTATTATATTCCTCTTTACTTAAAAGCACAAAACGTTGGGGTTGGAATTAGGGTTAACCTTATACTAACCTTAAATCTAACCCTAATGGAAAAATGTGTAGAAAATTAATAAAACAAAATACCAATTTTCAGGACCAATGAAGGAACATTGCATTGTTTTTAAAGAAAAATGCTAACCACTAAGCCATGCACTATAAGCATCTGAAAAATCAAGGTGTCTAATGGAAGTAGTACATGACCTAAGTTTAATTATTTAGTGCCATCTTATGGCAGATACAGCATCAAAGATGGGTGCTTCAAACACACGTAGAGCACTGACTAGATAATTACTAATCTAGCATGAGTCTAGGGGGTAAAACAGATAAGGCTTTAGTGAACTGGTATAAGAGGTTTGAAGGGAACGCCGACTTGAAAAGTGTAAGTCTGAGGGCAATAACAGAGATGTTTCTTAATCCATGCTCACTATACAAGATGGACAAACATGACTGTTCAATGGTTGTGTCTTCTCCATTCACATCTTTATTAAGTAGTGATGAGCAGACCTGTTAAAATTTGGTTTCGGCCAAGTTTGTCTGAATCTGAATTTTAAAACCATGGTACCTGGACCCCATCCAGTAACACCCACAATCAGTGATGGGTGGGGGTTTAAACTGTTAAAATGCAGATGGCAAAGTCACCAGCAGCATTTAAAATGCTGCAGCCTTGTGCATGACAGTGCATGACACTGGCTGGGGACGGTTGTTGCACCTGATGATGTCATCGGGGAAGTGATGATCCTCCCCAATATGGTAGCGCTCAGTGTCGTTGGTTGGTGTTGATGTGTAAATGGTGCAGCAATTTAAATGCCAATGGCATTTAAAAAATTAACTTCTTTGACTGGTGCCCGGCCAAACTCCTGGAGTCGATCCTGGACCTGACCAGAACTTTTGGGTTTAATAACTTTAATTTCAGCTTCATTGAAAAAATTCAATTAAACTTAGTTAATGTTACTGTTATTCTAGATGTTTTTCAGACAATTTACAATCTCTAAAATTCCCATACATTAGCTTTAATAAGCTTTGATGCAACAGGTGGTGCACCGGTATCTGAAAACATACTGCCAGCAAACTTCTTACTAAAAGTGAATGTGTAGACCAGATGGTATGGTCCAATGTAATAACCCAGATGCCACTAGGATACTCTCGACTCATCTCCTGTAAATTAATATTGTCAGCTATTTTGTAACTGAAAACAAATTTTGTTAGGGCTAGCAAAAGTCTAATTTCATATTTTCTGTCAAACCAAGTTTACCAGGATAGTTTTACTATAAAAAACATTCCAGGGTATGACATAATAGATCCATGTTAAGAACAAAATAGGACCTGCATGATCACACTTTTTATATTTTATGTTTTGCCTTTTTGGAAAGCACAAGTAATAATTTACAGCACATATAAATGAATCCTGTAGTTTATGGTTTTGCAGTTTAAAGGCTATGACCAAGCTTTATCATGGACAGTCTCCAGAGCCAGAACGGTCTCCTGTTATCCATGGGTCCAGGTGCTGATGAAGCTCTGAGGATAGCCCTGTGAGGTTCCCGTGAGGTATTTCACATAACATATGGTGTTTATTCTTGTTTTCACTGCTGGCACAAAGAATCGGGCAGTCATCCAGTTTCTCACAATGTGCAATCTTTCTGCCATACAAAGAGCTTGCAGTGCAAAATGTCTGTGTGGATTCAACTTTGTGAACTTTAATCCCGCAGGTAATCACTGGCTTGTGTGGCCATGTCTATGCAGAAAGGATACGTAGCTGTAAATTATTGCGCTGCTCCATTCCACAGATATGTGGCTTCCAAAAAGCTACTTTCTATGTAGTGAGGCCTTTGCAAAAAATACATTTTCCATCAATATATTTACATGTTGTTTTAGGAAAACTGTGTCGCAAAGTGATATTTTATATGTGTAACACTCTGAGGTCCTAATATAAATTGAAGCTATTCAATATTTTTTTAGTGTAAGGTTGAGATCAGGCCAACACTGTGGCTGGTTCTCTTAAAAGGCCAATGGGATACATACTTTTTCTATACAGATATTACTGTAGCAGTGAGAAGAGCAGTTACTGGTGAACATTTCATTAAAGGGGTATTCCAGGAATAAGCATAGTTCATATACAAATGGGTCATTAAAACATAATGCTATATATAATTAGTTGTCATTTAAAATGTGGTCCCCTTACCAGAAAAATGCTGTGGACATACACTGTAATGGAGAATTAATATGCTACTGGCCCTTCAATCAATCCGTTGATTTTCTCAGCTCGTAGCAGATACAGGACAGAAGATGTGTGTTTACATCACATGTCCTGCACCTGCCTGGGCAGGTCATCGATCACCGCTATGTTTGGCTGTAGTCGGTTGGTGCATCCAGTATGACCAGTGTTTTGGTGAAACCCACTAATGTGCAGTGATGGCAGTTAAATACATCATTACTATGGTAACAGCGCGGGACAGTGCATAAGGGGGAGGTGCTGAGAACTGAAGGATCATGGGACTTGTAGTTGTAGCAGGCAGCCATCTTGCAGATAACTCCGCCCACTTTAGAAATCCCATAAAATTTTGTGAATCATAAAAGCAATCCATTTAACCTTCATTTTGTGATTAATGAAATTGGCTTTTGTTGTTTTAATTTATTTATGGCAGTATGGGTTTTTGTATCAGTTTGTGTTCATATACCCGGAATACCCCTTAAAATTAGTTGTCAATTAAAAAATACATCTATGCACATCTAGGCTCTACAGTGGTGCGATAAAGAAATCATTGCTCTACCGTTTTTGTTCCCCTTTCTCTGGGCTTCCTGGGCGTCTCCCAACGCCACAGGAAAAGAGACCACTCAGACAACTAGAATTTGGAAGGGTGACCCATCTTTGCCACTGACTGGCTGATATGGCCTCTCTTAGTGTTTCTTGTGTGTTTGGTAGCAGGAACGGCAGCAACTGAGTGACAAGGATAAATAATTATTTATTATGTTCCTGCCCCCCTATAGAGCCTTTTTTTATGGAAAACCCCATTTAAAACATCAAACTTTCTTTCAATCTCTTAAAAGTCTTGCATAACCCTCTAGTCTATTCTAGTACACAGATGCCAAAAATCTAGCGAATATTTGGTACATAGCCTTGGAAGATTTTTGAAAAAATTGTGGTATCCAAAAAAGGAAAGTGATATCTGCGCAGTACTAGCCAGAACACATCTCGCCATTATTTAGGAAATGAGCGTCATAAAGGGACATCATGGCCCTGAAAGCTTTTTAATGTCGGCTAACCATAAAAACTATATCCCATGACACATTTGTCATTAATTTGTCAAGTAGGATACTCTAGCCAAGAGTAGACTCTTCATTCACTTGTAGTAAGTGCCACTATGATTATATCTGTAACTCCCCAGGCAGCCACTCTTCAGAGATTGTGCTTCTTACGGAAGGCGTAGGTGTGACTACATTATTAGGAAGAATTATCTTTTGTAAAGGAAACTCGTAAACTAATGATTAGATGTGAAGGTTTCTCGAACAAAAGTCGAAAGCAGCAAATGTTCATTATTGTAGCATTATAAGGCTTCATAACTATAGGCAGCTTAGTGTATTGATGTATATCATAGCATGTGACTAGGAGAGTCTGTCAATTTATGCTGTTATTTGTTCATTATAGTTTTATACATTCAGAGATGATTTTACCTCATGTCACCCAAGTGTCTCATATAAATAACAGCACCTGAAGGGTTACCTACATGACTTAAAGTGTGTGGATAGGATATGAGTATAAAAAAAACTGCATGAAGTCCTGTAAAAACAGCATTGACCCCTTTATGAATCTTTATGAGGGCTTGTTTTCTTCATAACAAATTGTACTTCTTAGTGTCACATATTTCATGCAATGTGCTGGAAAACTAGAAAACATTACAAATGCGGTGAAGCTGGTGAAAAAAAAAACATTTCCTGCACTCCAAAAAGTTTCCTGCACTCCAAACGACACCTCTTCTTTATTTTTTGGGTTAGTACAATTACGGAAATATGAAATTTATGTAGGTTTTATTATGTTTTTATACATTTGTAAAATCTTTTGTACAAAATGTTTTTCATAATCTGACCAATAACCTTTTTTTTAACTTTGGTAAAATGTACGGTCTCATTTTTTGTGGGATGAGCTGATGTTTTCTTTAATACCATTTTACAGACTGTATTCCCTTTTGATCAATTATTATTAAAATTTTTATGTAACTATTTTAAACATTGGGTTCAACACAGTAGTATTTCTGCCTTTGGCTCACAAGGATCACATGAAACAGTCATTACAATTTAAAGTAATTTGGCCAATCATAGCCATAGCTAGGGGGGGGTTTACTAAACCGACAATGTGTCCAGGTCGGGTAACTGAACTCGAAATCCGAACATGAACACTGACATCAAGTCCGCTCATCTGTACTGATGAGGGATGGGAGGACATAGAACGAAGAAGATGAAGCGGGGACAGCAGAACTGCATGGGGGGGATAGGAACAACAAGGGAGAATTCTTTATGAAGGTAAGTGGGACAAATGTATAGCCTGCCCCTAAGCCAATGCCAAAAGTTTATTTAAAGTTTATCAGTTTACTGATGGTAGGTGTGTCCTAATAAAAAGTTACTAATAAAAAGTTGGGGAGCTCAGACTATGTCACCCAAGCGCCTCAGGGATCCTCATATTTTAATGTATGCACTCCACCCGTAGTGCTAGCAGTCCCGTCACCTATCTATGTGCTGTAGGAGTGGTACCAGGCTGGACCACTAGCGCTACAAGGGATTGCATACATTAAAATAGGCTCCCAGAAGTGCTTGGGTGACACAGCCTGAGCACCCCAAGGGTAATTTGCATAACTTTTATAACTCTTTTATATTTCCGCAACCGTGGCATATTGAGTTATAATAAAGTCCTGAGGAACTAACTTCTTATTAAGACACAACTACCATCAGTAAACGGATGGTAGATGTCCTTTATAGTGGCCTGACCTTTTTTTTTTTTTTTAAAAGTATTTATTTTTGCAGTTTTTTGAATTTTTATACAAACATAATAAACAAAACCAGAAAACAAGATTGTCTGTCACATATTTCCTTCCCCCCAATACAGGATTATTATACAACAGCCATGGTAACAGTCAGGTTCTTACTGCGTTTCCAAACTACCTGAGGGATATTACATAGTAGATAACAGCAGATACTGCAGCCAGACATCTTGATACAACACAAATAACTATTGACACATAGACAATCAGTCACACACACACACACATACCAGCACGCTCAGTCTCCTTCATCATGGAGAGGAGTATATATCACACGTGATTATAAGGCTGTATGGGGAGTCGCGCACCATCTGGACCAGATGCGATCAAACTTCTGGGGACACTTCCTGTTGGTATACAGAGACCGGTAGTGGGGAATGACACTATTAATGAGTAGTATCCATCTTTTTAATGGAGGGGGCTCCTGGTCTTTCCAGGTCATCACCACCACTTTTCGGGCGTAATATAAGACAAACCTAAAGAAAATTTTGTCATAGTGGCCATTGACAACTTCGTTTATGATGCCGAGGAGACACACAGAGGGAGACAGTAAGCGTGGGAAATCAAAGTGTAGATTAAGGAACTCCAGCACTTCGGACCAGAAGGCATGAACCCTAGGGCAGGACCAGACACAGTGCAGGAAGGATCCGACTTCAGCCTGACAGCGAAAGCAAAGGTCGTTGGGCATTGCTCCCATACGGAATAGTCTAGCAGGGGTGAAATATACTCGATGGAGGAATTTAGATTGGATCAGGAAGTCCCTCGCACTCACTACAGATGTGAAGTAGGACAGTTCGACCTCCCTCCAGTCATCATCTGACAGGTCAGGGATATCCTGTCTCCAGCGTTCACAGGCTCTATCAAACGGTCTGGACTTTTGCTCTTGTAGGAGAGCATAGCACTGAGTGAGTGGCTTAGGGAGGTCCGGGGAACTCATCAGAGTCTCTAGTTTGGAGAATTTCACTGTCAGGCTGAAGGAGCCGAATTGGGCTTTGAATGCGTGTCGCAGTTGCGTGTAATGGAAGCTAGCCGTATTGGGTACCGTATGTCTCTCCCTTATCTCGTTAAAGCTGAGTAATTCTGCTTCCGGGGATAAGAGCTGACCTACAAATTTCACCCCCGCCGCCCCCCACATTGTCCAGCCTGGGAGGGAGAGGAAGTGAGAGAGCCACGGATTGAGCCACAATGGAGTCCTAGGCGAGAGAGGGGGAGAGCAGCTCGGTTCTACCAGGGATTGTGCCCTACGCCAGCACACCGCTACCGTACGTAGGGGAAGTGGGGTATCAGATGGGGACTTATACCTGTACAGCAGGTTTGTAAGGGCCTCGTAGGAACCTACCAGGGCACCAGCCAGTGCAGTAGCTGCATTACCCATGTCTATATCTATCCACCACTGGGCATATACTAGCTGGGAAGCCAGGTAATAAAGGTACAGATCCGGGGCAGCCAGTCCACCCCTAGACTTGGGAGCCTGAAGCAGCGCTAGACTGAATCGCGGAGCACTACTCTGCCAGTAGAAGGACCTGAGAATGCCGTCCAAGCGTTTAAACAGACTCTTAGGAAGTAGTATAGGGCAGGCATGGAAAAGATATAGAAATTTTGGAAGAAAAATCATTTTAAATATATTAATACGCCCGTACAAAGACAAGGGGAGAGTGGACCAGGCTTTTAGGCGCGATTCCGTTGCAGCTATCAGGGGTGTAATGTTTAACTCCGTAAATGCCTGGACCTTGCGTGACACCTGGACTCCCAGATATTTAAAGGTGGACACCACCCGGACTGGGACGGGGAGGGAGTGTACCCCTACATCAGATAAGGGAAAGAGGGCCGATTTGTCCCAGTTAACCCGAAGGCCTGAGAACCCCCCATAACGTTCTATCAGGGACAGAAGGGATTCCAGAGAGGGGCCCACGTCTCCAAGGTATACAAGTGTATCATCGGCATAGAGAGATACCTTTTCAATAATAGTACCTCTAGTTATGCCCCTAATGCCCTCAGAGTGGCGGATCGCCACAGCAAGGGGCTCAATGGCAAGTGCGAAGAGGAGGGGAGATAGTGGGCAACCCTGTCTAGTGCCCCTAGCCATAGGGAGAGTAGGTGAGATGTTAAGATTAGTCCGCACCCTAGCCTTGGGATCGTTATACAGTAGCTTAACCAATGCTGTAAATCGAGGGCCAAAACCCATTCTAGGCAAAAGGGTCCACAAATAAGGCCACTCCACAGAATCAAATGCCTTACAATTGTCTAAGGATAATATAAACCCAGGGTCTGGAGACCGCTCTGCCTCTGCAATGTTCAGGTGTAGTCTTTGTATATTTATGTCAGTTCCCCTCCCAGGCATAAAGCCTGTCTGGTCCGGGTGAACCAATGATAGTATTACTTTGTTAAGCCTTGTTGCCAGAATTTTTGCTAGTATTTTAACATCTGAATTTAGGAGGGAAATTGGGCGGTATGAGTCAGGAAGCAGGGGATCCTTGCCAGGCTTAGGAAGAACTACAATAAGGGCCTCTCGCATGGAGTCAGGGAGGGAACCGCTATCAAGCGCATCGGAGTACAGGCTGAGGAGAAGGGGGACCAGAGTCTCACAGTTATCCCTATACCACTCACCTCCCAGCCCATCAAGTCCAGGTGTCTTACCGGGGGGCAACGATTGGATGGCCAGTTCCACCTCCTCTGCCGAGAGCGGAGCATCAAGCTCCGATGACTGTGCCTGTGTGAGCCTCCAAAGTGGAAGACTGTCAAGGAATCCGGAGATCTCAACGGAAGAGGCGGACAATCTGGAGCTGTAAAGAGATGAATAGTATTCATGAAATACCATGTTAATGGCCCGGGGTTCTGTGATCAATGCTCCGTTACCATCAATAATAGAGGGAACGGAAGCACAGGGGCGTTCAGCCCGCGATAAATACGCAAGCAGCTTCCCGTTTTTATCTCCAAATTCAAAGATGGACGCTTCCCTGGCTAGCAGGCGTTTGCTGGTGCGCTCCTTCACTACAGCTAGATGGTTCCTCTGCGCCTGAGCCCAAGTCTTTTTATTCCCCGGAGTAGGTTTCTCTAGATAATCCTTTTCTGCAGTCACCAGTACAGCCGTCAGCCTTTCCTCCTGGGCATTTAAGGACTTCCTATGGCCAGCTACCCCCGACATGAATGCCCCCCGCACCGAGGACTTGTACGAGTCCCAGACTAGAAGAGGATCAGGATGGGTTGAGTGTACATCCCAGAACTCGCTGTGCGCTGCCCTAACAGTACTCTGGACCGCTGGGGATAGGAGCCAAGCCGGGTGCAGGCGCCATAAGCGGGAGTCGCTGGGGGGGCCTATAAGGAAACTGATGAGCAAGGCGGAGTGATCTGACGCACTGCGCGGGCAATAGGATACCTGGTCAACGTGCTGCATCATATCAGGGGAGACAAAGGCCAGGTCAATCCGAGAGAAGCTCTTATGAACAGAGGAATAGAATGAATATTCTCTCTCTTGAGGGTGTTTACTACGCCAGACATCGGCGAGGTCTAGAGAGGTGAGCCACTCGTTCAGACGGGCCGAGCCTGTGTCAAGACCACTTGTACGATCCAAGGAGGGGTTAGGGACTGCATTGAAGTCACCAATACAGAGTATCGGACTTGGAGGCATAGCAGCCAGCTTACTGGATATTAGGTGCAATACAGCTGGATCAAAGGGAGGGGGGACATAAATAGACGCAATAGTAAAGGTAAAGCCCCACAAGGCACAATGTATGATCACATAACGGCCAAAGTGATCCGGTGCTACCTGTATGACCTCTATGGGAAGCGCTTTGGATATGAGTATGGATACTCCCCTAGCGTATACAGAGTAGGAGGAATGGTAACCTCTAGCCACCCAGGCCCGCTTCAGGGAGAGGATCTTCTGACCCGTAAGGTGTGTCTCTTGGATACATACAATATGGGGGGCCTGACGCTTAATGACATCTAACATCAGGGCCCTCTTGAATTTGGAGTTAAGTCCCCTCACGTTCCAGCTCATTACCTTAAGTGAAGACATATTAGCGGAAGGGAAAGGGGTGTGGGGAAGGAGACATGAGCAACCAAGCATTCAACCTTTCATACCACAAAGACATAGACAGACAGACAACAGTGAGCATAACAAATATAACAGAACTGAACTAACAATCCCAAGAATACAAACCCCCTGTCTAACACCCTAACAGCAGTAGTGTAGACCTAGACCCAATAACAGTCAAATATTAGAACAGTGGTCCCTAACTCAAGACAAACCTACACCATTTGTCCCGGGACCTTCAACCCTTAATGAATAGATGATCAGGAGGTTATTAGGCAGCCATATTTAGAGAGAACCAAGAGGAAATAGGGGAGGGGGGGGGGGGAAGAAGGAAGACGCAAGGAGGTAATGGTAGGGGGAGGTAATGGTAGGGGGAGGCGGGGAGGGGGGGAGGTGGGGAGAGAATGGAGTGCCATAAATGGCGCACTGGTCAAGATGACCAAGAAGAAAGCGCAAATCAATCACAGGGTACATTTGTGAGGCACGTAAAGTATAAGCAAATATTAGAAAACTGTAACAGTGATTTGGGACCCCTGGATAACTATTCAGGACTAAGTCCAGCATTGTCATAGCACATCAAATAAAAGGATATGTGAGTCCAGTCACTCAGGAGGTGCGGGCCTTGCAGCTGGAGCCCGTGGAGCTGCATCAGCCCAGTAAAGTGCTTCGGTTGGGCAAGTGAAGAATCGAGTCTTCTGACCATCCACAATTCGGAGCTTGGAAGGGTACATCATGGAGTATTTATACCCCTTGTCACGGAGACGGGCACGGACCTCGGTGAATTGTGCTCACTGTTTCCTGACGGATGCAGAGAAATCAGGGTAGAAGGACACTCTGCTGTTGGCATAGAGAATTTCTCCCTTGGTACGGACAGCCCTGAGGATAGAGTCCCTGTCCCTAAAGTGCAGCAGCCGGGCCAGGAAGGGTCTTGGATTGCCCCCTGGAGGGCCAGGGCGGGATGGCACACGATGGGCCCTTTCTACTGTGAAGAACGGGGAGAAGGTATCTGCAGGAAGCATATTTTTGAGCCAATTTTCAAAAAAGGATACAGGGTCAGACCCCTCCACTTTTTCGGGGAGGCCGACCACTCTGACGTTGTTCCGTCTCAGGCGGTTTTCGAGGTCATCAGCTCTGTCGATGGATGCAGACATTTGGCGCTGAAGCTCTCTGATCTGTGTCGGCATAGGCCTCTGGACGTCCTCCACCTCAGATATTCTGCGTTCAGTTTCAGTAATTCGCTCTTTAGCTTTGTGGACATCGTGTCTTAAAAGAACAAAGTCCTGTCGCAGCTCATCCACCTTGGTAACCAGTTTGGATTGGCATCCGTTAATGGCCGCCAGCACCTCTGCAAATTTCCGATCCAACTCCGTAGCCGCGTCAGGCAGATCAGCACCCTCCTCATAGCTTACAAGCTGCGGCGGGCTCTGGGAGCCTTCAAAGAGGGAGGGAGAGGAGTTTGGGGACCCCTGAGGAGAGCAGGGTTGTGTGCGGGAGAATCTCCCTAACTTTTTGGCAGCGTTCGACTGAATCTGTGCTAGAACGGCTTGGGATGTGGAGCAATCCTGCGCATCCAGGGGTTCCAGGGACTGGAATGGAGGATCTTCATGGACGGATTCATCATCCGATGGAGGCGCAGACACCCCGGACGCTGTTTTGAGCATTTTAGCCGTCCTCCTCCGGTTACCCATGGCGTCTGGGCAGGGGGGGCCAGTGATAAACAATCAAGGAGCCTAGTGTCCAGTAGTTAGCAGAGATACAGTCCAAACCCACGTGGAGTATTGCAGCGGCACTGCAAGGGTTAATATAAAACAGAACCCGGGCAGGGGATCACTGAGAGTATGGAGGACTCAGTGCTGGGCTGTATAGCTTGGGGTCCCCAGGGCAGAGGTGGGCAGCAGCAGGGGAATTTCTTCCCTACCTGGTCCTGGATCAGTCCAGCAGTGTCAGGGTTAACCCTGCGCGCCTAGGCCTCAGGCAGCGCAGGGGAGTCCGCAGGATGGCGCCTCCAGCAGGATGAAGGGCTGGCTGGAGCGCTGCCTCAGTGCCCTCGGCGGTGGGAGCGGCGTCCAGGCAGCCAGAGGCAGGAGAATCTCCCCGGCGGTCGGTGCAGCAGCACCGGGCGGCCAAGAACGGACCGCCGCGCGGGTCACGTGGTCGGCCGCGGCGAGGTACGGAGGAGCGGCGCAGAGTCCGTAGCCGCCTCCAAATCGGGACCGGAGGACAGCGGCAAGCTTGTGGGGCACCCCGGAGCTGAAGGGGACAAGTATAGGTGAGGGATGGCTGCCTTAGGAGGGAGATGGGGTGTCGGGTCCCGGGAGCTCCGCGGCGCACGTCTCCTCAGTCCGGCATCAGGCCACGCCCCCTGTGGCCTGACCTTTTTAACAGCCATGTTTGGTGGTGGGTGTTTGCTGCATGCGGCAAACACCCACTGTGTGGAAAGAATGCTCAACCTGTGAGCTCCCTTTAGACAGCCTTCGCGGGACAATGATGTATTGAACTGTCATGTGTTAAAGGTGGTCTGACTGGCCTAAAATGCCACCCAAAGCAACAAATGTTTTTGTGCTTCTGCTAGTTTTGGTGTTACGGACTTTTTCTTTGTATTACCCGTTACAAAGATCCCTATTTTATTAAAAGGATTGTATATTGTGTTCTTAACTCTTTGGGGCACATTTACTTACCCGGTCCCTTGGAGTTTACTGAAAGCGCATTGTCCGATGATCATGCACTGTGCAGTGATTCACTAAGATCATGCGCCCGGTATCCTGTATGTGTCGCTTCCCCGCTCAGGTCCACCGAAGTTCACCATCTTCTTCCTGGTGCATGTAAGTGCATTGCCTTGCGACACAATTTGAATCTTAAATCCTGCGCTCAGTCCAAATCAGTTGGATCATCCGTTCGGCGCGCCCCCCCACCGATTTCTGTTGCATGAAAACCAACACAGCAGCGCCACAATCCGATCGACACGATCCCAGCGCAAACCCCTGTTAAATACCTGTCAAAGCTGCGCAAATCCCGAAAATGGCGAACAGTCCAACCAAAGTGCAGCGCACGACCCTTAGTAAATAAGCCCCTTTGTATTGAGCTGCTTTACTGCTTATCCCCTCTTCTATGACTCTGAGATAAGGCTGAAGCAAACTTTGCATATTACAAAAATTGCATATTACAGCAATTACTCAGAAGGTTGGGGTTGTGGACCAGTCAAGGCACAGAGCACAGCAGTGTGAGGAAATACCCACAGGGTCAGTGTAGAAGTTTAAATTATGGAATTTAAATCCATTTGTCACACTCCTGCTGCTACTATCAATATACATAATGGGGCTTAATTACCAAGGGTCTGTGGCCGCACTTTAGTCTCATTGTCTGATGTTTTCGGGATTTGCGCCGCTGTGACAGGTATTTAACTGGGGATTGTGTCACATGTGATCGGATTGTGGCGCACCTGATTTGGCTTTCATGTGACAGAAATCAGGGGGGCATGCCATGAGGCGATCCGACTTTCCAATTGTGTCGCAAGATCAAGCACTTACATTCACCGGGAAGAAAAAGGTGAACTCCGTTGGACCTGAGCGGGGAAGCGACACATGCAGGATATCGGGCGCACAATCTTAGTGAATTGTGGCATAGTGCATGATCGTCGGACAATGCACTTTTGGGGAGCTCCTCCAGACGGGTGAGTAAATGTGCCCCAATGATCTGATTAAACAAATCTCTCTGGGGATGCTACCTAACAATGTCAGCAGTTTTACATGGCAAAAACTACAAGCAGAATCCCTTTAAGTCTTTACTAATATATTTTATTAGATTGTGTACAGCATATCATTTTGTATGTCTTGTTTATTTTGAAGGTCTCTATTATAAGGTGGATACAACAATAGGTGGTCATCTGCACATTCCCACAAATAGAAGAACTTGTCTAAAAACCCACCAAACCGCTTGTTATTTTAACAATTTATTGTATATTATTTACTTCTTATTTAATGACAAATCATGTATAACAATCATTTCAGATTAAAGTGTACAAAATACTGTATATACTCGAGTATAAGCCAAGTTTTTCAGCACAAAAAAATGTGCTGTAAAACCCAAACTCAGCTTATACTCCAGTAAAAAAAAAAGAAATTCAAAACTCACCTTTCCGGCGCCCCTCGCAGGTCTTCTGTTAGATCCATCCGTCAGTGGCACGTCACTGCTGCAATAGGCCAGAACAGAAAACCTGTGGGGGGCGCTACAAAGTATTCACTTAGTTTTTTTTAATGAATTGGGCAAACTGGTTCTGACTGTATAACAGGGCAGGGGTCTGGCTGTATAACGGGTCAGGGGGCTGGCTGTATAACAGAGCAGAAGGCTGGCTGTGTAGGGGGTCGGCTATATACTGGGGGAATTCTGGCTGGCTATATACTGGGGTGCAGGGGCTGCTGGCTATATACTGGGGCAGGATGCTGGCTGGCTTTATACTGGGGAGGCTGTGACCAATGCATTTTTAAAACAAGTCAATAGGTTTTCCCAGTTTTTTGTGGTAAAATTAGGGGTCTTTGCTTATATTCGTGTCGGCTTATACTTGAGTATGTATGGTTATTAGATTTTACTAATGACTTTTTAAAAAAATGTTCAAGATTTTAAGTTGCATATCTGGAATGAACAGTCATGAGAGTGAGGACAATCTTCAACCATCTGGCATAGAACGGAGGACGTGTTTACAAATACGTAGGTTCTGCTTCATCAGCTTCTAGATGGACCGAAAAATTATATTTTCATTGACCAGTGAAATCTAAAATCAGCCAAGTCCAAAGCTGCAGATCATCAACGTAATTGTACTCTAACTTTCTAATTTGACTATTCCCAGTGCACAAACCTAATCAATGTATTTCCTGTATGTTAAAATATCTTGAATATAGAAATTTGAGAACTTATCACAATCATATTAACTTTCAACTTTCAGTTGAAATTTTTCCTGCATCTTTGTAATTGTCCTACTGAATATGAAAGCTCCCGCTACTGCAGTCTAGCTAAAGCATGTGAGGGGGCAAAGACCCATGGGAAAAGACTGTTGCCACCTTACATAGTCCTCGATTAGCCATGGCAATAATGGTGCCTCTATTGGCGATCACATGATCACGTCTATGGGTCTTAAGAACTAATGACCACAGTAGGAGGGTTGTGCTCTGGGACCTGGGACATCCATTAACGCACAAATATAGTTTAACAAAAACAATGTATTTAGGGACTGGTCCACAACCCCACCAAACTTCCAGAGGATGCATTGAGATAGCACTGCAGACTGGACAGCGGTGTCAGGCCAGGCACCTAATTACAGGTGTAGCAGCCACAGTGTCATTGGGCCCAGCCAGGGGACAGCAGGAAGGAAGGACTAGAAATCTCTCATCTATACTACCTTCCTCCATGTTGTCAGCACCTAATGGGCTGCATGAAGTCAGATATGTGGCCTCTGACTAAGATAAGAATACTGTCCGACAATGAGTGTTTGCATTTGTGAATGAGTGTATATATGTATACACTGAATGGTGTGTATATATTATATGTATGTATATGCACTATGTGTTGTTTATATGGTATGGATGTATCAATGTCAGTATCAGGGGTAGTGGACCCACTGTACCACCGTAAGCGATGAGGTACCCAAGCACCTGGAGCGGAGTCTAAGTGGCACTCATCGCAAAGCAAGTTGAACTTGTTGCAGTGGAATACCACCAGGTCGCTCCACATTCGCAACTTTGCTTGCGGTGGCGGCCAAGGCGAGGTACAGAATCATGAGGTGGAGGCAGAGTCATGGTAAGGCAGGAGGTCAGGACAGGCTGCACAGGAGTGGAGTCAGGTATGAGGCAGTGGGTCAGGACAGGCGGCAGAGAATCGGAGTCACAACGGGAAAACACAATAATTGCAGGAATAACGCAGGGAAGCTTTCGCAGAGGCTCAGAGATCCGGCAGGGGATATAGGAAGGGGCCAGGAATTTAACTGGGAGCGGTGGAACATGTGTCGCAGGAGCAACCGTGACAGTATAAACTATATGTATATGTGTATAAACTATATGCCTAAATATATCATGTATGTATACAATATATGTGTGCATAATGTGTATAATATACAGTATGTATGCATATTTGATGTATATATACTGTATTTGTATATATGATGTTTATATATTGTGTCTGTATAAATATATGGATGTGTACATACTGGGGCACATTTACTAAGAGTCCGCACACCGCATTTCCGTCGGGATTCCCGACTAGTTCCGATTTGTGCTGCATTTAACAGGGGTGATTTTGATGTGCGTGATCAGATTTCATGCCACACAAATCGTGTGTGGGGGGGGGGGGTTTGTGTGAAACGTGGCCGTCGGGCAACCCGACTGATTCGGACTAAGTGCAGGATTTAAAATTCAAATTGTGTCGCAAGACATGCACTCATATACACCGGGAAGAAGAAGGTGATCGTGACAGGACCAGGTAAGTAAATGTGCCCCGCTGTGTGTATATGGTGTGTGTATTGACTGTATCTATAAGTGTATAAAAAGTGTATACATTTCTGAGTGTAGAACTTTATAAGTGCGTATATAAGTATATAAATAGGTGTATAAATGTCTGACTGTATAAACATGTGTGTACAAATATGTATATATTTACTAAGAGGAAAGGGACCCCATGCAGAAGTTTGCTATGGGGCCCATCCTCTCCTAGTTATGCCCCTCTCCTAGAATATGCTAATTCAAAGGCACAAAGCAAAATTATGTGTGTGTGTGTGTGTGGGGATACTCCTAATGTACAGCCCCCCAATAGATCCCTACTCTGCCATAGCCTTAAAGGGGTTGTCCGAGTTTAAAAAAAAACTATATGTGGCCGGAAGCGGGCTGCTTAAAACAATAAAGATGTACTTATCTTCCAGTGCCCTCCGGTATCCAGCGCTGCTGTTGCTACGGTCCGGACGCCATGTAAACAAACATGGCCGCCGGAGCAGCGCTGCATTCAGCTTCCGGCCGGCCGTGGCCGGATACGCCTATCCGTCCCTATACACAGCATTGTGTATGGGGGCTGGAAGGTTGTCAGGTCCGGAAGCTGAATCCGGAGGGCACCGGAAGATAAGTACATCTTTATTGTTTTAAGCAGCCCGCTCCCGGCCACATATAGTTTTTTTTCAAAACTCGGACAACCCCTTTAAACTGTATTGGAGTCCTGAGACTGATAGAGTATCCAGGGGTTGGGGATTTATACAAATGAGTACAATTGAAAAGTGGTTATCTTTCTTCTCCTCCAATGTGTTAAACCCAAAACCACTTAGCTAAGCTGTATATTTCTAACTTAGATCTGCAGAAAATAATATCCTGTTGTATTTGTCTTTTTGTAAATTAGGCTTTCATGGAAGCATAAAATGATATTGCCTTTTAAATCCACATCCTTAAAACGGAAAGATGCTGATTAGTATTCCATAGGAATTGACTTAGATTATTTTTGTAATATCTTGTAAGCTTCCTGTATGATTGGACATGCATAAATTATGTGGTCGTACTGTTATTTTATTCCTCCTAGAACACTGCAGATAATAAGAGTTCAAGATGGGCCTACAGCTCTGATTATTACCGTCATATTGTCTATTATTATGCTACTAAATATTATTATCATAGTTATTATGCATTTACAGTTATTTTCTGCCTGTATTTATTTCTGGCACATTAGACAGGCAATGGCCGAACATAAAATATTTTATTGTAAAAGCTTTAAATTATTATAAGAAATACACTGAGCAATTATTCTATCCCGATGAAACCTAAATAAATATCCATATTAAACTGGTGCAATAGGGGCCTATGGTTCACTCATCCTAAACAGGTTAGTCGTCTGAGTTACTGATGAAGAACTGGATAAGTCTATGAAATTACTGAGAATTGACATATAGTAGAGTATGACACATGATTTGGTTGAGTCTTGGGGGGGGGGCATTTATTATGGCCTTCCAAATGGAAAACTGTCAGTGTGTTTTTTTGTTTCCTTTCTGCGCTTCTTGCAATTGAATATAATTAACTGAACATAATATCAGCGTTTTCTGACACTCTCCAGTTGTTCTATTTTTGGGCACAAAATAGGGGGTTCTAAACCTTTCAGTGCGTGCACCAATTAATTAATCCCTTGTGCCATAAACCTCTATCCCACTGAAAAATATAGAATAGTTCTGGCCCCACACTGCGCCAAAAATAATAAATGTCCCTCATGTTGCCTAGATAGCATACCTCTGCCCTAGATTAATCAAATACAGATATATTAATACAAATGTAGTAAAAAATAAGCTGGTTTTAAATATTGTAAAAAAAAATCAATACTGTTCACACCATGTTATAAAACCGCCCTTCATTAAGACAGAATCGGGAGGCCCTTATTAGGCCCCCAGATGTCATCCAGTATATAGGGTGCCCTTGGTCGAGTTGCAGGGTGCAAGAAGAGGTTAATATTTAGATGCAAATGCCCCTTTTGCTGCTTTTATACACTTCATATAGGGACTTATTTACTAAGGGTCAGCGGCAGTGTTTATAAGGTTTCCCAACACTAAATTAGAAGTTTTACCATATGTGGAGAGGTTTTCCTTACTTTTACTGTGGTTTTATTCAGTCTAGAAATATTTAAACCAAAGCTGTCTACTCGTTGGTAAATTTCAGGTGTCCTCGAAAACCTTACTACTAACAGCGGTCTACTCATACATTGGTACCTACAGATATCCTGTCCCTTAATACAGTGCTACTCACAACTGTCCTCCCATACACTGGTACCTAGGGCATTCCTCTAATTTATTGGTACCTACACCTGTCCTTTAATACATTGGTACCTACAGCTATCCTGTCCTTCAACACAGTGCTACTCACAACAGTCCTCTCATACATTGGTACCTAGGGCATTCCTCTCATACTTACAGATACCCTCTCATTTATAAGTACCTACACCTGTACTCTAATACTTTGGTATCTCAGTTGTCCTCTTATGCATTGGTACCTATAGCTATTTCGCCGTTGCCATGTGATGTTCTGTATGTCTGTCCCTCCCTTCCATTGATGTAAGTATTGGCAGTCCCCGGGTTACGTACAAGATGGGGTCTGTAGGTTTGTTCTTAAAGGAAACCTACCACTTGTAGTGGCAGGTTTCCGATGGAAATACCGGGCACCAGCTCAGGGTGAGCTGGTGCCGGAGCTTATTTTAGTTAGTGTTTTAAACCGCGGTATCGCGGTTTAAAACACTTTTTAAACGTTATAGCTGGCGCAGGCAGGTACGCGCTCGGCGCTTACCGTGCACGCGGCTCTCATTCACTTCCTATGTAGCCGCGTGCACGGTAAGCGCCGAGCGCGTACCTGCCTGCGCCAGCTATAACGTTTAAAAAGTGTTTTAAACCGCGATACCGCGGTTTAAAACACTAACTAAAATAAGCTCTGGCACCAGCTCACCCTGAGCTGGTGCCCGGTATTTCCATCAGAAACCTGCCACTACAAGTGGTAGGTTTCCTTTAAGTTGAGTTTGTATGTAAGTCGGAACTGTATATTTTATAATTGTAGCCCCAGCCAGAATTTTTTTGGTCTCTGTAAAAATTGGATTTAAAAAAATGTTGGATTGTCATAAGAACCAGGATTAACAATAAAGCTTCGTTGCAGACACCTGTGATAACTGTTATAGCCTATGACTAAAGTACAGTAAATTACTAATATCCAGAGGTCCGTTTGTAACTAGGGGTCGTCTGTAAGTCGGGTGTTCTTAAGTAGGGGATAAATAAAGATACCAATAAAAGAAGACGACTTGTATCCCCGAATTGGTGAGCGTCGCTCATTTTTTTTACTTTTTTGTGTTTTGGAAACATTTTCTACATATGAGTATAGAGCTCAACCCGAGGTCCAGGACCTGGTGGTCCACACCACAACCTGAACATATCACAGGCTCAGCTTGCCAGAGTTTTTCCACAAGTCACGGAGCTGTGACCATTATATCTTCCATTTGTAATCTTTAACAGGTACCCTTTAATATTCTGGTACTTACAGCTGTCCTATAAATATAACATTGTTAGTTACGTTTGTCCTCTAATACATTGGTAATTATGTTCTCCTCTAATACATTGCTACTTACAGCTGTCTTCTTCATCTGTGAAAACACTGATCACATAACAGGCATAGACAAAACCGATGAGCTGCAAAGAGAAAGCAAAGGGATCTCAGTTAATAGGGCAATTACTGGATGGAATTCATAGCACGGAGAGCGTCGCCATTGTTAAATTAAATAAAAAGGTATTATTAGCCTATTACACAAGTGTAGAAAACTACAGTAAATGTGCCTGTAATAAACTTCTCTGGTTCCTGGGAAAAGCAGCTATAGCTGAAGTGGTTACTTATTCTCATTATCAATGAATATAACAAAAACGTGATAGATAAATTATATGGTACTTGTCTATGAACCTAAAGTAGCTAGTAACCGTGTTAAATACATCTACGTTCGTTGTAAAGGATATTCTCAACTCAACTTGGATATGCATCTGGAGAATACGGTCCTGTCTGCAGACGGTATTTCAGCATGTGGGTGGGAAGAGAGATTCAGTCATAAGCAACTGTTCTGAAGATAAATGCAGGTCCCAGGGAAGCGATCTGCATCTATTTATGGCATATCTTATGGGTAATATCTTATGGAAATATTTTTTCCTTTTTATGCAATTTTTGAATGCCATGCCAAGTGATATGTAGGCTGGTGCGTTATTTGGTTTTTCTCGAGACTGGTGGGGGATCCACAATCTTTCTATGGGCCCGGGTCCATAGCAGCCATAATACCACTGTCTATGTGTGGCCTTTTCATCATAACTCTAGGCCATTTATATTCGGCATTTATATGTTAATGGTGGAAATGGAGCATCATTTCGTATGTAGTTATCAGCAGGTGGCTTTCTCAATTCAACATAACTCTGTTTTGCGTGTAGTTGCTCATTTACATTCTCATTAAATATGCAGATGACACCTGTCAGCTCCATGCATATTAATAAGGTGATCAGGTTACATTTACACAATCCCAAATGTACTTGCAAACGGCGGCTGTAAAGGGGAGAAACCTGCTGCGAGAATCTCGTATCTGTTACTATAAGATATCAGTGTGTTGCCTTCCCAAGCAGATATCTTATTATCAGAGAAAAGGCTCTTATCGCATCCTAACACAACATAATCTAATTTTGTATAATAGATAAATATAGGTTTAAAAAAAACAATAGTGTTATTTTAAAGGGATCCCTTTAATGCTATTTGCAGTAAATCCGGTACATTTTTGTCTCATCCCATGGAAAATTGGAATCACCAAACCGTTCATTTTTGATTCCTACCTATATATTTCTTATTCTACATTCATCTTGAAACGACCTTTAAATCCTTTACTATTGCAGCAATTTGTATAGAACGGCTCAGAATATACAGTAAAACACTGTGAGACTGACTTTAATACTCCTTTGATTGCTAATCATAAATTTTCTGTAAGTAGCATAAGGCTTTTTGACATATATACTGTATATATATCTATATGGAGTCAAAGTCAGTAATGAACATTGACTTCTTTTGAACATCACAAGCAATGGGAATTGGGAAGTGCGTAAATCTGGAAAGTTAATATTCCTCTACCTAAAGATGTCACACTTCATTCTTCCCAGTAGGGCTACAACTGTTATTTCTTAATTCTTCACAAGTGTCTGGAAATGATGGAATTTTGATCCCTGATCACTAAACCGCTCTCATGAAGAGTGGAGGATTTCATAGTAGAAATCAGGCTCAGGCTACGGCGACATGGTGATTTTATCCATAACACATGATACTGCTACTCACCTCCATTGCAGCAAATTAAGTGACACCAAAAACGGGAAATAGGATTTTTGAAGCTAGAGATTATGATACAGCCCACATTATTAGATGGGATAAAGGCTGCACCACTCTGCATTTTTATGTGTTATACCCAAAGTCACCAGGTAGTCCTAGCCAAAATGCCAACCATATACTTGCCGGTTCCAAGACGCTAAACAACCACATTAAACTTTTGTGACAGATATTTTAGCAAAACATAATACTACAGAATTGTAGGCCCATGCCCGGAATATTCTGATAATGAGGTGTCACAGGTCAGTCACTGTTGTCAGTTACCAATGCCGGAAGCAGGGATAACTCCAAGTCTAGGATCTTGAGTAAAAGAGTCATAACCCTTTGTCTAGCCCACCTTCATTTTAACACACATAGACCACACTTACACACATCCCCCTACAAATGCCCATCTTAGCCATTGCGTTGGCCAGTCTCCAAGTGCTGATATAAATAATCTTATACTGACTTGTCTAAGCTGTATTGCTTGTCATCTTTTCATCACATCATTTCTCAATATTTAAGCTCATAGCTCATGCCAATTGCAGCCTAACACTGGGTCTAGCCATAAACATGTGAGGTCAGTGATAGGCTGCAACCGCTGCGTACAAAATTAGACCCTCAATGATATGAGGTTTTTGGCTGGACAGAAACAGTTGATGGAAAGTTTACCAGGACAAGTACAATCTCATAATAGGGTCACCTATTTTTCTTACCCAGGTAAAATGACCTTCTGGCAACAACTTTAGTGATTTCCGGTGATGTCCTATGTCCTGCCACACTTCCAGCCGGTTAGGGGACTGAGCAGGAACTTGCGCTCATTATTAATACACATTTCCTCTCTGAACACCAATCCCATGGAGAGTCATGAAGATGACCTTGTCACATCCCTCCAACCAGGTTCATGGGAGTGGTGCTGAGGTGTTCAGCCCCTTGACCTGCTGCGGGCGCCGATGAGTTACGTGAACCATGGCTCATACATACAGAAAGGGAAAGATTGCCAGGGTAGTTACAACATGAAATACCCTATAAGAGCATTTTACTTGCCCTGTTAAATTTTGGTAATTATGGCCAACCAAGAAATAATGTGAAAGAAGATTAAATCAACATTTTTCAAAAGAGTCATTATAAAAGGAGAAAGGGATGTAAAACATGACAAGTAAGAGGCAACGTAATACATTTTCTATTAGGTTCTGATGAATTAATTACTAGATTTCACCTTACATTTCCTACATGAATGCTCATAGTAATTAAAAATTAATAATAGTGAATGACTTTTCCTACCCCCTTTAAGCCTTCCTCACTTTTCATTAATATTATAATAATCCAGAAAATGTGTCCAGTAACCCCGTTCCTTAATCACTCAATTGTTTCACATTGATGAGAAAAAAAAATCTTCTTCCCGTCCTAAGTCTTCATTAAATAGAGGTTTTACTCCTATGACTTTAACAGAAAATTTACCAAAATCATAATTACAGAAACTGAAATAATTTCCTCCATTTGATATTCATGTTAAAAAGAAATTTCACTTCTCAGACTGTATGTCTCCAGGAGCTACCTCACCGCAGATAACTCTTCTTATATGGGACTTGGCTCAAGGACCAACTGATAACTACAGATCCGTCTCACCATAACGTCGACAAACGGATGATTTTTGGAGGAAAATCAGAAGCCAAATAGATATTTTAGGAAAAGTACTGTAGTATTAATATAACTGCAGTAAACATTGGCTTTCCTTAAAGGGAGCGTGACAGTAAAAAAAATAGCTAATAACCACTACAGTACCCTATAAAGCAGATTA
This sequence comes from Engystomops pustulosus, assembly GCF_040894005.1. Lineage (NCBI taxonomy): Eukaryota > Metazoa > Chordata > Amphibia > Anura > Leptodactylidae > Engystomops > Engystomops pustulosus. The sequence continues at coordinate 45,002,386 of NC_092415.1, forward strand.
ACATCAGACCATTAACATTGTATAACCAGATTTCATCATCTAGAAAATCAATGTTAAAGCAATATGTAATTTAGTTGTATAAAATCAAGCTCAGGGCTGAAGTCTTGTTCTCCCTGCTTGAGAACAACCCATTGGTGATGTCACATTGCAAGCTCATACCGGAGGCTGAAGACTTCCTTATTCCTCAAGCACAAAAAACTTTTTGGGAGATTTATATTGCCTTGTTCACCAGTTTTCTGGCAGACAATGCATCTACAAAACTCCATTGTCGCCAGGTTTTTCTTCCATGCACACTGCTTTGGGCTTGAAAGGGGCGAGAGCTGAGTGGGACAGGGCTGGTAGGAGCTATGATGAAATCTCTGCAAGGTCAGACCTGGTCTACACAGTTCCAACCTTGCGGAGATCAACATGCCTGAGCCTCTTAGTAGATCCGGGAAGCTATGTGCTGGAATTTTGGATTTCAGTCTTATTAAATTCCCCCCAATGTATATGTCCATTTGTTATCCATTCATTCAATGAATAGCTCACAGAAAAATACACTCCAATGGGCTCATACACATATTCTACATGTGAGCTTACTGCCTGAGCTGCAAAACCTAGATCATGTTCTGTTCCTGTCCATGGGTAGTCAATTCCTTGGTCATCGATAGACAGCTCATTCAATTTTTGTGGCCATAAAGATGCACACTGTCATATGTATGTAGCCTTATAATATTGCAGGTCACATGTCACTGCTGAGACTCTGTAAGACAACAGGGGCTGGAGCTGGCAGGAGGCACCAAACTGGACAGGAGGTATGGACCAAAGTAAGTAGAAGTTGTCATGTTCAAGTGCTATTGAGTGTGAATTTGGGTGCAAAAGACTGTCTTGTTTTATCATTTGTACAGAATTAAAGTTTAACCTATTTTTGCTTTGGATAATTAATTATTTCTATCATTCTAATAAATAATAATAATATTACTAATAAAAATAATATTCTAATACTTATCTTTCTGATACAAATAATAATATAATTATGTTGTTTTTCAGCACAGATGCCTTGCATTTTTCACAGTGAGATGTAGGACCGTTGGGCATAAAATGATTCCATATTTTAGGAGAATTGTTCAGTACCTTCAGAAAGATTCATAAAGTAAAATTTACATCAACATTTCCAAAAGTGCACTAATCTATCCTCCAAATAATATTCTCAAATACAAATCTCAGGAGTCTGAGGCACAAAACACAAGCTGTTATACAAATAGTATAGAGCATGAAATACGAGGCGGCCTGTGTGCCAATAAAAGTGTCAGGAGAGAGGAGATCCAGAGCCAATCTTTTCTTAGTTATTGCCGCTTTAAAATCTATGTTCAGAATAAGCATCAGACTCAAATGTGGAGTTTACAGCACAGGTAACAGCCCTCACACAGCGTATCATTTCATCAAAGTATTAGCTCCAATTCCACTCATGACAGTAGACAATGCTTTTTCTTTTGATGCCTCGAGTACATGGAATTTATATAAATAAATGGCGCTCAGAATGTATTTGTAACATCTGATGAACATGGCTATGGTATATTTGGATCCATTCTAGTGCATGGGTCCTATAGTGTAACTCCCTATGAAAGGACACGGAGAGGTTAAAGATGGTTTTCAGTTTAATTGGAAGATGCCTGGGGCACCACAGCACCTGGAAAAGAAAATAAAAAATAAAAGATGGCTACCCTGTTCCCACTTCCTGTGGTGTCTATTGACGTTGGCTGTGGACACTGATTGAGATTTTTTGGGAGTAAAACTGAACAGAAGTGGAACAGGGAGCCATAGTAGAGTAAGTACCTATTATTTTATTTTGTTCTGCTTCCTCAGCTCCCCATTTTAATTGGAAAACCCCTTTTAGAGGCAGTAATGGTTTTGGTTGCCTGCTTTAATGCAAGTACCATCCACTCCACTACAGCCCAGCCTCATGTATTCTGACTCTTTCTAAGACACCACACTCTTCTTGGTTAAGCCGGCTGTTAAAGCTTGGATCATTGCCAGTACTTTGGTCCAGCCTTGGATTAAGACTGTAATGAACTTTGGTCTGTGCAGCAAACTTATCTTCTTTTTAATGACTTAACATCTATTGCCTACATACTGTACTAAAAAGGAGCAGGGAGGGAGTGTTTGTTGGCTTTCAGTTCTGCAGTTAAAGAAACTAAGGAGGACTTTCAAAGGTTCTTAGTTCTTGTTTTCAGCTCCAGAGGTTCTGAACTTAAAGGGGCATTCCCATTTCAGCAAATTGTTGTTTGTCTTATAAAAACTTATAAAACTTTTCAATACACTTTCTGTATTAATTCCTCACGGTTTTCTAAATCTCTGCTTGCTGTTCTTCTATAGAAAGCTTCTATGTTTACTTCCAGTGGATAGAAATCTGACCATGGTCACACAGGTGCACGGCTTGGTGGGTGGTTTAGGTGGCTATGGGCCCCAGGCAACCATGCAATGACCTAACATTATCTAGAGCCATATATTATGTCTGTATATGAACAAGAGAAGGAATAAATCACTCATTTTGTTACATCATCTTTCCACTTCTCGAGATATCCAGATATGTGTGTTGCAATATGATCCGCTTTTCAAGGCAATACTATTTTGTAATATTGTGCCGCAAAGTAGCATGATGAATCTTTGGTTACATTGTGAACTGCAGACTTTCAATGCTTTTTTCAGCACTTTTTGGGGGTTATACTGAAAAATTACAATCCTTATATTCTAGCGTTGTAAAATTAATTTGATATGATGAAATATGATCAGTTCTGTCCTCACCACCTATTGTCAATGGGGCGATCCTGTGTTATCTGCTCCCACTGTACAACTAGAATCACAATCTTACATTGCATTTCTGCAATGTGACATCCCTGTGTTCTGCAGCACAAGCAAAAGGCAAATTACAAATAGCAACTAAAAAATCAGCAGCTAAGAGACTGTTTGTACACTATTGTACATATCTCATATCGCAATCCGCTCCATTGAGTGATGCGTTTATTTAGCAGATAATTCCCATTCTATTAAGATGATCCCACTAACCGTTAAAATATGAAAGACAGCTGAACTTGATATCCGCTCCACAGCACGTCATTCATTCTAATAAAATGCGTTATTACCAGCTGTCTAGGCAACGCAGTTCGTATATGCAAGCAATCGCAACAAAAGGCTTGCAGAAACTGCTTACTATGTGGCTATTTTTGGGATAAGACGGAGACTATTCATCTCTTGGAGTGGGGACGCAGGAGTAATAGTCACACCTGGATTCTCTACCATATAAGAAGACACTTCTATTACCAGTTACTCTTCCCCAAAAATACTAAATTAGGCAATACGTTAGGTATGTACAGTATGTTCAATATAAATAATAGCCTGACTTTTGCATTCGAGGTCAACATTGCATTCTCAGCTCCGGTTGCATCGTAAAATGGCTTCTAGGACCTATCTGTTAGTCTCTCCAATGTTTTGGTCTAAAGAAGTTCTGGGTGCATGTTTGCCGGTAGCTTAAAGTCTCCTTGATAAAGTCAGAGGAGGAGAACAGATCAATAGAGACACCAGAAGTAGAATGTAGAGCACCAGGTGTGTTAATGGGGTTGTCCATGATAGGAAACTTTTACATGGGCTCATCCTGGACAATTCCATAAAGAATACATCCCAGGCTGAGAAGGAGCTTCATCTGGTGCTTTTCAGTCGACAGTCTGAACACTGCTCTATTTGCCGGACTGCTGGACTCCCTGCAAACCAGTAAGCATTGAGACTCTCACCTCTTCAAAGCCCCTGCCTCTCTTACCAGGAGCACTCTGATATAAACCCCGTATACACCATCATCATTTGCTGGTCAAACAGTTTGTCTGTCTGCCAGATTTCTGTCTGTGCTTATTCTTCTGGTTATTCGATATTGGCCTTGTTCTCGACTATTCTCCTGATTATTCAATTTTGTACTTTCCTAGCTACTATGTTGTCAACCTCCCCATTGTGATATTTGTCTTGTTCCATGTCTATACTTTGGTGCAGGGACCGTCACCCAGTTACTGGCCACTACTTAGGGTGGACCCAATAAGCAGGGAGGGACCATTAGGAGAGCTCAAAATTACTGTCATTGTCTCTGTACTGCCATTTACACACAGATTGACTACTGGGTGACTAGTCCCTCGAAGGAAATTTAGTAGGGGTGTTCTGATACAATTTTTGCATTGGGATCAATGAGCTTCAAATGTGATAGATAGTAATAGATACATGCAACGGATAAATGTGTTAATCTAGGAATTGCTATAAGTTTGCATGAAACCATGACCTAAAATATGATATTGACTAATGAGTTTATAGAAGGTCGTATGCTATCAACTAGCTACATGGTGCACAGCCCAAATGCCTTACCATCTAAAGCCTCCATATTACTTTTGTCAAGTTTCCCCTTAATTTACAACATCCTGCAGTGGATAATGGGTTTAGTGTCCGTAGGTAATTGTAACCGTAAAACCTGTATAATTACCATAATTCTGATTTATGCAACTGGGGCACAAAGCGCAGCTCTTTCTTCTCAATGAATACTAAGAATAACTGCTACATTCTCTCTGGTGTTCACAGCTTGTTCTCCATGTACTTGTACCAGTATCCGTGGCATAATTTATTATGTATTGCTGTGCTTATCGGTGTGAAGTGTTTGGAATAGAAATTGTATAAAATGCGCACTAGAAAACATAAAATATTGTCAAATTATTTGGGGGAAATTTAGAGATTAGCCATTTGTAACACATACACATGTTTCATCTGGAACAAGGTAACTTTAGAGTAAGACGTTTATAGTTACAGAAGAAGTTGTTAATTTTGTATTAAATTGAACATTATTTTATGGTAATCACTTTTTCTCCTGGGCACAATCGCAAGCAGAAAGAAGGGTGGATTTAATGAAAACTAGAGAGTTTTAATGAAACTAGTACATCAGATTAGAGGAAGCAAAACTGGATATCTTGTAAAGATTGAAGATTACATTTGGGAAGGTATTGGGTGATCAGGTCACAGATGCATTGAGGGGAACAGGTTCTCTATGTCCTTGTTTGTCATAGTTTATATTTTGAACTGAATTTTTTGTACAATTGGTCGCCAGTGGTAGGACTGGTGGGGCAAGGCCATTCCTTTGATATTCCTTTCCCCTTTTTTTGATCGTTGACCCCCAATGATCACTGGTCACGTATTCTCACTAACTGAGTGGAGTGTCAGATTGAGCATTCATCCTGCCGATCTATTCAACACTTGAGATGAGCTGACCCAAATTTCCTGTTCGTGTGCACCTCGCAGGACCTGAACATGCAACCAGATAAATACAGCCTGTCAAACAGCTAATCCAGCAAATTTACATCACCTTAGCTACTTGCTGTGATTGGCCAAGAAACGCCCAGGAGCGTTAATATGCTGGATTGGCTGTTCCAGGTCCAGGTCGCTCCGGTTGCATCCGAACCCCAACGGGATGTTCAGGTCTGCTCAATACTATAAGAGCATCAGAAATTACTAGCGCACAGCTATCTCCAGTGCACTCACAAAGTAAATGGTAGTGCTGTGCTATGCAATAACCAACACTCACAATATCATTACCCCAGTAATTGGACCCCTGCAATCAGGTTGTTATCTTGTGGATAACAATCAAACGTGGTACACACCATTTAACTGCCAGCAGAGCTAAGGATATCTTAATCTTGGGTTTATAAAATCTGCTGTCGTTGAGATACTAATATTGGGACGTGACTAGCAAAGAGGACAAGTAAAGGGCATATATTTACATGGATGCAGTATTGATGTCCCTGTATACACCACATCCTATATGAACAAACAGCAGTGCATAGAGGAGGAAATTGTGGCTCTGAAAGTGGCACTGAAGTGACCTAATAAGTATTACTTCACTAGCCGTGGGGTAATTTTATACCTTAAAAAAAAAAGCATCTATCATTTTTATTACAGTTTTTTTGTATTTAACTAATAACCTGACAAAAGTGACAAAATTGAATAAAGCAGGTGTTGATTTCACACTTGGGCAGTGGAGTAGGGGGCTTCTTGGCCTTTAACTATGGAAAAGATGAATAACTTGAAGGGGTACAGAGGATGCAGTCACACTCAGACCCATAAGCTATTTCTTCCCGATATAAGGTGGCTATTCCTAAAAATCATACATTATAATTGGGGGATTGGTACACATTTTGCAATGGGGCCCAGAAGTTTCTTATTAGCCCTACACCCCTAAATCACTTATACTATTATTAGTATAATATTATATCATTAAAGGGGTTTTCTCACGAAACAAGTTCGGCCCTATCCTAACTCGCTGATCGGTGGCGGTCTCAGTGATGAGATCCCCAGAGATCACGAGAACAGGGACTCCGATGGCCCCCTCTTTCTCATGGTCTGTGAGGGTCTCATCACTGAGACCTCCACTGATCAGCAAGTTAGACCCTATCCTGTGGACAGGGCCTAACTTGTTTCATGGGAAAACCCTTTTAATACAATAAGAAAATCTGTCCAGATTCAACTTTCTCAGGCACCGTTAGTGGTAGACTTCTGATACCTGATGAAGGATCTGTCCATACAATTCTCTTGTAGGCTTTAGTTTTAATTTATAAATTACATTTATAAGAAAGGCAAATTAACTGCAAGTGTTCTAGGAGGTATCACGCAAGTCCCTGTATGTTGAAGTGTTCCAGCTTCATCCTGTAGTCCTATAGCCCCTACAAGCCTGGAACTTACTTCCTACAGTACGTATGGTACTCAAATCAAGCTTCTTGGGGAATGAAGGATGTGTCCCTTTTGTCTGCTTTCAAACTGTGCTTTCAGGGCCTTTGGAGGACCTTCGAAGGTTCTGAAACGGCTTTTGTGAAACGGCACGGTGGCTGAGTGGGTAGCACTTCTGCCTTGCAGCACTGAGGTCCTGGGTTCTAATACAACCCAGGTCAACATCTGCAAAGAGTTTGTATGGTCTCCCGTTGGGTACAGGGACCTATTTGGCATGCTTTGTGCATCGCTGTGTAATCTGTAGGTGCTATACAAATAAAGCATTATTATTATTATGTGTATGTGGATTTCCTGGGTGAAGGTCTTTTTCAGTATAAAATTGAGTAGGTTTAGTGGCTACAGTCCAAACCGCCTGTATTATAATCCACTGCTGGTCACACATTTACCACACATGTACAGTAGCTCTTGGCTTCAGGCATGCAGTGAGCAGAACAGATGAAGGCTATTCTAAGGTGAAACGCAAGTTGGGGACAGCGTTACCCCCAGTACCGGAGTGTGACGGTTATTATTAATATGGGTAAGCAATAAGACCTTTACCTGTGTGTAATATCATGGTGAGCGCTGTGACTTCTCCCTTATAGCCTTGTGTCCTTGTGAAAACCAAATGAGCTCTACCATGCGTCACTTTATTTTGATACAGCAATTTTTCGATTGGTCACTATTTATTCAATTGTGTATGGGAATTGAATGGAGATACACAGTAATTGTATCTTTTCCTTGTACCATTTATTAATGTATGAATAATAAAGATTTACCATTTTATTTTTTTACATTGTTTTGCTTTGGTGTTATTTTCCTAATTTTAGCATAGAATAGGCAATATATTATTCTAAAGCTAACCTGAGGAAGTTTGGTGTTATTCATGGATTTTAAGGAGCCACTTGTGCCTTTTTAATTTGGTTGAATATTAGAACACTTTTCTTAGTATGCAGGCGGTCCCTTACTTAACCCCTTAACGCTGAAGCCACTTTTCACCTTCCTGACACGGACAATTTTTTAAAATCTGACATGTGTCTATTTAAGTGGTTATAACTTTGGAACGCTTTAACATATCCAGTTGATTTTGAGATTGTTTTTTCGTGACACATTGTACTTCATGCTGGTTGAGAAATTTAATAAATATATTTAGTATTTATTTATGAAATAAATGGAAATTTGGCAAAAATTTTGAGAAAAACAATGTTTTCCAAATTCAAAATTTTCTACTTTTTGGAAAGTTGGTCATATCACTAAAATAACTTGATAACTAACATTTTCCATATGTCTGCTTTAACTTGGCATCATTTTTCAAACATCTTTTCCTTTATTTTGGATGTTAGGAGGCTTATAACTTTAGGTGCAATTTTTCAGATTTTCACGAAAATCATCAAAACCTACTTTTGGAGGGTCAATTTAGTTAGAAGTGACTTTATAAGGCCTACATGACAGAAACCCCCCACAAATGACACCATTTTAGAAACTACACTCCTCAAAATATTCAAAACAACCTTTGGGAATTTTGTTAACCCTTTGAGCGTTTCATGAGCGTGAAAGATAAATGAAAGTGAAATTAGAGAAATGTAATTTTATCTTACTATAGATTCATTGAACACTAAAATTTGCACCTTCACAATGGGTTAAAAAGGAAAATGCATTTTACAATGTTGAGGGCAATTCCTCTTGAGTATGCCAATACCCATTTTGTCACTGTACCCTTCTGTACGGGCACAGGGGGGCACTTGGAATGGAAAGAGCGTTGTTTCGTTTTTGCAGGGTAAATATGGCTGAAAAAGTTTACATGTGTCAGGATGCATTTGGAGAGCCATAGTGGTACCAAAACAGAGGAAAGCCCCAACATGAGACACCATTTTGGAAAGTACACCCCTTGGAGAGTTTAGCAACGTGTAATTTGTGTATTTTCCCCAACAGGTGTTTGATTCAATTAGGCCCCAAAAGGGAAAAAAGGTGAAAATTTTCTCAAAAAAGTCACTTTTACCCCAAATTTTTGTAAGCCACAAGGGATAAAAGATGAAACAACCCCATAAATGTGTAAAACTATTTCTCCTAAGCACAGAACTGCACCACTTTTGCATATAAAGTGTTGTATGGGTGCAAAGTAGGGCTCAGAAGGGAAAGAGGGGCTTTGGCCTTTTAGAAGCCAGATTTGTCAATCATCCTTTACATGTGTCAGGATGCATTTGGAGAGCCCTAGTGGTACCAAAACAGAGGGGAACCCCAACAAATGTCACCATTTTGGAAAGTTCACCCTTTGGAGAATTCAGAAAGGTGTAATATGTGTATTTACCCCTACAGGTGTTTGCTTCAATTAGGTCCCTAAAAGGAAAAAGGTGAACATTTTCCCAAAAAAGTCACTTTTACGGCTAATTTTTGTATCCCATAAGGCATTAAAGATGAAACAACCCCAAAAAATGTGTACTAGCATTTCTCCCGAGTATAAAATTGCCCCACACATGCAAATAAAATGTTGTATGGGTACGCAGTGAAGCTCAGAAGGGAAAGAGGGGCGTTGGCCTTTTAGAAGCTAAATTTGACAGACATCCTTTACATGTGTCAGGATGCATTTAGAAAGCCGTAGTGGTACCAAAACAGAGCGGAACCCCAACAAGTGTCACCATTTTGGAAAGCACACCCCTTAGAGAATTTAGCTAGGTGTAATATGTGTATTTGCCCGTAAAGGTGTTTGATTTAATTAGGACTTAAATAGATAAAAGGTGAACATTTTCTTATAAAGGTCATTTTACTCCTAATTTTATATAGCCACAAGGGATAAAAAAATGTAATAACCCCTCAAAATGTGTGAACCTATTTCTCTCGAGTGTAGAAGTACCCCACATGTGTATATAAAATGTTGTATGGGCGCACAGTAAAAGGAAAGGGGAATGTTTGCCTTTTAGAAGCCAAATTTGACAGAAATGTTTGACATGCATTTGGAGAACCCTAGTGGTATAAAACAGAGAAGAATCCGAAAAGTGACCCTAATCTTTGAATGCACACCCCTTAGAGAATTTTGCAATGTGTAATGTATGTATTTGCCCCTACAGGTGAATGATCCAATTAGGCCCGAATCATTATAAAGGTGAAAATTTTCCTATAAATGTCACTTTACCCCTAATTTATGTAAGCCACAAGGGATAATATATTAAATAACCCCAAAAAAGGTGTAAAACTATTTCTCCCGAGTGTAGAAGTACCCCACATGTGCATATAAAATGCTTTATGGACGCACAGTAGAGGAAAAGAGGGATGTTTGTCTTTTAGAGGCCAAATTTGTAAGAAATCCTTCACATGTGTCAGGATACATTTGGAGAGACGTAGTGGTACCAAAACAGAGGAAAACCCGAAAAGTGACCCTAATTGTTGAATGTACACCCCTTGGGGAATATAGCAAGGTGTAATATGTGGTGTAGTGTAATACACGTGGTGAAATGAGCATTTTGAACATATAGGTGGTTTCCAAATATGATGTGCAATGGAGTCCAAGATGGAAATTGCAATTATTTCTGGACAGTTCAGTGCCCGCTATGTGGCGCCCCTTATGAAATAATGGAGGGGTATAGGGAGCAACGGGACATAACAGTTGTTACAATTATTCATTTTACCGAAATTAATTCACAATAGGTTGGGTGTGAATTGTGAATGTCTAGTGTATAAGGAGGTAGAATATACCAGGGGACCAACTAAACTTTTGTCACTCTGGAGTTGTCACAGGTCTCTTAGTAGTATGTAGTGTCCATCCTTAGTATGTAGTGTCCATCCTAACTTCTCTTTTGGAACAGACTCTTTATTGAGTCCTACCATTAGAAGCAGCAGAATTCACCGGGAAAATGCTGTCCTGGCAAAACACAGGAACATCTAAACCAGAGGTACTGGGGCTCCGTCCTTCTTGTCCCAATATTAGTTTCCTAATATCTTCCTCTTGAAAACAGAGAAATGATACAGCAGGACATGCACATTGGAACAGCTCGTAAGAGTTGTACAGCGTAATCTGTACAATGTGCACGGCCAGCACTTTTGTACCATATCTTGTTTTTTCGTAGGGAAATTATCGCCAAGTGTTGCTCTTATTCACCCTAGCGATGCCCATTGTGACGAATATTGCTGCTTTTGGCTGGACCATATCGACCAGCAAATAGCGGCAAACATGGACAGAGGGGGGCAACAAAACCCCTCTGGACCGCAAGGCAAAATTGGTGGATGTCAGGAACAGCCGCCACCCTGCCCCGATCACCGTGTCTATAGACATGGTGACCGGTATTACTGACGTCATAAGTAAATTCGCTGCTATCGGCTCGTCTGAATTGATGAGCCAGTAGCAGCGATAATAAACTGGGGGTGTGTGGGGGGGACGTAACCCTTCTGGTCCATGGGGCAGGATGGATGGCTGTCAGGAACAGCCGCCGTCTTGCCCCGATCAGTGAACAGCCGCCGTCTTACCCTGACCGGTGTTGGAAAGTCACTACCCGCCGCACCGTTCTATAACAACGCTCGTTGGGAATAGGCTATACAATCTTTATTTTTTAAGCAATTTAGACAAATAAGGGCTTATTTTTTGCGAGACGAGATGCACTGTAAAAAAAACCTTAATTTTAGTGGGTTTTTAGCTTATTGAAGAAATTTTATTAACTTTTTACGTGTGGAGGAAAATAAAATCATCAATTCTTGTTTTGGGTTTTTAGCATTTTTTTGGGGGGTTGTTCACTGTAGCATAACAATAATATATTATCTTTATTCTACGGATCACTACGATTACGGTGATACCTCATTTATATAGTTTTATTTATATTTGTCCAATTTTATTGAAGGAAAACTAGAATAGAAAAAATTGCATTTGTTTTAGTATTGCCATTTTTATAGCGGCATAACTATAGTATTTTTTGGTTTACGGAGCTGGTTGTAAGCTTATTTTTTGCGTGACAAGTTGCTCTTTTTAACGGTATCATTTTGGTGCTTGTAACTTTTTCGGATCACTTTTTAGAACATTTTTTGTAAAGCAATTTGATAAAAAGTTTTAATTTTTGGCAAGTTTTTGGGTTTTTTTTTACCACGTTCACCGAGCGGGTCCAATTATGATTAGGATTTATTGTACAGATTGTTACGGACGCGGCGATACCAAATAAGTGGGGTTTTTTCTGATCACTTGTTCAAGCATTTTTACAGGTTACACAGTGCAATACAGATGTATTGCACTGTGTAATGTAAGACACTGAGCGTGCTGCGCATGCCCAGTGTCTTACAGCCGGGTCCTGCCAGGAGGCACGGACCCGGCACCGAGAGGAGGATCGCGCAGCCCCGGGCACCGGCAGTCCCGGGGCTGCGATCGGAGGAGCGGACCCCCCCGGTAAGCGCCGCGGGGGGGGTCCGATTCGCATTTAATTAACTTTAAATGCCTCTGACACGCCGCGGTCAGCGCGACCGCGGCGTGTTAGGGGTTAACACCCGCGATCGGAGAAATCTCCGATCGCGGGTGTTAGAGACGGGTGTCAGCTATAACATATAGCCGACACCCGCAGCTTCTGGCCCCGGCTCCGTTCAGGAGCCGGGGCCAGAAGCTTGACGTAATAGTACTGCATTTTGCGGGAACGCACCTCCCGCGATGCAGTACTATTACGTCAAATGTCGGGAAGGGGTTAAGGACACCCGACTTACAGATGACCCCTAGTTACAGACGGACCTCTCTGCCCACTGTGACCTCTGATGAAGCTCTGTGGATGCTTTTCTATAGACCCAGGCTGCAATGATCATCTGTAAGGTGTCTGTAATGAAGTTTTATTAATAATCTTTTTTAGTAATTATTTTTGAAAATAATTTTTTTATATATAGAATTAATTCTAATAATTTCATAAATGCATTTCAATACTATATTAAATGTACATCACAGGGCTTTTATATCACTAGACGTTAACGTTAAAGTCATAAGCTTCCATGTGCTTAAAACCAGCTCAGCCTTTTCTCTGCTGCCATTCATCGTACAATTCCAGTACAAAAGAAAATCTTTCTAAAAATAAATAGAGAGCGCAGTATTTCCGGAGGTTGCACGGGAGAGCACTGTGCTTTTCAATAAGCTTTTCTATTCACAGTCCTTTAAAAAAAATATTGTGCTTGTCACAAAGGGTGTTATGACTTTTTGATGTATAATTTACAGCCAATGACAATAAAACAGCAAATGTGGATCTGTGGATTTCATCGTTTTTACTATTTTTTTGGTCTTTTAGTGAGATAGAAATGCCTCTAGATAACAGTTGGGTCAAATAAACCAAAGTCTGGCTAAAAGATCTTTTGTATCTTTTGTGATATTGTATCTAGTACCGTGGTAGTTACTGTTATGCTGGGAATTTCATGTGATGCTGAAAAAAGACCTCATATACCAGCACAATAGATCAGACGAGTTACATACAATGTAACAGTAAGAATACACCAGCTGCGAATGAGCTGTATGGCAGAAGCGAAATAAACCAGAGTAAATGATCTCTTCTCCTTCCAAGGAGCAGTTTGACTTCATTAGTGACTCTCCACTTATTTACAATGTTACATGTAAAATGGAATCACAATGATCCACGTTATAAGAACAATGAAGACTAATAAAATGGATCAGATGGTGCTTATGTGGATTTTGTTTCAGATTTGTAATGGATTTCACCATATGCATTGGGAACTATGAGATCTGTAAAATTCTGCTATTTTGCATGACTTGAGAATGGCGCTGCATTGAAAATCTTCAGTAAGCTCATATTTTAAGTGTCATAGCACTTTTATCAAAATTGTATAAAGCAATAGTGCAGGGTATTATAGTAGACTTTGTAATTTACTTTAACAAATATGTTTCTTATTTGAGCAGTTTGTGTAAATCAACATTCCTGGTAAATCAAATCTATACTAAGGGTCCCTGGGTCCAATCTCCTCATCTGAATCATCAACGGAAATATGCTGTTGGTATGGAAGGAGTTAATATTTAGCCTTCTTTCCTGATCTATTAGCTGTGTTTAATACTTCAGATACACTGCTCAGTACAGGAGAAAGAAGAGCAGGAAAAAGGCAGAGGAGCTGTTTTAACCCCTTAACGCTTTGCGCTGTAGCTCTACGGCGCAGAGGTATAAGGAGTGTATGAAGAGGGCTCACGGGCTGAGTCCTCTTCATACAAAGGTGGGGGTTTTTGCATTTTGCAGAAAACCCCCACTGCTAATAACCGCGGTCGGTGCTTGCACCGATCGCGGCTATTAACCCTCTCAACGCTGCCGGCAAAGTCGCCGGCGGCGTTTAAAAGATGGCCGCGCGCGGGCGCCGCCATCTTGATTACGATCGCCGCGCCCCCGAACGTCATCGGGGGGCGGCGATCGCTTACCATGGTAGCCTCGGGTCTTCTTTTGACATGAGTGACCTGCAAAAATGCCATATATTGCAATACAGAAGTATTGCAGTATATGGTAGGAGCGAACTGACCATCTAGGGTTAATGTACCCTAGATGGTCTAAGAAATAGTGGAAAAAATAAATAAATAAATAAAGTTTAAAAAATAAAAAAATTAATAAAATATAAAAAATTCAAATCACCCCCCTTTCCCTAGAACTGATATAAAACATAATAAACAGTAAAAATCACGAACATATTAGGTATCGCCGGGTCCCAAAATGCCCGATCTATCAAAATATAAAAACGGGTACGGCCGGCGGTGACCTCCAAGACAGGAAATGGCGCCCAAATGTCCGAAATGCGACTTTTACACCTTTTTACATCACATAAAAAATGAAATAAAAAATGATCAAAATGTCGCACAGACCTCAAAATGGTAGCAATGAAAACCTCGCCTCATTTTGCAAAAAATGACACCTCAAACAGCTCTGTGCGCCAAAGTATGAAAAAGTTATTAGCTTCAGAAGGTGACAAAATTTTTTTTTTCTTTTTTGTACACATTCGTTTAGTTTTTGAAAATGTATTAAAACACAATAAAACGTATATAAATTTGGTATCACCGTGATCGCACCGAACCAAAGAATAAAGTAGGCGTGTTATTTGGAGCGAAGAGTGAAAGTCGTAAAAACTGAGCCCACAAGAACGGTTTTTTTCAATTTTTCCACATTTGGAATTTTTTTTCAGCTTCGCAGTACACGGCATGTTAAAATAAATAACATAACGGGAAAGTAAAATTTGTTACGCACAAAATAAGCCCTCACACAGGTCTGTACACGTAAAAATGAAAAAGTTATGGATTTTTGAAGTTGGAGAGCGAGAAATGAGCGGAAAAACCCTGCGTCCTTAAGGGGTTAAAAAGAAACCTACCATGAGGAATCTACTATTAGTAGTGTATCAGATGGTAGAGTCCTCCTGCCTGCCTCTGCCTTAATCTGTAATTTAATAATCCTGGAACCTAATTTGTTAAAAACTTTATTTTAGTAATATGTAAATGCAGTCAATTTACATATTCCTAAAATAAAGCTTTTAACATGTTAGATTGGGTTTCAGGATTATTAAAATACAGATTAGGGCAGATGTAGATGATTCTACAATCAGATTTGCTTCTAATAGTAGATTCCTCATGGTAGGTTATTACCTGCGCTCTTCAAGGTTTAGTTACATAGTTGCTATGAGCAACGGCGTCAAATCTGTACATGTTACCTGCTCTCTACCATCCTTCCCTCTCCATAGATTTTTATACTTCATTAAGTTTTAGTCCATTGAGTGTAACCAAAACAGATTCAGGAAAGATTGTAGGAGTAAATGAATAGTTTGGGAGGAATGTCTCGAGTTGGAAAAGAACCTGTTAAGTGGAGATAAAACAATTTTTCATGACAAAGGATTTACAAAATTTCCTAAATGTACCTGTGCTTTTGATTTTTTGAGAAAGTGGCATCTATTACAGTAATAAATACGGTATATACTCGAGTATAAGCCGAACTGAGTATAAGCCGGGACCCCTAATTTAACACAAAAAACTGGAAAAAACTATTGACTCGAGTATAAGCCGAGGGTGGGAAATGCATTGGTCACAGCCCCCCCAGTATATAGCTTGCCAGCCCCCTGTAGTATATAGCCTGCCTGCCCCTGTAGTATATAGCCTGCCAGCCCCATAGTAAATAGCCTGGCAGACCCTGCCCCCAATATAATGCCTGTAGGAAAAAAACAAAAGTGTACTAACCTTACGACGCCCCTCCTGGCAGGTCCCCCTTCTATCCATTGTGGCTCGCTGACATCATCGTGTGTGTCGATGGTTTTTCTGGGCTTTTTTGGCATATATAAGTCGCAAAAATAGTCCCATAGAGGGTTTTTTGTGACTTTACATTGCTGAAAAGTTGCACAGGACTATTCCCGCCACTTCACTGTACTGGCGTAAACAAAGAAATACTGCTAGTGTAACGATGTACAAAGCCAGATTCATGACTTGCGCCTTTTTAAAAAATTTGTAAAAAAGTTGCAAAGTCACTCCAGCCCCTTGGTGGTGTATGTGCTGCAACTTTTGGTGAATTTTGCACCTTTTTGCGCCTTACGGAAAGAGAAATCCAAGATACATATAAAGCATAAGAACATTTATTAAAGGTTCAAAGCCACTTTAATGAATCTGATGAGCAGCGGAGCTCAGACAGACATAGAACTGTCCCAAGGACTTATGGCTGCAATGTTACAAAATCTGTTTGTAAAGTTTTATTCAACTCACTTGATGTGAGGTCAATGATTTTAAAGGGGTCCTGCAAATTCAATTTTACTAGCATTGTCCTTCCTCCTTGTTCCTGATTAACAGGTCTTACTGCTACATGGAACTAGCTCTTAGGGACCATCTATCAGTGTTCAACTACAGACATTTACAGCTGCCTATAATTTCCCCTGCAGGGGCTATTGGAAAGGTAGGAAGTTGTATACATTCCCTTGCTGGAACATTGAGAGGGACAGTGGTTGTGTGTGGCTCAGTAATGCTACATCATTAACCACTCCCTCAGAAAGGTGGGGGTTGAGAAAGACCTGAAGAGAAATAAACCTCATGCTGCCTTCAGGAATTATCCTCAGAGAGTCACATGTCTCTCTCATTCATGAGGGGGACTTGGTTAGCAGTGTCAGTGAGGAGGCAGGGTAGTCCGACTGTATACAGCAGCTCTACACCTCCATGACTGGAACATCAATAAAAGTCGTTTTTAGAAGAATGCTGCCTTTAATCCCATGGATAGCGGCATAAGTGGAGCATGTATAAAGACATCTAAAGGTACAGTGTGTTTGTGCAGAGGGTAGCTGGTTTCAGGTTCTCTTTAAGGAGATCTGCTTAGCAATGCCTCCGAATGCAATGGCATTAAATCGAGCATGGAAAGCATTCTGAAGAGGAGAGAGCTTGACTTCAGAGCTGAGGTCTGCATCTCTCCGATTTTGTACAATTCATTTTCATATCACTTTAAAGTTGATTTTTTGGATGATGCCACCAGATATGGCCATAAAATCACATGCTGACATACTGGTAGTGGTTTATTACATCAATTTCTGCTGATGGGTTCTCTTTTGAAGCATGTATATTATGTAAATATATATATATATATATATATATATATATATATATATATATATATATATATATGTAAACTACATACCATTCCAACAAACCATATGGAGTCTTGGATGTACAGTAAGTCCTTACTCATCCATCATGGGTTTTGAATAGCTCTTTCAAATGAAAGCTCTACGTAAAACCAAGCATAAAAAGAATCTTATTATAGTACAAATACACAATTCTTCTTCATTCTTTCAAGCTGACGGCAGATGGTAATCTATTTTTCAAGAGCAGTTGTGGAAATTTTCTGGCAGCATGTTTAGTTTCCTCCGTCTTGTAACATAGAGACTTCCAATGTATTCCAGCAACAGTCTTTAAGTATGTTCCAAAATAAAAGATTACAACTATGTGCTGTCATTTATTGTAAGGTGCCAGACAATCAAAGCCCGCCCCTGCAATCAGGAGCCCCTCCACTTTACGCTCTTACTGTGTGCCTGCTGATGACTTACACGTAAGGGGATATTCATTTCTACACCTGCAGACACTTTAAAATAGATGTAAGCAGAGGGATTTTTCTTCCATGTGGAGGTGAAAATGAAAAGATCCGGCTTTATTTGGGGTTTCTGAAATTGTGCAACTATAAAAAAGCCGTGAGACATCTATGGATGACAATCACTGTAACATATGTTTGTACTTATTATAATGTATTATGTGTGGGATTTTTGCTATAAATAGATACAGTAAATCTATATCCTTTATATACCTACAATGGCCTACACACCCAAAGTCTGGCTCATTGTGTGTCAACATCTGGTGCATGTTTAATGTAAAATGTCTTGAATATTTTTATTGCATTTTATTAATTTTTTTAAATAATATAAAGTATTATTTAACATGATCAAGCAATGTATAAAAACTAAGTTAGCAGCCCACCCAAACTAGGGTAACACAGGGTTAAATGCTGCACCTTTATTCCAAAGTTGTTTCAGATACACATCAGGGTGAGAACTGTGGGAAAGTTCAGTTCGGGTACCCGAATACTCCGCCAACACGCATGATTGGTGCTGACACCAATTGCAGATTTTAACCCTTTATGAGCATAACGCTGAACTTCTGGCTGGAGTCTGGGTTCGGAGACCGCTTATCACTAGTTGTGAAGTCAGATGGGTGCGTCATTTTATAAGAAATGGTTGTATTTATAAGACATTGCCTTTAAGCACATACAGTTAGGTCCATAAATATTTGGACAGAGAGAACATTTTTCTGATTCTGGTTCAGTACATTACCACAATGAATTTTGAACAAAACTATTCAGATGCAGTTGAATTTCAGACTCTCAGCTATAGCTCAATGGGGAAAATGTATTACGCCAAATTTTCCAGACTTCTGTTGTAATTTGCACCAGAAAATGCTTTCCGACACATTTATCAAGGCTTTAACCCCTTAAGGACGGAGGGTTTTTCGGCTCATTTCTCGCTTTCCAACTTCAAAAATCCATAACTTTTTCATTTTTCCGTGTACAGACCTGTGTGAGGGCTTATTTTGTGCGTAACAAATTTTACTTTCCTGTGATGTTATTTATTTTAACATGCCGTGTACTGCGAAGCTGAAAAAAAATTCCAAATGTGGAAAAATTGAAAAAAAACCACACGTGCGTCACGTTCTTGTGGGCTCAGTTTTTACGACTTTCACTCTTCGCTTCAAATAACATGCCTAATTTATTCTTTGGTTCGGTGCGATCGCGGTGATACCAAATTTATATAGGTTTTATTGTGTTTTAATACATTTTCAAAAATTAAACGAATGTGTACAAAAACGAAAAAAACATTTTTGCCATCTTCTGACGCTAATAACTTTTTCATTCTTTGGCGCACGGAGATGTGTGAGGGGTCATTTTTTGCAAAATGAGGCGACGTTTTCATTGCTACCATTTTGAGGTCTGTTCCACATTTTGATCATTTTTTATTTAATTTTTTATGTTATGTAAAAAGGTGTAAAAGTCGCATTTTGGACATTTGGGCGCTATTTCCCGCCACGGAGGTCACCGCCGCCTGTAACCGTTTTTATATTTTGATAGATCGGGCATTTTGGGACGCGGCAATACCTAATATGTTTGTGATTTTTACTGTTTATTATGTTTTATATCCGTTCTAGGGAAAGGGGGGTGATTTGAACTTTTAATATTTTATTAATTTTTTTTATTTTTTAAACTTTTTTTTTTCTTTTTTTTTTCACTATCTTTTAGCCCATCTAGGGTACATTAACCCTAGATGGTCAGATCGCTGCTACCATATACTGCAATACTTCTGTATTGCAATATATGGCATTTTTGCAGCACATTCATTACAATGAGCCACTGGCTCATTGTAACGAATCTGCAGCTGCCAGATAGCCTCGTGTCAAAAGAAGACACGAGGCTACCATGGCAACCGATCGCCGCCCCCCGATGACGTTGGGGGGCGTGGCGATCGAAAAAAAGATGGCGGCGCCCGCGCGCCGCCGTCTTTTAAATGCCGCCGGCGACTTTGCCGGCGGCAACGGGGGGGTTAATAGCCGCGATCGGTGCTAGCCCTCTTCATACATCCCTTATACCTCTGCGCCGTAGAGCTACGGCGCAGAGCGTTAAGGGGTTAAGATCCGTTTTCAACACTTTTCCGACTTGTCTGTGGCCTGTAAAAAGGGGCGTGGTTTCTGGAATAGGGGTGTGGTCAGGCAGAAAATAGCCAGTGTGCCAAATATTTTGGGACTTTGCGCCCATGAAGCAGTATTTGAGTCAATTGTACAATTACTTTTAGTGTCTTTAAAGACAGGAGGCACGTTTCAAAGGGAACCTGTCATCATATTTTCATAAATACAGCTAGTGGCAGGTTCCCATAGATCCCTGTTAACTGCCACCCTTCTTTTAGCTAAAAATAATTTCCCTTAAATCCGCAAATCAATCAACTTTATATTATATTACCTTGCATCAGAAGTGGCATGTCTTGCTTGGCTGGCCCCTTCCATCTACTCCTCCCATACCTAAGGTCTCCTTACTATTAAGCAGTTCATGTCATGTGACCAGGGTGATGTCATCTAAAGTCCCATATCCTTTTAAATAAATAGAGCTTCATATGTGTGTAGTGAATGTGAAGTGTGAGTGTGAATATTGGCAAATGGTCCCTAAGTACAAGGAGGCGGGGGGCAGTGATTTGTCAGGACACAGAGCTGTCTGTCAAAATAAGGGGGCGTGGTTCACTGGCAGCCTGAGAGAAAACAAAGAGTCACATTCTTGAATAAAATAGTCAAGTCAAGCTAATTTGCATATCAGAAAAATAGCTATAATTTAGGTACAGTGCCTCACTGGCACCTAATTTTAGGTGATATGGGGAGGACTTGTAACCCTTTTCCAGCAGGTATTACTAGTGTGATGGATAAAATTCTAGTGACAGGTCTCCTTCACAGAACTGCATCTCCTAAATTCTTTATCCACTTTTAATGTAAATACCCAGAAATAAAATCTGAAAATCTGGCCAATATGTCAATTTCCATTATATAGCTATTGCTTGAATTTGTTTCAGTAAACAGGTAAAAAAAGTTATGAGGGGGAGCTAGTGTGTCCAGGATAACCAACTATCATATGGTTGGTTTTCTTGTATCAGATTTTTTGGTGACTTTGTTCACACTTTTTAATGTTTTTATTCTGTGTTTTTGTTGTGATGATATAATATATTAATAAAGAATTTATTGTCTTGGTCATATGGAATGTCTCTGTATTTTCTTTGTTGGTCTTGATAATTTACATGCACTGACCCAGACTCCATTTATGTGTGTTGTGCTGGCCCCATTTTTTAAGTTTTGGAGTTGTCCTGTATCCAGAGACATCACTAACCACATCTCCTGAAGTCTGCTGCATGATGTCAGTCACAGAGGAGGAGGTGTTCAGAGCTCCCCACCTTGACTTCAGTGGTAAACTCTCCTCCTCCATGACTTTATACAATCAATTTACATCTCACTTCAAAGTTGATTTTCTGGATGCGGCCACCACACTGGGACCTTGAAAGAAACAATAACTAGAAGGTGTTACACTGCCTGACAATATACTAGTAGTGGTTTAAGAACAAACCTTAAAGGGGTTGTCCACTTTCAGCAAATAATTAATATTATTTGTGTTAGGAAAAGTTATATAATTTTCCAATAAACTTTCTGTATCAATTCCTCTGTGTTTTCTAGATCTCTGCTTGCTGTCCTTCTATAGAAAGCTTCTAAGATTACTTCCAGTGGACAGAAATCTGTCCATGGTCTGTGATGGACACGCAGATGCAAGAGATGTTAATATCATACAGATCTGATTACTCTCTAACAGTGATGGCGAACCTATGGCACGGGTGCCAGAGGTGGCACTCAGAACCCTCTATATGGGCACCCTTGCCATCACCCCAGGGTAGAGTTTGCCAGACAGGACTCAAGGCCGCTTGCAGTCCCAGGCAGCCCAGGTCCCAAAGAAGGAAGCTACAATGATAATCCAAAATTCTTCTCCTTCTTTCTACTGTATTGGTGTCCTCAGGTGACTACATAATTTAAACCGTGAAAGAGCAGGTAGTAATAAGTTACTGATTAAATTGTCGCATTGGCACTTTGCGAAAAAATACGTGGGTTTTGGTTGTAGTTTGGGCACTCGGTGTCTAAAAGGTTTGCCATCACTGCTCTATAATAATGGCTTGTGCAGCGGCGTGTCCATCACACACCATGGACAGATTCTATCCACCAGAAGTAAACATAAAAGCTTCTATAGCAGGACAACAAGCAGAGATCTAGAAACCATGAGAAATTGATACAGAAAGTATATTGAAAAATTGTATGACTTTTCATTATACAAATAATATCAATTATTTCATGAAAGTGGCCAACCCCTTTAAGAACTTATCTTGAACGTAACCTGCACCAGAATTTGCCATTATCTTCATTTTCAGAAATGTCTCATACTTACTGTATGTATAGTATAACGGGACGTGGTGTGCAGCATTTAATATTAGGTTCATAATAACAGTCATTTAAATGCAACGGACATGTTTTATGTAATTTATCATTTTCCCATTTATTTAGAAAAAAATAGAAAAATCTCCATTTTTACAGACGATCGTCAGATCCATCTGTTTTGTTGTCTCTGTGTCTGCTATATAACGTGTATATTTGTTGTCTTCTGAAATCTTTCATGAGAATCAATAAAGATTGGATTTGCATAACTAAATAGTGTACTGAATGCTAAGCAGACATTTGGTGATCACACTGGATAAGTAAGACACATGACAAACTATTACATCACATTATCATCTTTCTCCGTCTCCATGGTATCAAAAATGTGAATTCAAAATTCCATCATCATTCTGGGCCACTAACACTCATTAACCCTTTAAAGTCTCGTCACCAGGAAGGTCCTTTTTAACTGGCGAGCGACAGTTTCCTATAGTGCAGAAGTCAAGGAGGGCCATGCAGCAGCCAGTTTTGCCCTACAGAATTTAGTGTTTTTTAGATAGTTCATGGGCTCACATTTGTGAGCTATAAAATATTTGTTTTTCCATCAGTCTCACCATGTGAGGGCTTACGTTTTGCGGGATGAGATGCATTTTCACCGATACTATTTTGGGGTGGCTATACCCTATTGATTAACTTTTTTTTGAGAGGGGGAGTAGAAAGAACATCAATTCATCAATTATTTTTTTTTACATTGTTTTGGTGTTCCTTGTATACCCTAAGTCAGTGGTGGCGAACCTATGGCACGGGTGCCGGAGGTGGCACTCAGAGCCATCTCTGTGGGCACCCAGGCCTGTCACCCAAGCACAGAGTTTTTCAGAAACTTCCTGCAGGCTGGATTATCATTGGAGCTTCTGCCCCAGATTCTTCTTTCTCAAAAGGACCCTGGAGGAAAGCTACATTGATTATCTGGATATCCCCTCCTTCATGTAATGGTATTGGGCTCCTCAATTTGCCAATATGATTGAAAGCTGTGGAAGAGCAAGGAGCAATAAGTTGTTGATTAAATTACCCTTTTGGCACTTTGTGATAAATAAGTGGGTTTTTGGCTGTAGTTTGGGCACTCGACCTCTAAAACGTTCTCCATCACTGCCCCAAGTCATATTATTATCTTTTTTTATTGGTCAGTATGATTACTGCGATACCAAATTTCAGAATTTTTCCTTATATATATAATTTTGCAGAATAACACCTGATGTGGGGGAAAAAGACCCTATAATTTTCCAAGTGGCAGTGCCTGTAAGTTTACTATGAAAAGCCAATGTTTGGAACCCCCTGAAAACGCTGTGGCAGGTATTTAAAGCCACGTTCTTGCTGACCCAGCCGTGGGTGCCAAAAGGGGATCTCAGCTATAAGTTACAGCTGACACCCTGTGTTTCCTGATGTCAATTTAGCTGCGGTGCTGAGGTGAATCAGCATCATCTCCTTGATGTACATGGGCAGCTCTCCATGCAGTAATAGTACAAGGAGCGAGAAGTGTTAAAGGGTTGTCCAATTTCAGCAAATAATTGATATTTTTTGGGTAGTGAAAAGTTATTCCAATATATTTTCTTTATCTATTCCTCAGCATGTTCTAGATCTCTGCTGTCATTCAACAGAAAACTTTATTTATTTTCAGTGAATAATAACCAGCCCATGATCGTGTGATCATGTGTGATGTCACACAGGTGCACAGCTCATTATATCACAGAGATTAATCAGAGCTGTGTGTTATAACGAGCTGTGCACCTGTGTGACTTCACATGACCAGGGACTGGTGTCCACAGGAAGTAAACGATGAAATTTCCTATAGCATGACAGAGATCCATAAAAACAATGATGAATTGATGCAAAAAGTATGTTAGAAAATTGTATCCCTTTTCATTACACGAAGGACAACCGTTATTCGCTGAAAGCAGTGTGCAACATCAGAGGATACTTTAATTGATACTTTGAATAATTGCTATTTAGCAATATTAAAGAAAGAGATTGGGTAAAACAAAGTCAACTAACAGGAAAAGTAAAGTAAGACTAGACGTTCTGCACATTATTCACCAACCACTTGTGCAGTATAAGGCTTCATGCACACATGTCGATGACAATACAAGGCGAGCAGGAATAGGATCTGCTCTACGTTTTGGGGCCGAGGGAGTCAGCTCACATATAAGGCCATGTGTATGAGCCCATAGAATTACATAGGAACACATGCTGGTCATTGAACAATAACTGCTACCATATTTCCTCATGAGGCCAAGAATGCCTAACTAAATTTTCAGTCTTTTGGATCTCGGCCATTAGAGTGGTAATATGCGCTCACATTCCCCTAAATGGCCTGTGACGGTTTGATTAAGGGTTTTAGACACTACGAAGAGAAACACGGTCAACGCCTTGTTGGACATGGAATGGACTTTTTAATTTAAAATGGGGACTGTGGTCTGAGTTGCATAAAACAATCATACACAAGCCCCAAATTGTGGTAGAGAAAGCAACAAATAGGAGGTGCAAGGTTTGACTACACAGTTGTACCAACTTTTATTGTTTGAAGAAAAACTCCAGGTCTCTCCGAGACAATGAAATCTTTTACTGTAACGGGACCAAGGATTATCAATAAAGCTTTATTACATTCCAGCCTGGGACTATAGCATTCTGAGTTGGGTGTCCTTACGTAGGGGACCGCCTGTATCGGGAAGGCAACCCCAGCAATCATTTGCATATGAACAGTTGTCTGTTATATTAGGAGTCTATCATCTTAAAGGAGTCTACAACCTTCATAATCTTTTAACATATGTATTCTTCCATTTTTGCTATGACACGCAGTAAACATGAGACTTTCTGAAGTCTTTCTCAAACACTGTGAACTAAAAAGTGTAATTACATTATGTCCACATTCACTTTCTGTGAGGAATATGTCATCCTAACAGTCTGTACTTACAGATTAATAATGACCTATAAGCCGTTGGAAACGTTAATAGACTATCGCAGGAGTTGCTTGCAGTCCCAACATCTCTCTCATGTATCTGAATTTCATTTGGCAGAATATTAGTTGTTATGTATGAGATTTTAAATTATTACCCATTTCTTTCAAGTCATCACATTTTTAGAAGGTTAAGGGAAACATTTCAAGACTAATTTCAAGGGGGCCTATGCAGGGGTTTGAAGCTTCTTAAAGGGGTTTTCCAGAATTATTCTGATATTTTATTAGTAGTTTCTGGTCTGAAATAACAGAAAAAGTATGGTTAATAGTCTCAAACCCAACAATCTCAGTCCCATCTCTACTCTGGCTCTTTTGAGTTGTAGAAGTTATCCTTTGCTCTAGACATGTGCATAATTCACCATCTATGAAGTCGATTAGTAGTAGTGGGAATTTTAAGACTAGCATTTAAAACAACAGTTTCCCCTCAATATATGATCACTGGGCAAGTCTTTGGATTATGTCTCAAAACATAATCAAAATGGAAGTGCTGAGGGAGCAGGGAGAGGGTGAAATAGTCTAACAGCCTGTGAAGAGAGAGCAGGGAGGGACTCTAGTAGGGGCTTTCTGCCTCATTAGCATCATTTTAAAAGTTGATTTTAAGTGGAAGATAACAAATATTAGAAGATTACCACAGTCACGGTGCCTGGATCTATGAGTGAGTGTCCCTGGTTTATCTTGATGGATTTTGATGGTAGTTTTCTTTTAAGGTATTCTTATTGTATGGGACAGGGTATTGTGCAGAAACATATAACATCATAGCATGAGATAGATATAAGATATGAGATACAAATGTATTTGCAACAAATGAGAATACTCTGGGATTGGACAACACTACTACGCTAAGCCGTTTATGCCGACTTTTCCAAATTTTATATTTTGTCAAGTTATACAAAGCAATATTTTGGGGTTGTATAAGAAAGAAGTTGTGACTCATCCTAGAATAGTAGAATGTTTTTTTTATCTAATATGAGTGAAATGTAAGTTGGCAATGTATGAAACACATTGTACACGTCTTTTTATGAGAAATTCAAAAAAATATGTCTGCGCTCACAAAAAATTATTTTACCAGAAATTTCTGCTTTAAATGTAATTAAATAGCAAGTCTTGTCATCTTTACTCACATCCTCTGAGTGTTTAAAGTTATATCCTGCCGGAGCGGCTCCTAGCAAATGCAAATGATCAAATAGCAAGCAGGATAGAAAGGCTGACTGTACTGCATGATCAAGTCACAACGCTAAGCTTGGGAGACAGGGATGTTTTAATGAAGCAAAATAGATAATAAAATACTCGATGAACAGTGATACATTTTCCTATTTATGGTGAAAATGCTATTTTAGTTGAAAGAAAGTTAAAGGGGTATTTCAGGCAGAAGCATAATTCATACTGAAATGAGTCATTAAGATATAAGCTAATATGTGATTAGTTGTTATTTAAAATTTTGCCCCCCTTAGCAGGAAAATGTTGATTAAAATGCTATTGGCCCTTTAATCAGTCCTGTGACTTTGTCCCTGTGGCCGCTGGTCACATGTCCACATCACGTGTCTTGCATGTCCTCACATGTCATGTGATCCCCACTATGTTTGGCCGTAGTTGGTTGGTTGCAGTGCATCCAGTGCCAGTGTTGTGGTGACACATCATGTGCAGTGATGGCATTTACACACATCATTACTATGGTAACAGAGCAGGACATTTTGTTACATCATCACTGAGAGCAGAGTATAAGAAGGAGAAGATGTTACAGAAAACCAAAGGACCATGGGAGTTGTAGCTGGCAGCCATTGTGGAAATAACTCCGCCTAATTTAGAAAGCCCATAAAATCTGCTCTGGGGCTTAAGTCTTACCCCTAGTGCTAGGCAGTGGCCTGAGGCACCTATGGTTCCTGGTATTAGGACACTGGCTGATGCAGCACTGAAATGTGCTCTTCTCTCTTCTGCTTACTGGAGCTACATGTCCTCCAAGATGGAGTCTCTCACTCTCCTGCACTCATCATGTGCTCCCGCCCACCAGGAGTTTATATACTCCCAGGGGGTAGAACTCTCCAATCAGCTTCCAGCTTGCCTCACAAGAAACATCATTGGACAATAACATTTTACATTGTTAACTCTTGCCTTACCAGGCAGTGGCTACAGCTGCAACTACAAAGTTCTCCAGTACTAAGAGACTCCCTAAAGAGGTGATCAGTTTCCCTAACAGCTCATGACATGGAGAGGGCGCTATTCGCAACTAGTACCTTGTATATGCACTGGCAGGGGTGTTGCACACATGTTTCTACAAATGCCACATGTGGACACACCATGAAATTTACTAAACCTGGAAATTAAAACTTACATAAACACATATTTTGGGCCACAAAATAATAATAATTCAAATAATTGAAAGCAAGCTGAATTTAGAATGCATAAATTATAAAAAGAAGCCCAAACTTTCAATGTCCAACAGGTTCATGTGCAAAATTTTATTCACTTAATTAATTAATTTACATGTTAAGCCCCTGATTATACAGCACCTCACTCCTAAATGCGGACGTGAAAGTATATAATAAGATGCAAGTTAATACTCAAGATTTTTCTCCCCCATCTGATCAAAAAAGAACAGGTAGGATGTATCACACAAAGAGAAGGGAAGGAAAATACCATGAGGGTCTTGCATCTGATCCAGCTTGCCTGGTCAAAAAACATTCCACTAGCACTATAATCCACTGAAGCAGAAAAAGCTTTTGACCAGGTGGACTAGACTTACCGTATATTCCGGCGTATAAGACGACCTGGTGTATAAGACGACCCCCCTACTTTCCTGTTTAAAATATAGAGTTTAAGATATATTCGCCGTATAAGACTACCCCTTTTCCAACGCATACAAAACACCAGTAAAAATTAAAAAAAAAAAAACAGATTTGAATTTAGCATGGTCCTTTTTTTTAATTTAAATTCTTTATTCTCATAAACATAAGGCATACAACAACAACATTACCATCGTCCATTTTACTGTAAATGTTACCATACTGTACCTTAAATTTTTATTTTATTAAATATTCCATGCCATGTACTCAGAAGAAAAAAATTCCAAACGCAATGAAAATGGTGAAAAAACGCATTTGCGCCATTTTCTTGTGGGCTAGGATATTACGTCTTTCACTGAGCGCCCCAAATGACAGGTCTACTTTATTCTTTGGGTTGGTACGATTACGTGGATACCAAATTTGTATAGGTTTTATAATGTTTTCATACATTTACAAAAATGAAAACCTCCTGTACAAAAATTATTTTTTTGATTTTGCCAACTTCTGGCGCTAATAACTTTTTTATACTTTGTTGTACGGAGCTGAGGGTGGTGTAATTTTTTGTGAAATTTGATAATATTTTCAATGATATCATTTTTAGGACTGTGCGACCTTTTGATCACTTTTTATAGATTTTTTTATATTTTTCAAAATTGCTAAAAAGTGCCATTTTCGACTTTGGGCGCTATTTTCCGTTACGGGGTTAAACGCATTGAAAAACCATTATCATATTTTGATAGATCGGGCATTTTTGGACGCGTCGATACCTGATGTGTTTATGATTTTTACTGTTTATTTATATTTATGTCAGTTCTAGGGAAAGGGGGGTGATTTGAAATTTTAGGTTTTTTTATTATAATTTTTTTTTTAACTTTTTAAAATTTTTATTTATACTATTTTTCAGACTCCCTAGGGTACTTTAACCCTAGGTTGTCTGATCGATCCTACCATATACTGCCATACTACAGTATGGCAGTATATGGGAATTTTCCTCATTCATTACAATGTGCTATCAGCACATTGTAATGAAGGGGTTAAAACGAAATAGCCTCGGGTCTTCAGAAGACCCGAGGCTACCATGGCCCATGCGCCGCTATCTTTTTGAGGCTGCCGGCAGCTTTGCTGTGCTAGCACCGATCGCGGGTGTTACCGGTAAGCCTTTGCTACAATATGCAGAAAAGACTTACCGGCTATAGAGAGGGCTCAGCCCGTGAGCCCTTTCCATGCAGCGCGACCCGACCGCCGCCGTGAATACACGGCGGACGGCCGGGATTACCGGCGTATAAGACGACCCCAGAGAAGACAGAAGAATATACATGGAATATACGGTACATGCAATTAGCTATAAGTAAATTTGGTATCCCTCTACTTTTCATCTAAAGTCTCTTAGTCTCTACTCATGCCCATCTGCAGCGATTAGATTTAACAGCACACTATCTCCCTCATTCAGAATATGCAACGGCACCAGGCATATAAGACAACACACTCTGATATTTGGAATAATGGCAGGGGGAGTGACCCATCAAGTGGAAGTTTTTGCGGATGACTTGTTAATAATCACCACCAGCCCAGAAATTTCCCAGCCTCAGCCAAAATATTCCAAGAATTCCAAGATCTCTCGAACTTTAAGATCATCAAAATCAGTTGCTTTAAATACCTCCTACCCCTCGGCCATTATTGCATTGTTGGCTCCCCCTTTGTTTGGTCCAACAGCTCTATCTCATATATAGGTGTTAAGATCTCGGCGGAGCTGGACCAATGGTTTTCTCTAAATTACACCCAGCTACTAGATTCCATCATAAAAATGATTAAATAATGGAAGACACCATTTATCTCATGAATTGGAAGATCCAATCTCATCGAAATGATTGTGTCCAAGATAATGTACTTAATGAATGCATTGCCCATTAACCTGCCAACTCATTATTTTACACTGTCAGATGACTACTTCTTCTTTGAAAGGCCACAGACCTTTGCCTTTAATACCTGCCTTTTAGACCTAAACATTTAGGCAGTATAGGCTTTCCGAACATTCTCAGCTATTAAAAGTTATTCAGATTGGCCAAGTAGTAGACTGCCACAAAAGATCCAAATGATATATCAGCCGTAAGAAATTCACTGACTCAGCTTCTGCTTCTCACTTTCAAAATCTTGCCCATGAAGCTGTGGCAGCTCCTATTTGAATCTGGTTCATTAATTCCTCACCCCTCCCCAATTAAGAAACTGAGAGACCTTCTGGGCTAAAATTCCTCTCCTTTCTCATCTTTGGTCATTGCAGCAAACTATCTTAAATAAGAGGGTGCTGGGAGACTCTTTGGAGGATGGTGCTCTTCCATCTTTGATACAACTCAAAGAATGGTTTCCACACTTGCCTGTAAATACCCTCACATACTCACAACTGGTAAAGAATTTCAAGTCTATACCCCAACAGGGAGATTGCCTACGTGATCTCACATGGTTTGAGAAACTTATATCCACTACTTCTCTAACTGGCAGGGTAGCATCTTCACTGTACAAATTTCTGATATTAAATCCCTCTCTTCCTCAACCAAGTTTTCTGCAGGCCTGGGAAAGGGAGAAGACCTGCTTGTTTTTTGAACAGGAGAATGTTTTGATTCTTAAATATGCCACAGGTCCCTCCAGGTATATCACCCTACAAGAGACTAGCTATACATTAGTGAGTAGGTGGTACAAAACCCTCATAGCGCTACACAAGTATGGTGCCAACATATCAGATGTGTGTTGGAGATGCCAGCAAAATAACAGGACTCTTACACATATCTGGTGGAACTGTCCAGATATTCATGGATTGCTTCTGGGAATCTGTTGAATCTACGATGCACAGCTTGTGCCCGGATGCCCCTCAGCTCAGTGAGCATCCAGAAAGGATTGGATCCAAAAAGGCACTTCATACAACAATGAGTTAAGAAGATGAGGGAGAGGGAGAAATTTAGCAATGCTCCCCCAAGTAAATAGATGGGTCTTTGATCTATGTTCCCCAGTATTTACATGCAACCTTAGAACAGGACATGATACATAAAGAGAAGCTGAGCTCTGGTATGTAAATATAGGTTTATAGGATTTGCAGCAGGATTCTACAGGAAAAGCTACCAATATAATGTGGGCGGAGTCACCAGGACTCTCATTGTCTCTCCTAGAAATCCTGTCTGGATTTAGTCATTTTGCGTATTTTACTGAAAAATCCTTCTCCAAATAATATACAGGTAGTTATAGGTTATGTACATGGTAGATTTTGTAGGTTTGTTCTTAAGTTGAATTTGTATGTAAGTCGGAGCTGTATTTTATAATTGTAACCCCAGCCAAAATTTTTTTGGTCTCTGTGACAATTGGAGTTAAAAAATATGGGGTTGTCATAAGAACCAGGATTAACAATAAAGCTTAATTGCAGACACCTTTTAAAACTGATCATTGTAGCCTAGGGCTAAAGTGCAGTAAATTACCAACATCCAGAGGGCCGTTTTTAACTAGGAGTCGTCTGTAAGTCAGGTGTTCTTAAGTCGGAGGCCGTCTGTATATATATATATATATATATATATATATATATATATATATATATATATATATATATGTATTATATAGCTGGGCTTCTTTGCTTATATTATATGTAATAATGTTATTGCTACGTGTATTCTTCACTTAAACGTATGGTAATATGTCTGTATAATTGAACACATACAGTATGTTTGTCTGGATATGTATTTCTGATATGTTATTGATTATATAAATTTATATTCTGGGGCATAGAATCCACATTTACTAGTTTTTATCTTTATTCAAAGAAATATAATTTATGCCAAACTTCCCGGAGTAGAAACCTAGGTTTAATCACAAGTCTAATTGTGCCGGTCGTGCAGAGAAGACCAAGACCCCTGGTAAGTAAGCGCTACAGCTGAAAGTACTAGAGAAAGATGAAAAGACATCCCACTAACTCAGAACCACAGGAACCTTTGGACCCTTATCAATACGTTGCTTAAAAACACATTGGTGCTGACCAGAAAGAGGTTATTACAGGAACGAGGCTCAGATAAGCGGCAGGAGGTTGCACATATAGGATGGAGCTGGAATCGCTGTGATGATACTCAGAGGATGGTGTTTTTCACAGCACAGCATCTTTTATTATTACAATGGATGTACTTGCGGAACTATGTTATATATTGGTTTAATAATAGCACCAGAATGTTATGGAGAGGTAAATCATGTTCTGAAATCTACCATACTTAATCTGGAAGATAAAAATGATAATATAAGGGTAATGCTGTAGGATTTGTTTAGTTTTTAAATTTGTTGAATGAAGACAAATTATGGAATTTATAAAATTTTAACTTTCTAAATTTGTAATAAAATGCCACAGGGTCAGGGTCTACTGTAATGTGGCCCAGTCACTCCAGTCAATATCCTCTCTCTGCCGAATGCATTGTGCTACCGGTCGTGCCTAATGTGTTATTGTCTTTAAATGTAGGATGCTCTGACACAAGAAGTTATCTACTGTCTTGTTCCCTGACTTTGTACTTATTCTCTATCCTAACCCATGCCTGAATAGCCTAAATCCATCTCTGTATCCCTATTATTTAGCCTTTTCCTTTGGTGCCACACAACGTTCCATGTACCTTTCTCTGCTTGACTCTGCCATCACCAACACCAGGGCTAATCCAAGAGGAAATATGAAACGCAAAGAGGAATCCAGCTTGTTAAAAGTCAGAATGTGTCTGATTTAAATTTAATAGTTTGAATAAAAGGAAAAATATGACGTTGAAAAGCTGAAATCCTCTTTGCCTTTTGTATTGGTCACTGGAGTTCTCCTGGGAGCTTTCTCAGTGCTCGGTGGTGAGTAGGTGGTCAATCAGTGTAGTTATATATTTATATTTTTTAATCCAAGAGTAAGCAGCCAGGTAGTCTCTTGCTGGACATCCATATGGGCATAAAAGGGTGATTATAAACCAAAATGTGTATCTCAGCACTATCACAATACTGTTACCGGACTGTTGTGGGTAATAGATGTGCTAACGGCGTAATAATAGAAAATCGTCAAGCAAGGAATGTATAGAGCCGAGCACCTATCTATACTTAATTGACGATAGAAGTGTGTACAGTATTAAACATATTTAATATTAAAATATTGTTAAAACATTATATTTCAGATTTACACAGAATATCATTCACATATGACATAAGTATACAAAATATACTATATGTTTTAGATCTCAGGCTGGGCTAAACAGAGGGGTAAGAAAAGCACTGTAGGGCCCAAGTGCACAATTCTTCCAAAAAATGGTGCTTAAAAAAGTAAAAATATACAGCAAATGAAGGTATATCCGTGGAGGACGCCAAAGAAAGCTAGATGGACGTATCCCAACCAACGTGCCTCCTATTTGGACTATTGGGAGGCACATTGGGATACGGCAGACATAATCCCACCAAGCACAGCAGGGTCACGCAGGTGCACAAGACGATCGCTCCCACATGCAACATCCGTGACGGCTAGCTTCAAGAACCCCTTAATAATAGCGGGGTGAAACCGTGAGTTCAATATCCCAGATTTATTTTTCAGCAGCAAGTACAATCTATGATAAAAACCAAGTGCTATACAAATACATCGAATTGACTCCACACGCTATATAAGCTTGCGCTAATTTTCTATTACCAGTCGCCACTTTTATGGCACATATAGACTGTCATCATTTTTTCCGCATTTGGGCATTCACAACTATACTGCCAATTGTCCATCTAGCTTTCTTCGGCGTCCTCCATGGTTATACCTTCATTTGCTGTATATTTTTACTTTTTTAAACACAATTTTTGGGAAGAATTGTGCACTTGGGCCCTATAGTGCTTTTCTTACCCCTCTTTTTATCCCAGCCTGAGATCTAAAACATATAGTATATTTTGTACATTTATGTCATATGTGAATGATATTCTGTGTAAATCTGAAATATAATGTTTTAACAATATTTTAATATTAAATATGTTTAACACTGTACACACTTCTATCGTCAATTGAGTATAGATAGGTGCTCGGCTCTATACATTCCTTGCTTGACCATAAAAGGGTGATTACTTAAGGAGCCTTAAGCCCTTAGGAGTTGCCCAAAGTCAGCCCAATTTGTTGGGTCCACACCTACAATTACATTCTTATCAAATCATTGTATAGATGATATGAAGAGGAGCATTATGGGATGGACATGGCCATCATGCATGATCCAGCAAGCCATGTCTTGTATTGGATGTCAGGCATTGCATATGTGAGACGAATAATAGCCAAATAAAGTATCACTTGTTTTTAGAATGTCTCTTTTATTTTACAAGAAGACTTTCTCTTATTACAATCCAAGATGCTGTGTGATCTGTTGTGTTATCTGTTGCTCCATTCAAGCACTGCTCAAATGAAATGGTAAATGTAATTTATTTGGTGTTTTGGTTTACAGCTGGATTGACTGTGACTCGGGTGACCTTTATGTTAGATCATTTTGGTTGAGTTCGGTTCGAGTTTGAGCCAATAACAATCCCGGTTGGTTGTGTGAAATTGCCGAAAATATAATTGCTGCTTGTAAAGGAAAAGACAATGTTCACGTTCCAATAAGTTTTTTAAATTTTTTCCTGCATGCTAAACCACAAAGCATAATTTATAAATTAATTTACCTCCTCTGTCATCCCTTTCTCATGCACTGTAAGCCCTCTCCCCTATTGTTCCATCTGACCATGTAATTGTTCTATAATGTCTTATTCTCTTTGCATATGTACCCCATGTTCTGTAAAGCGCTGCAGAATGTGTTTGTGCTATATTGTTATTGTTATAACACATAGCAAAAAATAATTATAAAGTATCAGTAATAAACCGTATGATTCTCTATCTTTGGGTGACATTGACACAAGTAACAATTAATACAAGTGTTTCTATTGATCTATGCAAATAGATGAATACAAATAGCTTATTGAACACCTGTTATGATCTTGCAGGGCAAAAACATATGGATTGACAGCTGCTTTTGTAATGAGCTTAGGAAAAGTCCCATCCAGTTTGTATTTTGAAACTATGTCAAGATGGGCTAAAAGGAGATCAAAAGTTCTTCACTAAAAATAAAAGCGGTAGTGATATCAATGTACTGAAGGCAAAAAGTCTGAAGAATGATGTAACAAGCAAAGAGATATAAAGATACTAGTGGTAGCGGGAAGATCTTTGAGTCAGTTGCTGTTCCTTCGTAATCCCTGTGCCATCAATGTACTGTGTGGTAGAAGGCATCTTCTGTATCGCTTACATTTACAGAATACAACTGGCAGCAGGTGAGAAGAATATAAAATCAGATCTGCTCTGATATGCGGAGCTTTGTGTTTGGTTTACAATATTCTTCTTGCCTTTAGAAAAAAAATCACATGAATTGTTTAAAGTAGCACACACCGGCCAAAACCTTGCTCACCCACTGAGATTCTACCAAGACAAAGCTCTAATAAGGTTACACTGCTTGGGTAGTGCCCCCTGCTATAAAGTACCAACCTACTCATACAATAGGAGAGCTGCACTGCCGATCCACAAAAGTGTATTTCCTTTAACTCATTTGTAGGCTCATGCGTTCCGATTACAAAGCGTGCAGGTTTAGAAGAGTGCAGGTCTTATAAATATTTATAGCACACGATTCTAGCAACATTTTCAAATATGTGATTGATTATGCATCCTGAAAGTCTGCCATGGCATAAATATAAGGGCCAATATATTCCTAGGAAGCTTTCCACTACTGTGTGTTCTAAGCAGGATGCATGTTAAAAGGGAACCTGTCACCAGAGCCGGTTTTAGACAAAGTGAGGTCCTGAGCAAAACTAAAAGTGGGGCCCCAAAATAAAACTATTTTATGAACAGTCACATTCAGTAAGACGCTCCTTTAGCCCTGCACAATAATAACACTTTTTAGTTTACAAGCCGTAGTATGGTAAGACAATCTGTAATATGGTACTGTAGGAGAATTTTATAGGAGATAGTTAGATGGATGATAGAAGATAAATATGAAGGACGCTAGATTCATTCATATTTAGACAATAGATTTATAGATATAAAGTAAATAAATATGCCCACAAACGTCCACCTGCAGGGGACCCCTTTAGGACAGGGGGCCCTGGGAAATTGCTGTGTTTGCCGCTTCCCCTAACGCTGGCCCTGCTAGGGACCTCATTTTCACTAAAGACAGGTTGCAGAAGCCCATCACACCTGCAATACAAATCTGCCTTTCTGCCTTTTCTGTGCATTTGCATTACAATATAATTGTGTGTTTAACCTACCTGGCTTCCTGTAAAAATCCTCTGGTGAGTCCCAGGATGTGCATGGATGTGAATTGTCTGTGCTGATCAATCACTCCTCAGCTCTCAGTCCCCACCTTTCTGTGCCTTTCTGCATGTACAGCAACTCCCTCTTGCTCCTTCACTCACACAGGGACAGAGCTCATGGCTTGGTGAGCTGACATCAGTGGGGGAGGGAGGAGCTAAAAGTTGGGGGCTGTGAGCTGAGGAGTGAATGAGCAGCACAGACAAGTCACATGTTTTATCTTAAATGCATCCAAACCAAAGTAAACTCTGGAACTCACCACATGATTTTGTGGTAAGTTAAACACAATTATATAGTAATGCAGAAGACAGAAAGGCAGATTTGCAATGCAGGTTTAATGGGCTTCTGCAACCAGTCTTTTGTGAAAATAAGGTCTCTGGTAACATGATCCCTTAAAAAAATTAACATATACATGGAGATATAGAAGTTATACATTGAGATAATTTATGGTAGATTTCTAGACAAGCAGATATATTGTAGGGACACTTTTTATTATTCTAGTGCAATAGTCACTGTCTACAGAATTGGACAGCAAATTTCCAGCGCTCCCTGAAGGGCAAAGAAGACATGACCAGAATATGTTTACATGAGGACAATCCTATTGCTTACTGATACGGTTTATTGTCCTTTATCATTATCTCTGGGTATTAAAGGGGTTCTCTACTTTACTTTATATTAAGCCATGATGCCAATATGAGGGCACATGACTGCTGTGACCACTGGTCGTTTGCGGAATTGCTTGCCCTATATAGTACAAGCGGTCCCCTACATAAGAACACCCGACTTACAGACGACCGCTAGTTACAAACGGACCTCTGGATGTTGGTAATTTACTGTACTTTAGTCCTAGGTGACAAAAATCAGCTGTAAGAGTTACCAAAGGTGTCTGTAATTAAGTTTTATTGTTAATCCTGGTTCCTATGACAATCCAACATTTTTAAAATCCAATTGTCACAGAGACCAAAAACATTTTGGCTCGAGTTACCATGATAAACTATACAGTTCCGACTTACATACAAATTCAACTTAAGAACAAACCTACAGAACCTATCTTGTATGTAACCCAGGGACTGCCTGTACATGTACACAGGGACCGAGACAACAATTAGAGACTCAGCAAGGGATCCCCAAGGAAAAGGACATAAGAGTATGTGTTTCTTTTATATTTTATCATAAACCCTAAAAGATGGACATGGAAAAGAAGGATTGCTTATCTGTTCCTCAAAAATAATGGGGTCTGACAGTAGCTCAATTTCAACCATTGCAAGAAACGTAATACTTGGCCAAGGGACCCACCACAGAACCAGGTCATGTGGATTAGTCTTATATAAAACAACTGAAATTGTGCAGAATGCTGACAAAGGCATTCTTAAAAGCGGCATAGTATAGGCAATTCACCTCATCTCATGTTCTCTACCTTCCTGATAAAAGGAGTTTCATTTTATAACATTCTGCTGAATTTCATCTTGCTAGCACGCTGAAGTGTCAGATTACATCAGCATTCTATGGAGAGGGAAGGGGGAACAGTGAGTCACAGCAGGAGACCGCTGCCAAATACAGACCTTGGTGGACATTTATCATATGATGACACTTGTGTGGCAGCTTATGAAAAAGTTTCAACCCTCGCGAGCCGCTGGATGCATCATGATACGGCGGAAGGTCGGGTATGCTTCAAACAAAAGAAATCACTAGAGCTAAAGGGGTTGTCCTTTAAGTCTACAACCTGAAACCAGTTCTGTGGCTGTGGTCAGGAGAGCGCTGATGGCGGCGCAGCTGAACTGCAATTGAACAGACGAATACCGTATTCCAGCCATATATTTAATGAAAAAAAAAATGGATAACCTCTATAATTGTGCTAATTTTTTTATTTTTTTTTATAAATGTTGGCAATCCCTTGAATTGTGTCAATGTTTTAAAGAAATATGTGTTATTTTGGGCTTTTCAAAAGACATAAATTTAATAATGCTCATGAGGCCTAGATATTATTTTCTAACCTATTGAATATTACATTTTTGGAAATATCCTGATCACCCACCTCTATTCCATCTTTGTTTCCAATAGAGGGTTTTATTGAAAAAAGAAGCACATTAAGTGCAAATATGATGCACCACAATGCTTGTGCCAATAAATTTCCCAGTAGTACTTCTTATGAGCAGCTTAGTAACATGTCTATCACTTGTCAAAAGTCTAGCAAAAACATGTAGCGTGCAATATTTCTGTCTTCTTAAATTTACCATTTTTATATTATACAATAGGATAAAATATTAATACAATCCAATGTTTCTCAAAAATTTGCATTCAATCTTCTCTACTTTTCTATACATTTTTGACCACAGTTCCATTACACATCCATCATAAGTTAAAAAAACATGATATATAAAATAAAACATAACAGGAGAGCAATAGGAGCTGTGCCTATGGCTGGAGGAAAAAGAGGAAAGTAGAGACTTCAATCATCTCACACTTTCAGGTGTGCCTTGTGGCCACAGGGTGAATGTCCTGGATTCTTACAGACTGGCCGGGATTCCTGGTATCACAAATACAGTTTGAAACCTTGGGAATTAAGTCCTCAAAAAACACTAATTCTAATTGACAGCTTTTATTTTCATCTTCATCCTCAGGGATGGAAATAAATAAAAACCGTCATTTAACTGATCAACAGTTTAGTATCTATAATCTGGACCATGAGAACAAAGCATTTACAGAGGTGGACAAAACTGTTGCTACCTCTCGTTTAATGAAAAACCCCACTATGGTCACAGAAATAACTTGAATCTGATAAAAGTAAAATAAATTAAATTTCTATGAAAATGAACAAATAAAAGTCAGACATTGCTTTTCAGCCATGCTTCAACAGAATTAAAAAAAAATATAAAACACATGAAACAGACCTGGATAAAAAATGTGAGCACAGGGACATGTTAAATCAGCATCAGAGGTGTCCACAATCTTGTAATCAGTTAGTGCAGAAAAAAGAGAAAAATGCGGCACTCACCGGAGTAGTATTAGACACACTTCTTTATTGTAGCAGAGGTAACAGGACAGACTAAGGAACCGCCTTGCCAAAGCGACGGGCCATTCCACGCGTACACACACGGTTTCTTTCTCAAGGCTCCGGTGAGTGCCACATTTTTCTCCTTTTTCTGCCTCATTTGACTGTATATACTGGATGTGCACCCCGGGCTGGTTGGACTTCCCTAACGCCTAGTCTCCTGCTATTTGTCTGCCAAATGTGTTTGTTAATTATGGTGTGAGCAGTCCCGGCTACTGGTGTGAGCAGTGCCGGCCCACTGAACAGCCTTGCACCGCCCCCTCCATAAGTACCTGCTGGAGAGGGCGTAGTGGTCGCAATTACCAGCAAAGAGCCACTGTATAGTACAAGCAGTGATAAATCCCCCCATGTCTTCAGCCAGTAACTGTTTCTCCAGACGCTCCAATTCAAATACACACTTGTTAAACCACAATGTACATTATAAAGTTTGACTACCAGCTAATTGAGCATCTTATCTGGCACAACTGGCATGGGATAGTACAAGAACAGTAACTGATATGTTGACAATGAAAGTTCACCACCATTGTATCCTGCTAGTTGAGCCTTTGACCTCAGGGCTGCATTGAGCAGCAAATCCGAGAGAGTGATATGAGTTAAATCCTACTTGTTAAGGTCTCCTGTACTTTTTAGCTTCTGTAACTTGTGCTGCTGAATCAGATGTCTGTGCCTGCTTAAAAGCCAGCAACCTCTCCCCTTACAAACAGAAGCAGCCTTAAAAAGTGCTGAGTGGGCAGAGAAGAGTAGAATCCTGTAAGCGTGAGGAAAAGCCTATTTTCTAAACAGTTAATATCAAGTGAAGTTTCTTTTCGAGGATGCGACTTGCAACATACAGTTACAAATGTCTAGCTCCTGCAGTAGATATAGAAGCTGTAGTGCATCTGTGTAGTAGCCTCTGTGTAGGGGTAAGGCTGTGGGCTGAACACCAGCATGGAGAACAAAAAAGTAGAATGGATTCAAAAGTCAAAATGTGTCACCAGCATTCCCAAAAACAACTGTGTCTGTCTTTTGTGACCACCTTATGGCACACCTTCTAGGATCCTAGTTTTTTTTGTTTTGAGCTCCATTGAAGAAAATCCTTCCTTCTTTTATAATTATTCTAATGTGCCTGATAGAATCCTGGGGGTGTTACCAGAGCCCCTCCATGCTTCAGATTTACCCAATGCACTTCCCCCTCCTATTGTGTGTTCAAAACCTTCTCTGCTGCAATAAAACTACATCAGGCAGCAGGAGGTGGAAGTACTGGTAGAGCAGAGGCGTTGGTTGGGGGGGGGCTTGAAACAGTGTAACAGCTTGTGAATCTGCATCAGTGGACCATGCTAATTAGCATAATTTTAAAACTTGATTTTAGAAGGACGGAGGCATGGGATAACAAATATAAGACAATTACCACAGTCACGGTGTCTGGATTATGACAATGGGGCAGATTTATCAAGCTGTCTGAAAGTCAGAATATTTCTAGTTGCCCATGGCAACCAATCGCAGCTCTGCTTTCATTTTACCAGTGCTCCTGAATATTTTTAAAGGGGAGCTGTGACTGGTTGCCATGGGCAACTAGAAATATTCTGACTTTCAGAAAGCTTGATAAATCTGCCCCAATGTGTCTTTGATTTATCATGATGGATTTTTGATGATATATTTCCTTTTAAGAAGGAATGGGCATATTCACAAACATGTGATTGCAGCGTCCGTATGTGAAATACATAAAGATCAAATGTATAGAATAATTCTCCATACTTAAGGAGTGCATTAAAACCAGTATGGCCTCATACTAAGGCTGCATATGCTGCCCTACAAGCTAAGTGTACCGGGCTCTATGGTGCACAAGCCCAATAATGACAGTGATTTTTAGAATAGAAATTACATTCTGGAATATAAGAAATATATCTGCCAGGGGAAAGTGACTTACAGAAAGGAGTATCTGGAAAGCACTGTGGATGACCTCTAGGTACTGGAAGTCAATGATGCATCCTGTCACCGAGATAAACGAGTGATCTCCAAGGTCCCTGCTGGCTGGAGCAGGCACTACCCGCCGCACACAGCCAGGCCCATGTTCTCTCCACCATGAGCGATGAATGGAAATGTTGAATGTCATAAGGTCTGTTTCCTACAAGAAAAAGCACAGTGAATTAATGCATAGCCTACAGGATATATTGTTTTCTCTCCGTAGGGTGGCAGAATATCACATCAGCACTGAAAAGAACAAAAGGCAAAAAAACATTTCAAATATTGTTGGTTCCTAAGCTGTATATTTTACAGAACATTCATATAATCTATACAAAATATGAATATGTTACTTTTTTAAATCTCTGAATTAGAATTCTGCACTATTTGTTCTTCTGTCATATTATGGTATTACACAAAAACACGCATTAGGTTGGGTAATTGCAATGTATTGCACGGGAAACAGGGACCGGGAGAGGTAGTGAATGAACGGACATTGGTACCTGTTAAGGGTTGATAACAATTTCTATGAGTAATGTAACTCTTCTTTGTCACTGTGAGTGTTCTACTTACAATCATAACACATAGGATTATAAATGGCATTTGTCTTTCCTAATAAAGGAATCAACCAGGTCTCAAAACAACCACAAGTAAAACAAATATTTTGTTCTATTTACTTTATACATTATATTGATATATTATATATTCTTTATACTTTATATACACCATTTTAATCTATACAAAAGTTAAAGGGGTTGGCCACTTTTTAGTAATGTGTGTGTAAGTGTCGAGGCAGGATATTAGGTAATTTATTGATACTGTGTATACATCTATTAATAGTCCTGCAAAGTTTTCTGTAAATCTAAAGCAAAAAGCTCCTGCTTCAGAAATGTCTTTCCCCTCATCAGCCAGACATTCCTGTCCGAAAAATGCCGAAGATCAACCTTCCAGGACCTTATGATCATATTAATGAAGTCAGAATTATGGTCCTGCTAGGAAGATTGGTCATAAACAGAGATCACATGACCCTCCATCTGCAGCCATTTTATGGTCAGCAATGTCCGGCTGATGAGGCACAGGAGGCTTCACTTTACATATCAAGAAAGCAGAGCAGAACTATTAATAGATGTGTATTGGTAAATTGCCTAATATCCTGCCCCCACA
Organism: Engystomops pustulosus; assembly: GCF_040894005.1. NCBI lineage: Eukaryota > Metazoa > Chordata > Amphibia > Anura > Leptodactylidae > Engystomops > Engystomops pustulosus. Next base: position 45,044,860 of record NC_092415.1, read on the forward strand.
CTTGCACACACATTACAAAAACATGAGGTAAAGTGGCCAACCCCTTTAACACCAGGTGTTGTGCTGCACTTCCTGGTGGATGTATTGGGGGGAATTCATTAATGTGTGTCAGGCTTCGACAGTGCAGAGCTGGTCATCACTAGTCTTTTGCTGAACCAGATTCATCATTGTGAATATAATTTTTGGGGCACACAGACTAATTTCATGACCATGCCCACTTTCCACAAAACCACACCCCTTCCACGAGGCCATGCCCTTTTGTCATACAAAAAATGGTCTAAAAACCTTAATAAATGTGTAGGAAGGCATTTTTGGACTAGTTTTGCATAAATCTGTCAGGAGATATAAAGCATTCCCCCCATTTTCTTCCTTTTACACTCCCAAACACAACCCTCCACAGCCCCTTTGCATCTCCTTTAAAAATAAAATGTAAAATGAAGAACACAGGTGCATCCGTAGTTTGGGCCACACTCGTGTTGCATCACAATTGCATAAAGGGAAAATTTTAATTTTCTAGATAGTGACAGATCGATGGGAAATGGGAAGCAAGAAAGTAATGTCTGGAAACCCTACAATGCTATTTTTACTTGCAGGGGGTTCATGTTTTTGTAGATTCCTTTTGAATCTGAAAATACAAGATTGCAAGATTTTCCGAAAAACAGAAGTGAAATCAAACAGCGTAAAAACATAAAAGATATATTTTGTTTCCACAAGGAAACAAAGAACAATATATTAGATGAGTTCAATACAATCAGGTCAAAAACCTCGGATTTTCTTTCATTTAATAACAATGTGCTACAATGTGACAAAGCTAAAATGTGACCAAAAAAAATCTAATCTTCTGAATGGCTGCTGGCCAATATTCTTGTATACATCTCTCAGCTATTTCATGCCTTTCTCTCATTGTACAAGGCTTGCAGCATTACCCACCCTGTACTTGATACATGTGATCAGGAGGCTAAGGGGAGCCACATTGGCACATCTATCTAGAGAGAGCGTCAGACTCTCTCCAGTTATTCTTAAAATTTTTAATTTATCCCATCAAAGAAAAGCAAATTAATGATACATACCTAATCATACCTAATGATTCTGAGCATAAATGGGCTAGTGCCGGGGTCCAGAGCTGTTTGGGGGCGGGGGGGGGGGGAGTGGATTAAGTTTTTCACTTTATTCTTTGGGTTGTTGCCATAACAACAATACCAAATTTATACATGTGTAATTGTGCTGTAACACATTTAAAGAAATTAAAACCTTCCTGAAAAAAAATCAGGAACGGGAATCGGGGTCGCAACGGGAAATCACTATAAGCACAGGAATAACAACAGGAATTTCGTAGAGGCACGAGGCAGAAAGATCCCCGTCCTCCCACTGGAGGATTCTGGTAATTATGTAAATATATTTTCCTAGATGGTATAAGTTTTCTTATGCCATATTGGAAAATATATTTTCATATTTGGCACTATTTTGTAACTGGACATCCCAGGCCCAGGTTCCACTTGTTAAGGTCCTCATTTATTATACCTTGTAGTCAGGAGAAATATCTGGCCAAAAGTGACCTGTTGATAAAAGCCGGTTTAGAGAAGAACCTGTGTTCAGCTGATTCATACGCTGACAAGGGGCTTGTTTTCAGAATCATTGAAGTTTTAAGTTTCATGATCTTTCAGCCTTAACATTGTCGTTATTTTACATTGAGGCATAAAATTAAAGTGCTCACTTCTGGTACCTGACCTCTACCGTCCGACTTAACAGAACGGCATCACGAGTATTCTGACTGCTGATAAAAGCTTAGCCACAAATCAATACCTGCATACATCAAAATCAATCCGGTGCACGGACCAGAGCTTACCTCCCCTTTAACTTCTTGGAAACCTCAGTGCAGGACTGTAAGATGCCATCAAGAAATCTATTACCACATGAATTTATTATCATTTACAGGAATGTATCTCCAAGAAATCTGCTCAAAAGTTAATGGGAAATTGCTACAAACCATCTCATAAGTTAGAATGACAGGGAAGACTTACAATAAGTAATTCTGAAAGGTTATAACCTCTGCTAATCGTTCACACATAATGGAGAAATATCACAGTGTGAAATTCTGGTTCTAGACAACTTTCCAGCAGTTCAAAACACAGTGAAGCTTATTATAGAGCACAACATAAGTTGTGTTATTACAAATTTTCAGATTTTACGATACAATGGAAGGATATATAATTAATTGTAGCTGACCATTCATTTAAAGACCCCTTTACAAACCAGAATTGGTTCTAGACAGGGCTGGACGATGACTATTGACATCTACCATAGAATAAGATGTCACGGACACTCCCATCATCTTAAAGTAATAATCGCTTTGTATTTTGGTACAATATTAACTGGGTTTTCCTTTATAGGACAGGTCATAGGTTTCTGACTGCTGGGAGTCTGACCGCTGATTTCAGCAGCCTCTGGCTGAGCTTCTGTTCTGACCCCAATGCAGAGGACATACTTCTATCACCAGAGGCTTTGGAAATAGTTGATGAGCGGGCAGCTCTATCCACATTGAATCTCATTTGCCAACTGGATGCCCAAACACTCGATGTACAAGTCAGCTTGAAGCCTATGAACATCCTCCAAAGACCGTATTACACTACACAGCTTGGTGTCATCTGCAAAAATAGATATTTTTGTGCTAGTGCTAATAATTCCAACCTCTATATCATTACAAACAAGTAAAATACTAGTCTGCCGAGCACAGAACATCGGGGTACACCATGTATGACTAGTGACCATTCTAGTGACCATACTGAGTTGGAATCGTTGACTACAATTGTTTAAATAGGATCCTTCAGCCAGTTTTAAATCCAATTGCAAACAATTCCTGACAAACTAATAGATCTTATTTTGCCCATTAGGTGTCTATGATGCACAATGTCAAAAGCTGTTTGATGGTAGGAAGCAGGTGACAACATTGGAGACTTTTACTTGTGTGTGGCTAGACTTGTTACTCTGCCAATCTAGAGAATTTCTCTAAGTGAGACAAGTTTAACCATTATGGCAAACGATGTTGGGGGAATACTGGCTACAACTTCTTAAGATTCAGTTTTGATTTCAACCTGACTGTTCTATTGGTCACATTGGGGAGTACTTTAAAGGAAGTATATCATATACCCAAGTTATTTACAGCTCTCATCACCATATAATAGATGCCCTTGGGCATTTCCCAGAACTACTGTACCTTATTGCTTGCAGAGAGTCCTGGCAGAGCTAGTTTCTGCACACAGTGTGTAGTAGTTAGAGATGACCTGGGTGGGGGTCAGTAGGTTAGGGGTTCATATATGAACCCTCCTCCCCTAACCTACTGACCCCCAGCCCCAACCCTCCTCCCTTCCTTCCCCTAATACAAGTCAAGTTATGCCAAGAAGAACTTGAAGGACTTTTCCTAACCAACATCCCCATCCCAACCCTCCCCCCCTCCCCATTCAAATCTTATGGCGTATGGTTGTAATATATTCACACGATTTGTAAAGACTTATGTACGCTTAAGTCTCGAATCTGTAAACAATGCTGATCCATGTACATAACTTTTTAGAAAACAATAAAAAATAAATAAATAAATAAATAAAAAGAGATGGCCTGGGTGGCCCCATCAGAGCCAGAGGTAGACATGGCAAGAAGCCCCCCAGGTGGTCAATCAATGCCCCGTGTGCACAAACTACTTCATTTATATGTAAATCCAACACCAGGACTGTCTGCCAGAATAAAAGTTTGGGTGATGCATAAGTGAATAAATTACACAGTGATAACTTTTCTTTATCATACTAACTTGGATTTTCAGTTGGGTAACTAATCCGGTATATCTGAAATATCTCATCCTCTGCCCCTATTCAACTTATATATATAAGTCACATAATGTAATGTCTTTTATAAAGTTATAGAAAACTTTAACATTACAGTTAAACAGTTGAGTAAGCAGTTGCAACAAATACTAAATAGATTTTTTAATGAATTAAGTAACTTTATTCATTCCCGGTAACTATTGCTACATCCGTATCACATAAGAATCAACAGATTCAGATTGGTATCTTGTGTCTTTTTCTTTCTGATACACCTATTTTTAGCAGTAACCCAAATATCACATTATTCCGAGAACAATTGTTGCCTTTAGTCTTCATCACTCTCTGGCTATATGTCTAGTTTATTTGTCACTCCTGTCATTCTCGCCATGTACCTGCTGTGCTTGCATGGGAAATCAGCATGAGTTCTCCTAATAGTTACGTGTGCAAGTTATATTGTCATCAGTTACTGCAGACAATGACAAATCACTGATTTTGTCATGACATTTAAGGTTATACTGTTCTATTTTCCGGTTTGTTAACATGTTTCCATTGCATAAAGTTGGTTATTGTACATCTATATTACATGCAAGACAAAAGGCACCACTCCATCTTCAAAAATAAAATGTAAAGATTTATTCACCTGTATAGCAACATTTTGGCTGAGCAATGCAACCTTTCTCTATCTATCTACAGTATCTATCTATCTACAGTATCTATCTATCTATCTATCTATCTATCTATCTATCTATCTATCTATCTATCTATAGAATCTTTCTATCTTTAACATGATGGAACAACTCCAAACTCTTCAGCATTGAAATATCTTTGTCTTAATTGATCTTAGTTCAACTGTCTAGTTATTTAATCTTCGTCTACAGTTATTGGCAAACATGCTTTTAATATCTACTTTCTAATATGTCACATAGTTTGCATAATCAGCTTTCTGTCTTGTATCCACTGGCAGCTCAGAGATAAAGGAGCCTGATAAAGTGTCTAAGGATTTAGCTCTTTACAGATAACCCTAGATAAGTGACACTGTTTACAGAGCTGAATCATAAAAAAAATTATCTAGGTACAGAAAGAATTAATCTGTCTGAAGTGGTAGGAGCTGAGAAGGATTTCATATACATTGCTCATTGCAGGAGAAAGAATCAGAAAAAGGCACCGAGAGACTGTGGCTTTTCTCTATACTATATAAAGGTCACTGACATCAACAGTTGAAGGAAATTTTTCACCCATGGTGCAATGTATTGAAAATCAAACCTGAAAAAGCCTCTGTTATGGGGTTGGTACATTGCACTTGCACTATGTGTTGTGGACCATGGGAAAGTTAACAGCTGAAAGTAATTGGTAATGCTGGCCCTTTGACTACTGACTACAGAGGGGCCCTATGAACATTGAATACAAGGGGTCCTTTGACTATTGTCTGTAGAGTGTCTATTGGCTACAGAGGGGCACTATGACTGTGGCCATTTGAAGGCACTGTGACTGTGGGGCACTGACACTGTGTGTTACTGAATGAACTAAGGGCCCCTGTGACTCTGGACTACTGGGGGCACTGTGAGGGTGGGCAACTATGATTATAGGCTACTAAAGGTCAGTATGACTATGGGCTACTAGGAAGCATGGTGGCTATTGGGACACTGTTCAGGCTTTGTTACTATATTAACTATATTAACCAATATTAATTAGGTGAAGGAACATATGTAACAAGAACAGTGTAGCATGCAATGAAAAGAATGAAGCATTGACTGTTTTCAAGTATAAAATTGATTTAATCTTTATTGGGGCATTTAGAAATCGTTTAAAAAGGCAGTAAAAAACTGATGCATTTTGAGCTTTGAGAGCTCATAATCATAGTCACACAAAAATGCTCCAATAAAGATTTCAATTCTGGAGGATTTTTCTTTGCTCTAGGGGTGCAAAAGAACTGTAGTTTGTGATAAGAAGGTGAACGTGATGATGATGAGGAAGCTAAAATCTTTGTGTTGCTTCAGAGATGAGTTATGGCTGGAAGAAGCTGACATGGCACCCAGAAAGAATTATCTGAAAGAGAATTTCACCATTTAAAGAAGACATTAGTGAGTCATCAGATTTACAGTAAATGTTGGTGTTACCCATGAGTTCACAATTCTGCACCATCTCTTGTGTACTGTGACTACCTCTTATCTTCTCCTAGGTGGGGGAGCTACATAGATACAGTCTTATACTATGTGAGATTTATCTTCCAATGTTAGACACTGTGATAAATCTGGTGCAGTGTGAGACTAGGTCTCACTCTTCTTTGCTTTTTGCCCCTGTATCTATGTAGTAATCTTGGTTTGTTACTGTATATATGCGGTAAGATTGATTCTGATCCCATATCTATGTGGTAATCTTGTTTTGGTCCTCTATCTATGTAGGAAACTGATTGGTTCTGGTAATTTATCTATGTATTTATCTCAGTTTCGTTGCTATATAAATGGTACTGGTACTGTAATAAGAACACTGCCTGGGATAGTAACGTTTAAAATATTATCTTTATTAAATACTAATTAAAAGTGCATAGGATTTAGAGTAATAACATATGATCCCTCCTAGGAATCCTGTGGCCCCAATTGTATCGGGGAACAGTAATTAATGAAAGCAGGAAGCAGGATAAAAGGCAGCGCTGACTAATTTTTCATCACCTGTGCCTAGGTATAGCAAAGTGTTTCTGCGTCCTTAGTTACTGTGAGATGCTACATTAGAGGTGCTAGCAGTTTTATAATGGAAGTATGACCCAGCTGTGGATCACATCGGCAGTATCCCACCCCCTACTGCATTATAACAGACTGTAACCTCTCATCTGGATGCCTGGGGTTTTAAACACTAAGATGCCACCCTTTTCCAAGGTATTCCCAAGTAATGTTTAATTATATTGTTTCTATGTATAAAGTTTTGTTATATTACTTTTTTATGCACTAGATGTCAGATAATTCAAAAAAGACCCCCTGGGGACTTCATATCTCCTCTACAGCCCCGGGCAAATGATAGTCTATACCTTATCTATGCAATGTGGTGTAGTAGAATAAGATGAGAAACTAATGTGCAGGGTGGTTGCACACAATTTGCCAATGAGGGGCCACAAAAATTTTCTCTGTTTTCAAGTATAGTATATGGACCATTAAAAGGTAGAGCTGAAAATCCAACTTGTCCTACAAAAATCAAGCCCCAAGGAGTGAAAAGATAGCAGTGTAATACAAAAGTAAATTAGCTAAGTCCAAGTCTAAGTTAATAGAGCTGTAGAGGGGTAATAATTTGCCAGAGATTTGTCGGTATTACAAATCTATTAACAGATAATACAATAGATACTAATGTGACACTGGTAAAGCATTTTGTAATTATAGCACACATTAGCTATACTCATTTCTTTTTATCTCTATGAAATCCTAGAAATGTTTGATTTGCATTGGCACAGAGTGAAATAAATGGTTAATATAACAAGGACATGGAATAGATAATGCTTTGGGTTGATGCCAAGTTGGACAGCCCTCATTTGTGAGAGAGGCCAAATTAACTATCCCAATAGATGGAGATTGGAAGTTATGCGGTCCTTTGGGATATAATTAAAAATATAACAAAACAGGTCTTGCCAAATGCTGGGCAATGCAAAAAGGCAAAATGTATAGTTTTTTCCAGAGCAATGTCAGCAGTGACATCATTATTGGGACTTGCAGAAGTCAATGTTTGCCTTGAATACTTTGAAATCAATGATACATGATACATCATAATACATGGAACGCTAGAGAGGTGAAAATCAATAAGTTAGGTTAAACACGGGGTCATCTGTCTTCTTGGAAAGAGCCAAGGTAATAGAGGATCATTAGAAGCAGCAAGTACTATATTCTTTAGGCATATTGCAATATGATGTAAATTGAATTCTGGAAATTCTATGGATTATTATTTCAGACTTAGGGTCCATGAAGAGAAAGAAGATGGGATTTGGTTGGAATAAAACCAAACTGCCCAAGAGTAAGAATGTGCTTAGTTGCCCAAGGCAACCATTTACAGCTCCCCTTAAAAATATTTGTGAGCAGTGCTAAAATGAAAGGTGAGCTGTAATTGGTTGCCATGGGCAATTAAGCACATTCTTACTCCTAGGCAGCTTGAAAAATATGCTCCAGTGTTCTTAGATCTAATGGACAAATTCATCATGCCTTCTCCGACAGTTTTCTGGCGGAGAAGGCACATTAACCTCCCGTTACATGCAAGTATCCCTGCTTTTCTAACCCCCACGCCACTTTGGGCGTGTCAGGGGACGAGGGACGGGCAGAGGCATGAACGACCCAGCTCACTGTATTTACTATAGTCTGCGCTGGAAACTATAGTAGACTATAGTAAAAATCCCCAGCAGCATGCGGCCAGAAATTGTGACTCGTTCGACTCCCATGCCACAGTCGTGCAGGTCAACACGACTAAGCGCGGCCTAGCCGGGATGGGAGCAGGGGCGTAGAGAGGTGAGTGAAGGCTGGGATGGGCACCGCCATGGATAGGGGCACGGAAGTAACAGGCCAGCCGGTTTGAAGTGTGAGGGCTTGTTGAGTCCAAAAAAGCAGAAACTTGAAATGGAGCCCGGGAGCTGGAGCGGAGGAGCACAGGAATAATCAAGCATGGAGGAGCTTGATTCACACCTAGGGCCGCCTCTCCCAATAACCCTATGTGCTGGCGTTTCCCGGGTGCTGGGGACAGACCCCAATAAAAGCTTTGGACTGCCACAGAACAGGCATAGATTCTCCTGACATCGTCTGGTGTGTTTCTGGGAAGAGAGTCTGGCTCTGTCTACCTGCATAGGCTCCTCTGCAGACAGTACAGCCGGAGGCTGGAGCAGCCTTTGGCGAGGTAAACGTAAAGGACGGACTTGGGGATGCTTGTGACATAACTTTTCAGCACGCTCCATGAACCGCGCGTCGATCTGGGTGGCTAAGGTGATGAGCCCACCCAGGGTAGACAGAAGGAATATAGGGAACACAGGGAACCTGGCGGGGATAGATGGGAGCCACCGGTTTAAATACAAACCCGCAGGTGGCCAGCGCCAATCAGCGGCGCTCTGGCCCTTTAAATCTTCAAGAGCTGGCATGCGTGCCCTAGCCGGGACGGGAGCAAGGAGAGGTGAGTGAGGGTGGGACGGGCAGCGCCATGGAGATGGGCACGGGTGTGCCTGCAATCTGAGACATGGATCGCAGGGACACCCGTGACAGCTATGCTGATTTTAAAAATACCTTTGTCAGCCTTCTGCATCATTTCAGTAGTCTAAGTTTAATTCACATTTAATTCTTTAATTCATTCAGGTTTAATTCCCACAATTCACAAGAGCTCAATACTTGGCAGCAGCATATGGTAAGTCCTGAGGAGGGTAAGCTGCTCCCTGTGTTTGGCTGTGTCAGTCTTCTGTCCTCCACACTCATAGGATGGTGGGGAGTAGAGAGAAAATGCATGAAGAGACACAGGCTGCTGCTGCCCCTCCTCCTCGCCAGGACTCACCACAAGCTGCTGGCAGGGAGCCAGGTAATATAAAATAAACTATTATAAACTACTGAAATGATTCAGAATGCTGACACAGCCATTTTGAAAAATCAACACAGCATGGGCTATTGGAACCTGTCACCGGCTAAACATCACATTCCTGGTGACATGTTTGCTTTAAATCAAGTTCACCTTATAATATAGCTGATTAATCCTTTGATAGTATTAAACTAATGAGCTTGTATCACTAATAGTATGTCTGATGACTAGCTCTAGATCATTACCACCATCAATTACCATACTACAAGTCCAATCAGGGGTGACAATGTGCCAAGAAATTCCACATCACCCCCTTCCTTTTGTAGCGTAATGTCCAGCTGAGCTTTGTTAATTAAAAATACTCTAAATGAATATAGTTTTTTTAACACACCATGAATATTTTAATGTTTCATTAAAAATGGTAAAATCCAATCTCTCAGGATTAGATACAGTGGATGACCACATTTACATCACTGGGCATCTCACATCATGCCAGGGGAATATGGGCACATCGCCATCATGTGTACTAGAAGAACATAGAACTGATCATTTATATTGTAGTTGGAATGTGATATACAGTACAATAACTCTCTGTCTCTTGGACAATCCTGCTCCTTTCTTCTTTCGTGAGTTCTTTTCTACTTTTTAAATCGCGTCTTAATACCGTACAAAGTCTTCTTGCAGACAGCGCATAATAGCAGTTATGTAACATTATGCATAAAGCATTTGCATTACTTTCATGTACAAAAGTGTTTCAGATATATGACAGCACATTGGCATCTTAAGTAGTCCCACTGGTGACATATTCAGCTTACATTGTGAGATTTTAAGAGTTTTATGTAAATAAAGCTTAAAGGGGCTACTAGGTTGGGAAGAAAATGGCTCAAATTGGGCTAAAGATATATGAAGTCCTACAGAGATACACATGGTTGGTATGGACCCTCATTATTATCATTAGTAGGAGCAGTAGTGAATTTTAGTACAGGCGGTTTGTGCGGTACTCCGGGAACCAAGCCTTCTAGGGGGGCCCATGGCCACCCAAACCACCCACCAGTAGGACCTACTGAGACGGACCATCACCCATGAAATCCTTGTACACATATTTCTGCTCTCAATATGGCCATAATAGCCATTTCAGGACTTTTGAAGGTCCTCCAAAGATCCTAAAACTGCAGTTTGAAAGCAGTCAGTAGGGACGGAATGTCATTCCCCATGAAACTTCTAGCACCAGATGTAGAAAGTGAATTCCAGACTTTTAGGGTCTATAATATTCCTACAACCCAGGGCCCATGGCAGTCTTAATCCTGAGTAGGAGTACTAGTTATCGGACCCCCACTGACACCCTACTGTGATAAAGGGTAAGATGCTTTTGTGAAGTAACGGATGAATATGTTGTATTCATTATGGGAAATCCTTAAAAAACACACACATACTGACAAAAGAAATGCACAAAAGAGCACCTAAAAAGGTTCTCAGAGTAGAATATAACTGTATTGTAATTGAGTGTGAATGTAATGGTGATTAAAGTGTTTTCTTAGGGAAAATCTTACAATTAAAAGGGGATGTGCTGTATTCCTGTTAAAGAGTTGACATCACTTCCCTGTCCTGTCCTACAACATAACTGCACAGGCAGGATGTATACATTATGTCACCATTCATCGTATAATACTGTATGCACATGAAATCTATGAAGTATTAGGTTTGTACAGATTTTCAGTCTCTGGAAGAGCATTGAATGTTTCATCCACTGAAGGCCTGGATCATGATCAGATATTTCTGGGTCCCAGTACATACAGAAATTAGATTGGAAGCTGCACCGCGATGGGAATTAATATGAATAATAAAGTACTGTATATACTGGCGTATAAGACTACTTTTTAACCCCTTAAAATAATGGCTACAGTGGGGGGTCGTCTTATACGCCGGATATACGGGGGCCGCACTGTGTGAGGTGTTTTTTTTCCCCGTCAGCGCGCAGAGAGCCGCTTCCTGGGACCGCCGCGCATGCGCGGCAGTCCGCCTCTCACAGTCATTAGAAGAGGCTTAGTACGCGCTGACGGGGCGGCGCGCTGTATGCTAATGCAGCCGCCCTGTCACAGCGGTCGGCGTCACAGAGCTGGGGGTCACAGGCGGCACTTACAGAAGTATGTCGGATCTTCATTAATATCGCAGCTTACAGTTATGATCACCAGGCACTTGCTCTCTTGTTTGTTTTGCAAAGTTTTAAGCAGACTTTTTTTCATTTGGTAGAGGGGTAGTCTTATACAGTGAGTATATACCAAATTCTATATTTTTAGGGCAGAAGTTGGGGGTCGTCTTATACGCCCAGTCGTCTTATACGCCGGCATATACGGTAAGTGGAGAAAAAGAAAAAATTGGAAACATATTCAGCTCTGAAAATGAATTTTACTGCACGATGTGAGGTGTGTTTTTCTATTCAATCTCATTAAACATGTTAACTAGTAACCCCAAGAGGTAGAAGATGATGCTTCATTCACCGTCTATGAAACTGCCAAAAGTATTAGAGTGCTATGCTCAGGAATCTATGACAGTCACAGACACGGTCACATTTAAATGCCTGCAGGGAGATTACCTGATCCATCGGGGGGACTCCCATTGTCCCTATAAAAAAATGCCTGTAAGGTTCTGCCATGGACAGGACCTTACAGGCAGTGAGTCAGCGAATGCATCAGTATATTACCCATAGTAAAAAAAGAAAAAGTTTTTAAATAAAAAATCAACCAATAAATTAATAAGAAAAGCCCCCATACCCACATTACATATAATACATACATATACAATTTTAAAAAGTTAAGGTATTCTGTTGCCGATAATGACCCTTTCAATAACAAAATAATTATTAAACAGCATTTTCAGCAACATAACAATCTAATCCTGCAAAAAATCAGCCTGGAAATATTTTATAGCTCACAAAAAAATGCTACATTGTATGGGACAAAACTGGCTAATGCACGGCCCTCTTTCCCTTCTGTGCCTTGCTGTGCGCCGTTACAACAAGTAATGTCCACATGTGGGGTGTCTCCACACTCGGGGGATATTGCATAAGAAATTTTAAGACGAAATTTGTGAATGTGTAAATTTTAGGGCTAAATGAACATGTTACTGCCAAAATCAAACCATTCTAAATTTTGCCGCCATTTTATTTTAATTACTATGAAGATCTGAAAAGGTTAACCATCTTACTAAAAGCTGTTTCTAATAGCTTGAGGGGGGTTCAGATTTGAAAATGTATAGGGGGTTTCTAATATTATATATTTGAAATCTCATTAAAAACAATAACGATCCCCAAAAAAGTCAATTCGGAAATCTTCTTGAAAAATACGTAAAAGCAAGGTTTGATTTGTAAGCCACGTGACATTATAATAAATTTTTCATAAATTTCAAAAATTAAAAAAGACATATGAGCGTTTAATCCTCGGTGTGCCCCAGTGGTGTGCTCTCTCCTCGTTCCTGATTTCTAAGGCGCGCAACTAATTGGTGCTGGCCCTTTTCAGGAAATGGATAAAGCCCGATGTCTCCAACCATCATTCCCTGCCGGATCTTCGTGCTATATGCCGTCAAGAAAGCTTTGTCCTATGCCAAGTGTTTCTGATTGGCTTCCCTGTTCCGTTTATGCTCCTCCGCTGCCTGCCCTAACCTCCTGCTCCATCCCAGACCCTTACCGGTTGCTGCCTGCCTTGACCATCTACCTGTCCCCGACCACAAGATTGCCTGCCGAATTTGTACCACTATCGTGGCTGCCACCGCATACAAGTCGCACCTGTGGAGCAACCTGGTGGGACCATGCCACAGCAGACAAACCCGCTTTGCGGCGGGCTCTGGTGAAAACTGGGTTCCACTTAGACTCCAGTCCCAGGTGTCGGCTTGTGTCATTGTCCACGGTGGTCCATGGGGTTCACTGCCCCAGAAGCCTGAACAGCGTTATTATTTACTAACTATTTTGGATGGATCTGTCTGAAAACGAAATAATTTTGAATTTTGAAAATGATCCAAAATCTACCAATAACGTGAAGCACAACATGTGATGAATAGACAATCTGAAAATCACTTTGGTAAGTTAAAGGGTAAATGCCACATCATTGAAAAAAATCTAGACATACATTTCCTGTCCCACAGCATTATTTCTTTTTTAAAACTTTTAATTTCCTACCTGTTCGGCCCCATGGCAACCTCCTCTCTGGGCTCCTAAGAAAAATTTTCCTTTTCAAAATGCAGGGGTGGGGAAATTAAAAGTGACACCTGTCAGGACACAGAGCAGCATGTAAGCTGCCCTTAGTACCCATGATGCTGCGAGTGCACTCAGGAGCATTCCCTCACAGCACACAAATCATCAGACATTTAGAAGTTGTTTATCCCCCTGAAATTACTCACATTGCGGGCTAGTTTGTGGCTCTGCACTGCAGTGTGCACTGAGGAAATGTGTGCACACCGGATCTGGGGGCATTCACGCTGTTGCAGGGGGCGTGGCTAGGCACTGGATCTATATACAGAGAACTAGCACTGCAAATCTAAGAGAAGAAGCAGGCTATACTGAGTGGACAGATTTGATAGTGTTTATAAGGGAAACTATTACCAGAAGGTAGAATAAAACATTGGAGTTTTCATACACTGTACTCGACCTATAGCATAGCCAGAAAAATCAATATGGCACCAACCTATTGAAGTGTTCAAAAGTTATACCATATAAAGCAACGCATGTCAGATAAAAAAAAATGTAGCTGAGTAAAAGCTATATATTGGCTGCATCCTACAGGGGTTAAACTAATACAGCACTTTACTAGAAACATGGTATAAGGAGTCCTCAGTAATACCGGTAATAATTGAGCTGTCAATACCGCAGAATGGCACAGAAATCAAGATTGTTTATGGACTTTTTTTGATCTCTGTCAAATTTATTTAAAGTTGCATTTCTGTCTTTCAAGCTCAGGGTACAGCGGCATAGGAAAGTACACTCAGCCCCTTGTTATGCAAATAAAACTAGAAAATATGAATAAAAAACGGCTTGACAAGACGGAAACAGTAAAAAGAGAAACATATCAAAGTTGCTTTAAAAAGGCTTTCACACCCTAGGGAAATTACATTTGCAAATGTATTCTTGGTGCTTTGGAAACAGAGACAATTTTCATTGTATGTTGGAAGAAAATCCAGTAAGGTATTGAGATGCTAATTGGGTTTCAAAAGTAGATATTATTGGAAATCAAAGTAGCAGTGAACCCGTAACTTGGTCCAAAGACCTGATGAAGAAGTCAAGTAATGAGAAGATGAGCTGATATCCTCTGACATGTTTCCCTCCATGTATTCCTTGTCTTATTGTAATCAGTTTTGACAAACACATGATCGTATGTAAAATACTGAATCCACAACAGGTATCATCTTACTCCTTAATTCACATTAAAAGATATATGGGTTTTAGGTATAAAAGGTTTTACTCAGTTATTGACCCTTTCTAGATACTGTACGAGCTTCAAAATTTGACTACTATCTGTGTCAGTACCAGAACATGTGGTTTAATACCAATTCTTTCTTATTATGTAGAAGTTGCTCCCAAAGGAGACCAGTCATTTATACACCCCTATAAATAACACCCTGTAACTCAGGTTATGAAAAACAAGTGCCGGACAGTCAGATGCCAGACAGGAGATTGGTAACTTAAAGGAAACCTACCACTACGGATCTACCTATTAAGGTAGATCTGGTGGTAGGCACATCTTATGTATCTAAGGATAGCCATTTTTAGGGCTAATCCTTTACTCAATTATATATTTTATTATCTTTAATCAGGGTAATATGCACATTTTCTATAGAGGCTACTGAGGCATGGAGTAGCCGGAGCTGATGCTACACGGCGCGGTTACTCCACGCCCCTGTAGCCTCTTTGATCCTCCTACCAGATAGCTTCAGCGTGCAGCTAGAAGGAGCTGCGCGCACTTGTCCGCGAATGCGCAGGCTCAGCTCTGAAGCTTAAAGTGTAACCGTCATTTCAAAAATCTTTTGATATGTTGTAGGGCAGGTAATTTTAAGCCCTTTTGCAATTGGATTAGTTGCTCGATTCTTGCTCCTTTCTCTTGTATTCTGCAGACTTCCCCTAGATGTCAGCAATCTCACATATGTCTGTTGCTAAGCTCATCCTGTCTTCATAAAGAAGCGGAGACTACATAGAAAGAGACACGCCCCCATCTCTCTCCCTCCAATCAGCTGATTACCTCATGTCTCACTGCCCCAGCACTCAGTCATGTGCAGGGAGAAGCCCTCACTAATGTAATAACCAAGCACCTACACTTATCTCTCCTCAGCTTTCCCTACACTTGTGTATGCACACATAATCCACACAGACAGAAACGGCTACTTTATCTTTTTCCTGTGCTTGATATGGGGACACGCGTGTGGGGTCACCATACTGTGGATGGATGCCTTAGGCAGGATGTATATCCCCAAAAGGGCATTATGGTGAGTTAACATCACTTTGTTTAAAACTAGGCCTATGTAAGTCCGTCAGTAAAATTTGGTAGGAAATAACCAGTAATATGTTAATATGTTAATTATTGGCCTCATTGGTGACATTGTGTGGGCAGCATGCACCCATTACAGGCTTTGCGGCTGTATCCTCTATTAAGCCTCTATGTCACCTGCATACCTACAGAGGTGTTGTGCTGGACCGAGTGTAAGAACAAAGTCTACCTGAGGCTGTATTAAAAAAAATGATCATGGTAATATTTGTAATATTGCTGGTACATATTGGTGGGATGTATCACACGCTGCCACATCGCGCACCCAGTATGATGTTTCCCCGCCTGCATGTGCTGGATCTATCAGGGGGCTTGGGGCAGCCTGGCATAGTGCTATATTGGCTGGAATTGTATCTATTTTAGGGTTTGTACACCAGTTTTCTGCTATACAAGCTCTGATAAATCCTGTCATTGAATAGCATTAGACAAAATAATCATGATAGACGGAAGTGTCAAACCCAATACCTTCAATTTGGTAACGACAGCAGAAAGACAAATGTAAAGAGCGTTTCCAGTTCTTGTGGATTATGTAAACTATTATATAGTCTGGGCCATATCCAGGAAATATGATCTGGTTTAGGTTGTGTAGGTGTCCACCCCAGCAGACAGTGGTGCATTTAGTATTTCATCAGTGCAATTTCCCCATATTTCTAACCCCAATATTAAGACATAATGGTGTTCAGGATGATGTCATATTAAGCATTTTACCACTCACAGTGCCATGTGATGAATATGTCCCACGTTGCTTAGGAAAACTAAGAGTCTTGTGTATCCCATGAACCATGGACTTCTACAGGTACACAGACATCTAAATATAATTTTTTTCCAAGGCAGTATAGACTCAATATAGACTAGTATAGTGAAAGAGACAAAATATTAGGCTCTGTCACATGATAACCCTTGACTGTACCAAAGACAAATCTATAAACCTTGTTATCCATATGTACGATATATGTAAAAAAGTAATTTGCATCCTATTCCCTAGCACTTGGTATCAAACAATGAAATTTACTGCTTTCTGCACAAAAATGCATGTATCCACATGTTGCATGTATCCAATGTTGTCCAATCGAGAAAAGACCATTTATTTATTTACATGCAAAAAATCATAATGTACATAATGTTTTTTGGATTCATTTTAAAATGTACAACTTTTATAACTCATCCACTTACACATCTCTGCTAGCTTTAAGCAAATTAAAATAACGTCTTCTTTTCATCCAAAAACAGAAAAATCAATAGAGATCTAGCCAGCAGGAATTTGCGAAAACTATATCCAGAGTACAGGCAATCCTCTGTGTGCTAAAGGGAGCACCGCTCCGCCTCTCCTCTGATAGAGCGTCTTTGTAATCTGATACCTCAGAGGTTGATAGCAAGAAGGAGTTCAGCAGAGATTTCAGATTTAATAGAAGATGAGTAAAGACAAGGAAAAGATAAGAATCAAAGTCAGTGGGCTGTGGAAAATATTATTTTTTGTGTTGTAGGGATCAGCAGACCCTATTGGTCAAGTTCAGGTTGTTACTGAACTTTGCTGGTTTTGGGTCCCCTGGATCCGACCTTAAACTTCTTTAGAAGTCTGGCTCTGAGTTTGGTTCCAGTTTAAACCCTCACATGCCGGTAATGCTCACTATCTGTTCTGTCAATGAGTGTTGGTGTTAACTGTTTAAATGCTGTTGGCAAAGTCATTGGCAGCATTAAATCAATGTAATTGAGGAGTGCCGGCAGCCTGAAAACAATTAACATCCATGATAGATGTTGTCACCAATTGCAGGTGTTTCTGGGGACATAGTCCTAGTTCAGGTCTGAGTTACCGAAACCCAGGCCTGAACAGGATTTTTAAATTTGGGTCCGGTTGAACTTAAGTTGGTTCGCTAATACCTATTGACTTGTACTAGCGTAAGCTAGTAAGCTGCTCTCCGGAAGGGATGGTAAGGAGTGGTGCACCCCAAAGGCAAATAAGTCCAGAGAGTCAGGGTCAGAGTCAGTAAAAGGTTTCCTTCTTTACTGAAAAATTTCAGGTACAAAGCAATACAAGCAAATCACAGGGCTGACTTCTCCGATCTCCTCCCTGGCAGAAGAAGGGTTAATGCTGAGGAAAGGCCTTGGCTAGCTGTCCCTCTCTCAGAAGGCTGGTACATTGGCCACAGGCTAGAAGTCCGGGGTCTATGGCAGAGTATCCCTGTCTCTGCTTCTTCTTCAAGCTCTGTTCCCTAACTGCAGACACTAAGACTAGGATTATTTTCCTTTCTAGCAGGGGAGGAGTGGTTACATTTTGCAAACACAAAACAAAGTGTTTTTCCATAGACTTACATTGAGTCCCCATATTATTCTAGGGTTCTAAAGTGTAAACAATTTTCCAGACAACATCTGTCATTCTAAAGGTCGAGCTGTCTGCTGTCTGGTAAACAAGTCTGTTTTTCTTCTGTATACTTACTATAGCTGTAGAAAATTACTGACTTCTCTGACAGATAGAGATACAAAGTCAGAAATGTCTCTTATATACATTCTGTTTATTATTACTGTAACAAAACACTATAGATGCAGAATGACAAAACCATTGATGTAAAATAAAGTAAGAAGCTGAGTTTGCATAGGGGATATATTCAAAAGTCCAAAGTTCAATTTCTGAACTTCACTGTTTTTCCTTCTAAAATGAATGAATAATCGAAAGTAGGCATTACACAACATTGACAACGCCCCAACCTGTTAAAACCAGGATGCAAGTATTTAACCCTTTCAAGCTCTCGGTGAAAAGGTGCTCACGCCCTCTTCATATAGAGTTGGAGTTTCCTGCATAATGCATCAAACACCCACCAACAATACCCGTGGTCGGTGGCACCAGCAGAATTTTAAAAATGGTGGTGTGTGGGCGCTGCCATCTTTGTTCTGATGGTAGATCCCCCTGATGTTATCGGGGGGATGGTGATTGGTTGCCATAACAGGCTCTATGGTTTCTGCAGTTCCATAGAAATGAGCGAGTAGAATGAATGTTATGTAATATTGCCATATACTGAAATACAGTAGTATTGCAGTATATGGTAGGAACCATCAGACTATCTAGGGTTAATGTACCCTAGAGGGTCTGAAAAATGTTAAAAAATAATTAAGTTAAAAAAAGTTTAAAAAAGAAAAGCAAATGTAAAAAACCTAAAAATTCACCCCCTAGAAATTCACTTCCCTAGAACTGACATAAAACATAATAAACAGTAGAAATCACAAACACGGTTTTTTACCGTATATACTCAAGTATAAGCTGAGTTTTCAGCACAAAAATGTGCTGAAAAACCTCACCTGGGCTTATACTCGAGTTAAGAGAAAAAACAGTGTACTCACCTTCCAACACCCTCCCCCCGGCAGGTCCTGCTTTGTTATCGGCTCTGTGTCCCCGCCCTTATGTCGCATCGTGACATCAGCAGCTAGCGTCATGGTGCATGTGACAGACGGCACGGGGACACGGAGCCGATGCCGGAGCAGGACCTGCCAGGGGGCGTCGGAGGGTGAGTACGCTGTTTGTTTTTTTATTACAGGCATTATATTGGGGGCAGGGGCTGCAGGCTATATACTAGGGGGCTGACAAGCTATATACTACAGGTTGGCGGCAGGCTATATACTACAGGTTGGTGGCAGGCTATATACTATAGGGGGCTGTCAGGCTATATACTACAGGGGGCTGTCAGGCTATATACTACAGGGGGCTGTCAGGCTATGTACTACTGGGGGCTGGCAAGCTATATACTACAAGGAGCTGGCAGGCTATACACTACAGGGGCTGGCAGGCTATACAATACAGGAGGATTGCTGTCTATATACTGTGGAGTCTGTGACCAATGCATTTCCCATCCTCGGCTTAAACTCGAGTCAATAGGTTTTTCCAGTTTTTTGTGTTAAAATGAGGGGTCTTGGCTTATACTCCGTCGGCTTATACTCGAGTATATACAGTAAATGTATTCAAACACAATAAAATTCATATAAATTTGGTATCACTGTGATAGTACCGAACCAAAAAATAAAGTAGAAGTGTTATTTGGAGTGCGCAGTGAAAGCCATAAAAACTAAGCCCACAAGATTTAATTTGGATTTTTTTTCCAGCTTCCCAGTACACGGCATGGAATAATAAATAACGTCACTGAGAAGTAAAATATGCAGAAAATAAGCCCCGTACACAGAAAAAGTTTGGGATTTTTGAAGGTGGAGAGAAAAAAATGAGTGAAAAAAAACCTGTGTCAGGAGAGGCAAGAAAGCCTTTTTATTATATTCAAAATACAGGCGGTCCCCTACTTAAGAACACTCGACTTACATACAACCCATAGTTACAAACGGACCTCTGGATATTGGTAATTTATTGTACTTTAGTCCTAAGCTACAATGATCAGCTGTAACAGTTATCACCGGTGTCTGTAATGAAGCTTTAGTGTTAATCCTGGTACTGATGACAACCCAACATTTTTAAAATTCAATTGTCACAGAGACCAAAAAAGTTCTGGCTGGGATTACAATGATAAAATATACAGTTCCGACTTACATACAAACTCAACTTAAGAACAAACCTACAGACCCTATCTTGTATGTAACCCGGGGACTGCCTGTACCACATTTACTATAAATTCCTAAAAGGTGCTAACAATTTTTGATACAAGAACAGGTAAAAATATACAACTGAGCTCCATGGAAGGTGGAAGAGGTCAGGTTGTCTTTGTAAGTTTTTAAGTTTGAGCTCAATACCTTAAAAACTTCCTTTATGCGCCTCTCTTTTTGACACATGGAATTGCAGAAGTGAATTCTTTTTCTATCATTGTTGCTTTTTATTATGTCAGTGTATCTTAAAACCTTAGAATATTCACTCTCCAAAGTAGTTTGCTGTGGAAAGAATGTAGCGCGGCCATTGCTCATCTCCCTATGACAGCTAATGATGAAATACGGTATGAACACAATATATTTATAGCAGGACTGAGAAAAGCTGCACCGATAAAGCACTGGGGCTATTGTAATACGGCAGCGGAGGGGGATCCTGTTACCTATATCATTGTAGTTCAATAACTCATTTAAATAAGTTAATTAAATCACTCCAAAATTCTTCCGATATTTTTTTTCAAGATGACAGATGCTTCAACAAAATTCATATTAATTTTCTGTCACATTTTTAATTACTTTACTGAATGTATACTTTATAGGCTTTACCCATTTTAATTATACAGGATGAACCTATCATAGTTATTTGCTGTAGAGATTTATTACAGATGAATCGCACCTCTGGGAACATTAAGGCCTGATGCATTTGATGCTGGAGAGTATGTCCTCGTGTGTCCGATTTTCACGGACGACTCATGGGGGGTCATTTAACTTTATTTTTTTGAGACTTTTTTTTGGCGCATTGTCGTTTTTGCACCTTCTTGGGGACATTTTGAAATGTCCACAGGACATTTGATTTTCATCAGTAAGACACATTCATCTTGTATTCCAGATGTGCTTAGTGTCGCAAATGACATCTATTATTTCAAATTGTCTAAAATTTGCATCATTTTCGGCGCAAAATACTCAAGACTTAACCATACTTAAAGGAGTATTCCCACAAAGACAAGCTTCTTATATGTACTCAGGATAACAAAATAACACATTGGGACTCATTTACTAAGGGTCCGAATGACGCCAGGTTTCCCAAATATTTCAGTTTTGCTGCAAATTGCCCCGGGATTTCGAAGCACGTGATCTGATTTTGACGCATCAGCGCCGGCTTGCATGCGACAAACCGGCGAATTTAAAAAAGGAATTGTGTCGCAAGATAAAGCACTTACATGCACCGGGAAGAAGAAGGTGAACTCCGGCGGACCTCGGCGCAACAGCGACGGATGCAGGAACTTGGGATCTCGAGCTTAGTGATTAGTGCCGAATCCTCGTCGGACAACGCACCAAGGAATCGCGACGGGTAAGTAAATCTGCCCCATTGTTATTAACAAAAATGAAGCATTTCACAGATATAATTCCAACCTGTCCCTATCAGTCCTGGTGTACACAATTTCAGTTGTCCCTAGGCACGACCCTGTAACTTCTGGGTCGGGTGGCTGCCATCTTGGATTTCTGTGTGACAGCTTGCAGATGAGATTTCTGTGTCTCTCTGCTGGGTGCCTGTAGCCCCACCTCCTGCACCTCCTGCTCCGAGACACACCCTGATTACTTTCTGCCAGGAGATTTTGGGCAGAGAAAGAGCCTGTAAACTATAAACTTCAAAGAGATAAGTGATCCGGGGAAAGGGGCAGGCAGGCAGGCACATATCTGTGAGTTGTAGCAGAGCTCACGGTGTAACAGTGTAAAAGTCTGTCAGCCTCTGTCTGTCAACCTATGTGATTGCAGCATAGAGAGAGTAATAGGAGCTAAAACAGCAATAACAGTAAAATTGTAAAGTGAGGGGGTTAAAATGATCTTTATTGTGTTAACATCACTATGGGATTGAGATTGAGAATTTTCTTTCGTAGGAAAATCCTTAAGGTAAACTTAAAAAATATAAAGAAATTACTTGAGACATTGGTGGGACATTTTTGAGACATTTGTAACAATTGTCTGAAAAAAACCCATTTAATATAAGGAGAGATTGAAAAAAAGTGAGATGGAAAAATTACCCAAGTAGCAGATGGAAAAAAGACAGGCAAAAACCAGCCAAAACAAACAGAGATAAGATAAATAACCCCATAGAATATCGTCTATGAGCATCTGAGAAAAATGGATGCCACACCAAAGCTTTTCAGCCTCGATAAATGGACATCTGTCATGGCAAATATGAACCCCTATAAAAAGGGCATATAAATGTAGCCTAAGAGATTAAGATCAGATCTAACTAAATCTATAGGAATAGTTTTACATGATTGTACAAAAAAGAATTTGTTATTTTTATCTGGGCAGATAAAATTATTAAAAATATTGTGGGGAATTTATTAAGAAGGGTGTCCTTTTCCACCTGTTGGAGTACTGCATTGGTTTGGACTATAGAGGACTGGGCTTTCCACCACCCACATTGGGCATAACGGGGAAGACCACCCAGTTTAACTGTAAACTTGGGAAAGGGGCTTTGGTTGTTTTTATATATATGTATATATATATATATATATATATATATATATATATTACAATGTTTTCATACTTTGTTGGCAACTAATACTCCTTCGCATAGATTCCTTTCACAAGTAAGGATCTGATCAAGTATATAATCACCTAATAGGATATGTATTTCAGTATATTATGTTTGCTGAAAAAGTTTTAGAACCTAATAACAGGACTTGTATACAATGCATCACTACATGGGTAAGAGTATGCAAATGACTATCTTTCAGAAGAAAGAAATCTCTTTAGTGCTGCCTATAGGTAGTTACTTTGAATATTAATTCCTGAATCATTTAAAGGAATGTTCCCATCTGGGCGTTCACATTTAAAGGGAACCTGTCACCAGGAGACCCATTTTTAGCACTCCCCCAGTCCCCACAGAGCATATTACATACACTGCCAAAGTGTTTTTGTATTAAAAATTGGTTTTACAGAAAAAAAGATATGTTATATTGTACCTTTCATTAGCATCTGCTGTGTGACTAGGCAGTTGCCTTTTGGGAGGAGCTGGAAGGGAGCAGTTTCCCCCCCACCCTTGGGGAACAGCTACTCCATGTGACCTTTTCAAATATATGAAAACACCCATCACTGGGCTTAGTGATGCCCCCTGCTCCTCTACAGCCAATCCCGAGTGTGGGGAGTTATTCATATATTTGAAAAGGTCACATGTTTCCCAAGGGTGGGGGGGAATTGCTCCTTTCAAGCCCCACCCGATAGCAACTGCCTAGTCACACAGCAGATGCTAATGAAAGGTACAATATAACATATCTTTTTTTCTGTAAAACCTATTTTTTATACAAAAACACTTTGGCAGTGTATGTACTATGTTCTGTGGGGACTGGGGGAGTGCTAAAAATGGGTCTCCTGGTGACAGGTTCCCTTTAATTTAATTCAGCTGCCATATATGTACATTTCTTCAATTATAATTTCACATAATTGTAGCTATGTTGTCCCTTAGAAACAAGATAGCTTTCCTTGGATACGACTACCTCCGCACTCTGGCAGCAATGGCCATATATGGGATATTGACGCCTGCCCAACAACCTGGATTGAGCACTCATTACTAAAAGATGGCTGTAGGACATGCAATAACAATAATAATTGTATATGCAAAAACTATTTGTTTCATGGTGCAATCACTACAGCAGTGGGGGTTGTATCCAAGGACAACAATCTTGTTTCTAAGTGGCTATATAGCTCTAATTATGGGAATTATCATCTTCTTTTTTTATTAACATCTAATGAAGAAATGTATATAGATGAAATAAATTAAAAGTGAATGCCGAAACGAGAGCAACCCTTTAAAGGGAGTCTAACAGCGGTTTTGACCTTACAAAGCTGAAGACAGTGTTAGCTATTGGCTCTGGAGATCTGTGTGACCATACCTATGTTTGTTTGTAGCCGCATGACTGTGAAAAATGCATTTATTGATCTCTTCAATAAACCTCTGCACAGGGGCTTGGGAGCAGTTTAAATGCAGAAATCTAAGAAAACAGTAGTGTGAGGTCACTCTGCAAGTCCAGCTACAATCCTGGAGTAAAAACTATTTTCCCCAGACTTGCCACTACTGACACACACACACACATGTGTGCTTACACAGATCTCTAGGACTGCTACCATACACTATCAGGAGATTTGTCTGGCCTACTAGCAGCCCTTCCTTTAAGAGCCTGGAAACTTGACGAAACGATTTCTATTTTATATGAAATTGCTATTGCTTGTAACATAAGAACACAATCCATTTGCCACCATACCACGCTGCTTTTAAAGACAGTTTCAACCATGAAGAAATGGAGGGTAACAGGTTAGATGTAGAACAAAATGACTTGTTCAGTTTCACAAAATAAAGTGAATTTGAGATAATAACTCAGTTTAATTACATCTTTATGTGACGTGAACTTTCACCTGCTGTTTTTAAAGCATGAAGCCTACAATGAATTCACAGCCTAAGAAGTTAAAGGAGAGGACAGGAGCAATTCATCACCGAGCACAAATACCACAGCAAATAGGTTTCACTCATTTGAATAGGATTTGAAGAAGCGCATTGCATTCTCTCATTGACAGTCTAATGCCACATAAAATATGAATGACAAGCCTCCGGTTATTGCTGCTCTAATAAAGTATGTATAATAGTCATGTGCTGTGATAACAGACGCAGCCACAAGAGATGGAATTGATTCTGTTCCTCCCCTTACAAACAAGGCAGAGGGAATTATGTATACATAGGGGCACATTTACTTACCCGTCCCGTCGCGAATCCCAAGGTGCGTTGTTCGATGAGGATTCAGAGCTGCTGCGATTCACTAAGATCGTGCGTCCAATTTCCTGCATGTGTGGCTTCCCCGCTGAGGTCCGCCAGAGTTCACCTTCTTATTCACGGTGCATGTAAGTGCATGGCTTGCGACACAATTTTGAATGCTAAATACCGCGCTTAGTCCGAATCAGTCAGGTCCGACGGCCACAACCCCCCGATTTGTGTCGCATGAAAGTCAACGCGAATCACATTTCTTATACTATAAGGTTTTTCTGCTACAAACATAAGAAAAAGAAAACCCCAAAAAATGCCTCAGCTTAGAGTTTACCTAACTGCGCCGCTATTGAGTTGCATGCAACCCTTTTGTGCCGCAGCTGCACTGGCCTCCATGCGACGCAGATTAGGGGGATCCTGATGAGCCAACGGATTCAGACCGAACGCCGTATTTAACATACAAATTGTGTCGCACGCTTGTTAAAGGTGCACCACAAAAAAGATGGTGAACTCTGTTGGGCCAGTGCGGGGAAGCGACACATTCATAATTTCTGGCTCATGATCTTAATGAATTGGTCACACCAGCATTATAGACGGAAAGAACACTTTTAGTGCAGTTGCCCACTTTCTAAGTAAATGTGGCCCATCCTCTTCCTCTTCTTTTGTACAAAATTGTACCTCTTTGTCATTTGTTGTCTTTGAAATTGAGGGAGTTACTGTCCGTTACACACATTTGGTATTTTATTGATTTCAACTAGTCAACTGCTCTTTTACATTTAAAGGGTTTGTCCTTGGGCGTAAAAAAAACCCATTGGTGGCCGAGAGGGGGCAATGAAAAAAATAAACACTTACTTACCTCCGCGGCCCCTCCCACCATGGAGGTACGTGAATTTTATTTTTTTAACTAGTCCCCTCCCGGCCACCAATAGGTTATTTTTCGCACTTGGATAACCCCTTTAAAGAGGGCTGATGGTTTCTTGATACTTATATACAGATTATTATATAGATTATTCTTTGCATTTCAAATATGTATGCTGCATCTAAATACCTGATTTGTATAAAACTAATTTTTCTTATGATTTGCATCAATAAACCTTCTTTAATGATAATAAGATCGTGCGTCCGATATCCTGCATGTGTCGCTTCCCCGCTCAGGTCCACCCGAGTTCAACTTTTTCTTTCCAGGTGTATGCAATTGCATTGTCTTGGAACATCGGACCCTAATGCATAGTGTTTTCCAATTTCAAGTTTCTAGTCCCTGGCCCAGATTTATGATAAAAGGCTCCCACCTGTTTTCAGGTGCAGTTTTCTCATAAATACATACACAGCTATGCCACACTCTGTTTTAATAGCATCTGCCACTAAAAGAGGCAGATGCGATTAACTTTACTTTTTCACCTTCAGGAATAGTACTTGAGTGTCCAATTCTGGCCACATTAAGTACTATTCTACTGTATTCAGCTGGTGCTGGCCTGTAAGGCTTTCACTGTTCAGTGGTTACAGGTTGACTTGAGAACAGTGAATGTTTGTACATTTACTCTGCAAAAAGGGTTCAATGTGCATAAATATAACTGTAAATATCTAGAAGTAATACTCTGATGCTCTATGGAAGGAAAAACCTGGGAAAGTCATATAAGCATACAAGATGTGCCATAGCCTAGATAATGGCGTACAACGTCAATCAGCCGCCACTAAAGCCAGCAGGATATTGCTGCATGCTTATAATGGAGTCAATGGGGCACATTTACTTACTTTCCTACTGGAGTTCACTGAAAGTGCATAGCCCAACGATACTGCACTGTGTCGTGATTCACTGAGATTGTCCGCCCGATATCCTGCATGTGTCGCTTCCCCGCTCAGGTCCGACGGATTTCATCATCTTTTTACTGGTGCATGTAAGTGCTTGGGCTTGCGACACAATTTGAAAGTTAAATCCTGCACTCAGTCCGAATCAGTCGGATCGTCCGGCTGCACCAAACCCCCCCCACCCCCCGATTTTTGCCGCATGGAAGCCAGCACAGCTTCGGCAAAAATCGATCGCATACGACACAATCCCAGCGCAAACACCTGTTATATACCTGTCAAAGCCGTGCAATCACCAAAAACGGTGGTTTGTAAATCAGCACCAATGTGTAATATTATCAGTTTACAAGGCATACAAAAAAGTCCCATTCTTATCCGTCCCCATTTTGTGTTTCTATTTTCTGGACATATGTCTTTTAACTATGTAACTCTAGTTCTTGCGATTTCACACAGGAGATATCTTCTATCTTATGTTATCAGGATCCGGTTGGCTGTTGAAAGTTTTCAGAATAAGTCTATAACTCAAATAACTTTAACACCCTGGGGAAGAAATATCAGCTCAATGCAAAAACGACTAAGAATAAGAAAAAATGCTACACATGTAAAGTGTCTGGGATTAAAGTACACAGCTTGTACAGTGGCTTTAAAGGAATAAGAGAAGAATTTTTCACATTTTGAAGCAAATGAACTTTCCCCTTTTTGTTCTGGCAAAAAGCATTGAAGCCCACACATTTGATCTATGCTTCTAGTTCTTAAATGTGTGAAAACAGACTTCAATGTCGCATAAATGCAATGATTTCTTATCATTTACTGTTAATACACAGGCGTAATAGATATATAGATTATATATATATATATATATATATATATATATATATATATATATATATATATATATATACCTGTATATATATATAAATACTCAGACCAGCCCTTCTGGCACCAACAACCATGCCACGTTCAAAGGCACTCAAATCACCTTTCTTCCTCATACTGATGCTCGGTTTGAACTGCAGGAGATTGTCTTGACCATGTCTACATGCCTAAATGCACTGAGTTCCCGCCATGTGATTGGCTGATTAGAAATTAAGTGTTAATGAGCTGTTGTACAGGTGTACCTAATAAAGTGGCCGGGGAGTATATATATATATACAGGCGGTCCCCTACTTAAGAACACTCAACTTACATACGACCCCTAGTTACAAACGGACCTCTGGATATTGGTAAAGTATTGTACTTTAGTCCTAGACTACAATAATCAGCTGTAACAGTTATCACAGGTGTCTGTAATGAAGATTTATTGTTAATCCTGATTCTTATGACAACCCAACATTTTTAAAATCCAATTGTCACAGAGACCAAAAAAGTTCTGGCTGGGATTACAATGATAAAATATACAGTTCCGACTTACATACAAATTCAACTTACAGACTGCATATATATATATATATATATATATATATATATATATATATATATATATATATATATACACTCACCGGCCACTTTATTAGGTACACCATGCTAGTAACGGGTTGGACCCCCTTTTGCCTTCAGAACTGCCTCAATTCTTCGTGGCATAGATTCAACAAGGTGCTGGAAGCATTCCTCAGAGATTTTGGTCCATATTGACATGATGGCATCACCCAGCACCCAAAGATGCTCTATTGGATTGAGATCTGGTGACTGTGGAGGCCATTTGAGTACATTGAACTCATTGTCATGTTCAAGAAACCAGTCTGAGATGATTCCAGCTTTATGACATGGCACATTATCCTGCTGAAAGTAGCCATCAGATGTTGGGTACATTGTGGTCATAAAGGGATGGACATGGTCAGCAACAATACTCAGGTAGGCTGTGGCGTTGCAACGATGCTCAATTGGTACCAAGGAGCCAAAGAGTGCCAAGAAAATATTCCCCACACCATGACACCATCACCACCAGCCTGAACCGTTGATACAAGGCAGGATGGATCCATGCTTTCATGTTGTTGACGCCAAATTCTGACCCTACCATCCGAATGTCGCAGCAGAAATCGAGACTCATCAGACCAGGCAACGTTTTTCCAATCTTCTACTGTCCAATTTCAATGAGCTTGTGCAAATTGTAGCCTCAGTTTCCTGTTCTTAGCTGAAAGGAGTGGCACCCGGTGTGGTCTTCTGCTGCTGTAGCCCATCTGCCTCAAAGTTCGACGTACTGTGCGTTAAGAGATGCTCTTCTGCCTACCCTGGTTGTAACGGGTGGCGATTTGAGTCACTGTTGCCTTTCTATCAGCTCAAACCAGTCTGCCCATTCTCCTCTGACCTCAACAAGGCATTTCCGCCCACAGAACTGCCGCTCACTGGATGTTTTTTCTTTTTCGGACCATTCTCTGTAAACTCTAGAGATGGTTGTGTGTGAAAATACCAGTAGATCAGCAGTTTCTGAAATACTCAGACCAGCCCTTCTGGCACCAACAACCATGCCACGTTGAAAGGCACTCAAATCACCTTCCTTCCACATCCTGATGCTCGGTTTGAACTGCAGGAGATTGTCATGACCATGTCTACATGCCTAAATGCACTGAGTTGCCGCCATGTGATTTGCTGATTAGAAATTAAGTGTCAACGAGCAGTTGGACAGGTGAGTGTATACATACATATATATATATATAGAGAAAGAGAGAGAGAGAGAGAGAGAGATTTATCAACAAGTTTCTGAGGTAAAACTGTTCTAGTTGCACAGAGATCAACTTTAATTTTATAAACAGCTGTGGTAAAATGAAAGCTGAACTCTGATTGGTTGCCATGGGCAACTAGAACAATTCTGTTCTAAGAGACTTATTATAAATCTCCCCCATAGATATTATTAGGATGTTGTATATTTCTATGTAGCACCAGGATTAGAATGTAAAATATAACTGTAATCCTGGGATTTGAAGGAAAATCAGCGGATAGAGAAGATCAGAACTTTTACTATAATTCTTCCAATATGGATAGAATTGTTTGTTTAATAACAGAGTATATTTTCCTAACTAAAAACAGAGGGGTAATTAATAAAGCATGCAGAGAAAAAAGCTTGATCACAAAACATTTATCCTAATTGTTGGTAAAGTAACCTGCCGCTACGATGTTCGCACTAAGAATAATGCAGGGAAAATACTGAGGACACAGACAGTGGACCCTGCACAGCTGTTGCCTCAACCTACCCCAAATGAGAATGGACAACTTGTGCAAAGTGCAAAACACAAAATGAATAAGACAAAACAAGAACACTGAAGAATGGTGAACTATACCCACGTTATAGGGTAAGAGGGTGAACACAGTACATAATCGCAATAGTAGAGAATAGTCAGAACACAAGTCAGAAGTCAGGATACCGGGAGACAGATCAGAATAACATGATGATATGGGGCTTGCTAGTAACAACTGTACCAAAGATCTAATGAGAGGTGGCCAGAACTCACATTGATTAGATCAGAACTTGGAGATCCAGACAAAACAGAGGAGCAACTGAGTAAAGCGAGAACCTGTCAACAGCGGGACAGAGACTTTTGGGTGCACACCACGGAAGATAATAATAGCAGTGACACAAGCTTTCTGTTCTGCGGACCACAGAGCAGGATAGTAAACTTTAATACTTGATTTAACGTGTTCAATAATTTTGTAAGTTATCAAGATGCTTGGTCTTCAGAATCAAGCGCAAGCAAACTGCATCCATATGCTATAAAATAGACTTAGCTCATCCCTAAGAAAATACTGACCATTCTCTGCTTGGCACTTTGGCATCTAAAAGTTTATTTTTAAAAAACCTACAACTTTCTAATCTATCTATCTAAAACTCATCCAGCAAAACACAACCTGCACACCAGCGACACACATTTTTTATTTAATCATTTACAAATATTTTTTTTTACAATTTCAAGATGAATTCGAAACTTACAAATTGCGCAGGCATAATTAATTGTCCTCCTTTATGGCTGTAAGAGCTTACCTCAATTATAGCAATTGTAAAGCATCAAAGAAAAATGGGCAATGATCAAAGATGCATGGGCTTCTCAGCCACAAATGAGTACTTCAATACATTACTTAATCAATACATGGAAGAGCCTCAATTTAATTCCTTATTTTTGGGAAGTTGCCATATACTAATTGTGAGAATTACACACCCAGCTAGTTGGCCAGGCTGGAGTTTTTGCTTGCATGACTTCAGATGTCAGATGTCAATATTGCAATGTTTCATTAAAGCAGAACAGAAGGCCGTTTTATGAAGATCAATAGCAGGTTACATAATTTCCAATAATCTGCTTTGGAATGTTAAACTATTTATTGCAATCGCTCCCTAGCTGCAGGCTTCCCTTTACATAAAGACAAGTATTCAGTAACTACTACATAGAAGCCGCCTAATTAATAGTAATCAATCAATTGACCTCCATGCTGTAAAGTCACTGTGTGGTGAGTTATAATACTGTTGCTAATATGGAGAAAATCTATACTATATGCAACGCAACATACACATCACCAACATAACTAACATACAGTAATAGTCCTACTGGAAAATGGCTGCTAGGTGTTAAATTACTTTTTTCCAGTAGGACTAATGTATTAGGGTGTAGTACCCCTAATCGTCGTACAACATTTTGTCCTACAGCCTGGTTTTTAGTTTTTAATAATAACCTAGAACATTTGGGTGGCACAACTCACCGAAAACTTTGCCTCGCATGGGTGTAACATTAACAGGTAATAGGGAAACATACAACTAGAAAGTCAGTATAAGGCTACATTCACACGGCCGTATGGGGGACATATATACGGCCGACGTATATATGGCAGATGTACATCCCCCGTACATGGCAATGGGTGCACGTGTGCGGCACCGTACCATTCCGTAGCCAGGAGAAAGATAAGACATGTCCTATCTTTCCCTGGAATATGGCGCCGTGCACCATATATTACTATGGAGAGGGGCAGAGTTAGCAGTGCTCATCCCCTCCTCCTCTCCCTGGCGCCGATGTATGCCTGCCGTACTACGGTACAGCAGACATATATCGTGTGAATGTAGCCTAAGATCAATTGCGGTTAAAACTAAAGATGGGTGGGGGTCCACTGGTCGGTAGATGTGCGAAATGTAAGGGAAAGAAAGGGAAGGACAGGAGGGGGCATGACTATCTAAGTAGGGGATGTAGAGAACCTGTCCAAAACAATAGCACTTAGGTAATTCTGTAAAATCATAAAAGTCAAGAAATCATGGTTTAGGCCGCTTGATGTGTAAGGCAAATTAATATAGTCCAACCATGGCTGCCAGGTTTTATGGAACAAATCCATTGTATCCTCCCTAATAGCTGATATTTTCTCATAGGTCATTATATTGGTGACCACGGCTTAGACCTGGGCAACCTGGACAGGTTAAGGTTTTTTTCATTCGCTGCAACATGTATAGGACAAATCCTTTTGTTTTAGGCCCCTTCCACACTAGCGTTGCATTTCACGTCAGGGTGCAATGCGTGAAAAACTGACGTTTTTGTTCCATTTTTCCTTGGAGTCATTAGCGTTTTTCACACGCGCGTTGTTCGCGTTTTTTTGCGTTTTTGGTGCGTTTTTCATGCACTTTTTTTAAGTCAATGGGACTTTTTCAAAGGGACCATGGTTCTGGAATAAAATGTTTTATTTAATTGAAAAAGAATGTCTTCAGATAAGTTAGCAGATGTATGCAAACAACTACAATCTTTTCTTCACTGTTCCGCGTGCGTATATTATCTCCCGACAAGTTAGCAGATGTGAAGAACAGTGAAGAATAGACTAAAAACAGTGAACACAGTGAACACAGGATCTTTTAAGTGAAAAACACAGTAAAGAACACAGTGCAGAATAGATTACAGATGTTCGGCACATCTGCTTACTTGTCGGGAGATACGCACGGAATGGTGCGAACAAAATAGTATGTGAAGAACAATATATATGTGTGAAGAAGACATTGCAGATGTATGGAAACATTGCTCCCAGAACTCCAGACACAGCTCCTATACCATGACATTAGATCACGTTGGTTGATCTTGCCGGGCATCGGGATGTTCTGCCTGTACTGCAGCCAAACAATGAAGAGAAAAGATGTGTCCTGGCCCGGGAGCTAGAATTTCATATCTTTATTGGGTTTCTTAAACCATCATGTCCATTGCATACTGTTCCCAGTTTTCCAGTTGATGTTGGCATCTTGTTTAGTTACATGTCATGGTTGGTCAGCAACAAGAGCTAAGATCTAAAATGGCACACAAGAAGTCTTACATTGACATGGATTTGTATGATCTACCATCAAAATACATCTTACTCATATCCAGGCACCATTAATGTGGTAATCTTATATTTGTTACCCTCCTTCCACAAGGGCTCTCACTTAGCCCCTCTGTGCTCTGTCTTCGCCCCACTCCCTCAGACCCCTGAATGTGTGCTGTTGCCGTGAGATTACAGCAGGGAGAAAGCAGGGGGAAGTACTGGGGAGCAGGGGGAGGGTAAAACAGTATAACAGTCTGTGAAACCAGAGCATGGAGCATAGTAGAGCCTTTCTGACTCAATAGCATAATTTAAAAAATTGATTTTAGAAGGAAGGAGGCCCACAGTCACAGTGACTGGTTCTATGAGTAAGTGTCCCTGGTTTATTCATGCTTGATGTTGATAGTAGATTTCCTTTAATATGTGCAGAACAGTAAAGAAGGATACATCTGGAAGATGCTCTGAGCTTTACCTTGTAATTTATGTATTGTAAATAATAATCAACACCAAATATGATAAAAGTAGAAACGTTTGGTTTATTTTGCTACTTCCTAACATTTGTATCAGTCATAAGTGTATAAATGTGTTGGTCTGCGGCTCAGGTGTCTTCCTATGCATTTTATTATGTGCCCTTCTGACACCTGGTATCAAAAAATATGCCAGTTATGTGAGGAAACGAGACTAATCTTTTCCGTAAATTGCTGCCTGCGGTATTGAAATACACAGTAGATTGCTGACAAGGGACACGGCAAGGATAACCTGACTTTTACAACTTAACCATCTCTTAAATAATTCATGTATATTATTCAGACTTTATGCAGTTTGACAGCCATTGATTTCACCGAGTCCCTGTCTGCAGATTCATGCACAGAAAACACGCCATTTCTGATAAGAATTAACAATCTGTAGGTTGGGAAGATATTCAATCAACCTGGGAAAGATACAAGTGACAACAGCAAAAGCTGAACGACTAATTCATTAGACATATCCCACTGCTTGGGTCATGGAAAGGTAAAGGCACCGGAACAATTGTATTCACTGCTCTAGGGATCCTCAAGTCCTAATGAGTAAATGTCCATGTATTTTATATTGTCTTTATTCATATAATGCACACAATGAAAATTTAGCTTTACTTAGTCTACCTTAGTCTATTTAATAGTCATAAATTCATATATATATATATATATATATATATATATATATACACACACACATCTATACATCCGCACTAGACAACACCACCTAGGATTCAGTGCCCGGATTAATAGTAGAGGTGCTGACAGTAATGTCTGTGTGTCTGTCTGGACTAGAACATACTCATAAAATAAAAAGGTGAAAAAATTAATGCGCACTTACAACCACTAAAATAGTGACCAAGTTGTTGGTCAATTGTTTCACAACAAAGTTATATGTCCCTCCAACATCGAATGATATAATACAAAGTTTCATAAATGTTTGGTGCACGCCTGATATATAATAGGGTCAAGATGCAACAGTTAATATCAATGTTAATCAACTGGCATGTTATGAACAACTTACTGGGGACACATGCGTACGCCAAAAACCCGGGGCAATTCAGGGAACGACGGCGCAAATCAGTAATATTCGGGTAACCCAACGAAAAAATTGCAATTTGGGACCTTAGTAGATGACCCCCACTGTTTCAATGATATTAAGATGTTGGCATGTTAGGTTCAATGACAGATGGTATGTTCCATAACAAATGGCGGAGTTAATCGCTACCTCCGCAAACTCAACATTGGAGTCACTGACTATTGTTCGGCGCCTGCAAATCCTGCATGTGTGATTTGAGGCTGTGTAAAGGCTATTTGACCAAGAAGGAGAGTGATGGGGTGCTACGCTAGATGACCTGGCCTCCATTGGTCTCATACCTGAACCTAATCGAGATGGTTTGGGGAGAGCTGGACCGCAGAGTGAAGGCAAAAAGGCCAACAAGTGCCAAGCATCTCCGGGAACTCCTTCAAGACTGTTGGACCATTTCAGGTGACTACCTCTTGAAGCTCATCAAGAGAATGCCAATAGTGTCCAAAGCTGTAATCAAAGCAAAAGGTGGCTACTTTGAAGAACCAAGAATATAAGACATATTTTCAGTTATTTCACATGTGGTAATTCATAGTTTTAATGCCATGAAAGAAAACTCCTGAATAAGAAGTTGTGCCCAAACTTTTGGTCTGTACTGTATGTGTATATGAACACATATTGGGGGAGATTTATTACTGACTTCCTTCTAAATGTTAGAACCAAATAGTGGCAGATTTTTGCGCAATGCCCTTTTTGCGACTTTTCCACATTTGCACCACAATACATGGTGCACAGAAGGCTACTGCAACTGAGGTAGTATGGTACAGTGCGCCAAGCCCAACAACAATCCTAGAATATTGTCACGGCCACCTCACGCCAACAGCAGTTCCACTTACCCTTATCTCCTGGAGCCGTCTGAAATTTAAAGGTCCGGCTCATCGCTAATTGGGGCTGGCCGCCTGACAACCTATAAATAGCCAGACTCTTTCTGTGACCTCTGCAGATCTTTGTGCCTTTAGCCTTAGAGACCCTATGACTTGTGAGTGTTTGCTGATTTCCCGTTGTGTCCCTGGTTCTGTTCCTGATTCCGCTTCTCCGCTGCCTGCCTTGACATTTTGCCTTGCTCCTGACTCCGATCCTGTGCCACCTGTCCTAACCTCATGCCTGTCCCCAACCATGATACATGATACTAGGCCGCAGACAAAGTTGTGTCTGTGGAGCGACTTGGTGGTAACACCGTGCTGCAAGTCCAGCCCTCTTTCTGGGGGGCTCTGGTGAAAACCGGGTGCCACTTACAATCCGCTCCCAGGTGTCGGCTTACGTCATCGTCCATGTATGGTTACACAGATCTCCAGGGAAAATAGCTGTGTGCAACTCTTTATGCTCAAAACAAGTGACAGATTACATATAAAGGTTATATTTTTCAGAATACAGATGACTATAACTCAAACAGAGGTATGTTCCTTATCACTTGTGGGTTAGTTAACTCTATGGGTGCTAACTGATATGATTAAAGGGCTATTCCTTCAAAGACAAGATTCTTAAATATACTCATGACAACCCCTTCTCTAATTCACTGTTATTAACAAAAATACAGCATTTCACAGAAATAATTTTAACCTCTATCTCTATCAGTTTTAGTTGCCCCTGGATACAACCGTTAAACTTGCGACTATTATCGGATATTCCTCATGCATAGCTTCTCATGTCTGAACGCTGCCCTGCATTACAAGACCAGCAAGCAGCAGTGTGATGAGACATACTTTACAAGCTATAGACTTTATAGACTTTATAGCATAGTGTGTAATAGGTAAGTTAGCAGAGCTAAGAGTGTCATTGTGTTTTATATCCATCTCATGGATCTCCTCATCTCTGATCTGTCACATCTCTCTTTTTCTATGTGTCAGATACTAGTAGAATGTTCAGAAGCTTTATAAAAGTATAGATAAACCTGTACCCTGATAATGCAAGTACATTGTCATAACACAGTATCTCACAGCAATAGAGGGATGTGAGATGTGGAATGTGTCTGCTTAAAATAAAACTGAATAAAATTGTAAAGTAGGGGGTTAAAAATATCTTAATTGTGTCAAGATCAATAGGGGATTAAAATTTGAGAACTTTCTTTCATGGGGAAACCCCTTTAAGTGAGGTGCCAGACTTCCTTTAAAAATGAATAAGAATTAGTAAAGTAGCAAAACTATATATACTTTCTGTCTCTCAAAATATTCCAACACTGCAGGAACCTCAAAAAGCAATCTCTTC
This sequence comes from Engystomops pustulosus, assembly GCF_040894005.1. NCBI lineage: Eukaryota > Metazoa > Chordata > Amphibia > Anura > Leptodactylidae > Engystomops > Engystomops pustulosus. The sequence goes on from NC_092415.1 coordinate 45,081,921, forward strand.
ATCAGTTCTCATACACAGATTCCTAAAACCTCTGATTATAACATAAGTAATCGAGATTGGGGAGTAATCAAATAGCAAACATCAAAATGGAGCAATCAACTAAATCACCCAAAGTAGAATATGAAACTTTATTGTGAATTTAACATTGTATTGTTCCCTGTATCTCAAGTGTCCAATGTTGTGGCTCAGTTACTACCTTATTAGTAGCTCAGTCAGTCTTATAAACACAATATTGGTATTATGTCTCGTTACAGAACATAGTATTAATGATCAGGACAGCCTTCCACCCTTCTGATAACCTGGCTAATAACTTACATAATATTCTCTTTGTGAGAAATATTTAAAATGTAAAGGGGTTTTCAGGATCAACATATTGATGAATTTAGATCAGTTGAGTCATACTCAATGGACCAGAACATAAATAAAATATGTATGATGGTATTTAGCAACTATGTAAAAAGCTGAAAACTAGTAAATTAAAAAAATATTTGGCTCTACAGGTCCGTGTATATTTTAGTGCCAAAAAAAACCTCAAGGGCCTTTTAAGAAAAAGTGCCTTAAATGGGTTGTCTGAAAGTGTATAAAAATTTATATGTGGCCTGGGAAAGGCGGTATGTAAAAAAAAATAAAATATATACTTACCTCCTCCCACATTCCCTTTGTTCTGTGTCGCTACCGTTGCTGCCCTCTAACTGTTTGTTTACAGGAGCAGCCATGTGCCGCTCCTACAACTTCGTCCCACCTGGCACTAAGGGTCACTAATGCTGTATCAGGCACGGGGAGAGAAGATGGGTGGGCCTGTCAGGTGAGCAGAAGTTGTCGTGAGTAGCGTGCCTGCTTCTATAAATCAAGGGCAGGCACCGAGCAGCATCGCGGGACAATAGAAGCGACAGAGGAGGTAAGTTTTCTTTACAGCTCCACCCCCCAGACCATCTATAAATTTTTATAAACTCTCAGACAACCCCTGTAACATAGAACTACTCCTAGTGCAATGGGTAACGCCAGATTTAGGTCTTGTAATTTCCTAAAATAATCACAAATCACTTCACTCCTCTCCTGGTGTATGTACTGCTGATTTATTTTTACTCATCTTGTGATTATTTTGTGATCATTTTAAAACGTATCCCAGATGAGGATCCCTCCAAAGATCATTTTATACCAACGCCTGTGACCAGGACTAAGGGGCATGATCTACACCTAGAGTAGAGGCGATTCTACCATCACCATAGACAGGGGCATCCTCTACACCTAGAAGAGAGGCAGCTCTACCATCACCATAGACAGGGGCATCCTCTACACCTAGAGGAGAGGTGGTTCTATCATCACCATAGACAGGGGGCATCCTCTACACCTAGAAGAGAGGCAGCTCTACCATCACCATAGACAGGGGGCATCCTCTACACCTAGAGGAGAGATGGTTCTACCATCACCATAGACAGGGGCATCCTCTACACCTAGAAGAGAGGCAGCTCTACCATCACCATAGACAGGGGACATCCTCTACACCTAGAGGAGAGGCGATTCTACCATCACCATAGACAGGGGGCATCCTCTACACCTAGAGGAGAAGCAGTTCTACCATCACCATAGACAGGGGACATCCTCTACACCTAGAGGAGAGGAGGTTCTACCATCACCATAGACAGGGGGCATCCTCTACACCTAGAAGAGAGGCGGCTCTACGATCACCATAGACAGGGGGCATCCTCTACACCTAGAGGAGAGATGGTTCTACCATCACCATAGACAGGGGCATCCTCTACACCTAGAAGAGAGGCAGCTCTACCATCACCATAGACAGGGGGCATCCTCTACACCTAGAAGAGAGGCGGCTCTACGATCACCATAGACAGGGGGCATCCTCTACACCTAGAGGAGAGATGGTTCTACCATCACTATAGACAGGGGGCATCCTCTACACCTAGAGGAGAGGTGGTTCTACCATCACCATAGAGAGAAGCATCCTCTACACCTAGAGGAGAGGAGGTTCTACCATCACCATAGACAGGGGGCATCCTCTACACCTAGAAGAGAGGCGATTCTACCATCACCATAGAGAGAAGTATCCTCTACACCTAGAGGAGAGGCGGTTCTACCATCACCATAGAGAGAAGCATCCTCTACACCTAGAAGAGAGGCGATTCTACCATCACCATAGACAAAGGTTCTTTACTGTAACTGCTGAGAGATTTATTAGGGGCCAACGCTACTTGAATAAACCTGAAGCTCCAAAGACAGTCATAGAACTATCACAACAAGCCGTCTAATGATAAATAACCCCCATTGTCTTGATTACTTTTCATATATTTACAAATGTGCAATTTTGTTTTTAAATTTTCATTGATTCCATAGAAAGCTTTTCATATAGAAAATAGCGGTGAATCTTAATTCTATCATTTCTATTAGGGCACACAAGCCCTAGAGGGGTAGGACATTTAAGGTAACTGTTCAATTTCCAAGTATCGATGTATCCATTACACTACTGAGAATTATTATGTAATAGGTGAGCTCTTTGTTTTTGATTGTTTGTTGATTTTCTTTATTTTTATTTTCAATCCTGCTTTGTATTCAGTTTTTTCCCCTTCACTTTAGTAATGTTTCATTGTCTTAGAAAATCTTAGAATGTCTTTTGTTAACCTTTCACAACTATTGCAGTCTTGGGAGACATGATAATTAAAGATAATAGGATTTTGACAGCAGTTTTGATTTAGACTGTACATATACACAGTGCTAACTGTAATACATTACTAGTCAAAGGGTATGTTCATACATTCAGGATTTATACTAACACATGCAAATAGGGTGTGAAATATCTGTTTTATTTGCATTTAATTTGGCATGCAATTGATTTGAAGAGATTTTAGACACAAAGACATGTATTATCGTATCTGCGCCCAAAAAATGCTGTGATTTTACGGTTTTTTGGGTGCAGAATTGTTGAGGATCATTTATAATGTGATTGCGCCAGAAAAAACAGATGTTTTTGACTATCCCCACACCTCTGGTTTTTATGGCGCAAGTGGGCGTAGCCTAACTTTTCCACATTATTTGTCACATTTATGTGTATTTTGCCGGCATTTTTATGCGCAAATTTAGGAGCACAATAGACCAGGAAATTTGTCAGAGAGCAAAATTAAGCCGCAGTGCATGTAAGATTTGGTTGCACACTTCATTACTGTTGCCATTTTTCTGGCGCCGCTTTAATACATCGGGCAGTGCTTTCTGGAGACTGATCTCCGATGCCGACAGTCGTCCTTTGCGCCACAATTAGTAAATCCCCCCCAAAGGGCCACATTTATAAAAAGTAGTGCAGTCTCTACTATGTGGAGTTTACCGAGTGCAAATTATCTTCAATGGTCCGGCGCACCCTGCACTGTTCAGGAAGTATGCACCAACTTTTTTATGGTGCACCTTTTATCATGTGTCACAATTCTGTTGAGTCACTATAATAAGTGTGACACGTAATCTGACTCTGCACCGGAACGTCTCTTAAGATGCAGAATTTTGTGACAAACACAAACACATCCTAAATACATGTGCAAGAAGTTTGCGTGTACTTTTTAGTGCAAAGTCAGTAAAAAAAACTGCTGTAAATACTTTAATAAGTGTTGGCCAAAATCTGCGTCAGACTCCTGGACGTGTGAACAGAGCCATCCATGTGAAGTGCATATAATACCAGACAGCTGTACAAGATGAAATTATGAAATGTGAATAATTGTGCTTTTCTCCAAATAAAAGGAAGACCATAATGGGCCACATTTATCACAACCAGTGCAGTCTGTATGATGTGCAATTTGACTGTGGAGTGTGCAGAGGGCCCCAGATTGATCAAAACTGGTGCACAGTCTTCATGAATCTGGTGCCCCCTGCACTACTCTGGAAGCGTGGAACATTTTATTTTGGAGCACTTTGTTCATGCTGCAGAATTGTGGCCCACGGCAGTGATTAATGTGCTGTAAACTCCGACAAAGAACTAAGATGCCCTTTGTGGTGCACATTTTTCTCTGTCTTGTCGGACACGACACAAAACCGGCACAGACACATTATAAATACGTGCGCACGCAGTTTGCACGTTCTTCTTAGTGCAAAGTCAGACAGAAAACTGGCACAAATGCTTTAATAACTGTGGTCCAACATGCCATTAAGTCCACAGCTCTTGTCCCTTAGCTGCAATTTCATCTTCATTCCTTAAAGAGCCATGGTTTACATTTATGCAAAGCGTTTCACTTTTATTCCAAAAGTTCCTGTTCACGATAAAGAGACTTCCCTGTGGCTACGTCCAACAAGAAAGTTATGAACTATTTTCAATTTCGATTTTGCAATCTTTCTCGTGCTTACCTTAGAAAGTCCTCCAACTTCTAAATAAAAACAGATGACAAATACATTCCACGCCACCCAAAATGCTGTCCAGACTGTGTACTGCAGAGAAAACAAAATGAGAAACTTTCTGAATTAGGCATAATCTCATAACAACTATTGTCCTCTATATGAATATAAAGAGTGAGAGTGACAAGGCATTTTACACAACAGTGTCAGGGGCTCATATTTCTGTATGGAAGAACTTTCCACAGTGAAGAACAGATAATAGAGAAATATTTACGCACTTGGCAACAATGGATCCTCTCTAACTCAATGCCAACCCTCAACTGACTTTAGGTCTCAGCGCCTGAGTGAGGGCTTGAGTAAGGGTTGGCTCCAGGTTTGAGTAGGCCCCTGGGTGACAGTGTCTCAGTGGGCCCCTTTGCAGGGAACTCACGTGGTGGCATTAAATATTCAGAAAAACAGTCTGTTCCCTAAAATATTCCCAAGTTCATCATACTAAACAGCCCTCTCATTCATATTTTCTATGAATCTCCCTCACCCCTTATAGATTCATTAGATAGAGCCCCCTCACCACCATGAATTCTTTATGTACAGCCTTATGTGGGCCCCCCCCAGTAGTTCTGGGCCCCGGCACTTGCCCGACTATGCTTAGTGCTGGCACCTTCTCTAGTTTGAGTCTGGAGCGGCGTCTCTCGACCCTGGCGTCTGCCTTCTCCCTTCTTCGGTGCATAGGGCTAAAACAGCGCTATGTAGAAAATACAGGAGTCGGCCCTGCCACGTGTCACATGTTCATTGGGTCTGCAAGGATGGAGCAGAGCTGCTGGGTGCAGTACAACTCTATCACTGACCTCTGGGCCTCTGTTAAGGAGTATCCATATGCTTAACCACTTTACCTTATGTTTCAACTAACTTACTGTTGTTGTAGCTAATTATGGTCCAGTGAGAAAAACACCAAGTTGCTAGTGGATTTCTTCACTCTCTATGGGTTGCTAATGGGGTCCTGCATATCCTAGTTTTGTACTGTCTTTTATGTTTTATTCTGTTATTACTGTTATGTATGTAAAAAATTTTCCCTCATTTTTGTAAGTCATAAGTAGTTTGTAGAAGTGGGAGAAGTCTTTTATATTCCATTCTGGAGAATATACGGCAAGTTACAAAATAGTCCAGAGAGTGTCAGTCAACGCGAGCGTCTTACTTTTATAAAAGGATTGCTATATGGGTTGTAACCAGGATATTTATTCCTTTCATGATGAGAGACTTTATTATATTAGTCATTGATATGACTGAGATACAAGAAATGATTGAAATGAATTTATAGCAGAGATTTAACTAAATAAAAAAGAGCAAATCAAATTCATATTTTTAACATACATTTTCATGTCTATTTAATTGACAATTACTAATGTAATTTTCCCTTCTAGTTAATACAGATATCATCTGATAATTAGACTTATTAGGAATAAAGTATGTTCAGTCACGTCCCTAGCCAGCATTTATGTTAAGCATTTTGAGACTGGCACAATTTGTTTTGCAGATAATTTTTTTAATTGTTAGGTTAAAATACTTGCTAATAATTTCGTGTCAGATGCACTCATTTTTAAAACTTTTATAAATCAAATAACTTGACATCGACCTCTTAAAGTGGTATTCATTTTCAGTTTTCTTTTTCTTATCCCTTACAATAGCCAAAATTTTTAAATTTTTCAGTTTACAGAACTAGGTGGGTGGATGTTATCTGCAGTATAAATATAATTTTCTATTGGCAACATTTAATATTACAAGAATTGTACTGGAACACCGGAAAAAATTCTGAATGTTTTAGAATCCCCCCCCTCCCAAAAAAAAAAACGCAGCAGCACCATTTTAACACACACACTTCCCCTTTATTCTTTGGGCATGTATTAATAGTTTTTGATATTTTTCAATATAATAATAATATTAATATTGCTTTACAAAAGATCATTTAATGTATGGAGCTGTGTAAGGATTTGTGTCTTGAGGGACAAGCTGCTTTTATCATACCATTTGGTGAAATGTATTAATTACTTTTTATTACATTTTTTATGGGTGGGGATTTGGTGTTAGATGGGTAGCCGTCATCGCATGCCCCAATGAATGAATTACAGTATGTGTGCCATATTTACTAATGTGGTACTACCGTGTTTCTCCTGATAATAAGACATTGGGGTCATTTACTAAGGGCCCGATTCGCGTTTTCCCGACGTGTTACCCGAATATTTCCGATTTGCGCCGATTTTCCCTGTATTGCCCCGGGATTTTGGCGCACTCGATCGGATTGTGGCGCATCGGCATCGGTGCCGGCATGCACGCGTCGGAAATCGGGGGGCGTGGCCGAGCGAAAAACCCGACAGATTTGGAGAAACCGGCGCATTTAAAACAATAAAAGTGTCGCTTGGGACACGCTTACCTTCACTTGGTCTGGCTCGGTGAACTTGAGTGCGTTCAGATGCTTTTCAGCGCCACCTGGTGGACGGCGGAGGAACTACCTTGATGAATCCCGGCCGGATCCGAATCCACTGCAGAGAACGCGCCGCTGGATCGCGAACGGACCGGGTAAGTAAATCTGCCATATTGTTTTACATTAATTTTCACTGCTAAAGAAGCACTAGGTCTTATATTCAGGGATGTCTTATTTTTCTATGAACAAATGTTCACATTAATGATGGCATCTCACTGCACAGGAAACCTCGCACCTCAGCTCTGCCTTTTTACAATGTGCATGCGCAGGTTGCTGCGAGGCACAAGGTTTAAGGCTCACTGCGCAGATGCAAGGTTTCCTGTGCGGTTGGCAGAAGTCATAAACAGAGGGTTGAGAAGAAGGACGAAGTGGGAGGGGTAAGAATTGTATCTCGATGAGTGGGGGGCAATGGGAGTCTGTATGCCAATTAGTTAACAAATGTTGCTACTTGAAATTCAGCATTCCCACGACTTGAGCAGGTCCTGTTGGAAGGGAACCAGGTAAACTTAGGCAGAACATAGTTCACGAATGTAACACAACTAAGGTATGATAAGAACATGTATCATATTTGCAGAGGAGCTGTCTGTGGTTTTATGCCACAATGTTTTACAGATGGCACAACCTCTTGCAGTATCTAAAAGATCTACTTTTACTAATGTATGGCATGGTGGAAGCTATAGCAATGTATGTTGTTAGGTCTTATTTTCAGGGGAGGCCTTATGTTTCTAAGCTTGATTGCCTTCAATTAAGAGCTGTCAGAAGAAGTCAATGCCTTTCCATAAAATGGCATTTTGAATGAAGTTGTCCCCCCACCTTGTTCAAATCTAACAATATTGGTGTCAAACGTTTGTTCTTTGTTTGTCCCGCAGAAATTTTTGTGATGCTAATGTTTTTAAGATATTAATAAAACTTTCCAGAGGTCATTAGAAGTCAACCAGCCCCCCACATCACCCAAATCAAACAAAACTGGTGCCAATCAGTTGTGCTTCATTTGTGCTGCTCAAATTTTAGTTTGTGCTGCTTTTGTTTTTAAAATATTAACAGAAGTGTAAATGTCAAAAGGCCAGCCACCCCCCTCACATTAACTGAATCAGACAAAATTGGTATCAAACTATTGTGAAGCAAAATTTAAAATGAATATATTAATTGTAACATGTTAAATGAAATATGAACCAGGTCTTGTTTAGAGGCTAGTTGACCTCTGATGATCTCTGGAAACTTTTATTAATATCTTAAAAACTCTAGGGGCACAAACGAAAATGTCTGCTGCAGAAACCAGCACAAACATTTCACACAATATTGTTAGATTTGAACAAGATGGGTGGGGGGGGGACTTCACTCTAGTGTCTGTCAGGGCATTGTGTGACTGCTCTATCCATAAGCAATTACATGCCTTTGTAGCTGTGGCACCCGTTCTGTCCTGCACACGCTGGATTCATGACTTTGCCAGCAATACACTGAGCACCATACCAAGGCCATCTGGACATACTAAATTAGCTCTGCGCTCCTGTCTGGTGCGGGTACAGTCATGTCATCTTCCACAGTATTTAACAACAGTACTAGATCAGTTGGCCCAGTGGCATGGAGATGTCTTGACTGGACATAAGATTAGTTGACACAATCAAGGTGCTCCTTCAAAATTCAACCTGCCCTAAATTTAATCATTTTCACAGAATTTGGGGAATTTTTACTGCTACATTTCCTTTGTCAATATATACCCACACACATAAGTATATATCAAAATTTTTACACAAAAGATAAACAAACCTTAGGTAACAATAACTTAAAAAAAAAACAACTGTGTTAATGTACTGTATTGAGGTCAACAACACAAACATTAGGTAAAAAAAAACTTTGGCGGCTATGGGAAAGTGAGATATGAGGGGAGGACATGAGTGGAGGAGAGGCGATCAGAGTTGTTTATTAGGTTTCGGTTAGATTAGTCCTGCCTAAAGTAAAGGTTCCAAATAGTAAAGTCCAAGTTGATCTCAATGTCCAATCAATGTTCAGGACATTTCATTTCATAGTGTTCAAGGGGGGCAAGAGAAGAGGCAATAGCGAAATAAAACACTAAAAGACATGTAGTAAAACACAAACAAATAAAACAATGTGACACCGCTCATCACTTTCTTTATGTCAATATTTTTCTAAACTTTTAAAGTAGTACATAACATAAACAACAATTGAAAATATTGCTCCCTTTTCAATATGTTTTTTCTTTAATTTTAGTATATTAAAAAGTAAAAAAATTATAGGAACTTACCACTACTATGTATCGCGGTCTGTACTGTATAGTGCCAAATAATCCCAATATAACAACTATAATATGAAGAAAATTTGCAAGGATTGGAGCCCACTGGTATCCAAGAAAGTCAAATATTTGCCTTTCCAATGCTGCCAACTGCAAGGAAACAGACATTTATTAGTACATTATCTAATTTATCAAAAGCTACAAGAAACATTGACTATACAGTACATAATGATATAGTATAATGCAAAATAAGAAATTAATCGAAAATTATTGGATATTATACACATTGCACAATAAAAGTCACAACAATTACTTTATTGAGTCCTTAATGTGGATACCCCACTGGAGAGATTGGATAATATGGTCTGTATAATGAATTCAATAATAAAGCCATACGCAGTGAGCAAGGGGAATTCCCTTTGTTTCTAAAGGGCCGTATGGTTACATTTATGGAGAATTATCTTCACACAGGTACATATTTTTAATTACATCTAATTGAAGAAATGTATCTATATTAAAGATGAATTAAATTAAATGTGAATGTATATTTGGTTGTACCCCTTTAAGGATCCCAATAGGGCAGTGTTGGCGAACCTATGGCACGGGTGCCAGAGGTGGCACTCAGAGCCCTTTCTGTGGGCACCAGAACACCAGACAGGACTCAAAGAATCTTCCTGCAGTTCCAAGCCACTTAAAATCTTCTGCTTTTAGACATATTTTGATACTTTGCTACTTTGGGCTGAATTGTTTTTGGAGGACCTCCTGCTGGCCCCACGATTCGCTGTGTACAGAGGGACACTAGAGAGAAGCTAAAATGATGCAAATTGTCCATCTTTCTACTATGATGCTGTCCTCAGGAGGACAATATGATTAAAATTGTTGAAGAACAGGGAACAATAAGTTACTGCTTTAACATTTAGTTGGCAACTCACGATAAATGAGGGGTGTTTTGGGTTGCAGTTTGGGCACTCGGCCGCTAAAAGGTTCGCCATCACTGCAATAGGGGTACCAGGTACACAATAAACCACCATCATATCTGAATATAAGCAATCAATGTACGGTATATTTCCACCACATTTGGAGTGTAATGTCCCATTTTGTTTCATTTTGCAAGTAGTGAAATTCTTAAGTAGGCAGCCAGGTTGGTCTGTTACTGCAAAACCTTCTGCTGTCTAATAAGTGATTACATATTCCTTTTTACAGAGGTGGTGACAGTCACAGATCCTCTTTAAAGCACATGAAATATTTTACATGAAAACTGATAAAAGTTACTTCTCTAAGATTGTAGAACAGATGGTTCATCAGCCACAATTTTATTTGTTGAAAATAATACTTAAAGGGAACCTGTCATCAGAAATTGACCTAATAAACCATTATTTTGCCAAGCGGCCGAACACCTTCCAGATGATGCTTCTTTCATGGCCCAGTGCGGTGGCATAATCCAGAAAATTAAAATTTGAAGTGAGATATCGTGTCGTGAGATGAAGTGAATTGGTTGCATTTAGTCAAGGAGGCAGAGATTTTAACACTAAAGTCAAGCTCTCTCTTCATCAGAAAGCCCCCTTCACTGTAATTGATGGTCCTGCATCCAGAGACCTCGCTAAGCAGATCTCCTGAAGTTTGATGAACAATGTCCATCACAGAGGAGGAGGCTTTCAGAGCTCCCCACCTTGACTTGTCAGTGTTAAACTCTCCACCTCCTTCACTTTATACAACCAATTTACAGCTCACATCAAAGTTGTTTTTCTGGATGATGCCAACACACTGGACCATACTAGTAACAAAAACTAAAAGGTGTTACACTGCTTAACAACTGGTAGTGGTTGCTGATGAAAGGGAAATCTGCTCCCTTTAAGGGATTTTTCCACTTTCAACAAATAACTGATGTTATTTATGCAATGAAAAGTTTTACAACTTTTTCACTGTACTCTCTGTATCAGTTCCTCATGGTTTTGTAGATCTCTGTTTGCTGTCCTTCTACAGGAAGCTTCGTTGTTTATTTTCTGAGGATAAACTCTGGCTCCTGGTCATGTGATGTCACACAGGTGCAGAGCTCGTTATAACATATAAAACATATAACATATAACACATATAACACATAGCTCTGATTACTGTCTGTGATATAATGAGCCACGCACCTGTGTGACATCACATGACCAGGGAAATATTGTATCCACAAGAAGTAAACAATGAAGCTTCCTGTAGGATTACAGCAAGAAGAGATCTAGAAAACTGTGGAGAATTGATACAGAAAGTATGTTGGATACTTGTATAACTTTTCATTACACAAACAATATCGATTATTTTCCCAAAGTGCACAGCCCCAAACAGAATGTACAGGTCTCTGAATTCAAGTGAGAATATATATTACAATTTGACCATCTAAGCTTATACCCCAAAACAAAAAATAAATTGGTTTTATCTTTCAGTTAAGCGCTCTACACAATTGTTACATTGATATTATAGTCCTCTTATATAAAAAATAAATAACCTTTGCAGAGATCTAGCCATTAGCTTTCCATGAAAAAGTTTCTCACAGATAATAAGTCATATGATGTAAAATAGTCAATTTTCACCAACATTTCAGTTTTATCTCTACAAATCGTTCTATTCACCAGAGAGTTTGTAAAATGAATATACAGCATTAGTCAGCAGCATGAAAGTCAGCGCACCATAACATAGGGACAATGTAAATGTTAATCACGCTCTGTAGTGCTAATGTATCATTTGCTAAGTCTCATTACTCTGTTTATAATGAGCTTCTTAATCAGTCAAAATGAAAACTTTGCATCTCCGATCAAAAACATTTCTTAGAAGCAGAAGGAAACCTCATGACTAGTGATTATGTGTGACATTATGTGTGACATTATGTGTGACATTATGTGTGACATGCTCCGCAATGTCACTGCTTTCATTTCTATCACCATGTAAAAAACTACGGAAGGGAAATATTTTTTATTTAGAATAACTGAAATTCCAGCCTTAAAAGATTTTACTAAAAGCACATAATGGCACAAATTTGGTACAACTCCTTCTATTCTATAGTAGTGTAACTACTGTAAAACTTTTATGTTTTTTCTTTTTTAATTTCTAGAAATGAATAGAGCAGGTGATAATAGTAATAGACACTGGAAAAATACATTACCTAGCAAAGCAGCTTCTGGTTGTTTTTTTTGTTTTTTGCTGCTTCTTTCTCCTGTAGTGAGAAGACTAATGTGGTGGCTAACGATTAACTCTTTCCATACTTAGAGCATGTTTCCCTTGATACACAGGATCTCTGAGAAGATAAGACTATACAGTGACTGTCTGTAAAGAATTATGTCCATGACACTCTATCAGGTTCTTTTATGTTTCAGCTTTCAGTGACAGAAAGCTAATTTACACAAACTGCTTAGAACGTAACCACTAATTAACCCCTTCACTGACAAGGTAGTGGCATATGTATAGCCAAGGACCTATGTGATATGTTCTCACTTCAGAGGGCTATAACATCCGCTCTGTGGCACCTATAATTGATGAATAATTCTTTTATTTATATAGCGCACACAGATTACGCAGCGCTGCACAAAGCATGTGTAATTGGTCCCTCTCCCCATGGGGCTCACAATCCAAACAACCTAACAGTACATTTTGGAGTGTGGGAGGAAACCGGAGGACCTGGAGGAAACCCACGCAAACACGGAGAGAACATACAAACTCTTTGCAGATGTTGACCTGGGTGGGATTCGTTTGTATATATCACTCCCAACAGCTAGTATCTCTAGTTTCCTGACTCCTAGAAACACAAATTTAGATTCATATGAAAGAAAAGATTCTCCTCTTTACTGGGAGAAAAGGGAGTTTCTAGGTGCCACACAGCCAAAGATATTGCCATATTTTGTGATACTTTTTTACAAAAATTTAATAAAACATTATTACATTATATTAATGTAATTTTTGCATGTCATTTTTGCATTTTATTACTGTTTGCTGCAAAGTTGCATGATGGTGATAGAGTGTATGAATATAAAACATATTCTTCTATACATGGTAGGTGGTGATTTCTAAAAAATGGATTTTGACAGAATAGGAGCTTCTTACTTCGTGTGTAATATATTTTTAAACACATTTGTGGATTGGCCCCAAATATGCAAATAAGCATTTTGAGGGCAGAGTAAATTCTTGCAGATTTTGTGTGTTGTTGTATATATAAATCTGCTCGCTTTGTATTATTATTTGTAAGCGCCTTTTTGTGCGTAAACCTCCGCTTTGATGTGAGTTTTATGTAAAAACTTATGTTTTTATGCCATTTTCAATGCATTTTTTGTTTAATAATTTGTGTTTGTTACAAAGTTATATGAGGGTAGTACAGGCTGTCAACATTTAATCAAGTTGCAAATGCAATCGCCTGTTTGTCTGCTTTCAAAAAGTATAGGTTTTAGGTATGCCTTTGCTTTTTATTCTGTTTTCTTGCTATATTTTGCAGGTTGTGACGGTCTTGAAATTTGTAGCTGAAAAGCAGATATTTAGTTATTTTAGTTTTAGGGATATTATGATGATTTATTCAGGTGAATATGAGGTATTTCTGAACTCTTCACATGTTCAGCTATTACATTTAGGAGAAGAGAAACTAAATAGTTTCTGTATGGAGCACAAATTAAAATTTTATGTATTTTATATAAAATGTTACACTTTGAATCAAAATTGCATGAAGGTGCCTATGTCTATAAACTCTTTAATGCAATTTTAAAAATGGTGCAAGTGTCTGCTTTCAGAAAACATATGTTTTGTTTGTTTTTTTTCAGTAATTTCAGTTCTATTTGTAAACGTCAAAATTGTATAAATTGCTCAAGACAATAACCCGACAAAATATCCAGAAATGCCTGGCAGTGAAAAGTTTAAGATAATTTTGAATATTCTGGGAGGGGTGGGGGGGTTGTGAATATTTCTCTATTACAATATACAGCTTTGCAGCCTGTTTGTATGCAGAATTTCTTGAGAATTATCTCAATTGACAGTTAGTTTTTTTCATAAGGAAGGATGTCAGTAGCAAAAGAAAGACAATGAAATATATATTTTTAATAAATTATATTAAAAAAGTTTACCGTTATCATCTGCACTCATGATTTGTAACATTGGGGCACATGTTCTAAGGGTTGTGCGTGAGTTTTCTGTTGCACATTCTCTCTAGTGAAAACTGCTTGCACGGGTATTTAAGAAGTGTCCGTGCCACGTTAGTGTCGCACGTAACTGTTTTGTGTTGTAGCTGCATTTTTCTTCATGCGACACAAATTTCTGCACTGAAGGGGCCGTTCCGGTGCAAAGTCGACCGTGTGCCATATTTATCAGGCGGCAAAGTCCGACAGAAGTGTGTCACAGGGCCCATGTGAAAGGTGCACCAAAAAAAAGTTGTGCACTCTGTCCAAACAGTGCAGGGGTCGCTAGATTCATGAAGGGTGGGCGCCAGGAATCCTGGATTCGCCCCCTGCACTCTACTCAGGCAAACTGCACCAGTTTGCATTTTGTCAAAACTTGCACCTTAAAGGAAACCTACCACTTCCAATTGTGCTTCTAAGCTGCAAATGCCGTGCCCTGAATAGGAAGTGGGCGCGCATATGGTGCGTCGAGCGCATACCACGGTGCGGTGAATCTACTTCATATATAAAGATTACTAAAAACGTTTAAACGCTTTACATCTGTTTAAAAACATAACGAAAATAAGCGCCGGCACCAGCTCACTCTGAGCTGGTGCACGGCATTTGCGGCTTAGAAGCACGATTGGAAGTGGTAGGTTTCCTTTCATTTTAAATGTTTTTATAAATTCCCTTCACATAATTATGGGAGCAATCATGTGTGTTACTCGTCAGTCTTGCAAAAAGTTCAGGGATATGTTTTGTGGCAGAAACATGTGCACAGGAAGATGCTGTCTGTAACTGATTCATAAGGCTAGATATATTCATCTGAAATACAGAAGTCATTTTTCACCTATAAAGTCTTGTCCCACAATTATCAGACAGTTTTAGAGACTGATGAAAGAGAACATGACTTTTCATGAAAGTGGGCATGCTCCAAAGATGACACAAATGCACAAAAAGTTTGTATGTTGCAAAGTTTGACTAGAAGGACAGATTTATCATTCACAATCGACACTGATAAATTCAGACGTTTTAGTTCCATTTTAATTGACTCTTTTTTGTTCCCTTTCTTTGAAAGTTTGAATTTTTTTCTTTCGTCCAGATTTCTTAAGATTAGTTGATAAGATTTTCTCCTAATCTTAACAAAGATAACAGGAGCAGACATAATTGAATGTGAGAAATGGCTATTTATTTCGCTCATTGTTCGGCTTCATTCACATGAATATTTCAAGCTTTCTCTGTGAAAGGAAACAGATAGTGAGCAACCTGAAAAAATGGAGCTGTCACTGGGTTCATTGAGTCTCATTACAAGCACTCATGTCCACTTATTTCTTGGGAAGTTCCACGAGTGCTTTGGCGGAAAACCTGATATAATTTGACATACCTAAAATCTCTTCATAGTAATGCCAAGAAAAAAAAAAAGACCATTCACACAGATGACACTAATATACACAGCATGGAGGCATCACATACACACCTCAATAAGTAAAAACTTAACACTTTATATCTGTTAAGATTATACAATGTCAAGGTAGGTCTAGTCAAACAATAAAAAGAACAAACCTATTGGGCTCTGTTCACACATGCACAACGCAGGACGGTTCTAACAAGCAAGAAAGACATTAAAACATAGCATTAGGCATATCCTTGGGCAAAGTGCATACTAAGAACGTGTCTTCTTGTTTATATTTTTAATAGTTAATCATATAACCATAAAAACTCACTATGCATCAATTTACAACCCAATCTTATATAGAAACATATAAACATAGCCATTGGCGCTCCACTAGGGGATTTCTGGAAATAGGCAAATAAGTTTTCCTTGTAAAGCAAACCCCTTACGATCAAGCATGACTTTCAGGAAGCCTAATGACATGATGTGGGATTAGCCAAGCAAGTATTTCTATTACAGAAGGAACAGATTCCCAACTGTAGACAGCACTGTTTCAACGTGGCTTCTCTTCCATACAGTGTAGGGAACTTCTTTAGCTGAGTGAGAGGCTTTTGACTAGGGTTAGGGTGTAAGAGTTCTCCACATGGAGACTTTACCAATTAACACTGCCTTGCAGGCATGTGGAGACTTATAGCCATTGTGTGAAAAATATTGGATCTATGTTCCAAGAGAAAGGGAAAATTAGAAATTCCAGGAAACAATTTTTGTTAGGCAAACACAAAGTCGGCAATTCAAGCTAGGGGAAAGAGTAGATAACCACCTTCTTGCACAAATAAAAAAAAAATTCTGGTCAAACCAATGCATTTTAGACTAGCAGTGGTATATCAGTTCTAGAAATCAGTACATTAGTAAGGTATTTCTCATACTGTATTCATAGTTCAAACAAACAACAACCTCTACCATCTAAGGTCAGCACTTCTTAATGAAAGGGCAACATAATGCAAAATTATTGTTGTAGTTTGATATGTTTTATATCAAATTGGAAAAAAAAATGTGGAAAAACCACCCACTCCAACATCCAACAACAAATCAAACAAACAATGAGGCATTTTTACCTTGTCGTGGCATCCAATTGCCAATCACCCCATTGGTGGGTTTCCACCTCAGCACTGTGCTTATATTGTGCTGTACATGTTGTAAGGGATTAGGTTTGGGATCAGTCTGCTAGGGTAGATGGGAACAATTCGGCAGACACAGGCAAATTCACATTCTATACTGTTCAACGTTTGGTGCAACTAAACTCAACCAGTTTTAGTGATCAGGATTTAAAATAAACAAAACAGCAAAAATGAATCCTAAGCCTCTCCAGCACTAACTAAATATGAAACAAGCTCCGGGCCACGGCAGCAATATCCTGCCAACACCCTGCACACGGGCAAAATACCCCACATCGGTGCCCTGGCACCGTGATAACAACATCGCACCCCTCCGTGCATCGGAGCGGGGCAGTAGCAGGAAGAGACCAGAGCCGCGGCTGCGACTCTGCATGGCCAGCAGTACCAGAGGGGGACTCGGCAGTGACTGGAGGAGGTAAGGAGGCAAGTCGGAGGAGGGCGGTGGACTCTACTTACATGGGTGCCCGCTACCGGAGACAGCCCCTTCACTGCAAATCACCAGCGGGAACTGCAGACCATGCGGGGCGCGAACAACATGCGCCATAGCACGAACAAACTTCTGCCATGCCCGGTGTCATCTCCCTGTGTGACCGCTCACGTCTGCTCCTTGTGTCCTTGCTGCTGCTTGGGGAGGATGGTGCCGAATACGGTCCGTGGCTATTCAGGGTACTGACAGTTCCCGGGTCACTGCTGTGGAGAGTCATTTTACCAGAGCTGGTTGCGACCTCTCCGCTCGGCATCCAAACCACGCCCCCTTCTAACCCAAGCAGCCACCAGGAACCTACACCTTATAGTCCGGTGCACCTTATCATCCGAAAAATACGGTATGTTATTGACTGTTTAGAGGTAAATACCGTGTGCCATCTGCTTTGGAAGAAAATGAGACACTGACTCTACAGGCAACATTATAGTAAAGAAAAATAGGTGAATGTGACATAAAGTTTCACCTCCACACTTGATACCATATTTGTAGCCATTTCCTAAAATATAACGTCCTAAGAACTAAAAGGTAGCATAAGTTACCCTTTACTTTATGACTATTCACTGTTAAAACATAAACCCATGAAAAGTATGTGTCCAGAAAAGCCCCGTAATTTCTTAAAACCATTCATCATCTTAATAGTAGCACGTTTAATAAATAAATGCAGTAAAAAAGACAAATTGCTAAAAACACCTTTCAAATAAAATGCAGGTACTTAAGGAGAGCATCATAAAATGTATGCTACCTCAGCAGTTCTGCCTTGGCTTCATAACAGGGTCATTGCAGACACTAAAAGAAGTGTGCAGCCATCTGTAAACTGGTAATACAAGAGTGCTAGTTGTAGCTTGGTCTACTACCTTTCCTGTAATTGGTATTTTCCTTAACATGAAACAAATACAAGTAATGTTCTTATTTTGTTACTTGATTGATTTGAACTTTACATTCTTAAAGTGTCACTCTGATTTCATAATGATTTTATTTTTAATTTCTTCTTTAAAAACAAACAGAACGATGTCCATATTGTGTTGCTCATCCTTTTCTATCCACAGTTATGGAATTTTCTGTTCTGAGATACTTGTCAGAAACAATCCTCAGCAGCAGTGCAGTGGGTGGAGATAAACCTCTTCCTGTCTTGACCAGAAGCTGAGTCAAATTTAAGCTGCCCACAGTTCACATGACACCTTGTGCTCCCTCATTAAGTCATTTAACATTAAATCCAGTGAGATTCCTACAAGCAAACCCACTGAATCTAGTCTAGTGTGTACATACAGAGACTATCCAGGCAGCTTTCATCACATAGAGGAGCACTGAACATGTAACAGTAAAATTTTAGAGAAAAAATTAAGTGAAGTATATAGTCTGTGTTGTTTGAGCACTAAGGGTTAACAACTTCTGTTCTCTGTAGAAAGTGTCCAGAGAATGATTCCCATGATTCACTATGTACTGTATATAGTCATTGCATATACTATCCACTGTGTCTAAAACACAGTTGGAACCTGTCCGTAATGCTGTCATGTCAAGGGTGCACCGATGATTAAGACTGGTGCATATTGAGGGAGATATATTCATAGATTGGTCTTTATACCAGTGCAGAGTAGAACTAGATAGTTTTCTGCAGCACCAGAATCACTGTACCTGATGCTGGATGATTAAAGCAAACCTATCATTAGGTATGTCATTTTTAACTGGTGACAGGTTCCAATAGCCTATTTCAGTACTTATAAATTTTATTTCCCATTATCTGGCTCCCTGCCAGCAGCATGTGGTAAGACCTGGGAGGTTAGTGGGGGCAGCTGCCGCACTGCCTATCTTAGATAGTGGGGGCAGCTCCTTATAACTTCTTCCTCTATTCCACACAATCCCCCTCCCCCACCTGCTTAATAAAGATGAGGAAAAGGTGAGGGGGCAGAGCTCAATGAGTGTGGAGGAGAGCAGACTGAGACACATGCACACCTCTCTCCTTGGGACTTACCCCACAATACAGGCAGGTATTACAAAATACAAAATAACTAATACAAAATAACATTTTATAAAGAACCAAAACTATTAAAAATGCTGACAAAGGCATTGGCACAGCAAATTTGAGAAATTGCAATTTCTAGCAAATTGGACAAGTCTGATACAATGATTATACATAACATAATTAAATATTAGAAACTCCTGGTCCTTATTTTTATTTTCCTAAATAAAAATGTCCATTATTTGAAAAATGTTCTTTTCCATGACAGAAACTTCCAGCTACAAATACTGCTGGGCACTTTGGGGACCTCATTTATTAGATAATATACAGTCAGCTGCATCTGGGCACAGCTTTTCAAATGGTCACAAAGCGGTGCACAAATACCTGGCAGTAGTCGCTGTATAGTGTGGACCTTATGCTGGAGTGCTCAAGGTGACACATTAAAGTTGCATGGAACTGGCACATAGTTATGCAACATATTAAATTCTACTTATTGCCTCTCTTTCTACACACATAAAATCACCTAGAGGGATTGAAAAGATATATAGTGTTGTAAACAGAACCATGAAATGTGAGACAACAGTGTATAATAAAGCGCAGATCAGAAGTGAGGTATGTGCCACTTTCCACAGCCTGAAATCCCTTGCCATCCAGATGTTAATTATGCAGTCAAAGATAGGTAGGAAAACATCTGATGTTCTCTTTTAGCAGATGGCATTAAAGGGTGTTCATAACTTCTGCTGGCAACTATCATTGACAGCAATACTTTGTAAAAAGTCGCTTCGACTGCTGGAATCGGTACAGAACTTTAGAAGCAAATTTGAAAAGGATATGTCGCCGTGAGCTTATGTATTAATTAAAAGTGCATTTTTACAAAACACAGATGTCACTTTTGCTACTACAGTCCTTGAATAACATTTTGGATGAGAGAAATGGGAGGAATTTATTGGTTGGTTGTTGAAAATAGTATATAATAACATTAATAATAATAATAATAATAAATCTTTATTTCTATAGCGTCATTATATTCCACATCACTTTATAGGACATGGGGCACAGACAGAAACAAAATAAGACATTACATAGCAATAACAATGTCAAATGGAACAATAGCAATGATCGTCCTGCTCACAAGAGCTTTCAATCTATGATAAGGGAAAAGGGACACAGGAGGTGACAGCGCTTGTACAATGCTCCAGACATTCTTTAAAAGGGATAAAACAAATAAATAAATAATGTTAAAAACAAAAGTCACCATACGCTTTCTATATTTACAAAATCCAGGGTCATTGACCCTATAGTTTAACAGTATTGAGTGCTGAGGAATCATGCAGACGGGAGGAGAAACAACAGAGGTTGTGGAAAGAAAGAGAAAGTTACAAGCAGTTAGTATGTATGATAGGGCTTCCTGAAGAGATGGATTTTTATGGCACATTTAAAGGTTTCATAGTTAAATATTAGTCTGAAGTCTGGGGCAGGACATTCCGGAGAATTGGTGCAGCTCAGGAGAAGTCCTGAATATCTGGGTGGAAGGCTCAAATTAAAGAAGAGAATAATCTTTGATTACTGGAGAATTGAAGGGCATTGTTTGCTTGACACACTGAGATGAGGGAGGAAAGGTAGAGAGGTGTGACACTGTGTAGAGCTTTGTGGATGAGGGTGATTAGTCTTAAATGAATTTGGAAGGTGACAGACAACTAGTGTAGTGACTGGCATGGATTGGCTCTGTGTAGTATCAGGATTGAGAGAAGAGTTTAACTGATGCGTTAAGAATGTAGTGGTGAAAGTTTAGTAAAAAGAAGACCGATAAGTATGGAGTTAACATATTTGAGAATAGAATGAAATCAAAGGGAGAATTAGGGTGTAAGAGGATTCCATTGTTAGAAAAGGGCAGATTCTGAAAATGATTTTGAGGTGCATGTGTATTGGCCCGCCAGACGGGTCACTTTATAATTTATATAAAGTATAACCTTTATACTTCAGGTGATCCTTAGCTATGTAGGTGAAATACAACCGATTATATCCAATAGTCTAAGTGGTTCTATATGAAGTTAGCGATAATTATATATTCATTCCCTTTAATGATATATTTATTCTTTGGTGTTGACACAATCTACTGACCATAACTGGTAATGCGGCTGAATGATATTTATCATAGTATCATAGTATATAAGGCTGGAAGGAGACGCAAGTCCATCAAGTCCAACCTTTAAGAATTAAATAAATGTTTATGGGTCCCCATAACCCGTGATATTTTTTCTCTCCAGAAAGTCGTCCAGTTCTCTCTTGAACCTGTACATAGAGTCCGCCATAACAACCTCCTGCGGCAGAGAGTTCCATAGTCTCACTGCTCTTACAGTAAAGAACCTTTGTCTATGGTGATGGTAAAATCGCCTCTCCTCTAGGCGTAGAGGATGCCCCCTTGTCCTGGTCACAGGCCAAGGTATAAAAAGATCTTTGGAGAGATCCTTGTACTGTCCGTTCAGGTATTTGTACATTGTAATGAGGTCTCCCCTCAGCCGTCTTTTTTCTAAACTGAATAATCCCAATTTTTTTAATCTG
This sequence comes from Engystomops pustulosus, assembly GCF_040894005.1. Taxonomy (NCBI): domain Eukaryota; kingdom Metazoa; phylum Chordata; class Amphibia; order Anura; family Leptodactylidae; genus Engystomops; species Engystomops pustulosus. The sequence continues at coordinate 45,103,659 of NC_092415.1, forward strand.
TCAGTGTATTCTAGTTCCCCCATTCCCCTAATAATCCTGGTTGCTCTCCTCTGCACCCGTTCCAGCTCTACTATATCCTTTTTATACACTGGTGCCCAAAACTGTACACAATATTCCATGTGTGGTCTGACCAGGGATTTGTATAAGGGCAAAACTATGTCTTTATCATGAGAATCTATTCCTCTCTTGATACATCCCATTATTTTATTTGCTTTAGCAGCAGCCGCCTGGCTTTGGTCACTAAAATTAAGTTTACCATCCACCAATACGCCCAAGTCCTTTTCAGCTTCAGTTTTACTAAGTAATTGACCGTTTAGAACATAATTATACTTTTTGTTTCCATGGCCCAAGTGCATAACTTTACATTTATCTACATTAAACCTCATCAACCATTTCTCTGCCCATCCCTCAAGCTTCCACAAATCCCTCTGTAATGCTAAACTATCGACCTCAGTATTTATTACTTTACACAGCTTAGTATCATCTGCAAATATTGAAACTTGACTGTGTAAACCCACTACAAGGTCATTAATAAAAATATTAAAAAGAAGTGGCCCCAATACTGACCCCTGTGGCACTCCACTGGTAACATCAACCCAATCTGAGAATGTGCCATTAATGACCACCCTCTGTTTTCTATCACTAAGCCAATTACTTACCCAAATACACAGATTTTCTCCTATTCCCAGCAGTCTCATTTTATATACCAACCTTTTATGTGGCACGGTGTCAAATGCCTTTGAAAAGTCCAAATATACAACATCCACAGCGTCCCCCAGATCCAGTCTTGAACTTACCTCCTCGTAGAAACCAATCAGATTAGTCTGACAGGACCAATCTCTCATAAACCCATGCTGACGCTGGGTTATAAGGTTGTGCACAGTGAGATACTCCAGGATAGCATCTCTAATAAACCCCTCAAATATTTTCCCCACCACAGCAGTTAGACTCACGGGTCTGTAGTTTCCAGGATCACTATTTGATCCTTTTTTGTATATTGGTACCACATTTGCTATGCGCCATTCCTGTGGAACATAACCAGTCCTCAGTGAATCTTCAAATATTAAAAATAACGGTTTGTCTATCACCGTACATAATTCATGCAGAACCCGGGGGTGTATGCCATCTGGCCCAGGTGATTTATCTATCTTAGTGGTTGCGAGGCGGCACCGTACCTCTTCCTGGGTTAAACTGTTGACATTATAAAAAGAATTTACATTATTCCTCTTTGTGTCTTCCACCAGGGGATTTTCCTGGGTAAAGACAGTTGAGAAGGCGACATTCAGTAGATTGGCCCTTTCCTCATCTCCTTCCACCATGACCCCCATGTTATTTCTAAGGGGACCCACACTCTCTGTTTTTAGTTTCTTATCATTTATATACTTGAAAAATAATTTGGGATTATTTTTGCTCTCCCTGGCAATATTTCTCTCAGTCTCTATTTTTGCGGCCTTTATCTGCTTTTTACAGGATTTATTTTTCTCTCTATAATCCTCTAATGCCTCATCGCTACCTTCACGTTTTAGCACCTTAAACGCCTTATCTTTCTCACTTATTGCTTTTCTTACAAGACTAGTTAGCCACATTGGCTTTTTCTTGTTCCTTTTATGCTTTTTCCCATAAGGTATGTGTTTCTCACAGGACTTTTTCAGAATATATGAGAAAAAGGTCACATTTTTGGGGGGGGCTTTTGTCTTTGAGAACATTATCCCAGTCTATGCCTTTAAGGTCTTCCCTTAGTTGCTGAAAATTTGCCCTCCTGAAGTTTAGAGTGTTGGTTGCCCCTTCACTAACGCTCTTAGTAAAGCCTAATACAAAATCAATGATATTATGATCACTATTCCCCAGGTCCCCCCCAACCTGTAGTTTTGATACCCTATCAGGTCTGTTGGTCAGGATAAGGTCCAGCACTGCCCCCCCTCTTGTTGGCTCCAGGACTAGTTGCGACAGGTAATTGTCTTTTGTTGTTGACAAGAACCTGCTGCCTTTGAAGGACCTGCAGGTTTCTGCCCCCCAGTCGATATCTGGGTAATTGAAGTCCCCCATGATAAGTACTTCACCTTGCTTTGAAGCCGCATCCATTTCACTTATCAGCATTTCCTCGGCTGCCTCCATTATATTTGGAGCCTTATAGCAAACCCCTAGTAATATTTTATTATTTATTATATTAAATTAAATTATATTAAATATTAATATTTATTATTACATATTTGTCTGAGAAGGGAGGTTTTAATTGTGACCAATGATAACTGTTGTTTCATTTATGTCTATCCTTTTCTGCCCTGAGGATCCTAATTTATGGATGCCTGGAACTCTGCCTTGAGTGTTATTAACTTATGTGATCTTTCCAGAAAGACTCCCGAGAACACACAAGGCCTTCAGACAGCAGCCTACTGCTGCTGTCTCCTACCTGAGGATAATCTCCCGCAATCAGACCTGCTGCAGCTCTGCACCTATACAGAACCCACCCTTAGATTACTACTAAAGCAGCTTCTATCTTCTCCACCCCCAAATTCCTGAATCTGGGCTTATTATACCAGACTGCATCAAGATAACTACCTTGGACCTGACAGATAGGACCACTACCTCAGTCTGTTACCATTACTGTGTTGAAGACTTGAAATAAAGAGACTGTTAGTTTGATGATCTACATCTTGTCTTCACATGTGATCCCAGGCTCCCGCTAACATCATGGCCCTCCCCTCTACCCAGGGATCCCTACATCACACACACTAAGGGAGTGCCCCAGGGGAAACCTTCTATCGTATCGCGGGTTGCGCCTCTTCTTGCTTCCCCTCACTTGACCTGCGCAGCGTGGACAAAACCTGTTACACCTGGACCAAGCGACCATGACAAGTCTTGCCCTAAGCCGCACAAAAGCCAGGCACTCAGAAACTAGGGGAATGCAGATACCTCCAAGCCATTAGGTCAGGCCTCAGTGGGAGAAAGTTACACATGGGGCAGTAGCAGTGATTGTATATATGGTGCAAATGAGAGGCAGCATGGTGGCATCAAGCAACAACCCATGATTGTGAGCCTGCTGCCTTGGGGAAATAGTAATGCCACCAATAAAAAATGAGATAGAATAAAATCAGCTGACTGTTAGTGGACGAAAATCTTGGTGCAGTTTATAACTCCATTAGTTAATTTCCTTTACGCAAAGATTGTATGCCAAAATCTTGGCACATACTGTATTATCACATTTCACGTGATATCAACAGAGATGAGAGCTGCAATCCGCAATGATGTCAGTCCACAGTCCCAAAGGCTGTAGCAGACAATCACTGACTATAGCGACCATGTAATTGGGTATTTCACAGCTGGCATCAGGAAAGCGGTCAGATTTGCATCAAAATTGTTCCATTTTTTTGTTTTTACAAAACCTTAATTTGGCAGAATCGTACTAGTCTCACCCCTTCTACTAAATGTAACCACTTTTCTTAACAATTTTTAAAAGTTGCAAACCTAAGTGCAAAAAAAATCCAGTGCATCATCTATTGCACAATTTCCCATCCTCCAAACTGGGCAAGAAAGGGTCTATCAGTCTTGTGCATGGTTCAGTGCATTCAGGCCATACCTTTTCTTTAAAAAGGCATGCTTATATCCATTATACAACTTATTAAGTAAGTAGTTATACTTCATGCAATACAATATACTGTAATTGGCCAAAAAACTTCAAAGATCTATGAAGTAAATGTTCACCCTTCTATCTATACTTAAGAAAAATACTTTTTTTCAATCTCCAGTTCTCACTCAATTCCAGTTCTCAGACAATTGTGTCATTACAAAATTTATAAACTGAAATTTTTGTTGGAGTAGACCCAGTAGGACTGATCACCCTAATGGGCTCTGTAACTCCAGCCCTTTTTTCATGCTTTTTGCTAGTAAATTCTTTATGTCCATGCCGCATTATGTAACAATAGTACCACCTAGTGCATATTTATGTATTCTAATTGTGTTTACCGTTTACTGTCACCTGGTGTTGTTAAAAGCTGTGCATTGGCTAGCACCCTGGAACTTTTTAGAGTCTATTGATTCATAGACGCCAACTGTGTTTAAAATCTAGGCGTCTGATTTAACATACAATACAATGTAATATAACTGTATTGCAGCATAATGTTAATACACCACTGGTGTCTGCTATGTATGGAGAGGGCTGAACCCATGAGCCCTTTCAAAGAATTGTCTGAGGGTGGCCGAGATTGGGCGGGTTAAAAAATATAAACATATATTTACCTGCATGGTCCCTCCAGGCCTCCAGTGCTGCAATCTCTCCAGGCCGGTTCCCTGTGTAAATAAGCCCACCCATCAGACATGATACAAAGCTGGTGAGACTGGCCGGCCACAGGGAGACAGGGACTGGTGAGCGTGGCCGGCCACCACAGGCAGCTGGAAGCTGAATGCAGCACAGATTTTCTGCCCCTGTTTGTTTACATGGAGCTCTGAATGGAGAGATGGCAGCGCTGGACGCCGGGAGGGACAACGCAGGTAAGTACATGTTTGTTTTTTTTAACCCACCCCATCCTGGCCCCCCAAGGGTTTTTTATACCCTTGGACAACCCCTTTAACATGACATACAGGTAGACGACAGGTATAGGAGATGGTTTAACAGGTTCACGACCGCCCGCCGTGTATTCACGTCCCGATTCATTGAGAGGGCTCACGAGCTGAGCCCTCTGCATAGCCGGTAAGTCTTTGCTGCATATTGCAGGCACCGATTCTTGCTGATCGCCGCCGGCAAAGCTGCCTTTCTGAGGATCGTCGCTCCCCGTGACGTCATCGATCCATCACCATGGTAGCCTCGGGTGTTTCCGAATACCCGATGCTACTTCGTTTTAACCCATGTATTACAATGTGCTATCAGCACATTGTAATGAATGGGGAGTAAAATCCCCATATACTGCCGTACTGTAGTATGGCAGTATATGGTAGGATTGATCAGACAACCTAGGGTTAAAGTACCCTAGGGAGTCTGAAAAATAGTAAAAATGAAAATAAAAAGAAAGTTTAAAAAAAAAATTCTGATTAAAAAAAAATTCAAATCGCCCCCCTTTCCCGAGAACTGATATAAATATAAATAAACAAAAATCATAAACACATTAGGTATCGCCGCGTCCGAAAATGCTCAATCTATCAAAATATACTAATGGTTTTTCAATGCATTTTACCCCGTAACGAAAAATCGCGCCCAAAGTCATAAATGCCACTTTTTTGCCATTTCAAAAAATAAAAAATTGTATAAAAAGTGATCAAAAGTTCGTAAAGTCCTCAAAATAATAATAATAATAAATAATTGAAAACATCAAAAGTCGCAAAAAATTACACCACCCACAGCTCCGTACGCCAAAGTATGAAAAAGTTATTAGCGCAAGAAGATGGCAAAATCAAAACAAGAAATTTGTACAGGAGGTTTTAATTTTTGTAAATGTATGAAAACATTATAAAACCTGTACAAATTTGGTATCTGTGTAATTGTATTGACCCAAAGAATAAAGTAGACATGTCATTTGGGGCCAATAGTTAAATCCGTAAAACCCAAGCCCACAAGAAAACGGCGCAAATGTGTTTTTTCACCATTTTCACTGCATTTGGAATTTTTTTACTGCTTCCCAGTAAATGGCAGGGAATATTCAATGCCACCATTATGAAGTGTAATTTGTTACGCAGAAAACAGGCCGTCACACAGCTCTTTACGTGTAAAAATAAAAAAGTTAGATTTTTGAAATTTTGAAATTCGCAAAAAATGACACCACCCACAGCTCCGTACACCAAAGTATGAAAAAGTTATTGGCGCCAAAAGTTGGCTAAATCTGAAAAAAAAAATTTGTACAGGAGGTTTTAATTTTTTTAAATGTATGAAAACATTATAAAACCTATACAAATTTGGTATCCCCATTATCGTACCGACCCAAAGAATAAAGTAGACATGTCATTTGGGGCGCACAGTGAAAGCTGTAAAATTCAAGCCCACAAGAAAACACAAACTGTGTTTTTTCACCATTTTGACTGCATTTGGAATTTTTTTCCCGCTTCCCAATACACGCCATGGAATATTAAATACCGTCACTATGAAGTGCAATTTGTTACGCAGAAAATACGTCCTCACACAGCTCTTTATGTGGAAAAATAAAAAAGTTATAGATTTTTGAAGGTAGTGAGTGATAAATGGAAGTGAAAAAACTAAAAAAGGCCAAGTCGTTAAGGGGTTAACCGGTTAAATTAGAAAAGAGAAATATTTCAGTTATTCAACTTTTTTATTTTGCAACTAAAGGTAGAATTTTTCTTTCAACTAATGAAAAAAATATGTGCAAAAAGGGCGACAACATAATATAGGATTTCCTGTGGCTTGCTGTAGATGCATCTTGGGATACAGGGGCACAAGGGAGGCTTAAACAAGATCTTCAGCCAGTCTCCACATTTCACAGGTAAGTTAGCAGATCAGCCTGTGGCATTTAAAAAGCAGAGTCATTTGCTTCACTTCACATCTTTGTTAAGAGCCTGTCTTGACCAATCAACGTATGATGGGCTCCAGAGAGATGGTCTTGTAAAACTACAATTACTTTAACTGGAATGGACATGGGAGGACTATTGATTCTGGTTTATCTGATAATATGTCACGATAAGCAACAAGGCAAGAGAATAGATGTCACTGAATAGACATACAAATTCCCCTAATTTCACTCCTGAAACGCGTTAGTATGTTAAAAGTCTCATTGTCTAAATATTTCAAAATTGCTTCATCAAACATGCTAAAATTTTCCATGGTAATGGAGAATTTAAAGCAGTTTTTTTTATCTAGACTTTTATTAGACCTTTGTCTAATAAATCCTGGAGGATCAAACTTTTTACTGTTCTAGTGTCAGGGTTTACAGACAAACATTTATTTCATCTGTGAAGGCAGATAAGTAGACAGACATATGAGTATCAGAGAACAGGCATGGAATTAGGGTAGAAGTTCAGGAACAGGGTACAGGCTCTGACACAGTTTCAGGGTTCAGAGTTCTAGATCAGGCAAGATACAAGGTACAGAGGGCAACAAGGTTCCAAAAAAAAAGGTCCAGAATACTAAGTTCCAGATACATGTTCAGGATACAGGGTTCCAGATACAGGTTTAGGTTTCTGATGATACTGGATCAGGTTCAGGACACAGGGTTCTGGATTTGTTTTACAGGATCAGGTACCGGCTCCAGCTCAGACCAGGATTCTGAGTGGTGGTTCAGGCTAGATGCAAGCTAAGGCTACATTCACATGGACGTATAAAAATGGCCGTATACGCACCGTTTTTTTACGGGTTACATACGGCCACATTCATTTCAATGGACAATACGTTCAACCATTTATATTGCCGTTTTTGACACTGGAGTGTACGTACTGCATACTGGCCGTATAAAAATATAGAGCATGTCCTATTTTCTCCCGTATTTCAGTTCTGTATGCCCTTAAAGTCTATGGGCATGTATAAAATACGGGTTAAATACGTGCTGCATACAGATGAAAAACGTCACGTATATACGGGCTCATACGGCCCGTAAATACAGGACTGGAGAAATCATACGGTCGTGTGAATGTAGCCTAAGATATAGATTCCATGTCCGACATCTTGGCAGATTTGCGACCTATCCGCTCATCTCCCTGTGGAGGAAGGAGGGGTAAAGGGCTCTTCCCCGCCTCCTCCCTGCCCCGTGCTTGTCCGTGATCCGGTCCAGGGGAGCACAACGCTGTCTGAATGAACCCTTATGGTTACAACACAATGATCTAGTCATAGTCGAATCCTATCAGTCACTATACAGAGAGAGCTGTCAATCATCGATAAGACCGCCCCTTAAAAAGTTACTTTGCTACAAAAATGTACTCAGATAAGCTTTCGCGTGCTAAGAAATTATGGCATTTGGAGTATGGCGAGTAAACATACAGTTTTAATTCGTATGTACAAATATCATCCTGTTGATTATATGATATAATATGGGAGTTAAAAGGAAAACTTAGTGTGATGCTTGAGTCCATCACTGCTTAAAGATGTACAGGACTGCCACTAGGAGGTTTCGGGCCCCTGACAAATTTTGTGGGCCCCCCCATAAAATGATAATCCAGCCCTGTCTGCACAGTGAGTGCTTTGTAATGAGAATTGGGGCCCCTTCTCCTCCTTGGGGCCCCCTGAACACAGTCACACTAACCCCCCCTGATGGTGGCCCTGTATATGTAGACTAGAGCATTGTCACCTGCTGGTTTTCTACTTGTTGCTAGACAACTGCTCAAACATATGAATAAATGATTACAATGTTCTGTTAGTTTTCCTTGATTTTCTTTTATGTGGGAATGAAAATATTACATACAAAGTGCACCTGGGACTGTTCTGCTTTCTGCACACATTGCATAAATTGTTTTATACATCATTTATATGTCTTTGACCTTACTAAGCATAAACCTGTGTTACTATTTCAATTGTGCAAATGGCTGTAATGGGGCCCTTGGAGGCTCTGCCGGGTCTGATATCTGGTGCAAGATTCTCTTCTTCAAATGAACTGAAATACCTCAACCCTTACAGAGAAAGTGTGAGTGTATGTGTCTGCTCTAAAGCGCCTCGTTGTCACCTGGAAGCCATGTGGGAGTAAGGGAGAATAAACTAAGGAGGATCGCAGCGATATAAAGTTTTTATGATAATAATAGTTTCAGTAAATTTGTTATACAGTCTGATTTAAATGGTACAATGGACTGTGACAGCCACTGGCGCATACATAGATGCTTGTGCCAAGCTCATTCAGCTGCCTTGGGTTAAGTTGTGTCCATGTCCTAAAAATACAGACTTAGCAGCTGCATTGGGGGTGTGGCGATCCCCCTAAGCCACACCCCCAATCACTCCCTGGCCACGCCCCAAATTTTAGCCATATTAAAATAATAAAAATCATCTAAAAAAAAAAAAAAATATCCTCATTGGGATTTGAACCCAGAACCTGCAGTGTCCATGTGCAATAATAACATAGCACCTCAACCCACTGAGCTATAGCCCCTGTGAGTAACAAGGTGGAGAATTTTGGTAACTAAGAACTATATACTGCTTTGGTATATAGGGAAGGATCTTCTCAGATTATTGTAATTATTGAGACTATTATTATTATTATGGAGATTATTATTATTATTATTGAGATGATTATTATTATTTTTACCATTATTAATAATCATCTCCATAATAATAAAAATAATAAAATTTATAATAATAATAATAATAATAATAATAATAGTCTAAATAATTACAATAATAACCTCTGAGAAGATTCCTCTCTATATATCAGTGCATTAGTCTGTGTCACAATGTAACACTGGCTGATAACATGTCTTAGTTACCAGAAATCCTCTGCTCTGTATCACTGGGCTTATAGCTCAGTTAGTTAAGCTCCTGTCTATGGTGCAGAGGGTCCCAGGTTTGAATCTCAGCCTGGGCAAAACTTTATTTAATTTAATTATATAAAGAGCTTGTGTCTGGGGAATCCCTGGAGACCAAATATGGACAGATAGAGATCTGAGCTGATGACGTGGTCCCTGCTCTCTCCACTAAGCCGACACTTCTCTGAAAAGGATTCCCTGCCCGATGTCTGCTCTGGGGAACCCTAGGAGATGCAGTGACCATATATGGACAGATGCTGATCTGACCTGATGACGTGGCCCCTGCTCTCCGCTAAGCCCGACACTTCTCTGAAAAGGATTCCCTGCCCGATGTCTGCTCTGGGGAACCCTAGGAGATGCAGTGACCATATATGGACAGATGCTGATCTGACCTGATGACGTGGTCCCTGCTTTCTCCGGTAAGCCCGACACTTCTCTGAAAAGGATTCCCTGCCCGATGTCTGCTCTGGGGAACCCTAGGAGATGCAGTGACCATATATGGACAGATGCTGATCTGAAGCTGATGACGTGGTCCCTGCTCTCCGCTAAGCCCGACACTTCTCTGAAAAGGATTCCCTCCCGATGTCTGTAGAAGCCATTCTGTACTGTGAGTTCAGACTTTCAAAGTATTTACTCTGCGGACACAGCGCCGGGACACAGCGGGACCTGGGGGGGAAATCCGTGACAATATCATAGCTGCCCGTGACACGGGGCAGAGGTACGAAAAACGGGAAAGTCCCGTCAAAATCGGGACGGTTGGGAGCTATGGCATTGACATTATTAGGTACAAATGAGTCTTACGTACTGTGGTGTAGGCTTTTGTTTTTATTTGGCTTACACTGTGGCCATTCTTTTTATGCTACCCATAACCAATGATAAAAGCTAATGAGTAAATAACGAATGTTAATAAATTATTAAAGCTAATCAAATGGAGGGGGAGGGGGATTTATCAAGATCTGGCTGATTGTGCACTGCCTTTTGATGTTCCACCCACTTCCCAAGTCACGGCAGATTTACTAAGAGACCAGAAAATTTAAAGTGTTTTACAACCATGTGCCCTAATCAATTCTTCGCCTTATGTAGAAGTGGGATATAACCTTTGCCAAGAACTGGCGGCCTGACACAGCACACTGCTTGCTCCTCCCCACCCAGTTGGTGTGGAGATAACATGGGGAGGGGGCGGAACTTACAATTTGTATAAGAGAGACATAGTAACATAGTAGTGTGTCCAGCACTCGACCAAATCCACAAAGTTGAAGATTTAAAAAAGAAAACTTTTATTGTGTTCCGTATTTCGGATAGTTCGAAACATTGTAAGTGAGAGCGTGCATATGAGAGTGTGTATTCCGAGCAATTCATTTGCACGCTCTCACATACAATGTTTCGAACTATCCGAAATATGGAACACAATGGACATTCTGTATGCAATGATTAAAATGTTAATTGTAACTCTTCTAGTGCTTTGAGACATTTGTATTCATTAGTAACTTGTAATACTTGTATTATTCTACTTACCTTTAATGCTCTGATTTGCATATGATTTTTCCTGATGTATTCCCGGGGTGGTAACAACATCTATCCTGTTGTATAAAAGTGGACCGCCATATTCCTAGTTTATACTACAATTAAGGGTCGTTTAAACCTGAAACGCGTCATTTTTTTCTCTTGTCTTATCATGGCAGTGATATTCTGTTTTTAAATACTTAAATAAAAGTTTTTGTTTTTTAAATGTTCAACTCTGTGGATTTGGCCGAGTGCTAGACACACTACTATGTCTCCAACTAACAATTACTGACTCTGGCTCAGGTAATCTGTGCACTGATTTTACAGGACATTGATGAGGTGAGCTGAAAAGATACTCTTTTTTTTCTTTTTCTCTTTACAATTTAAATGCCAGTACAAGTCTTTGTGTAAATAAAATATAATGAATAATACATAGGTGATAACTCAATCAATGCACAGACCTTAAGTGGCCTGAAATATACTCAATGCCCCTTCAGCAAAGTGTTATAATATTTAGTCTTGAAGTCATTTTTAGACCGGCACATGATAGAGAAAGATGGCCTTCACGATGGAATGTTAATAATTTAAACAAAATCCATCAGCTGTCCCCATGAGAACCATCCTGACAAGTATATTGAGTGCCTCTTATCACATGTCCCAAAAATGTCCTTCATCGCTACTATGGAGGGTGGATTAGGCCGAGCAGGGTTTAAGTAAACACAAAGAATTCATTAAAAGTAGTCTTTAAAGCTTCCAAAACATTCCATTTAATTACAATTTGTCAAGATATTTGCAACACATTAAATACTATAGATAGCACCTTGTATTAAGATGGGATCTCAAAACACTTAAAGATAAAAGTATGTTGTCAAATGCAGGAAAAAGCATTTCTATAAAAAAATAAATGTTCATCTGAACTATAATAATAATAATTTATTTGTATAGCGCACACAGATTACGCAGCGCTGTACAGAGCTTGCCAAATTGGTCCCTGTCCCCAATGGGGCTCACAATCTAATCACCTACCATTATGTTTTGGAGTGTGGGAGGAAACCGGAGGAAACCCATGCAAACACAGAGAACATACAAACTCTTTGCAGATGTTGACCTGGGTGGAATTTGAACCCAGTACCCCAGCGCTGCAAGGCTGAAGTGCTACCCACCGTGCTACCCAAAACTATTATGAAACAAATACATTGGGACGCATTTACTAAGGTCCTTGTGCCAGTTTTCTGTCGGACTTCGCAAATTCTTTCTAGTGTAAACTGCTTGTACAAGTATATAAGAAGTGTCTGCACCACAAATGTGTCGCACATGACTGTTTTGTGACACAGCTGCACTAGGCACCATGTGACATAAATTAGGGGGCGTTCTGCTGCAGAGTCGGACCATACGCCGGATTTAACATGCAAAGTCTGTTGCACGCCCTATATTAAAGGTGCACCACAAAAAAGTTGGTGAACTCTGTCGCGCCAGTGCAGGACAGCGCCAGGTTCATCATTTCTGGCGCAGGTTCTTACCTGTATAAAACATCTCCTCCATAATGAAAAGTCATGTTTGGCTTGAGATGAGTCAAGTTTAGAGGGTGCAGGCTTGTGATTCTGTAAGCTACAGAACTAGATGGAGGCAGTTAAAGACATGGAGGGGGGGTATTTATTAGGACTTCTACATCAGGTGGTGTAGAAACCCTGAAATAATAAACCCTGAATAGCACTTGCAATTCGTTTTCCCTATCTGACGCCTCCACGCAAAGGGCTGCGGGGGAGTGGGCCAGCGCGGATAGTTCCTATCCTGACACCGGTACACTTCTTCCTTGGCAGACCTACGAGTATCTATGAGACTGTAGGCTGCTATGACAACTGATTGGCGCCCTCCGATGACATAACAGCAGCGATGTTAGGTGCTGCAGTTGGGTTCGATCACAGAACTTCACCGCAATCGGTGCCAGTACAGACTGAGGCAGTTAATGGCGGGTGTCAACTGTGTTATACAGCACGTGAGCTCTCTCCATACACCCCCAACAGCACCACAACATTATAGTACGTTGTAATGCAAAAAGGGGTTAATATAATATACAGCAAAAAGCATGGTTCTAGGTGCTACAGAACTAAACATAGGAACATCTGAAGTGACACTTCCCCTGCAGCCTCTAAACGTGACTCATGTCTGTCCATGACAAACATTGTAATCTCGGGCCCCCAAACCCAGTTTTCAGCCAGAAGGGCTGAGCGATCAGCTTTTGAGCAACAATCCCAAGGAAAATGGCAGCAGATGTTACCAGTGGGTTTTCACGTTCAGGTACCCACAGTGAACCTTTGTTCAAAGTTTGGCCGCCCCAACTTGAATGGGTCCTTTCGTCACTAGTAAAAAGGCAAGACTTTACATAAAAGAGAGAATTCTAGAAAGGACATTTCAAACTCTACCTGAGGGTGTTAGTAGTTTAAAGGGGTAAAATCTGGAGTCCTTTTACGATCATCCCTATCCAAAAGATGCAGTCCCCTACTTAAGACTTAAAGACGACTCCTAGTTACAAACGGACCTCTGGACATTGGTAATTTACCCTACTTAAGCTACAATAAACAGCTCTAACAGTTATCACAGGTGTCTGTAATTAAGATTTATTGTTAATCCAGGTTCTTATGACAACCCAACATTTTTTAAATATAATTGTCACAGACACCAAAAAAAATTTGGTTGGGGTTACAATGATATAATATACAGTTCCGACTTACATGCAAATTCAACTTAAGAACAAACCTACAGACCCCATCTTGGACATAACCCAGGGACTGCCTATATACCCAAACTTCTGAAGATGTATGGTGGTGTGCATAGAAGAAAGCTAATCCTAAAAAATCTTCGTAATAGAAAAGAAAAAAAAAAGGTTGGATGATATGGTGAACACAAATGGATTCCATTGATTCTAAGGTTTGTATTTCCTATATGGAGATGTCCATCATTTTGCCAGCCTTCTCTGCTATTTACACCATAATTTTTGAGCACATTTACATCGGAAGCTTCTGAGTGAGCTTCTTACACAGATTTGAACATAGCCCTAGTCATTAAATATATGATCGACTTAACATTCTCTTTTTTCATCTTTTCTCTCTACCGGCTACCATGGTATAAAGCTTTCTACCGTTCCTTTTGAGTCTCATTGCTAGATTTATATTAGATATCTGCTAACAATGTACCTTTCAGTACAAGTTGACACAATCCTTTATATAAGGGTCACTTTTCATTGGCAACTAAGCCTCTTTTCTTCCGTCTTCCTCCAGTCCCTGCTTGTTAAAACTGAAAAATGCTAACTAAAGGACATTGAAAAACTATATAAGCAAAAAGGAAAAGAAAGCCATCACTGGTTAAACATTATATTAATCTTCCTCATACAATTGCATTGGGTACAATTGGCACTTAAATCCTGATCCCAGAGACAACTTCCAGTTTATTTATCTCCCATCGGAGCATTTAAGAATCATCTATAGCTGAGAAGAGATATGTAAATTAAATACAGGATTGTAATTGCAAATACTGTATAAAACAATTTCTTCCTCGCAAAGTGTACTGGGAATATATAACACATTTTCACTTATAAACACATTCCTGTTATATAACAATATTGGAAAAGCAGAATAAAGTGTCAGACAATAAGACTAAACTAACACAAGACTCTAGATAGTAAAATAAACAATAAAACAAGTTTAAAAACAGGATACAAGCAAAAATTCTGTACTTAAAGGGGTATTCCCACAAAGACAAGTTTATCATATGTAATCAGGATAACAAAATAGCTTCTGTCTGTAAAAGGTATCTCATGCATCTCTGATCTGTCTAATCTCTCTTTCTATGTGTCAGTACAATGTCAGGAACCAGATGAAAGTGTACATACGCCTTTACCCTGATAATGAATGTCATTGACACCCCACAGAACTAGATGGATTATAATGTGTCTGCTTAGAGAGGCCCTGCCCAGACCCTGGGATTTTGCACTAAGCAACCTAGGCAGTGATAGGAACTAAAACGGCAATAAAACTGAGTAACATTGTAAACTGGGGGTTAAAATGATCTTCATTGTGTTAACATCACTAGGGGATTGGGGTGTGAGAAGCTTCTTTCATGGGAAAACCCTTTTAAAGCAAACCAGTCAAGTGAAAGAGTAAGAAACAGGAAAATGTGTAGAGGTGCAACATGAAGCATGGTGAGAACAGGGAAAGCCTGAAGCTTTCAGAGGAGGAAAAGACACAAGTCATTGTACATGCAGAGACCTGTCTAGTGGAAGAGATTCATTGAAAATTGGCCAACCTTTTTAATATGTATCTTTGATGATATCACTGCTATTGGTCACATAATTGAATGATTATGATGTCATGTGTATATTCCTATACATATTCAAATCCATGCACAAGTTACTTGCTTGAAAAAGGTTCGAGTTCCAGAAACGTATAGAGAATAAAGCCATTTGAATTGTCTTTTTTGGAAATCTTGGAGTGCTGCCATTTTCCTTTGTTTTATGAGTCCCCGTTAATTCCATAGTAATGAAATAGTGTATTTACAATTTTCATTGTAGCTATTTCTGTAGATATTTTTAAAATCGTTTTCATTACAAATATAGGCATTTGAAAGTTCTCGCTTTTTAAAGACTTAAAAGACTAGTGTACTCGCATCCCTTAAGATGAGGGAATGGTAGAGAAATTGTAGACACATCCTCATGCGAAACTATATTGGTTCGTCACCTTCAAGCAGCACAATGTTATTATATCTCCTTCCTGAACGCTCTCTCAGTCTACATGAGAAGGTAAAAAGTAACCCAAAAAATGTGAGACCATTGGGCTTATACATGGATATTCATATCAATTCATTGAGATGGACGTGATCACACCCCTTGTCTTCGGCAATTTTTATTAAGCAGTGAAGATGACCCTATTGTTATACTGCCACCAGCTATGAAGTTCTTTACCCTGATTTAATGAACTTTTAATGAATTATCTTCACATCAACTAAGACTTAGAGATATTCTTATTGTTACTTTATCATACAAGGAGAAAAAATGTGCTCATTTCTGAAATACATAAACCGAGCCACAAAAAATGAATTGACCGTGAAGTGCTCATCCATTAAAAGTAAAACTCATAAAAAGGTCTATTGAAAATACGGTAAAAGTGAAGCTCAAGTGCATCTTATATCCAAGGAACCCTCATAAAACACTTGAGAACCATTACAACATTGCCTTTTACACACAGAAAACCAGAGTAACATAGTAAATCAAATACATGCTGTAAAGCGCATTCATATAATAGCATTAAATGCAGAGTTTCTAACTGTACCACGCTGAATATAACTTACTTAAGACCGCAAAGGGATTAAAAGAGCCATTTCACCCTGGAGACCCACAAAATATCAATGGAAAAATCAATGGATTTCATGGGTGTTAATTGATTTTTATGGCCACCGTTCCAGGATTTGCTGTACGTCAGCAGTACAAAAATAAAAATTTTATGAATTAATGAATGAATGAAAAAATTAATTATAATTCCGTACAGAACACATTGGGGCACATTTACTTATCCCATCACCGGAGTTCACAGAAAGTGCATTGTCTGACAATATCGCACTGTGCCGCAATTTACTAAGATCGTGCACCCGATCTCCTGCATGTGTCGCTTCCCTGCTCAGGTCCAACAGAGTTCACCATTTTTATAGTAGTGCATGTTAGGGCTAGGTCTTGCGACACAATTTGAAAGTTAAATCCCGAGCACATTCCCAATCAGTCAGATCGCCCGACGGCACGCCCCCTAAATTGTGGTGCATGGAAGTCAGTGCAGCTGCGCCATTGCTACACACTTGCTACTTAGATACCCGTGCAAGCCATTTTCCCAGGAAAAAAAAAGTGGCGTAAAGCTTAAGTAAATGTGCCACAATAATTATGGGGTGTCACAACAGCATGGCCCCCCAGATTTATCTTTGCTTGGCCAGAACTGGGGTATTGTGCATAGTGTATCATACAGATACATTGGCCCAGATACATATATACATATATATATATATATATATATATATATATATATATATATATATATATATATATATATATATATAGTGTGTGTCTGTGCCAGTTTTTTTTTTTTGGGGGGGGGGTTGCAATAAAATTGTCTCAGTAGCTTGCGTGTGTATTTATTAAGGTGTTTGCGCCACTGTGTTGCAGTTGCATTTTGTCACCTAAAGGGATGTGGTACCTGGTTTGTGCCACATTTATTACTGCAATTCAACACAAAAAGGGTCAACTGTGTCACATCCTGAAAACAGTCCAGATTAACAAAGTGTGCGTGACTGCACATTAGTGAGGCAAACTGCACCACTTTTCCATAAATGTGGGCCAGTAGGGGGGGGTCATTTTTTGACCTCTAAAGGTCAGCAGACCTCACATCTTTAGTTATCATATTAAAATAATTATGGGGTCCCATCTTTAATCAAATTAGGAAATAGATCATAGTAGTCTTCAAGTTCGGTTGTCTTCTTCTGTACCTCTAGGACCCATTCTTAATGTCAGATTGACTCAGCGGAGGCTATTCCCACGGCCCAGGCTCTAATCTATCGATCGTATAGCACAGTGATGGCGAACCTTTTAGAGACAGAGTGCCCAACCTACAACCAAAACCTACTTTTATGTTGCAAAGTGCCAACATGACAATTTAAGTAGTAACCTAGTGATCACTGCTGTATGGCAAGTTTCAATCGTATTGGCGTCCTGAGGAAACCAATACAATAGAAAGAAGATGGAGAAATTTGGATTGTACCTTCCTTCCAGGGTCCCCTGAAGAGGAAGAATCAGGGGACCCAGAGCAGGAGCTCCAACAATAATCCATCTCTGTCTACACCTTACTGCTTCTTGTGTAGTCCTGGCAGCCAAGGAGGTGTTGCTTCAAAATAGAACTGAGCATAGCATGCCCATGGCTGTCTTTGACCACAGGAGGAAGCTTTGAGTCAGATCTTGCAAATTCTTTGCTGGGGTGAAGGTGTGGGTGCCCACAAAAAGGGCTCAGACAATTTCCATCATTATTATCGTCTTGTTTGTGCGCTGTGTTGTAGTCTGCTGTAGGGTCTGTGTTACTTATTGTACAAATCCAGTATTATGTACTAGTGGCTTCTCGGGGGAATGTGCTCTGTACTGTGGGATTGCAGAATATAATTGTCATTAGTAGTTACTAAGGCAGTAGAAGAGAAATTGTTTCTATGCATCAGTTTCTAGTACATTTATTAACACATCCCTCGGGGATAGGCATTTAATCTTGTGATCTTTTGATAACAGACAAGGTAGTAAAGAAATGTCTGAAAACACAGAAAAGAACAAAAAGTCACATTTCATTTCCCTTCACCCAATGTGTGGTTTCTTCTTTGAAGGTAATGGTGGAGAAATAATTGCAGGATCGCTGCTCCCTGCTCATCAGAGATGTAACTTGACATTAGCAATAGCAGAAGAGGTGAAGGCACAAGTTAAAGCCCTGTCACTCAGGTGCAGCTCCATCGCAAGGACAAATGTATTGTGTTAACACTGCAGAGATAGAAAGCTTCCAGGGGGATTTCAACATCACAGTAGAATTTTATCTGATGGACAAAGCTGTAATGGTAAAAACTTTTTGAAGGGCGTAGAAAATTTGACCTTTATCGCTTTGTAGGAATCATTCATTTATAGCACTTTTTATGCTTTTATGGCTATTTGAACAGCTATATGGGTCAAAGCAGAAGTCAAAAGTAAATCTTGCCATACATTTTATATCATATCATTGTAAAATTCTGACCCTTAGCTTCTCAAAAGAGAAACAATCATATGTTCATCCTAAATATAGTCCCCGGGTTACGCACAGGATAGGTTCTGTAGGTTTGTTATTAATCCACCAGGATAAAGGATTATACACCAAGCACAATTACATGCTGGTGTGTGCCCCCTCTGGCAGGATCTGCTCTTCTTTTAGCTTCTTATGCCCTTGATGTTACAAAAGAAAAAGCTTTTAAAATTATGCAAATGATGGACTGAGCCTGAGCTCATTTGCATCATTTTGAAAGTATTTTTTTTTAAACTAGGGCAAAAGAAATTAAAAGAAGAGCAGATCCTGCCAGAGGGGGCACACACCAGCATTTAAGTGTGCTTGGTTTACAATTATTCATTCTGGTGGTATATTTACTTTAAGTTGAATTCGGATGAAAGTCAGACCAGGTATGGCTCTAGGCAAAGATTTCTATTTTGGTCTGTCAGGGTTTAATAATAAAGCTTCATTGCAGACAACTTTGATAACTCTCAGCAAACACAGATCTTTACAAGGGGTCACAGTGGATGGAAAGGCTTGTTTGTAACCAGTGGTCACCTGTAAGCTGGGTGTTCTTAAGTCAGGGACTGTCTGTACTTGGCCAATTTGGGTCAGCCTGTTACCTCAAAGGGGTTTTCCCACAAACGAAAGTTAGGCCCTATCCACGGGATAAGGCCTAACTTGCTGATCTGTGGGCATCTCCATGCTGAGACCCCCACAGATCACGAAAACGGGGACCCCATCTGACCCGTCATCGCTCCATCAGACTAATGAAGCAGATGGCCGCGCATGACCGTTCTGCTCCATTAATCTGTAATCTCTGTCAGAAATTGCCGAGCACTGCGCTCTCCTATCTCCGTCAGTTCAATAGAGATTAATGGAGAAGAATAGTCATGCTCGGTCGTCTGCTCCATTAGTTTGACGGAGCAACGAGGGGTCCGTTTTCACGATTTGTGGGGGTCTTAGGACTGAGACCCCTACAGATCACTTTCGTTCATGGGAAAACCCCTTTAATAAATGAAGGAGACACTCCCCATCTTTTTCCACTTGAGAAGGGTTTGGCGAGGCTATTCAATTCCTTTTCTCATTGAAATAAACATACTGTTCAACCAAGCTTTTGCTATAAAGAAGAAATCAGAGATATAGCTGTATATAGACATGCACTTTTGGAACTGTGAGTTTTACAGGTGTTTAAATGACTATTATTTTGTGTGGTGTCCTATCAATTATTGACAGTCATAGATAGAGATATGCTGTTCTTGGGCCACAAACGGACAATGCTCTCTTTTTGAGGTCTGAATATGATTAGTATGTATATGATTTGTAAAACGCTACAAAATTCGATGGCACTGTATAAATAAAGATTATTATTATCAGTTCTGAGCTGTATGCCCAGAAAAACAAACTGTGTCATGCATAGCTCATCTGTTTTTGTGGATTTACAAAGTAATAAGAATGGCTGTAGCTTGTTCCAACCCCTTGAAGGGTCACATTGGAGGATGTGATCTGCTTCCTCCAAATGAGAGTTAGGGACTATCTGTAAGTCCCTTGTATACTATGCCTTATGTGACGTTTCAAAGCTGGCTACCCTCTGCTTGCATGTATCTACTGTTTATACGTTTTTATTTAAATCCTTAAAAGCCAAATTAATGTCCCTGTAGTAGGGAAGTTGTAACGTCACCTGAATCACAATGTTTTCAGGATTAATAATGTGTGAAAAAACCCTTACCGTATTACTTAGGCCCCTTTCACACTTGTGTTTTTCATGCGTGTTTTCTGCACATGCTTTTGATGCGCAGAACTTGCATTGCACTCTAACCCATTGTAATTAATGGGTCTTTTCAGACTTGCATTGTTTTTTTTAAACGCGCAATGAAATCTCAGCATGCTCACACGTGTGAAAAACGCACCATACAAGTCTATGGAGACGCATCAAAAACGCATCAATTGCCATAGAAAATAAAGAGCTCAGTCCTGAGTCCTTTCACGCGCATTACCTGCGCGTGAAAAACGCATTGAAATTGCATTGAAAATGTGCGTGAAAAACTGAGACACTGAACAAACTCTGACTGAAAACTGATTGAACTCTGATGCAAAATGTCAGTTTTTCACTGACCAAAACCTGATCGCACCCTGATCAGACTCTGACATGATCTGCAATGCAAGTGTGGAAGGGGCCTAAAGGTGAAGGAAAAGGTAGAAAACAATGAGTACCCAAGGGTCCTAAAGGGACTATCATAAAAGGTGGGACCCATGTTCGGCAGAGTATTTTATAAAGTTTACACCAAGTAGACTAAAAGTCCAGAGTTTACCCAAATCTGGACATTAAAACATCTCATTAAAATCTCATAAAAGAGTTAATCTAATACCTAGTAAATTCATCACACACATTTGAAAAACACTTGGGGCACATTTACTAAGGTGCTTATGCCAGTTTTATGGCAGTCTTTGCACGTTCTTTCATGTGCAAACTGCTTGCTCATGTATTTAAGAAGTGTCTGAGACACATATGTGCCGTACATGACCCTTTTGTGTCGCAGCTGCACTATTCTTCACACAGCACAAATTTGGCATTGAAAGGGGCGTTCCGGTGCTCAGTCAGACCATGCGCTAAATTTAACATGAAAAGTCAGGCAGAAGTGTGTTGCATGGCCCATGTTAAAGGTGCACCAAAAAAAGTGGTGAACTTTGTTGGGGAAGTACAGGGAGCTCAAGATTCATGAAAAACATCGTGCCACAATTCATGAATCTGCCGCAACCGGCACTATACAAACTGCACTATAATACAGGTTGCATTGTTTTTTAGTAAATGTGCCCCATGGAGTATCCTTGTTCTAGGTAAACAGACCCTCTATATAGAGTACAAGCAGTCCCCTACTTAAGAACACCCAACTTACGGACGACCCTTATTTAAGACGGACCTCTCTGCCCACTGTGACCCATGGTGAAGCTCTCTGAATGCTTTTCTATAGTCCCAGGCTGCAATGATCAGCTGTAAGGTGTCTGTTATGAAGCTTTATTAATAATCTTTGGTGCAATTACAGCAGAAAATTTTGAAACTCCAATTGTCACTGTGGCAAAAAAAAATTTTTTGTCTGGATCTACAATAATAAAATATACAGTTTTGACTTACATACAAATTCAACTTAAGAACAAACCTATGGAACTTATCTTCTATGTAACCCGGGGACTGCCTGTATTAGGTGGGTACCTGTCCTGGAAACAGGGAACTCCCAGTGCAAATTATGATGTTTCAACTGCTCAATACAAGACTCACAATGGATAAGTAGTCATGTATATAGTAGCTGCAGTCTCATATATGTGAGCTATAGTTATAGAGATGGTGATGGGAGATACAAATGGTATCCCGGTATATTGTGTTAGATAGATAACAATTACTCTATTTTTCCTCTGTTACTTGTACAGGAGTACTCAATGGTAAACTTGTTGCTGCGGCAAACGGAAATCCGCAACCCTGATATAACGTATATAAGCACAATCTTTCGCTCTACTGGCGGCACTAAAAGATTTGATAACACTATCTAAAAACCTCGCATAAAGGGGTATTCCCATTTAGGCAAATTAATGTTATTGTTAGTATGATGAAAAATTATACAATGTTCCAATATACTTTTTGTATCAATTACTCCCAGTTTTCTAGATCTCTGCTTGCTGTCCTTCTATAAGAAGCAGTGGACAGAAATCTGATCATGGCTACACAGATGTACAGCTCATTAGTATAATACAAAGTAATCAGAACTGTGTGATATAACGAGCCGTGCACCTCATGACCATGGGTCACATGTCTGTCCACTGGAAGTAAACAATGACGCTTTCTAAAGAATGACAGCAAGCAGAGATCTAGAAAAACATGAGGAATTTATACAGAAAGTATATTGAAAAATTATATAACTCTTCAGTACACAATCAATAATATTTATTTTCCTGAAATGGGAACACCCCTTTGATTGAACCAGTTATCTGGCTAGAGAAATAAACTGCAGGCTGACTGACTAAATCGTATCCTATAAGCTACCTAAAAAGAAACAAGGAGGATTCCTGCCTTTTCCTATCTGTTACACAAACCCCCCAACATGTTTCACCGGACAAGGCGGCTTCAATGTGATCTGCAAATACATGTGGATGACAATTGTGTGGCAGGTTTTTCACGTTATTATAGAATTCTATGGGAACACTGGAGCCATGCAGTTTGCAAAGTTTGGGGGGAAAAATTGTAGGTTTCTGTAACCCCTACCATCAGTAGATTGTCCAACTAGAGGACATCACCAGGGGTTTGGCCCATCACAAGTGGAGTACTCTTAAAGGAAACCTACCATTTCAAATGGTAGGTTTAAGCTGTAAACACCGAGCACCAGCTCAGGGTGAGCTGGTGCCGGTGCTTAGTTTCGTTAGTGTTAAAACCGCGGTATCGCGGTTTTAACACTTTTTAAACTTTATAGCATAAACTGCTTCGGCGCTGCGTGCGCCTACATAGGAAATGCCGCAGGCGTTGCGCGCGCAGCGCCGAAGCGGCTTCTGCTATAAAGTTTAAAAAGTGTTAAAACCGCGATACCGCGGTTTTAACACTAACGAAACTAAGCACCGGCACCAGCTCACCCTGAGCTGGTGCTCGGTGTTTACAGCTTAAACCTACCATTTGAAATGGTAGGTTTCCTTTAAGCAAGCCCCATACTTTCCATGTACTAAGTGCTTATGTTCTAATTTTCTTTCATGTTCATGGTTTTCTATTGCAGGTTTATTACATTGCTGTAGTTCTCCAGGCAGACCTATCCGTGACCATCCTGCCATAACATTGTACATGGCATAGTATAATAGCTCCTCCCCTGAGATCCATGCATTAATATGCAATATGATGAAATAAGAGATTTATCAATAGAAAAAAATTGAAGATTTGCATAGTGATCTATAAATGGTAGTATTGACCCTCGGGCCCCATTCACACAGCTGTAATTGTAGCTGTGATCTGGTTGCACAAATGGCGGCCAGATAACGTCTACAATAGAAGTCTATGGCCCCTGGTCATTGTGCGGAGCCGCTCAGCATTCAATGGAAAGCGGAGGGGTGACGAGCGTTTACTTACTTACCCTCCCTACTCCACCTATCTGCATGCTACTACCCTGATCCGGTTCCGGACAAGTACACGGCGGTGGGAATGTGGCCTTACTGTGAGGGGAATTCAAAGTAAATGGCTTTATATTTACAGTGCAAATGAGTCCATGCAAGGCAAGAGCTAAACAACAACTAGATAAAATGATATAGGAACACTCTGTATAGGAAATGATAAGATGCAATAGAACTGAATTGAGTCATCATTTATTCAGTAGGAAATATCAGTCTATCATTTCTCTCGAAGCAGTGATATTGGCCCTAAATTATGTAAGTGCCCCTTATGTAAGGGAAATTAGATTAAGAACCACACTGGGGACCGTAGCAGAAGTAAGTGTAGGAAAGTAGCCTTAACAAAATAATTTAACAGGGAAGAATGAGGCTGGATGTTCTCAGGGCATGACCCATGTGGAGATCTATGGGATTTGCGGAGAAAAGCAGATTCATGCATCTATATTTTTACTGCTATTGCAGTGGTTTGTGATACATTGAACATATCAAAAATGTAAATGTTTGTATCTGGTTTTGTGTGACTCAACAGCATGGATTTTAGGCACTTTAGAGATGCACTTCAACCTCGTTTGACCCAGGTGGAAATTCCAGGGACAACTTTACAGCCACTTTGTGGGGTTCCATAAACACAAGAACAGGGGTTCTTTGTTTCTCTATATGAATGAAACAGAAGGTTGCGTAAAATTGCCCCAATAATATCTGTAAGAATCACGAAGACAGTGCAGGGTTGTTCTCGGAAATGGTAATGGTGCGCGTCTCAGTAGTTGGAGCAGTCAAATTCCCACTGATCGATAGGGACAGCTCACTTTACTAGATTTTGCTTTGCTTGTGGTTTGCTTTATGCTGAAGTTTCTTCACCTGATGATCAGTGATATTGCTGGGTATCTGGTATGGAGAAGGATTAAAAAAAATGATTCCCCCACTTCTCCAACAATAAAATCGCCTAACCAAAGGAAAAGGGATCAATAAAAAAAAATCTTCCTTAAATCATCCAGTTGGGATTTCTTCCCCCTGCCAATCAGATATCAATCACTTAATAGGTGATCAATTAAAAAAATCCTCGAACATTCCATTAATCGGCAAATATTTTGTTTTCTTAGGTAAGCTGACCGGTAAAGGATAGACAAAGTAGACACGAGCAAAGAAAATAGAGCTAACTATAGAATTGCTTATCTGTAGAGATGAGCAAACATCTACAATAGTTCGTTAAGTTCAGTACAAATCTGCCATTTTAACAAGCGCCGGATCAAATATTTTTATCTTTACTTGTAAAATACCCCTATCATTCATTGCAGGGCTTAGCGATGGGGGACAGGCATGGCAAAATAAATTTTTTTTTAAAAAAATGAACAAAATTAGACGTCTTATATACCAATGTCCAGGACCTGTGAAACTACATTGCTTCAGATTGAATAGATTGGGACCTCAACCGAATCTTTTGAACATTGATTGAGGCTTCTACTAATCAAATCATTGATGAATCTCATCTCTTCTATCACATTAATACTAAAATGGGCAAAAAATGCATAACAAAAAGTCATTGCCCATAAGTAACTAAATATGTTTTCTATAACTATTATTATTTCTGAATCTTTATATCCATAATGTTTACTTCTACTATCATTGTATGATCTTAGGATGTCATTCATATTACTCCCATGTGGCAATGACATGTGAAAAAAGGGTCGATAAAATGTAAGTAAACTCATGGGCATATTGTTATTCAATCAGATGGCTCAGTGACAATCTAAATTTGAAGGTTAATGGTAGTATAAATTCCACATAAGTATCAAAGACCATTGTCTATTCTCTTAGGGAGCTTTAAGGGGTATTTTGTACTGATGTAGTGATTGGTACATCTGTGTTGGCAGTATGCTTTACTCCTAGTGTATGGCTTTTGTAGCAGTCAATTAGGAGGATAAGTTTTTCAAAACTATTAAGAGTGGCATATGGACGGGACAGCATCATTTATTCTGATGCTCTTCTCATTATCCCTAGGCACAACAAAATGCAAATTGTCATGTGTAATGGTGTATGAACTTAGCACTTTCCAAGTGTTATTTAATGTGTAATTGATCTCATGCTAACTACAGATGGGGAAGAGAATACGAGTAATCAAACACCATAAGCTCTGAACAAAAAGATGCCTTTTCCGACTCATTTTATATAAAACCGTTCTGGCATCGAATCAATGATCAGTCAAGGACGTGGAGACTATCTACTGACAATTCTGAGAAGATCTCCTATAAATACATTTCAACGATGTAGACTAAAGAAATTATTGAGCCGATATCTCGGATTTAAACAATTATGTAAAAAAAAAAACGAGGAAACAAAGAAAAATAAAACTGCAGAATGGAAGCATTTTAACCGGATCACAAAATATGACCACAGATAAAGTATATGTACTTTCTCATCTCTTGGTTAGATGCATTTAGTTATGTATTTCACATATCAAGCAGCTTTGTAATAGTCCTTGTAGGGGCCTAAAATGGTAAGTAAATATGTAGCTTTCATTTACTTTGCGGCCTCCTCTTTCTCATCTGGACCTAACCCCATACCCATCAATGATTACTTGTTGCTCTATAGTGTTCTATACCTTCTACTAAGGTGACATCCCTTAAGGTACAGTATTTTTCGGACTATAAGGCGCACTGGATTATAAGGAACACCATCAATAAATGCCTGCTAAAACGTCTAGGTTTATATATAAGGTGCACCGGATTATAAGGCACACCTGAATGGAAGAATGAATGACCAGCAGAAGACCTGTGCACAGATCAAGACAGCTGTAAGTACGGTTCATATATAAGGCACACTGGACTATAAGGCGCACTGTTGATTTCTGAGAAAATCAAAGGATTTTTTTGTGCGCCTTATAGTCCGAAAAATACGGTAACCTCAGTGGTCACCTCTCACACAGGATTTCTTGTATATTAATGGGCCTCATAAATTCTGATATTTTCTCCTTGTTTCTAGCTGCTTCTGTTTACTTAGCATTCATTTACATTCTGAATGCCCTTTATAGATATGTTAATCATCCATCATTGAGCATTTTTATGGCTCTCACAAAGGTACATTTCCAAACTCAGCAGATTGTTGAGAGTATTATACAAATCACAGGCAAACACCTAGTGGCGTTTAGCTTGCAGAAATATCCTTGTTATCCTGTAAATCACGTCAAGAAAGATGTTAATGTAATCTTAAAGTACCTGAATACAAAATACCATAAATTCTAAAAAGAAGAGGCTTTACTCTAAGAACCCATAAAAATTATTTAACCTCCTTTCCAATTTTTTCAATATGCAAAAGCTAATGGAATAGGAAAACAATTTAGCAAATTTATAGTCAACTAATAAATCTTCCGAGCATAATACCAGTCGTTTGTAAGGCCCTTATATAATACTAAATCTTCTTACCAAACATTTTTGATTTTTAATTTATTACCTAGTTCTTAGAATATGTTGGTCAATTCCTTAGGAGGACATATGATGAGATTGTGCTGTAGAGTAGATTTTACATTGAGTTCTTAAGAAGTCATCGGGATACTGTGGGTTGCCATATGGCGCCTTGGCCAGCAATAAAGGGAATATTACCGAAATATGGAAACTCATGAAATATGCTAAAATACTGTGTGAAATCAATGCTTGATTAAGCCAATTAACTAATGGTAGGTTTTCAGGACCCTGATAACTATAAATGTATACAGAACCCTAATACTGGTAAAGACCTTAGTAGAGTAAAGCTCCTATTATTATACACAGATATTTGGGTTTAGCTAAATTAAAAGGCCTTGGTATTCTAGTTAATTATTTGGGGGACAAGAAAGCTGCATGCTACCTGACAACTATGACATTGTATCCCTGTTTGTTGACAGTTTCCAGATAAGGAGTGTATGTACACTTTTCTATGCTAGGGTCATGGTATATTCCTTACCAATCCACTTGTAATTACCTGCACATACAAATAGCACTAACCCTAATGGGAAGAGAAAAAAATCTATAAATGAGCTGCAAAAATAAACAGTTTTATCCTGAGAATAGAGAAACAATATTACCGCCACATATTCCTGAATACTACCACACTATACTATACGACAAACACTATAAACAAATATCAATATTCAAGGATTACATACTAACCCCACACCATCTGCTCATACCACCATATAGTAACTAAATGCTACCTAAATGCTACCCCCCTCCCCCCCCCCCAGCAGCTCTGGGTCCCAGCATTTGCCAGGGAATGCCCAGAGCTGGCGTCGGTCCTGCTGAATAATACTGATGTATCATTATCAATTATTTTCGCTACAAATTGAGTTATACTTTTACAGTTAATATGTCAATATACTTTTACAGTCAATGTGTAAAATAATAACTCAACACCAAGTCCAAGTATGGATGCCACAAAGATTAATTTAACCATTAATATCACCATACAGTGCCAATATAGTTGTCAGATGATACGGTAGTACCAGACCGGATGCTCCGTGAGGGTTAATTATACTGTAGTTCTTACTGTACAGAAATATGTGCGTTCTTTGAGGAACACATTGGGGCTCATTTACTAAGGGTCCTCGGAGCACATTCTCGTCGGGTTTCCTGACAATTTCAGTTTTGCGACACATTTAACAGGGGATTTTGGCGCACGCGTTCGGATTTTGGCGCTTCGGCTCTGGCTTGCAAGCGACACAAATCGGGGGCGGGCCTTCGGACAACCTGACGGATTCGGACGGCGCGGGATTTAACATTTCGAATTCTGTCGCAAGACACACACTTACAAGCACCGGGAAGAAGAAGGTGAACTCCGGCTGACCTCGGCGGGGAAGCATAGGATGCACGAACTCGGGTACGTGAATCGCATTGTCCAACTTGCAAGACCTAACAGTCTATGTGGAATATTAATCATATGCAGGCGGATCTGGAGACAGTGTATGATATCCCCCCACTTATAGGGGGTCTGTTATGCTCTTTTATTATCCTGTTTTTTGAGACATGTTTTGATCCATTGCAATTTGTGCACCTTTTTAGGGACATTTTGAAATATCCGACGGACATTCGTTTTGTGCCAGTCAGTCTGCTCTGATCTATGAGTAAAATGGGGGGGGGGAGGAAAGGCAGGAGTGTCATGAAATAGTTAATCCTCAGGCCTTGTAGCATGCTACACGCATTAGTTGCTGATGGTTATTAACTTAACAAGTCAAAGTTTTTACTTCATATGTATGATCGCTAGTAAACAGGCACTAAGGGGGAAATTTATCATACACTGGCGATCAGGCAGAGCCTGGCGTAGAAATGAACGCAGCCGGTGACTTAAAAGTTGCTGGCGCGGGGACAGTAACGCCTTGGGCTGGCCCACTCCCAGCCGGCCGATCCCTCTGCTCTGCCGGCTGCGCCATTTCCCCCCCACGACCCTTCACGCCACGAAGGTGGTGGAGAGGGCTTAATAGTTGCAAGTGCCAGCAATAGGCTTGATAAATATGCCCCTATGTCTATCTTTTATATAGAGATTTTTTTTAGTCTTATATTGGGACAAGGTTAACTAGAGAAACAGACAATAAATGATATGCACACTGAGCCATAAAGGGTTTTTCTTACCATATAATGTTCAGAGTTGAAATTTTACAGCTTTCTTAACATTACAGTCATGGATTATGGGAGAATGCTCAGTCATTAAAGTAGAGCCCTACAGAATTTATTATGTAATCACATCATCATGGTTTATATCATCCCTAGAACAATAGCTTTATAGGAAATCCATACCTTTTCTAAGTATCAAAAAAATAAATCAGTCTATTTCCATTTCTGGAAAAATAACATATTGATTTGTGCAGAAGGCAAATTACCGATAGTGAGGTCGGGAGAGAAATAAGCAGGCTTAAAATATGTAATATATTACTCACCAAATGCATCATCAATTTACAAGGATTCTGGATATAATAGTCTGAGTTTTCGTGGAACTGGTCATCATTCAATGCACATAAAAACCTGCTTTTTTAAAGGAAATCTACATTTTGAGAATGCTGTAGCTACAGTGATGCAGATACATATCTTGTTTTATCCCTGAACTGAGTGGTTTTGCGCAAAAAAAACAATTATAAAATTCAGGACCTTGGGAAAGCTGGGTGCTGCTGGCTGCCATACACATTACACCGATCTTCCTGAACTGTCCAGACAGAACTAATAAAACTGACTCGTACAGAGCAGTTGGGGGATGGTGCAGCGATTGATTACTTCTGCTTGTCAGGGACAACACAGTGATGACGTATTCTTAGCTTATGTTGGACAGGACAAGGCTGGAGCAGTGCATAATTAGGGTGAGGAGAGCAGCGGGGCAGCCACAGAAGCAACAGAGCCTCATTATCATGATTTTATGATTGTTTTTTTCTGCGAAACTACTCAGTTCAGGGATTAAACAAGATATGCATCTGCATCAGTGTAGCTGCAGCATTCTCAAGGTATGTTTGGTTCATAATTAGAGATGAGCGAACATGCTCGTCCGAGCTTGATGCTCGGTCGAGCATTAGGGTACTCGAAACTGCTCGTTACTCGGACGAATACTTCGCCCGCTCGAGAAAATGGCAGCTCCCGCCGTTTTGCTTTTTGGCGGCCAGAAACAGAGCCAATCACAAGCCAGGAGACTCTGCACTCCACCCAGCATGACGTGGTACCCTTACACGTCGATAGCAGTGGTTGGCTGGCCAGATCAGGTGACCCTGGGATAGACTAGCCGCTGGCCGCGCTGCTCGGATCATTCTGTCTCTGGATGCCGCTAGGGAGAGAGCTGCTGCTGGTCAGGGAAAGCGTTAGGGTGTTCTATTAGCTTACTGTTAGGCAGGAGTGATTCTCAAAGAACCCAACAGCCCTTCTTAGGGCTACAATAACGTTCTACTTTTTTTATTTTAATTTGCATCTTTTACCATTTTGTGAGGAATTAGCAGGGGGACTTGCTACCGTTGTGTTTAGCTCTTAGTGGCGCACATATCCATAGCAAAGACCGAAGTGGGAAAATTCAGTAGGGGTTGGATTTCTATTAGGCAATAACTCAGTGTCATCTCATCTGGCATAGTAGTGTGCTTCCTTTGATACTTGGCTAGAAAATAGCCATAGGAGAATACAAACAGCTTCTTGAAGCCTACAGTAGCGTTCTATATATTTGATTTCTGGTTGATCTGCTGGTGGCTGTAGTTTCTGCAGTGCATGTACTTGCCAATTCTGAGCAATTTGTAGTGAGACTTGCGACCGCTGTGTTCTGCGCTTAGTGGCGCACATATCCATAGCAAAGGCCGAAGTGGCAAAATTCAGTAGGGGTTGGATTTCTATTAGGCAATAACTCAGTGTCATCTCATCTGGCATAGTACTGTGCTTCCTTTGATACTTGGCTAGAAAATAGCCATAGGAGAATACAAACAGCTTCTTGAAGCCTACAGTAGCGTTCTATATATTTGATTTCTGGTTGATCTGCTGGTGGCTGTAGTTTCTGCAGTGCATGTACTTGCCAATTCTGAGCAATTTGTAGTGAGACTTGCGACCGCTGTGTTCTGCGCTTAGTGGCGCACATATCCATAGCAAAGGCCGAAGTGGCAAAATTCAGTAGGGGTTGGATTTCTATTAGGCAATAACTCAGTGTCATCTCATCTGGCATAGTAGTGTGCTTCCTTTGATACTTGGCTAGAAAATAGCCATAGGAGAATACAAACAGCTTCTTGAAGCCTACAGTAGCGTTCTATATATTTGATTTCTGGTTGATCTGCTGGTGGCTGTAGTTTCTGCAGTGCATGTACTTGCCAATTCTGAGCAATTTGTAGTGAGACTTGCGACCGCTGTGTTCTGCGCTTAGTGGCGCACATATCCATAGCAAAGGCCGAAGTGGCAAAATTCAGTAGGGGTTGGATTTCTATTAGGCAATAACTCAGTGTCATCTCATCTGGCATAGTAGTGTGCTTCCTTTGATACTTGGCTAGAAAATAGCCATAGGAGAATACAAACAGCTTCTTGAAGCCTACAGTAGCGTTCTATATATTTGATTTCTGGTTGATCTGCTGGTGGCTGTAGTTTCTGCAGTGCATGTACTTGCCAATTCTGAGCAATTTGTAGTGAGACTTGCGACCGCTGTGTTCTGCGCTTAGTGCCGCACATATCCATAGCAAAGGCCGAAGTGGCAAAATTCAGTAGGGGTTGGATTTCTATTAGGCAATAACTCAGTGTCATCTCATCTGGCATAGTACTGTGCTTCCTTTGATACTTGGCTAGAAAATAGCCATAGGAGAATACAAACAGCTTCTTGAAGCCTACAGTAGCGTTCTATATATTTGATTTCTGGTTGATCTGCTGGTGGCTGTAGTTTCTGCAGTGCATGTACTTGCCAATTCTGAGCAATTTGTAGTGAGACTTGCGACCGCTGTGTTCTGCGCTTAGTGGCGCACATATCCATAGCAAAGGCCGAAGTGGCAAAATTCAGTAGGGGTTGGATTTCTATTAGGCAATAACTCAGTGTCATCTCATCTGGCATAGTAGTGTGCTTCCTTTGATACTTGGCTAGAAAATAGCCATAGGAGAATACAAACAGCTTCTTGAAGCCTACAGTAGCGTTCTATATATTTGATTTCTGGTTGATCTGCTGGTGGCTGTAGTTTCTGCAGTGCATGTACTTGCCAATTCTGAGCAATTTGTAGTGAGACTTGCGACCGCTGTGTTCTGCGCTTAGTGGCGCACATATCCATAGCAAAGGCCGAAGTGGCAAAATTCAGTAGGGGTTGGATTTCTATTAGGCAATAACTCAGTGTCATCTCATCTGGCATAGTAGTGTGCTTCCTTTGATACTTGGCTAGAAAATAGCCATAGGAGAATACAAACAGCTTCTTGAAGCCTACAGTAGCGTTCTATATATTTGATTTCTGGTTGATCTGCTGGTGGCTGTAGTTTCTGCAGTGCATGTACTTGCCAATTCTGAGCAATTTGTAGTGAGACTTGCGACCGCTGTGTTCTGCGCTTAGTGGCGCACATATCCATAGCAAAGGCCGAAGTGGCAAAATTCAGTAGGGGTTGGATTTCTATTAGGCAATAACTCAGTGTCATCTCATCTGGCATAGTAGTGTGCTTTGATACTTGGCTAGAAAATAGCCATAGCAATAGGATAGCATTGTTTGGTTTTAAAAACTCAAAAAAAAACAAAAAACACAAAAAAAAAAAAAAAACACAAAAAAAAACAAAAAAAAGTAAAAAAAAAAATAAAGTTATAACTCTCATTTTAAAAATGTTTAACCCGAGGGCTAGGGGTAGAGGACGAGGGCGGGGACGTGGGCGTCCAACTACTGCAGGGGTCAGAGGCCGTGGTCCTGGGCGGGGTGAGACACCACCTGCTGATGAGGGAGCAGGGGAACGCCGCAGAGCTACACTCCCTAGGTTCATGTCTGAAGTTACTGGGACTCGTGGTAGAGCACTGTTGAGGCCAGAACAGTGCGAACAGGTGATGTCGTGGATTGCTGACAATGCTTCGAGCAATTTGTCCACCACCAGTCAGTCTTCCACGCAGTCCACCCATGTCACCGAAATCGCCACTCCTCCAGCTCCTGCACCTCAGCCTCCTCCCCCCCAGTCTGCCCCCTCCCAGGAAAATTTGGCATTTGAACCGGCATACTCTGAGGAACTGTTTTCTGGACCCTTCCCACAGTCACAAACCACTTGTCCGGTTGCTGCTGAGCAATTTTCCGATGCCCAGGTTTTCCACCAGTCACAGTCTGTGGGTGATGATGACCTTCTTGACGTAGTGGAAGTGTGTAAAGAGGTGTCCGACGATGAGGAGACACGGTTGTCAGACAGTGGGGAAGTTGTTGTCAGGGCAGGAAGTCCGAGGGGGGAGCAGACTGAGGGATCGGAGGATGATGAGGTGACAGACCCAAGCTGGGTTGAGAGGCCGGGTGAACACAGTGCTTCTGAGACGGAGGAGAGTCCTCGACCTGAACAGGTTGGAAGAGGCAGTGGTGGGGCCAGACGGAGAGGCAGGGCCAGAGCTGGTGCATCAGCGCCACTGTCAACTAGTGAAGCTCCCGTGGTGAGGGCTCTTGCGGCGAGGGCTAGATCTTCAGAAGTGTGGAGGTTCTTTAAGGAAACACCGGATGACCGACGGACTGTGGTGTGCAACATTTGCCAAACCAGGCTCAGCAGGGGTTCCACCACTACTAGCTTAACTACCACCAGTATGCGCAGGCATATGAATGCTAAGCACCCCACTCAGTGTCAACAAGCCCGTTCACCTCCGGCCGTGCACACCACTGCTCCTTCCCCTGTGTCAGCTGCTAGTCAGCCCCCTGCCCAGGACCCTGGCACAAAAACCCCATCGTCGCCTCCACGATCCTCCACAGCATCCACCAGCGTTCAGCTCTCCATACCCCAGACGCTGGAGCGGAAACGCAAATATAGTGCAACCCACCCGCACGCCCAAGCCCTTAATGTGCACATCTCCAGATTGCTTAGCCTGGAGATGCTGCCCTATAGGCTAGTAGAGACCGAGGCCTTTCGCAACCTCATGGCGGCGGCCGCCCCTCGGTATTCGGTCCCCAGCCGCCACTACTTTTCCCGATGTGCCGTCCCAGCCCTGCACCAGCACGTGTCAGACAACATCATCCGTGCCCTGACCAACGCCGTTTCTGACAAGGTCCACCTGACCACGGACACGTGGACGAGTGCTGCCGGGCAGGGCCACTATATATCGCTGACGGCACATTGGGTTAACTTGGTGGAGGCTGGGACCGAGTCTGACCCTGGGGCTGCTCATATACTGCCGACGCCGAGGATTGCGGGGCCTACCTCGGTCCAGGTGTTTCAGGCCTACTATGCCTCCTCCTCCTCCCACCCCTCCTCCACCTCCTCCTCCGAACTACCATCCGTGGGCACGGCGCCATCAGTCGGTAGCTCTAGGCACAGCAGCAGTGCCGTCGCTAAGCGACAGCAGGCGGTGCTCAAACTGCTGAGCCTAGGCGACAAAAGGCACACCGCCCAAGAGCTATTACAGGGCATCACGGCGCAGACTGATCTGTGGCTGGCACCGCTGAACCTCAAGCCGGGAATGGTTGTGTGTGACAACGGCCGTAACCTGGTGGCGGCTCTGCAACTCGGCAGACTGACACATGTGCCATGCCTGGCCCATGTGTTAAATCTGATAGTGCAGCGTTTCCTCAAGACATACCCCAATCTGTCTGATTTGCTCACGAAGGTGCGCCGCATCTGTGCGCATTTCAGGAAGTCCAGCCCAGATGCTGCCACTCTCAGGGCAGCGCAGCGCCGCCTCCAACTGCCCGCTCACCGACTGTTGTGCGACGTGCCCACGAGGTGGAATTCAACACTGACCATGTTATCCAGAGTTTACCAGCAGCGCAGAGCGATTGTAGACTGCCAGATGTCAACTTCCACCAGAACTGGTAGTCAGGTCAGTCAGCTTCCTCAAGTCTACAATGAGGAGTGGACGTGGATGTCTGATATCTGTCAGGTGCTGAGTAACTTTGAGGAGTCAACACAGATGGTCAGTGGCGATGCCGCCATCATCAGCCTCACCATCCCGCTGCTTGGCCTGTTGAAAAACTCTCTGGTCAGCATGAAGTCGGAAGCTTTGCGCTCGTCACAAGAGACGGGGGAAGAATATTCCCTTGTTGATAGCCAAAGCACCCTGAGGTCTGTTTCTCAGCGCATATCGGAGGAGGTGGAGGTGGAGGAGGATGAGGAGGAAGAGGAGGAGAATGTTGGCGAGACACAAGAGGGGACCATTGTTGAGTCCTTCACTGTTCAGCGTGTATGGGCAGAAGAAGAGGAGTTGGAGGAGTTGGAGGAGGAGGAAATGGACAGTCAGGCCAGTGAGGGGAGTGAATTCTTACGCGTTGGTACTCTGGCGCATATGGCAGATTTCATGCTAGGCTGCCTATCCCGTGACCCTCGCGTTCAAAGAATTTATTCCAGCAACGATTACTGGGTGTTCACTCTCCTGGACCCACGGTACAAGCAAAATCTTCCCACTCTCATCCCTGGAGAGGAAAGGAGTGTAAGAATGCATGAATACCAGCAGGCCCTGGTGCACAAGCTGAAACAGTATTTCCCTTCTGACAGCGCTAGCGGCAGAGTGCGTAGTTCTGCGGGACAAGTAGCGAGGGAGAGTAGGCGAGCAGGCAGCTTGTCCAGCACTGGCAAGGGTACGCTTTACAAGGCTTTTGCCAGCTTTATGTCACCCCAGCAAGACACTGTCACCTGTCCCCAGTCTCGGCAGAGTAGGGCTGATCTTTACAGAAAGATGGTGAGGGAGTACGTAGCTGACCATACCATCGTCCTAAATGATCACACAGCTCCCTACAACTACTGGGTTTCAAAGCTGGACATGTGGCACGAACTGGCGCTGTACGCCTTGGAGGTTCTTGCCTGCCCTGCCGCTAGCGTCTTGTCCGAGCGGGTTTTCAGTGCAGCTGGTGGCATCATCACCGATAAGCGTACACGCCTGTCGACTGACAGCGCTGACAGGCTGACGCTTATTAAAATGAATAAAGGCTGGATTTCTCAGAATTTCCAATCTCCACCAGGTGAAGGAAGCTCAACCTGAATAATTGATCCACTCCTCCTCCTCCTCCTCATTTTCCTCCTTCTCCTCCTCTTTGTACAGTAAAGCAGAGGAAACTGGCTATTTTTTGACAGGGCCCACTGGCTCTTGCTATAGTACTTCATGCATTTAATTTTTCTGGAGGGCCACCTACCCGGTCCTCTGTTTGAAACAATTTTTGTGAGTGCCACATACAGGCACTCAATCTATTCCATTTTTCTGGAGGGCCACCTACCCGGTCCTCTGTTTTAAAAAATTTTTGGGACTGCCACATACAGGCACTCAATCTATTCCATTTTACTGCAGGGCCACCTACCTGCTCCTCTGGTTTGAACAATTTTTGGGACTGCCACATACAGGCACTCAATCTATTCCATTTTACTGCAGGGCCACCTACCTGCTCCTCTGGTTTGAACAATTTTTGGGACTGCCACATACAGGCACTCAATCTATTCCATTTTACTGGAGGGCCACCTACCTGCTCCTCTGGTTTGAAACATTTTTGGGACTGCCACATACAGGCACTCAATCTATTCCATTTTACTGCAGGGCCACCTACCTGCTCCTCTGGTTTGAACAATTTTTGGGACTGCCACATACAGGCACTCAATCTATTCCATTTTACTGCAGGGCCACCTACCTGCTCCTCTGGTTTGAAACATTTTTGGGACTGCCACATACAGGCACTCAATCTATTCCATTTTACTGCAGGGCCACCTACCTGCTCCTCTGGTTTGAACAATTTTTGGGACTGCCACATACAGGCACTCAATCTATTCCATTTTACTGCAGGGCCACCTACCTGCTCCTCTGGTTTGAACAATTTTTGGGACTGCCACATACAGGCACTCAATCTATTCCATTTTACTGGAGGGCCACCTACCTGCTCCTCTGGTTTGAAACATTTTTGGGACTGCCACATACAGGCACTCAATCTATCCCATTTTACTGGAGGGCCACCTACCTGCTCCTCTGGTTTGAAACATTTTTGTGAGTGCCACATACAGGCACTCAATCTATTCCATTTTACTGCAGGGCCACCTACCTGCTCCTCTGGTTTGAACAATTTTTGGGACTGCCACATACAGGCACTCAATCTATTCCATTTTACTGCAGGGCCACCTACCTGCTCCTCTGGTTTGAACAATTTTTGGGACTGCCACAGAACTGGTAGTCAGGTCAGTCAGCTTCCTCAAGTCTACAATGAGGAGTGGACGTGGATGTCTGATATCTGTCAGGTGCTGAGTAACTTTGAGGAGTCAACACAGATGGTCAGTGGCGATGCCGCCATCATCAGCCTCACCATCCCGCTGCTTGGCCTGTTGAAAAACTCTCTGGTCAGCATGAAGTCGGAAGCTTTGCGCTCGTCACAAGAGACGGGGGAAGAATATTCCCTTGTTGATAGCCAAAGCACCCTGAGGTCTGTTTCTCAGCGCATATCGGAGGAGGTG
This sequence comes from Engystomops pustulosus, assembly GCF_040894005.1. NCBI lineage: Eukaryota > Metazoa > Chordata > Amphibia > Anura > Leptodactylidae > Engystomops > Engystomops pustulosus. Next base: position 45,141,514 of record NC_092415.1, read on the forward strand.
GAGGTGGAGGAGGATGAGGAGGAAGAGGAGGAGAATGTTGGCGAGACACAAGAGGGGACCATTGTTGAGTCCTTCACTGTTCAGCGTGTATGGGCAGAAGAAGAGGAGTTGGAGGAGTTGGAGGAGGAGGAAATGGACAGTCAGGCCAGTGAGGGGAGTGAATTCTTACGCGTTGGTACTCTGGCGCATATGGCAGATTTCATGCTAGGCTGCCTATCCCGTGACCCTCGCGTTCAAAGAATTTATTCCAGCAACGATTACTGGGTGTTCACTCTCCTGGACCCACGGTACAAGCAAAATCTTCCCACTCTCATCCCTGGAGAGGAAAGGAGTGTGAGAATGCATGAATACCAGCAGGCCCTGGTGCACAAGCTGAAACAGTATTTCCCTTCTGACAGCGCTAGCGGCAGAGTGCGTAGTTCTGCGGGACAAGTAGCGAGGGAGAGTAGGCGAGCAGGCAGCTTGTCCAGCACTGGCAAGGGTACGCTTTACAAGGCTTTTGCCAGCTTTATGTCACCCCAGCAAGACACTGTCACCTGTCCCCAGTCTCGGCAGAGTAGGGCTGATCTTTACAGAAAGATGGTGAGGGAGTACGTAGCTGACCATACCATCGTCCTAAATGATCACACAGCTCCCTACAACTACTGGGTTTCAAAGCTGGACATGTGGCACGAACTGGCGCTGTACGCCTTGGAGGTTCTTGCCTGCCCTGCCGCTAGCGTCTTGTCCGAGCGGGTTTTCAGTGCAGCTGGTGGCATCATCACCGATAAGCGTACACGCCTGTCGACTGACAGCGCTGACAGGCTGACGCTTATTAAAATGAATAAAGGCTGGATTTCTCAGAATTTCCAATCTCCACCAGGTGAAGGAAGCTCAACCTGAATAATTGATCCACTCCTCCTCCTCCTCCTCCTCATTTTCCTCCTTCTCCTCCTCTTTGTACAGTAAAGCAGAGGAAACTGGCTATTTTTTGACAGGGCCCACTGGCTCTTGCTATAGTACTTCATGCATTTAATTTTTCTGGAGGGCCACCTACCCGGTCCTCTGTTTGAAACAATTTTTGTGAGTGCCACATACAGGCACTCAATCTATTCCATTTTTCTGGAGGGCCACCTACCCGGTCCTCTGTTTTAAAAAATTTTTGGGACTGCCACATACAGGCACTCAATCTATTCCATTTTACTGCAGGGCCACCTACCTGCTCCTCTGGTTTGAACAATTTTTGGGACTGCCACATACAGGCACTCAATCTATTCCATTTTACTGCAGGGCCACCTACCTGCTCCTCTGGTTTGAACAATTTTTGGGACTGCCACATACAGGCACTCAATCTATTCCATTTTACTGGAGGGCCACCTACCTGCTCCTCTGGTTTGAAACATTTTTGGGACTGCCACATACAGGCACTCAATCTATTCCATTTTACTGCAGGGCCACCTACCTGCTCCTCTGGTTTGAACAATTTTTGGGACTGCCACATACAGGCACTCAATCTATTCCATTTTACTGCAGGGCCACCTACCTGCTCCTCTGGTTTGAAACATTTTTGGGACTGCCACATACAGGCACTCAATCTATTCCATTTTACTGCAGGGCCACCTACCTGCTCCTCTGGTTTGAACAATTTTTGGGACTGCCACATACAGGCACTCAATCTATTCCATTTTACTGCAGGGCCACCTACCTGCTCCTCTGGTTTGAACAATTTTTGGGACTGCCACATACAGGCACTCAATCTATTCCATTTTACTGGAGGGCCACCTACCTGCTCCTCTGGTTTGAAACATTTTTGGGACTGCCACATACAGGCACTCAATCTATCCCATTTTACTGGAGGGCCACCTACCTGCTCCTCTGGTTTGAAACATTTTTGTGAGTGCCACATACAGGCACTCAATCTATTCCATTTTACTGCAGGGCCACCTACCTGCTCCTCTGGTTTGAACAATTTTTGGGACTGCCACATACAGGCACTCAATCTATTCCATTTTACTGCAGGGCCACCTACCTGCTCCTCTGGTTTGAACAATTTTTGGGACTGCCACATACAGGCACTCAATCTATTCCATTTTACTGGAGGGCCACCTACCTGCTCCTCTGGTTTGAAACATTTTTGGGACTGCCACATACAGGCACTCAATCTATCCCATTTTACTGGAGGGCCACCTACCTGCTCCTCTGGTTTGAAAAATGTTTGGGACTGCCACATACAGGCACTATCCAAATTAAATTGTCTCCATAGCAGCCTCCACACGTTGTCTCCATTGCTACCTCCAAAAGTCGTCCATATAGCTGCCTCCATACATCGTCCCTTTATCAAACGAGGTGTGTCAGGCAGAAATTTGGGTTGTTTTCATGGATTCCACATCAAAGTTGTTAACTTTGTCGCCACCCTGCTGTGTTATCCACAAAATATACTGGCAAACTTTTACCATTTAGGGATATTATTTCAGCGCTTCTTGCGCATCTGTTTACATTCCCCTCACCCGGCATATCCTAAACTTATAAGAACGCTACTACACTTGATCTTATACAAAAGGTTCTTAGAAGTGCTGTTTGGGGAGTAGCCTAGAGACAGGGGCTTGGATTGGCGAAAGCTCGCCTGGCAGCGGAACGCCAGCTCCATGCGCATCATGCGCTTCTTGCGCATCTGTTTACATTCCCCTCACCCGCCATATCCCAAACTTATGAGAACGCTACTACACTTAACTTGGTGCAGGCTGGGACCGAGTCTGACCCTGGGGCTGGTCATATACTGCCGACGCAGAGAATTGCGGGGCCTACCTCGGTCCAGGTCTCAAAGGCCTACTATACCTCCTCCCACCCCTCCTCCACCTCCTCCTCCTCCGAATTACCATCCGTGGGCATGGCGCCATCAATCGGTAGCTCTAGGCACAGCAGCAGTGCCGTCGCTAAGCGACAGCAGGCGGTGCTGAAACTGCTGAGCCTAGGCGATAAAAGGCACACCGCCCAAGAGCTATTACAGGGCATTCCACATCAAAGTTGTTAACTTTGTCGCCACCCTGCTGTGTAATCCCCAAAATATACTTGCAAACTTTTACCATTTAGGGATATTATTTCAGCGCTTCTTGCGCATCTGTTTACATTCCCCTCACCCGGCATATCCTAAACTTATAAGAACGCTACTACACTTGATCTTATACAAAAGGTTCTTAGAAGTGCTGTTTGGGGAGAAGCCTATAGACAGGGGCTTGGATTGGCGAAAGCTCGCCTGGCAGCGGAGCGCCAGCTCCATGCCAAGATCCAACTAACATAGTTTTAACTGCAGCACCTTTAATCTACTACTAGTTCACTGCCTCCATACATCGTCCCCTTATCAAACGAGCTGTGTCAGGCAGAATTTTGGGTTGTTTTCATGGCTTCCATGTTAACTTTGTCGCCACCCTGCTGTGTAATCCACAAAATATACTGGCAAACTTTTATCATGTACCGATATTATTTGAGCGCTTCTTGCTCACCTCCTTTGGTTCCTCTCTGCCACCCATTGGTTTGAAGCCTGAGTCCATTTAGGGTATGTCGCCATGACACTCTCTAGCCTGCTGCCGCTGCCTCTGCATGCCGTCCCCTATAGTGTCAGGGTCAATTATTGGATGTTTTAGATGCTATCTAGCTTCATTCTGTCACTCTGTCATGGCCATGCTGTTGCCCATAATTTTGGCATAATGGTGCATTTAAGCAGCCTCAGAGGCATCCATGCATGCTGCCCCTGCTGTTTCCTGTCCATTTCCGTGGTGTTTCCATCCTTTTCTGAGGTTCCCAGGTGTTTGGCCAAGCTTCCCTGTGCAGAGCCTTGGTCCCCTTGAAAAATGCTCGAGTCTCCCATTGACTTCAATGGGGTTCGTTATTCGAGACGAGCACTCGAGCATCGGGAAAAGTTCGTCTCGAATAACGAGTACCCGAGCATTTTAGTGTTCGCTCATCTCTATTCATAATGCATAAAAACAAATGGTAGGTTTCCTTTAAACATAATAAAATGTACATGTAATGGAAGATCTAAAAGTTATACCACTAATACTTGTGTGTTATATAGCTAGACTTCCTCAGTTAGTTAAAGGAAACCTACCACTTCGAAAAGGGATTATAAGCTGGACATGCCGTGCACCAGCTCAGGGTGAGCTGGTGCCGGCGCTTATCTCCGTTATGTTTTTAAACAGTTTTAAAGTGTTTAACAGTTTATTAATGTTTATATCCTTACTGGCTTTCCCACACCGGGGTCCGCGCTCGGCGCACCATGCGCGCTACCACTTCCTATTCAGATGCACGGTCGCGCGCATGGTGCGCCGAGCACGGACCCCTGACCGGGAAAGCCAGTAAGGATATAAACATTAATAAACTGTTAAAACACTTTAAAACTGTTTAGAAACATAACGGAGATAAGCACCGGCACCAGCTCACCCTGAGCTGGTGCACGGCATGTCCAGCTTATAAGCCCTATCCCAAGTGGTAGGTTTCCTTTAACAAATGGTTTCACCCACTTGATTTACTACTAAATTTCTAAGGGGAATAACATTGGAACGTTACAATATAGAATTGGGAAGAATTGACAGGAAAATGCCAAGACAGGTGATAGCCCTCTTTATTTTTGAACCTTCATTAGGCCTCCTATAATTGGTTCTTAAGCCACCAAATTAAACATCAAGGACTGGCAAGGTGAATCGGCTCTTGATGTAGTCCTCGTCCCTCTTGCCACACAGTATATATCTAGAGGCTGGTGATATATCCAATGGCTTCCATGCGGCTGGACAATTCTATAGAATGCCATACGCAGGTCTACTCTTTTACTCCTCTCAATGCCAATAAGAAATGGAGGGAGTCAAGGGGGGCATAAAGGGTGAAATAGTCGTGATTCCTGACTGTGCGCCAGGGATCGTGACTACTTAAAGGCCTGTATGTCAGAAAATTGGAGTATAAGCTTTGCTAAGTCCAGCGTGAAATGTGTATCTTAATAAAAAAGGATCTGTATTACAATGGATTGTAACTTCATAAAGTTAGATTTGGTTCATGGCTTTGGGATTTATATATCCCTTCAATATTTTTAAGAGTGCCTCTCGGCCATGTTGGAAGGTCTTTATGGGTGGGATAACTTATCCTTAATACATTAGATTTTTTTCATTTTCATTACTTTCATTACTTAGTTTCTCTAATAACATTAAAATGCTCCATTTATTTTCTTTCTATAGATTATCTTTCTCTTTAGAGCAAAAATGATAATTGGGTTTGCCCACACTGAGCTTTCCATTCCATTATAATGCACAGCGTGATAACTGTCTTCTGCTATAAATCTTATGTGCTGCAGGCCTCATCCGTAGGAGTTTATTCATTATCATAATGATAGAAGGTAATGATAGGGTACACCTTAGCATTAGAGCCGAAAACTAGCACATGCCTTTATGATGCTTGCCGGAAAGGATTCAGATTTGTGCTTGTTACGTCAATTACGATATGTCAAAAAAATGCCTGATTGATATATGTTCCACCTCTGGGACTGAAATTATGTTGAGAATGGATCTCCTTGTCATTCACCTTAATAAATAACTATTGGAATCTATACAATAAGGCTTAACCCCTTCACAACTGCCATATGGCTATATACCTCCTATTTGCACATGCCCTGTGAAGAAAGGACGTTTATAGAAGTCATGACAGTGACCAACTTCAAATGGCTATATCTCCTGAAGCCTGGCACCTAGAAACACAATTCAGATGTCATAAACTGAGGGATTTCTTCTTTAATAGGATATGGATTGAGTCTGGATGTTTAGAGAACCAGATATCCAACTTTATATTTAAAAAAATTAGATTTTTATGTATAGCTTTCTATTTCTGATTGTAAATCTAAGAGTGGATGTCTCCAGTTCAATTAAGCATCCATGCACAATCTTTTTGACATATTAAATGTGAGGCTCTTCTGTTTAATATGTCACCAGAATTGTGTTTCTAGGCACCAGGGTTCAGAAGATGTAGGTATTTGAAATGTGCCCCCCCCTAACTTGTTAGCTGAAGGCAAAATGTACAAGGAGCTGCTGGAGGCTTTCACTTTACAGAAGTACATGCACACAGTGGGGGCCACTGCTCCAGCCCCGTCAGATACATCAAGAGGCTCCGGCCCTTGATGTAGCTGGCCGGGAACTGGACGATGCCTGGCTTAGAAGTAATTGCAGGCAGCAAATTTTCACATATGAAAATTTCCCGGCTGCTCCAGTGAGTGCACAGGTGCGGGTACAGCAACCACCCAACAGCCGTGCCCACCGGAAGGCCAGCCGCCCCCCATTCACATTTCCCTGGCGTGAAGGTGACGGATTGGGTAAAATAATTGCAGAAGCCCTGCTAAAAATCTGTGTCTGTAGCTGAACCTGGGAAAGGATGATGGAATAATGCTGTGCATATTTATAACATATTTTTATTTAACATATTTATAACATATTCAATACTACTTATTGAAAAAAAACTTTTATCAGAAAAATTACAAAAAAAAGATTATTTTTTCAGATTTGTAGTCAATTATTGGCAAATTTTATAAAGAAAAAAATATGTAATCAAGTTAAATTCGAACATGCCATGAAAAAACAAAGTAAGAATTGTTATGATATGTACAGCTCTTTCAGAGATATCATCATTTAAAGAAGCACAAAGCAGAACATCAAAAATTTACCTGGACAATCAGGCACCAATGACCATGAGTCACAAAGGGGGTTATAACTAAATACACACATTTTAAAAAACCTTGTAGCCCAAATGGTGTATTTTCCAAAAAGTAGATAAAATTAGCATCTACTAAAAGGGCAGTCAACTTTCAGCAAATAAATAGTGTAATATATTTGTTTAACGAATAGTTATACAATTTTCCAATATACTTTCTGTATCAGTTTTCTAGATCTCTGCTTGCTGTCATCCTATAGGAAGAATCTAGGTTTACTTCCAGTGGATAAACACCAAACATGTGATGTCACACAGGTGCACGGCTCGTTATAACACACAGCTCTGATTACTCTCTGTGATCCTAACAAGCCGTGCACCTGTGTGACATCACATGACCAAGGCCCAGATAAAATGACACGTTACTACAATTCATTTGACTTATAAAAGTACAAAATAATGTAGTAAATTAGAAAATGCATATTAAAGTTAATAATAAGGATGTAAAGTTTTTCTTAGACTCTACTTTTTTTAAGGAAATTAACCAACAGCAGACAGAGGGAACTGCTATGGGAGCAGGAAAGATCGGCCTGTGAAACTACAGAACAGCGGGGCTCTGGTCACACCTCCAAGAGCCCTTATGGATTATTAGCATAATTTAAAAAGTTGATTTTAGAAGGAATGAGGCATTGGAGAACAATATAAGATGATTACCACAATCTGGATCTATGAGAAAGTGTCCCTGGTTTGTCATGATGGATTTTGATTGGATTTAGTAGATTTCCTTTAAAATAATACACTTTTTAAAAATGAGCTTTATGAAATCACTTGTCCTATTTCTGAGTACCTTGGAGTGTGTCTTGTATTTTTTTTTGGGGGGGGGGGCTGGTGGTAAGGGTGTAAGCTATGGTATTATTGTCAGCATGTGAATCCTCTGGATCACTGCGGGAGGTGGTACTAGTCGACACCTGGGACCGGAATCTAAGTGTCACCTGGTCTCCACCAGAGCACGCCGCAAAACGGGTTGGACTTGTTGCGGCAGGGTATCACCAGGTTCTTCCACAGGTGCGACTAGCCTGCAGTGGCAGCCGAGGTCAAGGTACCTTAACGGAAGACAGTCTTGTGGTCGGGTACAGGCACAGGGTCAAGGCAGGCCGCAGAGATGCAGGGTAAAGTCCAATCCGGGGTCAGCAACAGGAGGTCCAGGCAGATGGTAACGGGAACACAGGCAAACTGGACACAGCAACACAGCAACACAGAGGAACTCTGGTAAAACGGCAACACAGGACTCAGGAGCAGGAATACACAGGAACACAGGAATGCTCAGGAACACAGGAATACACAGGAACGCAGGAATACACAGGAACGCAGGAATACACAGGAATGCACAGGAACACACAGGAACGCAGGAATGCTCAGGAACACAGGAATACACAGGAACGCAGGAATGCTCAGGAACACAGGAATACACAGGAACGCAGGAATACACAGGAACGCAGGAATGCTCAGGAACACAGGAATACACAGGAACGCAGGAATACACAGGAACGCAAGAATACGCAGGAATACACAGGAACGTAGGAATACACAGGAACGCAGGAATTCACAGGAACGCAGGAATTCACAGGAACGCAGGAATACACAGGAACGCAGGAATACACAGGAACGCAGGAATGCTCAGAAACGCAGGAATGCTCAGGAACGCAGGAATGCTCAGGAACACAGGAATACACAGGAAAGCAGGAATACACAGGAACGCAGGAATACACAGGAACGCAGGAATACACAGGAACGCAGGAATACACAGGAACGCAGGAATACACAGGAACGCAGGAATTCACAGGAATACACAGGAACGCAGGAATACACAGGAACGCAGGAATTCACAGGAACGCAGGAATACACAGGAACGCAGGAATGCTCAGAAACGCAGGAATGCTCAGGAACGCAGGAATACACAGGAACGCAGGAATGCTCAGGAACACAGGAATACACAGGAAAGCAGGAATACACAGGAACGCAGGAATACACAGGAACGCAGGAATACACAGGAACGCAGGAATACACAGGAACGCAGGAATACACAGGAACGCAGGAATTCACAGGAATACACAGGAACGCAGGAATACACAGGAATACACAGGAACGCACAGGAACGCAGGAACGCACAGGAACGCAGGAATACACAGGAACGCAGGAATACACAGGAACGCAGGAATACACAGGAACGCAGGAATACACAGGAACGCAGGAATACACAGGAACGCAGGAATGCTCAGGAACGCAGGAATGCTCAGGAACGCAGGAATACACAGGAACGCAGGAATACACAGGAACGCAGGAATACACAGGAACGCAGGAATTCACAGGAATTCACAGGAATGCGCAGGAATTCACAGGAATTCACAGGAATGCACAGGAATTCACAGGAATGCACAGGAACGCAGGAATACACAGGAACGCAGGAATACACAGGAATTCACAGGAATACACAGGAATGCACAGGAATTCACAGGAACGCAGGAATTCACAGGAACGCAGGAATTCACAGGAATTCACAGGAATGCACAGGAATTCACAGGAATGCACAGGAATGCACAGGAACGCAGGAATACACAGGAACGCAGGAATACACAGGAACGCAGGAATACACAGGAACGCAGGAATACACAGGAATGCAGGAATACACAGGAACGCAGGAATACACAGGAATGCACAGGAACGCAGGAATACACAGGAACGCAGGAATACACAGGAACGCAGGAATTTACAGGAACGCAGGAATACACAGGAATGCAGGAATACACAGGAATATAGGTATACTGGCTAGGAAGCTATCTCTCAGGCTGTCAGGCACAAAGATCCGGAAAGAGTCACAGAAATTTGGCAGGAACTTATGGCAGGCCAGTGCCAATTATCGGTGTGCTGGCCCTTTAAATCTTGTGCGCCCTAGGGCACGGGGACACGTGCGCCAAGCCGCAGGAGCCAGAAAGGCTGCCACTGGAGCCAGGGGAGGTAAGTGCTGCCGGGGCCCGAGGGCACTTGCTGGTGTACGGGTGCGCCCGTGATCAGAGACAGGGATCCTGAGAGCACCTGTGACAATTATTTTGTGTAATACGTTTCTTCCCTTCCTTCCTTCTGTGCTCTTTTTTCAGCCCAAGTCTGCAGGCAATGAGGGCGATTCCATTAATAAAAATAAATGAGGGTGCATGGAGACCTAGTCAGCCACTCATAAGCCGCTTTTGTATATTTCGTAAACAGGATTAAGGCTGTTGTGAAACCACCTAGAACATGCTGATTGACAGCAAAGCTGCAAAGAACTGCAGCTACCCATGACTGCACTGCTCTTCTAATAACCATCAGAAAATTGCTAAAATAATGTACGAAAATATCAAATGACTCATAAGTGGAGCACAACTTTAAGTATTATGGTAACAATGCAGAAATGGTACAACACTTGTCTGTGAGTCGTGCTTGGTAATGCTCCTCAGTATATTAGACGTGTTTAGTGTAGTGATGTTTCTTATCCTCTTAATGACCAGGCCCTTTTTCGTTTTTGCGTTTTCATTTTACACTCCCCACCTTCCAAAATCCATAACTTTTTTATTTTTCCATGTATAGAGCTGTTTCTGTGTATCAAGGTGCACTTCATAGTTACAGTATTTAATATTCCGTGCCGTGTACTGGGAAGCAGGAAACACAATTCTAAATGCGGTGAAATTTGTGAAAGAATGCATTTGCGCCATTTTCTTGTGGGTTTGGATCTTACGGCTTTCACTGTGCGCCCCAAATCACATGTCTACTTTGTTCTTTGGTTTTGTACTATCATAGGGATAACAAATTTATATAGGTTTTGTAATGTTTTCATACATTTAAAAAATTAAAACACCCTGTATAAAAAAATGTCTTCATTTTAATATGTTCTGGCATCAAGAAAGGTGGGTGACTTGAATTTTTATGTTTTTTTAACTAATTTATTTGTTTTACTATTTTTCAGACTCAACCTAGGGTACTTAACCCTAGGTTGTCTGATTGATCCTACCATATACTGCCATACTGCAGTATGCAGGATATGGGGATTTTCCACATCACCTATTAAAATGTGCAAATCGCACACTGTAGTAGATGGTGTATAACAAGACAGCCTCGGGTCTTTGTGTGACCCAAGGCTGCCATGGCAACAGGGCGTCGCTCCCCGATGACGTCACAGGGAGCGACAATCTTAGCCATCAAGGTGGCGATCGCAGGCTTTACACCCACGATCAGTGCGAGCACCAATCACGGGTGTTACCGGTGGGTGTTTGCTGCAATAGGCTCAGCCCATGACCCTTCTCCAATCACCCGCTACCATCGTAGTAATATGCCACGCGTCATTAAAGGATTAATGTAAGGAGCCATGTGCTGTTCTACGATTTAGCATTACCGACAGCAATAGTTCATTTAGATGTTACTTTTAAAGTCACATTGAGTAGAACTGTATCTTTATGTCATGCTTCAATAATACAGAAGACTTCTCAATGAGTTACTTGCATAACCATGCAAAAAAACTACCTCTGTGCTTGACTACGGGGCTGTAGTCTGACCCCAGAGAGGATAAGAGTCCCGGGAAGACACATAGAACTCCTTCCAGAATCATGGGCCATGGGCGAAGTTCAATGTTTTTTCCCTGGATTCTATCTGTCCTGGAGTGAATGCCCTACATGGTTACTATTCCCACTATCTCATCAACTGCATATTTTATTATGCTTTTAATTTGAAATGCAGATTGCAGGCAGGCTTGTTGCACCTAGAGAAAAGTAACAAAAAAGTTGAAGAAACACGTTTTTTTTTTTTTTCCTATTCCCTTCTCCAACTGAGCAGTGGAGGTTGCAGGAGCCTTGTCGCTAATGACTAATTATCCAAATTGCTAGATAGTCATCTGTTCCCGCAGCAATCCAAGTGAAATAGCTAACACACAATCTGTTCACAGTTGCTCATTTTGCTTATTATTTAAAATGAATATAGTATATTAGGCTGGTACCATACTAGGTAACATAATCAGTGTTGGCATTGCTATTTGGCCAGCAGACAGAGACTCCTTGCATCATATATCACTATGATGCAAGGACTCCCATCCACTGCACTGTGCTCAGTCTGTTGGATCTGATCAGGATACAGTTCCATTTCCAAAGACTAAGCATGTTCATGTGCAGGGGACCTAAGAGTGAGAACACTTGACGCAGAACAGCATGCAGAGCCATGTCCAAAAGTCTGGCAGTGCCTAAAGCCGATGTGCTAACCTCAACAGTTTGGCCAACATGGTTCAGACACAATGGTCAATTCAAACAATTTCCTCATCCTTACTCAACAGAGGTGACCAGTGATACAGAAATGTAGACATAGGGGGATTTATTTCCTGTGTCATAGAATAAGCTGGTGGTGCCCGGATTCTCATTGTTTATCTAAGAAACGGGTCAGTAATCCATATTAAATTCCCATCACAATTCTTGTTCCCCAGATGAAACAATTTAGCAGATTATATTGATATTCCATTAATGTCTACAGTTAAAAACCAATAAATTCAGAATGAGAAAAGTGGATGAGAAGTTAATGAACCTTTAACCCTTTCCACCCACATCACAATAAGGGCCTATGTAAGGGCCTTCTAATATTATAAGCTATAATTGTAGACCAAGAAAGGAGCAAATACAATAACCGGGGTCAAGTTAGATTGGCATGGCGAAATCCAAATCATAAAGCAAAGAAAATTCAAAAACACACCAAGGGTCTGAGAGGCTATGAGCGGAATGAATCCAACATGAAACCAGGTTAAGCAGAAACACTCAGCAATTCAGAAGACATATTTAGATATCTCAATGGGTATTGGAATGGACACAGGAAGGGAGAAGAGAGAATGCTCAGGTAAGAGTTGTAACTCTAAAACATAACCAATGTTTTGACAAATTGCATAAATCTATAGTCCGGATATGTGATTCCGCCTTTGGCCCTGTACTTTACTCCTCTAAAGGGTAAAGTGTAAGGATAACGGAAAAAGTGTAAAATGACTTAATTCTTTACATGGACTGTATAGCTTAATCACCTCAGAAAGCTGAATAATCAATGAAAACATTTCCTTGGTGTGGAAAGAGTTAATCATTATCTGCCTAATGTGAAAGATTTCAGATACACTGCTCACTGCAGGAAAAATAGCAGAAACAAGACACGGATAAACTGATTTACTTAGTGAAGTATATTACAAAGTTTATCTCCTGCCCCAATAATTTCTAAAATAAAAAAAAGTCTTCAAAGCTTTATTTATACTTTAAAGCAACAAAACGATTTCATTTTCCAGTTAGAAGAGATGGTTACATTACCCTGTTGTTCAGTTTATTGGTTTGGTTACATTTCCCTATTATCAAGTTCATGAGGAATTTTATATTTTCCTAATGTTCAGTTCATTACATTTTCCTAATATCAAGTTGGTAAAATTTTGTATATATTTCCTTATGAAGTTAGTAGGGTTTGTTACATTTCCCTGTTGTACATTAAATAGTGTTGGTTGAATTTCCCTGTTGTCTAGTTCAAGGGTTTATTATATTTCCCTGTTCTCTAGATGTTGGGGTTTGGCTATGTTTTCCCTGCTATCCAAGTAGAGGAGTTAATTAAATTTCCCTTTTGTCCATGGTGAGTTTGGTTATATTTTCCTATTGTTGGCTATATTGGTTATATTTCCATATTGTTTAGATGGTAGGGTTGGTTGTATTCCTCTGTTGTCCAGTTCATAGAGCTGGTTACATTTCCCGGTAGTCCAGTTGATTATATTGATTGAGTCAGTTATATTTCCATATTGTCCAATTGCTGGGGTTGGTTTAATTTACCTGTTTTCTAGTTGGTAGGTTTGGTTACTTTTTCCTGTTGTCCGGTTGGATTGGACGTTTACATTTCTCTACTGTCTAGTTCATGGGGTTGGTTACATTTCCGTGTTGTCCAGTTCATGTGATTCATTCTTTTTCCCCCTTATATAGTTGGTAGGGTTTGGTTGGTTACATTTCACTGTTGTCCAGTTAGTGGGGGCAGTTACATTTCCCTCATGTCCACTTTGTGGAGTTGGTGAAATATCCATTTTATCCAGTAGGTGGGTTTTGGTTATATTTCTGTGTTGTCTATTTGGTGAGGGTGGTTTAATTCCCCCTTTTCCAGTTGTTGGAGTTAGATTAAATTTTTCCTCCATTATTGAATTGTGTAATAAATGTTAAACCATTAAAATATGTTTTATGCTGAACAATACAAATAAACAAAAAATACTTAAAAACATCGTTATAGCGCTTGACTAAATATAACAGCTGTGTCTACAGATAGCATGCAGTGCTATTTATCTGTCACAAAATCATTACGATTGAGTATTATCTTATGTAAAATTATGAAACCACAGGGTTTAATAATAAGTCATGTTTGTAAGTCAGAAATTGTATTTTTTCCTGCTTGGTTAAATTATAAGTTTGGCTTAGGTTTCATACTGCTGAATTATAGACTGCTGGGATAAATTCCATCGAGTAACGTCAAGTATACCAAACAAAAATAAGTTTGTTTGTGTAAGATCTAGTCATGTGCTGAGGGAGGGGAAATAATGGAACCTGGAATTCTCAAATAGATTTGAGAATTTTTTGATTTGCTTCTCAAATGAAATTGAAAAATATGTAGCGTAATAAGGCTGTACGTTAGGAATCCATGGAGGTCAGGGGGGCTGTATCTAATAAATCAATCAAGAAATTTATCAATAAATCAAGGGAGTGAGGGGGACTTTATATAAAATTACCATGAGGGGCTGTTTGCTATGATAAACTAGGGAATATTTTTGGGGACACGAGACTTTTAGTTTCTGAAATTTGAATGCCGCCATGTGAGTTTGCTGCAAAGAGGCCTACTGAGGCTCTGTCGTCCAGTGGCCTACTGAAACCTGGAGCCGACCCTGATTTCAAAAATGCCTCTGAATGTGCATCTGAATAATTCCACTGCTTTTTAACATTCTTAAACAACTTTACCTACTTCCTGCCAGCATTGTGTGGTGAGTCCTCAAGGGAGAAAGGGGGCAGTTCAAATGGCACAAGCCATCTTCTGCTCAATTTCACCTCCACTTGTTCTCACTCATTGCCCAGTCTCACCAATACTCCCTTACTCTGCAATTCTCATTTGAAAAATTACATTCTGAAAGAGCACTTCCCCCTCCCCCCTTTGAGCCTACCGCTGCTCAGAGGGAGTGCTGGGGGAGTGTGAGACTAAAAAATGCTCCTGCAGTTGTCACAATAGATTGTGAAGCCAGAGCACAGATAGATTCTCTCTAACAGAAAAGAAAATTTGTATGCAGCTCACCCTACTCGTCAGGCTTCTTGGAAAATTCCACACCAGGAGGTAAATCCAAACACGTATGGCTCGCACGTGTGAGAGTGCAGTCGCGTAATCCACTAGGACTGCGGATGAAAGTATCAATGATTCCAAAAAGTTGAGCAAATGCGGAACATCCTAAAAAAATTGTCTTTCTTTATTTAAGTTCCATTGAAACATCAAGGATGGTAGAAGTATCGCCTACGCATTTCGAGCACGTCCATGCCATGATTAAGAGCACGGACGTGCTCGAAACGCGTAGGCGATACTTCTACCATCCTTGATGGAATTTAAATAAAGAAAGACATTGTTTTTTAGGATATGCCGTGTTTGCTCAACTTTTTGGAATCACAAATGGATTCTGTAATACCTCCAGGTGCCCTTCAGGCTGATTAGTATAATGTTAAAAGTTGATTTTAGAATGAAGAAGGCCATGTATAACAAATATAGGAAGATATCACAGTGCCTGGATCTATGAGTAAGTGTCCTTGGTTTATCATAATGGATTTTGATGGTAGATTTCCTTTAAAGGGCTTTTACTGAACAAGTGGAAAGCTCCATGATGGTTAGAGAAGGTGAAAAATATAAAAAGGCATACTAGCCTATCCTGAGGAGACCCAATTTACTTCTGGTCCCATAAAAGAGGTACCTCCAGGTTCAGTGACTGTAATACAATGGTTGTGGGATCCTTACTACTTATGGTACAGACAAAAACGTAGTATGATTATTTTGTTGTTTTTTTAAATAAATCATTTATTTATTTACCCTCTATATATGCAATGTCCACCCCTTTACCTTGCAATGGGTATGAATTGCCTTTATATATCAAGAGCTGTAGTTACAAATTTGCAGGCTTCACAGCTGAAATCTCCCAATTTATTCAGAATTTGTGAATCCAACTCTGGGCGGTAGGACAGGTTTTACTTCAGAATGAATCAAATATATTTATTATACTAATCAAACTTTGTAGATTATATTCATAAATATGTATATTAAAATAATGATTATGGTCTTTAAGATAAGCTACAACATTGGCCATTATTTAGGATTTAGCTGCTCTTTTGTTTTATATATTATATTGATTTTCTGCTGATACTCTAGATAGGCGCCCGTTTTATGTCCCTTTCCATCTACTCCATAGTATGCCTAGAATAAAAGGAAATACAGTATAAAGCTATTTTTATGTGTCCCTCTAATAGTATAGGATGAAGTGTTATATTGTACTGATGGTCTAGTGCTGGAATGAGCAATGCTTCGCAGTGATCCCCTCAGCCACTATACAGCAATAAAATAATATTACTCCAATGCAGTCAGGTTTCCAGGGTAAATTGCAGAGATAGATTTTCCAAAATGACACCGTAATTCACTTATGAATGTGTCCCTGTATGTTTAAAGCTGCCCTTACAGTACTGTACATTGGTGTTAGCCAATAGTTACAATACAGGTTACAGGCAAAGCTAAAATAACACACTCAGCAAACATGGATGCTACCTTAAAGGACATCTACCATCAGGATTATGAATTATAAACCAAGTACACTTACATGGGGGCATGCGACCCCTTTGTCAGGATCCGCTATTCTTTAAGCTTTTTCTGCCTTTGTTTTTATGAAAAAAAGGCTTCAAAATGTGCCCGAGGGGCTCCACGCTTCACAGAAGTTAATGGAACCTGGAGCCCCTCAGGCTCATTAGCATAGTTTTTAAAAATATTTACTTAAAAATCGAGGGCTAAAGAAGAGCAGATCCTGATAAAGGGGGCACACACCAACATCTAAGTGTATTTATAATCCATGATCCTGATGGTAGATTTCCTTTAAGTAATTTCCCAAAATACAGCAGTGGGGTAGATTTATCAGAAGTGTCTTATCATAACTGTTCTATTTGCCCATTGAAACCAATCAGAGCTCAGCTTTCATGTTCATAAAATTACGGCTGATCTCTGATTTGGTTTTCAACTAGAACAGTTTTACCTCGGACACTTCTGATAAATCTCCCCCAGTATGTCACAGCACAAGTTAATTTTATATATATAAAATTATATAAACGTTAATAATATATACATGAGTAACCCGAGACTTATAGACATAAAATTCTAATGAATAAATAATGTAAAGCAATGCAAATGTTTCACACCTGGATTTAACCATTTTATGCACCTCATAAAATAAAGCATCTAAATAGCAGAAGCCACATAATTAGGGGAAAACATGTCAGGGACATTGGCCCACGTTTTCTAAGGGCCGTGCGCCAGTTTTCTGTCAGGATTTGCACGTTCTTTTCAGACACATATCTGGCGCACGCTGCACTATACCCCATGCAACACAAATTTCTGCAATGAAGGGGGCATTCAGGTGCTCAGTCGGACCTTGCACCACATTTATCATGCAAAGTCTGACAGAAATGTGTTGTGCGCCCCCTGTTAAAGGCGCACCTTTATAAAGGCAGTGCATGGAGTGCCCGATTCATGAAGAATGTGAGACACAGATCCTGGATCTGGCGCCCCCTGGATCGCCAGTTCTATTCAGCCATCTCTAAGCCGAGTATCACCATCAGCAGAGAGCCAACGCTCCCACTGATGGCAGCGTCATGTACTCATGGCAACCATTATAGATACACCCCCTTGCGGTCACGTGACCTCACCGCGTGACTGGATCACGTGACCGTAAGTTCCTCTGGCTCGTGATGGCGTCGCGCACAGCAATTACAGGACGCGGCTGCCACTACGGGCGGACACCTTGCTACAGGGTCCCTGATTGGTGAGTGACCCATAGGGGGGAGGTATCAGTAATAGTTTATAATCCGCCACTTAATGGGGACATTTATCCCTACACCATCAGATAGGGATCAGCATCTGGGGCTCCGCACCGGGTACCCAGTGGATGACCCTACATTTGGGTTCATCCTAGTACTTGACAACCCGAAGGATACTCCTGTACTCTGGAGGTTCTGTCTATTTTTGACTATTTCCACCGCAGTCCCTCTGAAGAACCTACAGCAGGAAGAAACGTGTCAGGGAAGGGGAATGCAGGGTGTTTTTTAGATTAGGGCAAGGATATGGTACTGCCCTTGTCAGGGCGGGAGCTAAATATATCTACCTGGGTGGCAGGGACAGCTGTAGGTTTAGTGCAGGTCCTGACACTTTGTCCTACCATATGCAGGTATGTCCTTCATCACCTTATATGCTCTTGTCCATGCACGTAAAAAAGACTAAAAAGAACTTTACTGTGAATTCTCACTGGCATCTGTTTCTAGACATTCTTAAAGGAAATCTACCAGTAACACTTACTCATAGATCCAGCCACTGTGACTGTAGCAATCTTCTTATATTTGTTATTCGTGGTCTCCATCTTTTTAAAATCAGTGTTAAAAATTATGCTAATGAGAACGAAGAGATCCTGGGGGTGTTTCCTGAGTCCCTTTGTGCTATAGTTTCACGGGCTTTTAAAGTGTGCAGGAGCACTTCCCCCTCACACTGTGTGCTTCTGCTGTAAGAAAATGGTAGGAAGAGGGGGAGTGTTGAGGAAGCAGGGAGGAAGATGAGACAGTTAACAGTCTGTGAAGACAAAGCACTGAGGGGCTCTTGTAAGGCCCTTCTGGCTCATTATAATAATTTAAAAGTTGATTTTAGAAGGAAGGTGCCTGGATCTATGAGTAAGTGTCCCTGGTTTATCATGCTTGGTTTTGACAGAAGACTTAATTTAAGGTATCAATTGTTCATAGATGTCTATGGAATTGGGAGGGGGTTGAATAGTAGTGAATGAGGAATACTAAAGTTAAGATAAAGAGTGGCTGTTTAGTCAGTGATGTGTTCCTATACTTTACTGCTCCATGCTGCTTTTAGGGTAAATATAAGAGTAAGCTACACCATCTCACTACAACATCCTGCAGCCGTAATAGAAGGAGTGAAGCTCCTTTACTTTAGGGTGTTGGTCATTACTAAATTTTACCAGGGAAAAAATAAAACTCTAAAAGGATCACCCATATACTGTAGCACTTACCGTGGTAAATTCTCTTGTTCGCTGCTCAAGACCCTACTGGCAGCAGGACTTTGATCTTCCTGTGATGTCCCATGTACTGCTGCATTCTGATAGATGGAAGGGGGCATGCACACATTACTGTCTGCACACCTCCCCCATCATAACTACTTCCAAAGCAGTAATACAAGGTATGTGCCAAGGACATCCACACTCCAGCCAATGCTATGGAAATGGTTATAATGGAGGGGTTGTGTACTCCATCTACCAGAAAGCAGCAGGACAAAGGAGATCACAGGAACCCCTGAATCCCCCCTCACACTGTGTGCTTCTGCTGTAAGAAAATGGTAGGAAGAGGGGGAGTGCTGAGGAAGCAGGGAGGAAGATGAGACAGTTAACTGTCTGTGAAGACAAAGCACTGAGGGGGCACTGACGGCACCCATGATCCGCTGATCCCAAAGACTTTACACAAAATTTACCATGGTAAGTACTATATGGGTGACCCTATTGAAGAATATTACAAAGTTTAATACTATGGCCTTCTCAATCATTTCTCAAGTACAAAAAGAGCAAAATAATTCCTTCAATAGTTTCATAAATAGTTCCACTCACAACTCCACACCTAAAAGCTTCTTGTACCTGCTATATCCCTGCATAAATCAGGTCTGGTTTTGGCTTAGAAGCAAAACAGGAGTATCCGTTTTCTTTGGGAACCAAGCTGCCGTACATTTAGTTCTGCTTTGTTCGGGATATTGGCCCATCAGACAAACTCACTGGTCCTGAGGGGCTCCTAATGCCACTCCGAGGTATAAGAATAGTGTATGTAGAGACGGCTGGCACAGTCTTCCACATATAAAGACACCCGTCCCATAAACAACCCATGACAGGTGGGGGCTCTTGTGTCCAGGAGCCCTTCCTTACATCTCCTAAGCAGGAGCCACACTCTATAACTTGCGGCCCGTGTTTCTGCCCTGCAGGCCTCATTACTGACACATTCCTGCATATTATTACATTTACAGGCAGTCCCCGGGTTACACAATTGGATTTTAAAAATGTTGGATTGTCACAAGAACCAGGAATAACAATAAATCTTAATTACAGACGCCTGATAACTGGTATAGATGTTTATAGTAGCCTAAGGATAAAGTACAGTAAATTACCAAAATCCAGAGGTCCGTTTGTAACTAGGGGTCGTATGTAAGTCAGGTGTTCTTAAGTAGGGGACTGCCTGTACATGTTAACTTTAAGATGTGTGTGGAGAAATATCTCAGCGCTGCTCAAGTCTGATTTTCTGCATTAAAAGGGATATACTGTTGCTATGGGGACAGTTTACTACACGAGAGCTCGAGGTGATGCAGTACAAATTCATTTAGTGACCCGCAGTAAGGTAGAGTCATCACTGGATGTAATCTGTAAATGTATCTCTGTGTGACATGAAGCTTTCCACTTGTATTATATTTGCAAATCTTTAAAAATACATGATTTGTAAGACTGCTGATGCATCAGTTCTGCTCCGTCAGAATGAGCAGGAAAATTGGGTTACTTGAGACTTAGAATTGCCCTTGGCATGTTTCCTCTGAGAGGAGTGAGGAAGAGTTATAGTTGTTCCTAGTGCATTTATTCTATGACATGGTATTCCTGGATGAATTAGTAAAATAATATTATCTTACGCACCTTAAATTGGGCTCAATGGGGTCCTAGTAATCAAATTTTCCCTATTACCTTGTTGTACTTTAAAGCGGTTGTCTGGGTGTTAAAAAATGATTAGCCGGCCTGGGGGCTGTGGTAAAAAAACTTATACTTACCTTCTCCAGTGCTCCTGTTGCCCCGCGTCACCGCCCGTCATTGCCATACCCTTGTTTGTTTACAGGCAAGACACACTTCACTTCAACAACTGCCACCCCACTGGCACGCCCACCCATCCTGGCCTCCATGCCTACTATGCAGTGTAACTAACCCCGACCCGAACCACACCCCCAGTAACACCCAAAGTTGGCGCTTGCACCAATTTCTACTTTATAAAGGCAGTTAACAATGTATGGCAATATATGATAGGCTTGCTTAGAAAACCTAGGGATAAAGTACCTTAGCGGGTCTGAAAAAAAAAAAAATTAAAAACCTAAATTTTTACCCCTTTTCCCTAGAACTGATATATAAATTCTGGGGGTGCCAGTTTTCTGTCTGCACTGAAAAGAACGTCCTTGCAGCTTGCACCAGTGTTTGCTCCAGTTTTGTGTCGAGGTTGCACTGTGCCGACAAGACAGAAAATTGTGCACATGTTAGAACTTAGTTGGAGTTTGCGGCGTATTTAATACAGTCCCTAAACGGAGTTGTGTTGCTTGCTCTGTTAAAGGTGCATCTAAAAAATTATGGTGCACACTTCCCGAGCAGTGAAGAGTGCGCCAGATTATTGAAGACCATGCACCGATATTCAATCATGTGAAGCACCCTGCACACTCGAAAGGCAAACTCCACATAGTGAAGTTTACACTTGCTTTTGATAAATTTGGCCCATGAGGTATTGCTACATAACAAAAGTCCCAATCAACCAATGTATTTAAAAACGGTTATTCCTGACGGTGACACCACCGAAACACCACTTTTTAGTCATTTTGCAACTCATAAATGTAGAAATAAAAAGTGAGCAAAAAGTCGTACAGTCCCACGAATGGTTGCAGTGTTAGGTTTCATGCACACAAACAAAATCAAGGGGAGTCGTCATTTGGATTGAAAAGTGAAAGGTGTAAACACAAAGCTCACAAGAGAGTGGCACAAATGCACTTTTTGCCCATTTAACCAAATCTGAAATTTCTTTCCTGCTTCCTAGTACACAGCATGGAATACTATATACTGTGACTAGATAGTATATTTTGTTACAGAGAAAAATTCATACAGCTCTGTACATGAAAAATTACAAAAAACAAAAAACAAAAATATTAAAAAGGGACTAGTCGAGGTTGTCCACTTTCAGCAAATAATTGTTTGTGAAATGAAAAGTTATACAATTATCCAAATTACTTTATGTATCAGATGCTCCAAGTTTCTAGATCTCTGCTTGCTGTCCTTTAACAGGAAGCTTCAATGCCTACTCCCTCTAGAAAAAAACTGGTCCCTGGTCATGTGATGTCACACAGGTGCACGGCTCATTTATCACACAGCTCTGATTGCTCTCTGTGATATAATGAGCTGTGCACCTGTGTGACATCACATGACTATGGACTGTTTTTTTTTTATTTACAGGAAGTAAACAATGAAGCTTCCTGTTGCATGACAGCAAGCAGAGATCTAGAAAACTGTGAGGAATTGATACAGAAAGTATATTGGAAACCTGTATAACATTTCACTACACAAACAATATCAAGTATTTGTTGAACGTTTGTTAAACCCTTGATAAATGTGGTGCACTCTTGTGGGCGCAGATTGGAGCAGAATCCTGTTGTAAATACATTCTTAAATCCATCTCATTATATAAGGTCTGCAAATTAATTGTTGTGATTCCCCACCCCCGCCTGACTACAATCTGTGTGATTTGTGTAAATCTATAGCCTGGACCCACGTTTCTGAACTGTCACCTGTGATTTGCTTTGCTTTGGTTAGCAATGGGCTTTTATACACAAAGCTATAGCTGTGAAAGTGATAACGTCACATTTGTCTTCCATGCCAGGAAAAATTCAGTTCTATCCGTTCCAAGGTGTTTTTTTTTTTTATTTCCAGAGAGCAAAATATTTATGAAGCAACGACAGGCACCAACTGAAACACTACAAGGCAGACTGGGAGATGCTTGTCTAATCAGATTAGAATCATTTCTGTACCAGGAGATTGGAAGTTTCATAAAAAAAAAAAAAGTGAAGCATAAATAATTAAGCCGAGGAAAAAAGAACGTCCTCATAAGCTGCTTCCATCGCCTTCCTTAGAAGTCATGTTTATAATGTGCAGGATTTTAATGTACAAAGTGTCTGTTTTCCAAATGACAAAATATAATAATCATCTCCCAGTGTTTATTCTGTAATCCTTTTTATTAGTTTTAACTAATTAAATTAATGCTGCATCCAGTTCGTCGACGGTTTTTCAATTAATCTACTTCCTAGTGTCAGAATCTAAGATGTAAACAAAATCATTTATATTTATACGCGCGTGAAATTAATGTGCCGTAATTACTAAAATATTCATAAACTTCATTTCAGGACATAACAGATTGAAATAAATGTGTCTTTGGGAAAAAAAAAATATTAATGAATATTTTTATGAACTGAATACATTTGCATTTTGTTTTCTGCCTTGAAGAAATGGATTCATGAACACAAAACACCCTCTAATAAATGGAGATCAGAAAGTATCGAGTGCTTGCTCGTGGCAGAATGGTACTGATTGCTATGGACAACTACTAAAAAAATACATAAACTGTAAAAAAAAAAATCTTGCTACTTGACATGTCTTTTTTTATTAAATATCCATGAAGTTCTGATTCTGGAGCATCTTTTCTTGGATCACTGCCATGAGTCATTCTTCTGTTATGTCCCTAGAAATATATTCATTGACAATTAGGTGTTACCATTCATCTAGTCAAAGAGGTGTGTCTGGCAGTGTCAGCACTGGTTGGGGCAGAATACAGACAGTCCCCTACTTAAGAACATCTGACTTACAGATGGCCCCGAGTTACAAACAGACCTCTGAATTTTGGTAATTTACTGTACTATAGCCCTAGGCTACAAATATCAGCTCTAAGAGTTATCAAAGGTGTCTGCAATGAAGATTTATTGTTAATCCTGGTTCTTATGACAACCTAACATTTTTAAAATCCAATTGTCACAGAGACCAAAAAATTTTGACTGGGGTTACAATAATAAAATATACATTTCCGACTTACATACAAACTTAACTTAAGAACAAACCTACAGAACCAATCTTGTACGTAACCCGGGGACTACCTGTACACACCCAAGTGGCAATGCCCAGTAAAATTATTATACATTTTTGGTAGACATAAGAAAAGAAACAGTTCACACTTCATTTATTGCCTCTGTTGAAGGGATATTTTGGGAGGGTTCTACAATAAAGGGCTAGGACGTATTGCACGGTATGATCAAACCGTGGGATACGTCCCTCTGTTCCTACCCCTTGAAAGCAGGAGGGGGAGTGAACTTCGCTTGGTTCTGATGTTCATAGTGTTACTCTGAAGATGTCACTATCCTTATATGGACAGTGACATCACTTGGGACCTCCCTGACCGTATGCTGTATATACTTCCCTCTGCAGGATATAGCAGGCACCAGGGAAAATCTTTTTACCAGCGCCTATGATGTAATTTCTTGTTTTACGTATTGCCTCTCCATGAATGTTCACACTGTCCGTGTTGTTTTTGCTTTGTGCTTTTAGGTCCTTTTAATGGGGTATTTTTAGTCAGTTAATATTTTGTGATGTAATTTAGGAATAAATTGTGCAATAAAGACTTTTCATTCACAAAGTCTTAATTATTTTCAGATATCGAGATATGATAGGACTTAGTTCAGTTTGGCAGGATCTCCTGACAGTAGTAATGATACAGCATTGGTACTTATGTGTATCCTTGTGGTTCAAGATTCTTTGGTTTTCTAATATGGTAGGCACCAGCCATGAGGTGAGTTGAGCCTCTTGCCTAAGGCAGCACCATCTGCGGCAAGATTTGGGGAGAGCATCAAGGGAGCAGACACCTGTTACAAAGCAGTACTTGACACTTAAAAATAGTGTTTCTTCACAACAGATGTCAGCATGAATGTGAAACACTGTATGGAGAAGAAACATACTAAATATGATAACCTGCTATTTTACTACTGGATGGGTTGGATAGAATATTGTTCTATAGCTTGCCTTGGGCAGCAGAAAGTTGAGGTTCACCTCTGTGAATGGATACGTTCAGTGATGAGCTTTCCAGACCTTTGTGCTAAACGTATACATAAAAAAGTGTGAATATATCAACGAGTGGTAGAGTTATAAGATTTGTTTTATCTATACAGGCAGTCCCTGGGTTACATACAAGATAGGTTCTGTAGGTTTGTTCTTAAGTTGAATTTGTATGTATGTTGGAACTGTATATTTTATTAGAATTTATTTGGTCTCTGTGACAATCGGATTTTAAAAATGCTGGCTTCTCATAAGAACCAGGATTAACAATACAGCTTAACTTCAGGCACCCTAGCCTAAGGATAAAGTACAGTACATTACCAATTACCAGAGGTCCGTTTGTAACTAGGGGTCGTCTGTAAGTCGGGTATTCTTAATATTTGTGAAAAATGTGAACATTTGTGTTATCAATTGTAGAAAAGTCTTGCAACATTTTTAGCGCAGAGAACAGATATTACGTGGATTTTATGCTTAAAACACAAAAAGAAAGAAATGCAGGTGTTTGTATTGTACATAGTCAGAGAATTAGTTCAGGGTCACTAGATGGCAGCATGTAATTCAGCTAATATATGGTCTTCTATGGATGACCCCATGTCCCTGCAAACATTAACACGAATCAGACACTGCATGACCTGTGTGCAGACCTTGTAACGCTTCTGACCGATGTTTAATCAATAATTAACAGTTCCCAGTAATGTCAACATAAGAGAACATGTAGCCTGGATCACACATGTACTACAAGGAGTCTTACATTACAGGACAAATGTTCCTTCCTGCACATGTGATAGGGGGCTCCTCACCCCTCCTTTCTCCATAGAAGGCTGAGTGTCCACAACACAAATAACACCAAATATAGGACCTGCTCCATCTTTTTAGGCAAAACTGCCCGGGTTGGTAATGGTGCAGTAAAACTTATTGACTCAGGGTTTGCGTATCACACTTTCATCAGACTGCTCGTCTGTTTCGGGGATTGTATGGCTTGGACAGATATTTCACAGGGGTCTGCACTGGCATTGAGTCGCACGTGATTGGATTTGGCGCAGTTGCCCTGGCTTTCATGCGAAAGAGACCGGGGGGGGGGGGGCGTGGGGACTGATTTGGACTGAGAGCGGGATTTAAATGTCAAATTGTGTCGCAAGACCAAGCACTTACATCCACCAGAAAGAAGAAGGTAAACTCTTATGGACCTGTGCAGAGAAGCGACACACGCAGTTATATCGGGCACACAATCCTGGTGAATCGTGGCACAGTGCATTATCATTGGTCAGCGCACTTTTGGTGAACTCCATAGACCAGGTAAGTAAATGTGCCCCAGTGTGCTCAACACAAAGTGACCATATATAAAGTAAGGCTATGGCTGCTGTTTAGACAGAAAATACTGTCATGTGCACATACCCTTAGGTCTTAAGTATAAGTATTAAAGATAACATATGGTACTTGGGAGCTCCACAGGGAACGTACTGGACCTATGAAGTACAACTAACTGTGACAACATTGACTAACTAGCCAACATCATTGACTATTGATAATCGATAATGTTCTTCTAGTGATTGTCCTAGGTGCATAATGGATTACAGTTGGAGAGAGCAGCACCCATATATCTCTCTCCCGGTTTTGAAATATTCTCGGTCTTGGTCAGTAGCATACTTCCATACACCGCCATAACTCTGAGCCAATACACTATTGTTTTTCTATTTGTTATTGTGATTTGTATTCTGATGTCATTTTATTAATTACTTATGCACATATGGATATGAACACATTTTTTTGAAGGGTAAAGCTCAAATCTTAACAATATATGTAATGTGTTTTTTCGATGTAACTGAATTGTTCTACCTAATAGTCACCAATTTACTATTACTATTGAAAATCCTTTTGATCTCCATTAGTCTGTGCGACACTCAGACCCCAGCTAGTTGCACAGATCCCAATATAATATTTTAGGAATTGGGGGAATTTTTCTCCTAAAAATAACATATGTTTGGATTATTATTAGAAATAAAATAGGCTGAATTTTACTGGAGAGCAATGACCTGTCTTCTTTTCTTTTTCTTCTTTCTTCTTTTTTCCTGTCTTCTTTTCTAATGACATTAATGTTTAGCCGAAAGATGTATCCATATATTATAGTGATACAGATGTTTTCCACTGAAATGAGAAGATCCCAAAGAGGACGAGTCTTTGGTTGTATCTCATAATGCAATGTGGAAGACTTATTATTCCTATGCACATAAATCTCCCCCTCCCCACCACTTTAGGTGTGTCAGGGTGGGGAGCAGGTAGGGACGTGAGCGTTCCTCCCATCGGATTTACTACACACCACGTTCCAAATAATTATGCAAATTGGATATAAGTGTCATAAAGATTAAAAAAAAAGTTGGTTACATGAATGGTATTGTGTGTCAGGGCTCTGGATCACAGAAATCTCTGTGGTAATTAGTCAGGTGAGCCCAAATAAAGGAAAACTACTTAAAAAGGATGTTGCACATTATTAAGCAGGCCACAGGTTTCAAGTAACATGGGAAAGAAAAAGGAGCTCTCTGCTTCCAAAAAACATTCGGTATTTCACAAAAAATTAAATGAGATCACCTTATTGTGATGAGATTTGAGGGTGATTCTAAACACAGGTGGGTAAGGCAGAATGAGGAAGCTGCTAAAATGCCAGTACAAACCACCACACAGATTTTTGAAGCTGTTGGTCCCTCTGTAGGCCCGCGAGCCTCATGGAGTACGATCCCTCAAAGACTTTGTGTGTATAAACCTATTATTCGGCCACAGCTAACCAGTGCTCACAAGCAGAATCCTCCAGATGGATGGAGTACTGGATGGTTAGTTGATGATCCCTACGTCCCAACAAGGCTGCAACGTCAGGGCCGAGTCATGTTTTGGGCCGGAATCATGGGGAGAGCTGATAGGCCCTTTTACGGTTACTGAAGGTGTAAAAATGACCTTGGCAAAGTACATAGAGTTTCTGATTGACCACTTTCTTCCATGGGACAAAAAGAAGAATCGTGCCTTCTGGAGCAAAATCATCTTCATGCAGGACTATGCACCATCTCATGCAGGACAATGCACCATCTCATGCAGGACAATGCACCATCCCATGCAGGACAGTGCACCATCTCATGCAGGGCAGTGCACCATCTCATGCAGGGCAGTGCACCATCTCATGCAGGGCAGTGCACCATCTCATGCAGGACAGTGCACCATCTCATGCAGGATAATGCACCATCTCATGCAGGACAGTGCATCATCTCATGCAGGACAGTGCATCATCTCATGCAGGACAGTGCATCATCTCGTGCAGGACAGTGCACCATCTCGTGCAGGACAGTGCACCATCTCGTGCAGGACAGTGCACCATCTCATTGGCTGATATGGGAATAAAAGGATAGAATCTCATGGTGTGGCCACCATCTTCCCCTGACCTCAACTCTATAGAGAACCTTTGGATTATCATCAAATAACAGATCTATGAGGGTGGGAGGTCGATCACATGAAAACAGCAGCTCTGGGAGGCTATTTTAGCATCATGCAAAGAAATTCAAGCAGAAACTCTCCAAAGACTCACAAATTCAATGGATGCAAGAATTGTGAAGGTAACATCATAGAAGGTTCCTTTGTT
Organism: Engystomops pustulosus; assembly: GCF_040894005.1. Lineage (NCBI taxonomy): Eukaryota > Metazoa > Chordata > Amphibia > Anura > Leptodactylidae > Engystomops > Engystomops pustulosus. Next base: position 45,170,007 of record NC_092415.1, read on the forward strand.
ACAAGTAACTTGGACTATTAGGATGTTTAGGATTGAAATCGCTTTTGATTTCAGTGAATGTGACCTCCTGATGCTCCAAATTCAACAAATGACCATTTTCAGTTCCTTACAACATATAAAATGTTTGGAAACTCTGCTCTGCATAATAATTTTGAATTGTGCATTTCAAGTTTTCTTTTACTGTTATCATTGGGAGGTTTGTTTAATAAAATTTTATTTATACTCTAGCGGGTGATGACATTTATTATACTGATAGGCAAGTTTATTGGATTAAGAAATCAGCTGCTAAAATGCCATTACAAACCAGCAAACAGATATTTGAAGCATTTAGGAAAATCAAAGAAAAATATCATTTGCATAATCATTTGGAACATGGCTTAGTCGTAGAAAATTATATATAATGGTCTTAGGTCTGAACTGGTGAGTTTGTTCCAAATCTACTAACAGGTCAGAGTCTCTTAGTAGATACCGGCATCAAAGCACCAGCGAGGGGGGATTTTAGGATTTCAATCTTAATAAATTCCCCCCAGTGTCTAGTAGCTAAAGATCTGCCTCACAGTTACATCAAACTGTGATTTGTAGTAAGAAACATAAAAAATGTCTCAAGTTGTGATAAAAATTACTAATGACTTTTTGCTTTCTTTCCAGAATTTCCGCACAAGCCAGAACACCGAGTATAAATAATGACAAAGTAATGCTTTATGCTATCAGCTTTATTGGAAAATCTATTGCACAGTTAAGCAAATTACCTGTCACCCTTGTTGCAGTACATTAAATTTTACATTAACAAGCATCTCGCTTTGTATCCATGTTTTAGATGTTTCTGTCCCAGGACTTGGCACTAGTAATGGCAGAATTAATTTAGGAGTTAATGGACACGAAATGCCATCTGCAGTAGCGGGTTAGAAAGACTAGCCATAATAAATTAAACTCATTAACACCCATTACCGTTATTTATATATTATATTAGAAACTATGGGAATACTGAAGCCCTGCTAATTATCTGTGACTTTGGAACTCTGCAACAAAGAATCCATTGTATCAATATGTTCTTATTGAAAAATGGTCCGGGGCTGTAATTACATGAGAGTAATACCCAGGGCTAAGGATGTGATACATCATGTTACTTATAGTATGAGTAAACAGCGAGCACGGTATAACTAATAATGAGAAAATTACCTATAAATGAAAGTCACTGATCTCTCTGTAAAGTCTTATGCCCCCCAAAGACTTAATCTCTCGCAAAGAGACCCACAGCTAATGGTAAAGCTAATGGTAATGCTAATGGCTGCAACAAACAGGTACTGCTTAACGGGGTTGTGCAAGAATAATCTCGACATCCAAAACCCCAGAAAATTCTATGCCATTAACAGGAGATTTCTGCCACAACAAGTTGTTACATCTTACTGATCGTGGGGATTCCAGTGGTAGGATCTTAAGGGATAACGAGAACAAAGTCCATTGTACCTATAAATAAACAAGAGCCTACAAGCTTTCTTCTGGTCTTTTAATTTCTATGTCAGCAGAGTGCTCCATTCATTTATGTTACAACAAACCTCACCACCACCACCATGACCCCCAAAAATCAGCAGGTCATCATGTTATCTTGTGGTTAGAGGAAAACTTGTTGTGATTACAATATCCTATTTTAGGTCTTTTTTTTACAAGCAGATTTGTCCATCCTCCAATTGACAGGCCCTACAATGTGAAGGAAATACAATAAAAATATGGAGCATGCAATGCAATTCTGTCTTGTGAAAATCCCTATAAGCCTCATGCACACAACCATGTGCCTCAACCTGGCCAGAACCTGGGCGAGGCACAAGAGTGGGAAGGGTAAGAATGAGTGCTACTCCTCCCTCCCCTCTACATAGGACCTCTTTTGAGGACCCCTGGTATGCTCACTGCACCATGACCGGGTGTAATTGACCTCCATGGGGGCCCTCAATACAGTCATGTGGTGGGGCCTTAGGCTAACATTACTTAGGCATCCATCATTATAGAAGAAACCATAAGCAGAGCAATTTAATGAAAAAGATATTACAACTTTTTTTCTCTATTTCAGAAGGGATGAGCAGAAACCACTTTGCAGGTCCTGCACCATAAAGGGCATTACCGTAATAAGTGATATGCTGGCAAAGTGGTAATTTATGATACACTACTAGTATTATCCACTAAAAAATCCATGGCCGTCCTGTTCTGCGGAGTAAGCAGATGTTAATGTAAATGTGAAATTTTGGCACATGATGCTCAGAGGCTTCTTTTACTAGTCCTGACATCAGCGGAATCAAACAATTCAACACGCGGATGGAGTGTCACTATAAAACAAACACTGCAGCATAAAAGATAATTGAAAATAAGCATGTAACGCTCGGTGATAGTGACCGCTCTTACAGCACCACTTCCGCTTCACATCTTATTAGCTGGAAATATCATTTTGTTTTACTCCTTGAAGCAAAACACAATAACGATATAATTCTAGTTCTTTCTCCACCTTAACCCTAATAGATTTACAGGAGCAGCGCTCGAGCTAATCTCCTGCATTTTGCCTCCAGTGATCTAAGGTCAATATGTTATCCTGGGACCTATGTAACTCAATTATTTTTCCCTGTGCATAGTTGGAGGTAGAGGCAAGGTGACAAGATGACACTCACTCTGCTTCACTACATGTAGAAAGGAATCTGTTGCTGAAAGGAAAAAAAAATGAATTTTAACACATTACTGAGCATTTTCATTAAATGTTAAGCCCCATTGTATTTGCCCCTTTTTATTGCAATGAAATTAGTAGTTCAGAATTCCATAGCCTTAAAATTCCCCTAAAAACGCAATGAAACTGCCAGGATTGAGACAATTCAAGCGAGAGGTTTACCAGTCACAAGAAGGGTTAAACTTGGCATAGGATCCAGGTTATCATATGGTGGTTGTAATACTAAAAGTATTCCTGAAGGCAAAGAACTACGCAAGAATGAAATGATCTAGAATTAGCATTATCACTGAGATTTCTACATCTAGATTGTGTTCTGTATCTTCTACTGGGGAAGCTGCACAGAAGTGTGTCTGTCATGACAGGGAAGAATGAGTGTGAGCTCTGAGCTTCCCACAACCTCTGTCCCTGCCAAATGTAGGCGACAACTGGGTGGTAGTCCCTACCTTGGGTAAGTGCACAGAAACAGAAATGAATACAAATATATACACTAAGAAACTAACACAGATAGATAACAAAGTAAATTAAATCAAACCGGGTCAGAACCAAGATGGCAGTGAGGTAAAAAAAAAGCAGGCAAGAGATTTGTCAGCCAAAGTCAAGAAAAACAGAAGTAATTAGTATAGTAGCAGTTAGAGTCAGAGGAGTACAAGTGAGTCAGAAGATTCAATACTAGGACCTGAATGAACAGACAGGAGAGAGTTTATGGAGTGCTTGGACACCGCTCCTGCAGATGAATGGTTCAGTCATCACTCCAAAAGTCACCTGTGACACACTCCAAGCTCAGAGAGGCAGCAAGCTGTCAATCACAACATCAAGCAGAGCGTAGCCCTGGGTGTGGTCACAGCCGAAAACACCGCAGCAAGAACCTATTCAGAGAGTTCTCCCTAGCAGAGAGAGGCCATCCATGTTTTAGATCATTGGCATAAATGGCACAATGACATTGGCATAAATGCATAAATGTGATTGTCATTTAATACTGAATATTCCCTAAAGAACCAGTATCTGATCCGAAAAACAATTTAAAAGTAAAATTCAATTATCAGGAAAAAAATTATACTTTATAATATTCACATAATCTACTAGACAGTAACTGATGGAAAAATTTGTCTACAATATAATTCCCCTGTCAAAACTATATTTAAAAAAGCTGATCTTCCTTCTCACAACTTTGGGGATTATTTACTAAGGGTCCCGCGGCCGCATTTTCGTCGGGTTTTCCGACTTTTCGGGGTGGCGCTGGGGATTGTATTGCACACGATCGGATTTTGGCATACCGGCGCCGCTTTCATGCGACAGAAGATAGAAATCGGGGGCGGGCCGTCGGACGATCCGACGGATTCGGACAAACCACGGGATTTAACTTTGAATTTGTGTCACAAGATCTAGCACTTACATGCACCTGGAAGAAGAAGGTGAACTCCGGCGGACCTGAGCAGGGAAGTGACACAAGCAGGATATCAGGCGCACAATCTTAGTGAATTGTGGTAGCTGTGCATTGGAGTCGGGGAACGCACCTTGGGGACCGGGCAGGGACAGGTGAGTAAATCTGCCCCTTTGTGTCCACAAGACAACTGGCTGCAGCAGGAGCACCCACCCACCGGATGTTAAACACCACCATCTGTCCCCTCAGATGAAAATGAAAAAGATCAAAGTTAAAATAAGGCACTTAATATATTATATAAGTTTAGTGCCTTTAAGGTCAAAACTGATACACTGTGTGATTTCTAGCACCGCACCAGCCCATGGCAGAAATTCCATCTTTAGTGTTATTTGGATCCCTGTGTCATGCACCCATCCCCAGGAGCACTAGGTAAGACAGTTTATAGGAATGATGTGAGATGCTCAATCAGGGAAACCATAAAGCAGCTGACCATGAAAAACCCGGGGCCCTGGGGTACCATGTCTAGAGCACTACTCAATGGTTCCCTCTGCCTCATATACTACAGACAGAACATGTAAATGATTATAAACCTTTCCTCTACTGTACAAATGTGGATTTTTAGATGCTAAATAAACCTTCATGTTATGGGTCAAAGACACGAGTTAATAAAACTTCACATGACTTCCTGGATTTCTCGACAAAACCTTGTGCTTTATTCTTATGACTGTCAATATAATTTTAATGACACCAAAAGCCATCGCTGATAGATTTGTAACACCATAACATTCACTGTAAAAGGACTGTGTCTCTCAGAAATAAAAAGACCCGAGGGACTTTTAAATCTCATAGACCATATCCAGTGTCTATTATTCTGTAATGTGCTCTCGAAGAACGGCCAAATAGCAAGTGTCTGCTCTCATACAGATCTCCAGAGAAGAGCCAATTACAGTGAAATACCATGCAGTCCCCAAAATGGAGGTATTTCACTATTAGTTTGCATTTGAAAATTGCATCATTTGCTTACTTCCATATGAGGAACCAGTTTTTAAGAGTTTTTATCATTGTACAATTTTTCCAATAACCAATGGTAAAGAATATGGTATTGCTTCATCCATTGGGTAATAATGGCAGAAGTAAATAGGGAAGCGGTTCAGGGATCGGCTTGCAGCACATATTTGTTAAGTATAGAAGGCAGAGTCTTCAGGGGACAATACCAAAATTAATCAAAGGTGAGGTTCAGGCATTGGCTTGCACCCCATAGATATAAAAAGCATTCGGGGGGGATTGTTGTATAATAACGACAGAATGGTCACTCAAAGACACCCAACTCATAGTAATAACGATATTGCGGACTTGTGTTCAATCAATAGTTTTATATAAAAATACCTTATAGCCATGTATACTATACAGGCAGTCCCTGGGTTACGTACACGATAAGTTCTGTAGGTTTGTTCTTAAATTGAATTTATATGTAAGTTGGAATTGTATATTTTATAGTTGTAACCCCTTCTTGTCATAAGAAGCAGGATTAACAATAAAGCTTAGTTACAAACTCCTCTGGTAACTTTTACAGCTGATCATTGTAGCCTAGGGCTAAAGTACAGTAAATTACCAACATCCAGAGGTCCGTTTGTAACTAGGGGTTGTGTGCAAGTCAGGTGTTCTTAAGTAGGGGACCACGTGTAGACAAAAATAAGCCCTAATATTTCTAGATAATCTAGAAGAATGGGATGTGAAGACACTAGTAAAAGGTGATACACAATTGATTACAAACATGAAACAAATAACATTACCGCAGATAGAGATGTCAAGTATCCAGGGGTTGAGAAACAGCAACCCTACAGCCCAATGCGTATCACCTCCTAAACAGGCTTCATCAAGGGTAGTACACTGTACAAAGTTCGTACCTGATGTAAAATTATTAAGCGCCCCACTAAGCAAAGTTCATCCCCTCTGCTATAAGTCACTGCTGTTGCAGGCTTTATTTTGAATATCACAGCAGTTCTTCAGGGGGGAGGAACTGTGGAGTAGCACAGGGAAGAGATCTCATACACCAGGGCATCAAAGAGTCAGCTACACACCTGGAATATAAATGCATTGCAGTGCAAGGCTGAATGGGCATTTTATTACTGGGGGAGTCAGCATGGGCATTTTATTACTAGGGGAAGCTGTGTACATATCCCACCCTAGGCTTATACTCGAGTCATTAAGATTTTTGTGGTAAAATTAGCTTTAGGTCTCGGCTTATACTTGTGTCGTCTTATACTTGAATATATACAGTATTTTCTTTAGTATCTACTAGCAACACATGGGATAAGTAGCATCTAAGTGAAATCCTTTTTTTACAAACCCACTGACTTCTAGGGGGAAGTTTTTGAAGAAAAGGGGTTCAAAATAGTGCAAGATGTGAGTTTTTCTCTATGGACAAATGATCCATTCAATAAATCGGACATGTCCACTAGACCACTGTGTGTGTCTGATGTAGACTAGGACAGCACACGCAGGAGTAGATTGTTTGTGTTCAGGGGCCAATGTATCTTAGGTTGTACTATAAACCTATCACATCTTAACTATTTGATGGATTTGTTTCTCCAGTCCCCACTTTTCCTGCAGAGTCAACGTCATCATTTTCAGATACCATGCTGTCTTCTCTAGCCAAGGACCACCTTCTAACTAAAGAGCCCCTTTACAGTATAGTCTGTAATATACTATTTCGCTCTTGACTGCCAGTTGGGTGGTCCTGGGAAGGAGCAGACAGCCTAGCCCTGCCCATCTCATAGTAGAGATCTTAAAACAATAACATTGTATACTGTATCATGGTGGGAGCTTGAAAAAAATTGTACCTATTTAAAGATGCAATCAGACGGAGTAGATGGAGCTGGTGAAAGGTCATCTTTGAATTCCAATGACATCCCTACATACATGGCAAGTAGTTGCTAAGGAAATCATACATGGTTTTTCATATAGAATAATATAAGAAATAATAGTGCAGTGTCACACTCTTGTTCTATAAATAAAATATAAAATTAACCGGATTGCCTAATGCACATTTCTTGAAAATTATGTAAAAGTGTTGGAATGATAAAGGTGATAAGTTCCTCTAATATATTATACTGGTTCTAGTTAGTAAAGTTGTTTATCATTCAACTTATTGTAACTTTCAAATCGACATTTACAATGTTATCTCATGAGGCAACTAGCATGATGGTTTCAGAATAGACTTAAAAAATGTTGGCTTAACCGTGCAACACTGCTGTCATTGTCTGACACTTGTCCGACAGTCTTCAAAAACTTGTTCAGTTTCTCGACACTTGTCGAAAACCTGCTGCCCAAAAACCCTTCTGCAGGGTCTACCGTTCTGCCGGTATCTGGCCTTTAGCTGGACACTTTTTGTTCCTCTTTGTTGGGTCAACTGTCACTCTCTTGTTGCAAAGTTGAGCTGATCTCCACCAGCCTGAGGAGGATTGATGACTTCAGTATGACGCTCAATAATAATCCTAAGTAACAACAAAGATGCAACAGGTGGCGCCGAGCAGTGGGATACTTTTCAAGTTCAAGTTCTTTAGTTAAAAGGTGGTAGATACATTACCAACCCTCTTCAACACATACATTGCTGTCTATCTGTCCGTCTGCAAACGTTGTAGTTACAGATGGCATCTGCTCACCCTCTGTCTGTGATCCCACATTTTTATTTGTAGCTTATTGATGTATTTTACTCCAAGAATGTTTTTTAGAACTGTCCCTAAAATAAATCATGTTGTCATGAAAAATATGAAGCACATGGTTTTGTTGTGTTTTTTTTTTAACCTTCAAAAATAAATCATCTCTCCGCAAAATGTTCAAGCCCAAGAACCTTCAATGGCGAATAGCGACATTTTCGCTGCAAGATCTTAGTGACATTTTTGCTGCAGGATCTCAGCGACATTCACATTGCTGGATCTGAACTATAGGATGCAGATGGTGGAGACTAAATTTAGTCTTCAATGAGAATATACTTTATAATTGAAGGTTTCAGTCTCTAAAGATTTGAACCTATGTCTTCTGATTAAAAAGATTTGCAAATGTCACATTCCTCAACCATAACCCCCTGTCACCTTTAGAAGAGTGTCTAGCATCTACATGGAATTATAAAAAAAAAACAAAGGTACCAAACCATTTAATCAAATATAATCTTCACTGCGGCAGAAAATGTGCACAAGAATAGAAAATCTGTGTCATGTCAAGGGCAAAGTAGGTTCATCTTGATGATACATATCTCGGTTTCCTTTGTGAAGCTGGATGATTAACTTACTGGTTTTGGCTGATGTCAGTCTACACGTGTTGGAACTGATTTCTGGCACATGCCCAGCCCCACAGCCAAAGTCCTGACCTTTTCTCGGTAGCCTGTCATCTAAAACTCCAGATGGCACCAGGTGTAAACAGTAAATTGTATTCTCATCTTATCCTCACTTCACCTGTGTTACCCTTTTCAGATTATGTATTTCGTGCCTGAGCTGAATATGATAATAGCCGTACAGCTAACGTTCCTAGACCTCCGCCAGCTCTTACACCTATGGAATCCAAAACGTTACCCATCTTCATAACGACCCTTCCAGTCTATAGTCTGCTGTCAATTTCTTCTGGGTGGACTTTAAAGTACACCGCTACAAGAGAAGATGATGTTGCTAGCCCTAGACATCTGGTACATGACAATTTCTAAATTAAAATTTGTTTATCTTTATCGAAGAACCTCCTTTATTTTTTACCAGATTCTAACCCACTTTTAGTGTATCCCATATTTCATACAGCTGAAAACTAGTACAACACCAGCTCCTTAGAAGAACAGAAAAAGGCCCTGCAGAGCATCCGAAGGGAGGGGTCACCCCTCCTCCTCTCCATGGTGCCGAACGTATGCCCCCCCGTCTACGGCCCAGCGAGCACACCTTCGTATGCATGCAGCCTTAGTATGTATATTAGCCAGTTAAATACTTGGCAAAATACAGAAATGTCTGTGTCACTTCAGGGGCCCATCACCAACATGACCTCAACCGTGAGCGCTACCTATTTTGGTGCAAAGTTTTTTTTTTAGTTCTGCCTATTTTAAAAAAAGGGACTTGTCTAAATTAGAATTGTTTGTAAAAAAAAAATTTGAGGACTGCTTTTATATTCTGGCACCTTTGGCAGCTGAAATGGTATGGTTTGGGCTTATTTACCTAAGGGGTAATCGATAAGGACTTGGGAGATCAAGCCTACAGACACTCAATAACTTTTTTTTTAATTTTACGGAGGTAGGTTTCTGGAGGTGATTATGAAGAGCCTTTTTACTCTTTCTTATAGGACCTCACCTTATTCCTTTACTAACTTCGTAGCCAGAGCCCATCGTCGTGGCTTTTGTATATGCCATTGAGGCTCTTATTACGGTCCTCTTTGAAAAGGAAGCATATTTCTATTCATGGCCATGTTTGACACACAAGTGCTTTTCATTTCAGAGCTTTAAGAAAAGTGTCCAAGCTGAAAAGCTCCCCACTGTCATCCAAGAAATCATATGTTATTTTGAGTTTTTTCTATAAAAAAGATAGCTGCCTCATCTCCCATATGTGTAGAAAAGTACTTTCAGTGGGAAGCTTCTCTCTGCCATGCAATGTATTTTCATACTACTCTAACCGCCCTCACAAGCTAATATTCAGTTGTACTGAGATGAAGTGTCACAACATAACGCAATCAACGAGTGCTTTAAATGTGGTGGAAATGCTATCAAAGCTTTGGCTGAGTGAAATAGTGATAGCATTAAAAACAATTATGTGTAATAGCCCTATGGCCAGATTCACACAGATCTATTTACTGCTGTTAGTAAATGCATTAACTGATGCATTCGCGTTCAGCATCTCCGGAGAAGGTACAATAAATGAGTGGTCATTTAGATATCACACCATGCTCCCCAACTTCTAGTTATACATTTACACTGTATCTTTCAAGCCCTAGTGGTACCTGTATGTGCTCCCAAAATACACTCAGTAAGGAAAGATTATAAAACCAAGTACGTTCTAATTTATATTGTTACTTGAATCTGAATCAGATTTGAAACCCAATGACTCAGTTCCTGACCCTAATCTGAAGACAGTTCGGTAAACGCCAAGTCATATGCAATATGTCAAGGATCGGGATTTCCAAAATCGGAGTCTAGTCAGTTGGTCCTGAGGGATATTTACTGCTAGAGCATCTGTCTTGCTTTCATTAACCCCTTACCAACATGTGACGTAATACTACGTCACATGCCGATTGCGGGTGCATGGAGAGGGCTCACGGGCTGAGCCCTCTCCATAGCCTTTGCTGCAATATGGTAATATATTGTGCGTTTTCCCACTGATCGCCGCCGGTGGCTTCAAAAAGATGGCGGCGCATGGGCGCATCCATCATTCTGGGGATCGTCGCTCCCCGTGACGTGTTTGGAAGACCCGAGGCATCTTTGGTTTAACCCATTCATTACAATCAGCACATTGTAATGAATAAGGAGTAAAATCCCCATATACTGCCATACAGTAGTATGGCAGTATATGATAGGATCGTACAGATAACCTAGGGTTAAAGTACCCTAGGGGGTCTAAAAAAATAGTAAAAATTTAAAAAAAGTTAAAAAAAAAATTATAATAAAAAAACATAAAATCTCAAATCACCCCCCTTTCCCTAGAACTGATATAAATATAAATAAACAGTAAAAGTCATAAAGACATTAGGTCTCGCCGCGTCCGAAAATGCCCAATCAATCAAAATATAATAACGGTTTTTCACTGCGTTTAACCCCGTAACGGAAAATTGAGCCCAAAGTAAAAAATGGCACTTTTTTGCCATTTAAAAAAAAAATTCTATAAAAAGTGATCAAAAGGTTGTACAGTCCTAAAAATTACAACATTGTTAACGTCATCAAAAGCCGCAAAAAAAGACACCTCCCAAACCTCTGTACACCAAAAAATAAAACAGTTATTAGCGCCACAATCCAAAAAAAAATTTTGCACAGAAGGTTTTAATTTTTGTAAATGTATGAAAACATTATAAAACCTATACAAATTTGGTATCCCCGTAATCGTACCGACCCAAAGAATAAAGTAGACCTGTCATTTGGGGTATACAGTGAAATCCGTAAAATCCAAGCCCACAAGAATACGGCGCAAATGCGTTTTTTTACCAATTTCATTGCATTTGGCATGTTTTTCCTGCTTTCCAGTACACGGCATGGAATATTAAATACCACAATTTTGAAGTGTAATTTGTAACACCGAAAATAAGCCATAACACAGCTCTGCACATGGAAAAATAAAAAAAAGTTATAGATTTTTTAAGGTGGGGAGTAGAGATGAGCGAACATACTCGTCCGAGCTTGATGCTCGTTCGAGCATTAGCGTACTCGAAACTGCTCGTTGCTCGGACGAATACTTCGCCCGCTCGAGAAAATGGCAGCTCCCGCCGTTTTGCTTTTTGGCGGCCAGAAACAGAGCCAATCACAAGCCAGGAGACTCTGCACTCCACCCAGCATGACGTGGTACCCTTACACGTCGATAGCAGTGGTTGGCTGGCCAGATCAGGTGACCCTGGAATAGACTAGCCCCTGCCTGCGCTGCTCGGATCATTCTGTGTCTGGATGCCGCTAGGGAGAGAGCTGCTGCTGGTCAGGGAAAGCGTTAGGGTGTTCTATTAGAATAGTGTTAGGCAGGAGTGATTCAACAAGAACCCAACAGCCCTTCTTAGGGCTACAATAACGTTATACTTTTTTTTTTTGTTTGCTTGTGGCTGGGCTTGCTGGCACTAGTAGTGCAGCTAGTACCATATTGTGAGGAATTTGCAGGGGGACTTGCTACCGTTGTGTTTAGCTCTTAGTGACACACATATCCACCTCAAACACCAAAGTGGGAAAATTTATTAGGGGTTTGATTTCAATTAGGCACAGTCTGGCAGTTTCTTTTTATTCTACGTTTATTTTTTCATAACTCAGCGTCATCTCATCAGTGTGCTTTCATACTTGGCTAGAAAATAGCCAAAGGAGAATCCAAACGGCTTACTTACGCCTACAATAGTGTTATATATATTTTATTTCTGGTTGATCTGCTGGTGGCTGTCCTTGCTGCAGTGCATATACTAGCCAATTGTCAGGAATTTGGAGTGAGACTTGCGACCGCTGTGTTTAGCGCTTAGTGACGCACATATCCATCGCAAAGACCGAAGTGGGAAAATTTATTAGGGGTTGGATTTCAATTAGGCACAGTCTGCCATTTCCTTTTTATTTTACGTTTATTTTTTCATAACTCAGCGTCATCTCATCTGGCATAGCAGTGTGCTTTCATACTTGGCTAGAAAATAGCCATAGCAATAGGATAGCATTGTTTGGCTTTAAAAACTAAAAAACACAAAAAAAAGTTAAAAAAAAATTAAAGTTATAACTTTCATTTTCAAAATGTTTAACCCGAGGGCTAGGGGTAGAGGACGAGGGCGGGGACGTGGGTGTCCAACTACTGCAGGGGTCAGAGGCCGTGGTCCTGGGCGGGGTGAGACACCACCTGCTGATGAGGGAGCAGGGGAACGCCGCAGAGCTACACTCCCTAGGTTCATGTCTGAAGTTACTGGGACTCGTGGTAGAGCACTGTTGAGGCCAGAACAGTGCGAACAGGTGATGTCGTGGATTGCCGACAATGCTTCGAGCAATTTGTCCACCAGTCAGTCTTCCACGCAGTCCACCCATGTCACCGAAATCAGCACTCCTCCAGCTCCTGCACCTCAGCCTCCTCCCCCCCAGTCTGCCCCCTCCCAGGAAAATTTGGCATTTGAACTGGCATACTCTGAGGAACTGTTTTATGGACCCTTCCCACAGTCACAAACCACTTGTCCGGTTGCTGCTGAGCAATTTTCCGATGCCCATGTTTTCCACCAGTCGCAGTCTGTGGGTGATGATGACCTTCTTGACGTAGTGGAAGAAGTGTGTAAAGAGGTGTCCGACGATGAGGAGACACGGTTGTCAGACAGTGGTGAAGTTGTTGTCAGGGCAGGAAGTCCGAGGGGGGAGCAGATTGAGGGATCGGAGGATGATGAGGTGACAGACCCAAGCTGGGTTGAGAGGCCGGGTGAACACAGTGCTTCTGAGACGGAGGAGAGTCCTCGACCAGAACAGGTTGGAAGAGGCAGTGGTGGGGCCAGACGGAGAGGCAGGGCCAGAGCAGGTGCATCAGCGCCAAATGTGTCACGTAGTGAAGCACCCGTGGCGAGGGCTCCCGCGGCGAGGGCTAGATTTTCAGAAGTCTGGAGGTTCTTTAAGGAAACACCGGATGACCGACGGACTGTGGTGTGCAACCTTTGCCAAACCAGGATCAGCAGGGGTTCCACCACTACTAGCTTAACTACCACCAGTATGCGCAGGCATATGAATGCTAAACACCCCACTCAGTGGCACCAAGCCCGTTCACCTCCGGCCGTGCACACCACTGCTCCTTCCCCTGTGTCAGCTGCTAGTCAGCCCCCTGCCCAGGACCCTGCCACAAAAACCCCATCGTCGCCTCCACGATCCTCCACAGCATCCACCAGCGTTCAGCTCTCCATACCCCAGACGCTGGAGCGGAAACGGAAATATAGTGCAACCCACCCGCACGCCCAAGCCCTTAATGTCCACATCTCCAGATTGCTTAGCCTGGAGATGCTGCCCTATAGGCTAGTAGAGACCGAGGCCTTTCGCAACCTCATGGCGGCGGCCGCCCCTCGGTATTCGGTCCCCAGCCGCCACTACTTTTCCCGATGTGCCGTCCCAGCCCTGCACCAGCACGTGTCAGACAACATCATCCGTGCCCTGACCAACGCCGTTTCTGACAAGGTCCACCTGACCACAGACACGTGGACGAGTGCTGCCGGGCAGGGCCACTATGTATCGCTGACGGCACATTGGGTTAACTTGGTGGAGGCTGGGACCGAGTCTGACCCTGCGGCTGGTCATATACTGCCGACGCCGAGGATTGCGGGGCCTACCTCGGTCCAGGTCTTTCAGGCCTACTATGCCTCCTCCCACCCCTCCTCCACCTCCTCCTCCGAACTACCATCCGTGGGCATGCCGCCATCAGTCGGTAGCTCTAGGCACAGCAGCAGTGCCGTCGCTAAGCGACAGCAGGCGGTGCTCAAACTGCTGAGCCTAGGCGATAAAAGGCACACCGCCCAAGAGCTATTACAGGGCATCACGGCGCAGACTGATCTGTGGCTGGCACCGCTGAACCTGAAGCCAGGCATGGTTGTGTGTGACAACGGCCGTAACCTGGTGGCGGCTCTGCAACTCGGCAGACTGACACATGTCCCATGCCTGGCCCATGTGTTAAATCTCATAGTTCAGCGTTTCCTCAAGACATACCCCAATCTGTCTGATTTGCTCACGAAGGTGCGCCGCATCTGTGCGCATTTCAGGAAGTCCAGCACAGATGCTGCCACTCTCAGGGCAGCGCAGCGCCGCCTCCAACTGCCCGCTCACCGACTGTTGTGCGACGTGCCCACGAGGTGGAATTCAACATTAACCATGTTATCCAGAGTTTACCAGCAGTGCAGAGCGATTGTAGACTGCCAGATGTCAACTTCCACCAGAACTGGTAGTCAGGTCAGTCAGCTTCCTCAAGTCTACAATGAGGAGTGGACGTGGATGTCTGATATCTGTCAGGTGCTGAGTAACTTCGAGGAGCCAACACAGATGGTCAGTGGCGATGCCGCCATCATCAGCCTCACCATCCCGCTGCTTGGCCTGTTTAAAAACTCTCTGATCAGCATGAAGTCGGAAGCTTTGCGCTCGTCACAAGAGACGGGGGAAGAAGATTCCCTTGTTGATAGCCAAAGCACCCTCAGGTCTGTTTCTCAGCGCATATCGGAGGAGGTGGAGGAGGATGAGGAGGAAGAGGAGGAGAATGTTGGCGAGACACAAGAGGGGACCATTGTTGAGTCCTCCACTGTTCAGCGTGTATGGGCAGAAGAAGAGGAGTTGGAGGAGTTGGAGGAGGAAATGGACACTCAGGCCAGTGAGGGGAGTGAATTCTTACGCGTTGGTACTCTGGCGCATATGGCAGATTTCATGCTAGGCTGCCTATCCCATGACCCTCGCGTTCAAAGAATTTATTCCAGCACCGATTACTGGGTATTCACTCTCCTGGACCCACGGTACAAGCAAAATCTTTCCACTCTCATCCCTGGAGAGGAAAGCAGTGTGAGAATGCATGAATACCAGCAGGCCCTGGTGCACAAACTGAAACAGTATTTCCCTTCTGACAGCGCTAGCGGCAGAGTGCGTAGTTCTGCGGGACAAGTAGCGAGGGAGAGTAGGCGAGCAGGCAGCTTGTCCAGCACTGGCAAGGGTACGCTTTACAAGGCTTTTGCCAGCTTTATGTCACCCCAGCAAGACACTGTCACCTGTCCCCAGTCTCGGCAGAGTAGGGCTGATCTTTACAGAAAGATGGTGAGGGAGTACGTAGCTGACCATACCATCGTCCTAAATGATCACACAGCTCCCTACAACTACTGGGTTTCAAAGCTGGACATGTGGCACGAACTGGCGCTGTACGCCTTGGAGGTTCTTGCCTGCCCTGCCGCTAGCGTCTTGTCCGAGCGGGTTTTCAGTGCAGCTGGTGGCATCATCACCGATAAGCGTACACGCCTGTCGACTGACAGCGCTGACAGGCTGATGCTTATTAAGATGAATAAAGCCTGGATTTCTCATAATTTCCAATCTCCACCAGGTGAAGGAAGCTCAACCTGAATAATTTATCCACTCCTCCTCCTCCTCATTTTCCTCCTTCTCCTCCTCTTTGTACACTAAAGCAGAGGAAACTGGCTATTTTTTGACAGGGCCCACTGGCTCTAGCTATAGTACATTATGCATTTAATTTTTCTGGAGGGCCACCTACCCGGTCCTCTGTTTTAAACAATTTTTGGGAGTGCCACATACAGGCACTCAATCTATTTCATTTTTCTGGAGGGCCACCTACCTGCTCCTCTGGTTTGAAAACTTTTTTGGACTGCCACATACAGGCACTCAATCTATTTCATTTTTCTGGAGGGCCACCTACCTGCTCCTCTGGTTTAAAAACTTTTTTGGACTGCCACATACAGGCACTCAATCTATTTCATTTTTCTGGAGGGCCACCTACCTGCTCCTCTGGTTTGAAAACTTTTTTGGACTGCCACATACAGGCACTATCCAAATTAAATTGTCTCCATAGCAGCCTCCACACGTTGTCTCCATTGCTACCTCCAAAAGTCGTCCATATAGCTGCCTCCATACATCGTCCCCTTATCAAACGAGGTGTGTCAGGCAGAAATTTGGGTTGTTTTCATGGATTCCACATCAAACTTGTTAACTTTGTCGCCACCCTGCTGTGTAATCCACAAAATATACTGGCAAACTTTTATCATTTACCGATATTATTTCAGCGCTTCTTGCGCATCTGTTTACATTCCCCTCACCCGCCATATCCCAAACTTATAAGAACGCTACTACACTTGATCTTATACAAAAGGTTCTTAGAAGTGCTGTTTGGGGAGTAGCCTAGAGACAGGGGCTTGGATTGGCGAAAGCTCGCCTGGCAGCGGAGCGCCAGCTCCATGCCAAGATCCAACTAACATAGTTTTAACTGCAGCACCTTTAATCTACTACTAGTTCACTGCCTCCATACATGGTCCCCTTATCAAACGAGCTGTGTCAGGCAGAATTTTGGGTAGTTTTCATGGCTTCCATGTTAACTTTGTCGCCACCCTGCTGTGTAATCCACAAAATATACTGGCAAACTTTTATCATGTACCGATATTATTTGAGCGCTTCTTGCTCACCTCCTTTGGTTCCTCTCTGCCACCCATTGGTTTGAAGCCTGAGTCCATTTAGGGTATGTCGCCATGCCACTCTCTAGCCTGCAGCTGCTGCCGCTGCCTCTGCATGCCGTCCCCTATAGTGTCAGGGTCAATTATTGGATGTTTTAGATGCTATCTAGCTTCATTCTGTCACTCTGTCATGGCCATGCTGTTGCCCATAATTTTGGCATAATGGTATGATTAAGCAGCCTCAGAGGCATCCATGCATGCTGCCCCTGCTGTTTCCTGTCCATTTCCGTGGTGTTTCCATCCTTTTCTGAGGTTCCCAGGTGTTTGGCCAAGCTTCCCTGTGCAGAGCCTTGGTCCCCTTGAAAAATGCTCGAGTCTCCCATTGACTTCAATGGGGCTCGTTATTCGAGACGAGCACTCGAGCATCGGGAAAAGTTCGTCTCGAATAACGAGTACCCGAGCATTTTAGTGCTCGCTCATCTCTAGTGGGGAGTGAAAAATTAAAACGCAAAAACGAAAGAGGGCTGCGGCGTTAAGGGGTTAACCTTGTATCCTGAGAGCTTTCCAAATTTGTCAAGCAAACTGTGGAGATTAGGAAGCGATGTGTTAAGAGTGTATCATTTGCATAGAGAGATAATTTAATTTATCTGTCTCTTAGGATGAGTCCCTTAATATCCACAGACCTTCTGCAAGGGGTTCTATACAAAGGACAAACAGTAGTGATGGCAGCCCTGCCTAGTCCCATTATGAATATGAAAGCAAATGGGATAAATTGATGGAAAATGGACTGGCATGTTAGTCCATTTGGGCCAGGTGCCTTTCCTTCCAGGGTTTCAGCTATCTCTACATCCTATGGGGCATTAAGAGTAGTCAAGGCATTGTCTGGTAGATGTGAAATCCTGTAGGAAGGCAACCAGACGGGGTTCTCTAGGTGCTTGGTCTAGTGGTAGCAGGTTACGTAGATGATATAGTTTGGAATAATAGTTTGTATAACATATCTGCCATCTATTTAGGATCATAAGTCAGTGTATCATCTGGATGTTTAGGAGAGTGAGCCTGAGTTTTGGAGGAGTCATCCCTAAGTTGTCGCGCTAGAATAGAGTGCGCCTTATTTCCCTTCTCATAATATTTTTGTTTCAAGTACAGTAATATTTTTCCATGCGGGCTCACCACATATTAATGTCCCAGTATGTCAATACAACATGGCCACCTCCTTAAATGATCATCGGTGCACAAATTATAAAAGCCTCTTCGACAAAATAGAAAAATGTTGATCCAGCACTTGAGTTCTGTAAACGTCAATTAAGACTTTACACTTAGTACAAGATAATGTACCCACTGCTGGACGACCAATCTGTGATTTTATTCTAAATCAAACATGGAAATATTGTGTGAGCTGTCATTGATTCAATAGTGTGGGGTAGTGTAACCATCACATTGTAATAGTAAAAACAATACAGTAAAGATTTCTAAAATACCATGACATGTTACTAAAAGTGATCCACTTGTCTAACCTGACAGTGTCAATAGTAATTGTGTATTGCTATTCAGACATTAGTTCACAATATATCCCGCTCACAATACTTGTATAAAAGGCCAATAATGAACGATTGAATAGACTGATAATAAGCTTTAAACATCACCAATAGCCCATTAGAAACGTCAACGCACATGTATTACAGTATGAGTAAAATGATGTGATTTATTACAGAGTAGCTGACTGTTCAATGAAGGGTTCATTATGGAGGTCTGATGCTACGCCCACATGTTATTGGGTGTATTGATCACCGCTATAAGCAGGGGCCATTTAGGTCAGCTAGATATACCGTATGTGGACACAGTTCATTTGTTTCTAATTATGGTGTCAGTGTTTCAATTAAATGGTAAATCCATATTAGTAAGTGAAGTTTGTAAGTGGAAATAGGGGATCTGTATTGTGCTTCACACAAAATTGCTAGAGGCCGAGCAGTCACCATAAAATAAAGTAGAGTAGGGGGCGGGAAACAGCAAACAATAAGTTTGTGTTTAGTTAAAACACAAATTTAAACCAAAAGCTAAATTTTTTACCTTTCATTAAAAAAAACTGATATAAAATAGAGAGAGAATAATTTTGAAGACTATGGGGGTCATTTACTAAGGGCTCGAATCGCTCTTTTCGTCAGGTTTCTCAAAAATTACCGGTTTGCGCCGAATTGCCCCGGGTGGGTTTTTGGCCCACGCGATCGGATTGTGGAGCATCGGCGCCGGCATGCATGCAACGGAAATCGGGGGCCGTGGCCGTCGGAAAAACCCGACGGATTCGGAATAAAACCCCGGTATTTTTATTTTTAAATGTGCCGCTTGACACGCGCTTACCTGCACCCAGCATAATATAGTGAACTCCGTCAGACTTCATCGCAGCAGCGACACCTGGTGGACATTGGGTGCACTACCTTAGTGAATCGCCAGAAGACCCGAATCCTCAACGGAGAACGCGCCGCTGGATCGCGACAGGACCGGGTAAGTAAATGTGCCCCATTGGGGCACACGTAATGGAAGTCTGGCTTTGTGGAGCTTTTTCTTTTAAAGCTTTTCTTAGTAGGAAGTAATAGAATGTATCTTAGTAGTTTTTCCATATGTAACGTTTGGTCTTTAGTAAATTTGTGACATTTTAAAACAAAAGTCACAAAACGTCTCCTAAAGTTGCAGTCACAAAATTTGTGACTTTTTAAAAAATTTGCACCTTTAATATCTTTTTTGCAGATGATAACTTAGGGAACACTGCAGAAAACTAGACAATGGTGAACTTTGAAGGGAGAATGTCTTAGGCACAAAAACATTTGTGACCCATTGTTTGTAAGTCTTATAGACTAGAGCAGTGATAGCTAACCTTTTAGAGATCGAGTGCCCAAACTATAACCAAAATCCACTTATTTACCGCAAAGTGCCAACATTGCATTTTAAGCAGTAACTTATTGCTACCTGTTCTTCAACATCTATCAATCGTATCGGCCCCTTGAGGCCACTAATACAGTTGAAAGAAGGAGGGGACATTCAGACTCTCATTGTAGGTTCTCACCGCAGTCTCTCTGTACAGTAAGAATGAAGAGTCCAGTAGGATGACCTAGAAAGATAATGCAGATCTATCAACACCTTTTCCTGCAGTTCCAAACAGCCAATGAAGTGCCGCTTAAAAATAGCCCTGATTGCAGCATCTCTTAAATTGCCTGGGTCTGCAGGAAGATTTGGTGAATTTGGTCCTGTTTGGTGAGCTCTGTCTTGGGGTCCATGGCCTGAGTGGCCACAGAAAGGGCTCTGAGTGCCACGTCTGGCACCCGTGTCAAAGGTTCGCCACTACTGGACTAGAGGATCTAACCTCTTAGTGATTTTGGCATGGCACTCAATGGAATTGTAATCTACACCCGATCAGGTTTTATAGTATATTTGGCTGTCCAGAGCATCCACACCCTGGCCCCACCCCGTTACAAGCATTGTTTTAAAAGTGGAACAAAGGGTCAAAAATTCACATATTTCATGGCATTTGCCAGGAATAACAACTTTTTCTTGCCTTGTATGCCAAAAAACTGGAGCACAAGATATGATACACTGGCCCCATTGTATTGATTTTTTTTCTACTTATTTTCTCCTTTTGTCTCAGATCAGTTGAAGTCCATTCAACTTTAAGCTGTAGTTCCTAAAAGTATAAAAAGAATGGGCAACTCCTGATGGTTTAGGGGTGGAAAGAGAGACATCAGACCCCTATTCACTCTTCAGTGATTTGATTTTAAATTAGAGATGGGTTATAAATAGAACTGTTAAAGGACATCTACCACCAGGATGAAGGAATGCAAAACCCAGCATGCTGACTGTTGTGTGCCCCTTCCGGCAGGATCTGCTCTTTCCTAGCTTACTATGCACAGGTTTTTTTTCTTTTAAAAAAAATGGTTTTAAAATGATGCAAATGAGTCAGAGGGGCTCCGGGCTCCATAGGTGTTAATGGCTCCTGGAACCCTGCAGACTCATTTGCATCATTTTTAAAGCCTTATTTTTACTAAAAACAAGGGCATAAGAAGCTTAAGAAGAGGGGATTCTGCCAGAGGGGGCACACACCAGCATTTAAGTGTGTTTGGATTACAATCCTTGATCCTGGCGGTAGATGTCCTTTAAGGACTGCATGAGACCAATTTAATATTATGAGAAGGGGATTGTGTTGCACACAATCAGATCAGATTTTGGCGAAGACTTTCATGCGGCAGAAAATCGGGAGGGGGTGGGCGGGCTATCGGACGATCCGACCGTTTCGGACTGAGCGTGGGATTTAACTTTAAAATTGTGTTGCTAGACATGAACTTTCATACACGGGAACAAGAACGTGAACTCACCTGACACACCTGAGCGGGGAAGCGACATATGCAGGAAGTAAATTATGTCAAATTAAGTCAAATTATGTAGGGGATGAAGGTGTAAAGAGTAACTATGACAAAAAATGGAAAAGTTATTGCCAAGGGCTAAAAACACCACACATAAATATCTTGTTACCAGACTTTCATTTTTTTTATATATACTACACAGCTTGGAACATCATTACTGAAAGCGATCTTGACTGAGACGGAGAGAACTTGTGTGTAACTGTGAATAGCTTCCATCAATCAGCGTATAAACAATTGCCTCCATTACTGTATCACAGCTTTCAATAATGCAGCTCTTAGGTATAAGGCAATTGCCTTTAATGTAACCCTGATGATCTGAAGGGACTGCATCCAAAAATACAATGATGTACACACTGTAGAAACAGCCTGCACAATAGCGATATAAAGCATTTCACTTTTACCATTTACCAACTCTTTCAATAAACTGATTTAACCTGGGGCTAGTCTTGAGAGTAGGACACCTAGGACACCTACCACCAGGATGAAGGATTGTAAACCAAGCACACTGACATACTGGTGTGTGCCCCCTATGGCAGGATCTCCTCTACTTTTAGCTTATTATTCGCTTGTTTAAAAAAAAAGGTTTAACACATTATGCAAATGTGCCTGAGGGGCTCTAGTTAGGTTCAATTAGCATCTATGGAGCCTGGAGCCCCTTAGGCTGATTTGCATAATTTTAAAAGCCTTTTACAGGACAGCACATAAGAAGCTAAAAGAAGAGCAGATCCTGACAGAGAGGGGCACACACCAGTATGTTGGTGTGCTTGGTTTACAATCCTTGATCCTGGTGGTAGATGTCCTTTAACCCCTTCCCGACATTGGACGTAATAGTACTGCATGTCGGGAGGTGAGTTCCCGCAATATGCAGTACTATTACGTCATGCATTCAAATGATCATTGTGTCTACAGACACAATGATCAAGAGGAGATGGCTGCTGTCCCTGACAGCAGACCATCTCCGCTCACGGACCGGGGGGGTCACTCCCCCCCCCATGCATACGATCGCTGCAATCAGCTGGTCAATTCAGACCAGCCGATTGCAGCAATGCAAGGGTTAAAAATAGTATTCGGCGCCTCAAATCAGGAGGTGATCGGTGCAGTCCTAATAAGCACCGATCACCTCCTTCTGTTTGATGTTGGAGGTGGCACTCTGCCAACCTCCTAAATGATCCGATCTGTCTGTCTGACAGATCGGATCAAAGCTGTCACTGCCGGGGTCCACTTACCAGCTCCGCTGGTAGGCTGGGCTGCCGGGTGAAGGGAGGAAATGATGACACATGTCATCATTGAGGAGTGACAGCCTCCTCTGTCACTCCTCCCTCCCTGTCCGCCCCCCTCCCACTCTGCCCGCCCCGATCCTATACAGCAATGTAATGCAGGGACAGCGCACCGAGCGCTCAGTCCCTGCATAGTGTGCCCACAGTATAAATGGTGATCGGGGCTGTACTATACAGCACCCGATCACCAGTACTTACAGACATGGAGACCGATAGGGATCCGATCGGTCGGTCAGTAGTGACCGACCGATCGGATCAATGGAGATCGGTCAAGATGGCTGACAGCAAGATGGCTGCCAGCTATCTTTCCACGTGGTCCTCATCACCCCCCCCCCCCAAACTCCTCCACCCCTCCCCTTTCCTGATGACAAGGTGGCATCATGCCACTTCCCTAATTGATCTGATTGGTTGTTCTGTCCTGACCAACCAATCAGATCTGTGGAGGGAGGTTCAAACTACTGCACACTGATCTGCACGTTTCATTCTAGTCCTGAACAGCGTGCAGATCAGTGTGTGATACCAGTCTGTGCTCCGTCTGGCTAGAAATTGCTGCAGTTGGCATCTTTGGTGGCATCTGTTGCGTTTGTGAGTGCGTTCAATAGCTATTGCTGAGCTGCTGTTTGTGATTTTTTTTGCATACAGCAGTCGCAGCGTCTTGATCCCTGTCCCAATCCCTGTTCCAGACCCTTCCCTCCCCTCCCTGTGTCCGTGCGGCGGCTTTGAGCCTCTGTGCTCTTTTTTTTTTGTCGCTTTTTTTTTTTTGGTCTTTTTACTGTCCGCTAACACCGTTGTGACAACTGAGCGCTGATCAGCGACATTTTGCTGATCAGTATCTGCTCATTTTTTTGTTGTATCTTTTTTGGTACTTTTTTTTTACTGCAGTAACTTTTTATACTGCAATTTTTTTGTAGGAGCTGCGACATCTGAGCGCTGATCAGTAACCTTTTGCTGATCAGGTCTGCGCTCATTTTTTGTCATAGTTCATTTTGCTATAATAGAATAAGAGTTACTTTTTTTTTACTGCAGTAACTTTTTATACTGCAATTTTTTTGTAGGAGCTGCGACATTGAGCGCTGATCAGTAACCTTTTGCTGATCAGGTCTGCGCTCATTTTTTGTCATAGTTCATTTTGCTATAATAGAATAAGAGTTACTTTTTTTTACTGCAGTAACTTTTTATACTGCAATTTTTTTGTAGGAGCTGCGACATTGAGCGCTGATCAGTAACCTTTTGCTGATCAGGTCTGCGCTCATTTTTTGTCATAGTTCATTTTGCTAAATTAGAATAAGAGTTACTTTTTTTTTACTGCAGTAACTTTTTATACTGCAATTTTTTTGTAGGAGCTGCGACATTGAGCGCTGATCAGTAACCTTTTGCTGATCAGGTCTGCGCTCATTTTTTGTCATAGTACAGTTTTTTTTTTTGGTATAATTTAAAAACTATAGTGTAATTCGCTCCCATACACGTGTTGAATCACAACATACACACTCCCTTGAATAAAGTTTATACACAACATATACACTACCCCTCCCAATAAAATATGGCCCATTCATCCCAAAGATCATATTCAGCAGAGGAGGCATATGCCTTCCTTGCTTCCGACACTGACTCAGAAGGGGAGGATGCCACGTTTCTCTATTTCTCATCCTCCTCTTCCTCCTCATCCAGTGATGAGGGGCCCTCCAGAAGGCGCCCCAGGAGAACGGTTGAGGATGCCCCCCAGCCCCCAAGTGACCCTGAATGGATCCCACCCCCTGATAATTATGAGCCTCAAATTCCTGAATTTGTGGGAAGTTCAGGAATTAATTTTGAGACAGAAGGCCTCACAGAAATTGATTTTTTCAAAATCTTTTTCTCTGAGGATCTTGTGAATTTGATGGTGGTGCAAACAAATTTGTATGCCCAACAGTTTTTGGCACAAAACCCAAGATCATCATTTTCTAGGTGGACCCCTGTAGATGCGGTAGAAATGATGAAGTTTTGGGGTCTTGTGCTACATATGGGCATTGTAAAAAAACCTGAGATAAGGCAGTATTGGAGTTCTGATATTTTCTACAGTACTCCTATATACCGCACAGTAATGACTCGCCCGCGCTTTGAGGCCATTCTAAAATTTTTACACTACAGCGACAATTCGCAGTGCCCTCCTCAAAGCGACCCGTCATTTGACCGTCTTCACAAAATTAGGCCAGTTATTGATCACTTTAGCACCAAGTTTTTTGAGGCCTATACCCCTGAAAAATTCATTTGTGTAGACGAGTCACTTGTACATTTTAAAGGAAGACTAAGAATACGCCAGTACCTGCCCAGCAAGAGGGCAAGGTATGGAATTAAAATGTACAAGTTGTGCAAGAGTACCACAGGGTACACCCACAGATTTAGGGTTTATGAGGGAAAAGATAAACAAATTAGCCCCCCAGAATGCCCCCCTGTCCTAGGAGTCACTGGGAAGCTTGTCTGGGATCTGATACACCCGCTGCTGGATAAGGGTTACCACTTGTATGTGGATAACTTTTATACCAGCATTCCACTCTTCAAGTCCCTCATTTTCAGGGGTACTGTAGCATGCGGCACTGTACGCAAAAACCAGAGAGGCCTCCCTAGGACCTTGATAACTCAACCACTAAGGAAGGGAGACATCAAGGCTCTCTGTTGCGAGAACATGCTGTTGGTCAAATATAAGGACAAGAGGGATGTCCTTATTTTGACCACAATTCATAAAGACACCAGCACCCCCACTCATGTACGAGGTACCACTACCACTGCCCCCAAGCCAGACTGCATCCTGGCTTATAATAAGTACATGGGTGGGGTAGATCTTTCAGATCAGGTGCTGAAGCCATACACCGCCACCAGAAAAACAAAAATATGGTACAAAAAGCTGGCCGTGCACATTATACAGATGGCACTGTATAATTCCTATGTGCTATACCAATCTGCAGGTCATGCTGTATCATTTCTTAACTTTCAAGAGGTGGTGATCAAGGCCCTCTTATTTGGTCATCAAGAAGGACCCAGTAGCTCTGATGTACCCCGCATTGTCCCAGGTCAACATTTCCCTGGCGAGGTACCCCAAACTGGAGGACGAGGAAGGACTCAAAAAAGATGCAGAGTCTGTTACAAAATGGGGAAAAGGAAGGACACAACTTATCAATGTGACACCTGTCCTGAAAAACCTGGCCTCTGCATGAAAGAATGCTTTAGAATCTATCATTCACCTGCATTTCAGTTATAATTTCTTTACCGTGGTTACCATCTCCTTATACCCATCTACCCTGGTGCATATCACCATTCCTCCCTTCCACGTCCTGCTGTGTGTCCTCACAGATGTTTATATCCACATGTGGGGTATTACCGCGTTCAGGAGAAATTGTTGAACAATTTCTGTGCAGCAATTTTTCCTTTTGGCCCTTGTGGATAACAGAGAAATGGGGAAAAAGTGAATTTTTGAGGAAAAAATATTCATTTTTTCAGGTTTCAGCCCAAATTTCTGTACACCTGTGGGGTCCAAATACTCATTTTACACCTTGACAAAATCTGTGAAGGGTGTAGTTTCCAAAATGGGGTCCTTTATGGGGGTTTTCACTGCTATGGTACTTCAGGGGTTCTCCAAATGTATCATGGTCACTGAAAACTTTTTCTGTCCAAATTAGCTTCAAAAAGCCAAACGGCGCTTCTTCCCTTCCACGTCCTGCTGTGTGTCCTCACAGAAGTTTATATCCACATGTGGGGTATTACCGCGTTCAGGAGAAATTGTTGAACAATTTCTGTGGAGCAATTTTTCCTTTTGCCCCTTGTGGATAACAGAAAAATGGGGAAAAAGTGAATTTTTGAGGAAAAAATATTCATTTTTTCAGGTTTCAGCCCAAATTTCTGTACACCTGTGGGGTCCAAATACTCATTTTAAACCTTGACAAAATCTGTGAAGGGTGTAGTTTCCAAAATTGGGTCCTTTATGGGGGTTTTCACTGCTATGGTACTTCAGGGGTTCTCCAAATGTATCATGGTCACTGAAAACTTTTTCTGTCCAAATTAGCTTCAAAAAGCCAAACGGCGCTTCTTCCCTTCCACGTCCTGCTGTGTGTCCTCACAGAAGTTTATATCCACATGTGGGGTATTACCGCGTTCAGGAGAAATTGTTGAACAATTTCTGTGGAGCAATTTTTCCTTTTGCCCCTTGTGGATAACAGAAAAATGGGGAAAAAGTGAATTTTTGAGGAAAAAATATTCATTTTTTCAGGTTTCAGCCCAAATTTCTGTACACCTGTGGGGTCCAAATACTCATTTTACACCTTGACAAAATCTGTGAAGGGTGTAGTTTCCAAAATGGGGTCCTTTATGGGGGTTTTCACTGCTATGGTACTTCAGGGGTTCTCCAAATGTATCATGGTCACTGAAAACTTTTTCTGTCCAAATTAGCTTCAAAAAGCCAAACGGCGCTTCTTCCCTTCCACGTCCTGCTGTGTGTCCTCACAGAAGTTTATATCCACATGTGGGGTATTACCGCGTTCAGGAGAAATTGTTGAACAATTTCTGTGGAGCAATTTTTCCTTTTGCCCCTTGTGGATAACAGAAAAATGGGGAAAAAGTGAATTTTTGAGGAAAAAATATTCATTTTTTCAGGTTTCAGCCCAAATTTCTGTACACCTGTGGGGTCCAAATACTCATTTTACACCTTGACAAAATCTGTGAAGGGTGTAGTTTCCAAAATGGGGTCCTTTATGGGGGTTTTCACTGTTCAGCTATCTCTGGAGCTCTTGAAATGTATCATGGTAACAGAAAGGTATTCCAGCTAAATTTACTCTGCAAAAACCCAGTGGTGCTCCTTCCTTTCTATACACTGCTGTGTGCCGGTACAGCAGTTTGCCAACACATGTGGGGTATTGCTAAACTCGGAATGAATTGCGTATCAAAATTTATGGAGCATTTTAGTATTTTATCCAATGAGAATGTGTAAATTTTTGGAAAAAATCATTAATTTTGCCAAAAAAATTCTAAATTTCAAAATTTTACCTGATTTTGTTTCAACTCCTATGAAACAATTAAAGGGTTAAACAATTTCATAAAAGTTGTTTTACATTCTTTAAGGGATACATTTTCTAAAATGGGGTCATTATAGTGATTTTTCTCTCATATAGGCCTCTCAAAATCACATCAAACTTATCTAGGCCCTCAAAACATAGATTTTGGTGATTTTCACCAAAATCTGAGAATTCACTTGTAGAGTTATAAGCCTCCTATCTTCCTAAAAGAAGTAGAAAATATTTAAAAAATCATGCTAACATTAAGAAGACTTATGGCAAATGTTAGTTAGTAAGTTATTTGGGGGGTATGGCAATCTGCCTGCAAAGCAGAAATTTTTGAAATTTGAAAAAAGCGTTTTTTTCAGAATTTTCACCACTTTTTCATTTTTTTCATAACTAAACGCAAAAGATAACACCCAAATTTTTCAACTAATATAAAGTACAAAGTGTCACAAGAAAACAATTTCAAAATCACTTGGATATGTTATAGCGTTCCAAAGTTATAACCACTTATAGTGACACAGGGCAGATTTGAAAAATAGGGCCGTGTCAGGAAGGTGAAAAGTGGCTTCAGCGGTAAGGGGTTAAAGTGGCTGCCGATTATTCACCTTTTAACCTCTGTACAGCACCTGGACTTCCCTGCAGTAAACCACTAGGTGAAGAGTAGTATTGGTTTAAATATAGCTAAACCAAGCAATTCTAATTCTCCTCTGGTAAAAAATTGGAAAATAATACAAATTGTTAATGATATATTTTAAAAAAACATAAAATAATTATACATCTTGATTATCATACTGGTACAGTGACCAAGTTGTATAATATTGAAAAGGTAGAATGGGATTGGTGCACACCAAATTATCTTGGCATCTTGATGTGACCTCAAGATACTCATAGTTGTTTTATTCTACTGTACCTTACTGCTTCTTGAAATTTGGTGTGTGCGCCAATCATCTTCTACCTTTTCCATACCATGAATAATCAGGACCAGTATGGACCAGTAATCCTTAAGGAAGGTAGCACTCATATTTACGCTCTAACTAGAGATGTGCCTAAATGTTGCTCAACCATATCTGGTGAGCCTCCTATCTACACCTTCCACCAAAGATCCAATTCTATTATGACATTTCTGTCACGAGTGTTCCCACGACCCATATCGTGAGCTCACCCGTGCCCCTTGGTGGCCGTGGGCGTGGTGCCAGCGCCACTCACCTGTCCCCGTTTCGGATTCCCATCCGCAGTCCGTGCATGCGCGCCCCGTCTCCTAGGGCGCGCGCACCGGAGTCAAGAAATTTAAAGGGCCAACGCACCATTAATTGGTGCTGGCCATTTTCCCTGAAGGCTATTTAATCCTGCCTCTTCCATCACACCTTGCCGGATCTTTGTGCCTTACAAAAAGCTGTGTCTGTGTCTGCGCTGTTATTGAGATTATCCATTATGACCCCGGTTCCGTTCTTGACTACACTCTTCTGCCGCCTGCCCTGACCTATTGCTACGTCTCCCATGCTAATCCTGTGCTGCCCGTCCTGACCTCCTGTCTGTCCCCGATTGGGAGATTGCCTGCCGTTCCTGTACCTCGACCTTGGCTGCCACCGCGGAGAGGTCACGCCTGTGAAACAACCTAGTGGTAGCACACCGCAGCAGGTCCAACCAGCTTTGCAGCGGGCTCTGGTGAAAACCGGGTACCACTCAGACTCGGGTCCCAGGTGTCAGCTTGTGTCATCGTACGCGGTGGTTCATAGGATCCACTACCACAGATCCTGACAGTTACTACTCTATGAGCACTTCTCTATTTTCCTGCCCACCTTTACATTGTTGTAGTGACCTCGTGGAGATTCATTTCTCCACACACAATTAAGGAATATATTCCACTATTCCAGCATACAAATGGTGATTTAAAATATCTAGAAACTAGAATGGATCCTCCTAACTGCAACATAGATAAATGGTTCTGATTAAATATATTTCCATAAAATTGCTAAAGATGTAGTGAAAAATGCGAAAAAGAAGAACACAATTACTGAGCACATACAATCAATGCTAAGTACATTCACTCTTCGATTCACCATCTGTTGTCCAGAAGATACACAATAATACGGCTTCATGATCTCTGCTGGTTATACTTTTCCTTCTCCAATGAAATTAGGCTGTGATCATATTTTCAGAATAAGCCGCACATCATTGTTAGTAAGACTATGCACTGAATGTTAAGTATCATAACCACATTGATCCAGGGACAAATCTGAATGCTTTTATTCTCTCAATGATGAAGAATTTGGTTGCTTAACAGATCTAATTGATAAATTCATCATTTCATCTTTGCATCAGCCTAAGAATCACTAATGGTGCACACCCAGGACACCCTCATTATGTTATCACATAATAAATGACTGTTATACAACTTGTATGTATTCTGTCCTGGAGAATGTAAATATAAACATTATAATATTTTGGAAAAATTATGAAACATTTAAGTAAGGGCCCATTCAGTTTCTTTGCAGATAGCATACTGACCCATTGATTTCTAAAGGTTTATTCACATGTCTGTTTTTTCACTCATGTACACTCGTGGACCAGAGACCTTCATAGAAGTGAATGGATCCGCAAAAAAAAAAGGCCAATTTTCTGCTAATTCATCATCATATTTGATACAGTGATAGCCAAGCAGTGAGATCACCAATTCCTAGAACTTTTAAAGACGTTAAAGGGCCACCAGGCTCCATTAACACCTATGGAGCCTGGAGCCTCTCAGGCTCATTTGCATACAGTCTTTCATCCTGGTGGTAGATGCTCTTTAAGTGGAGCAGCAGGATACATGCTGGACCTGCCACTCCATAGTGAGAAAGGGGCCCCTGTTGGGTCCTCAGAAATTGGACATACACCTAACTCATTGTTATGCCTTATAAAACTTAGGACAGCCCCTTTAAGGCTTAAACAAGTAAGGTGACTAAGTGTGTCAGTTACTGTTTATTGATGTTATATTGAAAGTTATTCTTATTTGTGTGATTGATTCCAATAGATTTGTCTTTACTACGAAATGAGTCTCAAGGCTTCATTGATGTCTTTGACCAATCACATCGACTGCTGCACAAAAGTAAAAAGGAGTTAACAAAGAGACTCAAACCCTAGGCTGGTAGCAACCAGACACAATTGGAACAAATGGTTGCTTATTCTCATATACAAGGCAAGGCAAACATCTGCAAATTATAGAGAGCGCTGCCAAATGATGAAACGCCTAATGAACATCTATGAGCAGCCATTTTTATTAAAATCCACAGCTGAAAATCAACAGGATCTCAGTATAATTCTCCATTAGTGTAAAATATACGTTATATATCATTCTAACATGATTTGTAGAAAAACAGAGAAAATGGCATCAGGATGTGAGAAACATTTCGGCAATGTGAAGGGGGAATCTGGTCTGTATAAAAGATGCACCGGGTATAATGATGCACATTAAATCAGGAAAAGCAACGTGGAACATTTAATGAAAATCATCTGTCTTTTGGTATAAAAAAGCAACAACTATAATTAAATGAAACAACGTGTGTTAATTAAACATGATGGCTCCTGCATGCAGGCACATTATTTTACATGTTGTTACAACCCTCATAATCTTCTGCACTGTCATCGCTCACATCAGTCCCTGTCCCCACCGGGGCTCACAATCTAATTTCCGTCTCCCAGACACGCACACATACAGAGCACCAGAGCTACTTGCGAAGGAAGAGCTCGGTGGATGAGAGCAAACTTAAAGGAAACTAGAGGCACAGATTTTTATTAACCCATTATCTGCAGTATGGCTTCTGATTCTATACAGCGGGTCAGATAAATCGGTGTGTACTCACCAGCACCACAAGCTTTGTGGAAAATATTGATATAGTTGGGAGAATTTTTTAAGACGGGCTACTGGCCTCTTAGAATATCCGACGTGAAGTATGCTTCCAAAATAAAATCTCTGCTAGGTAAGAATAAGTGGAGATTCAGCTAAAGTATCCATTAATTATCTAAAAGAAACTATTATACATACGGTAAACTCAGGTTTTCCCGCTCCCGTCCTCCTCTGTCCAACCCAATCGCCAGTGGCGTAACTTGAAACTGATGGGCCCCAGTGCAAAGTCTGTACCAGGCCCCCAACTATAATGTATAGTTTATAGTAATAGTTTTCTCATATGGCACAGTGACACCATAAGGGCCCCCTAAACCTCTTGGGCCCAGGCGTGACCGCACCCTCTGCATCCCCTCAAGTTACATCCCTGCCAATCTCTGCCTTGTCAAGCGCAAAGTGGTCTGACAAAATGTAGACTATAAACACCATTGGTGACCTGCACCCAGTTCTTAATGGACGTTTTAAAATACCTTGAAGAACCCAAACTTTACCCACATCAATATTCCCCAAATCTCAGAGCTTCATAATCCTAGCCATTTTAAGTGTAGGGCCACAGGGGCTGCCACAAAGATGTTTAGAACAACCATCCTGCCAAGTTCCTTCAAAAACTGTTTAGAAATGTATCTACAAGAATTAAAGGAACACTCCAGTCCCAGCTGATTCAATGAATTATAACTTATGCTAGGCCTGAAGGGAAGATGCCAGCAAGATTCTAGAAATACAATGAAAACGAGTCGTACTCCGTCCTTCATGCCCTGCCCCAGGCAATATTCAATGAATTAGCAGTGAATGGAGTGTTCCTTCAATGCTGTAGAGAGGTCACCCTAAATTTAAGATAGATATATAGATATTCTTCAACTACAGTGTATATGGGTAAATAGACATACCAGTTTTCAGCGTCATACTGGGTCGGCGGGGGGCCGGGGAATACCCCGGTGGGCCCCGGTCCCAGACACCGACACCCGAGTTTGCATCGGAGGACCCTGCCACTAGTATGCAGAGTGCTGCCTATATTTCGTCATTGATTGACAGATAGAAAGACAGACAGATCATTTATTCCATGTCACAAGTTGTGAGCCCAATATTTTAAGAAGACCAAATACATAAAAGTTGGCAATGGAATAAAGTACCAATTTGCTATTAACAATTACAATTTATACATTTTCTTATTTTATATTTTTAGCTGGAACCCGCATTGGCTCACAGTGAACTTACACCATGTAACTAAAACCGCTTAGTGATACGTCAGTTCTGGCACATGAAATGAAATCTCTCCGGTTTTATCTGCAGGTAATGATCTTGTGTCCTCTGTAGGGGCTATAAAATGAATATGTATGTGAAAAAGGTTTTAGTATTAGCTCCTGAAAATCTCCACCAAATATGCAATTATACACAAAAGCATTATGG
This sequence comes from Engystomops pustulosus, assembly GCF_040894005.1. Taxonomy (NCBI): domain Eukaryota; kingdom Metazoa; phylum Chordata; class Amphibia; order Anura; family Leptodactylidae; genus Engystomops; species Engystomops pustulosus. The sequence continues at coordinate 45,202,896 of NC_092415.1, forward strand.
GTAACGGTCTGCTGCTTCTTACATAGTGATAATCCAGTCACATTTTTGGCTCAGTGCACTGAATGTCATTTCTACAATTATCCAGGTCAAAACCGAAATGGGGGGCACAGGATTTATATGTACTGCAAAGACTCAAGCACATAGGGGGCCTATCAATATTCTCTGTAGGCATCGAAAACTCCCAAAGCTATTTGTTGTTTTTTAGGTCATAATAGGCGAGTTTTATCAATCCTGTCTAATAAACATAAAGAAAATCTACAATCAAAATCCATCATGATAAACCAGGGACACATACTCAGATTCAGGCACCATGATTTTGATAATCCTCTTATATTTGTTATCCATGGCGTAACAGTTAATTTAAAATTCTGCTGATGAGCCTGTAAGGCTCTGGGGGTGGGGGTGGGGGGGGGTTAACCAGAGCCCAATCATATTGTAGCTTTACGGGTTGTTACACTGTCTCACCTTCCCGCTGCTTCCTCAGATATCCCCCCTCCCTCTGCCTGCTGTCATGTCACACAGTGGGAGGGGAAACGGCCTGTGAAGCTGCATAATGGAGGGGCTCTGGTAACCCCCCAATATCACCCAAAGCCCTTATGGCCATTAGCATAATGTTAAATGTTGATTTAAAACAAATATAAGAAGATTACCGCAGGCACGGTGTCTGGATTTATGAGTAAGTGTCCCTGGTTTATTAAGCTGGATTGTGATGGTAAATTTCTTTAAAGTGGACCTGTCATAACGATTCAGGATATTAAACCATATCTCTGTATATTGTCCGTGGCCATAAAAAAAATACTGATACTTACCTAGAAATAGGTCTGATGAGTCACATTTAAACCTCCGTGAACCTTCATATAAACGTTGTAAGTATGTTATAAGTATGTTAAAGGACATCCAGTATATCCAAATTAGGACCGCTGTAGCGCCATAACACAGCACTTTGTAGGATCTGGTTGCCACAGTGATGTTGGCTGTAATAAGTGTGTATTATAGTGTGGAACAATGACACACAGATTATAAAAGGGGTTGGCCACTTTACCTCATGTTTTTGTAATGTGTGTGTAAGTGTGGGGGGCAGGATATTAGGTAATTTACCAATATATATCTTAATAGTTCTGTTCTGCTTTCCTGATAGTTCGCTCTTTTACCTCCTCAGCCGGACATTCCTGACCATACAATGGCTGCAGATGGAGGGTCATGTCATCTCTAACTGGTGATTGTTCATGGACAGATCACATGACCCTCCATCTGCAGCCATTTTATGGACTGGAATGTCTGGCTGATTGTCAGGTTTCGGGATGCGTGGATCCTCTGGACCACCGTGGGAGGTGGTACTAGCCTTCACCAGAGCCCACCGAAAAGTGGCATGGTCTTGCTGCGGCAGGGTGCCACCAGGTCGTTCCACAGGAGCGACTAGGCTGTGATGGCAGCAGAGTTCAAGGTACCTTAGCAGGAGACAGTCTCGTGGTCAGGTTCAGGCACAGGGTCAGGACAGGCGGCAGAGATGCAAGGTCAAGTACAATCCGGGGTCAGCAATGGAGGTCCAGGCAGATGGGAACGGAAAAACAGGTACACAGGACACAGGAATACAGGAACACAGGACTCAAGAGCATGAACACACAGGAGCAGGAACACAGGGATATTCAGAAATGTCGCAAGGAAGATTTCTCTATGGTGTAGGCACAAATAGCCTTCTGGGAAAAACGCCAGCGCTGGCCCTTTAAATTTCCTGAAGCCGGCGCGAGGCCGGGAATCGGAGCAGGGACAGGTGAGTGGCGCTGGGGCTGTGCCTGCGGGCAGAGAGGGGCACGGGTGAGCCCTCGACCCGCGATAAGGGTCGCAGAAACACCCATGCCACTGATGAGGTAAAAGACACTTTACCTATCAAGAAAGTGGAGCACAACTATTAATAGATGTATATTGGTAAATTAACTAATATCCTGACCCCACCCCCGCCCCCACATTACAAAAAACATGAGGTAAAGTGGCCAAGCCCTTTAGTAAAGACTCATTAGTGTGGTTTTTATGCAGCCTGGAGTCGACATATGTAGCAAGAAGAGCCAATAAAATAACAAAAACAAATAAACCATTGCAGATATTAGTCATTAGTCGTGTCATAATTAATCAGCATGAATTAAAAAATAAAAATCCCTCAGTTCTTTCATGACCTTCTAGATGCCCACAGGCGCTCAATGCACTTCCATTTCTGCAAAAGGGCTGTGGAGTTCAATCCTCATGCCACAAGCTGTGCCCTTGGCAAAACGCAAAGTGTAGAAATGTGTAATGTGTAAATGTTACAAAAATAACATTCAGTTATTCAGAGATGGATACATTTGGTTATTGTTCATTTCCGAGCTATATCCTAATGATACGGATTTGCATACATGTAAAAAATGTTACATTTACCTCTTTGTTGCAGCAGTGCTTTTCAGTCCCCCCCCCCATCCAAATGCTTAAAGGGGTTGTCCCATTTCAGCAAATAAATGTTATTGTTTGAATACTGAAATAAATGCATGTGGGTGCTGGATATAGCTGATGGGTCACCGCTGGCCATTAACAGGCCAAACCCCCAGACTGGGTCCTATCAGACATAATTGTTGTGGGGGCCCACCCTACATCAACACCTTGGAAGAAGACCCCAGTAGCTTTCAATTTTAGTTGTCTGCTGCTAGACCTCTGGGTCAGGAGAAGTCTCTGGTACTCTGATGGGCGTGTCCAATACTGGTTATACCCTACAACTTTTGAGGTCTGTTTCAAGGGACAGTCTGGAGTTATGTGCAAACATACTACATTTACTTAATCTTTTTGTTGAGTAACTATCAGCTTGATCTTATGAGGTCATTTATAAAGAAGTACACAAACTGTATGCAGAAGAAGAGTGGCAGAAATTTGGTCACAGGTATTCCATATTTATAAGAGACGGTTATTATCTTTTCAACGCTTGGCTGATAGTTTTCTGTTTGCGGTGCTGAAAATGGTGAGCGTCATCCATAAAGCTAATCCATTACTTTCTTCAGTTGCTCAGGTTGGTCGGCTGAGCTGTCATACATTGTGGAATGGCCTTTCTGAGGGTGAAATGTCACTTGCTGCCCATGTAATATGTGACTTTTCATTTATTTTGTGAGATCTTATTCATTACATGCCAAATAAATCTACTACTGGTAGGTATTTTTTGTGGTGACAGGTATGTGTGAAGGAAATGTTAGAATACACCTGTCACACCTGATGATGGAACATTTATTTAAAGCTTTGCTGTTACTGCTGCCCTTTGTGTCTTGTCCAAATGTTTTTGTTGGATTTGGGTAATATATATAGCTTACTTGCAACGTATTTAATGGGAAAAAATGGACATTGCTAAATGTTTTTGTTATTCGTGTCATCTACTATTATCAACTAAATTTGTAAAGTCGTTATATTTTTAGAGTTCAAATCCTTTCATTTTTTTCCCTTTAAAATAATACTATATTTTTCTGTTTCTCACAGAAGCAACAAATTCATGATCAAGATTGTCAGATCCATCACTTCTGTTGTTAACTTTTATCTTCTATAGTATCTCTGGTCTCCAGTATTAGATTAGAGTTTGGGGTCCAGTGCAGGATCCTTTGGTACTCTGGTAGGTCAGTCCAACATGGACCCCATGGAGAAAATTTATTATATGCTCTGGGCATCGGCGCATGATTCATGACGGAGGAGGAGGCTCCTTCTTGTGTTATAGCCTGCAAACTTTAAAGAAGACCTTTCACCACCCCACAGACATGGAGATTGACATATCAATATGTTGGGGCTGCCAGACATATGTAGAGGCATTTTGAATTTTCTTTCTAGCTTCCACAGTTGCTAAGATATCAGTCCCATCTGACCATTGTAATCTGTGTTCTGTCAGAGAGGAGGAGGTGGGGTAGAGGAAGGGCGTGTGTTATGATAATCTACTCTCTCTGACAGTGGAGGGGAATATAATGGTCAGATAATGGGACTGATATCTTCGCAACTGTGCCACAAAATTCAAAGAGACCCTGGATGTGTGTAGCAGCCCCTACAGAATGGTAAGTCCATGTTCATTTCTTTAAGGTGATGTAAGGTTTTCTTTAAGGGGAACCTGTCATCAGAAATTGGCCTAATAAACCACTACCAGTATACTGTCAAACTACATAATACCTAGTTTTTAATTTCTTTCTAGGTGTGATGGCAACTAGAAAATCAACTTTGAAGTGTGATGTGAACTGGTTGTATAAAGTAAAGGAAGTGGAGAGTTTAATCATGGTCGGGAACTCTGAACACCTCCTCCTCTGTGTTTCACATTATGCATTGGACTTCAGGAGATCTGGTTAGGGATGTCTCTGGATGCATGACCATCAATTACAGTGAAGGGGGCTTTCTGCGGAAGTGAGAGCTTGACTTCAGTGTTAAAATCTCTGCCTCCCTGACTTTGTACAAGTAGTTTACATCTAACTTCAAAGTTGATTTTCTGGATGATACCACCACACTAGAACATGAAAGAAACATGATCTGAAAGGTGTTCAGCTGCTTGGCAACATACTACTAGTGGTTTATTAGGTCGATTTCTGCTGACAGGTTCCCTTTAAGGCCTGTATGTTTGCGGACTATAGCTAGTGCGCAGACGTTGAGGTGCCGACTCTGGGCACCCCTTCATATGCTCCAAGTACAACTGGCGTGGAGATGGCCTGGAAGAGAAAACAATCACAATTACTGGTGGTCCGCTTGTAATTGCGATGATCTCTCAGCGTGTTTGCTAAAAAACTGGCATACAGGATTAATTTCCCCCATGCGTGCCTCGATATATGTCAATGTAAAATTAAATACCTAGAATAGAGGAGGATACAAAACTGCACTAATAGTGTTAAGAATTTGCCATAGGTATTATCATGTTATATTGCCCAAATTCTAGCAGCTCCTTATATTCCTATAAGAGTTTATTAGGACAGTTAACACGTTGGAGCACATTTACTTACCTGCTGTCTGCACGATCCCCCAGGTGCGTTGTCCGACGAGGATGAAGACTGCCGCGATTCAACAAGACCGTGCCCCTGAGATCCTGCATGTGTCGCTTCCCCCACTCAGGAAACAATGTTAAATCTTGCACGTAGTCCAAATCCGTCGGATCGTCCGACGGCACGCCTCCCGATTTGTCAGTGCGATCTTCGGCGCGATCCCTGAAAAGTTGGGAAACCCAACGAAAATGCGGCCGTGGGACCCTTAGTAAATAAGCCCCGTTATCTCGTCTTCATAGAACTGCAATTACATCAGCATTTTATGCAGCGATGCCGCCCTCACATTATCCTGCCAGTTTAGCTGCCACCACAGGTGGTGCCACCTGCATTAATCACTGTCCTCTGACGAGTAATCAAGCAAAAAAAAAAAAAAGAGAGATCTTCAAAGTGAAATAATTAATCTAAAATATCTCTCATCCTGAGATGGAACTGCCAAGTCTAATCATGTTCAATCTCCCTGATTTCTTATTTTAAGCAATGCCTCAGACAAGCGCTGTACAAAACATCACATCTCCTCAAGTACAATTACTGTATTGTAAGCTTTCCAGCCAAACTGCCATCAAGTGCAGAATGATTTAATCATAAGCCATTCATTTCCCCAACACTTTCCTTTTCGGAACTGTTAACCTTCTATTATCAAATTAACCACTTGCTTTACGGGAAAATTGCATTTTCAGACATAAATGGCCATTTTTGCTAATGATTGTGCAGGTGGTAAACCGGATTGTGAAGGTTCATTATGACGGCTTCAGAAAAGTAAAGAATGCTCCTGTCAAAAAATGTTACTTAGTATGCATTTTAGTTTTGGAGGAAATTTACATTTCAAAACTTTTATTCTAATCCAAGTGTCAGTATATAAAATCACAGTTCTCTACTGTGACAGAGATATTTCCATCTTAAAGGAAATCTACCATTTGATTTGATGCATTATGAACCAAACATAGAATGCTGTAGCTACACTGACACAGAAACATATCTTGTTTAATCCCCCATCGGAGAGGTTTTGCTAAAAGAACTATTATAAAATGATGATAATGAGGCTCTGTCACTCCTGTGGCTGCCCCGATGCTCTCCTCATCCTAATAATGCACTTCTCCAAAGAATGATGTAATCAACGTGTTGTCCCTGACAGGCAGAAGTAATCAATCACTGCACCATCCCCCAGCTGCTGTATATGAATCATCCGTCTCAGTTTGATAAGTCATGTCTGGGCAGTTCAGTAAGCTCTGTGTAATGAAGCTTTCCCAAGATCCTGGATTTTATAATAGTTTTTTGAACAAAACCAAGCATATTAGGGATTAAACAAGATACGTTTCTGCATCAGTGTTGCTACAGCATTCCCATGGTATATTTGGTTCCCAACGCATAAAAACAAATGGTAGATTTCCTTCAAACATCATGCTATACCAAAGGGAGACTGGCCTAAAATGCGTAGGTTTTTACCCTCTCTTTTAGCATACCCTCCAAATCAAGCATGATAAACCAGGGGCACTAACTCATAGATCAAGGTACCATGACTGTAGAAGTAAGGAGGCAATGGATAACAAATATAGGAAAAATTACCACAATCAACTTAAACAATTATGTAAAGGAGCCTGGAGAGCTATGGGAGTGTTACTAGAGCCCCTCAGTGCTGCAGATTCACAGGCTGTTACAATGAACAGAACATGTCTCACCTAACCCTCTGCTCTCTCCCTCCTCCCTCTACCTGTGTAATCTAGTAGCAGCAGGAAGTGCATAGGGTGAGACCTCCCTATAGGAGTCTGTTTCTTTAATGTATAATAACTGAACAAGCCAATTTCATGCACAGATCATTTATTGATTGTACCTGGTAAAGATGTCACTTGTCAGAATTTTTTTTTTTACCTTTTCAAGAGATCAATGGGATGATATCTATAATTTCTCAATCTAACCTTTCCACTCCTGGGTGACTGGAGCTATATAGATCTGTCAGTGAATAAGAAACAGACATGGGTGGCCTTTTCACAGTGTGACTCCAGGGACTGGAAGTTTCTTCCTTATCTGTGAGATACACATGGATGAACTAAGAGGATTTCACCGCTTTCCTGAAGCCGACACAGACTTAAAAATAAACTGCGAGCTTTAAAGTGAATACACAAGATTCCGATATTATAGACTCTTGCCAGCGGCGGATCATTTATCAAGGTAAGCGAAAGGTGATTCATTCAATGCTGCAAAATTCGGAAACGTGTTTACTCGGTTCTAATTGCGATTTAATTTTGAAAAAATAATATTTTTAATGATAGAACTTGTGTCTGGGAATAAGTGACCTTTTTATATATGCACCAGCATATATTTTTCCGGAAATTTACACACCTGAGAGATGTCTGTAACAGTAATGTTTAATAATTCAGGAGAAACATCTAAGGGTTTCTACTCTTCTGCTATGCTGTTACTGTGACACTTCTAAAGATTTGGCTTTTTTTATTATCTTTTCCTATTTGGGGACCAACCATTGAGAATCTTTTTATGTATATGCATTAGTCACTCCGCAGGGTAACTCATCTTGTCCCGGTTGTAGGTGTATTTACGTAAGGCAGTTAAATAGTAACAAGCTTTAAAAGTATCTCTATAGACAAGTTCGCATTAGGGAACCAACTATAGCGGCCAAATAACAAAGCCGGAGAAGAACATTTTAACGCACATGTTCATATGCTTTTTGGTGCATCATGCAGGGGTCTTTTTGGCACTGCTGACAGCAAACGGTTTCAAGCTTTACACAGTCGGGGGGAAAACAAATACGTTTTTTCACATTCATGAGGAAAAAAGTAGAATGAAAATACAACACAAAAAATAAAATAAAAATACATTTGCCCTATATAAAAGAAGATTTAGATCCTAAAAATACCGGATAAACAAAAAAGACATTTGGTGGTGGAGATAGAAACGGCCAGGGGAGGCAGTATAAATGTGCTTGCAAGACATTTGGTGGTGGAGATAGAAACGGCCAGGGGAGGCAGTATAAATGTGTTTGCAAGGGCAGCTGCACATGGGACATTTATGCTGTCAAGCAGTAAAATAAAGGAGACCATGACGATGGACTACTTCAACCAAAATTTTATGCAGAGTCAGGGAACGAACTGGAAACACACAAAGAGACAGTGGGCCCTGAGACTAAATCCTTCTCCCAGCTGTACCTTCCTACTTGCCCAGCCTACCCTACCTGCGTCAAAGTGCAAACATGAATACAAAGGCAAGACTATACAAACAGAGAGGGAAAGTCACCAAATACAGGTCAAAACCAAGAGGACAATTCAGTACAAATAAATAGTGAAGAACACAGGCAAACGGTCAGAGATACCAAAATACAAAACAACCCCAGCTACCCAAGTAGAAGAGTATAGCAGGCATAAGAATCCATAGCCACGGTCAGGAAGGTGATGAGATCAGTACTCTGGCATCAGACAGGATAGCAATGGGATTGGTGAGAGGTTCTGTCAATCACAGCAAGTTAACTAATAGTGAACCAAAGCAAAGTCAGCAGGAGACAGATGGATATAGTGCAAATCAATCATGGTTGCCCATAGAATGAATACACCAGTGTTCAGACTAGGAAGATGCAGGATAAAACAAATCTTCTGTCGTACTCTAAAGAGAGAGAATGACATAGGCACAAAAGTAACACCAAGGTTTCTTATTCAAACTTTGACTGGCTAGCATAGACCCACTAGAAGATACCACGGTTTTTTTTTTTATTAAGGTCCTAGAGGAACTGCTGGTTATATACTGTATGCACATCCCTATTTCTAGACCTTGATGCACTACTACCAACATCTAAGGGAATATATGGGGAGATTTATGACTAAGACTTGTGCTTAATAAGCCACCAGAAATTGAAAAACATGCCTGCATTAAAGTGAGTGGCCCAAAAGGGTCGTAGCAAAATAGCAGTTTTATATATTATGGTACAATACATTGAATTTTTGCTTATTATAAAATATATTTTACTGTAATGTTGCTGTAAAACTACATCCCAACCATCAAAATGCAGAGGGACAGTCCGGAATTGTTGGGTATGTCCCACCGTCCCAGATGGTAAGAGGTAAGTCCCTTATGTCAAGTCATCTTCTGTTTTTCCATGTTGTGGCTGGGACCACAATATGATCAAGTCATCGGACCTGCGGGCTTCAGAACCTCACACAGCTGTGGCAGAGAAGACTGAAGGAAAAATGAAGCGTCATAATACAACAACACGGAAATGTGTGGCGCATCAGAATAGGGGGAAAAGAGGCACCAAAAGGGAAGCTGGAAGGGAAAAATAGACATAAGAGGGAACTGAAAGTAGAACAGACAGCAGAAATGTGGCCATTAAAAGTGGGATGGAGCTATAGAAAGAGGGGAGGATATAAAAATGGACTGAAAGAAGGGGAGCTACAAATCAGGGAATTATTGGTAGGACACATTAGCAGAGCATTTAACATTAGGGGGTCACAGGAGCCTATGTATAGTATAAATATTAGCATGATGTGATGACACAATGCAGGAAGGAATGAAAAATATGGCAACAAAACTAAGATGAATTCAGGTAAAAAAAAAATCTTTCTGCAAGGTGGTAGCGGTTCGTCAAGATAAAAAAATTTTGTAAACATGTACGGTTTGCAATTTTTTTTTAACAAATATGGCTTTATTATTTTCCTAATTGAAGCCGGTCCACATACAATAAATCTTTTTAATATGTCACAGTAAAATGTGACCAGGGCATCTGAGAAGTTTTAGGTAATCTGCCATTTTCAGAAACCACATGAGATGCAGAAGCTCTTACTACAGCAGTCAGGATACATGTAAAGGCTCTCTTGCCTACCAATGCTAAATTACTACTTAACGCTTAACTATTGAAGCCTATGGTTCAGATCTCCTAGCATAGAAGCTAAATATAATGTGAATGTAATGAAGGGACTAGGAAGACATACAGGACAGTGAGCCCTAAACTCACGTCTCCCATAGGGTCCTGCCTACTTACTTGGTCCAACCTAAACAGTGGCCAGTAACTGGGCGACAGTTGCGTCCTATGCCAAAGTGCAAACACTTAACAAGACAAACAACACAGAGAAGAATAGTCAACAAGCTAGGTCACAACAGAGATAGCCAAGAAGTACCAATTTACAACAGCAGAAGTGTAGTCTGAATAGGAGTGAAGATCAGAATAACAGAACACCAAACAGAGTTTTTCTCACAAGGAATAAGTGAATCAAGATAAACTTTAACCAGCCCGAAACTGAATATGAGCGGAATATTTATATAAAGCCAAAGAGCTAGATGAGCTCTGATGAGCTCCCAGATGATTATATGAGATATTACCTTGACTTAAATGCTCATTGCATTAACATAAAATGTATCTGTTCCATCCAATTGACACAATAGGAAAAAAGGAAAAGGCCACAATTATGCAAAACGGGCACAATGCAAACAAAAAAGAACAAAAGTTATGGTTTTCTGATGACAACAAGTAAAAAAACAACAGTGCAAAACTGGAAAATAGCTGCAGTAATGTTCACTTTAACCCTGTATTATCCTCAAGAGACCTTTTTCCATTAAAAACTCAATATGAACTTCAAGGACATAAAGGATGAAGGATTGTAAACCAAGCACACTGACGTGTACCCTATCTGAGGATCTGCTCTTCTTCAAGCTTCTTATGCCCTTGTTTTTAAGAGAAAAGGGCATAAAAAATAATGCAAATAAGCCCCTCAGGCTCATTTGCATAATTTAATAAAAACTTTATTTTGTAAAAACCAGGACATAAGAGGGTAAAGAAGGAGCAGATCCTGTCAGAGGGGGCACATGCCAGTATGTCAGTGTTCTTGGTTTACAATTCTTCATCCTGGTAGTAGATGTCCTTGAACAACTCCTATCATATATAAAAGTGTAAAAGGCTGATGGGCTGTGTCTCACAGTATGAGGCTACATGCACAAAGTAATTTCTGACAAGAATCAGCTTTAAGATGCTCTGTTTTTATGGGTGAATCCGTATGAGAATACAGCCCACACATGAAGTTTTTTTCTTCTGGTTTATGCAGTGAACATGAATGGAAAATACAGCCATGTATATGTAGCCACATACTGAGGTAATATCCAATTCTTTATACCTGATATGTACTTGTACGTTCTGCGTATAACCGCTTACCAAGGGCTCCTGCACCTGCTTTCCATTTATCTTTCTAGCTGAATTCTTTCATTTTATTGTAGTATCTTCCATTACGTGTCCCTAAATGTAGAAGTGCTGCGCCTCATACTGAGACCGGCGAGGGGCTGCAGAAGCGGAGTAGCGAGCGTGCAGCGCTTCCCTTCTCACAACTAAATGAATCAGAAAGTTCTTGTTATAAATGAGAAGATCACAGCTTCCCTCACATCCTTGCTCTTTCATTGCGCTGACTCTTACATGCAAAATGTGATGGACCAAAACAAAATCGATAAAACTCTCTACATGACTTTATTGATTTTTTAAATTTTCAGAGAAAAGTAACATTTTTACCCCTGACAGCACATTTTAGAGGTTCCATGTATTTTGACTGCTTAGCTGTTACTGTTTCCTGATAATGATGCAGAATATGAAATGGAATATAATGGGGGTCTGTCAGGTCCAAAATCCCTCCCAAATTAACGTAAGTGCCATCTAGGGGTCTTTGGTAGGAGAAGAACATACCTAAGAACAGAAACTGGAAGCGTTAGAGAGTCAATTGTAAGAGCCCCAGAGATGGGACTACATTTTTTCGAACATTCAGTTCAGGTACCGAAACAGAACATTTATCACCACTGGTAACAACTGCGTTCAGCCCATATAATCGAGGATCATCACTCCCTGTGATGTTGGAGAGTGACGGCCATCAGAATAACAGAGGTAGGCATGCGCTGCTGCCATTTATTTGTTGAAGAGATCAGGGGGGTATGAGCTGTACTTGTGGCTGAAGTCTGGGTTGGAAATTCCATGTCCATCCGTGTCCAAGGCAACTCCAGCTTTATTAAGGCATAATGTTAAAATACAAGTGTGTTATTGGTCAACGCGTTTCAAACGGTAACCCCATTCTTGGGTCCACTCATCACTATTTATGACCATTTTATCCATATGTTCGAGGCAGAAATTTCTATATGTTGTTACCACTGAGGTGGTTCATTTTTTTCTTACCTAAAATGATGAGTTTTCCGTGTTTTTGCCAGGATAGTTTTGTATCGATGGAACAGGTATCTAAATAGAATGATTATGACAAAACAGTGGGCACAGCCTTGTTCCACCCTATCAGTACCAGTAATCTAGAAGTTGTACATGGTGGAATAGCTGTGGAATGAAATGAATGGGAGGTGATTTGATCACATGAAAATATTTAGCTTAGGGGTTCATGGCAAAAGTTCAAGGCTGAACTTCAGATATTTGCCATGGTTTATCAGTCTGAACTACTGAAGCAGCACATGAAGGTGTAGTCCAAGCAAAACTTCTAAAATAATTAAATATGGACTCCAAATACTTATGAATTCCTCCAAATCCATTAAAGGGGTTGTCATGTGTGCACGGGGCTGCTTAAAAAAAAACATTTACTTACCTCTGTGGCTCCTCCCAGCACGGTCTCTCTGGGCCGTGTCCCTGTAAACACAGCTGCGCTTTGAACAGTTTCCGGCCAGCTTGTGCCATCCCCACATCTCACATCATTATACAGTACCAGGAATAAGGACCAGTGGGCGTGGCCAGCTACCTTGGTCGGCCAGAAGATGAACTTAGTGCAACTTACTTGGCCCTGTAAACAAACAGAGAGAGATGGCCACGAGACTACCGGATAGATGGCAGCGAGGGACGCCGGGAGGGACTGTGGAAGTAAGTAAATGTTTATTTTTCCAGCATCCCCGTCCAAATATGATTTTTTAAGGTATTGGACAACCCTTTCAAAAATCTTCAAATTACAACAAAATACCAAAGCAGCAGTGTCGGACAGGAGTGCTTAGAGACCACAGGTAAAATCTTTTGATGGGCCCACCACTGTACATCTACATGCAAATATCCTTTCCCAAATTCCTCAAACATAGCTGACCCATAACAAATAAAAATGAACTACAGAGTTTGCTAGGCCCTTTACCCATATTATTGCTGTATAAACTCTATGATGTGCTGTGAGGGTTCTGCACAACTTATTCAGCGCTCAGGGGCCCACTAGTGGATTCATCTGTTCACCTGTGGGCTAGTCAGAGCCTGCTGAGCAACCACACATGACCACATAAAGGATAGTCTCTATAGACTTCTTAGGGAAGATGTAATCTGATCCTTCTATCTTGGGAGACCAATACAAACTGTACCAGAAAGTTTAGGAAGGAAGTTAAACAAAGATCATCCTGATAAGCCAAACATTGCAGTCCTAAACATTTTTGGATAATGCAGTAGCCAAATAAGAATTGGACATGAGCTCCACATACAGTATGCACCTTTAGGGCTGGTGATTTCATACTGTACTTAGTAAAGCATTAATTCGACCTATCTAGCTTTTTATCACCAAGGAGTGTAAGAGGAATAATAGTAATACTGAACATATTCTGTAAATGAAGAATTTCTTAAAAAAGATTTCATTTTTAAAACTTATCAGATTTTTATTTTAGGTTTTACCTATGATAGAGAGAAGATGCCCAAAGCTTTCAGATGCTAACAAAAATAGAAAAGAAAAATTGAATAGAGGTGAGATTTAGTCCCAGATCACAGACTGAACCCCAGAATCCTATTGCTACTGTACATTTCCATGGATACATTTTTTAAGCCCAGTAATAATATGTCACTTCCTGTTCTGTAGAGATTACTCATCATGTGACCAGGGTGACATCATCACAGGTCCTTTAGCCTCCTGACATTAGCAAATTTTATCTCATGAAATAACAGCATATCATATCACATGAAATCACAGCATGCCTCCTTGGACTTCCACTCCTCTCTATGCCTCCATGCAGGCTGCTGTGATTTCATTGTTTAGATAAATGCATGGGATTCAGTTTGTTAATGCTAAGAGACTAAAGGACCTGTGATTATGCCACACCCCCCACCTTGACTTGCTATTAATATCCCTGGATACCAGGTAAAATTATAAAGTTGATTATATAGGAATCTGAGGGAAACAATTTTTAGCTAAAAGAAGGTGTCAGTTATTAGAGCTCTACATGAACCTGCCACTAGCTGTATATGTGAGAAATGAAGTGACAGGTTCCCTTTAAGGTGGATAGCTTGTGTATTCGTCTTTTTATTTTTGTTGCTTGAAGATCTGGAGAAGTAGTATTTAAGTTCTGTAGAAACAGACAGAATATTTTATTATATTATACATCTCTACGTAAGGCTTGATAACGTTGATTACAATCTCTGAGATTATTCTAAAAGGAATAAAATCATTAGTATACACAGATTAGTGATTAAATGTAAGCATGAGGAAATATAATGTATTGAGAGGAATAAATTATAATGAGAAAAATTGATTAAATGAGATAATTACCATTTATGTTACATGATTGTAATGGTGTATAATAGAGTAGAATATTAGGGCTTTAAAGTAAGAGATTTTCCATGGATTTGGATGTATAAATGCTTTGTGTAAAGCAACATTAAGGTTGCTGGCACCTATCGTGGGTGTTTACTGAAAACAATGTATTTTACTTTTGGGACATGCTATTGTTTACATTTATTGTTTATTGCTAACATGTTTATACTTATGTTTATTTTTATATCCAATATAGGGAATTTCAAATTTAGGGTTTAGGATGATTTGAACTTTTAGGTTTTTAATTTTTTACTTTTTATTAACAGTTTTTCAGGTCTTCTAGGGTACTTTAACCCTAGGGTGTTGATAACACATGTCATATACTGAAATACCACTGTATGACAGGTCCTGGACTCTCCAGGTTCAGGCTGTCATAGCAGATTCTCCAGGCTGTCATAGCAAAGGATTGTTGATCCCTAAGGATGCCAAAAGGAGTCATCAGCCATCACTGATCGTGGATGTTAGCCAATCACACAGCCGAGCTGTATGAGGAGAGCTTAGCCCCAAAGCCCTCTATTACGGTGGAATTTTTTTTGTAGAATAACGTTTATTTTTTTAAGTGCATTAAACACACAATAAAACCTATTGTAATTTGGTATTTTATTGTAAAAACCCATAGAATTAAGGGAAGGTTTCATTTGAAAAGCACAGTGATAGCAGTAAAAAACGGAGTCAACAAGAATGCGGTGCAAATACATTTTTTGTGAATTTCACTGCAATCGAAAATGTTGCATGTTACATGGGATTCAAAGGCTTACACATTTTGTTAAGCAGTAAAAATCCCTCAAACAGTTCTGTAAAAGTTAAACAAAAAAAAGTGGAAAGGTTTTTAAAGGAGGATCAAAAAAAAAAAGAAATGGAAAAACCAAAAAGGGCATCAATGGGAAGGGGTTAAGGGATGAGAAGAGTTCAAGGTATTGAAGATAATGAAAAGTCCTACAACACACCTACTGTATGCAATATTGACAACCTAAATAGGAAGTGTATCCAGACGTCAAACTAAAATTCTGTAGTTCAAGAAATAATCAAAGTATTAAAAGAACAAGCCAGACATAAAGTGTACGCACAGATTACTATAACAGTCATCTGCTCCTATTAAAGAGTTTCTTTACCTCCAAACCTTTATAAAAAGGAACACCACCAATTGCTGAGAAATCAGAGATCATAATTTCAGTGGAAAAATGTATATATGTTGTAAGGGGAAATTTCCATTCAGTGACAGGTAAATTGCTACCGCTCTCATTCTATCCCTGCGATTCCCCATAGAGACTGGAGAACTGTATAATTTCCAAGATGTAAAAACTGTTTACCAAAAATAACCCCATATTATACAATGCATTATTCTGTATGACAAGGCTTTGATTATTCCAATGGAAAAATCCAAGTGTTAGAATCAGGTTATATATACAGATATTATTTGGTACAAATCCTAGCAAGGCCTAGAATGAAAAATTTACAAATATGGAGATACTGTAGTCTTCTAATATTTTCACACACTCTTATTTATATATCTCCGTGGTATCTTTTATCTACTTCTTAGAAGACTACTCAATGGGGCACAAGTATCACAAGTCTGGATTTTTCTGTCTGTTTTTTGAGACTTTTCTTGGCTTCAGGTGTATGTCAGCGGTTTTCCTTTATTGATACACGTGGTGTTTGGTCTATAGTGAATTCCCAAAAAGTCGCAAACAGTTCGCCAGCTAATTTCTACGCCTGGTCAGGGACAGCCGTAAACTTGCGCTAAAATGTGACTTTTTTTTTTTAAATCGTAACTTTCACATCTGGATATGGGTGATAACTCAGGGAACACTGCAGAAAATGTAACAATGGCAAACTTTTAAGGGAGACAGTTTTTGGCACAAAAAAGGCACAAATGAGCACAATTAAAAAAATAAAGAAAAAGGCAAGCCAAAAGTTTGATACAAGTCCCCCAAAGTCTTATAGGAATAGGACAGTAGAAATATGGAGATGGATGCTTTAATCTCTAACCAAGATAAATCTATACTTACCAAGTTTTGTTGGTTAAAATCAAGGCATTTAAGTCATGTCCTTTATGAAATGGAACAAGGCTGCTGGCAACCGAATTAAGAAGTAAAGTATGGACAGTGACATCGCGAGTGTGCACTCAGAGGAGGCCAGGGGGTGGTGCTACTGCTGAGTGTATGAGTCGCTCAGTTGGAGGCAGCAGGATGGAAAGACATGGCTTCCTGTGTCTTTCAGCCCTACTTTTTACACAGTACACAATGGGGCTCATTTACTAAGGGTTTTTTGTCCGACTGTCAACACTCTTCTAGGCTAAAACTGCTTGCACAGGTATTTAACCCCTTAAGGACGCAGGTTTTTTTTAGCTCATTTCTCGCTCTCCACCTTCAAAAATCCATAACCTTTTCATTTTTACGTGTACAGACCTGTGTGAGGGCTTATTTTGTGCGTAACAAATTTTAATTTCCCGTAATGTTATTTATTTTAACATGCCGTGTACTGCGAAGCTGAAAAAAATTCCAAATGTGGAAAAATTTGAAAAAAAAACGTTCTTGTGGGCTCAGTTTTTACGACTTTGACTGTGCACTCAAAATAACACCTCAGATTTATTCTTTGGTTCGGTGCGATCGTTTTATATAGGTTTTATTGTGTTTTAATACATTTTCAAAAATTAAACAAATGTGTACAAAAAAGAAAAAAAATGTTTTGCCATCTTCTGAAGCTAATAACTTTTTCATACTTTGGCGCACAGAGCTGTGTGAGGTGTAATTTTTTGTGAAAAGAGCCGACATTTGCATTGCTACCATTTTGAGGTCTGTGCGACATTTTGATCATTTTTATTCCATTTTTTATGTGATGTAAAAAGGTGTAAAAGTCGCATTTCGGACATTTGGGCGCCATTTCCCGTCTCGGAGGTCACCGCCGGCCGTAACCGTTTTTATATTTTGATCGGGCATTTTGGGACGCGGCGATACCTAATGTGTCTGTGATTTTTACTGTTTATTATGTTTTATATCAGTTCTAGGGAAAAAGGGGTGATTTGAATTTTTAATATTTTAATCTATCGCTGTCCGGCTGCGTGAGAGTTAGTATCTGCGCATGCGCGATAGGTGCCGAGAGCTTGGTGACGTCACGGCTCTCGGCACCCGAAGGAAACGGCTACAATGAAGGAGGCGTGAATAATTAAAGATCGGAAGACATCTCCCTTCCGAAGATGACGTAGGGGTAGCACCGGAGGAATATTTTCATAGGTAAGTAAAACATTTTTTTATCTAAACTAACGATCGCCGTGCCTAACTAAAGTATGTGCCGGCATCAGTATTAAATAGCCTACCAGGTGGTCTGCTCGCATGATTTTATCATGCCAGCAGTGGTAGGTTTCCTTTAAGGGTGTAATGTCAGAAAGCAGGTACCAAGTAGGAACCCCCAAGACATTCGTATTCTCTCTGGCACAAATTGATATATATTTTTGAAGTGAAATTGACCATCAAAATCCATCATGATAAACAAGGGACACTTACTCATAGATCCAGGCACCGTGACTTTGGTCTCACCTCCCCCTCCTGTAATCTCATGTCAGTAGGGAGTTTTAACATGGGCTCATTTACTTACCCGGCAGCTGGAGTTCCCCGAAAGTGCATTGTCCGACAATAATGCACTGTGCCGCGATTCACTAAGATCGTACGCCCAATATCCTGCATGTGTCGCTTCCCCGCTCAGGTCTTACAGAGTTTACCATCTTTTTAGTGGTGCATGTAAGTGCTTGGGCTTGCGACACTATTTTAAAGATAAATCCAGCGCTCAGTCTGAATCAGTCGGATCGTCTGACGGCATGCTCCCCGATTTGTGTCACATGGAAGCCAGCGCAGCTGTGCCAAAAATTGATCGTGTGCAACAAAATCCCAGAGCAGATGCTTGCTAAATACCAGTCCAAGCCATGTAATCCCCGGAAAAAGACAGTCAAACTAAAGTGCGATCAGCGACCCTTAGTAAATGAGCCCCACAGTGTTACAGTGTAACAGACTGTAAAGCTACAGCATGAAGGGGCTTTGGTAACACCCCCATAGCTGGTTGGGCTCATTAGCATAATTTGAAAAGCTGATTTTAGAAGGAAGGAGGCCATAGATAACAAATATAACAAACAAATTACCTCAGTTACGGTGCCTGGATCTATGAGTACATGTCCCTGGTTTATCATGATGGATTTTGATGGTAGATTTCCTTCAATAAAATGTTTAGTTTCTCAGGCTCAAGCAGTAGTTTTGTATCTTTTGGCAGAGCCTT
This sequence comes from Engystomops pustulosus, assembly GCF_040894005.1. Classification (NCBI taxonomy): domain Eukaryota; kingdom Metazoa; phylum Chordata; class Amphibia; order Anura; family Leptodactylidae; genus Engystomops; species Engystomops pustulosus. Next base: position 45,221,692 of record NC_092415.1, read on the forward strand.
AAGACACATCACATAGAGCAGATGAATCCTAAATCAGGGGATGTCACAATTTCTTGTTCAGCCATGCCTCTGCTATTAGTCCTGTCACTTAAAGTTCTGTGCATAAAGCTGCACTTGATCACAAAATCCCAGTCTGTCTATGGTAATGGCTGACAATGTATTACACCGAATGAAGACAAGTACAAGTATCAGTCAGGTCTTCTTCTAGCTCGTAGACATATGGAAGATTTAGAAGTTGCTGCTATCAGCATCCTGTCACCCAAACTAAAGATTTCATCGTGCAGCAGACGAACACAGGTATAATGCAAATGTGAGCCGATTTGTGTCGTCGCTGAATACTAATGACAAAAACAAGGTCTTCCTTTGGCTTATATTGCATTTAACACCTTATCTCTTGTCACTGACGCACGCTGAATAACTATGATGTGCAATTGACCTGCGGTGCTTCAGCCTTACAATTACAATTTTAGATTTTTGCTCAGAAGTGCAGAAAGGTCTAATTAGCTGCTAAAATTTTTATTCTTTAGAACATGAAATGAAAAAAAACCCCTTCAATTAGTTTCTGTTAGTAACAAAGGAATGGGCTGATGAAAGTTCATACCTGTAAGTCCTATGGAGATTTTGGAATCGGTGTATGGATATAAATGTATCATAGAAATACTTTCATTAACAAATGAAATTTATTGGAATAAATACATAAAGCAAAATGCTCCGGGATTGTGGCATAACTTGCACACAAAAATTGTGTAACGTGATTTGTGGCTTTGTATATCAAAGTCATGGATCCAGTAAAATTTGGCAAATTTGTAACACAATTTACAGTAGACTACACCAACTAATAACATAGGTAAAATTAGTCTAAGTAAATTAGACTAAGAATGTGACAGATTTATCATCCAGCAACTGACACTGTGATAAATGTAAGGTATTGTGATACTGTGACGCTAAGGTTTGCACTGTCTAAGCTCTCATGCACACAAACTAAGGAAGGGGAATTTAACAGGACTTGTACGATAGTTTTTGAAATAAGTCCTGAAATAATTGGAATTACTTGCGAAACGCCAACATCTCCACGTCATGTTGCTTCCTGGTTCTGGTGACTATGCCCCCTGCAGCCTGTGTGTGTGACATACTCCTATACACATGACTGACAGCCTGTATAATGATGTGACACTCCTGGTACTGGCTCCTCTATGTGCTTCCTGATGCTGGCGCCCCCTGCAGCCTGTGTGTGTATGAGATACTCCTATACACATGACTGACAGCCTGTATAATGATGTGACACTCCTGGTACTGGCTCCTCTATGTGCTTCCTGATGCTGGCGCCCCCTGCAGCCTATATGTGTATGAGATACTTCTATACACATGACTGACAGCCTGTATAATGATGTGACACTCCTGGTACTGGCTCCTCTTTGTGTTTCCTGGTTCTTGCTGCCATACCCCCGGCAGCCTGTTTTATGTATGAGATACTCCTATACACATGACACTTGTACCAGTCTCACACACAAACACTAGCAATTAGGGCCAGATTAAGGTTGGTGGGGGACCCTGGGTGCAAAAACCTGGTGGGGGACCCCATTTAATGTAGTCCAGACAGGGAACAGCAATCGCTATATACAGCTTCCCCAGTAATCACTATATACAGCCCCCCAGCAATCACTATATAAAGTCCCCCCAGTAATCACTATATACAGCTCCCCAGCAATCACTAAATACAGCTACCCAGCAATCACTATATACAGCTCCCCCAGTAATCACTATATACAGCTCCCCCAGTAATCATTATATACAGCTCCCCCAGCAATCACTATATAAAGCTCCCCCAGTAATCACTATATAAAGCCCCCCCCAGTAATCACAATATACAGCTCCCCAGCAATCACTATATACAGCTCCCCAGCAATCACTATATACAGCTCCCCCAGTAATCACTATAAACAGCTCCCCCAGTAATCACTATATACAGCTCCCCCAGCAATCACTATATACAGCCCCCCCCAGTAATCACTATATACAGCTCCCCCAGCAATCACTATATACAGCCCCCCAGTAATCACTATATACAGCTCCCCAGCAATCACTATATACAGCTCCCCCAGTAATTACTATATACAGCCCCCCCAGTAATCACTATATACAGCCCCCCCAGTAATCACTATATACAGCTCCCCAGCAATCACTATATACAGCTCCCCCAGTAATCACTATATACAGCTCCCCCAGCAATCACTATATACAGCTCCCCCAGTAATCACTATATACAGCTCCCCCAGCAATCACTATATACAGCCCCCCCAGTAATCACTATATACAGCCCCCCCAGTAATCACTATATACAGCCCGCCCAGCAATCACTAAATACAGCCCCCTGGGAATCACTGTATACAGTTCCCCAGCAATCACTATATACAGCTCCCCCAGTAATCATTATATACAGCTCCCCCAGCAATCACTATATAAAGCCCCCCCAGTAATCACTATATAAAGCCCCCCCAGTAATCACTATATACAGCTCCCCAGCAATCACTATATACAGCTCCCCAGCAATCACTATATACAGCTCCCCCAGTAATCACTATAAACAGCTCCCCCAGTAATCACTATATACAGCTCCCCCAGCAATCACTATATACAGCCCCCCCCCAGTAATCACTATATACAGCTCCCCCAGCAATCACTATATACAGCCCCCCCAGTAATCACTATATACAGCTCCCCAACAATCACTATATACAGCTCCCCCAGTAATTACTATATACAGCCCCCCCAGTAATCACTATATACAGCCCCCCCAGTAATCACTATATACAGCTCCCCAGCAATCACTATATACAGCTCCCCCAGTAATCACTATATACAGCTCCCCCAGCAATCTCTATATACAGCTCCCCCAGTATTCACTATATACAGCTCCCCCAGTAATCACTATATACAGCTCCCCCAGCAATCACTATATACAGCCCCCCCAGTAATCACTATATACAGCCCCCCCAGTAATCACTATATACAGCCCGCCCAGCAATCACTAAATACAGCCCCCTGGGAATCACTGTATACAGTTCCCCAGCAATAAAATATACGGCCCCCAGTGATCACATTATACAGCCTGCCAGCAATAACTATATACAGCCCCCCCAGTAATCACTATGTATAGCCCCTAGAATAACTATACACAGCCTCCTTATAAAAACTATACACAGACCCCCTATAACTATATACAGTCCCCTATAACTATATGCAGCCCCCTATAATAACTATATACAGTCCCCCTATAATAACTATATACAGCCCCTATAATAACTATATACAGCCTCCCTATAATAACTAACTTTATACAGTCCCCCTATAACAACTATATACAGCCTCCATATAATAATTAACTATATACAGACTCCTATTATAACTATATGCACCCCTTCATAATAACTGTATACAATCCCCCTATAATAACTATATACAGTCCTAGGTAAAATAATAAAATTGTACTCACTCAGATGCACGCCGACCTCCTTCCTTCCTTCATTCCCCCGCAATATCAAAATACTAGTGGATATCGGAGGTGCACCAAGTTGGTTCCCTCTTATTGTTCCCTCTTTTTGCCATAGACTGAAGTCAGGGCACAACTGCTGGATAAGGCCCAGGGAGCCCGGACCCAAATACAATGTGCGTGAATCTCCCAAATTTTGTGGGGCCCCTTTAAGGGAAAAATGGTGGGGGCCCCGGGGGTGCGTGCCCCGTGCGCCACCCCTATAATCCGGCCCTGCTAGCAATGCTTTACTATACATTACAGACATGAGCAGGGGGCGGAGAGGGGAGGGGTAACAGGGGTGACATCACTTTCTCTCTCCATGTGCCCAGGCTCATTTACATAATAAAAAAGATGATTCTAAAATGATTAAGGTATGAAATAACTAGATAAAGGCTGGGATGGATCCTTGTGAGCTGCTCCAACAGGTTGTGGTGAAAGAATTAGTGACAGAGACCTGATGACAGGTGTCCTTTAAGTTTTTCTGCTGTATAGAAATGGATGCACACTAGCCTGCTACCACTGTTTAGCTGGCAGACTGGCATTTGTCTTCACTGATCAGATCAAAGTTAGGCCATGCAGTACAAACATGAAATGACATTTACTGATACATATGATAAGTGTTCCTGTTTTCTTTTTTGACAGTTCGGTAAATCTTGAGAAAGAAATCGTTCAGATACTGTAACAGTATAAAGTCTAATCCTTACAATTTTGTACTCATGTTTCACAAATATTAGGATTTCTCCAATGACAAGTGACAAATTTAACAGTTTCTATGTAATATGTCATTTGAATTCTTGATATATTTTATCTTTAGCTTTTAAGCTCTTGTTTTATTGCCATCAATTTCTGTAGGTAGCACTTGTATGTTGTCTATTGCATCCTCATAATATCTAATCATAGACCTTACACTGCGGCACTGACATTTGTGGGAGTAGGATGAATATACAACGCTGGGCTTAGTTAAAGGAGCTTATTCAAACAAAAATGGAGTCTGTCTTATTCCATAAGAATTGACAATTTTTATTTCCAAAATAATTCTCACAATTTTACACATTAGTTATCTCAAAATAATAAATAATTGGCAGGAAGGGGCCCAAGAGGATAATAGGGCTATACACAATACAAACAAATCCCCCTTACAATGTGCAAAAATACATGTATTTTTGGACATTGTAGTAAGGGGGATTTTTTACTGTGTAACATTGTGATAATTACTTTGGAAATAAAATTGACAATTTTTATGGAATAAGACACACTCTCTTTTTGTTTGAATATACTGTGATTGGTTTGTTTTCCAATTAGTTAAAGGAGCTGCCCAGGATTTTAAAAATTTACATATAACTGGGGTGGGCTAGAAAAACAATAATCTTATACTCACCTCCTCCAGCGATCCTGTTCTCCCACAGCCCCACCTCTCACAGCAGGGTCTCTGTTTGTTTACAGAGACCGTCGGTGCCATCCTGACCACTAAAACAAATGCGGTAGAAGGTCGGAGCTGTGTTTTTATAGCAACCTCCATTGCTACATGTAACTTTAAATCCCAGACAACTCATTTAATAAAGAGGGACTGTACATATAAAAGTTCTAGGAGTTGAGAAGTTCTAGGTTCAAAATCCAACAAAAGTTATTTAAAAACATTTCCAGAACTATGTTACCCCTGGCCGCAAACCAATGTAATAGTACACAGGTGTACAATAACCGACATATGGTGAGTGCTCTCCTTACAGACTGGGTGTTTGCTGCATATTGCAGCAAACACCCAGCATTAACATCCACAATCAGTGCTGCCACCAATCGCAAGTGTTTAACTAAAAGTTAAAATCAAAACATGGAAAATAGCACCCAAATGTGTCAAACACCACTTTTTTTTGTCACTTTTCAATAAAAATTTAAGTATGAAGTGATCAAGTGAAAAAAGGGCATCGGCGGAAAGGGGTTAAAGGCATCTCAAGAACAATTGGAGAATGTCTCTCAATAAAGAAGGGAGAAGGAGCATTTCTTCCAGTGTCAAAAGAATCTTTTCGTCATAAGAGCAGTTTTAGTGTGTTTGTGTGGGTTCTGTAATCCTTAATCTGTGATTGCTTCATTTTTGTGTAAAATTAGGTAAGAATGTGCAGGGAGGTGCATCTACTACTGGTGTCCACCCTCACCCTGGTGTATAATTTAGTTACAGAGTAATTTTTGATTATTACAATTCTGATTATTATAATATTATAACATTATAACATGCTAAAATAAAATTGGACCTTTAAAGCAAAACTTCATAATGTTAACAGTAACTTATGTAGCCTATCAATTAGTGGTACAACAAAAAATACTCTTGAAATGTTGATCATCCTGGGGCACATGCATCTGTGCGTATATAGGGGCATTGGTTGGTGTCAGTACAGTAGTAACACCCATAGCAGCTACGATGGGGCTCACAGTGTCAAGGGGCCCCAACATCTGGGGTCCTGGCGGTGAATATACTGTATTTGTGTGTATATGAGGTATGTCTGTAAATGGTATTATATGTATCTGTGTATTGGCTGTATGTGTGTGTATATGCTCTATATGTGTGTGTATATGTGATGTGTATATGCTGTATGGGTGTATATGGTACTTTATGTATGTGTGTATATATTGTGAGTGATTGTAACTCACATCTGTGATTATACAACATTGTATATTTTCTTTTCCTGTCTCTCCTAGTTACCCCCCTGAATATAAAGGGATCACCCTGAATATTACCCATGTTGTCCATGTGACTTATTAAAAATGTAACAAAGAAATAGCATTTTCCCATTAGTTCTCGGCCCCCTACAGCAATGCTGTCGGTTCTGTGCCGTAGACAATTCTACAAACCGTAGACATAATTGTTGTGTTTTTCCTCTGTCTAGTCTTCTACAATTTTTGCAGCAAACATAAATTTGTCAGGAAAATGAAATGTAATTGTCTTCTGGAAGTAAATTGTTCTCTTAATTTGCATGTTGTAGAGCTAATTTATAAAATTAAACTGCAGCAACTAATTCACAAACAATAATATGTTAAGTACCGTAACCTAAGACGTATAATTCCTCATTACAAATAATAAGAATGTATTATCTAGTTTGTTGGTATTGCTCTAGGACAGTGATGGTGAACCTTTTAGAGACAGAGTGCCCGAACTACAACCAAAATCCACTTATTTACCATTAAGTGCCAATATGGCATTTTAAGCAGTAACTTATTGCTACCTGTTCTTCCACTTCTTTCAATTGTATCGGCCGCCTGAGGCCACCAATACAGTTGAAAGAAGGAGGGCAAATTCAGACTTTAATTATAGCTTATATATATCTTATATTCCGGTCATATAAGAACATAGGAAATATAATAAAATAGTAAAATGACAAAAAATAATAAATACACTGTTGTAAATGGGGTAAATTTAGATTTTAAATTATTCCCTATGTGTGAATTATCCTTCAAACTCAGCATTAAAATCATTAAAATACCCTCACTATGCACCAAAGCCTTAAAAGATGCCATGTAGAATGCACACTTCAGACTGTACATATATTACAGGCAGTCCCCGGGTTACGTACAAGATATATTAAAAGTGTCTTGGTAGTAAAACTGTTTTTGTTGCCCATGGAAACCAATCCAAGCTCAGTTTTAATCTTAGAAACAGCTGTAGGAGAATGAAAGCTGAGCTCTGATTGGTTGATATGGGCAACTGGTACAGTTCTGCTCTCAGACACTTCTGATAAATCCAGTAAATTAGGTCTATACTTAAAGGGGTTGACTACTATAAGAACATAACAGCAAATAATTGATATTTTTTGTGTAATTTATGGTCAGAGTGGGCTCCAATCGTTGGTGTTTAACCCGTTAAGTGCAGGCATTTAACCGGCATGCCAGGGGTCTCTGCCCAATGATCGCGTCTCCCCCCCCCCCCCCGGCGACGCCTTCGGGGGGCCCCGAACAGTACTGGGCAATGCATGTGACACGAATTGGGGAGTGCTGAGAAATGAGTGCGGAGGAGTGTAGACTGACTGAATGGAGTAGAAGATAATTGTACTTTGGAAAACAGCTTCTCTGTGCCTATTTTCTGCTTTTTTATCCAGTATGGAGCATTGCATTTGAAAGTCTTGAGGTCCATTCAATTTAGGTATACTAATGATTAACTCTTTCTGTTTCTCTCTCTGAGGTGACTAGACTATCCAGGGCCTGTAAAAAGTTAAGTCATTAGGCATTTATAAGGTAGGCTTGAGAAAGCGCCACACAGGCGCGAAACGGCCCGTCGCTTGCCGCGGTCTGCACCATGTCCACGTCTATACTCTGTGTATCTGAATAAACCTTCTGCACGAATCCGGTGAGTGCCGCTTTTTGCTTTTTCTACCACAGTGATATTGTCTCTGTAACCTACTTGCCAGCCGAGCACCTCCTCAGTGCAGCCTAGATTCCTAACTGGAATCTCCTCAAGGGGTAGTGCAGGGTATTCATTTCATTGTATATAGGCATTTATAAGGTTCCTTTGTCTCTCAGCTGTCAGTGGATACCAGACAGAAAGCTGATTTACACAAACTGCTTAATAAAGGGAGAAAGGCAGAGGAAAAAGAAGGGCACAGGAACAATTTTTCAAAGATTATCATCTGCACTATTCATTTATGGAATTTTGACAAAAGATTAATTACACTTTAAGAAAATGCAGTTTATCGGATTAACAATCTCAAGTAAGAGTAATTAATTTCAACTCACCAGATTTCTACCAAATACCAAATAACATCTGAGTTCTGACTATTGTTATGATACATAAGGTATGATTATGCTGATTTTGGGGGAACCTAATCCCATCTGTGCAGAATTACCATGCAATCTCTAAATGGTTTACACATTGGGGCACATTTACTTATCCGGTCCAGTTGCGATTCCGCGGCCCGTTGTCCGACGAGGATTCGGGTCTGCCCGATATCCAACAGGTGCCGCTCCTGCGCTGAGGTCCACTGGAGTTCACCTTCTTCTTCCTGGTGTATGTAAGTGCGTGATCTTGCGACACAAAACAGTTTTTAAATTCCTCTGTTTTTCCGAATCCGTCGTGTTGTCTAACGGCCAAACCCCCGATTTCTGTCGCGTGAAAGCCGGCGCCGATGCGCCACAATCCGATCGCATGGGCCAAAATCCCGGGGCAGTTCGGCGCAAAACGGAAACATTCGGGAAACTGACGAAAGTGCGGCATTCGGACCCTTAGTAAATGAGCCCCATTATCTTAGATTGACACTCAATCTTTGTTCTTTAGATATCAGAGTTTTTAAATGTGATTTACATTTGTTTGAAGGGACTAACTTTTCATTGGTCAAATCTTCCATTACGAAGAAAATTAACAAACTTCTAAAGTGCTATTTGGGGAGTGGTGCTAATCATTTATATTCTAACGTTTACAAAGAAAAAAGGGACAATGGAACACAATGTTTACCAATCATTTCTATCAGATGCAATGGCAACTTCATGACAGAATTGTGTTTGTTGATTTGTAATTGGTCTTCAAGGTCATTTGTTGGGTCATCCTTATAGAAATAAACTAAATAAATAACATGGGGAACAAAGAGGTTTAGAGATGATTGGCAAGAAAAAGAAAAACAAGTAAAGTGAATGATTTAGAAAATACACGTGTCAAACCTTAAAGGGAACCTGTCATCAGGTTTTCACCACTAAACCTAATGACAGGTTCCCACAGAAGTCTTCTTAGTGTTTCTTAGTTTTTATTATAACAATCAGTAGCTCATAACAAATCAATTTTTAAAAAGGTAGCACCATCAACCATCAATAATTGTGGGTAAAGTAAAGATTTTATCAAATTTTTTGTCTAGGTATAGAGTAATTGTTTCCTCAATTGTAATCCAAACTTCTCCTCCTTCTTTCAACTGTATTGATGTCTTCAGGTCAACAATACAGTTGAAAGATATGATAGAGCAGGGAGCAATAAGTTACTTCCGTGTTGGCACCGTGTTGGTAATAAATTAGTGGGTTTTGGTTGTAGTTTGGGCACTCGGTTTCTGAAAGGTTCCCCATTACTGGCCCAGTGCATGACCAAAAGGGTCAATTCATTGTCAGGCAAACAGAGAACAATGAGCCTACACAAGGCATCACCTATGCCATCAGAATCCCTTAGGCTATTGTGGTGTGACGAAGCCCCAAGCCAATTAGTATAAAACTCATAAGCATCTAATGGGTCTATTATCTCACTAATGATTTTATTGTCTAGCTTGTTTTATCCGTACAACAATTTTTATACCATTAATATTCTGTAGTATGAAATGGCCCATGGGAAGAAGCAGTAGGGATTTGTGTGGATCTGTGTATGTGCACAGCAGAATGATAAATGTATGGATCAATGATTTATGCGTTCTCTAATGAGCAATTAATTTGTAAAAGATGAAACAAATATGAAACCCCATTTCCGGCCTAATTCTCTTCCCTTTATATCCGTACGTGGCATCCCGCCTGAAAGACACTAGTATGGCGCAAAAACTAATTAAACATAAAATGAGCCCAACCTGCAAGGGGAATTCATTTCTCTATAACCAAACTTAGCAGCAGCTTTTTTGTGTGCTCTGATTCTGGGTAGTTAACACAATGAATAGAAGACGTTTTCATGTGTTGTATTCTGATCCAGATAAACTGAGGCTGTATTCACACGTGGCGTTTCAAAACACAATTGCCCAAATTGTTGCCTGTGAATTGTTGCCAAATTGTCTGTGAAGTGTGAGGGGACGTCAGATTCATGATTTGTGATGCACGTTCTTTATGAATCGGGCGCCCCCTGCACTGCTCCGAAAGAGTTCACCATTTTATTTTGGTGCACCTTTATCATGGGTGTGCGACACACTTCCTTCTGACATTGCACTTAAATACGGTGCACGGTCCGACTGAGCACCGAAACCCCAATTTCAGTGCAGGAATTTGTGTTGCGTCGGGGGATGTGTCTCAGACACTTCTTAAAGTGGTTGGCCACTTTACCTCTACCTGTTTTTTGTAATGTGTGTGTAAATGGGGAGGCAGAATATTAGGTAATTTACCAATATACATCTATTAATAGTTCTGCTCCGCTTTCTTCATATATAAAGTGAAGCCTCCCGTCTTTTACCTTTAAATACATGTGCAAGCAGTTTGCACATAAAAGATCGTGTAAGGTCTACCGGAAAAGTGGCACAGGGGCTTTAGTAAATCTGGGCCAATGCAAAAGCTATAGAGAGATTAGCCTCATTAAATTGATGTTAACATTTGTGTTTACAAAACACATTGTTAACACATTATTTATGTGTTTGTTAACCCCTAAACCACCTTCCGAAGTACCCTGTAATAGTGCGGCGCGCATCGGGTCCCGGTGCATAGAGAGGGCTCACGGGCTGAGCCCTCTCCGTAGCCGTTAAGTCTTTGCTGCAACATGCAGGTAAGGCCTGCGATCGGTGCTAGCAATGCTGCCGGCGGGTTCAAAAAGATGGCGGGGCATGGACGCCACCATCTAGCCGAGGATCGTCGCTCCCCGTGACGTCATCGGGGAGTGGCTATCCGTCACCATGACGAAGACCCGAGACTGACTCATGTTAACCCTATCATTACAATGTGGGTTAAAGTACCCTAGGGAGTCTGAAAAATAATAAAAATAAAAATAAGTTTAAATTCAAAAAATTCTAAATCACCCCCCTAAATCATAAACATATTAGGTATCGCCGCGTCTGAAAATGCCCAATCTATCAAAATATAATAACGTTTTTTCACAGCGTTTAACCTCGTAACGGTAAATAGCGCCCCAAAATCAAAAATGGTACTTTTTTGCCATTTTGAAAAATATTTTAAAAATCAATACAGAGTAATCAAAAGGTCGCACACTCCTAAAAATGATAGCAATGAAAACGTCATTAAAAGTTGCAAAAAATTACACCACCCACAGCTCTGTTCACCGAAGTAAGAAAAAGTTATTGGCGCCAGAAGACGGCAAAATAAAAAAAAATATTTTTGTACAGGAGGTTTTAATTTTTGTCACTATGAAGTGCAATTTGTTATGCAGGAAAACAAGCCATCACACAGCTATTTACATGTAAAAATAAAAAGTAATAGATTTTTGAAGGTGGGGAGTGAAAAATAGAAATGAAGTAACAAAAAAAGGGTTTAAGGACGCAGCCATTTTGTAGTTTAAGGCTCAGCCCCATTTTTTGGATTCTGACTTTATATGGTTATAACTTTTGATTACTGTTACTTATCTAAACGATTCTGAGATTTTTTTTTTCCTCACATGTTGTGGTAAATTTTGGCTAATAAGTTTTACTTTTATTCAGGAAAAAAAATGATGATTTTTTGTAAAAAAATTTGCCATTTTCAAAATTCTGATTGCTTGTTCATGATTTATTGCAAGGTCTTAGCAGTGTCAGCCTACACACATGCATAGGCTGACACTGTGCCTTTAAGATGCAAGCAATGGCTGCACGCAGCATACGGTGCCACACACATGTCCTATCTTTCCCCATGTGCACAGCCGCATGTTGTGCATTTCTAGGGAGAGGGGAAGGATTGCCCCTCCTCGGCTCCAGTGTGCCGGCGTATGCCCAGACAGGAAGCTATGCAACGGCCGGGCGGGCATACCTTTTGGAATGAGGGTCTGATGGTCTTGTGATCTGTGGGAGTCCCATCACGGAGACCCCCACCAGTCAGTAAGTTGGGCCCTATCCTGTGGAAAACCCCTTTAATGGAGCTTAGATGCAATCCCATGCACTACCCATTGTCAGGAGAGGAGCTGATTTTGAAAGAAAGCCACCATGTTTTTCAACCTTAGGATAACCCCTTGAAGAGGATTTCTTATGGATTCTCATTATGTTGGGACATGAATTATGGGAAATTTATTACCTGCTCTGATCATTGTCCATTTTTTAACTGTTAGACCATTGTTCATTCTGATTCATTAGGGAATAAATATAAATTTGGGTCGCATCATTTGTTTAATGTCGGGAACCACAGCTTTTGGGGGGGCACATAAGGCCGTACATATGGAATCAATGGGAGTTAAGTGGGCTGTATCTAATGAATCCATAGGGGGTTACGGGCTTTTATATTAAATAACAATGAGAAGGCTGTATATAAAATAACAATGAGGGGGTTAATATAAAATAACAATGAGGGGGCTGTTTGGTATGATAAACAAGGGAATATTTTAGGGAACAGGATTTTTAATGCTGCCGTGTGAGTTCAATGCAAAGGGGCCCACTAAGGCTCTGTTGCCCAGAGGACTACTGATACCTGGAGCTGACCCTGCATTTGTTAATAGGTTTCTATGAAAATAGAAGCAGCTATACGCCTGGTACGAACAATCTGCAATCCAGCTGAAATAATGCAAACACCTCAATCATTTCATAATTTTGATCAGAGGCAAAGGGCACCAAACGTATTATCTACTCCAAGAATGAAACACTTTACCTTCTACTGACAAAATATATGAAGTAAGTTAAGCGGAGAAACATTTTCCATTGCATATATCTCCATCATTAAGTCATTTTCAATCCCAGGTAACATTCAGTCCCATTAACGAATTCATGAGGATGAGAGTAAGTGGGGGTTAATGTGCAGAAAAAAACACGTATTATAGTGAAGGCTTTGTCCAAGAATGTAATTGATGGGTCTGAAGCTCTTTCTAAGTGATGGGATTGAGACAGTGTGGTTGTAGGAGAGTGCTCCGCTCCCCACTCTCTTCTATGCTCTCATTCATTGCTGGATTTTAAAAATGGATTTTCCAGGTTTTTTTCCTCAATGGTGTATGAGACACTGATCTGCGTCATGCAAGTCCACTCTTCAAGGTAGAAGCTGGAAATGAACGTGTTTAAAGGTGAAAATGCTTTCATTGGTGGCATGACAATACCTCCTCCTCAGGATATTTGATTATCATTTACCTTTTATGAAGAAAAATCTGGGCATATGAAAACAGCATTAGTGGAAATTATTCTCCATTATCGTTCCTAATAAAATCAACTTTTAGAATTATGCTAATTAAGTACTATGGGGACATTATCTCCGTGTTCTGGTTGTTACACTGTGCAGGAGTATGTCACCCCCATCCCACCATTTGCAGAAGTGCTCCTGCGTGGTGTAACAGTCTAAAAAGCTAAAGCATAGAAGGGCTCCAGTAGCAGACCCATAGCACTTCAGGCATTCATTAGCATTATTTTAAAAGTTGATTTTTAGAAGGAAGGATAACAACTATAAGAAGATTACCATAGTCACAATCTCTGGATTTACGAGTAAGGCTCCTTATGCATGAATGTGAGGGGGAGCGATATGATCTTGGTGCCCAAGGATGCCTATCGCACCTAGTTATGGTGTGGTGAGCACACGCTATCTTGCAATGGAGAGGGGGGGGGGGGCATGAGCATCGCTACGCCCGGGCATGCATACATGTCCCTGGTTTATGCTTAGATTTGATTGTAGATTTTCTTCAAACTTTCTGCTTTAAATATTTTGCCAAACAATCCTAAAGACAACAAACCTTCAGCTTTAGAGGTTGCCAATGGATAGGGCCATAAAGGCAGGAGCTTTTGATGGTCTAATGTTGGATAGACACCCAGCCAATGATTTCGTTATTGTCTTTTTAGATGACTTCTGCACATGTATTTAATAAAATGGAAACAGCGCACCGAGCAAACATTACAAGAGAACCCAGACCATTGGTGTGAGAAGGTCTAGGACTGTAGGATATGGCATCTACCTGGGACATTTGTGCGGTGGACTCCTACTTGGCGAAACCCGATGTGACAATTTGAACAAAAAATGTTTCAATTGCTCCATATCTAGTTCATGTGACCTTCAATATAATCTTACATCTGAGAAGTTGACATTCTTAGACCGCGAGCAGTGCATTGTATATGAGATGCCTGACAGTCGAAGCAATTCAGAGCAGATTATTCTTTCATTTCCAAACTGAATAGCCCACAAGGTGAAATAAAGAGTCAGTATGGAAGCTGCTGGGAGATGCATTCTGTTTGCTGTACAATAAATGATAACGTGAATGAAGATGTCACAAAAAATGAATCTAGGAATGCTTGGCAAAAGCAAAAGCGTAGTAGAAAAGAAAATCTGGGCCGGTTTGAATGAGGTTGTTAGAGGAGTTGTGAGACAGAAATGAGTGGGCGAGACAGAAACTTGGAAAGAGAGGAGATCTGAAGTGGAACGTTAAGCAATATGTTAAGTCTGGCTACAGACATACTGTAGGCGTCCTGAGAATAACAGGGGGCCATTGGGTTCCTCGAAGATAATTTCACATAAAGATGTATATAACACATATGCATTACAGAGAGAATCAGAAAACGAAAAATATTTCATCGCCATGATCCCATTGCCACCTAATAAATGAATGAACTGAACAGACAAACTTGTCCTGTTTTGGGGAAATAAGTCTTGATTAAAACAGCACATCCAAAAATGTAAAATAAAAAAAAAACATTATGTTAATGTTATTTTAATGTTAAAAACATTAAAGGGGTTGGCCACTTTACCTCATGTATTTGTAATGTGTGTGTAAGTGTGGGGGGCAAGATATTAGGTAATTTCCCAATATACATCTATTAATAGTTCTGCTCCATTTTCTTCATATATAAAGCGAAGCTTCCTGTCTTTTACCTCATCAGCCGGACATTCCTGACCATAAAATGGCTGCAGATGGAGGGACATGTGATCTGTCCTGCCCTGCCAGGACTTTATAACAATATTCATGAATATAAGATGAAGAACCAGGCTGGGAGATTGTTCATGGACAGATGGAGATCACATGACCCTCCGTCTGCAGCCATTTTATGGTCAGGAATGTTTGGCTGATGAGGTAAAGGAGCAATACATCCTCTTCCCACAAAAGTCCAAATGTAGAGGGCCCCTTTAGGACCGAGGGTCATGGGCAAATTCCCAGTTTTATGGCCCTGCCCAAACCACCCATCACCCATCTGCTCATGCTCTCAATACTCTCAATACACATGTATACAAGTGCCATTTCAGGTTCTCCAAAGTTCCTTAAACCCTAGATTGAAGGCAGACAGAAGGGACACATCCTCCATTAACCAATAATCTTGATTCTAGTCCAAGAGGTAGGAAGTTAATTACAGGGCTATAATATTCATTCAGTCAAAGGGCAGTCTTAATTCGCCCCTGGACAGCAGAGCAAGTTTCAGCACACAGTGGGAGGGAGGAGCTTCTCCTGCAAAGTGCAACAGCCCGTGAAGAAACAGCAAAGAGGGTTTGTTTTTCTGACTCATTAGCATAATTTTTACAGTTGATTTTAAACATGGATAACAAATATAAGAAGATTACCACAGTCACAGTTCCGGGATCTATGAGTAGGTCTCCCTGGTTTATCAGGCTTGATTTTGATGGTAGATTTCCTTTAAGGCATTAGGGAAAATTCACCCATGCCAGTTCTACTAAGAGGCTCCTGCCTAATACAAGGTCTCCTCATAATGTCCGTTAGAAAACATTTCTCCAGGAGGTAACACTGATGAGAAAAATATTATATTGTCTTTTTACATATTTGAGATTTATTTATTTAGATGATCTGCTTCTGATTTTATTACTTCTTGTTAAACAAAAGAAGCAGATTCTGTGTGCTTAGGGTTATATTATTTCTCAAATGCCTTGATTTTTGCCTTTATTTTACTTCTACCTGGATCTCTTTCCACAATTCCCATCTTCTTTGGTGTCTTTGTTCCCAATTTATAGACCGAAGTGATGCCCTTGGAGAAATTTACTTTTCAAAATGAAATGTCTCTATTCTATTCCACGACGTCTCTCTCTGGCAGCTGAAGTCATAAGTGGTTACTTTACGATCTCTATTCTCCATGTTGGCCACTGAACACTACACGACTTTTCTCAATGTATCCTTAAATAATAATATACTACATATTCCAAAACATTGTTTCCTTAGCTTTGTATTGCTCTGTCCTTGGCATTAGATTGGATTGAGTAGTCTTGAGTTATAGCTTTGAAGCAACTATCCGGATATAATGTCAAGGATGAACACTTATATTCAGCCCTGACAGCTTCAATCCTAAAGGGATGAGCCAGCGGCTAGAAACTGCCGGAGAGACACCAGCAGTAGTCATGACAACTCATGACTTGTGACGTGGCAGTACTGGGGGGAAAAGCTACCTAAAATTGTGATGACATATGACGGAAAGCAATTATGGTGGGAGGGTTGTTCTTTCTCTTGACCATAATAGACCACCGTGACCAATTCCATGGAACTATGTCTATCTCTAGGTAGAAGTGACCTGACTGACTAGTTCCAGTTGACAAGAAGTTTTTACTTTGGCGATACTATTATTATCTAAAATGTCTAGTTATTTTGCTGTACTATGTGACTATAGTCATCTGCTGGCACAGTCTAAATGAATTGATCATTGAAATGAGTAGATATACCTTACCTAGCTCTATAGACATGGCACAGATCCTTGACTTTTTTTCTTGTCCTTCATAACCCCTACAAGATTGTTTTTATTAATCCACAGCCTGTTGTTGTGTAGCAATTATATGCTAAAAGGTTACAGGTGGTCTAAAAATAATAAAGAAGGTGCCTCGGTCAGTGTCGCTCTCCGTCACTCGCCGATTTGTAGATATACAGAGGCTTTGCGGCCTAGGATGCAAGATGGTATCACTCTGGAGCAGAGACACAGAGCCAGGTAAGTAATGCTTCTGTATTATTTTTAGGCCACCTGGGGCCAATACAGGCAGTCCCCGGGTTACATACAAGATAGGTTCTGTAGGTTTGTTCTCAAGTTGAGTTTGTATGTAAGTTGGAACCATATACTTTATTATTGTAACCCCAGTCAAATTTTTTTTGGTCTCTGTGACAATTGGATTTTAAAAAGTTTGGATTGTCATGTGAACCAGGATAACCAATATGAAACTGGACAACCCCTTTAACATACTTATGCTTCGGGAACACCCTTTAATATACCTGTTAAACATTTGAGTCATGTGCCGTTATAGTATATATACTTTTACTTAAAATATCTCCCAAATAATAAACTCCTTATAGGGAGGAAATACCAACTCTAGATTTCATATTTCCCCAACCATAGTCATAAAGAAAAAAAAACAGATTACATATATGTCTTAAAGGAGTTGGCAATAAGTTTACAATAATGTACAATGTAGATTACCAGTATATGATTAGTAGGGGCTTACACCTGGATGATTGGTACAAATACTGCTCACTAACATCCAGGCCACCTCTTTTAAAGAGGTTTACTAAAAAAGCCCTTTAGACCATGGCTGGGGAAAGATTTTAAAAAATAAAACACACTTTGGCAGCTCTGACTTCCTAGTCCATCAGCATGGTCCTCCTTTTTTTTGTAAAAATCAACAGTAAACTGAATTTAAGGGAACTTGGAGAGACAATTCGTCCAATAAGAACAATAAGTCATCTCCTCAGGGACATAAACATATACATCAACATCATAAATATCAAGTTACTGTATAAAGCAATACAATTGAGGATATAACCTTAAAAAATTAGAAACATAAATGTTACACCACACCCAACATTGTACTTGTGTTGCATCACCAGCCCAGGGTCCACCCATACAGAAGGGACATGCACCCATCTGTAGCGATCACTTCCACTATGACCAGAAATAAACCTAAAAAAAAAAAAAACCTCAAACAAAAAGAAATTGCCCGCTTTCTTCATAAATTCCAATCTGGACCCACAACTGGGTTGTCTGAATAATTGTTACAATCCGAAATCATAATCCTAAAAAATGTTTTTTCTATAGAATATGCATTTCATTGTTAAACTGGTGATCAGAAAACCGATAAGCAAATACCGAATTAGTGACACTTATATTCATAATATAAACCATAAAAAATGGAATTGTTTGGCATGTTCATACAAAAATATGAATGAGAATAGAGAACCACCGTGTTCCTGTGGTCAGGATGGAGCCAGGAGAAAATGCTAAAAGGTGTCATAATATTTAAAAACCTTGCACAGGGGATGTCGGCAAGCAGTGAGGCATAGCATCTCGCAGACAGACATTTAATCAGAAGCCTTCACATCATTATGCGTCCCCCATCCCTTCCCAACACACCAGAGAAATTAAGGGACCAGAGAACATGACTAATCCATGATTCATCGTCTCCCACCGTGCATACATCATGATATATATTTAACTTATCAGCATCGCTTGGGTATTAGAGATATAGAAGAAATATACTGCACAACCTGTTATACAACTGTAATATCCAAAGTGCCAGTCCACATCTTTTGCGCTTCATTTGAGAAGAGTATAATGGAAATGAAATACTCAGTGTGAATGGAATATCCCACTCTGGGTTATTGGTACAGAATGCTACCTTCTGTCTTTCTTACTCTATCTAAAGCAACTAAATAATAAAGTAACAATAGGGCATAACCCCAAAAGCAGGTGTCAACCTAGTCTAGCTAGTAATAACACCAGGGGCATAACTGGAAGAGCCTGCGCCCCATACTAAACTTCTGCATGGGGATCCACTAACACACACATAGGGGCTTATTTACAAAAGGGTCTGCGGCCACACTCTCGTCGGATTTTCCTACGTTTTTGTGATTTGCGCCGCTGTGATAGGTATTTAACTGGGGATTATGTTGCACGCAATCGAATTGTGGCGTGCCTGAGCTGGCTTTCATGCAACAGAAATAGGGGGGCGTGCCGATGGACGATCCGACTGATTCACACTGAGCGCGGTATTTAACTTTCAAACTGTGTCGCAAGATCAAGCAGTTACCTGCACCAGGAAGAAGACGGTGAACTATGGCGGACCTGAGCGAGGAAGCGACACATGCAGGATATCAGGTGCACGATCGTAGTGAACGCATCAGGACAGGTAAGTATATGTGCCCCATAGAGTATATACATATCAAATATGCATACTGTATAGTATATACACATTATTTACACAAATATAATATATATACACATCGTACACTTAGACATACAGTAAATAGACACACCATTTTTGCACATACATACATACAGAATAAACACACCATATACACACATACTGTATGTACATATACCATTTACATGCATATATAAAGTATATAGACACTATATACACATATACATACAAACAGTATATACATAAAATAAACACACACAGCATATACATTTGTATATAAACTGTCAGGCAGTCTTCTTATCTTGGGGGGGGGTCAAAGGTCACAGATATATCTTCATGCCGCTCAATAGCTGCTGATCACATTGGAAGTAGTAGAAGTAGAGATGTGAGCTTCCTAGCCCTGCCTTCTGGTGTGTGCTGTGAAAGACATGCACTGTGATATACATGTCGGGGCAAATTTATCAAGCTGTCTGAAAGTCAGAATATTC
This sequence comes from Engystomops pustulosus, assembly GCF_040894005.1. Taxonomy (NCBI): domain Eukaryota; kingdom Metazoa; phylum Chordata; class Amphibia; order Anura; family Leptodactylidae; genus Engystomops; species Engystomops pustulosus. The sequence goes on from NC_092415.1 coordinate 45,241,582, forward strand.
CTAGTTGCTCATGGCAACCAATCACAGCTCCCCTTTAAAATATTCATGAGCAGTGGTAAAATGAAAGCTGAGCTGTAATTGGTTGCCATGGGTTAAGAGCTTTCTTTTTATCACTTTGAAAGAATTCTTAATTTGTTGTGTTACTTACACACCTGCCTGAAATGTTTGCACAACACTGTGCATATTATTCCTCGAGTTAGGTTGCTTTCACATGAACAGATTTTTTCCCATTGTATGTGCAACATCCCCCACCGGGGCCTAGCCTTTTTCTCTTAGGGCCTGGAGGCAGCTGGGGCTGGCGTGTCTGGCGGTTGCGACCTGGGCACCAGGTGTCACGGTGCTTGGTATGGGGACTGGAGGGCTGTCCTACAGCCTGACAGGTCTCCAGCAGGGTGGTGTTGGCAAGAAATGATGAGGGAAAGGCTGCTGTAGTAGTTCTCCCTGGGGCAACCCTTTGGGGTCTGGAGTATGAGTCCCTGTGTAGTGGATAGGGTGCCCGTGATGGTGACAGCCGTAGTAGCAGGGATCGGACGGAGGCAGCCGTTGTACAAAAGTAACTTACAGTTTTTTATTTGAACCAACAGGAACAGTGGATAACGTGCCAAACGAATCTTGACAATGGTAACAGGCTGGGGATGCACTTGGAGAGGGAACCACAGGGATGGATCACCAGCCTGGATGCAAGGGCAGGCTGGGAGATAGCTGTAGGAGACTTCAGCTTGGCCTGGGTTACTTCAGATATCACCCTTGAAGGTAGGATATTACCCCTTTACTCTCACTAACTCCTCAGAGCTGCTCAGGAAGTGAGCTGAGCTCTCTTGATGCTCTGTCTCACCTCACTAGACTACTCCCCTCTGCCTCTAGAACTTTCCTGACCAAGGGTTTTATTACTCCCACTGGTCAGGTGGTGGTTACTCCTCCAATTGCATCCCAGCTTACAATACAATATGATAACAGGTGTGATTGGCTGATGGAATGACATCACATTAAACAATTAACTCCTGCCTTACCAGGCAGGATCTACCGCTGCAGTGTTCCCCGTGTTGTGTAGTGACCTGCTGTGGGGTTGATCAGACTCCACACAGGTTGCAAGCTACACATTGGGACATATTCGCAACAACCCCTCTGCCTTGCATCGGCAGGGGTGTTGCATATGCTATCCATACCATACAGTTTCGGTATGGGTATCATACAGCCATATTCATTTCATTGGGCAATATGTCCAGCCATAGTGTAATGCCGATCTCTCTTATCCTGTACGTACAGCCATCCTGCCGCTGCTTATCCCTCCAGCGTGCAGCTGTATGCTCGCCCAAGCTCCATTTGTGTGCATGAAGCCTTAAGTGTTCATATACGTGGTACTTAGATGAAGTCACTGTCGCAAATTTATCATAGGTGCTACAAACTTTGCACCAAATGTTCCATGTAGCAAAACTGTCCTAAATGAATGGTGTTGGTGATAAAATACACTTTGTAATCTTCTTACTATCTAATTATTTTGTACCCCAACCGAGAACAAGGATCAAGGGTATGTCATGACAGAAAATTCAGTGACAAAATAGGTTTGGAAACCACCTCCCACCAATAAAAAAAAAAATGTTTTAATCGATTGATGGGGAAATAAAATTGAAATTCCCACAGATAAAAGAGAAGTTTTTTTCTGCTGTGTAATCTGTTGGAAAAACTGAAATTTTCTGTGTAAACTAACACCTGTGTGAATGCAAATTGTTGCCTTCTGTACAAAAAGTGGCTCCCCTGTACTTCTCTGATATACAAGGGACTTTAGGATCCATCTAGTAGTGATGGCACAGTTATGCACCAAGACCATAAAAATGGCATGTTGGATGTAACACTGATGTGACAGTGGTTGACAACTGTTCAGCACTCCATTCCTGCCACAAAGTGAAAGGAAGGAAACAAAAACAGGACAAATGAACACAGAAGAATGGTCAAACAAATATGTATCAAAACCAAGAGGACAATACAATACAGAATCATGAGACAAACAGATGGTCAGAAGACAAGCAAGGATTAGCAGATTTATGAAGACTTAAAGAAAACTCTGGGAAGTGGATAGATAATCCTGTTATGAGATATCAGAATCCGTGTCCACAAAATGATTGAAACAATCCCCTGATACCCAGACATGTTAGACTAGAAGAGGAGGAATATGAGTAGATCTGTCTATCAAAGCTAGCTTAACTGTCTGCAACCCAGAATAAGGTTAACAGGGTGTGTGGGAAATATATAAAGACATCCAACTATGAAATAAAGCAGTGTTCAGACCTGTGCAGGGCAGAATGCAGACTAAGTACATAATCACAGTCAAAAGCACATCTTCTGCCATACTTTATGTGCAGTGGATGATCCTGAAGCCCGAACACGCACAGATGTTACATTGGATTTCAATGACCAATCAACCTAACTTCCTATAAATAGGCATAAACTCATACACCCACAGTGAGCAGAGATAGAAAAGATTGAATCTTTTCACACATAAGGCTTTGCACAGCTCCTTAGCAAATCAAACTCCATGTTCAACATGACAGGTCTCCTTGAAGTCCCATATTTTGTAAGCTTCCCATATAAAAAAAATTTCTAGGTAAAGAATGAAAATTCTAATCCGTAATTGCAAACCTTTGCTTTCTATAAGTCTTGGATATTGCAGTGTGCCATGAAAGCTTAATGTAACATTTATGCTCAGTTATAAGTTAATGGTTTCAGGTCTGGCGAGTCTCAAAGTAAATGAAGCCAAGAAAACGTATCCATGTAATATCAAGAAACAAATTAAATGTGTGACCTTTAAAGCGTTTTTCACAACATCCAAATATAACAGCGTGAGGAGCTGTCTGCTGTCTGCATGAATGGAAAAGTCTATTCAGTGGCGATCCACATCTGAAAAGATTGAGTGCAAGACTTGTACAGCAGGAAATTGCCTACGAGACACAATCCGCCAATGGCAAATACAACTCTGACCAGCGCTACAGATGAGAAGAGGCTGCGAAAACCTGAAAAATGCTCATTTGTAAAAATACGCCTGCTGCGTCTTAAGAATTTTAGACCATAGCAATCTCCAATATCTCTGCAGGTATTGTAATAGACTCCATCGGTAGCTTTGTCATTTACAAAATTATAAATTTTCGATGGAAAATTTAGAATTGTATAAGGATAATTTTCTCAGTGGTGTTTTAGTGATTAAAGCTCATTTTTTATAATGAGAAGTCCTACAATTTTTCCAATCTACTTATTAGTTCCTTACTGTTCTGAAGATTGATGTTTGCTGCCAGTGTATGGATCCCTTACAATGGATAAGTATACGTTCTGGTCATTTGATGATTGTATAGATGGAAGCGAGTGGAATTTCAAATATGTTATTTAATGAGCCATGTATCGGTGCAGAGGTACATGTGGCTTCAGGATCCTGGTGTGTTAGAGGTACTTTCTGGGGGAATTTATCATCCGATACAGTGTCGGACTGGCCCACCAGAGTACCAGAGGATCCTCCGGTGGGCCCTGGCTCAACCCAATACAGAACCCTAGAATTCCATCAGAAAACACCACAATTTGGAGGCAGCTACAGTATATTTCCTAGGGAATAATGAAAAGTGGGCCCCCAAATTGATTTTTTCTGGTGGGCCTAAGGAAACCCAGTCCGACACTGATCCGATAGCACAAGGTGCACCATTGTATGATGTAGCCCCCGCCTATCCGTCATGCCGGATACATCAGGTCCCGCCTGGAGTAGAATTAGGCTTTAACCTTCCACAGTTCGGAAAGCACAGGTGTTCTTCCCGTATAACAGCCCACTCCACCGCTGCACATGCCCCCATCACACCACCCACTTGGCGCAAAGTACTTCCAGGAATGCCCGGAAAAATGTCCCCCTCTGCCCCGTGAAGAATACTACACAAAACTTTCCCGGTGCCCCAAGTCCAACTATGTTCTTAGATTTTTCACAGTCCTGCAGCTACTAACTTGCACAAAGCTATAGTTACACAGATCTCCAGGAATGCTACCTAACCTACTGTTGTTTACAGCTTTGTAAGGTCAAAAACTGTAAATTGTACACCTGGTGATCTACATTACACCAGATCAAAGGGTTGTATGGCCCCATCAGTGCAGCAAGCATGTTGAACCTTTCATTGCTCAATACCCATGACTAATAATAGTTCTTTATAATAATTCTTTATTTATATATATATATATATATATATATATATATATATATATTATTTATATAGCGCCTACAGATTACGCAGCGCTGCACAAAGCATATCAAATTGATCCCTGTCCCCATGGGGCTCACAATCTAAACAACCTAACAGTATGTTTTTGGAGTGTGGGAGGAAACCAGATGACCGGAGGAAACCCATGCAAACACGGAGAGAACATACAAACTCTTTGCAGCTTTTGACCTGGGTGGGATTCGAACCCAGGACCCCAGCGCTGCAAGGCAGAAGTGCTTCCCACTCAGCCACCGTGCTGCACCCATGACTCCATGTTTCTATTAGTGGCTTTTTCTGGTATTGCATCTAAGTTCTATTTACCACTAAAAATACTTCTCTTGGTTGTAATGAAATGAACACCACAGCCTCTTCATCAACACTGTATTCTATGATACCCACTTAACCTGACTCTGTGCTGTTATCCAATTAACAATCCTAACACAACGTTAAAAATTATTCACTCGTTTAAATTTTACTATTATTTAACCATTTACATTTTCATCATTGTACTTGCAGAATGTGAGATTACCATAATGAGTTCCACCACATATACAGCCAATATTGAAATCACCTTATGTATGATAATGTTGAAACTTCAGCACATTATAAAAGATATTCTAGTACAAGAGAGCGTCTATTGTGCTGATAATAATCTACATCAGCACTTTTACACATTTCATTCTAATTGCAATATAATTAGTCACTTAAGGCTTTTCCAGACCTTGCAAGTCGGTACTAAATCAGTCAGCAATGAGTATTATCAGGGTATACACTTATGTGATGCTTACAAATTACTAATGATTTTCTGGTGCGAAACTAGTCCTCATATGGTCATTCCCCTTACGCATCAAAGACACTTTCCAAAATGTTATGAAAATTAAAAGATACTTAGAAACATGTCTGAAAAAATAAAGCATCTTAAAGAGGTCCTACACTGAAATTATATAGAGACAGGACATTTCTACAGACATTGAGCACATATAAGTTACAGCCGAGGGTGGGAAATGCATTGGTCACAGCCTCCCCATTAAATAGCCTGCCGGACCCTTCCCCATAGTATATAGCCAGCACCTGCCCCCCAGTATATAATAACATTCCCCCTGCTGTTTCTATCTTTGACTGTTCTTCGGCAAAATATGACTCTTCTCATTTTCACATGACGTTGGAGGTGATATTTTAAGTAGTAAATGTGTGAGATCTAACATAAATTCTAGAATGGACATTTAATCCCCGATCTAGAAGTTTAATGGGATAAAATATGGTGACAGGTTCCATATTAATGACTCCCTAACTGTGGGATATGCTATCTACAGTTTCTGGACCATTAGGGGAAGGAATGTAAAGAGAAAGAAAAAATATCTACCCATAAATACAGATGTGTCTCACATGGTCACAAAAACATACATAACTAGGCATGGTGAGTTCTCAAAAAGCAAAAGATATTAAAAATGACAGAGAAGCAGAAGAGAGAGGTTATAAGAAGAGGCAGGGAGACCGGGAGGCACCATGAGCCATATCACATCACAGCACTAGTGACAGGATGGGGATTAGCAAGTAGCCATCATATTCAATAAAACACTGTGAATCTTTGTGCGGTTTCCAAATTCCAAAACTTTCCAGCAATCATAAGAGAATATAGTTGTTTAACACATTGTAGAACAGTTCTGAATAAAATAAACAATATCCAAGAGATGCTGAGACCTTGTATAAAGCCCAATAAAAAGAAAATGTCCTCATAGAAATTCTCATCCCATTGCGAGGCCGTTGTAGATACCTGATCACAGGCGGTGGATCTATATGATTGGTATCTGCTGATATACAGGAAGTACACTATATGCATTGTTCCTATGTGTGCAGATACACGACTATGACCTTCCATGTTATAGACTGACGTTGGCAGCTTTTGATGATAAAGCATCTTATGCTGTCATTTCAGAAGCTTACAGTGATATCTAATCTTCATTATCATCGGTGTGTGTACAGGAACTGGTGCAGACATCAGGAGGACATTGGGTATTAGAAAATTCATGAAGGCTTCCTCAAGAAATTGAGAAAAAAGGGAAGCAAATGGAAAATTCAGTAGTAGGTCTGACTGAAAGTAACAGTGAACATAACCAATGCAAGGGAAATATGCAGGATGGGATAAAGGAAAAATGCCTCTTAGCTTCCTTGTAAGGCAGCACCCTTAACATCAAGCATGACTTTCAGGAAGCCTACTAACAGGATGCAGTGTTAAAGCCAAACAGTACAGGTGGTCCCCTACTTAAGAACACCCGACTTACATACGACCCCTAGTTACAAACGGACCTCTGGATATTAGTAATATTTTTTACAGCTATAACAGTTATCACAGGTGTCTGTAATGAAGCTTCATTGTTAATCCTGGTTCTTATGACAACCCAACATTTAATAAAAACCCAATAAAATCCAATTGTCAAAGAGACAAAAAAAAAATTTGCCTGGAGTTACAATGATAAAGTATACAGTTCCGACTTACATACAAACCTACAGAACCTATCTTGTACGTAACCCAGGGACTGAATGTATATATATTCCAGAAGGAACACATTCCCACTGTTCCAATGTGGTTGTGTCTCTTCAGTACAATGTAGGGATCTTATTTACCTTAGCGAGAGGCTTTTAACTAGGGTCGGGAAGTAAGAGATTCCCTTTAGGCTTCCTGAAAGTCATGCTTGATTCTAAGGGGGCTGCCTTAAAAGGTAGCTTAGAGGCAACATTTTCCTTATTCCATCCTAGAAAATGTATTTGCATATTTCCCAGAATCCCTCCGTGCAGGATTTATCATTAGGCAGGCTCTTAGCGATAGTTCTATGACTGTCTTTGAAGCTCCACTGCCTTTCAGATTTATTAAAGCAGCGTTGGTCCTTTAATAAATCTCTCTGGGATTTTTTTTAATAATCCGAAGAAGAATAAAATAATCACAACAGCACATATACCAGGAAGGGTGTAATGTGACCTTGCAACTTTTTTTGCGATTATTTTTAAAAATTGCAAGTCAGAAATCTGGCTTTGTGTGGCGTTGCAGAAGCAGTGGTTCTACATTTAAGCCCCGATTTATGAGTGTCGGGAAAAGGCCCTTGCAATTTTTTGACTCTACAATATTTTAAAAAAAGATTTATTTGCCACTTTTTTATGCCAAAAAGTCAATGATAAATAACCACCAGGGGCTGTAAGTTTCCACATACAGGCAGTCCCCAGGTTATGTACAAGATAGGTTCCACAGGTTTGTTCTTAAGTTGAATATGTATGGAACTCGAAACTGTATATTTTATAATTGTAGATCCAGATAAAAATTGTTTTGCACAAGTGACAATTGTAGTTTCAAAATTTTTTGCTATAATGGGACCAAGGATTATCAATAAAGCTTCATTACAGACACCTTACAGCTGATCATTGGTCTGGAACTATAGAAAAGAACTCAGAGAGCTTCACAAAAGGTCCGTCTTTAACTAGGGGTCGTCTGTAAGTCGGGTGTCCTTAAGTAGGGGACCGCTTGTACCTGCAAGGTGGTATTTACTTGCAAAATCTTGCCGACCCATACACAATACAAAGCAAAGAAACCTTACAGAATATGTTCATCTAGGACTAACAACAGAAAAAACAGAATAGGGACTAAAAATTAGTAAAATTTTGCTTATCCCATTCTGTTGCTGCCTGGTTTCCTGTTGGTCTTTGCCTATTTGTTCATCAGTCACCATTAGTCACATCCTAACAATGACTGGTCAGAGCAGTGACCACTATTACCTGTGATTGGCCGCAATGGTCACATGTTGATTATTTAAATAAATTTGGTAGCACATGGAACTTTTTTAATGCAATTTTATATTAGTATTTTACCACAACAAGGGAATGTATTATTTATTTTATCTAGGGAATTAATAAGGCATTGCATTTGAAGGAGCGTGGTTATAAGTGGTCTTTTGTGCTAGTGGTGGTGATCTTTGTGTATAGTACACCACCCTCTGATCTCCCGCAGAACTATATCATGGCTTGGTGGCATGCACTTGGTCTTAAAGGGAGTTAGTTAATGTGCTGTAGAGTACACAGAATGATACATGACATACCTTTGATTCAGCCAGCCTCTGAGCTGAGGCTCTCTTTTGGTAAATGTCCATAGGCCTCCTTGAGTGCCGCACATACTTACAAGTCGGCAAGAGGTGGAGGGAAGCCAGCGGCCGTTCATTAGAATAGATACAGAGCAGATGCTATGCCTTATGTCATTAAGATATGTCCACATATAAGCCAAAATGTAGCTAGAAAATATACAATTTTTATTGAACAAAACACCATAAAAACACTTAAAAAAGGGCATGTACATATAACATGCTGAATCAGGGTTTGGTTATGATAAAACCAAAAATGTACCCCTCCACAAAACCCCCATAACAATTAAGTTGCAACGGCAGAAATGTACTCATGGATCGTGTATAGGCAGCAGTGCTACTGAAATAGATACATGCAGATAATACATAAAGGCTGAATTAAGCCCGATATCCAATAAGTCATGATAGCACTGCAATGTGCTTCTGTTACCTAATTGCTGGCCTGCAACAGGGGGTAGAGTGGGCAGGAGCCCCACGCGTATCGCCACGTCCGTGGCTTCCTCAGGGGTAATGGGGTGTTGCTAATATGAGGGTATATTTACAAAGTCGTTCAGCTGATCAGCCTATGGCAATGTTTGGTTTGTGTGCACCTGTAATCGCTGATGCCGCTGCCGCGAACCTTCCACGTCGTCCGCGTGGTCCCGCGCATGCGCAGTTGCCCCCGTACCTCCACCTCCAAATCGGGGGACTGCGCACGCGCGGGCCACACAGATCTCGCGAGAGTTGTGCCGCGATCGCGGCTCAGCGAGTAGGGCTGGCATCGATGCCCAGATTAACATGTGAGAAGAAGAAAGCTTTGGCATGGAAAGTGGTAAGTGCATTATCCGGACCTAGGGTTTATCCTGAATAAGGTAGTGATGGAATACTAAATAAAGCAGCCGGGTTTACAGGGAGACCTTATATGCGACATATCAATATATATATAAACACATAAAGAGTAAAAGCATATATATATACCTCTGCTAATATAAAGTGTACATATGATTGTGAACAATTCATTAAATATAAGTTATTGGACAAAAAAGAGAAGACGACAATAGTTAGTAACAGTGATATACATAAAGTGACTTGTGCTGGCCTTGGTCTAAAGTGCTTGGTGATTTCTTGAATTCTTCAGGTTGATATGATGACTGTGACATTTCTTTGTGCATTTCATGTTTTTCATTTTACTAGTGTGCTTTGAGTCCCAATTAGGGTATTCCGGTGCCTCCATGATAACAGTGGAAGTGCGAAGCCACTGAGGTAAGACTTCTGTGTCTGTTGAAATCCCGTTTTGCCATGGAGATCGTGGATAGATGTTTTTGTATTCTCTTTCGAAGTTCCTGTGAGGTCTGTCCATCAAAAGGGTCCTGGAGATATTCTGTTGAGGCCATGTATTGACAAATATTACAGTTTCCGCAGGCATATGTCCCTCTTATTCTGGTCCCTCCTGTTGTAGTAGTGGGACGTTTGAAGTGGCTTTTTACCAAAATATCTTTGAGGTTTCGTGCCCTTCTGGATGTGATCAATGGTTGAGTATCAATATAGGTTTCCAATTTGGATTCGCTCAGAAGGATGTTCCAATTTTTTCCTAGTACCTGGTAAACGTCTTGCCACTGATTATTATAGGTTGTCACAAATCTGACCTTGTTTTCTGATGTCTTGATTTTTGGTTTCAGAATGTCTTCTCTCTTCGAGTTTTTTGCCCTCATGTATGCTTTTGATATGATTTTCTTCGGATAGCCCCTTGCTTTCAGTCTAGCTGTAAGTTCTAGGGCGTTACGTTTAAATTCCTCCTCATTGCTGCAATTTCTAGGTAGCCTTAAGTATTGACCCGTTGGAATACCATTTTTTTGGTGTCTAGGGTGAAAGCTGGTGTAAGGCAGCAGGTTATTGGTGGCCGTCTTTTTTCTATATAACGTCGTATCGATGCAGGAATTTCGTATTGACAGTTTGAGATCCAGAAAGTCAACTGTAGTTTCGGAGATCTGGTGGTATCCGTATAGTATCCAGACGTTCGATAAGATGCATCGAATCGCGTAGGTAGGAGTCCAGTTTCAAGACCAGGGGCTTTGGGACGAGGTAAAACGTTGGTATTACAGGATAATCAACCGATAAATATCTTGCTTCATGTTTGGTAATAATATTATGCATCAATGCTTGATCGATTAATCGGTCCAATTTCCTCTTAAAGACGTCTGTTGGATCTCCTTTGTCTGCTTCTTTGATCAAGAAGGACTGATTGTTCTGTAATGAAAGTATAGCTTGATGTTCCTGTTAATTTAGATTGTTGTGTCGACATTTGTCAATTGGTAATGCTAGGATGTCACTGTATGTGCCGCGTCTTCCTCGTTTTCCTGTAATAATTCTAGCAGATCTCTGAGAACTCTACGGTCATTTTCAGGGAATGTGTCGATGGCTGAGGGCTGTAACTGGTGGGTGTGCTCACTGGGTTCTTCTATTGTCTGGGTCAGTGGTGGCGCTTGTAGCTCCTTTTGTATTTGCGGTTGATTGGCGAATGTTCTCCGGGTTTGAGACCCCGTTTTCTTGTATTGACTTGTTCTTGACCGGTATCTTGGTCGCTCGTGTCCGTAGATAAAAAATCACTGGTTGTTGAATCCATAGGATTGGGACTGTTCCTTGATTGTCTGTATGAGTTCGACTGTTTGTCCTTTCCTCTATATGGGAGACGTTTATTGCCATGATGTGTCCATTTATAGGCCTTATCCAGTCGATAGTCCTCCCTGTCCCTGGCAAATTTTTGTTTCTTGCCGTCTATAATTTCCTTCTCATATTTTTCTATTGTGGTCTGGAGTCTAGTTTGGAAGGCGTTGATCATGCCCGTGTCAAATTTTTTAAGGGAATCCTCCAGGTTCTTGATTTTTTGTTTGATTTGTGTCAAATGAAGACGATCTTGTTCCAGTAACATGTTGGTTAAGATTACTGAACATTGGCCCAATCCAGTTTCCCATTTCCGTTTTAGATTTTCATCTAATTCCCAAGAGGGGAATATTTTAACTCGTAATCCACGTGGGAAAATCCCCAGTCGGAAATATTCCTCTAGGGACTTGACGTTCCACCAAATCCTTGTGAAGGCTTTGTGCCCATCAATAAGTTCATCTGTGATGTATTTAAAATCACTGTTGCTGGTTTCCTCCACTGTATCTGAGAATACATTAGCCAATTGGCTATTCCACTGAACTTCCTTTGCATGAATGTCCATTGCCATTATTGCAGACAGCTGAAGACAAAAAGTAGTAGAAATAGTATAATTCACAAATATAGAGACCGTCTTGCTCAGAAAAGGGACCCCATAGGTAAAGCCAGAGGCCCCGAAACAAATTAATGGATATACAAAGATGTGGCAAGAACTGCCATCAGGTCCATATGTAATGGGACCCACACCATTGATACTAAATTATTTACAAAAGAACAGAGTGGTGCGTAACAAATGTCCACATATAAGCCAAAATGTAGCTAGAAAATATACAATTTTTATTGAACAAAACACCATAAAAACACTTAAAAAAGGGCATGTACATATAACATGCTGAATCAGGGTTTGGTTATGATAAAACCAAAAATGTACCCCTCCACAAAACCCCCATAACAATTAAGTTGCAACGGCAGAAATGTACTCATGGATCATGTATAGGCAGCAGTGCTACTGAAATAGATACATGCAGATAATACATAAAGGCTGAAATAAGCCCGATATCCAATAAGTCATGATAGCACTGCAATGTGCTTCTGTTACCTAATTGCTGGCCTGCAACAGGGGGTAGAGTGGGCAGGAGCCCCACGCGTATCGCCACGTCCGTGACTTCCTCAGGGGTAATGGGGTGTTGCTAATATGAGGGTATATATACAAAGTCGTTCAGCTGATCAGCCTATGGCAATGTTTGGTTTGTGTGCACCTGTAATCGCTGATGCTGCTGCCGCGAACCTTCCACGTCGTCCGCGTGGTCCCGCGCATGCGCAGTTGCCCCCGTACCTCCACCTCCAAATCGGGGGGACTGCGCACGCTTTCTTCTTCTCACATGTTAATCTGGGCATCGATGCCAGCCTTACTCGCTGAGCCGCGATTGCGGCACAACTCTCGCGAGATCTGTGTGGCCCGCGCGTGCCCATAGTGTTGCTGTGAGACCTGTCAATCAGGACGCAGAGCAGTGCAGGGCAGAGGTATATGCATGACTCACATACTGTGATTGAACTCACATTCGGTGAGTTGAATATAAGTTTACAAACAGATTTTTTTAACAGTTTAGCCCATTTAGGGATAAGGGCAATACTTTTTATTCATAGTTTTAAATGAAGTATTTATTTTAGATGGGTTAGTTTGAATGGGAGGTTCCCTTTAACTAAGGTTGTAGACTCCATTTAAGTTACTTGGGTAAGTGTCTTCTAGAAACTGGACTATGGCGGTTTCTGCTGTGCTACATCTGCCCTATGTAATGTCCTTCTCCAGATAAATATTTGCACATCTATAAAAAAAACCTCTTGAGTTTTTGTTCACACACTTTTTACAATATTAGGTGTTATCGGACTCTTTGCTTTTCACACTTTTTACTGTTACACCTTCTTTGCTAAAAGCTCTTTTTTTGGATCTTTCTTTCCTTCTTAATGTTGTACCTTTCATCTTTGGTCACTCTACATTTTTTAATAAGGGATTTCTGAGTGGTCCTCTACTTACTGTAACACAACTCTCTATCCACTCCAGGAGATCTTTGCCCTTTCTCATGTCCCATCATTTGTAAAATGCCTGAACTCATTTAATGTCTCCATTATGTGTATTGTGTGAGAGCTTTACATTCCCGCATTTCTAGGTTAAAAAAGATAGATAACAACTACGTGAGTACCTTCTGCCCATGGGGTTGGACACATACAGAATATTCTATGGGTCTTATTTATTAAGGGTCCCGCGGCCGCATTTCCATTGGGTTTTCCAACTTTCCGGGGATCGTGCCGGGACAGGGATTTAGAAGGGCATTGTATGGCACGCAATCAGATTTTGAACCGGGGGCGGGCCATCAGACGATCTGACGGATTCGGACAAAATTGTGTCCCAAGCCAAGCACTTACATACACCTGGAAGAAGAAGGTGAACTCCGACGGACCTGAGCGGGGAGCGACACATGCAGGATATCAGGCGCAGGATCTACGTGGATCGCGGCACAATGCATTATCGTCGGACAGTCCGGATCGGGGATCACGACTCGGATGGGTAAGTAAATGTGCCCCTATATGTCTTCTATCAACATGGTCTAAAGGTCAAAAGAAGGATATCCCATCATCAATATCAAAGGGTTTACCTTAGTTTGTGTTGTAAGTTGCAGCAGGACAGTAAAATACATCTGCATTTGAAACACTGAGTAACTATCCTAACACTGCTGTTTTTTTATCTTCTTCAAATGGCTCCCCAGTCCCTCTCCTCTGGTAAAATATCTAACAAGAAGTCTGCTACAGACCAAAGTGGAGTAGCAGTGATGTGAGATCTCATACAAAAGTCCAGCTACAATTCTAGAATATGAATGTATTTGTCACAGTCCTGCTGCTACTAAGAACTGCCACAAAGTATGGTTACACAGGTCTCCAGGGCCAATACCTGCAGCTTTGTATGATTAAAACAATTGATAGAATCCCTTTAAATCAACATTATATGCCGGATATGTCTATAAGGTGGATGTTCCCTCATCCAGGCCTTCAGAGAAAAGGAAAATACTGACTTGGGTGTCCAAATTTTTGGGGGTACATACGGAACATGATTGCAGATCACAGAGTTGTGCTTTATAACCATACAAATTCATAATGTCAAGGCAATCTTTTTTTATGATTCCATTGCTGACTACTGATCACCAATCTCCAACTATAAATCATAATTCAGTATCTTTAGTCAGAATTAAGTGCTTGCCTACCCCCAATCCGGCATCTTAAAAGCTTTACATGACAATATGTGCTCTACAACTGTTCATGTGCACATATCATTCAGAGATATTTAATCCACTGCCGTAATGATACTTTCTAAATGCATTACGCTAAAAGCAATGGCTCTGGAAAGTAGCATTATATCACCTACAATACTCCACAGGATTCTTCTTCCATTAGTTCCTGATCCTAATTAGATTTTTCTCACAATAAGACAATTATAAGACTGAAGGAGTCTATAATCAGCACAGAATAGACTGATGCTCACAGCCAGTGTGAGAGAAAAGAAAGAAACAGGATAACAATAGTCGAGTCTAATAGAAAAACGGGCAACGAGTTGAAGGGACAATAAAACATATAACAAATAGTGTTCCAAACTATCAGTATCATAGAAGAATAGAGCACAGAATAATGGGGAAAATCCAGGTTTATTTAACTCTATATATATTTTGTATGGCACATTGAAGCATTTTTTTCGGGTTTTGGGCTTCTTTAATGTATCTTAGAGTAGTGATGACAAACCTTTTAGAGAGCGAGTACCCACTCATTTATCACAAAGTGCCAAAATAAGTAGTAATTTATTTATTTGTTGAACTGTTCTCCCACAACTTTCAATACCTGCCTCCTAAGGATACAGATACAATTGAAAGCAGGAGGGCAAATGCCACCCATCACTCCAGGGTCTTGCTGTACAGGAAGGGTCATGGGGTCAGCAGTAGGACCTTCATATATTATCCAAACCTCTCAACACGTATCCCTTTTCCTTCAGTTCCAAGCTGCCAAGAGATTGTAGGTGCCAGGGATCTAAAGTTATGGCTTGTATAATCCAGGACGTATCTCATACGTACTTGGCCACTGAGGTGCCACCCTATGAGGACATATTGAA
Organism: Engystomops pustulosus; assembly: GCF_040894005.1. NCBI lineage: Eukaryota > Metazoa > Chordata > Amphibia > Anura > Leptodactylidae > Engystomops > Engystomops pustulosus. The sequence goes on from NC_092415.1 coordinate 45,256,722, forward strand.
TACTTCCTTGGTGATTAAAGGTTAAAAATAGCATTGAGATTAGTAAATCTTGACTTGTGTGGAACTGCAGTTAGATTCTTTGGGGGATATTTATCAGGACCCCTGCGCACCGCCAGTGGCACAGAGTCCCTGAAATAAGCGCAAATGCTAGCTTATTGCTAGCTTTTGCGATTATTTTTCACAATCCGCCACCTTCACGCCAGTGCCTGGCGTAGAAAAAACGCTGCGCAACTGGCAGCCCGATACATCAAGAGGCAGAAGCCTCTTCATGTATCGGGCTGCGAATTTGCAGCGGCGGGGCTATCATACGCTGGCGCACGAGCGCCAGCGTATGATAAATATCCCCCTTTGAGTCCTGTCCGGTAAACTCTTTGCTGAACTTCTGTTCCATAGGTTCACCACCACTGTCTTAGAGGGTGATATATTCTCCAACTACTTCTAAACTTTTCCATATAGGTTCTCACGAGAGAGGTTTATTCGCATAAAAAACTGCAACTTTTTACTGCAATTGTCCACATCGGGATTCGAAAGACATATTAGGCACAACATTTGAAAATTCCGGTCCCAGTTGTCGGCTTATGCCACCGTCTGCGGTGGTTCAGTGGGTCCTCTATCCCTGGAGCCTGACAGAAACCACATAAATCATATTACAGCAATAAAATAGCATTGGATAGCGGATAGGCGATGCATTTGCCTTAATTAACAGTTGACAGCCCGGACCACCCTCATGTAACTTTGTGACAAACACAAATTATTAAACAAAAAGTGCATTGAAAATGCCTTGATAAAGTATGTTTTTGCATAAAACTCACATCCAAGTGGAGGTTTACGCACAAATAGGGAATTAAAAATAATAACAAAGTGAGCAGATTTAGATATACCACAGTACATAACTAGAGATGAGCGAGTATACTCGTCCGAGCTTGATGCTCGTTCGAGTATTAAGGTACTCGAAACGGCTCGTTGCTCGGACGAGTATTTCCCCTGCTCGAGATCGAGCATTTAATTAAAAAAACACAGTGAAGAACAATGAAGAATAGAATAAAAACAGTGAACATAGTGAACACAGGATCATTTAAGTGAAAAACACATTGAAAAACACAGTGAAGAATAGATTACAGATGTTCGGCACATCTGCTTACTTGTCGGGAGATACGCGTGAAACGGTGCGAACAAAATAGCATGTGAAGAACACATTGAAGAACATGGTGAGCAGGACAGAGACACCAGGGAGCAGCACAGAGACATCGGGGAGCAGCACAGGCAGCGGCGGGCACGGAGACATCGGGGCAGCGGCGGGCACGGAGATAGCGGGGCAGCGGCGGGTACGGAGCCAGCGGGGCAGCGGCTGGCACGGAGACAGCGGGGCAGCGGCGGGCACGGAGACAGCGGGGCAGCGGCAGGCAGGGAGACAGCGGGGCAGCGGCAGGCACGGAGACACCGGGGCAGCAACAGGGGCAGCGGCAGGCACGGAGCCAGCGGGGCAGCGACAGGCACGGAGACACCGGGGCAGCGGCAGGCACGGAGACAACGTGGGCAGCGGCAGGCACGGAGACATCGTGGGCAGCGGCAGGCACGGAGACATCGTGGGCAGCGGCAGGCACGGAGACACCGGGGCAGCGGCAGGCACGGAGACACCGGGGCAGCGGCAGGCACGGAGACATTGTGGGCAGCGGCAGGCACGGAGACACCGGGGCAGCGGCACAGAGACACAGGAAGGGCAGAGAGATCGGGGAGACTTCAGTGGAAGAAGAGGAGCGGATCCCGGGACAGCGTATCTCCCGACAAGTAAGCAGATGTGCAGAACATCTGCAATCTATTCTTCACTGTGTTTTTCACTGCGTTTTTCACTTAAATGATCCTGTGTTCACTGTGTTCACTGTTTTTATTCTATTCTTCACTGTTCTTCACATCTGCTAACTTGTCGGGAGATAATATACGCGCGGAACAGTGAAGAATAGGTTGTAGATGTTTGCATACATCTGATAACTTATCAGAAGACATTCTTTTTCAATTGAATAACACATTTTATTCCCTAACCATGGTCCCTTTGAAAAATGCTCGGGTCTCCCATTGACTTCAATGGGGCTCGTTATTCGAGACGAGCACTCGAGCATCTGGAAAAGTTCGTCTCGAATAACGAGCACCCGAGCATTTTAGTGCTCGCTCATCTCTATACATAACATCAAGAATTTACACTTCCAAAAACCATGTGTTTAGAAATGTATAACGCACAAAATAAAAAGCTCCTATTCTGTCAAAATCAATTTTTTTTCCAGAAATCACCCTGCAAACAAGAATAACTTTTTAATTTATACACACTACCACCTTCATGCAACTTTGCAGCAAACAGCAATAAAATGCAAAGATTGTATGAAAATTCAAAATTTACTCTAAAATATTTACAAATCCAGTATACTTATAGAAAGAAAATATACTTTCCTAAAACAGTAAGATATGAGGAGATCATACAGACCCCACATGTATATTTTCACCAAAGTATGCTGCAAAGAGAACGTTAAATCCACAGGAGACACCAAACTAATTTTGCATTAAATTGCACTGAGCGTCACACAGATCTATCATTGTTTGCTCCCTTACACAATGGTAACCCAAATAAATACCTATATATCTCTTTGTCCCCTGCACTGGTCAGTATAATGGTGTGTACTTGTTCTCCCTTTGTGCTCAGTTTTAAAGCCGTTCTCTAAATAACAATAACTACATGATAGTTTCCATATTTGAAATTTAAAAAAAAAAGCTGATTATTATATTTTGCCTTTATAATTAGTTCCTGGAGTTTCTAATATTGTTATAAATTATAGTAGGGAGTACAGCACTAATAGCAGCTCTAAATATTTTGATTAAATGTCATTGTAGAATCGGAAAGAAGCAGGAATTACTGTCCAATAGCAGGCGAAATGAACATTTATAGGCAAGGATAACAGCAGGTATTAATAACATGGCTAAAAAGTGAAAGGAAAGATATTACTTCTACAAATTACAGGATATTTGGATCATGTGCTGATTTGACAAGTAATACAGGGATTGGCCAGATAAAGATAAAGCAACCGTATTGGACAATTACCATAGATACCGTTTATACTTGAGAATCAGCACATGAGGCCCCTATTTTTGCCACAAAAAACTTTGAAAACTTATTGACTCAAGTATAAGCCTAGCGTGGGAAATGCATTGGTCACAACCAGTATATAGCTAGTCAGTCCTCTTCCCCCTAGTTGATAGCCATCCAGCCCCTGCCCTCAGTATATAGCCAGCCCCCTGCCCCAGTATATATACACATACAGCCAGCCCCCATCCCATGTATATATAGCCAGCCTCTTGACCCAGTATATAGCCAGCCCTCTGCCCCAGTATATATAGCCATCCCCTTGCCCCAGTATATAGTATATAGCCAGCTCCCTGCCCCAATATATAGCCAGCCCCCAGCCCCTATAGTCAGCCAGGATTTCCTCAGTACAACCAGCCCGCTTCCCGTGTAAATACCAGCCCCAGTTTGCCCAATTCCTAAAAAAAATAAAGTCAAAACTCACCTTTCCGACACCCCCTGGTCTCCACTTCTTCGGTCCGCGAACAATCCGGACCAAAGTAAAGCAGACCCGTGGGGGGCGTCGGAAAGGTGAGTTTTGACTTAAATTTTTTTATTGACTTGAGTACAAGACAAGTTTACGTTTTTCAGCGCATTTTTTTGTGCTGAAAAACTCTGCTTATAAAGGAGTATATATGATATATATAAATTGATAAAGGATAGTTCAGTAGCTTCTGATACCTGGTCAGGAGAATTTCAACATATGAATATAACGTTAACACCTCTGTGTTACCCCTTTCCACCCCTGCCCCTTTTTAGTTTTGTGTTTTCATTTTTTTGCGCCACTCCTTTAAAAATCCATAACTTTTTCCCTTATCCATGTACGGAGCTTCATGAGGGTTTGCTCTTTGTGTAACAAATTGTACTTTGTAGTGGCATTATTTAATATTCCATGTCCTGTACTAGGAAGCAGGAAAAAAATCCTGCTTTCTAGTGTAATAACAGAAATACCACATTTATACAGAGTTTTTTGTGTTTTAATACATTTTAAAAATTAAAACCTACTGTATCCAAAAATTTTTTTTGTTAGACCACCATCTGAGGTTAATAACTTTTTCATACTTTGGTGTACTGATAAAGGGGGGTTGGGGATTGATTGGGTTTCTATTCAGTTCCTCTAGGCTCCAGTGGTTCTGTCCAGCCCCTTAGTCTGTGCTATTTACCATAAGCACCTATTCCAGTCCTTCATATATCACAGGAATAACATACAACCCTCGCAGATACTTATATACAAAAAGACTTTACTAACAACATACATGTGACAAAGTAACTACATAAAATACAATACAAAATACATAGAGACAAACCTTCTCCTGACCTCTCCCGGACACAGTAATGTGTATGTATATACAATATATAGTTAACACTACAGAAACTCCTGGATGTACCCTGAAGCAGGAGTTACATCCAGTACCTGACCATATACATGTACATATAGAGACTCATGCACAATAGCATCTATATATCTACTCCAATACACATGCAGGGCACAGATCCACGTGTGAATGGGATACGGCTATAGGTTATACATATAGTTACGCTAATATATACACACTCACTGTAAACACTTAGCTATGTATATATATGGTAAAACACATAACACCTGCAATATCTATAGGTACACGTATAAAGTCTACTATATTATAATAAGTACTATGTTATAATTACTCTTATAAAGTTATATACATACACAGAAAGCACACACAATATATGACCTGGTTCCTTAAGGTAAGTGCTGTTCGTCCGGGGGGGGGCAGGAGCAAGAGACAAAAGAGAGTGATTTCTGTTTTTACCATGCTTAAATATCCTTGTGTGTAATCCCTTCCCACCACCTATAACTCCACCCTAAGACCCTCTTAGGATAGACCCCAGTAGTGTGCAGGGAATCTCACACCTGGTTCATGGTGGCTTCTTACTGTTCAAAGCCTTTTGATATGTTAATGACCCAATGGCTTCAGTACACACTGACATCTCACCCCAGCCTGCTATCAGTATATACTGAATCCATTTACACTATATGTAATATATATATAATAATAGAGCAGAGGGTCCAGTTATGAATAATATCCCCTGTAACATGTACAAAGCTGTGTGAGCTGTCGAAGGTATTCATTTTTAATAGATGAGATGACATTTTGCTACCATTTTGGGGACTGTTTGATCTTTTATATCAGAAAGGGGAGTGATTTGAACTTTTAGGTTTTTTGAATATATTTTACCCCCTCAGCCCCTGGGTTATTGCAGTATGTGGAGAATTTGCCACATTACATGACGTTTCAGGGAGCGACAGTCACCAGGTTTAAACTATAAGTTCCCTCCAGCGCAGTATGAAATGCCCCTTCTAAATCTTTTTGAAATCTTAGACATTTACCTATAAAAAAAGCTCCCCGATCAAATATAACTCTTTTCATCCAATTTTTTACATGAGAGGAGTCAAATTTAGTGGTTTCAGGGGTAGTGTAATTTCAGAACCTTGAATCTTTGGTTCTCTTGTACCTAGAAACAAGTTTTTTGTGTCATATTAAAGATAAGAATCTCATCATTCAGATCCAAGCATACAGTTCCATGATCTTCAGAACTGTAAATGCAGGCAGTTAAAAAGAAAGGAACTGGATCTTACCTGCAGCTTGCATTTCCAACTATTGGGCTCATTTACTAAGGGTCCGAATTGCACACTTTCGTCGGGTTTCCCGATGATTTCCGCTGAATTGTCCCAAGATTTTGGCGCACGCGATCGGATTTTGGCGCATGGACGCCGGCTTTCACGCGAAATCGGGGGGTGGGTGGCCGTCGGACAACCCGACGGATTCGGAAAAACTGCGGAATTTAAAAAAGAATTTGTGTCGCAAGATCAGCACTTACATGCACCGGGACGAAGAAGGTGAACTCCAGCGGACTTCGGCACAGCAGCGACACCTGGTTGATAACGGGCTCACGGACCTTAGTGAATCCCGGCAGACCCGAATCAGCGTCGGACAACGCGCCAGGGGATTGCAACTGGACCGGGTAAGTAATTGTGCCCCTATGTCTTCAGCTGCCTGTAACTCTGTTTCTGTAGCTCACAAAGCAAAAAGCCTGATGTGATCTGAAAGATGAGATTCTTATATTTATGGAATTTGATGGCGCTATATAAAAAATTATTATTATTGCATATGATAACACAAAAAGCATATTTTTAGCTTCTGAAATGACACTACATTTGATTCAGCTCATGAGAAAATTAGTTGAGAAGAGTCATATTTGGCTATATAACATGTGTAAGAGTGAATTCTAGAAAGGATATTTCATAGGCCACCTGAGGGACCTAATAGTTTAGTGGGGAAAAACCTGGTGACAGGTCCTCTTAAGAATTCATTCTATACGTGACATCATGCCAGGCACACCAAAAAGTGCCCTGCGTAGTGAATGGTAATGTAACTATGAGAAATCATCTTTTACAGAAATGATTTACTTGCAGCTGAAAGTGCGCTGGTCACTAAGAGCTTTTATAGAAATAACTAATCAAGTTAAAGGTTTTACTTAAAAAGGAAAAAGCCCCTTATTTACATTAAATCAAATCAATAGCTATAAATAATGCTGCCACATCCTGTCTTTTAGACTTTAAAACCTGCTTCATTTTAAAGATACTCGGTTTTCGAAACTACTGAAAAAAAACCTTTTTGTAGGAGCACATTTACAAATATTTACCACTTTTACTAAAATATACAATGGATGGCATTCCTTCTGTAATAATTGTGCATTATGGAGGCTCGATTTAACTGACCAGAATATTCCTTCCTTCTGCAAGATGGTGAATGCAGCTCTAGATGATAATAGTGGCTGTGGCTCAAGAACAGTACTAGATAAGTAATATAATGCTGTCACAATTTTACTTAAGGGGTCTTCCAACGAAGACAAGATTTTTAAATATACTCAGGATAACAAAATAACACATTCTCTCATTCATTCCAACCTGTCTCTATCAGTCCTGGTGCATACAATTTCGGTTGCCAGGGGATCCGATCATAAATCAGAAGTCTAGGGTTGGGCAGGAAAGATTGTTCACATGTCTGGCGCTGCAGTGAGCCCCTTACTGCATGGGCAGATGAGCTTAAACACACACAGATAATTTCTGCCAGTATACAGAAGCATGAGAAAACCTACGAGCTACAGGCCAGCTAGATAAGGTCTTTATCCAGGGGAGAGAGGCACAGCAGATCTAACAGTGCATGTTATGTTTAAAGAGGACCTGTCACCTCGGAAAACCCAGGTGAGAATGTCATGTGTTATATGCATCTCATTGATCTCATCATCTCTCATCTCTGATCTGTGACATCTCTCTTTCTATGTGTACTAGTAAATGTTCAGAAGCTAAATGAAAGTGTATATAAACCTGATAATCTAACCCCATTGTCAGCACACAGCATCTCACAGCACCAGAGGGATAATGAAGTGTCTGGTTAGAGAGTCTCTGCCCACACTCTGGAATTTTTACACTGACCATGACTAAGTAATAGGAGCTAAAATAACAATAAAACTGAGTAAAATTGTAAAGTAAGGGGGTAAAAATTATTTATATTGTGTAAACATCACTAGGGGATAGAAATTTTAGATTTTTCTTTCACAGGCAAACCCCTTTAATAATGTACGTTTTATCAATGTTTAAACTGAAGAAAGGTGTCCATAGGAGACATATCTTATACCTCATACTGTTCCCTAATACTGGTTTGATAAAGACAAAATGAGAATCCATCTTTAGAAAAATCTGATTCTGAATATCTATCATTATGTTGTCCGGGGAGAGACATGAATGTGTAATAGTAGAAAGGTATTGTCTTTTATTTAATTTCAACCAAGAACAAAAATCCACCAAAAGGTGATAGAGAGCTTCATGCCATGATATAACTAGCTACACCATATATCCGAGAATACAGAGAAACCTGTTGTCAGCAGCCGCCAATTTGGGTTCTGATTAATCTTTCATCCTATTTGCCATGGGTTGCGCACAGTCATCTTAATCATCACTTTCTTTGATCAGATGATATTGCTTTGCGGCCGCTTGTCACATCATCATACATTAGCGCCTTTTGTGAAAAAAAAGACACTGTCATCCGTATCAACGGGAAATGGCATTTATCAGAGGGAAATTAACTGCTTACTTAGGAATTATACAGGCTTCCTCATTAAAATTTGTTACAAGTGATGTTCTTGCTTGGTACCGGTTGCTTACATTCTGGCACCTGTCTAGCAACCAAGGTCGGTGTTAATGGTTGGTTTACCACAGCTTTATGATACTGTCACTTAATATCTGTTTGAGAACAGATTATTTTTAGTAAGACCTATCACAACACAATTGTGTACACCTTCCATCATCCCACTAAGGCAACTTGTACACGAAGTGCGTGCAGTTGCAGGCTGCAAACAACAGACTTGTGGGACTGTTATCAGCGTTTGAGGTCCACAATGACAGTAGAAAAGAATGCCCAAGCTAATATAGTTTGTGACCCTGACTGTCGTCTTACACGCTGAGTGGTGGAAACCATGCATGTGTGCATGAGTGTGTGTCCGTGTTTGCAACAAGCCCACCACGGTGTAAGAGTATGCAGCAAAGATATCAGTCCAGGAGGGGAGTGTCTGGATGGTTGTGGCCTAGCTGAGTGTCATGGCGGTCCTCCTGGTATACGGGGACATTCCACACCTATCAGGGCTAGCAGGGATGCAGCAAAAGGGGGGAGGTGGCACATGATGTAAGGATCCCCCTGGGGCCCTCCCAGTTGGGCTGATTAAAGAGTAGCCCCATGTTGTTAATGCGGCTAGATAGAGGCGCAAAGTGCAACAAAAGATTTTTTTAATCCAACAGTCTCAATGCCAGGTAAATCAGTAAGAATAAACTGATTATTTACACTGGTGGCAGGGAAATTCTGGTAATCCAAGGATGGCATTACATACAAAATCCCCCTTTAATGTTGGGGCAGAAACTCTTCTCTTTTCAGCTCTGCAGCAGCAGTCTGCAGGCTGGACAAAATTTGCAGTCTTGTTGCCGTTAGGCAGCAGCACAAATCACTCCTAAGGAAAACCAGTTTCGCCTCTGGAATCTTTTGAGGTACCAGCCAGTGAGAACTGCCTGCCTACCACCAGGTGAAAACTCCAATATTTCAATGAAAACAATATTTCACATGGAACAGATCCTTAAACACACACAGGACCTTATATTTCTACCTAGAGATTCTAACTTTAAAAGTATTAACCCTTTTTGCATAAACTCTCTGTCCCATACCAAAATGAATGGAGTGTGTAGCCTACAACTCATTGAGGATAATAACTAACATGTGGCACTTAATTTTTTTTAAATTCCATATTTCCATAACTTGAATTAACAAACAAAGGTAAATAGTCTAAGAGTTTTTTAAGGGGATTACTGGGGATAGGCTTTATGTTGTCAATAGGACAATGTGAAGACATAAAAATAAAGCATTTTACCTGTCAAAAGTGTTACTGCTGAATCCAAATCACTGGAATGAAAGGCACAGGCTGGATCTTCATGAAGTTGTGTGTCAGTGTGTGTCTAGGGCAAGATTCCCGTCATAATCCATGCACCATACCCCACCTATGACAGGGCAAATGCCCTACTGCCCTCACCCCCAACCCTACCAACACCACACAGTTTACCCCTCTTTTGACACAAGCAGTACAGTACCACACAATAGGCTTTATAGTAGTCACAGATTACACTTAAAAGTGGAAGAAAAAGTGCTGAGAGAAAGTTTATCCGAGGTTAAAAACTAATTTTGACTAAAAATTGGGAGTGCCAATGTTCTCCTATATCTGCATCAAGCCATTTTGTCATGTAAGCTGCTAAGCTGAGTCTAGATGGTGGAGAGCGTACCGCTCCCTTCTCCATAGGGATAAGTGTGCCATTGCAGTACTTTATGGGAAAGATGGATGGACGTATTGCCCATTGAAATGCATGGGGACCATATGCAACCCATACCGCAACTATATGGTATGGGTTGGGTTGTTAGTGTGAAAGCCTCAAATAGTTTTCTGCTACCTAAATTTTTAACAAACTTATCTGCTTTATCTGATGAATTCTGTCTTGCTAAAGGAAGACAGTCAGAAGCTGTAACTATGTTATAAATGTGCTCCTATGATTAAAACAGGAAACTTTCTTCATAGAAGTCGCCTGACCCTCTGCTTCACAGCCACAGTGGTCGTGAATGTGATCATTCCTATATAAGGGGTGGACTGGCCATAAGAGTTAACCGGGAAGATTCCAGGGGGACTGCAGCTCTCAAACAGTTGATGGTGCCGGTCCCTTCCTTCCTCCATACTGTGCTGGGCTGTGGTCGGGCACTTCCTGCTTCCTGTATACAGGCTGCCTGCACTGCCCTCCCTCCCGTAAGCATCCACATGATAATCTAACCTTATTATATGGATGGATAGCGGAGGGTGGCAGTGCAGGCAGCCTGTTCTTCCCTGCAGACATCATCCCCAGCGCTTGGCTCCTTATCTGGCACATAACACAGACCTGCTGCAGCCAGACACAGGAGTCCACACTCCCACTGCAGAGCCCGGGCCTGGCAGCTGCTGCTGGTCATTGTAGTGAGAGGAGGCTGCTGCTGGTCATTTTAGTGAGAGGAGGCTGCTGCTGGTCATTTTAGTGAAAGGAGTCTACTGCTGAACACAACTACTACGTATAAGGGGTAGGAGCATGGTGCTGTGTGTGTACATGTCAGTAGTTTAGCACATTATAGCAAGCGTAATGGGCATGACAGGGGCGGCAGCACAATTTTAGGTTTATGGCGAACCCGATCCAAAATTTGAATCAGAGCCCACTGTTGTGTTGTTACACCACTGGGGAGGGGGCCAGTTTGCGCTGTGAGTGAAGATGGAGAAGCTTATGTGTTGTCAGTGTGGGAGAGTAGTATATGAATTGGTATGTGAAATTCTTACAATTTTCATTGAATGAAAAGAGCCTTGAAAGAGGGAACCTTTCTGCACACTGTAGCTGATAAAAAAGATAATGGGGGTCAGGGGAAATATAAAATAGAGTAGTAGGATCCTGATATCCTGGAGCTGATATAAACAATATATATATATATATATATTGTATATATCTATCCCATATGATGTGGATATGTCATAAATGTCCCTTTTATTACCAATGTACTGTACATTAGGATTTGCTGGAAAAAAAAATGTCTAAGGTTAATTTGGGAGACTTTATAACATATCCCTGCTATGTAAATTGCATCTGAACTCTCCTGCAGCGAGATAAGGCCCAGATATTGTAGAGCAAAGCTATTTTCTCCGATATCAAGCCATATAATTCTCCCAGGATATCACACAAGCATAGAGGTTAGGTAGTTTTTTTAATATATTTTCATTACTTTCATCTGTAGAGTGCTACAGTCAACACAATATATTACAGAAGAATAACTAATATATCGCCCAGGGGAAACGGCAGTGGAAGATCCTTATAAAGAGGACAGAATAAAGAAGGAAGACAAAGGTTCTTGTGTGCGATTATGTGCTGTAGACATCAGGTTAACATTACAAGATATTACACAATTTATTTCTGCTGTCAACAATAGTCTGACTTTGTAAAGGTCACAAAGACTATAAATTTCATCTTCTGTATTAGTCGGCTAATTAACAATATTTCTCTGACGAATCAATAACAAAGCTTTAATATAGGACATCATGTGGTTAATCGATAGTGACCGGATTCCACTAAATGTATCTGGGCATGCCCTATAAAAGTATATCAGATTCACTAAAGGTGAAGTCTCTCTGACCACTGAGAGCTACGTGCGAGTGGTGGAAGACTCTGCAGATATCCATTTCATTGCTATTATTTTACAGGCAGGAAAGCGAGACTTGGTGGTAAAAGCTTTTAGGTATTTATCAGGCTCTTCATTCCGAGGAACACTAGGATGTACAGAGAAATGTATTATAAAGTGCCTGAGACCGCTGGAAGGAGGAAGGTCGGTGAAATCAAGCATCCACCTCTACACTGTCTGATATTTTATACCAGGCATGGAATAAGTTTTATGATGATAGTATAAAAATAAATAAAATTCTTATTTTTATTCTTTTTGCCACCAAGTGGATGCGTCCTTCCAGTCTGTATATATCCATTGTTTTCTCAACTATTCCATGTGACCCAACAAAATTAGCCATATCACTTATGTAGTGCCGTTTTCTCTACAGCCCTATGTGACCACGGGCACCAGAACAGCCTGCAGTGGTCATATGGAGTATTGTATATTACTTTAGCATTGGATGTAACGATTGGTGGGAAGCATAAAAAAATCATTGCTGCGATGATGGAAAAATGAACTTGATGATTATTTTCTTATTTAAGAGCATCAACTGCATTTAACTAGTTTTGGGTGTTTCAAACAATCTGATGAATTAGATATATACTTAAAAAGGTTGGCCACTAGTACAAAAGTTTACCAGGCTAAGTGTAAGACCCTAATAGTGTCACCAACATTGAGGGGGAAATTTTTTGGAATTTACATTAAAAAAGTGTCAGCACCACATCTATAAAGGGTTTTTTCTGGCTCTCCTACGACTAGTTTGACAAAAGGGGTGTGGCCCATGAAAAGGGGGCAGGGCTTCACACCTGTGCGCCATAAATACTGATGACCTGACAGAATTTTGTTCTAGTCTCCGGACATAAAGTAACCAACTAATAAGAGGTTCAAATTACGACTAGACAATCATAAACTCCAACAGATTTATCATCCAGCTTGAGACGCTGATATGCATCTTGAGCATAATAAGACGGTCTGGTCTAGTTCTGCACTGTCTAACCACTTTTCATCGGGCCCCATTGTATTTACCCAGCTAACGTTTATCTGTAGTTCGCAGGAGCTGAAGGTCACTTGACCCACTGGCAGCAGGACTTATAGTAGCTATAAGTACATGGGACATTAAAGAGTTTGCAGAGTTAGGGCACATGCACACTGGCACCCAGTCACAGTGCAGTGAGTACAGGACGTCTCACCGCACCGTGGCTAGGCCGCAAAATATAGGAAATGTCATATATTTTGCTGTAGTACGCCTCTGGACGCACAACTTTCAATGGAGAAAGGAGGAGTGAGGAGCACTCAACCCCTCCTCTCTCCTGCACTAAGCTCCCATGTGTAATGACCTGCCCAATGCAGTGTCCATTACAAAATACTGCTCCTATTGGGTTTTATGCGTCCCGTGGAGCCTGATCACCTCTGTGGGCCATCTACTGTCTAGATTTGGTTTTGCAGCTAATTAACATCTGCCAGAGAAGAGATGTTATTTATGTTGACCGAGGAGATGAAATGTTGACAAATTGTACAATGGTCCTGGTTAGATAATCTCGGAACTAACAACTCCCAAGGGAAGTTTATAAAACCCCTTGTTGCTGGAAGATGGAGTAAGAAGCACATGTGTCTGAGACCTGTGGTCCACACACACAACCCGTAGAGATACCATGCCCACAGGATATTACCTTCAAGAGCCTTCCTAATCCCTGCTACTGAAGCAGCCATCCACCTTTCCAGCCTCTAGCTACCAGGTACCAGGCTGTGAGCATCCTTTACCAGATCCAACCAGCGATCTGGACCAGTGGAATTGTTGCCTTGGACTGTTGCCTATGTTGAAGTTTGTGTTCTGGAAATAAAGGAAATGTGAGTTTATGGTTGACATCCCTTGTCTCCGGGTGATCGCTACCAAAAGGTGCTAGCAACAAGGGCCTCCTATCTACCATCTAGCCAAGGATTTTCCCACATCCATCAGAAGTGCCTCAGGAAGAAATATTAATTTGTTGCATCAGCCTCTCTTTTCTTGCAATCAACCTGCCGGATACCTGCCCAGCGTTGACAATGCCTGAGCCTCTGGTACACAGCGACCGTGAACCCATCAAGCGCTAGACTGCACTTAGCCAGCCACTCAGATACCAAAGGGAATCCGGCTGCCCCAAGTTCAAAAAGGTCAGGCCTCAGTGGAGGATGTTGCCTATGGCCGCCCAGCAGTGTCCATGAGGCCTTCGAGAAAGTAATGCTAACTCTAGTCTCCAGGGGAGTAGATGGATTCTTTTAAGAAGTGTGGGAAGTTGGTACCAATAATCTTGGATTGGGGTACACATCCCTCAAATATACAATAGTGTAGCTATTTCTTTATTAAACATCCAACATAAATTTCAAAAAACCAAAGAGAAAGAAGCCCAATATGGTACAGCAGTATATCACCGCAACTCCCAACCAATACACAATCTATAACCCAAAAGAGAGACGGAAAAAAAAAAAAAAAAGTCATCAAAAGATGAATAAAATTCACAATATATTTTATTAGAGTGACGATACACAAATTACAAAAACCACGTAGTAGGGACAGAAATAGGGGAAACAATTAGCCCCTGATGGAAATTGGGGCAACCATCGAAAACATAAGCGCCCTAAAGGAACCCCAGAACCTAAAAATAAATCAATAGTACTACAGACTACATAGTCTGATAAATAATGGTAAATAATGTGAATGACCCAAAAAAATTTGTGTCCTTAATGCAGTGTGAGGTAGGGACCGGAGGTACCTTCCGGCTCCCACTGTACACATAATCAGTTAGTGCTTACCCGTAAGCATAATGGAAGGTTCAATGGGGGATCCTAGGAGGCCAGTAAACATACACCCCGACGCGCGTTTCGCTGATGCTTTGTCAGGAGGTGAAGTGTGTGTGTGTCGTGTTCCCTGTCTTATACTCACCACCGGCCGTCCAGCTTGTAGACACGCCCACCACGTGATGCGCTCGCCGCATGGGGCCGCACACCGGTACCACGTCACCACGACACGCCCACCCGCATCACATGATCGGAGGGGCGTTGTCATGGAGACGCCGCGGATGAGTACAGTCAGGTGATGGTTGAAATAATGCAGATAAGTAATAGTAAAAATAAAATTAAAAACACAGAAAAAAATCACAATATCTAAAATCCGTACAGGTATATAGCGAATCCTTCATCATGAACATCAGGCAATACACATATATACAGGGTTCCGAAATGGGCTTTTTTGATATTATAAGATTATTAATGTGTGGTGTACAATTAAAATAAAGTGCTAAAAGTGAACACTTCATATTAACATTCATTTTAGAGAAAGTGCATAAGTGAAACAAGGTAAAAAATACCAAAATGAGAAAAGAAAACATATATAATGTACATATATTACATATTATAAACATGTATACATATATTTCTACCATACATGTGATCCACAATTCAGAAAAAAGTGTCACAATCTATAAAGTGCATAAAGTGCCAAAAATACATACATATGATAATGTTAGGTGAACAACTACTATTGCATAAAATACACACGCCTATTACAGTACAAAAAACTCAACATAAAAACTGTTTCAAATGTAGATGTATAAATATTAAATCACACAGTGATAACACACTCAGACCCAGGGCCGGCTCCAGGTTTCAGTGGGCCCTTGGGCAACAGAGCCTCAGTGGGCCCCTTTGCAGTAAACTGGTGTAGCGGCATGGATTCATTATATACAGCCTCCTCACCCCCATAAATTAATTATATACAGCCCAGGTCCCACTCACCACACATAGTTTAATTATATGCAGCCCCACACCCCCATGGATTATATGCATCCCCCTCACCACTTATTATATGCAGCCCCCTGCACGCACTCCCCCATTCATTATATACAGCTCCCTCTTCATCCCCCATTCATTATATACAGCCCCTCCTCATCCCCCCATTCATTATATACAGCCCCCTCCTCATCCCCTGACCATTCATTATATACAGCCCTCTCCTCATCCCCCCCATTCATTATATACAGCCCTCTCCTCATCCCCCCCATTCATTATATACAGCCCTCTCCTCATCCCCCCCATTCATTATATACAGCCCTCTCCTCATCCCCCCCATTCATTATATACAGCCCTCTCCTCATCCCCCCCATTCATTATATACAGCCCTCTCCTCACCCCCCCCATTCATTATATACATCGCCTCCTCATCCCCCCCATTCATTATGTACAGCCCTCTCCTCATCCCCCCCATTCATTATATACAGCCCCCTCCGCATCCCCCCCATTCATTATATACATCCCCTCCTCATCCCCCCATTCATTATGTACAGCCCTCTCCTCATCCCCCCCATTCATTATATACAGCCCCCTCCTCATCCCCCCCATTCATTATATACAGCCCCCTCCTCATCCCCCCCATTCATTATATACAGCCCCCTCCTCATCCCCCCCCCCATTCATTATATACAGCCTCCTCCTCATCCCCCATTCATTATATACAGCCTCCTCCTCACCCCCCCCATTCATTATATACAGCCCCCTCCTCATCCCCCCCATTCATTATATACAGCCTCCTCCTCATCCCCCCATTCATTATGTACAGCCCTCTCCTCATCCCCCCCATTCATTATATACAGCCCCCTCCTCATCCCCCATTCATTATATACAGTCCCCTCCTCATCCCCCTATTCCGTATATGCAGCCCCCTCAACCTCCCACCCCATTCATTATATACAGCGGTGAATGTGAATGTGACCATTAAAAATAAAAGAATAATACTCACCTCAGTCTTCTGGTCAGGTCCGGAGCTTCCCCTTCACCGTCTTCCTCCCCCTGCCGGCGGCTGCACAGTGCTTCACGCGCAGCATCCTGCAGTACACGGAGCGTCACTTTACGGCGCTAGAACCCGGCACGGCACTGCTGATTGGGACGGGGGATTCGCTGCACGTCAGCGTCTTGTGGCAAACGGAGCGCCGCTTTACGGTGTCAGCACCCGGCATGGCCCGGCTGCTGGGGAATGAGATTTGGCCATGAGTGGGCCCTCCCAGCAGCTGTGGGCCCCGGCACTTGCCCGGGTTTGCCGGATGCTGGCGCCGACCCTGCTCAGACCTGTCCACTGCAAGGTCTTAGTCATCAGATAGAAAAAAGTGAAAAGTGCTGGGTGCTAAAGTGCTCAACATTCCACCACATAAGACATTTTTGTAATTTGTGTATCGTCACTCTAATAAAATATATTGTGAATTTTATTCATCTTTTGATGACTTTTTTTTTTTCCGGCTCTCTTTTGGGTTATATATCCAACATAAATTGGCCTGTTCTGTTATTAATGATAATTTATAGGGAGCATAATACCATGTTTAGAGCAGCTTTCTAGCTTCTAAGCCGCCAATGCATTTAGCTCTTTATTTTTGTGATTTTTGTAATTCTTAATATTCTCAATGATGTTATATTTCTTTGGATGTCGATAAAAATAATTTTAAAAACTGATGCTGCACTGGAAATAAGCTAATGGCTTAGAAGATGAAGAGAACTCCTTAGGGTCACACCTGGCATATTAAGCGTTCTGTTTCACATTTATTTTTATGCTGCAAAAAATTACATATAGATATATTTACATATGTTAAAAAGTTGAAAACTTTTCATGGGGTCAGATTTATCACAGTGTCCAACTATGGATGATAAATCTAATGTGTAAGATAGTTATTACGTATGCCAGAAAATAAGCCCAAATTTTACCTAACTACATGGCAACCTAAATCAATCCTTTCTGTCCAATCATCCTCTTTCTTACGAAGCAACAGCACATTTTCATTCTTTTAATAACATTTTTTATACTGTTATTACAAGTTATAGGAGAATTCTGGGATATTTTGCTTGGAAATCCTCCTCCAGTGACATTCGATTATCTTTTGCCTCTACTAACTCTATTGTTTAACAAAAACTTTAATAAACATAAATTAAGCATAAAACAAAGATTAAGCCTGCCAAAGGAACAGTGAAGCTTCAGGAAACAGAAAAGGCAGCAGTAAGACCAATTTTGTGGATATCGATGTTTTCTTATCAGGTTACAATAGTCATTAGACAGGGTCCATTTTGTGGGAAGCCTCAATAACTGCAGAATTGATTGTTTTTTATGTTGCTTTTCAATGATAATAAAAAAACTTCACATCTTGCAAACTAAAGATGTATGTTGGTATCTACCCTTAAAGTGATTAAGAAAAAACCTAGCTAGAAGGGCTGGGATAAGACAAAAAGAGAACACATACTTACTATGTTCTTGGAGGGGGTAGGAACAGCTTCATCTAATGAGTAGCCTCCTAAGACCAGTGGACAACACAGGAAAACAGAGGAGGAGGCCAGTCATTGGATGGCTCCACCGTCGCCCCGACCCCTTGGTATCTACCGCCAGAAAGTGATGCAGGAACCAGGAGCTGGAGCGACATAAGAATGTGTTCCTTTTTATCTTACCCTGGATCCCGATTTTCTTCAAGAAGACCTAAAAGATTTGCTTCCAATTTATAACCATGAAGACATATGACAGATTACAACATTTGGGATTATTTAGTTTAGAAAAAAGACGACTGAGGGGAGACCTCATTACAATGTACAAATACCTGAACGGACAGCACAAGGATCTCTCCAAAGATCTTTCTACACCTAGGCTTGTGACCAGGACAAGGGGACATCCTCTACGCCTAGATGAGAGGCGATTCTACTATCAACATAGACAAAGGTTCTTTACTGTAAGAGCAGTGAGACTATGGAACTCTCTGCCGCAGGAGGTTGTTATGGTGGACTCTATGTACATGTTCAAGAGAGGCCTGGATGACTTTCTGGAGAGAAAAAATATCACGGGTTATGGGGATAAAACATTTATTTAATTCTTAAAGGTTGGACTTGATGGACTTGCGTCTTTTTCCAGCCTTATATACTATGATAAAAACCTGCACAGGAGTTGCAGAAATAAATAACGAAGGAATAGTATTGTAGTAAAACTATGTCCAAGACAATATCCAATGGAGCTTTAAGAAAATAGTGCAATCTTAAGTAATAATAAATAACATTAATTATGTTAATAGGCCTATCCACTTAATACTATTTTATATGCCTAAGCTAACGAGGACTCAATGGAGATTAACAGTTTTTTTGTTATTTGATGCAAATTGTATATTATTCTGTAGAATGGCAAAAAATACAGTAAAAGAATTCCTATTGTATAATAATTTTCATTCTCAATTATCCTAAATGCACAAATATACTGCAAACATTGGCAATAAGGAGAACATGCAGTTATGTAGAAATACACTCCTTGTCACAGTCTCCCTGTTAGGGATTTAGCACTCTAGCAGTGAAACAGACATTAAGAAAGATTGGAAACCAGTTTTAGTTGAGCACACAGCCAGGTAGTTAATAATACATGATATAGACAGCCAGCGTGGTGTTGGAGTCTGAGCAAGATTCAAACGGTAAACTCAATGGTGCTGCATTCTGGAGACAGAGACCCGGCATCGCTAAAAATATGATTATATTAGTTTCTGAACACATATGGGGGGATTTATCATACGCCAGTCCCCACCGCCGGATACCTCCTGATGTATCTGGTGCCAGACTCAGCAGCGTACAGTTCTACGCCCTGCCTGGTGTAATATTGCACCGTAACCGCTAACATTCAGTCATGAAAGTTTCAGGTACAGGGTCAGGAATGCCCCCAGCCAGCCCACTTTGCTGCCAGCCATGTCCCCCTCCATGCCCATTGGGTGTGTAGATGGCGCAAAAAGTGGAGCATATTAGTTATGTTACACGGGTAACATGTTAGGTCAAGCAGGGACAATAAAATATGGAAAAGGGGCATGACTTTGCAGGGAAAAATCTGTGCGCCATAAAATTTATGCCAACTGTGCCAAAATTTTAGCCCAGTTTTATACCAACTAATTGATGGGGCAAAGCAAGATTCCACAGTCTGGTGCAGTCTTTTACTGCACCAGATTAATCATTCAGTATCAGACACAGGGATTAATCTGGTGCACCCGAGAACTGTCTAGTCTTGCACTGCTCTGGTTAGAAACATTTATGAATAATTTCTCACAGTATGTCCAAAGTTTAGCAGAATGGATCCATTGTTAGTCTTTGGAGGAGTTTGCGATGTGGTTAGGCTGATCAGGTGTAGAACAGTCAAATTCAATTGAGAAAATGTCTCTGTAATCTAGTGTGAAGTTTGACTTTACAGTGGATGGAGCCAACTTCAGAAGTCATTCAAGGGTCAATATGCCAAGTTCTCCAACCAATCTTACTAATGTAGAGCTTTGCTACAAAGACTAATGAGCAACAATTCAAGCATCTGTAAAGCTGGTAGAGGCACCCAACAGACTTGCTGGGAGTCTGTTCAGTTCTACTTTTAGAAATTAGATTCTGGCATTGGCTTTATATAGTTGCTTGATGCGCTGCTTTGCTAAAAAAAAAAAAAAAAAAAAAAAAAAAAAAAAAAACTTTTAAAAACATAAACAAGGCTGAAGTGCTCTGGGGGGGCATCACCAGAGCTCCTCCAGGCTTTGGCATCACTGGTAAGAAGTTCACCAGAGGGTGTGTATTAGGCAGACTTCTTCCTCCCACAGACCTTCCTAGGCAGATGGTGACATGTACCGGGTCTGTAAAGATCATAATACCGAAGCCTGGAGGAGTTCCAGTGACATCCCCAGAGCACTTCAACCACATTAACATATTGGGGCAAATTTACTTACCTGGTCCCATGCGTTGTTCAGCGAGGATTCGGGTCTGCCGAAATTCACTAAGATCATGCGCCCGAGTTCCTGCATCCGTCGCTTCTGCGCTGAGGTCCGCCGGACACAATTCCGTTTTTAAATTCCGCGGTTTGTCCGAATCCGTCAGGCTGTCCGACGGCCACGCCTCACGATTTCTGTCGCATGCAAGCCAGGGCTGATGCGCCACAATCCGATCGCGTGCGCCAAAACCCCGGGGCAATACGGTGCAAAATGGAAATAATCGTGAAACCCGACCAAAGTGCGTGTTTGGACCCTTAGTAAATGAGCCCCATTGTGTTCTGTGCAGCATCAGCTGCTATATAAAGCCAATGACAGAATCTCGGTGCCCAGAGCTAAAGGTAGCTGACAATGGTTTAACATTCTGAATTCTTATGATATGTTTCCTTTAAGATCGTAGATGTAACATTTTAAAGCAAGGAAAAGTTTGCGGGGTATAAAAGCGTTGTATTTGGAATGAAACAAAATGTACTAATTTTCTAAAAAGGAAAAAAAAGGAATTGCTCTGTAAACTGTAAGACTTGTGCCAGGAAGACCAGTGCCAGGAAGCACCTACTAAAGCAAATATAATGATGATGCTCTTGATAAGGACATTCACATATGGTATTTTGTGCACATCTTGAGTACTATTTTTTTTAAAAAAGCTGAGCCAGAAAAGGTTTGGTGGAGATTATCAAAAAGTTGAGCACATAACAATGTACAAATATCTTAATGGGCAGTACAGGTATATTTCTGATGATCTTTCTGGACCTAGGACTGGGCAAGGATTTTTCCCTACCAAAGGCCGAGTGGTATAGGCCATAAAGGATCAATAACATAGGTTGGACTTGACAGAACTGCATCTTGTTTAAACCTTACTTAGTATGAAATGACAAAAATGGTGAATGTAAAAATGGGGGGGGGGTCCTGCTTACAAGAATGTGGAGGGTTGGGATTGTTTTATGCCATGGTGCCGTATATAGCGATATAAAGAATGTAAATATCTAATATATGTGTAGACAGAACCCTGCAGGCTTTTGGAAATTGAAGTGTCACATTGTATTATTGGAAGGATCAGCATTTGTGACCTATACAATACACGCACAATAACCCAAGCAACTCTGCTCTGATTCCATTACAGCCCCAGGAAGCTCCGCACTCACCTTTATCTGCCAGCGGAGACGTATCCGAGGCATTTGTGTTGCCGGGAGTACATATTATTTACACTGATGAAAGTGGTTGAGAAAATACTATCCGGCCGCTCGGAAAATGTGACTGCATGGTTTATGTACTTTTGCTAGAAAGCATTTTACCAATGACACATTTAAGGGGTTGTCCGGGCTCTCATTTTTTTCTCCTTAAGAGTGACATGGGGAGCTGTGCAAACAAGAGAGAAGTTATACTTACCTCTTTCTGGTGCTCTGGTCCAGAGCTGTGCCTCCAGCAATCTCCGGACTTTGTATGTAGACAGAGTCTCTTTTCCATAGTGTGCTCCCATTGTTCAAGCTTTGGTCGTGATGTCACTGCAGCGACACTACCTACAGAGATCGGCACCGATTAAGGCACAGCGCTGGACCTGAGAACCGGAGAGAGGTAAGTAGAACTCTTTTCTTGTTTCCACAGCTGCACACTCCACTCTTTGAAAAATTTAAGCTTAGACAATCCCTTTAAATTTTGAATAGAAAGTTTGAATTTCGGACACACGTAGATAGATAGTTACATTGTATATGTCCCTGTGTATGGCATAGAGGGTGATAACTGGGATTTAGCAGTTACGAAAATGGGGCAGCCAAGTGCTTTAAACAGCCACATTTGTATAGCACTCTAGGGTACACGTCTGACTTTTGTTCCATATATGTCTATAGAAGTGCAGAAAAGAGCTATCCTGGAACCCCTGTAGAAGTAGAGGAGGTGTAGTTTGAGCATGCACACCATAGCAACTGGGGCGCCTAAAAAATGACACCTCTGTGGATAATAAATAAGTCTATTTAATGGAAAATTACCCCAAAATACCACCCTTTTGGGAAGACCCCCTCCATGAAAGACCAGTGTAATTTTTTACCCCCTCCCTGAAAGACCAGTGTAATCCCCCCCTCCCCCATAATTCTCTCTGGAAGCTACCCCCTATGAGCAGACCACCCCTTTTGTGTGCAAAATTGGATAGTATCCTTAAGGAGGTTTCACTATATGCTATAGCCACGTTGAATTTTTGTTGAATATTTGCCAAATAACAAGACATGACCAAACATTGCAACTTAGGCATGATTTTATAAAACAGAAGCAAACATTTTGCACATCACCCCTGCTGATTTTTGGAATTTATAAACCCCACCCAATGGTACAGTCTTGTGCTGTAGATTTGCTGTGCCAAAGTCAATGAGGTACACAAGGTTTATCACTGTGTCTGATGCTGGATGATAAATTTGGCATAGTTTAGTACAGAAAGTTGAACCAAATTTCAGGTGCATCAGCAGAATTTTTGGAGCCCAGAATTTTTGCTTCGGAGTCACTCCCCCTTTCTAGAGGCCACTCCTTTTTTGTCTTACAGGTGATAAAAGTGTAACTCAAAGAATAAAGGGGAGATGTTATTTGGAGCACACTGCTAAAGGTATAAAAACAAAGCTGGTACAATTGTTTTTTTGAGCTTCCCAGAACAGTGTCTAGTAGCAGGTTATAGAAAGCAAGTCTATAAATGGAAAAAAATACAATGTTTTTGAAAGGCAAGGAGATCAAAATCAAAATTCAAAACCAATGAAAAGATCTTCAGTATTAAAGGGTTTATCATATATCGGTGAAAACCCCTTTAATATGAACAGAAAGTCATTGTCAAGTCCTACCCTGTTTCCCCTAAAATAAGACATCCCCCGAAAGTAAGACCTAGTACAATTTTGTTCAGGCTTAGAAATATAAGGCCTCCCCTGAAAATAAGACCTAGCGGCCGCCATAGCAGCAGCTCCCCCCGCGCCATACATTAGTACTAGTAAATCTTTTAGATGCTGCAGAAGGATGTGACATGGAGAAGAATTCATGGAAGTAAATCACTGGTTTCGGTGCTGCAAACGTGATACCAGCAGCTACCAGGATAAGAAGGGTCATTTATGGAAAGTTCTTTTACTAAACATGAGAGATTGGGGCCAATGATTCTAATAAAAATCGAGTCACAAGACATACAGCATGAAATTCAGAGTTTGGAGAGTCATAAAGAAGTTAGAGAAGTTGATTTTTTGTTCAACGATAAATGGAAATTCTTGTTCATGGAAAAATAAGACATCCCCTGAAAATAAGACCTAGTGCCTCTTTAGAAGCAAAAATTAATATAAGACACTGTCTTATTTTCGGGGAAACAGGGTATTATCTCATCTGTTATATAACAATTCATTTTGTGATATCTTTAATAAGGGATCTCTTGGGAATTTGGGAATAAATGACTTGTTAGAAAAATTCCTTCATAAGTTTCCCGCTTTGTGACCCCTCGCTGTACCCGCCTCATATCAATCGCTGCATTGTCTGATGTCAGAACTTCTGTTCTGCTTTGTCTTGCATAGTACAAGGCCAGAAAGTTGTCACGCTGAGAAAATCCTGCTAAATTACATTAAGCATAGGGCTTTATTACGGATCATTTTACTAAGAAAATGTATCATGGAGCTGCGGCTTTCATCTTTGATAAAACTGCTGCTTAGGTTTGTCATCTTATGGTAAAAATTAGTGATCTCAGCTTAGTCGGTAATCCAAGCTCAAATCAATGCACATCCTTATAAAGATGGTGTCTGACATCCCGGGGATGGTAATTCCTATAGTATCAGGCAACAACACATTGCTAAGGAAAACAACTGGCAGCTCGGTATCCATGGCTGGAGGTTTTTTCCTAGGTTTGATATAATTTATACACTTTTGGCCCTAGAAAAACAAAATATCTTGGGGGACCATCATTATGAACTAATAAAGATGCATATGTATGCCCATCTCTTCAGTTACGGTGGTCCCTGAGACGGGGGTTGGTAGCAGGTTCATTAAATAGATTTGTGTCCCTGAGGTGCTCCTGCATCTATGAAACAATTATGGCTTGTCTGAGATGAGATCGCCTCTTTAATGGAATCCAATACAATGTACAGAGGGTCTGTTACCTCCTCTTACTGTATATACTAAGATTCATATATCGGTACTTAATAATTCTTTATTTATGAAGCACACACAGATTACGCAGCGCTGCACAAAGCATGACAAATCAGTCCCTGTCCCCATGGGGCTCACAATCTAAACAACCTACCAGTATGTTTTTGGAGTGTGGGAGGAAACCGTAGTACCCAGAGGAAACCCACGCAAACACAAAGAGAACATAAGAACATACAAACTCTTTGCAGATGTTGACCTGGGTGGGACTAGAACCCAGGACTCCAGCACTGCATTTGGATGCACGCGACCCTGCTGAGTCCATCAGTCCCCAGGGATAATCAATCACCATCAAAGAGCACTTTGTACTTACAGACAACAGCTGCATTGAACTGTGCACAGGTCTGCCACATGCTGGTCATTCATCCTTATAATCAGGTGCGCCTTATAATCCGATGCGCCTTATATGTGAACCTAGAGGTTTTAGCAGGCATTTATTGATGGTGCGCCTTATAATCCGGTGTGCCTTATAATCAGAAAAATACATTACTAGTGGCAAAAGCCAACTTGCTATGGAGTTAATATACCAAGCCTAGTGCGTAATACTTAGCAAGTGCCCCTGGCAATAAGTGAAACTTTGAAGCTAGTGTCACGTTCAATGGTGTATGCCTCTGCCCCCTGTAAAAGGATATTGTAACCAACAGTGGATTATAATATAGAGGGTTTGAGCGGTAGCCTGCGGCCCATGGCCACCCAAACCACTGACCAAATTTTATACCGAGAAGGACCCATGAAATCCTAGTACATCTGTTCCTGCCCTCAATACATGTACACAAGAGCCATTTCAGGACCTTTGATGGTCTTCCAGAGATCCTGAAACCACAGCTTGGAAGCAGGTAAAAGGGACGCATCCTCCATTCCCCAAAAAGCTTGATTCTAGTACCATATGTAGGAAGTGACTTACAGACTTGTAAGGGCTATAAATACAGCCCAGGACCCTTGGCAGTCTTAATCCGCCTCTGATTGTAACCATCTAACCAGCTGCCTCTGTGTAAGGTCACCTGTAACCACACAGTTCTGTTCCGAGTACATTTCAATAGAGGCACTGAACCTGGCGTACTGCTTACAGGCTAAAGATACAGATAAGGTCTGATACTCTTAGATACTGTATAGAGAAATGCAAGATGGCTCTCGAATAAGGCCGCACTGACGTTCCCTGCACAGCATCACTCCCCGCCACAAATCAGCAATCCGGCCTTACATATTTCTATGTTTGCAAAAATATTCACAAAACTGCTACGTGTGCCGTGTTATTATAAAATATTGAGTACACAAGCAGCTGCCAACCTTTAATGAGGAAAGGTATTCAACTAATGCAAGCAAAGCAGGCAGTAACTCTGTGAATAGACTCCATAATGAGAAAGCACAGGCACATCAAGTATATTTAAACTTCCACAACTACAATAGTTCAGCTAATTGTAATATGTTCATAAATATATAGTCATTACTCAAAAACATAGATCCAGCTATGTACATTTAAGCCGTTACATTTGTTCTGGGGCCTGTATGTAATGCAGTATGTTAAAGGGATTTATTAAAGGGGTAAAAATCACTTATTGCATGATGCCTGGAGTGCTTGAATTTGCACTATATCGGAAGGCCCTAAGCTCACTCAAATATGTTAAGCAAAGAGTGGTCAATAAACCAACCAAAAGTCAAATACATGGAGGATAACAAGTGACAGGAGAGTAGAAATAACCAGCAACACCTAGTAAAACTAGGTGGATGTAAAAAGGAGTGCCTGGGCCGCCCCCAGCAGCTGACTTGTTTGGTCATCCATCACTTAAGCCACAGTAGAGACACAACCTGAACTCTAAATGAACCATTAAACTTTCCCGAAGGAACTGACTCTGAAAGGCAGCTGAAAACAGCTACCACACAGAAGCGCTAGGAGTGATTCACAAGCACAGAAGCAAGTAACCTGATGTTATTCAGAGGGTTCTGACAATGCCTAGATGGGGTGGGTACGCTACCATAGGAGTCCTTCTGAAACCATTTTCAGTATTTTTTAAGAAATGCAAGAGAAAAATGTGTACACAGCGCATCAGAGATGTAATATCAGTATAGCAATCAGTATCTAGTAGTACAAAAAGAACATCAGAAATATAATATTAGGGTATTGAGCTTGCGGCGTCTCCTGGGTTCCGGAATGGGGTCCAGACCGGCTTGTTAGATAGTATGGGGATGGAAAAAGAAAGCAGGATTCCAGGACGCACTTCTCATTCAGGCAATTTATTTATTTCAAAGGAGCAGTAACTAATGGTGTAACATCAGTATTTCGGACTACGCGTTTCGGGTCGGATTGCACCCTTCTTCAGGTCCATACAATTAACACACGTACTCTATCGGCAGGATAATAGTATAAGCGTGTCGAACAACAATTTTGCAAACAAATATTCTCAATAAAAACATTAATAAAAATACCAATAAAACAAGATTGTCCATATCACTAGTATTTCTTTTTATTCAATGTATACAAATAAATACATATTTTTGTAAAAATAAATATAAATATGTGTAAAAATAAATACATGATTGATATCACTGGATGATATGAATGCAAACATGATTGATATAAAATAATTAGCATTAAAATAATCAGCACTGACCTGCCTGATCAAACTGTGGCAGGTGGCGTCCGTCTGAGATACGCGGGACCATGCAACTAAATGAGTGAAGTCAGTGTTCAAGTAAAAGGTAAAATAGTACATGTAGGAGTCATCAGTGGGTAAGTCTTACCTCTCCCGCAGTGGCAGTGGAGTCAATATGTCAGTGGAGATCTGTGGTCGACAGATGTTGGATTTCGAGCCTATAGGTGAGAGGTGGTTACGTAAGTATACAGAGGGACGTGCTCGGTCTCTGTGTTTACAGATCTGATGCTAAACTTACTCAGTTGTGGCCAAGGCAGACGGGAGCGCTGTGCACGCGCGACTCCCGCTGCCGGCTGGTTTAAATAGAGAGTTGCTCATGCGCAGAGTCGGAAGGTCGGCGCATGCGTTAAGGAGAGTCCAGGGTGGATCGTGAATGGAGATTGGAAGGAGCCTCGGTGATCTAGGTAAGTATGCTGATCTCGGTGCTGAGCGATGTCTGGATGAGCGTGTAAGGGGGACCAATGATATGGGTGAGTATACTAATGGGGGCAGCCGGAGTGAAGAATGCTGATAATATGAGAAATTGGATTTTGGCAGTAGGGTAGTGGCGGTTCCTGATATACTAGGGGGATATTAGCTGGGATGTTGATGACTATA
Source organism: Engystomops pustulosus (assembly GCF_040894005.1). Taxonomy (NCBI): domain Eukaryota; kingdom Metazoa; phylum Chordata; class Amphibia; order Anura; family Leptodactylidae; genus Engystomops; species Engystomops pustulosus. The sequence goes on from NC_092415.1 coordinate 45,284,797, forward strand.
AGTAAGTTGAAAGTGCAAGCAGGGCGTCCCTGTGTACGGAATAAGGGAAGGACTAGGCAATATGATATAAGGATATGGAGGTGGGGGGGGCGCACTTATAACGGTGAATGAGTATACCTAAATGCATGCCCTACGACGAGGGTGATCATAAGAAAGGAGCCCAGATGTGGGTATTGAATATCCAGAAGTTTTCACGTTTGATCAACTGATTCAATCTGTCAGATTCCCAAAAAGCACCCAGACAGGTTGAATCAGTTGATCAAACGTGAAAACTTCTAGTGATATGGACGATCTTGTTTTATTGGTATTTTTATTAATGTTTTTATTGAGAATAATTGTTTACAAAATTGTTGTTCGACACGCTTATACTATTATCCTGCCGAAATACTGATGTTACACCATTCGTTACTGCTCCTTTGAAATAAATAAATTGCCAGAATGAGAAGCGCGTCCTGGAATCCTGCTTTCTTTTTCCATCCCCACAGTATTTTTTAAGTCAGTATGAACATGTAGATGCCAAATTTATATACCGTATAAATTCGAGTATAAGCTGAGTTTTTCTGCACAATTTTTGCTTAACTTGGCTTATACTCGGGTATATAAAAAAAATAAACTGAGTACTCACCATTCTGACGCTCCAGGCTGCTCCTATGTCTCCTCTGCTGGCTTCAGGTCCGCGACAGCTCCGTGCGCACGGCCCGGACAGTGCTCATCTGTGATGTCAGCTGCTGCCGACATCACAGTTGTGATGTCACCCAAAACAGACATCAATAACAGAATTAATGGCACATACCAATAGTAATATACTGAGTGCAAATATTACCATGGCAGGGTATAAAGCAGGCCAATGCAAAGGAGTAAAAGAAGAGAATTTCTCTTCTGGATTCATTTATGCCTTTCACATAATGTAATGTAGCTTACTGCCTGACAAGTCAATTATTTTGCTTTGCCATATTGTAAATGATGCTAAGATCTGCACCGCCAGTAGATTTCCCCCTATATTCATATACTGTGTCTCTGCACAATATTTTACATCGGAATTACATTGCGATGATGTATTAGAAGTCCGGTATTCGAGGTGAGAGAATGTTTAAGGCACATTAGCAGAGACAGGACTATATTAAGATATAAATTTCAGGGTAACTGCTTTTTAGCTATACGAATGGTAGTGTGAAGGTTCATTTTTTTAAATAAATACTCCATCATAGGGGGAGATAGGAGTGAGCTGGTATGGGGGCACATTGGTGGACGCTGGTATGGGGGCACATTGGTGGACACTGGTATGGGGGCACATTGGTGGACACTGGTATGGGGGCACATTGGTGGACGCTGGTATAGGGGCACATTGGTGGACGCTGGTATAGGGGCACATTGGTGGACGCTGGTATAGGGGCACATTGGTGGACGCTGGTATAGGGGCACATTGGTGGACGTTGGTATGGGGCACATTGGTGGACGTTGGTATGGGGCACATTGGAGGACACTATGATAGAGCACATTGGAGGGCACTGAGGTCACACACCCGATACAATGTGACATCCCAGGTATGTTCCTAAAAACCTTTTTCATTTTCCACTTATTGGCTTGAAAAAGCGTTCATCTGATCACTTGTTCAAGCCTTTACACTGCAATACACATGTATAGCAGTGTACAGAGTAAGTGCTGTGCTGAGCATCATGCTTGACCGCAGCATGTAAGGGGTTAAACACCCGGCATCGGAGATTTTCCAATCCCGGGTGTTAGTGCCGTGTCTGGGCACGGTGTGTGACATCACAGCCAAACACCGGCACTTTCGGTACCCGATGTCCCGAAATCTTCTTCTGATGCGCCGCCATAGAAAGGCGTCGCGTCAGAAGAAGTACCCTTAATGACCACCACAGAATACCGATAGGGTGGTCATTAAGGGTTAAATACCTGCACAAGCAGTTTCCATTGGACAGAATGTGCAAAGTTAGAAAGAAAACTGGTGCACGGCCCTTAGTAAATGTGCCCCAATATGTTTTTTTTTTGCCGGGGATGCCAGGAACCAGGCTTAACTTAATTCACTGATTGCTGGTATTGCCAACAATGAGAGAATCTTTTTAAGCCGTATTTTGTGAAGACAATTTTTCTGTGATTATAATCAGGTATGGTATTTGTTTTCTATAAACCTCCAAAGTTTGTCTCCGCTATCTGGAGATATGAGATGATATTCATTTTAATAAATGTGTATAAAACAATGCTGGGATAGTGAAGCAAAACCAATCTGTCATTCTAACTATTTGGTAATGCGTATGCACAATGTGATAAGTCCCAATGCATGCCGAGTCCTGACTCATATTTCTACTGCAAAAACAGAAATACATTTCAATTTGCATATTGCAGAATTCAGGATGAGGCTCAGTGCTTAAACTTTATGCCGTGTGACCTTTAGGTAAAACAGATTTATGGATCTGCTGGCAACTCATGAATGCTCCCACTCTTCCATCTCCTCTGAAGGAAATTGATAGAAATGAAACTGTACAAGTAGAGTAAGACTCCGAACACATTGCAGAAAAACAATATGCATAAAAAGCAAGTGCAAAACCATGGGTGCGCTACTAATGCAACTGTACTGTACATATATCATAAATTGAACAACCAACTGATGGCCATAGATTCTATAGATTCAAATCATCACATTTGCGCCTTAGTGATTTAATATGTCAGTACTGGAGTATGGCCAGTGTACAAAGTGTAAACTGGTAAAAAATAACTTTTATTCACAAAAAGTAAAGATAAAAAGTGATCCAAAAAGACACAGATTCAGAGAATCACCATAAACAGTGCAGTACAAGCAGCGTCACCCTACTTGTATACTTTGATTATATGTCCGCTTGATAATATCACGGTACACACAATTACAATACAGGCGGTCCCCTACTTAAGGACAACGACCCCTAGTTAAAGACGGACCCCTCTGCCCACTGATCTCTGGTGAAGCTCTCTGGATGCTTTACTATAGTACCAGACTGCAATGATCAGCTGCAAGGTGTCTGTAATGAGGCTTTATTGATAATTCTTGGTCCAATTACAGCAATAATGGTATCTGTTCACATTACGTTTTAGCTGTACATTACCTGCGCAGAAAATCCGCTTGTGCATCAGCATTGTAGTGCAGGGCTGGCGCCAACACTGGGCATATCTTGGCAAGTGCCAGGGCTGTTCGGGGGGCCCACATAAGGAATCCATGGGTGTGAGGGGAGCTGTATCTAATGAATCCATAAGGGTTGAGGGGACTTTTTATAATATAACCATGAGGGGGCTGTTTGGTAGGATAAACTAGGGAATATTTTAGGGAACAGGAGACTGTTTTAGTTTCTGAATTTTTAATGCAGAGTTCACTGCAAAGGGGTCCACTAAGGATCTGTCGCCCAGGAGCCTACTGAATCCAGGAGCCGAGCCGGTTGTAATATATGGTTTCTGATAATTGTGGAATGGCTGTGAGATTACCACTGGGGTAAACTTGTGTGGATTGCACTGGTCATACCACATACAGAAATATGGGAAATATTTGACAATATTTTTAGAAATACCAAATAAATTTGACGGATAACATAACAGGAATAGCACATTACACAAACCTGATCTATATACAGCCCAAATTATAAGGAAACATAAATTGGAAATGAAGGCTGAAGATGGAGAATAACAGCAGCTAAACCTAAACAAATTGGGGCTTATTTACTAGGTGTCGCGGATCACACTTTTATTGGAATTAGCACCGTTTTCGGGATTTGCGCGGCTGTGACGGGTATTTAACAGGTGTCTGCACCAGCAAAAGAAATCTGGGGGCGCGCGGGCGGACGATTTGACTGAGCACAGGATTTAACTTTAAAATTGTGTCGCAAGACAATGCACCAGGAAGAAGGTGAACTCCGGTGGACCTGAGCGGGGAAGCGACACATGCAGGATATCAGGCGCACGATCTTGGTGAATCGCGGTACAGTGCATTCTCGTCGGACAATGCACTTTTGGTGAACTCCTTTGGACGTGTAAGAAAATGTGCCCCATTGTCTTTTGCAGACTTGAAAAGACATAGGATAGGATTCAGAAGGAATAAAAACAAAACAGAAAATTTGGCTGCAGAGAGTGTGACTTTTATAGGTGTAGACTAAGCCCGCGCCATATAATCGTTCCATACTGTACATATGTAAACAGCAATCGTCTGCAGAACGTAGCCATGTGACATATTACTGCTACACAGCAGCAATACATTACACCGGGGCCATGCCGCTAAAACAGAACATCTTTATTTAAATGATTTGTATGCATCGTTAACAAGCTCATTTGGATTTTATTTGGCCATACCAGCAGCCAGATGCTCATCTCCACATGAATGGATAAGCATTTCTGCTCTAGACCCACTGACAATACAATCCCTCATAGAAAGACTGACAATATCCCCACTGCCTGCATGTTCTTATGAAATGATCTTTTTGTCCCCTACCTTCATTTATGCACATATATACAGATACCCAAGGCAGGTATGTAAATATATAGTGTAATACATGCTATTAAATATACAGGCAGTCCCTGACTTAAAGGGCATCTACAACCAGGATGAAGGATTGTATGCAAATGAGCCTGAGGGGCTCCCGACTCCATAGGTGTTAATGCATACAGTCTTTCATCCTGGTAGCAACTGAGAATGCCCATTTTTTAAAACGTTTAAATCAGCCTGGGGAGCTGTGCAGAGCACCACCAGGCTCCTTCACAATTTATTCACACCCCGATGCCTCCTGGCACCACCTATAGTGACGTCACCGGCTCTCTCTGAAAATCTTGCACAAGCCGAGGATAGCTCTCCTGGTGCTGCCGTCAGCACAATGTAAGCTATTCTCTCGCTTGCGCAAAATTTGCACATCTCTCTAAACGCTCTGTAAGTGGTGCCAGGAGGCACCAGGGGTGGATAAATTAGATTGCGGAGGAGCCTGGCAGTGCTCTGCAGAGCACCTCAGGCTGATTTAAATATTTTATAAAATGTTATTTTGATGAAATTTGGCCATTGTCGCCAAATTCTCACGCTAATGGGGGTGGGACGGGGAAGTGGGTGGCAGATGTCCTTTAAGAACAGACCTCTCCGACCACTGTAATTTCTGGTGAAGTTCTCTGGATGCCCCAGGCATCAGAGGTGTCTGCCATGAAGCTTTATTGTTAATCCTTGTTCCCATAACAATCCACAATTCTGAAAATCGTCAGAACAAAAAAATGTTGTCTGGACTTACACTTTCCAAATATACCTGTTCTTACTTACATACAAATTCAATCAAAGCTACAGGACCTGTGTTGTATGTAGCCTGTTGTATGTATTGTGACCAGGGGACCGCCTGTATATACTGCATATATATTTACATACATACATACATACATACATGCTATTGAGCACATTACATGGCTTGGGCTAATTTCACACAACACAATAAGGACCACGAAAAAAAATTTGCAAAAGGAAACTCCCCGCACATGACATAAACATTACCTCCGAACCCCAGTTTGATGTTCCTTCTTTACCCCAACAATAGTTAACTATTGTTCTTTACCCCAACAATAGTCCTGATCACCAATAATCGATTTTTAAAACGAATTTCATAAGAAAAAAAGGTTTATAAACATTGTTCCGCCAAAAAGTGTTTTATGTATGCCCACCACAGCCGATTGGCAAGCGCGCACTAAGCTAAGAGAGCCGTGATGTCACCAGCTCTCCCTCTGTTATTCCCGCGGTATTAGCGATCATACCATTTATGATAAATATGACTAGGGAGGGGGGCCTTATACTCATCAGTCTCTATCCAGCCCTATTTTGTATAATTAATAAGATCCTGGCAAAGTCCTACTACAAAGGCTTTCCCAGGATCTCAGGAGGGGTAGCTATTAACTAACACCTATGCAGCCACACCAACTCCAGTATCTTTCAGGAGCTTCCCTCCATTTTTAAGACAAGAGACAAAGGAAATACTAATATCCCGTTCATGGAGTTATGGTTCATCTTAGCCCCAGGACAGATACATTATTGGCATCAGTATAGCCAGGGTATAGAATAAATACAAGAGAATGAGCAGCACTCCGTTAGTGGTGTAAACCAAGTGTGGACCTTTTATTCCATCAAAGGTGACAGTAGCGATGTTTCGGCCCTGGCAAAGCCTTTTTCAAGCTATGGGTATAGTATAGCTATGACTAAATATGTTCTAGCATTCTAGGACACAGAGATATAAATGTAAATATCTCTGAATGGGAACATAACAAATGGGTCAGGTTTGGTATCAATGTGATCCATGGATTAACCCGGATCCAAGGAGACCATAGAGCCCTACAATGGGTGTGCAGGGGTGTGTCTGCACCTATTATAATCAGAACACCAGTGGGGCCCAGCATTTTATCTGGGGAAACCTTAAAATCAGAAGTGCAGGAAGGATCTTAAAGTGTGGACTATCCATCCGTATTAGGCCCACACAAGGTAACAGAATTGCTGATACTTTTAGTTCTACCTTTGTATTTTGTATATATATATATATATATATATATATATTGTGTGTGTACCATTTGTCTATTAAGCCATTATGGCAATTAAATATAAAATTTAACCTGCTTTGCTTTTTTATTTCGATCCACAAATTCCCATGTCCATGTCTCGGTTATATACATGCTACCGGGTTGGTTCCTCACCCTATATAATCCCGCTGCGGACCGGGCTTATATTAAAGGAGATCTGGTGGCAGTTTTTTGGGTTGATAAGTTTCTGTTTCACTGAGGCTAGTGAAAGGGTCTTTCAGACATCAAGGGTTGTGATTTATTGTTGTGCCATATCCGGAAGTTGTGCAGACATATTCCTGCGCCTTTAAAACTTCTGGGTTCTGGTAGTGTCAATAAAAGGATAATTAATTGACCATGCGTACCCTTTGGGGTCCAAAACGTCACATTTCTTCACACCATTATCTCACTACATTCTGCTATGACCGCGCATAACATGAGAATAGCAGAGGGAAAGCTGTTGCCGACATCTTCGCTTAGCTTAGTATGCGCGCCTCAATCTGCCAGGGGGGGAGGGGCGTGCATAAATTACTTATCGTCAAAGCCATGAGGTGCTCAGGCTCATTTGCATAGTTTAGAAACCTTTTTGGATGAATTTAAGTTGTTCAAAGGATTAAAAAGAAGGTAATTGATGATCAGGAAGGGACTGGGAGGTAATTATATGCATGTAACATCAAGTTATCTGAGGATAGATGTCCTTTAAAGTTTTCCCATTGTGAGCCTACAGTGCTAACACAACACATAGTAATCCCAATAGCAATTCCAATTTTTCCATAGTGCTCATATAGGGCTTAAAAGATAACCATGTATATATTCAAATACATAAAAATGTATCTGGATATTCCTACTTGGTTTCATTTGGGTAAAGAACTTCCATCTGCATTAGATATGGTCTGTGTGATGTCATGGCACAGTTTGGGAAACAGATGGTGACAGTGAGGTGAGTGACGGGAGGTAGGTAGGAGCCCGCTGTGCTGTAATACATCCCCATCAGCCCCGTACATAATGTGGCTGAAGACATAAATATTCATACTGCGGGTTCACAATATCTCACAATGTGATTATCACATTGCATTGTATGTACATATGTTACTTCTGTCGCTACAGACAGTTTAGGAGGGTCTCGGCAAACTGAAGTAAATATTACTATGTATTAGCAGATGCCAAAGTAAACATGAGACAATGCACAGACATGATGTACAGGACACGGATGACCCCACAAGCAATTAGAATGTAAATACCAATTGTCCTACATACTGTATAGTTATCTGGGACTTTACTGACGGCAGGAGCATGGATTACTTTACCTTAAAGGGAACCTGTCAGGCAGATTGAGACAACTAAAGTGCCAGCATGACTGAATACAGCTGGGATGTAGAGTCCCAAATATAGTGGGGGACATTCCTGCAGACGTTAGGAGTTGCGATTATTTTACCCTTTATGAAGGCGGCTCACCGGGCTATGGTCTGTGACTGTTCAAGCCTAAACAGTAGCAGATAATAGCTCATTTCTACACCAGAGGCACAGAGGAGGGGTGGACATTCATCATATATCATCTATTGTTTGATAAATGTCCCCATCTAGCTCACCTCTGCCTGCTGCCGCTATCGGTGGCATGAGCTTTCTCCAGATTGTCAGCTAATTTCTGTAACGGCAAGGAGTGATCAGTGATTACAGTTCAGTTACAGTGCCTATAGGGAGCATGCAGTAGCCTGATAAAAACAGCCTACATCACCACTGGCTCAGTGTAGCTCAGGGTTGGCCCCAGGGCGACAGAGCCTCAATGGGCCCCTTTGCAGTGAACTCACGTGGTGGCATTAAAAATTCAAAAACTAAAACCGTCTCCTGTTTCTTAAAATGTTCCCTAATTTATCATACCAAACGGTTAATTTATATACAACCCTCCCTGATCCCCTATGGATTCATTATATAAAGTCCCCCCCCCCATTGATACCTTATGTACAGCCTTATGTGCCTCCCCCCCCCCAAGAAGTTCTGGGCCCCAGCACTTGCCCGGGTATGCCCCGTGAAGGTGCCCTGGCTCAGGATCTTGTGCCTGGCTGATGTGTATAAACCTAAGCATATCACAAGATCACCAGAAGATAAGTGACTGGAGAGCTGATATCCATTATTGCAAGGGCAGAATAATTTCATGTACATATTACTATAGCTGGGACACCTATACACTGCGGGGAATGAGACTTATTAAAGCCCGAAGGGTCACTTTGACTAAAAAAATTAAACACGGCTGTCGGAAATATATGATTTGTTAAATTATCCTTTTTTTTAATCTTATGAACAAATTGTGATTTGTGTCAGATCATGGGGATATGACACCCAGCACCCACAACATTTGGCTGGCCACGGACAGCTGACTGGTGGGGTTGTCAGGTATTGGACCTCCCTTGATCTGATATTGGTAACCTATCCTAAGTATAGTATCAATATCAGTATCAATCCAAAATTCACACAACACTCATCTGTTGGAATCCTATGCGGGTACAGAAATAACTACACTTTTCAGTGCAAGACAATCTGCTGCTAATGTTTGCCAAGGGAGACAGCATGTGTGTAGTGTGTGTGTGCCTGCTATGAGGCTGCGGTTGAATGGATTTCCTAGAAAAACTTCAATCATCACAACCGTTCACAAATAATTTAATTCCCCTTCACTCTATACAGTATATCAGGCAGTGTTATGTACATGATAGGTTCTTTAGCGTTGTTTTTAAGTTGAATTTGTATGCAAGTTGGAAAAGGTATTTTTTTTATAATTGTAGCTCCAGACAAAAAAAAATATTTTGTCCCAGTGATAATTTGATTTTCAAAGTTTTATGATGTCCTGGCTACAAGGATTATCAATGAAATTTCATTAGAGACACCTAAAGTAAAACACCCAGAGAGCTTCACCAGATGCCACAGTGGACAGAAAGGTCTGTCTTTAACTAGGGGTCGTCTGTAAGTCAGGTGCCCTTAAGTCTGGGAGCACCTGTATATGTATGTGTGTATATATATATATATGAGAAAGGATTCGGAAGAAGCTGAAACGTAGCAGCTTGGAAATAAACACCACTTGAGTTATTCCACTTCTATTGTAGTGCCGTTCATTTTTAAATTATATATATATATATATATATATATATATGATCTGACAACCATACACCACCCCTGCAGGCCATTAACCCATTCATCCATATAGGTTTAGAACATACCTTGCTTAAATCAATAGAACAAGTTCCTTATGTCCACTCATCAAAGGAAAGCACTTCCTTCTCCACTTACTTTGGCTTTTATCCTGCTCCCTCCTAATCTTCTTTTCACTCTGCTAAATACTCTACACACTAGGGGAGTGGGGACAGTGAGTCACAGCAGCTAAGTCTCCTCTTACAGACACAGTGCGAACAGCAAATTCACAGACAGAGACTGCAAAGAGATGAAGCAGGAGTTTGGCCCAAACACAGATACAAATGTGTAAAGAAGTCTAATATTTCTGTATTAAAGTAAATCTAACATCAATATTAAGCATGATAAACCAGTGGCACTTACTCATAGATCCAGGCGCTATGACTGTGGTAATATATACTTCTTATATCTGTTATGAAGGCCTCCTTCCTTCTTAAATCAACTTTTAAAATTGTTCTAATGAGCCAGAAGGGCTCTGGTGGGTGTTTCCGCAAGCTGTTACAATGAGCAGAGCAGGTCTGCCTTCCCCCTGTACTTCCTACTGCTGCTAGATTACACAGGAAGAGGGAGAAGGGAGAGAGCAGACGTACCCTGCTCACTGTAACAGCCTGTGAAGATACAGCAGTGAGGGGCTCATTAGTATAGTTTTCAAGGTTGATTTTAGAAGTAAGGAGGCCATGGATAACAAATATAAGAAGATTTCCCACTGTCAACATGCCTGGATTTATGAGTGAGTGTCCCTGGCTTATCTTGCTTAATTTTGAAGGTATCAATGGATCAAAATATTAATTATAATTACTTTAACTATAACAAGATCAATCTAGAGTAGAGATGAGCGGTCCGTGATGGTCGCGTTCGGCATTCATGTTCCGCTGACTGACCTGGATATATTGCTGGGTCCGCTCATCTATAATCAACAGAGAAAATAAATAGAAACTAAATATACGTATATACTTGAGTATAAGCCGACCCAAGTATAAGCCAAGGCCCCTAATTTTACCACAAAAACCTGGTAAAACCTATTTTTTTTTACTCAAGTATAAGCCGAGTTTGGGTTTTCAGCACATTTTTTGTGCTGAAAAAATAGGCTTATACTCGAGTATATATGGTAACAAGTCAAAAACTGGAAACCAATACAAAAAGATTAGAGATGAGCGAACATGCTCGTCCGAGCTTGATGCTCGGTCGAGCATTAGGGTACTCGAAACTGCTCGTTGCTCGGACGAATACTTCGCCCGCTCGAGAAAATGGCAGCTGCCGCCGTTTTGCTTTTTGGCGGCCAGAAACAGAGCCAATCACAAGCCAGGAGACTCTGCACTCCACCCAGCATGACGTGGTACCCTTACACGTCGATAGCAGTGGTTGGCTGGCCAGATCAGGTGACCCTGGGATAGACTAGCCGCTGCCCGCGCTGCTCGGATCATTCTGTGTCTGGATGCCGCTAGGGAGAGAGCTGCTGCTGGTCAGGGAAAGCGTTAGGGTGTTCTATTAGCTTACTGTTAGGCAGGAGTGATTCTCAAAGAACCCAACAGCCCTTCTTAGGGCTACAATAACGTTCTACTTTTTTTATTTTAATTTGCATCTAGTACCATTTTGTGAGGAATTAGCAGGGGGACTTGCTACCGTTGTGTTTAGCTCTTAGTGGCACACATATCCATAGCAAAGACCGAAGTGGGAAAATTTAGTAGGGGTTGGATTTCAATTAGGCACTAACTCAGTGTCATCTCATCTGGCATAGTAGTGTGCTTTGATACTTGGCTAGAAAATAGCCATAGGAGAATACAAAGAGCTTACTTACGCATACAGTAGCGTTCTATATATTTGATTTCTGGTTGATCTGCTGGTGGCTGTACTTTCTGCAGTGCATGTACTAGCCAATTCTGAGCAATTTGTAGTGAGACTTGCGACCGCTGTGTTCTGCGCTTAGTGACGCACATATCCATAGCAAAGACCGAAGTGGGAAAATTTAGTAGGGGTTGGATTTCAATTAGGCACTAACTCAGTGTCATCTCATCTGGCATAGTAGTGTGCTTTGATACTTGGCTAGAAAATAGCCATAGGAGAATACAAACAGCTTACTTACGCCTACAGTAGCGTTCTATATATTTGATTTCTGGTTGATCTGCTGGTGGCTGTACTTTCTGCAGTGCATGTACTAGCCAATTCTGAGCAATTTGTAGTGAGACTTGCGACCGCTATGTTCTGCGCTTAGTGACGCACATATCCATAGCAAAGACCGAAGTGGGAAAATTTAGTAGGGGTTGGATTTCAATTAGGCACTAACTCAGTGTCATCTCATCTGGCATAGTAGTGTGCTTTGATACTTGGCTAGAAAATAGCCATAGCAATAGGATAGCATTGTTTGGTTTTAAACACTCAAAAAAAAACCAAAAAACACAAAAAAAAACAAAAAAAAGTTTAAAAAAAATTAAAGCTATAACTCTCATTTTAAAAATGTTTAACCCGAGGGCTAGGGGTAGAGGACGAGGGCGGGGACGTGGGCGTCCAACTACTGCAGGGGTCAGAGGCCGTGGTCCTGGCCGGGGTGAGACACCACCTGCTTATGAGGGAGCAGGGGAACGCCGCAGAGCTACACTCCCTAGGTTCATGTCTGAAGTTACTGGGACTCGTGGTAGAGCACTGTTGAGGCCAGAACAGTGCGAACAGGTGATGTCGTGGATTGCTGACAATGCTTCGAGCAATTTGTCCACCACCAGTCAGTCTTCCACGCAGTCCACCCATGTCACCGAAATCGCCACTCCTCCAGCTCCTGCACCTCAGCCTCCTCCCCCCCAGTCTGCCCCCTCCCAGGAAAATTTGGCATTTGAACCGGCATACTCTGAGGAACTGTTTTCTGGACCCTTCCCACAGTCACAAACCACTTGTCCGGTTGCTGCTGAGCAATTTTCCGATGCCCAGGTTTTCCACCAGTCACAGTCTGTGGGTGATGATGACCTTCTTGACGTAGTGGAAGTGTGTAAAGAGGTGTCCGACGATGAGGAGGCACGGTTGTCAGACAGTGGGGAAGTTGTTGTCAGGGCAGGAAGTCCGAGGGGGGAGCAGACTGAGGGATCGGAGGATGATGAGGTGACAGACCCAAGCTGGGTTGAGAGGCCGGGTGAACACAGTGCTTCTGAGACGGAGGAGAGTCCTCGACCAGAACAGGTTGGAAGAGGCAGTGGTGGGGCCAGACGGAGAGGCAGGGCCAGAGCTGGTGCATCAGCGCCAAATGTGTCAACTAGTGAAGCTCCCGTGGCGAGGGCTCTTGCGGCGAGGGCTAGATCTTCAGAAGTCTGGAGGTTCTTTAAGGAAACACCGGATGACCGACGGACTGTGGTGTGCAACATTTGCCAAACCAGGCTCAGCAGGGGTTCCACCACTACTAGCTTAACTACCACCAGTATGCGCAGGCATATGAATGCTAAACACCCCACTCAGTGGCAACAAGCCCGTTCACCTCCGGCCGTGCACACCACTGCTCCTTCCCCTGTGTCAGCTGATAGTCAGCCCCCTGCCCAGGACCCTGCCACAAAAACCCCATCGTCGCCTCCACGATCCTCCACAGCATCCACCAGTGTTCAGCTCTCCATACCCCAGACGCTGGAGCGGAAACGCAAATATAGTGCAACCCACCCGCACGCCCAAGCCCTTAATGTGCACATCTCCAGATTGCTTAGCCTGGAGATGCTGCCCTATAGGCTAGTAGAGACCGAGGCCTTTCGCAACCTCATGGCGGCGGCCGCCCCTCGGTATTCGGTCCCCAGCCGCCACTACTTTTCCCGATGTGCCGTCCCAGCCCTGCACCAGCATGTGTCAGACAACATCATCCGTGCCCTGACCAACGCCGTTTCTGACAAGGTCCACCTGACCACGGACACGTGGACGAGTGCTGCCGGGCAGGGCCACTATATATCGCTGACGGCACATTGGGTTAACTTGGTGGAGGCTGGGACCGAGTCTGACCCTGGGGCTGCTCATATACTGCCGACGCCGAGGATTGCAGGGCCTACCTCGGTCCAGGTGTTTCAGGCCTACTATGCCTCCTCCTCCTCCCACCCCTCCTCCACCTCCTCCTCCGAACTACCATCCGTGGGCACGGCGCCATCAGTCGGTAGCTCTAGGCACAGCAGCAGTGCCGTCGCTAAGCGACAGCAGGCGGTGCTCAAACTGCTGAGCCTAGGCGACAAAAGGCACACCGCCCAAGAGCTATTACAGGGCATCAGGGCGCAGACTGATCTGTGGCTGGCACCGCTGAACCTCAAGCCGGGAATGGTTGTGTGTGACAACGGCCGTAACCTGGTGGCGGCTCTGCAACTCGGCAGACTGACACATGTGCCATGCCTGGCCCATGTGTTAAATCTGATAGTTCAGCGTTTCCTCAAGACATACCCCAATCTGTCTGATTTGCTCACGAAGGTGCGCCGCATCTGTGCGCATTTCAGGAAGTCCAGCACAGATGCTGCCACTCTCAGGGCAGCGCAGCGCCGCTTCCAACTGCCCGCTCACCGACTGTTGTGCGACGTGCCCACGAGGTGGAATTCAACACTGACCATGTTATCCAGAGTTTACCAGCAGCGCCGAGCGATTGTAGACTGCCAGATGTCAACTTCCACCAGAACTGGTAGTCAGGTCAGTCAGCTTCCTCAAGTCTACAATGAGGAGTGGACGTGGATGTCTGATATCTGTCAGGTGCTGAGTAACTTTGAGGAGTCAACACAGATGGTCAGTGGCGATGCCGCCATCATCAGCCTCACCATCCCGCTGCTTGGCCTGTTGAAAAACTCTCTGGTCAGCATGAAGTCGGAAGCTTTGCGCTCGTCACAAGAGACAGGGGAAGAATATTCCCTTGTTGATAGCCAAAGCACCCTCAGGTCTGTTTCTCAGCGCATATCGGAGGAGGTGGAGGTGGAGGAGGATGAGGAGGAAGAGGAGGAGAATGTTGGCGAGACACAAGAGGGGACCATTGTTGAGTCCTTCACTGTTCAGCGTGTATGGGCAGAAGAAGAGGAGTTGGAGGAGTTGGAGGAGGAGGAAATGGACAGTCAGGCCAGTGAGGGGAGTGAATTCTTACGCGTTGGTACTCTGGCGCATATGGCAGATTTCATGCTAGGCTGCCTATCCCGTGACCCTCGCGTTCAAAGAATTTATTCCAGCACCGATTACTGGGTGTTCACTCTCCTGGACCCACGGTACAAGCAAAATCTTTCCACTCTCATCCCTGCAGAGGAAAGGAGTGTGAGAATGCATGAATACCAGCAGGCCCTGGTGCACAAGCTGAAACAGTATTTCCCTTCTGACAGCGCTAGCGGCAGAGTGCGTAGTTCTGCGGGACAAGTAGCGAGGGAGAGTAGGCGAGCAGGCAGCTTGTCCAGCACTGGCAAGGGTACGCTTTACAAGGCTTTTGCCAGCTTTATGTCACCCCAGCAAGACACTGTCACCTGTCCCCAGTCTCGGCAGAGTAGGGCTGATCTTTACAGAAAGATGGTGAGGGAGTACGTAGCTGACCATACCATCGTCCTAAATGATCACACAGCTCCCTACAACTACTGGGTTTCAAAGCTGGACATGTGGCACGAACTGGCGCTGTACGCCTTGGAGGTTCTTGCCTGCCGCTAGCGTCTTGTCCGAGCGGGTTTTCAGTGCAGCTGGTGGCATCATCACCGATAAGCGTACACGCCTGTCGACTGACAGCGCTGACAGGCTGACGCTTATTAAAATGAATAAAGGCTGGATTTCTCAGAATTTCCAATCTCCACCAGGTGAAGGAAGCTCAACCTGAATAATTGATCCACTCCTCCTCCTCATTTTCCTCCTTCTCCTCCTCTTTGTACAGTAAAGCAGAGGAAAATGGCTATTTTTTGACAGGGCCCACTGGCTCTTGCTATAGTACTTCATGCATTTAATTTTTCTGGAGGGCCACCTACCCGGTCCTCTGTTTGAAACAATTTTTGGGACTGCCACATACAGGCACTCAATCTATTCCATTTTACTGGAGGGCCACCTACCTGCTCCTCTGGTTTGAAAAATGTTTGGGACTGCCACATACAGGGACTCAATCTATTCCATTTTACTGCAGGGCCACCTACCTGCTCCTCTGGTTTGAAACATTTTTGGGACTGCCACATACAGGCACTCAATCTATTCCATTTTACTGCAGGGCCACCTACCTGCTCCTCTGGTTTGAAACATTTTTGGGACTGCCACATACAGGCACTATCCAAATTAAATTGTCTCCATAGCAGCCTCCACACGTTGTCTCCATTGCTACCTCCAAAAGTCGTCCATATAGCTGCCTCCATACATCGTCCCTTTATCAAACGAGGTGTGTCAGGCAGAAATTTGGGTTGTTTTCATGGATTCCACATCAAAGTTGTTAACTTTGTCGCCACCCTGCTGTGTTATCCACAAAATATACTGGCAAACTTTTACCATTTAGGGATATTATTTCAGCGCTTCTTGCGCATCTGTTTACATTCCCCTCACCCGGCATATCCTAAACTTATAAGAACGCTACTACACTTGATCTTATACAAAAGGTTCTTAGAAGTGCTGTTTGGGGAGTAGCCTAGAGACAGGGGCTTGGATTGGCGAAAGCTCGCCTGGCAGCGGAGCGCCAGCTCCATGCGCATCATGCGCTTCTTGCGCATCTGTTTACATTCCCCTCACCCGCCATATCCGAAACTTATAAGAACGCTACTACACTTAACTTGGTGCAGGCTGGGACCGAGTCTGACCCTGGGGCTGGTCATATACTGCCGACGCAGAGAATTGCGGGGCCTACCTCGGTCCAGGTCTCAAAGGCCTACTATACCTCCTCCCACCCCTCCTCCACCTCCTCCTCCTCCGAATTACCATCCGTGGGCATGGCGCCATCAGTCGGTAGCTCTAGGCACAGCAGCAGTGCCGTCGCTAAGCGACAGCAGGCGGTGCTGAAACTGCTGAGCCTAGGCGATAAAAGGCACACCGCCCAAGAGCTATTACAGGGCATTCCACATCAAAGTTGTTAACTTTGTCGCCACCCTGCTGTGTAATCCACAAAATATACTTGCAAACTTTTACCATTTAGGGATATTATTTCAGCGCTTCTTGCGCATCTGTTTACATTCCCCTCACCCACCATATCCTAAACTTATAAGAACGCTACTACACTTGATCTTATACAAAAGGTTCTTAGAAGTGCTGTTTGGGGAGTAGCCTAGAGACAGGGGCTTGGATTGGCGAAAGCTCGCCTGGCTGCAGAGCGCCAGCTCCATCCCAAGATCCAACTAACATAGTTGCAGCACCTTTAATCTACTACTAGTTCACTGCCTCCATAATAATAATAATAATAATCTTTATTTATATAGCGTCATCATATTCTGTAGCGCTTTACAAATCATAGGAAACAAATACAAATGTAATGTAACAGAGCACAACATTTGTATGGAACAACAGGAGTGAGGTCCCTGCTCGCCAGAGCTTACGGTTTATGAAGATGATGGGGTAACACGAGGTAAAAGAATATTTAATGGTCAAGCCATTCTTCTTAGGGAATAGAAAAAAATATAATAAATGGAATTGCTGTCGCTTGAACCACTCAGCCGTCATCTTATATACCAGGTCCAGGGTGAATGGGACTGCAGGGAAGTCTGGTGCCTGTTGGTTGCTGGATAACAGATGGGAGGACGACACAGGACGGGTTAGTAGAAGAGTTAAAACTTCATGCAATTAATGAGTGTTATAGGCTTGCCTAAAGAAATGGGTTTTAAGAGCACGTTTGAAACTTTGGAGGTTAGGTATTAGTCTGATAGTCCGGGGCAGAGCATTCCATAGAATTGGTGCAGCTCTAGAGAAGTCTTGGAGACGCGAGTGGGAGGTCCGCACTAGGGTAGAGGTTAATCTAAGATCACTGGCGGATCTAAGAGCACGGGTTGGGCGATAGACTGAGATAAGAGAGGAGAGGTAGGGGGGTGCAGCATTATACAGAGCTTTATGGATGAGGGTTATTATTATTTTAAACTGTATTCGAAAGGAGACTGGCAGCCAGTGCAGCGACTGGCATGAACTGTAAGCATACATGGTCCCCTTATCAAACGAGCTGTGTCAGGCAGAATTTTGGGTTGTTTTCATGGCTTCCATGTTAACTTTGTCGCCACCCTGCTGTGTAATCCACAAAATATACTGGCAAACTTTTATCATGTACCGATATTATTTGAGCGCTTCTTGCTCACCTCCTTTGGTTCCTCTCTGACACCCATTGGTTTGAAGCCTGAGTCCAATTAGGGTATGTCGCCATGCCACTCTCTAGCCTGCTGCCGCTGCCTCTGCATGCCGTCCCCTATAGTGTCAGGGTCAATTATTGGATGTTTTAGATGCTATCTAGCTTCATTCTGTCACTCTGTCATGGCCATGCTGTTGCCCATAATTTTGGCATAATGGTGCGTTTAAGCAGCCTCAGAGGCATCCATGCATGCTGCCCCTGCTGTTTCCTGTCCATTTCCGTGGTGTTTCCATCCTTTTCTGAGGTTCCCAGGTGTTTGGCCAAGCTTCCCTGTGCAGAGCCTTGGTCCCCTTGAAAAATGCTCGAGTCTCCCATTGACTTCAATGGGGTTCGTTATTCGAGACGAGCACTCGAGCATCGGGAAAAGTTCATCTCGAATAACGAGTACCCGAGCATTTTAGTGTTCGCTCATCTCTAAAAAAGATACAACAAATAACTGCACTTAAACATATAAAAATTCAAGAAAACACTTGTAAAATACTAAAGTTTTCTTCCATTACCCCTAATTCCATTAGACTAGTTCCACCAAGACAGGTCCTGCTGTGCATGGAGGGGGGAATAAATCTTCCTAATGATACTAGAAAGAGTGGATGTGATTTAGCAATAAGTACTTTCCAGCTAGAACTCAAATGACCTCAAGTAAAAGAGTATAAATCTCGCGTTTGCCTCTAAAATATCATGACCTTGCTTTATAGTTCAATGCAGTAAGTCAGAGTTACGGTACAAGGTATTAATCACTGAGCTCCACAGCGGAACATGGAAAGGTCTGTGGGATTGGTAAGTGCTGGCTTCTACAAGAATACAAGGTAAAGCCGGCAATATGGCCATCTGAAGGAGATATTTATAAAGATCACCACAAAGTGCTTTCTGCAGATGGGAAGAGGTGTGATATCTGGGAGTCATGAAGGCTTCAAGGAGGTTTTTATATCAATCACACATCCTTAGTATAAGCCATCAGTAGAGAGACAACTCCAAAAAAACACATTGAAATAGAACAGCGCCATACAATGCCCAGTGGCCGATAATGGTACTGCAGCTCTTCTCCCTGCAGCTTCTTGTAGTTGGTCATGGGAGTCAACCCCAAGGATAGGTCATCAATAAAAAAAATTGATAAATGATAAATTTGAAAATTAAAATGTTATATTCATTTCTAAAATCTGATACACATAGACAAGGAATATATTTTTGAGTTTTATGATGTGTTTCTTCTACTCTGTGATCTTTCCCTAGTGCCTTGTATAATTTTTTTACACACAGACTTTCATAGGATGTGATAAAAACACAAAAATTAGTGCTGATGCTGGCGATGCATCGTCTATGCGTGAAGGTGAGACATAACATTTTGGTATTCGCCCTTCCCTGTCTGTAGGTGTTGGAAACCTCTAAAAAGAGAACTTGAAATGTCTGTATTACAAAATATATGTATCCTCTGTGGATCATCTTTTCACCAGATTATGAGTTTCCCTTTAATTCTCCTGAATATTAGTCTATATAAATAGACAATTGGGTGTTCCCATTCCCCTTGTCAAAGGGGCGTAGTCATCACTGAATGGGCAATGTCAATCTTTGTAGGGACACCGGCTCCAGCTGTTAATTTTCCATACATTACTAGGAGGGAAAACAGAGGGACAGTGGAATCATAGGAACATTTTCCTGAATTATCACTACTTGGAGAATACGAGTATTTAATATCATATCATTTAATCATCATCTAGTCTACATTATCAAAAAAATTACTATTTTGATTGTCGAGCTGAGATTGGTTCCTCTGGGTCCTCCCATTTCCTCCCACACTCAAGAACATACCTGTAGATTGATTAGATTGTGAGCCCCATTGGGGACAGGGACTGAATTGGCAAATCTCTGTGCAGCGCTGCATAATCTGTGTGCGCTATATAAATAAAGAATTATTACTACTATTGGTAAAATTTTCTGAGTTTATCGTAAATCTTGTATGTTGTCTATTACTATAAGGTCTCACGTATCTGAACACTGTGCCATATCCAACCTGCGCGAATAGAACATGTTGTTATGGGGTAATTAGGAAACTCTTGAAATAAGACATTGATAAAGATTTCTGCAAACAAACCCTGATTTATCAAACACATCCAAGGATCTTAACTAAAATCAATACTTAACATATCTGGATTATGCTTTCTAGTAAAATAATAGGAAATAAGTTACAAGTTTGACCAGACCTTCTACATATCCCTAATAAAAGAGGGGTATATTGGCGCACTGCACTTTAGTATAATTCGGTTACATTCCATGATCTATTCATTATGATTAGACAGTAGATAAATCAATATGTCTATGACTGGTGTCCATATTAAAAAAAAAACCTATATACAAAAGTCCCTAAATACACTGGCACTATGTCAATAAACATCCTACTCATCTCCCATTGAGTTCAGTGAATGATCAGACAATTGTGAAGCAATTTCGGGAGTATTCTAGTGCAGCCTAAACACAATGCAGCCGCCAACAGCAGCAGAACAAAAAAAAATGACATCTCTCTTTTGTTAGGTTTATGCAAACTAGAAGGTTGACATAGAGAAAATGATACAACACAATCACAAAAAGTGACAGCTCCTTCCCCAGCAGCTGCACCCCTCAGCTCTGACAAACAATGGGCATTGTATACCCACACATCAGTAGATGGAGCTGGCAGAGCAGACTGGCCAGGTAGACAGGTAATCAAGTGTGGCATGATCCAGGATGACCGTAATAATTAATTATAATAACCCACCATGTGGCTGCACTAAATTTTCACAATCAAATCCATTTACCAAAAATGTGCCAATAATTAGACATTTTCGACCATTATATTGAGTTTCTTGAAAAGTGACTAATAATGTTCTTATACAGGGGGGGATATTCTCCATGTGGCATCACTGGGCACCTCCATGTCTATATGGTAGTGCCAGTCAGATGGTATTGTTACTTTGCCACACTTTACTGAGTATGGCTCACAATCCAGACAGCGTTACATAGTATCTCAGACATAACCTCTGCCACTGGTCACATGGAAGTGTCAAACCCCTATAGATACTATGTATCAGCGGAATGCCAGCCATCCTACACAGCATGCCAGGGCACAGGAGTTCAGGATATTAGGAGCAGGATACTGCCTGGATCTGGAGCCATGATGCCACAACACACATTAGGAAATTGAATGTAAGTTGAGGGATCTCCTGGATAGGAAAGTGCATAGTATTGGTGGTACTCACCATCTGTAAAGTGCAGATGAAGATGAGTGTACAGCGTCCTGTACAGCAGCCCATGCTGAGGTGTACAGTGTCCTGCAGAGGCTGGAGCAGTGTAGCTGGACAGCTCCTTAAGGCGTAGCTGCACTTTCTGGAGATTCAGCACCTGCAGTCCTATAGATCCTTGTATACTTGTATTTCCAATAGATCATTCAGCAGCAGCCCCTGTGCAATCCTGATCCCTGCACCCAAAACCGGGGCTGTGATCCCATGCAGCCAGCAAAATCCCGAACCAGGACCAAGGAAAGCGCAGATCTCCAGAACCCAGACCTCTCCTTCCTTTCTTCTCTTCTACGTCTGACTTTATGTAGCCACGGGCCGGATGAAGGCTCTCTGCCGCCATCTAGTGGGCAACAAGGGCACGGCCTCAACAGGTTTATGGCACCTGGGTGTAGTTATCTCTGCCTGTAGTCTTATGTCTTTTATACAGTATAACTATAATCTATAATCAGTAAATTAAAACAGTGTATCTATAATCAGTATATTATAGCAGTGTGTGTATAATCAGTATTTTATATTAGTATATGTATAATCAGTATATTATAGCAGTGCATGTATAATCAGTATATTATATTAGTATATGTATAATCAGATTATTATATTAGTATATCTATAATCAGTGTATTAAAACAGTGTATCTATAATCAGTATATTATATTAGTATATGTGTTATCAGTATATTATAGCAGTACATGTATAATCACTATATCATAGTAGTATATGTGTAATCAGTATATTATAGCAGTGTATGTATAATCAGTATATCAGAGCAGTGTATGTATAATAAGTATAATAAAGTAGTATATCTATAATAAGTATATTATATTAGTATATGTATAATCAGTATATTATAGCATTAGATGTATAATCGGTATATCATAGCAGTGTACGTGTAATCAGTATATTATATTAGTATATGTATAATCAGTAGATCAGTAGGAAGCATATGAAGGGTTAAGTCTAGACTTCCCCTATTGGACAGAAGAACAATAGTTAATTAGCAATGAGCACTGGCAGGTTGACTCCCCTATAAATGACCCCCTGAGTCAGTGAACAGGGGTGTTTTTTTATGCAGCAATAACAAAAATTTATTGGGGGGGGGGGGAGTACTTGTGCTGCCTTCGGACTATAGGAAAGAAAAATTTCAGTGAGAAAATTTTTCGTATTACTGCTCGTCCTATGGAAGCACATGAAGGGACTTGAAAAGCAATACAAAGAAAGGGTGGGAATATCATTTTGCAGCTGTACTTAGGGTGAAGACACACATGGCGTTTTTGGGCCGTTTTTGGGCCGTTTTTACTAAGTGCGTTTTCAGATCGTTAAAAACGCATGCGTTAAAAAACGCATCCGTTTTTTAAAAACGCGTGCGTTTTTTGAAAACGCATGCGTTTTTGTCCGTTTTTCGTTGCGCAATTTCGGAGAAACGGACAAAAACGCATGCGTTTTCAAACGCATGCGTTTTTAAAAAACGGATGCGTTTTTTAACGCATGCGTTTTTAACGATCTGAAAACGCACTTAGTAAAAACGGCCCAAAAACGCCATGTGTGTCTTCACCCTTAGCACTTTCTTGCCGAAGGCTGAGTCTACCCCGGAGACTACATCCAGGTGATAATGTTTAACAAATATAAAAGTACCAGAACATACTGAAGCTTTACAGATTTGATCCAACATCACTTGGGCCACTTCTGCCCATGAAGCTGCAGTACATCTGGTTTAGTGGGCTTTGACGTTCAAGGATATGGTGCTCTTTACCCACCTTGCCAGGGTTGACTTGTTGCCCTTTTTCCCTTTGTTTGGACCTCTATATTGCACAAATAGGGCCTCAGTTTGTCTGAAGGGATCGACTTGATCTAGATATGCTAGGACCGCTCTTTTGACGTCCAACATGTGAAGTTTCTCCTTCTCTTCTGTTGAATATGATGCTTGCAGCACTGGAAGAAAGATTTCTTGATTCATGGCCAACTGGGAAGGTACTTGTGGAAGGAAAGCTGTCATAGTTCTTAAGACTAGGCAATCTTCAACAATTCTGAAGTATGGATCTTTATTTTGCTGAATCTTCTTGCTAAATATATGGCGACCAAGAAAACTTTTCATCATCTCTCCTGGATAGGTTCAAATGGCTTCTGAGCCAGACACTTAGAATAATAGATAAATCCCAGGATGGTAAGGGAGCTCTAACTGGAGGCCTGATTCTTTTTACTCCTCTGAAAAAACATTTAATTAGGAGATTTTCTGAAAAAATACCAACCAGCATGGAATTTATGGCTGTGAAATGCACTTTTAGGCCCCTTCCACACTAGCGAGTGTGATGCGATGAACTCGCATCACACTCGCAACGCAAGCTGCCGGGAACGCACGGCCCGAACGCTGCACCGCGGGAGTGAACTCAGCATGTCAGTTCACTCCCGCGGTGCAGCGTTCGGGCCGTGCGTTCCCGGCAGCTTGCGTTGCGAGTGTGATGCGAGTTCATCGCATCACACTCGCTAGTGTGGAAGGGGCCTTAGGCTACATTCACACAGCTGTATGGGGGACGTATATACGGCCAATGTATATACGCCTTATATACATCCTCCATAGACGGCAATGGGCGCATGGTTCCGTATGGGAGTGGTACGATGAAGCACAAGTGCGGCACCGTACCAAAATTCTCCAAAAATAACAGCACCCAAAGTATGAAAAAGTTATCAGCGCCAGAAAATGGCGAAATAAAAAAATATATATTTTGTGCAAGAGGTTTTAATTTTTGTAAATGTATGAAAACATTACAAAACGTATACAATTTGTCATCCCTGTGATCGTACCGACCTAAAGAATAAAGTAGACATGTTATTTGGGGCGCACAGTGAAAGCCGTAAAATCGAAGCCCACAAGAAAACTGCGCAAATGTGTTTTTTCACTGCATTTGGAATTTTTTCAGTACACAACATAAAATATTAAATACCATCAGTATGAAATGCAATTTGGTACGCAGAAAACAAGCCATCACAAAGAGCTCTTTATGTGTAAAAAAAAAAGATTTTTGAAGGTGGGAAGTGAAAAATGGAAATGAAAACACAAAAAAGGGCCTGGCCTTTAAGGGGTTAAGTAAAGCAGACTCTTCAGATGAAAACACTGAATTCATGGCCATTTTGGCCAGGGGTTAATCAATTTTTGGGACAGATTCCCAATCTGCTGTGTATTCTGGTGAAAGTTTATATGTAGATTTGAACTTGGAACTAGATTCAGCTCTCTTGTCTGGTTACTTCCACGTGGATTGCATTATGCTTTTCAGATCTGGGTGACTTGGAAAAGCTTTAGCTTTATTTTTGGGGATGCCACACATGGCGTTTTGAACCCGTTTTTGGTTCGTTTCTAAGCAGTCCGTAAAAAAAAAAATGCGTTTTTGACCTGTTTTAATTAAGATAACTGGTAAAACCTGTCATGTGTTTTTTCAAAAACAGATTGCTTAAAAACTGACCAAAAAACAGGTTCATGTGTGGCATCACCCTTATGGCTAAATCCTCTGTTGATCTTTTAGTTTCTGCAGATTCTTACTGTATGGGCGCACGGCCGGGCATAGAAGGGAAGGAGGAGCCATGCAGATCAGATTTGCTATGTCACATTGTACAGGATAAAATCTTTTTTGTTTTTTTATTGTGGACCTATAGGGGCTTATTTTTTGCCACATGAGATGCACTTTTCTGGTACTTGACAAAAATAGGGTCTAAAGAGGTAAAGCTGGGAAAAGAAGGCCCCAGCATAAACATCCTAAATACAGATAGTAAATCACGAAAGCAAGACAGGATGTATATAAGTGGTAACTAGAGATGAGCGAACATACTCGTCCGAGCTTGATGCTCGTTCGAGCATTAGCGTACTCGAAACTGCTCGTTGCTCGGACGAATACTTCGCCCACTCGAGAAAATGGCAGCTCCCGCCGTTTTGCTTTTTGGCGGCCAGAAACAGAGCCAATCACAAGCCAGGAGACTCTGCACTCCACCCAGCATGACGTGGTACCCTTACACGTCGATAGCAGTGGTTGGCTGGCCAGATCAGGTGACCCTGGGATAGACTAGCCGCTGCCCGCGCTGCTCGGATCATTCTGTGTCTGGATGCCGCTAGGGAGAGAGCTGCTGCTGGTCAGGGAAAGCGTTAGGGTGTTCTATTAGAATAGTGTTAGGCAGGAGTGATTCTACAAGAACCCAACAGCCCTTCTTAGGGCTACAATAACGTTCTACTTTTTTTTTTTTTGTTTGCTTGTGGCTGGGCTTGCTGGCACTAGTAGTGCAGCTAGTACCATATTGTGAGGAATTTGCAGGGGGACTTGCTACCAATGTGTTTAGCTCTTAGTGACACACATATCCACCTCAAACACCAAAGTGGGAAAATTTATTAGGGGTTTGATTTCAATTAGGCACAGTCTGCCAGTTTCTTTTTATTTTACGTTTATTTTTTCATAACTCAGCGTCATCTCATCAGTGTGCTTTCATACTTGGCTAGAAAATAGCCAAAGGAGAATCCAAACGGCTTACTTACGCCTACAATAGCGTTATATATATTTTATTTCTGGTTGATCTGCTGGTGGCTGTCCTTGCTGCAGTGCATCTACTAGCCAATTGTGAGGAATTTGGAGTGAGACTTGCGACCGCTGTGTTTAGCGCTTAGTGACGCACATATCCATCGCAAAGACCGAAGTGGGATAATTTATTAGGGGTTGGATTTCAATTAGGCACAGTCTGGCAGTTTCTTTTTATCTTACGTTTATTTTTTCATAACTCAGCGTCATCTCATCAGTGTGCTTTCATACTTGGCTAGAAAATAGCCAAAGGAGAATCCAAACGGCTTACTTACGCCTACAATAGCGTTATATATATTTTATTTCTGGTTGATCTGCTGGTGGCTGTCCTTGCTGCAGTGCATATACTAGCCAATTGTGAGGAATTTGGAGTGAGACTTGCGACCGCTGTGTTTAGCGCTTAGTGACGCACATATCCATCGCAAAGACCGAAGTGGGATAATTTATTAGGGGTTGGATTTCAATTAGGCACAGTCTGGCAGTTTCTTTTTATTTTACGTTTATTTTTTCATAACTCAGCGTCATCTCATCTGGCATAGCAGTGTGCTTTCATACTTGGCTATAAAATAGCCATAGGAGAATCCAAACGGCTTATTTAGGCCTACAATAGCGTTATATATTTTATTTCTGGTTGATCTGCTGGTGGCTGGCCTTGCGGTAGTGCATCTACTACCATATTGTGAGGAATTTGCAGTGAGACTTGGGACCGTTGTGTTTAGCGCTTAGTGACGCACATATCCATCGCAAAGACCGAAGTGGGACAATTTATTAGGGGTTTGATTGAAATTAGGCACAGTCTGCCATTTACTTTTTATTTTACGTTTATTTTTTCATAACTCAGCGTCATCTCATCTGGCATAGCAGTGTGCTTTCATACTTGGCTAGAAAATAGCCATAGCAATAGGATAGCATCGTTTGGTTTTAAAAACTAAAAAACACAAAAAAAACCAAAAAAAAACACAAAAAAAAGTAAAAAAAAAATTTAAGTTATAACTTTCATTTTCAAAATGTTTAACCCGAGGGCTAGGGGTAGAGGACGAGGGCGGGGACGTGGGCGTCCAACTACTGCAGGGGTCAGAGGCCATGGTCCTGGGCGGGGTGAGACACCACCTGCTGATGAGGGAGCAGGGGAACGCCGCAGAGCTACACTCCCTAGGTTCATGTCTGAAGTTACTGGGACTCGTGGTAGAGCACTGTTGAGGCCAGAACAGTGCGAACAGGTGATGTCTGGATTGCCGACAATGCTTCGAGCAATTTGTCCACCAGTCAGTCTTCCACGCAGTCCACCCATGTCACCGAAATCGGCACTCCTCCAGCTCCTGCACCTCAGCCTCCTCCCCCCCAGTCTGCCCCCTCCCAGGAAAATTTGGCATTTGAACCGGCATACTCTGAGGAACTGTTTTTTCACTGCATTTGGAATTTTTTCAGTACACAACATAAAATATTAAATACCATCAGTATGAAATGCAATTTGGTACGCAGAAAACAAGCCATCACAAAGAGCTCTTTATGTGTAAAAAAAAAAGATTTTTGAAGGTGGGAAGTGAAAAATGGAAATGAAAACACAAAAAAGGGCCTGGCCTTTAAGGGGTTAAGTAAAGCAGACTCTTCAGATGAAAACACTGAATTCATGGCCATTTTGGCCAGGGGTTAATCAATTTTTGGGACAGATTCCCAATCTGCTGTGTATTCTGGTGAAAGTTTATATGTAGATTTGAACTTGGAACTAGATTCAGCTCTCTTGTCTGGTTACTTCCACGTGGATTGCATTATGCTTTTCAGATCTGGGTGACTTGGAAAAGCTTTAGCTTTATTTTTGGGGATGCCACACATGGCGTTTTGAACCCGTTTTTGGTTCGTTTCTAAGCAGTCCGTAAAAAAAAAAATGCGTTTTTGACCTGTTTTAATTAAGATAACTGGTAAAACCTGTCATGTGTTTTTTCAAAAACAGATTGCTTAAAAACTGACCAAAAAACAGGTTCATGTGTGGCATCACCCTTATGGCTAAATCCTCTGTTGATCTTTTAGTTTCTACAGATTCTTACTGTATGGGCGCACGGCCGGGCATAGAAGGGAAGGAGGAGCCATGCAGATCAGATTTGCTATGTCACATTGTACAGGATAAAATCTTTTTTGTTTTTTTATTGTGGACCTATAGGGGCTTATTTTTTGCCACATGAGATGCACTTTTCTGGTACTTGACAAAAATAGGGTCTAAAGAGGTAAAGCTGGGAAAAGAAGGCCCCAGCATAAACATCCTAAATACAGATAGTAAATCACGAAAGCAAGACAGGATGTATATAAGTGGTAACTAGAGATGAGCGAACATACTCGTCCGAGCTTGATGCTCGTTCGAGCATTAGCGTACTCGAAACTGCTCGTTGCTCGGACGAATACTTCGCCCACTCGAGAAAATGGCAGCTCCCGCCGTTTTGCTTTTTGGCGGCCAGAAACAGAGCCAATCACAAGCCAGGAGACTCTGCACTCCACCCAGCATGACGTGGTACCCTTACACGTCGATAGCAGTGGTTGGCTGGCCAGATCAGGTGACCCTGGGATAGACTAGCCGCTGCCCGCGCTGCTCGGATCATTCTGTGTCTGGATGCCGCTAGGGAGAGAGCTGCTGCTGGTCAGGGAAAGCGTTAGGGTGTTCTATTAGAATAGTGTTAGGCAGGAGTGATTCTACAAGAACCCAACAGCCCTTCTTAGGGCTACAATAACGTTCTACTTTTTTTTTTTTTGTTTGCTTGTGGCTGGGCTTGCTGGCACTAGTAGTGCAGCTAGTACCATATTGTGAGGAATTTGCAGGGGGACTTGCTACCAATGTGTTTAGCTCTTAGTGACACACATATCCACCTCAAACACCAAAGTGGGAAAATTTATTAGGGGTTTGATTTCAATTAGGCACAGTCTGCCAGTTTCTTTTTATTTTACGTTTATTTTTTCATAACTCAGCGTCATCTCATCAGTGTGCTTTCATACTTGGCTAGAAAATAGCCAAAGGAGAATCCAAACGGCTTACTTACGCCTACAATAGCGTTATATATATTTTATTTCTGGTTGATCTGCTGGTGGCTGTCCTTGCTGCAGTGCATATACTAGCCAATTGTGAGGAATTTGGAGTGAGACTTGCGACCGCTGTGTTTAGCGCTTAGTGACGCACATATCCATCGCAAAGACCGAAGTGGGATAATTTATTAGGGGTTGGATTTCAATTAGGCACAGTCTGGCAGTTTCTTTTTATTTTACGTTTATTTTTTCATAACTCAGCGTCATCTCATCTGGCATAGCAGTGTGCTTTCATACTTGGCTATAAAATAGCCATAGGAGAATCCAAACGGCTTATTTAGGCCTACAATAGCGTTATATATTTTATTTCTGGTTGATCTGCTGGTGGCTGGCCTTGCGGTAGTGCATCTACTACCATATTGTGAGGAATTTGCAGTGAGACTTGGGACCGTTGTGTTTAGCGCTTAGTGACGCACATATCCATCGCAAAGACCGAAGTGGGACAATTTATTAGGGGTTTGATTGAAATTAGGCACAGTCTGCCATTTACTTTTTATTTTACGTTTATTTTTTCATAACTCAGCGTCATCTCATCTGGCATAGCAGTGTGCTTTCATACTTGGCTAGAAAATAGCCATAGCAATAGGATAGCATCGTTTGGTTTTAAAAACTAAAAAACACAAAAAAAAACAAAAAAAAACACAAAAAAAAGTAAAAAAAAAATTTAAGTTATAACTTTCATTTTCAAAATGTTTAACCCGAGGGCTAGGGGTAGAGGACGAGGGCGGGGACGTGGGCGTCCAACTACTGCAGGGGTCAGAGGCCATGGTCCTGGGCGGGGTGAGACACCACCTGCTGATGAGGGAGCAGGGGAACGCCGCAGAGCTACACTCCCTAGGTTCATGTCTGAAGTTACTGGGACTCGTGGTAGAGCACTGTTGAGGCCAGAACAGTGCGAACAGGTGATGTCTGGATTGCCGACAATGCTTCGAGCAATTTGTCCACCAGTCAGTCTTCCACGCAGTCCACCCATGTCACCGAAATCGGCACTCCTCCAGCTCCTGCACCTCAGCCTCCTCCCCCCCAGTCTGCCCCCTCCCAGGAAAATTTGGCATTTGAACCGGCATACTCTGAGGAACTGTTTTCTGGACCCTTTCCACAGTCACAAACCACTTGTCCGGTTGCTGCTGAGCAATTTTCCGATGCCCAGGTTTTCCACCAGTCGCAGTCTGTGGGTGATGATGACCTTCTTGACGTAGTGGAAGAAGTGTGTAAAGAGGTGTCCGACGATGAGGAGACACGGTTGTCAGACAGTGGTGAAGTTGTTGTCAGGGCAGGAAGTCCGAGGGGGGAGCAGACTGAGGGATCGGAGGATGATGAGGTGACAGACCCAAGCTGGGTTGAGAGGCCGGGTGAACACAGTGCTTCTGAGACGGAGGAGAGTCCTCGACCAGAACAGGTTGGAAGAGGCAGTGGTGGGGCCAGACGGAGAGGCAGGGCCAGAGCTGGTGCATCAGCGCCAAATGTGTCACGTAGTGAAGCTCCCGTGGCGAGGTCTCCCGCGGCGAGGGCTAGATTTTCAGAAGTCTGGAGGTTCTTTAAGGAAACACCGGATGACCGACGGACTGTGGTGTGCAACCTTTGCCAAACCAGGATCAGCAGGGGTTCCACCACTACTAGCTTAACTACCACTAGTATGCGCAGGCATATGAATGCTAAACACCCCACTCAGTGGCAACAAGCCCGTTCACCTCCGGCCGTGCACACCACTGCTCCTTCCCCTGTGTCAGCTGATAGTCAGCCCCCTGCCCAGGACCCTGGCACAAAAACCCCATAGTCGCCTCCACGATCCTCCACAGCATCCACCAGCGTTCAGCTCTCCATACCCCAGACGCTGGAGCGGAAAAGAAAATATAGTGCAACCCACCCGCACGCCCAAGCCCTTAATGTCCACATCTCCAGATTGCTTAGCCTGGAGATGCTGCCCTATAGGCTAGTAGAGACCGAGGCCTTTCGCAACCTCATGGCGGCGGCCGCCCCTCGGTATTCGGTCCCCAGCCGCCACTACTTTTCCCGATGTGCCGTCCCAGCCCTGCACCAGCACGTGTCAGACAACATCATCCGTGCCCTGACCAACGCCGTTTCTGACAAGGTCCACCTGACCACGGACACGTGGACGAGTGCTGCCGGGCAGGGCCACTATATATCGCTGACGGCACATTGGGTTAACTTGGTGGAGGCTGGGACCGAGTCTGACCCTGGGGCTGGTCATATACTGCCGACGCCGAGGATTGCGGTGCCTACCTCGGTCCAGGTCTCAAAGGCCTACTATGCCTCCTCCTCCTCCCACCCCTCCTCCTCCTCCGAACTACCATCCGTGGGCATGGCGCCTTCAGTCGCTAGCTCTAGGCACAGCAGCAGTGCCGTCGCTAAGCGACAGCAGGCGGTGCTCAAACTGCTGAGCCTAGGCGATAAAGGGTACACCGCCCAAGAACTATTACAGGGCATCACGGCGCAGACTGATCTGTGGCTGGCACCGCTGAACCTGAAGCCAGGCATGGTTGTGTGTGACAACGGCCGTAACCTGGTGGCGGCTCTGCAACTCGGCAGACTGACACATGTGCCATGCCTGGCCCATGTGTTAAATCTGATAGTTCAGCGTTTCCTCAAGACATACCCCAATCTGTCAGATTTGCTCACGAAGGTGCGCCGCATCTGTGCGCATTTCAGGAAGTCCAGCACAGATGCTGCCACGCTCAGGGCAGCGCAGCGCCGCCTCCAACTGCCCGCTCACCGACTGTTGTGCGACGTGCCCACGAGGTGGAATTCAACATTAACTATGTTATCCAGAGTTTACCAGCAGCGCAGAGCGATTGTAGACTGCAAGATGTCAACTTCCACCAGAACTGGTAGTCAGGTCAGTCAGCTTCCTCAAGTCTACAATGAGGAGTGGACGTGGATGTCTGATATCTGTCAGGTGCTGAGTAACTTTGAGGAGTCAACACAGATGGTCAGTGGCGATGCCGCCATCATCAGCCTCACCATCCCGCTGCTTGGCCTGTTGAAAAACTCTCTGATCAGCATGAAGTCGGAAGCTTTGTGCTCGTCACAAGAGACGGGGGAAGAAGATTCCCTTGTTCATAGCCAAAGCACCCTCAGGTCTGTTTCTCAGCGCATATCAGAGGAGGTGGAGGAGGATGAGGAGGAAGAGGAGGAGAATGTTGGCGAGACACAAGAGGGGAGCATTGCTCAGACCTTCACTGTTCAGCGTGTATGGGCAGAAGAAGAGGAGTTGGAGGAGGAGGAAATGGACAGTCAGGCCAGTGAGGGGAGTGAATTCTTGCGCGTTGGGACTCTGGCGCATATGGCAGATTTCATGCTAGGCTGCCTATCCCGTGACCCTCGCGTTCAAAGAATTTATTCCAGCACCGATTACTGGGCATTCACTCTCCTGGACCCACGGTACAAGCAAAATCTTTCCACTCTCATCCCTGGAGAGGAAAGGAGTGTGAGAATGCATGAATACCAGCAGGCCCTGGTGCACAAGCTGAAACAGTATTTCCCTTCTGACAGCACTAGCGGCAGAGTGCGTAGTTCTGCGGGACAAGTAGCGAGGGAGAGTAGGCGAGCAGGCAGCTTGTCCAGCACTGGCAAGGGTACGCTTTACAAGGCTTTTGCCAGCTTTATGTCACCCCAGCAAGACACTGTCACCTGTCCCCAGTCTCGGCAGAGTAGGGCTGATCTTTACAGAAAGATGGTGAGGGAGTACGTAGCTGACCATACCATCGTCCTAAATGATCACACAGCTCCCTACAACTACTGGGTTTCAAAGCTGGACATGTGGCACGAACTGGCTCTGTACGCCTTGGAGGTTCTTGCCTGCCCTGCCGCTAGCGTCTTGTCCGAGCGGGTTTTCAGTGCAGCTGGTGGCATCATCACCGATAAGCGTACACGCCTGTCGACTGACAGCGCTGACAGGCTGACGCTTATTAAGATGAATAAAGCCTGGATTTCTCATAATTTCCAATCTCCACCAGGTGAAGGAAGCTCAACCTGAATAATTTATGCACTCCTCCTCCTCCTCCTCCTCATTTTCCTCCTTCTCCTCCTCTTTGTACACTAAAGCAGAGGAAACTGGCTATTTTTTGACAGGGCCCACTGGCTCTAGCTATAGTACTTTATGCATTTAATTTTTCTGGAGGGCCACCTACCCGGTCCTCTGTTTTAAACAATTTTTGGGAGTGCCACATACAGGCACTCAATCTATTCAATTTTTCTGGAGGGCCACCTACCTGCTCCTCTGGTTTGAAAACTTTTTTGGACTGCCACATACAGGCACTATCCAAATTAAATTGTCTCCATAGCAGCCTCCACACGTTGTCTCCATTGCTACCTCCAAAAGTCGTCCATATAGCTGCCTCCATACATCGTCCCCTTATCAAACGAGGTGTGTCCGGCACAAATTTGGGTTGTTTTCATGGATTCCACATCAAAGTTGTTAACTTTGTCGCCACCCTGCTGTGTTATCCGCAAAATATACTGGCAAACTTTTACCATTTAGGGATATTATTTCAGCGCTTCTTGCGCATCTGTTTACATTCCCCTCATCCGCCATATCCCAAACTTATAAGAACGCTACTACACTTAACTTGGTGCAGGCTGGGACCGAGTCTGACCCTGGGGCTGGTCATATACTGCCGACGCCGAGGATTGCGGGGCCTACCTCGGTCCAGGTCTCAAAGGCCTACTATACCTCCTCCTTCTCCCACCCCTCCTCCACCTCCTCCTTCTCCGAATTACCATCCGTGGCCATGGCACCATCAGTCGGTAGCTCTAGGCACAGCAGCAGTGCCGTCGCTAAGCGACAGCAGGCGGTGCTCAAACTGCTGAGCCTAGGCGATAAAAGGCACACTGCCCAAGAGCTATTACAGGGCATTCCACATCAAACTTGTTAACTTTGTCGCCACCCTGCTGTGTAATCCCCAAAATATACTGGCAAACTTTTATCATTTACCGATATTATTTCAGCGCTTCTTGCGCATCTGTTTACATTCCCCTCACCCGCCATATCCCAAACTTATAAGAACGCTACTACACTTGATCTTATACAAAAGGTTCTTAGAAGTGCTGTTTGGGGAGTAGCCTAGAGACAGGGGCTTGGATTGGCGAAAGCTCGCCTGGCAGCGGAGCGCCAGCTCCATGCCAAGATCCAACTAACATAGTTTTAACTGCAGCACCTTTAATCTACTACTAGTTCACTGCCTCCATACATGGTCCCCTTATCAAACGAGCTGTGTCAGGCAGAATTTTGGGTTGTTTTCATGGCTTCCATGTTAACTTTGTCGCCACCCTGCTGTGTAATCCACAAAATATACTGGCAAACTTTTATCATGTACCGATATTATTTGAGCGCTTCTTGCTCACCTCCTTTGGTTCCTCTCTGCCACCCATTGGTTTGAAGCCTGAGTCCATTTAGGGTATGTCGCCATGACACTCTCTAGCCTGCTGCCGCTGCCTCTGCATGCCGTCCCCTATAGTGTCAGGGTCAATTATTGCATGTTTTAGATGCTATCTAGCCTCATTCGGTCACTCTGTCATGGCCATGCTGTTGCCCATAATTTTGGCATAATGGTGCGATTAAGCAGCCTCAGAGGCATCCATGCATGCTGCCCCTGCTGTTTCCTGTCCATTTCCGTGGTGTTTCCATCCTTTTCTGAGGTTCCCAGGTGTTTGGCCAAGCTTCCCTGTGCAGAGCCTTGGTCCCTTTGAAAAATGCTCGAGTCTCCCATTGACTTCAATGGGGCTCGTTATTCGAGACGAGCACTCGAGCATCGGGAAAAGTTCGTCTCGAATAACAAGTACCCGAGCATTTTAGTGCTCGCTCATCTCTAGTGGTAACAAATCCTTTATTAAATCAAAAAATACATAAAAACACTTAAAAGGCACTAAATGTGCTGTGGTCCAGCAACCGACCCTGATCTCAATGCAAAGTGAAAAGTAAGTATGATGTACATATCAGGCCACAGGGCCTGGTTTGGCACAAGACTAACAACAGTCAAAAAGTAAACCTAATAAGTATACAGGCATATGAATATAAGTAGCTTGGCCATGAAGGCAATAATGAGAATATTTACCTAAAGTGCATGGTGCAGTCAGGAAAGGTGCTGGAGGAGAGATGCCCCACGCGTATCGCCTTTGCAAGCAGGCTTCCTCAGGGGTACATGTGAGGAATACATAGGAAGGTATATATAGGGGAAGGACCCACCTCCAGATTAAGCCCTCATGCCGCGAGCCTCCCAATTCTGATGTTGGCGTGCGTTCCAAGTACCGGAAGTGACGTACCCGGAAACCGGAAGTCACTGAGCGCTCATGCGCATAGAAGAAATATTAAGAGCGCGTGCGCCAAAATAGGCGCATATAATGTAGCGCGTGCGCCAAAGTTGGACGCAGATGTGTATATATGACTCGGGTTGTAAGTGTCAAATAGATGAAAGTAGGGTGCATGATTGAGAAGCACCAAGTGTAATTATACCCAGATATATGAGTATAGATTGATAGTCACTATGTCTCTGTTTATAGCATAAAGGTATCGATGTTTAAAAGAAAGTAGTAAAGAAATAGATTTGATATAATGGCGCAATAATAATTCCAAGGAATGGGTTACAATGATGAATGTCGACTGCTCATAGGGTTACTAATATAAGTGACATATGACAATATATCAATATATGATCACTGATGTATGTGATCAAAACAGACAGGAGACACATATATAGAAAAAGTTAACACACATCTCGTCGATCGTGGCACAGAAAACTGCCGACTTACAGGAATGGATACCTTTACGGCGTAAACATTTGAGTTAAACCACGTCATGCAGACAATGCAAATGTGGTTGATACATCAGTCGACGATTGCGGCACAAAGTCCTGCCGACTTATAAGAATAAGTTCTTTTGCGGCGCAAAAAGTAGGTAAGCAAGATCGACAATCAGGTAATGATATTTTTAGATATTAGGTGAAGAGGTGGATGTAGTGCAGGGAAGTCATCCCTCTGTGTAAAGCCTTACCAAGGCAATAGCTGTGCATAAAAAAGTGAAACCTGTGTAAGAAAATGAATGAATTATTTATAAAGGTTCAGTGGCGTTTGGATAGAATAAAATGTGGTCCAGTCCATGTTGCAAAAAGAGGAGTTATGTAGTGAACCACAGTGTATGGTCCCATACATCCGTCGTACTATATAGAAAATACTTAGATGGCAAAAAACGTGACAGTTGAGAGGTGAATTGATAAGACAATAAATTAGAAAAATATAAAGAAAGGATATTAGAAAGATATTTATACATCACCTGACATTGGCTAAGAATAAGGCCTACAAGTTAAGGGGAGGAGGGCATGCGGATGGGGCTGTACTGGAGGTGGGCCAACTCATGAAAGAGTAATATATATGGGTAAACATAGAGAAAATATCATTAGTTAATCAATTTGAGAAAACATATATATATATTAAAAACTTGAATAGCATAAAGTATCATCATTATTAGAGAAAAATTGGGGCGCAGCAGACATGGAGATTACGGAAGGTCCAGGCGAGGCAGGCCAGACAGAATAGACAACTCGATTGTTCAAGGAGGTAAGTAAACAGCGAGTCCTGATATGTACATCATACTTACTTTTCACTTTGCATTGAGATCAGGGTCGGTTGCTGGACCACAGCACATTTAGTGCCTTTTAAGTGTTTTTATGTATTTTTTGATTTAATAAAGGATTTGTTACCACTTATATACATCCTGTCTTGCTTTCGTGATGCACTTTTCTGGTACATAATACTGGGGCATCTATAGCTAATTGGTAAGATTTTATCAACTCTTTGTTGGTGGAGGAAATGAAAATCATCAATTTTTAGGAACATTTTTTGTGGTTTTTGGCCATTTATTCATTCCGTAAAAATAGTATATTATTTTTATTCTATGGGTCTCCACGATTACGAAAAGACCTAATTTATATAGTTTTTTAAAAAATGTTCCCAATTATACTGAATAAAATGTAATTTGGCGAAAATGGTAATTTTAGCATCACCGACTTTCATAAGCATAACTTTCTTCATAACATTCTTTAAAGGGTATTAATTAAAAATCATCTTTTTTTCGGAGAGTTTTTTGAGGTTGTTTTTCACGGGGTTCACTTTGCGGGTCCAATAAGATTCTATTTTATTTTGCAGGTTGTCATAGACGTAGCGATGCCAAATATGTGGGGGTTTTGTGTATTTTATTCAATTTTACTGAATAAAAACTAATTTGGAGAAAATTTTGAAGGCCTTCCAGATAGTAACACATGGAAATTACATCTTTAATCCATCTGGCTAGAGTTGACTTGCAGAGCTGCTTCCCTTTATTAGGGCCTCTGAACTGAAAAAAACAGGGCTTTATAGTGTCTAAAAACTTCCACCTGCTGGAGGTAAGCAAGAACTGATCTTTTGACATCAAGGGCTTGAAGTTTTCCTTGGTCCTCTTCTGATGCATATGTACCCAGAACAGGATGGAAGATTTTTTGGTTCAGGGCCGAGTGGGAAGACACATTGGTAGAAACCCTGGCATCATATGAAGTACTAGACAGTACTCCAAAATCTTCAAATATGACTCCTTACAAGAGAAGCCTGGATTTCACTAATCCTTCTTTCAGAGAAAATGCCCACCAGGAAGACCGTTTTCCAGGATAGAAGGTGAAGAGGGATGTCTGAGATTGTCTCAAAAGGTTTCTGTCAAAGATGTTTTAAAACAACCGAGAGATCCCAGGAATGTTTGGGTGACATAACAGGAGGTTTCAACTTCTTAAGACCTTTGAAAACCCTCTTGACTATAAGAATTTCTGAAAAAGTTCCACCCAAGGAAGTGTTTATAAAAAGGACTTTAAGAGTATTGAACTTTAAGCCTTTCTTGAAACCAAAACTGAAGAAGGGACGGAACATGACTTGTGGAATCTTTCTTCGTTAGGCACCATTGCCTATAAATCCACCAGATACACTGGTAGACTTTTAACGTTTTCAGTTTCCTAGAGGCCGATAAGGTATCTATTACTTCGTCCAAAAAACCTGACCTTCTAATATCCCCCCTTTCAGCTTCCAAGCCCCCAGATGAAGAACCACCATGTTGGGGTGAGAGAAGCCGTTCTGAAGAAGCAAGTCTTTCCACGGAGGAAGTTTCCAAAACTTCCCTTCTAGCAGCAGTAGGAGAAGAGGAAACCATGATCTTCTCTGCCAGTATGGACTTATGGCTATGAACGTTGTTCTTTCCCTTTTGATCTTCTGCAACACCCTCGGAATGAGGGGAAACGGAGGGAAAACATACGGAAACCGGCCCAACCAGTTGCAGGAGAGTGCATCCACCACAAGTTGAGAGTTGGATCTTGACGCCATAAGGTCTATCTGAGGAAGACCCATTCTATTTGTTGGAACACTTGTTTGTTCAAAGCCCATTCTGAAGGGTTTGAATGGGTTGAGGATCAGCTAATCCGCTGCTGCGATATGAATTGCCAAGATATTCAAGACATTCTGTTTGGCCCAGTGCATCAAAAGAGAGCATTCCTTGGAGAGAGATCGGCTCTTTGTGCCTCCCTGTTTGTTGATTTAAAACACAACTGACAAATTAGGACTAAGGCCCGTTCCACACTTGCGAGTGTGATGCGATGAACTCGCATCACACTCGCAACGCATGCTGCCGGGAACCCACGGCTCGAACGCTACACCGCGGGAGTGAACTCAGCATGTCAGTTCACTCCCAGTATGCAGCGTTCGGGCCGTGCGTTCCCGGCAGCATGCTTTGCGAGTGTGATGCGAGTTCATCGCATCACACTCGCAAGTGTGGAACGGGCCTTACACTTCCTGGTTGGATAAATGATTGCTGAAGTAAAGAAGAGCCATTCGCACTGCTCTCAACTCCTTGAGATTTGATGAAACCCACCAGTCTCCTAGAAGAGCACCCCAACCAGAGTTTGAACAACATAACTTTCCTGATCATTGTTCTAGCGTGGAGAATCAGAAATTTTATAGACATAACTCTGGCTGATAACAAAGAGAGAATCAAGTTTATTATGAATCCCAGGAACTTCTGAGAAGCGGCAGGAACTATGGAAGATTTTTCTTTATTGATAATGAAGCCATGAGCTTACAGGGCCTTCGGAACTATAGCCAGATCCCGATACATCAACTTTTCCGTTTGAGCAATAAGTAGCCAATCGTCTAGGTAGGGTACCACATGGATACCCGGAAGAAAACAACACTGTGATCTTCTTAAAAACTCTGGGAGCAGAACTGAGACTGGAGGGAACTGTTCAACTCCAGAGAATACAATCTTTCTACTAGCAAGTTGACCCAAGCATCTGAAGAAGCTTGGGCCCACACATGGGCAAACTGAGAGAGCTTTGCCCTGAGTCTGACAGACCTAATGGGACAGATTTGCTTACCCGGCCCATTCGCGATCCAGCGGTGCGTTCTCTGCGGCGGATTCGGGTCCGGCCAGGATTTATTAAGGTAGTTCCTCCGACGTCCACCAGGTGGCGCTGCTGCGCTGAAGAGCATTGGAACGCACTGGAATACACTGAGCCGGGCTGAGTGAAGGTAAGTGCAATTTTCGCGACACATTTTTTTTTAAAAAATGCGGCGGTTTTTCCGAATGCGTCGGGTTTTTCGTTTGGCCACGCCCCCCGATTTCCCTCGCGTGCATGCCGGCGCCGATGCGCCACAATCCGACCGCGTGCGCCAAAATCCCGGGGCAATTCAGGGAAAATCGGCACAAATCGGAAATATTCGGGTAACACGGCCGGAAAACGCGAATCGGGCCCTTAGTAAATGACCCCCAATGTCTTAATTCCTGTTTTTCTGAGGGCCCTGTCTGGGGGGTTTTATTCTGGATAAAACCAACATCTGTATCCCTTTCTGTCATCTCTTCTAAAGGATCTTTGGACTCGAAAAGGAACGAAAGGACCTGAAATTTGTTATTTACTTGGTCTTGGAAAATTGGCTACCTTATTATCGTTGATCATTTCCAGGATCTCCTCTAACTGAGGGTCAAATAGACTCCTAGCTAGAGCTTTATCCAGAGGGCACACCTCATAGAATTTATAGAAGCCAGGCTAGCTGATGGTAGTTTAATAGTGTCGACATGAGAGTCACAACGGAATCCTGACGTCTTAAGAAGGGAAATGTCTTCTAGAATATCATTCCTTAGGATCAGAAGCTGAAGATGATTTGCACATGTTCACAGAATGCACAAATTCACCTTAGGAAGAGATTTTCATTCAACCAATAAGTTAGGATCTAATTTGTACACCGATTTAAATCTAACGCTGGGATTTGGGTTTTTGTCAGGCTTTTAACAGGCAGACTCCACTGGGATATTTAAATCTGGGTGTCTAGGAAAAAACTTGGCTTTTTTTAAGAAAGTAATAGAAAGATTCTCTTTTATATAGGTCTTGAATGGGGAAAATTTACTCACCTGTCTGACAAAGTTCACCAAAAGTGCATTGCTCAACGATAATCCACTGTGCCGCGATTCACTAAGATCGCCCAAAGTCACGCCCCCAAATTTGTGTGGCATGGAAGCCAGCGGACCTGTGCCAAAAGCCGATCGTGTGCAACACAATCTCAGTGCGGACACCTGTTAAATAGCTGTCCAAGCGGTGAAGTGCGATCCGCAACCCTTAGTAAATAAGCCCCTATATCTTTATCTCTTCTATCCATTGTGGCTCTGGCATCGGCTCCGTGTCCCCGTGGTCCGTCGCAGGCATCATGACGTAAGCCGAACGCTGACATTGTAAAGTGTGCGCCGGCATCAGCACACACTATGATGTCAGCAAGTGGCTGACGTCACGATGCCAGGCCGGTACACGGAGCCGATGCCAGATCCGCGATGGATAGAAGAGTACCTGACGGGGGCCATTGGAAGGTGAGTACACTTTTTTTTTCCTACAGCCATTATATTCGGGGCAGGGGCTGGCAGGCTATATACTACAGGGGGATGGCAGGCTATATACTACAGGGGGATGGCAGGCTATATACTACAGGGGGATGGCAGGCTATATACTACAGGGGCTGGCAGGCTATATACTGGGGAGGGCTGGCAGGCTATATACTGGTGGGGGCTGCTGGCTATATACTGGGGGGCTGTGACCAATGCATTTCCCACCCTCGGCTTTTACTTTAGTCAATAGGTTTTTCCAGTATTTTGTGTTAAAATTAGGGGTCTCGGCTTATACTCGAGTATATATGGTATATTTCATTAGTATATGTATAATCAGTATATTATAGCAGTGTATGTATAATCAGTATATTATAGCAGTGTATGTATAATCAGTATATTATAGCAGTGTATATGTAATATGTATATTATAGTAGACATGTATAATCAGTATATCATAGTATTATTTGTATTATCAGTATATTATAGCAGTGTAAGTATAATACATATTTTGTAGTAGAAAAGAATGCACCCTTCTGCTAACTGGACACATCCCTAGAGCAATATGGGAATCGGGAGCTGGATAATATGGGAATCTGGCCCCTTCCCCCTGGAGGTTTTACATATTTATGAGGATAAAAATTGCCCACTATATGCCTTTTTTTTAACTTTATTTATAAACCTTTAATAATAAAAAATATTGAGGACACTTTATCGGGGTATTATTTATGCACAGTATGGTGGGATTATATGGTATGATTGGCTTTTGAACAAAGGAATTCATCTCTACGCCTTTATATATACACTATAAATACATCAAACATGTACATATTTTTTTTATAACCTCTTAAAAATCTAAAAATGCAAATGATTCCAATTGTAGAAATCTGTACAGAGTATTCACAAATCCCCACCCTGTCAATTCAGTGAAGTGTGTCATGTCTGCCTTGGGCACCTATAAAATGTAAAACAGCACCGTGTAGGTTGCAGGCAGGTTTATACTATATGTATTACCTGGGTGTTCCCTTCATTAAATGAGGCAGTGGTTGCTTAGCAAATCTGTTAGCAGACTTCAGGCTGCAGCACTGTATCATATAAGCTAAGAACTGAATGTAACCCATTAACTGTTATATGATATTTTATATCTACTGATGTTTCCAGTTAATGGACAGACAAATGTATATAGATGCATAGAATGCAGATGGATTCAAAGAAATACAAAATGCACACCCTTATCTTCTCCATTATATAACAGCAGTAATGTCGTCACATGAACTGAAAATACATATAAATATACTCACAATAACAAAATAACACATTCTATAATTCACTGTCATTATGAGAGTGGTTTCCAAAAAAGCTCCCACCTTAAAGGGGTATTCCCACGAAGACAAGTTTCTTATATGTACTCAGGATAACAAAATAACACATTCTCTAATTCACTGTTATTAACAAAAATACAGCATTTCACAGATATAATTCCAACCTGTCTCTATCAGTCCTGGTGTACACAATTTTGATTGTCCCCGGATACAACAGTAAATCTTTTGAGAATAGAACCAGGCAGATCAATAAAATGTATCACAAAAATAAACATCATGAAAAGAACACAAAGAAAAATAGAGGTTGTTCCAAAATATTTCCACCTAAACTAGGAATACTGGATAATACAGAAAAGTACGACCAAATAAGAGGCCCAGGTAATCTTCTCATTCACTGATGTATATTGATTTCTATTATAAGCCAAGCAGATGAAGAACATAGGGGTGTGATAAAACAGCTGCAAAGGAAAAACCAATGAAATATATTATTTAGTGTTAAATAAACTCTAAACATAAACCTATGTTTTGTTCTCTTGCTAATCTTGATCACTATGTTTCTGTGCATTTGCATGAAGATTGTTTAAAGGCTCTTAGGGGGGTGGTCAGGGGGATAGGGCTGCATGTACATGGATCCAGGGATATGTAACCATCATGTGCTGCACTGTGCTGACCCTTTTGATGAGCTCAATGAGGCTTGAGATGCCTTCTTCCACAGAGTGGGGCCTGAGAGGAGCCAGATATAGGAAGCGAGGATCGGTTTCTGTAAAAGCTGGTACAAAAGTATGGCAAGGCTGCATGAGAAGAATCGAGAGGGCACCTGTTAAGACAGTAAGCAAAGGGGACAGTCATCTCACAGCTAGGAGAGTGTATGCAACACCTATGACCTTTCCCATATGTTCTGAGCAAGAGGGGACTACTCCCTCCAGAGTGAATTAAAAGCAGACATATTCTTCATTCTAACACGGTACATATGTTTTCCTTTGGACTGTGGATTTTATCATTTGGACAACTAGACACTAGAGATGGGTGAACACACTCGTCCGAGCTTGATGCTCGTTCGAGCATTAGCGTACTCGAAACTGCTCGTTGCTCGGATGAGTATTTCGCCAGCTC
This sequence comes from Engystomops pustulosus, assembly GCF_040894005.1. NCBI lineage: Eukaryota > Metazoa > Chordata > Amphibia > Anura > Leptodactylidae > Engystomops > Engystomops pustulosus. The sequence goes on from NC_092415.1 coordinate 45,328,005, forward strand.
GAGAAAATGGCATCTCCCGCCGTTGTGATTTTTGGCGGCCAGACACAGAGCCAATCACAAGCCAGGAGACTCTGCACTCCACCCAGCATGACGTGGTACCCTTACACGTCGATAGCAGTGGTTGGCTGGCCAGATCAGGTGACCCTGAAATAGACTAGCCCCTGCCCGCGCTGCTCGCATCATTCTCTGTCTGTTTTATTTTACTTTTTTTTGGTTTGCCTGTGGCTGGGGTTGCTAGTACCATATTGGTACTAGTGCAGCTAGTACCATATTGTGAGTAATTTGCAGGGAGACTTGCTACCGTTGTGTTTAGCTCTTAGTGACACACATATCCACCTTAAACACCGAAGTGGGGCAATTTATTAGGGGTTTGATTTGAATTAGGCACAGTCTGCTGATTTATTTTTTTTTACGTTTATTTACTTTTATAACTCAAAGTCATCAGGCACAGCACAAAATCCAGTTGTGTGCTGTAAGTGTAGGTTAGAAACTAGCCATAGCAATAGGATAGCATCGTTTTGTTTAAAAAAAAAAAACACAAAAAAACTAAAAAAATTTACAGTTTACACTTTAATTTTGAAAATGTTTAACCCGAGGGCTAGGGGTAGAGGACGAGGGCGTGGGCGTCCAACTACTGCAGGGGTCAGAGGCCATGGTCCTGGGCGGGGTGAGACACCACCTGCTGATGAGGGAGCAGGGGAACGCCACAGAGCTACACTCCCTAGGTTCATCATGTCTCAAGTTACTGGGACTCGTGGTAGAGCACTGTTGAGGCCAGAACAGTGCAAACAGGTGATGTCGTGGATTGCAGACAATGCTTCTAACCATTTGTCCACCAGTCAGTCTTCCACACAGTCCACCCATGTCACCGAAATCAGCACTCCTCCACCTCAGCCTCCTTCCCCCCAGTCTGCCCCCTCCCAGGAAAATTTGGCATTTGAACCGGCATACTCTGAGGAACTGTTTTCTGGACCCTTCCCAGAGTCACAAACCACTTGTCCGGTTGCTGCTGAGCTATTTTCCGATGCCCAGGTTTTCCACCGGTCGCAGTCTGTGGGTGATGATGACATTATTGACGTAGTGGAAGAAGTGTGTAAAGAGGTGTCGGACGATGAGGAGACACGGTTGTCAGGCTGGGTTGATACACGGTGCTTCTGAGATGGAGGCGAGTCCTATACCAGAACAGGTTGGAAGAGGCAGTGGTGGGGCCAAACAGAGAGGCAGGGCCAGAGCTGGTGCATCAGCGCCAAATGTTTCACGTAGTCAAGCTCCCGTGGCGAGGGCTATATTTTCAGAAGTCTAGAGGTTCTTTAAAGAAACACCGAATGACCGACGGACGGTGGTGTGCAACCTGTGCCAAACCAGGATCAGCAGGGGTTCCACCACTACTAGCTTAACTACCACCAGTATGCGCAGGCATATGAATGCTAAACACCCCACTCAATGGCACCAAGCCCGTTCACCTCCGGCCAGGCACACCACTGCTCCTTCCCCTGTGTCATCTGCTAGTCAGCCCCCTGCCCAGGACCCCGGCCCAAACACCTCCCGTGCGAAAACCCAATCTTCGCCTCCACGATCCTCCACAGCATCCACCAGCATTCAGCTCTCCATACCCCAGACACTGGAGCGCAAAAGGAACTACCTTGATGAATCCCGGCCGGACCCGAATCCAGCGCAGAGAACGCACCGCTGGATCGCGAACGGACCGGGTAAGTAAATCTGCCCCTATGTATTTAATTTTTCTGGAGGGCCACCTACCCGGTCCTCTGTTTTAAACAATTTTCGGGAGTGCTACATACAGGCACTCAATTTATTTAATTTTTCTGGAGGACCACCTACCTGCTCCTCTTGTTTGAAAACTTTTTTGGACTGCCACATACAGGCACGCAATCTATTTAATTTTTCTGGAGGACCACCTACCTGCTCCTCTGGTTTGAAAACTTTTTTGGACTGCCACATACAGGCACTATCCAAATTAAATTGTCTCCATAGCAGCCTCCACACGTCGTCTTTTTAGCTGTCTCCACACGTTGTCTCCATTGCTACCTCCACACGTCATCGCCATAGCTGCCTCCAAAAGTCATCCATATAGCTGCCTCCATACATCGTCCCCTTAGCAAACAAGCTGTGTCAGGCAGAATTTTGGGTTGTTTTCATGGCTTCCACATCAAACTTGTTAACTTTGTCGCCACCCTGCTGTGTTATCCACAAAATATACTGGCAAACTTTTACCATTTACCGATATTATTTCAGCGCTTCTTGCGCATCTGTTTACATTCCCCTCACCCGCCATAACCCAAACTTATAAGAACACTACTACACTTGATCTTATACAAAAGGTTCTTAGAGGTGCTGTTTGGGGAGGAGCCGAGAGACAGGGGCTTGGATTGGCGAAAGCTCGCCTGGCAGCGGAGCGCCAGCTCCATCCCAAGATCCAACTAACATAGTTTTAACTGCAGCACCTTTAATCTACTACTACTTCACTGCCTCCATACATCGTCCCCTTATCAAACGAGCTGTGTCAGGCAGAATTTTCAGGTGTTTCACCAGATACATAGTGGAACTCGGCCCATCTGTCACCGCCATGCTGGAGACCTGAAGTTGCAATCATAGCAGCGCAATATGGATGCCCCATACTGTCGCTCTTAATCATGGAAGTCGTCTCCATGGCTGCCTCCACATGTCGTCCCCTTATCAAAAGAGCTGTGTCAGGCTAATTTTTCGGGTGTTTCACCAGATACGTTATGGAACTTGGTCACTATGTCGTCACCATGCTGTGTTATCGACTAAATATACCGTCAACCTTTTGTTCACATAGGAAATCATTTCAGCGCTTCTTGCTCACCTCCTTTGGTTCCTCTCAGCCACCCATTGGTTTGAAGCCTGAGTCCATTTAGGGTATGTTGCCATGACACTCTCTAGGCTGCCGCTGCTGCCGCTGCCTCTGCATGCCGTCCCCTATAGTGTCAGGGTCAATTATTGCATGTTTTAGATGCTATCTAGCCTCATTCGGTCACTCTGTCATGGCCATGCTGTTGCCCATAATTTTGGCATAATGGTACGATTAAGCAGCCTCAGAGGCATCCATGCATGCTGCCCCTGCTGTTTCCTGTCCATTTCTGTGGTGTTTCCATCCTTTTCTGATGTTCCCAGGTGTTTGGCCAAGCTTCCCTGTGCAGAGCCTTGGTCCCCTTGAAAAATGCTCGAGTCTCCCATCGACTTTAATGGGGCTCGTTATTCGAGACGAGCACTCGAGCATCGGGAAAAGTTCGTCTCGAATAACGAGCACCCGAGCATTTTAGTGCTCGCTCATCTCTACTAGACACCAATAAAAGAGACAGAGTTCTAGTAACCTAGTGCCTAAGCCTAGTGACAATCTGTATGATGTAATCTGACTCTGTCCAAAACAAAGCACCAGCTACAAGTTCCGGTGTTGGAAATCAACCAGCATGACATTGGGCCACCAGTATGGACATTATCCCACCATCTCCTCACAAGTACAACCATTTACAGGGAACTGGTCTTTGCCGCGGGGAGATCACAAGCCTGCTATCTTGGGAGATGGTCTTGGCATGAATAGCAGATGGCTCAGCAAGACAAGGTACATAAGTATGTGGCCCTGAAGGACCGAGTATGACATCAGTCAGCAACAGTCCAAGGTCAGGATAGGCAGCATACACACAAGGTCAAGAAATAGGCATTAGGTTGGTAGACGGCATGAAGCCACAGGTCAGAAAGAAGCTGTGGCCGTAGACAGAGGACATCAGTTCAAAAGTATAATCCGGGAACAAGCAAAGGGTCAAACGTGTGGAATCAGCAGAGCAAAGTAAAAGTCATATGTGACTTTAAAATCAAGGAAAGGAACTTTCTTATTTCTTACTTTAAATCTCTGGTAGATTGGTCTTAAGCTGCTTATAAACCTTAATAGTGTGTCATTTACTTCTATCAAGGTACAAGACCTAAACGCATCTGGTTTACTGCAAAATCATTACAATTTGTACAAGTCCCAAGCTAACAATATAGGGTAATGTGCGCCGTAAAAGTGTTAGTGAGTAAATTTCCAATCTATCTAAGCAGTTTATTAGACTTATAAGAAAGTCCTTCACTCTTCTGGTCATCTTCCATTTCTGTTATTCCTTTTTCTTTTGGAATACTTGGTCCACTTCTATCGTTATGGTTGTTCCTTCCATAGGTTCTTCTACAGGTGAACCTGGTGCTGAAGAGGTGCATCGCAAAGATGTAGATACAGAAGGAGCTACACAAGGATAGAAGTGTATGTTTTCACCGAGATCGCTGGCTGAGTTATCACTCACTAACACTTAGTGAACAAGCCATTCCTCTAACATGATCTGCTTACCAAACTTGCGCGGCCGGGTACTTTTATACATCTATTTGAAATTAATAAAGTGCCAAAGCTCAATGATTGTTATGTCCGCATGTCCACATCTATTATAACGTTCTAAACAGGTTCTTCTTTTGCTCACTATGAGATCAAACCTTCCAGGCCCTAATTTCTGTGTTTTGGTAAATCTACATGAGACACATCTGCTTGTAGCTCACATGCCCTCCAAATGAATTGTAGCCCTACTTGGCAATGTTATATCAAGATAGTTAGGAACCGGATAAAACTGTTAATTCACTTTTAGATAACAAAAATGTAATGAATTCCTACATTGCAGATGGAATATACCCTACAGCTGTAAGTGAGTTATGTAGCTTTCCCACTACGTCTGTTGACCTCAGAATGATAAAGAGGTCACACACTTTAAATAGATATTTTTTATTACCAGCTCGGAAGAAAACCAATGGAAAGCTCCTAGCTACCGATAGATTTATAGAGCCATATAAACGGCAACCGAATGGACGGAAAATAGTTTATAACTAGAGATGAGCGAGCACTAAAATGCTCGAGTGCTCGTTATTCGAGACGAACTTTTCCAGATGCTCGAGTGCTCGTCTCGAATAACGAGCCCCATTGAAGTCAATGGGAGACTCGAGCATTTTTCAAAGGGACCATGGTTCGGGAATAAAATGTGTTAATTAATTGAAAAAGAATGTCTTCTGATAAGTTAGCAGATGTATGCAAACATCTGCAATCTATTCTTCACTGTTCCGCGCGTATATTATCTCCCGACAAGTTAACAGATGTGAAGAACAGTGAAGAATAGAATAAAAACAGTGAACACAGGAACATTTAAGTGAAAAACACAGTGAAGAATAGATTACAGATGTTCTGCACATCTGCTTACTTGTCGGGAGATACGCTGTCCCGGGATCCGCTGCTCTTCTTCCACTGAAGTCTCCCCGATGTCTCCGTGCCCCTCGATGTCTCCGTGCCCCTCGATATCTCCGTGCCCCTCGATGTCTCCGTGCCCCTCGATGTCTCCGTGCCCCTCGATGTCTCCGTGCCCCTCGATGTCTCCGTGCCCCTCGATGTCTCCGTGCCCCTCGATGTCTCCGTGCCCCGATGTCTCCGTGCCCCGATGTCTCCGTGCCCCTCGATGTCTCCGTGCCCCGATGTCTCCGTGCCCCGATGTCTCCGTGCCGCTCCCTGATGTCTCCGTGCCGCTGCCCGATGTCTCTGTGCTGCCGCTGCCCCATGTCTCCGTGCCCCGCTGCTCTCCGTGCCCCGCTGCTCTCCGTGCCCATGTCTCCGTGCCCCATGTCTCCGTGCCCCGCTGCTCTCCGTGCCCATGTCTCCGTGCCCCATGTCTCCGTGCCCCGCTGCTCTCCGTGCCCCGCTGCTCTACGTGCCCCATGTCTCCGTGCCCCGCTGCTCTCCGTGCCCATGTCTCCGTGCCCCATGTCTCCGTGCCCCATGTCTCCGTGCTGCCGCTGCCCCATGTCTCCGTGCTGCCGCTGCCCCATGTCTCCGTGCTGCTCCCCGGTGTCTCTGTGCTGCTCCCTTGTGTCTCCGTCCTGCTCACCGTGTTCTGCAATGTCTTCTTCACACATATATATTGTTCTTCACATGCTATTTTGTTCGCACCGTTCCGCGCGTATCTTCCGACAAGTAAGCAGATGTGCCGAACATCTGTAATCTATTCTTCACTGTGTTCTTCACTGTGTTTTTCACTTAAATGATCCTGTGTTCACTGTGTTCACTGTTTTTATTCTATTCTTCATTGTTCTTCACTGTGTTTTTTTAATTAAATGCTCGATCTCGAGCAGGGGAAATACTCGTCCGAGCAACGAGCCGTCTCGAGTACCTTAATGCTCGAACGAGCATCAAGCTCGGACGAGCATGTTCGCTCATCTCTATTTATAACCCTATTGGCATATTTTACTGATGTATGAGCATTTCTAGAACTCACTGAAATTCCTAAACTCACTAACTCACCACCACAAACTATGCAACATTAAATAGTATATCCTGTATTTCCCTGCGAACACTGCCTTGACACCTGACATCACATGAATTCATTTTACAGAATTTATTTTACATTTGCCATTTATATTGGACCTTTAAAGTGCTGGAGGAATCTTGTTTATCAAAAAAAGTTGAATGGAATCACATACCCTTGTTAAAGGGTTAGTCTAAACTAATATTGTTTACCTATTCCTATTCAACTACCCACACCCCATTTTAGAGCTGCAGGGCAAAGACAACAGCTTATCTCTACTCTGAGTAAAAGCTGTAGTAGGCTGCTTGTCAGTAGTCACTTAGAGAAAGGGGGAGGGGCTGTTGAGCCTGTTAATACAGAAACCTAAAGTACAACAGTGTGAGGTCAGTTCCATAAACTAAAATCTTGGAATATAATGCATTTTCAGCTCCCGCTACATTCATGTGCCCTCTGTTTTAAGGATACATCAGGCAAAGTCCACATATGTCTACTATATGTGCCACTATTTATGCAGGATGGATACAATACTGTTGCATCCGTACCCATTAGGCTATTAAGGCCTCCGCTGAGCATATACATCGCTAAGCAGAAAGAAACAAGATGGAAAGTCATAGCTTGCTGAGTCTTTCTATCCCTTGTTTCCCACAGGATACAATGTATACAATCTATACAGATCAGACGAAGGCCACTAGGATGCCTCTGTCTTCCAGTAAATGTCTATGGATATTCTCAGCACAATACCCAGCAGCTTTCCTGTTATATGCACTGAAAACAAAACACAGGATATAATGTAGCCTAACATGGACGACGATATGGTTACTCAGATCTCCGGGGGTGTCAATATATCAGTGTCAAAACTGCTGACAGATTCCCTTTTTATACATCTGTGAAGATGTAGCAATGCCCAAGGACTTCATGGTCAGAAGTGTGGAGGCGGATTCCAGATGGATGTCATTTAATATGCTCTTTGAATAAGGGCCATGTTGTAGGAGCAGAGCCAGCGCTGGAGCTTTCTTTCATCTTGGATGAGTTTGCTGAGGCTTCTTCCTATTATAACTGCATCTGATGAGTGTGAGCTGTGCGTCTACCTTCTAGTGCTGTATCTTATTGAGTATCTCACTATTAAGATTCCTATGTATTTGCAGTTGTGTTATTGTGACATGTAATTGTCACTGTAATGAACTGACATTTATTCCCTGTGATGACAAACTAAAAGGCTGCCCATGGATGTTAGTAGGAAATCAAGTGCTTCATCTATCGATGCTACCAGAAACTAGTCATCTTGCACCCTCCTGCTTACTTCAGTCTAATACAACCTTGAAGCGTGCATCCTTCTACGCTATAAATTAAATCATGTTTCACGCTTCGCCCACAAGAAAAACACAACACCGGCTTGTCAGTAATTTCTCATTTCAAAGCTGGCTCCGGTTTTTCAGAGCAACAGTTCTGTAAAAAACGGACCGCATACGGATGTTGTGCATCCCCATAGAGTTGAATGGGCACGTTGTGGATGTAAAATGCATATTAAAAAAAATCATTCTGTAGTTGGTCTTAGGGATGATCAGTTTGTTCAGTCTGTGATCAGTAGGTAACACACACAATTTACTATGACATATCTGCCAGTTTTGTGGCGCTCCCAACGCATGATTAGGATGTCTGCTGCCTGTCCTTCTGGTGCCCAGTTCAGACTGGACGAGCTGTCGGATGAGGTCAGCCACTAATGCATTGCCGGAGCGGCCATTGCTCCACTCCTGGGCAGCGCTACGTTGTTCCCCGACTGCTAGACACATATCTGGAGCTCGGGAAAGATTTTGGTCCAAGAGACAGAAAATGGTCTAAGCACCAGAAATGTATCTGCACAGCTCCACAATATTAAATATGTGTCTCCTTTCCGAGAGCTAGTCGGTAACCAAGCCAGTGCAGACACCAACACTTTATGTAAATGTCCCCCAGTCAGTTTTTTGGACTAACCATCCTTAGGAATGTATAGAGAGAGCACGTAGGCTGAACCCTCTCCCTACTGGGTGGGTGTCTGCTGTATTATACAGACGAACTTCATTAACAGCTGTGATGGTTACTGGAACCAATTGCAGCTGTTAACCTGAGAAGTCAACACTTGACTTTGGCACCTTAGCACCAATTGTCTCTACAGCTTTTCCAAATCTTAATCAAAACAAGGATCTGCTGGATGTTTTAGAAAACAAGTTAAATTCTTAGCCAGCCCCACCTCAAATTACAAGACTCAACTTCTAATGTATTAAGAGTCCGATACCGCAGGACGTCCACAGAAGTCTTGCTGTGAGCCGGTCTGATGGCACAAGGGGTCCTACATTGTACTACATATATGTATAGTCTACATTCTACTACAGTACTGTGGAAAAGTCTTAGGCAGAAAAAGGTTTTGGAAAAAATGCTACAAAATAAAAATGCTTAAATCAACACCAGAAATGTCATTTTAGCTGTTGACAGGTTCTAAAAGTCCTATGTTATTTTAAAAAAATATTTATATATATATACAGTGGAGACAGTGGAGGTGCTAACAGGTAATATACAGGTACCTAACCTGTACCAATATACAAAAAGGGATTGAAATGAAAACACCTAGCACCAACTCACACGGTACACCAGATATACAATAAAAATGTTTCAGTTCCAGTTTTAGATCCAATAAACATTTTTATTGTATATCTGGTACACAGTGTGAGTTGGTGCTAGGTGTTTTCATTTCAATCCCTGTTTTTAAAAAAATGTCTTCTGAATCATTTCAGTACTTTATTAAGCTTTATTTCATATTACTTGGCTCATTGGCAGCAGCGTAGCAGCCTGTGTCAGTCTCCTCTCATCCACACCCATTTATCTCCCTCCCCACTTCCTGTCATGTGTATTGAGCTGTCCCAGCCCCCCTTGTCACCATCTAAAAGTGGCTTAATGTTAATTATTTTACTAACAATTAAAGTCAGATAAGAAAAATGTAAATCAAATTAATATTTGGTGTAAACAAACTTTGCCTTTAAAACAACACCAATTTTTCTAGTTCAGTGAACACACTGGTGGTATTGATAATTGGCTTTTCGACAATTTTTGTTCTCGTGATCAGTGGTGGTCCCAGCAATTGGAGCCCCACCAATCAGATTGTTACCACCTTTCATGTTGATGGGGAAAGCAATGAAACTTGGGACAAACCCTTTAATAATATTGGCTGTATTTTTGGGGTTGTTTTTTAACAGTTCTATTAAGAACACATATTTCCTGTGTAGCATTTTCTTTCCACACCTGCCTAAAAACGTTTGCACTGTATGTATGGGGGATACATATTGATCAATCTTTTTGTAGATGCAATTAGTTATTAACATCCCCTTAGCTGTGCAATACGTAGTCATTCTGGTATGTCTGAGTTCCCGGCCTCCCAAGGGCAGTATTGGGAATTTATGTCTATTTTCTATAATGCTATTAGAGCCACAAGTGCCTTTGAAATCCATATAACACACTGAGCTGTTTAATCACTATTCAAGGACAATAAGCTGTCGATGTAATCCCAAGGGCTCACAGGTTTAAAAGCTTCTGTGGGAAATATGGAAATAGTAAGGTTTTAATATCTAAGCTCCTGATAGATAGAGATAGCAATCACTACACCTAATGTATGCATAGAAATGGATTGCACCACAACACATTGGTTTATGCATCTTTACAAACAGTTGCTCTGAGATCCTTTTAACCCCTTAAGGACGCAGTCATTTTTTATGTGAACAGACCTGTGTGAGGGCTTATTTTGTGCGTAACAAATTTTACTTTCTGGTAAATGGCTAAAGTAAATGGCTTTCACGCCAGCAGAGCTGCACTCTGCTTTTTGAGGAGGATCGCCACTCCCGATTACATCATTGAGGAGTGATGACCCTCTCCAAAATGGTGACACCCTGCGCCACCGGCATGTTATTGCCGCTGGGAGTTAAAGTCTGCGATCCCTACTGGCGATCAGCGCGGGCGTTAATGGTGAGGGGTTGAGCCGAACCCAGACGCGCAAAATTTGGGTTCGTACATTACTACTTATAACATGCCTTATTATAAACTTTTTCCTGACCTTCCAAAACTTTGCATCTATTTTCCATAAGGTACAATATCCCTTCTATCACAAAAAAATCCATGTACAGTAAATCAGGGGTGTAAAATCTTTCCTGGCATGAATGGTATATTTGTGATAAGACAACTACTTATGAGATAAACATCTAATCAATGAGGTGTTCACTATGGGAATACTATTGGGAAACACTAGAAACAGCCTCTCCCATTATGGTGGTTATTCCTTACGTACAATTTTTTGGCAAAGTGCTCAGCATTGGCTAAAAAATGATCAATACCAGCCACTACGGATGGGGACAGGCAACTGTCCAGACCTTGTGGAGCAGAGGGACACCGGCCTCCATCTACCGCGTGTAACCCAACAGAGTGATGACATCACACTACATAAGTCATCAGCCGATACCAGGAGCCGGGTAGCAAGGGGAAGGGAAGCTATGGGAGCAGGGGAGAGGTAAGAGATTTTATTGTTTTAAAAAGAGTCACTGTATATATATGTATTTATCGCTCTTTAAAAGGAACCACAGTGTATATCTACGTAAAAGGGCACTGTATATAACTTTCTCTGTGAGGGGCATATTTATATATAAAATATCTGTCATGGGCCTCTCTGTAAGGGGGTATTACATACAGAACGTTATATACAGTGGGTATTGAAAGTATTCACACCCCTTTAGCTCTTTGCTTTGTTGCAGTCAATTGGTAATTCCAATTTTGTATATAAACACACATACATGCATGATCTTTTCCTTCCCCATGTACTAAGACTTGGAAATGGATGAGGTCGGCACTCACTTGTTTGTACAAAACGTGAATCCTTCATTGGTCCGTGATAAAACAGCTACATTCTTACATACATGAAAAAAAAATTAAGATGCTTGTCTCAGACACGTGTTTCAGACGCTTCTGTCTTTAATCATAGATGACAAATAGAACCATGTTATGAGCAAATATACTGTATTCACCAGAAATGACCTCGGTAAGCTGATTAGTGCAGGTGTCGGTATATTCGAAACACTACAATATACTAAAACAAAGCAAAAACTACACATTTAAAATACATGAAAAAGAAAACATCAATAATTTAAAAGCAAATCGTTTCTAACGTTAAGACCTTTTGGGTATATGCAATTCTTACTGAGGATCCAAAATCCCTCACGATTTAGTAGTTTTTTCTTAAGGTCTCCTCCCCTACTATTTAACTCTTTCTAGACCGCTGAAAGGAAAACTGGTTACATTTCTATTGTGTTGTTCTATAAAATGGATGGATTTTTATGTTCCATGTTCTGTAATTCCATTGATATGTTCTCGGATACGTTCTTTAAACGTCCGACTCGTACATCCTCCATAATCTTGATTACAAATCCTGCATGTGATACAATACACTACATTTCTGGTATCACAGTTAATTAAATCTTGTATAACTAATTCTGTGACATCTATTTTACTAAGGGTATGTTTAATGTTCCGAGCAAAATGACAGCACTTGCATATATTAGCTCCGCATTTAAGAAAAAACCTTAGTGTTTAGCCAAGTGAGTTTAGGATTAGTTTTACCAACACAACTTGGGAGACAAAATATTTCCTATGGTGGGTGCCCTCCAAGTGGAGAAAATGCATCCCTCTCGCAGGATTTCTCGTAAATCATCATCTTGATGTAAAATGAGTAAATGTGTTCTCATTATATTTTGGATGCATTTAAGTTCTACACTGAAAATTTTGACAAATGTAGGTCTAGACTTCTGTACGGAGAAGATTGGAATTTATTAGGGGTAAAGAGTAATTCTGATCGAGACCGTTTTTAGCAGATTTTTTTTAGCTCTATTTAAATTCCAACTAGCATAGCCCGTTTTTTTAATCTCAGTTCTATGGAATCTATTTCTCGTTAAACGGTGTCTCCATGGAGCAATTCCTTTTAGCTCTCAGCATTTCCCCTACTGGGACTCCCTTTATGGTATGTACAGAATGGCAGGAGGAGCCATGAAGAATAGTATTTCTAGCAGTATTTTTACGATAAGTGGATTTATGAATATGTCCTGACTCTCCTTCAGAACTCAGTACTCAGGTCCAAAAATGTAATACTATCTTTTTGCCAATGAAGAACAAATTAAAGGGATTACTATTAAGATACTAGATAAATGATACGATTGTTTGATCTGAATTCCAGATGATGATGTCATCAACATTATGGCCGTATCTGTGACGCAAAGGGATTGGTATCAGCAAAAATATATTGCTCCTCCCACAACGCAACAAAAAGATTGGCTAGCAAGGGTAAAAACTTAGCCCCCATCGCTGCACCAGACATTTGTAAAAACAAAACAACATATCATTGTATTGGAAATAATTGGTGGTAAGAAGATATTCAGTAACCTCCAATATGTACATTTTCAAATCAGTGGAATAGTTAGAGTAATTGTCTATGTGGCTTAACGTCTTTGTACCTGCCACCGCGGACAAAGTCGCACCTGTGGAACGACCTGGTGGTACCACGGCGCAACAAGTCCAACCCTCTTTGCGGCTGGCTCTGGTGATAACCGGGTACCACTTAGATTCCGGTTCCAGATGTCGGTTTGCGTCATCGTCCGCTTACGTCATCGTCCGCAGTAGTCCAGCGGGTCCACTAACCCACAAGTCTGACAAACATCCCTGCAGATACTTGAAAATGGCGTCCACCAACATTCACCATCCAACCAGAGGGAACTAGAGAGGATCCCCAAATCAAGGTGTGAAAAACTTGTTGCATCATTCCCAAGAAGACTCATGACTATACTAGCTCAAAAGCCGCTTCTACTCATACTGAGCAAAGGGTCTGAATACTTATGACCGTGTGATGTGTATATTAATGAGCAAAAATTTTTTTTGAGATTTGCCCTGTATAGTAAATTACCTAGAATTACTTGCCCTGCCAGCCACTACTGTTCTCATGCTCCTGGATCTGCACTGATCTTTGCTTGCTGGTCAGTATTGACATATAGGATGAGCCTGCCCTGCCACCTACTGTCTTAAATTTTCAGAGACATTCTGTAATTAGAGGAGAAATGTAGATTTACTCTGCCACCTGACCGTTTTGACTTTGGGTTACTCCCATGCAATGTCGGACTGGCCCACCTCAAACCAATACTGAACCCCAGAGGTCCATCAGAAAACAACACAATTTGAAGGCTGCTAGAGTATACACTCACCGGCCACTTTATTAGGTACACCTGTCCAACTGCTTGTTAACACTTAATTTCTAATCAGCCAATCACATGGCGGCAACTCAGTGCATTTAGGCATGTAGACATGGTCAAGACAATCTCCTGCAGTTCAAACCGAGCATCAGTATGGGGAAGAAAGGTGATTTGAGTGCCTTTGAACGTGGCATGGTTGTTGGTGCCAGAAGGGCTGGTCTGAGTATTTCAGAAACTGCTGATCTACTGGGATTTTCACGCACAACCATCTCTAGGGTTTACAGAGAATGGTCTGAAAAAGAAAAAACATCCAGTGAGCCGCAATTCTGTGGGCGGAAATGCCTTGTTGATGCCAGAGGTCAGAGGAGAATGGGCAGACTGGTTCAAGCTGATAGAAAGGCAACAGTGACTCAAATCGCCACCCGTTACAACCAAGGTAGGCAGAAGAGCATCTCTGAATGCACAGTACGTCGAACTTTGAGGCAGATGGGCTACAGCAGCAGAAGACCACACCGGGTTCCACTCCTTTCAGCTAAGAACAGGAAACTGAGGCTACAATTTGCACAAGCTCATCGAAATTGGACAGTAGAAGATTGGAAAAACGTTGCCTGGTCTGGTGAGTCTCGATTTCTGCTGCGACATTCGGATGGTAGGGTCAGAATTTGGCGTCAACAACATGAAAGCATGGATCCATCCTGCCTTGTATCAACGGTTCAGGCTGGTGGTGGTGGTATCATGGTGTGGGGAATATTTTCTTGGCACTCTTTGAGCCCCTTGGTACCAATTGAGCATCGTTGCAACGCCACAGCCTACCTGAGTATTGTTGCTGACCATGTCCATCCCTTTATGAGCACAATGTACCCTGTAACATCTGATGGCTACTTTCAGCAGGATAATGCTCCATGTCATAAAGCTGGAATCATCTCAGACTGGTTTCTTGAACATGACAATGAGGTCACTGTACTCAAATGGCCTCCACAGTCACCAGATCTCAATCCAATAGAGCATCTTTGGGATGTGGTGGAACGGGAGATTCGCATTATGGATGTGCAGCCGACAAATCTGCGGCAACTGTGTGATGCCATCATGTCAATATGGACCAAAATCTCTGAGGAATGCTTCCAGCACCTTGTTGAATCTATGCCACGAAGAATTGAGGCAGTTCTGAAGGCAAAAGGGGGTCCAACCCGTTACTAGCATGGTGTACCTAATAAAGTAGCCAGTGAGTGTATATCCTGGGGGATAATGAAGAGTGGGCCCCCAGATTGATTTTCTCTGGTGGACCTAAGGAAACCCAGTCCGACACTGCTCCCAAGGGTATTGTTTAAGTGACCTGTCAGTTTTTAATCTTTAACCTTGTAATGGACTTGGGTCACTCGGTCACTACCTCTTCTGTACAATTGTAAGTGGCAGCTCAAGAGACTAGTCAGAGACTGGGCAGGTGTAATTCTTATAATAAGTAAGGGGCCAAATGTCGGGTCAAGCAAGGTTTGTCCTGAAGGGTCAGTAAAACAGGAATTACAATCAGGGACAGAAATACAAAGGTCAACCCGAAGATCAAAACACCTTTATAAGCAAGTTGTGGGCTAGGAATTATTACACCTTGGTAGGGTTTTACTATGGGAACACTCCTGAAGCGACAGAGGAGAACAGGGCGCATAGGCATAGCATAGTGCGTTGGAGGGGATGGATGGCTGGTATCATACAATTCCAATAAATAAGACTTAGATAAGACTTAATAGATAAGATATCTTACCCTGACAAGGAATAGGACAGTGACAAATATTACTGCCAGTATAGTTGCTGTAACGCTATAGTCAACTTGCTGCATGTGAAAACCTGAGGAAACAAATGATAGAAAACATTTAACCCCTACATACATCATCATTGTTTTAATCTTTGCACTCTCTGAGCATAACAGTAAGTGGTCAGTGATGTACATGTCCCCGATAAGGTATAACACTGTATAGAGTTATGATAAAACATTAAAATGAGTAAGAAGTTGAACATAAAGATGATGTATGACGGCTCCGTACAGACCTGGAATAAGATGTGTGTAATATATTGTTAGTGTGACATCTAGTGTTTGCAAACAGAAATATTATTGTACTGAAGGCACAATGCACCGGCTCCACTAAGACAGTGTTCACACGTCACGTTTAGAAACACAAGTCAACTGGAAAGGGGAGGGGCTTGGCGGATCACATATACGTTTCACATGAAATACATGCGATAGGTAAACAATACAAATCATGTTGTAAAATGATTGTCTAAACCAGAGGTCCCCAACCGCCGGTCCATGGACCAGGACCGGGCCGTTGCAGTTTATCAGCCGGTCTGCGCAGGGGGCCGCGGCTCCGCTCCCCCCGTTGAGTTGTCGGCTCAGGCTCCAGGCCGAGGCCTCGTCCACAGAGAGCAGCCCCGAGCTGACGCCATTGTTGTTATTGTTCACGGGGGCCCCCGACACCACGGCCAGGCCTCCGCCGCCTCTGAAGGCCAAGGTCCTGCGGTTCATCTCCGCCATGTCCGCACCTCACACAACACACGGGGCCCCGGAAGCACCCGCGGGGCAACTGCTGCCTCCCCCCAGTACAAGACGTGATGTGCCCGCTGTGCGGTGCCGCTACTGCCGCGAGCTCTCTGCTCCCTCCAACCCCCGCTCCCGGCTCTCCACTCCCGGCTCAACCTGTCTCCGCTAACGCCCACCCCCCCTCTCCAGGCTCTCGGCTCCCTGCCCCTGCTCAAGCTCCACGCTCCCCTACCGCTCCCTCCACTCTCGGCTCTCCGCTCCCTCTGCCCCCCGCTCTTGGTTCTCGACCTACCCGCTTCCGGCTCTCCGCTTCCGGCTCCCCTTCCACTCCCGTCTCAACCCGGCTCTGCTAACGTCCCCCCCTCCAGGCTCTTGGCTCCCGGCTCCCTGTTCCCCCTGCTCCCGCTTAAGCTCCAGGCTCCCTAGCCTTCCGGCTCTCACGACCTACCCGCTCCCGGCTACCTCATCGCGCCACCACCACTGCAGGACAAGGCACCGAAATTTCCAAGAACACAATAGAGAGGTAAGGTTACTTTATCTTTGCATATATATGTGTATATATGTGTAATATGTGCATATATGTGTATATATGTGTAATATGTGTATATATGTGTAAATATATGTAATATGTGTATATATACACTCACCGGCCACTTTATTAGGTACACCATGCTAGTAACGGGTTGGACCCCCTTTTGCCTTCAGAACTGCCTCAATTCTTCATGGCATAGATTCAACAAGGTGCTGGAAGCATTCCTCAGAGATTTTGGTCCATATTGACATGATGGCATCACACAGTTGCCGCAGATTTGTCGGCTGCACATCCATGATGCAAATCTCCCGTTCCACCACATCCCAAAGATGCTCTATTGGATTGAGATCTGGTGACTGTGGAGGCCATTTGAGTACATTGAACTCATTGTCATGTTCAAGAAACCAGTCTGAGATGATTCCAGCTTTATGACATGGCGCATTATCCTGCTGAAAGTAGCCATCAGATGTTGGGTTCATTGTGGTCATAAAGGGATGGACATGGTCAGCAACAATACTCAGGTATGCTGTGGCGTTGTAACGATGCTCAATTGGTACCAAGGGGCCCAAAGAGTGCCAAGAAAATATTCCCCATACCATGACACCACCACCACCAGCCTGAACCGTTGATACAAGGCAGGATGGATCCATGCTTTCATGTTGTTGACGCCAAATTCTGACCCTACCATCCGAATGTCGCAGCAGAAATCGAGACTCATCAGACCAGGCAACTTTTTTCCAATCTTCTACTGTCCAATTTCGATGAGCTTGTGCAAATTGTAACCTCAGTTTCCTGTTCTTAGCTGAAAGGAGTGGTACCCGGTGTGGTCTTCTGCTGCTGTTGCCCATCTGCCTCAAAGTTCGACGTACTGTGCGTTCAGAGATGCTCTTCTGCCTACCTTGGTTGTAACGGGTGGCGATTTGAGTCACTGTTGCCTTTCTATCAGCTCGAACCAGTCTGCCCATTCTCCTCTGACCTCTGGCATCAACAAGGCATTTCCACCCACAGAACTGCCGCTCACTGGATGTTTTTTCTTTTTCGGACCATTCTCTGTAAACCCTAGAGATGGTTGTGCGTGAAAATCCCAGTAGATCAGCAGTTTCTGAAATACTCAGACCAGACCTTCTGGCACCAACAACCATGCCACGTTCAAAGGCACTCAAATCACCTTTCTTCCCCATACTGATGCTCGGTTTGAACTGCAGGAGATTGTCTTGACCATGTCTACATGCCTAAATGCACTGAGTTGCCGCCATGTGATTGGCTGATTAGAAATTAAGTGTAACGAGCAGTTGGACAGGTGTACCTAATAAAGTGCCCGGTGAGTGTATGTGTGTTTGTATATATGTATATGTGTGTGTGTGTATATGTGTGTGTGTATATATGTATGTGTATGTATGTGTGTGTGTATATATGTATGCGTATGTATGTGTGTGTGTGTATATGCTGTATCTACTGTTTGTTTATGTGTATATAGGCTGTATGTATATGCAGCATTTGTGATATTTATCAGGGCTTCTATTTTGTACTACATGGCAATACTCGGTATGCATTTTATACTACTTGGCGGTACGTTGTATCTATTTTATAATACTTGGTGGCATGATGTGTGCATTTTATACTACTTGGTGGCACGCTGGATGCATTTTATACTACATGGCGGTATTCTGTATGCATTTTATACTACATGGCGATACGCTGTATGCATTTTATACTACATGGCGATACGCTGTATGCATTTTATACTACATGGCGATACGCTGTATGCATTTTATACTACATGGCGATACGCTGTGTGCATTTTATACTACATGGCGATACGCTGTATGCATTTTATGCTACATGGCGATACGATGATATACCTGATATCTTATATTATAAGCTCCACCCCTCCATAACCCCACCCCATATGACCAAAGCCCCGCCCCCACCCCCACCAGGCCATGGAAAACTGGTCTAGCTTAAAGCCGGTCCCTGGTGCAAAAAAGGTTGGGGACCTCTGGTCTAAACAGTATATAGTCACTAACCATATGTAAGCTCAATAGTAGTTAATTTCTAGTGGTACTAAGTTTTCCTAATATTGACTGATTTTACCTTTCTATGTATGCACCGCTTGAAACGCGTTGACTAAGTATGTTTCGTGGAGAGGTTATGACGTAACCAAATAAAACAATTTGATGTCAAGTATCCGGCTGGACCGTGAATATATTTTGGATTACTACACGCCCGCACAGAAGGGTGGCCCGTGCCTGGATCTGACACAAAAGGCATTTACGAGGAGGTGAGCTGGCATCCTTTTTCTGAATGTGAAAGAAAATATAACGGAGAGAAACTGTTTTTCCTCTTTTTTTAACTCCACTACTGGTTTGGACATAAGAAACTTCATCTGAAAAACTGAACGCACCCACGTGGCGAGACGAGATGGAGATTACAGGTGTGGCCGAAACCCCACCCTCCTGACTGGAAGCAGACCATGCATATAAATTCATTTTTCCAGCTGCAGGCAGAGGTCTCAATTTATAAAGACATGTCCGGCACACGGACAACCGGCCCTACAAGGTACTTATTGTAGTTTTATATTAATTCACCTGATGACGGGTTCCCTTTAACTCCTTGCCAAAAACTGATGTAATCATACGTCAGGAGGCGGAAAGGGGTATATGGGATGTCACAGGCTGAATCCTCGCCATACAGACCGAGTCTGATCGCCAGTCAGTCTGATCAGGTGTTAACACTTAACATGCCGCTGGCATGCTCTAGTACATGAATTTAAAAAAGTATGTGCGGTCTTAGTTTTGTGGTGTTATCTCTAGTTTCTTTCTGCACCACTTTATTTGTTTGTATGTTTCCATTAAATTGGGAGTTGCTCTGACTGTGATTTCCATATGGAATAAAAATTTTAATATTAAACGGTTAGTTCTATTCTTTCCACAATTATACTATTTTTTATTGCTGGCATCCTGGGAGGACTATGACAGCAACCACAGAAGGCTCTGGCAAAGTCTAATTTCTATATGACATTTGTGCAATTGGCCACCCACACCATATGGTCTCTGTCAGGTGCCCCTACAACCCATATCCCGGGTTACAGGTGCACCCGTGTGGCTTTCTGTTCCCCCGGAGCCTGCCTGCACATTGACTCATCTCTCCCGGCTCCAGCGGTGGTCTCCTCGCTCCCCGCAGTCCGGCACCCACGTCCCCTAGGGAGCGCAGCTGGCTCTTTAAGATTTAAAGAGCCAGCGCGCCGATAATTGGTGCTGGCTGCCCGCCTGTCAAGATAAATTCCTGCTCCTTCTTGTGTCCCCTGACGGATCTTTGTGCTTCTATGCCTAAGAGAAAGCTTTGTTCCATGCCCTTTGCGATTATCCTGATTTACTGTTGGGACTCCGATTCCGTGCTGCCTATCCTAACCTACTGCTACATCCCCAACTCTGATCCTGTGCTGCCTGTCTCGACCTCCTGTCTGTCCCCGACCACAAGTTTGCTTGATGATTCTGTACTACACCTTGGCCACCACCACGGACAAAGTAAGCAACCAGTCCAACCCGCTCAGAGGCGGGCTCTGGTGAAAACTGGGTACCACTTAGACTCCGGTCCCAGGTGATCAGTCCTAGGTGACATCATCGTCTGCGGTTGTCCAGAGGGTCCACTACCCCTGGTTCCTAACAGTCTCTTTGCTATTTACTGTAACATCTAATAGGTTATGATCATATTGTAATGATCATATTTGGTGTCGTAACCCATTGTGCCTGCTGTAGTAGGATCATGGTTTTCGGTTGCGTAATAAGCCCCTTAAGTGCCATAAATGTACCACATTTAAAATTTACAAGATAAACAGAGAAACAGATCTATCTAAACCGTATCCCGTTATCACAAGTTGTGTTCTATAACATTCCATTTTGTTTGTCCACCTGAAGCTTTGATGATTATTGCTACCAGACATTTGGACAGCTTCAGGCAATCTACCAAATGTGCTACTAAATTACATTTGTTTCCTCTGATGATACCCTACTGGTCTGAATGCAGTAACTAGTCCTGTACTACAAGTTGAGGAATGTCACAACCCTCCATAATTTGTCACAGCTAACAAAGCTGCTGTAGTTGTGTGTGAGACAAACAAAAGGGTGAATATCACCAAATAAAACCCCATGCCAAGTGTATACACAGTCTGGCGGTGCACAACTTTGTTGACCCCTTAGCAATGAAACCTAAAAGACCCTTACAGGGATTATGCTGTATGCATTAAGATGTTAAGAAGTGTCTGGTCACTACAGTAGTTGTTTGTATTAGAAAATATTTTATATATGGCAGAGAAAATAACAAACCTCTTATAATCACCTCCCTCCATTGCTCCCGTTAAGCCTCAGGTTAAGGGGCGAGTAAATCAACCACCTTTTGACATATAGTATAATGACGATGCAGTGCTGTACCTTCTACATAGGACCTACTCCCATCTGGAACATAAGTTCAATATTGTAACAATAACCTTTTTTGACTTCTCCAGAGCTTTTATTACCATAGACCCAGCATTGATCAGGGGTAACATGAGCCACCGGAGCTGAAACGTGTCGCTATGTTCACATTCCAATAAAGTATTTGCACTTGATGTTGGACCTCCGAGTGAGTCTTGAAGCACCGCTCCGTTCGGGCTGTAAACACTACGCTTAGGCTGGTGGCATACATGGCGTTTTGAACCCGTTTTTAGGCCGTTTTTAAGCAGTCCGTTAAAAAGTGCATCCGTTTTTGACCATTTTTCCAATTACCTTAATTAGAATTAAAACGGTCAAATGGATGTGTTTTTAAAACGCATGCGCTTTTTTAATGGACTGCTTAAAAACGTCCTAAAAACGGGTTCTAAACGCCATGTGTGCCACCAACCTAACACTGTCCCAGGATCCTGGTCGCTAGCTGAACATGGATATGAGGATTGCCTGCTACACTCACCTATTTGTCAAAGCTTTTGTATCATTCATCCCGGGTAAGAGTCCTGAGTTACATACAACATCAGTTACATATTCTAATACATCTGGAGAAACCATATGCTCTCCGCATTATTGCTTTCACCTCAGGCACCATAAATTGAACCCCAATACCTGCTTTCCACTTCACAATATAAGGAGGAGATCCCTATATATGATAGGAGAGAAGGTATGTACTAGTAATGTACTAATTCTTGTCCGCATTTAGTAGTGAGATTCGGTGACACCTACAGCAAAGCCTCAGATAACTAAATTCTTTTGGGATAATGGTTATGTGTGCCATAACGGTTTGTGAACGGTTGCCATAAACTCTATCTACAACCGTTAAGCCTGTCCAGAACAAAGGCAATGGGGCACATTTACTTACTCATCTGAGTTGCGATCCCCGATCCGGAATGTCCACCGGAATGCATATCTGCCACGATCCACATAGATCGTGCGCTCAATATCCTGCATGTGTCGCTCCCTGCTCAGGTCGGGCGGAGTTCACCTTCTTCCCGATGCATGTAAGTGCTTGGCTTGCAACACAAATTTGAATGTTAAATCCCGCACTTAGACCGAATCCGTCGGATTGTCCGATGGCCCACCCCCCAATTTGTGTCGCCTGAAAGCCGGCGCGATTGTGACACAACCTGATCGCGTGGACGCAATCCCCTGCGCAATCCTCGAAAAGTTGGGAAACCCAACGAAAATGCGGCCGGGGACCCTTAGTAAATAAGCCCCAATATGTTGGGGGGTCTGTGTATGACAGGAATTCTGCAGCAATCTTTTCGGTTGCTGATGTAGTAACATTGATAGCATGAATGTGCACCCTAGTTGTTTTTTAATCAGTGCTGACATTGACCTATTGCCTCTGGTACCATGTGCATTCAATTTCCTTTTAGACATTTAAAAAGGTTTTTAACTTTGTTCCTTAAATCTTACAATTCTTGAAAGACATTTTGCGCCTTGGTCTTTTTGTGCATTTTCTCTAAATCAGATATGCGATAAAGCATCGCACTTAGCAGCCTACCACGCCGTTTATGGATATAAATTCCCCCCTTGTCACTGGTTTATGTGCTTCCCGAAATATACGGGAGGGGTAGGTCCTCAAAATATTCCTGTACCCTTTCCACTACTGCTGCTACCTGTGTTTGGTCTTCTAAGGTAAGGTGGTATTTAAAGTTCATGACCAGTCTAGTTTGGGCAGTGTTGGAATTTGGAGCGCCCTCTCTAGCGGTGCATGGTCCGAAAGTCAAATTGCACATACCCATCCTGCCTTAAGCCACTCAATGGGGCAGATTTATCAAGTGTCTGAAAGTCAGAATATTTCCAGTTGCCCATGGCAACCAATCACAGCTCAGCTTTCATTTTACCTGTGCTCATGAATATTTTAAAGGGGAGCTGTGATTCGTTGCCATGGGCAACTGGAAATATTCTGACTTTCAGACACTTGATAAATCTGCCCCAATGTGTGCTGCTAGAAAAACCCACACAATCTAATCCGTGATAGGTTTTGTGTATAGGAGAATAATGCATATAGTCTTTAATTTAAGGATTAATTATTCGGCAAGCGTCTTGAACTCCTCTTTCATGGATGCCAAGTTTTTGTATAAAAGGTGTGTCTTATCCTGTTGTACCTCTGTTCCATATATACATTCAGATCGCCGCCAAATAGACATAAACCTTTAACCCATTAAGGATGCAAGCTTTTTTCGCTAATATTTTGCTCCCCACCTTCAAAAATCTATAACTTTTTCATTTTTCTGTGTACAGAGCTGTATGAGGGCTTATTTTCTGTGTGACAAATTTGACTTCCCCGTGACATTATTATTCAAAGCCGTGTACAGGGAAGCATGAAGAAAATGCAAATGTGGTGAAATTGGTGAAAAAACGCATTTGCGTCACTTTCTTGTGGCCTTAGAAGGGGCCTTAATGATAAATCTCCCTCAATGTGTATGAAAAAAGAAAATAGTTTTTTCATGTTTTGACCCTAATAACTTTTTCATACTTCAGTGTACGGAGCCGTGTGAGGTGTCATTTTTTGTGAGATGAGATGACATTTTCAATGCTACTATTTTGAGGACTATGCAACCTTTTGATCACTTTTTATTAAATGTTTTTATGTTATGTAAAATAGTTTAAAAGTAGCATTTCGTACATTTGGGTGTTACTTTACGTTATGGGGATGACCGTCGGCCTTAACCGTTTTTATATTTTGATTGATCAGGCATTTTGGGACGCGGTGATACCTAACATGCTTGTGATTTTTACTGTTTATTTAGTTTTATATCAGTTATAGGGAAAGGGGGGTGATTAGAATTTTTAATATTTTATTTTTTATTTACCGTAACTTTCTTTTTCAATATTTCTTAGACCTTCTAGGGTACTTTAACTCTAAATGGTCTGATTGTTCCAACCATATACTTCTATACTATTGTATTGCAGTATATGGTGTTTTTTACATTAGTTTCATTGCAATGAGCCACTGGCTCATTGTAACCAATCTTCCAAAACCCAATGTCAGACCGGAGGCTGTCACGGCAACTGATCGCTGGTCCCCAATGACATCAGGACAGCGGCAAACTCAACAAAGATGGCGGTGTCCACGTTCCGCTGTCTTTTAAATGCCGCCGGCAGCAAAGAAGGGGTTGACACCCGCGATTGGTGCTAGCACTGACAGCGGGTGTTAGAGACAGGTGTTTGCTGCATACAGCCTTTTTGGTCTTTTACCTTCTTTAAAATAGTTCCCTTGGAATAATGTGATTTCGGCTTAAGCTCTTTTAAAACACTCTGACGTGATCTGCAACTCAAGTGTGAAAGAGGCCTATGGGTGCGTTCACATGTTGCCTTTTTTTGACCGTTTACCATGCATTTGGCTATTTTGAACTTGTTTATCTTAGGCCCCTTCCACACTTGCGTTGCAGATCACGTCAGAGTTTGATCAGGGTGCCATCAGGGTTTGGTCAGTGAAAAACGCATTTTGCATCAGAGTGCAATCAGTTTTCAGTTTGTTCAGTGTCTCAGTTTTTCACGTGCGTTGTTCATGCAATTTCAATGCGTTTTTCACGCACAGGTAATGCACCTGAAAGGACTCAGGACTGAGCTCTATCTTTTCTATGGCAATTAATGCGTGAAAAACTCATTGCACTTGCATGTATCTCAGAGTGCAACGCGTTTTTGATGCATCTCCATAGACTTGTATGGTGCGTTTTTCACGCAAAAACGCGCGTGTGTGCGTGAAAAAGAATGCAAGTCTGAAAAGACCCATTGGTTACAATGGGTCAGAGTGCAATGCAAGTTTTGCGCGTCAAAAGCACGCGCAGAAAACGCGCATGAAAAACGCAGGTGTGAAAGGGGCCTTAATAGATAAACATGAACTAGGTTGACAAAGACACACCTGTGTCGAAACGCGTCGGTCTGTGACGCTAGCTGTGCATTCCTTTTTGTGATTTTACCCTTTGTACCAATAAAAGGACTCTTCTCTACTCTACGCTCTGTGCTGGACCTGAAGCTATTTGTTTCGCCTAGTTCAAGTTTGCATGGTCGAGCTCCGGACCAGTCCGTGCACTCCAGCGAGAGGAAGTTCGTCCATACAGTTGTGGTGAGAGCCGGGTGTGGGGGCTTGTTGTAGTGACACCCCTATAGTATTTTTTCGTATCTTTAATAGATAAACAGGTTCAAAGCAGCCAAACGCATGGTAATCATTCAAAAATACAGATGCTTTGTAAAAACGAATGCCTTCTTAAACGGACTGAAAATACATGCTTTAAAATGGTCCAAAAACGCCATGTGTGGCATCCCCCTCAGGGCGCGTTCACATGATGCGTTGCGTTTTTTGATGCGTTTTTGACGCATTCAAAAGGCTTCTGCCTGGATCACATGCTGAGGTTACATTGGGGGACATTTACATAAAGTGTTGGTGTCTGCATTGGCTTTGTTACCGACCTGCTCTCGGTAAGAAGACACACATTTAATATTGTGTAGCTGTGCAGAGACATTTCTGGCGCCGAGACCATTTTCTGTCCCGGGACCAAAATCTGTCCCGAGCACCAGAAATGTGTCCAACAGTCCCTGCTAGACCAGTTTTCTTTTGGTCTACTTTCCGCCAGTTTACAGCGCCCAAAAAGGGCTGCGACACATATTAATTGTGTCTGAGTTTCCACTCCGCCAAAGCCACGCCCCTTTTCGGAGAAGAGTCGGAGCAGACGGAAAAAGTCATTTTTTCTGGCGCCGCCAGCTAATAAATAGGTAGGAGAGCAGAAGATGCGGTGAAAGCGCCACAAAACTGGCGGAAACACCATAGTAAATGTGACCTCAGCATGTGATCAAGTCTGAAGCCTTTGGAATGCTTCAAAAAAACATCAAAAAATGCAATGCATCGTGTGAACGCATCCTCAGTGTAAAAAAAAAATGCATGAAAAAATCCACAAGGTCGCACAAGAAAAGTAACATGATCTTTATTTTATTTTCTGCACTGAGCAACAATTTCCATGTGGGAAAAAAAACACATCATCTACATTATTTTTTCCAAATCCCATCCACTTTATGAATTACGCTACAGATTTTCTGCACCAAAATCTGCAGGGAATCTGAAACATGTGCAGATATCCTAATAAGGACCTTTCACCTCTCCATGTTTATACTGTATTAGTAAGTATTTGTGACGTTGCTTTTCTGGTTTGACATGGTGGACTTTATTTTATTTTTTCACACAACGTAACCCCTTCGGGAACAGGCCCTTTTCCTGGAAAGCTGGAGTTCTGCCAGTGACTGGATATATACTCGAGTTTAAGCCGACCCGAGTGTAAGCCGAGGTACCCAATTTTAACATAATAACTGAAAAAAAAAAGAAAAAAGAATTGACTCAAGTATAAGCCGAGGGTAGGAAATGCATTGGTCGGAGCCTGCCCCCAGTATATATCCAGCCAGTGCATGCCTCCCAGTATATAACCAGAAGCCTTTTATCCCCAGTATACAGCCTGCAGCCCCTGCCCCCCCAGTATACAGCCTGCAGCCCCTGCCCCCCAGTATACAGCCTGCAGCCCCTGCCCCCCAGTATACAGCCTGCAGCCCCTGCCCCCCAGTATACAGCCTGCAGCCCCTGCCCCCCAGTATACAGCCTGCAGCCCCTGGCCCCCAGTATACAGCCTGCAACCCCTAGCCCCCAGCATACAGCCTGCAGCCCCTGCCCCCCAGTATACAGCCTGAAACCCTTGCCCCCCAGTATACAGCCTGAGGCCCCCTGTCCCCCAGTATACAGCATGGGGCCCCCTGTCCCCCATATACAGCCAGCAGGTCCCTGTCCCCCAGTATACAGCCAGCAGGTCCCTGTCCCCCGGTATACAGCCAGCAGCCTCTGTCCCCCGTATACAGCCTGCAGCCCCTGTCCTCTGTAAACAAGTTTTGCGCGTCAAAAGCACGCGCAGAAAACGCGCATGAAAAACGCAGGTGTGAAAGGGGCCTTAATAGATAAACATGAACTAGGTTGACAAAGACACACCTGTGTCGAAATGCGTCGGTCTGTGACGCTAGCTGTGCATTCCTTTTTGTGATTTTACCCTTTGTACCAATAAAAGGACTCTTCTCTACTCTACGCTCTGTGCTGGACCTGAAGCTATTTGTTTCGCCTAGTTCAAGTTTGCATGGTCGAGCTCCGGACCAGTCCGTGCACTCCAGCGAGAGGAAGTTCGTCCATACAGTTGTGGTGAGAGCCGGGTGTGGGGGCTTGTTGTAGTGACACCCCTATAGTATTTTTTCGTATCTTTAATAGATAAACAGGTTCAAAGCAGCCAAACGCATGGTAATCATTCAAAAATACAGATGCTTTGTAAAAACGAATGCCTTCTTAAACGGACTGAAAATACATGCTTTAAAATGGTCCAAAAACGCCATGTGTGGCATCCCCCTCAGGGCGCGTTCACATGATGCGTTGCGTTTTTTGATGCGTTTTTGACGCATTCAAAAGGCTTCTGCCTGGATCACATGCTGAGGTTACATTGGGGGACATTTACATAAAGTGTTGGTGTCTGCATTGGCTTTGTTACCGACCTGCTCTCGGTAAGAAGACACACATTTAATATTGTGTAGCTGTGCAGAGACATTTCTGGCGCTGAGACCATTTTCTGTCCCGGGACCAAAATCTGTCCCGAGCACCAGAAATGTGTCCAACAGTCCCTGCTAGACCAGTTTTCTTTTGGTCTACTTTCCGCCAGTTTACAGCGCCCAAAAAGGGCTGCGACACATATTAATTGTGTCTGAGTTTCCACTCCGCCAAAGCCACGCCCCTTTTCAGAGAAGAGTCGGAGCAGACGGAAAAAGTCATTTTTTCTGGCGCCGCCAGCTAATAAATAGGTAGGAGAGCAGAAGATGCGGTGAAAGCGCCACAAAACTGGCGGAAACACCATAGTAAATGTGACCTCAGCATGTGATCAAGTCTGAAGCCTTTGGAATGCTTCAAAAAAACATCAAAAAATGCAATGCATCGTGTGAACGCATCCTCAGTGTAAAAAAAAAATGCATGAAAAAATCCACAAGGTCGCACAAGAAAAGTAACATGATCTTTATTTTATTTTCTGCACTGAGCAACAATTTCCATGTGGGAAAAAAAACACATCATCTACATTATTTTTTCCAAATCCCATCCACTTTATGAATTACGCTACAGATTTTCTGCACCAAAATCTGCAGGGAATCTGAAACATGTGCAGATATCCTAATAAGGACCTTTCACCTCTCCATGTTTATACTGTATTAGTAAGTATTTGTGACGTTGCTTTTCTGGTTTGACATGGTGGACTTTATTTTATTTTTTCACACAACGTAACCCCTTCGGGAACAGACCCTTTTCCTGGAAAGCTGGAGTTCTGCCAGTGACTGGATATATACTCGAGTTTAAGCCGACCCGAGTGTAAGCCGAGGTACCCAATTTTAACATAATAACTGAAAAAAAAAAGAAAAAAGAATTGACTCAAGTATAAGCCGAGGGTAGGAAATGCATTGGTCGGAGCCTGCCCCCAGTATATATCCAGCCAGTGCATGCCTCCCAGTATATAACCAGAAGCCTTTTATCCCCAGTATACAGCCTGCAGCCCCTGCCCCCCCAGTATACAGCCTGCAGCCCCTGCCCCCCAGTATACAGCCTGCAGCCCCTGCCCCCCAGTATACAGCCTGCAGCCCCTGCCCCCCAGTATACAGCCTGCAGCCCCTGCCCCCCAGTATACAGCCTGCAGCCCCTGGCCCCCAGTATACAGCCTGCAACCCCTAGCCCCCAGCATACAGCCTGCAGCCCCTGCCCCCCAGTATACAGCCTGAAACCCTTGCCCCCCAGTATACAGCCTGAGGCCCCCTGTCCCCCAGTATGCAGCCCCCCCAGTATACAGCATGGGGCCCCCTGTCCCCCATATACAGCCAGCAGGTCCCTGTCCCCCAGTATACAGCCAGCAGGTCCCTGTCCCCCGGTATACAGCCAGCAGCCTCTGTCCCCCGTATACAGCCTGCAGCCCCTGTCCTCTGTAAACAGCCTGCAGCCCCTGTCCCTAGTATACAGCCAGCAGGTCCCTGTCCCCCGTATACAGCCTGCAGCCGCTTTCCCTAGTATACAGCCAGCAGGTCCTTGTCCACAGTATACAGCCTGCAGCCCCTGTCCCCCGTATACAGCCTGTAGCCCCTGTCCCGCATATACAGCCTGCAGCCCCTGTCCCCCAGTATACAGCCTGCAGCCCCTGCCCCCCAGTATACAGCCTGCAGCCCCTGTCCCTAGTTTACAGCCAGCAAGTCCCTGACCCCCGTATACAGCCTGCAGCCCTTGTCCCCCTTATACAGCCTGCAGCCCTTGTCCCCCGTATACAGCCTGCAGCCCTTGTACCCCCTGTACAGCCTGCAGCCCTTGTCCCCCGTATACAGCCTGCAGCCCTTGTCCCCCGTATACAGCCTGCAGCCCTTGTCCCCCGTATACAGCCTGCAGCCCTTGTCCCCCTTATACAGCCTGCAGCCCCTGTCCCTAGTATTCAGCCTGCAGCCCCTGTCCCTAGTATACAGCCTGCAGCCCCTGTCCCTAGTATACAGCCAGCAGGTCCCTGTCCCTAGTATACAGCCAGCAGGTCCCTGTCCCTAGTATACAGCCAGCAGGTCCCTGTCCCCCATATACAGCCAGCAGGTCCCTGTCCCTAGTATACAGCCAGCAGGTCCCTGTCCCCCGTATACAGCCTGCAGCCGCTTTCCCTAGTATACAGCCAGCAGGTCCTTGTCCACAGTATACAGCCTGCAGCCCCTGTCCCCCGTATACAGCCTATAGCCCCTGCCCCGCATATACAGCCTGCAGCCCCTGTCCCGCATATACAGCCTGCAGCCCCTGCCCCCCAGTATACAGCCTGCAGCCCCTGTCCCTAGTTTACAGCCAGCAAGTCCCTGACCCCCTTATACAGCCTGCAGCCCTTGTCCCCCGTATACAGCCTGCAGCCCTTGTCCCCCGTATACAGCGTGCAGCCCTTGTCCCCCGTATACAGCCTGCAGCCCTTGTCCCCCGTATACAGCGTGCAGCCCTTGTCCCCCGTATACAGCCTGCAGCCCTTGTCCCCCTTATACAGCCTGCAGCCCCTGTCCCTAGTATACAGCCTGCAGCCCTTGTCCCCCTTATACAGCCTGCAGCCCCTGTCCCTAGTATACAGCCTGCAGCCCTTGTCCCCCTTATACAGCCTGCAGCCCCTGTCCCTAGTATACAGCCTGCAGCCCCTGTCCCCCGTATACAGCCTATAGCCCCTGCCCCGCATATACAGCCTGCAGCCCCTGTCCCGCATATACAGCCTGCAGCCCCTGCCCCCCAGTATACAGCCTGCAGCCCCTGTCCCTAGTTTACAGCCAGCAAGTCCCTGACCCCCTTATACAGCCTGCAGCCCTTGTCCCCCGTATACAGCCTGCAGCCCTTGTCCCCCGTATACAGCGTGCAGCCCTTGTCCCCCGTATACAGCCTGCAGCCCTTGTCCCCCGTATACAGCGTGCAGCCCTTGTCCCCCGTATACAGCCTGCAGCCCTTGTCCCCCTTATACAGCCTGCAGCCCCTGTCCCTAGTATACAGCCTGCAGCCCTTGTCCCCCTTATACAGCCTGCAGCCCCTGTCCCTAGTATACAGCCTGCAGCCCTTGTCCCCCTTATACAGCCTGCAGCCCCTGTCCCTAGTATACAGCCTGCAGCCCTTGTCCCCCTTATACAGCCTGCAGCCCCTGTCCCTAGTATACAGCCAGCAGGCCCCTGTCCCTAGTATACAGCCAGCAGGTCCCTGTCCCTAGTATACAGCCAGCAGGTCCCTGTCCCTAGTATACAGCCAGCAGGTCCCTGTCCCTAGTATACAGCCAGCAGGTCCCTGTCCCTAGTATAAAGCCAGCAGGTCCCTGTCCCTAGTATACAGCCAGGAGGTCCCTGTCCCCCGTAAAACCCTATAGGGTGATGCCACACGTTGCGTTTTAGACCGTTTCAATGCGTCCGTTTTTAAACGACTGAAAATGTATGCTTTAAAATGGTCCAAAAACGTGACGTGGGGCATCACCCTCAGGCTGTGAGATTGAGGGGGAAGTGCTGAGGAAGCAGGGGGAGGGTGAGACGGGCTCCTGCACAGTGTAACAGCCTGTGAAACTACAGCACTGAGGTTCTCTAATTTTTGTTGATTTTAGAAGGGAGGAGGGCACGGTTAAGAAATATAATAAGATTACCACAGTCACTGTGCCTGGATTATTATGCTTGATATTGACGGTAGATTTTTTGGGACGTCTTCAGGGTTGCGCTATAACCCCATTCATTTCTACATCCTACTAAACATGCAGATTCCTAAACTCTAATAACTATGTTATTTATAGTAAACTAAGAACTAATCTACACCTAGTACTTTCTTCCTTGCGGTACCGCGGATAACGCCGCGCAGTGTACACTGAGGCTGAGCTCCCCACCCCTCGCTCCACACACACATCACAAGGCGCGGACGTTTCCCCGGACACCGCGAAGTCTCGCGAGATCCGCGCCGCTTCCATGTTGCCACGTTCAAAGGCTCT
Organism: Engystomops pustulosus; assembly: GCF_040894005.1. Taxonomy (NCBI): domain Eukaryota; kingdom Metazoa; phylum Chordata; class Amphibia; order Anura; family Leptodactylidae; genus Engystomops; species Engystomops pustulosus. Next base: position 45,359,659 of record NC_092415.1, read on the forward strand.
TGGAACGCACAGGGCGAAATCACAGCCTCAGGCACAGGCCACGCCCACTATTGTGCTTTATCGGGGTCAAGGCTTAGAGAGCGCGAGCTGCCCGGGGGCGGGACGGCCCGTCAAACCACGCCCACATACGCGAATTATTGGTCTGCTAGTCTTATCATTCGGGCAAAGGAGGCGTGTCCCGGAGAACGGAGGGAGCAGGGGGAGGTGGGTCGTCACGTCACGCAGCGTGGCTCGGTGCATTCTGTAAGCCAGGGCTCAGGGGCTGCGGCTGCTGTCACTAGAAACGACGTGCAATTACATTTTTTGCATTTTTTTAAAGAAAATATTTTTTGTGCTTCCATTTACCTGCACAGAACAATCATGGCTCCCAAGAAAGCCAAAGCAGTGAAAAGAGGTCAGTATCTGCAGGACTTGGGGCTCCTCTAACTTTGCCCTGGCACCAGGATGTGGGGTTGGCATCGTACATGCAGTGAATGGAGAAGCTGCAGGGCATTATGGGAGTTGTAGTCCTCCCTGAGTGTATGAATGAGGGCAGGGGATCTATATCCTTGTATATATCATTACAGATGTGTTTATTGCTCTTTGTAACCTTATGTCTTGGTGACTTTTCTCATAAGATGATTTGTAACATAATGGCAGCAGGCGCCTTCATGCCACTTTGTTGTAGAAATATTATCTACCTGTGTGAACACGTGCAGAAACTGGGTCACTGGTCTCACATAGATATGAATTATAGCTGCGACTTGTCCAGGTTCAGGATCTTCCAGCCATAGATTCATTGCATACCTCCACGTGCCGTATCGACTCTTAATGTATGCACAGAGCAAAGGCAAAGTCGCACAATGGCCGCTCCGATGTGTGACAGAAGCCATTGCAGAGTAAAGGGGAACCCGGCACACGTTTTCATGTAATGCAGAACTGGCTGGCATCATGGGGTTCAATAAATGGTGATATGACGCAGACTTGTATTGGGGTGACACAATAATGTGAATGGTGCAGCCTAGCGTGTAAGAGGGGACCTTAAACATGGTGAACTATAGCTATCATGTTATAGAGCAGGAGGAGCAGAGTAGAATGATTTTGCTTGGGAGCTCAGTGAGTGGTTCTGTCATTGACTCACAACCTTTTGCTGTAAGACTGTGCGGAGTAAACTGTGACCGCCCCCTGGACTCTTGAGCATTGAAAGAGCAGCAATATGAATTAATAAATATGTAATATAAAATCTTTACCAGCTTTTTCCCCCTCTCTATAATACGCTATCAGTAGTACATGGTGTTCTATCTATCTGCTCAGCTCCTCTTGCTCTATAACAGGCTCTCCGCAGGTAGGGCACCAAGTATAATAAGCTCATCCTGCTCTATAATATGCTGACTGCATACAGGATACTATGTAAAATCCATTCAGCTCTTCCTGCTCTATAATATGCTGCCTGCTTGCAGGACACTATGAATAATCTTCTCATCTCCTCCTGCTTTATAACATGCTGCGTGCAGATGGGCCACTGTACTTTGCTCAGCTCCTCTTGCTCTATAGTACACTCTACACAGCTTCACCTGCTCTATAACATGCTGCCTGCAGATCGGTCACTCTGTATAATGTGACAGGTTCCCTTTAATATAGGTCCCAGGTGAGCTGCCTTCAGAGTATTGCACAGACTTGCCCAGCGAACCCATATCTGGAATTTGCACCTTGGTGATCTCAAGATTAATTATTAAATCTAAGTTGGACCATTTCCAGTAGACGTTACTGTGAAAAGAATTTTTTTTTTGGCATCTAAATCTTTTGTTTTATTTTCTTTCCTGCTACTGTCTTTGTTCTACCTATGAAAAGTCAGGCCTCTGAGCCCTTGGTGAGAGCCGCCCCATTAGAAGGCAGTAGTTCAATTGTTTCCAGATATCTAAGACGTGTCCAAGAGGGAGACAATGGTCAGTTCTCGTATGAGGTGTAAGGAAATCCAGAATGAATGGGACTGCTGTGCCTTCAGGTGGAGAGGAAATCCTTCCCATGTGGCTCTCCAGCCCTGCTCACGTGTCACTATGGAAGGGTCTAAGGAGATGCCAGAGGAGGAGTCCTGGGGAAAGCAGATGCTGGAGATCTGCACCTCCCTGCTGTGGACTAGAGCCGGTAGCACTAAGCTGAGATCCAGATGTTGCGGTGACTGAGGGCATTCCATCAGATCACGTCCCATCTAGTTACATGTTAACAAGGAAGGTGATAGACGTCTCATGTATATTTGCGGTAGAATAGGCCTTCACCCTTAATCCAATTCTTATCACTTTACATCTATGAACTTTGATGTTTGCTTATTCTATAATCTGTGCATCTCTGCTTGTGGATCTCATTGATCTGTTTACTCTTATTTGCTTTTATTATTTTATTTTATATACAAATAAAAACTGTAAATATTTACTTTATATTTATTTTATATATAAACAGTTATAATGGCTAAACACTGTGTTCTTGAGCTGGTACTGAAGCTCATTATATTGATGAATTTTATTAACCTTTTCTATATTGGTGACCAGGACCCATCTGGGTTATCTCCATTGAACATACAGTAACATATAACACACTGCAGAGTTCATGTGAGGCCACGCAAGGTAAAGCTATTTGCAGCCATTATACCGTACGTACCCGCAGATAGCAGATGCCTCGGAACTGATGAATATTGTGACGCTCGTTCAGTTTATTGAATTTACTTTACTGTATTTTGGCAAACCTGCACGTAATAACATTTCCGATGATTTCCATCCATTTTATATGGAAGCAGCGAGTCTCCAGATTAGATGCGTAATTGTTCCATCTCTGCCACCGCTCCAGTAATTTGCTGCTGATATGAAAGCTGGACTCACTAAGGTGGCAGTAATATAGTGATGTGTGGTTCAGTGCATCACAAAACAACTCCACGTACAAGAGCTGAATCAGCGCAAACATGGCTGGAAAAGAACATAGGACATTCCTCCTTTGAATAACACAAAAAAAGGGCCCAATTAACCCTCGCAGAACCCAAGGAATGACACAAGATGTCTAATGGGTGACAGGGGAATTTTAGGAGATAAATATTTTCAGAGGTCCTAGAGCTCATGTCATGCCGTGTCTCAGTGGACATCACACGTTCACATTTCTATGGCCGCATACACACGACCTGAGCTGCAAATTGTGGAGCAGGTCCTGTTCCAGTTTGTGTTCCAGTCAATTGGTGCTTGAGCGGAATGCAAACTCCAGACCATAGGTATGTTGTTTCCAGCCCATGGATGCACATTTTTGTTTGCAGTGTTAGGCCGTATTCATACAACCATTTGAGGGACGTTTGCCGACGGATATACGTCCCCAAATATAGTAATAATAATAATTCCGCTGCAAGGCTTCTGTGCTAACCACTGAGTCACCGTGCTGCCCCAGATGGCTACAGCAACCGGCTTGTAGCGGTATGCTCACTGTTTTGTGTCTGCAAAAAAGAGAAATCCTGCTCTATCTTTGGCCGAAAGAAGGTTGTGCGGCTCAATTTCTTATGGAGAAGGGAGGTGTGAGCAGTGCTCATCCCTTCTCTCCAGCGCACCTCCCGTATAGCTGGGAGGGGCATATGTTACGCTACGTTCGTGTGAATGTAGCCTTACACTGTGTGAAGAAACTGTAGACCCTCCTATGCTCTGACCTGTATACTGGGGGCTGCAGGGGGACCCACAGCTGGAAAGCTACAGGTTGAAGAAAAAAAAATAACATGGCATCTGGACATTGGGCCTATATGGATTTCCTGCCTTCTTTTCCAAAATGGAACGTTGTCTCCATTTATCTTAAGTAAAAAAAAAACCATGTTTATATGAATGGTTGGTTTCTGATATTTGCGTTCAGTCCATGTTTTTGGAGACCTGGAGCCTTATGATAATCCATGATGCAGTGACTCTTTCCCTCCAGGATTATGGTCCCATATACGGGGAAGCTGTGGTTCAGTGACTTATGAATGACTATGATGCTCTGAGTTCTGATCCTGCAGTGTTTAGTCTGGGAAATAATGCTGAAATTTGTGGTTTTAAACTGGCCAATGGCCTTAAATATCAGAGAGACTAGGACTTGTAGTAGAGACTTGTGGCTTATTCACACACCAATATTTTGGTCAGTCTTTGTGAAGCCATAACCTAGAGCAGACACTGCTCTAACAAATCATGTAATGGAAATTATTATTATTTTTTTTTTTAGGAGTGCCTGTTCTGCATTGACAATACCTGAAGGTGGACTCCTACCATTATAACCAGCTTCCCTTTTTCCTCTTGTGTTATAGAAACCACTAGTGCGCCTTTAAAGGAAACCTACCATTTCAAATGGTAGGTTTAAGCTGTAAACACCGAGCACCAGCTCAGGGTGAGCTGGTGCTGGTGCTTAGTTTCGTTAGTGTTAAAACCGCGGTATCGCGGTTTTAACACTTTTTAAACTTTATAGCATAAACTGCTTCGTGCGCGCGCCTACATAGGAAATGCCGCAGGCGTTGCATGCGCACGGTCGAAGCGGCTTCTGCTATAAAGTTTAAAAAGTGTTAAAACCGCGATACCGCGGTTTTAACACTAACGAAACTAAGCACCGGCACCAGCTCACCCTGAGCTGGTGCTCGGTGTTTACAGCTTAAACCTACCATTTGAAATGGTAGGTTTCCTTTAAGTGTGAATAAGGTCATAGCAGTAGCAAGGTTGAATGAATAGATCCGTGTAGAGCCATAATTGAGTTAACTAGGAATGCAAGACGTATTGTCACTATAGTGAATTGGTAAAAAAAAAAAAGGTTAGGCTTATGGAAAATGTGGGGAAATAACAGTGACATTATATACTTTTGCACTAAAAAGTGCTGTCCTAACTTATTGGTATACTTTCCCTTTAAGGTTCTCATGGTTGTCATGTCTATGAATTTGTTGGAGATGACAGCTGTCTGAGTCAGCTTAGTTTAAGGTGTGGCCCATCTTCTAGATGAATTCTTCTGATACTGATCAGTTACTCCAATAAGGCCATTATCAGAGGCTAAGAGCTCATGTACTGTACATACATAGCACTCTGGGAGAGGCAATTCTTCTAGAAGAGAATATTTAGTTACTGGTATGTTATATGATGATACAGTATGGCCACACAAGGGGCCACAATGGTACTACTTGAGTGTGACCCATAGGCCTGACCTCCATTGCCAGTTTATTACCTGATTTGTAACCATCATTGCCAAGCTTACAATTTACTTCAGCCTTATAATTAAAGGGGTTGTCTGGAGGTTGAAAAACATGGCTCTATTCTTCCAAAAATGGCTAGACACCTAACCATGGTTTGTGCTGGTATCGCAGCTCAGCTGTGTAGAGATGAATGGGGCTGAGTTGCCACCAATACCACACACTACCCATGACCAGGAATGGAGCTGTTTTTGAAAGAAAGCGGCCATGTTTTTTCAATCTCCGGACACCCGCTTTATTATTGATCAAAATGTTGCTTATCTCAATGATATATCTTTTACTAGGAAAAATCTTCTTTCTCCAAATTATCAGGCTCCTTTCTTGCTCTCCTTGTTGTTCTGTCAATTTCAATCCTGTTAGAACAAGAAGTACAGAGATGTCACGTACCACAGAGTCTATGGAGAGGGAAGGCGAAAGCAGAAACGGATTAAGAGGAGCGACTCCAGCCTAAACACAGAACACTAGGGGTAGTTTCTCACCATAAGGCCTCCTGCAGGCCTTATTTTGCCCTTATTATTTATTATTTTAGTTCCTTATGCCCGCGCTTTTACAAAAAAGGCTTTAAAAACTATGCAAATGTGGCTAAGGGGCTCCGGGCTTCATAGCTGTTAATTGAGAACAGAGCCTCTGTCTCATTTGAACATTTTTTAAAGCCTTTTAAGAAAAAAAGGCATAATAAGCTAAAAAAAAAAGTAGATCCTGTCATGGCACACACCCGCATGGCCTTGATTCTGGTGGTAGATGTGTTTTAAATGCTTCTTGGACCAGTTTTGGATGACTGTTATCCATGATTATCTGTGCTCCTGTAATACAGTCACAAGTCCCAGCCTGTAGCTGTGAGAAGCTCTATTCAGATCCTCCATGCCCGATTACATCATATTTGCCCAAATAAATTGTGCAGAACACCGTTCTATTTTTTTTTTTTTTCCAGTGCAAAAATAAGTCTATAGGTTCCTTCAGATGTCACTTATGTTTTCTTGTACTATGTGCGGCTGATTACAAAAAGGTTCTTAAAGGGGTTGTACTTTTTCCTTATTTGGCTGTGGGTAGAGGGGGCTTTTAAGAAATAATAAACCTTTTGTACCCCCCTCTATCTATGGTTTGTTCAGCGGCAGCGCCACCTACAGCCTGCTACAAGAAACTTCGTGTATGCGAACAGGCGTGTATACAAACTGAGACCAGCAGTGAAGACCAGCACTGTGGTTGAACAGGACCACAGATAGAGGTCAGGTTAAGAGATTAACTATTTCTACAGCCCTCCGCCCCCCCCCCCCCCAGACATATATTAACCCCTATGCACACTTGGACGTGATAGTACATCCTTGCAGAAAGATACTTCACGCACCAGGACGTTCTATCGCGTCCAGCTTCTGGCATTGGCTCATGAACGGAGCCGGCACCAGAAGCAGCGGTCTTCAGCTATATATCACATCTATAACAGCCGGCTCCAATTGCGAGTGTTAACTCCTTACGTGCTGTGGTCATGTTTGAGGGTCTTCCCCCTAAGGATCACACCCCCCTGTGCCACCTACCAGGGTATCCGATCCTCTTCAGGACAGCCCGTAAACTGGTGCTCCCCAATGTTCCTGGGATTCAGACCTCCAAGTCTGGCTATAAACTGTCTAATAGTGATGGGTTGATCGCGAATGAGCCGGCTCTTGTTTGTGAACGACAGGAGGCCGGCTCCCCACAGTGAGCGAATGACTTAACCCCGCACCTAGCTGGCTAGCCCCGCCCCCTTTAACCTGCTACAATCGGGTTAAAAGTGGCGTGGGGTGGGGAGACTGTCTGGTCTGCGGCTCCCTATTATATAATTAATATGGAGCCGTTCAGGAGCCAGAAGAGCCGGCTCTTTTTAGTGAGTGGAGCTTAATGAGAGCCAGAATTCCCATCACTACTGTCTGAGTATTGCAGAGGTTTACACTGCTCTACATTACATTAGTATTGTATAGCAGTGTATTGGACTTGAACCAGGGACCAGAGTGTCTTTAAAGTATAAAATACACAAACCCTCACCACATATTTGGTATCGTTGTGTGTGTGTAACCATCTTTAACCCCTTAAGGACGCAGCCATTTTACAGCTTAAGGCTCAGTCCCATTTTTTGGATTCTGACTTGCGTCGCTTTATATGGTTATAACTTTTGAACACTGTTACTTATCAAAACGATTCTGAGATTGTTTTTTCCCCACATGTTGTACTTCATTTTAGTGGTAAATTTTGGCTGATAAGTCTTGCGTTTATATACAAAAAAAAAGAAAATATGACGAATTTTCTGAAAAATTTGCCATTTTTGAAATTTGAAATCATTGCGTTTTCAGGCAGATAGATTTACCACCTAAACAAATTGCTGAATAACATTTCCCATATGTCTACTTTACATTTTCACCATTTTTGAAATGTCTGGATAATTTATTTTGATGTCACGCGGCTTACAAATCGAATAGCGCTTTTCCGGATTTTAAGAATTGACTATTTTGGGGATAAATACAGTTTTGAATGAAAATTTACATATTTAGCATCAAAACCCCCCATATAACCAACCCAATTTCAAATCTGCACCCCTCAAGCTATCAGAAACAGGTTTTACAAAGATTGTTAACCCCTTGAGATCTTCATAGTAATTACATCAAAATGGAGGCGAAATTTAGAATAGTCAAATTGTGCCGGTTATACGTTCATTTAGCCCTAAAATTTACACATTTCCAAAAGATAAAAATACAAAACCCACCATACAATTTGTTCTACAATTTCTCCCGAGTGCAGAGACCCCCCACATGTGGCCGTGACTTGTTTTATGGGCACACAGTGAGGCGCAGAAGGGAAGGAGCACCCTGCTGCTGCCAGGATTTCCTCATTGGCCTCTTTTGAAAGCTGTAAAATTTTCGCTTTTGCGCTATTAGGGCCATGTGACGGCATTTATTTTGCGGGATGAGATGCTTTTTCCATTGTTACCATTTTGGGGTTGGTATCACCTATTGTTGAAAATTTAGGAACTTCTTTTTGAGAGCAGGAGTAGAAAAGCATCAATTCTCTACTGGTTTTTTTACTTTTTTTTTTGTGGTGTTCACCATATAGACTAATAATCATATTATCTTCATTCTATGGGTCGATACGATAACGGGGATACCAGACACGAATATATTTTCTTGCGTTTTACTAAATTTGTAAAATAAAACCCTATTGTGGGGAAAAATCTATCATTTTTGTATTGCCATCTTCCAAGTGGCATAACTTTGTTACGTTTTTGGCTACGAAGCTGGTTGATGGCTTGTTTTTTGCGGGACACGTTGTACTTTGCACCAGTATCATTCTAGAGTACATATGTTTTTTTGATCACTTTTTATAGCATTTTTTGTGGGATTGAATAGGTAAAAATCATAATTTTTGGAGGGTTTATAACCGTTTTTTTTACGGCGTTTATCGTGGGGGTTCAATAATGATTTACTTTTATTCTACGGGTTGTAACGGACGCGGTGATACTATATATGTGGGGTTTGTGTTATGATTTAGACTTTTTTTTGAGTTATATGTCTCTTTATATGTTTTGGGGGTTTGGGGCATTTTTAGTGATTTATGACTTTATTTTTTTATTGAATAACTTTTTTTTTTTACTTTTTCACTTTTATACCATGGTATATGAACAAGCAATTATCTGATTGCTTGTTCATGATAATATTCTGCAATACTGATGTATTGCAGAGTATTATCAGTGTCAGCCTATACTGTCACAGACGCCATCTTACCGGCAATTCTTGCAAGTAACTCTGGGGTCCAGATCGGACCCCAGAGTTGCTATAGCAACGATCGGCGCCCCCCGAAAACGGTTCGGGGGGGCCGATCGTGGGGGAAAGACCCCCCCAGATGCTTGTTAGATGCCGCGGTCGCGCTGACCGCGGCATTTAACGGGTTAAGCACCCGCGATCGGAGACAACTCCGATCGCGGGTGTTACACTGGGGTGCCGGCTATTAGTTACAGCCGGCACCCCGTGTTTCCCGAGGCCGGTTCGGCTCTGATCCAGAGCCGAGCCGGCATAAGCGCCGTGGCGGATATATCCGCCACTGAGCGCTAAGTCACTGCGCTCCGTGGCGGATATATCCGCCACGGAGCGTGAAGGGGTTAATAAAACAGAATGGTTAGTGATAAAGTTGCGTGCTTCAACACAAGGCCACTAAAAAGAACAACTCTTCTGGCAAAAAAATGTCAGAAATGTTATGACGGTGATGCTAAAATTCAGCGCGAGGGGACCCAGACCTTCAAAAGATGGAAGAGGAACTGTTGGGGGGGGGGGGGGGGACGTCGGAAAGGTGAGTAAAGAGTTTTTTCTAAATTTTTTACAGGCTGCTGCCTATATACTGGGCACAGTGGCTGCCGGCTATATACTGGGCACAGGCTGTGACCAATGCATTTCCCACCCTGGACTACTAAAATTGAGTACCTTGTCTTACACTTGGGTCAACTTATACTCTAGTAAATATAGGTAGTTTTTATTCATTAAAATTGGGGAAAATAATAAAGCCATTTAAATTATGTATTTCCGTAACATTATTATTTTTATGGTATGGTGAATGGCCAAAAAAAAGCAAAAAAATCTTATCAAAATAGGCCTGAAGTGGTTAAAATTGGTTGAAGTGGTTAACAATATTTGCAGACAAAACGTAGACAACGCTTGATTTATGTAGCGAAATGTTTTCAAATTTCCCCAAAAAAACTGTCCTACACCTCTTGCTGTACATTTATTATGTATGGTTGACACTTTTTCCCTCTCTGCTTGACAAAGGAGCAGGACTTGTGTGTTCAAATGCCCGAGATTTATCTTCCTTCCTGAGCCACTGTTATAAATTTAGTGCCTGGTCTAAGTCTTAGCTGAATGAATCTGAGACAAGAGAAGTAAATCTGCTCTGGTATATCCTCCATTTATTTTGTACATTCCTGCAGACCCTTAAAAACTGATGGAAAACTCCATTACCAGGAAAGACACCGCGTGACCAAAGGCTGTACGTCATGTTATATTCCAATGGGTGAAATATTTGCTGCTAATTTTGTTCTTGTTGGATTGTCCCTCACATTCAGATGTTCTCCAGTCAGAAGATACCAGTTGAAGCGACCAGACTGGTAACTGTGTGGCCTTGGTGTTGTGCCCTGTATGCCATAGCATGATGTCTGGGTTGCTGGATAACAATGCATGGAGTGAGGATATGTTTTTACTATATTCTGCATCCTCTATATGAAAATTGTTTGGCATAAGACCTCTTGATGGTTAGATACATCCTTCCAAATAATTACCGCAAATCCGACCAGTATTGTATATTATGTGGAAGTAATGGCTACTGTACATGTGCATTGCTTTACATATGTGCATGCACTTACCTAAACAAGGAGCATGTTTTCCGAGTGTATTGTTATGGCGTAGATTGTTATCTACCATTTGCTTTTATGCATTATGAACCAAACATACCTTAAGAATACTGTAGCTACACTGATGCAGAAACATATCTTGTTTAATTCCTGAACTGAGTGGTTTTGCTGAAAAACTATAAAATTATGATAATGAGGTTCTGTTGCTCCTCTGGCTGCTTCCTTGCTTCTCCTCTTACCCTAATTATGCACTGCTCCAGAGAATGCTATATTAATTGGGGCACATTTACTTACCTGGTCCTGCAGAGTTTACAAAAGTGCATTGTCCGATAATGCACTGTGCTGCGATTCACTAAGATCGTGCGCCTGGTATCCTGCACGTGTCGCTTCCCCACTCAGGTCCACTGGAGTTCACCTTCTTCTTGTGTGTGTAAGTGCATTGTCTTGCGACACAATTCGAAAGTTAAATCCGAAACAGTCGGATTGTCCGACGGCCCACCCCCCTTGATTATGTCGCATGAAAGCCAGCGCAGTTGCGCTACAATCCGATCGCGTGCAACACAATGCCAGGGCAAACCCCTGTTGAATACCTGTCAAAGCTGCATAAATCCTGAAAACCGCTAACAGTGTGACAAAAGTGCGATCCACAACCCTTCGTAAATAAGCCCCATTGTGTTGTCACTGAAAGGCAGAATTAATCAATCACTGCACCATCCCCTAGCTGGTGTGTATGAGTGATCCAGCTCAGGATGATTAGCCCTTTCTGGACATTTTCAGGAAGCTCCATGTACCCAGCAAAAGTGTAGTCAGTCAGTGCAGCTACAGCATTCTCAAGGTATGTTTGTTTCACAATACATAAAAACGAATGATAGATTTCCTTTAAATTAATGTTTGTTCAGATTTTATTACATATGTAACAGAGTTTTAGTCTTAATATTAGATGCCAAAATCCTGGAGCACTGGTAGGATTATCAGTGTTATCAGGCAAGAGCTTTTTCACTATTGGTTATAAAGGGTATCCTTATTATTCTGTTATTAGGCTATCGGACAATATAAACTAAACCTCCAGGATGGATCCCGATGGACTCCAAAAATTACAGTGGGTCACTTGGGTTCTGTTATGGTGCCTGAGATTTGCCTGCATGCAAAATAGTTCCTCTGGTGTGTAGCAGAAGGAGTATTCCTGCTATTTCATGTTGTCCCCTATCCACAAATGCCCCCCTCATCTCTACATTTGTGAGCACTGAAAGTATCTACAGTAGTAGCTCATGAAGTGACTTGCTCATAAGGTATGGGGAGTAACTTTTTCAGTGTTGTTTGGCAAACCACATGCAATGGCATGCGTTTTTCTTTTTGAATTTTTTTTTTTTTTTACAGTTTTAGGCTTAGTTTACACTAACGTCAGAATTTCTGTTTATTTACCTCCATTACAAAAAGATAACGGGTGGTAAATAAACGGTAATACAACTGAACATACGGATGACAGTGTCAGTTAACAGCACAAACGCTATTACTTTCACTTCCAATACATTGATCTATAGCTTCTATATCTATCCCTCCCTCAGAAATGAGATATCTATAGATGACATCTATATCTACCTATTGATCTCTTATTTCTATGCCTACCTATCTTTCTCTGTTCCTCACATTTATCTATAATGTATCCGTCATCTATATCCATCATCTTTAAGAAACTGTAAAAACTGACACATACTATCTGTCCCATTGACTTCAATGTAAAAGATAATTTAATTTCCTCTGTTATGGTCAGTGATGCATCATCTATTAGGAATCCGTTTTTTTAACTAAAAAAAAAAAAAGTACTTCAAACTCCAATTTTTTTATATCCAAAAACAGACGAATCAGATGACAACGGGTGACATTAAAAATTGCCTTCAATAGGATTTATAACAGATCCATTCAATTTCAGTTTACTTTTTTTAAGTGGAAGCTAGAAATGGAATTCTGAGTGTGAACCGAGCCATAGAGTGAATCTGTCAAAGCTGCAGGTAGTGTTAGATAAAAGTCCTGAAGATAAATGCATTTATATTGCAGGATTGTAGCTGGACTTGGTGAACTGGTTTTTAAGGTCTCTTCACTGTACTGCTGCACAGCCCCCTCCGCTTGCTGTATCTGCTTATGTGTGAATCTTACAATATCCTACTTACTTGGGTGGAGGAGCTGTGTTGTGCTCAGTGAAGAGATCTCACACACCAATGCACCAGATTGCTCCAAGTCCAGTTACAATCTGGAATATAAATGCATTTTCACAGTCCTGCTGTAAACTTTATGGTTACATAGCTCTCCAGTGTCACAACCTATCACTGTCTGCAACTTGCAATGGGCTCTATATGAAATGGAATATATGTGGCACCTACATGCATGGATTGCCGGAGTGTCTAATGGCACATATGACGTAGCATACAGTGTCATTCAGCATATGTAGAATCTTTTCGGAGAGGGGCAGGCTTGTTTACAGATTTAGGCGCCACAGGATATTGGAAGCTGAAAGAATGCTGTTCTGTCTTGGCAAGTTTCTGGTGGTATTCTCTGTACATAATGCTATTGTGTTGCCTCATTATGGCAGATTATGTGTCATACACATTGCAGAGCCAGTCCAAGTATATATTGTCTCTCAACACTAACACATTTACTTTTGTGTAATAGGGTTATTAAACTGCTGCTTTACGAAAGATGACCTCTAATCTCCGGCTGGACCAAACCTAGCCCCCAGATTGGCCTCTACCACATAACCGAACACGACAGCCATCGCTGGCCATCCTTTCCTGCAAAAGTGAATAGGAACGGGTTTGACCATGCGGGGTGTATAGGTCCTCTGATCACGCTGCGTATTCACAGATTTTAGCTCTGAAAATCCGCAATAGCAGCTTAATGATGAGATTTATTCAAATCCTATTCACACTTTGTAAAAATGTGTGACCAGGGGGATCTCCTTTACCTTAACCCCCTAACATTTGCAAAATGTATGTATCTGGTCACATAAAAAATAACAGTATGTCTCAATGGTCTTCCAGTGCTCCCCATCCTTTATGGAGTCATGTTGGGATTTCATGTGATCAGATACATACATAGGGTAGATTTTGCAAATGTTAGGGGTAAAGAACCTCTGATGACATCACTTTGGTCACATGACATGAAGTGCTGAATGATATAACAGAACTTTCTCAATGTTCCAGCAAGGCACTGTGTAAAATATTTGAAAGTATTCCCTACAAAGCTGAATATGTCTGGAGTTGAATATTGGCAGATGGTCCCTAACTGTGAGACTAATGCGGACTAGAGGCAGTGCCGCGAAAACTGCAGGACCCCATTAATATCATTGGACTTGCCTTAAGTGATTTGCATAGAAGTTTACAAACTGATTTTTTTTAACATTCCAACCATGGAATCATTTAGGGATAAAATGCATTTTAACCATAGTTTCTTTTAAATGAAGTATTAATTTTGGGCGGGTTAATTTGGATGCCAGGTTTCTCTTAAGATCATAGTATTGAGTTGCTGGGATTGTACACAATTTTCTACCTTGCCATTGCAAAAAAAAAAAAACATAGGGAATCGATCTTGCTCAACTGGCCCCTGATTTTTGGTTCTTGATCAAGGGCTTGACACATGGCCATATAAGATGTGTGAGCCTTGTTGAGGTAGACAGCTTTACCTATCAAATTTCTAAAAAGTTACATTTAAAACAATAAAAAGAGACAAGTTTTGGGGCAAAAAAAACGGTACTGTGAAATATATTGATTTGACTCCACATTTCTGGCCGGCAGGGGATGCAGGAATAAGAGATTCTCCCAGCTATTCTATAACTCTCAGCCTCTCCCTGATCTCATCTGACCTGTTCCTCTGGGTTATCTGCCTTGAAGGCTTAAGAATTTTACCATCTGACGTGCCAGGAATCATAAAATGATGAATGTGTGCTGACCTCTGTACAGCTAAGTGTTCTATAAGATGAACACCCCCAGGTTACAGCTATTAGGTTCTTTTTTGGGAGTGTTAAATACATTTGATTAGAACCTGATGTAGACTCGATGTTCGCCTATATCTCTATTATGCTTATTTCTGACTGTTGCTGTTGGTTACTGCTCAGTGATGTGTACTGTGTATGTACACCCTGCGCAGGTTGGCAGTGGACAAGGCAAACCTTAGTATTGTGTGTGGAATGTAGGTGTAATGTTGATGGGTGAAGTTATGGTCATGTACAGTATATGTAAAGGCATTCTGTATATATATCTGGGGGGAGTTCTGTTTACATTAAAGGAGTTTTACCAACTTTGCAGAAAATCCCCTGTGCACAGGAAAAAGGTTAAAAAGCTGAACGGTGATGGTCTGCCCCCCCCCCCCTCCCCCACTGATCACAAGAACATATACCCCAGAATCTGGAGAATGGGTGAAGCAACTGGACAATAGTATGGGAGTGTTGGCTGGAGCACAGTGCTCATCTCTCTCCAGCACTCGGTGACAGTGGATGCGAGCGCTGGAGATATCTGCGTGCTATGCCCAGCAATTTCCAACAATCCCGTAGTGTTGATTGGATTGGGAGGACACATTTCCACCTGCTGCTGCATTCATAGTGTGAGAATGGAACCCCTGTTCTTTTTTTTCCTGAGAGGGCAGTTCTCATGATCAGTCAGGGTTTCTGCCAGTCTGACCGATCAGTTTGATTTCCTCCATCCCATGGAATTTGTCTTCTGATCATAGAGGTTTTATGAAAAAAAAAAAAAAAAAAACGTCTATCACTATGTGAATAGATCATAAAATAAGTTGTTGACATTTTGAGGGTCAGAGTCAAGTTTCAGGTGTGCAGTGCTACCCCCTTCTTTTTTTTTTTTTTTTTTTTTTTTTTTTTTTTTTCCTTATAAACTCTCTGCAGCAGAAAAACGTCCAAGGACTTGAAGGTGTTTTCTTCTAAGATGAAAATATATAAATTGTTACAATTAGGGCACTACATACTGAAAATTCTTTTCATCAAAATCTGGGGAAGTTTTGGAATGTCCTATAAATTTATGTTTTGTTCCTGATCTAAGAATTTAGGCTTTTAGTTGTAATGAATGTAAATGCACTTTTATGCTAAGTAGTGAAGCTTCTCCCCTAAAGATCACAGTAGACGGGCACTGGGAATGCTTGCACTCATCTAGCACTGCTAGAGCGACCAGAAAATCAGGATGAAGGTAAATTCTTAGCATATCTAAAGTTTCAATACACTGTACATCTGTTCAGCATATATTCTCTATATGCTGCTTTACATTTTAGTTTGCATTTTCTCTAAGATCATGTTGTTATGATTTAGATGAGATGGATGTGACTGCACATTATGTACATGCTCAGTAGTAAAGTTTTTCCCCTACAGATCAGAGGGGAAGGAATGTCTGCACTTCTCTTGGAACTACTAGTGTGATCAGGAAACCTAGATTAAGGCAGGAATGTCCAATGTATGTTCTCCATGTATACTACTTTGTTTTAGTTTGCTTCTCCTCTGTGTTCATGTAGAGATTAGCTGCTCTGATGGATTCTATACATCTACACTATACATAAAATATGAGGGGAGAACTGTTTTCTGTTAGCTATGAGGTTGTATTCCAATAAATATTTTTTATGTTCTACCTAAATAACTTTGTATCATAATGGTGATAAATTTACAGTAATAAGGCTTTTTATCACTTAAACATGACTCCTGTATGTCAAAGTTAGGAAAATTGAGGAGGTTTGGCTTAAAGACTCCACAGCCTTGCTTTATGAGGTCAGACAAATTGCCCCTTTATGTGGGGGAGAGCCTTTCCAATATGATCCCATTTCTTGATATAGAGCGGAGCGCTATCCTGTTACAGTTTGTCTCGGTGTTAAGTAATATGTAACGTTACTCTAGGACGAATACTCCGTGCCAGGATCGCACATTGTCAGCCCTAATTACACCAGCAGGGGGAGAGCTATGTCAGGATTAACACGTAAATGAGTTGTATTATGTGGCTTATGTTCATTTTTGTTAAATAGACTGTTCTGGTTTCATAAGAAAAGGGTGCGGAATAAACCGTCAGGATCTTTAAATCTTTCTGTGCATGGAGAATATTTCCCTTGATCCAGCTCTCAATAAGAATTCTAGTGAGTGTTGGTAGTCCAACCGATCAGTGAGTCGTGCCACAAAGGCCACTCATTGCCTGTAGGGGTTACTATGATGATCTACCCTACCAGCCAAGCCATGACCTCTGTACCAGGAGCTGGAAGTGGACAAGTATGCAAAGGGTTTTCCAAGATTATTAAATAATCCATTTAAACCATCATAAGGGTGAGCTCTCCTTACCTCTCCCATTTCCATAGGAGCTCATCCCAATGATGCTGCTAATTTGGGTCTATGGCTGATATGGGATTTGTGTGAATTGGCTGAGATGAGAATACAAGGTTTGTCCAGGCCACCTGACAGAGTTATTGAAGCAGTCAACCCAACATATTTTTATTTTCCATTTTGGATTAATAAAGTTGTATTCTATTGTAACATATGAAATTCAAAACTCCCATAGAAGAGAGATACAGAAATTGTGTAGCTTCCTGTGCTATGGTGTTTTTCTGACGTTCATTTACTTCTATGGGTGATGTGATAGCTCTGTAGCACGGCTTGCTTGAAGGACATTTACCACCAGGATGAAGGATTGTACACCCAGCACACTGGCATACTGGTGCCTGCCCACTCTGGCAGGATCTGCTCGTCTTGTTGTTTTTACAAAAGAAGGATTTTCAAATTTATACAAATGAGTCTAAGGGGCTCCTGGCTCCATAGGTTTTAATGGAGCCCAGAGATCCTCGGGCTCATTTGCATAATATTTAAAGCCTTCTTTTGTAAAAACTAGGGGATTCTGCAAAAGGGGGCACAGACCTGCATGTAATTGTGCTGCGTTTGCAATCCTTAATCTTGGTGGTAGATTTCCTTTTAAGATGTGTTCGCTAGTTCACCACATGTATGCATTTATTTTGACCTATGCTATGGCTAACATGATAACAATCCTAATAAGGCGTATTCTGCAATTTGGAAGGAAATTTTATGTATTTTTTTCCCAATTACACTCAGCTTACCTTGAGCATTTATTATTCTCCAAATTAAATAAAATTCTTCAACCTGTTTTGGTCTATGTGAAATATGCAAGTAATGTTCTCTATTTTGCTTGTGGTTTGTAGTTTACATTCTTTTTGCCTTTGTCCTCAGACAGCTGTCACATGTGTTAGGCTCTGACGGATTAGTCGTTCCACTTAGCTTTCATGTATAATGTGTCACGTTCTGCCGACTTCTTCCAGGAGAAACGACAGTGTTTTATATTTAGGGTGTTATCAATAGTTTACCATCATGATTATTATGTAACTATGAAATAATTACCACTAAGTTAATTTAGAAATAAAAAATGATCCCCAACATGAATGATATTATCTTTTTGGTGTGTCAACATATTTTTTGTCACTAAACCCTTAGGTACATTTAGCATGGACATTAGATATATTTCTGAAAAACATGCTTGGGGCATGTACACATGAGAAGCTGGCTGAAAACTGGGGAATGTTTGGGTGGAAATATACATACATATACATCCTGTATGTGCAGTGTTCAGTGAATTTACTGTGGGGATCTGTGGGCAAGCTAACTGGCCTCAGCTTGAGGGCACAGACCGATAGTCATTAGTCTAGATTGTGAGTCCCACCGGGACTTATTTGGCAAGCTCTATGCAGCGCTGTGTAATCTGTAGAGTAAAGAATTATTATTACTGTATAGTTTGTTCTTTCTATTCCCCTTTACAGCTGCTTTTGTCTTCCAGTCTTTACATTTTAAGAATAGGAGACATTTTACTGTGAAACGTGTTGTGCTTTTTTAGACCATGTGCTTTACAATGTCATCGTTACGATTAAAAAAAAAGTAACATCCTTGTGCACTTGCCTTTAATATCCTTCATTGGATAATGATTATTTAGACCAGCAAATGAGAAATGCCAGCAGAGCGTTATATTCTGGGCAGGTTGTTCTGTCGCTGCTGTTTAATCGATGCACTTGAGCAGTAAATGGATTGAGGGGATGTATGTGGTCAGGAGCCAGCTGTACAGCAGTCTGCTCTAATCCACTCTCCAAATAGTTATGGATTATATGGTGCGGAGCTGATTGAACATGTTTGTCATCGTCTGCTACAAGGTATGTGCCACGCATTGGTTGCTTTTGTTTGATGTCGTCGGCTCTCAGGACTTTGGTTTTTTTCCCCTGTGGTTCCGAAGGAGTTAAGACTGGGCAGAGTGCTTGTTACATAGCGCAGGATTTCCATATGAGTGCCTGCAAGAGTTTGGCTTTGGGAGGCAGGACTATTAATAGATATTCAGCAGCTTCACTGGGCAGGTCTAGTTTCGGAGTCTAGCTGACTTATCTGTACGGAGCCATTTCACCCCTGCTGGATGGGGGATAAGGGTTCCCATCTTGGGTATTATTGGTTGGTAGATAGTGTGATTTTCTTAAGCATTATTTTTTGCTGATCTTTATGGGCGAAGAGTGCTGAAAACATGGAGGATACAGGTACTGTAAAATCTTATAAACAATTTCTTATGAATACAATCCAGACTTTTTATAATTGTAGGTCTGCTTTTTATCCTGACTTTAAGCACTTTGGATTGTGTAATATTTTCAGCAACTGGGGACATTGTCCACCATTTTTAAAAAAAAAATAAAAAATTGAGAGTTGTAGTCTTTGCCCATGATCCCCTACCCAAGCCCAGACATACACGCTGTTTAAGTTCATTTGAATGTCTCCCGTTGCAGCATGAACTCTTGTTTATGCATGAGGGTGCAGGTCAAGCCCTAGGGCACATTCCTATACATAGCCGACATTCGGGATTGAATACCACAATCTATCCATGGCTTTCCTTATGATAAGCTAATAAGCTTACGATTCCTATGGAGGGCTGCAGCTATAAACTCCAAACATTTTTGTCTTTGGTGTGTATCTTTTAACGGGTCTCAAAGTTCTAAATATTAGATTAGTAGAACAACTTTTCTTGCCTTAGATGTTCACACCTATCCTGCATATTCCTTAGGAAGAAAAGTAAAATTAGAACGTCCTCTTCTGATGTTACATTGGTTGGCAGATTGGTGGCTTATGTCAAAATAGAATCATGAAAGCAGAGCGTTCTATATCAGTCAGCGAAATACAGTGCACCGAAACAATCCTAGTCAACATGTTGAGGGGTGAAGACGTCAAAAACATGACCTTTTCCCCGCTAGTGCTTTCTGTAAGAAGCAAAGTGATCGGGTACTAAACTTGTTGGTCACGCTGCAAATGATCACTTCTGACTGCTGAATTTATTTTTATTAGTGGCACATTTGGCAAGAAGAATATTTGAAAGCTATTTGTAAATGTTCCAATTCAAAAATTCTCAATGGTAGGAATTATTCTTATTTTGGGGAAAGTGCCAATATCCCATTACACATTAAATTAAAATATTTTAAAGATGTTATTGAGGACCCCAACATTGTCCATACACTTGTCCATATTATGTTTACATGTATACCAGGACACGTTTATGAGAACTAATTCTAAATCCATGATTATGGAGGTGATCCCTTCTTTCCATCCAAAATAGATTTCACCCTTCTGGGAAGGCTTTCTACAAGATTTTGGAAACCCTTTTTGGGAGATTTCGCAAATTTCACCCAGAAATGATGCAACCAAGTGCACCCAGTGATTTTGTAATGGACATTGCTTTTGAGTACTAGTGCTGGAACAGAATACAATTTTTATCAAATTTTTTCCTGGCATTCAAAGCATACATTTGTCCAAAAAAACATCTTTGGTTTGCTGAAATTTAGAATTTTCGATTTCCTTTTGCTGGAACTAAGATGCCGAGGATAACTCCTGAAAAATAACCCATCAGCATTACCTCCATGCTCCATCAAATTTGGAAACTTGCACATATGGAAACCCATGTCATGAAGTCTCCGGTGGAGCACAACTTTTATGCTGATGTGGATAGTGGACAAGGCTTGGAGCTCTGTAGAGGAGTCAGCAGAGCGTTGGGTACTGCTGTGCACTATACTCAATCCCCTTCTATGGCACGAGTGCTTCCAGGATTGCCTTCCTGTGGATAGGGATATATGTCTGTTGTAGCACAGCCCTTTTTAATGTACGGTAAAAAACATATACAAAGCTTTAAAGATGCCCATATATATTGTTTCTCCCTAGAAGAATAAAATTTAATTTTTTGTTATTTTACATTAATGGATTGAAAATTTTGCATTCCGAAACTTTATATTTTTTACTTTATTTTGTACAGCAATAATCAATGGGTGGTGGACAAACTTAAAATGATCTGCCAAAACTGTGGCAATGCACCTGTGCATTCATATAGTGTCCAAACATCAATCCTCCCTCCCTGTTATAATGTACATAATGACATATGGCCCGTTGAACAGAAGCCCAGCCCTTCTCTAGCTTGTACCGTAGCTGCTTATAATCTGTGTGCTGCATCTTGCTTTTTGCACATCTGCTTTGCAGGTGGTGCTCGGACGTCACACTTACTGCTTACCTGATTATTTTTGCAGTCCCCTATTGTCTGACCTGTCCCGACATAATTTATAGCACATTCTCATTCAGGGAGTCATCTGCTTTTCTTCAGGTTGCTGAGTCTTGCTGTAATGCAGGTGTATAGTAGTTTTGATCCCGCTTATAGCTGTCCTTTTAAAGCGTAATTTTACCTGGTAAAAAATAGTTTAGCGCTGCTAGAGCTATCCTTTTAATGACACATGTATCAATCTTATTCCTATCTGGAGACCCAGCCTGGCATCAAACTTAACTACACTGCGGGCCACATCGGCTCAATGGTTGCATTTAAAAGTCCAATGCCTAAGACTGTACAAATGTAAATGTCTTTGCTAAATTTTCCTCTTTCCAAATTCCCAACCTCCACCAACCTTTATCGCACCATTGCATGTAACATTTAGTTACAAGTTGCAAGCTTATTTGTAAGTATATTGTGTCAACCGGCCTAGAGCAAAAGCTCCAATGACGATCCGGCCGTGGCTTCTCTGGTGGTGCGCCAGATTTTATTCCATGCTGCAGATCTCGTGGGCCACATAACATTACACCATGCCAGTGCAACCTAAGACCTCATTTGTCTGTTAAATCTCCCTTGGTATTGGCACAAAGGTCCTCACCATTGCCTCCACTTGTCTAGACATCGGAGCTGCCTTTCTGCACTCTTGGGCCCCTTTCACATGAACATGTGATTTCTCCAGTCCTGTATGTGGCACATATGAATCTGTATATGTAATGTTTTACATCCCCATGTGCACGTATGTCACTGTATACTGTATATACTCGAGTATAAGCCGAGGTACCTAATTTTACCACCAAAAACTGGGAAAACCTATTGACTCGAGTATAAGCCAAGGGTGGGAAATGCATTGGTCACAGCGTCCCCAGTATATGGCCTGCCAGCCCCTCTGTAGTATATGGCCAGCACCTTGTAGAGTATACCTTGTACATAAAAAAAATAAATAAATAAATAAACTGACTACTCGCAATTCCGATGGGCCGGGCAGCTCCTCTTTTATCTTCATGTGCGCGGCAGGTCCGCGACAGCTCTGTGGGCAGCGCCTCTGCTTTCTTCATGCTGGCGCCAGGTCCGCGAAAGCACTGTGCGTACGGCCGGGTCAGAACACTCTGTGATTTTAGCAGCGGTTGACATCACAGTTGTGCGCCGGCCGGATGAAAAGCATGAAGAAAGAGGCACTGCCCACGAAGCTGTCGCAGACCTGCCGCGCACATGAAGACAGAAGAAGAGCTGCCCGGGCCGTCAGAATGGGGAGTACTCAGTTTATTTTTTTTATATACCGGAGTATAAGCCGAGTGGGAAATTTTTAGCACAGAAATTGTGCTGAAAAACTTGGCTTATACTCGAGTATATACGGTACATATAAAATACGGTAGGTTAGAAAATTATGTTACCAGCATTCTCAAGCAAAATCCCTGGACACTGCGTGTATATGCGGAGCACAACCGTATGCAATACATGGAGAAATGGCACAAGCTCTGTTTTTTAGGTGTCCCTGTACAGTATGGTGGGCAATGCAGCATTTTAAATGGATTGCTGTATCAGATTGTAAGCCCTTGTCATCTCTCTATCTGGCGCTCTAAAACACAAGCCAAGTAAATATGAGATGTCTGAAGTAATCATTCATTTCTTCACGTATCTCAAGCCTTCCTATATTGCACTGCATCGTGGATGTTGATGGTGCTATAATATAACTGTGAGCTGTTGATTGTCAGTTGATTGTTCACCGTTGCTATGTCGATCTTGTAGTATAATGTGGTATCCTTGGCTTGTGGGAAAGGATTCATAGCTGTCGGCGATATTTGTCAGTAAGAGAAGCAGTTCATTGTCCTCAGAACTTGTGTTGTGTGCATCATATTCAGGGTAAAGAGTTTGATCTTTATGGGAACTCTGATGCTTCCACTTATGGTTATGTTTGCAATTTTTCCAGAAAGTAATGCTCCATGGTAAAAAAAAAAAAAAAGATCCTAAAATGAATATTGCATTATAGTCATACTAAACCTTACGTAGATGTCATCTCTAGGCTTTGCTGTTCAGTTGGTTGTGGCCTGTTGTTATCTTATCAGCCACTT
The DNA here is from genome assembly GCF_040894005.1 of Engystomops pustulosus. Lineage (NCBI taxonomy): Eukaryota > Metazoa > Chordata > Amphibia > Anura > Leptodactylidae > Engystomops > Engystomops pustulosus. The sequence continues at coordinate 45,382,879 of NC_092415.1, forward strand.
CAGGCTAGTTGTGGGTGACCGACAGGATGCCCAGAAAACTTCCTGCACCCATGATCACTACTTTATCTGACCTATCTTAATGAGAACTTGGGGAAACACTGAAATACATGTGTGATCTAGATTAGAATCTTTGCCACTACAAGAAAGTTGCAATGTGCCGAATTCCAAAAAGTCTTAATTGTCTTTTCAATTTAAAGGTAAATGGCATAAATGAAAAGGTCACCCATCCTTTTTGCATTTAGGCTGCTGTATTATGAGATTTGGCACCCACCACTACTGACCTTGAATTCCTGGGCAGGAACTTGGAAAACAGCCTGAAACAATGTATGTCCAGGTGCAGCCCATCACGATGGACTTCTGAGGAGTCATCATGTTTAATACTAAATGCAACATCATAAAATGTTCTTTGTTGTAAAAATTTTAACATTTACTATAATTTATCTTTTTATACAGACCAAAAACATGGCAAGAATGGGAAAAAGGAAGGCCTGTCCGGCAGCTCCTTCTTCACCTGGTTCATGGTCATTGCTCTGCTGGGTGTTTGGACATCGGTGGCTGTTGTTTGGTTTGACCTTGTAGACTACGAAGAATTTCTTGGTAAGAACTCTGGTTATTTGATTTCTTGATGATGGCTTTTAATTCTTTCTCCTTTAGCTTCATAGGGATCTCTTCCATCTTGTGCTGAGAGATGTTGAAGCTAAAGCGAGTAATTATCAATTCCCTCTTCCTTGGTGGTCTACTAGGAGTTCTCTTCTCCTTTCTATCCTTTGTGTTCTGCCCCTCATCATTATTTGGATCCCCCCACCCCTCAACTGAGCTCAGCTGTGCTCACGACTTGAAATGGATGAGGTCCACACTCACTGTTACTTAGATGAAATTTCTTTATTAATCCATGGTAGGACAGCAGTTGCAAAAATACCATAAAATGACCGTAAGGGTCAGAAACGCGTCGGAACTTCAATTTTATTGTATTTTTGTAACTGCTTTCCTACCATGGATTAATAAAGAAATTTCATCAAGTAACAGTGAGTGCGTACCTCATCCATTTCAAGTTGTGTGTGTCTAGGAAAAGAAAGGAGGTCTACGCACCTGGAGTTGAGCAGGTCTGTGAACGTATATGCATACACTACTATGGCTCAGCTGAGCTCAACAAAGTCGTGAAAAAATTCACTGTAAAAGAAAAATTGTCCATACGCTTTGCAAAGTTCAAATGTATTACTACTTGTGTACTATAGACTTATTTCTGCTGGAGGAAAGCAGAAAGCTAATATTCTAGATAAAATCTTTTTCTCATTGGTTATATATTATCTGTATTTCTATCACACATGCAGCCAAGGCAAAGGATTTCCGTTATAACTTGTCAGAGGCTCTTCAAGGTAGGTTTGATTAGGGGGAATGCTACGTGTTTTTGTTTTTATATCTTGTTTTTGTGGGGGTGTAGACTTTCAGTAGACTTTTTGGCTGAGTTTTTATCAGTCAGACTTGCTGGGTGTGCTTGCCGTATTGACAGACCCGAAAGAAGAGGAACCGAACTGAGCGGACATACAGAGTTCAGTTCCATTGCACAGCGTTCGGGCCAGTCATTTTGGCACGAAGAGCGTTAAACTGGTCAAAGTTACTTGTGTAAAGCCAGCTTTAATTGCCACTGAAGACATGGTGTTTGAGTGGCTTGCTTCCATACAGTACATGTTACCTAGTCTGGCCAGCTTTCTATGCATACGCTGTCTTGTATGTGACAGCTGGACACAACTGTATAGTATGGGGATAAACTTGTCAACACACAAAAAACAGTGGCAAAGTAATAAGTAAATTACCTTTTTATATGCCAAGTTTTTTAATTTTTATAAATAAACAAAAATACTGGTGGCATATTCTAGAGAAAAAGGGGTTGAGTAGATTGCACATGGTGTATTATCTGCAGGCAGCATGCTATAGAGCAGGGGTAGCTCAGCAGATTGTACATAATGTCCTGTGTGCAGGCAGCTTTTGTAGAGTAGGAGGTCCTGAAGTAGGACAATGCCCACTGGACCCTGAAAATGGTTGTCCCATTAAAGTCCTTTATTCCTCAACCACAGTGTAGGGTATAAGTGTAAGGTCGCTGGGGGACAACTACTGTTTTGTATGCAGTCAGATTAACTTTTGGTTGAAGTTTTCTTCTATGGGTCATATGGAGATCACTTGCTAAAAGTGAAGTAAAGTAGTGGCCAAGCGTGTGTACCGCTGCTCCATTCACATGGACCTGTGGGCACCCCGATTCTCATGATCCTGTGGATAAGAATTATTTATTGAACCCTTTTGGGTGCTCGTTCATACCGGGGTTTTGTGAAGCCAAAACCAGGAGCACAGTCAGTATATTTTATCTGCTTTATCTTATTGTAAATGAATGCAAATGTTTTGCGCCTAATTCCGGACTCTCTGTGAAATTCTTTCAGGAAAACTGGGAGATTACGATGCTGACGGCGATGGAGATTTCGATGTAGATGACGCCAAGGTTTTACTAGGCAAGTACGCGTAATTCTGCAAGCGATGTATTATGTAGAGGGACTTCTTTATGTTTGCTCATGTCCTAAAAAAAAAGTTTTCTATGCAAGTACTTTGAGAAACTGTATCAATCATTTTCTACCACAGCATGTGTTTTTTATTCCAAGATGAATTTGTTTTCCATTTGCATGGCTGTTTTCTACCATGCATGCGCCTAGCTGTCCATTACATACCTGTATGTGTATGAAAATAAGCACTTGTGTGTTCATTTTATATATAAGATGTGGCTTAATGCAATGGAAATGAAGTTTTAAGGGGTTTTCAACTAATACTACTCCTTCAATTTCAGTCTTAAAATAAAATACACGTACGACATATTATTTTTTTTGGCACATGATAGTTGTCCATGCATGTAAAAACATACCATTTTCACTTTGTTTTTAACTTTTTATTTCTTCATTATAATATTGATAAAATGCAATAACCATGTAAAGTATTAAAAGAAGGAAATTACCATGAATAAGATACCACAGAGGACTCTCTATTCTAAACATATAATATTCTGTAGTTAATAGCATCTAGTATTTAGGTAACCAAAATTGGTCAGTGTGTCTTTGTAGCAGTTTATACCCATTAGGTATGACCACGACCCCCGTCCCTCCCATTGCGTTCACTTTGCGGTTAGGCACTGTGCATGGATCGTGTCTCGTTGCACCGCAAGTCAAGTTTCCACAACGAATATCACAGAGCACGTTCTATACCATCCCTGCCCTAATTTATAGCGACGTTCTATCAGAAAAGGTTTTGCAGGAAACCCAGATTTTTCTGAACTTGAATGATAAAGGAGGGCCTTGAGTTATTCTTTAGTATATAAATTGTATGTAGCGGCATACAAGTCTATTCTTGAGTGCTCAATATCTATGCCAACAGTATTGTGTAAGCCTAGTCCTCGTCCTCATCGTCATATCCCTAAATCGGAAATTGAAGGGGTCTTCTGTCACTTCACTAGTCTCATGGCTAAGGCACTGATATTAAAGCCGGTTGCCCTCGACCAAGTTTATTCCGTCAAACCTTCTCTGTGCATGTTCTGGACACTTCTGACCTGGCATGTTGACTTCAGTTCAGAACTTGTTGGTTCTGTAAATGCGGCACACATGTGGTTAACCAACCAGTTAAGGTCATCTGCATGTAAGAGTTCTGCTCTGAGTAGTGCTGGGATAATCCACAACAATTCTCAATGTAAATATCAGTGATAATGCCCCCATAGAAGGGTTCTTCTTTTAAGTCCATGAATTAGACTTCATTGCACAGAACAAGCCCTAATTTCTATCCATTTGGTTTGAAGAGAACCTGTCACCAGGGACCTCAATTTCACTAAAGACAGATGCGTTGCAAGTATGCCTTTCAGCTACCTCTAAGCATTTACATTACATTAAAATTGTGTGGCAACTTGCCTACCTACCTTGCACCCTAACCGAATCCTCTGCCAAGTTGGGTTGGGCTTTGGTTTGCATGTACTTCAAAAAACGACAGGTGACTGGTCTGTGCTGCTTGCTCCTCAGCTCTCAGCCCCTACCTTTGTGCTCCTGTACAGCTCTTTCTTATTGCTCCTTCAGAGCTCCAGCTTGGTGAGCTGACAGCGGGGAAGGGAGGAACTGTACAGGAGCACAAGGTGGGGGGCCAAGAGCTGAGCAGTCTGCAGCACAGATAAGTCGCACGTTGCTTTTTGAAATGCATCCAAACCAAAGCCCAACCCCTGAGACTCAACAGATAAGTTATACGTTATAACACACAATTATATTATAATGCAGATAATTAGAAAAAGCAGAAAGGCAGATGTGCAATGCAGCTGTAATGGGCTTCTGAAACATGTCTTTAGTGAAAATGAGGTTCCTGCTGATAGGTTCCCTTTAAGCAAGTTTAGATGTCAAAATGACCGCATTGTAGTAGAACAGGAACTAATCATGTTATATTTCCTGAAACATGTGTTATAATTTACCCTTTTATCATTTACCGTACTTTTATTTTATTTGTTTTTTTTACTCGTAATTTAATTTATGTCTTCGTAGCTGAGTAGACATGGCTTCTGTTGTCATGGTTTTATTGCTTTTGTACACAAAATGGAGAAAAAAAAGTCTCCTTTTTAAAATACATTTTTAAAAAATTCTAAAGTGTCTCTACATTTTATGTCACTGAAGGCTTCTACAACGTCCCATGATTAAACAGTGCTGTTGCCCAGTCTTTGTACAAAGAAGGGTGTATTCTATTTGCATAGCATTGTCATCAGCCTCTGTTCACTTTCAGATGTACTGCTCAGTAAATACAACTTTATTTGCTCTTGAAAGTTTTATAATGATTATTGCATGTCAGCATGTAGCCTGTGCCATATACTAGATTGTTCCCTCGTTGGACATAATTTGGTTTGCATTGGGGTCTTTGATAATTTAATACAAACTGCTTTAAGGCAGTTGAATTGAATAAGGATTTAAAAAATTTTTTAATTATCTAGTCCAGGTTATAACGGAAATAGATAATTGATATCAAATTGGTGGCGTTCCAACACCCAGTACAAACACTGAACAGTTTGCCGAGACCACAGTTCTGTTCCCCTAGGACCGCACAATGCATTTTATAGTGGCTTTCCTTTGTACTTCACTCCCATTCACCTTAATGGGACAAAGCTGCAACATCACACCATTAGGGAATGGAATAATGCAAAAGGGACACATCAGTTTTAGGCCGGTTGTAGACGGGTGCATTCACTCTGACAGACTCATTCTGTGTGTGTGTGTGTGCCAGATTTACAGCTGCTGAACTACACTTTAGCATGTCAGGTCAGCCGTTCCTTTTTCTGAACAGTAAATCGTACCAAAGCCTCTGATTTAGAACTGGCCCTACAAGAATGGGAACATGAATGTTCTTGCTATTTAAACCTTCGGTAAAAAAATTTTTGTAAAAAATCCACTTGCGCACATATAAAATACTTTTCAATAACTGGGGGAAGTGATAAAGTACAGTAGAAGGTATTTCCACCAACAAACTGGCTGAGGGGCATATTCGTATATATATCTATATATATCTATATATATATATATATATATATATATATATATATATATATATATATATATATATATATATATATGTATATATATATGTATATATATATGTATATGTATATATATATATATGTATATATATATATATGTATATATATATATGTATATATATATATATATATATATGTATATGTATTTGCTGAACAAGTTACTTTAGATCTAAAAAAAAGTCATATTGGAAAAACTGATAGAAATTCATAACCACCGCCTTGTTACAGTAACTATTTTACTGATCTTTGAGTTTTGGGCCCATATTCTGTTGATATTGTTACACGTACAGTTACTGTACCTGATAGTTCCATTACCAGCAGTTCCTTGGATAAGTCTGTTCAAAGAGTTTCCCTTCCAGTGGGGGGTCCCAGCAGTCAGAACCCAACCAAGCGTGAAGTGGTTGGGTTACTAATCTTATGTCATTGCCTTTTTTTGATAAAGAAAAGGCACTTTAAGCTTCTTTAGCTGTGCCAGTATGGATGTAAAACCCCATTTATTTAAGTTGCGTTGCTGAGGAGTATCAATGGTCAGTCCTTGTGAAACCCATGTATGAATGGAACCTACTGCTACATCACTGCTAGTCCTTATTTGCATGTAACCTCCTCTTTGCTTTGGCATGGATGAAGCACTCCTATGTTGTATCATTCTCATAATTTATCCTTTTTTCATCAGTCATTCATTCTACCTCTTATTCTTCAATCCTCCATTGCCCTAGTGTGTGGATGAAGCCGTTTGCACATCCCTGCTCTCCACGGCCCTTGTGTCTACTTAACCGCTCCTCTTTTTTTTTTTTCTCTTTCTTTCCTTTTTCTTTCCCTTTCACTCTTGTGTAGGCCTCACCAAAGATGGCAGTAGTGTGAATATTGATTCTCTAGAGGAAGTCCTTAATATTTTAGCTGAGGAAAGCTCTGATTGGTTTTATGGCTTCCTCTCCTTTCTCTATGATGTAATGACTCCCTTTGAAATGGTAGAAGAAGAAGAGACCGATCCCACAGACGATGTTGATGGTACGTCACAGAACGAAGGGGTTCAGGGCAAAAAGACCTGTGTCATACTGGATTTGCAGAACCAATAACATCTCTTTACAAACCAGATACTAATTTCTCTCTGTGGTTTTGTTTTTTCTTATAAGTAAAGCCACAAGATACGGGATCTCCCACTTCATAGTGGACGGTCTGGATTGAAGGAGCCTTGTGGCCAAGTGTCCTACTTGGCAGATCCTGTACACAATAGAATGATTAATAGTACGGGTTTGGTCTTAGATCCCAGTGAAGATTTCTGAAATCCAGGTTTTGTGTGTTTTTTATATTAAGTTTAATTTTTATTCAGCTTTGCACAATGACCCTTCCATGGCTTCGGAAGCAAGCACTGATGGTTATAATAGTAATGGCCTTGTACCATTTGGCACTGCCATATTCTACATGCTTCTAGTTGGCCTGCAACATTCCACTTCCTTCTTGGTCCCCAGGCACCCGATACTGTGAGACTAAAGAAGATTTGCCAAAAAATTAATTTTTCATCTATTTCATTGGCCTTTAATATGTCATTCAGCTTGGCAAGAAAGGACCATTCCAGCTTCTAGAGCTTTCTCTGTTCCTGATGGGAACACTGGAGATCTAACCTTGCACTTGCTTGGCTATAGTAAGTTTATGGCACGATTCTCAGGTCATACCGTTTGCTTCGCTGTACAAGTTTGTCTTAACACTGTTTCTAAGCATTGGTTGGGATGTCTGTAAACTAAGAAATAAAACCTGATTCCTTCTATCTCTTTTGTGTTGTACATAAAACGAAAGATTTCCCTTAGTTTTCATCTGTTTTATATTTATGGATAATTCCGAGAAATGTTTTTGATGCCAATAAAATATTTACCAATTTGTTCTGATGAATGTCATTTAGTAGTTTTTAGTGTCTATATGTCATATGGCTCAAAAAGGTTTACAAGTTCTACATTTGGTGACGCAAGTTATCCAGGATTAGATTTTATACGAAATGTGCTAGGCTAGTGAAATAGTAGTGGTAGATTCTAAATTACAGACTGGTCCAAGTGCAGGTTCATTTGTTTGGGATTTTGGTTTATGAACCTACCATTTCTGCTAATACGTCATTGGACCTTTCAGAGGTCTTACCGTCATGTGATCTGTCCTTGAACAATCGCCCTGCAGGGACCTTATGATGGTATTCATGAATAAAAAATTAAGGTTCTGGCAGGGCGATTGTTCATGGACAGTTAGTGGTCACATGACCCTCCATCTGCAGCCACTTTATGGACAGGAATGTCTGACTAATGAGGTGAAAGACTGGAGGTCTTTACATATCAAGAAAGTGGAGCAGAACTGTTAATAGATGTATATTGGTAAATGACCTAATATGTAGGTAGATAGGTGGCTGCCCTTGAGAGCTGTACAATTGTAATATTGTGTGCAGATCTTCATGGTCAAAACTGCTGCTGAGAAGTTTCCTCCTATTTACCAAAACAGAGGGCTACAAATAAAGGTAAGGCTTGGCTTGACCTGACCATATTTGGTAACATAACAACTTGCTTGGGAAATATTTATACTGGCTTAGTTTCACAAGCCAAATTTACATTGGGTATCCGTCAGGTTATCATCGCGTTTACAAATGGTTTTTATTGTTCTATTTTACTATGTAGTAACTTCTCTTACAACCCTTTACCATTGGATTATTTTTGATTGGTCCCTCTTTGTTACATTGCATTTGTGTTCTGTGTGAGATGTGTCCTGAATGCATTATTATAACCCTAAATGTATAAGTACATGGCATGTGCTCTGCATCCTGTTACCCTCTCTATGAAGGAAAAGAACCCCTAAATTCTGTGACAACCTTCAATATCTATGAACAATTTACATGTAAAATTGATACATTAAAAAAAAAAATATCTGCTCTACTTCAAATATTGTAGTATAGAAATTTTTAGATTACAGACAGTCCCCGGGTTACATACAAGAAAGGGTCCGAAGGTTTGTTCTTAAGTTGAATTTGTATGTAATTTGAAACTGTATATTTTATAATTGACAAAGCTTCATTACAGACACCTTACAGCTGATCACTGCAGCCTGGGACTATAGTAACATGCAGATAGCTTCACCAGAGGTCACAGTGGCAGAGGGGTCCATCTGTTCGTCTGGTGTCCTTAAGTAGGGGACCGCCTGTACCCGTAACCACAAGACCGATGGAATATACTAGAATATGCTTATACCGTTAAGGCATAGTTCACACCTGCATTCGGCATGTTTCATTCTAGCTTCTGTAATCAAACCATGGAGAAAATGTATATATTTTTTTCCTATGTTATAACTTGTGTAAAGGTAAGACAACTTTCCATATATTGAAGTCACTGGGGAATGGAAGGTGAACGGAACAGTTTTCGCTTTCAAACAGAAGCCTGGAAAGTGTAATGGAAACCCCCTGATGCGGTTGTGAACGTGTAGTTGTCAATTTCACTTTTTTGAGTTTTAGCGTTTGAAGATGTTACTTCCCTTTTCACTCCATTGGACGAATTATTTTGTTATTGGCATTACAAATATATGAAATTATATTGTATAATGTATATGAAAGCGTTGTGCATTACGGTGTTTAATAAAAAGCTCTAAACAAACTCTAAATTAACAAAGTACAAGCATATCTAAGGGTGGGCTCACATTTAGTTTTTGGTATATGCTGAGCGCACCCACTGACATATACTGGCATAGTTGTCTATATGACTCATTCGCTGAAAAAACACAGAATGGAAAGACATAGGGGCACATTTACTTACCTGGTCCTATCGTGATCCCCGATCCGGACTGTGCGACGACGATGAAGTCCGGCGCAATTCACCAAGATCGTGTTCCCGATATCCTGCATCCGTTGCTTCCCTTCTGAGGTCCGCCGGAGTTCACCTTCTTCTTCCCGTGGTATGCGAGTTCATGTCTTGCGACACAATTTGAATTTTAAATCCCGTACTTAGTCCGAATCAGTCAGGTTGTCCAACGGCCACGTAACCCGATAGAAATGCGGTCCGTGGATCCTTAGTAAATGGGCCCCATAGTGATCTACGTCTTTCCACTCTGTTCCATCCTGCTCCCTCCTGCTAAGCGACTCGGCGAAGGCGACAGAAGCCCATAGGGAGTGGGTGCAGCATATAGTGTCCCTCGTCCAGTCTTGCAGAGCGGGTACCTCGCTCAGCAGGTGGAAGTACACTGGGTATGTCACTGTCTATATAAGGACGGTGATATCAATTGGGAAACGCCCCTTATGGTGTTGGAGTCGTTACCAGCCTACGTACCCCACTGTATATGCATACAATGGAATACGTCTGTACCATATATTGTAAAGAAACGTTAAGAATCCACCCAAAATGTTCTTACAACATGTGGCAAATGAAACCCAGTTGAATCCTCTTTCTCACTTCCGCAGAACGTTGCTAGAAGCAAAGTTTTATATTTATGAATACCGTATATACCGGCGTATAAGACGACTTTTGAAGACAGAAAAATCTTCTGTCTTCTCTGGGGTCGTCTTATACGCCGGTAATGTTTCTTCTCACCTTTTCCGCGATCCACTGAAGCTCCGCTGCTACACTCCGGCCGCCGGTGACAGCTACGTGGGTGCCGGCGTCGCAGAGAATATGACGTTGGCGCGCGGCTGACGTCATATTCTGTGAGCCGCCAGCGCTCAATGAGCTGTCACCGCCGGCCGGAGTGTAGCAGCGGAGCTTCGGTGGATCGTGGGAAAGGTGAGAAGCTGTTTTATTATTAGTGTGCCAAGCAGGCTGGCTATATAGAGGGGGAGGCGGCAGGATGCAAACTGGGGGGGCCGGCATTCTGCACAATTGGGGGCCGCCAGGCTGTATAATAGCTGGCTGTATACTGGGGGTACAGGCTGGCAGTATACTGGGGGAGCTGGCTGTTGGAAAAGGGGTAGTCTTATACGGCGAATATATCTTAAACTCTATATTTTTAACAGGAAAGTAGGGGGGTCGTCTTATACACCAGGTCGTCTTATACGCCGGAATATACAGTAGTTGTATTTGTATTATAACTTTTATTTTGTTTGATGTATTCTGACGTGTGACAATGGAGGCCTCTGATTGGCTGCAGTATCCTATTTCATCATGTCATTGTTGTAAACAAAGACTGGTGTTGGGCGTTGCGCTGGATCGGCAAGGATTTTGAGAGGTGAGTGGTGTTTTTTATTTTTATTTTGTGAATGATGCATTCAGGAGGTTATAAATCAATGCAACAAAGGACTATTCTGGTCAAAATGTAGTTTTCAGTGTTTGGAAGCCAAAACCAGGAAAGGATCTTGGTGAGAAAGGAACACGTAAAGTTTTTAAAATCTTTCTTGTTTTCTAGATCAATTTCTGATTTTGTTGATCATATTCTGATGCCAAATACTAGCCAGCTTTATGTCAGCAATGGCAAAACATTTTGTTATCCCTTCTAAATTTTCTATTTCTAACAACATTTTACTTTGTAAATCTCAGGATTTGCACAGTCTCCAGTAAAGGAGAAAGCTACCAACGAACCAGGTACTTTGGTTTTCCATAACCGCGCCAGAGGCTTTCAGCAGATCACTAATAATTGCATGCCTTGATTGAATAAGCATAAAGTAATGCTCAGACTAGTCTTTATATGACAACCGCTGTCCTTAGACAGTAGGGAAGTGCTGAAGTGCTTTAACACGGAATTTAGAATGTTTCTACTTCTGCAGAACTTGATATACTTTGGTGACATTTTTCAGTGGTGCATGCTTAAATGGGATGTGTTAAGTTTGCATGATATCCCCTGATTTTATCATAAGGGTCAGACTGCTGGGCCCCCAAGTGATCTGGAGACTGGGGGTCCAGTTTCACTAACTGAGAGTGCACCAAAATACGGCATCAGGCGCTTTCTAGTGCTGATGGTCCACTAATTATTATAGAGGTTGGCTACTTTACCTCATGTTTTTGTAATATGTGTGTGTGTGGGAGGGGGGGATATACCAATATACATTTATTATAGGTTATGCACTGCTTTATTAATTTGTAGATTGAAGCCTGCATTGTTTTACCTTATCAACCAGGTGTTCCTGACCCTAAAATGGCTGCAGATGGAGGGTCATGTGATCTCTGACCATGAGCGATAGCCCTGCCAGGACCATATAGTAGTAATCATGAATATAAGAGTAAGGTTCCGGCAGGGCGATTGCTCATGGACAGATCTAAATCACATGACCATCCATCTGCGGCCATTTTATGGGCAGAGATGTCTGGCTGATGAGGTAAAAGACAGAAAAGAGGTTGCTCTTTAAATATCATTAAAGCGGTGAAGAACTTTTAATAGATGTATATTGGTAAATTGCCTAATATCCTGCCCCCCCCCCCCACACTTACACATATTACAAAATCAAGAGGTGAAGTGACCAACCCCTTTAAGAAGGGGATCCCGTTATCCAGAGCTCTCGTACATGGTGAATGTGATTGTTTGAGATGGTAAAACACATGTTCCACCTGCTTCTCCATCAATCAGTGTGAACGGTAGCCCCAGTCTCTGCATTGCTGGGGTTCCGTTCTCCTGATTGTGGGGATCCCAGTACTCGGGCAGTCGCCTATCAGGTTGTTTTCCCTTTACCCTGTGGATAGGTGGGAACATGCAAACTTCCTTTTATCTTTCTGGATGTTTCTCATAAGCCATAACAGAAGGGTTTGACTATAGTATTTTTTTTTTGGGGGGGGGGGGTTCCGTTCAGGTTTTCTAGACCCATAAGTTGAATGGCAAATTAGAAAGTTAGAATATCTTCATGGCAGACTGCTTTCCTGCCACTTAACAATGGTGCATTGTTTAAGGTGACATGTATTTGATTTGCAAATCACCTGAAGCTATTCTTTACAAGCTTGTGGCACATTTGCATTGGATTTTTTTATTATGCTTTTTATAAGCAAAATTAAGGAATTTTCCAAATAAACTTTAGTGTCACCCAATCACCCAAATGCAGATGGCAGGAAACGTACACACACAAAAGAAATGGGGAGGGTTAATAGCAGAACAACACAGGCTTAGAGTAAATGACGCCAGGCAAGTTGTAAGTCGAATTTCTACTTTGTGTATTTTGTTTAGTGTCTTTATTTTATGCTTTTTAAAAAATATTTTTTCACTCTAAACTTAGATTTAACAGGAGGCATAACCAAGACAAAAACCAAAGCAGAAGGTATTTTGCATCATTGGTGGTTCTGCTGGTTGGTGCATGTTTGTTTTGGAAAAATAAATTTGCTAATCTTCGTATCAAAGGAATATCTACCCCTTACAGAAATGCATTTCTAGTATGGTCAGCGCTGTGGTGTCGGTAAGCACATATCAGACTCTGACCACAGTTCCTAGACCTCTGTAGCCCCAAGACCAGTGATGGGGAACCTTTTGGAGACAGAGTGCCCAAGCTACAACCAAAACCCACGGTATATGTCGCAAAGTGTCGCAAAAATGACAATTTAAGCAGTAACTTATTGCTTCTTGCTGTAGCACAGGTTTAATTCGTATTGGTCTCACCAATACAATAGAAAGATGATGGAGAAATTTGGATTGTAGCTTCTCTACAGGGTCCCCTGAAGAGAGAGAACCAGGGGACCCAGAGCAGGAGCTTCAATGACAATCCATCTCTATCCACACCTTCTCGCTCCTCCTATAGTCCTGGCAGCCAAATTCTGAGCATGGCACTTTCTGAGCTGTATTGGATCACAGGAGAATGCCTAGCTGGCAAACTCCAAACTCTGGGGTGAAGGCCTGGGTGCCCACAGAAAGGGCTCTGAGTGCCACCTCTGGCACCCGTGCCATAGGTTCACCATCACTGCCCAAGACCTTAGTGTTATGGCAGAAGTAACAGGAGTTACTACAAGCATTTAAAACCCTTTCATGTGCTAGCTTTTATAGCCGACATGTTTATTACAGGAAATCTACCATTTGATTTGATGCATTATGAAGTAAACATACCTTGAGAATGCTGTTGTTACACTGATTGCAGGATCATATCTTGGTTAATCCCTGAGTTGAGTGATTTTGCTGAAAAAAAAAAAAATAACATTCAGGACCTTGGGAAAGCTGGGTTAGGCTAGCTGCCTACATAAACACATTACACATGGAGCTTGTGAAGACATGACTAATCAACCTGAGCTGCATCACTCATTCACAGCAGCTGGTGCAGCAATTGATTATTCTGCCTTCAGGCACAACCCAGGGATTACATCATTCTGTGAAGCAGTGAATAACTAAAATTTCCATATGCTCCTAAAGGCTATTTTCCAGTCATCTGTATAACAAGTTATTAAAAAGTGCAGAACTGAATTCCTAATGTCCTTCAGAAACTGCACAGTCACTGGGCACTCGCAGCAGACAATAGCTGAACCTGTCCAGCACATTTGCAGTAGGGTCAGCCAAGTCTGAGGTTACATGGGTAAATCACCTGACTGCCACCATTGTGGAAATGTGGTTCTATGTTGTTTACATACTGCACAGAAGGAAACTTTCTGTTGTCCTGCTGGGTTACAGTATAGTGTGACACACCTAGCAGTAAAGGGGAGTTGGGGGGGGGGGGGAGAATCGTCTTAGGAAGTCAGTCCTCTCTATAAAGATGACATTTCTCTCACATTTCTATTTTTATTTACCTGTCTGCTATTTGAAGACCGTTTGTATTTATTTCTTTAAGTATTTATTTATTATGCATGCACTTTTTATTTAGATTTAATTTTTTTTCTTTTTTTTTTCGGCATGGAGTGCGAGTGAAAAAAAACCCCATTTGCAGAATATCTAATCAAGAAATAAAAATGACTTACTGTACATTAACCTTCATATAATATTGGAATACAGTAGATTTTTTGTTATTTTTATTATTGGTTGGTTGAAGACCCCATTTAATTTACCGAATACTTTCAAGTATAAGACGAGGCCCCTAATTTTACCACAAAAGATGAGAAATGCAATTGCTACTATTAAATGTAAAAATAAACTAACTTAGTACTTGCCCTCCGCCGTCCTCTTCTCCCCGCACTGGTCTTCTCCTCTACTGGTCTTCGGATTCCTGGCAGTTTCCCACAGTTTCCAAGAACACTGTGTATTGCAGTCTATTATATGTACATTATAAAAGCATTGCATATAGCTGTTGTAGGTGCCTGTAACATGGAGACACTTACTTTGTAGCGATCAACCTTATTTTTGTACTAAAAGGCCTTGTTTGGGTAATAGTTGATACCCGTTTTTTTTTTCCATTTAACGAATAAAAAATGTCGTACTTCATTTCGCATCCAATACTCTTTTATACTGCCTTGAACACCAAGCCTTTAGGCTAGAGCTACACAACTATGGTCGTTCCATGAAAAACTGAATGAGCAATGGCCAGATTTCGGGTACCGACCACAGTACCTAGGATATATAGTGATATATGATGCACAGTCCGTTCTTCCATGCAATATAGCAGTGCTGACGTGTCATTGTATAACCGAGAAGAAGAGCCTTCTTGCATCATGTATCATCATCCCATCCTCACCACTGTTGTCAGCCCATGAAATCTGGTCATCTCATGGTCCTCGGTTGTGTGACTCTGGCCTTGTTAATATTCCCTTTTTAATAGGACCCATGGAAACATACTAATTGTTTTTGTGAGCTACAGCTGCAACCACAAAGTCTTGTTTCTGGTCCCTCATGCTCCTCTTCCCCTCTGCCACCCCTTCATTACAGCCATCCAAAAACTTATAATAAACTTTTTGCAGCCCCCTATTACATTTTTACAGCCCCCTGTTAGTATTCGCCCAGTTCTCCACATGGGGTTAAGTGTGCATTAGAATTTCCATCTGCATGTAATGACTGGGTGACTTTTTTTCTTTTCTCTACAATGCAAGTTAAAGAGGGTATTAAAGAGCAACTTAAAAAGGTAAAAGAAAAATATCTAGGTCATGGCAAAGATCAACCAAAGGAGAAACCCACCAAAGAGTCAAAAGAAAAGGAGCCAAGAGACTCGGAGAAGAGCGAATCAAGGAGGAAAAAAGATGAGAAACCCAGGGAGACTACAAGAAGGACAACAAGCGGAAGAGCCTCCAGTGGAGATCGAGGCAAAAAGACTGAGAAAAAGGCTGAAAAATAATGAATCATTTTCTGATCAGTTTAGGGTGCGGAGGTGTTTGCACAGGTAGTCCAGAACCTCAGGATGGAATAAGTTGACGTTCTCCAGAGCCTGGTTAGATAAGAGTACTATGTTTTATTTTGACTGCTCACGTAGTACTTTAATGCAATGCTACATAGTACTTGATGTAAAACTGCTGTTCTGCAATTACAAGGAAGATTGTACAATTTTTTTCTGTTTAGTTGCCATCTTTTTGCGGTCCTACTTTCTGTCACATGTCTATTACATTGTTGGTAGTCGCATATACGGTATTACTTCTCATGGAAACGAGATGTATCCCCGACTGCAAGAAAAATCTAAAATTACAAGAGTAGGGATTTAAATAAATAGTCATTGTAAACCATGCAGTTTTTTTTTTTCTGTTGTCCAAAAATATTGCACTACAACTTTTGTAGTGCAACTCCTTTAATACAAACCAACGCAAGTACTTAAGGAAAAGTACAAAGGAAATCATTTTTTTGAATGAACCTCTAAGTTTGACTCTTGAATCTCAGATGTTGCTAAATTTATGAAGTAGCTTTGTAATGTGGCAGGAAGCAGATAAAATGGCAAGTTTTTCATTTTTGTAGCTTTTGGTCTAAGGCTAAAGACACATGACCATACTGTAAATCGTGGACCGTTCAGTGGTCAGATTTCTCAGATCAAACACTGTGCCGAGGATTGGACTCCAGCATCATAGTTATGTATGATGCCGTAATCATGTTATGCAGGGAAGAAGGGGGACACATTCTGGAGTGATTAACGTAATGAGCATGGTCATGTGTTTTTAGCTTTAAGGGGTTGTCCACTTTTTAATAAATCTCTTCAATTAGACATGTCGTATGTGTATATACACCTGTGTTTTTGCCTCCTTTTGAGAGCTTCAGCCTTTCTCTTTTCTCACCATGCTGCACCCTGCATACACACACAGCTCCCTTTCACTGCTCTAGGCCATCCTCATGGTTTCACTCACTGTATCGCTCTTCTCACAGTCCGTCCTCACTAACAGAGACAGGAAAAGGGGAGGGCGAAAGATGCGTTATACTCGTGGCACTGTAGCTCTTCCTATTCAACAGAACTTATGAATGTAAACAAAGAAGCATGGAGGGTCTGCAGACAGTACAGAAGTAGCAGTACTGCTGACTTAATAAAAATTCAGGGGTTATCTACAAGGCATTAAAGGAACATGGCAATTTATGCAAAAGAGTGACCAACTCCTTTTAAGTGTGTCTGACGGATTGTACAGTGAAAAATTGCTGTTAAGCTTCAAATCCTAGGTTGCCTTTAGTGTCTATGGATATCTGAACAATTTTGACATGAAGCATTATTCATCTAAAAACCATCTGATAAAAATGTGTCCGCCAGTCATAATTGTAGAGTCTTAAAGACGAGTCTGTTATATAACTACAATATATCTTTGTGTTAACGGACAGCTCAAACAAATTACGTCCCGTGTGAGATTGGTCTGAAATATCTGTGAGTGATCTAAGCCTATGTGGAGATCAGTAAACAAGTTATATCCTAATCCATTTTGTTCTCATTTTCTTTCTTCTTCTGACTCCAAATTTCTATTAACAGTTCTACTTCCTGTAGTTCTAATACTCAATACCATATTCTTGCTAATGGAAGTTTGGTTTATTTTACCTGCACTCCAGAGTTGAGCTTTTAGTCAAATGACCTTTAATATAAAACACATACAAGACATAAAGCACCTGGATATTCTAATCCTATCAAATACAATGTTACAGTACACAGAAACCTTCTGGCTCTAACGGGAGACTAAATGCCGTATGTAATTACCGATATGTAAGTATATGTAAGCCTTGGGTTCACACTGAAATGCTGAGGAAAATGCACATGACATTACATATCATGGATTTAAAAAACAAAAACAAAACACATGCACATTTTCAAAAAGTTCCTGCATTACAAGATGCAAACAAACCGCACATTGGGGACTCATCCCATGGTTGTATTTTATTCAAACCAAAAATTTTGTAGATTTAGTTATTGAAAGACCGATATATTATCGGCATTAGAATACACTCATGTATAAAGATTTCCTTGGAGTGTATATGTGGTCTGCAAAATGGTCTGTTTCTCATCAGGTTTTTTTTTTTTTTTTTAAAGATGGCTAAAAAAATGTTTCTAGTAAGTTTCATGATAGTGTTACCTAGTATCTGATCAAAACAGACGAAGCTTGGGTGATGCCTGAACGTAATCCGTATTTTTCATGTTACTAGAGACGTCTATAATCCACAAACATGGGTAGGAATAGGACCTTCTGTATGTCTTCTTAAGCCTCATCATAGATCCGTGAAGAACGATGGCACCATAGCTCAGTGGTTGGCAACGTCCTGATGAAGGGCCACATATGCAGGGAGTTTGTGTATTTGTATGTATCTTTTGGTTCCCACCTAGTGCTCTGGTTTTCTCCAACATTCCAGAAATGGGACATGAGTAACGTAAGGCATCGCAACATAATGGTGGTATGGCGATATATACACACATACAGGGCCTAGATGGGCCTTTATCCTTCTGCAGCTAAGCAATACTCAATGAAGCTTCCCCTAATAATTGCATAATTGCTTTAGACAACCAGATTTGTTTTTACGGTGAAAAAAAAGGCCAGTGAAATTTTACTTGCCATTGTGAACATCATCAAAGCCGTAAGTAGAATTTTTTGTGACATGAGCAAACATAAAGTAAGTTTATATTTATTTGGATTTTACTTTTGCATGTGGTCTGTATTTTAATAAAGTCTAACTGGTAAATGCAGGACTGAAAGAGAGAACCATAACCAATAAGATTTCTGAAGACCTCGATGAGACGGATTCACTACCATCGGGTAAGCTAACTGCTTGGCCTCTGTCTTTTTCTTATGCTTCACTTTTTTCTTCTATAAACCTGACCTGTTGATGTCATCCAACCACAGCTGCCTGTCATCTAAAACTGCCATGTATAAGACACTCACTAATTTACTGATCTTTTCATTTATGTTCATAAAAAAAATAATTTTTAGTGATGTAAAATGGTAGAAAAATACCACTAGTTCCCAAAAAAATAAGATCACAATAATTGCAAGATGCATAAAAAAAAATAAAATGGTTTTGGTATTTATAAAGCCTAAAATCCTTTTACCAACTGAGATTTATTAAAAATTCCTTAACCTTTGTGCCAGAGAGTCTTCTCTGTCTCTGATCTCATTCCCTCTCTAAACCACACCCTTCCTGTCTCAGAGTGGACAGCTCAGTACCTCCCACAGTCTGTCTCCCTCTCTCCCCTCTACATGATGATGCAGCTAGGGAGTTCAGTCTTGTCCCTCACATCAGACAGCTCAGGGAGATGGTCTCATTTCCTCCCTAAACCACGCCCTTCCTTTCTCACAGCAGATGGCTCAGTCACACCTCCTCACTCTCAAATCTAGCAGTATAAGCCGATGAAAGCTAGATGTTTTGATAAATATACTCTCCCCATATCTGTATATCCATATGAACACTGAATAAGGAGGGAGGCTCTTCTGTTGACAAATGCAATATGAATGCAGAAGGGCGGTGAGCAGCGTTCTGGTGCTTGTGTGATGCACACCATCCGCAGAGAACGTAAAACAAGAGCTCGGGAGCCCACAGGTGTGGGACGGCATCCAATGAAACCCAATCTAGATATTCTTACATGTAGGAGGGTGCACGCAGCAAAGACTATCCTGGTTGCAAAAATCCTGATAGGTGCATTAGCAGAAATAGCGGACGCGCTCTGTTGTAGTCCAGTAAACCATATGTTCTATTCATCAGAGTAATTTATTTATTTTATTTTTTTTTTACTGAATCCTTTTATAATTAATACTTACACTTTTTTAAACCATGTGTTAAAGAAAACATTTAATCTCATACCACCTGTATGCCGGCTTATTTAGATCACATTTATCCTCAGTCACACACATCCTGCTAGACTACACTAGTAGTAGAGAAACCTGGAATGGGCTTGCGCTGGAATATGCGCACCATACACTATCTAACAGACCCAACTGCAGCTCCGGTACTGTAATGTGAAAATGGCTGGTTCTGTTTTCCATCACAAACTGCTAAATTTACAATATAAGGGACTGGAAATACTGTAGATGGGATTTTTCATGTTACAGTTGATGTAGTTTTGGCACTGTTCTTTATTAATGTTCTACTAGTTGGAGAGCCTCCGGGACAGACATGAAGGGGGGTATAAACACTGCAATTTCTGAATTGTACTATTTATAGATGTAGAAACCTTGCGTATAAAACTGATTTGTCTCAAAAAGATCCGGTTCCATCCACAGACCCCAGGCCATCTTATTAGTTGTGCCTGGAATTGCCTTTTGTATCAGATAGGGCAATTCATTAAAATCACCAAAATGAGGCTCAAGAATATTGCAGGGTTATTGACAATAAAAACATTTATTAATTTTTTACGTTAAAGAGAACCCGTCAGGCAAAATAACCCCCTAAACTAAATATATTTTTATAAACTGCCATTAGAAAGCATTGCCCCTATGCCTTCATTGTCCCACTACATGCCTGTAAACCTAAGTAATGAGGTCCTTAAGCTGTATGCCTGTGACCTGTGAGATGTCTGATGAGTCGTTATCATATTCAAGCTGTCAAGCTTATTCATGAGTGGGAAGGACAGCCACACCCCCAGTGCTTGACTGACAGCCTGTATAATGATGTGAGGTATAATGGTGTAATGGCTCCTCCATGTGCTTCCTGGTGCTGATGCCCCCTGCAGCCTGTGTGTATGAGATACTCCTATACACATGACTGACAGCCTGTATAATGGTGTAATGGCTTCTCCATGTGCTTCCTGGTGCTGGCGCCCCCTGCAGCCTGTGTGTGTATAGGAGAGATACAACAGCTCCAGGATGCAGCCATGTTATAGCAGAACATGTCAGGTACTTTTGTAGCTGATGTATGTGTCTCACACATGTGTATTAGGGGGGAAAGCATGTCACCAGATAAAGCAGACACTAACAATGCATTACTATACATTACACACAGACATGAGCAGGAGAAGGGAGGTGTAACAGGAGTGACATCACTGCCTTGGACCATGTGACCAGCCTCATTTACATAATAAAGAAAAGATGATTTTATAATTAATGTATGAAATAACTTGATAAAGGCTGGGGTGGATCCTTGTGAGCTGCTCCAACAGGTAGTGGTGACAGAAATAGTGACACAGACCTGATGACAGGTGTCCTTTAAAGGAAATCTACCACCAGGATGAAGGATTGTAAACCAAGCACACTGACATACTGGTGTGTGTCCCCTCTGCCAGGGTCTTCTCTCCTTTTTATTTTATATATTTTTTTTAATTCTTATAATGAGCCTGAGTGGCTCCGGGTCCCATAGGTGTTAATGGAGCCTCTCCGGTTCATTAGCATAATTTTAAAGCCATTTTTCATAAAAACAAAGGCATAAGAAGCTAAAAAAAAAGAGCAGATCCTGTCAGAGGGGGCACATAATGTACTTTAATGTGCTTGGAGTACAATCCTTCACATAGTGGCAGATGTCCCGTAAGGTAAAAAAAAAAAAAAGGCTTTATTATGCAAATGATTATGCATAACACAAAACCTGATCCTCATGGTAGATTTTCTTAACTGAAGTCCTGTACAGTTCAGCGGTCTATACATATGAGAGGTGAACCCACTAATTTTAAGGTTTTGCAGACCATTTAATGGCAGTCAGTGGGGGACATGTGGATCTAATTGTTGGATTTTGGCTTCCTGGAGCAAAACAGGAGACACACTGCTGGATCTCTGGAGGAAGGGCATAGTAAATTAGACTTTATATTACATTTTTTTTGTTTACATCATTTTAAATTTCTTCTAAAATCAATGCAATCCAGACAATCTATATATGCACATATAGATGTCTGCAGTCTTGAAGCGTCCCTGAATGGCCTGGCATTTCATATTGGCATCGTAGGTTTCCAGAACTAATCACAAATGTAAATGTTCACGTCCCCTTTATCCTGTTTGCACTTTGTAAACCGGTCTGGCTGTGTACACAAGACAATGTAATGGTATACAGTGACCTTATTAAGACACGCTAATCCTGTGTAAATGGCACGTGTACACAGTTACATATTACAACATTGTTCTTTTATTGGGTTTCCATTTTTTCCAGATATCTCTGATGCAGATTTAGTGGATGCTGTGAATGCCATAAAAGAGGCTATATCCCCTGATGCCGGTAAGAATATGGCCACGTTACTAGCTGACAGTGCATGGTGGTACTGTTGCAGTCTTTATCCGACTATAGAATATCCCCAATCTCCTAAAATATTTACATTTTGACACATTGGGGCACATTTACTTACCCCGTCCTGCCGTGATGCCCGATCCGGACTGTCCGATGAGGATGAAGTCTGGCACCATTGGCTTAAGCGAATTAGTCCGAATCAGCTGGCTTGTCAAACAGCCATCCCCCCCCCCCCCCCCCCAATTTGTGTCGCATGAAAGCCTCCGCGATTGCACCAAAATCCGATCGCGGGCGCCAAAAACCCCGTTAAATGCGGTGCAAATCGGAAATAGTCTGGAAACCCGACAGAAATGTAGTCCGCGGACCCTTGGTAAATGTGCCCCACTATCCCCTTTCAGAGGTAAAGCAGGGGAACTATTTTTTTAAACCCCAACCTCCTTAGAGGCCGGCTGCACCCCATTTTTGCTTTATTTTCTGGAACCATAAGCAGCTAATTTGTAATTAATGCAAACTTATGTTTTTTTCAGATGTGTTTGATTTGGAAGATGCTCTGGATGATCATGATGTACAAGATGGTAATTATTTTTCTTCTCATCCAGTTTTCTCTTCATTTATGGTTGTACCATTTTTTGGCTTTAAAGGAGAGGGGAATTTCTAGATACTTGATATTGATGATCCATTCTTCAACACTATTGCCAATTTAGGGTGATTTTTCCCTCTCCCACCTCCCTTCCCCACTGAAAAGACATAGTCTACTGTCAATATCGGTAACGTGGAAAAACCCTGAAAGAAATACATGGTTACAAATCCTATTTAGATGAGCGATATTAAAGTGTTTATTTTCTTTTTGTTTTCTTTAGATGCAGAGAGTGAGTTCTCCTTAGAAGATGCTCTGGAGCCCCATGTACATGAGACCCTTAGCTCAGAGCCAGGTATGGTAGAAAAAAACTAATGGAACTTTAAATGAAAGGAGAGGAACAAAATCTTGCAAGTAGAATATTATGAAAAGTAGAAGACTTGGTTACAGCTGTACCTTAAAGGGGTATTCTCGTTTGGGCATTCACATTCAGTTTCATCTGCCATATATAAACATTTCTTCAATTAGATGTTATTAAAAAAATCTTCCTAGGTGAAGAGAATTTTCCATAAATGTAGTCATATGCTCCCTTAGAAACAAGACTGTGTCCTTGGATACGACCACCTCTGCTGGAGGGATTGCACAAAGAAAAATAGGGTGTTTGTATATGAAATGTCCAGGAGTTACTGCAGGTCCCGCAGCCGTCCTGTGGTAATGAACCCTGAATCCAGGTGGTCAGGCAGAACTCTATAGCACAAGTCTGGCCACTGCTGCCAAAATGTGAGGTGGTCGTATCCGAGGCAGCTATCTCGTTTTCTAAGGGACAACATGACTACATTTATGAGAAACTATTTTTACACAGTAACATTTTTTTTAATAACATCCAATTGAAGAAATGTTTACATGTGGCAAATGAATTAAATTAAATGTGAATGCCCAGATGGGAAAACCCCTTTAAGCTCTAAATTCACACCCGATATCCAAATCATGAAGTTTTATGCAGCTTGACACTGACTGCTAAGACCGCAGCAAAAAAGATTCCTAAAAACACAAACAGTAGGATCCTGGCAGTGTATCTTTAAATCCTTGTCTTTATTCATCTTTTATAAACGCATGGCAGTCTCATATGTAAACTGACGCGTTTTGGGCCAATAACAATATGAAGTCGACCACGACTAAGAGCATTCGTATTGTTTGCCCAAAACACATGAGGCTGCCATGTGTTCTTTTGGAATCATTTAATAAAGACAAAGTTTTAAAGATTGGATCTTACCATTTATACACAAAATCTATTGATCTTGGGTTTTATAATAAGGTGCTCCTACACCATCAGTACTGTATATATACTCAAGTATAAACCGAGACCCCTAATTTTAACACAAAGAAAAAAAATGGAAAAACCTATTGACTCGAGTATAAGCCGAGGGTGGGAAATGCATTGGTCATAGTAGTATATAGCCTGCCACCTCCCTGTAGTATATAGCCCATCTTTCCATAGTTGCCCCAGCATCGGCTCACTGTCCCCATGTGGTCCGTCGCAGGCAAAGTGACGTCAGCCGCTCGCTGACCTCATAGTGTGTGGCGATGCCGGCGCACACATTAGAATGTCAACGTTCGGCTGTTCAACTGTACGTGCCCCAACACGGAGCCGATGCCGGCGCCCCAATGGATAGAAGAGGACCTGCCAGGGGGATGGGCGTCGGAAGGCGAGTACACTTTTTTGGGTTTTTTCCTTGACTCGAGTAAAAGTACACTTTTTTGTGCTGAAAAAACTCTGCTTATACTCAAGTATATACTGTAGTTTGTCCAGTTCTTTGGCCTCAAAGGATGAGGCATGATTAAAATCTGGGTTTCGTCTGTCTCTTTGATGCACAATCATAATAGAAAATTAGGACACCCACCTACACACGTAGCTGTCTGCTCCTGCCACATGTGCAGGAATACATAAGTGCCTTTTGAACTTGATGACAACAAACATATTTTTTACTCCAACACTTTAAGAAGTGTAATAATATAGAACATTGCATTATTTTGAAAGCTTTGTTGTATACAAAAAAACCTGACTTAAGCATTAGGTTAATTTTCTATTATATGATGGGTTGGGGTATAGTATGCTTTCAGAAGTTTGGTATCAATCATCTTTTTCCTAGAGAGTCTACAAATATTTTTACGTATTTTGTCTTGCTGAACTTTATTATTATTATTATTATTAATAATCATATTATTATTGTTCAACTTTATACTCACTATTTTGACTGTTTTCAAAAGCAAAAGAAGAGCCAGAGGAAGAGCCAGTTATAGAAGAACCGGTAATCGAGGAAGAGGTTGAAGTGGAAGAAGAACCTCCTCTAGAAGAGCAAGTAATTGATGAAGTTACCGAGCAAGTATTGGAGCAGGAACCTGCTGCTGTGGATGAAGATGACGACAATGATAGTGTGGAGGAAGAACCCTTACCACAGCAAGATGAGCCAGAACCTCAAGAACCAGAACTTGAATATGAACAAGAAGAGACTGAAACTGAATTTCTAAATGCCCCTAACGCAGAAGAATCTGTAGATGTAGAAGATGAGTATGAAGCAGAGCCATTAGCTGCTGAAGTAGTAGAAGAAATTCCGGCAGCTGTAGCAGAAGAAGAACCTGAAGAAGAGCCAGCAGCAGAGGAACAAGAACCTCAAGATGAAATTGTTGAGAGCTTCCAAGAGGATGAGGTGCCAGAACAACAAGAAGAAACTGAAAATTTGGAAGACGACTTAATATACAACCAAGCAGAAGATGACTCTGTGGATGAAGGTATTTCTTTTTTTTTTTTAACCTTCTCTCAACAAGTTGAATTAGCTGCTTGCCTGTCCTGCAGTGGGGTTGCATCTCCAGGCAGCCACACATGGCTTGAAGTTTATGGGAGTTGTGTTAAATCCCATAGACCAGTGATGGCAAACCTTTTAGACACAGAGTGCCCAAACTACAACCAAAACCCACATATTTTTCGCAAAGTGCCAATGCGTCAATTTAAGCAGTAACTTATTACTCCCTGCTCTGTCACAGGTTTGAAGTTTATAGGCATCTGAGGACACCAATACAATAGAAAGGAGGAGAAGTAGATTGGATTATCATTGTAGCTTCCTTCTAGGGTCCTGAGCTGCCTGGGACTGCAGGAGGCCTTGAGTCCTATCTGGCGAACTCTGTGCTGGAGTGATTGCTCGGGTGCCCATAGAGAGGGCTCTGAGTGCCACCTCTGGCACCCATGCCATAGGTTCGCCATCACTGCCATAGACCTTATAATAAGTGGGCATCTCTCTATATGAATTTCTTCTGTATGTTGGTTTACTGAGCATGGGGATTCTTTATTTTTTAAAGCAATATTTTTTTAAGGATATAATCGCCAATTTCTCCTTAGAATAAAACAGCTTACAGCTTAAATGGTCATGTCCTATCCTAGGGCTAGATGGTTTAAGCTTTCACAGAGTATTTAAAAGGGTTTTGCGCATGTTTAACCAACTCTCTCTACCCCCTGAGTATGGGTGGCATGAGACCTGATTCATCCAATGAATGGCCTCCACGAAACGGGGCACAACATACTGAGTGAAGTCCCCTGGAAAACAGAAGCGACATTCCGTGTCCGAGGAGGCCACTCATCAGTTGAAGCGGGTCCTGTTACCTTTACCTCCCAGAACTTCAGAAATTCTATACTGAGACGCCCACTTATGATAATGAGGTCAATGGAATTTAACACAACTTTCAAGGTAAAGGCCTGAATCAGAAGAACCACGCAATGTGGGGGCCAGAGCAGGGTGTGTTTTTGTTTTTTTCCTACCCTGCTTCCCTAGATTTTTGCACATTTTTTATATTCCTGGATTACCCCTTTAAGCATGCTAGCTACTGGTCTGTTTGACTCTATGGGACTGATGGAAATTGCTGAAGGCTTTACTCTGCTTCTTTCCATCCATTTCTAAAAATATTTCATTCTTGATTGTCATCCATTGCTAAGGTGATAAATTTGGTTATTTCAAATTCTGGACATGTGAGAAAAAGTCCCTTATGTAATAAGTCCCTTATGTAATAAACCATGTGGCCTCCCCCTGAAAACTACAAGATCAGAATTAAGGAATGAAGGTCCACACGTAGATAGCATTCATCCACCACAGCATATAGCATTTATCCCTACTCTGTTACTTACTGAAGAAGACTGCCGTTGGGCCACCTCCAAGACTGAAATGGTTAGGTATCCCTTTAATACCATTTAATTTCCTGATAATAAGCCAGTAAATGAAATGGAGCTTACGGTTTTATTGATATTGATGAGACCACCTAAACTGCACGCCATGGGCTCTTGTTAGGCAGCAGAATTGGGAGAGCACCACAAGATGTCAGTATTGTTTTCCTCTTGAACACTGCCACCCGAAAACATAATCCGATTGAATTGCTGATGAGATTTAAGTTGCTGGGTTTTTTTTTTTTTTTTTTAATATAATTTATAATTTTAATTCTTTTCAGTAAATGACCCCAATCCTCAGACTGAGCTGGAAGAGGAAGAACCGGCAGAATTATCAGGTATGTAGAAAGATATTCTTACATTACATTGATTTCCTAACAGTCTATGTCGACTGTAAACCACTTGCTTGATCTCGTAGAAGTAGTAATCCTCTTGTGTTACTTTTTATTAACATTACCTTTTCTGTTGGGTTGAAGATGTTCCAGAACCAGACGGGGAACCTGTACCGGAACTTTCTGAGGAGTCGGGTAAGGGTTTTCTTGTAAACTATTTTTTTTGTTTGTTTTAGCCCATGATTCGAGAATTTATTTGTAGCCATTGATTCTAATTTATAGATAAAATATAAAGGAAATCTAAAAATATACTGTATTTTTGCAGTCATAAACTACATTAAATATAACTTTAAATGGGTTTGGGCATGGAACAAAGTTCTCACATTTTAATCCCCTAATGATGTTTAAACAACAAAGATAACTTTAAACCCCTTACTTTTCTACATTTTTACTCGGTTTTATTGCTGTTTTAGCTCCTATCACTGAGAGTCAGTGTAAACTTAGAGTGTGAGCAGAGACTTTCTAGGCAGTCACTTTATGATCCCTCTGTGCCATGAGATGCTATGTGGTTAGATTCAAGGTTCAAGGTTTATCTACAATTTTATTTATCTTCTGAGTATTTAGAGCATGTATTTAGATGTAGAGCATCTGACACAGAAAAAGATAGATAAAACGGATCAGACAGATGAGGGATAAGATCGACGAGATGACTATGAAACACAATGACACTCGTTGCTCTGCTTACTCACCTATAACACATAGTCAGCTCTGCTATATGCCTCCCTCCTGTATAAAGACCTTATCTGTCTGTAGCTTGTAGAGTAAGTTTCTGCACACTGCTGCTTGCTGGCTGGAAGTGCCTGTGTCTGAGCTGGTTTTGTAATGCAATAGGAGGGGCAGGAGTCAGAGAGCACTGCAGTCTGCAGAGATGAGAAGCTATTCATAAGCAGAACCAAACCATAGTCAGAATGTGGTAGATTTTTTTGCATGCTAATTTTTCTCTGAAGATCCATAAAATACCATTGTACTGTATGTGATTTAAAGAGCAACAGGGACGTTCAAATCTTACTGCAAAATGGGCACCTGCTGGTCTTTTGATACAGCAGTCCCCCCGCATATATAACATCAGCTCTGGGAAATTTCCGGGGACATATGATAAAAGTACCCACAGAAGCCACTATGATAAAAGCTTCTTTAATTGATGTTCAAGCATCAAATTAATGTGTTTTCTTTCTCTAATTGTAGAAACAACAGAAGAAGAATATGTAGAGGGTAAGGTCTCCGTGTACATTTAAACATGTCTGACTATGGATGGTCTTCAGATACTTTGTTTTTATTATATATCTTTTACATGTGTATTAAGCATTTAGAGCAGCGGTCCCTAATCTGATATTCTCCTTTCCCAAACCATCCGCAGCAGCCCTCTTCTCTTCACCCCACATCCCTGTCTGCACTCAGCTCTATAGATGGCAGGTGTCATGATGCCAGCTACAAAACCATGCACATCCAGGGCAGCGGAGAGGGGGGATTGCTATAGGGGACCTGGGGCAGTCATGAGGAAAATATGATCGTGGTGGGCTGTTGCAAGAAAGCGTGCAATATAATAGGGGAGGCAGCAGTTGCAGGAAAGGGGGGTTGTAGTGAAGAAGTGATTTGGAACAAATAAAGGGGTATATAGTTTTGTGGTCCCACAAGGGGTTGGGGTTTGATTTAAAAAAAAAAAAAAAAAAAAAATTGCTTACGTGGGGGAATCCCTAGCAACGTTTTTTTCTTCTGCTAAACTGCTGATGTTGTGTATGGTAGTCGACAAATGTTTGCCTAATGGCAAAACCTGTCAGTTTTTGAGAAAATATTTTTCTAATGTTTTGGACAGCTTCCAGTATTAAGTCCTTGAAGTGCAGAATTTAAGGCGCCAATAGGTCATACAGAATTAGTGACTGTACGATAGTCCCCATTAGTGTAATGCACATCTGCAGTAATCCAGATCTCCGATTCCCATCACCGTGCGGATGATGTCATGGTCGTAGTTGTTTATACGGTCGCCTTTCTTTATGCCGATGTTGCAGGAATCGCTGCCAATTTGCAATTAGCTTTGTTAAAATGTTGAGTTGGGATTTTCGTCTTGCAGTTTATTATGGCGGCTTCATCCTAATGAGATCAAGGCATTACGTACTATTGTGTGTTGTTTCAGCAATTTCACTTTGTACGTTTTTCAATCTTTAATTATTAGTTTCTTTCCCTTTTAGCTGCAGAGGATGCTGCTGTTGATTACAATGAAGAAGAGGTTGATGGTAAGAATCGTCTTTGTCAATGCAATAAATATATGATATATATGAATATATTTTTGCGGCCCAGGCCCGTAGTGATGCAATAAGTAACACGTTGCTAGGGTAAGCACAATACACTTGAAAGCAATTAAATCAGAACTTCATATTAAAAGGCTTTAGCGCATGTTACACATCAATAATTAGATGTGTCAAGAAATGATTAATGACCCGTAGAGGGCAATGTAACTGCAGAGTGCAAATTTAATGTAGTTTAGATGGTAACAGAAAGTACCAATGAAGAAATCTATGTCTACAGATCCCTTTTTGTGATAAATGCTCTAAAATCACAGTATAATGAAATTTTAAAGGGATCCTTCCATCTCCTCCACCAACTGCAACTCTTCATGTTTTAATAGGGGAAACTCGCCTGATTCCAGTGCAGTTAGAATTTTCTCTAGTTCCCACCAATTCCTGAGCAATCAGTGCTGGTAGTTTGGGCACTCAACATGCTCCTTACTGTCAGGTGGGTGGAGCCAGGCTGTAAACTACTTTCCAGGACCACCCATCTGACAGTACTGAGTTGAAGTGTCAGAAGTGAGTGCACTGATTGCTCAGGATTGGTGGAGACCTGAGGAAAAATAATTCATTGGGGCAAAGAGTTGGAAGGCATTGGGGGGGTAAGATGGATGTTCTTTATGGGGTGAATAACACTACGTGGTCTGAATTATAAGCTTAAAGGAACCATCTTAAGACTCCCTTTAAATATTGCTCAGAATATAATAATTTTCTCTGAAATGGCTGGCCTGGGAAATCATTACTTAAAGGGGTTTTCCCATCTGGGCATTCACATTTAATTTTTTTTTTTTTTTTTTTTATTATAAATATAACAATAAATTTACAGTAGTATTGTGGGTTACAAAGCATTATATCAAAATTTTTGCAATCATAAAATAACAAAGGAAAAACAGTTTGCAACCCATTTGACCACCACAGAGACTCCCACACCCATCCCTCCCACCCCACCCCTTCCAACCCACCCCTTCCAACCCACCCCTTCTGCCGTGAGGAAAAGCTACAGTAGAATCTTCTGATGTCCCTGCAGCTAGTCTTTTACCATCTTACTGTCTTTCTCTAGTTCTCAGTCTCTATACACCAGATCTTTTTCCATTTATCCAAGTATCCTCCCTTAACCGCCATCGATCTTTCATATTTTTTCCATTTCTCTACTTCTCCTCGGAATTCTTCCGGAGATGGGGCAGTCGGACACCCCCACTTTCGTGCAATAACCAATCTAGCCAACAGGAGAACCTTGTTAACCACCAACTTTTTCCCCCTTTCCCTGTTACAGAGCTGATAAAAGCTAAGCAAAGCGACCCGGGCGGTCCTGGGTAATTTTACTTTAAACGTATCTTCCAAGTATAGGAAGACCCTGGACCAGAAAACGTCTACTTTATTACATAAGAAGGATACATGAACGAAATCCGCATTCTCCAGGTTGCACCGTAAACAACTCGCATTATCTCTGAGTTTCATTCTAAATAAACTAAGGGGAATAATACAGTTGGTGCACGAAATTAAATTGTACCATTCTATGATTCCAAGAAAGGGAGGACAGCCCAATGCTCCTATAACATTTTTCCCAATCATCCTCCGAGAAAGCGCCCACATATTCCTGCCACTTTCTTTTGGAGGGATGAGTAACTCCTTCTGCAAGACCTTGAATCAGATATCTATATACATGTGCCACCACCTTATTCCCAGTGGAGGATCCCAATAAAAATTCTACCCCTGCATCTGTGCATAATTTGAACCTATTTTTATCTCTGAAATGGCTGGTCTGGGAAATCATTACTTAAAGGGGTTTTCCCATCTGGGCATTCACATTTAATTTAATTCATTTGCCACATGTAAACATTTCTTCAATTTGATGTTATTAAAAAAATGTTTCTGTGTGAAGATAATTTCTCATAAATGTAGCTATGTTTTCCCTTAGAAACGAGATGGCTTCCTTGGATACGACCACCTCTGCTGCAGGGATTGCACAAAGAAACAAAAGGTTATTGTATATAAAATGTCTGGGGGTTAGTGCAGGTCCCGCAGCCGTCCTGTGGTAATGATCGCTGAAGCCAGGAGGTTAGGCAGGACTTTATAGCGCATGTCTGGCCACCGCTGCCAAAATGTGAGGTGGTCGTATCCGAGGAAGCTATCTCGTTTCTAAGGGACAACATGGCTCCATTTGTGAGAAATTATCTTCACACAGGAACATTTTTTTTTAATTAACATCCAATTGAAGAAATGTTTACATATGGCAAATGAATTTAATTAAATGTAAATGCCCAGATGGGAACACCCCTTTAACATGATAAACTCCACCATACACAAGCTGGGAGGGAGGTCTGGCTTCCTTGCTCTTCCACTGAATAATACTCTAGGCAGGTGATATACTTATTCATAATGTAAGGCTAGAGAGGGAAGTGCATGTTGCAGCTTCCCCCACTTGAAACCCAAACGGGGAATTATTCCTTATTGTAAGCCTTCATACCAACATAAAAGTTGTAAATTAGTTGCAATTCCCAGCTCAGTGCCATCAATTGTACCGGCATGGCCTGAGGCTCGGGGCCAAAATCACTCACTGGGCCACAGAGTGCCGGCACCTGAAAATTCTACCCCCTGTCTTGTGCGTATCATAAAATCCATTTTCTCAGAGTATTCCATTATTCTGCATCTACACGATGCACTTTGATTGCATTTGGAAACACATTACAAGCGCATCAGGTTAAACTCGCCGAACGCATATGCATTTTGACCCAAACACTGATGCTCAATAAGTAGCAACGTTTTTTTGCCTATGAATAAGCGAGCGTACCATGTAACTGTTAATAGATGAGATTTATATTTGTTTTGTTTAAAGACCTATATTTCCAACTTCATTCTATTGTTTGTGATGCCTGTAATATTTAGCTTTTTTTTAATCTGTGGTTCCTTGACATTTTTTTTTTTTTAACACTTTACAGATATTCCTTTAGCTAATGAGCCAAGTGAACCAGTAGGTAAGTGCTCCCAGCTGCCTTACAGGTGATCTTATGTGTAAAGCTGGGGAATGTTTTGCTAATAATCCGCTGTCTGGCCCAAACCATATGGCAGTAGAGATCCAAAAATATTGACTTTGATTAAAAGTGGAGAGAATTCCAGGAACACTGGAATCAGGACAGAGTTTTTATTATTTATTTCAACTTACTCACTGTTTACATCTCTGTTTTATGTTTTATCTCGCAGAAGCTGCACATGAGGAACCGGAGAGTCGTAAGTACTAATGCTTACCTTTCAGATGTCTTGTACAAAAATTAAAATTTACTTCCTGTCTGTTAGGCTACATGCAAAAACGACAGCTAGCTTAGGCCCGCCATAAACGGGCAAGTGGGTGGCTGCACCGCAAATGATAGGGCCGGACATATGGCCTGATTTTTGGTGCAGCCGCTTAGCTCTCTACGGAAAGGGGAGAGGTGATCCCTCACCCCCCACTTCTATAGCTGGCTCTTAGCTCATAGCAGACATCTGCTCATGCGAACGTGTGCATGTAGCCTTAAGGCGTAACTGTAAAGTTACTGACATAAAAAAGATTTGGCACTGCTGGAGAGAGAATTTCATAACAATTCGAACATTACCTGAATGGCTCTGCTGGCTTCTTCCTAGCTTTAGATATATCTGGTGTATATATAACATTAGATTCTGATTGGGCTATTCCTAAAGTAGGTGGCCACTTCCTGGTTGTGACATCCGCTCACACCACTGAACCCAGAAGAGGACAGCATGTTTGTAATTGGCCAATCTGAAACATGTGATGAGTCAAATGTTTGTGAAATCACTGAAGGTCCTTTGCATCACTACTTTTAAATTATGCAGGATAGATTGTTTGTAATTGGCCGACCTGAAGCTTGTGATGAGTGATGACATCACTTCAGGCCCTACAGCCCCTCTCAACAAGCCTCCTGTCGTCTCTAGCTGTACTATATGGTTTCCATGGCAACCAGAAAGCATGGCAAATTAGAGATTAGCCCGCGGGCTAATTAGAGTAAATTAGAGAATTTCTTATTTTTGCTTGGTGCAGAGTTAGGCCAAAGTTGAACTTTAAAGTGGTACATTTTTTCCTCTTTATTTGTAGATGTTTTTAAACTTGCCATAGTCAAATCTTCCCTGTTATTGCCCTTATGACTGTGTTAGCTTGACACTTTTTCATTGTATGAGTTGAGACACATTCCAAACCCATATTCATTTTGAAAATGGCAACCCCCCCCCCTTTCATTTTTGTTGGATGAAAGCTGATGCGCCAAAATCCGATCGAGTGTGACAGAATCCCTAGCGCGATCCCCGAAAAGTCAGGAAACCCAATGAAAATGCGGCTGCAGGACCCTTAGTAAATAAGCCCCAATGTGTGAATGCAGCCTTAGTCAATATATCCACCTTCACTCCGTTGTTTCCTTAAAAAACATTTTTTCTTTCATTTCCCTGTAAAATCTATCATTTATAGCTACAATTTAGTATTTTGTAGCTTGCAACTAAAGCCATTTTACATGTTAATAACTAAATTGAAGTGACTCATATTAAGGCTTATACCACACTGCTGGATTTCGAGGGATGTGTTGTGGTATGTGAGTTGTTTATGACAAATTCCTATAATTTCCCTTTGTGCACGTTCTATATCTGCTTTTCTTACTACAAGTGTTTATTTTATTTCAGCTCATGAACATATTGATGCAGAACATAATGAAATACCTGGTAAGGATCAGGCTGCTCTTGAGTAATATTTCTGTTTGTATTTTGTATACTGTAAATTGTTGGGGTTTTTACTTCCTTTTTCTTTTTATCTACTAAATCATATATTTCCCTACTTCCATGTTCTGTTTTATTGCATATAACAATGTTAACAATGCAGGTTACGAAGAGCAAACATACAGACATACTTTTTTGAAAGCACCTTTTAACATATAATCTGTATAATATTTAGATAGACTGTATAATATTTATATAACATGTCCTTACATACAGAGGGTGTTGTGGGGGTGTGACCTCCTAAGGCTGAATCCTGCAACTTCTCAGCAATAATGTCATGTGACCAGGCTAACATCCATCTCGGTTACTTTAGCCTCCTAACATTAGCAAACTGTACTTTATGCATGTATCTGATGACATGAAGTCACAGCATTCCTGCATGTACTTTTACTCCTTTCCATGCAGGAATGCTATAATTTCAGGTACATACACGGGGTACAGTTTGCTAATGTTAGGAGGCTAATGGACCTGAGATGATGTCAGCCTGGTTCCATGACATAATTGCTGAAAGCTGAGAAGAAGTTGCAGGATTCAGCCTGAGGAGGCCACGCCCCCACGACACCCTCTGTATGCAAGGCAAGGTTATAAAGATGATTTATTGGGATCTGAGAGAAAATATGTTACGCTAATAGAAGGATGTGTGTTAGTTAATAGGGCTCCACAGGATAGGGCCTGACTTGCTTAATGGTGGGGGTCTCAATGAAGGGACCCCCATGGATCACATGGAACGGTGGTCCGATGTACCCCTGTTACACCCCTTGTAGCACCACCGAGTCGGCCGTAGCAGCCGGTCACGCGTGTGTGGGCTGTCTCATTCATCTATATGGAGCTGACAGAGATTGCTAAGCACCGTACTTAGTGGTGCTATGAAGGTTGTGACGGGGGTACTTTGGTCCCCTGTTCTAGTTATCGGTGGGGGGTATTAAACCTCTTGTGTCTTTATGGATTGTATAGGCAATCTCTGAGTAACATACCAGATAGGTTCTATAGGTTTGTTCTTCAGTTGATTTTGTATGTAAGTCGGAACAGGTATATTTTTATAAGTGTAACTCCAAATTCATTTTATTTTTTTGTCCGTGTAACAACTGGATTTTCAGAAATTTGGGACCAAGGATTAACGATAATGGTTCATTAGAGAAACCTAATTGGTCATTGTAGTCTGGGACTAAAGTCCAGACAGCATCAGCAGAGGTTAGAGGGTAGAGAGATCTGTGTGTAACTATCTGTATGTCGGCTGATCTTAAGTCTGGGGACTGTCTGTAGTTTGGTTTCACACATAGCCCTATATAAACTATGTCCAAGGCCACCTTAAGTATTAGGGAGTATTCCCTAATACTCCGTGTGCAGAGGGGGGCATGTCTGGGAGCACTATAGAGGAGTTCAACTCTTAGTTCTCATCTCTAGCCCAATATTCGTAGCCACAGACCAACTTCATATAGGGCTATAGGGTACACAAGTTTTCCGGTTAAAATGGACTTGTTGTGGTTTACTTTACCGGAATAGCCTTTATTTTGTGTATCACTTTGCCATTTGTACAGATTCTGATGAAACTATTTTTTTTTTTGCAGAAAATCCAGTTTTAGATGACAGGCCAAGTGAAAGGGCAGAAGGTATGTACTTCTATTTGGGTAATTGCCATTGGGTGAATGTCATTAAACCCCTTGCTTCTGATGCCCTTTTTTTCTTTTTTGCATTTATGTTTTTTTGCTTTCCTCCTCCCTATAGCCAGAACTTATGAGAGCTTGTTTTCTGTAGGACAATTTGTACTTTCTATTGGCACCAGTTAATATTCTTTGCTGTGGAACAGAAGGCAGCAAAAAGATCCCAAATACAGTGGAATTGCCAAAACTAAAAGCAGCTGCAGCACTTGCTTGTCGGCTTGTTTGGAGAGCATTCGACC
The DNA here is from genome assembly GCF_040894005.1 of Engystomops pustulosus. NCBI lineage: Eukaryota > Metazoa > Chordata > Amphibia > Anura > Leptodactylidae > Engystomops > Engystomops pustulosus. Next base: position 45,418,944 of record NC_092415.1, read on the forward strand.
ACTAAGTCTTTTCAACACATCCTTGACTCAACACAATGTAACTCTACATCATTGTGCATCAAAAGATGTGGTAATAAAGTCGTGGTACTGTAAAGGGGTTGTACCACGTAATATTGTGGATGGGTGATATCCATCATGATTGGGGTGTCCAGCAGTCAATGTGTCCTGCCTCTCTATTGTCCAATCTTTCACGGTCTATGGAAGTTTTGGGAGGTGCAGAGCACTTTGCTATCTCCAGCAATCTCATAGTTGTTCAGTGGCAACCCAACCTGCCGCTCTATCAAATAAGGAGAACGGGACCCCTGTTTTTGTGATCCGCTAAAATCCCACCGGTTGGACTCTAACCAATAAGATTTATGCCTATTTGTCACATTGTCAATGGTGGTTTTTATTCTTGCTTTCCTTTTTCTTTATTTTTGTGCTACATCCTCAATATTTTTCAGATTTTTAAGCCGCTGATTCAATAATTTAAGACATTTAGCTAGAGCTGAGCAGTTTTCCTTGCTCAGTGAACATGAGGCAGACAAGACAAGGGCTCGTCTTTATTGCCTTTTATTGAGAATATCATCCATCCTGCGATACATGGCAGAGCTAAGGCCTTAATTGGATTCAGAGCAGGAAGTTCCTCTGACTTTTTAATGCAGAAAGTTGGCGGCGCTACAAGAGCAATCTGCTGGAACAGACTTTGAGAGGATTTCATTTTATTACAATGGTTTTTCATAGAAAATTGAATTCTTTGTTTCTTGCAGAACAAGATATAGAGACATCAGAGGGTCAGCAAGGAGATCATACAGGTAAATAGAGTTTTAGCGACTTATTCCTGTAGCTTGAAGTTCTGCTACCGACTTAACGTTTTAAACCAATAGTATGTTGCAATGTACGTAAAGCACAAATTAAGGGGATGTTTTATTATTGTAGCGGAATAATAATTTCAAATCTAAACGTCATAGATTTGGAGCACTCATTTGCTTACTTAAAGGGGTTGGCCAATTTACCTTATGTTTTTGTAATGTGTGGGGAACAGGATATTAGGTTACATACATCCATGAAAAGTTCTGCTCCACTTTCTTGATATGTAAAGTGAAGCTTCCAGTATTTTACCTCATCAACCAGACATTTTTTTCCATAAAATGGCCGCAGATCTAGGGTCATGTGATCTCTATCTGTCCATGAACAATCGCTCTGCCAGGACCTGGCTATAGTATTTGTGAATATGAGGTCAAAGTCCCGGCAGGGGGATTGTTCATGGACAGACAGTGATCACATGACCCTCCATCTGCGGTCATTTTATGGGCAGGAATATCTAGCTAATGAGGTAAAAGACAGGAGGCTTCACTTTACATATCAAGAAAGCGGAGCAGAACTATTAATAGATGCATATTGGTAAATTACCTAATATCCTGCCCCCACACTAAGACACAGATTACAAAAAACATGAGGTAAAGTTGCTAACTCCTTTTAAGGAGTTTTTCCACAAAACAAGTCCACTAACTTGATGATCGTTGGGAGTTTCAGTGGTACGGTAGAGATGAATGGAGCAGAACGAACATGCACGACTGTCTGCCCTGCTCATCTCGGAGTCAATGCGTTTTTCCTATGATGCTAACTCATCCCTTATTTAAAGAACTCCCTGCAGGTTTCAGTAGAACAGGGGACCCCCTGCCAATGATGTGCCAGTGATCATTGCTCCATTCACTTCAGTGGAGCTACACAAGATCATGCAGAGAAGTGAATGGAGCTCCAGGCACATTGCACACACACAAACATTGATGTTCCATTCAGAGTCTCCATTCTCTCACCCTTTGGGGTCCCAGCAGTCATCAGGATCTGTAACTTATCTCCAATCCTTGGCATATGAGAGTTATTTTCGTAGACTACCTGTTCAAGGCCCTAAGCACACAACCGTATAAAAACAGCTGTATATACAGCCGGAATATGGCCCCATGCATTCCAATGGGCAATACGCCATCCATGTATATGGCCGTATTGTCCACCGTACCGTAAGTCAGCCATATAAAAATATAGAGCATGTCCTATTTTCCACCGTATTTCCGTTTCGTACGGCACTTAGAAGTCAATGGGAATGTATAAAATATGGGCTAAATACGTGCTGCATACGGCTGTGCAGTATCCAAAACCAGTCGGAGGTGAATTCTGCGAGCCGAGATATAGTCAGCCATCTATCATCTGCTAGCCCACTGTATTTTATACGGATATGGTTCAGATACAGTGCAATACATCCCGTATTTACGGCCAGAATACAGCCGTATATACAGAACAGAAAAGACCATACGGTCGTGTGCATGAGGCCTAAGTTTTCTTCCATTATTAGCGGCAGATGTTTTGACTTTCTGACATGAAGAATAGATGCAAAGACATTTCATAATTCTACTATATTGCAAGTTAACTATATATTGGAACCTGAGATCATGACTCTAGTTATTGGTTCAGAAGCAATAACTGACCTGATCAGTTCTGGCATGGAATGGAGCGAAGACCTGCGCAGGCGCGGCACTGCCAACTTCATGCTCTATGCCCCCCACTTGTACAGGTGGCGTAAGTGGTGGGTTCCAGGAGTTGTGACTTTCTCAAGGTTTTTAAGATGCAGTACAAGCCAAGGACACCCCCAGTGTCCTTTCTGGAGGCAGCATGTTGTAGAGCAAGAGGAGCTTAGCGGTTTGTACATAGCATCCTATCTGCAGTCAGCATGTTATATAGCAGGAGGAGCTTAGCTGTTTGTACATAGCATTCTATCTGCAGTCAGCATGTTATATAGCAGGAGGAGCTTAGCTGTTTGTACATAGCATTCTATCTGCAGTCAGCATGTTATATAGCAGGAGGAGCTTAGCTGTTTGTACATAGCATTCTATCTGCAGTCAGCATGTTATATAGCAGGAGGAGCTTAGCTGTTTGTACATAGCATTCTATCTGCAGTCAGCATGTTATATAGCAGGAGGAGCTTAGCTGTTTGTACATAGCATTCTATCTGCAGTCAGCATGTTATATAGCAGGAGGAGCTTAGCTGTTTGTACATAGCATCCTATCTGCAGTCAGCATGTTATATAGCAGGAGGAGCTTAGCTGTTTGTACATAGCATCCTATCTGCAGTCAGCATGTTATATAGCAGGATGAGCTTAGCTGTTTGTACATAGCATCCTATCTGCAGTCAGCATGTTATATAGCAGGAGGAGCTTAACTGTTTGTACATAGCATTCTATCTGCAGTCAGCATGTTATAATAGGATGCTATATACAAACTGCTAAGCACCTCCTGCTATATAACATGCTGACTGCAGATAGGATGCTATATACAAACTGCTAAGCTTGTATAGCACATAGCTTAGCATTTTGAACATGGTGTCCTATCTGCAGTCAGCATCTTGTACAGCAGGAGGAGCTGAGCAGATTGTACATAGTGCCCTGTCTGCAAGAAGCATGTTTATAGAGCAGGAAATAATAAGTAGTTTGATTTTATACCCATGCGGCTGTACTGCCCGCTGGTTGTTTTGCTGGCCCTGCACAGTTATCCAATGTGGAAATATGTTGTACTAACTTTATTGGACATATACTATAAGGGATGTGTCTGAGGCTTAGAATTATGTTTACAAAAGTCACTCTTGTTTAAATTGCGTTAACGATTTTTCGTGTATGGTATGGTCATGGTTTCTTCTAGCCTGCTATTCAATGCTTTGTCATGCAAATTTCTGTGTATTCTATTAAAGGGGTTGTCCACTTTCAATCAAATAATTGATATGAATTGTGTAATGAAAAGCAATTTTCCAATATACTTTCTGCATCAATTCCTAGTGGTTTTCAAGACCTCTGCTTGCTGCCCTGCTTTAGAAAGCTTCGCCTTGACCAGGAGCCTAGAGCACTTTTTGGGAGTCCTCTCTGTAATTTGAAATAGTAGTCCTACGTGTGAAAACAGAGGACCCATAATACATCACTTGGGACAACTCAAGGTTGTGTTATGATTCCAGCTGTGTTGTAATGTACATTTATAAAAAACCATAAATCCAGGAGTTCCACCTTAAAATGTGTTTGATGTGCACATGGATCAGTTAAAAAAGTTTTGGCAAAACTGACGTCATCCAAAAAAAAATCAATTGAAGCCTTTTATAGTCAGGAAACCAAAACAAATCTGCTGCTGTTGTCGGCACAGGGAATAATCCGGCGTCTCCGGACGGCCTTGGATACTACAGTGAAATTCTTGTTGCTGTGTTGTGTTCTCATGGATAATGAGACTGGTGCTTGCCCAAAGGATAGCAAATTAATGTTTTCTGTCCCCAAGGAAACTTAATTTGGCACAGCTTCCTGTCCCCGGGGATTTTAATGTGGTTACGCTGAGGAAGTATTAAGCGTTCTCTGTGTAAGCTGCAGCAGACGTGGCGACCACAAGCTTGAGCAATGTATGGCTGGATAAAACCAAGTGACAATCATGTGCCGAAATAAATAATGAGTGTGAGCACAATGTATAGCCGGGATAGCTGAGAGTTGTCTGTTCTGTAATACAATACAGGAAGGGATCATGATGATCCCTTGATCAGGCAGTGGGTTTAGTAACCGGTGGTCCCAGGGACTGTGAAGCCCCCCAGAAAATAACAAGCATTTACTAAATCTTTATGATCATTATCAAATATGGTCAGGAGGGAAGTCCCTGGAGAGATACTTGTCATTATCGGTAGTCAAAGACCTCTGCTAGAAGTCACTCACAACAAAGAAGCTTTTGAGTAGCTCAATGCAGAAAAGCAGGGTGAGGACTTGCCTTCAGAGCATAAGCTGCAATCCTACAATATGGATGCATTTTCAAAGTTTTGCTTCTTTTTACTAAATGCTCATGCTACATGCGCAGCCCTTGTGTGGCCCGATCCGACGGTCTGCACACAGTGAAGTGGATTGGAGTCCCTTCATTATATAGAAACTTAATGCAAGGACATCCTATCTGCCGGCCAAACAGCCGCACTGGCAATGTAATAGTTAATAGAGTTCTGGTTCGACTGGTAGACGGGACATTCTTGCAAGACTTTTCTATATAATGCAGGGACTCCCGTCCAGTGCTTTATGTGCAGCCCGTAGGATCGGAGCACCACATAGCCTGTCCTGTATACGCAGGCTGCACAAGTTTGCATGCAAGAGCTCGAACACTAGCGCAAGAAAAAAAATACAATATACTTTTCCTGCACCGGCTTCTTGTTTCAGCTCCGATTGGTTCAGCAATACTCCCATTTTGGTGTGTCAGCTATCAGGGGACCAATTGACAATCGGTGGCGTGAAACAAGTGTCATCACTGAGGGCCCCCTGTGACCACTGATTGGATAGTGGTAATTTACTGACCGGAATACTGCAGCTAGAGACCATCCCCAGAGGTTACAGTGGGCAGAGAGGGGTCATATGTAGAGATGAGCAGACCTGAACTTTCCCTTCGGTTGCATCCTGTGTGCCCTAGCATATATCAGATTCGCAGCATTGATTCTGCTGACCGATCATAGCAATGGCTAGTTGGCCATGGATGTCAATTTCCTGGATCAGCTGTTTGTTCGCCAATCCAGCAATATATCCATGTCGCGTGGGGCACACCCAAACAGAAAGTCCGCTCATCTCTATGCGAACTCTGTCAATCAGGCGTTACTATAGCCTGTAGTTCTGGGCGGAAGGATACGTTGACACAGTTATTACAACACAACTGAGCTTGTGTGGACTCTGTTAATTTATTATGTACCTTCAGCAGAGGTAACACCTAGTTCCTTCAACGGAAGGTTTCGACCATGTTTAGAACATCTCCTCTAGTGTATATGTAAGGTTTTTATGTTACTGCTATGATCTAAAACCAAGTATATTTAAATTCTTTGGTCATAGTAATGTGGTTACAAATTTTATTTTTGGTTAACTAGACAATGGAAGCCCAGGTTTAGAAATTGGGTTTTAAGCTTTCATATAAGGTTGGATTTTTAGCTTCAAAATTGTATAGTACAATATATTGCCAATGTAGTTTTTGCCTTTTTTTCCCCCTAACCCTAAATGCACACCACAAATAGGATAGCAATACCCAACACAAGACTTCACTGCCCGCTCTCCCAAAGTTTACACGTAAAATGGCATCAGTCCTGTTTATGATTTTTTAATTTATTTTTTTTTAACGTGTTCTGATGTGGCAAAATCATTATTTTACATGTATTTGGTTGGTCCTTAATTTAGATCTCCCCTTATTTTTACAGATACTTAAGAAGTTCAAAAAGCCCGCCCCTACATCAAGAGGACCAGCCCTAACCAAATACTCCTCAAGGGAACAGAGGGTTTAATGGAACCCATGAAGTTTATTGCAAAGCGGCAGTTCCTGAGTCTCTGGGAGAGAACACTATCACATTAGACTCTAATTCTAGTTTTTTGTTGTTTTTTTTTTTTTTAGGGTACACTTTTTATGTCTGACTATCTTTTTAAAGCTTTAGGTAATTTTTTTTTTAGACTTCCGTTTTAATCTAGCCAAGATCTGTGTGGGTTTTCCTTGTGTTTTTCTGTTTTTGATGTTGCATCTGTTTGTACCTACCCTTCTCAACGAGCAGTTTTTTTGTTAATAATCTATTTATGAGGTAGAAGCAGTGGGTCTGTATTTTTTTTAGATTTTAATATATAACTTATGTTGTGCGTACATACCTAGACCTTTTGTAGGATTTGTGTGAGCCTTATGTGAGCTTGTGTAATTTATAATGACTAAATGACTCTTATTTGGAAGACTAACAAAGCGAAGCTCATAGTTCTTATATTTAGTGTAGGAAGAGATGGTGGTCTCTTTTTGTTCTTGCGTTTGACTAACACACTTTCTAGGTTGGTGTTTGTGTACTACAATGACATTTAGGTTATAATACACTACAACATGGGGGTTTATGACTCGACCCATGTTCTGTTCTACTTTCTCATACTGGCAATTGAGTAGCGAATGATTGCACCTTTTAGGGATCAACTTATATACTATGCCTAGACAATCACTGCTTCTGATATTTTATTAATGTTATAGCAACTTCTCAGACTTTATAGTATTTTTCTACTGATCTCTTCCTCGGGGCTGGACAGTACTCAGGGGTTCAGGACACATACATGGTGTTAGTAGTATGTTCTGACATGGAGCCAATATTGACCGTACAGTGTAGACATTCAAAGGGGATGATGCCTCATAGGTTCTCCTCGCTAATGTGAAAAGTGGCCTCTCTCATTGCCTTGTGTTAGGGCTTTGGATGTCTGCACATTGGCAAGAGGTTTTTTTTTTGTTCCACAACATAAGCTATACATGTGTGTACACTGGTGTGTCCTGTCAACGTGGCTCGGTCGTGTTCTTCCAGGAGTAGAGGGACATGAAATCTTAAAAAAAAAATGAAAGGTGGTTTATGTACAAACTAAAACTTGAACTAAATTTTGTCGCAGAAAGCACAAGAACTTTTTTTTAATAATTTAGAGGATATTGGTTTCCACTTACCTCTTATCTTAGAACCTCTTTTCAAGTACTTTGGTTTGAGGGTTAAGGTTTATTGGGTTAAGGTTTTTGGACTCGTGAAAAGCCATATTATAAAGCTTCCCCAGTACAAGTCAGTTGGCCACTTCTTTTTCTAGACCTCGGCGTTGGCTGTGTGTATTGTATGTAATTGACAATGTCAAATTTTGCTCCTATTTTATTGTTTGGTTTTAAGGGTCATTTACCACTAATAGATTACTTACCTAAAATAGAAGCACACAATTATGTCCATGGTAATCCCTAATCCCGTAATACATGGCCGTTGGTCGTACTTACACCGAGGGTATACCTTCACTTCCATTCATGTAACACTCCGGGGTAGAGAGAACGAGCAATAATCTTCCAAAGATGTGATTTTTACAACAATGTAGAAGAAAATTACTTTTATTTTGTAATTTACTAATGTGTTTTTACCAGAGCCATATTTTATGAGAGGGATCAAAGATGACGGCTTGCAGTTGCTTATTTTTATGTCTTCGATAAAAGGAAAAAGTATAAATCTGGGGTTTACGTTCTTGTCTAATGCGTTATATAGCTAATCCTTTTACCTGACAAATGATTGCGTGAAATAAGATGTCATGTTTGTATGTGATAATAAACATAGGTTGCTGCTCATGTTAGGAACGTATTATGCTGTGAGATGATTTTACTTGGAGCTTGTTTATCCCATACTGATTTGTGTAAAAGCTTGGTGTTTTCTGAAAGTGTGCCAACCTTGATGAGGTTTATAGGATTTTCAAGATAATGTACAGTAATCCTCTTTCGTATTTTTGTCTGAAATAAAAATACAGAAGAGTAAACGGATCTGTGTGTCGTCATTGGAAAGTGATGTATTATTTCTTTGAAGACTGGCTACTGTTACAAGAAAATGATTTTGTCTACTTGCAGTCTATATGAGACGCTGCCAGTCTTGAGGCATATTGGCAAAAATGGGGGACATTCATCGCACACTGGCGCTTATGCAGGCAGAGTCTCTGGCCTCCTGGTGTTTTCGGTGGGGCGGTGGAGCCAGCGTAGAATTTCTCTACAGCCTGTGAACTTTCATCCGGTCCCCAGCCGCACCCGCCTTCGCGATCCTGCACGCTGGCTTGGCGCAGAGGTGACGTAAAAGGGGGATATAGTATTTCTTGACGGTTTGCTAGTAATTGCAATTATTTCATGGTTTGTATACCAGAAACACCCCCCCCCCCCCAACCATATTTAAAAGGAACCTAAGCAGAAATTGACCTTATAAACCACTTCCAGTATGGGAACTAGATAAACAAATTCCAGACAATGTTTTCTTTCATGGCCCAGTGTGGTGGCATCAACCAGAAAATAAACTTTGAAGTGAGATGTAAATTAGTTGTATATGGTACAAAGCGTCTCCTATTCTCCTATGACATAATTTTCATTGGAGATTCTTTGTAATCAAACCAGGACACAGGTGCAGCAGTAAGGGAACTCAAAATGGATGGGGAGTAGAGACACAGGAGGAGAGGGGAGTGCCTGGAGCGCCACCTCATGGATACACTGGATCTCTGCAGGAAAAGTTCCGCCGATTGGACCCATAGTAGCTAATTTGAATACTATGAGTCATAGGTATGAGATTAAATTACAAAAATAACCATATATACTCGAGTGTAAGCCTAGTTTTTCAGCACAAAAAAAACGTGCTGAAAACCAAAACTCTGCTTATACTCGAGTAAAAAAATATAGGTTTTACCAGGTTTTTGTGGTAAAATTAGGGGCCTCGGCTTATACTTTGGTCGGCTTATACTCAAGTATATACGGTATATAAAACATATGAAATATGTTGTATATGGTTAAAAAGTGGCTAAGGAGATTATTTGTGACATGCTATGTTCTGTGTTGTTATTCCAGCTGATAGGTGTCCTCACAATGTTTCTGATTGTCGTAATATATTCCATAAACTTATTACAACTCATAGTATTGAATGGAGCAGTATGATCCTTGCTCAACTTGCCACCTCATTGAGTTGGTGAGAATAGGACTTGTGGTTGGTGGGGATCTTATCAGTTGAACCCCTACTGGCCGGTTTTTTACCCCTGGGCCACAGGATACTTGGTAAACCCCGTTAAAGAGGACTTTTAACCACCTCTGCCAACTCTTTGCATCAGCCCTGCTCTACTGATTGGATTGGCAATTGTTTTTTCTTTTTTACCTCAATACTCCCCCAGTTATTAGTGCCATTAGTTTTGGCAACCATTGTACTAATTCAAGTTTTCACTGCTGGGCAAGAGACCTGAAGAATAAAAGTTTTGCTATAATCTTAGGAGAATTTACCAGTTCTCTATGATATGACATTCCACAGAGCCCCCTTACTGCTCCATGCATATCGATATTTCTTGATAGCCTTACATGTATGTATAGATACCTTGCAGCAAACCTGGAACTGCAATAACCTCAGGTAGTGGGAATGCTGAATACCACTGTTCCATCCTTAGATGCCACTACCAGTTCTGTTATTGGATTGTGCCCCCGTAAATGAAATGTCCACTGCAGGGCCCCTCCATTTACAGAAATGTCTACATTGAGCCCCCTTGGAAAAAAAAAAAAAAAAAACCTCTCCTCTCGCTTCTTTACCCCGCGGCTCTGTCTTCTCCTCTTCTTGCCCTTGTGGCACGCAACACCGTGACGTCACATGACCCCGATTAGTTATAGTGCACACCGGCTGGAAGAGGAGAAGACAACCGCAGGGACGGGAGAAGAAGTTAAAGGTGAGTATAGAGGGTTTTTTTTTTTTTTTTTTTTAAACCCAACAGATATGGGCAGGCATGGGCCCCTGGGAAGCCGAAGGCCCCGGGCGCCCGCTCATACCACCTATATGAAGATCCACGATTGATTGCTAATGCTGCCTAAATCAATTTCCAGTGTTGCACCATGCTTCTCACAAGACAATCGCCTGCTTATCTGACGGGGTAGTACTCCAAGCAGGAATAGCAGTCATCCGGGTGCCAAGAAAACACCCAAGTACCTCATTACTATACGGCTTAAAATTATATTTCCTCAGAAATGAAGGTAATTTTGAAATTGTGCTGACCACAAATTACAATACTGGAGATGTGGTAGACTACCTTTTAATTTCTATCTTATATCATCACATCACATCAACCGGAGCTCCGATATCAAGCAACCATGCAGAAAGCACTAAGGAAAATAAATTCTCCAAATGGAATGATGGAACAACCATTTTCAGTGCGCTATTAGATTAGCATTTTTAGTTGGCTATTCAGTAGGACGTCTTTCATATACTGATGTGTCAGATTAATCCGGGCCTCAAATAATAGCTGCTGGTAAGACAAGTTATGCTACATTTTATGGTAGGTGTATATATAAAGCTCCCTCGCAGTAATAAATTTTATATACATACAGCCACCTGTAAAGTAATGCGATAATAAAACTGTACTTCTCCCGCTCCACCGGTGTTCTCTTCTCTTCAGTCAGTCTTCTGGTGCAGGTGTCAGTGTGTTACATTACTGCGCCAGGACGCTGACATCCTTTGTGCTCCGCGGTCTGTGGCAGAGCAGGCAATATATTGTTCCCTTCCTCTGCCTTAGATACCAGTATTCTGGCTACCGCCTAGTTCTCTGTATCGGCAGCTGGGGAGCCGTACCCGTACATATATTGGGCGTTTTTTACAGCCATGTGACTGCCCCAATCACCCAACCAATAATCCGGCCCTGGCTGACCGTCTATGGCAGTGATGGCAAACCTTTTAGAGGCCGAGTGCCCAAACTACAACAAAGACCCGCTTATTTATCGCAAAGTACCAACACAGAAACTTAATTTGTGATTTATACTCCCTTCTCTGTCACAGTTTTCATTGATACCAGCACCCTGAGGACACCAATAAAGCAGAAAATAGTCCCAGGTACAGCTGTCACTTTAAAATAGCTCTGTGCACAGCAAGTCCTGGGCTGTCTGGGACTGCAGGAAGATACCTAGAGTCATCTCTGGTGATGGCCTGAGTGCCCATAGAAAGGGCTTTGAGTGCCACCTCTGGCACCAGTGCCATAGGTTAGCCATCACTGGTCTATGGGATCATACACATGGTGGTGGATTACATGTCCCGTGTATGAGCCAATTGCCTGAGCCGCAAATCATGGCGCAGGTCCTACGTGTGCCTGTTTTCTGCCTTTGGCACATAAGTGTTCCTCAAACCCGGATTACACACAACCCATCTGTGGTGTAGCCTTAGTCCTTGTGGCTAGGTCCAGAAGATTGCTTAGCCTTATGATGGAGATGTGGTCTGCACCCTGAGCCGTGCCTTTTTATAATCTCCTTATTTTTTTTTTTGTTCTCCGGATATGAATTATCATCACTAGAGTAAAAGGAGAAAGGTAGAACTATTTCTTCATGAATAATGGATCTGTTTTTGCCGCTAATGTTCACGTATGTGAGAAATGACAAATAACACATAATCATAGGTTGTGCTTCACACAGATTTATTTCTGGATATGTACATGAATTATGTCTTATCTTACATGTGGAGCATTTTGTCAGTTTGTATTGTACAGAATTCTGCATTTTCCCCCTGGTTTCTAATGCTGTTGTCACACAATTTGGTCCATGTTTACTAAGGTCCTTGCACCAGACTTTGCACATTCTTTCTAGTGCCAACTGCTTGTACATGTATTTAAGAAGTGTCCAAGACACATTTGTGGTGCACTGGACACTTTCGTGTTCCAACTGCACTACAGGCGGTCCCCTACTTAAGGACACCCGACTTACAGACAACCCATAGTTACAGACGGACCCCTCTGCCCACTGTGACCTCTGGTGAAGCTCTCTGGATGCTTTACTATAGTCCCAGACTGCAATGATCAGCTGTAAGATGCCTGTAATGAAGCTTTATTGATAATTCTTGGTCCAATTACGCCAAAAATTTTGAAACTCCAATTGTCACTGGGGCAAAAGAAAAAAAATTGTCTAGAACTTCCATTATAAAATATACAGTTTCGACTTACATACAAATTCAACTTAAGAACAAACCTCCAGACCCTATCTTGTATGTAACCCGGGGACTGCCTGTATTCTTCATGTGATACAAATCTCTGCACTATAGGGGGTGTTCTGGTGCTCAGTTGGACCTTGTGCCACATTTATCATGCAAAGTCCAACAGAAGTGTGTTGCACAGCCCATGTTAGAGGTGCACCAAAAAAAAAAGTGGTGCACTCTGCCGGGGCAGTGCAGGGGGCCCCACATTCATAAAGAACATGAGCCAGAAATCCTGAATCTGGCGCCCCCTGCACTATACACAGGGAAACTCTGCTGTTCTTAGTAAATCAAGAATCAAGGGGCATGTGACCGCTGCCATAAATCATCCATTAATATCCACATCACATACAACTGGTTGTGCCACCTATACACAAGAGGAGGCATATCGGGGGTATAATTGACTTCATCAGCATCAGTTCATCCAGCTAAACACTGGTTCTCACCAGTAGAAATACAGTCCTCTGATGGTGGGGTCCATTCAAACTTTCCCCACATTTGCATATTTTAAGAAGTTTGGTCACCAGGGTTATTAAATTAGTTTGTGGTGACCTTGTACAAGTGGATGTTGATGTGGCATTTCTTGGCATTTGTCGCCACCGCAATACAGCACTAACGGGGGTAAGTCCCGCATTGTACCAAGGGATGACATAAGCTCATTGTCTGAGATGATGTAGGTGACTAAAGTTCTGCAGTATCTTCTAAACTGAGCAAACCTTGGTAAAATGGGGGGGGGGGGGACGGGAAGGGGGTGGAAGCTGATACCAAGGCAACACTGCCAAAAACTGTGGAGTATAATACAATAGTCTATTGTAGTGAGAGTAACCTCTATAAAGTCCATCACCTACCCTTACTTTAAGGGGTTGGAACAAGTATGATTGTTTTTACAATTGTTCCACTGGATGATGGGGTCCTGACTGCTGAGACCCCCTCCAATCACAAGAGGGGTTACCCAGTCTATCTAATTTTTCGGAGCAACATGGGGAGCCTTCACCCTGCCGCTCCATTCAATACTATAAAAGTGTCAGAAATTGCCGAGCACACAACACTCAACTATCTTCATCACTCTCATAGACAGTGATTGGGAGTGCTGGAGATACCTGAGCGCTGTGCCTATCATAGTATTGCAAACTCAACCAGCCACTCCAGTGAGAACAAGAACAAGAGTCTCATCAGTCAGATCCCCACTGATCAGATTATGCCCTATCCTGTGAATTGGGAATAACAATCAAACTTGGAACAACTGCTCAATGAGTTGTTTGAGTCTACATGGAACTGGTGAGCTTTTGCGACTCATTAACACACTCCAGTCCTGCATTATGTTGTCTTTTGATGCTGTGCCAAAGATCTTGGGGCTTATTTACTAAGGGTCTGCGGATCGTATTTCCGACTGACTGTTCATGGTATTTGGGATTTGCGCCGCTAGGACAGGTATTTAGAAGGGGATTATGTCACATGCGTTCGGATTTTGGCGCAGCAGCGCCGGCTTTCATGCGACAGAAATCGGGGGCTGGCTGTCAGAAGTCTGACTGATTCGGACTGAGTGCGGAATTTAAGATTAAAATTGTGTCGCAAGCAATGCACTTACATACATCTGGAAGAAGACGGCGAACTCCGGCGGATCTGAGCGGGGAAGCAACACATGCAGGATATCGGGCGCACAATCTTACTGAATCACCGCAGAGTGCATGATCGTCGGTCAATGCACTTTAGGGAACTCCTCCGGACGGGTAAGTATATGTGCCCCCTTATCTGTTCTTATGACATGTAGAGATGAGGCCCAGGATCATCGTTATATCTTAAAGTGTCCAGTAGGTGGCCCCAGTATTCTAGTTTTCTGGTCCTTGGTAACTGCATTGTTTGCTGCGTTACTCAAATTCAAGAGGATTGTAAGGATTTTGTGTTAACATAACATCACATAGATCTTTGCTTTACCCATATGTCATAGCTTGAGTACATCACATTGCAGGAATTATGGTTGGCCTAACTATCTTTTTTTACAAAAGCTGCAGAGCTGGAACCAGATCCACATTTTTGGGCACATTTACTCATTTAGGGCTTCACCACACATGCATAGTCCTTGCATCATATTGATCTTTGATGCAAGGAATCCCCGCTTCCCTGTTAAACAGCAGCCCAGATACTGTAAACAGTTATAATATCTGAGCTTCTGTTTAGTGGGGAAAGCATCATAGATCAATATGTTTCTTGCTTCATAGATGGATAGGATGCAAGGAATCCCATCCCTGCAGTGTGGTCAAGATGTGACACAGGACTCTGCATATTCTGTGATGGATTAATAAGACTGTGGGGCCCATGTTTTCCAACCTCCATACAACCCCTATAATAAATCTGGCACTTACCCAGGTAAACCCAGTGCTAGCGCCAGACCTGATTATGTGTCATATGCATCTTAAGCATCTCATCATCTCATCTCTGTCAACATCTGTCTCATCTCTCTTTGTATGTGTCAGTTACTAGTTCAATGTTCAGAAGGTAAATTAAAGTGTATATAAACCTTGTACCCTGATAATCTAATCACACCTTCAGCTCACAGAACTAAAAGGTTCATGAAGTGTCCTCTTAGAGAGCCCCCCACCCCGTAATCTTACACTGACCATAACTGATAGGAGCTAAAACAGCAATAAAACTGAGTAAAAATGTAAAGTAAAGGGTTAAAAATTATCTTTATTGTGTAAACATCACTAGGGGATTGAAATTTGAGATATTTCTTTCGTGGGCAAACCCCTCTTTAATCTTCTATAGAACCTAAGATATAGATTTCTAAAGTGCCTCTCCCCCTTATGCCTCTGAGACTGATTCTCTTGCAAACGACGTTTCCTTCTCATTGTCACATGATTTTGGGGGTGATTTTTTTATTTTTACAGGTGAGATTACACACAAAAAGAAAGAACATACCCTACCTGAGGTTGTTGCTAGTTTAGTGTGGTAAAAGTAGGTGACCGGTTCCCTTTCAGAACCTTAGGCTAAAATATTCCTTCCTCTAATTACAGCTGAGCTTGTGCACATCACTATGATACAAGGTGTTCTGAGTTAAACTTGTAAGACACGTTATTAAAAAGTTAAAAATATTCATAGACATTGTATCAGGAGCGGTGTGAGTGCTGAATGGAGACTGTCCCCGAATACAGAAGGGAGCGGGAGCATTTCCTGCTTTGTCAAAGAGAAGCTTCTTGTCAACATAGAAAAGGCTGATAAAAGTTTTTACATGAGTTTTTATGACATATGAGAAAAGTGTTTGTGTGGCAGTTAACCCCTTCGTGTGCTGGAACCCCCTTTACATTAGGGTAACTTGGTAATCTCTCCATTGGTGATGAAAAGAGTAACTGTATCCAGCCACAGGTTTTTTTCTACTAGATTCAGCTCCAGAGTTGTGACCATTTCTAGAATATCACCATTGTTTTAAAGGGCATTTACATTTAATTAAATTCATTTGCCATATTTAAACATTTCTTCAATTGGATGTTAATTAAAAAAATGTTCCCGTGTGAAGATAGTTTCTCATAAATGTAGTCATGTTGTCCCTTAGAAACGAGATGGCTTCCTCGGATAAGACCAGGTTACACTCTGGCAGCGGTGCCCAGACTTGCGCTGTAGAGTCCTGCCGGACCACCAGGATTCAGCATTCATTACCACAGGACGGCTGTGCGACATGTAGTAACTCCAGGACATTTCATATACAATAACCTTTTGTTTCTTTGTGTAACCTCTCCAGAAGAGGTGGTCGTATCCAAGGAAGCTATCTTGTTTCTAAGGGACCATACGACTACATTTATGAGAAATTATCTTCACACAGGAACATTTCTTTAATAACATCTAATTGAAGAAATGTTTATATATGGCAAATTAATGAAACTGAATGTGACTGCCCAGATGAGAATACCCCTTGTTGACTTCTTGTACAACTCATGTGCCATACTGTCCTATATGTGCCTTATGCCTCATGAATGGCTGGGACCATTGTCTGGAGCTCTATATTTCCCTGTAAGGCGTTATGTGCAAGATGAGGTTATTACCACCCCAGCCTTCAACAGCTAAACACTTAATTACACATCACTAATGAGCTATTTACATAATTCTAGATAAATGTTGAATTACTAGTAATCAGGAAATTAACATGTGCTTATTTAATCAATTGCTGAAGGAAAATCAATATTTAATTATATAAAATTATTAGCTTTTGCACACATTTTCTAATTAGGCCTCAGATAATAAGTCAGATTAAAATGAGCATTACTTTATTCTTTAGTAGTTCTTTTCAATTGCCTTAATTAGACAAAATGGTAATTAAGCAGTTAAGCATTACAATAGGAACCAGCAATCCTAATGTTTCCTCTTTGTCCTGGTAGTGGCTGTGACATTTTGCATCTGTGCTTAGGACATGCAAGTCTTCACCTCCCCCCATATTAAAGGGATTCTACTAGCTCTCCAATGACCCCACAAGTAGAAACCAAAATGTGCAGGTCACTTTAATAGCTTTCCAGACATTTACTTTTTTTTCCCAGAGATCATTTTAGCTCCTATATTTATTTTTCTGCTTCTTTCTTCTCCTGCAGTGAGCACTGTATCTGAAAGCCTTCTAAGGTCCATGCACAGCAGATAGATAAGGGCAGGAGACTATATGTTAATTCTTTGCACACCTAGAGAAAATTTAACTCGATAATTCAGCTCTGTAAGTAGATAACAATGTCCAGTTGCTGTCTTTAAGAAGTTAAGACATTAGAAACTTTAGCAACTTCTACTTATCCATCATCTGTCAGTGTAAGTACAGCAGGGTAAACTTCAGACAAAAATTTAGAAAAATTGCTCAAAACAGTAATGAAGGCAAAGGGAAAAGAAGCACAAAGGAGCAATATACTTTATCATAGTCATTATACAGTTATCTATAATCTGCGCTGTGATTTACGCAATTTGGATAGATTGTAGTCTTCGTCTGTGAAAGTAGAGTACCAGTATATATAATACATCATATGTTAAAGTACAAATCCAGCTAGGGCATACAGTATTCTATTGACCCCTCCAGGACCTGGGGTAACCAAAGTGACCATAGCAATGCAAATGTTTCGCTCATGAACTCTCAGCCCGATTTCCACACTGGCCCATTTACTACAAAACAGACTGGGAGGTCTACAAAATTGTTAAAGTGAATGTTCTTAATGACAACCTATTACCGTACTTTTCGAACAATAAGTCGCACAAAAAATTCTTTGATTTTCTCAGAAATCAAAGGTGCGCCTTATAATCCAGTGCTCCTTATATAAGAATTGTACTTAGACAACAGCTGCCTTGAACTGTGCACAGGTCTTCCACCTGCTGGTCATTCATCCTTATAATCCGGTGCACCTTATATATGAACCAAGACGTTCTAGCAGGCATTTATTGATGGTGCGCCTTATACTCCGAAAAATACGGTAAATCATTACAATGTAAAACTATGACTATAACATTGTTACTACATTGTTGCGACATTGTTACTAAGATGGTCCGGTTTGAATAACAAAATTTGTGTGTACATTTCCAATATAACGTCATATTGTATGCTGATTCTGAAATGATACATGTAGATTGTGTTTATATATTATATATTTACAGCAAAGAAAAAGAAGCCCAAGCTGTTAAACAAGTTTGATAAAACAATAAAGGCCGAACTTGATGCAGCGGAAAAGCTACGGAAAAAGGCAAGTCTCTAAAATTTCCCGATGATAAATATGGGGGCCACGAATTAGGGCCACTCTCCTCTACTGACAAGTGAGAAAACGGTACACATGTTATGTATTCTTTCATTCTTTCTTTATTTTTCAGTGAGTATTTCACATAGTATAGCCTTCACCATAGTATAAAGATAAAGTGAGAATTTAAGTAACAGGTCATCCCGACCTTTGGATGGGGTTGAGAATCCCACAATGAGCACCACTACTTAGATAGTGTGCGGTCTCTATTGGTCCAGATACCAAGTCTCCTCTACTGACTAGTCTTCAGAGCAGCTGCCAAGAGCATAATCATCTAATGTTTTATAATCCTTAAAGGGAATGTTTACCAAGGGCAAAAGTGCTTACAATGCAATACAAATCTAGGATGGACCTCCACAATGAAACAGGACACATCTGTATAACAATTCCTCAATCGGTGTGGGACTCGGGATATCAGAGACTGCAGTAGTCACAATGAGCACACAATGTCACAATGAGCACAGACATTACACTGCTTTGTAGGCATTAGCCATGTCATTCCTGCAGAAGGGTGAGGGGCGCTTGTAACATGCATGAAATGTTGGCGGGTATCGTGGATGCTAAATATATATCCGGGAGGCTGATTTATTACAGAATAGCGCTGTAACACCAGGGGGTAAACAGAGGCACATCTACTGCCTCCCTCTTCTGGGATCCTGGATTATGCGATCTCTTTGGGTTATACACAGTGTAATCCTATTTGACCATATCTCCCGGTCATAAGCAGCCGACATAAATGAACATAAAGCTGCATTAGTTTTGCCTGTCATGGATGCCTTTGCTCCGGGCTGAATTTAGCTGCCCTCTATCTGCTGAATGTGTTATTCTCCAAGCAACAGCTGTGCCGGTTATTAACAGCGCCAGGAGCGAGGGATCTTGTCATAGTTATTGCTTTTCTCATTTCTATGGTGCTCCCTCCCATGTACATCTGCATATCCACTGCTCTGCTTTATGTATCCATCTATCACTAGATGAGGGCATAGGAGTTTCCTTGCATTTTCATTACCTGATATGGCGTATAGCAGTGATGGCGAACGAGTGCACCAACTACAACCAAAACGCACTTATTTATCGCAAAATTCCAACATGGTGATTTAAAGAAAATTTGATAATTTATGAAGCAAACATACCTTCAGAATGCTGTAGCTACACTGATGCAGGATCGTATCTTGGTTAATCCCTGAGTTAACCGTTTTTTACTTATAAAACAGATATAACATTATGATGGCTCCTTCAGCGCTTGCTTCCGTGCTTCTCCTAGCATGTGAGTTTTTCTCTGCAGGAGAGGATGATGCAATCACTCTTCTCCCTGCCAGACAGAATAATCAATTGCTGCACCATCCTCCAGCTGCTGTGTATGAGTGATCCAGCTCAGGTTGATTAGTCTTGCTTGACTAACCTCCATTTGTAATTACAAGCTTCTGTGTGTAATGTGTTTATGTCAGCCAGCCTGACCCAGCTTTTCCAAGGTTCTGAATTTTATAAATGTTTTTGATGATCCTGCATCAGTTTAGCTACAGCATGATCAATGTATGTTTGCTTCATTATGCATGAAATCAAATGGTTGGTGTTCACTGTGTGAGATTACAGCAGGCCGAGGGAGGGGTAAGTTCTGAGTGAGCAGGGGTCAGGGTGAGATAGTGTAACAGCCTATGAACCTAAAGCATGGAGTGCTCTGGTAAAACACCCATGTGCTCTTACGGGCTCATTAGCATACTTTTAAAAATAGATTTTAGAAAAATAACAAATATAGGAAGATGACCACAGTCACAGGGCCTGGATCTATGAGTAAGTGCCCCTGGTTTATTATGATGGATTTAGATTTGATTTATGGAGTAACTTATTGTTACCTGCTCCTTCACAGCTTTCAATGAAGGAGGTTTATCAGAAATATCCAGCTGTGCGGCAGTCACTCAGAGCACAGCTCCTTGCCCTCCCCCACCCCATCTTTCTTCTTGCTTTCGAGCTTTATGAGTGTTGTAGGGGAGTATATGACTTGTTTTCCTTGGTGCTTTAAGTTAATATTGGCAGTAATTATTCCCTTTCTTATGATTCACAGGGAAAAGTGGAAGAAGCTTTAAAAGCTTTTGAACTTCTGGTGACTAAATATCCCCAGAGTCCAAGAGCGAGATACGGGAAAGCTCAGGTACGTTATTTCAGCAAGAAGCTGATATTTTACTGCTTTGCCTGTACAGTCTAAGGTTAGGTAATGATGTGGGTCCTCTGGGTAAGTCTTTGGCATATCTTAGAAAATTCTTTCATGTCTCATTTCCTCTATGTTGTCCTTCAAATAATGATATGAATGTCATCGATTTGGCAAACTGCGCAGCGCTGCATGATCTGTGTGCGCTATATCGATAAAGGATTATTATTATTATCCAAACTGTGATCAAATGCTCTTAAAGGGAACCTGTCCCTTTTTCTAGGGAAACTAGTTCACCCATGGCACCTATTGGTTAGGGCCGTTCCCGGAACATACAGACCTATGGATTGTTTACTGCCCCGAAAGTGTATAGAAAGGTTCCTTAAAGGTGAATTACTACTTCAAACACTTAGTTTTTATTCCAACTTTTTGATGACTTTTCAAGCTAAGCTGCCATATGTGTATACATGAGGAGTACCACTATATCTATATTATACATTATATCACTTGTATTTTGCTGTTTAAGACATTGGGGCAGATTCACCTACCCGGTCTATTCGCGATCCAGCGGTGGGTTCTCTGACGCTGATTCTGGTCCTCCGGCGATTCACTAAGGTAGTATACTCGATGTCCACCAGGTGTCGTTGCTGCGCTGAAGTCCGTCGGAGTTCACTGGAGTTCACCAAGCTGTGCTGGGTGCAGGTAAGTGCGTGTCGAGCGACACATTTTTAAAAAAAAATACAGCGGTTTTCCGACGGCCACTGCCGCCAAATTCCGTCGGAAAACATCGTCGATGCGCCACAATCCGATCGCATGCGCCAAAAACCCGGGGCAATTCGGCGCAAATCGGTAATTTTAGGGAAACCCAATGGAGAAAAAAAAGCAATTCGGGCCCTTAGTAAATGACCCCAATTGTTTCCACTTTTGTGGGCTCTGTTTCTGAATCTAAGGATTCAGGCCAGTGCTGCTTCAATTGCTATGAATTCCTGCACCTGCTATGTTTGGCCCAATGAATTTACAGACAAAAAAGCTGCTACATCCTGATCTGAAAACTACGAGTAAATTCCCCTACAGCACCACCAGATCAATGGCACTACACAGGCCAGGTCTTACACTCTAAACACAGTCATCCGTGGTGTGAAATTAGTACTGACATGCAAATTTTGGCATGTCTGTACTTTAATCTGCCACCTCTTTTAAGGGTCTGCCACCTGCCGCCTGAGGCAGGATTTTCATCCTGCCTCATGGCAGACGTGGCCCGCATCCAGACCCATCAGTTGCTATCAGTTTCTTGGAGTAAAGATGGCAGATACACACACACATACAACAGATGCACACACACATGCAGTATATACAAACATACAACATATACACAGCATGAAAACGCGTACAGCACATACACATAGCATATACACATGCATAGAACAGGTACAAACACACATATATACAGTATATACCTACCATACAGCGTATACACCATATGCACACATACATTTATACAGTCACACAAAGTGACAGAGGCCACAAGTTTGACTTCTTGTAGGCCAGTAGCTGCTGAACACACGGGGGAAGTAGAGATGAGATACTCCTATCCCTGCCACCCCACAATTTTTCATCAGAGCTCCCGGTTCAGCTGTGTACTGTAGAAGATGTGCACTATATCATAGTATCATCGTTTGTATGGTTGAAAAAATACACATGTCTATCAAGTTCAACCAAGGAAGGGAAGGGATTGGATGAGGAAGGGATTTAGGGGAAACAATTCTATATAACATAACCGTCAATGTTATTTAGGTGTAAAAAGGCATCTAGACTCCTCTTGAAGCTCTCTGCTGTCCCTGCTGTGACCAGCGCCTGAGGCAGGCTATTCCACAGATTGACAGTTCTCATAGTAAAAAAGCCCTGTCTCTTTTCCAGACTAAATACATCTAGTTGTTTTAATCTTTCCTCATAACTGAGACCCTCCACACCCCTTCTACATTGAACCCTTTCCAGTTACAGGGCCTCCTTTTTATGGACTGGTGCCCAGAACTGGACAGCATATTCCGGGTGAGGCCGAACCATTGCCTTGTACAGTGGTAACATCCTCTATTCTTTAGTTTGACAGGTCGGGTTGCCGGGCCCCTGACACTGTGGGCCCCATATCAGCTGCTTTAGCTACTACCCCTGTAGTTACTCATGGATAGCAAATGGAAAAAGGAGGAGATTCTGCTCTCTAGGTCTCTATCCTTCATTTAGAAGCAGCAGCATGTAGTATACTATGGAGAGGAACTGAACTAGGGATTCTAGTAGACTCTCCTGTTCTGTACATGAGCTGTCTACACATGGCCTAATATGTTTGGTTGTTGTCACCTAATAAAAACCTGCCAATTGTCCTCCAGTGATGATGTGTGGTAAATGTCACATGACCTTGGGAAGTGTCCTCATTGGTTGCGTGATATAGATGGAACCAGATTGGATGCAGTGATCACCTCTTCATGTACAACATGTTTTTATTGTATCATATTTTTACACTTTCCCAAAATCTTTTTTAATGTCACCACCCTTCAGACCACTAAACCACAAGCCCCCTCAGGTAAAGTATGAATTATCCTTTCTATGGTTCCATCTTTAATGTTAAAACTCACCCATGTGCTTAAGTAAATCATTTTTGGAAGGTCTAAAATAAGCTTTATTTCAGACGTCCTTATAATGATTTTTATCTTTAACATGAAACCAACACCATGGTTCTAGGTACAACAGAGCTCTAGATTGGGGTGTATAAAAGCTTGCCTCCCACTCAGCCTCTAAAAGTGACTCATCTAAGCCAAACAGTGACTCATTTGTATATAACTGTGGAGATGTTTTTTTTTTTTGATAGGGTAATAGGGGAGATTTAACACAACTGAGGTAATCCTAGAATGGATGTCTCATACCCTACCTGATGGTGTTAGCTTAGTGGGATAAAATCTAGTTCCTTTTAAAGTGTAATCCCCTCTTTGTAGCATTTACTTGCATTGTGTACGATGTGTAGTGTGTATATTCGTATATGTCTAATGTTTCATTCTCTTCTTTTGGCACATCCTCAGTGAATTGTGTGATTTGGGTAGGTGATATATTCTGTATTGTATCTGAGCTGTTGGGACTCTCTTAATGTACAGTATTGTAGTAAAGAAAGTGATTACTTTATTGCTGTCCACCAGGCACCGAGCCATCCAGGACCTCTGAGAGTCCTCCATCTTCATCCTCAAATCCTTTGCTATGTTATTTTACCATCTACATAGTAATTTTACATGAATTGTCATGCCCTGCTGTTTGAAACTTTACAGGCAACATCATAGTCAAGCTGTGTACAATTTTTTATTTAAATAGCTAGCCCCCAGTATATAGCCAGTTAGCACATGCTTACAGTATATAGCTAGCCCCCCACTATATAGCCAGTTAGCACATGCTCACTGTATATAGCCAGCCCCTGCCCCCTCAGTATATATGCCCCCTGTACCTAGCTAGCCAGCCCCTTATGCCCTCAGTATACAGCCAGTCCATGTCCCTAGTATATAGCCAGCCAGGCTATGGCCCCCTGTATATAGCCAGCTCCATGCCCCCAGTATATAGCCAGCCAATTCCTCCTCAGTATATAGCCAGCTAGCCCATTCCCCTCAGTATATAGCCAGCTAGCCCATTTCCCCAGTATATAGTCAACCCCCAGTATATAGCCAGCCCACTGGCTCCAGTATATAGCTATCCAATTCCCCAGGTATATAGCTAGCCATCTGTCCATAGTATATAGCCAGCTTTCTGTCCCAAGTATATAGCCAGCCCATGCCCCCCATAAATAGCCAACCTCTTGCCCCAGTATATAGCTACCCCATGCCCCCAGTATATAGCCAGCCTTCAGTGCCTAATATATATTCATCCTCCTCTCCCCAGTATATAACCAGCCAGCCACTGTCCCCCATTATCTAGCCTGCCAGCACATGCTGCCCAGTATATAGCCAGCCCACTGGCTCCAGTATATAGCTATCCAATTCCCCCAGTATATAGCTAGCCATCTGTCCATAGTATATAGCCAGCTTCCTGTCCCAAGTATATAGCCAGCCCATGCCCCCCATAAATAGCCAACCCCTTGCCCGAGTATATAGCTACCCCATGCCCCCATTATATAGCCAGCCTTCAGTGCCTAATATATATTCAGCCTCCTCTCCCCAGTATATAACCAGCCAGCCACTGTCCCCCATTATCTAGCCAGCCAGCACATGCTGCCCAGTATATAGCCAACCTTCTGTCCCCAGTATATAACCAGTATCCTCTCCCCAGTATATAACCAGCCTCCTGTACCCAGTATGTAATTAGCCTCCTGTCCCCAGTATATAGCCAGCCTCCTGTACCCAGTATGCCAAGCATATAAAAAAAAACTTTCCGATGCCCACCACAGGTCATCCTCCTCTTGCTGACATCATAGTGTGTACACCACCTGTCGGGGGGACAGATGTTCTTAAATGTAAAATAAAAATCTTACTTACCTGCCAATGACGAAGATGACTACAGTAACTTGTACAATCACAAGTGATAACAACTCATCACATAAACCATGCATATGTCACCAATGTTTCTGGTCCAACAAGGTCCATCTTTGAAGTCCTGGGATGGGAGGTCCATTAGCAGGGATGTTAAGGCAATCTGCTTGCTTCTAATTTCAAAGCAAATAACCATGATTACCAAAAAATTGTAATGTCCCTTTAAGAAGTTTTCTTTCAAGTCAGGAGGCAATACAATCTACTCGTCTACTGTAAGTCACGTAACAGTGTGTACAGCACTACTTACACCCAGGACTCATCACTGTATTGATTTATATCAGCCATGAAGGGAAGACATGCAGAGCGAGAAAGATAAAAGTAGAGGAAATGAGAAGGATAAAGAACTGAAAGATGGTGATTTATAGTTATCAGGAAAAATCTAAAAAAAAAACAAAAAAGGAAAAGTAAAGATTTAATGTTGAAAGACAATCAATGCGCTCATGGTTACAACAACCCAATAGAACATCATCTTCTATTAATAGGTTGTTTTCCATCACTGTTTCATAAGGTTTTCCATCACTCTTCTCTGTAGTGATATTCTTCTTGTCAAAAATTTTAAAGGGAATCTGTCACCATATTTCATTAAATTACCAGTCCCCCCCCCAGGTTATAAAATGTTCTTTCTAGAATTCCATCTTTTATGTGAAATCTCACCTGCATTATATAAACAGAGTAGAGATATATTTACCTGAGAAGAGTCAAATTTAGAGGCTGCAGGGGGAGCATCTCTCCCTGGACACCACTATTATTGGTTCTGTAGTACCTGGAAATAAGGTTACATATCTAGACATACAGGCAGTTAAAGACTCAGAACCACAAGCCTGGTGCGATTTGAAAGATGAGATTATTATCTTTAATATCACGCCAGCATCATATTTCTAGGTACGCTAGAACTGGATTAGGGGTATCTGAAGTGACACTCCCCCTCCAGCCTCGGGTAAAATGTGACTCTTCTGTACTGATTTGCATATGACTTTGGAGGAGATTTTTTAAAAAAATAGTTAAATGAATGAGATTTCACATAAAAGAGGGAATTCTAAAAAGGACATTTCAGATCCTACCTGACAGGACTATTAGTTTGATGGGGTAAAATCTGGTAATTGCTTCCTTTTAAGTCAGTTGGTTCTGCCAAATATTATTCCTATCAGGCACCATGTTGTAAATTAAAGCTACATCACATATATGGACAGTGTGTGACACAGTTTTTTTCAGCTTGATAGAACTTTCCCCCTAACAAACTTTATCGTCCATGATTTTGTTGCAGTCTGACGACGACCTTGCTGAGAAGTTGAGGAGCAATGAGATCCTGTTGCGAGCTATTGGCTCTTATGAAGAAGTGGCCGGATTGCCCAATGTTCCCACAGATCTAGTGAAACTTGCACTTAGGAGGAAAGCTAATCGCCAGCAATTTCTGGGTAAGACAGCTCTGAAAAAACCATTCAATGTATTCAAGTTATGTGTGCAATACCCGAAAATTATTATTATTAGTTTTATCTGATCACTGAGGACTCTTAACAATCCCCAATGTTCAGCTGTTAAATGGGACTGCAGTACTTTGGGCCAGTTATGGGATAGAGATGATACTGACATAGATTGCTGAATGCCACTGGTTGCATTGGGGTTTCTCTAGAATTGATTGGGCCCCACGCTAGGAGCATCTAGAACCAACACAAGATTAGCAAAAGAGAAAAGAGAAAAGAGCTTCATTATCCACTTCGTTTTGCTCTTATCATCTCCCCTATTAATCTCTTTATTCTAAAATCTCTGCTGGATTCCCTCTTGCTATAGGTGGACAGAAGCTCATTGATGTATCAGAATACATAGAATTTGTATAAAAAGGGGAGGGAAGCAGTGAGTCATAGCAGCTAGGTCTCCACCCACTTGTACAGAGAGGATTGCCAACCAGAAGTTTAGACTACAGAGATATAAGCTGCTGGTAAATGAGCTTTACACTTCACATAATGGGTACAAACAGTGGGCTACTGGTTTTTGTAAAGTATGAAATGTTTTAAGTTTTATATACTAGCAAACATAAAAGAAAAATGAAAAGAATTTATCAGCTCTCTGCATAATATATATATTCAATGTGTTTTTAAACCAAGTGTGAACACACAAAGCAAAACGCATCAACAAAAGTTATGTTATCTATATAAGTAACAATATGGGTTTTGTTTTTAACATTATTAAAAAGTAATTACAATTTAAAACACATGTTGCTACTAAAATAACATGTATATGCATCTGATGTTGCGCTTCTTCCATTGCACTTCAAAACACAATAGAAACGCATCATGTGAACACAGCCTTAATATTCTTTATACACAACCCCCTGGCTATATACAGTCCTCGACACCCCCCAGTCTGTATATACAGCACTCACTGCCCCTAGACTATTTTTAGCCCCCTCACCAACTCCAGTCTATATACAGCCTCCCACAGCCCCCAGTCTCTATATACAGCCCCCACAACTCCCAGTCTATATACAGCCCCCCAGACTCCAGTCTGTATACAGACCCCCACTGCCCCAGTTTAAATGCACCCCCTTAGCCCTCATTCTGTATATGCAGTTTCCCTACAACTGTTTATTTCCATAAACCCCCCCCACACACAATGTAGCAGATTTATAAGAAGTGTCTGAAAGCAGAACTTTTCTATTTGCCCGTTGAAACCAATCAGATCTCAGCTTTCATTTTCCCACAGCTGTTTATAAAATTAGAGCTGAGCTCTGATTGGTTTCCATTGGCAACTAGAACAGTTTTACCTCAGACACCTCTGATAAATCTCCACCAATAAGTCTATAAATCTGAGGTAGCAATGAATAAAATAATAGAACTAATACCTATTCCCACGCCACTGCCATGTCCTCTTCTTCTGGCTCCTCTACCGTCGGGTCATGTGATGACGTCATTACACAAAATACAGAGCAGTGCAGACAAACGGTCTTGTCCGCACCGCTCTTCATATCACTAGACATATGAGCTATTGATATGTTCCGTGTACAGATGGTCTGTACTCATGGTGGGTGCCAAGTCACCCACACAAACAGCCATTCTGCCACCCCCCCCCCTTCGGCAGAAGTCCCTTTTACAGTGGGGGCCCTAGGTAATTTCCAGGATTGCCATAGCGTTTCGCCGACCCTGTACAGACCTTACCTTGTTAACTTAAAATAGCTTTAATATTTCCTTCAGACAAGATAAACTACAGGTCCGCCCAAAGTTTCTCTTTTGCACTCCAGTTATGCATTATGCCAAGCAGTGGCGTAACTAGAAGCTGATGGGCCCCGGTGCAAAGTCTGTGCCGGGCCCCCGACTATAATGTATGGTTTATAGTAATAGTCTTCTCATATGGGAAAGTGACACCATGAGGGCCCCCTAAACCTCTTGGGCCCTGGT
Source organism: Engystomops pustulosus (assembly GCF_040894005.1). Classification (NCBI taxonomy): domain Eukaryota; kingdom Metazoa; phylum Chordata; class Amphibia; order Anura; family Leptodactylidae; genus Engystomops; species Engystomops pustulosus. The sequence goes on from NC_092415.1 coordinate 45,447,287, forward strand.
GCGACCACAACCTCTGCACCCTCTCAAGTTACACCCCTGATGCTAAGTGTTGCCTAGGCTGCTGCAAAACATCTTGTCTATCACAATAGAAATTAGATTTACAAGTGAAGCTATGGTGTCCTAATTCAGTTTCAGGTTATATAACAGGCTACGGGATTCTGACGTTAGAAATCCACTTTGACGTGTATATAGTGATATTATTTACTGGTGTTCATGGATAATTACCAAATCTATATTCAGAAACAATTGGGGTTGTATAAGATTGCTTACATCCTCCTGCTCCTACAGTGGCAGCTTAGGGGACACTTGAAAGCCCATGGAAAAGACCAGATCTTTACTGATTGAGAATTAGAATTCATCGGAGAGAATGCTGTGAAGTTCTGAACTCTGTAATTACCAAGTGACATGGACTGGAGAGAAGGTGTTTATACAATGCTGCTGCGGCGCTGACATGACGGGTGGCAGGGCCTGATTACTCGGTGGACTCTGCGTTCCCTCCCTGGATACATTAATAACACAGAACTGTAATGAAAATGACAAAGTTACCCGAACAAAACATTTCCATTATCACCTGTAGTCATTCTCGTTTCTGCAGGACATGCTATTAAGACGCACAATAATAAAATCATATATTAGTCCTGCAGCAGAATAATAGCGTAGCTTTCATCCTCACACCCCTCCTCCCCCAATCCTCATCATTTATTAAAGACAAAATCTGAAAAATTATCATCAAGTGTTGCGCTCTATTGTCAGCATGGATAGGAAATCTCAGGAGAAGGGAAGTCTTGTTTTAACACCACTTTCTTTTAACAACCACTTTCTCTTTTCGTCTTCTATATTAAGCTCAGCTTTGTTTTTTTACACCCCAGGTCGCATGCGAGGCTCTATACTTACTCTTCAGAATTTAGTTCAGCGCTACCCTGAAGATATAACAATCAGGAATGAGCTCGGAGTTGGCTATCTCCTGCTCGGAGATAATCAGAAAGCCAAAGAAGTGTATGAAGAGGTAAACCAAATACAGTAAAGTAAAACCGTTCTTCAATGTGTTCTTACTAAATTCACATTTGTATTAGTTGAAGACCTGAAAAATAGGAGAAAACTTGGGTTCTAGTAAGTTATAAGACATGACTCCCATCATGAAGGCAACTTTTGTCCTTTTTTTGTTCCAGGTTTTAACACTGGACCCTAAGAACGGTTTTGCTAAAGTACATTATGGATTCATCCTCAAAGCAGATAATAAAATTGCTGAAAGCATTCCTTACTTAAAGGTAACAAACAAAATTGTTTCTTAAAAAGGTCAAGCACTAATGGAAGTGGTGCTTATGGGCCACCGAAGCCATTAAAGTCCCTAGAAATCATTGGACATCTCATCGGATCCTTAAAGTGTATTCCCATCTGGACATTTAAATTAATTAATCTGCCATCGAGATACTTTTTTTTTTCAACTGGATGTTATTAAAAATATTTACCTGTTTGAAGATAATTTCCCATTAATGTAGCCATGTTGTCCCTTAGAAATGAGATTTTTGTCCTTAGATACGACCACCTCTACTTGAAATGTCCAGGAGTTACTGCATATCTCACTTTTTTCCTGTGGTAATGAACCCAGGTGGTTAACATTCTACCGGTGCTTGTATTTCAGGAAGGCCTGTTGTCTGGCGAGCCTGGCACAGATGATGGTCGCTTTTACTTTCACTTGGGGGATGCTTTGCAGAGAGTTGGGGACCAAGAGGTAAGAAATCATGAAACCCACTGCAGTGCTACATTTAGAAATTGATCTTTATCTCTCTCGCAAGTTCTATTTACACTCTTTTCATCTCTCTATATAATATTTTTCAGGCATATACATGGTACGAGGCTGGTCACAAGAAAGGACACTTTGCCTCAGTCTGGCAGAGATCCCTTTACAATGTGGATGGACTAAAAGCTCAGCCATGGTGGACCGCAAAAGAAACAGGTTATACAGACTTAGTAAAGGTAAATCTATTTTTTTTGTCATCTTATATATTTTCCACGTGTAATTCAATCCATCAAGTATGAAGTATTGAGTATGCCGAGCAATCTGTGCAGAAAATGATGTACATGACATACACCACATTTATTGCATATTTGAGATGCTTTATGTTGCTCGTTTGACAAGGAGGAGGCCTGAAAGTCAAAAAAAGACTTGCAATCCACCAATTGTGGCAATAAATCGATGGCTTAATTTTAGACCGGACAGTGTCTACATACTCCAGATATATCATCAGTCACTGTGATAAATCTGGACCATTCTAAAGGGAAGGTACCACTGGAAAATGACCTTTTCATGTTGAATATATTTTTGATGATTTTTTTTTTTAAAAAAAAGCTTCATGTCTATCAATATTGAAGGGGTTGGCCTCTTTATGTTAATTTTTTAAAATCAGAATCCACAGCCCTCCTTTAGTAATGCCTTCTGCCATCCATAACATGGCAGAAGATGGACGCACATGTGATCATACACTCCCATGTCACAGAGGCTGATATGAAAAACTGTGTGCAGGAAGCAGACACTGCGCTGCTTCAGCAGTTTCATCTTTCCCCCAACCCTGTTAATAATTTGATATAATGTCCCCAATATATAATTTAAAATTAACATAAAGTGGACGACCCCTTTAGGAACCAACTTAAAATTGAGACTTTGTTATGTCTTTTTTGCGCCTTATGAATGTTCATGTCATTTTTCTTGTGTTACATATTTAATTTTTCCTGTTTTCCTGTTGTTTTCTAATCTTGAGACTTTTTGTTGGAAATGTTGCAAATCCACATGGACACACGCCATAAAAGAGGGCGGACATGTACATATGAGGCCTAGATATAAAGAGATATAAAAACAATGGGCTTTTTATTCCAGCTTACCTGTACAAAGAACAAAATATAAAATGCGCCAACTAGAAAGTGCAATTGGACCCACAGATAATAAATCCTCATATATATTTGTAAATGGAAAAATAAAAAAAGATATGGCTTTTGGAAAGATGAGAGTAAAAAACGCAAATACAAAAATGAGAAAGACCACAGTAGGAAAAGGGCTTGATCTAATCATTTAGGACCAAAACACTATTAAAGGAAAACTACCTCAAGAATAAGCCAAACTTGGTTTACAATGGTCAGGATCCGTTCTTGTTGCTGGCTGCGTAATGCTGCTACTACCACTTTTGCGCAGGAATTGCAGAGAGCCGCCTCTTTGACGTCATTGGTTCTCTGACTGGGGATGGAGGAGGCATGGAGGAAACCGGAACCGCTGGTGTGCATAATTAACAGAATACGGAGCTAAAAGTTGACTAGTGACACCCCCATAGCCACTCAGGCTATGATGAGAAGAGATCTAGAGAAGAAGGGGCATTATAAGTATGAAGACTTCTAAGATGGGGGACTTATTGGTGTTAAAGGAAAGGGGAATGGGGGCATTTTAAGGAGGTGGCTTAAGAAAATTGGGCATTCTAATTGGGGGCCACCAGAGAAGTGAACATTTCAATGCCTTATTCACACAACCATTTTGTTTGGCCATGAGCTAACCATCTTTTTTGTACTAACTCAAAACCTTGTTGGGCTCTATTGGGCTCGGTTACGGAGCAGTGCGTGAGGCCTAATTTTTTTTTATTGAAAAATTCAACTATTAAGAGTATATTGATTCCCAGTGTGATTCATTCATACAAGAAATTGAGATTTTTGTGATCAAAGAGCTATTGTTCTGTGCCTGAATGGGAAAGCGGCTGGAGAATAATGCAGTAAGCCATACTTATTATCACATTCTCAACAGACCCCTAAAATACCAGTAAAATAGACATTTCTCCGTCTGAAACATTGCCCATGAATAATGAGCATCTTATTATTCAACAGATTGATTAGCAGGCATTCAATTATTCACAGTACGCTCCTCTTGTATTTGGCCGCTGGGACCCTGCATTTGATACACTGTATTGAGTTTCAATGTATTTCATACTTGGCTTCTCTTTTAGAATTAGATCAGAAAATGACTACTCTCATAGCCTTATCCTAGGTGTGAAAATCTAACCTTTCAACAAACTTTGCATAATTCAGTAACACAGATTTACTAATACTTCATTTTATACTGCATTTTCTATCTGCCTGGAAGGAAAGGTTAAAGTGTTAGATGATTATAACCAATGTTTCGCATTGTTACTCCCGACCTACACTAAGGTGTGCCATTGTTTGGATGATTGGAACCCCTCCCGGACTGGAAGATTAATAATACACCCTCTGGCTGAGAGTTCTATCAGAGTTCTACAGAGATCAATAGGCCTGCATTAGACTAGCAGTCTGCTTCTGCTATCTATTCACAGAGAGCTCACCCTCTGCTAGCCCTGCCTCTCCATTTCAGAGCCTGCCTAATATTTCTTCAGCCCCAGGTTACTGGAACTGGCAGATAGTATCTTTCTACCTCAGACTGTTAAACGATGCTGTGTTGGAGTCTTTCAATAAAGAGACTGTGATTCCTGGCAGCCTCTAACATCATGGGCCTCCCCTCTACCATCTACCCAGGGATCCCTTCATCAATTATACACCGGGAGTGCCCCAAAGTGAACCCTACATCCTGTTGCGGCCTCCCCCTCTTCTTGCATTCACTCGCTGGCCCTGCCCAGTGTGGAAGAGACCTGTTTGCCTGGTCTAAGCTAATTGTGACCCAACTAGCACTAGGCTGCGCTTTTAGCCAGCCACCCAGGGGAATCCAGCTGCCCCCACACCGAAGGTCAGGCCCCAGTGAAAGGACATTGCATACATAGATTTTCAGAGATTTATAATAGGACATATAGACTTAATGGAATACGATCCACTTCTCACCGAGAACATTGTTATTAGACATATGTGATGATGTAGATCTCACTGCTACCATACTGATCTATAATATGACAGAAACAATATATGTATCCCTCTGGCTAGAACTTGGTAAAAAAATTAGGAAAGTTAAAACCTCTGAAATGATTGATGTCCCTCAACAGGCCTCAGATTGTCCACATAACAGGAAGATTAGTCTTCTTTAGTCGCCCTTTAGCTAACACTTCATCAGGGAAGTTCCACTGGGAAATAACAAAGTAGAGATGAGTGAAGTTGTGGTAGGGCGCTGTCTACACTGATGATGAATTCCAGTCATGAGGCCAGGAATAATCACTTTACCTATTTACTGCATCAAATCTTATGTCTCATGTCAGAGGAAGAACATAGAACAGGCTTTGTCAGACATCTGTCATATCTAAAGCTATTGTCCACATCTAGGGACATGGATGGTAAAACTGATGCCATCTTCACTTCATTATCGTTTTAGCATCTTATTCTTCCATCTAGGTGGTTTTATTAATAAAGGGTTGTGGAAATATTTTAACATTTTTTTTTTAATTATGCCTAAATAGAATATGTTTAAGGTATTTATTCAATATATGGGCAAAGTTTATTTTCGGCATTATAATAATCTTTAATAATAATCTTTACCTATAAAGCGCCATCAAATTCCATATCGATTTACAGATTTGGGGGAACATATACAAATAAAATAAGACATTACAGAGTTATAACAGTCATATGATACAATAGAAATTAGGACCCTACTCGTAAGAGCTTACAGTCTATGAGGATGAGAGGGTGACACAAGAATTATAAGAGCTTGTATCCAGCCATTTTTTATAAAGGGAATGGAATAAAAATAATTTAATACATAAAAAATGCTGTAGCTTGAACCAGCCATCAGCCGCCATCTTATATACAAAGTTCAAAGTCAGTGGAACTGGTATCTATCTGGTGTTTGCCGGTTAACAGACAGGGAGAGTACCCAAAATTGGTTAATAAAGAGTTAAAGTTGCATGCAGTTAGGGAGTGTAATAGACCTACCTAAATAACTGGGTTTTAGGAGCACATTTGAAGGTTGGGTATTAGTCTGATAGCCTGGGGTAGGGTATTCCAGAGAATTGGTGCAGCACTGGAGAAGTCCTGGAGACGTGAGTGGGAGGTTCAAATTAAGGAAAAGAATAATCTAAGATCACTTGCTGATGGAAGAGCACTGGTTGGATGATAAAGTGAGATAAGAGAGGAGAGGTAGGGAGATGCCGCATTATAGAGAGCCTTGTGTATGATGGTTATTAATTTTAACTGTATTCGGAAGGAAACGGACAACCAGTGCAGTGACTGGCACCGAGTGGAGAAAATCATGTAGTGTTTGGTCAGAAAGACAAGCCTGGCTGTTGGATTGAGAATGGATTGTAGAGGAGAGAGTATAGTAAGTGGAAGTCCAATCTAGACGAGAATGAATCAGAGTGACAAATAATGTTTTAGAGGTTTCAATTGTAAGAAATGATCGGATTCTAAAAATGTTTTTAAGGTGCATCTGGCAAGAGCGAGCAACAGATTGAATATACGGTTCAAAGGAGAGGTCGGAGTCCAGCGGGCCTGCTGTCTCGCGGGCCTGCATCTCGGTTATGATGACATCACAGACAGAAATAGAGAGATCAGGGTTAGGTCGATTAGTAGACGGTGGAAAGACAAGAAGTTCCATTTTGAAGGGATTAAGTTTCAAGAGGAGAGAGGACGTGATTTTAGAGACGGCAGAGAGGCAGTCTCTGATGTTCTGGATTAAGGCAGGGGTGATATTAGGTGCATACTAATATAGCTGGGTATCATCAACATAGATATAATACTGGAAACCAAATCTGCTGATGGTTTGTCTGATAAGGTCAGTATAGAGGAAAGCCCTGAGGAACCCCGACAGTGAGAGGAAGAGGAGATGAGAGATCCCGAGAAGGAGACACTGAACTTGCGGTCAGAGATAGGAAGAAAACCAAGAGAGTGCAGTGTCCTTCAGACCAATAGAGCGAAGCCTCCTGAGGAGGAACTGGTGGTCCACAGTATCAAACGCTGCCAAGAGATCAAGGAGAATGAAGAGAGAATAGTGCCCTTTGGTTTTAGCAGTGAGGAGATCATTGGAGACTTTAGAAAGACCAGTTTCAGTGGAGTGCATAGAGCGGAAACCAGATCGTAGGGGATCAAGGAGGGAGTTAGCTGAGAGATAGCGGGTTAGTCGAGAATAGACCAGGCGTCCCAGGTTTGGAGATTAAAGGGAGATTAGTAACTGGTCGGTAGTTAGCACCACTGTAGGTGGCATGCTCGAAGGAAGAGGGATGGACACCAGAAGAGAGAGAGAGCTTGCATTTTTTAGTAAGGTGAGAAGTGACTGCTGGGGAGAGAGACTGTCTGAGATTTGAGTGGATTGGGTCACTAGTGCAGGTAGTGAGGCGAGCAGCAGAGAGGAGTCTACACACTTCTTCCTCTGTGCCCGGTTAAAAGGAAAAGAGCGAACAGGGGGAAGTTATTTTTTCCTTCAATTGCAGACAATTTTATCTTTAAAGTAGGTGGCCAGTTCTTCAGTCCCAAGATTTGTAATAAAAATGTCTTTTTTTTATGCACCCAAAACATCGAAAAGGGGTTACTGCCTAATTTAGGCTCTGAGGCATTGTTTTCCTTTGTCTTCTTTGGAAAATGTATTTCCATATGCCTTACTCTGAATCCCAGAGAAGCAGATATAGCCTTTAAGACTCTGTATGCATGTAAAGACAAATCTAAGTTTAGTTTCTTCCCTGACCCTAAACGGAGAAAGACGTTTGGTGGTGGCTTATTTTCTTTGAAGAACATCTTCCACCAGGATGAAGGATTGTAAACCAAGCACACTGACATACTGGTGTGTGTCCCTTCTGGCAGGATCTACTCTTCTTCTAGCTTCATATGCATTGTTTATTAGAAAAAAGGATTTTCCAATTGTGGAACTTAGCCTGAAGGGCTCCAGGCTTCAAAGGTTTTAATGGAACCTGGAGGCCCTCTGGCTCATTTGCATAAATGTAAAGCCTTTTATTCTTAAAAACTAGGGCATAAAAAGCTTAGTTAGAATGGGACCCATTTTCTCCAGATTGCTGGGGGTACCTGCAATAGGACCTTCACTGATTTACTTGTCATCCCCTTTCCTGTGGATTGGGGGATAACTTAATTAGTTGGTACAACCCCTTTAAGTGTATGACATGCCATACAGAGCACATATGGTGTAAATATAATCCTGAAGCATTATCACTTTCATCTGAAGTGGCTGTTTATGTGACTGGAGAATAACATTTTACTTAATGTATTTGAGAACTTTTTCTAATCTTTCATTTTGGCTGAGTGTCTCTTCAGTAATGAATGTTAGCCCCGGTTCAGCGTAGCTATAAAGCTGCTTTGGAAACACACGTTACTGTCATAGCATAAAGCTCATTATCTCCTCGGAGACAAAGCCTTTGCCATGCTATCACTTCACAAACGACAATCTGAGTGGTTTTATCTACAGTCAAAGCATGACAATTACTGTGTACAAATGAATCTGTCAACTACATACAATGGAGGCAACTACGTGCAAAGCCAATATTCTAGATTATGGAATCCATGGACAAGAGCCTTCACTGTCACCAAGGCATTGGGTCGATATTTAGCTGAGATGTACTATGGGGGACTATAAGATGAGCTTCTCAGTCCTGACAAATAGGAGAGGCGTTGCATTTAATAGACAGAAGTAATCAAAGTGCTTGCACCAAATCTATGTAAAGAATTGAGGTTTGGTAATTGATATGTTGGGGCATGATGTTTCATTCAAGGGCTGTAGAGGGGTTGGAGACCTCATTGGCAACAGTAATGGACAAAAATGATTGAGATGAAGTGAATTGACAGAAACAATAATGGTAAAAGTTAGCAAGAATGACTCCTGGGAGACCGATTATTTTAAGCCTATGGACCATGTGGCTATTTCCAGCAACAAGGCGAAGAATCAGTGTCTGATAGTGTACGAGAATTGTGTGAAGAGTGCTTCACTGGTGCATATTCCTACTAAAAATGGATTGTCCAGTCACAAAAAGTTTTCAACTTACTGATCAGTGATGGCCATAGCATTGGGACTCCTACAGATCATGAGAAGAGGGGTTGGTTGTACCCAAAATGTCCAAGTTATAAATCAATGGTCAATGCTCAATGGATGACATGTGAGGTGGTTGTTAAAAATAAAGTTGAGCAATTCTGTGTTCATGTAATGACATACTCAGAAATTGACCCCGTACCAAATCTCACAGTGGATCATATTGCTTATTGATGCTTTGCTAAATGGAAATTTAGTAATTTGCCAAGTGTGAATGACCTGGCATTTAGCAGAGGGCAGAAGTTTTACGGTTCCAATACTGGACAGTGACTATGCTTGTTCTGTTCCAGCCATGGGCACTATAGCTGTTATATATCCTGCTTACAGTAGGACAACCACTGAAGTGACATTACCGGGTCATTGTGGGCATATAGACAGGCAGGCTGATATATTTCTTTCATTGTGTTCTTCTACGACTATTGTTCCTATAGAATGATACCCATTATTGTGCCTCCGAAAACCACCACAGCTATAAAATATATTACCTAGGCTGTCCACAAAACTAATTGCAATCTGTTTATGTAACCAACCATTACATTCTGTAGTGTTCAATATGATAGGATGTAGTGTTCAATATAATAACCCAAATCATGGCTGTCACCCTGATTATCTCACACATCTTCTCTTCTAAAAACCCCCAGTCATATAGATATGTGTGAAGGCTATTAGCATTTCTATTATGAGCCGTACTCTTATAGGGTTGGAAGATCAGCGCTGCGTTACAGAAACACTGTCCAAGAACTGAAATATATCACTAGTCTTTTTTTTCCAATATAATATGTAAATGGTCCTTCACTTTCTCCTACAGCTATTTTAATATTTGTAGTCAGTGATAAGATTTCTCTTTACGTGAGATGTCTGCTGCATATCAATGAGCCAAGCTGGAGAAGCCACATCCAGGCAAATATCTATCGCTTTAGTATTCCTTACAGGTTATCTGCGTTACATCTGCCGCAACATTTTGTTTTAATGAAAAACCAAATACCTAAAGCATTTCTTGCTCTTGGAGATCTAGTGTTTTGGTATCCAATGGACTTGTATTATTTCTACAAAATGACTACATCACATGGATTCACTATATAAAGTACAGGCTCTTACTTTTCAGGTTCTGTTTAATGTTCTGTAATTTATCTTGTTTCTTCTCCCATGAAGGCTTTAGAAGCCAACTGGAAGATGATTCGTGATGAGGGCCTTGCCGTCATGGATGAAACCAAAGGCCTTTTCCTTCCCGAAGATGAAAATCTTAGAGAGAAGGGAGACTGGAGCCAATATACATTATGGCAGCAAGGTAACCATTAGAACTTCTTAGCTCTCATCGAGGAGGCCACCAAGCTTTTGGTATATTTGTCGCAGGTTGCCACCGATTTTGGGTTTGAGTAAAACCCAAGAAAAAGAAGACAGTTATTGGTAAATAGGCCTCTAATCATCTGGCTGTAGACATAGGATTCAGTCTGTGTGAAATGAGGGAGGAGAGATTTCCCTTTACAAATCAAGAAAGCAGAACAGAACTTTTAGTAGATGTAAACCAAGTTGTAAGAACAAAACGTGGCACACTCACAGATAAAACTTCAATCTTCTTTATTGTACTTCTTAAAACCACATGGGCAAGCACACAGGACAGGAGCAGGGGGGCAAACGTTTGCCCCTTGCTCCCGTCCTGTGTGCTTGCCCATGTGGTTTTATGAAGTACAATAAAGAAGATTGAAGTTTTATCGTGAGCGCCACGTTTTGCTCTTACTACTCGGTATATGAATTGGACTGCATCTCCACACATTAGAACTCCACCGTTTTTTGTTCTAATTATCTGGTCGACCTCCAATTCCATTTAGCATTTTTGCCTACTATACTTGTGGAGCGGTGTGGGGATATATTTTAGTTTATGTATATTGGTAAATTCCAAGTGAACAAAAAGATCCAGCTCTCTTGCTTCAAAAGTTATTAATGTTTATGCACTGCACTCCTAATGCCAACAAGTTTGGTGAGCTAGAACTACATCTTTTGAAGATATTGGTAAATTTCTTAATATCCTGCCCCCACACTTTAAAAAAAAACATAAAGAAAGGTGGCCAACTCCTTTAACTCTCCGAGTAGTCTTCTTAGAGAGCATCAAGAGAAATATTCCCTAGATATAGAAACAGTTAATTGCTACCCTCAATATTTGTCCAAAAATCTTTCATCAGAAGGTTTTCAGATACACTGCTCGCCACAGGAGAAAGAGCAGAAACAAGGCACATAGAAGCTGCTTTACTTAAAAAAATATGTTAAAAAGTTTGCTATTATCACTTGCTCTATTTATTTATGTAATAATTTGGTTTAGTTACTCTGTTTGATATTGATAAAATAAAGCTCAGCACCTTTCTGGCCATGTGCTGTGTCTTGTATTACAGCTGAGCTCTTTTCATCTTGATATCTGTAAGGCCAACCAAAGTCTGTGGGCAAAAACAAGCTGACCATTTTTGGGTACAATATGGGACTATATTAATTTTGATTCAATGATTTTCCATCTTCAATACGAAATTGTTAAAAAGCAAAACATTATATGTGTTTTTTTTCCAGTACCTGTTCTTTAATTTATTTCTATCTCTCTAATTTCTCAGGGCGAAAGAATGAGAAATCCTGTAAGGCTGCACCTAGAACATGTTCCGTGTTAGAAAGATTCCCAGAGTCTACTGGATGCCGTAGAGGACAGGTATAGGCCTTCAATTAAAAACAAAAAATGATTCCATTTTTATAGAATTTCAAATTCCTTCTTGTTGCTTTTCTAAACAATTCTTTTAGAGCGGTCAAATAGTGCATTTCTAATGAGTTACCCCATAGCTTCAACTACATTGGCCTTATAAAGTGCAACCTCTAAGATGAAGGAACATCTGCTGAAGTTAGCTTTACTTTCATATCTCCATCAGTATTATAGAGACTGAAGGGATTGTTGGGATGCAAATGTGACCATCCCTGTTCTTATCTTTTGTGGAGTTCCAAGTATTAGGATCCCCCGTGTAATGACACATTCAGACAGTCCCGGGGTTACATACAAGATAGGTTCCGAGGTTTGTTCTTAAAGGGAACCTGTCATCAGAAATTGGAGTGATAAACCATTTCCAGTATGTTTTCAAGCAGCTGAGCAGCTTCTAGATTTTGTTTCTTTCATGGCCTGATGTGGCATCATCCAGAAAATCAACTATGAAAACAAAAGGCGGAGAGTTATAGAGTTATGGAGGCGGAGAGTTTCACTCTGAAGTCAAGCTTTCTCTGCTCTAGAATGCCCCCTTCACTGTTTCCCCTTCACAATTGATGGTAATGCAGCAGACATCATTGATCAAATTTCCGGAAGTCCGGCGCATGATGTCAATCACATGGGAGAAAGTGTTTAGAGGCAGGTGGAGCTTGATTTCAGTGTTAAACTCTCCACCTCCCTGACTTTATACATCTAACTTCAGAGTTAATTCTCTGGATGATGCCACCAAGCTGGACCATAAAAGAAACATGATCTGGAAGTTGTTTAACTGCTCGAGAACATACTGTTAGTGGTTTATTAGGCCAATTTCTGATGACAGGTTTCCTTTAAGTTGAATTTGTATGTAAGTCAGAAAAAATATGTTTTGTATTTGTAACTCCGGACAAAACTTTTTGGCCCCTATGACAGTTTGATTTTCTAAAATTTTAGTTGTCATGGGGACAAGGATTATTAATAAAGCTTAATTGCAGTGGCCTTTGATAACACTTACAGCTGTTCATTGCAGCCAGGGGCTAAAGTTAAGTACATTACCACCATCCCGAGGTCTGTCTGTAAGTCGGGTGTCCTTTAGTTGAGGACTGCCTTTATTAACTACCGTGGATAAGTTGAAATCTTCACTTCTTCTAAGTAAAAACTAAGTGTATCCGAATCTTTGGTTTATGTTGGCAAACAAGCTCCGCATTAAATGACAATCGAGGCTTCCTCTTTCTAGAATGAATATTTCCTGTAGATATATATTATATATAAATAAAGAGATAGTAAGATAGTGATAGTTGTGGGGTAATGTATCCTTAAATACGGTAGCTTTTTCTAATTAGGATTTTCTGTTCTATCCCACAGATCAAATACTCTGTAATGCACCCAGGGACTCATGTCTGGCCACACACAGGACCCACAAATTGTAGACTACGAATGCACTTGGGTTTGGTTATACCAAGTCAAGGCTGCAGGATAAGATGTGCTAATGATACCAGGTAGGTTTTATATACATGACTGATACATAGGATGATTTTGAAAATATGGGAAGTAAATTTTTATAATTTGACCATATTACGTTATTTTATATCAGTGTCATAGTAGAATCGTGGCAGCTATGCTGGATTTTTTTGGCAGCAAAAATACGAATTCTGATCGCTGATTTATTCTCTGAAGCTTCTGATGAGTTGAGATATTGTGACTCTAGCGATGTAGATGTTATGTAGCGGCTGTCATACGTGGTTATATGCGGATTAAGTGAAGCATGTACCTTCTAAATAAGTAAACACTGCTGGCAGCATGAGCGCTCTCCTCAAGGCTTCCAATTAAGCTGAAATTTTATTGTATTAATCCTTGCAGCTGATGACATGCTGTCTCAGCTCATCCCCCCCCCCCCCCCAGAGGCTTCCACTTCTTTCTCCTTTAGATGTACACAGATGTACGTGTGAGGATATAACAAGCGCTTCTTTGTGATCTTCCCACTCTTTTCTCCATACGGTGTCATGCCACGTCATAGTTTTGGCAAATTCTTTGCAGATGTTATCCCTAAGTAGAATCAAGTTCAATAAGCCATGGTTACTGTAGTGAGATTAAGTGCTCTTCGAGAAAGCACCAGAAATAATGGATGGATATGTAATAACTTACCTGGGAACAAATGTGGAGCTTCATAATAGACAAAACAAATGTAGAATCTTATTATCCTGTTGCTATTATACTACAGGTCGTGGAAAGAAGGCAAAGTGCTGATATTTGACGATTCCTTTGAGCATGAGGTGTGGCAGGACGCCGATTCTTACCGCCTGATATTTATTGTGGATGTATGGCATCCGGAGCTGACACAGCACCAACGGAGGACACTGCCCGCTATCTAGTCCCCGGTGGAAGAGGTTCACAGGGTCATATATGTGAAGGAGAATAGGGTCACCCATTACAACCCTACACTATTTCCTCTTGTCATTGCTGCCTATTTGTATGATTTTCTGTTGTGTTTTATACTGAATTCTATTTTCATACAAGATGTTACTGATTTGTCAAAGTCTAAAGACTTATTGAAGGAGTTTCATATATTTCACTCTCTGTCTTTGTGAAGAAAAACCACTATTGTTTGTTTTCTAGAATTGTATTTTATATTTAAACTCTATTGTACAGAATAGCATCACCGGCTACCCTGATATCTACCGCACCCTATTATGCGAAATGGTGAATATTTAGCGCTTTAGTTCTAGTGATTTTTTTTCTGTCTCATTCCCCGTTTGTTCACAAAAAAAGTATGTATTTATGTCCTAAAACTTTTAAAACTTCTTGAATGTAGTTAACCATGTGCAATAATTACGGATGCCTTGAATATAATGTGCCATAATATCCAACCTTAATGTACAAATTGGACTTAGAAAAAAAATATTGATGCACAAACGGAATGGATGTCACCTTCTCTCTCAAAATTCTTTAAAAAATCTTGAATATACAGACATTATGATATGGCTCTTCAGTGTCCACATCCTCATCAGGTCTAGGATAAATATTGTAGTGTATGCAGTTTGTGTTGTGACAGATTCTGAGGCCAGCGGCAAATGACCGGGGACTCTGGGAAAAATTGACTGTGCTCTGGCCAGTTTCCACGGACCAACCACAGTGCAGTGACAAGGACTCGGAGCATCATAGTGTTGTATGGTGCAAGCTGTCCCTTCTTCCAAAGAACTCTTTGTATTATATTTCTCTTTGATATGGAAAACCCCCTAAAATTGTGTTTGGAATAAAAAAAAACACTCTGGCTCTCGCCTCTCTCCAGTACTAGGTTCAGGCTCTGGTGCGAGGAAGCCAGTTATTAAATAATGCGTGTCCAATGTTCCCAGAATTTCCTGAAGAACCCAAGGGACACTTAACTCCACTACTGGTGTGGGGTAAGTTTTTCACATTCTCTTTCTTTCTTACCCAGGCCCCCTGTGGGTTTTCCATATTTATTGAATTCCCCTGTAGAGAAGCAGCAATATATTATTTTGCTGCATTGTGAATTCTCATTTAGACTTACAACCCTTCTTTGATAGCCTCCCATGCTAACACCAACATTAATGTGCCTTTATTTTACCTTTTTTTTGTTATCATTAAGGGATTTGGAGAAAATATCCCTCTTTTTTTGTTAGTACTTCAGTTCAGCTCCAACCACCAGAGCAGAAATGAGCTGCAATAGGGACAACCCCCTAGACAAGAATGATGATTTTGGAGAACCCATTAAAGTAAAAATATTGTAGACATCATAACTTGCACATGTACGTACACACTAGTTTTTTTTTTCTTCCGATAAAATTGTTCGAATGATTGTTAGTTTTAACGTTTCAGCGTGCGGAGATTGATTCTAAAATGTTGCAGATAAATTTGTACATTGCATTTAAAGGGATGTTCACATTAAGAAAACTCAGATAACCCTCCAACCACTTGGATGACCACTGTTTACGAAATTGGGATCCATTGTTATGGAAAAAAGCTGTTATAGAAACACATTGCTGTGGAACTGCCAACGAGAAGCTGGTTATGTAAATGCCCAAAATAGTAGGCTAGACAAATCGGGGAACCTGTGAGACCACCAGTTGTTCAGACTCCAGTACAGGCAGCCCACTGATCATACACTTTAATTATAATAATTTAACTCCTTCAATGGTGGTTTGGTATTTAAAAAAAAGAGATTTATAAATGTGCACGTTATATTTCTTAGTCCAAGCACAAGCAGTAAAAAGTATAAGCAGTGTGTGAAACAAAGGAAATAGGTCAAGCACAGAATTGTCAGCAACTTATAATTGGAAAAGAATATCCGGTATTGTACTTTTCTTGTATTTCTTATTTTTAGATCTGGTGATAAGAGCTTTGTACTGTATGTCACAATTCTGGACATAAATACTGTACTGTAAATTCCTTCTTAGTGCCTTGAACTGAGGATTTCAGAATAAAGTACAATAAAAAAGTCCTGGTGTGGAATAGTGTGATCTTCAGAAATAGAAAAGGTTTTGGAAATGATATAGTTATAGAATGATGCCGAACCTTTTTATTGAATACAAACTATTAACGAGATTCCTTCTGTCAAGGGATTGGACTTGTTATTGCCTGTGCACAGAATAGGTGGTACCTTGCTATCCTGTTTCGCTGAAAATAAGACTCCCCCCCCCCCCCCCGCACACACACACACACAAAAAAAATAAGACCTAGTGCAATTTTTTAAGCTTAGATATATAAGGTCTCCCCTGAAAATAAGACCTCGTGGCAACCATTGCTACAGCTGTCCCCATGAGGTATTAGCATTAGTAGATCATTTAGATGCTGTAAGAGGCTGTGACATGGAGGAAGAATTCATGGGATACAATCACTGACTGTTGCGTTGCAAATGCGCTACCTTTTATAACGCCTACAGCTGATTATTATAGCCTAGGACTAAATTACAGTGAATAACCAACATCCAGAGGTCCGTTTGTAACTACGGGTCATCTGTAAGTTGGGTGTTCTTAAGTAGGGGACCGCCTGTTTTTCTATTCAGATAGCACTAGTCAGCAACCTCCAGTAACCCTACATATGTACATGAACATGAGATCCCATCCATATGATGATGTCATATCGGCCAGACACTTATTACTGCTCCTACTGAATCCAGTTCGATGCTTATAATCGTCCTCACCACTTTGAACCTAACTCAACCATACATTGTAACTCCTCATCCATATTTTTCTGAAATGCACCTTACTACTGCTTATGCTCCCCATTTCTCACAGCATTTCTATGCACGTGCAGAGCATTCAGCTCCGCCTCACTGGTTAGCCACTCCCCGCTGTTAGCGTTATCAATAAAGAAGAAATTGATGGTGTATTCCCATCTTGGATGATCATGGAATATTGAGATGCTACACATGAGGGTTCTGACTCTAGGTTTTGTATTAGGCTTCAATATTTCCGGCATATAAAAAGTTGGTAAAATTATATTCCCTTTAATTTGCCATCGGACTTCGGATACTTCTCTATCTGTACATTATCAAGAATTGTCTGCTCTGTCTTGACTACACTATACAAGTGCCAGGATTAAAGGGGCATTAATAGAGTATATGTATGAGCGGGTCGTTATGGTTTTATGCTGCTATACGTCGCTTGTGTATTCTGCATTCATTCTTCTGCGCAGTATAAATGACTTTTATCTCTGTGTGTGTGACAGTAAATGGATTGAGTACTTGAGTGAGGCGGATCGCTCCATAAACTATTTATCATACACAGCACAACAGCTTCCATTTGCATTGCTGGGTAAATATATTACATGCACTTGGTGCTTTCCTCCCTTCGCTGGAGAAATCTTGTTCTATTTGATGTAATCTTATAAATTTCTGCTTGATCTTTTAGTAATCGGAGTGTGGGCTGCTTCATCATCTCCAATCTCAGCTGAACGATGGCTCATAAGGCGGCTTGTAGAAAACACAAATATCTGCTGCGTCTGTTCGTGAATGTGAATAGGGAAACAAATTACCAACAGATACCACACACTATAATAACAGTATATTTACTCTATATAGGCTGGGTGTAATGTAAGTAACTGCATCATTTATAAGAGAAATGAATAGGGGAGGTTATTTACTAGGTGGCGTATGCGTCGTGAGTAACGCACATACTAGTTGGTGTTGGAATAAATTTGAGCTTTGATTTACACTCTTTCTGATGTGAAAGTGACTCAGAAAGTGCCCTGAAAGTCACAATTAATTCTCCCCCATTCTTCATCTTAAAGGACATCCACCACCAGGATGAAGGATTGTAAACCAATCACACTGACATACAAGTGTGTGCCCCCTGTGGCAGGATCTGCTCATCTTTTAGTTTGTAATCCCCTGATTTAAACAAAAAAAAAGAATTTAAACATTATGCAAACAAGTCTGAGGGTTCCATAGGTGTAAATGGAGCCTGGAGCCCCTCCGGCTAATTTGCATAATTTTTAAAGCCCTTCTTTCTTAAAAAAAAGAGCATAAGAAGCTACGAGAAGAGAGGGGGCAAATACCAGTATGTCAGTGTGCTGGGTTTACAACCCTTCATCCTGGTGGTAGATTTCCTTTAATGCAACAAGGCAGAGCATAGTCCTAAAATGGGTTGTATATGAAGGGCAGAGCTCTACCATGAATGCATTTTCACTGAAACACTTCATTCACACTACAATGTATATGCACAACAACTGTGTGCTGACCTAAAGTCCCACCCATGAGGATTAGGTGTATAAGCTGGTACCACTAAGTCATGCCCCCAGGCAGCACTAACTTTTCACACCCACTCCTCAGAGCATTTCTGCACTCCTATATTTTCCAATATAACATTACACCCTTTTCATCCCTCACCTGGTCCACACGGCAGTTGCACAGGGACTATGCTCATGTGTCCATCACTCATAGAAGAATATGTATTATTATAAATAAACTGTACTAGTCATACATTATCACATTTTAACAACTTGACAAGGCCACTTCCCTGTTCTAAGTAAATGACCCCGTGGCTCTTTGTAATGAATACTTTGTAAAAATGCCATATATTGCAATACAGTATCATCACAGTATATGGTTGGACCGATTAGACCATCAAGGGTTAAAATACCCTAGAGGGTCTAAAAAAGATGCTAAAAAATTTTTAAAAAGAAAAAAAACCTAAAAATTCAAATCCCCCCCTTTCCCCTAGAACTGACCTAAAACGTGATAAACACAAACTTAAAAATCACAAACACGTTAGTATCACCACGTCACAAAATGCCTGATCTATCAAAGTATAAAAATGGTTATTGCCGGCGGTGAACCCCATAATAGAAAAAGTGCCCAAATGTCTGAAACACTACTTTTACCCCATTTTACATCACATTTTTTTAAATAAAAAGTGACCAAAAGGTCACACAGTCCTCAAAATGGTAGCAATGAAAACGCCAGCTCATTTTGCAAAAAATGACACCTCACACATCTCAGTACACCAAAGTATGAAAAAGTTATTAGCATCAGAAGATGGCAAACATTCATGAGATACATGAAGGATAAAACCCACAACTGCCATGGATTAAAGGGAGGGGGGTGTTATAGGTGTTGTCCAGTTTCAGCAGATATAGGTTATTGTTTGTATAATGAAACATTGATAATCAGGATTTTTCCCTTTTTCTTTCAACTGTGTTGGTGTCTTCAGATCAATATGGTTGAAAACTGTGGCAGAACAGGGAGTGGTGAGTTAGGCTTAGTTCACACCTGCATTAGGGGTTTCTGTTACACTCTCTTATTTAGGAAACCATAATGGAAACTAAGTACAGAATGTGAAGAGAAGGTCTTCCATTTACCTTCCATTCCCCTAGACTTCAATGTATCCTCCATTACTGGCTGATGCACTTTTTCTGTGCTGTTAATAATTGACAGTGAAAAACAACCTGCCAAATGCAGCTGTAAACTTAGGGTGATTTCACACAAACGATGTACGTCCCCAAACGCGGCTATCGCGCCCAGGCTCGGTATTCTGAGAACAACGAGCGCTCTCCATACCGTGCCATGGCCACAAAAAGATAATGCTTTATCAAGATCAAGAATGGCCATGCAGCATTATATTCTATGGAGAGGGGAGGGGCGAGCAGCGCTGCGGGCACACGTCCATGTGAATGGACCCTTAGCCCTAGCAATAAGTTATATGCTGGCACTTTGAGTTGTAGTTTGAGCACTCTGCCTCTAAAAGGTTCACCATCACTGCTATAGAGTATGTAAGGACACAAATCATTAAAAGGATTGTCCTAAGTTATCCCCTATCCACAAAGCCTCGGGAGTGACAGGAAAACGGTGGTGGCATTTAAAGGGTAACAACCAAGATCAATTCCAGAAATCACAGGGAGTGTTAATCCTGGAAAAATGTTGCACGGGCATTAAAGCTGCCAGTGGCATCTAAAGGTTGGCTGGTAGGGGTGAGTGTTTGGGTACCTGAACCCGAACTGAAATTCCATGTTCCGCTTCAGTTGAACCCCGTGAACCCAAACTTTAACAGGTCTACAAATCCCTATTCCACAACCTCTAAAGTTTGGGCAGCACTGAACTGTATAGAACAACAGTCCCAACTTGTGTGTCTAGAGCTCCTGTGAAACAAATCTGAGCAAGTTCTTACTGTCTATGATCCCCATGGCATGCTGGGAGTTGTCGTTTTTCGAGTGTTTGTGTGTTGTATGTAAATCCACTGGTAAAGAGTTTACTATTAACACAACAATATTCAGATTTCTATTTTCCTTTGTGCCTTTGTTTCGAATCCGAAATATTTTTCTGTACTCAATATGTAATTTGTGCTTTTTATTTTGCTATTGTTATGTTTTTGTTTAAATAAAATACTGATCTTATTACAGAAAGGGAAATGGATTGTTGCCCTTTCTTTTCTATTATTGCATGTAAATCCGCACAATACCCAACGCTCTGCGGTAGACGTCTTAAAACGAAAGATAGAAAATCTGTTCTAATGAAGTCTCTGGTGCATTCACTTTCTAATGTTCACTATGAGTCTGCAAAATGGATTTCCCATACTGTATCTAATTCCTTAAAGAACTAATAAACCTGGAATTGTTCATTAGGTCTAATGAGAGCGTAACAGAAGTATTATGTCTGTACAGAGCATGGATATCATAGCACAGACACTAGCAGAGGACTGCGCTGGATATGCTTTCTGTAAACAGTTGCTGTACGCTACGTGCACTAATAATATGCCCAGGTAGTCCAAGACTGACGGTTAATGACCTATCTTTAGGATAGACCATTAAAAGGGTTGGCCACCCATAACTTTACCATGGTAAGTACAAGACTCTAATAGGATCTCCCATATTGTATCCGGTGTAACAGGCCAGAGTATACCCCCAGCCTGAACAATCCCTCAGGTTAAAGTTGCCCAGATGATACCTCGCTTATACTTTGGCCTAGCCAACATATGTCACAATGCCTCAGATGGGGATATACTCCGTGCTGGGGGGAAATATACCGGCCTAGCCCAGATTATACCCTGGATATACTTTGGCCTAGCCAGCGTATGTCACAATGCTACTGATGGGGATATACTCTGGGGTTGTGGGATATATATTGGCCTAGCCCAGATTATTCCCCTGGGGTATAATCTGGGATGGGGTTATTCTGGCCCACTACATCCTTAAATATTGTCTGTGGCCATGGGGAGTGGCAGGTAACATGTAACGCTGGCAGCAGGACTCAAAACTTTCTGTGAAATCCCATGTCCTGCTAGCTTCCAAGGGATGGAGGGGGCCATGCAGTCATAGACACCCGGATTCTCCTCCAACCACTGATATACAGTTATGACTCCTTCTGCCGGATACCAACAGAAAACAGGATGTCACAGGAAGTGAACTGTGGCTACAGACAAGCTTTACCTGAGTAGCGGTAAGTACAATATGGGAGACCCTATTATGGTCTTCTACTTATCCTATTAAAGTCTATTAATGACCAACCCCTTTAATGGGAGATCAGAAGTGTACACACAGATCAGCTGATATTTTCACAGTGCACAGAGCTAGAAGCAGATGTCTTTGTACATTGTGTAGGAGCCTGGATGTGATATCACTGCTCCATTACCAGTTGTAATGAATGGGAGATATGTTGTAATACCGCAGCAAGAAAACTGCTAATACTAACTGATGGTATAAGTTATAAGCCAATCTCTAATCAATTACCTATCCTACAGGTAAACATATCAGACAATCCCTTTAAGAAGGGTATATTCTTTGTCTATGTTGGATATGTAATATTTTTAAACAGTTATAACACACAAATAACACCATATCATTGTCTTCTTTTCCAATAAAGTTCTGATCATGTTATTATGCTATGAGATAATATTGTTCAACTCCTTTAATTCTTTGACCAAAAATTCCCAGAGGTCTAAACTAATAAATAATTGAAACTAACTCTGTGACGTAACATTGTGATAAAACGTTAATAACTGTTATAAAACTCCCATGTGGGAGACCAAAACTGTTCTAGTTGCCCATGGAAACCAATCACAGTTCAGCTTTCATTTTATAAACCGCTGTGGGAAAATGAAAGCCGGATTCTGATTGGTGGCCAAGAGCAACCAGAATAGTTGTACTCTCAGACACTTCTAGTGTTTATCATCCAGGTTAATCCAGCGCTGAGGTTCATACAGTACAATATATGTATAGTGCTGTATGTGTTTATATAAAAGCCAAGACAAACGGGATACAGCTTAACTTTTATTACATGGTGAGGAACATTGCAAATAAACGGAAAGCAAACCGAATCTTTGGCACTTGAGATATTACTGCGAAACTGATCCTTCTCTCCTTCTGAAATGTTTTCTTCATTTTTTAAGTACTGAGATTTTGGATTGTGGTTACATGATTAAAAGGACTTATTCACACTGGGTCACAGAGACTTTGCTTTTTCTTACTGCTTACATTATTTCCTTTTACCAAATTTCTAAGGGAAAAATAAAGTTTAGTGACACATCACTCCTAACATAAACCACAAAAAAAAAGCGCACGTGGGAGGCCGATACACTATTTATTTGTCGTAGTAAAGCTTATTGGAACATAACTTTGTAACATGACAGTGGCCTGATCTCAATGAAATGAATAACACAGTCCGGGGGTGTTAATGGGTTGATGATATTTTTTAAAAAATAAATAGTTTTCTCTTCGATGTTTGTAAATATAATGTTTGAAGGTGTAAGGGTTGGCTTATAGTATTTAAAGGGGTTGTCAGGATATTGTGTAAGTGGTGGTGGGGGGGGGGGCAGGATATTAGGTAATTTACTAATATACATCTATTAAAAGTTCTGCTCCCCTTTCTTGATATGTTAACTGAAGACTCCTGTATTTTACCTCATCAGCCGGACATTCCTGACCATAAAATGGCCGCAGATGGAGGGTCATGTGATCTTATCTGTCCATGAGCAATTGCCCTAAAACAGCAATAAAACTGAGTAAAATTGTAAAGTAAGGGTTAAAATGATCTTTATTGTGTTAACATCACTAAGGGATTGAAATGAGAGAATTTTCTTTCATGGGAAAACCCTTTTAAGGAGGGTTTCTGGGATTTTGATTTAAATGGACTTGCATTCATAACAAACATCACATGAATGGACAGAGTCCAATACTGTAGCTACATTGTGGTGGGGTTCCCCGGTGGCTGATACAGTGGTAGTTATTCTCTCAAGAGGTTTGCATCATTTCTGACAAGCTGCAATACAACACAATTAGACAATGAGTAGATGCAATGACCGTTCATATGACACGCAATAACCATACCCAATGGCGTAACTTAAAGCTGATGGGCTGTGCCAGACCCCCGACTATAATGTATGGTTTATAGTAATAGTCTTCTCATATTGGAAAGTGACACCTTATGGGCCCCCTAAGCCTCTTGGGCCCAGTTGCAACCGCACCCTCTGCACCATCTCAAGTTACGCCTCTGAACATACCCGTTCTAGCCAAAAAATGATGACACTCCAATACATTTACTGTAGTTCAATCACAACTGAATACCGCGCCTTTCCCATCAGCTCTAAGACATTTGCTCTCTTCTCTGTAATTATTACATGTGTTATATATATTGAATAGAAGGAAGAATACATTCTCATTATTCCTGGGTAAACAGAACAACTCTTTTAGTAAGTGAATTATAATTAATGAAGGAAAACAATAAGATTAAATTGGTTACCACAGGTGGCTAGTTTTATTAAAGGGGCTGTCCAGAGGTTTAAAAAACATGGCACCTTTCTTAATCCCTTACCAATGTGTATGTACATCACATGTAGGTAAGGGGAGTATGGGGAGGGCTCACAGGCTGATCCCTATCCATACAGCCATATTGCATTTTTGCTGAAAAGCCGCCGCCGACATATTGGTTTACTTCGTCACTAGCTGTGACGTCATTGGAGAGCGACAATCTGTCGCCATCACAGCCTCAGGTCTAATATATGAACTAAGGCTGTGGGTGGAGGTCTCTGGGCGCTGTGATCTGGTTACAAATTATGCGACCAGATCACTGCCCTCGAATGGCCATGTGTCCGAATTGTTATGTATTTAATTGTCAGATAAATGTGTCGTCTAAGCTACCCCCTATTAAGACCAGTATTATTAAAGGGAACCTGTTAGGGAGATATGGGACGCTAACCCACCCACATGTTGTTAGGTACCAGTGATTTAGTGCTCCAAATGGACCATTAGATTTTCCCTCAGTGTCTGCATGGAGGGAAAAGGAGAGAACTCGAACAGGGAGATTTGGGAGACTAAACCACAAGGACCACAGTACTACTGTATATCGTAGGAGGGTTGTAATAGAAAACATCATAGAACATAAAAGACATAGAGGCAATGAAACCAGATGTGTCCCCAGACTTGAATACTTGAATTTGCAGTCCAGCTACATGGTTCACTTCTCAGTAGCCGCTGATGTTACCACTTATACTACTTGCTGCAGGTTTCATATAGGAAAATGGATTTTGCTTTCTATGGGTTTGATAAGTTAGATGCTTACTAAACCCAATGGGACATATTTTTATTATGACCCACAGCAACTAAAAACAGCTCACCTTTATTTTTCAACAACACAAAAAGGAATGAAACTTTATTGTGATTTCGTTGCTGTGGGAAACATAGGAAGGAAATATTTTTGTAATTTTCAGTAATTTCCCTCTGATGACTGCGGTGACTTGTAGTCTGGTGTTTGTTCTCATTCTACTTCTATGACTCTTCATTGTGGATCATTATTGTAAGCAACATGAGGAATTTCAAGGAGTTATGAAAACTAAAATATTTAAAAAAATAAATAGTCAATGTTTATGCAATGCCCTTAAATGAGTAAGGTATGGATGCTTATTTACTAGGGGTCCCGTGGCCGATTGTCCGTCGGGTTTTCCAACTTTTTGGTGATCGCGGCGCCGCCAGGGACAGGCATTTAGAAGGGGATTGTGTCACATGTGATCAGATTTTGGCGCATCAGTGCCGGTTTTGATGCAACAGAAATGGGGGGGGCGTGGCCATAGGACGATCCGACGGATTCGGACTGAGCATGTGATTTAACATTTAAATTGTTTCATAAGACAATGCACTTACATGCACCAGGAAGAAGATGGTGAACTCTGGCGGACCTGAGCGGGGAAGCGACACATGCAGGAAACCGGATGCACAATCTTAGTGAATCGTGCCGGAATCCATGATCGTCGGACAACGCACAGCGGGGATCACGACAGGACTAGGTAAGTAAAATGTGTAGAAGTAAATCCTTACTTGGTTTCCAGCATTTCGGATCGCATAACTTGGATACATTCAAGCTAATTTGTGAACATGTGAACACAATGGTGCAAATAACATTCAATAAATATGTGATTCCATGGGGCAAAAACTATTTCCGATCAAGTCGGAAGGAAACGTGAAAAATATTTTACAGTGCGTCAGTGATAACGACTAACCTGATATGATAGATTATTATCTTCAGATAGGATTTATACTTTCAGAATTTCTTATATTTTGCCAACGTTCTGCTGGTGATTTACTTGGTAAACTAATGAAATCTCCAGGGTCCATAGGATGTGGTATAAAAATACTGACCATATAAGCTTTTCCTAGACAAAACTGTACCCTTTAACATATTCCCTTTACATTAGGAAGTACAGTTTACATCTTTCTATATGGAAGGCTCTAATGCACTTTGTTTTGGGTCCTTTTTTGGCAGTAAAAGAATCTTCACAGTTATAAAGTAGCTCCGGCTTGTTGGCACTATGGCAATGGAATTAAGTCTCTGCACCTTGTGCAAGTAGCTGGTGAATAGTTCGCAATGTGACAAAAGAAATAAAGACAGAGAGACCCATTAGTGAATTGTAAAGTGATTGCAGCGATATCCAGAGATCAGTCCAGGGCGAGCAGCGGCTGAGTGTTCTCACTGTCTCTGTGGTCCTCATGCATCAGGGTGCCAGGCTCTACCACCGACTGAGACCTGCAAAATACAGGAAAATGTGGAGCACTATGATTAAAAGGGTTGTACAGGGGAAGAAAAACATGGCTAGGGTACCAGCAAAATAATAAATATAAAGTCCTGGTAATATTCCATATTCGTTGTAAGATACTGTACACATCCTGCTAGTGGCCCAACCAAAATAATGAACATCCCCCATTGAGACAGCTATATTATGTTCTGTATTAGGGTACATTCACACAGCCATATGCCCGCCCAGCTGCAGCCATGCGCTGGAGAGGAAGAGGAGGTGACCCCTCCCCAACCATAGAGAACAGCGGCGCACGGCCGCACACACGGGGAAAGATAGAGCATGCTCTATCTTTTCCCCGTGTACGGCACGGAACGGTGCCACCCAATTGTGACACCATACTGCCATTGCAAATTTGCAGCCGCATAAACATCCCCCAAGACAGCCATGTGAATGAACCCTTACTGTGGTAATCTTCTTATATTCATGGCCTCCTTCCTTCTAAAATCAACTGAAGGGCTCAGGCTGGTGTTTCCGTGATATGTTTTCATTACAATAAGCAAAGCAGGTCTCCCCTTCCCCAGGTCTCCGTCTTCCGGCTGCTGCTAGGCTACACAGACAGGGGTGTATATCAATGCCCATGGCTGTTATTTTGAATGACTGTGCTACAGATCGGGGAAAAGTATGTCCTAGTCAGTTAGTTTTTCACAGATCACTCACAGACTATAGTTGATAAGAATAAGTCAAAATGGAGGCAAATTGGCCATGAAAAATGAATAGTTCATTATAGTTAGCCGATTTTTGCCTCATTTGTGTGCAGATAGCCTAAGGCAAGATGAACATGACCGTAAAAAAATTACCATGTGCCACCCGTTTTTGAACAGATGCCGCATGACTGCACTAAAATAAATACTTTTTAATTGATAATAATAATCTTTATTTATATAGCGCTATCAAATTCCATAGCGCATTACAAATCATAGGGGACATATACAAATATAATATTACATTACAGGGTACAAACAGTCATATGGAACAATAGGAGTGAGGACCCTAGTGCCTATGGCTGCTATAATAATGGACCGATCTGTTAAAAAGTAGAAGCATTTCTTCGTTCCCAAGCCTAAAGGGGTATTCTCATCTGGGAATATGTATTTAATTAATCTGTCATATGTATACATCCATTCAATTACATGTTATTAAAAAATATATTCCTGTTTCAAGATAATTTCCCATGAAGGTAGCCCTGTTGTCCCTTAGAAACAAGATAGCTGTCTTTGGATACGACCACTCTTCCAGAAGTGGCCACACATGTGCTATTAAGGCTTTTCCCAACCACTTGAATTAAACGCTTATTACCACAGGATGGCTGATGGGAGATGCAGTAACCCCAGGCATTTCATAAGCAACAACTAAGAATTTGCAACTTTTAATCTCCCTACGCCTTCATCACCCCAAGTAGGTGGACTGAGGTTTGGGTTGTGGATAACCCAGACAAGGTACATTTGCTATAATTTGCACCAAAACTTGGCAAAGGCCATAGCAGAAATGTGGGCCAGGCTCGATTGTAACCCCAATACGCAATGTGGCTGGTACAGTATATCAGGCACATCCTGTGCCAGAGGGAGGGAGCGTCATGGCCGACACACAATGGACCTAGTCATTATAAATCCCCCTCACTCTGTGTAATGCTTACCTAGTGGTGGTAACATAAGAGGTTTTAGATAGTTCAATCTTTCATGCAGATAAGTTTGAGGTTGTATTCACATTGATAAGATAAGTATATTACAAGAACTAGAATGTAATAGCAAATCTAAGAATATAACCTGGAAATAACAGGAAAATCCATTATCACATTCACAACCTGTAATCTATGAAATGGGAAGGGAATTCAGTAGCACCATTTTTTAAGGGATCCTAGATATTAGGAAATCTGTTAATTATCTAATTAGTCTAATAAAGCTTTGATGAGATGAAATGTCTACATCTTGCATGAAGAGGGCTCAACTACTAATACATTCTGCTGTTTGATTTATTTTAGGAGAAGTCGAGGATCTTGTAAATTATGCAACCACAAATCTACTTCTTCTGAAGGTCAAAATTTCGCTACACATTATGGCTAATTCATTTAAGGGAATTAGAAAATCAGTACATAATGGCTTCCAGTTTTCTGTATCACATTAAGGCTAGAGGCTCATGACCGAGACCGTTCTCAGCCCTGAATACGGATATCATAGTAATTTTTACATCAGTTACATCTGATTTGGATTTGTGTTGCACCTGTGTAAACTTCTATGAAAAAAGTGGATCAATTTCAAGAGTATATCCTAGCAACCCTCCATTGTCCACAGCCGATACTTGTATTCCATCCTATTGCCGTACGTTTTCCAAGGGAATTAACCGTTTATGTTCATAGTCTATTCATCCATATAATCCCAATACATATAAAGACATAGGATTTAAGATGCACATATTGGAATAATAGATGGCTGCCATATTTGCGACATTCAGATACTCTGCGTTTAAATTAACTTTGAACCTTTCTGACAAATATTTGTGGCTGAAGCCTGCAGCAAATACCACTACACGGGCATCATTGGCATAGGGGCAAATAGTCCAAAAGTAGTTAATGCTTAAATAAAGTAACATAGATTGTCTGTAACTTTTTCACAAGTTAAAGTTTTTGGTGTCAATGGGGAATGTACCTGATTAGAACTTTTACAGTATATAGAAGGATTTAGTGTTTGCTACATTGTACATCGTATAACCAATACCCTGTGACACAAATCCATCAGCAGCGGAAACCACTTTCTAGTCCTGCTACAATGTTTAAGAGCGATAGAGCCCTTGGCAGTCCTTTTCTATTATCATCTTCACATGAAACGATCACGGGACCAATATTGCATGTGTGCAGGAAGCCTTAAAGGAGTGTTCCCACAAAGATAAGTTTCTTAAATATAATCAGAATAACAAAATAACACATTCTCTTTTTCAATGTTAGTAACAAAAATGCAGCATTTCACAGATATAAGTCCAACCTGTCTCTATCAGTTCTGCTGCACACAATTTTGGTTGCCCCTGGATCTTCTGACTTTGGGGTCGGCAGACATCTTGTCTGATGCTGCAGAGCTGAGATATTCTCCGCTCTCTGTTCCCTGCAGAAGGTCTTTCCATTCTACTGTCTCCTGCTGATCACTATGTCCAAATTTCTGCACATGAAGGGGTGTTCCAGTGCACAGTTGGACTGTGCACCACATTTTTTACTGTGACTTGACAGAATTGCGTCGCACGCCCTATGTTAAAAGTGCACAAAAAATAGTTGGATCAGTGCAGGGGGTGCCAGATTCATGAGGAATGTGCACCACTTTTCAGAAATCTAGCGCCCCCTGCACACTACACAGGCAAACTGCACATAGTACTGTTTGCACTCGTTTTGATAAATGTGGGCCATGAAGTCACCATGAAGTCTACAAGAACACCAGGAGCGTAACTACAGCGGTAGCAGCCGCCATGGGGCCCACAGTGTCAGGGGGCCCAGTCATCTGACCTGACACATTAAAGAATGAAAGAAGTGCACCATTATACACAGCTTATACATTATATACACAATTATACACATTGTACAGCATATTTATCAGTGCATAAATGTGTATAAGAGCGTATAAATGTTATAAATGTTTGAGTATACAAATGTGTATATTTTCAAAAGGTGGACGGGGCCCCATTCCAACATCTGCTATGGGGCCCTGCCTCTCCTAGTTACACCCCTGAAGAACACGCTAAATAGAAGTGGCCTGCAAACCATACATGCTTTTTTCTACTTATGGATAAGATGAATACATGGCATTATCAAGCATTACTTTTCTTATGGTAGGTTTAGAACTTCCTGCTCATGATTTAGCCAAGCTACTACCTTCCAGCAGTGCTTCTGTGTACAAGCAGATTAACCCTATCCTTTTATGGTATTCTTGAAACAGGAGCCGTCAGAGATCATCCAAATTTTGTATAATTATGCAAACTATATTTTATACAATTATCACTAAGAAACCCACAGAAATATAAAAAAAGCAAAAATGTCAACCTGTCAGAGTATACACTAGCAGAGCCCTGTGTGTGATAGGAGTAATATATGGGATTGCTAATTGCAAGCCTGTCCTTGGTGTAGGTCAATGACATTAATGGAATTGCAAGTCACAGCTGAAAGACGCGTCTATCTTGTGCCGCAGGCTGCAATACAGCAGGGGATACAGCTATGGCTGATTTCTTTCATTTTATGTCATAGATATTATATTCCACCTCCCAAAAATGACGCACAATGTTTGTATGAGTCACTGCCTTCCAAGAAGAAAGATAAAGTGCATTGTATGTGACCTGTGTAGAGATGTTTTATTACGTTCTATAAATCCTACAAGCCGCTTTTATTATGTGAGTAAATCATTGGTGTCTCATCTTTATTGCAATTTGATTAAAGGGGTTGTCCAGCCAAGAAAAATGACTGCTAACTGGGTTCAGAATGGTGCTCAATATAGTTATAATCACCTCACTAACCCCCTGCTGTTCCCATTTCCATCTGGGGTTTTCTGACAATTTGTTCTTCTTGCTACAATTAAATATGAAGCTCTATTCACATATTTAACATATTCATGGAAAGCCCCTTTAAGGCATTTATTTTTTCCCAGACTTTCATACAGTCTATGAGGGTGCATTCACATGAGGTGTTTGGGGGTGAATTTAAACGCAAGTGTCAGAAGGCATGTGTTTTACAGCCTTGGGGTGATGCCATACATGGCGTTTTTGGTCCGTTTTTAATCATGCGTTTTCAGTCCATTTAAAAATGCATGCGACCATTTACCATGCGTTTGGCTGCTTACAACCTGTTTATATATTAAGATAATTGGGAAAATGGGCAAAAAGGGGTCAAAAACTGATGCATTTTAAAAACGGACCAAAAACGCCATGTGTGGTATCACCCTTACACTTTAGGCAGCCTGGTTTACACTTTTACAGCTGCTTACACTTCCAGTAATGAAAAATACTTTCAAAGCAGGCAAACGCATGGTAAATGTAAAATACATGCTTTCTAAGGCATAAGTTGAGAAGCATGGGTTTCGTTGTATCCCAAAAATGACCACACCCTGGGTATCTGTGAAAAAAGACCAAACTAAGACATCAGAGGAGCAATGAATTTTGGACATTTGTGGACATTTGAATATTTCCCCTATAGAGTACTAAACCTGTATACAGCACTAGCCTAAGTCAGCACTTCTCACTTTGTTTTACATCATGTGTTAACTTGCATTGATCTATATTGCATTATGCATTTTGTTTATTACTATTGTGTCTGTATAGACTTGTAGAAAAGGTTAATTTCGGTCTATTTCTCACTTAAAGGGGTATTCCAGGAATCAGCATAATTCATATACAAATATAAGCTAATGTGTAATTAGTTGTTATTTAAAATTTTTCTCCCGTTAGCCGAAAAATGCTGATGACATACACTGTAATGACGGAAATAAAATGCTACTGGCCCCATTAATCAGTCCGTTAATTTCCTCCGTGCGGTCCGTTGAAGAGCATATACAGGACAGAAGATGGCCGCTGGTCACATGTCCACATCACATGTCCTGCACCTGCCTGGGCAGGTCATGTGATCACCACTATGTTTGGCTGTAGTCGGTTGGTTGCAGTGCATCCAGTATGGCCGGTGTTGTGGTGATAGCAGTTACACATCATTACTATGGTAACAGAGTGGGACAGTCTGTTATATCATCACTGGGAGCAGAGCATAAGAGGGAGGAGGAGTTACTGATAACTAAAGCATAATAGAACTTGTAGTTTCCAGTGGCGGCCATCTTAGTGATAACTCCACCTACTTTAGAGTGGCCATAAAATTTGTAAATCATAAAATAGAACTATTTAAGCTCTGTTTTGTGACTAATGACATTAAGTATTGTTGTATTCATTTATTTATATCATCATGGGTTTTTGTGTCAGACATTCATATTCCTGGAATACCCCTTTAAGCTATAGAAGAAAATGTTTTGCAGGAGAAAACAGATTTGTTTACCAGAAAAGCAGATAGCTGGCATTTAGAATGACAGGTGCTGTCTAGAAAGTTGTTTACAACTTTAGAACCTTTCTGCCAAAGAATATTATGGGGACCGTGCAATTGATCCTCGACTCCTAACCTTTGGCCTGGATACAAGCCTTTTGAAAACGAGAGGGGTGGCTAGCCCTGGCTTTTCCTCAGCCTAGAAAACTTCTTCTGTCAGCCATATGCTTCTCTTATATTGCTTTTCACCTGAATTTCTTTAGTAAAGACCCTGACTCTCTGGACTTATTTCCCATTGGGGTGCACCATACCATACCATCCCTTACGGAGATCAACAACGTGGGGTGACACCTTGACACCAGATTTATAGCCTCTTGATATGTATATATGGGGACCAACAGCACTGGGGCAGGAATACTGTCCCACTCCCCTGCCAGGCACAACCCTCCTAACACCCTCCATCCCCCTAGTATAAGAGATAACAGTCTGGTCAGTTGTGTTCTGACTGTTTGGACCCTACCAAAAACGAGAAGGGGGTTCAGTTCTTACCAACTGATAGAGTGTCAGGTCAAACATGGATCGTTAACAGATGCATCTTAAAAGCAATACAAAAGCTGTGGAAATGAGATTTGCCTATTTACATTGCTCTTAACATTTGTGTTTACAAAACACACCAGTTAACGCATGCTTTTTGTTAACACAAAAATACTGATGCCACACAGGTGCCATCTACATATTTGAGGTTCGTTTGCTAGGAATACAAAATCAAGTTACTGGAACAAGCAAATCACGTCATTTGCCACCCTTTTGTTTTACATACAGACTATAAATACATTGGACATACGGGTGACACATGAATAGTATTTACTTTCCTAAGGGGGAGAAACTGATGAAAAACAGGGACCGTATGGAGGACACTTTCGGCCCCTTTATAAATTTATGTGCTGTGTTTTGAAACGCTCTTGGAGTGGAGATTTGCCTAACTGCATTACGTTAACATCGTGCTTATGTAAACATAATAGCAACATAATGTTAACGTGATGTGAATGCATTGTGTTAATATTGTGTTTACTTAAACACAATGTTAACACAATGCAGTTATGCTAATGTTATATTCGCAGCTCTTGAATTGGTAAAGTAATGTAATGTAAATACCATGTGTAACCGCACTCTCAGGCTGTGTTTACAAGTGGTGTTTACATTGCATTTTGAAACAAAATCCAACAGCTGAGGAAAGTTAGGGTGTGGTCACGTGTCGCGTTACTGTTACGTTTCCTAATGCAACGCAATTGAAACGCCTGCGATCCGGAACGAGCCGCCGGTGTTTTGCATTAAAGTAACGCAAAACAACGCCGGCTCCTTCCCGATCGCAGGCGGTTCCATAGAAACGCCAATGCAATTGGGCCGCGACCCGCCCCGGTGGGTGCTGTTTGGTCTGCGTTTGTGTTTACAAACGCAGCCAAAACGCAACGTGGGACAGCGCCCTAAAGACTTGTTTTTTTCTTTTTTGTTCAATCTGTTCTATTATTCCAATATGCATACAGGCGGTCCCCTACTTAAGAACACTCGACTTACATACGACCCCTACTTACAAACGGACCTCTGGATATTGGTAATTTATTGTACTTTAGTCCTAGACTACAATAATCAGCTGTAACAGTTATCACAGGTGTCTGTAATGAAGCTTTAGTGTTAATATTGATTCTTATGACAACCCAACATTTTTAAAATCCATTTGTCACAGAGACCAAAAAAGTTCTGGCTGGGATTACAATGATAAAATATACAGTTCCGACTTACATACAAATTCAACTTAAGAACAAACCTACAGACCCTATCTTGTATGTAACCCGGGGACTGCCTGTATTCTGTTATTCTCTTTCATTATGTGATGCTTATAAAATGACCGCATTGATTGTTTCCTGTTTTCTGATTTGAACATCAGTTATATACCTGCCTCTAAGCTTATTTGATGTAAAACCTACTGCTTTATATTGTTGGGACCTACGTTTCCTCAGTATTTGCCTATTGTTCATATATACCCTGTTTTGTCTTTTTTTGCACAATAATAAATGATTTTAAAAAATTGCAAAAAAAGAAAGAAAAACTAAAAAAGTTTCATAAATGCCCCTCAATGTTAACACATGCTTTAACATTGTGTTTTGTTAACCTAAATGTTAACAGCATCTCATCTCCTCAGCCATTTTATTGTGTTTCAAAATGCAATGTAAACTTCCTGTATGATTGCACCATCAAACTGCTTTACAATCAGTATTCATGTGGTTCTAGGATGAGGTCACATGGTTCTGGTGCTTGAGGTCGGGCCTCGGCACGATTACATATTTGGTTTCCTGCATGTGACTGGTAACCAGCACCCGCTTTCTTGCATTTTTGTAATGCAAAACACCGATTGCATGTGTTTTAATGAAAACGCATAAGTGATCGGGCCAAGGTCTGCCCCCGGGTGCTGAAACGGTAGCACCACATGTGACCACACCCTCAGGTACGGTTTATTAATTTACGGTAATAGGTAAAAGGCATGAACTGAACGGGTGAATCACATTTAGTTTTTTCTTAAAATTCTAATTCACCTTTTCCGTTCATGTCTTAAATAAATAGGTGAATTTGTGAACGCAGCCTCAGATATCTGGCTGAACTCTATTTTAAGTATGTACCATAGTTCAGAAATAAGTGAGGGCAGGTCACGTCCTGTGAATCCAAACTGAGCCTGGTTTCTATTTCTACGTGATGAAACAGCAACTCAAGTACAGTAATTGGGTCACGATGACCCATGACATTAGTAATGACAGAGTGTGGCAAACCAGGTGGTCATGGCTACACCGGGCCAATAGTAAAAAATTAAAAAAAGATTATAATAATATTAGAAACACTGAAAATGCTCACTCACTTTTCATTAAACGTATGTATAGGTTGATTGATAAGGGAAATAGTTTAGTAGTAAGAGGTACGAAAAAAGAATGGGACCAACGTAAAGGCTAGATATCTAGATTGGATACATTGGATTGGATCTAGATGTCATATTGGACTAAAGATTGAAGATTATCAGGTAGTTTCCAAAGATATTTACCTTTTCATATATTTTGGCGAACAGTCTCTCTCGACATTGGTGGGTGCATACTTCACGTGGATGGCGTTGTAAGATGTGTGAGTGTACTCGTTCTCATCGTTGTAATCAGGACCAAGCAGAGTCCTCGCCCATGTCCCCATATCATATGGAGGAAGTGTACCCCCAAATTCGGATGGTAAACATTCTGGGGGGATCAGCTGATGCAGACTGTTAAGATTGTTACCATGGAGGAAAATCTGTAAAATACAAATCATTAAATCTGTAAACATAAAATAATTTAGGGAAATTACCAATAATTGCAGTGAATTATTTGTTCTGTCTGGAATTTTTCGACATAGTAATTGCTCTGTTTGTTATCCCACCAACCATTGCTCTGCCACTTATTCTTCTTTACAGTGAAATATAAGACAAGTCTAAAGATGTGCAACATTTATCATATTGGGGCTTATTAACTAAGGGTCCGCGGCCGCACTTTCGTTATTTTTTCCGTCGTGTTCAGAATTTGCGCCGCTTTGACAGCTATTTAACTGGGGATTGTATTGCACACGATCGGATTTTGGCGCATCTGCACTGGCTTTTATGTGACAGAAATCGGGGGGCGGGCCGTCGTACGATCCAACTGATGCGGACTGAGCGCGAGGTTTAACTTTCAAATTGTGTCGCAAGATCTAGAACTTACATGCACCGGGAAGAAGAAGGTGAACTCTGTGGGACCTGAGTGGGGATGCGACACATGCACACGCGCATGATCTTAGTGAATCGCGGCAGCATGCATTCCGGACGGACAATGAACTTTTGGGGATCGCACAGGACAGGTAAGTAAATGTGCCCCAATGTCTGCTTGGATTTAGTCACACCCTTCAAAACCAAGTCACAACCCTTTAACATTAACCCTTTTTCATTTTTACTTTTCTGTTTTTCACTCAGCTGTAGCTTTTTTATTTTTCCATTAACCGAGATGTATGAGGGCTTGTTATCTGCAGGACAAATTGGTACTTTTTAGTGGCACTATTTAATATTCCATGCAATGTACTGGAAAGCTGGAAAAAAAACATGTGAAATTGACAAAAAAAAAAAAAACACATTTGCATCGTTTTCTTGTGCCCACTGTTTTCATGACCTTCATTTCGTGTTGCACATTTCCCCTTTATTCTTTGGGCCAGTATGACCACAAGGATACCAAATGTATATAGGTTTTATTAAGATTAAAAAATAACATTTTCACACTTCAGTGTATCTACCACATACATCTAATTTATATCAATTTGGCGATTTGGACATTTGGTCTCTACAGGCGGTCCCCTACTTAAGAACACTCGACTTACATACGACCACTAGTTACATTGGTAATTTATTGTACTTTAGTCCTAGGCTACAATAATCAGCTGTAACAGTTATCACTGGTGTCTGTAATGAAGATTTATTGTTAATCCTGATTCTTATGACAACCCAACATTTTTAAAATCCAATTGTCACAGAGACCAAAAAAAGTTCTCGCTGGGATTACAATTATAAAATATACAGTTCCGACTTACATACAAATTCAACTTAAGAACAAACCTACAGACCCTATCTTGTATGTAACCCGGGGACTGCCTGTATTTTCTATTATGGTGTTCACGACCAGGAATAATCTTGATAAAATGTGCATTTTGGGAAGGGGCGATACCTAACATATGATTTTTATGGTTTATTTTTAGATGTGTTCTAAGGAAAGAAGATGATTTAAACTTACTTTTCTAAAAATAATTTTTATGTACTATTATTTTGAGGCCCCCTAGGGTACTCTAACTCTGGGTCTGATCGATCATACTATATACTGCAATACTACTGTATTGCAGTATATAGTAAATATACTGCTGATTTCTAATAGTCTTCCATCCGCAGACTGTGAGAGGGCAATATACATGACAAGCCTACAAATCTCTATGAGACTGTAGACTGTCGTGGCAACCGATTGGTGCCCACCGATGATGCCACAGGGGGTCCTGATCGGCAGCTCTTTTAGGTACACGGTTGGGATGGACAGTGGCACTTAACAGGTTAACCGCAGCAGTTACAGGCGTGTGTCAGTCATTGATTCCTATGGGGGTTTTTTTTAACATTGGATTTTATTTTCTCTAAACCATTGTCCGTGGAAAAAATCGTGAAACCTGTCTGTTGATTTCCACTAATATTTTCTTGCTCCAGATCATAAAGATCTTTAAACAGGGCATCTTCCTTCAGTTTAACGCAGAGATTAAGGATGAAAAAGACCAACAAATTTGATTATTATTACAGTGACTTATCATGTGTATTTTGTAATCTAGGTCTTCATATAAAATATCTTACTGTACCTTATGCCTCCCTTATGTAAGTAGTTCTATTGCTGACCCCTGAGTCTGCTATATTACAGCTCCTGATATCAGGGGGAGAGATAATATCCTCAACTATATTAAGAACACAGATTCATTTACTCTGGGTAAGAAGCGAAAGAACATAATCTCTTCTTCTGCCTCCATATAAAGACTGTGCATCTGAGTATTAACATGCTCGGGAGAATATGTCTAAGCTTAACAGGTACAGCTGCAGGAAAGTAATGAAATGATAAAATAGGACACCTTCTGCTGTAAATAGATATCCTCCATTATGTACGGCAGCTAAACCTCTTCGCAATGCTCTGTAATTACAGTGTCTGGTGCTGCCAGTGGTTTATAGGAATATATTCCCTCCTTCATATCACAAATGAGATCCTGACTGGTTAGTTCCTGTTCTTTCTGGAGATCAAAGATGTCCTCATCCCGGAGACTCTCAATGAATATAATCCATTGCCATAGCTTTATTGATCGGAAGCAGACAATCTAAAATTCACAGCTGTGACCACGACACACACCATATGCCTCGATCTTAGCGGTCAACAAGAAAAAGTGACTACAAGGGGTCTCTGGAGGTTTGCAGAAGGTACGTTGTGCAGCGTTACATGAGGATTCATGTCTTACCCTTTTTCGTGTCTTGTCTTTAAGGAAGGGTTTAATTATGGTATACAGAGCATGGATGTACCAAGGTTGATTGACGAAGTGGACGCCTCCAAAGCGAGCTGGAAAGCTGTCCTAGAAAACAGAGGAAAACAGACGCTCATTACTGGATATAACAGGACGGCCAGCTGGTCCGAAAGACAATCCATTACACGAGTGACAAGCATGCACAACAATTTCATCATCAAATGTAATCATTTTTCTACATCTTTGGATGAAAACATAGGTCACGTGTTGGTGGATTTTTATCGATGTATATTTAACAGTGTTTTGAATAATAATTTTTTGAGAGGTTAAAATTCTTCCCCGTAGCATAGCTATCTGAATGCTGTAATTGCACAGGCTTGATGTAGGGGTCACCAACAATCTAAGGGCATTTAGAAAAATGAATCGAAGACTTTGTTCAACTTAAGTAACTTATCCAACATCCATGGCATATGGGATTTTCTGAATGTCTTATACCACAGCGACTGGCAGAAAAAGGGACTGAAAGTATTTCATGACATGAAGTATTTCAATATGGCCCTTCAGATGGGTAGTTGTTCCTGAATAACATTCAAGGCTCAATCTGTCAGTATTGGTCACCCATCAGACTGGGCCTCCACAGGACATGTTAGCCATTGTAAAACTGCTGGCAGATCATAGAGTATGATATACGGTAACAAGATATTGAGATGTGAAGGGGTCAGCTACTTAAAGGAAACCTACCACTGCTAATGGTAGGTATTAGGTGTAAACATCGGGCACCAGCTCAGGGTGAGCTGGTGCCGGAGCTTACCTTTGCTAGTGTTTTAAACCGCTATATCGCGGTTTAAACACATTTTGATGAACAAACCCGAGGTAGCTTTTACCTACCATTAGCAGTGGTTTCCTTTAACTGGTTTAGTAAGAGACTCATATTATACTTACCCTGTTGAAGTTTGCCAGTAGCCACAGGTCACCTGTCCCACTCATAGTAGGACTTGGGACTTCCTGTGATGTCCTGTGTCCTGCTGCCATCTGGGGGATGGAGGAGGTTGTGTAGTCATTATTGTCTGCATGCCAACTCTGTTATAGCCAGCAGTAGTTGGAGAGGCATGTGGATGTCCTTGGCCTCCGCCCACTGATATGGGATTAATTATGATACAGGGGGCATGCAGACAGTAAGTCCAGCTGCTGGTTTCAGGACCTGCGTCTCCTGGCAATTTTTACTAGGATAGGTATGATATGAGTTACCCTATTAAGGTCTTATACATGTAAAAAGTAGCCTTCCCCTTAAAATTAATCTTATCTATATGACAATATTGACTCTACACAGAGACATCTTAGGGGGGTGGTCATTCATGCATCCAGCGGGTAATTTTAGTGGGGTACTGGTAAACTAATGTGATGGTCCCCATTGAACTGATTATATAGCTTCACACAAAATCAATACCATGTTATGTTTCCAAATACAGGTGGTCCCCTACTTTAGAACACCTGACTTACAGACGACTCCTAGTTACAAACAGACCTCTAGATGTTAGTAATTTACTGTACTTTAGCCCTAGGCTACAATAATCAGGTATTATTAAAGGTGTCTGGAATTAAGTTTTATTGTTTATCCTGTTTCTTATGACACCCCAAAATTTTTAAAATCTAATTGTCACAATGAGACCAAAAAAATTGACCTGCAGTTACAATTATAAAATATACAGTTCCCGACTTACATTCAAATTCAACTTAAGAACAAACCTACAGAACCTATCTTGCACGTAACCCGGGGACTGTCTGTATACAGAATTAGAGGAGACATTGCTGAAACCAGATAATACTTCACTGTTTATCATCCAACAAAGCTAGAGCCACTCTTTCCATGTGCTACCAACAATGGTAACTGTTAAGAAGGTCGCACTGGTTTCGGACGCCATCTTGACTACTGTCCGCCATCTTAGATACAGCGGCCAAGTTCCCTGACCATTGTCAAGTTAATGTCATGATTCAAACTTCATTTTATGTAACCTGTTTGCTCGCCTGTCAGCTAATACCCTCTGACATTTAATGAGAAGCCAGTCTGTCCTCGTTGCTGCATGATATTATGATTCTGGAGCCCACTTATCTTCTTCTTCTCAGCAAATTAGTATAAACAATATCTGTGTACAAGGTCTCTGAGAACTGAGCACAATTAATTCACTTTTTCCCAGAATGTGCTGGTAAAAAACATAATGGCCAATAGAATCTAAGTGCCTTATCTCCTTTCACCCCAAATGCTGATTTCTATGTGCTAAATACAGCTGTGTCTGTTTGAAATAAACAGTTTGATTTGAGTGAATCTATAGACTGGACTGTGTCTTTCTTTTACTCTGTCATCTCGCTGCCGGCAGCTATCTCATCCTCCCTCAAAGGGTTAATTAGGACTCACCTTACAAAAGTCAAGAGGGCTGTAGGGGCCCTGCATAGAAAATCCCTATCAGTATTGGCGTCCTTTTCCTATCAGTAACAAATTTACAGTATGTAGACCAATGTTTAAAGTAAGAGGAGGCCTCTAGCGATCACTTAAAGTACAACTGTGAAGTATAAAAACTTTTAACTCTGCACTAACAAAAAATAAGCAATTCTCCAATTTACTATATTTAGCTTTCTGCAGATTTTTAGCAGCTACCAGAGGTTTTACCTTGCCCCCCCCCCCCCCCCACAGGCTAATCTCCATTTGCCATGCTTTCTGGTTGCCTTGCCTGGTCGCCGTATAGTACAGCTTGAGACAAGAGGAGGCTTGTTGATAGGGGCTGTAGTGATGTTACAACCATGTGAGTCCTCACATGCTTAAGGTTGGCCAATTATAAACAACCTATCCTGCATCATTTAAACTTTCTTAGTGTGATGCAAAGGGCCTTCAGTGATGTCACAAACATGTGACTGATCACATGCTTCAGATTGGCCAATCACAATCATGCTGTCCTCTTAGGACTTCAGTGGGGTGAGCCAATGCCCCAACAAGGAAGTGTCCACCCACATTAAGAATAGCTGAATCTGAATCTAATGTTATATATACTAGATATATCTCAGGCTAGGAAGAAGCCCGCAGCATAATACAAGTATCGTTGATATTGTTATCAAATTCTCTCTCTCTCTCAGCTTTACAGTTATGCTTTAATAAATGTTGCTGCAAAAAATTCCCCATTAAGGAACTTTTATCTGTGATAGAATTCAGTAAAACCCGAAGTATAACATAAATGTCATTCATTATATAATGTTATAATAAAAGTACTTCAGAACTTAGCTAAATCCACGTGGGAGGTCCCATATGGTTAAAATTGGGCTGGACCACCAGAGTGCTAGAGAGTCTGTATGTAGGCCAAGGATCAAACACAATAATAGGCCTCAGTACTCCAGTACGAGGGGTACTGAAGGTGATTTCCTTAGAGTTTGTAGACGGTGGGCCCTCATAATTATTTTATATGGTGGGCCCAAGAAACTTCAGTCCAACATTACCATAGGACCATTGGTACCAAAACAAACAAGTTCCCTAGATTTTCAAAATAGCCACTATCTTCTTGAGTGTGCAGTCACTATGGATAATATAAATTAAAATCTATGTATATATTGACCCCGAGAAGAGTGAAGGGCTAACAACTATACAATCAGGGGCAGATTAAGATGTCCATGGGCCCTGGGCTGTGTAAAAACTGTAGGCCATTGCAAGTCTAATTTTTAATGGCATTCACTTGGGAGAGGAAGGGGTCCCTTCTATCCACTTTTAGTGCTACAGTTTAAGGACCTTTGGAAGCCCTTCAAAAGGTCCTAGAAGCAGCTTGGTATAAGCATGTGTTGAAAGCATGAGAATTGCATGGAGGTTCCTCTCTTTAGTATCTTTATAGGACATTATGAAACTTGTCGATTGGTTCAGGTGGTCATAGGCCCCTTAGAAGCCTTGTGTCCCGGGTGGCCACCCAACCCACCTATGTTATAATCCACTACTGCATGCAATATACCCAAATTAACCAATCCCAAATTAGTGCTCGCCACACAAGGATATGTGTATCTATACAATGAAGGGGTTAAAACTTTTACTGCCAGTAAAGCACTTTTATCAGATCTGTCGTTTATATTTCTATCTGTATCAGATGAAACTACAACCCCACAAAGACTTCTGATGGCACACTGTAGTGATGCTTCATGCAGATGTCTCTGATGTCTTTAAAAATGGTGCAGGACCTGAAAAAAAATTGCTAAATTCTAATGAAAAATAGTTTAAGGGCAAAGGTTTAAATGACCACAACAATCTCCAACCTCAAAAAGCAATGAAGAACTTCATGCTGAAACAAACAATGGCGGACACCAAGTAAACACATCCTTTACCGCTGCTTTGAAATCTTAAGACTGTTATTGCTAAAAACAAGGCTTGCAGATTTTAAATGTAACTTGTATAAAGAAAATTGAAGTAAAATTGCCAATTAGTGAGACTGATTCCATTAATAGAGCATTTGGAATGCAGTGTGTGTGTGCAATGCGGCAGCCGCTCTAATGGCTTTTGTGTTGTAGCGTTTTGTTTCCTCACCCACACAATCCCTAAGGTCCTTGGTGAAGCCACCTGAATATAACTATCCAGAACACAAAGGATGTCTGTGCATAATACACAGCCTTAATTCCCAATGAATCCGCTCCAATGCAAAATAGCAATAATTAACACAGAAGCAAAATATCTGCATTCATTGCTGATCCTTAAGGAGGTCTACAGTTGAAGTTTATATACACTACATAAAAATACACATAGGCATGTTTTCTTAATTATGTGACATGGAATCAGAATAAATCTTTCCCGTTTTAGGTCAATTAGGATAACCAAAATTATTTGTGCCTGCCAAATGCTAGAGACATTTTTGAGGCATTTTTAATTCCTCTC
Organism: Engystomops pustulosus; assembly: GCF_040894005.1. Classification (NCBI taxonomy): domain Eukaryota; kingdom Metazoa; phylum Chordata; class Amphibia; order Anura; family Leptodactylidae; genus Engystomops; species Engystomops pustulosus. The sequence goes on from NC_092415.1 coordinate 45,490,427, forward strand.
TGAAAAATCAAAAGTTTAGATATATTTCATTGGTATTTGGTACCATTGCCCTTAAACTATATGACTTGGTTAAGGAAGCTACTTCCTTAAACTATATATATTTTTATAAACTGCCATTAGAAAGCATTGCCTCTATCCCTTCATTGTCCCTCTACATGCCTGTAAACCTAAGCAATGAGGTCCTAAAGCTGTATGCAAATGACCTGTGAAATGTCCAATGAAGCATTAGCATATTCAAGCTGTCCACTCTATTCATGAGTGGGAGGCACAGCCACACCCCCAGTGCATGACTGACAGCCTGTATAATGATGTGAGGCTGTATAATGATGTGCTTCCTGGTGCTGGTGGCCACACCCCCTGCAGCCTGTTTGTGCATGTGTGTGTATAGGAGAGATACAGCAGCTCCAGGCAGCCATGTTACAGCAGAACATGTCAGATTCATGTGTAGCTGATGTCTGTGTCTCTCACCTGTATATTAGGAGGATGCAGCATGTCAGCAGATGCAGCACAGATACCAGCAATACTTTACTATACATTACACACAGACATGAGCAGGGGGAGGAGAGGGGAGGGGGAACAGGAGTGACATCACTGCCTCTGACCATGTGACCAGCCTCATTTACATAATAAAAAATAGATGATTTTACAATGATTAATGTATAAAATAACTAGATAAGGGCTTGTGAGCTGCTCCAACAGGTAGAGGTGACAGGACTAGTGACACAGACCTGATGACAGGTGTCCTTTAAGCTTCTCACAATAGTTGGCAGGAATTTGGGGCCATTTTTTCTGACAGAACTGGTGTAACTGAGCCATGTTAGTAGCCGCCCTGCTCGGACCTGCCCTTTCCGGTTTGGCCATATTTTTTCGATCAGGACTTTGTTATGATCACTCCAAAACATTGACTTTGTTATCCTTAACCCCTAACAGACACACGCCGTAATAGTAGGGTGCACGTCAGGTCACGGTGAATGGAGAGGGCTCACGGGCTGAGCCCTCTTCATAGCCTGTAAGTCTTTGCTGCATATTGCAGCAAAGACTTACCAGTAACACCAATCGCGAGTGTTTTCCCACTGATCGCCGCCGGCAATGCTGCCCGTGGCTTCAAAAAGATGGCGCCGCATGGGCGGCGATCCGTCGCCATGACAACCTTGGGTCTTCCGAAGACCTGAGGCTGACTCGTGTTAACCCTATCATTACAATGTGCTATCAGCACATTGTAATGAGTGAGTAGGAAAATCCTCATATACTGCCATACTGTAATATAGCAGTATATGTTAGGATCGATCAAAAAACCTAGGGTTAAAGTACCCTAGGGAGTCTGGAAAATAGTAAAAGTAAAAAAAAAAAGTTTAACAAAAAAATTATATTAAAAAAACCTAAAAATTCAAATCACCCCCTTTCCCTAGAACTGATATAAATATTAATAAACAGTAAAAATCATAAACACATTAGGTATTGCCACGACCGAAAATGCCAGATATATCAGAATATAGTAATGGGTTTTCACTGTATTTAACCCCGTAACAGAAAATAGCGCCCAAAGTCACTTTTTTGCATTTTGAAATCTATAAAAAGTGATGAAAAGGTCGCACAGTCCTAAAAATGATAACAATGAAAACGTCATCAAAAGTTGCAAAACATGACACCACCCACAGCTCTGTACACCGAAGTATGAAAAAGTTATTGGTGCCAGAAGATGGCAAAATAAAAAAATAAAAAAATTGTACAGGAGGTTTTGTACAGGAGGTTTTCATTTTTGTAAATGTATGAAAACATTATGAAACCTATACAAATTTGGTATCCCCGTAATCGTACTAACCCAAAGAATAAAGTAGATATGTCACTTGGGGCGCACAGTGAAAGCTGTAAAATCTGAGTCCACAAGAAAACAGTGCAAATGCGTTTTTTCACCATTTTCACTGCATTTGGAATTTTTTTCCTGCTTCCCAGTACATGGCATGGAATATTAAATACCGTCACTATGAAGTGCAAATTGTTACTCAGCAAATAAGCCATCACACAGCTCTTTACGTGTAAAAATAAAAAAGTTATAGATTTTTGAAGGTGGGGAGTGAAGAATAGAAATGAAAAAACAAAAAAAGGACAGGTCGTTAAGGGGTTAAAGGACATCTACCACCAGGAGAGGTAGAGAGGTATAGGTCATTTGCATCCAGTCCTTCATCCTGGTGGTAGATGCCCTTTAAGCTACCTTTGGTTTGAAGACTCATTTGCTCCCAAGCTATAGCTTCCTGACTGATGTCTTGAGATGTTCCTTCATAATTTCCACATAATTTTCTTTCCTCAGTACGCATCTATTTTGTGCACCAGTCTCTTCACAACATGATGCTGCCCCCACCCCGTATAACACAGTTGGGATGGTGTTTTCAGGCTTGCAAGGTTTTCCCTTTTTAGTTTTGTTAGACCACATGACTTGTCTCCAAAAATTAAGGTCTTTGATCCTGTGTGCATTTGCAAACATTAATCTGTCTTTTTTATGTTTCTTCTGGAGTAATGGCATCTTCCTGGCAGGGTGGACTTTGTAGCACATGTCGATACATAACTCATTTCAAGGTCTTTATGTTTTATTCTTGGGTTGATATGCACATTTCGGACCAAAGCATGTTCATCTCTGGGGCACAGAACCCATCTCCCTCCTGAGCGGTATGATGGCTGGACATTCCCATCTTGTCTGTACTTGAATATTATTAGTTGTACTTTCAGGTTTCTGGAAATTGCACCCAAGGATGAATCAGACTTGTCCAAGTCCACAATTCTCTGATTTCTTTTTCCCATGATGTTACACAAGAAGCATTGTGTGTCTAGTGTGCATGAAAAAACATCCACAAGTGTGACTCAGATGCTGCCAACCAACCAAATCTCATGTCATTATATGACATGTAAACTTTTGACTTTGCAAAAAGTCCTAAAAAAGCCTTCTTACTCTGACATTTGGCAAATATTAATAATTTTGGTAATATTAATTGAGATAAAACGGGAAAGATTTATTCTGATTCCATGTCAGATAGTGACAAAATCATATACTGTTTATGTGTTTTTTGGGGGATGGGAAAGTAAACTTCTGGTTTCAACAGTACACACTATAGATTGCATTAATTTGCAGTAACTTTCTGCTGTTGGGACAGAGTATGTGTGCATGATAGTCTTAAAGGGAACCTATCTATCTGCAGGCAGCATGTTATAGAGCAGGATGAGCTGAGTGTCCCATATGCAGGCAGAATCTTATAGAAAATGGAGAGCTGAGCAGATTATAAGTAGTGGCTGATCTACAGACAGCATTTTATAGAGCAGAAGGAACTGAACGAATTGTACAAGGTGTCCTATCGGAAGGCAGCATGTTATAGTGCAGGAGTAGTTGAGCAGATTGTACATAGCATCCCATTTGCAGGCAGAATGTTATAAAGAATGAAAAGCTGAGTAGATTATATGTAGCCTCTGTTCTGCAGATAGCAAGTTATAGAGCAAGAAGAGCTGAGCAGATTGTACATCGTATCCTTTACGCAGGCATCATGTTAAGAAGCAGAAGGAGCTGAGTTCATGTACATGAAGAACTATGGATATGCTTAAAGGGGTTGGACACATTTACCAAGCTTTAACAGGGTAAATATAGGACCCTAATAGAGTCACCCAGATTATACTTATCCCATTAAAGTTTAGCATTTGCTGCTGATAGTCACCTGTCCCTTGACCCCTGGGCAGCAGAACTCTAGACTTCCAGTAAAACAACATAGTCTTCCATCATAACCACCTACATATTAGTAATGGAGGGTCGTGTGGATGCATCTAGATTAAAATTAGGTCATTGTACTATAACATGAAGGACAAGGTAGGGGTAGCAACCAGCTGTGCTACCTTACCTTGCCGTAGGTACTTACCCACAGAGCAAGGGCAGTATCTAACCCAGATAAAGATAAACCTAGCCATGACTCTATAGCCATAATAATGGGAAAACTATATATATGACTAAATGCATATATGTAAAAAGTTTTGGTAGCTTTGTGGCACAGGAATGGATCTATATAAATGGAAACATGGATTCCCTGGTGTATTATACCATGTATTGGTCTCAAAAAACTACTGTGCTTTTGATCCAAATCATCTCTGCTCTGGGCATAGATGTCTCAGCCAAGGGCCTAGGTATAAAAAGATCATTAGAAATATCTCTGTATTGTACATTGGGGGTCATTTACTAAGGGCCCGATTCGCGTTTTCCCGACGTGTTACCCGAATATTTCCGATTTGCGACGATTTTCCCTGAATTGCCCCGGGATTTTGGCGCATCGGCGCTCGCATGCACGTGACGGAAATCGGGGGGGCGTGGCCGAACGAAAACGTGACGGATTTGGAAAAACCGCCGCATTTAAAAAAAAAAAGTGTTTTGCGGGACTCGCGCTTACCTTCACTCAGTCCGACTTGGTAAAGATCAGTGCATTCTGGGGAACTTCAGCGCAGCAGCGATACCTGGTGGACGACAGAGGAACTGCCTTAGTGAATCCCGGCCGGACCTGAATCCACCGCAGAGAAGGCGCTGCTGGATCGCTAATGGACCGGGTAAGTAAATCTTCCCCAATGTGTCCTAAGACTCCCCATAGCTAGCTATGACCTTCTCATACACTGATGCACAAAATTGTGCATAATATCCTATGCATCATTACTAAAGATTATTGCTAAAGATTATTGATAAAGATGTGCCCTCCCTAAGCTTTTACCTCAGCTGCACAGGTTCATGTCCGGCCAAGTCATGGGATGATCAGCGTTTTGAGACAATGGAACTTTGTAATTATTGTGTTATGATGTTGTGTATGTGTCTATGGCCCAGTTTTTGTGCTGAGAATTACAACCTGTTTAGGGTTTCATCATTATGTGTGATATATTGTACTGGTTACATGTGACACATATGAGATGTTACAAACATATCTGGACATGGTTGTGCCTGGTTGTAAATGGACCCTGTTGGCCAGTACTGCATTAACTTCATTGGTGGTTGAAATAACGGATTTTGGTTGTAGAGTCAGGATAGAACATGTTAATGACTAATTCTTACTTCTGCCATCAGTATATTCAGTGTATTTGTCTTTATTGGAAAATTAAGCATGCAATACCAAGCTGTTAGACAATGTCATACTTATAATTCAGTATAACATTCTGCATTTAGCCAAAATAATAGATCATCAGTACTAAAGTTCATGTCCAGTGTAAGTTTGCCCAGACAACCTGGTGTAGACATTTGTTAATCAGTACAAACAAGGTCTATGTATCCGGTGATCAGTAACGTATCCAATACCAATACAGGATCCTGTGATTCCTAGTGATACAACAGCCTGACATTTCTCTGATCTTGCCAGATTTGGATAGCGACACATAGAGCATATTAACGCTGACAAAATATTTTTAGGCACGTTGTCTTGAAAAGCTGATCTCTTAAAAGGTAAGCAAGAAATCATCTTAAAGGAAATCTACCATGAGGAATCTATTATAAGATGTAGATCTAATTGTAGATTACTCCTGCCTACATCTGCACTAAACTGTAATTTAATTATCCTGGAACATAACCTAACTCAGTGGTGGCGAACCTATGGCACGGGTGCCAGAGGTGGCACTCAGAGCCCTTTCTGTGGGCACTCAGGCCATCACCACAGGACAGAGTTCACCAAACAGGACCAAATCTTCCTGCGATCCCAGGCAACTTATGAGATGATGCTCTCAGCCCTATTTTAAAGCGACACTTCATTGGCTGTTTGGAACGGAAGGAAAAGTGAGGTGGTGTTGACAGAACTGCGTCATCTTTGGAGGTCATCCTGCTGGACCCACCATTCTTCCTTTACAGAGAGACCATGGAGAGAAGCTATTTGCCCTCTTTCTTTCAACTGTATTGGTGGCCTCAGGGGCTGATACGATTGAAAGATGTGGAAGAACATGTAGTAATAAGTTACTGATTAAAATACCACGTTGGCACTTCACAGAAAATAAGTGGATTTTGGTCGTAGTTTGGGCACTCGGTCTCTTAAAGGTTCGCCATCACTGACCTAACTTCTTAAAAACTTTATTTTAGTAATATGTAAATTAGCAACAGAGGCTACTGGGGTGTGTACTAGTCTGGCCGGGCTACTACACGCCCCAGTAGCCTCTGCAGTTAATGTACATATTACTAAAATTAAGTTTTTAACAAGTTAGGTTCCAGGATTATTAAATTACAGATCATAGCAGAGGCAGGAGGAATCTACCATCAGGTCTACTTCTGATTTCCTTTAAAGGAAACCTACCACTTGTAGTAGCAGGTTTCTGATGGAAATACCGGGCACCAGCTCAGGGTGAGCTGGTGCCGGAGCTTATTTTCGTTAGTGTTTTAAACCGCGGTATCGCGGTTTAAAACACTTTTTAAACTTTATAGCCGGCGCAGGCAGGTACGCGCTCGGCGCTTACCATGCGCGCGGCTACATAGGAAGTGAATGAGAGCCGCGCGCATGGTAAGCGCCGAGCGCGTACCTGCCTGCGCCGGCTATAAAGTTCAAAAAGTGTTTTAAACCGCGATACCGCGGTTTAAAACACTAACGAAAATAAGCTCCGGCACCAGCTCACCCTGAGCTGGTGCCCGGTATTTCCATCAGAAACCTGCCACTACAAGTGGTAGGTTTCCTTTAAGTTGTACTGAATGCTTAGAATTGCAGAAGATCTAGTGTACTGGCTAGAATAATATGTATCATCTAGAAATCTTGCAAATCCAAAATAGCTATGTATTGTAGGCTTAGATATGCTCTTCATATTTATATAATAAGATATAGCAAAGTATATTGTCACAGTTTCTTCTGCCATCTGTTCACAGAGATTAAAAGTCCAAATGACAATGTATCTTGGACATGACTGCAATGCGAAAGCAACGTCTACCTTGATACACTGACAACGCTGGTCTGCCACAGCATAATGTGTGGGGGTAAGTAGAGGATCAATTGAGTGAAACTACTGCAATAAAGAGAACCCTGAATGCAGTAAAGAAAATCACTTTGTGTGAAATGTTAGCAATGTTTTAGCAATGAAACGTGTGATTAACAAACTGAAAAATCTGTAACTGTGTAATGTGGATTTTGTACCCTATAAATAACTGGTAACAGAATTGCTGATAAATAAAGCAATTTCAGGCCATTTCTGATTTACTAGAGGCTGCATCTCTGTGTCTACTAGGAACAGTTTATAGACAGATGAATGGATAGATAGATAGGTAGATAGATAGATAGGTAGATAGATAGATAGATAGATAGATAGATAGATAGATAGATAGATAGATAGATAGATAGATAGATAGATAGATAGATAGATTGATATGGTTAATGAAATAAGTTCAGCAGCACCACTAAATGTACAGTGGGGTGTTAGCTCATGTAAGTCCAAAAACAGACAGCACACCAAACTTTCAATGTAAAACAAAAAGTGGGTACAGGCGGTCCCCTACTTAAGAACACTCGACTTACATACGACCCCTAGTTACAAACGGACCTCTGGATATTGGTAATTTATTGTACTTTAGTCCTAGACTACAATAATCAGCTATAACAGTTATCACTGGTGTCTGTAATGAAGATTTAGTGTTAATCCTGATTCTTATGACAACCCAACATTTTTAAAATGCAATTGTCACAGAGACCAAAACAGTTCTGGCAGGGATTACAATGATAAAATATACAGTTCCGACTTACATACAAATTCAACTTAAGAACAAACCTACAGACCCTATCTTGTATGTAGCTTGGGGACTGCCTGTACTTTATTCACCCAAGTGCTATGTTTCGGATCCTATTCAGAGTTCTTTCTCAAGGATTTCCCTTTTAGGCTTCAGAAAAGATTCTGAATAGGATCCAAAAGTAGCACTGAATAAAGTACCCACTTTTTATTTTTCAAAGTTTGGGAGGGGATTTATCATACGAATACGATGAAATCTCTGCCCCCGGCACATGCCGGATCTATCAGGAAGCTCCAGCCTCCAGATAAATATGACTGGAGTTGGACCCTTGGAATTTCAATGCCAGATCCAACCTGCCATAGAAAAGCGCCTTAGCCTATGAGTAGTGCACAGGTTCAGGGAAGCAATGCCCTGCGCCAGCCCATTGAGCCGCTGGCAGCACCCCCATTTACACATCTCCACACCCACTTGATGTGGGGGGCTGCGTAAGGAATTGCACCTATTTCAGAGATCTGATAAATCCCCTCCCCTTGGTGAGCTGCCCGTTTTTTGACCCTAGATAGATGGACAGATGATAGATAGATAGATTGAAGATAGACAATAGATAGATGATGGATAGATAGATAGGAGATAGATAGATAGATAGATAGGAGATAGATAGATAGATAGATAGATAGATAGATAGATAGATAGATATGAGATAGATAGGAGATAGGAGATAGATAGGAGAGGTTTTCTGGGTTTTTGAGCAATTTTCATACTGATGACCTTATGGAATAGTGATCAATATTTCATCAATAAATCAGTGGGAGCTTCCACTCCAGAGGTCACAAGGATTCATAAGAGCTGTGAATCTGTGGAATAGCCTGCCTGAGGAGCTTGTCACAGCAGAAACAGCAGAAAGCTTCAAAAAGAGCTTAGATGCAGCATAGTAATATTAATACTTATGTATATGGATTTACAGTAATTTTTTCCAATACCCCTTCTCCTCAGCTCTGTCCCTTTCCACCTTTGGCAGAACATGATGTCTTTTATCAACCATACTATGAAACTCCGACTAGACTTCTGTTGTCACATTTGTTTCTTTACATACCTGCAACCCTTCAATGGCTAGTCTGAGGATAGAAGGGGTAAGCTTGGAGGCTTGCTTGAAGGAAAAATTGCTCCAATCTATAATTAAAATAAATCCATTGATCTGGAGCTCCTGGTCTTCTATAAGAACTTCTAGTGAAAGTAGAATGGCACGTAGGATGTCCACAAAGGAATTCCTTAAAGAAATATAAATGATAATTAAGATGTGACATAGAAGGAAAATGCTGGGAAACATAGACCCAACAGAATGCAAGATCTATGACCAAATGAAAGTGTATATTATCGACTATTCTAAGACTTGATTAAAAACATAGAAGTTCCCATTATCATAGAAATTATAGAAAATATATTGGGGGATTTTGAAATTGCAGATTTTACCCCACCAACCTGTCACCTCAGCCCGTTCCTCCTGTGATAACTCCTCCACTTTTTCCTCCTAACGCCTTTTAATTTTAACCATAGGATCACCCATAAGTTTAGAAAATAAAGTATAGTAAATAAGTGAGTCCTCCAGCCCCTTTCGCCCTAGCTGCTCCCTCTAGCACCCTAGTAGAGCCGAACTCCAGTATAAGTAAAGCTGAGGGCCAAGCCGCAATTGAGCTGTATCTTTTTTACTGCTTGCATTTATGGTCCTGTAGCACATAGAACCACAAGCCTAATGCAATATTAAAGATGAGTATTTTTATCTTTAATATGATACCTTATTTCTAGATACTATAGAGCTAAACATAGGGGAATGTAAAGTGATAAAATTTAAATCCACTTTGCTCATTTTTACATGACTTTGGTGAAAATTCTTTTATAGGTAAATGGCTGAAATTTTACATAAAATAGGTAACTCTTGAGGGGCTAGTAATCTACCTGAGGGGCTACGATTCACTTAGAATGTGCGCCCGAGTTCCTGCATCCGTCGCTTCTGCGCTGAGGTCCGCCAAAGTTCACCTCCTTCTTACCGATGCTTGTACGTGCTTGCAATTCTAAATGTTAACTCCCGCGTGTTGTCCGAATTCATCGGGTTGTCCGACCGGCCGCCCCCGATTTCTGTCGCGTGCAAGCCGGCGCCAATGCGCCAAAATCCGATTGCATGCGGGGAATTCGGCGCAAAACGGAAATCGTCGGGGAACCTGACGAAAATGTGTCTGACTGATCCTAAATGAGCCCCATAAGACCAAAATATATTGGTTCGATAAAAGCCCGTTGGACTTTGGAAAAATTCTAGATTATCTTGAAGAATATCATATTTGAATGCTTCATTCAAAAATCCTGACATTTTACTCAGGAGACTTCATAAGTCTGACTGCAGGTACAGGAAAGCATTGATCGCTTGTTTAGCAATTATCTATGATTTCTCTTGGCATCTTCTTATATTTTATCATGGCCACTTGTATGGAAAGTCTTAGCTATAACAACAGACATTGATTTTGTCTAAGGCTGAATCTAAGTAGTTCTTATAGATGTGTCCAATCATTGATTTTTCAATGGCAAACACAATGTCGCCAATAATAGAGATGACAATGCACATCAGATCCTTTCATGGTCTATAAAATATCACAGGGAGCTTATTATGTGTTGAGTAAGTGGACTCAGGGTGCGGGCTGTGACATATTAATCTACGTGGTTATATTAAAGTATATGACAATCAATATTACATCATAATATATTCTCATGGGAAAATGGAAATAATACCTTATATTTTTAGTGCCCATACATGGCAGAGGGTCCAATGTTTATTTCAGAAATGAATGTGCAATTCCCAGTATAAAATCAGAGTAAATTGCTTTATTATATTATATTATACTAAATTATATTATATGTGAGCTTTATTATATCCATGAAGAATAGAGACACAGTGCAGGCAAGTAGTTGTTGTGTGGCTTACTCCAAAATCCTATTTCAGTTTATGAATGACATCTTAAAGGGAACCTGCCACTAGATTATTCCCCATTAAACTACCAACCCCCTCCGGTAGGGTATGAAATGTCCTTTCTAGAATTCCCTCCTTTATGTGAAATCTTATCAGTTTACCCATAAAAAAAATCTCATGTAAAACTTAGTAGAGAAAAGTCATATTTGCCTTAGATGAGTCAAGTTTAGAGGCCGCAGGGGGGGGGTGTCACTTCAGTCTCCCCCATGTTCAGGTTTTATGGCATCTACAAACATGTTTTTGGTGTCATATTAAAGAAAAGAATCTCATCTTTCAAATAACTGGAAACGTGGGAATTGTATTTTGATTTGCATCTCGCATTTCAAAATATGTCTTTAACTGCCTGTATCTTCACTTCTATAAATTACAGAACCACAAGCCCAATGTGATCTGACGGATGAGATTCTTATCTTTAATATGATACCATGCAAGGGCATAACTAGTAGAGGCTAGGCTCCATAGCTTTCTGAATAGGGCCCTCCTTCCCTAAGCATAATTAACATTAATATACATACACTTACAGTTCTTCACTCATACACATATACAAAATCTTACACACATTTAAACACTTATGTGCACACATTTATGCACAGATATATACACTTATACATACAGTATATACACATCTTAAACATACATACAGTATATATACTTATACACACATACTTTATACACATCAAATACACACATAGCATATACACACATACACATATAGAGCATATAAACATGACATATACACACACATGCAGCAAATGCAAACATACCTACAATACCATATACAGACATACAGCAAACACAAACACATGCAGTATATACATACACACCAGTTGTTCTTGTCCCCTTTGCACAATTTGCGGGCATATAACAGCTCCCATAGAGGTCTCTGGCACCCAGTCAGGTTGCGGTGCAGACACAGTGGGGAACATCTACTGAGAACAGTGCAGTTTTCCTGTGTAGTGTGCAGGGGGCGCCAGATTCAAATTGTGGCTCCCAATCTCCATGAATCTACACAACACAACACTTTTCTGTCAGACTTTGCATGTGAAATGTGGCGCACAGTCTGACTGCGCACTGGAATGCCTATTTCATTGATGAAATTTTGTGTTGCGTGAAGAATAGTGCAGAAACCACACAAAAGGATCGCATGTGACAAAAATGTGGCGTAAACATTCTTGTGCAAGAGCTGTACAATGTGCAGCATAGCATGTACACACACTTTACGCACATACTCCATTTTTTAGTATGTCAGGCCAGATGCCGGGGACCCTGATACTGTGGGTCCCATAACAACTGCTATGGCCTCTGCCTCTGTAGTTAACCTCCTGATACCATGTTTCCAGTTGTCTGAAGTGACATTCCCCCTAAAGCTTCTAAACTTGACTCATCTCAGAAAAATATGACTCTTCTCTGCTCATTTTCACATAGATTTGGAGGAGGTATTTTTATAGGTTAATAGGGGACATTACAAATAAAAGAGGGAATTCTTTGAAGGGCATCTCATACCCTCCCTGATGGGCTAGAACAGTGATGGCGAACCTTTTAGAGCCGGAGTGCCCAAACTTCAACTAAAAGCCACTTATTTATTGCAAAGCGCAGCAATTTTAGAAGTAATTTATTTCTCCTTTTTCTTTGACAATTTTCAATCGTTCAGCCTCCTAAAGACACCAACACAGTTGAAAGGAGGAGGGCAAATTCGTCTAATATTGTAGGAAGATTCTCCAGTAAGATTTTTTGAGTCCTGTCTGGTGAACTTCATTCTGGGGTGATGGCCTGGGTGCCCACACAGAGGGTTCCGAGTGCCTCCTCTGGCACCAGTGCCATAGGTTCACCACCACTGGGCTAGAAGATTAATGGAGTAAAATCTATTGAAGTAGGAGTTTGGAACAATACCAAAGCTGCATAACAATTACTTACTTTACTTATGAAACAACATTTCAAACCCTGCCTGGGGGCTGGTAGTTTATTGAGGTAAAGGTTCCCCTTAATGAAATGATAATATTGTTTGTTTTCTATGCTGTAACTTAGACAATGTGGTTTATTTTGTACATTATGTGGAAGACCTACTAATCCAATTGAGCAAGACTATTGGCGCAAATTGCAGTCAGAGGTACTGTGATGTCATAATTACTATGATGACTGAACAACACCTGTGATGTCACAACTCATGTAATGACTGAAAAGTACTTGTGATATCACAACTACTGTAATAACTCAAAAACATGTGATGTCACAGCTTCTGTCTAACTGCAACACAATTGTGATGTCATAGCTACTGGGATGGCTGAAACTGACTTGTGATGTCATACATGGTGTCTTCACCAAAATCCACCCATGATATCACAGCTACTGTCATGACTGAAACTGTTGTGTGATGTCAGAGCTACTGTAATGTTTGAAACTCAATAGTGATGTCACAGCTGCTGTCACTACTGAATACTTACAATTACTGTATAATCTAAAACACGGGGCATGTGATGTCACTGATATTTTGACCGTAACTTTGACCGTTACCGCTTTGAACCACAACTTGTGATGTCACAGCTGTTGTCATGACCGGAACCAACCTGTAACATCACAGCTGCGACAGTGACTGAAATTCAGTTGTGATGTCACAGCTGCTGTTATGACTGAAACCAACTTGTGATGTCACAGCTATTGTCATGACTGGAACCATCAACTCGTGATGTCACAGCTGTAGTCACGACTGAAACCAACCTTTAATGTCACAGCTGCCGCAGTGACTGAAATTCAGTTGTGATGTCACAACTGTTGTCATGACTGAAACCTCCAACTTGTGATGTCACAGCTGTTGTCTTGAGTGAAACCAACCTTTGACATCACAGCTGTGGCAGCAACTTAAAATAAGTTGTTATGTCACAGCTGTTGTCATGACTGGAACCACCAACTTGTGATGTCACATCTGTTGTCATGATTGAAACCAACCTGTAACATCACAGCTGCGACAATGACTAAAATTCAGTTGTGATGTCACAGCTGCTGTGATGACTGAAATTCACTTATGATGTCACATCAGCTGTCTATTCTAAAACCAACTTGTGATGTCACTGCAGCTGCCTTGACTGAAAACTACTTTAGCTAATGTTATGCTATACCTGTGATGCTATAGCTGCTCTCATTACTGAAATCTAATTGCGATGTCACAGCTGCTGTAATCACTATATCTCGTCCATGATGTCACATCTGCTATCAAATCTAATGGCCACTTGTCACATCCACAGCAATATCACCTTACCTGATGCACAGTTTTTACATCACAGTAGTATACGACAGAACAGATCCTCTATTTTCTATAGCATATGAGAGTCAACTTTACCTTTTCTGATCAAGTTGATGACTCTTTTTGACTACTCAATACAACTTTATATAAAAAATTACCTAAAAAATGACATTTTTAAGAAGTGTGAGATGAATCCACTTGGATGCTCTTAGAAATTTCTGCCTGATATGCAAACATTGGCTAGTAAAGTCTTTGAATACTACATTTACTCATTACAAATAGCTTCCCAATCTCCACAGCATCACATTTAGGAAAATAAAAACCTAATCAAATCCGACAACAACAACATACGGCGTGCTGCTAGGCAATTACAGTTCTAGGCAAGGAAGCACATTTACATAGAAATAACCACCCAAAGACCTCATAATAATTATGCTCAAATACCAGAATCAACCACCAGCAGATTTTAGGCATCGTCTGTGGGTGAGATGGAAGATACACACCAATACGCTCTGCTGGGAAATGTGACATTATAATGACAGCAACAAGGAGATGGAACTGGATGATATAACAAAAATATGACTGTTCTGAGTATAAAAAAATAATAATCTATATCTACATTGATTGAACTGGTAATGATGTTAAGAAAGACCATTAATCTGAATATCTCAACAAAAAATAAAAATACAATACAAATCCCTTCTATTCTACTGTGACTGCTGGGGTGTTGGAGGACAATGGGGAGGAATATAATTATTTTAGATTATTTTTTAATTTTTGATCATTTCTTATGTTGAGACAACTGATACCAATGAATGAAGACATAACTCAGATCATTCAGTATAACAGTCAGTAAAAGAACTAAATGCTATCTACATTTACCTACTCTGGTCCCAGTTGGCTGCAAATAGTAGAAGGATCTTCCTCCCATAGTGGTCACGGCTGTCCAGCACACCAGGAAATCCATCCATGAGCGCACGCTTAACCCCTGGATCATCTGCCTTGAGATTTTTAAACATGTCCAAATTAAGCTGACGATACTGGAAATACTGGGCGAGAAGTCGGAAAGCTTCCATCTGGTTGAACTTTCTTGCTCTTAGAAATCTTAATATGAAGGCATCATCTGTCCTTAGGAAGCCAATATCTGGTCTTGTGATGATCATGTCTCTAACTTGTTGTATATCCTGATGTAAAGTGTCTGGATTTTCATTTAGTTCCAATCGGGCTTTTTCTATCGTCTCTGAACTTAGTCCTATTTGTAAGTGGGTCATCTTTACGATGTGTAGATATACAAAATCTTAATTTATTTATAGTTCAGTACAAAAAAAGCTCATCCCCTCCAACCAGGCATCAAATCCTTGAAAATTATATATTATTTGAGAAAGCGTTCCACAGGATCCGGGGCAAATGATGTACGTGTATCCAGCAACAAGGGGTTGTTATCTAAAAAAACATAAGAAACATGATGGTCAATTAGCAATTATTATGTAAAGCTGCTTCCCAAATGCAATGTCACTCAGTTACTGCACTTATTTCAATACACTTCCCTTTGGAATGTCAATATCTAATGGCCTTTAAAGGGAACCTGTCAGATGAAATTGACCTAATAGACCATTACCAATATGTTACTAGGCAGCTAAATACCTTCCAATTCATGTGTCTGTCATGCCCCATCATGGTGGCATCATCCAGAAAAGCAACTTTGAAGTCAGATGTAAATTGGCTGTATAATGTCATGTAGTGCCCAGCACTAAAGTCAAGCTCTCTCCCTACTCAGAATGTCACATTCTCTGCAATTGGTGGTCCTGTATCCAGGGACATCACTAAATGGCTCTCCTGAAGTCTGAGTTAATGATGTGGATCACAGCAGAGAGGGTAATCTGAGGCAGGGAGAGCTTGACTTTAGTGCTAAACTGTCCACCTGCATGGCTTTATACAACTAATTTATTTTTAATAATAATAACAATTCCTTTATTTGTATAGTGCACACAGATTATGCAGCGCTGCACAGGGCTTGCCAGATCAGCGATAAGGGCCGATTTGCGTTTTCCCGACGTGTTACCCGAATATTTCCGATTTGCGCCAGCTCGGAACTTCAGCGCAGCAGTGCCACCTGGTGGATGTCGGAGGAACTGCCTTAATAAATCCTGGCCAGACCCGAATCCAGCGCAGAGAACGCGCCGCTGGATCGCGAATGGACCGGGTAAGTAAATCTGCCCCATTATTTTGACATTATTTTAAACCACTGACAGGTTCCTGTAGTGGTGACCTTTAATGGCAAATGCTCCTTAAAGGGGTATTCCCACGAAGACAAGATTCCTAAATATACTCAGGATAGCAAAATAACACATTCTATAATTCACTGTTATTAACAAAAATACAGCATTTCACAGATATAATTCCAACGTCTAGCAGTCTTAGTGTATACAATTTTGATTGCTCCTGGACAGTGGCAGATTAAGTGTGCTATGGGCCCTGGGCCCATGTCGGTAAGTCGGAACTGTATGCTTTAACGTTGTAGCCCCATCCAAATGTTTTTTTGGCCTCTGTGGCAATTGTATTTTAAAAATGTTGGATTGTCATAAGAACCAGGATAAACTATACAGCTTCATTACAGACGCCTTTGATAACTGTTATAGCTGTTTATTGTAGCCTGAGGGTAAAGTACAGTAAATTATCGTCTATAAGTCGGGTGTTCTTAAGTAGGGGACTGCCTGTACAGGCAAAAAAATCATATTGATAAGTAAATCCTTCAGTTCTATGTGGGGTTTAAAAATTCTGACACAAATACAAGCAAATACCTGATGTTGCCCAGGCACATGCCATCCTCTCAGTCAGGAAGATTGAATGAAACCACATGACAATGTCGCCCTATTCTTCAATCCCTTGTAAATTAAATAGTTCAAGGCAAAACTCAATCCACTAATGCTCTGCTTCACAAAAGGCTCCTAAGGATCAGCACTGCAGCTGAGGGAGATGTGTGTGCTCTACAAAGGAGCAGATGTTCATTGAAAAGAATGTGCGCACATATGCTAATCGCCTGTCAGAATCCACAAAAACTCCACAAATATTGCACCGTGGTGTTTAGAAATTCTACTAAAAAATATTATACAAAATTGAAGTCACAGAGAATAAGGATCATTACAAATAGCGGAGCACTCAAGAGCCATTCAAAGACAGTAAAAAGTAGAAACATAGGGCCACATTTATCACTTGTTTTTTCTGTTGTTTTTGCGCCTTTTCGTTTAGGCGCACCGTTTTTGCGCCATTTTTGCGATTAAACGTCAAATTAGCCGCGCAGCAAAAATAACCACCTTTCCCTCATCTATCGTTCATTTCCAGATGTTTTGCTGCGCCTAATGATATTCATCACGTGCGACTTTTGCATTTAGGCGCAAAAACGGGCGCAAAAACACTCCAGCCCGAAGGTGGCGTTATCTGAGAAGAAAGCACTGAGCCCCTTTGCAGAAGAGCTCATTTCTAGCAGCAAAGCTCAACCAGACACTAGAACATATAATAGATACATTAGATACATTACAGACAGGAGCTGCAGACACTGGAACATATAATAGATACATTAGATACATTACAGACAGGAGCTGCAGACTCTATTTACAGTTCATCACCTTCTATTTACAAAATATTCTGCAAAACCTGAGCTCAAAGCAAGAGCAAGAGAAGTTTGCACAAGTTTGCAGAAGCTTGCAGAAGTTTGCAGATACTGCAAACAAGTTTCCCCCGTGTAATTCTGCACAGTGTCTGAGGGGGATACTGTGCAGAATTACAGGGGTGCAGCAGGAGATCAGCACTGGGGGATCCCCTCCAGGAGAAGCCCCTGCTGAGGAGATCACTGGGTGCAGGGTGTCACACACCTGGGTGCTGCTGTGAGTGTTATCTCCATTCTGGGCTGTGGGAGAAGCAGAGAGGAGCTTGTAGCAGGATCACATGTAAGTGCCCGAATCTAACATTGCGCCTAAACTGTGTTAAAGTAAAGTGATTAATAAGAGGCAGAAAATATACTTATCACAGATGGTTGTAGCTTGTGATAATTCTGGCAAAACAGTGCGCCCGAATTTAGGCGCAACTACTACACTTAGGCGCACAAAAGTGATAAATGTGGCCCATAATACAAAGATGGATAGAGAGATATTTATAGATATATGACGCATAGATATAGTATTGATTGATAAATCAATAAATAGATAAAAAAAATTGTAAATAGATGGATATATAGATACTGACGATAGGTACTTTTTTTCCGTGTGTATGCAGGTAAAGTATAGAATGGGCCACATTTATCACTTTTGTGCGCCTAAGTGTAGTAGTTGCGCCTAAATTCTGGCGCACTGTTTTGCCAGAATTATCACAAGCTACAACCATCTGTGATAAGTATATTTTCTGCCTCTTATTAATCACTTTACTTTAACACAGTTTAGGCGCAATGTTAGATTCAGGCACTTACATGTGATCCTGCTACAAGCTCCTCTCTGCTTCTCCCACAGCCCAGAATGAAGATAACACTCACAGCAGCACCCAGGTGTGTGACACCCAGCACCCAATGACCTCCTCAGCAGGGGCTTCTCCTAGAGGGGATCCCCCAGTGCTGGTCTCCTGCTGCACCCCTGTAATTCTGCACAATATCCCCCTCAGACACTGTGCAGAATTACATGGGGGACACTTGTTTGCAGTATCTGCAAAATTCTGCAAGCTTCTGCAAACTTGTGCAAACTTCTCTTGCTCTTGCTGTGAGCTCAGGTTTTGCAGAATATTTTGTAAATAGAAGGTGATGAACTGTAAATAGAGTCTGCAGCTCCTGTCTGTAATGTATCTAATGTATCTATTATATGTTCCAGTGTCTGCAGCTCCTGTCTGTAATGTATCTAATGTATCTATTATATGTTCCAGTGTCTGGCTGAGCTTTGCTGCTAGAAATGAGCTCTTCTGCAAAGGGGCTCAGTGCTTTCTTCTCAGATAACGCCACCTTCGGGCTGGAGTGTTTTTGCGCCCGTTTTTGCGCCTAAATGCAAAAGTCGCACGTGATGAATATCATTAGGCGCAGCAAAACATCTGGAATTGAACGATAGATGAGGGAAAGGTGGTTATTTTTGCTGCGCGGCTAATTTGACGTTTAATCGCAAAAATGGCGCAAAAACGGTGCGCCTAAACGAAAAGGCGCAAAAACAACAGAAAAAGCAAGTGATAAATGTGGCCCATTGTGTATCCATTCCATTAGATAGATAGATAGATAGATAGATAGATAGATAGATAGATAGATAGATAGATAGATATGATAGATAGATAGATAGATAGATAGATAGATAGATAGATAGATAGATAGATAGATAGATAGATAGATAGATAGATACTGGATGAAGATCTTAACACAGTCACACAGTAACACAGTCTTATAGATTGTTTGAATGATAGATAAGTAAATACATAGATTAAACAGATGGATCGTAGGTAGTTACAATTAAAAGTACAATAATTTACAGAACATAAAATAGACAGATAAATAGAAAGCTAATAATTGGACTTGTAGATACTGTAAATGCGTGCGGCACCATTTGTCTTGATAACCTGTTAGCCATTAAACAATAACGCTATCATTTACGAGGTTGATGTGACCACGGAGTTTAATTGTTAAACTGAATTTCCGATACGGAATGGGACTGAATCAATGTAGACTAATTGTTATGCTGGCACATTTCATTTACACTCTGCATCTTTAAGAACCTTGCTTTGTGCTTCTTCCACCTGCTGCACATACCGGCTGGTCAATGAAATATTTCTGCTTAATTCTTCCTGGCTGAATATCTAGTAATGAAAGCCTGAACTAAAATCAGTGGCCTGAGAATTGGGTATTCTTCCACCGAACAGTAGGTTTTTTTTTTGTATTTTCTGTGAATTTTGGTGATTGAATCATTGCTGTTGAGGAGGAAGGACAATTATAATTCTATAAAATAAATTAGGAGGGGCACTGCATTAGTGCAAACTCCAAAAGGTTTATATATATATCGGCAAAAAAGTTTCTGTTCTAGTTTACCCTGTATTCAGACTGACTTGTACATTTAAGGGGCTTTTCCTTATCCTAGCGATTAGGAGAATTAAGCAAAATTCCGGTGTCCATGCATTACTCCCATTTACATTTATTACCTTTAGAACAGAAATGCTATACAACTTTACTAAAACCTCATGCACACTTACTTTGGCCGTGAGTTAACCGCATAAACTGTGTCGAACTCATGTCCCCATTGACCTCTATCAGGAAAGGTCACGGTGAGGCGCCATGCACCATCACACCAAGAATGTGCCGACTTACTATGGACATTGGCTTTGTGAGTGGAGCTTACTCAGTGTCAGGTAAGGGTATAGCCTGTGACCCGCAAAATACTCAAAATTTATCTTAAAGCTAACCTGTCTTTAGAAATTGACCTAATAAACCAGACTCCTTTCAGGTCATGTCTCTTTCATTATCAAGCATGATGGCATCATTCATAAAATAAACTTTAAAGTGAGATGTAAAATGGATGTATAAAGTCATGAAGATAGAGAGCTCAACACTGAAGTCAAGCTCTCCTGACTTCAAAACATCCCTTCAACTGTAATTGATGGCCCTGCAACCAGTGATATTACTAATTGCCTCTCTTCAAGTCTGTCTCATTATGTATAGGATATGGACTGGGGAGAGCTAGACTTCAGTGCTAAACTCTAAATTCTCCACCTCCATGAAATATGAACTGGAAAGTTCTTAGCTGTTTGACAACATACTGGTTTATTAGGTCAATTACTGCTGACATGTTCATTTTATTTTTTTTTTCATATAATTTATTTTCGCTGAAATGCCCCAAAACACTTGTTATAGGGGTTCAAAGCCAAACTGTTAAAAAAAACTGTAAAAAAAAAATCTAGAAAATGGACTCCATTATTTTGGTTCTGTATACAGATTTTTGAGGAATTTTGTTTAGTAAATGTCACCTAATAAATTGAAGCACCCACTGCCACTGCAGTCTGGTTGTTTTGAAATTGTTACATATATATTGTGACAGAGTTTTTTTCACTTCTCAGGGACAGAGCTAAATAACAAACTTCAATATGCTCTAGCAAATTTTAGAGGAATAGAATAGGAATGCAATAAAGCCCTCCAATGGTACTGGTTGCATTTAAAGGGGTGTCCTTAATTATAAGACCCCAGGCCTGCTTTAGAATATATTACAATAAAAAAAGTCAAAGGGTAAGATTAATCAAAAGTGTCTTAGAGCAGAACTTTTCTTGTTGCCCCTAGAAACTAATAATAGCTCAGCTTTTATTTAAAGGAAATCTACCATTTGATTTGATGCATTATGAAGCAAACATACCTTGAGGATGCTGTAGCCACACTGATGCACTATCATATATGGGTTAACCCCTGTGCTGAGTGGTTTTGCTGATAAAACAGATATAACATTACGATAATGAAGCTGTCTAACTTCTATGGCTCCTTCAGCGCTTTTCCTAGCATGTGAGTTATTCTCTGCAGGAGATGATATTGCAATCACTGTTCTCCCTGCCAGACAGAATGATCAACTTCCACACCATCCCCCAGCTGCTATGTACGAGTGATCCAGCTCAGGTTGATTAGTCATGCTTGAATAACCGCCATTTGTAACCGCCATTGTACAAGCTCAGTGTCTAATGTGTTGATCTAAGCAGCCAGCCTGACCCAGCTTTCCCAAGGTCCTGATTGTTACAATTGTTTTTCCAGCAAAACCACTCATCTCAGGGATTAATCAAGATATGATCCTGCATCAGTGTAGCTACAGCATTCTCAAGGTATGTTTGCTTCATAATGCACGAAATCAAATGGAAGGTTTCCTTTAACCACTGCAATTTATAAAATTAAAGCTGAGCTCTAATTGGTTGCCATGGACAACTAGAGCTGTTTTGCTTTTAGACACTTCTGATAAATGTACCCCAATGTAACCATTCCCTCATCTTAGATGGGACTCATTTGTGATCTCTACAGAGATTAAATTTAAAGCAAATTCTTCAGTGAAAACTGGATAATATTTGTATTTTTCCATATTCATTTTTTGTCAGATGCCTTTACTCTGTATAGGAGATGGTTTGAAGGAACCAAGGACATGAAGAGGAAGCATTTCATAATACACATTGCTGCCGCTTTATGTGCTGATCCTGGGAATAACAGCAGCAGTTTCTTTCCATGTATTCATCAATAGCAATATAATAAGCCCATAGGGATTTATCTGGGTAGGTATCTGTTCCATTCAGATAAAGCACATGTAAACAAACACTGCAATGAAAACTTCTCCCCTGCCCCCACATAAAGTCATGGTGCCCTAGATCAGTGCTCAAGAGCTCAGCTATAACCAGAGCTCTATATTCCTCTATGAAACATCTTATATACTGTGTGCAGTAGAAAATCTAGTTTATATTTCATTAGATTGGTCATCCATCCATTGGATATCCCAGACTTGCTCGATATGTCCTTACAACTAAATGAAAAGTTGCAACACAGAATATATCAGGTAATTATGTACATTGTAATTCCCTGCTATTGTTTTCTAATCTAACATTCATCCCTAGATACTACACTCATTCTATGAAAAGCACTGGCAGGGGATTTGCAGATCAATGTGGTCACCCCTGTAGATCCATTAGTATGGGCTTCCGAAAAACAGTTGATACGGTAGAATGATAAAACCAGGCAGGACTGGAGATCTACCTTGGGAAATCTGAAATACAGATTATTACTATTATGTTATAGTGAAGCTCACATGAGCTTTTGCATATAATAACATTCAAATTTCCATTAGTTCATTTTAGTCTAAGAAGACGGCCCTTATGCATAATATGTAGTGGAACTTCTGATTTATTACACAAAGTGGACAAGATTCTTAAATATACTCAGGATAACAAAATAGCACATTCTGTAATTCACTGTTATTGACAAAAACACAGCATTTCACATATATAATTTCAACCTGGTGTTGGTATGGTCAGATCTTCTCATGAATAGCTTCTCTTGTCAGCACACTGCAGTGCTCTCTGCCTCCTGCCCCTCCCTCCTGCATTATAAAGCCAGCCCAGTGTGCAGACAATTACTCTACAAGCTACAGGCAAGATATGGTCTTTATAGCAGAGTTTGCATAGATGAGTGTCATTGTGTTTTATATCTAATGGATCTCATCATCTCTCATCTGTTTCATCTCTCTTTTTCTTTGTGTCAGATGCTAGTAGAATGTTCAGAACCTAAATAAAAGTGTGGATAAACCCTGTACTATGACAATCTAAGCACATTGTCAGCACACAGCCTCTCATGGCACTGGAGGGATCATGAAGTGTTTGCTTACATTCCCCGCCCACACTCTTGATTCTTACAATCCATACCGAATCTACAAGGGTTACAGTGGTTGCAATTGCAACTGTTCCCAAAATTCATTGGGCCCACAATCCTCTCTCAAAAAATGTTGATCACTTTTGATGTCTGGCAGCTTAAGTATTTTAAATCATTTTAACCCTTGCATTCAGCGGCGCCGGGCACTATGTTAAGCTATGTGAATGCAGCCTAAAAGTTGGCAAGCACTGCAGTACATAGCCCTCCGAATGCCGGACCAAGCCTACATCGATCTGGCATATACCTGAGGAAGGGGGGTCCAAGCTACTCCCCTCTCCTAAGCCTCTTCCTTGGACTGCCCCTCCCACACCACTAGGTTTTACGCTAGTCACCACCTCCTCAGACCGCCTCCTCATGAATACGCCAGACCGCTGTAAGTTTGTTCCCGCTTTCGGGCGGCTATGTACTTCAGTGTTTGCTCAGTTTATCGGTATGTTCCAATTAAACTAGCAATATAACACTGCTATTACTGGGGTAGGGCTACGGAGCGCCTTACTTAAGTAAGCAGCTCCAAGTGAGGTTGTTGCAGGTGACAGGTCCTCTGTATATATAGTATATCTCCCAAACATTTACATTTGGTAGAATTAACATATATCTTTGGAGAGCTGTTTCATCTTGAAGTTTGATGTAAAGTTAATGTATGCTGGCAGTCCCCGACTTAAGGACACCCTAGCACTGATGACCCCTAGTTACAGATGGACCTCTCTAGCCACTGTGACCTCTGGTGCAGCTCTCTGGATACTAACAAGTTACTGAACTTTAGCCCCAGGCTACAATGATCAACATAAGAATTTTCAATGGTGTCTGCAATGAAGCATTATTGTTAATCCTTGTTCCCGTGACAACACAAAATTGGAGTGTTACATTTACTTATACCAGTTCTGACTTATATACGAATTCAACTTAAGAACAAAACTACAGAACCTATCAAGTATGTGGCATGGGGACTACCTGTACAGTTAATGGTTCATTATAGTATTCAGTAAGGCATGTTTGAAATTCATGTGTTTTCTAGTTAATGTTTTAATAGAATTACAATAATGTCCCTTTAAAAAAATGTATCTGATTGTACTACTGGCCCTCAGCATTTTGTCTTGACAATGTTTCACTCTACATTTTTCACTATATCTCTGACATGTAGTGGGTCCAGGCATGGAATGAAATGTCATCATGTTAAACCGGTCATGTGGGAGGGGCCTGTCAAAACTAGAATGACAACAATGTGCTAGCAGCATGATTTAAATTTTTGCAAAAATAATACAAACACATTAGAACGTCCATCTGTCTATACACCTACCCCTCTCACATCCATCTGTTCTCTTGTAGGGGTGTGGCAGAGGCTTTGTGGTCACGTGTCAGTCATCAAAAAATCTACATGGGATCTAGAGGTTTCCTTTTAGGTTCCCTTCACATTAAAAAACAAAATATTCATAACATGTTCCAAATACTAACAATAACACAAACCACAAAGTCATTTTAAGCATTACCCAAAATACAATATACAGGCAGTCACCTACTTACACCCAACTTACAGACAACCCCTAGTTACAACCCCTAGTTACAAATGGACCTCTAGATGTTGGTAATTTACTGTACATTTAGTCCCAGCCTACAATAAACAGCTATAACCTTATTAAATGTGTCTCTAGTTAAGATTTATTGTTAATACTGGTTCTCATGACAACCCAAAATTTAAAAAATCCAATTAATATTAAGAATAATTCTTTATTTATATAGCATCTACAGATTATGCAGCGCTGAACAGAGCTTGCCAAATTGGTCCCTGTCCCGGTGGACAACCTAACAGTATGTTTTTTTGAAGTGTGGGAGGAAACCGGAGGACCCAGAGGAAACCCATAAAAACACGGAGAGAACATAGAAACTCTTTATAGATGTTCACCCCAGCGCTGAAGGGCAGAAGAGCTAACCATTCAGCCACCATGCCACCCAATTGTCACACAGACCAAAAAAAATATGGTTGGGGTTATAATTATAAAATATACAGTTTCGACTTACATACAAATTCAACTTACAAAACCTAAAGACTGCCTGTATAGGATAAAACTATTTGTATACAGCTGTATGATGTGAGTTCATCAATGTCAAACTCAAATTTCTAACAAAATAAAAGGCAATAAAGATCCTCCGGAAGGTCTACAGGTTATCACCTCACTCTCTTCTGTATTCGGCCATCGACTATAATATGAAGATGTGACCAGTGGCTTAACTAGAAGCTGATGGGCCCCGGTGCAAAGTCTGTGCCGGGCCCCCGACTATAATGTATGGTTTATAGTAATAGTCTTCTCATATGAGAAAGTGACACCATAAGGGCCCCCTAAACCTCTTGGTGCGATCGCAACCTCTGCACCCCCTAAAGTGGGGGATGTAACTCTATATTTAGACACGGGGTGCATGATGAGGCATTATTGAAGACAAGATCCCTAGAATAAGACCTGAGCTGTGATTTATAAGGCCTTAGATTGTAGAAATAGATACTGTGTATACAGATTTTCTCCAACATCTAGAAGGAGATTACGTTTTTCTTGATTTCCATAGCTATAAATATCATCAGAAATTCTATAGAAATCAATAATGATTACAAATCATATTTAATCCTAAAATATAAAAAATATAATAGCCAGTCTATAGGGGTTATATAGAAACCTATATGTAACTACATACATTTAGGAGGGTTAAGGATATCATGAGCGATTGTCTTTTAAGTAATATCCATACTATCGGAACTTACTTTCGCATCCTATGAATAGGCATCACCTAAGACCTTGTCTTTGTAGCATCATCTTTGTTTCCTCTAATCTGCATTAACCCATTCACTTACAAAGACCTAGGATTACCAGCGGCATCTGTTTTTCTAACACATTCGTCTACATAATTAATCTTCCCACCAGCTTTCCCCCTTAACCATTGCACACAATCACTTTTGCCTATGACTTAACCCCTTCACTGCTCACTGCCTTTGTCTTACATTGGTCATAGACAACCTTTCTGTTTCTCGGATAAGATGTATAATAAAATGGGCATCACATCTATTGGCTTTATGAGAACCCATCATATTGTATATTGATCACAGCGATTGCTATGTCAGGGTTTGTGCTTTCTGCTGACTCACCAGAACCCTCAGCATGTCCTGGTGCTGAACTCCCATGCCTTTTGTCTCCTTAGCAGCATAAGGCTTGTGTGTGGCGGATTATGCAGAGCATTGTTGTACAGGGAAGGCTGCATCTGAGACATTGCAGATGGGAGCTGTCCGTGCGCTGAAGTGCTGAAATGCTGCAGCTACATACAATCCTGACATTGGATTATCTCCACATACCTGTTACGCTTTAAATCCGTGCGGAAAGAACCAAGCTGTCCATCTTGGATATGGAAATATAAGCTGTCAGCATAAGTCAAGTTACCAGAATAACGTCTTCAGCAATATGCCAGAAGGCTAGCGTGCCAGAGAATGAGATGGAAGGAGGCAGTGAAAGAGTCCTCCCCGGCAGTGCTTGTCTTCAAGGCAATAGAGGGAAGAAAAAAAAAACCTTTGCTTGCAAGAGCAGACCCACCCCTGGTATCTCATTGGATCATCTGAAAATGTAGAACAGATATTCAAACTGAATTTCACATTTCTTGGTACAGTCGCATATGTGCAGAAAAGATCAGCAGGGAATTTATTAATATAAACAGTCTAAAAAAACTAATATGTATCTTCTAAATCACATCAATATGATCATATGAAGGCAATTTCATTTAGTTTATGCTCATATTTAGACATGATTTCATACATTTTGCTTCTGTCTGTCGTCTAAAATTAACCTGATTTTACCCTATTAACCCTATTAAACTACTGCGTTTCCCCGAAAATAAGACAACGTCTTATATTAATTTTTGCTCCTAAAGAAGCACAAGGTCTTTTTTTCAAGGGACGTCTTATTTTTCCATGAACAAGAATTTGCTTTTATTGTTGAACAAAACATCCTTATAACTTTCCAAACTCAGAATTTCATGCTGAATTTCTTGTGACTCCATTTCTATTGGTATCTTTGGCCCCAATCTCTCATGTTTACCACTTTCATTTAATGAGCCCTTCCAGGTCGCTGCTTGTATGGCAACAGTCAGTGATTTTATCCCATGAATTTTTCCCCCATGTCCCAACCTGTGCAGTGTCTAAAATATCTACTAATGCCAATGTGTGACGTGGGAGGCGATATAGCAATGACAGCTGCTAGGTCTTATTTTCAGGGGAAGCCTTATATTTTTAAGCTTGAACAAAATTGTACTAGGTTTTATTTTCAGGGGATATCCTACTTTAGGGGAAACAGGGCATTAGCCCGCTCAAGTCCCTCTGGAATCCCCTATGGAATTTCACCAGTTTACCTATAAAAAAAATTCTCCTCCAAAGTCATGTAAAAATGAGCATAGAAGAGTCATAGATTGTCTGTAGCACTTCCTGGCATTGGATTATCCAGCCACACTTACGCTCTTAGTATACGTGACGTGAACTGCCAGGCAGTTAACATCAAGCCTTGGCATCCGCTGTACAACATTGCTTGATGATCCCACTCCCCTCCAATATGTTCTTGTTTGTGTGTGAAACATCAAATAGCTGCTTATTAATGTATACTTTTCTACTGTTAGTTCTGGCCCCAGGCATTAAGGATAGTAGAAATATTACATTGGGGGCAGATATTTCACCAACGGTCCAAAACTTGACCAGCCCACCAGGATTACCCCTTGTTAAAGGGGTGTTCCCACAAAGACAAGTTTCTTAAATGTACTCAGGATAACAAAATAACATATTCTCTAATTCAATGTCATTAACAAATATACAGCATTTCACAGATATAATTCAGTATGTGTTGTAGGTGAGATAAAGCACTGTCATGTGCATGTGTAATATGCATCTCATGGCATGTCTCATCTCTCTTTCTATGTGTCAGATAGTAGTGAATGTTCAGAAGGTGGATGAAAGTGTATATAAACCTGTACCCTAATAATCTAACCATGTTGTCAGCACACAGCGTCTCACAGCACAGAGGAATCATGAGAGCCCCTGCCCACACTCTGGAATTTTACACTGATCATCACTGAGTGATAGGAGCTAAAATAGTAATAAAACTGAGTAAAATTAGAAAGTAAGGGGGTAACATGAGGCATCAGAACGGTATACTTACCTATGGATCCACTACTACTGTCTATCTACACTAGGTTCCCCAACTATACCAAACCTTACAGAATTTGAACGTATTTGTCTTAGGGGTTTGCACTCTAAAGGGCTCCTCTCAGACCTATACACTTGGCTTATGACCCAGACACACCCAGACTCGAGCAATCATACACATATGTCCAAGTGGTAAGATTGGTTCGGTAAGACACTCTTGAGATCAGACTGGAAAATTATGTGGGATAAGGCCCTGAAGGGCTCACTATAGCCACTATAGGGCCACTATATACCATGTATTTCAGGAATGCACAGCCATACAATCTTTTTAGGGAAGGGTTCACCTGGTGGCAGAAAAAAACATCAGGGGTGGAGCTGGTCAAAGACCCGACTGTATTTCTCTTAGGACTCCCATCCCTCGGAGCTAGGAAGGGTACCAACAAAATTATTTCTCCATATTCTACGTGCAGCAAAGACCCATATCCCAAAGACCCTTACTGGAGACTTACAATGTTCCCCTCAATGTTAGACCATTACTCTCGTATTATGCATTTACGACCAATAGAGTATATGACAGCGTCCATACAAGAAACCACAGACCAGGTCCTCAAAGTCTGGTCCTTGTGGGATGCTGTTGGAGACAACCAACCTGTATTTTAACGCTTTGCTTCCTCCCGTGGTTATCCCCTGTCTTCATGGAGAGATCCGTGGTAATGTTCTTATTTCTTTCATTGTTTTCCTGAGTTTATTTTTTAAGTTTTGTGTTTTTGAATCACATACTGCATGATATACAAATGAGAGTGGTCATAAGAGTACAATAGAGCCTTGCCTTCACAAGACCACATACATGGTTTCTACACTGAATAAGAAAAACTCCACAATACTTTTCTACTGAAATCTTTGTTGCTTACCCTATGTGCTAAAACCAGTGGTCCTGTGTGACCTAAAAGATCACGGATCTACACTAAAATATGGTATATGCTTATACCACAAATGCAGTCATATGATGAACTTTTAGTGTAAAAGTTTTTATTTCTTTATAAATAAAAAAAAGTAAGTTGGAAAAAAAAGAAAGTAAGGGGGTTAAAAAATTATCTTTATTGTGTAAACATCACTAGGGGGTTGATATTTGAGAATTTTCTTACATGGGCAAACCCCTTAAGTCGAGGGCCTATCCACCCCTCTGCAACACTTCCTATACAATCCTCTTCCCACTTGGTATCTTTCAAAATCATATTATTATTATTTATACAGCACCATTAATTATTATTTATAAAGCACCATTAATGTCATGGTGCTGTACAATCAGTAAGGGGTTCACTTTACCATAGGAAACACTAGAAGAGGCTACTCGCTGGCTGAGGGGGTGTTACTGCTCCAACTAGGCCGAGCAGCCTTTCTAGTGTTTCTGTGATTTTGAGGGACCCAAGAGGTCAAGTACCTTAAGGACTGAATACTTTGTAAAAGTAATACCGTATTTTTTGGACTATAAGGCGCACAAAAAATCCTTTGATTTTCGCAGAAATCAAAGGTGCGCCTTATAGTCCAGTATATGAACCTTACTTACAGTCAACAGCTGCCTCGAACTGTGCACAGGTCTGCCACCTGCTGGTCATTCATCCTTATAATCAGGTGCGCCTTATAGTCCAGTGCGCCTTATATATGAACCTAGACATTTTAGCAGGCATTTATTGATGGTGCGCCTTATACTCCGGTGCACCTTATAGTCTGAAAAATACTGTAGTAGAGTGGTAATTAAGATTATTTTAGTTTCCTGTAAAGCACATTACCCTATAATTTTACACAACGGACCACCACTGAGCCCTACTATGCATGATACTACTGTTATTTGTAACAGAAAACAGTGCAGTGAATAATTTTGAGAAATGATTTATACTTTGAATGTTCCTTTTATTAATGACTTCATTTAACATTTTTTTCAATAAACAAAACAAATCCCCCCCCCCTAACCTCCCACCTAAACATCCACTCACCCTGTTTAGAGTAAACTTGGTAAATGAGATTCAATGTGGCTGAAGTAAAAATGATAAAACTTAGATCAGAATACTTTCCTGTGGTGGAATAAAACTTGTAGAATAACTAGAAGAGCAGAGTTTGGCTGCAGTCTACACACAATGCCAACAGCTTCTTCTAATGCCGGCAGGACACTTCTAAGTGTTAAAGGAGCCGAACTTGCTTATCATGGACAACTATTGTAATGCTGGAAACCATATGAACATCAGGTCATTACACAGGTATATATAGAAATTTTATATATATTATACAGCATCAGAAAATGAAGAGCCAGGAAATGTGAGTATTATGAGACATTTATTTTTTTTAAATAAAATACAGCCATTCTCTTTCTACTTCTTTCTTACCTGTTCTCCCCCTGTCACCAGGTTTTACCGCACTAAACTACTAGTCCCCTCAGGTCAGGCATGAAATGATGAAATGTCCTTTCCAGAATTCCCTCTTTTGTGTGAAATCTCACCTGTTTACCTATAAAAATCTCCTTATCTACCGAAAAACCTTCTGCTTGTGTCATATTAAAGATAATTTTTCCGATTGCATCAGGCTTATGGCTTTTTTGAGCTGCACAAACAGGGATACAGGCAGCAAAAGACACAGATGGAAATGCAAACTGCAGATAAAGATAGAGTTCCTGCCTACTGTATTTTTTAAATAGTAACTGTAAAGGTTTTTTTCCCCCACAAATCAATAGCTCTTAGGATGTAAAATAAGTTTGCCTATTATCTTTGTTACCTATGTGCAACAGTTTCTTTGCTATCCCCCTCAGATTACCTCAGTGCTGCAATGTCTGCTTCCTCTCCCTGTACTGATAAGACCTGGAGTCCTTAGTTTGTTTGTCAGTCAGTTTCATGGGAGGGGAGGGGCTGCTGCTTCCTGTGAGGTAAAAGTTCTCCCCTGTTCCCTACCAGTGCATCCATCCTAGTGCAGTGTTCAGTGGATCTACTTGTGGGAATATAAATGAATTTAATGCTAAATTACTTTGAGAGAGAACACAAGGCATCATGGGATCTGTTGATCAGCCCTCAGCTTGAGGGCATAGACAGACAGACTTTAGTCTCCGCCCACTTCACCTCTGGTAAAAAAAGATTTTTGTCCAACACTTTTAGAACAGAAAATACCATAACTTTGGAAAGAAAAGGGTGTGCAGCACAAAGTAAGCAGTGATCTGTTTGTTTTTAAAGGGAGAATCATATATAATAATTTGGTAAAATCATTATAACTTTACAGTTACGCTTTAACTGTCTATATATCCAGCCCTGTATCTCACAGAGCCTAATTATTATCTTTAATACGACACAAAAAGCATGTTTCTAGGTACTATAGAAACAAGGATTTGTGTTTCTGAAGTGACACCACTAAACGTGACTCATCTTATGTAAGAATGAGGTGAGAAGAGTCATATTTGCCTGACTTTGGGGAAATTTTTTTATAGGTAAATGGGTGAGAATTCACATAAAAGAGGGAATTCTAGAAAGGACATTTCATTCCCTACCTGAGGGGGCTAGTAGCTTAGTGGGGTAAAACCTGGGAGCAGGGTTTCTTTAAGCCTAGTTCATCATTATTATATTTGTAAGGGTAACATACATAGCACCCTTACTGATCAGTTGTTTTCAGCAGCTTTGGCGCTAAAGCTATCACATAGAATGTAGCTGTAAGAACAGCTCTGTGTGCAGGGGCAATGCTTTTTGCAGCTTGCACCAGCAATATCTTGGCTTGGCCACCACAAAAACAGTGGCGCAATCCTTCCAGCTTCACATTTTTGTGTAACTCCAGTGCTAGTGGTTGCTCTGAGTTGCCTGGTGTTGGACCCACACCTATCTGGTAAAGGATAAATAATTAATATCTATACCCAGAAAACAACCCTTTAAGCTTATTAAAGCAAAGCAATTTTTACGTGACACCATAACCCCTTTTGGAAAGCCACATCCTATATAATTATAGATATATTTAATCTTTATATATTTTTATAATATTATATATACACTCACCGGCCACTTTATTAGGTATACCTGTCCAACTGCTCGTTAACACTTCATTTCTAATCATGGCGGCAACTCAGTGCATTTAGGCATGTAGACATGGTCAAGACAATCTCCTGCAGTTCAAACCGAGAATCAGTTTGATTCTCGGTTTGATTTGGTGATTTGAGTGCCTTTGAACGTGGCACGGTTGTTGGTGCCAGAAGGGCTGGTCTGAGTATTTCAGAAACTGCTGATCTACTGGGATTTTCACGCACAACCATCTCTAGGGTTTACAGAGAATGGTCCGAAAAAGAAAAAAACATCCAGTGAGCGTCAGTTCTGTGGGCGGAAATGCCTTGTTGATGCCAGAGGCGAATGGGCAGACTGGTTCAAGCTGATAGAAAGGCAACAGTGACTCAAATCGCCACCCGTTACAACGAAGGTAGGCAGAAGAGCATCTCTGAACGCACAGTACGTCGAACTTTGAGGCAGATGGGCTACAGCAGCAGAAGACCACACCGGGTGCCACTCCTTTCAGCTAAGAACAGGAAACTGAGGCTACAATTTGCACAAGTTCATCGAAATTGGACAGCAGAAGATTGGAAAAACGTTGCCTGGTCTGATGAGTCTCGATTTCTGCTGCGACATTCGGATGGTAGGGTCAGAATTTGGCGTCAACAACATGAAAGCATAGATCCATCCTGCCTTGTATCAACGGTTCAGGCTGGTGGTGGTGGTGTCATGGTGTGGGGAATATTTTCTTGGCACTCTTTGGGCCCCTTGGTACCAATTGAGCATCGTTGCAACGCCACAGCCTACCTGAGTATTGTTGCTGGCCATGTCCATCCCTTTATGACCACAATGTACCCAACATCTGATGGCTACTTTCAGCAGGATAATGCGCCATGTCATAAAGCTGGAATCATCTCAGACTGGTTTCTTGAACATGACAATGAGTTCACTGTACTCAAATGGCCTCCACAGTCACCAGATCTCAATCCAATAGAGCATCTTTGGGATGTGGTGGAACGGGAGATTCGCATCATGGATGTGCAGCCGACAAATCTGCGGCAACTGTGTGATGCCATCATGTCAATATGTACCAAAATCTCTGAGGAATGCTTCCAGCACCTTGTTGAATCTATGCCACGAAGAATTGAGGCAGTTCTGAAGGCAAAAGGGGGTCCAACCCATTACTAGCATGGTGTACCTAATAAAGTGGCCGGTGAGTGTATTTAATCTGTGCCATATTATGGGCCTACTCCAGGTCCATCTGGCATATGGATATCCCAAGATATTCCCAAACTATTAAAATGTGTACATTGACCTGTAACAAGTACTCTAAAGTAGGAAATGAGTAAAAGGATCTCATACAGTACTTTCCATGTATTATTATTAAGTATTTATAGATAGACCATTAATTCCATGGTCTTATACATTAGATAAGGGGTTCACACACATTGCATAATGACTAGAATAAGAGACACAAGACTAGACTGAACGGAGACAAGAATAAGGGATTCCCTAGCTGTGAGGGCTCACAATCTATATAGGAGGGAAGATGGAGATACAAGAGTTTTTGCATGTTGTAGGCAATCCTGAACAGATGGGTTTGCAGGTTATGTTTGAAGTTTTGGTAGGTGGGGGACAGTCTGACGTATTTCAGTAGGGAATTCCTGAGTATGGGGAATGCAATGGAGAAGTCCTGGAGACAGTTGTGAGAAGAGCAGATGGTATTAGAGTGAAGCAGAAGGTCTTGTGAATATCGGAGATTACATGTAAGATGGTATTGACTTATTAGGATAGAGATAGATGGAGGGGACGGCCTCTGTAAGTCATGGTTTTAATCTTAATTCGTTGCTGAATCGGTGACCAGTGGAGAGACTGGCAGAGAGGAGAGGCAGTGGAGAAGATAGGAGAGATTAACCGGGAAGAAAAATGTAAGGATAGATTAGAGGGGCGTTAGAGAGTTAGCGGGGAGAATACAGAGAAAAAGTTGTCTAAATGGTAGATGAGGAAGGCATGGACTAGTAATTTTATACATACATGTAATATTTAGTATATAATGTACCCCTAGATATTTTACCCACTATTTTCCAAGGGACCTTCAATAATGAAAACATAGACCTAGTCATATCAATGTAGAGTAACTGAGGCATATGGACGGCACGTGATGAAATGGCTTGTCTCTCGCCACATTCACACTAGATGTGCGTCGCTCTCTAAGCCATTACCAAAATAGGAGAGCCTCAGAGTTTTCAGATTCTAAAGTTTCCATCCCCTGACAATTTATCGGAGACACTTTAGTTTCACACCATTAAAAATGACCTTTATATTCCTGTGACTGATAAAATGATTACTTTAAGTGGTGGAGAATTTTAATAGAATTTATTGCACCCTGAAGAGACTCAGGCACTTATAACCAGTGTAATGCTGATAGTTTCCTTCTAAAAAGAACAGTAAAATTTGCATGCAAATTAAAAAGGTTTCTTACTTATTGAGCATGACTTTAAGATGATTAGTCCAGAAACTGAAGTGTTATGCTAGATGCTTATTATGACCAGTATTCAGACATTGCAGTATGGCGCCGTTTATTCTGCCCCATCTTTTATCAGCAATGACCAGATGTCTTGTTTAATGGGAACGTTGTGCAAGCTGTACATGTTATTTGACATCAACCTGAAGAAGATGATGGACAAACCATAGAACATTTTGTCCTTGTAATTACAGTATTCTTTTAAAAATATTTTATATACTTGGTACATAGATTTGTTTTTACTTACATTAATTTACAGAAACCAACCAGTGTTGGAATGGCCAACAAGAGTATCCCACCCAAAACTGGAACCGAGACTTACAGAAGAAGACCCAAGGTGTAGGATAATAGAAATCATATGCCAGCGCTCGTGCCCTGGGGTATGATGAAGTCCCCGCCCTTCCAGATACATTACGAGGTTCTAGCCTCCTGGAGTGTTGTGGCACCTGCGAAAAATACTATGCCAGGTCCTGTCTGGCTTAAAATTGCGGTATAGCCCAAAGCTTGAATACCTGTAGGCTATATCTAGTGTGCACTCTTCCACTGCCGGAGTCTCTCTTCATGACCCTGCATGCCCACTTTGTTTGGAGAATGCATGAAGGGGGAAATAACCACATCTACTGGTGGTTTGCTTGTAATTGCAATTATTTCAGGGCTTGTAAGTCCAATAAATACCCCAATGGGGCATATTTATCATATGATTTCCCCACCGCCTCTTGATGTGTCGGGAGGCTACAAAGGGTTTATCCTACGTCAGGCAGGGCCTGGCATAGAAAAAGCGCAGCCGGCGAAACTTTTCACATATGAAAAGTTGCTGGCGGCAGCATGTGTGCAGGCGCGGGGACAGTAACGCACCGCACCGGCCCACTCCCAGCCGCACCCTCCGCTCGGCCGGCCGTGCCCCCTTCACGCTCCACTTGCGTGAAGGTGGCGGATTGGGGCAAATAATCGCAAGTGGCGCAGCGGTCCTGATGAATATGCCCCAATGAGTTTATTTCCTAGTGGATGATAAAAAATGTTTATCTGGTAGGAACCAATCATCAATGCCAGAATAGCTGCAATCCATCTCTATGTAATAAAAACCTATATTAGTTCATATATCCAAGAAAAGCACATGGACTGCAGTGTTTAAAGGCCTTAGACATTAAAGGGGTATTTTCATCTGGGCATTTAAATCTAATTTAATTCATTGGCCATATGTAAACATTGCTTCAATTCGATGTTATTAACAAAAAATGTTCCCGTGTTAAGATAATTTCTCTTAAATGTAGCCATGTTGTCCCTTAGAAACTAGATAGCTTCCTTGGATATGACCACCTCACGCTTTGGCAGCAGTGGCCAGACATGCACTATTGAGTCCTGCCTGAACACCTGGCTTCAGCGTTCATAACCACAGGACAGCTGTGGGACATGCAGTAACTCGCGGACATTTTATATAAAAAAAACCTTTTGTTTCTTTGTACAATCACTCCAGCAGAGGTGGCCGTATCTAAGGACACAGTCTTCGTTTCTAAGGGACCATATCACTACATTTATGAGAAATTATCTTCACACCGGTAATTTTTTATAATAACATCTAATTGAAGAAATGTATATAAATGGCAGATTAATGAAACTGAATGTGAATGCCAAGACGAGAATACCCCTTTAATGACCAAAAA
Source organism: Engystomops pustulosus (assembly GCF_040894005.1). Classification (NCBI taxonomy): domain Eukaryota; kingdom Metazoa; phylum Chordata; class Amphibia; order Anura; family Leptodactylidae; genus Engystomops; species Engystomops pustulosus. Next base: position 45,527,130 of record NC_092415.1, read on the forward strand.
ACACATTGGGGCAGATTTATCAAGATGTCTGAAAGTCAGAACATTCCTAGTTGCCCATGGCAACCAATTACAGCTTAGCTTTCATTTTACTAGTGCTCATGAATATTTTAAAGGGGAGCTGAAGGGGAGGAATATTCTGACTTTCAGATAGCTTGATAAATCTGCCCCATTAGGTCAAACTTTGAGACTGGGGGTCATGAATAAACATCCAATGAGACTTGTAGTAGTAGAAAAAGTGAATGGCACCCCTATTTTTTTTGCTTCTTTCTTTAAATGTAATTAGACATACTCACTTAAAAGCATTACATGGTGGAGGGAGGAGAAAAACAACACCTCACCAGTGTGGGAGCGAAGGCCGCCTCGTGACTCTGTGCAGATGAAGCTCAGAGTCCCAAAACAGCCATCGCGCCCACACATGTGAGGTGTTGTTTTTCTCCTCCCTCCACCATGTAATGCTTTTATGTGAGTATGTCTAAATAAATTTGAAGAAAGAAGCAAAAAAATAAGGGGTAAGTACAAAAAAACCTATATTAGTTGTTGCTCATTTTTACTGGAGAACTATGTGGCTACTTTTTGTGAAAATTGTATGGATGGTATTAGTTGCACACATTGGGGCACTTTAATCTGCACTTTAATCACTTTAATACACAGATCACCTCTTCACAAAAATTATATTCCCTTTGCCCGATCGGTGGGGGTACTAGAAGTAAGACCCTCACCAATGGGTTGCTTGACACACCCAAAGTGCTCCATCACAGGCACAGAAAATAATTCTGTAGATGCTGTGGTCCTGTAGATCTCTCCTGATAGTCCTCTGATGTGCTAGAAGGCCACTGTGTAGACAAGAGGTGGGGGGTCACTACACAAATAGGCTTTTTCTTTGTATTCCCTGAACAATAGCCATCAAAGCTGTGTCAGATGGTGAAATAGAGGAATATTTATGAGGATTCTTTAATCACGTTCATTTTTGTTACTATATGATCACCCTTTCAGCTGGGATCTGTCATCTTTTTTAATGAAAATGAATGAGTTAAGATTTGCTTCCACATATACTTAAGTTGACATTTAATGGAGTCTATAATGGAGCAAATGGTTTTATTTCTCTAATTTGAAGGATAAAAGTGTGCAATGTACTTGTTGTTGGATGTACTGAAGAGCGGGGAGTGCAATAGCATAGGTAAGCCACTACAGCATAGCCACAGCCTGGACACTACAGGGACAACAGATATCGGATGATCACGCTGGACCATATTGATGATCCTCACTCACTCATCCCGACCATCTCCAATTAATGACCTATACCAAGGATGCCTTATGAATTGTCAGTCCTAGACAACCCCTATTAATTTAAAAATCAAATTGTGTTGCAAGATCAGCACTCACATGCACTGGGTAGAAGAAGGTGATCTCCAGCGGACCTCAGCGGGGAAGCGACACATGCAGGAAAATGGACGCACAACCTTAGTGAATTGCGGCAGACCCGAATCTTCTGACAACGCACCACGGGGATCACGAAAGGACCAGGTAAGTAAATCTGCCCCAATGTATCATTCCTCATGGCTACTGAACAAGTAGTGAAATACATACTTTATAAGGGCTGTAAGGCACCTCCCTGATTGGGGCTCCTGTTTAATGAAACCAACTCCCAAACCACCAGTGTGCTCCTTGAATAACAGAACACAGAAACAACCCTAATAATTTGTTTCTTACACATGCTTTCTAATTATCTAGACTGACTTCCCATTTTCCCCAATTAACTCATTTAACTATAAAACATTATATGGGCACAGGAATTATAGTGCAAATGATATTATTGTATTTAACAAACTTTACTAGAGCTACACTAATGCCAATAGCTGATGCCTTTTCTTTACCTTTATAACATAAACGCCTGCTTATGAATATAATACAACACGCAGTAGCTGTTGTCATTTCTTCAAGTTTGCTCCCGATCTGAAGACACTGCGCATGTGCAATAATCCAACATCGTTGCCAAGGAAAGCAGGACTCCACACATGCGCTATCGATACCATATTTATTTTACATTGATAATGAAGTCTCTTCACACACGGAGCGAACTCCAAGAATTACAGAATGACAAAAATCTCAGGTATGACAGAATGAAACTGTGACACAGTGGGGCACATTTACTTACCCGGTCCCTGCACGATCCCCAATCCGGAATGTCCGACGAGGATGAACTCTGCCACGATTCACTAAGATCGTGCGTCCTGCATGTGTCGCTTCTCCGCTCAGGTCCACCGGAGTTCCCCATCTTCTACCCGGTGATGTAGGTGCATTGTCTTGCGACACAATTTCAAAGTTAAATCCTGCGCCCCCCGGGTTCTTGTCGCATGAAAGCCGGTGCCGACACAAACCCCTTTTAAATGCGCCGCAAATTGGAAATCATTGGAATACCTGACGAAAGTGCAGTCTGCGGACCCTTAGTAAATGAGCCCCAGTGGGTACCAGAGGAGGAAAAAAACCTCTAGTATTCCTCTCTTTGTAATAAATTAGGGATGTGTATCGCACAATATGCATATGATAGAAACATAATCCTATATCCATCATCTTGCCAACATATTTATACAACTGCATTTATTACCTCTCTGGTATTACAATGCAGATTATAATGCAGATTGTAATAATTGCAATCTTTTATAGAAAACTAAAATGTTATTCCTTGTGTATGGATTAATAATGAAACATAATTTCATTCCTATGGTTTAACCCTAGCGGGAATCTCGTACCCAGGTGGAATATCCAAAATGCTTCCCTGTCCCTAAGGATTTCCTATTATAGAAGTCTGTATTTGTTCTATTGCAAACATTTCTAAATCATCTGTTACCCTCATGTTGTTCATTATAGTGTTTAGCTACATTTGAAATGTTAATTTTGTAATTGCTACTTCCTTGTTCTATTTGAGCTCTTTTTTAGGAATCTGATGTCAATCAAATGTTTCAAAAACCTCTTTTATAGTTGCCTACAGTTTGTTGCACGTTTTGACATTTGTTACATCTGATAACATAAATTATAAAAATGCGGTTACAATTAATGTATCTCTTTATGTTGTATGTACATGTATTGATGGTATTTTCATAGGTTTTGGTTACTTTTGCATAGTGACATGTCTTACAGGGGTGTCCCCCACACTTATAGAGCCCCCTATGTTATTTTCTTTCTGTAATCAAACAAACTGGGAGAAACTTTGTTCCCAATCGTGGTTGAACGTCTGGAGACTTTGTGATACCCATCTTTTAAAAAGTCCTCAGTTTTTCATCCTCAAATACTATTGGGAGGTGTGTTTGAACTAGCTTTTTAAATTCAGTAAACTGGTTGCTATAGTCCAAAACTAGATATGGTACCTTATTCTTGACTTGTTATGTCTCTTCTTATAGTATATCATTCCTATCTTTTTTGTCCACTATTTTTTAGCCCTATTTAATACCCAGCTAGGATAACCCTTTGTGCCAATATTTGTTTAATTTGTATTGTATTCAAAGTTCTATTTTCTATGCGTATGCGCATTGCACATATGGTATGTTTCGGATGTGAGCTTTTCGCTTAAATAATAGTGTTTCCTGCTGTACTTTGTAGCCGCAACCCGGGACGGGGGTCTAGGTGGACACCTAGTCTTCACCAGAGCCCGCCACAAAGTGGGATGGTCTTGCTAGGCCGCCCACGGTGGCAGCCAAGGTAGTACGGCAGGAATTGCAGGAAACAGTCCAAACATGAGATGACAGCAGGAAACACGGAGGAATACTGGCACAGACTGTAGATTCTGTAGGACAGGGACCCTGGAAGGCACAGCAGGACAGGAACCCTGGAAGACACAGCAGGTCACAGGAATGGCAGAGACCCAGAGGAACACTGGTAACGCTGGAACACAGAGGAACACAATAAACACTGGGAACGCTGGAGGGCTTTCTCTTAGCAGGAAATGATGCTGAAGATCCGGCAGGGAGTGAAGGGAGGTGCCAGATTATAAGGGCTGAGCCGGATTAGCCAGAGCCAATCAGGAGGACGCTGGCCCTTTAAGTCTTAAAGAGCCGGTGTGTGCCCTAGCAGCAGGAGCGCGGCCTAGCAGGACAACAGCCAGGAGTGTAGAGAGGTGAGTTCATGCCAGGGAGCAGGACAGCGACAGCGGGGACCGCGGCACATAGAGGGGCACAGGTGTGCCTGCAATATGAGACAAGGATCGCGGGTATCCGTGACAGTAATCAATTCTCCCTCTTCTACATGCAAGATTAAACTGTATACGTGAATTTTATATATATGGTATTATTATTTAGATGGGAGACAAATTCCGGTAAGGCAAGCACACCCCCAAACCACACAATCAGTATATAATCGACGTACCAGCCATACCATACCATAGACATACCAGAAGATGTCTATCCTGAATGGATTGTCAAATGTGTAAATAGTAGATTCTTCCCATCATGCCATGACCAAGTTTGCCAGGGATGGTGAAAATTTGGCCCCCATGGAAATACCTGACACTTGTAAATAATATTTCTTTTCAAAAAGAAAAAAATTATGATTGAGCAAGTACCATGTTACTTCCTTGATACATAATTTCAAAGCATTTTCGTAGCCACTAAATTTATCCAAATTATGACTAATTGCTTCCATGGCTACCTGATATAGAGTGAAACTACATCGCAGGTTACCCAGGAAAAATTTCTTGGCCATTTGATATTTTCCATACTACGTAGTACATCACCTGTAGCCTGTAGGTAACCTGGAATGCATTTCAATAGAGGTTGCAATTGTAAATCTAACCATTTACATAATTTTTCATTAGGAGAGGATATGCCCAATACTATTGGGTGTATGGTTGGGGGGGTATAATTGGATTTTGTCCTATAAGTTAATTTTCCTGTTTTTCTGTGAGAATGTCCAAACCCATGCCATCATCAACCAATGACTGAAGTTTCTTTTTGAAACTATGTCAGTGGGATTGCCAGGGAGAGGTCTATAGATGGAGGTGTCACTTAGTAAATCAGTAATTTGTGATTTGTATAATTCTTTTGACATTACCACAGCTGTTACCACCTTTTCTGCTATTTTAGCAACTGCATTGTAGTCATTCTGTTAATTACTTGAAGATGTCACCAGTGTTTTGCTTATATTATATTTTCTATTCATTCTTAGATCATATAGTTTTTTAGTCCCTTTCTATGGTATTCTGAAATATATCCATAACTTCCACACTAGAATCATAAGGCTAGAAAGTAGAATTAGTGAGACCCTCTTGGCCCTCATCTTTGAGCTCCTGTACAGCTCCTCCCTCCCTCACTGATGTCAGCTCACCAGGCTGTGAGCTCTGTGAAGGAGCAGGAGGGAGGAGCTTTACAGGAACACAAAGGTGGGAGTCAAAAGCTGAGCAGTCTGCAGCACAGACTAGTCACATGTTGTTTTTTGAAATTCATCCAAACCAAAGCCCAACCCCTGGGACTTCACAGAGGATTTTGTCAGGGTGCAAGGTAAGTTATAAAACCCTATTATATTGTAATACTAATGCTTAGAGAAAGCAGAAAGGTATATTTGCAATGCAGGTTTGATGGGTTTCTGCAACCTGTCATTAGAGAAAAAAGAGGTCCATGGTGATAGGTTTCCTTTAAGGCCATTCACTTGCGGTATAGGAAATTTCCCTGTTCCTACACACTTTGCTCTACAGCAAGCTCTCCAAACATGTATTCAATACCCACACTGGAGATCAAAATTAGAGAACAATGCACAATTTCATAATCAGCCATAGCAATCAAAGTTGTTCGTTTTGAGTTTGTCTGTGATTTCCAGAATATTGCGTCATTACAACATCACTAACTCAATCAAGCCCCCAAAGGAGGTCCCTCTTGAAAGACAAATGCAAGAGAGGACAGAGTAATGAGGAAAATTACCAGTTCAGCAGTGAACAGGATAAGGATCTTTCTCATCAATGTTTAAAAGCATTTGGACTGAAAGCCCTCTCTGCTTTGTCCAAATCTCTAATTAGCAGAAAAAATGGCTAGACTCACCTTTGCTGAGGAGCATGTTGTGTGGACAGAGTACACAGTTTATTTTAGTGATGAAAAAAGCATGTTTAATTTATTTGGCTTTGGTGGGAAAAACTATATTGTGAACAAACTGGGGAAAGACAGAACCCAAAGTGCACAAAAAAGTCAGTGAAAGGTGGTGAAGGAAGGGGCATGGTTGGGGAATGTTTTCTGCAGCAGTGGTTGGAGCTCTCATACAGATGAGAGAAACAGAACCTTCTTCAACACCAGGTGGTTTCTTCCTTGAGCTCATCACTCAATCAGCCAGTAATATCACACAGGACAATACCTCCTCACAGAAAAATGTGTAAAACAGTCTCTTAAAACCGAAAGCATTAAAACAATGCAATTCCACATCCCAGAGTCCAGATCTACACCCATTAGAAGATCTCTGGAAAATCCTTGGTGACAAAGTTATGGTCAAGAAACTCACAACAGTCACAGACAGGTGGAAAAGACTGGAAGAAGAGTGAACAGCAATGAGAGATTAATAATGTCTTGTGGCTGCAGATGTTCCCGAAGCCATTCAAAGCAAAAGCCTGTGCACTTCCTTCTGATTGGTTATTGTTCACCTTCAGGAAATGTCATTTTTTTGCAAAATAAAGGTTTTAAGTTAATATTCTTTGGTAATTTTGTAAAACACTGTTCTATTGGCCTGGTGTAATATATATATATATATATATATATATATATATATATATATTTATTTATTAATATATATTAATGTAATATATATATTATTTCTGAAAAAAATCAAGTGACATACCTGTACATTGTTGTCCAAATTTGACCCCCAGAGTATATTAATTTATCCTATATCATCATATGTAACAAACAGAAAACCTTCAAACCTATTCCTGGTATTCACTGAGTGAGAGAGAGTAACAATGTTTTGAACTTTTGACTTTCGGGCTCCATATCTCACCATCCACTAAAGTTTTGAATGTGAGACTACCACCATTTTATAGACAATCATCTTAGCTATCGCATTCATACATATGACTTGCAACTTTTAGTTATGTTGATTCTTATCAAGTAACTGCATTGTATTTTTCTCCTTGAGAAACAATCTTTACTTTTTGTATACTACAAATTACAATCTGTTATCATATTCTATGTTCTCACATAGCTCTATGGGGCACATTTACTTACCTGGTCCATTCGCGATCCAGCGGCGCGTTCTCTGCGGTGGATTTGGGTCTTCCGGTGATTCACTAAGGCAGTTCCTCCGACGTCCACCGAGGCCCGCCAGAGTGCACGATCATATACTTGGTGAAGGTAAGCGCATGTCCCGCGACACTTTTTTTTTTTTAAATGCAGCAGTTTCTCCAAATCCGTCGGGTTTTCGTTTCCACCGCGTGCGCCAAAATCCCGGGGCAATACAGGGAAAATCGGCGCAAAACTGAAAAATTTGCGTAACCCGCCGGTAAAACGCGATTCGGGTCCTTAGTAAATGACCCCCTATGTGTTATTACTGTAGGTTGATTCCCAAGTGATAGGTCACTGGTTCAAATCGAGATACAGCTATGAAGAATTTTTCTCAAGATAAAGAAATGCCATCATACAGTTCATCATAAGTGGTCTCTCGGCCAAGAAAATTGCCAAAGTGCATCATGTGAGAGCCACAAAAGTTGAAAGAATATGAAATTAAGTTTGTCGCAAGATCAAGTACTCACATGCACCGGGAAGAAGAAGGTGTACTCCGGCGGACCTCGGCGCAGAATCGACGAATGCAGGAACTCGGGCGCACGGTCTTAGTGAATCACGGCAGACACGTATCCACGTCGGACAAAGCACCACGGAACGCGACAGGACCGGGTAAGTAAATGTGCCCCAATAAGTTGACTCATTATTCTGTCTATTGGTTCTGGCTCAACAAACATTTCAGTGTACACTTTGTAATAATCATCTCTCAAACATCCATGCAAGCAAAGTGTAACTTGCATTAGATAAGTCTGGAATGGTGGTCTGAAAAAAAGAGAAACAAGCCTCAACTTCAATATTGTTATAAAAGGCATCAGCTGGAGTCTGCAAAGTAGATGGCTCTGGAAATGGGTGATTTGGAGCGATGAGATAAACATCAGCAGAGAGGGCCAGCTCCAGGTTTTAGTAGGCCCCTGGGCAATAGAGCCTTAGTGGGCTAATTTGTGGGCTGCCCTCCAGTAGCCACACTGCCCCCTTCCCCTGTAGACACACTGCCCCCCTCCCCCTGTACAAACATTGCCCCCCTCCCCCTGTACACACACTGCCCCCCTCCCCTTGTACACACTCTGTACGCCAGAGCCGCCGCAAACTGGGTTGGACTTGCTGCAGCGTGGTACCACTAGGTCGCTCCACAGGCGCAACTTTTTCCGCCGTGGCGGGCAAAGAGAAGTACAAAGTCGCATAGCAGAATTGTAGTCAGGGATAAGCAGAAGGTCAGGACGGGCAGCACAGGATCAAAGTCAAAAATGGAACCAGGGTCACAACAGTAAAATTGCAATACAAGCCCAGGGCATCAGACAAAGCTTTACCTAAAGCTATGAGGCACAAAGATCCAGCAGGGGACACAGGAAGGGGCTGGATATTTAACAGAATTGGCAGACGGCCAGTGTATTTATCGGCACGTTGGCCCTTTAACTCTCCAGAAGCCTCAGTATGTGCACACTGGACCGTCGGAGCCATCGCTGAATTAATGTAAGGTGAGACCAGCAGCGGAGTTCGGGGGACGTGGGGCGCAGGAGCACCTGTGACATTCCCCACCCCCCCCCCCCCTTCAGCCTCCCACTCTTCACGGACTGGAGGAACTTTTGCAGAAGGCCACAGTCCAAGATGTTATCCTCTGGCTCCCAGCATCTCTCCTCTTGCCCAAACCCCTTCCAGTCGACAAGGAAGAATTGCTCCCCTCTAACTGTCTTCATATTCAGAAGCTCCTTTACCACAAAGACATTGGTGGAATCCGTCTCAGGAGCAGGAGGAGGCACTTGCCTAGAGAAGCGATTTAGGATGACTGGCTTCAAGAGAGAGATGTGGAAGGAGTCCGGGATGCGCATGGAGAAAGGAAGCCGAAACCTATACACCACAGGATTGATGCTCTTCAATACTTCAAATGGACCCAGGAATCAAGGACCAAGTTCAAAGCTGGGAATCTTCAAACCGACGTACCTAGAAGACAGCCATACTTTGTCACCTGGGGAGAAGACTGGAGGAGACCTGTGCTATTTGTCCACCTGGGTTCTGGTGCGGGCAGATTTGGAGTCCAGAAAGTTGTTGGAGAATTCAGCCCATATCAGCAGAGTGGACCAGTCGTCCAGTCGGGAGGAGACAAAATGGTGGAGATAGCACCCCAGGGTCTGATTAATCCTCTCAACTTGTCCATTGGATTGCGGATGATATGCAGATGAGAAGTCCAGCTTTACTTGAAGTTGACCGCACAGGGATTACCAGAAATGGGAAACAAACTGGACCCCATGGTCCGAGACAATGTGCAGGGGAAGTCCATGAAGCCGGAAGCTGACGGCCGACCTGGAAGAGGAACAAAGTGGGACATGTTGGAGAACTGGTCAGTTACCAGAAGGTATTACGAGAAGAAGATGGAAGGTCCATAATAAAGTCCATCGGAACGTGCATTAACTGGCAGCTGGGCAACGACAGGAGAAGACCATCAAGTTTGAGACAAGATGGCTTGTTTCAGGCACAATAAGTACAGGAACCCACAAAATTCTGTACATCCTTAACCAGATCAGGCCACCAGTAGAAACAGGAAATGAGGGCAACGGAGCGTTGCACCCCTGTGTGCCCAACCACATGTGAGCAATGTCCCCAAGTTAGTATCCTCTTCCAAAGAGAAGGTTGGATGTAGGTCTTGCCAGGAGGTAGCTGCCAAAAGTCCACTGGAGCCGCAGCAACTAGTAGCTCAGGAGGAATGACATGACGAGGAGCTGGTTCTTCCCCAATGACATTTGAGGCATGAGAAAGGGCATCAGCCTTGACGTTCTTTTCTGCCGGACGGTAGTGGATCAAGAAATTGAAGCGGAAGAGAAGAAGCGTGACTAGAGGGCTTGTCGTGGATTGAGGCGCTGAGCAGTCTGGAGATAAAGGTGGTTCTTGTGGTCAGTGTATATGCAGACTGGAAAGATAGTGCCACTCTTCTAAGGTCATTTTGATTGCCAGTAGTTCTCGGTCTACTATGTAGTAATTCCTCTCTGCAGAGGAGAAAGTCCTAGAGAAGAACCCACAGGAGGGACTTCTGCCCTTGGGCCTTTTCTGAGTGAGCATAGCTCCAGCTCCCACTTAGGAGGCATCAACCTCCAGCTGGCATGTCTTCTCCGTATCAGGCCATGTGAGAACCGGAGTAGAGGCGAAGGCAGACTTCAGCTTAGCAAAAGCTTCTTCAGCCGCTGGAGGCCAGAGTTTAGGATTGGTATACTTCTTGGTCAGCACCAAAATAGGAGATACCAGAGAGGAGACGTGTGTCGGTAGAAATTGGCAAAGCCCAGGAATCTCGGTATAGCATGAAGTCCTACTGGGCGAGGCCACCGCAGATAACTTAGTGGGATCCACCTGTAGGCCCTTGTTGGAGATGATGTACCCAAGGAACGGAAGGCTCTTCAGATGAAACTGGCACATAGGCTGACAAAAAGTTCAGTGATCCACGGCAATGGGTTATGGTTCTTTACAGTAATTTTGTTAAGGCCACGATAGTCAATACATGGACGGAGTGACCCATCTTTTTTGGCCACAAAGAAGAATCCTGCACCGAAAGGAGAAGATTTGCGTATGAATTCCCTCTGCAGTTTCTCCTGCATGTAGACTGACATAGCCATGGTGTCAGGCATGGATAGAGGAATACAAGCAACCCCTTGGAGGAGGTGTGCCCGGAGATGTACCTTGGCAGTCGTAAGAAGGGTGTGGTGGCAGAGTCTCAGCTTGCTTCTATGAGAAGACACTGGCAAAGTCCATATATGGAGCGGGGAGACGCACCAGAGGCTTGAAGGACAAAGGAGAAGATACGGTGGACACGGGACAAGGTACCACAAAACAGCGTGACTGGCTTTCTGGACCCCAGCAGAGAACTTCACTGGTATGCTAATTGAGCTCAGGAGATTGTCTTTGCAACCACAATAGGCCCAGTAGAACTGAAGACGTGGGCCGGGGTAGGACATAGAAGGACAGTCTTGCCTTATGCAAAGCCCCAACTTACAGGCACAGGGGCTCTATGCGATACTGGGCTGAATTGCTGAGGACCTGCCTACTGACAGAAGCAATGACCAGTGGCTTCTCTCGAAGAACCACGGGGAAATGATGCTGGGAGACAAGGGCAGCATCCACAAAGTACCCCGCAGAGCTGGAGTCCAGGAAGGCTGAAGCTTGAACCAGACCACTTTTTCCTTTCCTGAGTAGGTCTGAAACATTCAGAAAGGAGAAGCTTTGTTCTCACCTAGCGGCGCTTCTCCCAGGAACCCTAAGTGCATCCGTTTCCTGGATGCGGGGGACGAACAGGACACATATTAAAAAAGTGCTCCAGGGGGCATGTCCTAGCTACCTATGTGACCGCACGCGTGTGGAGAGAGCTCTGGCCCAGCATCCTGTTAATACAGTGTGGAGGTGCGCTGTGACACCCAAAACGTACCGCATTCGGAGGCCCAGGAGTGTCGGAGGGCGCCGGTATCTGAATTCGGCGCCGGAATGGGCCCCAAGCGGCAGAGTGTTGCCGGTAAGACGGCAGAGCGGTCCGGCCAAGATGGCGCCTGAAGCGGAGGTGGCGCGCGATCTTCTGCAGGCCTGAGAGTGGAGACCACGGCAAGGCTGGGAAGCTTCGCTAGAAGCCAACATGGCGCTGTAGCACCACGGCAGCCCCCTTCCCCGAGCGCTGCAAGGCAGGTACAGCACCCCACGGGCTCCAGGTATGCTGTGCTGGGGGAGGAGAGCAGTGGGGAGGAAGAGGTGGAGGACTCCCAGCCAGAGCCTGTAGCAGCTGGGGAGGATGTGAGGGAGGACATGGATCCTGGCAGCAGCCCTGACAGGGACTCTAAAGATCCTGAACATGAACCTTCTCTGGCTGAAGTGCTGAGAGCTGTGCAGGGAAATTCTTCTGTATTACGTAAGCTGGCAGGTCAAGTAGGTGGCTTAAAGGAGGAACTTCTGTTGCTCAGACATGATATGCAAAGAATGTCAGAAAGGGCGACTGCCATTGAAGGACGTGTACATGAGGTGGAAGAGATTATCCCTCCAATGCGGCAGGATGTCCGAGAGCATACACGTGCAATAGCTGCCCTACAAGCTAAGGCAGATGACCTGGAAAACAGGTTGCGCAGGAATAATGTCCGCCTGGTAGGGGTGCCAGAGAGAATTGAGGGCGCACGACCGGATGAGTATTTTGAAAATTGGCTGAAAGATGTGTTTGGCAGTGATAATTTAACGCCGCTATTTGCTGTGGAAAGAGCGCCCAGAGTACCAACCCGGCCGGGACCACCGGGCCGCCCGCCACGTCCTGTCTTGATCAAATTGCTGCATTATAAAGATAGAGATCGAATATTGCGGCTTGCAAGGGAGCGGCAGGATATAACCATCAACGGGGCGCAGATTGCCCTTTTCCAGGACTTTTCGGCTGAAGTGCAGAGGAAAAGAATGCGCTTTACAGATATCAAACGACGCCTGAGGGATGCTGCTGTACAGTATTCTATGATGTATCCGGCAAAATTGAGAGTGGTGGCGTTTGGGAATACCCATTTCTTTGAGGACCCCCAATCAGCGCTGCATTGGCTGGACACTAACGAGCAGAGATTGCGTAGACCTGCCGAAGACGGAGGAGCGGAGTGATCTTTTTCTAGGACTGCCGGCCCGGGAAGTTGCATGATTCTGCGGTGATGGGCCTATTCTGAATGCCGTTTTAAGGTTATAGTTGGGGGTGTTTTCTAGGTTATGCTCCTGAGTTATGTGTGTATATAGTGGTGTATATGTATATGCATGTATATATATATAATGTATATTGCTTTATGCTTAGATGTTTAATGATACCTCCGACAGTTATTCTATTCTGTGGAGCCAGAGCTCCTTACGCGATACCCAGTGTCTATACTAAGTGTGAGATAGGATGTGCGTTGATCGTGCGTTCCCTATTATTGGAGGGCTTGGACGAGAGGTAGTAGCCCCGACTCTGGTTACAGAGGAGGTTAACATTTGTTCTGTTTTTGGTTGGGGGGGTGGGAGTGGGATAGGGAACTCCTTGGTCGGCCTGGTAGGAGGTGTGAATGATTTATTCCGGTCTAGTCACACTTTGCAAATTGTAGGTGCACTAAAGAAGGGGGGAAATGTGGTGGGCATAAAGGATACCAATAGGTGACAGTTTTAAATGCATGACTTGGAATGTCAGAGGGCTAGCGGAGGCAGGGAAACGCAGAGCAATTTTTGCGTACATGAAAGAGCAGACAGCTCTAGTGATGGGATTACAGGAAACGCATCTGACAAGGGATACAGTACATTTATTACAAGGTTCATGGGTGGGTTACGGAGTGCACTCCTTTCATACATCATACTCTAGGGGGGTTAGTCTCCTTATACATATGGTGTGGGATAGGGATATGGATAGGTTCTCCAGCAGAGGGGAAGGAGGGGCCGTAGGAAGAGGACTGTCGCCTTTAGCCCGCTGGTGTGAGGAGGTAGGTTTTCACGATATGTGGAGAAATAGGAATCCTGGACTGAGGCAATATTCCTGTGCCTCTCAAACTCATGGCACGCTCTCTAGGATAGACATGGTGCTGGGTACTAGTGGGGTTCTGCCAATGTTGAAGGGAGTGACTTATCTACCTAGGATGTTATCTGATCATTCTCCGATTCTTTTACATATTGAAGGTAGGGTTGTGTCCAGGGATGAGAGAAGGATGCCGTGGAGATTGAATGCTTCTGGCTTAAGTTAGTGGATAAGGGAAAGGTCGCGGCTCAATTGCGGGAGTATATAGAGATCAATAAGGATGAGGTCCCAAGAGATGTGTTGTGGGATGGCATGAAGGTGTTCCTGCGGGGGGTGTTTAGAGGGGAGATTGCTTGGGTGAAAAATAGATCACACCAGGTGGGAGTGTCTTTAAGATCCATGGTGGTGGATAAAGAAGAACTATTTATCTTGCTGGGTACAGAGGAGGCCGCGGCCGCATGGAGGGAGGCGCAAGAACAACTGTCTAAACATTACATAGAACAGGTGGATAATAAACGCATGTTTCTGAAGCAACAGACAGGGCGATTATTGACCAGAATGGCGCGGGCTAAGGCAGATAGCAATTTTGTGCATGCTATTAGAGATTCACAGGGGCACTTGATAACATACACAGTGGGAGTGGTGCAACAGTTTGTAGACTTCTATAAGAGTTTGTACTCCTCTAGGGCAATTCATACTCAAACACAACTAGCAGAGTTTTTGGGGAATATCGCAATCCCACGGTTAACGGTGGATGAGAAGGGGACATTAGAGGCACCCATAACAATGGAGGAGTTAGAGCAGGCAGTGGTGGGTATGGCTAATGACAAAGCGCCTGGCATGGATGGACTTCCTATAGAAGTATACAAGGAGTATGCGGACATATTATTACCACAGCTACATGAGATGTTGCAGGATAGTCATGAACGGAAGAGACTGCCAACCTCCTGTTATGAGGCTTTAATAGTTGCACTGCTTAAAGATGGTAAGGACCCTCAACTTGTGGATTCGTATAGACCAATATCCTTGTTGACGTCGGATGTGAAAGTTCTAGCTAAGGTGTTGTCTAATAGGGTGTCTAAAGTAATAGGGTCAGTAGTACATGCTGATCAATCAGGCTTTATGCCATCTAAATCGACAGCCCAGAATTTGAGGCGCCTTATGCTGAATCTACAGATAGACCCTGATAACTCTGTGGGAAGAGCTATACTGTCTTTAGATGCTGCCAAAGCATTTGACAGTATTGAATGGGAATATCTTTGGGCTGTACTAAGAAGAATGGGGTTTGGTAATGTATTTATTAGATGGGTACGGTTATTGTACTTGGTGTCGGTAGCATGTATTAGGGTTAATGGAGTAATTTCAGATAACTTCTACCTCGAGAGAGGAACTAGACAGGGGTGTCCGTTGTCTCCACTCTTGTTTGCACTGGCAATTGAGCCCCTAGCCTGCAAGGTCGGTCAAAGTGAGGAGCTGTCGGGATTTCAGTATGGGGCAAAGGAAGACCGTATAGCGTTGTACGCGGACGACATATTACTGTTCCTGACGGAAGCGGACTATACCTTGCCAGTGGTGCTGGATATGATTGTGCGGTTTGGGAGATATTCTGGACTGATGATCAACTGGACTAAGTCTGCTCTTATGAAGATTGATCAAGTGACTATGCCGGCCTTTTCTGTGGGGGACATTCCTATAGTAACGGCGTTTAGGTATCCGGATTACCGGGAAGGTAGAGGATTATATAGAGTTAAATTTGCAACCATTATTAGGGATTTTTAAAAATAAGATATTAGTCTGGAATAGGTTACCCTTATCAGCCCTTGGTAGAACTAACCTAATTAAAATGATTCTAATGCCACAGTTGCTTTATATTTTGCACAATGCCCCGGTGTGGATTCCCAAATACTGATTCTACCGATTTTACAATTTGTTTCGGGATTTGGTGTGGAAGAAGGGGGTTCCACGCTTCAGATTAGAAAAACTGCAGCTCCCCAAACACCAGGGTGGTCTGGCACTGCCAAACGCATGGGTGTATTACTTAGCGGCCCAGTGCCAGCATATGAGTGGTTGGGCCAGGGAAGAAAGGGTGACTGACTGCCCGAAAACGCTGATACACTTGGGAGGTGACATGGGCCCGTTAGCTGCTCTGGAAGCAAAGAGATTTCAGGGGATGGCTAGGGCTAGACCGACGTTGGGGTTGCTGCAAAAGATGTGGAAAGTATATAAAGATTTGCTGGGAGTAGAACACTATACTAAATACACGCCTCTGTGGGACAACCCCGTCTTAGGGGAAGTGTTTATGCTGGAGGATATGCAAAGGTGGGGTAGCAAAGGGGTGTGTTATTTATATCAGCTGTACTCTGACGGGGTATTGAAGTCTTTCCAGCAATTAAAGGATGAGTTTGAATTGCCGCAGTCTTGGTTCTTTCAATACTTGAGGTTGAGACATGCTCTACAGACACAAGCACAGTCTGGTTCACTGGAAATTAGCTCTATGGGAGTGTTGGAAATCGTAGTGAAAACTCAAGGGACTAGAGGGGTGATCTCCTTGGTATATGGGTTCCTTCTCTCCAAAGTATTGGGAGATCCTATGGCCGAGACTAAAAGGAGGTGGGAGGAGGAAGTTGGGGAACTGTCGGAGGAAGAATGGGCGGAGGCGACGGGTTCTCCTAGTGTCTTATCCATGAATGTTGCACAAAGGAGGTCTCAGTTGTTTTTACTGCACAGGGTATATAGGACGCCATATGTCCTATGGAAAATGGGACTGAGGGAGGATGCACGGTGTCCCAGGTGTCAAGAAGAGAGGGCAGACGGATGGCATATGTTTTGGTCGTGTGCAGCATTAGAGAGCCTGTGGAAGGAGGCAGAGGATTTAATGGATCGGATATATAACATAAGGCTTCCTCATGATCCTAAGGTTGGTCTACTGAGCTGTATGGATGGACAACAGGGGACTCAGAATGAACGCTTGGCTGTGGCAAAGTTTCTATACCAAGTCAGGAAAAGCATTGCTAGGCACTGGTTAGATGCGGATCCTCCAGGGTTGGGAGAGGTGATAACTATGACAAACAAAACTGTTTGGATGGAAATGAAGGTCTACCAGAAAAGAGGCAATCTAAAAAAATTTGAGAAACAGTGGCTTGACTGGGTGGAGTTTCCAGGATTGGCAACTGAGGAATTGCGGAGAGGTTGGTCCAGGTTAAATTTGGGGAGTATCCTGGGGCAGTAAGAGTTATCCTAATATATTGAGGGCTACATTGGATGCGTGATGACTGGCTGGATTAAGGGAGGGGGGCAGACCAGGGAGATGTTGGGTGGGGGATATGGGGATTGTTATATATGTTTTATATTGAATATATATTTGTATTGTTGTACATTGACTAATGGCAATTTTTGTATTGTGCATATTCATGCTATAAGTGAAAGCAATAAAAGTTTCTGATTAAAAAAAAAAAAAGAAAGTGCTCCACACTAGCACAATGGAGACATAGCTTCTACTGCCTTCATTCGGGAATGCTCTTGAGTGGACAGCCGAGCTCTATCTACCAGCATCATTTCCTCTGCAGCTGACTTGCAGGTGGCTGAAGTGGTCTTTGAAATGCAGGAGCCAGGCAGGGCAGACGTCGGGTCCTGATTTGCACTTGTTCGAGACGCTGCTCCTCAGAAAGCTCAGTAAACCATATGTCAATCTGAGTGGCCATAGAGATGAGACCACTCAGGGTAGATGGCAGGTCATGTGTCGACAGAGTGTCTTTAATCGGTCCAGAAAGTCCCTTTTTAAATGTTGCGACCAGGGCTGCTTCCTTCCAGGCTAGCTCAGAAGACAGTGTACGGAACTGAACAGCTTAATCACCGACAGACAAGTCCCCTTGATGCAGGTTCAGCAGTGCGGTCTAAGCAGAAGACGCCCGTGAAAGTTCCTCATAGACAGACCGGAACTCATCGAAGAAGGAGGTAATATTAGCTGTGACCAGGTCTTTTCTGTCCCAGAGAGGAGTAGCCCATGCCAGGACCTTCCGGGAGAAGAGGCTGATGATGAAAGCCACCTTAGACCGTTCTGTGACGAACTGTGTCAGCATAAGTTCAATGTGCAAGGAGCACTGGGTGATAAAACCCTTCACAACTTGGGGTCCCCATCATACTTAGATGGCATGGAGCGTCTCAGCTTGGGTTCTGCAGATGGTGGATGAAGCGGAGTAGCAGGAGGAGCTGCAGGAACTTGACACTATTGCTGCAACATGGCGATGACTTGTCCAAGATGCTGACCTTGTGTGGCAATCTGCTGGGACTGCTGGACAACGATGGTGGTAAGATCAGCCGGGTCAAGTAACGGGCTCTTGGTGAAACGGAGCGTCGCCTTCAGTAAGCTCTATTTTTTCTCTTCTCGTTTTATTGCTACATGTTTTCTATGGATGTTTTTTGAGCTAGAGCACCCCTATTTTTTGCATATGTTGGTACCCCACACTGTAGATTAGTGACATGGATCAATGAACATGAGCTGCTTAGTCGTCAAAAAAGTACAGTGCCCCTCAGTTTTCCTCCCTTCTGAGGAAAAACTATTTGCAGATGCTGACCCTGGGACTTGAAACCAGGTCCCTAGGGCTGCATGGCTGTAATGTTAACCATTAAGCCATCATGCTGGCCCCAATGTGAACATCGCAAGTGGCCTTCTAAAGTAATGTGTTACTTTGTCATACTTGTAGGTCAAATACCTGGTGTTAACTAGCACCACACCTGTCCAAAGCAGTGTCCAAACAAAGGTCCACCTGTAGCTGATGGAGACCTGCAACTAAATGCTGCCCTTTATTCATACAGCCTGCATCACTATGCCCCCATGTCTCCTTTTCAGATAACCTTTTACCTCCATCTCTACACATTTCTTGAATATCAAGCCCATGTCCCACTCTTTCTCAGACAGCGCAAATCCCCTATGTCCCTCTCCTTGTTACACAGCCAGCACTCTGATGTCCCCTGCCGTCTTACACAGCCCAAATCTTTTACCCTACAACTCATGTTCCCATTTCCCATGGCTTAAACCCGATTTCCCCTTTCTTGGAAAGACTGCACTTTAAATTATTACACATTTAAAAAGTTTTACCAACATTGTGAAGTTGGCCTATTACCTGCTCTTTCTAGATTTCTAGATATAAGTGTGTAGAATAAGGATGATAAGAGTTTCTTCTGTGGGTCTTATCTGTTGTGCTAATTAAATCTGTCTTCTATTTGTCCTTACACTATAGCTCATCGGCAGCAGAAGGCTCCCTGGCAGAAGGCTGCCTCAGATAATGGGAAGTACAGGCAGTCTTATTTTTATGCTGTAGTGACCTCTGCTGTCCAACATGTTAATGTTCCAACACTACGCTTCCTTCTAATTGCATCCATTATCCATCGCTATGTGCCTGTGTGTCATCATCAAACACACATTTATAAGAGATAAGATAATCCTTTATTAGTCCCAAGGTGAGGAAATTCAGACATTGGGGCTTATTAACTAAGGGTCCGCGGAACGCACTTTCGTCAGATTTTAGAAATTTTCGGGATTGCGCCGCTGTGACAGCTTTTTAGAAGGGGATTGTGTCGCACACAATGAGATTTTTTCACAGCGGCATCGGCTTTCATGAGACAGAAATCGGGGGCGAGACATCGGACAATCCAAAGGATTCGGACTGAGCGTGGGATTTAATATTTAAATTGTGTCGCAACCAAAGTCCTTACATACACCGGGAAGAAAAAAGTGAACTCCCGCAGACCTTAGTGGGGAAGCTACAGAAGCAGGAAATCGGACGATCTTAGTGAATCGCGGCACAGCGCATTGTCGTCGCACAATGCACTTCAGGTAATCTCCATTGGCCACGTAAGTAAATGTGCCCCATTATGTAGAACTAGCTGTAGTACCCGGCATCTATTTATAACTAAATATAATGAGTTAACAATAACTATACTGTATAGCAAATAAAAATCATAAACCAAAGACTGAAATTTTATTATAAAAAATCATAAAGTAAATTAATAGAAACATTTCACATCTTTTATTCAATTCATTACTAAATTATTACCAAGTAATGAGAAGTACTTTATTTAAAACTCCTTATTTAAGAGCCTTTTGAAAAACGCTACTCTCAACTTTATATATGAGACGAAAGCAGTATATCTGTTCATGTATATATATATAAAATAGTGGTAAAGCATAGATATTCTTGGGCTGATTCTCCTGTTCTCCTGGTGGGGGCACTATAGTGACTGGGGTCATTAGAAGGGGGCCCTGCAGGGGTGTGACGTTTATTCCACCATGCTGACAACCTATAGGTGCTGATAGCTCCCCCCTAGCCCACTGCTCTACCCCTGGGTCAGTTCTCACTGTAGTTCTGCTATTATATTCATGAATTACCATGAATAGTCACTGTCTTCATATCTATAAGAGTAAGAGATTGTGGGAAATAATTAAAGAAATACTTGTAGAGTTCTAATCATCTGTCTATTGTTATATAATTTCTGATACTCCAGCCACATCCAGAGCTGCAATAATCTATCTACCATTGTAGCATCTCAGATGACTGCAGCTCTGGATGTGACTGGAGTATCAGAAATTATATAACGTCAGATTGATACTCCATTCACATATACAACTGCAGTTTTCTTAGATAATATAGCGATAGATAGATGATTGCAGCTCTGGATGCAACAAGAGTATTAGACGATCTAATGCTGCTATTACAACTTTGGCCAAGCGCCCCAATTGAATTAGCTTACACATCAGCTGTCTTATACTAAACATGTCTTTCAATGCCTATAGCAACTACTCATACCTCATGTTTATGACCAGTAGAAAAACAGAAGCTGACCAGATAATGCAATCAGATAAATATCCAGGCTAACTGCCACAACTGCCAACAGATAATGGCTCCTGTAGTTTAATGGTTACTAAGCGTATATTGGAATTTAAAGCTAAAGGGGTGTGTTGGTGCACCAAGAAACGGACATACACACAGCTTTATATAATAGATTATTACAGTACAAATCCAAGCATTATATCATAACATACAAAATATGTATGATTATGATTAGGCATGGTTTACACATAGATACAAAGTTAATGATAATAATAAAAACATTGGCATAAAAACGTACACAAACCTCAAAATTACCACCCATATAGCGGAAATCTTGATCTTACAATAAAAATGCAAGACAGAAGGAACAATACCTGAATTCATAGGTAGAGAAGACTGAATATGTTAGTCACGTATAGAACACTCTGAACAAATTTTCATTATAATATGAGACTTCCCTGCACTAGAGACATTCAAAATTAGACCCAACGTGTGCACATGGGCAGTAACACATCAAACCAAAGCAAAGAGAATCAAAAGACACTCGGCCCAGTATAACAGTCCAAGGTTTGACCTCAAATGGCAAACCCGGACAGGTAAGCAACTCAAATCACCATTCCTGATAGTGGCCCATACTAGTAATGAAAATATACCTAATGTGAAACTTATTGACGGATTGATCTTTTGTATTAAATAATGAAACGTAAGTTTCTGGAATTTATACATATAGGGAATCTATAATATAGCAGAAGAATCCCAAACTTGCTTATCGGTGGGGGTCTCAGTGAGGAGACCCCCACAGATCACGAGAACGGGAGGTCCGATGGAGTCAAACCCCTCTTCACTTACTGAGATGAGCAGAGCAGATGGCCGTGAATGTCTGTTCTGTTCCATTCATCTCTATGGAGCTGACAGAGATTGTCTCATCAATGAGACCACCGTTTTCCTAGGAAAACACCTTTAAGTCCCTCCAGTATTAAACCAGTTTGGGACACCTCCAAGCGGGTTGGCTTCTGAACCTACACAAATGGGACAAATGAGTCTGAACCCAATTTTTTTCAAGAAAGGTGGTGTCAAATATAGTTGATGGGCATATATAATAATCATGGGATAACTCAATTTAATTAATGAAATTTTACGAATTTGCTGGTACACTGTTTTAGAACTTGCCATCCAATATCCTAAGATGTGTTTTTTATAGATTTTTTGTAATTGATCAATAAACATTTTCTTGGTAATAGTACAAATATATGAATAATTACAAATGGTCCAATATTAGAATGAAATCTAATGCTAAGTCAGTACTGTTTTTCCACTGAACAGGGGCGCCAACCAATGAATCAGGAAGGAAGGGGAGGCCAGAAATCTCTCAGTAATACTGAATGACACCAGCACAGGCTACTCCAGGCTAGCTCGCAGTGATCAATTGTATTGGGGTTGTAACTTCATGACACAGGCGGCACATCAGGTAGTTGATGTTAGTTGAAGTTGTAGTTAACTGGGAACCACCATAAGAGACGGTTGAAGCAGCTGATTGCCAAAGGAGCACAGGAGAGGTAAGTCATTTTTATTGTTTTCTTAATGAGTGATGTATTTTGTAATTAAATCGGGGGGAGGGAAACACTAAATGAATGTTAATGGGGGGGGGGAGCTAATTTAATTTTAATGAAGGGGCATTGATGAATCTTAATAGACAGGGTCCTAAATGAATGTTAATGAAGGGGAACCTAAATGGATGTTGATGGAGGGGGCCTAGATGAATGTAAGTAGAGGAGGATACTCAATAGATTTTAACTAAGGAGCATTTTAATGGAGGAAACACCAAGTGAATTTGATTGAAGCAGAACCCCATATGAGTTGTAAAAGGGGTATCTATTTGAATTGTATATCATAACTTTATTATACATCATAACAAAATCAAGAGGTGAGAAATTATATATTGAAGGCATTTTTGAGAATTGTGATACATTGCCAAGTATCTGTATCCAATTCCAAATTCTAGTATCGCAACAACTCTAATTAGGTTTGTAAGTCAAAATCTGATGATAGGTTACCTTTACGTACTATTCTCTGAATAAATATACATTTTACCCGCTATACTAATGAGAAAATATACAGTAGCCTCCCTATATCTTTATATAAATAGCCTCCAAATTAAGTACAAAACCCCCTTATTATCTAATACAAAGTCCTCCCCTACATTAGTTACACACAGTGCCCCCATTATACACCATCCCCTAATTTTTGTAAAGTACTGCATGAATTAGGTAGAGCCCAATAATAGGTATTACACAGAAACTCCATATTCAATTTCAAGCAACACCCTTAATAAAATTGTAAATAGCACCAGCATTACACTATTTATTTTATGTACAACAGTAATATACTTTTGTTAATATGGAACACCAGCACCCCACACTAATTCATATGCAGAACATGTATCCCCTCTTAAGGGGGGTGTCAGCGTCACCTGGAGACCCTAGGAAGAAGGGAGGGCTCCTCACAGCATCGCACTGAATGAGTGTGATGCATAGAGGACCGGGCTTAGAGGCCACCGGCTCCATAGATTCAGCGGTCACATGTCTGCCTGGTCTAAAGGGGTTAAACAGAGCTGCTGGGTCTAATCAGACCCAGTACAGCTCTCATCAGAATCCTCAGTCACAGGTGGTCATTTCCCCTGATACTGAGGCTCTTATAGATGATAGTGAAAAAGAAATAAAGTAAAATTAAAAAAATAAAAGTGAAAACGTCCCCCAGTGGTCTTTTATGATCTCATGGAGGACATATAAAGTAAAAACACAAACATTAAAAAAAAAATTAATAGATATTCATAAAAATACAATGACATTTCCACATATAATAAAAGAAAAATCCCCCACTACACTACAAAAAGCATCGCCATAATAGTCGCCCCGTTTGCCCGAGACTATACATATTATATATCAAAGTGACCAAACGAAATAGGGAATTCATTAATAATGTTAATTTTGAGTTAATTTGAAAATGAAATAAAAAGTACTATAAATTACAAAAAAGCATTTTTTTCCACTTTTAACCCCAAATAAAAATAAAAATGGAAAATTTTTAAAACTTTTATTATCTTTTTAACTAGCTCTAAGTGTCCCATAAAAAACACCACAAAATTTTTTAAGGTAACACGGCAAAAAAAAAAAAGTTATGACTCTTTTACGAAAATTCGCTAAAAATGTCCAATCACTAGAGCCTTTTCAGGCCGCATCATTAAGGGGTTAAAAACTCTAGACCATGACTAACATGGTGCCTTGTGTTACATTCATGTCATGTGACCATGGTGATGTTATTTAAGGACCTTTCTTCCTAAAATTTGCCATATCTACTCCATGTATGTATATGATGACATGAATTCACAGCAGGTCTCATGGAGGATGGGGAGGATTCCATAGATTTCATGTAATCAGATACATACATGGGGTATACATGACATAAATGTAACACGTGTCGGGATCCCGCGGTGCATTATCCGACGAGGATTCGGGTCTGCCGCGATTCACTAAGGTTGTGCGTCCAATTTCCTGCATGTGTTGCTTCCGCGCTGAGATCCGCCGGAGTTCACCTTCTTCTTCCTGGTGCATGTCAGTGCTTGATCTTGTGACACAATTTCGTTTTTAAATTCTGCGGTTTGTACAAATCTGTTGGGTTGTCTGACGGCACGCCCCCCAATTTATGTTGCATGCAAACCGGCGCTGATGCGCCACAACCCGATCGTGTGCACCAAAAACCCAGGGCAATTTGGCGCAAAAAGGAAATATTCGGGAAACCTGACAGAATTGCGGTCTGCGGACCCTTAGTAAATGAGCCCCAATATTTCCTATACGTAAACAGAGCTTTATATGTCTTTAGTTAAGTACTAGTTCCAAACAGCAGCATGTCCTAACAGTGAGACCTGTCACTCAGGAACAAGGTAGCAGGGCAATGCCCTAGTTTTGAAGAGGCCCAGAGGTGTCATTTAAAAATAAGGGGGCATGATTATTGGAAGCCTGGAAGAAACGAAGGGTCATATCTAGGATAAAAGAAGTAAGTATGCTAATTTTCATATCAGAAAAATGTCTGTAATTAAAGTACAGTGCCTCACTGGCAGATAATTATAGGTGATATGGGCAGGGCATGTAACCTTTTACCAGAAGGCGTTGTTGGTACAATTCTAGTGGAAGGTACCAAAAAACGACACCTCCCAAAGCTCCGTGCACCAAAGTTGAAAAAGTTATTAGCACCAGAAAATGGCAAAATCCCCACAATTTTTTTTTACAGGAGGTTTTGCTTTTTGTAAATGTATAAAACATTATAAAACCTATACAAATTTGGTATCCCCGTAATTGTACCTACCCAAAGAACAAAGTAGACATGTCATTTGGGGCATACAGGGAAAACCTTAAAATCCAAGCCCACAAGAATACGGCACAAATGCGTTTTTTACCAATTTCACTGCATTTGGAATTTTTTTCCCGCTTCCCAGTACACGGCATGAAATATTAAATACCATCTCTGTGAAGTGAAATTTGTTATGCAGAAAATAAGCCATAACACAGCTCTGTACATGGAAGAATAAAATAAGTTATAGATTTTTGAAGATGGGGAGTAAAAAATTTAAATCAAAAACGAAAAAGGGCTGTGTTGGGAAGGGGTTAAATAGCCTTCTGGGAAATGGCCAGCACCAATTAATGGTGCGCTGGCTCTTTAAATTTACTAAAGCCGGCGTGCGCACGCCCTAGGAGACGGGGACGCGTGCACACGGGTCGCGGACGGGAATCTGGAGCGGGCACCGAAGGGCACGGGTGTGACGCGACACGCAATATGGGTTTTGGGAGCACCCGTGACAATAGGTTGTATTTTTAGTAATGTTTACAAATAACAATCAGAATCTCAACAAGTGTTATTACTTTCTGCCTCATGAGGTAATGGAAAATCTTACCAAATCTTACATATAAGGTAGTTTCTTTTTTTTAATTGCTTACAAATTGTGGGGGCAGGTCTTGTTGGCATGATGTGTCAGAGGCCATTCATAAGTTCTAGATTTTTTATCACATAAGTAACTCAGAAAACCTCTTCACATATAAGGAAAACTTTGTATTTAGTCAAAGAATTGACCGTTGTGATCCTATTGCTAGGTAAGTGTACACAATGGGGCAGATTTACTTACCCGGCCCATTCACGATCCAGCGGCGCGTTCTCTGCTCTGGATTCGGGTCCGGCCGGGATTTAAGAAGGAAGTTCCTCCGCCGTCCACCAGGTGGCGCTGCTGCGCTGAAAATCATCTCAACGCGCCGGAATGCACCACCTCGGACCAGGTGAAGGTAAGCGCTCCCCAAGCGACACTTTTTCGGTTTTTAAATGCGACGGTTTTTCCGAATACGTCGGGTTTTCGTTCAGCCACGCCCCCCGATTTCCGTCGCGCGCATGCCGGCGCCGATGCGCCACAATCCGATCGCGTGCGACACAATCCCGGGGCAATTCAGGTACAATCGGCGCAAATCGGAAATATTCGGGTAACACGTCGGGAAAACGCGATTCGGGCCCTTAGTAAATGACCCCCATTAGGTTTCTTCACTTTCCTATCTGAATGTATAGTGCTGCAGCAGCTCGTAATAGTCAGCGGAGTCTTCTACCTACACGGACCAGTCATCATCATTTTCATGTTATGTTCAGTAGGTGGCAGCAGTAGTACTATACTTCTGGTAACTGGAAATATTTACCATTATGAAATAAATTTTATAGAGAATTATAAATATAAAGCGAATAAAAGACTGTAGTAAAATTATTAGATCACAACGCGGAGAGTTATTAATTTATTAAAGGATCCATGGAGAACAGCAAGTAGGATGCAGCTTTTGACCTGTAAGTTGGACAATTGATTAGGAAAGTTGGATTAAATTTACATCATAAGGATGTTTTCAGGCTTAATTTTTTTCTACAAGGAAAAGTTCAGTAGGTAAATTTTTGCCTTAGTTTTTCACAACTGCAGTGAAAATAGAAAATCCATTATTGCCATAGCTAGAACTGGAGGTCCTAGCCCCACGAGCAGGGAGACCCATAGCTTCTGTCAAGTATTTAGAAGCTTTTTTAAGCTTTGAGGGTTTTGTGGCAAACAACACTCTAAACCCAATTTTTCATAATTGTGTGCACCTGCCCTAAGAGTGATTTTAGGGATTTTCTAATTTCTAATGATGATTGTTATAGAGAATAACTACTACATCAATGCTGTGCTCGGTATAACATTTGCAGGTTGTCCTTACACAAGACAATTATTTTCCATCAGAAGATTGTCAGGTTCTCATCTTGCACTTCACAGATCTGCACCTGTTTAACACCCTGTCTGCTACTTCTGGTATCAACTTAACAAGCTAAAAAATTTTTTAATGCTATAAATTGCAGGGCAATGAATCAGGTGACATCCAAAGAATCAGACAGTGAATTCCTCTGGGAAATGTACACCACATAGCTACATTTATCAACTTCCAGACAATATTATGAGCAGTTCTGGTATTTTCTGCTTCCTGCATAACCCAGAGATATAAACCAGATTAGAAGCCATGTAGCCAATCTGGCAAATTGACCCCCTACCTACTAGCCATAGCCGTGATTAGCCAGGGTCCCCCTGGCCAAAGGAGCATCAATGTCCAGCTCATATAGGACGAACCTGAGCCCTGTTAATGGGTGATGAGCGGACCTTAGGTTTTAGCTTGCGTTCGGTGCTCAGGTTCAACCATACGACCCAAACTTATTGCCGGGTTGGTGACTGTATCCAGCCTATCCAGCAAATTGATGCTCCTTGCTTCTTGCCATGGCCATGATTGGCCAGTACGACAACCAAACTGAAACTAAGAGTCCACCTATCTCTAGTTATGGGTTCAATCTTGAATTCTACAACTGTCACCTACCCCATATGTTCTGAGCATGCACCATACTTCCATTGTACAAATTTGGTGTATGGTGGATTTTGTCTCATTGTTTTGTGAAATGTGAATATTTAACTATTCAAATTTTAGTTTGCATAAATGCAATACGAGAGGTGGCATAAAAGCTTTTGTCTCAAATAGGTCATCCTTGAGGATCCACAGCTGTATTTGAAAAACATAGCTATATCTATTGTAAAAAAATGCACAATCTTACTTCTCTGTTTTTATACGACAGAGTCCCAGGATTTATGGAAAGAAGAGACTTGCTTATGTAAAAAAAAGCTTATAAGGTATCTGTCAGGGTCGATGGTGGTGGACCTACTGAACCACCACGAGCAAATACATAAGCCGACACCTGGGAGCGGAGTGGCACCCGATATTCACCAGAGCCCGTCGCAAAGTAGGTTGGACTTGCTGTGGCGGGATACCAGCAGGTTACTTCACAGGCACGACTTTACTTGCGGTGGTGGCCAAGGCGATGTACAGAATCGGAGTTGTGGTCAGGCGGAAGGTCAGGACAGGTGGCACAGGATCAGAGTTGGAGATGTAGCACAAGGTCAAGGCAGGCAGCAGAGAATCAAGATCAGAAACGTAGCAGGAGGTCACAACGGTAAATACAAAGGAATAGCAATAGGAAGCTTTCTCTGGGGTTATGAGGCACAAAGATCGGCAGAGGTCATAGGAAAAGGCCGGCCATTTAACAGGTCAGTGGGCGGCCAACACCAATTAGTGGTGCGCTGGCCCTTTAAATCTCACAGAGTCAGGATGCATGCCCTAGGAGGTGGGGAAGCACACACCGGACCTCAGCAGACGCCGCTGGACCGCGGAGAGGTAAGAGTCGTGCAGAGTCGCTACATGTCTCTGTCGAGACGTGGGTTGCAGGGGCACCCGTTACAGTGTTACACTGGATGAGGGAGAAGATTCTTAATTTAACCCATAAGTCATATAATAGTACTTATTAACCATTGCAGCCAATTGCATATTGTTGACCAGATGGAACAGCTTCCATCATATCCCTCATAAGATGTTTTCTGGAAGTCTCCTCCATTTGTTGGAGGCATTAGAGAGAGGTGTGAACAAAAAAAATGCTTTTTCACCATTTACTGAATGCATTTCTGCGCACTGGAGGTGCACTCTTTCAGAAAACATGGTTCCACTGGTCCACTTCTCTTCGACATAATACTTGCAGATAATGTGTAACTCCTGAACTATGCATTTGGCTTATTAGAGGTGCTGTGGGTGTCAATGCAGAGTGGGTGCGCTAACCCTAGGGAAAAGCACACTTGCCCTTATAGATTCCTGAAACATTAAGAAGTAATGAATACTAAAGTATGTACACAAAAAGAATCAACACAAAATAAAGAAACATGGTGGAGGCCATACAAAATACTAAGCCTTATTTTGTCTTGTTTTATGGACATTACATCACAGTTGGGTAAGCCTGCAGTGTGTATTTCCACTCCCTGTGTGTCTCTCTCTGTGTGTCTGTCTGTCTCTGTCTATATCTTTCTCTGTCTGTCTCTTTCTGTATGTCTCCCTATGTGTCTTTCCCTGTTTCTCTGTCTGTCTCTCACTGTCTGTATCTCTCTCTGTCTGTCTATATCTCTCTGTATCTCTCCCTGTGTGTGTGTGTGTCTCTGTATCTCTCCTTGTGTGTCTCTCTTTGTCTGGCTGTCTGGCTCTGTCTTCTGTTCTGTCTGTCTATATCTCTCTCTGTCTGTCTCTTTTTGTATCTCTCCCTGTGTGTCTCTCTCTGTCTGCCTGTCTCTGTCTGCCGCTCTGTCTGACGCTCTGTCTGTCTCTCTCTGTATGTCTCTCTGCCTGTCTGTCTCTCTCTAACTCTTTCTGTATCTCTCCCTCTGTATCTCCCTCTGTTTCTCTGTCTGTCTGTCTCTGTCTGCTGCTCTGTCTGTCTCTCTGTCTATTTCTTTGTCTCTCTGTCTATCTCTTTCTATCCATATTAACTCACACATAAGTTGTCTTATACTCATTGACTATAGTAACCAATCAAAGCTCAGAGCTCATATTAATGACCTGTGGCAAAATAGCCACCAATCACAAATCAGCTTCTAACTGCCACAGCAGCAGCAAACAATGGCTCCTGTATATGGTGGGTATTAAATGTATTTTGGAAAGCGCAGGGTGAAAATTTTGACTCACAGGGAGCCACAGGGAACAGATGTGCAAAATTTGGTGAATGTAAATGCTATGGTACAGATTCCTTTAGCGGACATATATGCAAACACACCCACACACACACACATACACTCAGCTTTACATATTAGATAAAATACATAAAAGTGCAGCTGACTAGAAAATACATGTCCCATCCCTGTATGTTACCAAAGTTATGCCCAGATACTATTGCACGTAGATGCAGATGCTGTAGGACTGTGATTAAGTTAGACCTCTTTTAAGGAAGCTAAAGCACAACACGTGTTGCCCCTTCCCCTGGTTGGTATATGTGTACTGGGGCACATTTACTTACTCGGTCCAAGGAGTTCACAGAAAGTGTTCCAATAATAATGTACTGTGCCGCGATTCACTAAGATCGTGCGCCCGATATCCTGCCTGTGTTGCTTAACCGTTCAGATCCGCCGGAGTTCCCCTTCTTCTTCCTGGTGCATGTAAGTGCTTGATCTTGCCACAATCCGATCACGTGCAACACAATCCCAGTGCAAACCCCTGTTAAATACCTGTCAAAGCTGCGCAAATCCCAAAAACAGCAAACAAACCCACAAAAGTGTGATCCTTAGTAAATAAGCCCCACTGTGTCTTGCCTTGGGTTATTATGAATTTGGTGATTTTTAACATTTGGGTCTCAATATGGTCTCATGTACAGCACAGTATCTGGGTATAACTTGGGTATAACATACAGGGGTGGTGTCGGCAGTATGTATTATATTTTTTTAGAATTATGAATTGAAATAAAGTATACCATGTATCTTTTTTGTGTCAATTCTTTTAGGGTTTGGGGTACATACTTTTACATGTTGCCTATTCTTGGGGGGAATATATTGGATTAACCCAGCCCCTCTTTTGACTTTATTGGGTACCTAAATAATGCTGGTAGCTACTAATCTCCCTCTAGTGGTAGCTGCAGGCACTCAACACATTATCGGTGATGTCTAAGTCTATGCAGATAATCTACAGCTCCGCAAAAATAAAAGCTTCAGAAAATATACAGTAGTTTCTGAATGTAATAAGTGGAATTTTAAGTCAGGATAAAAAAAAATGTAATTTACCTGTCACTTTAAATCTAAGAGTGTGAGACTGATGTGATCCAGGTCTAAGTGCCTTGGATTTTTATGATACAGGGTAGTAATAATCTACTATCTACAATAGTCACAATGTTCCTCTGAGTCTTATTTAAAAAATATCCATTACAGGAGCCTGTTATTTCCTGTGAAATAAATGTCAATATTCTCCCAATAAAGTGTGTTGCCCTTTATATTCATAGAGATACTTTCGGCAGAGGAAGACATTTCCCCTTAGCCATTATATGAATTTCCATTGATAAATGCTACTGAGCATTTCCAGGATTCCACTAAGGCAGTTAATGACTATTTGATGTGTTATGTAAAAACCAGCCTCATATTCCTCTGTAATTGCCTGTGCCGGGGAGCAAAGCCGCTATAAATCATTGGTCTAGTTGTGAGACCTCAACAGAATGGAAGATCTCACAGGAGGGGGCGATAGAAATATCACCAGCAAGCAGGCTTGTTTTTATGGTTCTTATCATGCAGTGTTTGTGCTGTGCTATTAAATAAAAATATCTATTGCCAATAGCAAATAAAGCTTATACCATAAAGCAATTAGAATTTTAATTCCAAACCATAACATGGAAATTATTCCGGATCTATTGATGTTTAAAAGTTATTTAAAGGGAAAACCGATTTATTCTGAGATTCCCAACAAACAGCGTATGATGCAGCTGCTTCATTGCATTATTGCGTGATGGCCATTTACATGCAGGGATATCCTTGTAGGGATCTGCTGCTTTCCAGTAGCTCTCCATGGTGGCCATATCATTGATAAGTGGAAGACCAACCGGCTGAATTCAACATGAATGGGCTACCACCATATTTTTTAGGAGCTGTCTCCCACAATGCAAGATGTAGGGAAAGCTAAGATCCAGGCTTTATTGCTCAGTTGTTTGACTATCAGGGAGAGACTTGTAGCAAATTGTTTGCTAATTTCCAGTTTACTTTTTGCATCAGTTATCTCTAGTGATGAGTAGACCTGAACGCACTCTTCTAGTGAATGCCTAACATTTTTGGGGGGGTCAACAGCACATAAACCACAGCCATCCCTAGTGTGGAAAAGGCTAGGATTGGCCAGGTGGGACACGTGACCCTGCTGTATAAGAGGAAGGGTCACGTGTCCCAGCATCATTGTAGCTAGGTAGGCTAGACAGGGAGAGGCTAAAGACGGAGATCAGGACAGCCCTTTTGGGACAAGTAGGTAGGGAGAGGAGGTGGATAGAGTGAGGGACAGCTAGAAATGTTAAATAATTGCCCTTTTCAGGGCATTGTGAAGAACTGTATACAGTCTTCTAGTGCAGTTACGTTGACTGGGCGTGCACACCCATACCGTTTTATAGCTCAGTTACTGTAACTGTGTATAGTACTACCTTCTAGCGCAGTGACAGTAACTACTAGTGTATACCCATACCGTCTTCTAGCGCAGTTTTATTCACTGCCATACCTTCTTATAGCGCATTAACAGTAACTGCTTGTGTATATCTATACTGATTTCTAGCGCAGTGACATTAATTGCATATATATACCCATACCATCTTATAGCTCAGTGACAAGAACCGTGAGTGTGTAAAAATGCAGAAAGAAGCATATAAGGGACAGAGATGTGGCCGTGGTGATGCAACAGGGAGGGGACATGTTACATTTGTCCCTGTTACAAGTTCCATTGCTGCAAGTAGTTGGCAGGGTTTACAGCATATTCTTGTAGGTCACAATATTGTTCTCAAAATGGATAGGCTAAACAAAGTTGAGGTATTTGGACTTTGCAAACAGTGCGAGAACAGTGCTGTCGGATTGTCTTCAACCCACTGTACTTCTGCTGGAAGTACAGATCCATCCACCTCACCTTCCCCTTCAAAACAGCAAGGCCATCTCAGCCACAAGTCATGGAGCATTCGCTAAAGTTTTATGATGACTCCCCTAGCTGCAATTCCATACACCATACACCTACCCCTTCGCCAGTTACAGACATAGGGGCTTATTTAGTAAGGGTCCCCGGACACATTTCGGTTGGGTTTTCCGTCGTTTTCGGGTATCGACCTGCTGGGACAGGGATTTAGAAGGGGATGTGATAGGAATTTGGCACATCGGGAAGCCTTTTATGCAACAGAAATAGTGGGCGGGCCATCGGACGATGCAACTAATATGGACAGAGCATGGGATATAACTTTTAAAATTGTGTTAGAAGCCATGCACTTACATGCAGCGGGAAGAAGATGGTGAACTCTGGCAGACTTGAGCGGAGAAGCGACACATGTAGGAAATTGGGCGCACGATCGTATTGCAGCAGAGTTCTTTCTTAACTGACATTCCGGATTGGGGAACGGACAGGACCGGGTAAGTAAATGTGCCTCATAGAGAACAGAACACAGATTCCCTATAACATGTTTTGGACAATAAGGATGTGCACAGCAGACCATTGCAGGAAATCTATGAAACATAAGTGCCAACTGATGCGGCTTTCGGCAGTGTGGACACTGACATGGAGGGTAGTGGTGAGGGCTCGGTAATGCCAAGGTTATAGACCCAACATGGAATGAAGGCAATAAGAGTTCGGAGGAAGAGATGAGGGCCACACAGCACCAAGTGGCCAGCAGAAAATGTGGAAGGGTGCAAAGGCACAGTGGTCAGAACATAGCCATGATGTTGCCCTCCACTGCCCACTGCGCCCAGTGACCGAGCACCACTAACACTTTCCTAACAGCATGGTGGCACCCAGCTAGGGGTAGGGAGAAGATACCTTCTAAAGAGGACAGCTGGTCCTTCCCTTTAGGCGGCCTGGTTCACATGTCCACTACATCCTCCAGTGTCTGTACAGCGCCTGCTCAGGTGCCCGCATAGTTACCAATAAATGGGTGGCTATCCTGCTGGATAACATAACATCTTGGAGCATGAGAGAAAACAACTGCACTCTGGTGGAGACAATACTGGCAAAGTTTCCATCTGACATTGAGGGCTCAGTTGCAGTGCAATGTCAAAGAGGAAAATTAGGAGCAGGAGTAAGTAGCCAATGCAACAGGGGAACCAGCAGCAAATAAGAAGGGGTTAGCATGACCACAATGTGGAAGACTTTATGCAATTCTATTCAACATCCACCACCATTGGATGTGGCCATAGTATGTGCAGGAAGATTTTGGACATGTCTCCTGCTACTGAATGATGGCTCCTCCATGTTCAATTTCTGAGTTAGTAAATTAAAAGTGAATAAATCTTGTCCTCTATGCCTTGGAGATACTGGTCTGTGTGTGTGGAATGTGTTCATCCATAGCCAACGTGGACAATCTTACATTAATTAACCAGGCATGGATCACACTGGATTTCGTTGTGCCAAAGCTTGAGTGAGAGGTTAGCTACCTACCCCTCCTGCTCTTCCATTAACAACGCTACATATACCTCCACCTCCTCCCCCTTGATCTCTAACACCTGTTTCAAAATTATTATTTTGTTTTATTTATTTATATTATTGATTATTATGTAATACTCACTATGGGTCCACTATGAGAGGTTGGGCCCCACTTCTTCCAGACTGTCTGAGTTTTGGGCTGTCCCTATTACTCATTCCCCAACTGTGCTGGTCTTATATAAGATGAGAATGTCAAATATATTTGTCTCTTTCCACAACTAGGAAAAAATTGTGTTGCAAAAGTTGTGTTGCTGTATGCTATTTGGGAGGCTGCACAGTAGGTGCAATCTCTTTACAGATAGCTGTTGTTTAGTTAGTGACCAGGCAGCTAGGGACTTTCATTTTTGAGTCACCAAGTTTGGGTTCCTGTAGATTTCAATGGGGTGTGAGTTAAGTTCAGGTACCTGAACAAAACTTTGTTTACAGTCGGGCTGAACTTGTCAAAGAGGTGTATACTGGCTTGTGTATGGGTTGGTCTAGTGATATTGTTGTCACCTGAATGATTGTTCAGCTGACAGTGATCATAATGAGAAATATTCATGGAAACATGTCATCAGTTTGTGTTGGCTGCTTAAAGGAAACCAACTACTATGGATCTACCTATTAAGGTAGATCCGGTGGTAGGTGCATCTAACATAAGGATAGCCCTTTTAAGGGCTAACCCTTTACTCCCCTCTATCTTTGCTAATCTTTAATCAGGGTAATATGCACATTTTCTAAAGAGGCTACTGGGGTGTGGAGTAGCCAGAGCTAAGGCTACACGGCGCGGCTTCTCCATGCCCCAGTAGCCTCTTTGATCCTCCTACCCATACATCTTTAACGCGCAACTCCTTGTAGTTCTGCGCATGTGCAGTAGCTCCGGCTCAGGAGCCGAGATTGCGCAGCCACAGGCCTGTTTTTGCGCATGCGCAGAACTATGGCTTCACGGACGAGTGAGCGCAGCTCCTTGTAGCTATGCGCTGAACATGTCAGCTACTCCACGACCCAGTAACCTGTTTAGAAAATTAGCAAATTACCCTGATAAAAAATTTGCAAAGATAGAGGGGAGTGAAGGATTATACCTAAAAAGCCTTATCCTTACATACGTTAGATGCCCCTAACACCGGATTTACCTTAGTAGGTAGAGCCGTAGTGGTAGGTTTCCTTTAACCCCGAATAGCGCTCAGCGCAGTACAGCTACTGCGCAGAGACGATTCCGATTCAGCTCTGCACAGCAGCCGAACCGGCATCGGGGGTTGCGGCATTTCAGTGGTAATCTACAGCTAACATCCCCGGCTAACACCCACGGTCAGAGTGGGCTCCGATCGCGGGTGTTTAACCCGTTAAATGCCACGGTCAACGCGACCGCGGCATTTAACATGCCTTCCAGGGGTCTTAACCCCACGATCGGCGCCCCCGCGCGGTTTTCGGGGGCGCCAATCACTGCTATGGCACCCCAGATCGGACCCCAGAGTAGCCTGAAGGCAGTGCCTTTAAGATGGCGTCTGTGACTGCATAGGCTGACACTGCTAATACCCTGCAATACATGAGTATTGCAGAGTATTATCATATCCCATGGTGGATCAAGTAAAAAATTTAAAAAAAAATGTTTTTCAATAAAAAATAACTTTATAAATTGCTAAAAATGCCCATAAGCCCCAAAACATGTAAAGAGACATGTAACGCTCAAAAAAGTCTAAATCATAACACAAACCCCACATATATAGTATCACCGTGTCCGTAACAATCCATAGAATAAAACTAAATAACTATTGAAAAATAGTAAAAAAAAACTTTAAAAACCCGCCAGAAATTATGATTTTTACCTATTATATCCCACTAAAAATGCAATAAAAAGTGATCAACAAAACATATGTACTCCAGAATCATACTGTTGCAAAGTACAACATGTCCCGCAAAAAAAAAAGCCATCAGCCAGCTCTGTAGCCAAAAACGTAACAATGTTATGCCACTTGGAAGACGGCGATGCAAAAATGATAGATTTTTCCCCACATTAGGGTTTTATTTGGCAAATTTAGTAAAACATAAGAAATATTCATGTCTGGTATCCCCGTAATCGTATCGACCCATAGAATAAAGATAACATGATTATTAGGCCATACCAGGGGTCCCCAAACTTTTTATGTAGGGGGCCGTTCACTGTCCCCCTCAGACGCATGGAGGGCCGGACTTAAGTTTAAAAATAAATAGCAGTACATGTGACTGCATCCGTAATACACTGGGCCCCCCTCAATTATTTATTTAATATACTGCACTCCTACTGAACTATTTTATATATATTGGCCCAATTAATTAATTAATATACTGGGACCTCTCTCCATTAATTATTGAATATGCCTCCCCCCCATTAATTACTAGACTGCCCCTCATAATTAATTATTTCCTATGCTGCCCCTCCACCATTAATTATGTCTTATGCTTCTCCCCACCGTTAATTATTTCCTATGCTTCCCCCCACCATTAATTATTCTCTATACTGCCCCTCATAATTAATTATTTCCTATGCTGCCCCTCATAATTAATTATTTCCTATGCTGCCCCTCATAATTAATTATTTCCTATACTGCCCCTCCACCATTAATTATTTCCTATACTTCCCCTCACAATTAATTATTTCCTATACTGCCCCTCCACCATTAATTATTTCCTATACTGCCCCTCACCATTAATTATTTCCTATACTGCCCCTCACCATTAATTATTTCCTATACTGCCCCTCATAATTATTCCCTATGTTGCCCCTCGTAATTAATTATTTCCTATACTTCCCCTCAAATTAATTATTTCCTATACTGCCCCTCACCATTAATTATTTCCTATACTTCCCCTCAAATTAATTATTTCCTATACTGCCCCTCCACCATTAATTATCTTCTATACTGCCCCTCCACCATTAATTATTTCCTATACTGCCCCTCACCATTAATTATTTCCTATACTGCCCCTCATACTTATTATTTCCTAAGCTGCCCCTTATAATTAATTATTTCCTATTCTGCCCCTCATAACTAACTATTGGCCCCCGTCCACCACAACCTTTTTACTGCCCTTTTTAATAAAAAATAAAAACCCTGTACTCGCCGCCGTGTCTTCTATCTTCTTGCCGCGTCCGGGAAGGAAGGGGTGTGCGGCCGCGTGATGACGTCACCGCGCGGCCGCGCAACCTACTTCATGGAGCGATGTGCGCCGGGGTTGTATTCCGGCCACATCGCTCCAGTAATAGTGCTCGAGCGGCCGATTCCGGCCGCATCGAGCACTATACAGTGACGGGCAGGAGCTTCCTGTCCAGACGGACAGAGGCTCCTGCCCGACTGTCGCAGGCCGCGAGGTCCCGGCGCAACCGTCGGGGGCCGGATCGAAACGGTCCGCAGGCCGCATGTGGCCCGCGGGCCGTAGTTTGGGGAACCCTGGGCTATACGGTGAACACGAAAAAAAAAAAAAGTAAAAAATCCAGTACAGAATTAATGCTTTTCTACTCATGACCTCAAAAAAAGTTCCTAAATTCCTAATTCAACAATAGGTGATACCAACCCCAAAATGGTAACACTGGAAAAAGCATCTCATCCCGCAAAATAAATGCCGTCACACGGCCCCATTAACGAAAAAGCGAAAATTTTATAGCCTTCAAAAGGGGCCAAAGAGGAAACTAAAATACTGGCAGCTGCAGGGATCCCCTCTGCGCCTCGCTGTGTGCCCATAAAACAAGTAATGGCCACATGTGGGGGGTCTCTGTACTCAGGAGAAATTGTAGAACAAATTGTATGGTGGGTTTTCTCTTTCTATCTTTTGGAAATGTGTAAATTTTAGGGCTAAATGAACGTATAACCAACACAATTTTACCATTCTAAATTTCATCTCCATTTTGATTCAATTACTATGAAGATCTCAAGGGGTTAACAATCTTCATAAATGCTGTTTCTGATAGTTTGTGGGGTGCAGATTTGAAAATGGGTTGATTATATAGGGGGTTTTAATGCTAAATATGTAAAATTTTATTTCAAACAGTATTTATCCCCAAAATAGTAAATTCTGAAAATATGGAAAATCGCTATTCGATTTACTTATGAAAAAGTAAAGTAGACACATGGGAAATGTTATTCGGCAAGTTATTTAGGTTTTAAATCGATCTGCCTGAAAACGCGGTGATTTCGAATTACGAAAATGGCAAATTTTTCTAAAAATTCATAATTTTTTTCTTTTTTTGTAAATAAATGCAAAACTTATCACCCAAAATTTACCACTAAAATGAAGTACAACATGTGGGGAAAAAACACTCTCAGAATCGCTTTGATAAGTAACAGTGTTGAAAAGTTATAACCATATAAAGAGACGCAGGTCAGAATCCAAAAAATGGGACTGAGCCTTAAGCTACAAAATGGCTGCGTCCTTAAGGGGTTAAGGATCCTAAGGGCAGACTCACATTGGCATTTTCTTTTTCATATCAGTGATTTTTCACTGAAGCCTTATTGAACCATTTTTCAATGACTTTTTTACAGTTTTTTTCCATAAGACACCTGCGTTAGATGGTCAGATGGCCTTGCCCAAATCGGTTTGGCTGTCATCCATGCAATGTGTATTCCCAAGTTTTTGCACTACTAATAAGACTAAAGGTATAATCTCACATGATCGCTTCCAGAATTATAACCGGATTTTGTGTGGATAATATAGTCATTTGTACAGATTGATGTGAGGAATATCTATAGAGTGACAGTCACGTGCCATTGTGTGCAGTGTCTCTAATTGTGGGAAATAAACGTAGCATGTCTGCCATTAGTTATATATCAATCCCATTCATTTTATCTATTTGTCTTGTTGGATTTACATGCCTCCAGGTGGTGGAGGATGGAAATCTCCAGAATCTATTATGCCCTGCAAACCAGAGAGGATTTATTGTACATTGATATCTGTGATAGGACACTTTCCTCAGAGGAGCTTCTCTAAGATGGAGACCACCTCCTGCTTCCCTGGCATAGATTTCTTCCTTGGGCATTTTTCTTAGACATGACATTTATCATGTAGCTTTTCCTTTTCATCTTTCCTGAGGCAAAAATATTTTCTGCTCTTGTTCTCTAAAGATGACTCTTATAAGAGGTTCTTGCCAAATGGCTTGTCATAAAATCTAAGAACCTTGTTCACAGGGCGATTGTTCTCCCTCCTGTAGACAACATCCCCTTCTCTTTTAAGTGTCTTCAATATGGGAGCGTTCGCATGGCTACACTAACACAGATCTTATGAATTATTAGCTAAATTATTCAGTCCATCATATGGTATAAAGACTCTATACAGTATCTTTACATTGTATCAGGAGAAACTTCTATGGGGGGCAGTTATCACTTGGTTTTAGGCGTGCGTGCTGCTGTGTTTTTGTGAAATTTCTAATTCCTGGTTATTTTGCATATTTTTTTCCCCATGTTACAGAGCCACTACTTACACATACCCCTGGTCTAGGATTAAAGGAAATCTACCATCAAAAACATGCACGGACAAACCAAGGACACTTACTCATAGATCCAGACACTGTAATCTTCATATATTTGTTATCCACAGCCTCCTCCATTCTAAATTCAACTAAAATTATGCTAATGAGTCTGAAGAGCTCGAAGGGGTGTTGCCAGAGCCCCTTCATGCTGCTGCTTCACAGGCTGTTACACTGTGCAGAAGAACTTTCCACTGTGCTGAAACTTACTCTGCTGCTGTAAGATTACAGCAGGCAGAAGGAGAGGGAAAATACTTAGGGAGCAGAGGGGGAGACAGAGGATTATGAGACCAAATGCCAGTGGTGTAAGTTATAGTTATGGTGATGGTTATAATGTATGGTTTATGGGAAAGTGACACCATAAGGGCCCCCCAAACCTCTTGGGGCCCAGGTGCGATCGCCCCTGCCAAATGCCTTATCCAAACATTTAACTTAGAGAAAAGAAACAGTCAATTAAATAGGTGAGGACAGACCAAGAAAAAAAGACAACGTAAACCATAGAACAAAGTACAGTCATGATACATGTAGCTGATTTGTAACTATTTATATAAAATATTAAATAAAATCAGTCATTTGTTGCATCGTACGCTGTTTCTCCAATAAAAAAATCTAACTATTGGAGCATGGTTTTGTATTGCTATTGTTTTTTCAGTAGTTTTCTGGATGATCAGCCGCAGTAATTGACATCTATATTCATTCCATCCTAGAGATGCAAACCAACGCCAAGGATTAAAGCCAAAGTTTGCTGCATCTTTAAAACCTTAAATTTTAATAATTTTTTGCCATGGTTCCATACTGTTGCTGTTCGAGTAAGAGTTGTATTCATTGAAGTGTACTGACACTCACACCCGCATTGAGCCACAACAGTCACTACATCACATCTCAGACCACGGAGCTGTTTGCCTCCATAGTTTATGGAAGAAAGTAACTGATTGGCTTGGGTGCTATGTGTCGCTGACTTACTGATTGTCACAATCACAATTCTGGAGTAGGCGACTGTCACGGGCAGAAGGGTTCTGGAGTCGTGGACCCGCTGGACCACCGCGGGAGATGACACCCGACACCCGATTC
Source organism: Engystomops pustulosus (assembly GCF_040894005.1). NCBI lineage: Eukaryota > Metazoa > Chordata > Amphibia > Anura > Leptodactylidae > Engystomops > Engystomops pustulosus. The sequence continues at coordinate 45,567,815 of NC_092415.1, forward strand.
TAAGTGGCACCTGGTCTTCACCAGAGCCTGGCACAAAGCTGGAAGGTCTTGCTGCGGTTGGGTGCCACCAGGTCCTTCCACGGGTGCGACTAGGCCCGCGGCGGCAGCCAAGGTAGTACGGCAGGAAATGCAGGACACAGTCCAAGCCTGGGGTAACAGCAGGAGAACAGCTTTGGAGGAAACTCTGGAGCACACGGCAGGAACACAGACGCTGGCACACAGTACAGGCAGGCAGGAACGGATTGGCACACTGAATAGGAATGCAGGGACTGGCACACGGTACAGGCAGGCAGGAACGGGAGACGGAACACAGAGGAACACTGGTAACACAGAAACACAGAGGAACACTGAAAACGCAGCAACACTGGAGGGCTTTCTCTTCATAGGAATGAGGCTGAAGATCTGGCGATGCAGGAAGGGAAGAGACGCATTATAAGGCAGAGACAGATTAACCAGCGCAAATTACGAAGAGATGGTGCGCGTAACCCTAGAGAACGGGGACATATGCACAGGCTAGACAGATTCGGAGCGTGGAGCAGGAGCGTGGAGTGGTGAGTATAGGCCTGGGAACAGGACTGCAGGAGCAGGACCAGCGGCCGCAGGGGTCATGCCACCAAGAGGGGCACTGGTGTGCCCGCGATTCGCAACATTCGTGACACTAATCACATATACTACAAATTGGTCTTGTATTGACTAGAAAACCATTTCAAGATTGTGTAATTATACAGAAGGTTACATGACTTTTGATTTTGGCTTCAATTAACCCCTAGTAACTCAGTTCACAAATATATCATAATCTTTATTTATTTAGCGCCATCAATTTATATGTATGCCTTAAAAACTAACACCTTCATTTCGGTTTATGTCTACCATTACTCTGTTTTTTTTAGGTCTTCTTTTGCATCTAATTTCTGCCCTCTGTTGTGTATGTGATTGGGTCAAGCTCCTCCCCGCAGCATTTGAATTGAGTTTCAAAATGCAATTCAAACATTGTGGCACATTTACTTACCCGCCCACCGGAGTTCAGCGAAAGTGCATTGTCCGATAATGCACTGTGCCGCAGTTCACCAAGATCGTCCGCCCCATATCCCACATGTGTCGCTTCCGCGCTCATGTCTGACAGAGTTCACCATTTTTTTCGTTGTGCATGTAAGTACTTGGGTTTGCAACACAATTTGAATGCTAAATCCCGCTCTCAGTCCAAATCACTCGGATCGTCCGACGGCACGCCCCCTAATTTGTGTAGCATGGAAGCCAACGTAGCTGTGTCAAAAGTCGATTGTGTGCGCCAAAATCCCAGTGCAGACACTAGTTAAATACCTGTCCAAGCCGTGTAATCCACGTAAAAGGTGCAGAGTCCGACAAAAGTGCAGTGTGTGAGTGAGCCAATGAGTATGCAGTAAATGAGCCCCATTGTGTGTGAACGTAGCCTGAGCGTATGTTTGCACATGATGTGTGCATATGGGATGGACCCCCACTTTATTTTAAAACAGTTTAGACAAGAGAAAAACACAGTGTATGGAAAAAATACACAACCACATAACGTAATGGGTGAAATGGCCACAGCTTTATTTGAATCACAGGAATAAAACAATCAGAGTCAGGAGTCAGGTGACATGCTAGGGGTGGGATTCCCCAATACCCCAATCTAAAGCTGCCTGACATACAGCATCCGGCCAGACATCAACAAATGGGGGCGGCACGCTCTGGCTTGCCATTCTAGCAGAGCCAGTACACTTTAAGGGCACCAATGACCCTAGTGAAGATTATCCATTGTGTGCTTCACCACCGTGCCCGCCCCTGGCTGCTTTTACCATTACCAGAGCCTTGAGGCTGGCCACTTCCAAAGCTCAGGCTGTTGACCACCATGAGCTTTTACATCCTCTATAAGTTAAATTAGTCCACCAATAACTTGCCTGCATCTTCCACCTGACTCCTCCACCGCAAAATAAAAGCTGCGACAGATAACAAAATGCCATACTTTGACTCCTATTCTATTTTTTTTTTATACATATTCTTTTATTTATTTGTTTTTAATTTTATATCTACATTTTTATTTAGATATTTCTTTCTTCTTCCATTTTAAAGCCAGGAGCATAACATTGAGAAATTTTAATCTCCAGGCAAAAACTTTAAATATGTGCAACCTCCGACTCACAAAGAGTCATCCCACAGCGCTCAGGAGAGGAAAAACCCCCTGTGGAGGAAACCTCTAGGGAACCATGGCTGAAGGATCGCCTTTCCCCTGGGCTTAGGAGGATAACACCAACTTCATCTCATCAACAGTCAATTAAGAAATTTACATGATACAAGATAAACAGTGTCAAAGTTTAAAAAAAAACCAGACAATCATTTTCATAGAATTATACATGTAATTGGTAAATAACCAGTTATAAATTAATGATAGTAAAGGGCGGGTGGGAGGGACATGTTTCTTTCTGTGCTTCTAGAGAGAAAAAGAGAAAGAGAGATACAGGACAGGGAGTGACATCTACTCCTGAGCCCCTCCCCTCTTACATCACTACACTATCCTACCTACTCTGTTCTTACATTACTACACTATCCCACCTACTCTGTTCTTACATCACTACTAGAGATGAGCGAACATACTCGTCCGAGCTTGATGCTCGTTCGAGCATTAGCGTACTCGAAACTGCTCGTTGCTCGGACGAATACTTCGCCCGCTCGAGAAAATGGCATCTCCCGCCGTTTTGCTTTTTGGCGGACAGAAACAGAGCCAATCACAAGCCAGGAGACTCTGCACTCCACCCAGCATGACGTGGTACCCTTACACGTCGATAGCAGTGGTTGGCTGGCCAGATCAGGTGACCCTGGAATAGACTAGCCCCTGCCCGCGCTGCTCGGATCATTCTCTGTCTGGATGCCGCTAGGGAGAGAGCTGCTGCTGGTCAGGGAAAGCGTTAGGGTGTTCTATTAGAATAGTGTTAGGCAGGAGTGATTCTACAAGAACCCAACAGCCCTTCTTAGGGCTACAATAACGTTCTACTTTTTTTTTTTTATTTGCTTGTGGCTGGGCTTGCTGGCACTAGTAGTGCAGCTAGTACCATATTGTGAGGAATATGCAGGGGGACTTGCTACCGTTGTGTTTAGCTCTTAGTGACACGCATATCCACCTCAAACACCGAAGTGGGACAATTTATTAGGGGTTTGAGTAGAATTAGGCAGAGTCTGCTGATTTAATATTTTTTTTTTATCTTTATTTCATTTTAAACTCAAACTCATCTTGCAAAGCAGTGTGCTTTCAGTGTAGGCTACAAAATAGCCATAGGAGAACCCCAACGGCTTACTTAGGCCTACAATAGCGTTATATTTTCCTTTTTTTGTTTGCTTGTGGCTGGGCTTGCTGGCACTAGTAGTGCAGCTAGTACCATATTGTGAGGAATATGCAGGGGGACTTGCGACCGTTGTGTTTAGCTCTTAGTGACACGCATATCTACCTCAAACACCAAAGTGGGACAATTTATTAGGGCTTTGATTAGAATTAGGTCTGCTGATTTATTTTTTTTTACCTTTATTTCATGTTATAGCTCAAACTCATCTTGCAAAGCACAAAATCCAGTTGTGTGCTGTCAGTGTAGGTTAGAAACTAGCCATAGCAATAGGATAGCATCGTTTTGTTAAAAAAATAAAAAAAATAAAAAAAAATAAACACAAAAAATTTTTTTTTTCAAGTTTACACTTTAATTTGGAAAATGTTTAACCCGAGGGCTAGGGGTAGAGGACGAGGGCGTGGACGTGGGCGTCCAACTACTGCAGGGGTCAGAGGCCGTGGTCCTGGGCGGGGTGAGACACCACCTGCTGATGGGGGAGCAGGGGAACGCCGCAGAGGTACACTCCCTAGGTTCATCATGTCTCAAGTTACTGGGACTCGTGGTAGAGCACTGTTGAGGCCAGAACAGTGCGAAGAGGTGATGTCGTGGATTGCGGACAATGCTTCTAGCCATTTGTCCACCAGTCAGTCTTCCACGCAGTCCACCCATGTCACCGAAATCGGCACTCCTCCAGCTCCTCCACCTCAGCCTCCTTCCCCCCAGTCTGCCCCCTCCCAGCAAAATTTGGCATTTGAAGCGGCATACTCTGAGGAACTGTTTTCTGGACCCTTCCCACAGTCACAAACCACTTGTCCTGCTGCTGCTGAGCTATTTTCCGATGCCCAGGTTTTCCACCAGTCGCAGTCTGTGGGTGATGATGACATTATTCACGTAGTGGAAGAAGTGTGTAAAGAGGTGTCGGACGATGAGGAGACACAGTTGTCAGACAGTGGTGAAGTTGTTGTCAGGGCAGGAAGTCCGAGGGGGGAGCAGACTGAGGGATCGGAGGATGATGAGGTGACAGACCCAAGCTGGGTTGATAGGCCGGGTGAACACAGTGCTTCTGAGACGGAGGCGAGTCCTATAGCAGAACAGGTTGGAAGAGGCAGTGGTGGGGCCAGGCGGAGAGGCAGGGCCAGAGCTGGTGCATCAGCGCCAAATGTTGCCCGTAGTCAAGCTCCCGTGGCGAGGGCTAGATTTTCAGAAGTCTGGAGGTTCTTTAAAGAAACACCGGATGACCGACGGACTGTGGTGTGCAACCTTTGCCAAACCAGGATCAGCAGGGGTTCCACCACTACTAGCTTAACTACCACCAGTATGCGCAGGCATCTGAATGCTAAACACCCCACTCAATGGCACCAAGCCCGTTCACCTCCGGCCGGGCACACCACTGCTCCTTCCCCTGTGTCATCTGCTAGTCAGCCCCCTGCCCAGGACCCCGGCCCAAACACCTCCCGTGCGAAAACCCCATCTTCGCCTCCACGATCCTCCACAGCATCCACCAGCGTTCAGCTCTCCATACCCCAGACGCTGGAGCGCAAAAGGAGGTATAGCGCAACCCACCCACACGCCCAAGCCCTCAACGTCCACATCTCCAAGTTGCTTAGCCTGGAGATGCTGCCCTATAGGCTGGTAGAGACCGAGGCCTTTCGAAACCTCATGGCGGCGGCCGCCCCTCGGTATTCGGTCCCCAGCCGCCACTACTTTTCCTGATGTGCCGTCCCAGCCCTGCACAAGCACGTGTCAGAGAACATCCTCCGTGCCCTGACCAACGCCGTTTCTGACAAGGTCCACCTGACCACGGACACGTGGACGAGTGCTGCCGGGCAGGGCCACTATATATATCGCTGACGGCACATTGGGTTAACTTGGTGGAGGCTGGGACCGAGTCTGACCCTGGTGCTGGTCATATACTGCCGACGCCGAGGATTGCGGGGCCTACCTCGGTCCAGGTCTCAAAGGCCTACTATGCCTCCTCCTCCTCCCACCCCTCCTCCACCTCCTCCTCTGAATTACCATCCGTGGGCATGGCGCCATCAGTCGGTAGCTCTAGGCACAGCAGCAGTGCCATCGCTAAGTGACAGCAGGCGGTGCGCAAACTGCTGAGCCTAGGCGATAAAAGGCACACCGCCCAAGAGTTATTACAGGGCATCACGGCGCAGACTGATCTGTGGCTGGCACCGCTGAACCTGAAGCCAGGCATGGTTGTGTGTGACAGCGGCCGTAACCTGGTGGCAGCTCTGCAACTCGGCAGACTGACACATGTGCCATGCCTGGCCCATGTGTTAAATCTCATAGTTCAGCGTTTCCTCAAGACATACCCCAATCTGTCTGATTTGCTCACGAAGGTGCGCCGCATCTGTGCGCATTTCAGGAAGTCCAGCACAGATGCTGCCACTCTCAGGGCAGCGCAGCGCCGCCTCCAACTGCCCGCTCACCGACTGTTGTGCGACGTGCCCACAAGGTGGAATTCAACACTAACCATGTTATCCAGAGTTTACCAGCAGCGCAGAGCGATTGTAGACTGCCAGATGTCAACTTCCACCAGAACTGGTAGTCAGGTCAGTCAGCTTCCTCAAGTCTACAATGAGGAGTGGACGTGGATGTCTGATATCTGTCAGGTGCTGAGTAACTTTGAGGAGTCAACACAGATGGTCAGTGGTGATGCCGCCATCATCAGCCTCACCATCCCGCTGCTTGGCCTGTTGAAAAACTCTCTGGTCAGCATGAAGTCGGAAGCTTTGCGCTCGTCACAAGAGACGGGGGAAGAAGATTCCCTTGTTGATAGCCAAAGCACCCTTAGGTCTGTTTCTCAGCGCATATCGGAGGAGGTGGAGGAGGATGAGGAGGAAGAGGAGGAGAATGTTGGCGAGACAGAAGAGGGGGCCATTGTTCAGTCCTTCTCTGTTCAGCGTGTATGGGCAGAAGAAGAGGAGTTGGAGGAGTTGGAGGAGGAGGAAATGGACAGTCAGGCCAGTGAGGGGAGTGAATTCTTGCGCGTTGGGACTCTGGCGCATATGGCAGATTTCATGCTAAGCTGCCTATCCCGTGACCCTCGCGTTCAAAGAATTTATTCCAGCACCGATTACTGGGTATTCACTCTCCTGGACCCACGGTACAAGCAAAATCTTTCCACTCTCATCCCTGGAGAGGAAAGGAGTGTGAGAATGCATGAATACCAGCAGGCCCTGGTGCACAAGCTGAAACAGTATTTCCCTTCTGACAGCGCTAGCGGCAGAGGGCGTACTTCTGCGGGACAAGTAGCGAGGGAGAGTAGGCGACCAGGCAGCTTGTCCAGCACTGGCAGGGGTACGCTTTACAAGGCCTTTGCCAGATTTATGTCACCCCAGCAAGACACTGTCACCTGTCCCCAGTCTCGGCAGAGTAGGGCTGATCTTTACAGAAAGATGGTGAGGGAGTACGTAGCTGACCATACCATCATCCTAAATGATCACACAGCTCCCTACAACTACTGGGTTTCAAAGCTGGACATGTGGCACGAACTGGCGCTGTACGCCTTGGAGGTTCTTGCCTGCCCTGCCGCTAGCGTGTTGTCCGAGCGGGTTTTCAGTGCAGCTGGTGGCATCATCACCGATAAGCGTACACGCCTGTCGACTGACAGCGCTGACAGGCTGACGCTTATCAAGATGAATAAAGCCTGGATTTCTCCGCATTTCCATTCTCCACCAGGTGAAAGAAGCTGAACCTGAATAATGTATGCACTCCTCCTCCTCCTTCTCCTCCTCTTTGTACACTAAAGCAGAGGAAACTGGCTATTTTTTTGCCAGGGCCAACTGGCTCTGGCTATAGTACTCTATGTATTTAATTTTTCTGGAGGGCCAACTACCCTGTCCTCTGTTTTAAACAATTTTTGGGAGTGCCACATACAGGCACTCAATCTATGTAATTTTTCTGGAGGACCAGCTACCTGCTCCTCTGGTTTGAAAACTTTTTTGGACTGCCACATACAGGCACTATCCAAATTAAATTGTCTCCATAGCAGCCTCCACACGTCGTCTTTTTAGCTGCCTTCACATGTTGTCTCCATTGCTACCTCCACACGTCATCGCCATAGCTGCCTCCAAAAGTAGTCCATATAGCTGCCTCCATACATGGTCCCCTTATCAAACGAGCTATGTCAGGCAGAATTTTGGATTGTTTTCATGGCTTCCATTTTAACTTTGTCGCCACCCTGCTGTGTAATCCACAAAATATACTGGCAAACTTTTATCATTTACCAATATTATTTTAGCGCTTCTTCCGCATCTGTTTACATTCCCCTCACCCGCCAGAACCCAAACTTATAAGAACGCTACTACACTTGATCTTATACAAAAGGTTCTTAGAAGTGCTGTTTGGGGAGTAGCCTAGAGACAGGGGCTTGGATTGGCGAAAGCTCGCCTGGCAGCGGAGCGCCAGCTCCATCCCAAGATCCAACTAACATAGTTTTAACTGCAGCACCTTTAATCTACTACTAGTTCACTGCCTCCATACATGGTCCCCTTATCAAACGAGCTGTGTCAGGCAGAATTTTGGGTTGTTTTCATGGCTTCTTCATCAAACTTGTTAACTTTGTCGCCACCCTGCTGTGTAATCCACAAAATATACTGGCAAACTTTTATCATTTACCAATATTATTTCAGCGCTTCTTGCGCATCTGTTTACATTCCCCTCACCCGCCATATCCTAAACTTATAAGAACGCTACTACACTTGATCCTATACAAAAGGTTCTTAGAAGTGCTGTTTGGGGAGTAGCCTAGAGACAGGGGCTTGGATTGGCGAAAGCTCGCCTGGCAGCGGAGCGCCAGCTCCATCCCAAGATCCAACTAACATAGTTTTAACTGCAGCACCTTTAATCTACTACTAGTTCACTGCCTCCATACATGGTCCCCTTATCAAACGAGCTGTGTCAGGCAGAATTTTGGGTTGTTTTCATGGCTTCCTCATCAAACTTGTTAACTTTGTCGCCACCCTGCTGTGTAATCCACAAAATATACTGGCAAACTTTTATCATTTACCGATATTATTTGAGCACTTCTTGCTCACCTCCTTTGGTTCCTCTCTGCCACCCATTGGTTAAGCCTGAGTCCATTTGGGGTATGTTGCCAAGACACTCTCTAGCCTGCCGCTGCTGCCGCTGCCTCTGCATAGTCCCCTATAGTGTCAGGGTCAATTATTGGATGTTTTAGATGCTATCTAGCCTCATTCGGTCACTTTGTCATTGCCATGCTGTTGCCCATAGTTTTGGCATAATGGTGCGATTAAGCAGCCTCAGAGGCATCCATGCATGCTGCCCCTGCTGTTTCCTGTCCATTTCCGTGGTGTTTCCATCCTTTTCTGAGGTTCCCAGGTGCTTGGCCAAGCTTCCCTGTGCAGATCCTTGGTCCCCTTGAAAAATGCTCGAGTCTCCCATTGACTTCAATGGGGCTCGTTATTCGAGACGAGCACTCGAGCATCGGGAAAAGTTCGTCTCGAATAACGAGTACCCGAGCATTTTAGTGCTCGCTCATCTCTAATCACTACACTATCCCACCTACTCTGTTCTTACATCACTACACTATCCCACCTACTCTGTTCTTACATCACTACACTATCCCACCTACTCTGTTCTTACATCACTACACTATCCCACCTACTCTGTTCTTGCATCACTACACTATCCCACCCACTCTGTTCTTTTAACAAGGACCATCATCTTACATCAATACTATCATCTATATTCAGTCGTTATAGGCTCCCCCTTACCACCGTCATGTTCCTGCTTCGCCTATGGCTCCGCTGTTGTCATTCAGGTATTAGCTGTCCCATTTTCCCTCTCTTTATGGCCCTCTAGTATTGGCTAAAAAAACTAGACACATACTCTTTTTTTGTCCATGAAAATGGCAATTTTTTCCATCAGCTTTTTGTCGATTTTTCCACAATTTTCCAAGTGTATATTTTTCTTATATTTTTCACTCAAAAAGTGGAAGGAGGTCTAAACTGCTGAAAAAGGCTCACATGACCCTACAGAGTGTTTCCTAGCAACAGTTTGTGAAAAAAACAGGCTGCACATGGATTAGATTTTTGTGCTGTCAATATTTTTTCACAGACCCATGCGTATCTTTGCAGTTGTGTGAGTTGTCTCAAAATTGTCACATCTATCAAAGTGTGACTTTTCGTGAGAGTTTACTAACCCACTCATCTGATTCACAATGTGGTAGATAGATTTATGAAGTGGCAAATGACTTAATATTCCCCTCCTGGCGCAGGATATAAATATTAACTAGTTTCACCAAGTTTGTGACTTTTTAATATAATAAAACTGATCTAAAAAATATATAGTTTGCAAAACACATCTAAAGACACTTTAAAAACTTGAGTATGATCCTGCCCAATGATAAATCTGTCCCATTTACTTGAAAAACAGATAAACATAGGACACTGTCCTGTTTAGTTCTAAAAAAACACTAAAAGGACATAAAGTCATCCATGTGCTGTCCATGAACAACCAAATTCGGCAACATGAGGCTACATGCTCACAGCGCAGATTACGTGTAGATTTCCATGCAGGTATTTTATGCTGTGGATTGTTCTGCATGGAAATTTACTTCGACACACTCTTTTAGTTTTTCATTCTTGTTAACGGCCTTAAATTAATTTTGATACAGATATTATGTACAGGCCGCTCTGTACAATGTGTAAGTACCCCAAGTCCAGGTACAGAGGACCCCTAATGCATGTGCCAAACTCTGACCACGACAAAAAAGTGAAACTCCAAAGACACAGTCTATGGTCATGTGATGTCACACAGGTGCACGGCCCAAAGACACATTCCATGGTCATGTGATGTCACACAGTTGCATGGCTCATTAGTATCACAGTACAATAATCAGAGCCATGTGATATAATGATCTGTGCACCTGTATGACATCTCATGACCAGGGAAATAACAATGTGTGACATCACATGACCAGGGATTGGTTCTCATCCGAGAGACAGTTAAATCCAGCACAGTTCTATCCCCCAAACATGTTGGGTAAGGCACGGAACCACTGCTGGGGTAAACTCGAACTCCAAACACTTCAAGTTTATTGGATTATCATACCATATTTCCCCATCCATTCCTGACAAAAACCAAGGCATTTCCTACAGAACACGCATTATTAAACAGATTTTCGTTTGAAACGCGTTGGTTTTTGTCAGCATGACCTGTGGAAATATGGTATGATAATCCAATAAAGCTGGACCGTTGGATTTTTCTATTACTGGTTCTCATCCGAATGAAAGAAAACAATGGAGCTTCCGATAGAAAGACAGCAAGCAGAGATCTAGAAATTGATACAGAGTATGTAAGTTGTAAAATTGTATAACTTTTCATTTCACAAACAATATTAATGAATATATTCAAAAATCCCTCTAAGTGTTGAACATAAAGAAAGAGCGAATATGGCACTTCTACGCATTCATTTAATCTCCTTTAAGTCTTGGCTTGAAAAACTGAAAAAAAACCCACTTAAACGGGGGGCTAACATGTCAATAACATTAGAAATCTACACTACAAAAATATGAATATTCTGTAATGTTCTATAGTGTGTTTTGTGTTAAAAATTTATGTAATGAAGTATCACGACTATAAATAGTACATATGGTAAAATGATTATGATAAAATTCATTTTTACTATCTATCTTTCTATATGTTTTCTGGTCTTTTCACACTGAGTTGTTACTACATTCTGGATGTAGAATACAGTATATTTCGTACATGTTCTCTCATGACATATATAGCGACGTCCTGCAGATGTCACTGTTTCTATAGCGATGTAATGAATGTTGCCTTGTTCTAAGCTTTCGTTCCTTTAAGGGTATTTCTCATCTTAGACATTTCCCTTTATCTGAGCCGTGTCAGTATGTGACATATGGTATGCAGATGACACAGAGGTAGCTGTCAAAATTATAAATCATTCCCTTGAATGGCATAAGCAGCGTGCTGCCGCGTTTACTGCTAATTTACATGTTTTTGGGATTTGTTTTCTGGCTGCTTACTTGTACAGGTAAAATACAGTTTGCCATTTATAATAATGTTGTTGTCAGAGTTCTGTAGTAAAAGTGTCATATATTCCAGGCAGAGAATGAGCATAGAATCCGGTAAAGATTTTGGTTCCAATGTATGGCACAGGCTCCAGATGAGGCCCAATTATTACATTGGCTCTGGAAATTGAGAACGTGTGTCATGTGACCCTCTATGACCTCCTCTATTAGGTGTGTATGGAATTTCTTGTATAATTGATAATTAAGGGTGCCGACATTGTTCTTGGTGATTTATCCGCTTTTCCTGTATGATTTATGGATGATGGTAAAATAAGATTGGCTTTTAATTTCATGTTTATTGACCTATAACCTAATCTAAACTAAGCTAAAATAGCAAGATTACTGTTTAAGAAAAGTTGGATGAAATTAAGAACAAAATAAGATGATGGGGATTTATTAAGTACTGGTGACTTAATGGTGACTCCACCCAGTAGGCTCTGGCCTCTTATTTCGGCCCGCCTGACTGTACATCCGATTGCGCAGCCCTGTTTGACGTAGAATTGCACTTTAACCTGCACTTCATGGCTGCTTCTTGACACTGTGGGCAATTTTGAATGTGCAACACTGGTCTCAAATGGAGCTTCTAAATGCAAACAGAGTATTTGTATGTTTGGAGGTCACTCATGGATAGTTTAATCCAAAATTTCTGCTTCCTTAGACATATAGCATAACCTAATGGGGCTCATTTACTAAGGGTCCGTGGAGTGCATTTTCGTCGGGTTTCCCGATGATTTCCATTTTGCGGCACATTTAACAGGGGATTTTGGCACACACAACTGGATTTTGCCGCATTGGTGCCGGCTTACACGCGACACAAATCGGGGGGCGGGCCGTCGGACAACCAACGGATTTAGACTACATGCGGGATTTAACATTTAGAATTGTGTCGCAAAACACGCACTTACAAGCACCGGGAAAAAGAGGGTGAACTCCGGCGGACCTCAGCGGGGAAGCGACGGATGGAGGAACTCGGGTGCACAAGCTTCATGAATCGCGCCGGACTTCATCTTAGTCGGACCGTCCGAATCGGGAATGTATTACTTTCTGCTCTCTTAATACCTTTTTATTCTACCAAACTGTTATTTCTGTGCATTGAAAGTTTATGTCTGTTTAATGTGTCAACCTTTTCGTACAATAACCTTTTTTATTTGTAAGCACTGTCCTTTTGATATTACACTTACATTTCATAAGAGCCTTCTTGTGTTCTAATGACTCCATAACTCTGGGGAGACGTTACCTATATTGATTGCTTAGTTTGTTATGGTAATATAAGGCTGGTGTTCTGAACGCCAGTCTTAAAGTTTCCCCGCTGGTGCTCCGGTTCCTATATCTGCCAAGAGGCTCCGGTCTGTTATTAAATGCATGAGAAAACTCCCCAGTTTGGACCTTTAGACCAACGTATAAATATATCACATAATGCTTGGACTGCCTTTTTCCTATTCTACCTAATTTCCCCCAAATCACTTGGTAACCGTGACCACACATTTTACTACCCCTTCTTCTTTAACCTAATGTCACAGATGTAACTCCTACACAACCAGAAAATCTGTCCCTTTTCTACTGACCTCTTCCATTTTATGAAGTGACATCTGGAATATTCTGTTGCTGTTTGTTGCCTTTTGTGGCAGTGAGAACAGACGGTTTCCTTAATAAGATGACACAGGAGACGTTAGAGTGCTAACCCTGCAAAAATGACAGGAGGATTCAGATATAGCCTCTGGTCCACTTCTTGTGTCTATTGTGTAATCCTATCCTACATGCTGGGGAGAAAAGATCACAGTCAAGAGGGAAATACAGCTGTTCTCTAATATCACCAAATAAATCCCATAATGTGTACAGCAGAGGCATAAAGCAACAAACTAATAGGCAGCTCCGAAATTTCATGTACCATATGTTCTGTCATTCCAGCAGAAAGCTACAGAATTTTGAAGAGCTCTAGAGGAGAAGGCATTAAGGTCAATGATGGATATTCCAGAAGTCACATTGCTGGGACAGTATTAGATGGTAAAGTCTCACACAGTTTGCCAGAATAACAATAGTAATTATCTTTATTTATATGGCGCCATCAAATTCCGTAGCGCTTTACAAATCATGGGGAAACCATATACAGATCCACTACTATCCACTCAAGTCCTTCTACTTTATAACATTCATCCTTGCAGATAGGAGACTATGTACAATCTACTACCCTCATCTTGCTCTATAACACTGCTTCTACTACACTATAAGAAATCTGCTTAGCTCCTTCTTCCCTATAACCTGCTGCCTGCAGATATGACATTATGTTCAATCTGCTCAGCTCCTCCTGCTCTATATAATGCTGGCTGCAGATCATATATAATCTACTCATCTCCTCTGGCTCTATAACACATGGTAACACATGCCACAATGCCTCAGACCAGAATATTGCCAAAACTGTTATCCCTGTTCTCAGGTCTAAGGATCATTTAGCCCGTATACTGTGAGAAGGGTCAGCATCAGCACGGGGCATACCTGGGCCAGTGCCGGGGCCCAGAGCTGCTGGGGGGCCCACATAAGGCTGTACATAAGGAAACCATTGGATTGAGAGGGACTGTATCTAATGAATCCATAGGGGGTGAAGGGGGCTTTTTATAAAATAACCATGAGGGGGCTGTAAATAAAATAACAATGAGGGGGCTGTTTAGGATGATAATCCAGGGAATATTTAGGGGACAGGAAACTGTTTTAGATTCTGAATTAACGCAAGTTCACTGTAAAGGGGCCCACCAAGGCTCTGTCGCCAAGGGGCCTACTGAATCCTGGAGCTGAGCCTGACTGTGAGTCAGTAACAGCCAATCTTGTGCTGCCATGTAATGTAATTCCATTATAATATATTAAATCAATGCCTTCTCTGCTCTGTAAGGTAGGGTATACTGCATAACTGGCATCATAAATGTATCTTGAATAGCAATGCTCTATAGGGCGGGCGGTGGTCTCCCTCGATGCGGTTAAAGCTTTTGAATGCGTCGAGTGGAACTACATATGGAATGTCCTGGAAAGGATGGGATTTGGGCCACAATTTATTAGTTGGATTAAACTGCTTTACAACGGGGCCTCTGCCAGAATAAGTTTAATTTGGAAGGCCACAGCTTCATGGCAGTTATATAGGGGAACTAGGCAGGGCTGCCCTTTGTCTCCTCTGCTATTTGCAGTTGCATTAGAACCCTTGGTATGCAGTATCAGAACCTCTTAGGGGATATGAGATTTTGTATGGGGACATAGGGAGATCAGACTTCTGTTATATGCCAACGATCTGTTCCTGTTTTTGGACAATTCTCAACAAGGGTTAAAGGTGGTAATTGAGTTGATAGAAAAGTTTGGTAAATTCTCAGGAATTCAAAGTTGCGTTACTTAGGTATCACTATCATCAAAGACCCTACGTGGATGACGTGGAGCTTAATGTCAAACCTCGTATGTCGAAAATATGGAAAAAGATGATAGTATGGAAAAGAATGAATTTACCATTAGCTGCAAGAATAGTAGTTTTTAAAATGATGGTATTGCCACAGATCCTGTTTATTTTCAAAATAGCCCAGTGATTGTCTGTAGGAAGATTTTCGGGATTTTGGACTCTCTATTGCGAGGTTTTATTTGGAGTGGATAAAGGGCATGTATAGGGGCTTATTTTCTACGGTCTTGGACGCATTTCTGTCGGATTTTCCAACATTTTCAGGGATCGTGCCGGGAATTGCATCGCACGCAATCGGATTGTGTCGCAATCATGCCGGCTTTCACACAACACAAATCGGGGTGATAGGATGATACATTATATAATAGGGGAAAAAATATTAATTTTCGAAAATTTATGATATATGGAGTATGCTGGAAACTGGGGGTTTTCACATGGTAGAATATAAAGCTCAATTCCTCACCTGTGTCTTAATACAGTGGGTTTGGGAGATGATTAAAATGAAAACAGGGTGCAAGGGTTATTTGAGGATATACCCATTATGGGGATTTAAAAAATGGGCACTGGCTCTGATTGGTTACGTTAGGGTTTTGCGAGAAAAAGGGATATTGTTTATACACCGCGTGGTAGAACAGGGGGGTTTGAAGTCCTATGAGGATCTGGCTATTGATTTTCATTTAAATATGAGGGATTGTTTTTTTATGCCCAGCTAAGGTACGCCTTCTGTGTTCGTCAACGAGGAGATAACTTCGGCAAAGTGGCTCACCCATTAGAGGCCTTCTTTACACCCCAGTTTGATAAGAAGGGAATAATAGATGAATTATCTATGTAGCTCCTTGGGGAAGTATGAAAGATGGTTTACCCCAGTATAAGTGACTGTCCGGGAAGTCAATATAGTAGAAGTGGAGAGAGACAACAAGTGGAGTACATAGAGTATAAGATACAGGGTGGGGTGATGAATGTCCGTGTGGGCATGGGTCTTGCTGACTCGTTGGTCGTAAAGAATCCCTAGAATAGCCCTGATTTAGGACACAGATGTCAGGTTCCATTCGGAACTGTGGTTAAATAGGACCACAGATCCGAACCTAGGCTATCAGGGCGTGATAGATCTGTGTCCTAAATCAGGGCTATTCTAGGGATTACCGGTCCTCTGTATACATACCTCTCACACATATGAGAACACTCTAGGCAAGTTCTTATACGCTCATCTATCTATTTCATTTTTAGACTACTCATCAGTGCCGAGGAATCAAATACGTCTAACAATACCCCACTTATATTTCACTAGTAAATATTTATAAATAAACTTACACGTCTTCAATTATAAAATCACTAGTTGTACTTTCTCTCTTTCATGCCCATAAGTGATTTCTTTGTTTGGGTCACCCCTATTTACACATCCCAGGTAACCCGACTTTCCCTCTTATTGTATTTTTTCGCAAGAAGGGAATAATGTCTAAAGTTTACAAGGTACTGTCAAAAAATGACAATTTCCCTCCTGTTAAGGCATGGGGCGAGAAGTGTAAGAAGGATGTTCCAGATTCAACAATGGAAGAATGGATGGATTCATTGGGTTCAATCAAAAAAATTACCAAGAACCAGTCCTATATTGTAACTCAATTGTTTATAGTACATAGGGTGCATTTTACACCAAAACAACTAAACCAAATTTGGAAAAACAATGAAGAAAAGTGCCGTAGGTGCAACTTGATAGATGCTGATCTTGTACATATGCTCTGGAAATGCCTAAAGTTGCCTCGTTACTGGATGGGCGTAGTGGATAGATTACAGTTGATATTTGAGTGTAATCCCATTGAGTATACAGGTGCGTGTTTTGGGCTATTAAATGGGTATAGGGGGAGTATCAAGTCATGTTCAATACTAAAAGGCCTTGTATTATCAAGAAAATTAATTCTTTACTATTGGAAGAATAGGGAGCCACCTAAGGTTAAGGAATAGGAGACAAGGCTAGACCTTTTATGCTATGCAGAGTGGCAGGAGGCAATGGTTAAAGGTATAAAGCCAGAAGAGGCATGGGAGGCTTGGATAAATAGATCATAAAAAAATTACGCTAAAATATAGAAGCCTGCTTAATTGTATATTCCAACATTGTCAACTAGGTCTATCGTGTAGGGAATGGTATCGAAGAGAACTGTCAATTGCCAGAGGGAGGGTTTTTAGGTGGAGGGGGTGGGATAGTAAAGAATATATATATAAATTTGTATGTATTTATCAATTGATAATATGTGGATATAATAATGTGCTTGTAGTGTATATGCTTTTTGTATATTATTATAAAAAAAATAAAATTAAAAAAAAACGACAGTCATCACCCATTATCCATCATCCAGCACCATCCTTTATCATCAACCAATGTGTACTTATATTGTAATTGGCACTGCCATTCTGTTCTCAGGTCTGGTACTGTATACTGTGTGCATAGTACTGCCTGTATCATCAGGTGTAATATCGGAGCCTGTTTTAAACAATTTTACCATCTGTGTTCTCTGTGTTGTGTGTATTTCACTACCTTGTCTGTTCTCAGAGGAGGACATACATGGTGCCAATAAATGCTGCATAGCACTGACCTCTCAAGTACAGCACATGTAACATCCACCTCTGCTACCAGGTGTGAATGGCATACTCTGAATCCCATATTCCGTGAATTTCTAACACCGATAGCTTTGCTCACAGGTTGGGAGCCTGCAATTGGAGCATTTGGTTCCCATGGATCTGAAGTCACATCGTCGCTCAGATCTTACAATGCTACTCATAGTTGCAGTAGTTATCTTTACTCTCAGGAGTAAATGAGCACAGACTAGTACCCCAGACACTGCTTGTCCTCCATAATTTTTCTGATTCCTCTGGTATCAGAGGTCATGCAGGGGGGTAACTAGGAGAGGCAGGGTGCCATAGCAGGCTTTTGAATGGGCCCTCCTTCCTACATAAAAAAAAATATATATTAGTATACCCACTCATGCAAGTTACAGTTACACATTTATACACTTAAGCACACACATATAGAGCATATACACACATACAGTGTCATATATAAGCATACAGTATATATACATACAGATACAGCATAATACAGTATATAAACAAACCATACACTATATACACATACAGCATACATTCATCACAGATACAGAATTATACATTACATATTTGTTAGATACATATGTACAATGTGCATCATAATATGTGTATAATGGTGCACATCCTCCACTCATTAGTGTGTCAGGCTGGATGATGGGGCCTGTGGACACTGTGGGCCCCATTGCAGCTGCTATGGCTGCTACCACTGTAGTTATGCCCCTGGATCATGTAACATTTTCTATGTCATATATATGTTTAGGGCATGATATATGTTCTGTTGCTATTCTCTCCTATGCAATTTATTCACCGCTAGTAGTATTTGCTGTATTATCTTCACACTTGTAATGTTTCTCCTGTGTCACCTAAAAACCACTAATTGTTGCCCTTATATGAACATGTAAAGGCTTCTATATCTACTACTTCCTGATGTCCACCTCCGGATAGGAGGATGAAAATCATAGTACATCATGTGAGCCATCTACCAAAACCTTTCACATCCAGGATGTGCTCTTTATTCAGTCTTATAGCACTCTTGGTTCAGTCCTCCTCTGAGTCCTCTCTGAATGAGGTCATATCAGTAGATCATGTCTCAGATGGTATTTTACCCTGTAAGGTAAGAGAGAGTCTGCAAGGAAATCCTTAAGGAAACCTTGGAGTCATCCAGTTGCTCTCTAGATCCATAGAATTGGTTATGGTGGGAAGAACACTCTGGTAAACCTACAGCTGTCATGACAAAAGTTGTCCCAGGTCAGCATCAGAAGTCTGGTGCTATTGCCAGGAAATATCCACAAATTCCCAGTGCCTTCTCCCTACAATACAAGGTCTAAGGAATAGTCATGTCTGGAGTCATCATGACTTCGAAAGGATTCTCCCTTGTCCGGTAAAGTGTTGAAAGGCGCAGTCCTTATCCTCTTCTTAAAATTACATTGCTTTTTCAAATCCTATATGTATTTGTGTTGCATGAGGAAAAACGGAAAAACAAGAATTTACTTACCAAAATTCCCATTTCCTGGAGTCTTCAGGCAGCACAGCTTTACTACCCAGAAGATAATTTTGTTGCTTCAAAACAGGGAGCCTATTAGTGAATAATTGTTTGATTTGACTGTTTATTTCTAATTAACTTCTAATAGTCTAAAAGTATCTTCTAATAGTATCCAGGGCACGTAAACCCATATGTATTTGTGCTGCCTGAGGACTCCAGGAAATGAAAATTTTGGTAAGTAAATTCTTGTTATATAAATATCATGAGGGGAATTCATCCAGAGCTGATGCATTCTGTACTAGTCTTGACATTTTCCCTGCCAATACATGTGGCGTCAGATATACTAAAAGGCTCCATCCTCTCAATATATTTGTTTGCCCAGATTAATTCTACGCCAGGCCCTGCGTCATGAATGTGCCACAATGTGGCCAGTCTTAATCTCCCTCCGTGTGTACTTGCACCCATAGGGCTTAGACATAGTGGGGCAGATTTACTTACCCGGTCCATTCGCGATCCAGCGGCGCGTTCTCTGCCCTGGATTCGGGTCCGGCCAGGATTTATTAAGGTAGTTCCTCCGCCGTCCACCAGGTGGCGCTGCTGCATTGAAAAGCATCGGAACGCGCTGGAGTTCACCGGCTCGGGCTGAGTGAAGGTAAGTGCAAGCTCCGCAACAGATTTTTTTGTTTTAAATGCAGTGGTTTTTCCGAATCTGTCGGGTTTTCGTTCGGCCACGCCCCCCCGATTTTCGTCGCGTGCATGCCAGCGCCGATGCGCCACAATCTGATCGCATGCACCAAATTCCTGGGACAATTCAGGGGAAATGGGCGCAAATCAGAAATATTCGGGTAACACGTCGGGAAAACGCGAATCGGGCCCTTAGTAAATGACCCCCAATACGTATTTCAGCCTGTGATGTTTATGCTCTTGTGAGTGGGGCCAGATCACATTTTTGCTGTGGGGCCCTCACTTTCTTAGTTACTGTATACAATCTATATATAAGCAAAGATCCTTGTTTTTCAGAAGCAGAGATAAACCACAGTAACACGTAACTCACCTTACATCCTGAATAGAAGGTGAGGCCTCTAATGGTTATCAGGAACATCATAGATCATCCCGACATGCCTCTCCAGCAGATAATGAAAGTATTAGGATTAATGACTATGGTTATACAGGCAGTTCCTTGGGCAAAATCACATATAAGATCGCTGCAAACAGAGTTGTTATCAACATGAGACAGAAAGATACAATCACAAGGGAAGTCGGTAAATTTCTCAGTGGATACAACATCGTGCTTACGATGGTGGCTGATGAGGCAAGAAATTTTTCGCTTCAGGAACCAAAGTGAAATCTAAATATCCAAAACAAACACGAAATGCAGAAAAATAAAAATCAATACAGCTTTAGGTAAAGAAATTGTATTTCACATAATATAACAACTTTACGTCACATTATTCACCTATTATTCCTGCTAGAAAGTCATAAATGAAATGACATCCAGGTCTTACATAATTAACCGTCCCGCCGATGTCCTTTTTCACTCTGCTTTTACATTTTTCACTCACCTTATTTAGGAATCCATAACTTTTCTGTGTTTGGAGCTTTATAAGGGCTTGTTTTCTGTGTTACAAATGCTTCACATTCAATTTTCCATGCTATGCATCGGGTAGAGGGAAAAAAAATTCCAAATGCGGCAAATTTGACGAAAAAAATGCTTTTACTTGTTGTGGGCTCAGTATTTACAGCTTTTACTGTGCGCTCCAAATGACACCTCCCCTTAATTCTTTGGGTTGGTGCAATTACGGGGACACCAAATTTTCTATAGCTTTTATTAGGTTTTTAAAAACCTTTAGTACAAATAAAATTTCTTTTTGACATTTTCTGTGGCAAGTGGCAGTTTGGATATTTGGGGCTATTTTCATAACCAGGAATAACCATTTTTATATACTGATAGATGGGGATTTTTGGGAAGCAAAAATACCTAACATGATTTTTATTGTTTATTTTATATCAATCTATATAATTATACTATAGGAGTATATGGTAAATTTGCTGCAGCGGCAGATTAAAACTGTCATGGGCCCTGGGCTGTATGAATATTATAGCCCCTACAAGTTTGGACTTTACTTCCTACATCTGGTACTAGAATCAAGCTTCTTGGGGAATGGAGGATATGTCCCTTCTCCCTGATTTCAATCTGTGGTTTCAATGCTTTTTGGAGGACCCTTACAGGTCATGAATTGATCTTGTATACATGTGTACTGAGAGCAGGAACTTATATACAAGAATTTCATGGATAAAGGACCTTCTCAGAATAAAATTTGGTGGGTGGTTTGGGTGGCCATGGGCCCTAACCAGCTATAGTATAAACCACTACTTTTTGCCAGATTTGCTACTTTTAACAGATCTGCAGAAATAACATCCCTGGAGCATTGTACAAACTCCAGGCTGTCATGGCGATGGATCTTCACTTTCAGATCACACTATGGTGAGCGAGAATCACAGCGAAAATGGATATGCCCATCTTTGCTGGCAGAAAATAAAGGCTTTAACACCTGTGATTGGTACCAGCACTGATCACAGGTGTTAACAATGGGTGTTTTCTGCAATATGCAGCAAACACCTGGTTTGTATGGAGAGGGCTCAGTCTGTGAGCCATCTTTATACACCCCTTTAGGTACGCCAATGTACTATGTGGCAAGGAATTAAATCAGTGATGACAATTGTGTAAGCTCATGTCCCTTTGAGTAGAGTAACACCACATGCACATGACTGTATTTGGGGGCCATGAGCTAACTGCACAAATTGCCGCTGCCCCATAGAGGTCTTTTGTGCATGGACACAGCAGGTGTTGCGGTACATGGCCAAGTCACAAAATAAAGAGCAGGACCTATTCCTGCCCACATTGTTCATCAAGTCCTATGGACATGAGGGGAGTGAGCAGTTCTAACCTGCCCATCTCTACAGCACACAAACTTTACCCTGTTTGGGGTCCATGTTGCACACATGGTTGTGTGCACTAGAGCTATGGTCCATTTTTACAGGCTGCTTTTGAATTTTGTTTACAATCACAATTTAAACTCTGCATGGAAGAACATGTCCAGATTATAGCTGCACAAAGGCCTCAACACAATCTGGAACATAATGGGGCTTATTTACTAAGGTCCCGCGGCTGCATTTCCATCGGGTTTTCCGACGTTTTCAAAGATCATGCCGGGGATTGCGTTGCACGCGACCCGATTGTGTCACATTTGCACTGGCTTTCACGCAACACAAATCGGGGGGCGGGCGACAGATGATTGGATTCAGACATCCAATGGATTGACAAGTCAATTTGTGTCGCATCCAATGCACTTCATACACTAAGAGGAAGAAGGTGAATTCCGAGGGACCTGATTGGGGAAGCGACAAATGCAGGATATCGGGCGCACAATCTTCGTGAATCGCGGCAGATGGGCATTCCGGCGGAGAACGCACCTCGGGGATCGCTCAGGGACCAGGTAAACAAATGTGCCCCAATGTGTAATGTTTGTAAACCATGCAAAACAGATGTTGCTCATTCCTGATTGACAGAGTTTTAGGCCCCTTCCACACTTGCGTTGCAGATCACGTCAGAGTTTGATCAGGGTGCGATCAGTGTTTGGTCAGTGAAAAACGCACATTTTGCATCAGAGTGCAATCAGTTTTCAGTCAGAGTTTGTTCAGTGTCTCAGTTTTTCATGCGCGTTTTTGATGCAATTGCAATGCAATTTCAATGCGTTTTTCACGCGCAGAAAGTGCGCGTGAAATGGACTCAGGACTGAGCTCTATCTTTTCTATGGCAATTAATCACTGAAAAACGCATTGCACTTGCATTGCACTTGCAAGTGTCTCAGAGTGCAATGCGTTTTTGATGCACCTCCATAGACTTGTATGGTGCGTTTTTCACACGCGTGATTTGCAAAAGTAGAGCATGTCGAGATTTCAACGCGCGTTAAAAAAAACGCGCGTGTGTGCGTGAAAAAAAATGCAAGTCTGAAAAGACCCATTGGTTACAATGGGTCAGAGTGCAATGCAAGTTCTGCACGTCAAAAGCAAGCGCAGAAAACGCGCGTGAAAAACGCAAGTGTGGAAGGGGCCTTAGTCTACACACATCTGGGATCGGGACAAGCTCCTCCCCTCTTGCTTTGAATTGTGGTTTTAAACCGCGGCATGGGTATGTGCCCTAATACTAACACACATGAATTATAGGCAGAATAACATAGGAGTGAATCTAACTATTTGTTATATCATAGAGATTGCAAGTAATGGCCCGGCTGATCATCTATGGAATCCATCTTTCCATCTTGCTGTGAATAATGTAAGAATTTTATAAAGCAGCTACATTTTTAGTTCTCGCATCTTCCCTAAATTTACAAAAATCTATCAATATTGTCTCCAGCTGTGAGGCAGTGGGGATATCATGGGGATAGGTCATTAATATACAATACTGGACAACCCTTTGAAGACTGATACACACTGTGAGCAGCATCTTCTTGTGTACCATTGCTGTAATGAAATAAACATGCTATATTAGCAGCGTTGCACTTGTTTACATTCTTCATCTTCCATATATGTATATACGGTATATATTTATAGCTATAATTAGTTGATATGGTACATTTTTCATTGTGTTTAGGCATGTTATGGTTCATAGCATTAGCAGGTTCTGCATTTTTATTATACCATTCTTATTCTTCAACATGCTGAGAGGACTCCTCTGCCTCCATTGTTCTCTCTCTGGTATGTTCTTTCCTGGAAAACATTTACAGTATATCTTGCTGCTATGTCACAGACCAGCTGTGAAGCAGCTACGCATCACAACTGCTTTCTAAAAATAGAACAACATGCATTCACAGGATACCTACAGCTGCAATGTACCCGCTGCCAATACAGTGCGCCACACATGAAACAGCAGATGGGGCCGGATCATATAGGGGTGTATAATTCCATACACATGAGCTACAATGGTTCATATATTGCTCAATATATAGTATTATCTATGATCAAAATGCACATTTAATACAACTATATAATAAAAATTAAAATAAAAATGATTTGTATTTATATTATTAAATGTCATATGCCCATACTCTAGATATCATTGACTTCAGACATATCTTCTTTTATACCAATAGTGACTGAGAGAAGCTGTAAATTGATCGAGAATTATTAAATGCAGGTTTTTATATAGAGTAGATAATTTTTCTTTCTGTACATTTTACTTTAGATTAAAAATCCCTAAAAAAAATGTGACATAAACAATGGGGCCAATGTATTAATGGCTGGAGTGTTGTGCATCATCCTTGATCATTGGCACACCCAGCGCCTGATGTGATGGAATTAAAGGGAACCTGTCATCAGATATTGGACTAATAAATCACTACTAATATGTTGTTAAGCTGTTGAGAAGCTTCTAGATCATGTTTGTTTCATGCCCCAGCTTTGTGGCATCATCCAGAGAATCAACTATGAAGTGAGATGTAAATTAGTTGTATAAAGTCAGGGAGGCGGAGTGTTTAACACTGAAGTCAAGCTCTCCCTTCTTCTGAACACCGGACTTCAGGAGATCTGTTCAATGATGTCCTTGGATGCAGGACCATCAATTACAGTGAAGGGGACATATTAAGTCAATCATGCACAACACAGAATTTGCCCCTTTTTGACCCTTTCACCCTGAACATGGAAAAAATCTGGCACAGGGTATAGCTTAGATCTGTGCCTGTGCTGTTTAAAGGGAACCTGTAATACAATACTTCATCCTGATGGTAGATGTCCTTTAAGTATACCACAATTTGGACTAGCGGCATTCATACATCCAATCACCTATCCTCTGCCCTGTCACATGTTGTATGTGGGCTGTTGCTGGTAGATGTTATATTTTTTCATGATTTTCCTGCCGACCTTATTTAGGCCAATATTATTTCCAGTTCCATCACTCCCATGTGAAATTCCATATTAGGTCACCTCAATACAATGGACACTTATCGGGCCCCAGATAATTGTGTAAATGTATATGTGTTGGTAATTTATACAAAAAATGCAGTTATCCGTTTTTTTTCTTTTCCATTTTAATAACTGATCTATTTGATGATAAGACCCGACAATTGTTAGTTCACCCACCTTGTCTATATACATATATTATGGATGATCCATTGTACCTGCTCTTACCACACCAGAGATTAAGAACATTTTCTGATTTGCTGACTTTTAAATGAAATCCCCCTGCACATGTTTATTTGTCTACATCTCTGCCATTCTCTGCGGAAGATTGGCATTTTGTAATGAAAGGGCTGCCGCCTGGATATCCTGTGTAAACAGTGTTTTGATTAAATCATTTGGGGATTAATAAAGATAGATGCCTGCCGCTGTCAGGAACTTTTAAAGAAAAGCATTCATTTCCACTGGATTCTTCTCGGGTATTTTTAGTGAGGCATGTGCATTACTTTAAAGTACTGGTAAAAATGAACTATTCAGCAGATGGTTTTTAACAACACTGGAGCTGTAAGATCATGTTTTTTAGGGATTTTTGTAATGAAGGATACATTATGGTGGAGTAATAGAGAAAAATAAGTAATAATAACCACAATGACAATGGGAAACATAACATAAAACCTAAAGGACTCATTGTCCTTTAGCCGGCTGGATTCTGAAAAACCGCGGAATTTAAAAAACGATTTGTGTTGCAAGATCACGCACTTACATGCACCAGGAAAAAAAAAGTGAACTCCGGTGGACCTCGCCGCAGCAGTGACACCTGCTGGATATTGGGCGCACGACCTTGGTGAATTCCAGCAGACCCAAATCCTCGTCGGACAACGCGCTGCGGGATGGCGACTGGACCGGGTAAGTAAATGGGGCACATGATCTTTGAAGTAAATAATTGCAAGTAAAAATAAATTTTCAATCTATAGTAACAGATAAACTCACTAAAAAACTATTGGGTATGAGATGTGGAAGAGGACCTTTCATCATCTCCATCGACTCCAGTGCTGTACATCCATTAATAGGTGCCACTTCCTTGAATTTGGTGGGGTTGGAATAAATAATTGGTGTAAAATGATAAAATGAATAAAATTGTACGAGCAATCCGAGGATAAAAGAACTGCAAAAAATAAATACATTTTTTAAAAGATTTGAATCACTCTCCCGTAGATTAC
The DNA here is from genome assembly GCF_040894005.1 of Engystomops pustulosus. Taxonomy (NCBI): domain Eukaryota; kingdom Metazoa; phylum Chordata; class Amphibia; order Anura; family Leptodactylidae; genus Engystomops; species Engystomops pustulosus. The sequence continues at coordinate 45,593,902 of NC_092415.1, forward strand.
GTCCAGTTCCTCGCACAAGCTCTAAAACCATCTCTGGCACCAGCTTCTGGCACCCTGCTCCAACACCCACGACCGAGGATACCTCAGTTCTTTGGTGTTGACCCCTCATACGCTTGACCACATATAAGTGGTAAGTAAGTGGTAAGTGGTTGATTTACATGCATTTAGGAATGTAGTCTCTATAATGGGGTGAATGAGACATTCGGTAAATGTTAGTCATACCACCCAAATAACCTAATAACAATCTCTGCCTGGAAAGCAGAAAATCTTGAACTTTGAAAAATTTCTTTTTTTTTCCATATATAATGCAAAATATATCACCCAAATTACAATGTCCCATGAGCAAATCTCAAAATCAAAATCACCTGGATATGTTACAGCGTTCCAAAGTTATAACTAGTTATAGTATCAGAATGGGGCCATGTCAGGGAGGATTGGCTTCCGCGCCAATGGGTTTACCTCTTAATACATTATGACTTACATGTACGTCATAATGCCGTTAAGGGTCTATGAAGAGGGCTTACAGGCGGAACAGAAGGAACAATCAGACCCCCGAGGGTAAAAGTACCCTTAGAGATCTTAAAACTAGTAAATAAAAAAATTTTAAAATTCTAATCCTAACCCTAAACCCTTTTCCTAGAACTGATATACAAATAATAAAAAAGCAAATAAAATCATAAACATGTTAGATATCACTGCTTCCCAAAATTAAAACAGAATAGAACCTAAAATAAATGTTGTATTCCCATCATCAAATTGACCCAAGGAATAAGGTGGAGGTGTCACTTGGAGCATATGGTGAAATCCATACAAACTGTGTCCACAAGTAATTGGTGCAAAAGTGTTTTTTCCACAATTTTCAGCTCCTCAGTACCCGGCCTGGAATATGAGATGAGTAGGAAGTAAAATTTATTAGGCAGAAAACAAGCCCTCATGCAGAAGGCATGGAGTTATGGATTTTTAAAGACTGAGAGTGTAACATGGAAACTCAAAAAAACTAAAATGATGTGATATTTGAGTAGTTAAATCTTTAAAATTTTCTGGTACAGTAAACACCCTAAAAGAAATCTATCGCCTGGAAACAACTTTTTTCACCCATGTGTAGCTCATTGGTGGGGGAACCTTTAATAATCTCTTAGAGAGCAGCCTATTGTGTTATAAATTTTAATGTGCTATTATGCAAATTATCTTCAGAGGTTACTCGGGTGTGGAGTAACCTCTGTGAACTCCAGGGGGCTAAGGCTAGTCCATGCCCTAATAGCCTCTGCAATGTTGCCATCCATGCCGACTGTTAACGTGGTGGCACAGACCGCGCAGGGGACCAGGAGCATGGCACAAGCTCCTGTGGCCCGCAACCCTGGAGGAAAACACTGCACTGGCGCAGTCCATGCCGCTGCATTCACGGTAGGCATGGATGTGCAGGGGACGGCATTGCAAAGGCTACTTTGGGCCGAGTAGCCTCTGAAGGTTAGTTGCACAGAATAAACTTTATAACACGATGGGCTGCACTTAAAGATCCCCATCTATGAGCCACACATGGGTTATCTACTGAGCCTACACAATGGGTTGACTACTGAAAAAGTAGTTTCCACTAGTCAGGTTTCCTTTAAGCCCAAATGTCCAAACACTCCCTTTTTTGCCATTTTGACACCCAGAAAATCTTGATAAAAATAGATTAAAAGGTTGTAAAGTTCCCAAAATGGTAATAAAAATGTCAGCTCGACCCACTAAGAACTACCCCTTGCACAGCTCCATTTGCTGATGTTGCAGGTGTCAGAGTATGGCATGCAAAAATTTCAGTATGTGATTGTATTGACTCAAAGAATAAATTTTATTATATGATATGTAATTTGGACTGCACAGTGAAAGCCGCAAAAACAACGCCCACAGGAAAATGGCAAGTTTTTAATTACTTTCTTCACATTTGGAATTTTTTAAGCTTTTCCACTAGAGGATACAATTTTTTCCGACAGAGACTAAGCCAACTAATATGAGACTACTAATATGAGAATACTACAGCAGATTTATCATCTAGGGCTAGACACTTTATAAATCTGGTCCAGCATAGGACTTTCTAGTCTAACTTTGCACTGTCTTGCTTGTAGACATTTTTTGAAAAAGCTGCCCCATAACATAACAAAGAAAATATTTCCATATTGTGAAAGCTGGACACCAGTTTCACCATGTAGGTGACTGTCTAGGTTCTCATAGATCGTCTTTCACGGATTCCTTCATCTGATAAGAAAAACATTATTGTAGTTTCTTATGTGCTTGGAGCATTGCGAGTCAATATTTGCATTCTATTCGAATATGAATTAGACTTCTATTTCCATGATTGCAGTGACTGATGTAGGTAATAGTTGGTGCTAATAGGAAGGGTACTTCACTAAATCCTATCAATCTAGTTCCTTAGACTCCACTGTTGAGTTGATCTTCGGAAGAAAGAGTGAAAATCCCATTTGCTTTGAATGATTATGCAAGAATTAGTTCCAGTTCTTCAGGTGAAGGTATTAATCTTGTGGTATCAGGTGCCATTTAATAAACCAATCCAATAACTTCAATGTGCCCTTATAATCTACTTGCGTTGGTGTTGGAGATCCACTCTGCAGTAAACATATATCTAGAGCGTGACATCTGTTATAATTAGATGTGTATATGATGAATAGATAGACAGCTTGATTCTATACCTCCTGGAGTCTGCGCTTCCTTATTTATTTACGGCAGGAGCAGTCATAAGAGGATTGGATTGTCAAAATGATTGAACCACTGATTAAAAATGCCTTTACTAAAGAAATGAATTCCTTAAAGGGGCACTGAAGCTTAAAATATATTTTTTGATATATGATTTAAAATTTACCACTCAAATATAGATTTTCTTAAAATACATATTGCGTTTACGGGCAAAATTTGGTTATGGAGATGATATTTTTCTGAATATAATAAGTCATCTAGTTTTGATTGTAAGTGAAGTTACTTAAAGAGTAAACCTTTGAAGCAACTTTATTATTTCAGACATGAATAGTGTATGTGAAAATATTTAACTTTGCATAAGCTAAATTTAGGAATAAGACTTCTATGTTCCTTTTTAATACACATTCTGTCTTCTGCGGTGAGCAGGGTTTCTTTTTCTTAAGTCAGGTCAATAAGGACATGAGGCTAAAATATTAGAGAATACCTAGAGTGTATTTCACTTGAAGATTCAGCTCTGTAAGGAGATAAGACTATCCCGTGACTCCAACTCTTTACATCCTTTTAAAGTGTCACCACTGGAAGGCACAGTGGTGAGGACACTGAGGACACTGGAGTCAGGGACAACAGACGGGACACTGAACCCTAAAACTCCAGCCCCCCAGCAGCCCTGGCAGCTTGCCGCAGCATATACTAGGTGATACAGGACAGCCATGAAGACCATCCATCCCTGCTCCATAGTATAGGCATGTAATAAGGCAGACAAACAAATAAAAAAAGGAGAGTTCAGCAATCCATGGTCACAACTGAGATAGTATATAAAGTACAAAATCATATACACAGAAGAATAGTCAAGAATTAAGCCAAATATTGAAAAACCCAGAATACAAAGGAATAGCAAGTGACACACAGACAAGAAATCTAGAAAGTTTTTAACCAGCAATCAGGATAGTGCACGCAGGAAATTAATTATAGTAGGGAGCCTGCTCCAGGTGAGAGGGGCAGAGCTTTGAGAATGAGAGTTAACCCTTGCTGGTTTAGAGCATGGTTTGCAGAGAGCCGTGCAAGGTAGATTCAACCAAAAGTCTAGTGTGAGCACTGTTCAGACTGCCGACTGAAAAGAACCAGAAAAAAATTCAGTGTCTTCTCAGCATGATGGTACGATCTGCAGAAGACACAGACATAGCAGAGCATCATCCGTATGTTTCTCACACAATCTATTTGTCTATGTTAGCCATTTAATTTCTTAGTTCAGACCATTCACCTAATTGACTTCCAGTTATTGACCAAAGCAGAGATACATTATAACAATTAAACCCCAGTGATCAGCTATTAGGTCACAAATGCCACTAATAGGGCGAGTTGGTGGACTTGACATCGGTGAACTGGAAGAAGTATGAAAATTTTTGCCTTGAGTTCAGAAAGAGCCTAAAAATCTAATCTAATCTAAAATTTGCTGTGTCAACCAGTCATTTGTGTTCTAGCCTTGAATGTTGACATTACTCAGGCTGTTTACCTGGTAAAATACTCTAGTATTAATGCCGGAAAAGTCCACAACACAATAGTAGAACATTTTTCTCTAACATAATAGGGTAAATAATGTAAAAATCGAGGCAAACAGTTTGTCCACATGACAAAAATGATGGAGAAGTATTAGGGGACCAGATGCTACAGGGTTTTGTTTTACTTACTTTTATTTTACTAGTAAAATCATCAAACCAGCGTCCAATACGAAACTGTGCATACTGAATGGTTCAGTATGCGTTCAGCCCCTAAGATAGAAATAACGTAAAAAACACCTGAAATGTGTTAATCCTACAGCTGCCAGATCAATTCACTGAGATTGCTCTTTTTCTGTAATTCCTGTTAATTACATGGTAATTACTATAAAAGAAATGTGCTAATAAAGTGTAGCTCTAAAGTGGTGTACACATGAAGACAGCTGCATTACTGGCCAAGGAAGCCGGGATCTTGTTGGCTGATTGGCCATACTAATACACAAATTCAATACTAAAAGTCGGCTGATCTGCTTGTTATCAGCCCAGGAGGATATGTATGAAGGTGTATGACTGATGTGTATGGAGGTTTTATGACTCCCCCATAACAGATGATATGGGGGGGGGGGGGAGAAAGATTTGACATATCCAGAAGCAGCTTTGTCCACCACATGCATGTATGCTTATCTATACTAAGAGTGCGCCTTTATGCTGAGGCAGATTTAACTAAGACATACATTGCACAATTGTATGGGGCCATGGAATTTAGGAAAAATTGGGTAAAAGTCCTGGTTGTGAAAAAAAAACAGAAAGTCTGGGCAAAGTAGAAGAAGTATGATACAAAAATACATCACTCATGCTTTAAACTGTATGAGTGCCCTTAGGAGACCACTAGACTTATCTACCATTGCACATTGGCGCCAAAGGACTCTAGTTCCCAAAATGCAAAAACCACCACTGAGTTAATGGGGACAATAGTTTTTGGCGAACAATTATTTTTGGCAGGAAGCTACTGAAGGTGTTGGTCATCTTCAGATCAAAAATCAACCATAACTGATTTAATGAGCCATTCACTGTAGTTTAAGTAGAAGTTAGTGTTTAGTGATGCTCTAATTAGGCTGCTCGTTCCATCTAGGGGATAGTAGGACTTTTTTCCTACACGTTTTCTGGCATCTTTAATATGATGCATCTTTAATATTTTTAATGAAATATTAACTTTGTAATACACCCGGAGGTGCTCAGGTTGATGGCGCCCGAGTGCCTCTAGGCCACCCCGGCTTTTAATTTATGCACGCCTCCCCCGCTGCAAGCCGCCTCCTGCTGCCGACCAGGGAATTAGGATATGGTCAGTGACATCAGAGATGGGGCATGGAGGGAAAACGGCCAGCAGCTGGAGGCTATCAGGGGGGAGGGGGCATGCTTAAATTAAAAACCAGGTAAGCAGAGAGGCGCTCGGGTACCATCAGCCTGAGTGCCTCCAGCTGTTTAAAAAAGTTAATATTTCATTATAAAAGATGCCAGAAAAAAGTCCATCCACCATGTAGACGGACCGAGCAGCCTAGTTAGGACACCCTACAACCTGTAATCCGGTGGTAGATATTCTTAAAGGCTCCTTTAACTAATGGGTAAAGTTGAGATATATAGCATGACAGGTTAGTAAGATAGAATATGAGGTACTCTACTATCTAGAACACCCCACCAATACCAGATTAAGGGAATTTCATAGTAAATTGATATGCACTGCATCCTGTTGTATTATACTTTATTAATCCTACTGGAATATGACACCATGGTCAGGCATTTGAGAGCTGTCAAGGGTACGACACACATAGGGGCTTATTTACTAAGGGTCGCAGATCGCACTTTCGTCGGACTATTTATGGTTTAAGGGGATTGTACGCCTTTGACAGGTATTTAACAGGGGTTTGCGCTGGGATTGTGTTGCACGTGGTCGGATTGTGGCGCCTGGAGAGCAAAAGTAACACAGGTTATGGGGAAAAAACATTTGTTCAGTTCTTAAAGGTTGGACTTTTTACCACCTTATATACTAGGATTCTATTATACTATGGGGCACATTTACTTACCCGGTCCTGCAGAGTTCCCGAAAGTGCATTGTCTGGCGATAATGCACTGTACCACGATTCACTAAGATTGTGCGCCCTGCATATGACGCTTCCCCGTTCAGGTCCAACTGAGTTCACCTTCTTCTTCGTGGTGCATGTAAGTGCTTGGTCTTGCGGCACAATTGAAACCTTAAATCCCACGCTCAGTCCGAATCAGAATTGTCCAATAATCCGACCACGTGCAACAAAATCTGAGAATGTGCCTTTAATGACAACCCACTGTTTTCTATCACTAAGCCAATTGCTTACCCAAATACTCCAATCTTTTATGTGGCACTGTGTCAAATGCCTTGGAAAAGTCCAGATATACAACATCCACAGCCTCCCCCAGGTCCAGTCTGCAAGTTACCTACTCACAGAAGCCAATCAGATTAGTCTGACATAGTAAATCTGTTTATACCAATTTTGTAAGTTTGAAGCAGTAAAAGTGTCCTCGGATTACTTGCACACATGGAGTAAGGCTGTCAGCCAAAAAAACAGTGAGTGCTGCACAGGCCTTCAACAACCCGTGTGTGCTGCGAGAAAACAGTTTGACACTTCAATTGTAAAACATATTTGATCGTATGGAAACTGAGAATGTTACCCTCTGCTTTTCGCTACTGTGAAGATGGAGAGTCTCATTAACACAAGGGTACATATTTATTATTTGTCGAGGCTACGTGCAGTTTGCCTCACTAATATGTAGAGTGCACTGGATAAATAAAGACCGGCCTTTATTAATCCGGAACACAGTGGGGCAGATTTACTTACCCAGTCCATTCGCGATCCAGCGGCGCGTTCTGTGCAGTGGATTCGGGTCTTCCGGTGATTCACTAAGGCAGTTCCTCCGACGTCCACCAGATGTCGCTGCTGCGCTGAAGTTCCCCGAGATCCACCGGAGTGCACCATCCTATACTTGGTGAAGGTAAGCGCGTGTCCCGCAACATTTTTTTTTTTTAAATGCGGCGGTTTCTCCGAATCCGTCGGGTTATTGTTCGGCCACGACCCCCCCAATTTCCGTCGCGTACATGCTGGCGCCGATGCGCCACAATCCGATCGCTTGCGCCAAAAACCCGGGGCAATACAGGGAAAATCGGCACAAATCGGAAATATTCGGGTAACACGTCGGGAAACCGCAAATCGGGCCCTTAGTAAATGACCCCCAGTGTATGCGCCCAAAATGCTTAAACTGAGCGCACAAGTTTTTTTCTGGTGCATTCAGTTTAACAGGTGTGCACTACAATTTTTTCGGATTTCTCTACATAGATGCGGTGCACAGTGCAATTGCTCACCGGAACGCCCCTTTAGGTGCACAGTCTTGCACTATGCTGGGGGAAACACTTCATAAATACATGACATTTGCAAGTATTTAATGTGCAATCTACGTCAAAATACTAGTCGCAGAGTGCTTTATAAATGTGGTCCATTTTATGTGTCTTTTCAAGGTTTTGTTTTCAAAAATTGTACTAACTGCTACTTTGCTATTCACTGGCTATATCCAAAAGTAATCATCAATCATTTAAGATTTTCCCATATTTAGTTGTACAGAAGGGCCCCTACTTAAGAACGTCTGACTTACATAGGACCCCTAGTTACAAACGGACCTCTGGATGTTGGTAATTTACTGTACTTTGGCCCGAGGCTACAATAAACAGCTATAACAGTTATCAGAGGTGTCTGCAATTAAAATTTATTGTTAATCCTGGTTCTTATGACAACCCAACATTTTTAAAATCTAGTAGTCATACAGACCCAAAAAATTTTGCCTGGAGCTACAATTATAAAGTATACAGTTCCGACTTACATATAAATTCAACTTAAGAACAAACCTGCAGAACCTATCATGTACCTAACCCAGGAACTGCCTGTATTATAATTAAATCCTATACATAAATATAGTTTCTGCAGCTTTTACATACATATTAATATTGCAACGATGATAGGCCTATGGGCATTGCAAGTTTGTCATTTTTCACCTACTGAGATTGTAAATCAGAAATACATTCTACATTACTACCTCCAGGATACTAGTATGGCTGAAAAGAGTTGAAATCATCCCTACACGACCTGGATTCAGTGGGGCACATTTACTTACCCGGTCCTGTCGCGATCCCTGATCCAGATGGTCCAACGAGGATGAAGTCTGGCACGATTCACTAAGATCGCGCTCCCGATATCCGGCATGTGTCGCTTCTCCGCTGAGGTCCACTGGAGTTCACCTTCTTCTTTCCGGTGTATGTGAGTGCATGGCTTGTGACAGAATTTGAATTTTAAATCCCGCGTTTAGTCCGAATCAGTTGGGTTGTCCGACGGCCACTCCCCGGTTTTGTGTCGGATGAAATTTGTTGCAATTGCGCCAAAATCCGACCGTGTGCACCAAAAACCCCTGTTAAATGCGGAGCAAATTGAAAATAGTCAGGAAACCTGATGGAAATGCGGTGTGCGGACCTTTAGTAAATGTGCCCCAGTATGTAGTAGTCAGCTCACAGCTATATAGTCACTGATATTGTGTTATCCCTTTATGCCTCCAAAATAACTCTACGCCGTTAAAGCAAAGATCTCACCAGATCTACAACCAAAATGGATACAATACATATTGGTAGGTTGATTAGATTGAGTCCCATTGGAGACAGGGTCCGATTTGGCAAGCTCTGTGCAGCGCTGCATAAACTGTGTGTTCTATATAAATAAATGAATTATTATTAATGATTAATATAAGTACTATAATTTGTGTGGTGGAATTTCCCTCAAAATGTAACTTTTGTCACCTCATTTAAATTGATCCTGAACTATGTCTGTGTTGTGTTAGGCTACATTGGGGAATGGAGCATTAAAGGGGTTGTCCGAGAGTAATGAAAAAAAAACTAAAGGTGGCCGGAGGGGGCTGCTTAAAAAAAATAAAGATCTACTTACCTTCTGGTGCCCTCCGGTGTCCCGCGCTGCTGTTGCTCCGGTCCGGGTGGCATGTAAACAAACATGGCCGCCGGAGCAGCGCAGGACTCAGCTCAGCTGTGGCCGGTCACGCCTACCCGTCCCTATTCACAGCATTGTGAATGCGGGGCGGAAAGTTGTCGGGTCCGGCTGGAAGCTGAGTCCTCCACTGCTCCGGCGGCCATGTTTGTTTACATGGCGCCCGGACCGGAGCGACAGCAGCGCGGGACACCGGAGGGCACCGGAAGGTAAGTAGATCTTTATTTTTTTAAGCAGCCCCCTACGGACACCTTTAGTTTTTTTTTTCATTACTCTCGGACAAGTCTTAATACCCCCCCGGCAGTTAGACTGCTTTAAATACCGCCAGTTCCACCCTCTGGGGCGTAAAATCGCCAAAAAGTACGAGATCTGGTGGACAAGTCATGCTCAACTTGTGCCATTATCTTTGTATTGTGACATTTACTTTTTGACCAGTTTGTGCTACAGTACTTATTTTGTGTGGTTGGATTACATGGTCTAGCATTTGCTTCTTACCCTAACCCTAATTCCCATGACCTTGTTCATCATCTGTCCTCCCTTCGACCACCTGTGGTCGTTACTAAACACTGCATAGTAGGGACACTTAATAAAGCTTGATTTTTTGGAAATTTTTTGACAATGCTTTAGCCATATGGCTCTGGTCAAATCCATATAAATGCCTCATTTAATAAATGAAAACTCAGAAACTAACTTCACTATATCCTTCCCCCACAAAACAATCAGTGATATTCACGTCAGTGGGTGTAGTTGTGGCTCATCAATGTATAGTCTGGGCCATTTTTGGCCAAAGCTAATTGAACCCAGAACCATGAGGTTAAGCTTTTGTGTACTCTACAAATAGTAACTTTATACCAGTAGAAGTTTAGGAGTCTCTGACTCTAACATCTTTATGACACATCATAAGTTTATCTATAACTGTAGTTAGGATTTACAGGTCTAGGAACTGTGTAGTAATAACATAACAAACAGCACAGTTATTTTTCATGTTTTTTGCTAGTAAAAAGTATCATATTTTTTCTTAATAAGTTTATGCTATAAAATAATAATCACCCCAAATTGTATGGTATAACAAAAACCTTACTCCAAAATCTGAGCATGGTAAAAATAATATATTTGAAGGCACCCGAAAAATGTTTGGGCTACAAACCCCAAGGTTCTCGCTTCCATGCCGATTTTCTCACACTTAATTGACTATAGAAGTTGACATGGAATTGTTTGCAGAATTTAAGTTCCTTTAAATTGACATATTTTTAATGTGGTGTCTTAAAGGGATTTCTGAGCCCCTGGCTTGGTTTATAAGAATTGCTTTTTCTAGTAATGGGATAATTATAGTAATGGTTACCAATAGGGGCATAGCTGTAGGGGATTTAGAGGTAGCAGGGTCACCTGGGTCCTTTGCCTAAAAGGGCCCTTATTCCCCACTACCACATAAGACATTATTATTATAACAGACCCATGACAAGTGGATGAGTCTGTTACAGAATTTCCACCAGTGTCCTGGAATTCATCTCTCTGGATGCCTATTACATAATCATTGAAAGTAAATGACCAACATAATGTAGAGCTGAACGGGGACTGTATCGTTGGCACCAATACACATTATTTGCCCACTAGGTGGCAACACATGAATGTTAGTGACTTGGTTGTATTCTTTGAAACAATAGTACAATTTCAAGGTTTTCAAGAGTTGATGAAAAGACTTTCTACCCATCTTGGAAAATGTATTTACATATCCCTTTAACAAAATTTAAATACTTTACATATACATATTTTTTGATTGTCTACTTTTTGTACGACTCCTCACCGAGACTTATAAAAAAGGAATCTGGTTGAGGGATACACTTCATATACAATGACCAGGTCTGAAAAGGCTTTAACATTCAGCGATTTTAGCAACTTTTTATATGTATTGGTTTTAGATACAAATTTTTTTGTGTGTGTGCTACTTTAGAATCGTTTGCAGTGTTTTTTTATGGCAGGGGTTAGTGAAAATGTAACAGATCTTTTAGTTTTAATTGGGAATTAAGGTTACCAAAAGTGGGGAAAAGGCTTTTTGTAGTGTATAGCATGTATTTTTTATTTTGAAATTAACTCAAAATGTACATAATAAATAAATTCTCTATTGTGCGACAGTTGTTTTGATATACAATATGTATGGTCTCGAAAAAAAAGGCAACTATATATTTTTTTTACAATTTTTAGGTAATTTTAATATACAATTTTATATATTTATTCATATTTGCCTTTTTTTTTAAATTAAAAGGGTTGGCCACTTTACCTCATGTTTTTGTGTGTGTAAGTATGGGGGGGGGGCAGGATATTAGGTAATTTACCAATATACATCTATTAATAGTTTTGCACCGCCTTCTTGATGTGTAAAGTGAAGCCTCCTGTCTTTTACCTCATCAGCCGGACATTCCTGTCCATAAAATGGCTGCAGGTGGAGGGTCATGTGATCTCTAACTGGTGATTGCTCACAGACAGTTAGAGATCACATGACTCTCCATCTGCGGTCATTTTATGGTGGAGGAGCATAATGAAAGCCAGAAGATGGGACCAAAATAAGAAACCTAATCTGCAGGTGGAATAAATTTTTCACTTGACTCACAGTAAAAAGAATGAAGCCATCAAATGAATAAAAAAAGTTAATTTGGGTCAAATGTTCTTGTCCATGGCCAGTTTCAGGAACATAGCTGTGGAGGGTTCAGAGTCGCACCCTGTATTGGTGTTCTTCCACATGGAAGATGGGAGACCTGTGCTACACTTCACCTTGGGGTTGAAGCTTCAGGCTATGACTTTGATGACTATGATGTTGATAAAATGAGAAAAAAACCCTAAATCACTTTGTCCATATATAAAATACTTCAACATATATTGAAAAAGCACAAGGAAGAGGTGACCTAGCTTTGACCTTATAATTGGAATTACATTTCACTTCTACGTTCTGAGGTCTGAGCAGTCTGCTTTCTGGGACAGATGCCTTTTTATGTTCTATTAAAATAAAAGTGCAATTAGACATAACCTCTGGGGTCATTAGACATAAAACTGCCATGGTATACTCTAATGGCACAGCCACTTTTGATAAGCTGGTGGTAATGAGACAAGAGTACCAGCTATATTCCCAGGCACCTGAAGAAAAGGTATTTCAGAAACCAGAATGTCCTAGGAGATGCAATTTATGAGACAAAATAAGTCATCTCTATATTGAAAAGAGAATTCACTTTCATTTATTTGCCAACTCAATCAAATTTAGACAACCTGTGGTTCACGGCCAAGACGCAGAACGTTCTAGGAGTTGAAGGTCTACAGTAACTGTAGAGCCAGTGTTATCTACCGATAGTTAACATCCAGGTTTATTATTGTTTTTTATGCTATATACCGGTATTCAACACTGTGAAAAAGCTTTAGACAGCTGTGGAAAGAGTAAGAATGTATTAAAAAATAAATTGTTCAATTCTATTTTGGTCAATACTTCTAGGTATTGCTTCACACAGCTTTGGAATAAACTTGGCATTGAGGTTGATCCAAACATCTCACGGTACTAAGCATATTTCTTGGTTCTAGTCTTCTTCAAGTCCAACAAGATGAGGGTTTATGGTCTTACTGTTTGCTAAACTATTATTCACTGACCCCAATAGATGACTATAGCAAGCATCTTTAGAAGATGTACCGCCATACATTTATTTCTATACCACAGGGATAAATTTCTAATTCATATTCAATTTACATGACCAAAGATAGGAGGTTCTAAACCAAAATGTCCAAAGGGAATTTTGTAAACTGCTGTCCTAAAGTTGGAGGTTGGCCAATACTTCTTAGATAGATCAACAAAGACAGATGAGTACGATAGGTAATGGTGATGGTAAAGGTAATGGTGAGTTCCCATTTACAGGGTCGGATTATGGTTAGTGCAGACTCCTGAGCGCAAAATCTTGTAGAACCCCTCATTGACTGTAGCATATATATGTCCTCCTGGTCACACTAGTCATGTGGCCCTGGGAATGCGATGTTACTTAAAAGGTGGGGCCTCCTGCTGACTATACATTAGCCATGTAACCCCGGGAGTGGGATGTCATGGAAAGGTCGGAGCCTCCTGCTCACTATCCATTAGTCATGTGATCCTGGGAGTGCAATGTCACTGAAAGAGCGGGACCTCCTTGTTGCTATCCACTAGTCATGTGACACTGGGAGTGTGATGTCACTGAAGGGACAGGACCTCCTGTTCACTATACAGTAGTCATGTTACCCTGGGAGTGTGCCGTAACCCATCGCTCCCAGAGACACCAGCAACAAAGTGCCTGTGCATGACTCACAGAGACAGTCAACTGACTGTCTCTGGAAGCAATGCGCAGCAGCGGTGCCACAACATGCTAAACTCAGACATTGCTGCTGATGAAGGCCCTGGGAGACCACCCAATAATCTGACCCTGCCCGTCTATCAGATCCATACGGCATATATTGAGTGAAAACCATTGTATTTATTTACTGTATATCAACAATGATCTTGTTTTATTAGCCACAGCTAACCATAGCATGGCAAATGGCAAACATAAATTGCAAGAATAGTAACTGAACGTCACTCATAGTGCTGCTATATAACAGTCTCAAGAGATTGCAGTGTGATGGAACCTCACACAGGTAGCAAGGAGTCCAGTGGTGGATCTACAGGAGGATCAGAAGAATTGGCTAAAACATTGATAAAAAGACTGGAGATGAAAGGAAAACTGGCAGCTATTAACTATTTACTGGGTGGGACTGAGGGGTTTTAAGACACTGGGGCAGAAGACAAATTCTTTAATGAAGCCAGAAAAAAAGGAACAGGTTCATAAATATTTTGTTTCCTTATAACTATGAGCGAGGGAATGGACAATCTTACATCCTCTGCAAACACGGCCAAAAATGGTTTGTTAGCCACTTGTGCTCCAAAATTTGGTCCAGAGACTGTGCTCCTGTATGATTAGAAAAGGTTTATTCTCTATATACGGATTACACAACACACAACGTGATTTATTATGAAAAAAAATTAATTTAGCATTATTATTTATTTACATAGTAAGAAATTGGAAATCTTCAGTTTGAAGATCTGAAACACCTGAGTGAAGATTTATCACAACTCCGAGGCACGGTTTTCCTGCCATAGAGTTGCACCTCTGTAATTGCAGAAATGCAGCAATCATAAAGTATGCAACATTTTGGTGCCACAATGGTGCAATTAGGGACATGTGACATTTTTGAGCAGAAAAATTATGCCTTAGAGTCGGTTTACTCTACTGATTTGAACCCCTTGGATGACTTCTCTTCTAACCTTGGGAAATACCTCAGGAAGAAAAGTTTCAAGAACCTTTTTTAATAATATTTTGTAATATGGTCCATGTATTGGGCTGGGTTGTCATTGATCCAAAATAGCTGTTTGGTGAAGGGGGCAGGTATCAGCCACCATTAATTTACCTTGAATATGTGGAATATTTTTTTTTCTTTCCTCTATCTCATTTTCATTACAAATCATACACTTACAACCTCCTACCCCTTTTATAAGATGATTCAGCTTTTATCAGATTCCAAGCATTACAATAAATTTTGGCAAACTGGATTTGTATAATGTCTCATTCTCTGCTTCTGCTTTATGCAATATAAAAACAACAAAATATCCCAACTAATAGTTCAATTAAAGCTCTTAAAAAAATAATCAATTCTAAATACCTTCGATTGCTTTCACATTCAAAACCTTTGAATTATGAAACAAAAAACGCAAATCACCGCTGTCCAGAGTGTTCTCTTGGCCTGTTTTGGGGCGGTATACATTGTTATACCTTTTTGTTGGTATGGGACAGTAAAGTAAACTACACTAGTCCATACAAAGGCCTGCTGTAAAAATTCATTACAGACTTTATCATGCAAGTCTAATCACAAAGTATTCTACCTAATGCCTATATGTCAGACTGTTTTATCAGAAGTATATATTTGGAAGGTTCCTCTGTGTTAAAGGTTCTTAATCTGCTGTATAAAGAACTATAACCATAGAGCCACATTCACACAACTGTTGTAGGGAAACCTCAAGTTTGTGGCCGGATATACAGGCGGTCCCCGGGTTACGTACAGGATAGGTTCTGTAGGTTTGTATGTAAGTCAGAACTGTATATTTTATAATCGTAGTTCTAGACAAAATTCATTTTTGAATTTTAAAAATGTTGGATTGTCATAAGAACCTAACTGAAAAATAAAGCTTCATTACAGACACCTTTGATAACTGTTACAGCTGTTTATTGTAGCCTAGGGCTAAAGTACAGTAAATTACCAACATACAGAGTTCCGTTTGTAACTAGGGGTCGTCTGTTAGTTGGGTGTTCTTAGGTAGGGGAGCGTCTGTACATCCGCATAAACAGTTCTGTTGACCAGGCGACGGCATAGTGCCAAACATAGGTACCAAACATACCATACATGTGGAAGAGATAGAGCATGCTCTTCCTCCCCCATGTTTACGGCCGTGCAGAGTGGAGGGGTGAGCAGCTGCCGTACGCATTTGTCTGAGTAAATTCTAAGGCGGCGGTAACACGTTCCCCTTTGACTCAGTTTAGAAACAGGCATGCCTTGTATATGCGTTTCTATGGAATTGCATGGGATCGGTAACCTGCACCCTGTTTCTTGTATTTAAATGTGAGACACCGTGTGCTGTTTACCGATCTCATACATGGTGGCATGCCCTGGTGAGCTTTGATGGAGGGTAATAAGCGCTGCATCCCATATGTACAATAAGTTAATATCTTGAAATGTTTTTATTCTTTTTTTACAGTGTGCAAATAGAATGTGCCTGGCACATCAGTTGGCTGTTCTGGCCCCACGACTGCGCACTCCCTGTGTCCTGTGTCCATTCAGGCGCAGGATGGGGCACAACCCTATGCCAGGTTAGACCTTGCCTATAAGTGCCACACTGATACAGCGCAATGCTGCCGCCTGGCATTTTTATCAGGAGGTGCGCTTAGAGCCAATGTAAGATAAATGCGCCCCATTGACCTGTCTGCTGTGGGATATATTTATTAACCATTTGGACTAGAGCATTTTGTTAATAATAATAAGTAACTTGGTAAAGTGCAGAAAATGGCATAAACTGAGTGAGTAGCTCTTCTGCCTTGCAGCACTGGAGTCCTGGGTCCTAGTCCCACCCAGGTCAACATCTGCAAAGAGTTTGTATGTTCTCTCCGTGTTTGGGTGGGTTTTCTCCGGGTCCACCGGTTTCCTCCTACACTCCAAAAACATACTGTTAGGTTGTTTAGATTGTGAGCCCCATGGGGAAGGGGATCAATTTGACATGCTCTGTGCAGTGCTTTGTAATCTGTGTGCGCTATAAAAATAAAGAATTATTATTATTAAAACCTTTACTGACCATTTTAATTAATTTAATTAATTCTGTTCCAAAAAATATTCCAAAAAAACATTAGTTTTACTTCTAGAAAATAATGGAGTTAAAAAGAATTAAACATGATAGATTCCCACCATTGTTTTGTTTGGGTGGTTTTGTATTTTGTGAGCTCCAATGTGTGTATGGAAAAAGTTATAAAATATGGATTATTTTATTCCTTATCTCATCACATCAGTTTAACTTAATTTCCTCCTAATGAGTCTGGTTGAACAAAAAATATACCCTTCATACACTGTTGTTGGTACTGCTTTATATACTCCACAAAAAAGTAATATTAATAGTAATAAATCTTTATTTATATAGCACCATCATATTCCGTAGCGCTGTACATATGGGGTACACACACAAACAATATGACATATATACAGTAATAACATTGTCAGATGAAACAATAGGAATGATGGCCCTGTGTACAAGAGCTTCTAATTAATTTTATGATATATTCTGTCAACAAAAAACTAGCATAAAATCCGGTCCTATCTTCTGTCTTGGCTGAACATAAATGGATATGTGTTTCCTGAGATGACCAGCATTTCAAGACAACATGATTCAGTGATAGCATTTCACAAGGTGATATGCGAACCTATGGTGGTGAACCTATGGCACGGGTGCAGAGGTGGCACTCAGAGCCAGGGCCAGCACTGGGCATACCCAGGCAAATGCCGGGGCCCAGAGCTGTTGGGGGGCCCACATAAGGATGTACATAAGGAAAACATTGGTTGTGAGGGGGGCTGTATCTAATTAAATCATAGGAAGTAAGGAGGGCAGTATATAAAATATGAGGGGGCTGTTTGATATGATAAACAAGGAAATATTTTAGAGAACAGGAGACTGTTTTGGTTTCTGAATTCCTAATGCTCTGTCGCCCAGGGGCCTACTGAAACCTGGAGCTGACCTTGCTAAGAGCCCTCTCTATGGGGACCCATGCCATCACTCTAGCGCAGAGTTCACCAGATAGGACTCAAGAACTCTTGCCATCCCAGGAAGCACAGGATTCTCCTTCTATCGACTATTTTGGTGTCCTGTGACAGGGTAAGGAGTAATAAGTTACTGATTAACTTGCCGCATTGCCACTTTGTGAAGAATATGTGGGTTTTGGTTGTAGTTTGGGCACTGGGTGTCAAAAAAGGTTTGCCATCCCTGCTATAGAGCTGTATGTGTGGCCACCCAGTGTCTGTGTAATGCATTACCGCCTTCTGTTAGCAAGTCATGATATTGGATTGAATTGGCTTTAATAATAATAATAATAATAATCTTTATTTATATAGCACCATCAGATTCTTTAGTGCCTTACAGATTCTGAGGAACATATTCAAATATAATAAGACATTACATAATAATAACAGTCATATGAAACGATAGGAGTGAGTACCCTGCTCACAAGAGCTTACAGTTTATGAGGATGAGGGGGTGACACAAGAGCTTACAGTCTATGAGGATGAGGGGGTGACACAAGAGCTTACAGTCTAAAAGGATGAGGGGAGACACAAGAGCTTATAGTCTATGAGGATGAGGGGGTGACACAAGAGCTTACATCTATGAGGATAAGGGGGAGACACAAGAGCTTACAGTCTATGAGGGGGTGACACAAGAGCTTACAATCTATGAGGGGGTGACACAAGAGCTTACAGTCTATGAGGATGAGGGGTTGACACAAGACCTTACAGTCTATGAGGATGAGAGGGTGACACAAAAGCTTACAGTCTATGAGGATGAGGGGATGACACAAGTGCTTACAGTCTATGAGGATGAGGGGATGACACAAGAGCTTACAGTCTATGAGGATGAGGGGTTGACACAAGAGCTTACAGTCTATGAGGATGAGGGTGACGCAAGAGCTTACGGTCTATGAGGATGAGGGGATGACACAAGAGCTTACAGTCTATGATGATGAGGGGGTGACACAAGAGCTTACAGTCTATGAGGATGAGGGGGTGACACAAGAGCTTACAGTCTAAAAGGATGAGGGAAGACACAAGAGCTTATAGTCTATGAGGATGAGGGGGTGACACAAGAGCTTACAGTCTATGAGAATGGGGGGGGGGGGGTGACACAAGAGCTTACAATCTATGAGGGGGTGACACAAGAGCTTACAGTCTATGAGGATGAGGGGTTGACACAAGACCTTACAGTCTATGAGGATGAGAGGGTGACACTAAAGCTTACAGTCTATGAGGATGAGGGGGTGACACAAGTGCTTACAGTCTATGAGGATGAGGGGGTGACACAAGAGCTTAGTCTCTGAGGATGAGGGGATGACACAAGAGCTTACAGTCTATGAGGATGAGGGTGACGCAAGAGCTTACAGTGTCTGAGGATGAGGGAATGACACAAGAGCTTACAGTCTATGATGATGAGGGGGTGACACAAGAGCTTACAGTCTATGAGTATGAGGGGGTGACACAAGAGCTTACAGTCTGTGAGTATGAGGGGGTGACACACGAGCTTACAGTCTATGAGGATGAGGGGGGACACAAGAGCTTACAGTCTATGAGGATGAGGGGGTGACACAAGAGCTTACAGTCTATGAGGATGAGGGGGTGACACAAGAGCTTACAGTCTATGAGGATGAGGGGGTGACACAAGAGCTTACAGTCTATCAGGATGAGGGGTGACACAAGAGCTTACAGTCTATGAGGATGAGGGGATGACACAAGAGCTTACAGTCTATGATGATGAGGGGGTGACACAAGAGTTTACAGTCTCTGAGGATGAAGGGTGACACAAGAGTTTACAGTATAGGAGCTTTGGGAGAAACTAAAGCCCTAATTTACGGGTGAACACATCTGTAAATTTCAGATTTAACTTTGATATGTCAAATATATTAAACCCCCATTTCAAAGTTACTTTATTATAAATGTCCTTAGTTTTTATATTATAAGCTATGCTTCACTAATACATGTATGTAGCCATCACCTACATGTTACCTATCAAAGGTAATCACGCGTCAAGTTACATAAAATGAGACTTTGAAGAATCCATACGCAGGCTGTTAGTCCCCTTTGCCATATCTAAGGTTAAAAATCACATATTCCCCTGTAAACATGTCACTTTTGGTAGTGAGTTGACAAGCACTTCCATGTACAGGCAGTTATGTCTCCAGGCCATATTTCCTAATCAGGACAATCTTAATGACTCAATATGTCAGATAATACTGTGCGATCTCTAATGAGATGGCAAGGTAGCACAAAATATCACTTTAAACAACAATCTTGGTAATTACACTGTACTTTCTTTAGCTGCGGATAAAAATAAATGCTGCCGAATAGGTTTAACCCTCAGTGTCTCTAAGTATCCTCCTTACTACGGAAAGTGGTTCAAAGCTTTACACCTGTTTTATGCCGCGGTGAAAAACAGAGTTTTATGCCATAAAATGCATTTATAAAGGGGGTCAACCTTACAAGAATATATCAATACAAATTGCTGTGAATTTAACATTATAGGATGCTTAACCCCTAAGTGACCACACATAGGGCTTTTGCCATCAGGCACTAAGGAGCATTTTGCTAGGCCAACGGGTTTCTCTGTCGCCCCCGCCAAAGTACTGCAGGATCCCCCTTGCATGGGAGAGCAGTTACTCAGCTGACTTGTGACAACTGGGGACCTGCTCTAATAGTCCAGATCGGAATGACATCTCTGAACCCATTAGATCCTTGGGTCAATGCTGTGACCACAGAACCTATAGGCCCCCTCCCTCCTCCAACCGCAGGTCCTAAGGCAGCGATGGCAAACCTTTTGGAGACAGAGTGCCCAAGCTACAACCAAAATCCACTTATATGTCGTAAAGTGTCAACATGACAATTTAAGCAGTAACTTATTTATCCCTGATGTATCACAAGTTTTAATCGTATTGGCGTCCTGAGTTCACCAATACAATAGAAAGATGATGGAAAAATTTTAATTGTAGCTTCCCTCCAGGGTCCCCTGAAGAGGAAGAATCAGGGGACCCAGAGCAGGAGCTCCAATGATAATCCATCTCTGTCCATACCTTCCTTCTCCTCCTGTAGTCCTGGCAGCCAAATAGCGCTGAGTATGGCACATCCTGGGATGTATTGGACCACAGGAGGAAGCCTTGAGTCCTAGCTGGCAAACTCTGTGTTGGGGTGAAGGCCTGGGTGCCCACAGAAAGGGCTCTGAGTGCCACCTCTGGTATCCGTGCTATAAGTTCGCCACTACTGTCCTAAGGAGTCCTTCTTTAAAGACTTGTCCAGCAATACAAATCCATTACAGGAGCTGTTCCATTCCAAGAGTCCAGGTAAAACATTCACGGGACCACTTCTTTCTTGATTAAAATGAACCTGTCACTGTAAAAATGCAAAGCATAATCTGCAAAAAGCTTGTTATAGAGCAAGAGGAGCTGAGCAGATTGTGCATTGTGTCCTACCTGAAGGCAGCATTTCACAGAGCAGGAGCTGGTGAGTAGATTATACAGAGTCATTTATTCATGCAGCATGTTGTATAGCAGAAGGAACTGAGTGGATGGTATATTGTGTCCTATCAGCGGGTAGCATGTTATACAGCAGAAGGAACTGAATAGATTTTATATAGTGTCCTATATGCAGACAGTGGGGCTCATTTACTAGGGGTCCGAACGCTGCACTTTCGTCGGTTTCCCGAATATTTCCGTTTTGCGCTGAATTGCCCCGAGTTTTTGGCGCACGCAATCGGATTGTGGCATTGGTGGCGGCTTTCACGCGTCGGACAACCTGACGGATTCGGAATCTTTTTGCATAAGACACCCTTCACCTACCTGACACTCCCCACCAGGAGAATCAACACCCCATTAATGAATGATACATAGTTGATCTTAGATAAGTAAATAGTTTTCTTTCAAGTAGCGGTATAACAATGTAACCGTTTTTATCTAACAATCTGGATGTGATCGGTACAGCGCAGAGCATATCGGGGGTGATATACATGGGTTACATG
Source organism: Engystomops pustulosus (assembly GCF_040894005.1). Taxonomy (NCBI): domain Eukaryota; kingdom Metazoa; phylum Chordata; class Amphibia; order Anura; family Leptodactylidae; genus Engystomops; species Engystomops pustulosus. The sequence continues at coordinate 45,615,504 of NC_092415.1, forward strand.
AATGCTCTATGTTTTCCCAATATTATTTTCCCGTTATCATTGCCATGAAGGATTTTTTTTCTAAGGAGGAAGCAATGTCACATTGGGAAGTAATTTTAGTTGCCAGGTCTAAAAAAAGCTTTCGATCGGCCAGATCCTGTCATACAGTATGATCTATTTTCAGCTCCGCACTGCATGGTAGCAGCAAGTAGCATATTCAGATGTGATTAATGATTGCTGCACATGCAGATCAATTGCTCCTAATCTCCTGCACACGAAAATGGAGACACATAGTGGGGCAGATTTTTCATGTCCTGTTCTATCTCTCATATAGATTTCTTCTGCTTATATATCAATACTGATTTTGCCAATCCCATCTTGTACAAATTAACATCAGAGCAAATGTCTAGGAAATCTTAGATTGATCAGACCTTTACCTCTAGGGGGAGCTGCTCTGGTCTCTGCAGTAAATCAAGTTTCCCCACTGTTAACTAGTCATAAATGATACACATACATTTGCAGAAACATATCTTGTTTAATCCCCGAACCAAGTGGTTTTGCTGAAAAAACTATTATAAAATGATGAGAATGAGGCTCTGGCGCTCCTGTGGCTGCCCCGGTGTTCTCTTCACCCTAATTATACACTGCTCCAGCCTTGTCCTGCCCAGCATAAACTGAGAATATGTCATCACTGTGTTGTCCCTGACAGGCAGAAGTAATCAATTGCTGCACCGCGCCCCAGCTGCTGTGCATGAATCATGGAGCTCAGGTTGATTACTCCCTTCTGAACAGTTTAAGAAGCTCTGTGTGTAATGTGTTTATGTAGGCACCCAGCTTTCCCAAGATGCTGAATTTTAGAATTTTTTTTTAGCAAAACCACTCGGATTAGGAATTATACAAGATATGTTTCTGCATCACTGTCGCTGGAATTCTCAAGGTATATTTGAGTGTTGCAGCATTCTCAAGGTATGCTTGGTTCACAATGCATAAAAACAAATGGTAGGTTTCCTTTAAATTCATTTAATTGAATAGAGTTCAAATAGTTAGCTTAGTGGTTACCAACACAAATGGGGACAAGGCTCTGTAGTTCCATGTCTACATTAGGCACTAAGCTTGGCATTAAGGCTTCCTGCAGATCAACATGGAGAATTTCAGTCATGAAAAGCTGGGAGTTACATCTTCTAAGAGTCTGACAGAGCATCTCAGGAGAGGTTATCATATTCCAATTTCAAAAACTATTTGAGCAACATTGTGATTAGAGATGAGCGAGTATACTCGTCCGAGTTTGATGCTCGTTCGAGTATTAAGGTACTCGAAACGGCTCGTTGCTCGGACGAGTATTTCCCCTGCTCGAGATCGAGCATTTAATTAAAAAAACACAGTGAAGAACAGTGAAGAATAGAATAAAAACAGTGAACACAGTGACCACAGGATCATTTAAGTGAAAAACACAGTGAAGAATAGATTACAGATGTTTGGCACATCTGCTTACTTGTCGGAAGATACGCGCGGAACGGTGCGAACAAAATAGTATGTGAAGAACACATTGAAGAACACAGTGAGCAACACAGAGACACCAGGGAGCAGCACAGAGACACCGGGGAGCAGCACAGAGACACCGGGGAGCAGCACAGAGACACCGGGGAGCAGCACAGAGACACCGGGGAGCAGCACAGAGACACCGGGGAGCAGCACAGAGACACCGGGGAGCAGCACAAAGACACCGGGGAGCAGCACAAAGACACCGGGAAGCAGCACAGGCACGGAGGCAGCACGGGCAGCGGCAGGCACGGGGAGCAGCACGGGCAGCGGCAGGCACGGGGAGCAGCACGGGCAGCGGCAGGCACGGGGAGCAGCACGGGCAGCGGCAGGCACGGGGAGCAGCACGGGCAGCGGCAGGCACGGGGAGCAGCACGGGCAGCGGCAGGCACGGGGAGCAGCAAGGGCAGCGGCAGGCACGGGGAGCAGCACGGGCAGCGGCAGGCACGGGGAGCAGCACGGGCAGCGGCAGGCGCGGGGAGCAGCACGGGCAGCGGCAGGCGCGGGGAGCAGCACGGGCAGCGGCAGGCGCGGGGAGCAGCACGGGCAGCGGCAGGCGCGGGGAGCAGCACGGGCAGCGGCAGGCGCGGGGAGCAGCACGGGCAGCGGCAGGCACGGGGAGCAGCACGGGCAGCGGCAGGCGCGGGGAGCAGCGCGGGCAGCGGCAGGCACGGGGAGCAGCACGGGCAGGCACGGGGAGCAGCACGGGCAGCGGCAGGCACGGGGAGCAGCACGGGCAGCGGCAGGCACGTGGAGCAGCACGGGCAGCGGCAGGCACGGGGAGCAGCACGGGCAGCGGCAGGCACGTGGAGCAGCACGGGCAGCGGCAGGCACGGGGAGCAGCACGGGCAGCGGCAGGCACGGGGAGCAGCACGGGCAGCGGCAGGCACGGGGAGCAGCACGGGCAGCGGCAGGCACGGGGAGCAGCACGGGCAGAGGCAGGCACGGGGAGCAGCACGGGCAGCGGCAGGCACGGGGAGCAGCACGGGGAGCAGCACGGGCAGCGGCAGGCACGGGGAGCAGCACGGGCAGCGGCAGGCACCGAGACAGCGGGGCAGCGGCAGGCACCGAGACAGCGGGGCAGCGGCAGGCACCGAGACAGCGGGGCAGCGGCACAGAGACATCGGGAAGGGCAGAGAGATCGGGGAGACTTCAGTGGAAGAAGAGGAGCGGATCCCGGGACAGCGTTCTACCGACAAGTAAGCAGATGTGCCGAACATCTGCAATCTATTCTTCACTGTTTTTCACTTAAATGATCCTGTGGTCACTGTTTTTATTCTATTCTTCACTGTTCTTCACATCTGCTAACTTGTCGGGAGATAATATATGCGCAGAACAGTGAAGAATAGATTGCAGATGTTTGCATACATCTGCTAAATTATCAGAAGACATTCTTTTTCAATTAAATAACACATTTTATTCCCAAACCATGGTCCCTTTGAAAAATGCTCGGGTCTCCCATTGACTTCAATGGGGCTCGTTATTCGAGACGAACACTCGAGCATCTGGAAAAGTTTGTCTCGAATAACGAGCACCCGAGCATTTTAGTGCTCGCTCATCTCTAATTGTGATCTTTTAAATAATTCAGCAAAGCTTCCGCTAATCGAATCTTGAATGATTTGTGCACTTCAGCTGCCACCATACAAATTCTAGTCTTTATTTTGGAAACAGACATCCCATAGTTTGGTTGACCTATTACGATGGTTTGTAGCTTAAAGATGTGTTTTCATTTTGGCAAATTAATTTTATTATTTGTATGATGAAAAGTTATGCTATTCTCCAAAATACTTTCTGTATCAATTCCTCAACATTTTCTAGATCTCTGCTTGCTGTCATTCAACAGGCAGCTTCTATGTTTACTTCCAGGGGACAGAAATCTGACCATGGACACACAGGTGCACGGCTCGTTAGTATCATAGAGAGTAATCAGAGCTGTGTGATATAACGAGCCGTGCACCTGTGTGACCATGGTCAGATTTCTGTCCCCTGGAAGTAAACATAGAAGCTTCCTGTTAAATGACAGCAAGCAGAGATCTAGAAAACTTTGAGGAATTGATACAGAAAGTATATTGGAAAACTTTTCATCATACATACAATAACATTAATTTGCCAAATTGGGAATACCCCTTTAAGGCTCAGCCCCGTTCTTCATAGTCTGACATGGGTTGCTTTATATAGTTTTATATAAAATATAAATTTTGGATGATAAGTTTTGCATTTATTTTTAAAAACATTTTAAACATGGCAAAATGTATGAAAAATTTAAATCCGAAATTATTTCCTTTTCAGACAGTTTTACCACCCAAAATTAGTTACTAACTAACATTTCCCATATATGTCTGCTTTATGTTTTCATTATTTTTAAAATGTCTGCATAATTCTTTTTTTTTATCTGTCAATCTTCATAGTACGTCATGGAAGGAGAACAGGTTAAAGGAAATCTACCATTCACTTTTATGAATTGAATACTGGAGCTACACTGATGCAGAAACATATCTTGTTTAATCCCTGATCCAAGTGGTTTTGCTGAAAACACTTATAAAATTGTGTAGCTCCTGTCGTTCCTGTGGCTGCCCCGGCGATCTCCTCTTACCCTTATTATGCACTGCTTCAACCTTGTCCTGCCCAGCATAAGCCAAGTACACTGTAATCAATGGGGGTCATTTACTAAGGGCCCGAATCGGGTTTTTCCATCGGGTTACCCGAATATTACCGTTTTGCGCTGATTTTCCCTGTATTGTCCTGGGTTTTTGCCGCACGCGATTGGATTGTGGCGCATCGTCGCCAGCATACACGTGACGGAAATTGGAGGGGCGTGGCCATTAGAAAACCCACGGATTCGGAAAAACCGTCGTATTTTTTTTAAAAAAGTGTCGCTTGATACGCGGGTACCTGCACCCAGGATAGGACGGTGAACTCCGACGGACTTCAGCGCAGCAGTGACACCTGGTGGACATCGGGCGCACTACCTTAGTGAATCACCGGAAGACCCGAATCATCCACAGAGAACGCGCCGCTGGATCGCGACAGGACCGGGTAAGTAAATCTGCCCCAATGTGTTGTCCCTGACAGGCAGAAGCAATCAAACGCTGCAGCTGCTGTGTATAAGTCATCCAGCTCACATTAATTAGTGCTGTCTGGACAGTTCACGCAGCTCCTGTGTATGTGGAAGTCATGTGTTCATGTACGGCAGCCAGTCTGCACCCAGCTTTCCCAAGGTCATGAATTTTATAATTGTTTTTTTGAGCAAAACCACTTGGTTCAGGGATTAAACAAGATATGTTTCTCCATCAGTGTAGTTACAGCATTCTCAAGCTATGTTTGGTTCACTATACATAAAAACAAATGGTAGATTTCCTTACCTAATGTTACGGGTTTTTAAAGGAGTTTTGCCTAAAAATTGATTTTAAGGTCCCAGATTTTTGAGAATTTATTTACAATTCATGTTCCATCCCCAGTAAACCCTTGTTTGGAGCATAATAACTAATAAATAGCATGAATGGGTACCAAGCTCTGAGCAGGATTCACTGATCATTTACATCACTGTAATGTTCTGGACCTCCTTACTACTATTGAGTTCTATTTGGACTGGATAAAATCACCAGATATCAGAGACATTACAAGCACATCCAGGTAATTCTGGGATCAGGATATACGCTTGGCTTGTCAGTATTAATGAAGCCCCTCGGCTTGGAGATAATGCCTACGGCAAGCCATCGTGGTCAAGCAGCATTCCCAGAGCAAAATGTTAATTGATCATTGACCAAGATATAACAGGAGAGTGACACTGCCGGGAGATGAGAGCAATGTTTTTAAGACAGTTTGGTCTCTACTGAAACGTTTGCGTACATCTGTGATAATTGTAAAGAAGCAAAGGGATCATTTCGCCTTCATATACTACTCTCTCGCAGTTGGCTACTATACTATACTATAAAGTGCTAAGATTAAATATAAACTTTGTACACAGCTTAGTACATGGAAAAATGAAAAAGTTATGGATTTTTGAAGTTGGAAAATTGAGAAATGAGAGATAAAAACCATCCGTCCTTAAAGGAAACCTACCACTGCTCGCATGATGAAATCATGCCAGGACACCACCCTGTAGGCTATTTAATGCTGATGCCGGCACATACTTTAGTGAGGCACAGTGATCTTTAGTTTAGCAAAAAAAACGATTATCTTACATTTGTAAATTAGCTCTTCGGTGCTACCCCTATGTTATCTTCAGACTGTCGATGGCTTCCGATCTTTAATTATTCCCGCCTCCTTCATTGTATCCGTCCTCCTTCAGATGCGAGAGCCGGGACGTCACCGAGCTCTCGGCACTTATTGCGCATGCGCAGACACTAACTCTTGCACAGCCGGCCAGCGATAAACGAGAGCTTGGTGACGTCCCGGCTCTAGGCACCTGAAAGACGGTTACAAAGAAGGAGGCATGAATAATTAAAGATCGGAAGCCATCGACAATCTGAAGATGACGTAGGGGTAGCATCTGAGAGCTAATTTACATATGTAAGATAATCGTTTTTTTAGCTAAACGATCACTGTGCCTAACTAAAGTATGTGCTGGCATCAGCATTAAATAGCCTACATGGTGGTGTGCTCGCAGGATTTCATCATCAATGAGAAGTGGTACATTTCCTTTAAAGGGAACCTGTTACCACATTTGCACATGAGCTTGTCCTGCTCAGCCGGCCCTCCCACCTACTCCTCCCCATGCCTTATGCCTCCTTACTATTTAGCAGTTCAAGTCATGTGACCAGGATGATATCATCTCAGGTCCTTTAGTCTCTTCACAATAGCAAACTGTACCCCATGCATGCATCTGACCACAAGAATTCACAGCTTTCTCCATGGACTTACTTTTCCTCATCCTCCATGGAAGCTGCTGTGGTTTCATGTGATCAGATACATAGCGTACAGTTTGCTATTGTAAGAAGGCTGAAGGACCTGCAATGATGTCACTCTGGTCAGTGAATTAGACATGATCAGTGAATTAGACAGTGATTAGACATGAATTAGAATTAGACTCTGGTCAGTGAATTAGACAGTGATTAGACATGATTACCAGTGAATTTAGACACGATCAGAACATTACATTTTCCAAAAATGTGTTTGGGTACAAATCAAATCAATGTTTCTCCAATTGTATTGCAAATTGGTATATAACCCCATTTTTAAATGAGCAGTTTTCGCTGAAACAATAATAATGGAAGCCTATCTGACATGATGCAATCCGACAATAATGAAAACCATCAAAAGTCCATTGTAATCCATGGACATTTTAACACACCGGTTCGACATCCTTTATTATTGTATATACAAGATTCGTACAAACCCAATCAGAAAATATTCTGTGCATGAAAAATGCCATGTTTATACCGAATCTACAAACCAACAGATAGATTCCCCCATCGCTAATTGTAATTAGAGGGAGAACAATGGGCAAAACTCCCCAACAAGCAGAAATTGTCACAAAAAAAATAACATCCAGAGAATGTCGTGAACCTAAATTGTACTATTTCTATTGTTATTTTTCTCATCATACTATTATTTTAGTTTAGTTGCCCAATTATGTAACGTAAATTCAAGCTTAATTAAAAAATGACAAGTAAACTGTTTCAAGTATCAGGATCGAAGTAAAGAACCACTCAGCTTATGTATTCATAGACACGTTCACGCTACCTGACATATAGCCACACAGGGAAGAAGTTGACCTGTCCCTTGCTTCTGCTTCTGTTTGTTTGTCTCTCACCAAGCTGCTCAACATTCACTTTCACCCCCTGACATGAATTTTGAAGTCACATCCACCTCCTCTCAGTTCCCTCACGAACTGCTTGGCTGCAACTAATAAATCACATTGTCTTCTCCTCCACAGTGAAATGAGAGCCACAGGAACCCACAACAGCCTGTCAAGGGTGGTGGTGAATGCGGAGTCGAGAGGACAACCCTGCTGAGAGGCTAGAATCCTGGACACTTGGTAGAGCGTCAGCATGTCAGCACACCCATGTCAAAATTCAGGAGATGTTTAGAGGGAATACAACTGAGTACGTATGACCCATATTTATTCACTAAAATTTAACCCACTAAAAACAATTAGAATAACCAGAATGGATACAATTAGGGTTGTTTTAGTTGCTCAATGACTTAGACATCTGACATGTGCAACACCCCTGCCAATACATAGGCAGGCTGGTAGTTGCGAGTAGCTCCCTCTCCAGGTTAGGAGCTGTCTGAGGGAGTCATAAACCCTCTAGTAAGTTTCTAGCACTGGGTCATTATGTAATTCCAGCTATAACCTCTGCCTGAATAGGCAATTGTTAAGTGGGTGTAAGATATTATCCAATTATATGGCTGTATTGTAAACTGGAGTGTCATTAGAGAGGTGCTACCACATGATGGGGGGGTGGGGGGGTAGTATAAAACCCCTGTGCAGTGGGAGCACATGGTCCAGTCCAGACTACAGGAGTCTGAGAGTGTACAGAGAGATAGTGTTCAATACACTTTCAGTACTGACACAGAATCCAATCCCCAGGACCAGAGTCAGGAGACTCTGATCCAGAGCTGCAGCTTCCACAGTTTGGACACAGCTTCTTCTCATTTATCCCTGCCTGCATCTACTACCAGGCTGGTGCTTTATTCCTGAGGACCACTCTCCAGGATCACTCCAGTACCAGAATCTGCTGTTGACCGTTTTGGCCCATTGCCTGCCCCCTGTTTTTCAATAACTGTGAGTTTATTTGCACAACGTTGCCTCCGTCTGATCCTTGATACGGCTGTTTACCACCACAGGCTTCCCCATCTATTACCCAGGGACTCATCTTACAGACACTCAGGGGTTGCCCCATGGAGAGCCAGTACATCAGCCTCTCCCTCTATATTTCTTACACACACCACCTGATGGATACCTGCCGTGACCACCGTGACATCATAGTGCCTTAGGCCACAATCGCCAGCCACTCCGGGCCCCTGCCACCTCCAGGCCCCGAGAAAAAGCTAGGCCCTGGTGGGGGATGTTGCACATGTATCTGAGAAATTTCCATAAATAGGCTTCATAGGGATCCTTAAAAAAGACATCTACCATAAGTTTACTAATGACCCTCAGATGAGGGTAGCGTGCCGAAACGCGTGTCGGGATGTCAATCATCCGGGTAGATGCTGGTAACCTCAGACACAGGTATTATGCATGACACATGCTGATCATATGTCTGAATTAGACTATAGCAGTGATGGCAAACCTTTTAGACACTGAGCACCCAAACTACAACCAAAACCAACGTGTTTTTCGCAAAGTGCCAATGCGACAATTTAAGCAGTAACTTATTACTCCCTGCTCTTTCAGAGGTTTAAATTGTATAGGCACCTAAGGACACCAATACAGTAGAAAGAAGGAGAAGAAGTTTGGATCATCATTGTAGCTTCCTTCTAGGGTCCTGGGCTGCCTGGGACTGCAAGAGGCCTTTAGTCCTGTCTGGCAAACTCTACCCTGGGGTGATGGCAAGAGTGCCCATATAGAGGGCTCTGAGTGCCACCTCTGGCACCCGTGCCATAGGTTCGCCACCACTGGACTATAGGGTCTGATCCCATCATTACCCATCAGGTTTTGTAAACTACCTATTATTGAATATGCTATTAACTGCAATACTTACCTCATTCATTAATTCCTTACTATAACTGCACTTTAGGCTTTGTAGGCTGTGTGAAACACTGAAAGGGTTAACTGTGGCTGGGCGGTATGTTTCCCCTGGGTTTTCATACTATGCAAGGCCTTAGTGCTGAGTTTGTGTTGTCCAGCACCTTGGACACAGGTGGTGGGAGCTGCCTAATCAGCCTGCATAAAGCTGCTGAGCAGAGCTGAGAGTGTTGGCTCTGAGTGGAGGCTGGAGAGCACACACAGCCCTGACCTCTGTGCCTGGAGTAGTGACATCTTTTATGTTCTAGTGGTGAGATAGAATAACTCTGTTTAGTTAGCACCCAGACGGGTAGGATTTTGTTTGTTTGATGCCTGAATGTGAAGGCTGTTTTATTTTGTACCTGCTCCTGGAATAAACGCAGGCGAGACCTGTTTTGGACTAAAACTTTGGTGTCACTGTCTTGGACTGCATCATGTATCACCGCTACCAAGGTCTCTACTGGGCCAAATCTCCCACGTCTGTTATTGGATTATTGGACATACTATGAATTGTAAACCCTATTTACTGACATCTTATTGGATTTTGGCACAGGCCTGTGAAGTTGTATATACATGAATTCTGCCACTCGTATTACATGTGTCCTGATGCGCTAATGGTACCCTGATATTTGTGTGTCCCTTCAATATGGTGCCCTTTTTTTTAAATGTCTGTTCCCACTTTTTTATGAGAAATAACAACATTTTAAAATATTTTTGGACTATTTTTTGTTTGTAGTCTGGCTCTTGTTTGTGTAGGATATATACATCAGTTTACTGATGGTAGGTGTGTCCTAATAACACCACTCCTCAGAACTTCTTTTATTATTACTCTATATGCCGCGATTACTAAAATACTGAGTTATAAAAGTTATGCAAATTACCCTGTGGTGCTCAGACTAAGTCACTCGATGGCCTCAGGGAGCCTCATATTTAATTGTAACCGTCATTTGAAAAAAAAAATTATATTGTGTATGGGAGGATGTAGTGAACATTTTTCTAATACACTTTATTAACAAAATTTGCTTTGTTTGTACACAAAAATCAAGCTACCCCTCCCATAGAGATGCATATTCCAGCATGTAACAGTCTATGGAGGCTGCATGAGCTCACATCTAACCTCCCTGTGTGTGGTTAAACAGCTCTTGCAGTGAGGATTAATCCCTTCACTTTCAGCTTGATTATTAAAAATTATGCTCAAAGCATACTACAGCCAGAGAGAGCAGAAATGGTTAACACTCACAGCTGTGTAGAAAACAGGAGAGAAGAGTGACATCTGTCTTCAATCTTGTACCGTGGACAGATTTTCCCTAGCAATGTAGAAGTAACAGGGGGCACTTTACAGCCTGTTACTTTACAAAGTTAGGCTACATTCACACTGCCATATGAAGTATATACGGCCGGCGTACATACGGCATATATAAGTCCCCCATAGACAGCAATGGATGCACAACGCCGTACGGGAGCAGTACGGTACAGCAGGCACCGTACTGTTCCATAGCCGGGAGAAAGATAGGACATGTCCTATCCTTCCCCGGAATACGGCACCATGCCCCATGTTTCTCTATGGAGACAAGTGAGCGGCACTCACCCCCTCCTCCTCCCCTGGGAGCTGGCGTGTGCCTGCCATGCTACGGTATGGTGGGAACACATTAGTGTGAATATAGCCTAAGGAGAATTTGTCAATAAAGTATATTAGAAAAATGTTCACAACTGCCCCCTCCCCACAATAATCTGAAATGACAGTTAGTTTAAAATTTACGCACTCTCCTTGTAGCGCTAGTGGTCCTGTCTGTCACTGATCTATGCGCTGTGGGGTGGCGGGACTTTAGAAGGAAGGTGGCCATAGTTAACACATATTAGAAGATTACCACAGTCACGGTGCCTGGGTCTATGAGTAAGTTTCCCTGTTTTATCATGATGGATATTAATGGTAATTTTCCATTGAGCCTGAACAATATTTTTCAAAGTTCATGTACAATTATAACAACGAGTCAATTAAAATCTGGACATCCCGGGGGGGGCGTGTCCTAGCTGCCTATGTGACCGCACGTGTGGGGAGAGAGCTCTGGCCCAGCATCCTGATTATACAGTGTGGAGGTGCGCTGTGACCACCAAAAAATACCTGATCCGGAGGCCTAGGAGTGTCGGAGGGCGCCGGTATTTGAATTCGGCTCCGGTATGGGCCCCAAGCGGCAGAGTGTTGCCGGTAAGACGGCTGAGCGGTCCGGCCAAGATGGTGCCCGGAGCGGAGGTGGCGCGCGTCCTGCTGCAGGCCTGAGAGTGGAGACGGCGGCAAGGCTGGGAAGCTTCGCTAGAAGCCAGCAGGGTGCTGCAGCACCGCGGCAGCCTCCTTCCCCGAGCGCTGCAAGGCGGGAACAGCACCCCACGGGCTCCAGGTATGCTGTGCTGGGGGAGGAGAGCAGTGGGGAGGAAGATGTGGAGAACTCCCAGCCAGAGCCTGTAGCAGCTGGGGAGGATGTGGGGGAGGACATGGATCCTGGCAGCAGCCCTGACAGGGGCCCTCAAGACCCTGAACATGAACCAACTCTGGCTGAAGTGCTGAGAGCTGTGCAGGGAAACTCTTCTGTATTACGCAAGCTGGCTGGTCAAGTAGGTGGCTTAAAGGAGGATATTCTGCTGCTTAGACATGATATGCAAAGAATGTCAGAAAGGGCGACTGCCATTGAAGGACGTGTACATGAGGTGAAAGAGGTTATCCCTCCTATGCGGCAGGATGTCCGAGAGCATACACGTGCAATAGCTGCCCTACAAGCTAAGGCAGACGACCTGGAAAACAGGTTGCGCAGAAATAATGTCCGCTTGGTAGGGGTGCCAGAGAGAATTGAAGGCGCACGACCGGATGAATACTTTGAAAATTGGCTGAAGGATGTGTTTGGCAGTGATAATTTAACGCCGCTATTTGCTGTGGAAAGAGCGCACAGAGTACCAACCCGGCCGGGACCACCGGGTCGCCCGCCACGTCCTGTCTTGATCAAATTGCTGCATTATAAAGATAGAGATCGAATATTGCGGTTAGCAAGGGAGCGGCAGGATATAACCATCAACGGGGCACGGATTGCCTTCTTCCAAGACTTTTCGGCCGAAGTTCAGAGGAAAAGGATGCGCTTTACAGATATCAAACGACGCCTGAGGGATGTTGCTGTACAGTATTCTATGATGTATCCGGCAAAATTAAGAGTGGTGGCGTTTGGGAGTACCCATTTCTTTGATGACCCCCAATCAGCGCTACATTGGCTGGACACTAACGAGCAGAGACTGCGTAGACCAGCCGAAGACGGAGGAGTGGAGTGATTCCTTTCTAGGACTGCTGGCCCGATTGATTCTGCTGTGATGGGCCTATGTTGAATGCCGTTTTAAGGTTATAGTTGGGGGTGTTTTCTAGGTTATGCTCCTGTGTTATGTGTGTATATAGAGGTGTATATGTGTATACATGTATATATATATATAATGTATATTGCTATATGCTTATATGTTTCATGATACCTCCGACCATTATTATATACTGTGGAGCCAGAGCTCCTTACGTGATACCCAGTGTTTTTACTAAGTGTGAGATAGGATGCGTGTTGCTCGTGTGTTCCCTATTATTTGGGGGCTCGGACGAGATGTAGTAGCCCCGACTCTGGTTACAGAGGAGGTTAACATTTGTTCTGTTTCTGGTTGGGGGGGTGGGGGTGGGATAGGGAACTCCTTGGTCTGCCTGATAGGAGGTGTGAATGATTTATTCCGGCCTAGTCACGCTTTGGGAATTGTATGTGCATTAAAGAAGGGAGGGGGTGTGGTGAGCATTAAGGATACCAATGGGTGAGAGTTTTAAATGCATGACTTGGAATGTCAGGGGGCTAGCGGAGGCAAGGAAACGTAGAGCAATATTTGCGTACATGAAAGAGCAGACAGCACTGGTGATGGGATTACAGGAAACATATCTGACAAGGGATACAGTACATCTATTACAAGGTTCATGGGTGGGTTATGGGGTACACTCCTTTCATACTTCATATTCTAGGGGGGTTAGTCTCCTTATACATAAGTCACTTCCATTTCAATGCTTTAGCTCCTTTACCGATGCGGAGGGAAGGTTTGTAGGAGTACATTGCAGAATATTTCATTGGGTTTGTATTTTGGTGGTAGTGTACATACCTCCTCCATTTTCGAATGTGGTGCTTCGCAAGATACTGGAGAATTTGGCTCTACTGCCAGAGGTGCCTATAATATTGATGGGAGATTTTAATATGGTGTGGGATAGGGATACGGATAGGTTCTCCAGCAGAGGGGAAGGAGGGGCTGTAGGAAGAGGACTATCGCCTTTAGCCCGCTGGTGTGAGGAGGTAGGTTTTCACGATATGTGGAGAAATAGGAATCCTGGAGTGAGACAATATTCCTGTGCCTCTCAAACTCATGGCACGCTTTCTAGAATAGACATGGTGCTGGGCACTAGTGGGGTTTTGCCAATGTTGAAGGGAGTGACCTATTTACCTAGGATGTTGTCTGATCATTCTCCGATTCTTTTCCATATTGAAGGTAGGGTGGTATCTAGGGACGAGAGAAGGATGCCGTGGAGAATGAATGTGTTCTGGCTTAAATTAGTGGACAAGGGAAAGGTCGCGGCCCAATTGCGGGAGTATTTAGAGATTAATAAGGATGAGGTCCCCAGAGATGTGTTGTGGGATGGCATGAAGGCGTTCCTGCGGGGTGTGTTTAGAGGGGAGATTGCTTGGGTGAAGAATAGGTCGCATCAGGTGGGAGTGTCCTTAAGATCCATGGTGGTGGATAAAGAAGAACAATATATCTTGTTGGGTACAGAGGAGGCTGCGGCCGAATGGAGGGAGGTGCAAGAGCAATTGTCTAAACACTACATAGAACAGGTGGATAATAAACGCATGTTCCTGAAGCAACAATTTTATGCGGAAGGGGAACAGACAGGGCGACTATTGGCCAGAATGGCACGGGCTAGAGCTGATAGCAATTTTGTGCATGCTATTAGAGATTCACAGGGTCACTTGATAACAGACACAATGGGAGTGGTGCAACAGTTTGTAGACTTCTATAAGAGATTGTACTCCTCTAGGACAACTTATACCCAAACACAATTAGCAGAGTTTTTGGGGAATATTGCAATCCCACGGTTAACGGTGGATGAGAAGGGGACGTTGGAGGCACCCATAACAATGGAGGAGTTAGAGCAGGCAGTGGTGGGTATGGCTAATGACAAAGCGCCCGGTATGGATGGACTCCCTATAGAAGTATACAAGGAGTATGCGGACATATTATTACCACAGTTACATGAGATGTTGCAGAATAGTTATGAACGAAAGAGACTGCCAACCTCCTGTTATGAGGCTTTAATAGTTGCACTGATTAAAGATGGTAAGGACCCTCAACTTGTGGATTCGTATAGACCAATCTCCTTGTTAACGTCAGATGTGAAAGTTCTAGCTAAAGTGCTGTCTAATAGGGTGTCTAAAGTAATAGGGTCAGTAGTACATGCCGACCAATCAGGCTTTATGCCATCTAAATCGACAGCCCAGAATTTGAGGCGTCTTATGCTGAATCTACAGATAGACCCTGATAATGCTGTGGGAAGAGCTATACTGTCATTAGATGCTGCCAAAGCATTTGACAGTGTTGAATGGGAATATCTTTGGGCGGTCTTAAGAAGAATGGGGTTCGGTCCGGTATTTATTAGATGGGTACGGTTACTGTACTTGGTGCCGGTGGCATGTATTAGGGTCAATGGAGTAATTTCAGACAACTTTTATCTCGAGAGAGGAACTAGACAGGGGTGTCCGTTGTCTCCACTCTTGTTTGCACTGGCGATTGAGCCCCTAGCCTGTATGGTCCGTCAAAGTGAGGAGTTGTCGGGATTTCAGTATGGGGCAAAGGAAGACCGCATAGCGTTGTATGCGGATGACATATTACTGTTCCTGACGGAAACGGACTGTACCTTGCCAGTGGTGCGGGATTTGATTGTACGGTTTGGGAAATATTCTGGACTGATGATCAACTGGACTAAGTTCGCTCTTATGAAGATTGATCAGGTGACTTTGCCGACCCTTCTTGTGGGAGATATTCCTATAGTAACGGAATTTAGGTATTTGGGTATCCGGATTACCGGGAGGGTAGAGGAATATACCGAATTAAATTTGCAACCGTTACTGGGGATTTTTAAAAATAAGATATTAGTCTGGAATAGGTTACCCTTATCAGCCCTTGGGAGAACTAACCTAATTAAAATGATTCTAATGCCACAGTTGCTTTATATTCTGCACAATGCCCCGGTGTGGATTCCCAAATACTGGTTCCGCCGATTTCACAATTTGTTTCGGGACTTGGTGTGGAAGAAGGGGGTTCCACGCATCAGACTAGAAAAACTGCAGCTCCCCAAACACCAGGGCGGTCTGGCATTGCCAAACACGTGGGTGTATTATTTAGCGGCCCAGTGCCAGCATATGAGTGGTTGGGCCAGAGAGGAAAGGGTGACTTACTGCCCGAAAACACTGCTACACTTGGGAGGTGACATGGGCCCGTTAGCCGCTCTGGAAGCAAGGAGGTTTCAGGGGATGGCTAGGGCTAGACCAACGTTGGGGTTGCTGCAGAAGGTGTGGAAAGTATATAAAGACTTACTGGGAGTAGAAAACTACACTAAATACACGCCTCTATGGGACAACCCCGTCCTAGGGGAAGTGTTTATGCTGGAGGATATGCAAAGGTGGGGTAGTAAAGGGGTGTGTTATCTATATCAGCTGTACTCTGATGAGGTATTGAAGTCTTTCCAGCAATTAAAAGATGAGTTTGGATTGCCGCAGTCTTGGTTTTTTCAGTACTTGAGGTTGAGACATGCTTTACAGACACAAGCCCGGTCCGGTTCATTAGAAATTAGCTCTATGGGAGTGTTGGAGAGCGTAGTCAAAACCCAAGGGACTAGAGGGGTGATTTCCTTGATGTATGGTTTCCTTCTCTCCAAAGTATTAGGAGATCCTATGGCTGAGACCAAAAGGAGGTGGGAGGAGGAAGTTGGGGAACTGTCGGAGGAAGAGTGGGCGGAGGCGACGGGTTCTCCTAGTGTCTTATCTATGAATGTCGCACAAAGGAGGTCTCAGCTGTTTTTACTGCACAGAGTATATAGGACGCCTTATGTCCTATGGAAAATGGGGCTGAGGGAGAATGCACGGTGTCCCAGGTGTCAAGAAGAGAGGGCAGACGGATGGCATATGTTTTGGTCGTGTGCAGCATTAGAGAGCTTGTGGAAGGAGGCAGAGGACTTGATGGATCGGATATATAACATAAGGCTTCCTCATGATCCTAAGGTTGGTCTACTGAGCTGTATGGATGGACAACAGGGGACTCAGAATGAACGCTTGGCTGTGGCAAAGTTTCTATACCAAGTTAGGAAAAGCATTGCGAGGCACTGGTTAGATGCGGATCCTCCAGGGTTGGGAGAGGTGATAGCTATGACAAACAAAACTGTGTGGATGGAAATGAAGGTGTACCAGAAAAGAGGTAACCTTTAAAAATTTGAGAAACAGTGGCTTGACTGGTTGGAGTTTCCAGGATTAGCAACTGAGGAATTACGGAGAGGTTGGTCCAGGTTAAATTTGGGGAGTATACTGGGGCAGTAAGAGTTATCTAAATCTATTGAGGGCTACAATGGTTGCGTGATGACTGTATGGATCAAGGAAAGGGGGCAGACCAGGGAGCTGTTGGGTGGGGGGGGGGGGGGTATGGGGATTGTTGTATTTGTTTATACTGAATGTATATTTGTATTATTGCACATTGACTACTGACAATTTTGTATTGTGCATATTCATGCTATAAGGGAAAGCAATAAAAGTTTCTGATTTAAAAAAAAAAATCTGGACATCCCAAGACCACTAGATATTTGCCTTTTCATTTGCATATCTGATACCCAAGTAAAAATTGGGTATTCCCATATCTTGTGTTAAAGTTTAATTTTATTCCAGTTTGGCCATGATGTGAGACAATTATGTAATAATAGGGACAAGTTCCTTTTCATGACACTGTATTTGTAGAATACTGCTGCTGTTCATCTGCATAATGCATGTTTTGTAGAGATTTGGGATGTTTAGCATAAATCTTTGATCTGCTGAAGAATCTGAATAAAGTAATGAAAGCTTTTCTGGCAAGCCATGTATAGATCAATGAAACTAGAACCCTGGAAATGAATGGCTACAGAAGCTACGACAAAAGACAATGTGGATTGCACACAGGATACATTTACATGCTGATTGTTGGGGTTAACAGTTTTTGTGAACTGTATTGTAATATGATAGAAAACATTGCGATTGGTGTTTCCACATAATCACACAAGCGTCGTACTTCTGCTACAGCTACTTCAGTCCTCCTTTGTCAATCTCTTACTAAGGAGTATACAGTAGCTCGAAAGAATGAAGTCAGGTCGTGTGCTTTGGGTGCTAGGTTCCAGGGAGGGTGCCAACAGCCACACCACATTGGCCAAGGGATTTACAACAAAGGCTAGCATAGAAAATGGAATCTTACCTTATATATTAGAGTATAAGCCAATTTTTGTGAGTACAATTTTTGTGCTGAAAAAGCCCCACTTGGCTTATAATCCAGTATGTACATCTATGCAATCTTCGCCTGCTGACATCGCAGTTTCTGTGCCGGCAGATCAAATAGACGTGTGCCAAAGGGTGAGTACTAACTTTATTTCTTCAAGGGGGCACTCTGCTGGATCTGATCAGGGGAGCGACACATGCAGGAAATCAGGCGCATGATCTTTGTGAATCGCGCCGGAGTGCATGATTGTCGGACACTCGGGAACTCCTATGGACGGGTAAGTAAATGTGCCCCATTATTGGTGAGGGGAGACTACTGGACATTTTATTACACTAAGCTCATGTGCCCGAGTTCCTGCATCCGTCGCTTCTGCGCCGAGGTCCGCTGGAGTTCACCATCTTCCCGGTGTATGTAAGTGCGTGTCTTGCGACACATTTCTAAATGTTAAAGCGTTGTCCGAATCCATTTGGTTGTCCGACGGTAACGCCCCTCGATTTCTGTAACGTGCAATCGGGCACTAATGCACCAAAATCCGATCGTGTGCGCCAAAATCCCGGGGCAATTCGACACAATTGATCAATACATTGATCCATAACTTGTTCAGTCAGATAGTGGGTGCCAATTGGTTTTCCAAGATCGATCTCCGTGGGGCCTACAATCTGATTCAGATCAAGGAGGTTAATGAATGGAAGACTCCTGTTCGAGAATAATATCTACCTGCAGAAGTGCGGCACAGCCATGGGAACTCGAGCCGCCCCTAGCTATGCCAACTTGTTTATGGGGCGGTTCGAGGACTCCTATATCTACAACACCCCACAATGGCAGAAGAACATTAGATACTACAAACGATATATATCGACAATTTGTTCTTTATTTGGCAGGGCTCCAAAGAAGAAGCACTGAACTTCGTCGATACCCTCAACTCCAATACGTGGGGACTATCGTTCACCATGAGCATTGAAAAGGAGAAAATCGTGTTTTTGGACCTAGAACTATCACAAGGGGCAGATAGTATAAATACTAAAACACATTTCAAAAGGGTAGACAGTAACAGTTTTTTAGACTATACAATGGGCACTACCCAAAATGGCTAAAAAATGTCCCCTTTAGTCAATTTCATAGACTAAGGAAAAACTGCAACAACATATCGGACTACAACATCCAAGCCGAAGGAATGAAAGAAAAGTTCAAACAAAAAAACTACCCTTTAACACTTATAACTCAAGCCCTTGATCTAAATAAAAACAGATCACAAGATGAATGTTTAAAACCTAAGAAGAAGACTTGCCAACAACCGATGAATTTTAATAAATCATCTTTTTCATTAAATTTCCTCACCACTTATGATAGGGGGAATAAAACAATAAGGAAAGTACTGAACAAACATTGGGGGATCCTACGTATGGACCCCTTTTTAAAAGACATAATACCCAATCAAGCAGGAATTACATTCAAAAAAGCAACCTCTATCAAGAATCTAATCGCTCCAAGTAAGCTGAGAAATGATGTTATAAGGAACCCAAAAAAACGAAAATAAATGCCCCACAAGGGGTGACCAAATGTGGCCATAAAAAATGTCTCTGCTGTGAGATCATTAACCATAAATCCACCTCATTCCGTTCAAATAAAACAAAAGAAGAATTTAAAATAAGACAAGCATTATCATGTGCATCTGACTATGTCACTTATCTGGTAGATTGTGCCTGTAGTCTGCAGTACGTAGGTAGAACCATTCAGACCCTCCGAGTGTGTATGAATGGCCACTGGCACAAAACTAAAATAGGATTTTTAAAACCGAGTCTCTCAAAACGCTTACTTCATGAACACGAGAGAGACTTTGGAAAAATTAAAGTTACCCCGATTGAACAGATCCCACGAGATGCCAGGAATAGAATCAAAACATTAAAGCGAAGAGAATCCTACTGGATATTCAGACTGGATACCCTTCACCCCTATGGGCTAAACGAAGCAATAGAATCTGTATAAAAGGTAAATACTCCAAAAATAAGAAATGAGAAATTCCACCTGGGACCTCTAACAAGTACACGCAAGGACAATAGAGCCCTTGCAGACTTAGCATCTACTGGAAGTTACCTCTCTGATGATCCACCTCTCGAGTCTACGAGATTCCTAGTCGTTTCTTGCGACCTTATGAACGTTCACTCCATGTAGTCTATAAAAACGGCCACGAATTATCTCCCATAAGGATAATAGGCTATTTGTCCCATCACGGCTTCCGTAGTTTACCACGTTGCTAGGGCAACCACCGCGACAGTTCCTGCAGTTCATTTAGTTGCTAGGACAACTATACCAATCTGCGCCAAACATGCGACAAATACAGGGGTTTAAACCATAGGAAGACTAATTGACTGTACCTCTCTACCCTAGCCCCCATTTCTCTATAGTGCACCCATTAAAAAGCTACTCCTCTAATAGGTTTGCCACGGGATTCCCCGCCTTCCCGTTACTTCCTGAGTCTATCTAGTTGCTAGGACAACCATACACGCTTTATATCCCCGATACGGTGTCTAACCGTCTCCACATAGAAAATGGGGGATAATGACT
Source organism: Engystomops pustulosus (assembly GCF_040894005.1). NCBI lineage: Eukaryota > Metazoa > Chordata > Amphibia > Anura > Leptodactylidae > Engystomops > Engystomops pustulosus. Next base: position 45,635,818 of record NC_092415.1, read on the forward strand.
TCCAACACACATTGCTGATCACGAAATATGTTCACACTGTGCTCTCAGACATAATTCTGTAGAATTTTTCGCTAATAGATCATACTGAGCGGCGCCCGGTGACCCGCCTCTTTGAAGCCGCCGCCAGCATTGCCGGCGGCGATCGAGGTGAAAACACCCGCGATCGATGCTAGCACCGATCGCGGGTGTTACCGGTAAGCCTTTGCTGCAATATGCAGCAAAGACTTACCGGCTATGGAGAGGGCTCGGCCCGCGAGCCCTCCCCATGCACCGGGACCCGGCGCGCGCTGTACTAGTACGGCGCACGTCGGGAAGGGGTTAAGGTAAGGGCTATTGAGAACTGGGAATTTCCTAATAATCTGAAACTGTACTTCTGGTTTCCAATATCTGTCTCTCTTTCTTGACTGTTCCTTGTATTTGCGATTTTTTACATGAATACTATCTCATCTGTAATTTGTAACCCAAATTGCTGACCTTTCATTTGTGTTTCCATATAGGATAAGAACAGTAACGGGCACTACCGCTGCTAGTTGAGCAAACATAATCATTCATGTGATGGTTAGCGTTAGCATGGCAAAGGACCATGGATCCTCGGTGCTCACCATGAATAGTCCATATTCATAAAGTGTATAAAATTAAAGTGGTACTCACCGAAATGATACAAGTGAGATCTTCATTGAATACGTGTGTCATTGCTAGGAGACACCATCCAGGAAGTAGGAAATGGGCCATTTCACAGTATACAGTTTTCCATGTTTACGAGAAAGCATGGTAAATTTAGAGTAGCCAAGAGGGACAAGGTAAAACCTCTGCTAGCAGTGAAAGACCTGCAGATAGCTAATTAGAGTAAATTAGTGAATGGCTTATTTTTGCTAAATGCAGAGTTAGGTAAAAGTTTTTATAATTTACATTTGTCCAATCTGCCCCCTTGTATCATATTTTATAATATACCTTGCTTCTTAATGCAGTAGGGCGAGAAAACAATCCCACCTGGGGGTTCTTTTATTTCTAGACCAGCAAATTGAAGAACTTCATGATTCCATGGATAACTGTTTTATGCTGGAAATCATTCTAGGGCATCCATTCCCGAGGATGTAGAATTGAAATGTTCCATGATCCTGGTAAACAGTTTCTGGATCGTCTTCCCAATCTATCTTTCACATGGAGAAGTAATGATATACACCACAAAAGTGGTACAACATGTTATTATAGATCTAACCTTTTGGGAGACACCGTCTCCCTGTATCACTTTTACTTGGGATTTGAATCTATAGAAATTATATTTGTACTGGGACGCATTTCCTTAGCCATTCATTTTTAGGTGTGGAATATCTACTACTCACTTACTGGTAGCATTACTTCTAAAGGCTACCAAGGGTCTATTACAGATCACAATACAAGGGCTATAAGCAAAAGGGAATGTAAAACTTTTATTCTTCTTTCTCTCAAGAAACCATCTTTTGGTTTTTCAACTGGAGTTCGGCATGCCTTCTCGAAAGCTTTATCTATGATTTTAATTCTTATTCATGACTTTATTGGAGTTGAGATAATCAACAAAATCCACAAATTCTGACTGTGTTCCAGCCCAAACCATAAAAATGTCATTCACATAATGCAAATATAATTTTATATACTTTGGTTGTCCAAAGAGTAGACATATCGACTCAAAACTGGCATGAAAAATGTAAGCCAGTTGACACACAACAGGAGTGCCCATGGCTGTCCCCATCCAAGATAAAAGCATTGTTGGATGGGACAAGCCCACAAAATCAATGTAGCTCTCTTTCTTATGGGCATTTTGTAGGACTATCTGTACACTCTCAACCCCCTGGTCCTGTGGGATCCTATTTTATGAGCTCTACATCAACAGAGACCAGGCCATATTCCTTCCGCTACTCGAAATTTTGAATGGCCAGTTCTCACACTTAGGATTAGTGAGAAGCCATGTTAGGAGTTGTCCTGTATCATTAAGGATAGGCTGAGGCAGGAAGGCAGAGTTGTTGAGGGCTAGAGTATTAGGGTTCACTTTCTTGTCAGTCATCCCTGAATCCAGTGTCCTAATTACAAATTTTTGTCATTAAAAACTGTCAATTTGTTGGGCAGTTTCTTCTGATTTTGGGAACACATCCCATAAGAATGTAACCTGCCCTTTATGCAAATGATGGGGCACAGAAGAGAAGGAGAGCAAATTATGAAAGAATAGATAGATTATGTAGGAAACTCCCCCAAAAAGACCCCATTTTGAAAATCAATCAAATAATTAATTAAAGGGTCCAATGGGCATTTTGTTACCACGGTGTTTCATAGAGTATTGGCCCATGAAATGATAAATTACATTTCAGGCACAAGAGTTGGGGTTCTTGTCTCTTAACCGCCTCTGTACTAGCAGTCAGCAGGGTACCAGGTAGAAGAAGATTCACTCCAGTATGACTCACTGAATACATTTTGTAAAACATACTAGTACTTGTTAGCTCCAAGAAAATCTTCTTCTAGATGACAAGGTGACCATTGATAAACCTATAAGAAGACATTTAGAATTTCTTCAATAATAATTGAACTTCGCATGAATATTGTTGTTTGTTCAAGTAAACAGACAAACAAGTCAGATGCCTAAACTTATGAGTATAAAAGTTTAAACATTTTATGTTCTTGTGAAACCATCAAAAGGAATGATGGAAAACATTTAAATATATGCACTCAACAGGCTGCAATTAGAGGGCAATGGTAACAGAGGATTTTACATTACACTACACAACACACATGCACTGGGCCATATACATAAACATGAAGACAACCATGATCCATGTAGAGTACTTGAAATCATCTTAATTTCTCCAACCTCTGTAGATCATGTGTTAAACTGTTACTGAGCGCATTTCTGACAGTGAAATAACTCAAGGACAGCTATATGAAGAGCGATTTCCCAGGGTGCCATTTGTCAATCTGTCAATCACGCCTACTGTGTACATAAATCAGCATAATCAATTCATGCATAATATGCACTAAAAATGAGATCTGAGGTTAGAGAATCTGGTAGGCTCCAGCAGTCCACTATTACCAGTGCCAACAAGAGATGGTTGTCAGCTTGGGCTCTCTTTATAGTAATATATTCTCTGTATCAATATCATTGATTTTTTTTGATGACACATTAACATGTGTCCACCGCAATGGAGGTGGAGTGACCCCTCCCCTCTCCATAGAAATGCACGGCATATGGGCCATGCACACAAGGAAAGATAGGACATGTCCTATCTTTTCCCCGTGTACAGAGCAAGTGCAGCACCGTACCTCTCTGTGTGGCCATTGCTGTCCAGGGGGGATATATGTACGACCACAAGCTTGTGGCCGTACATACATCCCCCATAAGGTCATCTGTATGCAGACGTAAACTAAATTGATGCCTAGAAGATGTCATTACATGTTAATGCAATGTTATAGATAGATATTCACATGCCATTTGAAGCTGTGCTTTAGGGATTATCAGTGCCATAACTACAGCGGTACTAGCCATAGCAGATGCTATGGGGCCCACATTGTCATTGTCATGGAGGATGTGTACCGTTATACGCATATTATCCAGCACATTGTACATCATAATATGTATATAACAGTGCACATCTTCCACAGTACACTGCTTAAATCAGCAGCTCAGATAGGAGGAGGAGAGGGAGGGGACAGCAAAACAAAAGGCCTAGGGATCTCTCACGAAAACCTGGAGCCGGCCCTGTGTGTGAGTATACAAATATGGTAGAGGGCCCCATTCAGAAGTCTGCTATGGAGCCCTGCCTCCCCTGGTTACGCCTAGTTACAGGGATTATCTTTGCTATATGAAATTTTTGTGTTTTTTGCATAATGTAGTGCCTATATTATTATTATGGCTGTCATAGCTTCCAGTTCACTTTACCCTTTAGAGGATCAAGCTTCTACTAAAGATGCGTTTCAGCTTGCAGTTTTTGGGGGATTTTAAGCACATTCAATGCTTATGGTTTCATTCTTTTTTGTCTTGTACCTCTTCTGATCTGCAAAATGGGATAGCTCAGCTGACTTGAGTCTCCAAAGTGTGTACGGATCCCAGTCCACAGATCAGAGGCGATAGTGGAACATGTTAGGAAACAGCCCAGCACTCACGGATCTTGGATACAATTCTGTGTAAAAACAGGACATCATGGCATGTGCATAAGGAGTAGCTTCCGACCAACGCATGTTTCGACAGAAAGTATTTGTCAAGGTCTAATTCTAACACACACATTTCCCCATTTAAAACTGGTGTGTGAGATGTTCCAAATGTTCCAAAAATAAAGCGTTCTACTTCTTAGGCCACAAAAAGATCTGTGGTCTGTTTCTGCGGTCCACATGTCATCATTATGTAATTTTTTGCTGAGATATATTTCCGCAAAAAAAAAGTCCTTGTGTTATCTTTATTTAATCTGCTTCTGTGGTTCAGCAAAAAAAATATGGCATACTAACCTGATTCTGACATAAATACCAACAATCTGGACCTTTAACCTAACGGACTGCCTGCAGATGAAACCTGTGTTTACACGCAAAACGTCGGGTACTGGTTACCGAGTCCTGCTTCTGCAATGCAAACTGAAAGTGTGAATGCAGCCTCAAGGATAAATCAAGCAATCCCCCCCTCCCCAAAAAAAAAGTACCAGACTTAAGATATATACCACCCACCTTTTATTTCCGTATGAGTGTTTATGGATCTGTTTCTGCTCTGGGAATGAGCTCCACTGTAACTCTTGATTTATGGAGAGGCTCCGACTGTGATGTGCTGCGCTGGTGGTACAGTTCTATGCCAGAACACAGGCCATAGCTAGAGTGTATACTCCGCACCGGGAAAGCCTCCCCTTCACACCCCTTTGATGTAAAGGGGGAAATAGCCGTCATTCCTGGCAGTGTGCCAGGAATTGCTCTTATTTCATGGCTTCAGTTTTCATGTGTACAAGCCCTGATAAATCTTACCCATGGTACTCCTTACCATTCACATACATTTCAGTGGAAACGCATATGCAATCAGGCCAAACCCCTTCCCATTGCGTTTGAATTGTGTTTCAAAACGCAATCCAAAGCCATGTGTGTACGTGGCCTAAAAAAGTTTCTCTGAGTCATCCATATTAATGACCTATCCCCATTCACTTCAATAGGAGTCTAGTCTACAGAAACCACAAATCACTTGAAGGGTGGTGTCACACGTGGCGTTTTGAGCCCGTTTTTAGGCGTTTTTAAGTAGTCCGTTAAAAAACACATGTATTGTTTGAAAATGGATCAGTTTTTTCAGTTTTTGTCTGTTTTTCTAATTATCTTATTTAAGATTATTGGGAACGACGTACAAAAATGGTCATAAATGAATGCGTTTTAAAATGCATGCGTTTTTTGACAGACTGCTTAAAAACGGCCATAAACGAGTTCAAAACGCCCTGTGTGACACTACCCTAACACAATGGATATAGCAATCTCCTACTGCCACAATTGCTATAAGCTGATCATTAAGGGTGATGCCACACATGTCGTTTTTAGTCCGTTTTTCCCAATTATCTTAATAGATAAACAGGTTGTAAGCAGCCAAATGCATGGTAAACTGCCAAAAACGGACTGAAAACAGATGTTTAAAAACGGACCATAAACGCCATGTGTGACATCACCCTAAGGATTTCCTACCCCCACCGATTTTGGTATTTTGACACCTGAGTAATTGGCTGTGCAATTTCCTCATGGACAAACAAAACTGCAGTATTTGAACAAGTTCAGACTGGAAACAGCACATGTATGTTTTTTCCGTGTTTGCGTGGGTTTCCTCGGGGTCCTCCGATTTCCTCCCACACTCCAAAACATACTGGTAGGTTGATTAGATTGTGAGCCCCAATTGGGGACAGGGACTAATTTGGCAAATCTCTGTGCAGCGCTGTGTAATCTGTGTGCGCTACATAAATAAAGGAATTATTGTGTCTATTTTATCAAAAGAAATGTCTAATTGTTACACTACAAGAAACAATGCTTTGCAACAGAAATATCTTTTATGCCCCATTTCCTATCATTTTCTTATATACATCATTAGTCAAACTAATGACAGCTTTTATACAGCACCTGAACGAGTTACTGGAACAGTACCGGGCAAATCCACCAGGGATTGGGCCTTGCTGTAGCTACAAGTCCTTTTGATTGACAGCAAGCAGTCCCGGCGCTCACGGGGTTAAAAGCAGTACATAACAAAGAAAACAGTTGGCGAAGCCTCTACTAGATCATATACACAGGGAAAGCTTTGTAGCTATTTAGCTCCAGAAAGGAAAAAATAGCGCGCACAATATAAAGTTGTGCCTCCAGCTGTTTCACCATTGCATTATAATGAGTGGAGGAAGAGGCCGGGTGGAAGAGGTTGCATTTTCTCCAACCCTGCTGTGCCTCTGCCTTCCTGTCCCCTCATGAACACACGCACACCACGCCACTCCCCTATTGTTTTCACTCTAACTGATTTTGGCATTAGCTCCTTAGCACATTGAAAGGGTGTTCATTAGCACTGGGACCAAATCCAAAGCGAATGCAGAAAAATGAACACATGGCCGCACTTGTTCTCACGCTAAATGACAGCTTTGGTTAAAAAAAAACAACACAAGCGACAACAAGGAATCAAAACAAAATAATACTAAAAAAAAATGGAGCAAAGAGAAGCGAGGAAATGGCTAGAGCTACAGAGAATATTAGAGAATGGCAAGTCATCAGCGGCTGCTGGAGGGGGATGGGGAAGCTACCTGTTATATGTAGGGTCATTCTGCTCAATGAGCAGAGAAAAGAAATTGCATTTGTGATGAGTAGCAGGCTGAGTGACCTTCAAATCTGAGACACTTTTCAAGGGTCTACTCTGATGAGGAGCGAGAAGGAAAAGAAACACCCAATTTTTTTTTTTTTATGGAATTTGCAATCGATATTTTTTTTTTATTGCAGCAACATTATGGGGGTTTAATGGGTTGAAAGATCTTAAAAGATATTTTAGGTTGTTTAAAATGACTGCTGGAAATAGAAGACATTTGTGATATACATATAGAGATGGAAATGAGTGTAAGGCCCCATCCAGGCGGCTGCAATGTGTCTGGCACATTATCCTATATAATCCCATACTAACTGTGGTTCAAAGATCCCCGTGATGCTGCTTGTTCAGATCATTAGACAGGGTCACATAATATATAATGAATACAGCCTCCTGACCACTGGATAATGCTGTAACCCTGATGGTGCTGTAGCATTGTGTTGCAATTATCATCCCCTTTACACCAACTCCGCACCAAGGAGGTGTGGAGCGGCATGGCCAGTGGTGGAGTGGGCCAGCGCGGGGCGTTCCCACAAGTGAAAGTTCACAAGCTGCGGCATATTTCTATGCCAAGTAGCACCTGGCATAGAAATATACGCTGCGCAGCCACCCCGCCGAACACAAGAGGAGACCCAAGCCTCATGTATCTGCCGCAGGTGGGGAGGGGATTTCATCAGACCCTGGGCCGTGCGCCAGTTTTCTGTCGGACTTTGCACATTCTTTCTGGTGCAAACTGCTTGTGCAGGTATTTAAGAAGTATGACGCACGTGACACTTTGTGGCGCACGCTGCACTATTCTTCATGCGACACAAATTTCTGCAGTGAAGGGGTGTTCCGGTGCTCTGGACTGTGCAGCAGATTTAACATGCAAAGTCCAACAGAATTGTGTCCCACGCCCCATGTTAAAAGTGCATAAAAAAAAAGTGGTGCACTCTGTCGGAGAAGTACAAAGGGCGGCAGATTCATGAAGAACGAGCACCAGCACCAAATCCTGAATCTGGCACCCTCTGCACATTACACAGGAAAACTGCATATAGTACATGTGCCCCACTGTGTGATATCTATAAATTTTACCCTCTTTTAAGCTCCTTCAACATGCTGTAGCCCGGGTGAGCATACAGCCATGAGCAGGAGAGAGGACGCCCTCCCCTCTCCAAAGGGAAGTGAGTGGCCGGCGCCGTAGTACGGCGAAATATAAGACATGTCCTATATTTTTCCATGCTAGGTCACGGTGCGGTGAGACAAAATGTGCTCACCACACTTTGACAGGACGCAATAGGCATCTATTGGTACCGATATCAGGATGGTGCAGCCAAATATCGGTCCCCGTTACGTTCATGTGCATGGGGCCTTAGTTGCATGGAAAACTACCGTGTAAATGTGTGTTGTATTATTTCTCTGATATCTCTACAACAGTTTTGGAATCCTCCCAGAATTCTACATTTGTCTTTTTTATGCTAGTATGGAAAGCAGTGTTTTTCTATTGAAAACTTCGATCTACATAACTTATGTGATGTCGAATCTCATATGACACCTAGAGATGAGCGAGTATACTCGTCCGAGCTTGATGCTCGTTCGAGTATTAAGGTACTCGAAACGGCTCGTTGCTCGGACGAGTATTTCCCCTGCTCGAGATCGAGCATTTAATTAAACAAACACAGTGAAGAACAATGAAGAATAGAATAAAAACAGTGAACACTGTGAACACAGGATCATTTAAGTGAAGAACACAGTGAAGAATAGAGTACAGATGTTCGGCACATCTGCTTACTTGTCGGAAGATACACGCGGAACGGCAGCAGGGAGACATCGCGCACCAGGGAGACATCGGGCGCAGCAGAGACACATCGGGCGCAGCAGAGACACATCGGGCGCAGCAGAGCCACATCTGGCGCAGCAGAGACACATCTGGCGCAGCAGGGAGACATCGGGCGCAGCAGGAAGACATCGCGCGCAGCAGGGAGACATCGCGCGCAGCAGGAAGACATCGCGCGCAGCAGGAAGACATCGCGCGCAGCAGGGAGACATCGGGCAGCAGGGAGACATCGGGCAGCAGGGAGACATCGGGGAGACTTCAGTGGAAGAAGAGGAGCGGATCCCGGGACAGCGTATCTCCTCTCCCGACAAGTAAGCAGATGTGCCGAACATCTGCAATCTATTCTTCACTGTGTTTTTCACTTAAATGATCCTATGTTCACTGTTTTTATTCTATTCTTCACTGTTCTTCACATCTGCTAACTTGTCGGGAGATAATATACGCGCGGAACAGTGAAGAATAGATTGCAGATGTTTGCATACATCTGCTAACTTATCAGAAGACATTCTTTTTCAATTAAATAACACATTTTATTCCTGAACCATGGTCCCTTTGAAAAATGCTCGAGTCTCCCATTGACTTCAATGGGGCTCGTTATTCGAGACGAGCACTCGAGCATCAGGAAAAGTTCGTCTCGAATAACGAGCACCCGAGCATTTTAGTGCTCGCTCATCTCTAATGACACCTTATCCATTGGTGGTTAATTCGTATGGGAAGGAAACCAGGCAATGGGAACCTGTTACTAAGGGTTGCTGTGTGCAATATCGTTGGACATTGCACCGTTTTCGGGATTTGTACGGCTGTGACAGGTATCTAACAAGGGTCTGTGGTAGGATTGTGTCACACGCACTCGTTTTTTGGAGCAGCTGCGCTGGCTTCCATGCGGCATAAATTGGGGGGGTGCCGTTGGACGATCCAAATGAATCGGACTTAGCGCTTGATTTAACTTTCAAATTGTGATTAAATGAAGGTGAACTCTGTCGGACCTGAGCGGGGAGCGACACATGCAGGATATTGGGCGCACGATCATAGTGAATCGTGGCACAGTGCATTATAGTCGGACAATGCACTTTCGGTGAACTCCGTCGGACGGGTAAGTAAATGTGCCCCTATGTGCTGTAGGACAATAAACAGAGCCCCTGCTCTGCCTTATGTACTCCTGAAATACATGTTAACCCCATCATTACCATCGCAAGTCAATGGATGAATTTTACTAACATATGAAAAGCTGCCAATGTGAATACTATAAAAAAATGAACATTAAAAGTTGACTTTAATTCCCTAAGTTTATTCCTTTATTCCAGAAACTCTTATGTTATTATAAATTATTACTTTTGCTGCAGATTTTTTTTGCATCATGTGGATGTAAATCATTACGAATTAACCACTTGTGATTCCCCTGCGGCTAGCTTTTGAGGTGTTTTACAAACCTAAGTGAAGTTGGCCCCCCCACCTTGTTCAAATCAAACAAAATTGGTGTCAAACGTTTGTGCTACGTTTGTGCTGGTTTGTGCAGCAGAAATTTTCGTTTGTGCCGCTATCGTTTTTAAGATTTTAATGAAAGTTTCCAGAGGTCATCAGAGGTCAACCAGCCCCCCCACATTGCCCAAATCAAACAAAACTGGTTCCAAATAATTCTGCTACGTTTGTGCTGGTTTGTGCTGCGCAAATTTTTGTTTGTGCTGCTTTTGTTTTGAATTTATGAACAAAAAATTAAAGTTCAAAAGTTCAAGCAGCCCCCCCACATTAACGGAATCAAACAAAACTGGTGTCAAACGTTAGTGCTACGTTTGTGCTGGTTTGTGCAGCAAAAATTTTCGTTTGTGCCGCTATCATTTTTAATATATTCATACTTTTTTGCAGAGGTCATCAGAGTTCATTTCTTCCACAGTACAATGTGTTTGCTAGCTCCCCCTGGTGATCAAACCAGGGAAGTGTCACTAGGTTTGTTTTTTACCAGTTCATCCTAAACACCTCAAACACCTGAACATACCTTAAAAATTATAGCGGCACAAACAAAAATTTTTGCTGCACAAACCAGCACAAACGTAGCACTAATGTTTGACACCAGTTTTATTTGATTCCGTTAATGTGGGGGGGCTGCTTGAACTTTTGAACTTTCATTTTTTGTTCATATATTCAAAACAAAAGCAGCACAAACAAAAATTTGCGCAGCACAAACCAGCACAAACGTAGCAGAATTGTTCGGCAACAGTTTTGTTTGATTTGGGCAATGTGGGGGGGCTGGTTGACCTCTGATGACCTCTGGAAACTTTCATTAAAATCTCGAAAACGATAGCGGCACAAACAAAAATTTCTGCTGCACAAACCAGCACAAACGTAGCACAAACGTTTGACACCAATTTTGTTTGATTTGAACAAGGTGGGGGGGCCAACTTCACTCAGGTGTTTTACAAACATACCTAACCTGCCTCTTCCCCATTGTTTTCAAAGGGAAACAATCAAAGCTTCCATTTTCAGCCAACAGGTAAAAAAACCTGCTGGAGCAAAGCTGAGGCTTTGTATGGATTCCACAGGCCACATACTTTTCAGATTTTTCCAATGAGGTTGATGCCGCAGAAGCAAATTAAGACTGCCATGAGCCCTGGGATGTATGAATATTATGGTCCCTACCGGTCAGGAATCACTTCCTACATCTAGTACTAGAACCAGCTTCTTGGGGAATGAAGTATTCATTCTTTCTGGCTGCTTTCAATCGGTGGTATCAGAACCTTTGGAGGACCTTCATAGGTCCTGAAATGGCTCTTATGTACATGTGTTTTGAGAACAGGAACAGGATATATGAGGATTTTATAAGTGAAGGTCCTTCTAAGCATAATATTTGGTGGGTGGTTTGGGTGTCCATGGACTCCCTAGAGACTTGGGCCCCGGGCTACCGCCCAATTTGCCTTTATTATGATCCACTACAGTTATGCCCTAAAACAAACTAGGGGAAAAGTATTACACCTTACTTTATCCACCAGTCGCAATATCCCCCCCCCCACACACACACACACCTGCCCGCAGCGTCCCTGATCTTAGAAGAGGCCAGAGTCAGAACGCTTCTCCCCTAAGCCTAACACATTTAGACCAAGTCAGATCTGGTTTAGTTTCGAGCTATAGTCTCCAACAGGAAACTGGCGGAGACTCCAGTCCATACGGTGGCTCGAGGCGTTTACCACACCTGTCTGCCCCACTCCCCCCCTTAAAAAAAACAAAAAGTGCTGATGATGGGGCTTACTGTACTTGGCAAAACAGGAGATACTCCATTGGTGCCTATTAGAATAATACCCAAAAGTAAGAAGTATTACAGGGTACTCTACAAGACTTTAAATGATTGCATGTCCCGAAGTAAATGTGAAACAAAACTGTTACTCACTTGTGGAATAAATATTATGTAAATAATAATAAAGAAATTTTTAACCCCTTAAGGACGCAGGGTTTTTTCGCTCATTTCTCGCTCTCCACCTTCAAAAATCCATAACTTTTTCATTTTTACGTGTACAGACCCGTGTGAGGGCTTATTTTGTGTGTAACAAATTTTACTTTCCTGTAATGTTATTTATTTTAACATGCCGTGTACTGCGAAGCTGAAAAAAAATTGCAAATGTGGAAAAATTGAAAAAAAAGGCATGTGTGTCGCGTTCTTGTGGGCTCAGTTTTTACGACTTTGACTGTGCGCTACAAATAACACGCCTACTTTATTCTTTGGTTCGGTGCGATCGCGGTGATACCAAACATATATAGGTTTTATTGTGTTTTAATACATTTTCAAAAACGAATGTGTACAAAAAAAGAAAAAAAAATTTGCCATCTTCTGAAGCTAATAACTTTTTCATACTTTGGCGCACGGAGCTTTGTGAGGTGTCATTTTTTGCGAAATGAGCCATAGTTTTCATTGCTACCATTTTGAAGTCTGTGCGACATTTTGATAATTTTTATTCCATTTTTTATGTGATCTAAAAAGGTGTAAAAGTCGCATTTCGGACATTTGGGCGCCATTTCCCGTCTCGGAGGTCACCGCCGGCCGTAACCGTTTTTATATTTTGATAGATTGGGAATTTTGGGATGCGGCAATACCTAATGTGTATGTGATTTTTACTGTTTATTATGTTTTATATCAGTTCTAGCGAAAGGGGGGTGATTTGAATTTTTAATATTTTATTAATTTTTTTTATTTTTTAAACTTTTTTTAAACTTTTTTCTTTCACTATATCTTAGACCATCTAGGGTACATTAACCCTAGATAGTCAGATCGTTCCTACCATATACTGCAATACTTCTGTATTTCAATATATGGCATTTTTGCAGCTCATTCATTACAATGAGCCACTGGCTCATTGTAACGAATCTGCAGAAGCCAGATAGTCTCGGGTCAAACGAAGACCCGAGGCTACCATGGCAACCGATCGCCCGCATGCCGCCATCTTTTAAATGCTGCCGGCGACTTTGCCGGCGGCAACGGACAGGTTAATAGCCGCGATATGCAACAACCCCCACCTCTGTATGAAGAGGACTCAGCCCGTGAGCCCTCTTCATACATCCCTTATACCTCTTATACCAGAACCAGGTGTACATCAAAATAAACATGTTCATTATTTGCTAGATAAATGCCTAAAAATTTGCAGAAGTGACCGCAGCGCTGCACAGAGTTTGCCAAATCAGTCGCTGTCCCCAGTGGGGCTCACAATCTAATCAATCAACCTACCAGTATGTTTTGAAGTGTGAGAGGAAACTGGAGGACCCGGAGGAAACCCACACAAACACGGAGTGAACATACAAACTCTTTGCAGATGTTGGCCTGAATGGGATTTGAACACAGGACCCCAGTGCTGCAAGGCTGTAGTGCTAACCACTGAGCCACCATAAAAATTAAATTAAATTCAGATGTGATAAGGGTGTTTTAGAATGTTCTGCCAGTGTCTTATTAATTTCAAAGGAAATTACAGAAAAATGACCATTAAAATAACCAGATATAATGAAAAAGGCTATGTTGAAATCTGTGCTGAATACTGGATTCTTACTTACACAGAGTAGTGAGTTACAGCAGCTATAGCTTCCCCCACCAGCACAGAGAAGACTGGTGGGGTACACTATGGACTGGTGATTTCTGCAAAGTTTTTAAAAAGATGGGGTACGCTTTAAGGCCCAAAATAAAAAGCGTCCCTAAGGGTTAAATAAGTGCAATTTTTCTTGGTAAATGTAACATAACCTAGAAATTTTTATCATTTTTTTTATCATTCACATATTAGGGATGACCTGTGTACGACTTACAGGTGCTGAAAACTTTGGAGACCGGCTGAAAAAATGAATGACACATGTTTCCAAATTGATAAACGCTGTTGTGTTCCTTATAACAAGCACTAAGGGAATTTCCCCTCACTGCTTCAGAGAGTAATCGCGGAGGTAGCCTTGGCTCGGAGTACAGCAAAGCTGATGTTGGCTTTGTACATAATACAGTTCGCGTTGCATGTTCTTCATTCCTTCTAGGAGTTAAATCAGTTACATATTGGAGGAAAGCTTTGAGAGTGCGAAAGAAATGTGTACGGAAGGAGGTAGTGAACGGACATGTCTATCATAACTTATCCATTACATACCCAGGCCATAGACTTTATGTATCGCATCCCTGTCGGAAGAGATACTACATGTCTGGCTGAATATTAAAGCAGTTTTCAAAGTTTACCAGCATATGAGGGGTGGAAAGACATAAAAGCCTAAAAGTCACATACAAAAAATATTGAAGGAAAGAAATAAAATTCTAGAAAGATTCCTGCAGCATATGTTGGATTTATTCAGATTTGGAGTCGGGAAGGTATTTTTCCACTAATAATTCTTCTAAATGATGGTGGTTTCATTTTCCTTTGGATCAATACTGAAAAATAGTGGAGGAAAGGGAATGCCTTGTACCACAATTATCATACGTTAAGGAAAGTTTTTTAGAAACCTTTGTGACTGGTACGCCAAAAGGGGTATGGTAAAAGGGGGTGCAACTTGCACCAAATTGTGCCAAAAATTGTTAATACATCCTCATCAATTGTCTTTATTACAAACACTGACACATAATTTCTTATCATCAATGAGGAGGAAAAAATCAGACGAGAGGCGCCAATGCAATAGGTAGATTTAGGATTATTATTGAAACCAGGGGTAGTGTAAAAGCGTGTTTCGAGGGAGGACCTCCCTCTTCTTCAGACCCTAAAGGTTGGCACATCAAATAGTTAAGAAAACGTTTGCACATCATATAGTTAAGAAAACGTAACTAAATCTACCTATTGGACATTCTGGGCTCCAGAATCTAAGACGCGGTGCTGCCTCCATTACTACAGGCTTTAAATAAGCCTGCCACACAGGGCCGATTCTAGCATATTTGCTGCCTGAGGCGAATATTAAAATGCTGCCCCCCCCCCCCCCGCTCCCTGTTAAGTAAATGCTGAAAACTTTACTAACAATTAACAACCCTACAGGCAGCTCCCTGACACTGTGTGACTGACTACAGGATCTGAGAGACATTAGTGGCATCTAGTACCTTATAGATGACAATCTCTTCCATCAGGACGACTTTATTCCGGGTTCTCCAATCCATGACGTATCACTGCTGAATTCACGGGCAGATATCTTCAGCTCCGTGCAGCATCTCCACCCGGCGCCCCTAAAAATACCACAGTCACTTACAGTATGAAGTCTCCTGGAAAACAACACTGCGCTCCTAAATAATATATACCCCTCACAACACAACTGACCGCACGCTACCCCACATATAACACATCCCTTCATTATATAGGGATAAAATCTATATACATATAATATACTGTATCCCATATACAGCCCCTGCAGCTAAGTAATATACTGTACCCGATATACAGACCCCCCCAGCATAGTAATATACTGTATCCCATATACATCCCCCCAGCTTAGTAATATACTGTATCCCATATACATCCCCCCAGCTTATGGATATAGTGATATATAATATATACAGCACCCCCCAGTATAAAATGATTCTGGCCCCATATAATATATACTGAATCCCCCCCAGTATAAAATAATTATAGCCCCAAATAATATCTATAGCATCCCCCCAGTATAAAATAAGTATAGCCCCAAATAATATCTATAGCATCCCCCCAGTATAAAATAATTATAGCCCCAAATAATATATATAGCATCCCCCCCCCAGTATAAAATAATTATAGCCCCAAATAATATCTATAGCATCCCCCCCAGTATAAAATAATTGTAGCTCCAAATCCCCAAATAAAATATACAGAACCCCCACCCCCACCCCTAGTATAAAATAATTCTGGCCCCATATAATATCTATAGCATCCCCCTAGTATTAAACAATCATAGCCCCAAATAATATATATATAGCATTCCCCCCAGTATAAAATAATTACAGTATAGCCCCAAATAATATAAATATATATTGCATCCCCCCCAGTAATAAAGAAATAATTATAGCCCCAAATAAAATAGCATTCCATGATCCCCCCCCCCCCCCAGTTTAAAATAATTCTGGCCCCATATGATATATATAGCCCCCCCCCCCCCCGCAGTATTAATTATTAGCCACAATTAATTAAATACATGAAAAATAATAAAAATCATACTCACCTGCAGGCAGCTGCTCCCTCGGCGCGGCTCCGGTGTTCACGCGGCTCTCCTGTGAGACGCGGCTCCGCACAGTGACACAGGCGCCGCGACATGACGTCATGGCGCCTGTGTCACTGCTTAGAACGGAGCGACGCAGCTGCCGGAAAGGCGCTGCGTCGCTCCGCATATAAATCGCGCCTGTGTCTTAAAGAGACAGGCGCGATTTATTTAGCTGGTGGGCGATTCGGGCGTTAATGGACGCCCGAATCGCCCACTTTAGAGCGGCGAATTTCGCCGCCCTTTACAGGGACCCGCATTCTGCCGCCTGAAGCGAGATTTTCATCTCGCCTCATGGCAGATGCGGCCCTGCTGCCACAGGTAACCTCCTTATTTCAGGGGACGGGTGCTAGTGGGCCATCTTATTTACTGTGCGATTACTACTCTATTGGAGCGCAATCTCTTTTTTAAATTTTCTTGTACATAGTTTCTTATGGACCATCATGCACAGCTATCCTTATGAACAATATACTAAACCTTTTGGTCTAAAAACAGCATAATGTAGCAGACACATTTGCCCTCTCTCCATACACCTGCAACACCCCCCACCGGGGCCTAGCCTTTTCTTAGAGGCAGCCGGGGCCCAGAATACCGGAGTGGCTGGCGGTTGCGGCCTAGGGCACGCTGTTGTCACGGTGCTTGGTATGGGGACCGGAGGGCTGTCCCACAGCCTGGCAGGTCTCCAGCAGGTGGTGTGTGCAAGAAATTACATGAGGGAGAGGCTGATGTACTGGTTCTCCCTGAGGCAGCCCTCAGAGTCTGTAGTGTGTGTCCCTGGTAGATAGACAGGGCGCCCTTGATGGTGATGCAGCCATAGCAGGGACCAGACGAAGGCAATGTTGTGCATAAAAGTAACTTACAGTTCTTTATTCGAAACAACAGCAGCAACAAGCCAAACAATTCTGTATAAAGGCAGTACTCTTGGAGTGATCTTGGAGAGGGAACCTCAGGAGTTGTGTCACCAGCCTGGATGCAGGGGCAGGCTGGGATGTAGCTGTGTCCAATGCTGGAAGCTGCAGCTTTGTCCTGGTTGCCCTGTGTCACTCTGTGTGTAGTTGCTGAGGCCTAGGAGGCCTGTGGACAGAGCATGTGCTCTGAGGTGGTGCTTCTCAGTCAGAAGCTGAATGCTAACTGAGCTAACTCCTCCCCTGACTAAGGGTTTAGTTAATCCCTGGTCAGGTGATCTCCTCCTCCAATCACACTCCAGTTCACAATTAAGTGCATTGAGGCATATCATTGGATGATGACAATAAACATTCTTAACCCTTGCCTATCCAGGCAGAATCTACCGCTGCAATATTACCTAAGCATATATGTAATGTCCTGCAGAGAAGCTGATCAGACTCACTACTAGGGGAACACACATATTAGGGGCTTATTCGCAACAACTCCTCTGCCTTGCATTGGCAGGGATGTTGTACACCCTTAGGCTCCATGCACACATCCATGCGAGCAGGAATAAGGGCCGCTCAATCTTTTGCGGCTTCCTGGCTCAAACATGTACAATGCACATGTATGGTGGCTGTGAGCTAGCTGCCGATTTTGCAGCTACACCATGGCCGTCATTTGAAGACGTATGAATGGAGTCGGAATGACATCATAATGAAAATTTACGTAATGATGTGAGAAGGGGTGAAATCACAGCTCTTTCTGTGCTTAGGAGTTCAGAGGGAAGTACCACTACAGTTCCTTCCCTCCATACAAAAAGTGAAGAACGGAAGTTTAACGTACACGTGATAAAATCCCTTTGACATCAATGTATATTATATGTCATCCATCAGTTTGGCATCCATTATCCATGTGTTTTTTTTTTTAAACAGAGGAAAACTACTGCAGCCTCCTTCATTTTTTCCATCCAAAAACCGCATGTATAACCAAACCCTGTCTAAAAAGATACATACAATTTACATTGATGTTAATTGGCTTTTTAAATGATTATTTAAACCTTTGTTAAAGCTCCATTCTTTACTTTGTAACAGAGGGAAGGAATGGTAGTGTGAAATGAGCCCAAAACAATTTTACACAGGGGGATGTGCTATCAAGAAGCAATGGGGGGAGTTTATCATGGCTTGTAGTCCAGTAGTTCCAAGCCATGGAATATTAAACAAACGGACAGCCTGGAATTGCATCTTTTTTCCAACCCACGCCACCTCCAAATCGGGACTTTGTGTAGAATTCATCCAGATGGAGCTACTTACTATATCAGGCACATCATACACCAGTGGGAGAGTATCACGATCGTCACACAATTGTCCCAGTCGTGATAAATTCACCCCAATGAGTTAAAGTGTCCAATAAAAGATACAATTTTTGTCAGGTAATCACTTACACTTTTATTAAATTGCCTAATGATCTGCTCATATAAAAGAGGCCATAAAGTTGACTGATCTCCTCCCACACTCCAAAATATACTGGCAGGTTGTTTAGATTGTGAGCC
The DNA here is from genome assembly GCF_040894005.1 of Engystomops pustulosus. Taxonomy (NCBI): domain Eukaryota; kingdom Metazoa; phylum Chordata; class Amphibia; order Anura; family Leptodactylidae; genus Engystomops; species Engystomops pustulosus. The sequence goes on from NC_092415.1 coordinate 45,654,529, forward strand.
CCATGGGGGCAGGGACCAATTTGCCATGCTTTGTGCAGCGCTGCGTAATCTGTAGGTGCTATATAAATAAAGAATTATTATTACAGCGGAGGGAGATGTTGGGAGGGCTCTTATAGTACATTAGATACACAGATCCAGCTGTTGGATCAGGGAGGAGGATTCATGCTTTTCCTAGCCCTGAACTTTGTTATAGATACAGATGTGCGTGTGATGGAAACCCCCCTCTAAATATTGCTTCTCACCTGGGAAATTACCGAATTACTATACTTACCACCCCACTAATGAGGACTCCTTCATGGTTTCCCTGAACTGAGATCTATTTTCCTTCTGATTTACAACTTCATTAGTGATGAAGAAATAATGTGAAAAGGAACTATGATCTGCAATTACTTTCAGCTTTTACCGTTTGCTACTTATTTCCAAAGTCAATGAGACAACTGAATATTAGCGTATAATCTGTCATGAGATACCGATTTAAAACCATAAATGTGAAAATACAGTATGTCTTCTTTTTTTATCTATGGACAGTAAATTCCCGATGGAACAAATCCCCAACGTGAGTATGTTGATTTTGGCAGACAAACACAAAGTCCCTGAGTTGTAAAGATGAGCTGACACGTGCAGATTCCCAGATTAGCAGTTTCAAAAGGCTAATTAAATATTACCGTTGTTTTCCCAGCTAATAATGTGAGTCCCATTCTCTCTCTGTCAGCATAGTGACTGGTCTTAGTCATTATCATTAAAAAAAAAGTAAAAAGCCTGCTCCAATTGTAGCCTAATGCTTCCTTCCTCACAAACATGAAAAGATAATATGGAACGTAAAGCTTTAAATGAATATAATCTTCCTTCTTCCTGATACGGGCTGTGAACTGGTAATTAATAAGTGAACCTCTTTTTCACACCGATACTTCATTACATTCATTATACTTGGAAGTGTTTAGTCCACTGTTATAGGCAAAGGAAATGGATTTGCTGTGACCACCAGATTTTTGCTATAATTATTTACCCGATTTCCCTAAAGATGACAATGGCATAAAATTTGGCATTCCAGATTCCCCTTTACATTCTGTGGGGAATAAATGAAGCAAGGAATTCCATCATCTCATATGCAATAGAGAGATAAGTAAAAGGTTGGCACAGTGGCTTAGTGGTTAGCACTACAGCCCTGAAGTGCTGGGGACCTTCGTTCACATCCCAAGGTCAACATCTGCAAACTGTTTGCATATTCTCTCCGTGTTTGTGTGGGTTTCTTCTGCGTCCTCCGGTTTCCTCCCACACTCCAAAACATACAGGTAGGTTGATTAGATGGTGAGCCCCATTGGGGACAGGGACCGATTTGGCAAACTCTGTGTAGCGCTGCATAATCTGTGTGTGCTATATAAATAAAGAATTATTATTATTCATTCAGCTCACTGACCACCAGTGCCTGGAGTGTGTTCAGACTGTCCTCTTGGATCCCGACTTGGTTTGCAACAAAAAAAAAAGAATTGATCCAGCACTCAACAAGCGATGAGAAAAAATTCTTTCGTCCAGCTTTATATGATATCCAGAAAACATGTCACAGCTAAAACACCAGCACAAAATCAGCGCTAGCCTGCTCTTTTAATCATGGTTCATGAGCGCAGGTTGGAGCTTGAAATGTGTTGGTTTTTGTGCCAACTGCTCAGATCCTGCTTTACCTGTCATAGCAACTGTCTGATGCCCACCAATGACGTCAATGGGGGCGCCAGCCAGATCCAAGATGTCAGCTCCCATGTGGCTCCATCACTTAAGTGCCGCCACTTAAGGGGTTAAGGCACTTAAAGGAAATTTACCATTTTTTTATATGCCTTATGAACCAAACATGCCTCGAGAATGCTGTAGGGACACCAATGCAGAAACATATCTTGTCTAATCCCTAAACTGTGTTTTTTTCTCAAAAAAACTATTCTAAAATTATGATAATAAGGCCATAATTATGCACTCCTCCAGTGTACATAAGGCTGCCTCATCCCGCTTACCCTAAGCCTTTCCAGTAGCCTTGGGAAAGCTGGGTGTCCTGGCTGGATGTAGAATGGATGTCGGTCATAAACAGATTACTTCCATATACACCAATCTGCCCGCACTATTCAGGCAGGACTAAGCAACCTGAGCTGGATGACTTATACACAGCAGCTGGGGGATGGTGCAGCGATTGATTACGTCTGACAACACAGTGAATGCAGTGTTCTGCTTATGCTGGGCAGGATAAGGCTGGAGCAGTGCATAAATAGGGTAATAGAAGAGCGCCCAGAGCCCTGTGTGTGATGGCCATAAGAGTGTCAGAGTCTCATTATTATAATTTTACATTTGTTTTTTCAGCAAAACCACTTGGTTCATGGATAAAACAAGATATTATTCTGCATCAGTGTATCTACAGCATTCTCAAGGTATGTTTGGTTCACAATGCATACAAGTAAATGGTAGATTTCCTTTAAGGGCTTGACACCTGAAATCAATGTCAGCCATAGGTGTTAGCTGCACAATACAACTAAAACCCTATGAATAGCAACATGCAGTTCTGCAGAGTGCCCTAAAAAGGGCAATTATTTTAAATTTCCAACTCTCCTTAATCACAGCAAATGTTCGCTGTCTAACCGACCATACCAAGAGCAGCAACGTCTTCCTTGCTCTTACTCCTGTCTATATTGGTGCCTGGACATGTAACCCTGTCTCTTATACAGCAGGGTCACATGTCCCAACTATCCAATTACAGCCATGCTAAATGCAGGTATGGCTGTAGTTGTTACGTTGCTGTAAAATGCTTGATTGGCTGCTCAGCAGCTTGTATGCTCAAACGACAACATGTCGTTCAACCCTGGAGGCATGGGTGCCAAACCTACCATATTTCATGCCCGTAGTTCAGATCTTTTTATCACTATTATTTGTTTCAATGGATAAATGTAATGCTCCATTTCCTCCAGTGGTGGTGTCAGTAAAATTACACACTTGCTGTTTAGGTTTTCATTGAATGCATTTTGCCATAATCATCTAGAACAGAATACCACTATGTTCTAGCATGCTATGAAATCTACACTTTTTTCTTGAATTCCACCACTATAGGAACAAGTAAGAAAGAGTATAGGGATGTATATAATCCCATATATTTTGATGTTTGTATTATTGGACCATAAGGCGAAATGGGGTGTTCTTAGTTAAATGGGTATTACAGGAATCAGCATAATTCATATACAACTGGGTCATTAAAATATAAGCTGATGTGTAATTAGTTGTTCTTGAAAATGTTGCTCTCCATAGCAGAAAATGCTGTGAACATACAATGTAATGGAGAATGAAAATGTTACTGGCCCTTTATTCAGTCCGCTGCTTTTCTCCATGTGGTGCAGACACAGGACAGAAGATGGCCGTTGGTCACATGTCCACATCACATGTCCTGGACAGGTCATGTGATCATCACTAAGTTCAGCTGTAGCTGGTTGGTTGCAGTGCATCCAGTATGGCCGGTGTTGTGGTGAGACATCATCCCAGTGAGGTAATGTGCAGTGATGGCAGTTACACATCATTACTATGGTAACAGAGCAGGACAGTCTGTTACATCATCACTAGTAGCAGAGCATGAGAGAGATGAGGAGCTACTGAGAACTAAAGGATCATGGTACTTGTAGTTTCCCGTGGTGGCCATCTTGGTGATAACTCTGCACACTTTAGAGAGACCATACATTTTTTAAATCAAAAAATCTATTTTTATAAACTATCTTAACTCCATTTCATGACTAATGACATTGAGTTTTGTTATATTCATTTATTTATATCAGTTTTTGTATCAGATGTTCATATTCCCGGAATACCCATTTAACCCTTTCACGACCCGTGACGTAATGGCACGTCACGGGTCGGCCGCGGGTGCATGGAGAGGGCTCACGCGCTGAGCCCTCTCCATAGCCGGTAAGTCTTTGCTGCATATTGCAGCAAAGGCTTACCGGTAACACCCGCAATCGGTGCCAGCACCGATCGCGGGTGTTTTCCCGCTGATCAACGCCGGGAAAGCTGTCGGCGGCTTCAAAAGGATGGCGGCGCATGGGCGCCGCCATCTTTTCGAGGATCGCCGCTCCCCGTGACGTCATCGGGAAGCGGCGATCCGTCGCCATGGTAACCTCGGGTCTCACGAAGACCCGAGGCTACTTCGGGTTAACCCATGCATTACAATGTGCTATCAGCACATTGTAATGTATGAGTAGTAAAATAAACATATACTGCCATACTGTAGTATGGCAGTATATGATAGGATCGTGCAGACACCCTAGGGTTAAAGTACTCTAGGGAGTCTGAAAAATAGTAAAAATAAAAATAAAAAAAAGTTAAAAAAAAAAAAATTATAATAAAAACCCCATAAAACTCAAATCACCCCCCTTTCCCTAGAACTGATATAAATATAAATAAACAGTAAAAATCATAAACACATTAGGTATCGCCGCATCCAAAAATGCCCGATCTATCAAAATATGATAACATTTTTTCACTGCGTCTAATCCCGTAACGGAAAATCGCGCCCAAAGTTGAAAATGGCACTTTTTTGTCATTTAAAAAAAATAATAAATTCTATAAAAAGTGATCACAAGGTCGAACAGTCCTAAAATTGATAACATTGTAAACGTCATCAAAATCTGCAAAAAACGACACCACCCACAGCTCCGTACACCAAAGTATAAAAAAGTTATTAGTGCCAGAAGATGGCAAAATCCCCCAAAAAATTTTTGTACAGAAGGTTTTAATTTTTTTAAATGTATGAAAACATTATAAAACCTATATAAATTTGGTATCCCCGTAATCGCACCGACCCGCAGAATAAAGTAGACATGTCATTTGGGGCGCTCAGTGAAAGACGTAATATCCAAGCCCACAAGAAAACAGCACAAATGCGTTTTTTTACCAATTTCACAGCATTCTGAATTTTTTTCCCGCTTCCCAGTACACGGCATGGAATAATAAATACTATCACTATGAAGTGTAATTTGTTACGCAGAAAACAAGCCGTCACACAGCTCTGGACATGGAAAAATAAAAAAGTTATGGATTTTTGATCATGGGGAGTGCAAAATGAAAATGAAAAAACAAAAAAGGGTCAGGTCCTGAAAGGGTTAAAAAAAAATTCTGTTAATTTTTTTTTTAGCATTTGGTAGATTCAACAGCAGTAGTAGAATGGAGAGATGACCACAAATACTCGTTGGTCTTTTTGGAAGTCAACAGAAAAGCTGAAAAGAAGGCAGAAAATGGCCTTTGCTCTTTTCTGCCCGTCCATAGACTTGAAAGGAGAACAATATGCATGTGCAACCTTCTCTTTATAATGCCAAGCAGTGCGATGGGAATCAGGTTCCTCTTAATTAATATAGGTGTAAGTCGTGAAAGCGAGACAGGCATCTATCAGGTATTTATGAATTATCAACCGGACCTCAGATGAGACTATCCCTGTACCTAGCTTACAATTTAGTTGTTGGCTAAATACTGATTCAGTTGATTTGTAATGCAACTTGCGAGAGATTGGAGAATGCCTGACCTCTGGTGATGGCTTATCTACACATCTACAATAGTGGGCAGATAACATCCATCTGCCCTATCCTCATCTCCCAAACACTGGTGTTGGGTCTCTTCTGCTGAAATCAGGAGGTTCAGATTTACTGGGCTATATGTATTTAATATATGTGTCCACCCTCATTTGGGAAGTTTGCTAGACAGATACAGAGAGACAGTCAAAGACAGTCAGAGACAGACAGAGGCAGTCAGAAAAAGAGATAGATAAATATAAAATATTTGTTGTTAACCCATTCTATTTTGTTATAGTTAAGAGAAGTTGTTTACTATCCCTCGGCAACGGTGGGAGCTACGGCTAGTATGTAATAAAAAATACTTGAAGAACATAGGAGGCAAATAAAAAATATCATTATACATCAAATCCAAACGATTCTGAAAACAAATGTGAACATTGATTTAATTTCAGCCATCTGCATTTTCTACATTTCTTTATTTATTGTGTCACGTGGCTGCTGGGCATAAATATAGTGTATCAGCCGATAACAATATTAGATTTTAAGTTAATCTATTGCACATTTATACCACGCTGTACTTCCAAAATAAAACCCTTTGTCTGAGAGACACAGACTCAGCAAATCCCTGTACGTTGTTATCTTAAATTGGTTCCAGCATCTGGAGCATGATTAATAGTATATGATGTTGACATGGCTTAATGGTTGTGTAGTCAACTGGTACCGTCAGGGGGTACACTACAACCGAGCAAAGATGTATGGCTACTAGAAGAAAATTATTTAAATGGGTTTAGAAAATAGCAGAAGGTCAGTATTAATGGATTGTCAGCCTTGATAAGAGATGAAGCGTAAGCTATTATCTCTAAATACTTTGGGGAGGAAGGTAAACAAAAAAAGTAAGAAAAGCACAAAAAGGATGTTTCCAAAAATAATATACTGAGGTTGTTTCTTAAATCTCTGTAGAACATACTTAGACATATCTTCATAGTGATTCCGAGTGTTTGTGACATTTCTATTGTATATATATTTACAGATATGTGAAAATACACTTGTGCCCATCAAGTAGACCACACCTTGCCCCTCCTTGTGTATCCTCCTGTCATTCCTACAACACCGTCAGTACTTAATTACCATAAATACAAACCATAAACAAATAGTACAACTGCTTACTGATCAGGGTATTCGTATGTAAAATCATATGCCTTCCCCATGGCCGCCTGTATTCCCATTACAGATTCATATTGTCGCATCATTGACATCTCATTATAAATTGTGTTTGTATTTATATTGATCTTCTTCTTTGTTTGTACCATATTATGTTCTAGTACCCACTTCACTCTGATTGGAACATATATAATTATACGGGGAGATCCTTTTAATCAGATATCTAAGAATATAAAAAGACTGTTAATCCAGCACTTGTTTCCGACAGCAATGAAAAATAGAAATTGAAAGGAAATTTACCATCAAAATCAGGAATTGTTATGCGTCTTCCTTGTAAAATCAACTTTTAAAATTATGCTAATGAGCCTCCAAACTGTAGCTTCACAGGCTGTTATACTATACGGGGGCATTTCCTCCTCCCTCTGCCTGCAGTAACCTCACACAGTGGGAGAGAGTTGCACAGTGTAACAACCCAAGAAGCTGCAGCATGCCTGAGTAGGTGTTCCTGGTTTATCATGCTTGATTTTGATGGTAGATTTCCTTTAATATGACCAGAAACAGTAGATCAAGAAGAGGGATCCAATTATTAAATTCTTCTCATAAAGAACTGTAGTTGGTTGTAGTATTAGCCTCCTGTCCACGGGTTTCCCAGCACTGGACTTGCATCATATACACTTTTCTTACAATCGTCCTATATAATATAGGATATTAAATTGCATTGATAGAAGGAGTTTTACTATTAAAGTAAATTAATGTACTGTCATGAGATAAAAAAGGAACATCATCATCGCTGCATATCAAATGTCCTCGAATGAAATGATCATCAGCAAATATGACCACCTCATAAAAGCAGAAGTTTTAACATTTGTCTGGTCTGGAAAAATCCATTATTTAAAGATTATTATTATATTTATTATCTAACAATACAACTACAAAGAGAACATACATCAGCACTCAGTACATTCAGGTTTGGTTTCACAGAATTCTGCTGAACATGATCCTGAAAGTTAAGGTTCGGGTCGGGATTTGGGTACCTGAACCCAGATGCTCATTCCCGACGGTAACTCCTATGATCATGGGTATTATCCTTCAAATTCAGGTGGGCCCATCAGGTAGGGAAAATCCAGTTAACAACAGAGGGATCTATGTTTAATTAGAGCAGGATCTAGGATGTTGAATGTGCTGGTGAAGTCGTAGTAGGTGATCCTCACGGTGGTACCATTATGTCCTAAGTCAGTCGTAGCGACCCTATGGCACGGGTGCCAGAGGTGGCACCCAGAGCCCTTTCTATGGGCACTTAGGCCACCAACCCAGGACAGAGTTCACCAAACACTGAATCTTCCTGCAGTCCCAGGCAAATTAAGAGATGCTGCTCTCAGTGCTTTTTGACACTTCGTTGGCTGTTTGGAACTGCAGGAAAACTGAGAAGGTTTTGACAGAACTGCATTATCTTTGGAGGTCCTCATGCTGGACCCACCATTCTTCCTCTACAGAGAGACCCTGGAGAGAAGCTACAATGATAATCTGAATTTGCCCTCCTTCTTTTAATTGGTGGCCTCAGACCACCAATATCATTGAAAGATGTGAAAGAACAGGTACGGTAGCAATAAGTTACTGCTTAATATTTCATGTTGGCACTTCACAGTAAATAAGTGGATTTCGTTTGTAGTTTGGGCACTCGGTCTCTAAAAGGTTTGCCATCACTGTCCTAAGTGGAAGTAGGTATTGTGTAATATGTACAAATTAGCATCATCCTCCCTCATTTTATTATTGTATGCAAATTGTAGTGGATCCAGGCTCCCAGTCATAGCCTCCTTCAGATGAAGCACTATGACCTTGTCGTACCTTATGTGGAATGTTAGAGCGATTAATCTGAAGTTCACAGCCTTTTACAGCCTTGCAGCGCTGGGGACCTGGGTTCAAGTCCCAGGGCCAACATCTACATAGAGTTTGTATGTTTTCCCCGTGTTTGCTTGGCTTTCCACCGGGTCCTCCGGTTTCCTCCCATACTCCAAAACATACTGGTAGGTTTATTAGATTGTGAGCCCCATTGGGGACAGGGACTGATTTGGCAAACTCTGTGCAGCGCTGCGTAATCTGTGTGCCGTATATAAATAAAATAATTATTATTTATTATTATATAACACAAAACAAATCATACAATAAAATGCTAGGCTAGCTCCAAGTGAGCTTCCCTTCCCCCACAGAGTCTGGGATATGCTAATGTAATAATAATGTATTCCTATAATTTAATTGAATAATTATTGTATTAACAATTTTTTTGTTGGCACTAATATATGTATACTACTGTATCACAATTAAAACCATTGCATATCGACTCCTATGTCTCTAATGTTGAATAAATACCATACATTAGTGTCATTCATTGCAATAAATGTATAATATTGTTAGCCATAATGTATCTAATGCAATACTTAGCATCTAACATCAATAACATTGTGTGGGTCACCCCCAATGCTATGCAATAGCAATTGTAATAGCAGCCCCAATATTACCATGCCCTATACCAGCGGTGGCGAACCTATGGCACGCGTGCCAGAGAGGGCACGCAGAGCCCTCTCTGCAGGCACGCGTACCATCTCCCCATTCTCATCAAAGTCGGAGCTCCGGCTGCCACTGCATCCTGAAGCTGATCGGCTCTGCTCTCACTAGTGATGCCTTAGTGAGACAAGAGCAGCCGATCAGTGCCCGCCCCTCCTCCTCTTCAGCCCGGGAAGTGGGAAGAGAACAGAGTGAGGCAGCTCACAGAACAGAGCTGACAGCTGCAGAGCAGAGATACAAGGTCAGGAGCTGCTGGGGCTGCTCACACACAGAGATGTGCACACTTACAGAGGTCCTGGCAGGTGACACTAAACCAACTATAAATACTTGTGGTTTAGTGTCCCAAATCCCCATGTGTGACAGTCTGTGGCCACATTGCCTGTATCTGAAGTGCTCATCACCTGCAGATGCCGGTCAGTGAAGCCAGGACAACCCCACAGTAAGAACCCTATGTACAATATAAGCGGGTGCTAGGCTGCATCACTGGCCGGGTCGTGCAGGTGATAAGCGCTGCGGACAGAGGCAAGTGTATATGTGGCCACAGACAGCTCTCATATGGGTGATCCCAAATCCACCTGTGCATCCACCCCACAATAACCACTTTGTCCTACAAACCACCTCCCAAAATGCTACTTTTGTAGCATGTAATAAAATGTTATGAAAAGTGGTCAAATGGTTGTACAGTCCTCAAAATGGTAGCACTGAAAGCATCATCTCATATAACAAAAAATTACACCACAAACAGCTCTGTACACTAAAGTATGAAAAAGCGCCCAAAAAATTTGCACCAGAAGATGGCAAAATGACTTTTTTTTTAGTACAGAAGGTTTTAATTTTTGTAAATGTATACAAACATTATTAAACCCATGTAAATATATTATCCCTGTGATCGTACCGACCCACAGAGCATGTCGTTTGGGGTGCACAGTGGAAGCTGTAAAATCCAAGCCCACAAGAATATGTCACAAAGGCATTTTTTTAACCAATTTTACTGCATTTGGAATTTTTTACTACTTCCCAGTACAGGGAATTGGATACTAAATACCATTACTGTGAAGTGCAATTTTTTACGCAGAGCTCTTTCAGGGTGGGGAGCAAAAAATGGAAATACAAAAACAAAAAGGGGGTAAAGATGGCAATATTTGGTCCATGAGCAATCTAACTTATCACAGTCCCCTAGTCCCTGCATCTACTCAGGACTACTGTCACTGTATGGGGGGTAATGATAATCAGTATATGGCGGTAATATACCTCACTGAATGGCAGTAATATGATATTCATTGTTATATTTGTATAGCATAGTATAGCAGTACTATGGGTAACATTGGCCTTTCTATAGTCTTTATTACCAGAATGATGCTATTTATGTGGTTGTAAAGGTGGCATCATCATATGGCAGTATTATTTGTCTTATTGTTAAGTGGTATTGTGGCACCATTGGGCTAAATTTCTGTGTTGGCACCTCGCGATAGAAATGTTGGCTTTGATTTGCAGTTTGGGCACTCGGTCTCTCAAAGGTTCGCCATCACTGCCCTATACAATATAACACCCTAGCAGTGCCCAGCTAGCATCATAAGCAATAATAAGGTGCCACAAAAACGTAAGCCCCCCACTTCCATGTCCCTTTTTTAAAAATCTTTGTTTACTTTCTCCATCAACTGCAAGTAATAGATACATCCACTAACACTAATATACAGTGTGGGAATGGGACACTTAGGCATAACAGATAAAGCTACCCTGGGGGCCTAACTTCCCAGAAAGAAAACACAGTTTCCTCCATATCGGGCTGTATTGATTAGACCACTGGAAACCATTACTGGGATAGAGTCTGGCCCCAATGGAGGATCCTCTGGTCCTCTGATGGACCAACACTACTTACATAATCCTTTCTGAGCAAATGCTGTGGCACCAGGGAACCTTAGGTTGCACTACAGAGGTAAATATGAGTTCCCAGGTGCACAGTTATATGTATTCATAAACTATATTTATTAACATATTGTAAACAGGTGTAGATTTACCCATAAAGCAAATCAAGCAGTTGTTTGGTACCCCAAGGATGGTGGAACACACTTGTGGCATCCATCCAATTCTCCTAAAACCATTGTCAAAATAATTGCAAAATATGTTAAATGAAGAATTTTTAAAAAGTAAGTGGCATACTTACTGGTATCCCTAAGTTTACCATTAATTAGAGACAAAGAGGGCAAAGATGTAGCACTATACATCAATAGTAGAGATGAGCGAACACACTCGTCCGAGCTTGATGCTCGTTCCAGCATTAGCGTACTCGAAACTGCTCGTTGCTCGGACGAATATTTCGACAGCTCGAGAAAATGGCATCTACCGCCATTTTTATTTTTGGCGGCCGGAAACAGAGCCAATCACAAGCCAGGAGACTCTGCACTCCACCCAGCATGACGTGGTACCCTTACACGTCGATAGCAGTGGTTGGCTGGCCTGATCAGGTGACCCTGGAATAGACTAGTCCCTGCCTGCGCTGCTCGCATCATTCTCTGTCTGGATGCCGTTACGGAGAGAGCTGCTGCTGGTCAGGGATAGCATTAGGGTGTTCTATTAGATTAGTGTTAGGCAGGAGTGATTCTACAAGAACCCAACAGCCCTTGTTAGGGCTACAATAGCATTATATTTTATTTTTTTTATTTGCTTGTGGCTGGGCTACCTGGCACTAGTAGTGCAGCTAGTACCAAATTGGGACGAATTTGCAGGGAGACTTGCGAATGTTCTATTTAGCTCTTAGTGACACACATATCCATCTCAAACACCTAAGTGGGACAATTTATTAGGGGTTTGATTGAATTAGGCACAGTCTGCCGATTTTTTTTTCTTTTTTTTTTTCAAAACTTAAAGTGACAGGCACACCACAAAATCCAGTTGTGTGCTGTCAGTGTAGGTTAGAAACTAGGCATACAAGAACCCAACCGGCTTTTTTAGGGCTACAATAGCGTTATATATATATTTTTTTTTTATTTGCTTGTGGCTGGGCTTGCTGGCACTAGTAGTGCAGCTAGTACCATATTGTGACGAATTTGCAGGGAGACTTGTGAACGTTCTATTTAGCTCTTAGTGACACACATATCCATCTCAAACACCTAAGTGGGACAATTTATTAGGGGTTTGATTGAATTAGGCACAGTCTGCTTTTTCTTTTTTTTTTTACTTTTCTTTTTTTTTATAACTCAAAGTCATCAGGCACAGCACAAAATCCAGTTGTGTGCTGTCAGTGTAGGCTAGAAACTAGCCATACGAGAACCCAGCAGGCCTTCTTAGGGCTACAATAGCGTTACATTTTTTTTTTGGTTGATTTGCTTGTGGCTGGCCTTGCTGGCACTAGTAGTGCAGCTAGTACCATATTGTGACGAATTTGCAGGGAGACTTGTGAACGTTCTGTTTCGCTCTTAGTGACACACATATCCATCACACACACATCCATCCATATACGCCTTGGAGGTTCTTGCCTGCCCTGCCGCTAGCGTGTTGTCTGAGCGGGTTTTCAGTGCAGCTGGTGGCATCATCACCGATAAGTGTACACGCCTTTCCGATGACAGGCTGACGCTTATCAAGATGAATAAAGCCTGGATTTCTCCGGATTTCCATTCTCCACCAGGTGAAAGAAGCTCCACCTGAATAAGGTTTGCACTCCTCCTCCTCATTTTCCTCCTTCTCCTCCTCTTTGTACACTAAAGCAGAGGAAACTGGCTATTTTTTGCCAGGGCTAACTGGCTCTAGCTATAGTACTCTATGTATTTAATATTTCTGGAGGGCCACCTACCCGGTCCTCTGTTTTAAACAATTTTTGGGAGTGCCACATACAGGCACTCAATCTATTTAATTTTTCTGGAGGACCACCTACCTGCTCCTCTGGTTTGAAAACTTTTTGGACTGCCACATACAGGCACTATCCAAATATAATTGTCTCCATAGCAGCCTCCACACGTCGTCTTTATAGCTGCCTCCACATGTTGTCTCCATGCTACCTCCACACATCATCTCCATAGCTGCCTCCCAAAGTCGTCCATATAGCTGCCTCCATACATCGTCCCCTTAGCAAACGAGCTGTGTCAGGCAGAATTTTGGGTTGTTTTCATGGCTTCCACATCAAACTTGTTAACTTTGTCACCACCCTGCTGTGTTATCCACAAAATATACTGGCAAACTTTTATCATTTACCGATATTATTTCAGCGTTTCTTCCGCATCTGTTTACATTCCCCTCACCCGCCATAACCAAGCCAATTACTTATAAGAACAGTACTGCACTTGATCTTATACAAAAGGTTCTTAGAAGTGCTGTTTGTAGCCCCCGCCTGCTTTGAAAATTATAATTTTTTCAAAGTAAACGCTTCTGGCCCCCAGGCCCATTTTGGGTGGGGAGGAGCCGAGAGACAGGGGCTTGGACAGGCGAAAGCTCGCCCGGCAGCGGACCGCCAGCTCCATCCCAAGATTAGGCAGCCTCAGAGGCATCCATGCATGCTGCCCCTGCTGTTTCCTGTCCATTTCGTCTCCACGATCCTCCACAGCGTCCACCAATGTCTCCATGCGCAACTTTCAACTCTCTATACCCCAGACGCTGGAGCGCGAGAGGATATGCAGCACATCATCCCCTTATCAAACGAGCTGTGTCAGGCAGAATTTTCAGGTGTTTCACCAGATACATAATGGGACTCGGCGCATCTGTCGCCGCCATGCTGGAGACCTGAAGTTTCAATTATAGCAGCGCAATATGGATGCCCCATACTGTCACTCTTAATCATGGAAGTCGTCTCCATGGCTGCCTCCACATGTCGTCCCCTTATCAAACGAGCTGTGTCAGGCTCATTTTTCGGGTGTTTCACCAGATACGTTATGGAACTTGGTCACTATGTCGCCACCATGCTGTGTTATCGATTAAATATACTGTCAACCTTTTGTTCACATAGGAAATCATTTCAGCGCTTCTTGCTCACCTCCTTTGGTTCCTCTCTGCCACCCATTGGTTTGAAGCCTGAGTCCATTTGGGGTATGTCGCCATGCCACTCTCTAGCCTGCCGCTGCCTCTGCATGCCGTCTTCTATTGTGTCAGGGTCAATTATTGGATGTTTTAGATGCTATCTAGCCTCATTCGTTAACTCTGTCATGGCCATGCTGTTGCCCATAATTTTTGCATAACGGTGCGATTAAGCAGCCTCAGAGGCATCCATGCATGCTGCCCCTGCTGTTTCCTGTCCATTTCCGTGGTGTTTACATCATTTTCTGAGGTTCCCAGGTGTTTGGCCAAGCTTCCCTGTGCAGAGCCTTGGTCCCCTTGAAAAATGCTCGAGTCTCCCATTGACTTCAATGGGGCTCGTTATTCGATTGGGAATAGTTTGTCTCGAATAACGAGCACCCGAGCATTTTAGTGCTCGCTCATCTCTAATCAAGAAGCTTAAAGGCTGCCTGGTGTAGAAATAAATGTTGCCTGTGACTTTTCACATGTGAAAATTTGCCGGCTGCAGCAGGTGGGTACAGCGAGTGGGGACAGTAACGCCCTGCACTGGGCCACTCCCCGCTGGTCATGCCCACCGTTCGCCTGGCTGCGCCCCGCCTTCACACCCCTTCATGTGCCACTGGAGGGAAGATGGTGGATTGGGGAAAATTTTCACAAGTGCTAGCAAGAAGCTTGCATTTGGGATTATTTCATGGCTTTCAGGGCCTGATGGGCTCCCCCAAAATCTGAGGTTTATTTCATGGCTTTCAGGCCCTGATGGGCTCCCCCAAAATCTGAGGTTTATATGGTCAATACATTTTCAACAAACTTTGCAGAAAGCTGTAGGACAAGTGAATAAAACTTTGTAAGGCTTAATCCCCAACACAGTTTCTTATATATGCTCAGCGTATACACCAAGACAGGTTTTGGGGTATACGCTGAGTCTATACACTGACATATACTGGCAGATGGTAACATCCTTTTTGCCTCCATCTGCACAGGATACGTGATAAGCTGTGGAAAACACAGGATGGAAAGATGCAGCTCACTCCTGCTGAGCGACATATCTGCTCAGTGGTGGCCTTAATAACCTATAGTGTCCCTGACCTCCTCTGAGCTTATATGTCACTTAGCAGAAGGGAGGTCCCCACTCATGTAAGGACAGTGACATCACTGGCAGAAACACCATGAACCTCGGCAGCAGCCAATCAAACCCCTCGGCAGTAAAGTCTCCTCCCAACAGCTTTGAGACAATTACAAACCCACAGACAGAGATTACAGAGAGGAGAGCCTAGAGAAAATGGTGACTAGAAGTCACACAATCACAGCAGTGTGGGACATGACTACACAAAAGCACATACTAACAATAATAATAACAACAATAATAATAATAATAAACAAATGTATTTGTATGTTCTATCCGTGTTTGCTAGGATTACCTCCGGGTCCTCTGTTTTCCTCCCACACTCCAAAACATACTGGCAGGTTGATTAGATTGTGAGCCCCATAGGGACAGGGACCGATTTGGCAAGTTCTGTGCAGCGCTGCGGAATCTGTGTGTGCTATATAAATAAAGAATTATTATTATGTAACAAATCCAGGACAATTGTTTCATATTTCTTGAAATACAGAGATTCCACCACCTTCAGATCAACATTGTCCACTGTATAACACAGCAACAAAATAATATATTTTATATATTTGAAGAAGAAAAAGATCAGTGCCACACATTATGATCAACCTTATTATATTTGCTTTATATTTGACAAAGAATCCCAAACAAGACATGCATTATTTGTACTGTTGTGTTTTTTATTGTTACATGTTACCAGCTGGGGTATGGGAATATCTAATGGAAACACATGGATCTTACATGAAAGTAAACTACTACTTTGTAACCGTATCTATGGTAACCGCTATATAGTAAGATATATATAATTCACCGACCAGAGAATCTGGGACTTAGGGGTCTCTGGCTAGATGATATATGTATAGACCAAAGACAAAAAGTAAAATCTTATAAGTTATAGAGAGTTGAATTATATATTAACATATTCATTTTATCTATCATTTTTAGCATCTATTTATCTAGTATTATTCAATTGCTCCCTAGACAATTCCTCTATAGATGGATATGAGAAACACATGTATGACATCTAAGGCCATGTTAAGATGTGATTTCCTCCAGATTTATGATGTACAGTCCCTGGCAATTTACAGCTTATTACACATGAAAGGATACTTGAAATATATATTTGCAGAAAGGTCACATATTTTTATTAGAAATGTCACCTTTTGCACATTGAGAAAATAGTAGATTGTGCTTTTTACATCTTTCCCGCTCGCACATATACACAGTGGCAGCAGGAGCCATATAGGATGTTGTAAAGAATTGATGTGCACAAAGCATTTGGGGTGATATAGAAGACATATGATTTAGCTGCTGCAATGTGACTATGTGCCAGATAATTTTGATTCCTAGCCCTCCAATCTTTATAGATATCCATGTAATCTGATAGTTCTGTGAGCCTCAGCCTGCTTCATGGTTTTGGTACAAATTTCAGTTTAGGATGAAAGAGGATTGGAGAAAAAGACAACCCTTTTCATTTTTGTGTTTCCATGCCCACCTTCAAAAATTCATAACTTTATTTTTTTTTTTACACATAGGTTCCCAGTGACAGTATTTAATATTTAGCATTCTATTATGCTTTGTACTGGAAAGCTTGAAAAAAATCCAAATGCAGGCAGGGAATTATGGCTTTCACTGTGCACAATGGCACCTCCCATGCATTGTTTGGGCCGGTACGATCTCGGGGACAACAAATTGATTTAGATTTTATTATGTTTTAATCAATTAAAAAGATGTAAACTTTCTGTACAAAAAAAATAAATAATTTTACCTTACTTTTTCATTCTGTGTTGTAAGGTGTAATTTTTTTGTGGGATGAGCTGAGTTTTTTTGCTACCATTTTGGTGACTGTACTACTTTTTGATCACTCTTTATTCAAAATTGTATTTGTGCGCAAAATGGGTAAAATGTGACCATTCAGACATTATTCAGACAATTATTTTCCGTTACGAGGGTTCACTCCGTTTTTGATAGACCTTTGGGATCTGCGATACCTTTTATGATTTCTTAAATCAGAGAGAGCACCATGCAGCAAACACCCACCACGTATAAAGAGGGATCAGCCCTTGAGCCCTCTTCATACATCCTTAATGGCATTATGACGTACATGTACATCAAAATGCGTTAAGGGGTTAAAGACCCATTTATATGCAAAAATTATCATGATTAGCTCATTCCTTGTAGTTCAGTGTTAACAAAGAAGGTCAAGTGTAAAACTATCTATTTGTGATATTCATCATTTGTGATGCCATAGATAGCAGCCCACATGCACCCCATTCCTATAGACCAAAATCCCCTTGTGTCCCAATTTATTAGACTTACATTGTGTTTCCACTCCTCTATACCATGTTCCTCTGTGCCCGCAACTCCTATGGGCAATTAAACACTACTTTTACACTCCTCCACATTGTGACCCTCCTAAGCACCATTAAACTCTGTGTTTCCTCTCCTTTATAGTATAAACCAAATTTCTCCTCTCCTGATTACTAGCACTTATTTAGTGTATAACACATTGTTAATCTGTAAAGCAATCTGGCCATGGATGAGAAAAAAAGTAAGGTGGACGCCTTAGGCACGGGCCCTCTTGTGCCTAATGGCAAATACCGCTCTGCATTTCATGGTCCCCACTGCACTCCACTGCCTTTGTCCTTTGACACCATATGAGCCCCCCACCCCTCCGAGAGAGGCTGTTCAGCTAATCAGTGGCTGTAGCGATGACCCACCTTAGAAAGTGATTGGGTGAACCACCTCTCCTAGTGTTTATTATGTGTTGTCTGGAGACAGACAGGAAGTTGATTGTAGCAGGGATCGGTAGTATGGCTAATAGAGTAGCAGAAAATAATAATTATTTGACTTTCTCACTGTAGACCCCTTTACTCATAACTTAGCTGGAAAACTCTTTGGTCAATTTAACACCATATAAATATATATTACATTTGAGTCCTAGCTAGTGTTGATTGGTCCTGAACTGCAAATTTGTGTTCGGCTCAACCCCCTCCGCCGATAACACCTGCGGTCAGTTTGTGGCACCGTTAGTGGGCATCAACTCTTTAAAGGGATTGGAAGCTATGATCCTCCCAAAGCATGTTAAAATATGTGCCACATTGATTTACATGTCACCAGCGGCTTTGCCGGTGTCATTTGAGGAGTTAACATCAGCAATTGGTGTCAGCACTGATCGCGGGTGTTACGTGTGGGGTTTCAGGTTTGGGTTGAAAACCTTTTTGGGGTTCACTCATCACTAGTTATGACTGTTCATTATTTTTGTGGAAAATATGGTTACACTATACCCTTTACATAACACACATCCACGCAGAGAATCTTACAGAATTCTCCACCACAATCCCATAGACCCGTTCTATGTTGTTAGTGTCATTTATGTTGCTCATTATTTACCTTTAGTTGATCTTCCTGTCTCCAAGACCTTAGCAACAAGCGCTGTGTTGGCATGGTAGGATATAGCAGCACACATCACCTGCTCACAGAGCTGTCCTTCAAATTCCCAGCCTCAGCTTCAAACACACAAGGCAGCCCTGATGTGCAACGCATGCAACTTCTTAATTACCTTATTATTGTTTATTGTTTTCCCGCAGGAGTCAGGTATTGTGAAATATAATATACACGCACACCTGGCACTACTGGCCAGGGATACACTGTAGGCCTCATGCTAAATTCTTTGGCTCCAAGACAGAAAAAAATGCCCTTCAAGGGTTTCCGCGTCTTAGTGATATGTAGAGGGCACATTGCTTTGAAATTGTGGACTTGTGGTTTTTTTTTAGAGAAGAATTTATAAAAAAAAAAATTTAAAACACCTTAAAAAATAAATAAAAGAACAAAACCCAAGATGGGATTTTATATTTTATTTTGTAATGAGCAATTAAGGTGTCTAGAGATGTAGTTGCAGTAAATTAATGTTAATTCGCCACAACCTGGGAACTGAGAGCAATTTCAGATTGGCCAGAGGGAAATCTAAAATTATTGACTGCAGCGAGAGGATAACAACCTCGGATAAAATCCCTGTGCTGTTTTCCTGGAAAGTGCAGGGGAAACAGTGTGAGGCCGGCTGCAAATGTCTGTAGTCCATGGAAACTGACCCATATGCTTGTGCAGTCCCACAGACTGTACACATTGCAGAGGATGAGAGTCCTTGCATTATACAGAAATATGATGCAAGGAGTCCCTGTACTCATGACAGTGCTGGTGCTGCAGTTTTCCCCAGCAGACGGAGAGTCCTTGCATCGTATTTCTGTATAATGCAAGGACTCCTGTCCTGTGCAATGTATGCAGTTTATGGAATTGGAACAACATAAGGGACCATTCTCACAGGTTCACACATTTGTGTTCTACACCCCTATTTACCTAAATGAATATCATGCATGGGTGCTTTCCATGGTCACTATAGGATAATTGCATGACCCATGGGTTACTTAAAAAACACAAGAAGGTCTGCCATTCTAAAATCCATCGGCCAGATCCCTCTTTATTCCAACATCCATCCGATATGTGATGCCTATTTTATTATTCCCTTGACCTTTCCCAAATTTTATTTGGTCTAGGACAACCCTAGATAACACATATTATTTTAGCTTTCGAAGCTGATTTACACGTTAATTTATTGAGTGTTACTATGAATCATCCTAAAATGATTAGCCTGTGTTTTAGTGGGGACCTTCCCATACCATATACAGCTTATACATTCATAATGAGGCCACTGAGGCCGTTGTGTTGTGCTACGGCTTTGCACTTACTCCATTTGAAATGGGTGAGGTAATTTTGCAGAAGATGAGGTAAGTGAGTGGCCGCCTGGTCAGGAGCTGGAAGAGGTTACCAAGTGATCATTCATGTAAACATAAATACTATTCCCGGGGGACAATAGGAGACAGCTGTGTCTGTTGTTGTGCTGCTCTCAGAGCCTGGTACAGAAGAGCTCTTGGGAATTAACCCGCAGTCATTTAGGCTGTCTGGCTTCTTAAAGGGACCAGATTGCTTTGACTTGTCCCATATTACTTGGGTCTTTGTCATGTATTAGATAACTGTGCGCTCAATAGCTCTGAATGATCCTGATAAGATAGTCATTACGTGTCACCTATTATAAAGTCATCTTCGTTACAATAGTAGGGACAGGCACTTCAGGGAAGGTTTGCCCACATTGCCATCTGTGTACAGTACTGGCACTCTGTGAAATATTGTAAAAAAAAAATGTATGATGTGTTCTTAAAGAGAATTACAGGGAAAATACCTGGTTTTTAAATTAATATTTATGTAAAGGTTTTATTATATAAAAAAAGTGCTTAATGATTATAAAATTAATTACCGTATTATATGTAATTATTATTAATTTAAGGATTATTTAAAGAGAACCTGTCATGCCAAATATGTCTATTTTTACTAAGTACCATTCCCAATGAAATGAAAATTCTGGGGCATTGTTTCTTTGTTATCTTTTTGTTAACTCTCTTATGCTGTGTCTTTGTTATTCCAGCTACAAGTTGTGGCACCAGTTGTGGTTGACGAGTAGATCTTGTGAAAAATGTATAAGTTGTTATCCAGTGGCAGATATGTCGCTAAGGACTCATGGACACCACCAGGTTTTACGGACGTGTGCTAGCTGTATTTTTTACAGATAGGGATGTGTGCACCATAGAAAGTAGTTCATAATGCACCATAGAAAGCAGTTCCTTTCAGGAAACTGTCGGTTCAGGCATCCAATGTTTGGGAACTAGACACATTAGGATTTCTGCAGTGGCCTAATTCTACAAACTTCCACATCACCTGTCAGCCCCTTATGGCCCGGTCACTTGCTGTTTTGCCTATTAAGGTGGCTAATAGGCACAAGCAGTCAGTGCCAAAATTCTGGTGTAAACTGCAGATAAACACATGTGCAAACTGGTTGCGCATGCATTCATAAAGTGTCTGTGCTAGTATGCACATGCACAGAACCCATGCACAGAAAGGTGTGTTCCGGTGAGTACTCGCACCGGTCACCACATTTATGTCGGCGAGTGTGACAGAAATTTGGCGCACACCCCTTGAACTGAAGGCACCTAGAAAAACTATTAGTACATGTGTGCAATAGTCTTTTCCTGGTGGTAAGACAAGGCCATATACGTCTCCCAACTCCCCACCAATCCCTAGGCCCAATTTTCCATGATCCAAGAAATAAGGGGCTCAGACATGTATCATCAACCAGGATGCAGAGATAAAAGAACAGAAAATAAACACAAAGTAATACAACACCAAAACTAATATCATTAGTAGTATCTTAGACTTGCTCAGAACATGCAGGAAGACATTCCTTACTGGTAACAACTACTACTATTTTTAGGAGGAAGGACAAAGGAATTGTTATTTCATGGATAGTTCTCTTTAAAGTTATACTGAAATCTTGCAGCTTTCAATTTGGCAACTGAGTCACACTAAAGGCTGACACTTATTAGTAAAGATCACGTTCCAGCTTCTTGTTCTAGCTATTAAAATCACAGCAGGAGCACAAAAGCAGAAGCAAACGTCCTCCCGAGCCTTTCCTGAGAGCTGGGCTCTGGGAACACAATAGGTGGGGACATCAGAATAGAGTGAGGGGATTATTCCATCCCTATTGTCTCTCTCTAGGCCAGTGATGGCGAACCTTTTACAGACCGAGTGCCCAAGCTACAACTAAAATCCACTTATTTACCGTGAAGTGCCCACATGGCATTTTAAGGAGTAACTTACTGCTACCTGTTCTTCCTCAATTTTCAATCGTATCAACCCCCTGAGGCCACCAATACAGTTGAAAGAAGTGCAAATGCAGATTCTCATCGTAGCTTCTCTCTGGGGTCTCTCTGTAGAGGAAGAATGAAGGTTCCAGCAGGGGGACCTCCAAAGACAATGCAGGTCTGTCAACAGCCTCTCACTTTTCCCACAGTTAACAAACAGCCAATGAAATGTCGCTTTAAAACAGTATCTCTTAAGTTTCTTGGGACTGCAGGATTTGGTCATATATGGTGAACTCTGTCCTGAAGTGATGGTCTGAGTGCCCAAAGAAATGGCTCTGAGTGCCACCTCTGGCACCCGTGCCATAGGTTCGCCACCACTGCTCTAGGCCATGCATATAGCTTGTTGCACTTCTGAATTCACTCCATCAATTCAATGCAGTAAATCTGTAGCATACATTGACATGCTGCAACTTTAAGCTCTGTATTGCGTAGATGAAATTTAACAATATCCCATAACTTTGCTGGTTCTGTAATACACTGCTGTTTTCTGCCTGCAAAATCCATCCAGAAAGAAATGGTGAAAATACCCACCCTGTAAAGGGGGTTTCCAGTATTTAGAAGAATCTACATTTATGTAAAACATTTAACAAAAATGTTTTTTTAAACAAACCTTCCTCTGATTTTCATCATTTAAACCTGCTGTAATATGCAAAATTTGCCTTCTTCGTGTGGCCTAATCACCAGTTCTCTTGGTGCCAGGGTTTTTTCATTTTGAATCTCTAACCTTAAAGGGATTTTCCCATAAAAGAAAATTCTCAAATTTCAATTCCCTAGTGATGTTAACACAATAAAGATAATTTTTAACCCTTTACTTTACAAGTTTACTCAGTTTTATTGCTGTTTTAGCTCCTATAACTCAGTGATGGTCAGTGCAAAAGCCCAGAGTGTGGACGGGGACTCTATGAGCAGACACTTCATGATCCTTCTAGTTCTGTCAGCTAACAATGTGGTTAGATTATCAGGGTACAAGGTTTATATACACTTTCATTTACTTTCTGAACATTGTACTAGTATCTGACACATAGAAAGAGAAATGAGACAGATCAGAGATGATGAAATCCACGAGATGCCTATTACACACAATGACAGTTAGCTCTCCCACATCTCGGCTATTCCACAACACACTACTACATCTGCTGTGCCTTCCTCACCTTCCCCAGATAAAAACTTATCTGTCTGTAACTTTACACAAGGACTGATGGAGACAGGTTGGAATTATATCTGTGAAATGCTGTATTTTTGTTAATAACAGTGAATTAGAGAATGTGTTATTTTTTTATTCTGAGTATATTTGTCTTGGTGGAAATACCCCTTTTGGTTGAACATTTTTTCAGCCAACAGCTGTTACTACTGAATTATACTATATATATTCAGTTTGGCGAAGGCCTCATTTGCAGGAGCATGTATTTTGACCAATTTCTGGCTGTTGTTTCAACAGCTACCACACATCCCCATTTACGCCTATGGATATGAAAAAAACAGATTCCAGTTGCAAATTATAGAGCATATCCTATTCCTGCCTGAGTGTTTGTTGCTTGGGCAGTGCTTTTCTACTCTCATTGGCATGTGAGAGGACCTCACATGCTGATGAGACATAAGCCGGAAACTACTAAATTAGGTATTTAGATGATCCCACTAAAATGAGCAAGTCTGGTTGGTTTCAGCCACAAATTTTTTAAAAAAACTGTTATTATTGTTATTTTTTAGGCCATTAAACCAACCACAACAACAGTTTTCTCCTTAGACAGATGCCTTCCTTACCTATCCCACGTCACATGAAGAAAAAGGGCTCTTTCACAATGGCGTTTTTTTTCAATATCTGTGATTCCGTGATTTCCACGGATACCTCACACAGCCATTGATTTTTATGAGTATTTTCACATTGACTTGTGTTTTCACTGATCCGTTGTCCGTGGCAAAAATTATGAAACATGTCCTACTTTTTTCACTGATGTGGATCACAGAAGGCAATAAAAGTCTATGGGTCTGCCAAAAAAATGGATGTAACATCTGTTTATTTCACTGATGAGGCTGAAAATCAAGGTGTTTGCAGAGCAATGTTAAACGTTCAGTTTTTTTGCAGACATGAAGACAAAACGGAAGCATCACAGAGAAAAAAATAGAAAAACTGAGACACAACAGAGACAAAACCAATGGATGCGCAACTGATGGTGAATATCAACGCCAATGTGAAAGAGCCCAAATTCTAAAATTCTAATCATGAGACCCACTTATCCATGTGTCCAAAGTTTTCTGATCTCTGTTATTTTGCAGATAATCAAACAAACATTATTCTACCCATCAAGATGAACAAAAATTTGGAAAAAGGGAAAAATTTAAATTTTCAACCCCTCTTTTTTACATATTTACTATTTCTCACGCCACATTGATCTGTGACACAAGAGTTAACAAATTCCATGTGCAAAACATCCTGAATAAGTGAGGATATTTGCTTAGGGTTGGTAAATGGGAACAGTGTCACCTAAGGGATCATATTTACTGGAAGACGGTGAGTGAATTACTGGAAAACAGAGATGGATAGACAGATTTATCGCAGGTAGAGGATTAAATATGAAAAGAAGCAGAAGTGACTCAGATTCTGGTTAGGAACTAATTAAATGTTCTCTGATCCTTTATTATGACTCAGTCCTGTCGAGACTGTACTTAGCTTTCGCTTGTGAAGACCATGAGTCAGCAGATGTCTCATGCTGCACTCCCTGGAACTTCACTCATATCAGGTGTCCTGGCTACATTTTGGATCCACTGCTTTGTTCTCCGTTCTCTCTCTGTGAAATTGAAGTGAGTTCATGCGAGATTGCACAAAATCTGCAGCAAGACAATTTTAAGGAGACAAAAGACTTATAATTATTTGGACCGATAGAGCGCCATAGGACAGATCAGAATATCTGAAATTCTATGCAGTTTTGTTAACAAGCGATGCTCTTCCATATCCCTCCGGAAGGTGTTTTGTATGGTTCCCTACTGGATTGTATTCAGAACTCTGATGCAATGACATTCCGTTCTGTACAACAGTAACGCTTAGCCTTACCTTGTTGTATCCGACTGTACTGAGGGCTTTAAATTCTATTTTGGTATAGTCTAAAAATAATTATCTTTATTTCTCAGAATGTGAACAACGGACATAATGTTTTATTATATTTTTCACTTCACAATAATTAGCATTTTGTACATAAATTTATTTAATCAATCAATAGTGCCATTGAAAAGAGTAAACTTGGTTACATACAGTATTTTACTGCAATTTTTCCCTTTATTATTTCTGCATTGTTGAAAAAGCCTTCCTCGCTCTACTCACACAGAGAGCTGACAGAGAAAGGCGGCTAAAGCTTCTACGGATTGAACTCCTTACAGATCTGGATATTATTTAACTTAACATTCTTCTCACTTAATTATCAAGTGAAATATTTCCAGTTCTGTAAGGAGTTAAACCCTCATCTTTAGCCTCCTCTACTTATGTATGTGCTGTGTATGGACTTCATGACTGTTTCCATATAACTGTTTTCCCCTGCAGTGGTCATATAGGCAGACTAATGCAGGGGAAGAGAGGTAAAACAATAGAAAGAAGATGTTTCGTCAAATACAATTTTTTAAATATTTTTGTTAATAATTTTTAATATGACAATGTTTACTGTTAATCCCAAATGATTAAAATAAATTATAAAAAGCTAAAGTTTAAGTGCAAACTGAAACAGATTTTCTTTGTAAGGTCATAACCTGCTTAGAGATAAAATGTGTTCATTTTCCAAATCATCCGTGTGAAAAAGGTTAATACCACTAAAGTGACATTAAACCCGCAAAGCAAAACTAAAAGTAAACAAGAAATAACATTCTCCTCTTCTGTTCCAATATTTTCTGCATGATCCTGACTCGAGAATTCATCTATACATTTAGAGAACAAACATCCTGCAGACCTCTTCTATCATCAGCTGTAGATCAAGATGCAGGGAGGTAGCCTTATATTATTGTTGTCATATTCCAATCACATAACAGTAGGGGAGAGCGTGCTCTACCCAGTTGTCTAACAGCCAGTTTCAGAGCACTAAAGAGGAGACCTAAGCTCCAGGTGGACAATATCTCTGTTATTTACCTGTACAGGCGGTCCCTGACTTAAAGGGGACTTGCCATCAGAAATTGGCCTAATAAACAACCACCAGCATGTTATCAAGCAGCTAAGCAGGTTCTGTATCTTGTTTCTTTCATGGGCCAGGGTGGTGGCATCATCCAAAAAATCAACTTTAGGCTGCTTGTATTATCAAAAAAGTAAACAAAGGTAAGAAAGGAGATGAAGGACTCATTTTGTATGTTTACAGTAACTTTCATTTTGTATTACCATTTTAACCCCTTAACGACCTGGCCCTTTTTTTTTTTTTTTTTCATTTCCATTTTTCACTCCCCACCTTCAAAAATCTATAACCTTTTTTTTACACCTTCAAAAATCTATAACTTATTTTTACACGTAAAGAGCTCTGCATAACAAATTGCGATTCCTAGTGATGGTTTTGAATATTCCATGCCATGTACTGAGAAGCGGGAAAAAAATTCCAAATGCAGTGAAATGGTGAAAAAACGTATTTTCTGGTGGGCTTGGGTTTTACTGCTTTCACTGTGTGGCCAAAATAACATGTTTCATTTATTCTTTGGGTTGCTATGATAGCCGGGATACTAAGTTTTATTGTGTTTTAGTACATTTTAAAAAATTAAAATCATCTGTGCAAAAAAAAACTTCTTTATCTTCTGCCATCTTTTGGCACTTACTTTCACATACTTTGGTGTACAGAGCTGCGTGACATGTCATTTTTTTTGCAAGATGAGATGATGTTTTCATTTTGAGGACTGTACGGCCTTTTAATCCCATTTTATTACATTTTTTATTTGTTGCACTTTTGAGCACTAGTTTCTGTTACAGGTTTGAACGCTGGGAATAGCAGTTATTATATTTTGATAGATTGGACATTTTGGAATGCGGTGATAACTAGCATGTTTATAATTATCATGTTTAAGATTTTTACTGTTTATTTATTTTTATATCAGTTCTATGGAAAGGGGGGGTAATTTGTAATTTTTTTTTAACTTTTTATTTTTTTCATTTTTACTATTGCTCAGACCACAGTTTGTCTGATTGGATTAATCCTACCATATACTCCCATACTACCTCTAAGCCAAGATGGCAGCGCCCACGCACCACCAGCATTTTACTGCTGCCTGCGGTGATCAAAGGGTTAACACCCACGATCAGTGCTGGCACTCATCGTGAGTGTATGGAGGGGGCTCAGCCTGTAAGCCCTGATTTGAATTATAGGTTTTTTTAAAAACTTTATATTTTTTTTAATTATGCTGATGCGACAATTTAAACAGTAAGTTTACTCCCTGCTCTGTCACAGGTTTAAATTGTATAGGCACCTGACGACACCAATACGGTAGAAAGAAGGAGAAAAAGCTTTGGTTATCATTGTAGCTTCCTTCTAGGGTCCTGGGCTGCCTGGGACTGCAAGAAGCCTTGAGTCCTGTCTGGCGAACTCTGCGGTGGGGTGATGGCAAGAGTGCCCATATAGAGGGCTCTGAGTGCCACCTCTGGCACCCGTGCCATAGGTTCGCCACCAATGCCCTAGGGTGTCTGATCACTTATACAATTTACTGCAATACTATTGTACTGCAGTATATTGTAAAAATACTACTCCTATGTCTCCGACAGACTAAAATACAGTATGCTGAATGACTCATGGGAGAGCACCGGTCAGCCATCCAAGATGGTAGCACCCATATGCCTCACTGCTAGCACTGACCATGCAAGCACCCACTGCATATGGAGAGGGCTCGGTACACTTCATCACGAATGGCCCACATATATATTTACGTTGAAAGGGCTAAACAAAAAGGTGCACCAGCCACACACATTTTTCACTAAGAAGCTCATTTTCAGAAAAATAAAAAGCACCCTGCACAATGCTCTTTTTATTTATGGGTTGATTTGTGAGCCAATTTTTCCTGCATCTAAGTGTGCCCTCTAATCTTTTTGTGCTAATGCATTTATTTATCATTGTTTTTCTTTTAAAATGTTGTCCTTTGTCGTCTTTAATTTGAAAATGAGGTAAAATACAGTAAAAATGTAAAAATTTTAAGGACAATTTAAAAAAAAATATAGGTATTTATGAAACAAGATTCCACGTTTTAATACCTTTGATGCTCAGCCATTTATTTTTCACTAGTTCACAGAAATCTATAAGCGAGTGTTCATGGACGCCTTGCTGTGCTGTAAGAACAGATGAGTCTTTGCTGGTTGACGCCTGGTTCTGTAAAAGTATTTTTGATAGTAGAATTGTGGTGCCTGAGGCGAACAGCTCCCTTAGGTGAAATCATTGATGTCTGGCTAGCTAATCATCTATAGTCACGGCTGTTTATAGCTGTGATAACAACATAGAAGGGAATGTCCATTTACAGAAAAAAATCCCTGTAGGATCCCCATAGCTATATGTATGTTTCAGAAAATGAATACATTAAATATACACTGCTCAACATTGAAATCGCAACACCAGGGAGTGCACCTAGACGAATATGCAAGAAGCAGGTGTTGGTGAGATATGCAAATGAAGACCTTGCTCTGTGTCATGTGGGAGGGTCATAATAGGTACAGCAATGTTGACCTCTTGCAACCTTACAGGAGATTAAACTATGAACTGAGAGACCTTGGTTTATCACTGTGTTCATAGACTGAGACATCAGCATTGTAATCATGGAAAATGTTTTTTTCTTTTATAACAGAGCCGTCACAAAGTACAAAATGCTGAATGGTACACTGCATCCCTGCTGTGTCCCTCAACAATTATCTGTGGATTTTTATGAATAATATTCAACTATCTGTTTAAAAAATTGGATTTAAAGGATTTAAACCAAAAAGACCAAATTGATCAGGACAGGTCCATTGGAACAATCTCTTTTATAATATGGCTCCATATTAGTAAGTTTGTCCGCAAACCATATCCATGATTTTAAAGAATGTACATTTTACATCTACACTCATCGGCCACTTTATTAGGTACACCTGTCCAACTGCTCGTTAACACATAATTTCTAATCAGCCAATCACATGGCGGCAACTCAGTGCATTTAGGCATGTAGACATGGTCAAGACAATCTCCTGCAGTTCAAACCGAGCATCAGTATGGGGAAGAAAGGTGATTTGAGTGCCTTTGAACGTGGCATGGTTGTTGGTGCCAGAAGGGCTGGCCTGAGTATTTCAGAAACTGCTGATCTACTGGTATTTTCACGCACAACCATCTCCAGGGTTTACAGAGAATGGTCCGAAAAAGAAAAAACATCCAGTGAGCGGCAGTTCTGTGGGCGGAAATGCCTTGTTGATGCCAAAGGTCAGAGGAGAATGGGCAGACTGGTTCGAGCTGATAGAAAGGCAACAGTGACTCAAATCGCCACCCGTTACAACCAAGGTAGGCAGAAGAGCATGTCTGAATGCACAGTACGTCGAACTTTGAGGCAGATGGGCTACAGCAGCAGAAGACCACACCGGGTGCCACTCCTTTCAGCTAAGAACAGGAAATTGAGGCTACAATTTGCACAAGCTCATCGAAATTGGACAGTAGAAGATCGGAAAAACGTTGCCTGGTCTGAAGAGTCTCGATTTCTGCTGCGACATTCGGATGGTAGGGTCAGAATTTGGTGTCAACAACATGAAAGCATGGATCCATCCTGCCTTGTATCAACGGTTCAGGCTGGTGGTGGTGGTGTCATGGTGTGGGGAATATTTTCTTGGCACTCTTTGGGCCCCTTGGTACCAATTGAGCATCGTTGCAACGCCACAGCCTACCTGAGTATTGTTGCTGACCATGTCCTTCCCTTTATGACCACAATATACCCAACATCTGATGACTACTTTCCGCAGGATAATGCACCATGTCATAAAGCTGGAATCATCTCAGACTGGTTTCTTGAACATGACAATGAGTTCACTGTACTCAAATGGCCTCCACAGTCACCAGATCTCAATCCAATAGAGCATCTTTGGGATGTGGTGGAACGGGAGATTCGCATCATGGATGTGCAGCCGACAAATCTGCGGCAACTGTGTGATGCCATCATGTCAATATGGACCAAAATCTCTGAGGAGTGCTTCCAGCACTTTGTTGAATCTATGCCACGAAGAATTGAGGCAGTTCTGAAGGCAAAAGGGGGTCCAACCCATTACTAGCATGGTGTACCTAATAAAGTGGCCGGTGAGTGTATAGTAGGGACATTTCTAATTTTTCAAGGGCTTACTTTTTGACATTTTCTCTGTAAATGGCAGCTGGATGCATTGACGTTTAACACTATGCATGGAACGTACACATAATATAATCTCCTCAACTATTAAAGTGCTTAATTGGTGAATGCAGATGAACATTCTGATTGAATTCACCTAATGGGGCTTTTTTACTAAGGGTCATGGATCGCACTTTCATCAGACTGTTCATGGTTTTCAGCTTTGGCAGGTATTTAACAGGGGTTTGCGCTGGGATTGTGTCGCATGCGATCAGTTTTTGGGGCAGGTGCACTGGCTTTCATGCAACACAAATCGGGGGACGTGCCATCAGACGATCTGACTGATTCAGACTGAGTGCGGGTTTTAACTTACAAATTGTGGCGCAAGATCAAGCACTTACATGCACCAGGCAGAAAATGGTGAACTCTGGCAGACTTGAGCTGGGAATCGACAGATGCAGGACATCGGGCGCACGATCTTAGTGAATCGCCGCATAATACATTATCAACGGACAATGCACTTTTGTAACTATATGTGCCCCAATAATATGTTCTTCTAAAGTCTTCTGGTTTCCCCCAAATTTTAAAAACATACTGCTAGGCTCGTTAGGTCTTGGAAATTCACTTTTTGCAGTATGTGTATGTTTATTTAGAGGGAAATTATACATTAAAAGCTATTGATGAAAAGGACTCATGAGTAATGTGGAGGCGGATATCAATCACAAAAGTATAAACATGTTGCAATCTGGTCTTCCATATTAGCAGACATTTACTAAGAAAAATGCACCAGACTTCCAACATAGATTGACGCAAAACTGGCCTACAGTACTTACTGTACATCACATTGACCACATATTGGAGACAAAGGAATGTAGATGAAGCCAACTAAAGGTGATGAAGACTTAATCCTGATCTACACAGATTTCTGACCCGCCACGTCAATCTTACAAGCATTAAAATTAATCTGGGTTGGCCATACTTATAAATATTTAGCTGCGATAGAACTGATCTTTTTCATCTGTTATGAAGCACAACATACTCCATACATCTGTGACCTAATAAACCAATATTGTCTCATATGCAATCTTCAACCCTCACTCTGCTTCACTCTCCTACTATCTGCTCTTTCGTTGCCGTTACCAGGACTTCTTCTGGGCATCCCCCATACTCTGGGGCTCTTCCAAAATATGTCATACAATCATTGTGATTGGTAGAGAAATGTTGTTTTCTGATGGGCAAGACAAATTAGATTTTTTTTGCCATCAATTGTGCATTAACACATACCACTTTATCTTAATATTGGTCTAATAGGACAGAAATTGATATCTCTACATATGAAATATATACGTGCTTGTGATTGAAAGATGAGACAGATTAAAGATGTTCAGCTTCAACCACTGTAATAAACACAGAACATTTGTAGACTGTCTTTACGTAACCTCCTTACTAGGTCATTATAATGCAACGTGGAAGCCCAAGTATGTGCATGGAAGAAACGGGTGCCGGCGCTCGTGGATAGACCGCTCTAGGAGTGATTCCTTTTAAAAGCGTCTTTTATTTAATGTGAAACGCGTTTCGGCCCGGGAATCGGGCCTTCGTCAGGCACGATCACTCATAGGAGCACTGGTTCCCAATTGTCAGCCTGATGAACCCCTTCCCACATCACAGCGTGAATGTATACAATGGAGTGGTTAGGGATATATGGAGAAGGCTCACGGGATCAGCCCTCTCTATGCAGGGCAGGTGTCTACTGTATTATATAGATATGAAGTGGTACCACAAACAACTGAGGAATAACATTAAAACACCTAAATAAACAAAAAGTAATGTATCTGGTAACTTGTCCCACAGGTAGTTTTTCGTCTGCAAAATGTTCCCACCACTCGACCAGCCTACTTGTAATCAAACGCTGCAAACAATAGACCCAGGAGTTGTCACAGCAGAAAAGGTTGCCCGATCCACCAAATTTGGGCAAGAATAGGAGTTTTGTGGGTCATCAGTGTCTTATCTCTTAAATTAACAGGTAGCACTCAGAGAAAAGTGCCAATAATGTGCAGGGACCCTTAAACCGGAAATGTGACACTGAATGGAACTGCAGGGAATCAATGTCCACACCAATGTATGAAGACTTGGTTTTCAGGCAATGCTTTATGGGAAGAAAACTATCCAAATTAGCACCTATTAGATGGATGTGGTTCGGTTGATAAGAGCTTACATGGATCCATGAAACAATATTGTATATTGCTATAATAGTGAAATAGGGAACACTTATGAAGGGCAAGAAAGAATGAAGGAACACCACAAAGACCCTCATAACAGCATCTAAAAGGGCTTGTGATCCACTGCTTATGGACGCAGTGCAGATAAAGGCAAACATAAAAGAAATGAGTGGCAGAAAACTGACAAAGAAATACTTATTTCCCCTCATGCATTCAGCTTTTTATTATTGGGGGCCATGAGGTCAAAGTGTAATAAAAGTAAATATATGAAAATAAAAAAGACTACTGCCAGTGAATGCGATTTCCCACAGCAGTGTGTCATACACTGCACATGGAAGGGGTTAATTACACCCCAGTTAATTGTCTTCTCCGGGGTTTATTGCATTCTTAAGTACTCTTCCATGGGAAGTTGTTAGAACACAAAGAGAAATTCCCAAGGAGACATAATAGCCTCAAATTTACAGTACTTAAAGGTCGAATGGAACAGCAGGGAGCTGAGGCATCCTCTTGTTGATAAGGTAAGAGGACAAGAAGGTAATCTACAAGATCTTTAAAAAAAATCATTATTAAATAGGGTCAGACCACCTGTGGTCCTATAGCCTTATCTTCAGCTATTCAAATGCTAAAAGAAGGATGATGGGGATTGATGAGAGTGTCTCCAGAGGGCAGGCTGGGGTCATCTGACAAAACTGCTCTAGGGGGTACATCACTGTACCTCAACCAGGGGGTGGAAGCAAATGACTGCAAATATGAGATCCAAATTTGTTTAAAGGTAGCATGGCTATAAAAATGAGAACGCCTATTTTTTTTTTCATATTCACTTATTATCCAGCCTAATTTTTGCTTGTTACCAGATAGAACTCATCTACTATTCCTACTATTCATCTACTATTCCTTCTCCGCTAATTTTCTGGTGGAACGCTCCCCGCCCCACTTTCTAACACTTTTGATGCATTTGGATGAAGGGGTTGTTAATGTCCGAGCCCACCGTATTTTCTATTGTTTCTGCTGAAAAAACTGACTATAGTTGAAATCGCTACCAGGTCAGGCCTGGTTTGAAGGGAACCTGTCACCACAACGCCTATTTTTCAGCATGCATATGTTCCAAACATGACAATAGAATATTTTTTGGTCATGTTTCTGAGTAGTATAGGTTTTTTATAATCATATAGTGTTCCACCCTTGCTTCCTAGCTGCCACCCATCCGTGACATCAGAGGAAGGGACTGGAGAGTGTGGGCTGGAGAAAAGATCCAGGGGTAAACGTCTCTTTGATTTAAAATCCCTGCCCTCGGGACTCAGCGTAGGAGCTTGGCAGGGAGCCAGGTAAAATGCATGACAAAAGCAATTATGTAATTGTCATCATGGTGAAAAATAGGGGTTGTGGTGACAGGTTCCCTTTAAAATGGTCTAACCTGTTGTATATTTCTTTCCAATTTACTAAGAGGCTGGAGCCTTAAGTAGATGTGGCTGCTGAGGGGCAGATGTTGCTGGGAAGGGGAGTTGGAATTGAAGACTGGCGTTACAAATATCAGACTTAATAGAGACTCCCAGTATGTGGCATATATTCAAGCCGGCACCAGCACTGGGCATACCTGGGCAAGTGCTCCTGGGGAGGGGGGGGGGGGGGGCTACATAA
Source organism: Engystomops pustulosus (assembly GCF_040894005.1). Classification (NCBI taxonomy): domain Eukaryota; kingdom Metazoa; phylum Chordata; class Amphibia; order Anura; family Leptodactylidae; genus Engystomops; species Engystomops pustulosus. The sequence continues at coordinate 45,688,748 of NC_092415.1, forward strand.
GGCTGTACATAAGGAATCTATCTGGGTGAAGGTTGCTGTATCTAATGAATCCATATGGTGTGAGGGGGTCTTATATAAAATAACCATGAATGGGCTGTTTGCTATGATAAACTAGGAAACAGGAGACTGTTTTAGTTTCTGAATTTTTTATGCTGCCACTTTAGTGTTTAATGCAAAGGGTCCCACCACTGAGGCTCTGTCGCCCAGGGGCCTACTGAAACCTGGAGCTGACTCTGTATGTATTTACTGCACATTATTGCTATAGTGCAACATTTACTGTTGAACATAAATATTAAAGGGGTTGACCTGTATTTTATATTGCTGGTCTATCCTCTGGATATGTGGGTGGCTGACACCAGCACAGATTATCATTTCAGATCCAGCACAACACAGGGCACAGATCCAGAAGGATATGGCGTAGGTCTTTATGTAGTGGTCATGCCCTGTGACTGCAGGTTCAGCTCCTATTCACTAGAGCAGTTATAGTTCACCACCAATAAACGGAGACATGTGTTGTGCCAAAAAGCGAGACTGACCATATGTGGGCTCTGTGACTCCGTAATAGAGATCGAGGTTGTATTTGATGTATGTTAGACAAACCTGGTGACTTAAGCTCATTGCCCAGAAACAGGTGTGTTCCAACAAATTTACCAGAACAAATCTTGGACTAATGAACTGAGCCCAGCATATCCAATTAGTTCAGTGACTCTATGAGCAAGTTCAACAGACCAACCTCTCTTGTGGGTAACAGACGTAAGGCAAGACAATGACAATCTTATAAAAGGGGAAATTGCACCATACACCATACAATTTCATACAATTTCCAATTTGCAATTTCCCCTTTTATACTTCCAATTTTCATACAGTTAAGCACCTGTATATCACGTGAGCACATTCATTGCTAGTTTTGATTCAATGTTGGGGTTAAGGTAGTGCAGAGTTACTACCATTGCTGTTCCCCTCTTTTAATGACAATCTTATGTTTATCACGCTAAAAGAAAGTGCAGCTTAGGGACATATGACATTGTAGACATAACTACCAGGGTAATAATAACAATTCTTTATTTATATAGCACACATAGATTATGCAGCACTGCACAAAGCTTGCCAAATTGGGCCCTGACCCCAATGGGGCTGATAATCTAATCAACCTACCAGTATGTTTTGAAGTGTGGGAGGAAACCGGAGGAAACCCACAAAAACACGGAGAGAACATACAAACTCATTGCAGATGTTGACCTGGGTGGGATTTGAACCCAGAACCCCAGCGCTGCAAGGCAGAAGTGCTACCCACTCAGCCACTATGCTGCCCTAGTAGTAGTAGCTGCTATGGGGCCATCCATCAAGGTGACTCATTATGATTATTATTATTATTTCAATTCTTTGGCAGAAGTTAGTGATGGAAGTAGAAGATTAAGCCATTCACTGCAGCATTTCATTTTTGTTCATTATCCCTGCGATGATCATGATGTTCATGAACATCACACATCTGAATGTCCTAACCATTACATCTGGTTTGAAGGTTTATATAATTTCTGTGTTGTACCATAGCTGAGTAGATTTCATGTTGGCTTTACTTCAACTGCATCAATTCTTGTAGGATGTTGTTCCAAACATCTTGTAGAACCAACTACAGAGAACCTTTGCATATAAAATTGCCAATAAAATTGGTTTCATTGTTGCACGTAAGTTGTAAATTTCTGGAGAGGATATGTGACTTTTTGAAAAAACTAGCATTTATAATAATAATAATATTAATAATCACTTTAATGTCCTCAAAAAAGAGGAAATACAGTTATTGCACTACACCATGCAAGAACAATACAATAAATAGGACAAACATTAATATACAGGCGGTCCCCTACTTAAGATCACTCGACTTACATACGACCCCTAGTTACAAACGGACCTCTGGATTTTTGTAATTTACTGTACACTAGTCCTAGGCTTATGATTTATTGTTAATCCTGGTTCTTATGACAATCCAACATTTTTAAAATCCAATTGTCACAGAGACCAAAAAATTTTTGACTGGGGTTACAATAATAAAGTATACGTTTCCGACTTACATACAAACTCAACTTAAGAACAAACCTACAGAACCTATCTTGTATGTTACCCGGAGACTGCCTGTATACACAAATATATTTCTTTTTTTTCATTTTGGTCAAGAGGAGAATGTGGTGAATTTGCACCTAAATTTGCAAATTTTTGAAAAGTCTATCTAATCTGATTTTTGAAAAGTCATGCATCATATATTTATCTAATAAATCTTGAGTAAGTTACCTGAAGTGACAAGTGTGAGTGGGTGGGCTCACTCTCATAAAACATAGCAAATTTGGTGCAAATCAGCACAGATTTTCTGACATTTTCGTTATATTATGAAGACAGAAAACTGATATAACTACAATTATACGTTACCCGACAGATACATACCGTTCTAGCATATATTTTGAACATATCTATTAACACTTCTATTTTGTTAGCATTCTTATTTTGCAACATTTTTCCTATTTTATATCATTAGAAGCCATTGAATCAATATTTTAGGAAGAAAAAATAAAAATAGAAGTTGTGATCTAACCCGTCATTAAGAGCGATGATTACCAAGATGTGATTATTATTAACAGCATCACCTAGAAAAATCCAATGTGATCAGATTATGATATCACCACCAATGTAGAAAACGAGAAGCCTCGAGGAGCTAAGATCTTGGGAAATGGTGACTGTGACAACCTCCTTGTTGTCTTGAAGGTGATAAATGTAAACATATTAATGTGTAAAGCTGTAATGAGATTTCCATGCAAGGAGGAGAATGTGTAGGAAGTAATAGATAGATGGCAACTTGATAAACTGTAAATCATGGGGAGACAATTACCTCCTGGTGCAGTTCATTGCCAACTTTATTGCTGTTATAAAGAAAGGACAATGGTTTGTGAAAAGGGTAAAGAAAATGCCTTCAACACATCAATTTATGACAGGGCCAAAATATTGAAGATCTCGCCAATAGCCGCAGTTATATTAGCATTCAGTTTTTATTATATGACACAATTTTAGTACATTGTGCCAATGATTTTACTGTGTAAGGAGCGTTAGAATCTCTGGAATATGCTATATGCTATTCCCACTTATTGCAAACTTTTTGGCTGTAAGAATATAAACAACAAGGCGGGTCCCCTTTGTGAATAGATGTGATTCATTTTATACTTTATTTCTTGTTTACATGTGCTGCAATTCTGAAGAGTATAGGAGGATCACCACCAATGTTAAGGTGAGTTTCTTAGAGTTTCTTAGATTAAGAAGAAACTTCTCTATGCTGTTAATACCCTAACAGCCAAGAAGTTGGCAATCCACAAATTCCAGAGCTCTCTTGTCATGTCTCACAAAGTTTTATGTCATTTGATGATCACTGTCTAGTGTGTATAAAATGCTGTGAATTTTCTGTTTCATACATAACATCATGTCTTTTATATATATATATATATATATATATATATATATTTTAACTTGTACCAACACTTACAAAATATGTTCAATTGATTGGCACCTAGTTAACTCATCTGGTTGATCTCAAAGAATTACTGTAGCTCAAACTGAATTAAGGGCACACGATATACTACTATTGGTTGCATTGCCCTAGACCAGCCAGAGTGGCTATGCTGACCCCCATCCATCAAAAGAAGCAAGAAACCAAAGAGGAATCCTGACCTTATAAATTATACTTTCTTTTACCACTTGCGGATGACTCTGGTTGGTGTCTTGATTACTTACTTATCTAGCCATGTTGTTTTGTGAGTATGCAATACGAAATGGCTAAGAAGATCTTAAGGTGGTGAGTGCCACTTCTTTCTCTTTTTCCATATGCCTGTGAATGTACGAGCTGACTGTAATGAGGAATAGAGCACCACAGAAGCCTTAAAGAAATACTGTGATCTGCATAACTACCATTTGTCACACAAACAATACATTCACCCTGAGACATACACTCACCGGCCACTTTATTAGGTACACCATGCTAGTAACGGGTTGGACCCCCTTTTGCCTTCAGAACTGCCTCAATTCTTCGTGGCACAGGTTCAACAAGGTGCTGGAAGCATTCCTCAGAGATTTTGGTCCATATTGACATGATGGCATCACACAATTGCCGCAGATTTGTCGGGTGCACATCCATGATGCGAATCTCCCGTTCCACCACATCCCAAAGATGCTCTATTGGATAGAGATCTGGTGACTGTGGAGGCCATTTGAGTACAGTGAACTCATTGTCATGTTCAAGAAACCAGTCTGAGATGATTCCAGCTTTATGACATGGCGCATTATCCTGCTGAAAGTAGCCATCAGATGTTGGGTACATTGTGGTCATAAAGGGATGGACATGGTCAGCAACAATACTCAGGTAGGCTGTGGCGTTGCAACGATGCTCAATTGGTACCAAGGGGCCCAAAGAGTGCCAAGAAAATATTCCCTACACCATGACACCACCACCACCAGCCTGAACCGTTGATACAAGGCAGGATGGATCCATGCTTTCATGTTGTTGACACCAAATTCTGACCCTACCATCCGAATGTCGCAGCAGAAATCGAGACTCATCAGACCAGGCAACGTTTTTCCAATCTTCTACTGTCCAATTTTGATGAGCTTGTGCAAATTGTAGTCTCAGTTTCCTGTTCTTAGCTGAAAGGAGTGGCACCCGGTGTGGTCTTCTGCTGCTGTAGCCCATCTGCCTCGAAGTTCGACGTACTGTGCGTTCAGAGATGCTCTTCTGCCTACCTTGGTTGTAACGGGTGGCGATTTGAGTCACTGTTGCCTTTCTATCAGCTCAAACCAGTCTGCCCATTCTCCTCTGACCTCTGGCATCAACAAGGCATTTCCGCCCACAGAACTGCCGCTCACTGGATGTTTTTTCTTTTTCGGACCATTCTCTGGAAACCCTAGAGATGGTTGTGCGTGAAAATCCCAGTAGATCAGCAGTTTCTGAAATACTCAGACCAGCCCTTCTGGCACCAACAACCATGCCACGTTCAAAGGCACTCAAATCACCTTTCTTCCCCATACTGATGCTCGGTTTGAACTGCTGGAGATTGTCTTGACCATGTCTACATGCCTAAATGCACTGAGTTGCCGCCATGTGATTGGCTGATTAGAAATTAAGTGTTAACGAGCAGTTGGACAGGTGTACCTAATAAAGTGGCCGGTGAGTGTAGGTAGCCAATCCATACATTTCTTTTTATTGACATTGCAGCAAATAATCCTCTGCCAATTCCACAGTTAGTAATCGGATGCAAGTACCCCCAGTGAAAACCCAGTCTGTGTTTAAAAGAAAAAAAAAAGATGATACATTCCCTTTAACAAGTAAATCTGTTCTTAAAGTTTTCCTGGTGTCATACACCAGATATATCAGACACTGTCTATATGCTCAGCCAACCATACAATTTAATTTTTGTTCAGGGGACATGGAGAGACAAATGACTTGTCCAAGGTCACAATAAGCTGACATTGGGATTTCGACAAGGGTCTCCATCAAGTCCCTTGGTGTCATTTTTTATAGCACTTGATACCTCTGAGTCAACTTTTTCCATCTTATAACATGGTAAGTGATTTATAGAATTACCGAAGAGAAACAATTAAAGGTCAGTAGCACATTAAACATCAACAATTGAAAAAGTCAGACATAGTTATTAGCTCTTACCAGCAGTGTACAGCTTCAGGGTGAAGTGACTATACTATTGACTGACCTAGAACACGGGTATACAACTATGTACCATCCATCAGTCCAGGGTGAGTGAAACTAAGCAGAAATGTTAAAGCCAACATTTTATGTGCACCCTAACACCTGTAGCGATTGTGGCAGTTGATTTTGTCCTTTTTTGTAAACCACAGCACACAAATAGAGGGTTTCCCTTGCTTCATTTGCATATACAGGTGGTCCCTGAATTCAGAACACCCAACGTACAGACAATCCCTAGTTACAGACAGACCTTTCTGCCCACTGTGACCTTTGGTGAAGCTCCCTGCAGGCATTACTTTAGTCCCTGCAACGATCAGATGTAAATTGTCTGTAATACATTTTTATTGATAATCCTTGTCCCCAAAACAGCAAACACATTGTGAAAATTCAATTGTCACTGGGACAAAAAAAAATCTGTCTGGAGCAAATTCAATTTAAGAACAAATTGTACGTAACTCGGGGACTGGTGACTATATGGATGATGTTTCTGCCTAGCTAATAGCAACAAGAAGAAATAGGTGAAATTCACATAAAATCTTGGGTAGTAGTAGCAGTATTGTTTAATATTTAAAAAAAAGACCACCAATGGAAAGACAGATTTCTATCCCTGTACCTGTATGCAACACTCTGAACACAATCTTAATTTTTAGATTCCAATTGCTTTCTCTACCTCTTCGCTGTCATTTCCATGATGCTTCACCACATGATCATTTGCAGACAGAACTATCTACGCTCACTGGGAGTGTTCTATGACTCTGTGCTTTTATGTTCAATATATTTTCTTAAACAGTTTTGCAAAACAATAAAGACGCAGTAAACATATTGGTCACAAAGGACCAACATATTGCGAGGAGGACTGCATGGGGCAAGTATGAACAAAGCCAAGAACACGTGAAGCATGGGCCCAAAAAGATGGAGATGACCAGGAAAGGTAAAGGGGGGTTAGAAGGACTGAAGGATAGGTCAAAATGAACGTGGAGAGGGGAGGGACAAAACGTAAAGAAAGAGATAACAACTAAAGAAAAGGAAAAGATTAAAAGGGAATGATGGAAAGTGAGTCCCCCTTCTGCTCCCAATGACCGAACAGGACACAGTAGGTTGGAGTAGCTCCAAGAGAAAATCCACAGCTGCCGGAACAGTAAATAACAAGCGTTCATCCCTTCATCCTAAAAATGGGAGCCATTTCTGATACCTATTCAGAAATAGTTAGGAAGTGAGTACAGTGATTCTCTGCTGTTATTTTTTCCATACCATCGCGCACCAGTTGTGATACTCCTCCCGCTAGGTCATGATGTACACAAAATACTAAGAGGCTCCGGCCACCATCGCACACCTGGATGAATGATACAACAAGTTTGGCAACAACATCTGTTGCATATAAAGTCACCAGAGATACTATATGTGACATATATTTTCAAAACCAATTGGGGACTATACCTCACCAATCGCCCAATCAGTGGCACAAATAGCCCTAGCGAAAGTTGTTACCAGTTGTTTCCCCTGATAATGTTTAAATCAATTTTTCCTGACTTGTTGCAACCCAATGAAGGTGATAGTTTTATTCTGGTAAATATGCTGAGACATAACTTTGGTTAACCCTCCCAGGACTTAGAAATCCAAGCAGCAGGTTAAAGAGGACCTGTCACCCATAAATTATCAGAAACCTCCGATAATGCTAGTAAACACTGCCGGGCTGTACAATAGGAATGCCGGACCGCGCTGTAAGCAGTCAAGCATATTCATGAGGGGGCGAGACTAGGAGGCGGTGACTGCTCGGCATTCACCACCAGCCTATGGAGTGAGAGAAACAGTACCTCGGACCGCCCCCTCATGAATACGCCCGACCGCTTACAATGTGGTATTGTATTGTACAGCACGGCTGTGTCTGCTAGCGTTATCGGAGGGTTAGTGCTGCATCTGTTGTAGCACTAGTGCCTTTTTATGGGTGACAGGCCCTCTTTAACCGTCATCTGACCAAGGATTTCTAAAATGATGGAAAATCTTGACTTATTTAGGGCAATAGCCCCTTATGCCATTGCCAGAACTTCCCTGCCAGTAATAATTGCTTTCACTCCTTATACCCCATGTCCTTAGCAAATAGAGTACTTCTTATTGACATTACCGGCACTGAAAATTCATTCAGGGATTTGTAGTGAGGAGAAAATGCATTTGTTCTTGCTAATCCTCCAAGAAGAAAAAATGAAAAGCAAATAAATCTTGTAGAGCAATATATATTACTTCAGTTTGCAAATAGTATAATAACTCAATTAAACATTCATCTCGGCCATGACCCAGAAAATATATTACCATTTTTAACTGGAGCAAAGCAAAATCTAACACTCACCATGGGGGACTCTCAACTCCCTTTAGGTATAGTTAAAACATTCAATTAATCAAAAGCAATAAAAGTCTTTGTGGGAGTCGATACCATGTATATCAGCATCAGCATATCATAAAGGAATATGTGAGATTTTATGAAAGTTTAAGTATATTGTCCTATTTACTAAAAGGTTGTGTGTTATCAAACTTGTGTTCACAAAATATATGGATTGTATGTCCAAAAAGGGCACAGAGAATCAATTTTCTTTGTGTCTTGTTAAAACCTGATATTTATGTTTACAGGATTTAGTGATATGCTTTAAAGCAGACTCATGGGCAGCAATATGATGGAGTACACATGAGGTCTATGGAAGCATCCTCTATGCTGTGAGGTAAACTGTGACATCATCTATTGTCAGTAATGATGTAATGATGGGTCAGTGCTATCTATATAGAGGTCATTGTACAGGGAGGAGGAGGAGATAATCTGTGACATCATCTATTGTCAGTAGTGATGTAATGATGGGGTCATTGTTATCTATATAGAGGTCATTGTACAGGGAGGGGGAGGAGATAAGCTGTGACATCATCTATTGTCAGTAGTGATGTAATGATGGGGTCACTCTTATCTACAATAGATCAAAGAAAGAAATAGAAGACACAATGGAAGCGCCACATGTGTGAATCTGGTTTAAATAGTTGCGATGAGCTGTATTAGAAATGGAATTATGCTCACCTATTGTGGTTGTACAGCCGGTACAACACGAGAGAAGCGTTTGAGGTTATATCCAGAGTTGTATTAGGCAGCTCACCTGGTTGTCATTTGGACGGGTTGTCTTCATGAAAGGAATGCAGTGGTTGGATAGGATGTTCCAGGGTAATAAAAGCGCCAATAACTCGTAGTGAGGAAAGTTGCTTTAAAATCGTATGGTATTTATTCCAGAAGGCTTTAAAAAGACGCGTTTCGAGCCCGGACCGGGCTCTTCATCAGTTAAAATAAAGCTTGGTATCAAGCTTTATTTTAACTGATGAAGAGCCCGGTCCGGGCTCGAAACGCGTCTTTTTAAAGCCTTCTGGAATAAATACCATACGATTTTAAAGCAACTTTCCTCACTACGAGTTATTGGCACTTTTATTACCCTGGAACATCCTATCCAACCACTGCGTCACTGTTATCTATATAGAGGTCATTGTACAGGGAGGGGGAGGAGATAAGCTGTGACATCATCTATTGTCAGTAGTGATGTAATGATGGGTCAGTGTTATCTATATAGAGGTCATTGTACAGGGAGGGGGAGGAGATAAGCTGTGTCATCATCTATTGTCAGTAGTGATGTAATGATGGGTCAGTGTTATCTATATAGAGGTCATTGTACAGGGAGGGGGAGGAGATAAGCTGTGACATCATCTATTGTCAGTAGTGATGTAATGATGGGTCAGTGTTATCTATATAGAGGACATTGTACAGGGAGGGGGGGAGATAAGCTGTGACATCATCTATTGTCAGTAGTGACGTAATGATGGGTCAGTGTTATTTATATAGAGGTCATTGTACAGGGAGGAGGAGGAGATAAGCTGTGACATCATCTATTGTCAGTAGTGATGTAATGATGGGTCATTGTTATCTATATAGAGGACATTGTACAGGGAGGGGAGGAGATAAGCTCTGACATCATCTATTGTCAGTAGTGAGGTAATGATGGGTCAGTGTTATCTATATAGAGGTCATTGTACAGGGAGGAGGAGGAGATAAGCTGTGACATCATCTATTGTCAGTAGTGATGTAATGATGGGTCAGTGTTATCTATATAGAGGTCATTGTACAGGGAGGGGGAGGAGATAAGCTGTGACATCATCTATTGTCAGTAGTGATGTAATGATGGGTCAGTGTTATCTATATAGAGGACATTGTACAGGGAGGGGGGGAGATAAGCTGTGACATCATCTATTGTCAGTAGTAATGTAATGATGGGTCAGTGTTATCTATATAGAGGTCATTGTACCGGGTGGGGGAGGAGATAAGCTGTGACATCATCTATTGTCAGTAGTAATGTAATGATGGGTCAGTGTTATCTATATAGAGGTCATTGTACCGGGTGGGGGAGGAGATAAGCTGTGACCTCATCTATTGTCAGTAGTGATGTAATGATGGGTCAGTGTTATCTATATAGAGGACATTGTACAGGGAGGGGGAGGAGATAAGCTGTGACAAAATCTATTGTCAGTAGTGATGTAATGCAGTCTATGCCAATATTACACAATTACTATTGATCCCTGCAACAGTTCAATAGTAATAGAAGATTGGTATGACTGGGAGTTGTTAGAAGACTTCAGGCTGCTGACACATGGGAGCAGTACCCCCTATCTCCCCACAGAGGATCTGTTCTTTTCCTTTCACCACAAAAAACTAAACCACAGCAACTGAGATTAATGATGATTTTCTGGTGACTCGGTGCCTATAACTCAGTGATGGATACGTTTTAGTTGCCTGGTGAATGTCCATTATTTTTCCCCAATATGCAGTCAATGCTGTAAGTTACGCAATATGTATAGCTATGGATATCTTTACACACCATTAGCTGGGAAGGGTCAGTATAACCAAATCCATGTCCCAGTCAATCACTAGCCTCAGTCGTCTTGAGATGTACTGAATACCGCCGAGGCTTGTGATTAGAAGGGTTGTCATATATATTGTTTCTATCAGGTATCACACACACCTGGTTCCTCACAATACAGAGCTCGAAACCCATCATTACTCAAAGTGAAAAGGTTGACATGCACAATTGGCTCTTGATGGTAGTACAGGGTTTCTCTCAGTAAAGATGATATCACTTATTCATATTTTTTTATTTTGATAAATTTGACGCGCATTGATGAGGTTTACACCCATACATGGTGCCTCTAAGTGAAGAAGTTAACATACTTACGTTGTGACATTCAATTAGGAGGTTTAGTACTCATACATGGCTGCCCTCTGTGAAGAGGTTCCCCTTTACTACATGGTTCTTTGCAATGAAGAAGCTGACCTTCATACATGATGCCTCTTAATGAAGACACTGACACTTGTGCATGGCTCCTGCCTTTATAGAGGTTGACACTGTTACATTGTTCCTCTTGTCGTAGAGGTTGGAATGGATACATGCAACTCGCAATGTAGAGGTTGACATCTTATGTCAGTGAGAGTCAAATGTTTCAATGAAAATTGTACGTTAACTAAATAAACTGATTTCAGTTGATTTTATACCTGAAACATTTATTTTAAGCCATAATTAAAACTTTTAAGTGATAATCTTAAAAACATTATGGATCCCTAGGAAGAATATCAGAATGTAAATACCCCAGCATACAGCTTGCAGTGTATGGTTGGTCATGATCAGCATTATTGTCATCTTTACCAACCCCCCTACTATTATCAGATTGTGAAGCCTGCTGTCATCAACATATGTGAAATCTTAGATATTTTATTTTTCCTATGGGAAAACCATTAAAATTAATGCAACATTCCCTGTATTCCTATACTGGTTGACTCCCCTCGAAATATAGCGCATGTCAGTCACTCACATACAGATTTTGACAAACTATTTCACACTATTTTGTGACAGAAAGTTCTCTAAGCCACTTCCAAATGTCATGGGGTGGGGGGGCATTCATCATTGACTTTCCTGACAGCCTGTTTCACCATATTTATTAAGTGTTGACGATACCACAATATTGCTCCTTTTCCAAAACACCCAAAAAATCAGGGGAAGGCGTGCCATCGGACAATCCGACAGATTCGGACTGAGCGCGGGATTTAACTTTCAAATTGTGTTGCAAGATCAAGCAGTTACCGGCACCAGGAAGAAGAAGGTGAACTCTGTCGGACCTGAGCGGGGAAGCGACACATGCAGAATAATGGGTGCACAATCTTAGTGAATCGAGGCAGAGTGCATTATCGTCGGACAATGCACTTTCTGTGAACTACTCCGGACAGGTAAGTAAATGTGCCCCATAGAGCTGGAAAAAGCCTTCATGAATGTGAAGTTAGTTCAGATAATTTTTAGTCGTGCACTAATTCATTGATCCTTCATGCCAAAATCTATCATCGCAGTCTAAATTATTACCAGTCTACGATTTGTGCGCCAAAAACATGTACCTTCTGTAAAAATTGATGAATACCTCTCATGGGATCCAACCTCCTTCGCTCACTGGCTCACTCGCCACCAAAATAAATTCCAGAAGTTCTTGCTTTGTCCACTTTTTCGTTAAATAATTAATTAATCTCTATTTATTGTCTATTACCAAAATTGTTTATATAATAATGACAAATTACAATTAAATTTCATGGAGTAACCTGAGGATTTGAAATGTTCTTTCTGAAGCCAAAGGAAGAAGATTAGAGACCAAACAGCAGATCTTCTGCTGTACCATAGAAGATATCTACATAGGAAGAGAAAAGTTATAGTTTGTTTGTCCTACACCTCCCCTGACAGCCTTGCAAAACATAGATCATTCTGAAGGCTTGTGCCTACACTGGGGTGTTGCCCTGGATTCTCAGGAATGTCAAATTGACATCATCGGATCTTGCGCCATAGTGGGGGGAAGTGCATGACAGACAGGGACAGAGACTTATCAACACTAATCCATTGAAGGAATCTCAAGGAAATGCAGACTAAATAATCTACTTACTGTTTTAAGCAAAAGGAACAATTAATAGACATAATATATTACAGATGTATTATAATTGTATAGATAAGCAAAGTACAATCAGCAAATTCGGTATGAAACTGGAGGGCTACATAATTCTATGCCTCTATTGGACCAGAGTTTAAAGTACTTAAAGGGTAACCCATCCCTTCCCTGACATGGCAGTACTGTAGGTCTTTGCCGACACTGGTGACACTGCAATTTAATAGGAACCTACCACCATGATTCTACCTATAAAGGTAGAACGGGTGGTAGGTGGATGTATGGGACGTGAGGGTAGCCCTTTTTAGAGCTAATCCTCACGTCCCAGCTATCTTTTTTAAAACTTTATTGCCCTTATATGTAAATTTTGTAAAGCGGCTACTGGGACTTGTAGCCTCATGTCCGGCCCCAGTAGCCTCTTTGCTCCTCCTACCCTGACATCTTCGGCACGCAGCTCCTCATAGTTGCGCGCCGTCGCCAGAGAAGCTGGAGTTCTTCAGCTACAAGCTATGGGAGCAGTAGTCACCTAAACTTTCTGGTGCCTAAGGTGAGCCATACAATGTCCACCCCCCCCCCTTTACCTTATATAGTAGTAATATATCAGGGTATTTTTTTAGTAATTGTGTTCTCCATGCAGTGCCTCATACCCATACTGACATCAGATGTGAAGAAACATTATTTTTGATTGTCAGCTCCTGTTACTTTGCCTCCCATCTTGTTGCAGGGGGTGCTGCCTGAGGCAAGAGGCTCAGTTGACCACATGGGTGGTGCACCCCTGTATGGGATTAAATATTATAAAAATCACTTGCAAAAATAGGTAAAGAATAAAGTAAAATAAAAATATGAAAAGTGTGCAGGGTTACAAAATGATAACATGGTATCAAATCATACAATCCTGGCTTAATTGCATAGCTTTTCAATAAAAAAAAACTATAATTTTTAACGCATTTGTAATTTACCCTCTACAAAAATATGCGTGGCTGCTTGTAGATCCTATGGAAATAATGGCTCTTTTTACTAAGCCAAACCTTGCATTTCATGCTCTGAGCAAAGGAGAGGAATTAGATTTTTTTCCATAACGATCAAGGTATTTTCAGCACTCTTTATCCCTATCCCAGTGTGCCACTGATTTACTAAACAGGATTAGTAATTTGTAATTATGGTGTTTACTAAGGAGCAATTACACAGTACTTTCAAGCCACTCGCACTGCCTCATTTTCAGGTTACATTAGGAATATGAGTGACATAACATTTCTAAAGGAAATGTGTCAGCTGTAGGCACAGAGCTGTGTATTGTGTGTCACGCTAAATAAAGCTTGGCTTTTTGAAAGGGAATCAGTCAGAAACAAAATAATTCTATTGGTTACAGAGAAACCTAAGAATATTAAGCCAGATGCCGGTTTCACACCCGCATATTACATGTGTATTTATCTAGCCATATTACAGCCATGATAAAGCCCTTTGATGCTCTTTGGGTCCACGGACTCATCCATGACGCTAAGCTATGTTTGTGTAAAACTGGGTTACAATGTATAGTCTACGTGTTTCGGGGTGGTATAGTATGAAGGGGAGCTGCTGGGGGGCCACAGAATGAAGGAGTGTTGTCTAGGAAACACAATATGAGGGGGGATCTGAGGGACATTATATCAGAGGGCCCTGAATATGATGGGGGAACAACATGACAAGAAGCTGGGGGAAACATTGTGAGAAGATGGGGGGCACTGATCGGGAATTTTACTGTGTGGGTGTGGCATATGGGGCAAAAGGCATGTCTTAAGGGAAAAAAATTTGGCCCTCTTTGGATATTTCATAAGTTTAGTGTTTCCCCATGATATAATATAACCTTTTTGTGGAGGCACAGTGGGTTAGAGGTTAGCATTACAGCCCTGCAGCGCTGGGGACCTGAGTTTCTGTCCCAGGGTCAACATCAATGTTGACCCTTGTATGTTCTCTCCGTGTTTGCAGGGTTTCCTCCAGGTCTTCCGGTTTTCTCCCACACTCCAAAACATACTGGTAGGATGATTAGATTGTGAGCCCCATTGGGGACAGGGACCAATTTGGCAAGCTCTGTATAATCTGTGTGCAATATTTAATTAAATGAATTATTATTATTCCAAAAATGTTAGGGTTGTACATACATATTACACAAGGTATGAAGTTGAGGACCATTGTAAGATATGTAAACCGCAGTATCTAGCAGGACCTAGCAGGACATCAGGAAAAGCAATGATCTGATAGAATAGATTATTTATTCCTTATTCTTTGTTCACCATGATACATAGAACTGAGATTGTCTTGCAGTTGTGTATTTCACTTTGCTGCAGTGAAACAAAAGGAAGACAATGGATGACTGCCTATCTCTCTAGCCTCAATAATTGTAGTAACTGCTTTACGTGACCCTATTATCAATTGTCAGGAATAGTTCTTGGGTATCAGGGCTCGTATGGCAGTTTTCAGCTGTACTAACCTTGAAATAATCACAATTTCTGTGAGCCGCCAGGAATTACAGTTATTTCCAATTCAAACCACCTCCACATCAGGTGGGCATGGAGTAGATGTGAAATGGACTGTGTCCGGTGGTGCTGGGCCGTTCATGCCTAGAGATATACGGTGGCGCACCCGGCTGCCACATATGGAGCCTCTTGATGTTTCTGACGTGGCGTTAGGGGCTCCCCATGCCCACTGAATTATTATATAACATGAGCACAGTGTCAATATTATAATACATTCAGACTACAAAGAATTTGATAATTAGACTTTCACAAGTGCTCCTGTGACCCATATCCAGGGTCACAGGGGCACCCGTGTGCCTCCCTGTGCACCCTCTTGCTTGCAGCAGCCCTGCTTACCTGTTCATGTTCCATCTGACCACCTTTATGCAGCAGTTACTGGCCACCCAGCAGCAGCAGTTTCCGGGTTCCTGCGGCACCTTCTGCTACAGCGGCTTCACCATCTTCTGCAGAACCCAAACTGTGAGTATCCATGCCCTCTAAGTACGACAGAGATCCCAAGTTGTGCAGGGGCTTCATCACACAGTGCTCTCTGCACATCGAGCTGAGATCTACACAGTTCGCCAGGTTTAAGGTGGCATTCGAGGTCAGTCTGCTCTCCGGGAAAGCCCTAGCATGGGATACCCCTCTCTGGGACAGGAACGAACCGGTCATGGCTAACATCACCACATTCCTTACAGAATCCTGGTCCATCTTTAGGAACCAGCCTGGGATTATTGGCTGAGACCATCCTACTGAACTTACTCCAAGGGGACTTGTCTGTCAGTGACTATGCAGTTCAGTTCTGCACCCTAGATTCTCAGCTAGCCTGGAATGAAGACACTCTGTCTTCTTCCCTGCTGTCTTACCTGGGTGGCCTGATCTCCCTGGCCATTTGGATTGATATCTGCTTTTCTGAGCACTCAGAGGAGCAGGAGAATCCAAGCCAACCCCACTTGGCTCCTGTTTTCCAAAGACCACCTCTTCCTCTGTCTCTGCTGCTGAGGAACCCATGCAGGTGGATAAAGCTCGGCTGACCCCCCAAAGAGCATTCCAGACAAAGACTGGATAACCTCTGTCTCTATTGTGCCAGTCCAGAACACTTTCTACAGACTTGTCCAGTCCATCCACAGTGTCTGGGAAATGCACACACCTAGGGTTCTTGAGAGAAGCGTACCTAGATGAGAGCAAAGCTTCTCCATGCCTAAACATACCTGTTCTACTCAGCTCTGGGACAGGTAGCCAGTTTCAAGTTTCCGCCTTCCTGGATACCGGCTCTGCAGGAAATTTCATGGATACTGCCCCGGTCTCTCAGTATCACCTTCCTGTGGTCCGCCTCGAAAAGCCGCAGGTCATCTCGTCCATCAGTGGGCACAGTGGGCGCTGTCTAGTGGGTCTTCATCCTGTGGCCTCCGTGCTTTCTCCGTGTTCTCAACCTCTTGTGGGTCTCCCCGCTTCTTAAATGGACTTTGCTGAAGTCATCTCGGAGAAGCAAGCAGAGATTCTGCCACCGCACCATCCCTATGACTGCCCTCCTCCACAGGGTTGGGTGTACCCAAAGTTTGTGCCTGAAACCACAGCAATGTCAGCCTATGTAAAGGAGAACCTGCAGAAGGGGTCCATACTGTCAGGGTTCTGGGTTTGTGGCCCCCTGGACCACCACGGGAGATGGTATTAGCCGACACCTGGGACCTGAATCTAAGTGCAACCTGGTCTTCACCAGAGCCCGCCGCAAAGCGGGATGGTCTTTCTGCGGCGGGATGCCACCAGCTCGTTCCACAGGTGCAACTAGCCTGCGGTGGAAGCCGAGGTTGCGATACAGAATTGGAATTCAGGCTCGAGGTCAGGAACGAGCAAGAAGTCAGGGCAGGTGGCAGAGATGTAGATGTCAGAGGTCAGGTCCGAGGTCACAACAGGGAAACAGGCAAGGCAGGCAGGAGAACAGGTACAGGAACACAAAGGAAGCTTTTTCTCAAGCAATAGAGCTCAAAGAATTGGCAGGGAATCCTGGGAACAGCCGTCCTTTAAGGAAACCCGGGAGTGCCAGCGCCAATCAGCAGGGAGCTGGGGCGCACGCGCATACCAGAACGGACGGGAGCAAGAGAGTGGAGAGGTGAGTTTGATGCCTGCGCCGGGGGGGGGGGGGGGGAGGGGGGGCGCGCCACAACGTAGAGGGGCACAGGTGTTCCTGCGATCCGAGACATGGTTCGTGGGGGCACCCATGACACATACACACGTCCTCTTCCCCTGCCAGTGCTGGGTTCTTCTTTGTGGCCAAGAAAGATGGTTCACTCCATCTATGCATAGACTACCGCAGCCTAAACAAAATTACCATAAAGAACCACTACCCACTGCCTCTGATCACAGAACTCTTTGATCGCCTACATGGAACCAAGGTCTTCACCAAATTAGACCTAAGTGGGGCATATAACCTCATCCGCATCTATGTAGGCGTTGAGTGGAAGACTGCATTTAATACTTGTGATGGACACTTTAAGTATCTCATCGTGCCGTTTGTATCACACCAGCCATATTCTAGGAGTTTGTCAATTACATTTTCAGAGACTATATACCTGTGTTGTCCCATCAGGCTCAGGTACAACTAGTACTCAGGCTCCTAGGGGCCAATCACCTGTATACCAAGCTTGAGAAGTGTCTATTTCATGAAAAAGGGTCTTCCTTTCCTCGGGTATATCATCTCAGACAAAGGACTACAGAAGCCCAGTAGGACTTCGGTCCATTCAGAGATTCCTGGGTTTTGCTAATTACTACCAGCAGTTTATACCACACTTTTCCTCCCTTGTGTCTCCACTTGTGGCGCTGACCAAGAAAAAACGCTGATCCAAAGCTCTGCCCTCCGGCGGCTGAAGAAGCTTTCTGCAAGCTGAAGTCTGCCTTTGCCTCTGGTTCTGTGATATGAAGAAATCATTCCTGCTTGAAGTTGATGGCTCCTCGGTAGGAGCTGGTGCTGTTCTCATGCAGAAAGGGCCCAAAGCTGAACTCTCACTTGCGGCTTCTTCTCAAAAAGCTTCTCAACCGGAGAGAGGTTTCCTCCCACACTCCAAAACATACTTTAGGTTAATTAGATTGTGAGCCCCATTGGGGACAGGGACCAATGTGGCAAGCTTTGTGCAGCATCTTATAACTCAATTCGAATGGTGGCCAGATCTGTTCAAGGACATTTGAGATTTTGTGGGTTCCTGCGCTTCCTCTGCCCGTAATAAGTTGTCATGTCTCAAGCCAGCAGGTCTGCTCTTGCCGTTGCTGATACCCAGTTGCCCATGGACTCACATAGCCATGGACTTTATTACGGATCTCCCATCTTCTTCCGGTAATACAGTCATCTGGGTGATTACAGATCGGTTTTCTAAGATGTCCCACTTCATTCCTCTGCCTGGACTACCCTTGTCTACTCGTCTTGCCAGCCTGTTCTTCCTCCATGTCTTACGGCTTCATGGACTCCTTCTGCACATTGTCTCGGACGGTGGGTTCCAGTTTGTTTCCCACTTCTGGTGATCCCTGAGCAGTCAATTCCAAGTAAAGCTGGATTTCTCCTCTGCATACCATCTGCAGTCTGATGGACAAGTAGAGAGAGTTAACCAGACTCTGGTCTGTTATCTCTGTCATTTTGTCTCTGCTTGTCAGGACCACTGGTCCACTCTGTTGCCATGAGCAGAATTTTTCTAGAATTCCTAGCTCTGCTCCCTTCTTCATTGTCCATGGACAGCACCCACACCCTCCTCTTCCTCTTTCTGTGCCTTCGAATGTTCCTGCCATGGAAGAGTTGATCTAAGATTTTAAGTCTATCTGGGAGCAGACTCCTTGCTACAAGTGTCTGCTCGAACCGTATAAACACTGTGGCGTATGAACTCCTTCCTCCCACTATGCGCATACTGAACTCCTTTCATGTCTCTCTTTTGAAGCCAGTCATCCTGAACCACTTCTCCCGGCAAGCGCCTCCTCCTGCTCCTGTGGCAGACTAATGTCTTCGAGGTTAAGGAGGTACTGGATATGAAGATGGTTCTTTCCTGTCAACTGTGAGGGGTTAGGGCCTGAGGAGAGATCATGGGAGTCTGAGGATAACATCCTGGACTGTACTCTCCTGCAGAGGTTCCTTCAGACCAAGAAGAAGGGGAGCCCAAAAGGGGGGGGGGTACTGTCAAGGGTGCTCCTGCAACCCACATACCAGGTCGCAGGCGCACCAGAATGCCTCCCTGTTCCCACTCTTGCCTGCAGCAGCCCTGCTTACCTGTCCACGTTCCACTGTCTGTTCTGACCTTCCACTACGTCCCCGACTCTGATCCCAAGCTGCCTGTCCTGACCTACTGCCTGTCCAAGACTCCGTCTCTGCCTCACAATTCTGCACATCTCCTTGGCCACCATCACGAACCAAGTTGTGCCTGTGGACTGACCTGGTAGTACCATGCCGCAGCAAGTCCAACCCAAGCAACTTTCATATTCATCATTAACTGTACTGTGGTTAAATGATCTAATTATATAAAAATCTAGCTGTTTCACTTATGTATTTTATTAATTAGTATATATTGTTTTGTGATATACCATATTCTCAGGAAATTAGAATAATTAACCCAAAACACCTGCAAAGGCTTCCTAAGCATCATAAGTCTGGTTCAGTAGGTGACACAACCATGCGGAAGAGTGCTGACTTGACAGATCCAGAGGGAAGTCATTTAAACTCATCACAAGGAGGGTAAGCCACAAAAGGTTATTGTTAAAGAAGCTGGATGTTCACAGAGTGCTGTATCAAAACACAATAGCGGAAAGTTGGGTGGAAGGAAAAATTGTGGTAGAAAAAGGTGCAGAACTAACTAGGATAATTGTAGTCTCGGTAGGATTGTTAAGTAAACAACACCATTAAAAAAATTGTGAGGAAATTCACAAGGAGTGGACTGCTGCTGGAGTCAGTGCTTCAAGATCCGGCACACACGGACGTATCAGGACATGGGCTATAAGTGTCACGTTCCATGTGTCAAGCCATTTGTGATCAATAGACAACACCAAAAGCGTCTTACCTGGGTCAAGTAAATAAAAGGCCCTGTCTTTGGATGAAAGTAAAATTTTTGTTTCATTTGGTAATTAAGGTCCCAGAGTCTTTTTTTGTCTATTTGTGTTGTTGTTTTGCCACAAACTCTATGTCTTTCCATTGCGTCAAATGAACATAGGACAATGCAAATTCACTTTGACATAGACCCGAATGCTCGAAATTCATTTTTTGCATAGCCTATTTGTCACAATAGGACTGAATTCATGACATGTGACTTTCAATTCAAGCACAAGCTTTGGGGCGAATTGATGCCAGTCCCTACTCTGGTCTATGTTCTGCCTACTTTTGATGTTTTTTGCTGAATTTTTTGCAACTGTGGAAAACAACTGCTCTTTCTCCAGTTATCTCCTAACCACTGAATCCAAAGGGCACTATTCTCGTCTCGTACTTCTGGATCTTTTGGCAGTGTTTGATACTGTGGGCCACCAGCTCCTCCTCAGGATAGTTCACCACATTGGCCTAAAGAAAACTACACTCTCTTGGTTTTCTTGCTATCTCTCTAACCGTACTTTCAGTATCTAATTCTCTGGATCTCTCTCTATTCTCCTTTTCCTCTCACTGTCGGGTTTCCTCAGGGCTTAGTCCTATGTCCTCTTCTCTTTTCCCTCTATACAGCCCCATTGGACAAACCATCAGCAGATTTGGTTTTCAGTATCATCTTTATGATAATGATACCGAGTTTTGCAAGTCTGCATGTAATATTACCCCTGCCTTACTTCACAACAACTGTGACTGTCTCTCTGCCATCTCTAACATCATGTCCTCTCTCATCTTTCCACCATCAACTAACCAACCTATCCCTGATCTCTCCATTTCCCTATGTGATGTCACCATAACCTTAAGGTAACAGGCCCGCTGTCTGTGGGTTGTGCTGGACTCCGACCTCTCCTTTGCACTGTATATTCAATCTGTTGCTCGCTCTTGCCGAATGCATCTTAAAAAAATTCTAAAACCTGACCATTTTTTACAATGAAACCTCTAAAAATCTAATTGTCACTCTTAATCACTCTCACTTAAACTACTGTAACTCCCTACTAATTGGTCTTCCTCATACCAAACTCTCTACTCTACAATCCATTCTTAAAGCAGCAGCCAGAGTGGTCTTTCAGACAAAAATCTAAATGGATTCCTCCAGTATACGTCAGTCGCTGCAGTGGTTGCCCGTCTCCTTCCAAACACAGTTTAAATGAATCACCCTCATCCACAAAGCTCTGCACAATTCTGCACCTACCACTCCTCTCTTATTTTAGTCTATCGCCCAACCTGTGCTCTTTGATCCACCAGTGATCTTAGATTATTCACTTCCTTAATTTGAACCTCCCACTCACATCTCCAGAACTTTTCTCGAGCTGCACCAATTCTCTGGACTGCCTTACCTCAGTCTACCAGACTCACACTCAACCTTCAAAGCTTCAAACGTGCTATTAAAAACCCACCTCTTTAGACAGACCTTTCACATTTCCTAATTGCTTGAAATTTTAACTCTCTTTTGATTGACCAATTCTGATGCCTCCTCCATCTTGCACCTTGTATATGAGATGGCAGCGGTTCAAGCAGCAGCATTTTTTTTATTTATTAAATTATTTTTATTCAATTCCTTTATAAAGAATGGCTGGACCATTATACAAGCGCTTATACCTCTTGTGTCACCCACTTCTTCCTCATAGACTGTAAGCTATAATCTGTAAAGTGCTACGAAATTTGATGACACTATATAAATAAAGATTATTATTATTATGCCAATAAGGCTACATTCCACCATGTTTTAAGCCCTCCATTGTAAGGATATGTCAAGCAGATTCCTGAAGTATCCTTACAAGGAATGGCTAAGCTGTATACTACTGTATGTACAGTGGAATATGTCATCCTCCTCCCTAAAAGCATGAAGAGCGAACATTGGCAGAAGCCAGTGATTGTCTCCTGTCAATGTTCATGGCATTTCCCACAGTGATGTCTCTGGTGAATTCCCAGATCATACACTCAGCAAAGGCCGGGGGAGGGATGCATACTTTGCATCCATCCCCATAGGCTATTATGACCTATATGTTGCCCAGAAGGAGGGACCAGGATGGAAAGATGAAGCAAGCAACATCTTTTCATCCAGATTTTACACAGTAAGTGACATATACTTTGCAGATCGTGTCAAAAAGGAAGACTTGGTCTCCAGGTATGTCTATTTATTCGCTCAGTATATACGCCGGGAAGTCTTCATAGTGTGTACTCCAGATCTCTAAAAACACATCATGTGAATGTAACCAAGTTAATTGGCTTCCTATGAAATGGCCTGAATGTGTTGTTAAGATAAATTAGATTTTTAGGATGGGGACCAATATGAGTGTTGACAATCTGAGCAGTGTTCTTGAATATATTGGTGCCACATCAGTAACTGAAAATAATAAAAATAGGTATAAAACACGGCAGTAGGTCAAGGTCCTTTATGAAATGTTATACATTCAATTCTGTCTTGAAACCTTTACATATTATTCTAAGAAAGGCAGATGGAAATGAATACGTCCTCCATAACAGCTCCCATAGTGGTTCTCTTCCAAATTCATTTTACTCCCAAGAATGGCTATATAGCTTTCTCACAACTTGGCAGTAGAGGAAAACTCAAGGACTTATATTTAGCAGTGATTTCCTTTCCATAATAAGGGCAAATAATGTTGCCTGATAAGGAACCAATATAACATAGCCTGAGATGGAATTACAATTGTATTGAACGTTCTCTAAATGACCATCACGATCCCTTTCAAGACTAATCAATCTCTGGAACAGGAAGAAAAATGACGATTTTGTACAATTAATGATCTTTGATCCTCATCCGTATTGAGCGTAACCATCCCTTTTATTTACACGCCATCCTCTGCACCTTCTGCATGTTATTGCATTATGGCCGTGATATCGGTATTCGAGGACGGCCCACAACACGGCTAATAACATCAGACGTCAGGCCAGCAAATTGTTAAATGCAAGAAAAATAAAATGATAGGTCACTTGAAAGAAAGACAAAGAAAATGAGGTTGGTGAGGACTCTGATTCCCAGGAGGAGTATTGTATGATACATTATTACAAACAGCAGCTACAGAGGGAACTAAGGTTTCACATGAATCACCATCTAAATTATTCATGTTCCTCTGCAGAACCTGAACTCCAGAAAGCGTGGCTTGTATGTAGACAGGAAGCTGCCAGATATGTAGACAAAGATTATCCATCACAATGGCAAAGACATATTTACATTTGTCCTACATAGTCTTGCTTCTTCGTGAAAACGTTACGGGAAAACTGAAGATGGGGTGAAATGAAATTATGCTGAAATAGATTGTAGAAAATTTTACAATTTAGTATTTTCAGTGGAGGCCTGACAACTATTTCAGATTTTTTTTGGGACGATTTAAAAAAATACGTTTATGGGAGTGAGAAGGTGGGGGGCACATAAGCAGCTTTGATGTGTTTGGGGGACTGGAGTTAATAGCTAGATCTCCTCTTTAAAGTCTTGGTAAGGGGGGGCGTGTGACGGCATGACGTGAGGATCTCGTTAGAGCCGCGTTCCTCCGCCCCCTGTAGCTTCTCACCGCCCGGCATGGAGGCTCCCCAGCGCCCTCTCTGACGACGCCTGCTCTGACGCCTCTGATGACGCCTGCTCTGACGTTCGATCCGACGCCCCGGCACCAGGAAGCAGGAGCTGCACCGCGACACGTGGAGCGTGGTAGGACACGCTGCTCTCGCTGAAGCAATTTTGGGTGGGCTGAGGCCGCGACCGCGGGTGAGGTCCGGAGTCTTCCTCGCTGTTGCGGTCATGTCCCACGCTGGAGAGACTGGAGCAGGTCCTGCGCAAGGCTGTGTCGGTGGCGACATCTGAGAACAGGAGGTAGCACTTAAAACCCTGGGGCACAGGAGACACGGCGTGCAAGGTTTTTTAAAGACATATGCATCTGTTTGAGGCAAAGGCTGAAGATATGGTGAGACTGTTCCAATTAGTTTATCTTAGCTCGGAGTTTAATATGAATGATAATTGACTGTCCGGTGGCTAACTGACTGGCCCCTCTAATCTTTCAATTTTCCAACTAGCTGTGTGACTGATGGCCAGAACTGACCCCTAAACCACAGGAAC
Organism: Engystomops pustulosus; assembly: GCF_040894005.1. Lineage (NCBI taxonomy): Eukaryota > Metazoa > Chordata > Amphibia > Anura > Leptodactylidae > Engystomops > Engystomops pustulosus. The sequence goes on from NC_092415.1 coordinate 45,713,131, forward strand.
TGCTCTAATGTGGACTGGGTTGTTTGTTTGAAAATTGACTGACAGGCCTTTTGCTAAATCTACTAACTTGCTTTACAGTATATTGCCAGAACTAACATCACTAATACCAAGATGGAAGGACCTGCTTTAATGTGGACCGGGCTGTCCGTTTGATGTTCAACTGGCCAGCTTGTCGACTTACTAGCTAGCCTTATAAAACACTGTTAGCCGCAAGTGTAAGAACCACTAGCTGTAAGAACCATTAGCTGTGTGACGGATGGCCAGAACTAACCCCTAAACCATAGGAACTGCTCTAATGCGGATTGGGTGGTTTTGGTGGAAGATTGTCTGACCGGCTTTTTTGCTAAATTTACTAACTTGCTTTATAGTATATTGCCAGAACTAACATCATAAATACCAAGGTGGAAAGATCTGCTTTAATATGGTCCGTCTAATGTTCAACTGGCCAGCTTTTCGACTTACTAGCTAGTCCTATAATACACTGTTAGCCGCCACTGTAAGAACCACTCCAATACGAACTGGGTTGCTTGCTTGGAGGTTAGGCGCCAGGCTTACTTATTATTGTCAGAACTTGTGCTGAAATTGCAAGAATTGCATCAGTGTGTTTTAGGCTGGTTGGCTGGAGGCGAATTGACCGGACTGCTATTCCAACTACCAGCCATATAATATATTGCCAGAATTAACGTTAAAAACTGAAGAACTGGGTCAATACGGACTGGGTCGTCTGGCCGGAGGTCAGGGGATTGATATACTTAAACCGCTAACCAGATTTTTTATACGTTTAGAATCAAGGTTAAATATTACAGAATGGTTGTAATGTGGTCATTTTCTGGGTATTAGAGATTTGCATCTTACACTCAAGACTACCTGCATGGCATCTAACTAGTGTAGATGCTCCCTTCATGTTTGTAGATAATTGATAAGAATTGATCACGTGTGGCTACTCTGTAGAGCATATTCTGTAGTTGACATTGTTTTAACTCTGTATGTATATCCGCTATTGTCCTGACAACTCATTAAGGTGTAAAACTGTGTAATATCGAATTGGTAAAACCGTTTTATATATTGGGAAATATGCCTCCCAAAGCGAGTTCAAGGAAGTCCGGGGGGGGGACTGGATAAAATCTGGAAGACCCCTCCTCCAAAAGTTAAACAGACCTCCAAAGAGGTACAAAAAGATCAAGAGGGAGAAGGGAACCTTAGATTAGAGGGATGGCAGAGGGAGGATCTCCCCCAAGAACTGAACACATTGTTGACAGAAATTCTGTCGGCAGTGAAGGACACCAAGAATTCGGTTGATATGTCTAAAGTAGCAATTGATAAGGTAAATGAACAAATTGGTAGCCTGAACTCAGATATTAAGCTTATCAAAGAAGAGATGAATAAAATTCGTGACAAAAATAGGGAGATAGCGGAAAGCTGCAGAGCTGCAGTGTCACAAGTGAGCGAGCTAAAGACAGAATTTGAAAAAATTAAAAAAGAAAATATAAAACTACAATCAAAAGTAATAGACATGGAAGATAGATCCAGGAGAGCAAACGTGAGAATAGTGGGCTTTCCAGAGGCAGATGAGCCCAGAGATTTATCAGATAAGATAGAAAAGTGGTTAGTAGACACTTTTGGGAAAGAGGATTTTTCACCAGTATTTAGCATAGAAAGAGCCCATCGGGTCCCGATGAAAAAACCAGTGCCAGGTAGCTTTCCTAGGGCCATTCTGGCGAAATTGATTAGCTCACACGATAGAGACATTATTTTGAAAAAGAGCAGAGAAAAGTCAGAAATGGACACAAGATTTCAATTTACCCTGATTTTTCTAGGGACACACAAATGGCTAGGGCAAGTTTCAAAGGGGTTAAAAAAAGAATGGCCGAAGCAGGGATACAGTATGCGTTACTGTTTCCATCGAAACTACGTGTAGTGTTTAAAGAGAAAACCTGTTTTTTTTCAGACGCAGAGGAGGCGTCGGGCTGGCTAGATAAACAAGGCGTTCGCGCCTGAGTACGTTTGGGAGGCTTCCCTTATCCTTAGAGATTTGATACATATACTAAAGCAGCATCGGGTGGTGTTTAGAGCAGGGGTGGGGCGGAGGAACGACGCCATGGAGTGAAGGGACCCGTTGAGTAAAAGCAGGATGGGTCATTTGGGGGGTTGTGGGGGGGCTGGGGTAGGGGGGTGGTGGGGGGGGGGGTCTGCGGGTGGTGGGGGGGGTCTGCGGGTGGTGGGGGGGTATGGTCTCCCTGCAGGGGTTTTTTTTTCTTTTTTTTTTTTTTTTTTTTTCTCTTTTTTTCTTCTTTCTCTCTCTTTTTTTCTTTTTTTTTATCTGAATGGCGGGGATGGTTAGAATAGTTACTTGGAACATCCGCGGGGCTAGTGATAAGGTTAAAAGGTGCCAGATATTTGATGTGGTGAATAGACATTTGCCAGCGATTATTTGTTTGGTAGAAACTCACCTAATTGAAAGACATGCAGATCGATTTAAGAAAAAATGGGCAACCGAGATAATCCATTCCTTCGGTAACATATATTCCAAAGGGGTCACAGTATTAATTCATGCGGACATAGATTTTGTGATAGAACAGAAACGTATTGACAAGGACGGGAGATATGTCTTCCTATATGGGAAACTATATGGAAAGACAGTGGTCCTGGCATTTATTTATAACCCTCCACCTTTTTCCTTTGGAGTTCTATACGATCTGCTCTTGTTTATGGAACAAAAAAGTAATTGTGCCCTGTTGATTATGGGGGATTTTAATGCAACCATGGATAGGTGCCGTGATAGAATAACAGAATCAGAATGTACCTCGAGACAGGGAAAGAGAGAGCCTCTGGCACTTTTTTGTGACGAATTAGAGTGGATAGATGTGTGGCGCAAATTATATGGCAATAGAAGGGCTTTTTCTTGCATGAGCCGGTCGTATGGAACTCTATCTCGAATTGACCTTTGTTTGGCTAACTCTATTGGTTTCAATATGATACACAAGATGACATATGAAACCTGTCCCATATCAGATCATGGTCCAGTGATGATTACTTTAAAAAAAAATGAAGGGAGGAAAGAACGCATATTTAGGCTTAATCCCTATTGGGTGACAATCCTCGATTCCCAAATCAAAATGGAGACACTTATTCAGGAGTTTTGGTTGATAAACGGAAGGGAAGGGGATAGTGGTATAATTTGGGATTCATTTAAAGCCTTTATACGAGGAATATATAGCAAAAACATTATTTTGGCAAAAAAGAGATTTAGTGAGAAAGAGAAAGGATTAAAGGAAAAATTAGCAGAAGTGGAGAGAAATCTGTGTGAGCGCCCCACGGAGGGAAATAGACAGATAGCGAATGATGCCAGAGGGCGTCTTCAGGAGTTTTTAAAACAAAAAGCACAGCACAAAATCTTTTTCCAGGGCCAGAAATATTTTTTGGAGGGAAGTAAACCCGGGAAATTATTAGCTGATATAGTGCAAACATCTAAGGTCAAGGGGAAGGCTATTGCTGCGATTATGAATAGGAGGGGGGAGATAAAGAGAGCCCCGGAACAGATTGTACAGGTCTTTAGGGAATACTATTCTAGTCTTTATAACTCCCAAATGGACAAGCAAGAGGTAGAAATTGATCACTTTTTGGGGAGGGTTGTATTCCCCACATTGTCTCCATCCCAAAGAAACCTCTTGGACGCGGAGTTGACCCTGCCGGAGATTTCTGATGCTCTGGACTCCTGTATTAAGGACTCTACTCCGGGGTCTGACGGTCTCCCCTTTAGTTTTTACAAAAAATATAGGGAAGAGATCCTGCCTTACTTATTAGCGACATTTAGAGAGGGGTTCGCTTTGGGCTCACTCTCTAAAACAATGGCAGAGGCCAATATCACCCTGATTCCAAAGAAAGGAAAGGAGCGATTGGATGTAGGCTCCTATCGCCCAATATCCTTATTAAATACGGATATTAAAATCCTCGCGAAAGCATTAGCCCGCAGGCTTCAAAAAGTAATTAAAGAAATTATACATAGTGATCAGAAAGGGTTTATCCCAAATAGAAAAATAAGTGACTGTATGTTGAGGATTTTTTCAGCGATAGAGATGGGAGGTGGGGGGCATCGCTCCATCCTGTCACTGGACGCTGTTAAAGCGTTTGACAGGGTGGAGTGGTGCTTCCTATGGAAGGTCCTCGATAAATTTGGATTCGGGAGTAAATTTATAGGTTTTGTAAGGTGTATGTATAATTGTCCAATGGCAAGAATAAAAATGGGGGATACTTTGTCCGAAGTATTTCCATTGTCCAGAGGTACCCGCCAGGGCTGCCCCCTTTCCCCACTCCTATTCGCGTTGTATATAGAACCCCTGGCCATTATGGTTAGGGAAAATAAGGAGATTCGAGGTGGAGGTTGTGGCGGCATAGAAGACAAAATATGTCTGTATGCCGATGACATGGTGTTATATCTTGATGACTCTCTACAATCTGTTCCGAGGGTATTGGACTTGGTTAAGGAATATGGTAGATACTCCGGACTGGAAATTAATTGGCAGAAATCAATACTTTTGCCTTTATGTCCAGAGGTGCAGAAAGCCTTTTCAAATAAAGATGAACTTTTATGTGTGGATCACTTTACTTATTTAGGCACGGTTGTTTCTAGAGAACTGAGTGATTTTGAGGAGAAGAATCTAAACCCCTTAATACAGGGAGTAAGAAATAAAGTGAAGACCTGGGATAAACTACCTTTAACAAGAGCAGACAAGACGGGCCTAATCAAAATGGTTTTGCTTCCCAAAATTTTGTTCACTTTGTCTGCCTGCCCGGTTTGGATAAATGAAAGCTTCTTTAAGATGCTGGAAAGGATTTTGAATGACTTGCTATGGGGGCGGAAGAGGGTTAGGATTAAGATGTGTTATTTATATAAGCCAATTGATCAAGGTGGCTTAGGGCTACCCTTTTTTAAGGGCTATTATTTGGCAGCTCGGTTGAGCAGCTTGGAGAGATGGGAGTCGAATATTACTATTTTGCATTGGCTCCGACTGGCGGAGGGCAAAGTTAATAACATTTTTGAGTTACTCGAGTCATCACTTCCGCTAGCCGAACCACTCTCAAAATCTTTAATATGTCAGGCACTAGTTAGATCTTGGTTGGAGACAAAGAAGATATTTACAATACAAGGATTTCAAGAAGAAACACCAATATGGTTTAACGATAATCTTCCAGATATGAAAATGATACCAGAAAGGTTTTGGATTAAGAAAGGGGTCACATATATATCTCAAGTGGTGTTGGAAGAAAAGATAGTGACTTTTGAGGAATTAAGAGTGAAATATAGGTTAAGTAGGAGGGATATGTTTAGATATATACAACTCTCACATGCACTAAGAAAAGGGAAGCACTTGATTAGATTAAAGAAAGAAACACACGAGGGTTTGGAGTTTATTAAAAAAATAGGAGACACAAAAAAAACTATATCTAAGATTTACAAATACATTTTGAAGGAACATACGTGTAAATTTGCACATGGATCTAAAATGAAATGGGAACGGGAGATTGGGGCACTGGGTGGGAAAGATTGGCAGCGTGTGTACAGCAACTTTAAACAGTGTTCGTTGAATTGGAATCACAGGATTATACAAATGAATTTGGTATATAGAATTTATTATACTCCTGATCTTTTATCCAAAATGAAAATTAAGGTAGATTCGAGGTGTAGCAAATGTAATAGTACAGAAGCTGACTTCTCACATGTTATATGGGAGTGCGCGGAGATGGAGATATTCTGGAGAGAGGTGTTCGAATATACATCTAGGACGCTGGGCCAGAATCTTAACCCATCAGTAAGAGTTGCTATACTTGGCTTAGTTGATCTGGAAGGGGTCTCCAAAACCCAAAGGATTTTAATATCCAAACTAATGAGTTTAGCCCTAGTTTGTGTGGCTCGTAAATGGGGCAGCAAAGATCCACCCTCTAAAAATGCATGGCATAATCTCACCCTGAGAGTGAGTCAGTATGAGAAAATGTACTCTGTTAAGAATGAACAGCTATCCAAATGGGAAAATATCTGGTCAAGCTGGATCTGATTTTTTTTTTTTTTTTTCCTCCCTTTTCTCCTGCAGGGTGGGAGGGGGTAGGGGTGTGGAGGGGGGAGGGGGGAGCGGGTTGGGCTTATATACAATAACAAAATATGAAGTGTTAAATTAACTTAAGGATGAGTTTGTATTAATACTAGGAAGATAAAATATTTATGATTGGGGGAAGGTCACGTTATAGGTAAATGTATTTATTAGTCTTGATATCTTACCTTTGTATTTTTTGTATAATGTGTAATATTTAATAAAGCTTTAAAAAAAAAAAAAAAAAAGTCTTAGTAAAGCTGATCATGTCCCACTCGAACGAAGGGGACCTCATACAGAAGTGGGATGTGAGTTGCCCCAGATTGTCTTTCAAAATAACAGCCAGGTCGGGGAACCAGAGAGGAGCAGGATGAAGCTATGATGACCACAGAGCTATCCAGACCTGCTCTACTTCATCTTCTTTTGGTCTTTATACTTTCTATCGAATTAGCACTGAAATCTCAAGAGCTAGGAGGAGGGGAAGAAACTAGACCACAGGGAAGAAGATGAGAACAGAGCCTGTCAGGGTCATGCCACACCAGTGGGTGGAGTCTAGCATTTGTCATAACTTTGCTTGGGGTTTCCAATTGTGAATTATTTTTGTCTGTTTTGTTATTGTTTCTTTTTGCATATAAGACAACTGCAGATGACCATTAATCAGTTTATGCTCCAAAACATACGTGTAGGTTGATTAGATTGTGAGCCCCATAGGGACAGGGACCAATTTGGCAAACTCTGTGCAGCGCTGCATAATCTGTGTGGGCTATATAAATAAAGAATTATTATTATTATTAGAATTATTATGAGCAACTGATATTAGTATGAAGGAGCCGGGACCACAACATCATGGCGAGTATGTGCAGGTAGGAGAGATTGCAGAGGCTACTGGGGCGTGGCGTAGCCTTTGTTCCTGCCTCTTAGAGAGGCTACGCAAAGTCCCAGTACCCTCTGCCAAAAATTAGCATATTAGGTAGATAAAGTTTAGCTCTTTTTAGGAAGCATTATACGATTAGGTAAGCTTAGATTAGGGCTTAAAAGGTTGCTAGGAACCTTTCATAAGAACTAACTGGAATAGGTGGAATTCTGTTGGTAGGTTTCGTTTAAAGACATATAAATACCAATGTGTGTATAACATGACAAGAAATAAAATTTGGTACTGAGTTAGCCAGTTGAAGAGATTCCTGTTGTTTTGATTGGTCAAATAAAATAACCTTCTTGAGATTGTGATACCTTTTCATGGCTAGACATAATGGGGCACATTTACTTAGATCCTGTCGTGATTCCCGATCCGGACGGTCCGACAAAGATGAAGTCCGGCCCGATTCATCAAGATGGTGCGCCCGAGATCCTGCATGTATCGCTGCCCCGCTGAGGTCCGCCGGAGTTCGCCTTCTTCTTCCCTGTGTATGTGAGTGCATGTCTTGCGACACAATTTGAGATGTTAAATCCCGCACGCTGTCCGAATCCGTCGGATCGTCTGCCGGCCCACCCCCCACATTTGTGTCGCGTGAAAGCCAGCGCCGATGCACCAAAATCCGATTGAGTGCGCCAAAAACCCCAGTTAAATGCGGCGCAAAACTGAAAAATCGGGGAAACCCGATGGAAATGCGTTCCGCGGACCCTTAGTAAATGTGCCCCAATAGGTTACAAGCAAGCTTTTGGGACAGCTAACAGTAACACTAAGGAACAGATAAGGTCCCTTCATCAGGTTTTCAAGTATATTATGACATGTCAGAAGTATGAAAAGTTATTATCTAGTATTTGCAGACTAGGCTGCATTAATTAAATGTCAATTACATTATAGAGTTATTACCTCTTATATAATATATCACCCCCCTCCCCATTTCCTTGCTGCCAGGTCTTTAGTAAATTCTACATTGTTGTATCAGTGAATCAACCCTGTTACACATGCCAAAACAATGTGTAATCAATTTTACATTTTTAACTAATAATTCGGAGCATTTCAAAAGTGATGACTCATAAATGAAATCACTCACGAAGGGATCCAAATTACGAAATTACGTGAATCCTCATATGTAATCTAGATACAAAGAAAGTAAAATCTCAACGTGAGCATGCAATTCTTCACGTATTGTTGGCCAACACCTAATCATGTGGCAGTCCATAAGCACCCAAATTTTACATAATGTTTTGAGGATTTAAACATTTCATAGTTTTGAGATGAACATTAGATCATGAAAAATAAGTGAATGTGTATAAAATTAACTGCCAATGAGGCAAGCTTAAGTACTGATTAATTTCTGATTAGCTTACTTGACTCTTTTATTCAAGCTATGACTCTTGTTTTCTCTCAGGCTGCCAGTGAACCATGCCCCCTTATTTTTACTGACAGCTCTGTGTATCTTCAAATCTTGGGAACTGTCCTGTCTTCTTGTTCTTGATTGACAGGTCTCACTGCTAGGACATGCTGCTGTATGGAACTAGTACTAAAGGGACCATTTGCCAATATTCAACTACAGACATAACACTCTGTTTACTTATAGGAAATATTTTGTAAAAATTTTTTCAAGGTGCATTGTGTTACATTTATGTCAATTGACCTGGGTGATGTCACCTAAGGTCCTTTACCCTTTACATTTGCAAACTGTACCCTATGTATTTATCTGATCACATGAAATCTCAGCAACCTCTATGGAGGATGAGAAGGAGTAGAAGTACATGGAAGCATGCTTTGATTTCATGTAATCAGATACATACATGGCATAGATTTAGCAAATGTAAAGGACCTTAGATGGCATCATCCTGGTCACATTGTAAGTCACATTCATCAGTTTCTAAGCAACCAATGTAAGTATGATGTTGTCAGGATACCTTATGGGATTATATCTACATTTCCCAGTAGGTTCCAGCTTAGGGACATATAGATACCATTGATATGTCACCATGTGCCACACCCTGACAGGTACTATTTAAATTCTCTTCACTGATCACTGTACAGTCATGGAGCTTTAGAAAGGTAGTGAGGAGCAGACCTGATTCCAAAGTTTAAAATCCAGTTCCTAACCCCAACCAGTAATACCCACATTTGGGGTGCTGGCAACAATCGCGGGTGTTAGCAGTTTATATGCATCTGGCAAAGTTGCTAGCAACATTTAATCTACTGTGGCCGTTCCCGCGCCAGTGTTGCACGCCGCCATTTTGGGGATGGTCGTCACTCCCGATGATGTCAGGTATGTGACGGCATGTGGCCACAGTCATTTAAATTCAGCTAACAATCTGGGGGCAGCATGGATCATGGGTATTAACTATGAAGGGAAGTTCAGCTGAACTGCAAATTAAGTTCAAATCAATATCAAGGTCGAGTCTGGAAGACCTGAACATGCAAAGTTTGTTACGAACCCGAAATTTGCGGTTCAGTTGTGCTCTACAGTACTACTACTAATTTCTCCTACCCATATGAAAAGAATAGTGCAATAAATCATTCATTATAGTTGGGGGCCAATGCAGATTTTGATTAAGACCCAGCAGTTTAAAGCTACGTCTCCTTTATAACATCATGGATTTAGGAGAAAGTAAAAGAACAATTAATGTGAAAATAATTGCAGATTATTGCTGTGTCCTAATATGATAAACAGCTCCTGGAAGCGGATGGTAGAGCTAAGAGAACCCCCGAGAGAATATGAAGGAGAAAATGAAGCCAAATAAAAACAAGTCATGGTCTCCAAGGATTGTTAGCAATTAGAATTGTACTGGGAAATCAAATATCCTATTCTTCCAACATTTCTTTAAGCTCTCCCTGTACAAAATAAGACCCACTATAGATTCTGCAGCGTGGTTGCCAAAACTATTACATTGGGCCGCAGGCAGAGAAATGACCTACTATAAAGCCGGGTGGGGCTAATAGATCCACCGTGTCTATGGGACAACTGTCTCTTTCTTCTTACTCAAAATTCTTTGTCAATTGCTGGGGGAACAACTGACCTCGAGCTAGCTCAGTCATAAACAATAGGAAAATAGTACAGTGATGAGCCCATCTGTTGTAGAGATGAGAGACGAGCAAGAAGGAAACAAAAGGCAAAAGCAATGGAGCTGACATGCAAAATATTTAAAACTTCACACTCTATCGCTTCTATGGTCCCAGATTCTGAGATCAGCCACATAACATATGTTTAGGGCTTTTTTGAAACTTGTGGTTAGTGACACTGTCGTATCAAACAGTTTGCAGCACTGTACTAAGTAGTGGCACCGGTCACATAACAGATCGGTTTGAGAGATCGGCTGATTTCTAAAAAATATCTCTCAGCTGCCATTTAAGATTTTTGGCCCTTACCATAGCAATATCTCAAGAATAACTGCCAACTTTGGAACTTTATTAATAAATCTAATGTAGGATATCATCATGAAGAAAAATAGCATCATCTGGTGAGGAATCCATGTATACCGTAGATGGTCTTGATGGTTGTAGAATACATGCCAACATTTAAGAAGTGATGCTCCTTTTGGAGCCAGGCCTCCTTTCCTGAATGTGCATTGGGCTGCTTCTGAATGGCGCCATACACATTGAAATGTCCATGGAGCACCACTTTATGCCAGGTCTCAGACAGCTTTTAATGCCCATTAAGGTTTGCCTTCTCTTCCAGAAGTCAGGGAGGTCTCCTCTTCTCTCTATGTCGGCCACCTAATAAATACTTTCTATTTAAAAAAATATTACCACAATTTATTTCACAATTTGGTATTAGCGCCCCTCTGGTTCACTGTAATTTTTCCTCCCCATACATTGAACTATTGCCTACCAGCCCAGAGTGTTTGGTACTTTGGAACCTAGGAGCCATCAAGGCCAGAAATAGAGGTTTCTTCTGCTCATTTTACCCAAACCTGATGAGACACATTAAACAAAGAAGTCTCCAGGTGAGCACCTTATGATCATCTCTTCAAAATTATCTTACATTATTACCCGGGGCACTGTCCCCTGCTTTTGTTTTTGTTTTTTCTTCTCTTTTATTACAAGGCCACAAGTTTACGTCCTCTTGTGATACACGGAGCCAGTGTTGCTGTTTTCCACGACTAGAACTGTTCTCATGGCACCTGCGCAAATTTCCAATTACTTAACTCCTTAGCAATTTGGCCCTTTTTTAATTTTTGTGTTTCCCTGTGTTTTGCGTTTCCCTACTTTCCAAGAGCCATAACATTTTTTTTTATTTTTCCTGTGTAAAAAGCTGTATGAGGGCTTGTTATCTGCAGGATATATTGTAGATCCTAGTGTCAGTATTTAATATTCCATGCACGTTACTGGGAAGCTGGAAAAAAATTCCAAGTGCAGCACAACTGATAGTGCTGCTGTGCCATTATCAAATGGGCTACATATTTAATAGGGTTGTCCTCTTTCAGCAAACAACTGATATTATTTGTGAAAGGAAAAAGTATACAATTTATATGACTATTAGAGATGAGCGAACATGCTCGTCCGAGCTTGATGCTCGGTCGAGCATTAGCGTACTCGAAACTGCTCGTTGCTCGGACGAATACTTCGCCCGCTCGAGAAAATGGCAGCTCCCGCCGTTTTGCTTTTTGGCGGCCAGAAACAGAGCCAATCACAAGCCAGGAGACTCTGCACTCCACCCAGCATGACGTGGTACCCTTACACGTCGATAGCAGTGGTTGGCTGGCCAGATCAGGTGACCCTGGGATAGACTAGCCGCTGCCCGCGCTGCTCGGATCATTCTGTGTCTGGATGCCGCTAGGGAGAGAGCTGCTGCTGGTCAGGGAAAGCGTTAGGGTGTTCTATTAGCTTACTGTTAGGCAGGAGTGATTCTCCAAGAACCCAACAGCCCTTCTTAGGGCTACAATAACGTTCCAATTTTTTTTTTTTTATTTGCATCTAGTACCATTTTGTGAGGAATTAGCAGGGGGACTTGCTACCGTTGTGTTTAGCTCTTAGTGGCACACATATCCACCTCAAACACCAAAGTGGGAAAATTTAGTAGGGGTTGGATTTCAATTAGGCACAGTCTGCCATTTTTCCTTTTTTATTTTACGTTTATTTTGTTTAATAACTCAGTGTCATCTCATCTGGCATAGTAGTGTGCTTTCATACTTGGCTAGAAAATAGCCATAGGAGAATCCAAACGGCTTACGCCTACAGTAGCGTTATATATTTGATTTCTGGTTGATCTGCTGGTGGCTGTACTTGCTGCAGTGCATCTACTAGCCAATTGTCAGCAATTTGTAGTGAGACTTGCGACCGCTGTGTTTTGCGCTTAGTGACGCACATATCCATTGCAAAGACCGAAGTGGGAAAATTTAGTAGGGGTTGGATTTCAATTAGGCACAGTCTGCCATTTGTCCTTTTTTATTTTACGTTTATTTTGTTTAATAACTCAGCGTCATCTCATCTGGCATAGTAGTGTGCTTTCATACTTGGCTAGAAAATAGCCATAGGAGAATCCAAACGGCTTACGCCTACAGTAGCGTTATATATTTGATTTCTGGTTGATCTGCTGGTGGCTGTACTTGCTGCAGTGCATCTACTAGCCAATTGTGAGCAATTTGTAGTGAGACTTGCGACCGCTGTGTTTTGCGCTTAGTGACGCACATATCCATTGCAAAGACCGAAGTGGGAAAATTTAGTAGGGGTTGGATTTCAATTAGGCACAGTCTGCCATTTGTCCTTTTTTATTTTACGTTTATTTTGTTTAATAACTCAGCGTCATCTCATCTGGCATAGTAGTGTGCTTTCATACTTGGCTAGAAAATAGCCATAGGAGAATCCAAACGGCTTACGCCTACAGTAGCGTTATATATTTGATTTCTGGTTGATCTGCTGGTGGCTGTACTTGCTGCAGTGCATGTCCTAGCCAATTCTGAGCAATTTGTAGTGAGACTTGCGACCGCTGTGTTTTGCGCTTAGTGACGCACATATCCATAGCAAAGACCGAAGTGGGAAAATTTAGTAGGGGTTGGATTTCAATTAGGCACAGTCTGCCATTTGTCCTTTTTTATTTTACGTTTATTTTGTTTAATAACTCAGCGTCATCTCATCTGGCATAGTAGTGTGCTTTCATACTTGGCTAGAAAATAGCCATAGGAGAATCCAAACGGCTTACGCCTACAGTAGCGTTATATATTTGATTTCTGGTTGATCTGCTGGTGGCTGTACTTGCTGCAGTGCATGTACTAGCCAATTCTGAGCAATTTGTAGTGAGACTTGCGACCGCTGTGTTTTGCGCTTAGTGACGCACATATCCATAGCAAAGACCGAAGTGGGAAAATTTAGTAGGGGTTGGATTTCAATTAGGCACAGTCTGCCATTTGTCCTTTTTTATTTTACGTTTATTTTGTTTAATAACTCAGCGTCATCTCATCTGGCATAGTAGTGTGCTTTCATACTTGGCTAAAAAATAGCCATAGCAATAGGATAGCATCGTTTGGTTTTAAAAACTCAAAAACACAAAAAAAAACAAAAAAAACAAAAAAAAACAAAAAACACAAAAAAAAAACAAAAAACACAAAAAAAAGTTAAAAAAAAATTAAAGTTATAACTCTCATTTTAAAAATGTTTAACCCGAGGGCTAGGGGTAGAGGACGAGGGCGGGGACGTGGGCGTCCAACTACTGCAGGGGTCAGAGGCCGTGGTCCTGGGCGGGGTGAGACACCACCTGCTTATGAGGGAGCAGGGGAACGCCGCAGAGCTACACTCCCTAGGTTCATGTCTGAAGTTACTGGGACTCGTGGTAGAGCACTGTTGAGGCCAGAACAGTGCGAACAGGTGATGTCGTGGATTGCTGACAATGCTTCGAGCAATTTGTCCACCAGTCAGTCTTCCACGCAGTCCACCCATGTCACCGAAATCGCCACTCCTCCAGCTCCTGCACCTCAGCCTCCTCCCCCCCAGTCTGCCCCCTCCCAGGAAAATTTGGCATTTGAACCGGCATACTCTGAGGAACTGTTTTCTGGACCCTTCCCACAGTCACAAACCACTTGTCCGGTTGCTGCTGAGCAATTTTCCGATGCCCAGGTTTTCCACCAGTCACAGTCTGTGGGTGATGATGACCTTCTTGACGTAGTGGAAGTGTGTAAAGAGGTGTCCGACGATGAGGAGACACGGTTGTCAGACAGTGGGGAAGTTGTTGTCAGGGCAGGAAGTCCGAGGGGGGAGCAGACTGAGGGATCGGAGGATGATGAGGTGACAGACCCAAGCTGGGTTGAGAGGCCGGGTGAACACAGTGCTTCTGAGACGGAGGAGAGTCCTCGACCAGAACAGGTTGGAAGAGGCAGTGGTGGGGCCAGACGGAGAGGCAGGGCCAGAGCTGGTGCATCAGCGCCAAATGTGTCAACTAGTGAAGCTCCCGTGGTGAGGGCTCTTGCGGCGAGGGCTAGATCTTCAGAAGTCTGGAGGTTCTTTAAGGAAACACCGGATGACCGACGGACTGTGGTGTGCAACATTTGCCAAACCAGGCTCAGCAGGGGTTCCACCACTACTAGCTTAACTACCACCAGTATGCGCAGGCATATGAATGCTAAACACCCCACTCAGTGGCAACAAGCCCGTTCACCTCCGGCCGTGCACACCACTGCTCCTTCCCCTGTGTCAGCTGATAGTCAGCCCCCTGCCCAGGACCCTGCCACAAAAACCCCATCGTCGCCTCCACGATCCTCCACAGCATCCACCAGCGTTCAGCTCTCCATACCCCAGACGCTGGAGCGGAAACGCAAATATAGTGCAACCCACCCGCACGCCCAAGCCCTTAATGTGCACATCTCCAGATTGCTTAGCCTGGAGATGCTGCCCTATAGGCTAGTAGAGACCGAGGCCTTTCGCAACCTCATGGCGGCGGCCGCCCCTCGGTATTCGGTCCCCAGCCGCCACTACTTTTCCCGATGTGCCGTCCCAGCCCTGCACCAGCACGTGTCAGACAACATCACCCGTGCCCTGACCAACGCCGTTTCTGACAAGGTCCACCTGACCACGGACACGTGGACGAGTGCTGCCGGGCAGGGCCACTATATATCGCTGACGGCACATTGGGTTAACTTGGTGGAGGCTGGGACCGAGTCTGACCCTGGGGCTGGTCATATACTGCCAACACCGAGGATTGCGGGGCCTACCTCGGTCCAGGTGTTTCAGGCCTACTATGCCTCCTCCTCCTCCCACCCCTCCTCCACCTCCTCCTCCGAACTACCATCCGTGGGCACGGCGCCATCAGTCGGTAGCTCTAGGCACAGCAGCAGTGCCGTCGCTAAGCGACAGCAGGCGGTGCTCAAACTGCTGAGCCTAGGCGACAAAAGGCACACCGCCCAAGAGCTATTACAGGGCATCACGGCGCAGACTGATCTGTGGCTGGCACCGCTGAACCTGAAGCCAGGCATGGTTGTGTGTGACAACGGCCGTAACCTGGTGGCGGCTCTGCAACTCGGCAGACTGACACATGTGCCATGCCTGGCCCATGTGTTAAATCTGATAGTTCAGCGTTTCCTCAAGACATACCCCAATCTGTCTGATTTGCTCACGAAGGTGCGCCGCATCTGTGCGCATTTCAGGAAGTCCAGCCCAGATGCTGCCACTCTCAGGGCAGCGCAGCGCCGCCTCCAACTGCCCGCTCACCGACTGTTGTGCGATGTGCCCACGAGGTGGAATTCAACACTGACCATGTTATCCAGAGTTTACCAGCAGCGCAGAGCGATTGTAGACTGCCAGATGTCAACTTCCACCAGAAGTGGTAGTCAGGTCAGTCAGCTTCCTCAAGTCTACAATGAGGAGTGGACGTGGATGTCTGATATCTGTCAGGTGCTGAGTAACTTTGAGGAGTCAACACAGATGGTCAGTGGCGATGCCGCCATCATCAGCCTCACCATCCCGCTGCTTGGCCTGTTGAAAAACTCTCTGATCAGCATGAAGTCGGAAGCTTTGCGCTCGTCACAAGAGACGGGGGAAGAAGATTCCCTTGTTGATAGCCAAAGCACCCTCAGGTCTGTTTCTCAGCGCATATCGGAGGAGGTGGAGGTGGAGGAGGATGAGGAGGAAGAGGAGGAGAATGTTGGCGAGACACAAGAGGGGACCATTGTTGAGTCCTTCACTGTTCAGCGTGTATGGGCAGAAGAAGAGGAGTTGGAGGAGTTGGAGGAGGAGGAAATGGACAGTCAGGCCAGTGAGGGGAGTGAATTCTTACGCGTTGGTACTCTGGCGCATATGGCAGATTTCATGCTAGGCTGCCTATCCCGTGACCCTCGCGTTCAAAGAATTTATTCCAGCACCGATTACTGGGTGTTCACTCTCCTGGACCCACGGTACAAGCAAAATCTTTCCACTCTCATCCCTGCAGAGGAAAGGAGTGTGAGAATGCATGAATACCAGCAGGCCCTGGTGCACAAGCTGAAACAGTATTTCCCTTCTGACAGCGCTAGCGGCAGAGTGCGTAGTTCTGCGGGACAAGTAGCGAGGGAGAGTAGGCGAGCAGGCAGCTTGTCCAGCACTGGCAAGGGTACGCTTTACAAGGCTTTTGCCAGCTTTATGTCACCCCAGCAAGACACTGTCACCTGTCCCCAGTCTCGGCAGAGTAGGGCTGATCTTTACAGAAAGATGGTGAGGGAGTACGTAGCTGACCATACCATCGTCCTAAATGATCACACAGCTCCCTACAACTACTGGGTTTCAAAGCTGGACATGTGGCACGAACTGGCGCTGTACGCCTTGGAGGTTCTTGCCTGCCCTGCCGCTAGCGTCTTGTCCGAGCGGGTTTTCAGTGCAGCTGGTGGCATCATCACAGATAAGCGTACACGCCTGTCGACTGACAGCGCTGACAGGCTGACGCTTATTAAAATGAATAAAGGCTGGATTTCTCAGAATTTCCAATCTCCACCAGGTGAAGGAAGCTCAACCTGAATAATTGATCCACTCCTCCTCCTCCTCATTTTCCTCCTTCTCCTCCTCTTTGTACAGTAAAGCAGAGGAAACTGGCTATTTTTTGACAGGGCCCACTGGCTCTTGCTATAGTACTTTATGCATTTAATTTTTCTGGAGGGCCACCTACCCGGTCCTCTGGTTTGAAAACTTTTTGGGACTGCCACATACAGGCACTCAATCTATTCCATTTTACTGGAGGGCCACCTACCTGCTCCTCTGGTTTGAAAAATTTTTGGGACTGCCACATACAGGCACTCAATCTATTCCATTTTTCTGGAGGGACACCTACCTGCTCCTCTGGTTTGAAAACTTTTTGGGACTGCCACATACAGGCACTCAATCTATTCCATTTTACTGGAGGGCCACCTACCTGCTCCTCTGGTTTGAAACATTTTTGGGACTGCCACATACAGGCACTCAATCTATTCCATTTTTCTGGAGGGACACCTACCTGCTCCTCTGGTTTGAAAACTTTTTGGGACTGCCACATACAGGCACTCAATCTATTCCATTTTACTGGAGGGCCACCTACCTGCTCCTCTGGTTTGAAACATTTTTGGGACTGCCACATACAGGCACTCAATCTATTCCATTTTTCTGGAGGGACACCTACCTGCTCCTCTGGTTTGAAAACTTTTTGGGACTGCCACATACAGGCACTCAATCTATTCCATTTTACTGGAGGGCCACCTACCTGCTCCTCTGGTTTGAAACATTTTTGGGACTGCCACATACAGGCACTCAATCTATTCCATTTTTCTGGAGGGACACCCACCTGCTCCTCTGGTTTGAAAACTTTTTGGGACTGCCACATACAGGCACTCAATTTATTCCATTTTACTGGAGGGCCACCTACCTGCTCCTCTGGTTTGAAACATTTTTGGGACTGCCACATACAGGCACTCAATCTATTCCATTTTTCTGGAGGGACACCTACCTGCTCCTCTGGTTTGAAAACTTTTTGGGACTGCCACATACAGGCACTCAATCTATTCCATTTTACTGGAGGGCCACCTACCTGCTCCTCTGGTTTGAAACATTTTTGGGACTGCCACATACAGGCACTCAATCTATTCCATTTTTCTGGAGGGACACCTACCTGCTCCTCTGGTTTGAAAACTTTTTGGGACTGCCACATACAGGCACTCAATCTATTCCATTTTACTGGAGGGCCACCTACCTACTCCTCTGGTTTGAAACATTTTTGGGACTGCCACATACAGGCACTCAATCTATTCCATTTTTCTGGAGGGACACCTACCTGCTCCTCTGGTTTGAAAACTTTTTGGGACTGCCACATACAGGCACTCAATCTATTCCATTTTACTGGAGGGCCACCTACCTGCTCCTCTGGTTTGAAACATTTTTGGGACTGCCACATACAGGCACTCAATCTATTCCATTTTTCTGGAGGGACACCTACCTGCTCCTCTGGTTTGAAAACTTTTTGGGACTGCCACATACAGGCACTATC
Organism: Engystomops pustulosus; assembly: GCF_040894005.1. Lineage (NCBI taxonomy): Eukaryota > Metazoa > Chordata > Amphibia > Anura > Leptodactylidae > Engystomops > Engystomops pustulosus. The sequence continues at coordinate 45,731,552 of NC_092415.1, forward strand.
CAAATTAAATTGTCTCCATAGCAGCCTCCACACGTTGTCTCCATTGCTACCTCCAAAAGTCGTCCATATAGCTGCCTCCATACATCCTCCCCTTATCAAACGAGGTGTGTCAGGCAGAAATTTGGGTTGTTTTCATGGATTCCACATCAAAGTTGTTAACTTTGTCGCCACCCTGCTGTGTTATCCACAAAATATACTGGCAAACTTTTATGATTAACCGATATTATTTCAGCGCTTCTTGCGCAGCTGTTTACATTCCCCTCACCCGCCATATCCTAAACTTATAAGAACGCTACTACACTTGATCTTATACAAAAGGTTCTTAGAAGTGCTGTTTGGGGAGTAGCCTATAGACAGGGGCTTGGATTGGCGAAAGCTCGCCTGGCAGCGGAGCGCCAGCTCCATGCCAAGATCCAACTAACATAGTTTTAACTGCAGCACCTTTAATCTACTACTAGTTCACTGCCTCCATACATGGTCCCCTTATCAAACGAGCTGTGTCAGGCAGAATTTTGGGTTGTTTTCATGGCTTCCATGTTAACTTTGTCGCCACCCTGCTGTGTAATCCACAAAATATACTGGCAAACTTTTATCATGTACCGATATTATTTGAGCGCTTCTTGCTCACCTCCTTTGGTTCCTCTCTGCCACCCATTGGTTTGAAGCCTGAGTCCATTTAGGGTATGTCGCCATGACACTCTCTAGCCTGCTGCCGCTGCCTCTGCATGCCGTCCCCTATAGTGTCAGGGTCAATTATTGGATGTTTTAGATGCTATCTAGCTTCATTCTGTCACTCTGTCATGGCCATGCTGTTGCCCATAATTTTGGCATAATGTTGCGATTATGCAGCCTCAGAGGCATCCATGCATGCTGCCCCTGCTGTTTCCTGTCCATTTCCGTGGTGTTTCCATCCTTTTCTGAGGTTCCCAGGTGTTTGGCCAAGCTTCCCTGTGCAGAGCCTTGGTCCCCTTGAAAAATGCTCGAGTCTCCCATTGACTTCAATGGGGTTCGTTATTCGAGACGAGCACTCGAGCATCGGGAAAAGTTCGTCTCGAATAACAAGTACCCGAGCATTTTAGTGTTCGCTCATCTCTAATGACTATACTTTTGGTATAAATTCAATGTGATTTTCTGCTTGCTGTCCAGATATACAAAAGCTTTTGGGGCATATTTATCAGGATCACTTCAGTGGCGCAGAGGCCCTGAAATAATTGCAAATGCTAGCTTATTGCTATTATTTGCCCCAATCCACAACGACCACGCAAGTTGGGCGTGAAGGAAGGGGGGCGCAGCTGGCTGAGCGGAAGGCGACTTTTCACATGTAGAATAAATGCTGCACAGCAAAGGCCTCTTGATGTATCCCGCTGCGAATATGCAGCGGCGGGTATATCATACTCCAGCGCATGCGCCGGCATATGATAAATATGCTGCTGTATGTTTATTTCTAGTGGGCAGAAATGTGACCATGGCCTGTAATGGACACACAGGTGTATGGCTGTTATTATCACACGGCTCAGATTACTCTCTATGATAATAACGGCTTGTGCACCTGCCTGTCTATCACAAGACCATGGAAAGGTTTCCAGATCGAGTTCCACTGGAAGTAAACAGAGAAGTTTTCTGTAACTATATAAAGGCATGGCCAGCAACAAGGAAACTGTCCATATAAGGTTCTTTTTGTCCTCTACAAGCATTTGGGCAGGTGACAGGTTCCCTTTAAGGATTTTACTATGGGGTCCAAAACCTCTACTATTTTCTTTGGGTCATTACAATCATGCAAAATTTTGCATATTTTTGTTGTATGTTTTAACCTCTCAAGAAAATAAAATCGCTATATAACCATATTCTGGCACCATTAATAATTTCATACTGTGATCTACAGAGCTGAGCAAGTGCCATTTGTTTCAGTATAGGCTGACTTTAACTTTTCACCACCCGTAAAAATAATTTTATATTTTGATAGATCAAGCATAAATCTTAAATGTTTGTCTAGGGAAAGGGGGGGGGGTGATTTTACTATTTTATTTAGGCTCTTAAAGGTACTTTAACTATAAGAGGTCTTACAATACAATATACCGAAATGCTACTGTGATGCAGAATACTGGCACTATGTGGATATGTGATAGACCGTGCCTTTAGCACCCTCCATTCACCCTTAATGATGTCATAAGACATAGATCCATCATGGGTAGTTATGGGGTTTAAGGACCTGTGCATGCCCCTGGGTAATTAGAGTCACAGTCAGTTTGCACTAGATATGACACACCTCAGGTTACTTAAACACCTTCCACCTTGAAAAAGAAATAAGTTACTTGGTTCCTAGTATTCTGCAGAGGTGTTCACCATTGTTTGTTTGATCTGGAGTGTTAACTAACTTGTTAATCATCTCCTGACAACTTACTGACTATTGTACTGATTTAATATGTTCAGAGCCACCTGTGTTCTAGTATGCTAGCACAGCTGAAAACAGTTTGGCTGATTTGAAAAGCTATTAAACTTACTTTCCTTTAAACTGGTTGAGAATCTAAAGCATTTCATTCGTTTTTTCTGTGAAACTCTCACAGTGGTCAGAAAAAAAGTCATCAACAGTCTACTCTTGTTCTTAGAAATGAAGACCATTTAATGCAACAAATTGCCAAGAAACTGAAGATTTCCTACTACGACGTGTACAGGAGAGCACAAACAGGCTCTAACCAGAGTAGAAAGAGAAGTGGGAGGCCACGCTGCACAACTAAGCATCAAGACAAGCACATTAGAGTCTCCAGTTTGAGAAACCAATGCCTCACAGGTCCTCAACTGGCAACTTCATTACCTAGTACCCGCCAAACGCCAGTCTCAACCTCTACACTGAAGAGGCGACTGTCTTTCAGGGCAGAGTGGCAAAGAAAAGGCCATGTGTGAGACCTGCTAATAAAAGGAAAAGATTAATATGGGCAGAAGAACATGGACACTGGACACAGGAAAATTGTAAAAAAGTGCTATGGACAGACGGAGAATATAAGTTTGATATGTTTGGATCACACAGAAGAACATTTGTGAGACACAGAACAACTGAAAAGATGCTGGAAGATGCCTGATGCCATCTATTACCATGGTGGAGGTCATGTGATGGCCTGGGTTTGCTTTGGTGCTGGTAAAATGGGAGATTTGTTTAAAGTTAAAGAGATTTTGTATAAGAAAGGCTATCACTCCATTTTGCAACACCATGCCATACCGTGCGAAGAGCGCTCGATTCGAGCCAATATCATCCTATTGTCACGGGTGGTCCCGCGATCCATATCACGGATCGCGGGGTCACCCGTGCCTCTCGCTCCCCACCTGCGCGCCGCAAGCGCAGCTTACGTGTCCCGGCTCCTGTCCCGGCCTCTCCAATCCCGGCTGCCGCTGCTCCTCCGTCCTCGGCCGTGCGCGCGCGTCCCCGGCTCCTAGGGCGTGCGCGCACCAACTTCTTCAGATTTAAAGGGCCAGCGCGCCGCTAATTGGCGCTGGCCATTTCAGGTAAACTATTTATTCCTGCCTCTTCCTGTGATCCCTGCCGGATCTTTGTGCCCTGTGCCTTGGAGAAAGCTTTGTTTATGCCGTGCGCTGTTTATGTGATTTTCCGTTGTGACCCTGGTTCTGTTTTTGACTTTGCTCCTTTGCCGCCTGCCTTGACCTATTGCTACGTCTCTGACTCCGATCCTGTGCTGCCCGTCCTGACCTCCTGCCTGTCCCCAACTACGAGTTTGCCTGCCGTTTCTGTACCCCGACCTTGGCTGCCATTGCGGACAAGTCACGCCTGTGGAACGACCTGGTGGTACCACGCCGCAGCAAGACCAACCTGCTTTGCGGCGGGCTCTGGTGAAAACCGGGTATCACTTAGACTCCGGTCCCAGGTTGTGGCTTGTGTTATCGTCCGCAGTGGTCCAGAGGATCCACAACCTCGAAATCTGACAGTAAGATCCGGGCCCGCTGCGGCGCCAGCCCCGTCCTAGACTTGGCGACTCTAGGCGACCTCGGGCCGATCGCACGTCCTCCGTGACGGCGACGATCTATTCAGGTTTCTGCCCTATCAACTGTCGATGGTATCTAACCCGCCTACCATGGTGACCACGGGTAACGGGGAATTAGGGTTCGATTCCGGAGAGGGAGCCTGAGAAACGGCTACCATCGTGGTCCAGCAATCCCGGGAGATTGCCGCCCAACGTGAACAACTGGAACAGGTTACCGCCATGCTGCAGCAACTGCTAGCCAACCAGCAACAACAACAGGCTCCTGTGGCTGCTCCCGTGGCTCCCGCTACTCCGGCTAGTCTTCCCGCCGTTGAACCCAGGCTACGCTTGTCTATGCCCAGCAAGTATGACGGTGATCCTGCACATAGAATTCATGCCATCCCAATTCATCACGGAGCGTTCCAAGGTGGCATTCTTCATCAGCCTCCTCTCCGGGAAAGCCCTGGCTTGGGCTACCCCACTTTGGGACAGAGACGACCCGGTCACGGCTAAACTGACGGCATTTCTGGCAGAGTTCCGGTCTGTCTTTGAAGAACCAGCACGGGCCTCTTCTGCTGAGACGGCACTGTTGAATCTACGCCAGGGGATTTCTTCCGTGGGAGAGTATGCCATCCAGTTCCGTACTCTGGCTTCGGAACTCTCCTGGAATGATGAGGCTCTGTCCGCAGCTTTTAAGAAGGGACTCTCCTCTCACGTTAAGGACGCTCTGGCCGCCCGGGATGTGCCAGCCCTGAGCACTTCCTTGGGACTTGTCCCATCCGTCCCCAGCGTCCGGGAAACGCCAGCACCTAGGGTTCTTGGGAGAAGCGTCCCTAGGTGCAAGTAAAGCTTCTCCACTAGAGATGAGCGAGCACTAAAATGCTCGGGTACTCGTTATTCGAGACGAACTTTTCCCGATGCTCGAGTGCTCGTCTCGAATAACGAGCCCCATTGAAGTCAATGGGAGACTCGAGCATTTTTCAAGGGGACCAAGGCTCTGCACAGGGAAGCTTGGCCAAACACCTGGGAACCTCAGAAAAGGATGGAAACACCACGGAAATGGACAGGAAACAGCAGGGGCAGCATGCATGGATGCCTCTGAGGCTGCTTAATCGCACCATTATGCCAAAACTATGGGCAACAGCATGGCCATGACAGAGTGACAGAATGAAGCTAGATAGCATGTAAAACATCCAATAATTGACCCTGACACTATAGGGGACAGCATGCAGAGGCAGCGGCAGCAGCGGCAGGCTAGAGAGTGTCATGGCGACATACCCTAAATGGACTCAGGCTTCAAACCAATGGGTGGCAGAGAGGAACCAAAGGAGGTGAGCAAGAAGCGCTCAAATAATATCGGTACATGATAAAAGTTTGCCAGTATATTTCGTGGATTACACAGCAGGGTGGCGACAAAGTTAACATGGAAGCCATGAAAACAACCCAAAATTCTGCCTGACACAGCTCGTTTGATAAGGGGACCATGTATGGAGGCAGTGAACTAGTAGTAGATTAAAGGTGCTGCAGTTAAAACTATGTTAGTTGGATCTTGGCATGGAGCTGGCGCTCCGCTGCCAGGCGAGCTTTCGCCAATCCAAGCCCCTGTCTCTAGGCTACTCCCCAAACAGCACTTCTAAGAACCTTTTGTATAAGATCAAGTGTAGTAGCGTTCTTATAAGTTTGGGATATGGCGGGTGAGGGGAATGTAAACAGATGCGCAAGAAGCGCATGATGCGCATGGAGCTGGCGCTCCGCTGCCAGGCGAGCTTTCGCCAATCCAAGCCCCCGTCTCTAGGCTACTCCTCAAACAGCACTTCTAAGAACCTTTTGTATAAGATCAAGTGTAGTAGCGTTCTTATAAGTTTGGGATATGGCGGGTGAGGAGAATGTAAACAGATGCGCAAGAAGCGCATGATGCGCATGGAGCTGGCGCTCCGCTGCCAGGCGAGCTTTCGCCAATCCAAGCCCCTGTCTCTAGGCTACTCCCCAAACAGCACTTCTAAGAACCTTTTGTATAAGATCAAGTGTAGTAGCGTTCTTATAAGTTTAGGATATGGCGGGTGAGGGGAATGTAAACAGATGCGCAAGAAGCGCTGAAATAATATTGGTAAATGATAAAAGTTTGCCAGTATATTTTGTGGATAACACAGCAGGGTGGCGACAAAGTTAACAACTTTGATCTGGAACCCATGAAAACAACCCAAATTTCTGCCTGACACACCTCGTTTGATAAGGGGACGATGTATGGAGGCAGCTATATGGACGACTTTTGGAGGTAGCAATGGAGACAACGTGTGGAGGCTGCTATGGAGACAATTTAATTTGGATAGTGCCTGTATGTGGCAGTCCAAAAAAGTTTTCAAACCAGAGGAGCAGGTAGGTGGCCCTCCAGAAAAATGAAATAGATTGAGTGCCTGTATGTGGCAGTCCAAAAAAGTTTTCAAACCAGAGGAGCGGGTAGGTGGCCCTCCAGTAAAATGGAATAGATTGAGTGCCTGTATGTGGCAGTCCAAAAAAGTTTTCAAACCAGAGGAGCAGGTAGGTGGCCCTCCAGTAAAATGGAATAGATTGAGTGCCTGTATGTGGCAGTCCAAAAAAGTTTTCAAACCAGAGGAGCGGGTAGGTGGCCCTCCAGAAAAATTGAATAGATTGAGTGCCTGTATGTGGTAGTCCAAAAAACTTTTCAAACCAGAGGAGCAGGTAGGTGGCCCTCCAGTAAAATGGAATAGATTGAGTGCCTGTATGTGGCAGTCCAAAAAAGTTTTCAAACCAGAGGAGCAGGTAGGTGGCCCTCCAGTAAAATGAAATAGATTGAGTGCCTGTATGTGGCAGTCCAAAAAAGTTTTCAAACCAGAAAAGCGGGTAGGTGGCCCTCCAGAAAAATTGAATAGATTGAGTGCCTGTATGTGGCAGTCCAAAAAACTTTTCAAACCAGAGGAGCAGGTAGGTGGCCCTCCAGTAAAATGGAATAGATTGAGTGCCTGTATGTGGCAGTCCAAAAAAGTTTTCAAACCAGAGGAGCAGGTAGGTGGCCCTCCAGTAAAATGGAATAGATTGAGTGCCTGTATGTGGCAGTCCAAAAAAGTTTTCAAACCAGAGGAGCGGGTAGGTGGCCCTCCAGAAAAATTGAATAGATTGAGTGCCTGTATGTGGCACTCCCAAAAATTGTTTAAAACAGAGGACCGGGTAGGTGGCCCTCCAGAAAAATGTAATAGATTCAGTGCCTGTATGTGGCACTCCCAAAAATTTTTTAAAACAGAGGACCGGGTAGGTGGCCCTCCAGAAAAATTAAATGCATAAAGTACTATAGCTAGAGCCAGTGGGCCCTGTCAAAAAATAGCCAGTTTCCTCTGCTTTACTGTACAAAGAGGAGGAGAAGGAGGAAAATGAGGAGGAGGAGGAGTGGATAAATTATTCAGGTTGAGCTTCCTTCACCTGGTGGAGATTGGAAATTATGAGAAATCCATGCTTTATTCATCTTAATAAGCGTCAGCCTGTCAGCGCTGTCAGTCGACAGGCATGTACGCTTATCGGTGATGATGCCACCAGCTGCACTGAAAACCCGCTCGGACAAGACGCTAGCGGCAGGGCAGGCAAGAACCTCCAAGGCGTACAGCGCCAGTTCGTGCCACATGTCCAGCTTTGAAACCCAGTAGTTGTAGGGAGCTGTGTGATCATTTAGGACGATGGTATGGTCAGCTACGTACTCCCTCACCATCTTTCTGTAAAGATCAGCCCTACTCTGCCGAGACTGGGGACAGGTGACAGTGTCTTGCTGGGGTGACATAAAGCTGGCAAAAGCCTTGTAAAGCGTACCCTTGCCAGTGCTGGACAAGCTGCCTGCTCGCCTACTCTCCCTCGCTACTTGTCCCGCAGAACTACGCACTCTGCCGCTAGCGCTGTCAGAAGGGAAATACTGTTTCAGCTTGTGAACCAGGGCCTGCTGGTATTCATGCATTCTCACACTCCTTTCCTCTCCAGGGATGAGAGTGGAAAGATTTTGCTTTTACCGTGGGTCCAGGAGAGTGAACACCCAGTAATCGGTGCTGGAATAAATTCTTTGAACGCGAGGGTCACGGGATAGGCAGCCTAGCATGAAATCTGCCATATGCGCCAGAGTACCAACGCGTAAGAATTCACTCCCCTCACTGGCCTGACTGTCCATTTCCTCCTCCTCCAACTCCTCCAACTCCTCTTCTTCTGCCCATACACGCTGAACAGTGAAGGACTCAACAATGGTCCCCTCTTGTGTCTCGCCAACATTCTCCTCCTCTTCCTCCTCATCCTCCTCCACCTCCTCCGATATGCGCTGAGAAACAGACCTGAGGGTGCTTTGGCTATCAACAAGGGAATCTTCTTCCCCCGTCTCTTGTGACGAGCGCAAAGCTTCCGACTTCATGCTGATCAGAGAGTTTTTCAACAGGCCAAGCAGCGGGATGGTGAGGCTGATGATGGCGGCATCGCCACTGACCATCTGTGTTGACTCCTCAAAGTTACTCAGCACCTGACAGATATCAGACATCCACGTCCACTCCTCATTGTAGACTTGAGGAAGCTGACTGACCTGACTACCAGTTCTGGTGGAAGTTGACATCTGGCTGTCTACAATGGCTCGGCGCTGCTGGTAAACTCTGGATAACATGGTCAGTGTTGAATTCCACCTCGTGGGCACGTCGCACAACAGTCGGTGAGCGGGCAGTTGGAGGCGGCGCTGCGCTGCCCTGAGAGTGGCAGCATCTGTGCTGGACTTCCTGAAATGCGCACAGATGCGGCGCACCTTCATGAGCAAATCAGAGAGATTGGGGTATGTCTTGAAGAAACGCTGAACTATCAGATTTAACACATGGGCCAGGCATGGCACATGTGTCAGTCTGCCGAGTTGCAGAGCCGCCACCAGGTTACGGCCGTTGTCACACACAACCATGCCTGGCTTCAGGTTCAGCGGTGCCAGCCACAGATCAGTCTGCGCCGTGATGCCCTGTAATAGCTCTTGGGCGGTGTGCCTTTTATCGCCTAGGCTCAGCAGTTTGAGCACCGCCTGCTGTCGCTTAGCGACGGCACTGCTGCTGTGCCTAGAGCTACCGACTGATGGCGCCATGCCCACGGATGGTAATTCGGAGGAGGAGGAGGTGGAGGAGGGGTGGGAGGAGGAGGAGGCATAGTAGGCCTGAAACACCTGGACCGAGGTAGGCCCCGCAATCCTCGGCGTCGGCAGTATATGACCAGCCGCAGGGTCAGACTCGGTCCCAGCCTCCACCAAGTTAACCCAATGTGCCGTCAGCTATATATAGTGGCCCTGCCCGGCAGCACTCGTCCACGTGTCCGTGGTCAGGTGGACCTTGTCAGAAACGGCGTTGGTCAGGGCACGGATGATGTTGTCTGACACGTGCTGGTGCAGGGCTGGGACGGCACATCGGGAAAAGTAGTGGCGGCTGGGGACCGAATACCGAGGGGCGGCCGCCGCCATGAGGTTGCGAAAGGCCTCGGTCTCTACTAGCCTATAGGGCAGCATCTCCAGGCTAAGCAATCTGGAGATGTGGACATTAAGGGCTTGGGCGTGCGGGTGGGTTGCACTATATTTGCGTTTCCGCTCCAGCGTCTGGGGTATGGAGAGCTGAACGCTGGTGGATGCTGTGGAGGATCGTGGAGGCGACGATGGGGTTTTTGTGGCAGGGTCCTGGGCAGGGGGCTGACTATCAGCTGACACAGGGGAAGGAGCAGTGGTGTGCACGGCCGGAGGTGAACGGGCTTGTTGCCACTGAGTGGGGTGTTTAGCATTCATATGCCTGCGCATACTGGTGGTAGTTAAGCTAGTAGTGGTGGAACCCCTGCTGAGCCTGGTTTGGCAAATGTTGCACACCACAGTCCGTCGGTCATCCGGTGTTTCCTTAAAGAACCTCCAGACTTCTGAAAATCTAGCCCTCGCCGCAAGAGCCCTCGCCACGGGAGCTTCACTAGTTGACACATTTGGCGCTGATGCACCAGCTCTGGCCCTGCCTCTCCGTCTGGCCCCACCACTGCCTCTTCCAACCTGTTCTGGTCGAGGACTCTCCTCTGTCTCAGAAGCACTGTGTTCACCCGGCCTATCAACCCAGCTTGGGTCTGTCACCTCATCATCCTCCGATCCCTCAGTCTGCTCCCCCCTCGGACTTCCTGCCCTGACAACAACTTCCCCACTGTCTGACAACCGTGTCTCCTCATCGTCGGACACCTCTTTAGACACTTCTTCCAATACGTCAAGAAGGTCATCATCACCCACAGACTGCGACTGGTGGAAAACCTGGGCATCGGAAAATTGCTCAGCAGCAACCGGACAAGTGGTTTTTGAGTGTGGGAAGGGTCCAGAAAACAGTTCCTCAGAGTATGCCGGTTCAAATGGCAAATTTTCCTGGGAGGGGGCAGAATGGGGGGGAGGAGGCTGAGGTGCAGGAGCTGGAGGAGTGCCGATTTCGGTGACATGGGTGGACTGCGTGGAAGACTGACTGGTGGACAAATTGCTCGAAGCATTGTCGGCAATCCACGACATCACCTGTTCGCACTGTTCTGGCCTCAACAGTGCTCTACCACGAGTCCCAGTAACTTCAGACATGAACCTAGGGAGTGTAGCTCTGCGGCGTTCCCCTGCTCCCTCATAAGCAGGTGGTGTCTCACCCCGCCCAGGACCACGGCCTCTGACCCCTGCAGTAGTTGGACGCCCACGTCCCCGCCCTCGTCCTCTACCCCTAGCCCTCGGGTTAAACATTTTGAAAATGAGAGTTATAACTTTAATTTTTTTTTAACTTTTTTTTGTGTTTTTTTGTTTTTTTTTGTGTTTTTTAGTTTTTAAAACCAAACGATGCTATCCTATTGCTATGGCTATTTTCTAGCCAAGTATGAAAGCACACTACTATGCCAGATGAGATGACGCTGAGTTATTAAACAAAATAAACGTAAAATAAAAAAGGAAATGGCAGACTGTGCCTAATTGAAATCCAACCCCTAATAAATTTTCCCACTTCGGTCTTTGCAATGGATATGTGCGTCACTAAGCGCAAAACACAGCGGTCGCAAGTCTCACTACAAATTTCTCACAATTTGCTAGTAGATGCACTGCAGCAAGTACAGCCACCAGCAGATCAACCAGAAATCAAATATATATAACGCTACTGTAGGCGTAAGTAAGCCGTTTGGATTCTCCTATGGCTATTTTCTAGCCAAGTATGAAAGCACACTACTATGCAAGATGAGATGACACTGAGTTATTAAAAAAATAAACGTAAAATAAAACGGAAATGGCAGACTGTGCCTAATTGAAATCAAACCCCTAATAAATTTTCCCACTTTGGTGTTTGAGGTGGATATGTGTGTCACTAAGAGCTAAACACAACGGTAGCAAGTCCCCCTGCAAATTCCTCACAATATGGTACTAGCTGCAAATAAAAAAAAAAAAGTATAACGTTATTGTAGCCCTAAGAAGGGCTGTTGGGTTCTTGGAGAATCACTCCTGCCTAACAGTAAGCTAATAGAACACCCTAACGCTTTCCCTGACCAGCAGCAGCTCTCTCCCTAGCGGCATCCAGACACAGAATGATCCGAGCAGCGCGGGCAGCGGCTAGTCTATCCCAGGGTCACCTGATCTGGCCAGCCAACCACTGCTATCGACGTGTAAGGGTACCACGTCATGCTGGGTGGAGTGCAGAGTCTCCTGGCTTGTGATTGGCTCTGTTTCTGGCCGCCAAAAAGCAAAACGGCGGGAGCTGCCATTTTCTCGAGCGGGCGAAGTATTCGTCCGAGCAACGAGCAGTTTCGAGTACCCTAATGCTCGACCGAGCATCAAGCTCGGACGAGCATGTTCGCTCATCTCTATTCTCCACACCTGACGATTCCTGTTCTTCTATGTGTTGGTACCCGCACCCAGATCCAAGTCTTAGGTTTCTTGGACTCCGGTTCTGCAGGGAACTTCGTGGATGCCGCCCTGGTCTCCCGGCATCACATCCCTGTGCTTCGTCTAGAAAAGCCTTTGGTCATCTCCTCTGTCAGTGGCCAAATTCTCTCCGACCCGGTCCAGTACTGCACCAAGCCTCTGTCCATGCAAGTCGGTGTGCTGCACAGGGAGAGTTTGTCTTTTTATGTACTTCCGCGCTCCACCTCCTCCATCCTGTTGGGCCTACCCTGGTTGCAGCTCCACGCACCCGTTCTTGACTGGAAGTCGGGGGAGATCCTTCAGTGGGGTCCTAATTGTTTGTCCCGCTGTGTGAAGATGTCTCTTCCAGTACCAGTCCTGGCTTCAGCTGTGGCTCCCAAGGCCCTGGAGGGTCTTCCTGTTTGCTATCAGGACTTTTCTGATGTCTTCTCTAAGAAGCAAGCCGAGACATTGCCGCCTCACCGTCCTTACGATTGTCCAGTGGATCTGCTGCCGGGTACCTCTCCTCTGCGGGGTCGTGTGTACCCGCTATCAGTACCTGAAACAGCGGCCATGTCTGACTATATCAAGGAAAACCTGCAAAAAGCATTTATTCGTAAGTCCTCTTCTCCGGCTGGTGCAGGTTTTTTCTTTGTGACCAAGAAAGAAGGGTCACTCCGTCCGTGCATTGACTACCGCGGACTTAACAAGATCACCGTTAAGAACCGCTATTCATTGCCGTTGATCACGGAATTGTTTGACCGTCTTCATGGAGCCAAGATTTTCTCCAAATTGGATCTTCGAGGGGCCTACAATCTCATTCGTATCCGCCAGGGAGATGAGTGGAAGACCGCCTTTAATACCCGTGATGGTCACTTCGAGTACCTGGTAATGCCGTTTGGACTTTGTAACGCACCGGCCGTCTTCCAGGAATTTGTTAACGACATTTTTAGAGACTTACTTTATGTCTGTGTTGTGGTCTATTTGGATGATATCCTGGTTTTCTCTCCGGACCTTGAGACCCACCAAGTTCATGTACGGCAAGTCCTCAGTCGTTTAAGGGCCAGTCGCCTCTATGCCAAACTAGAAAAGTGTCTATTCCATCAGCAGAGTATCCCGTTTCTTGGCTATATAATCTCTGACAGAGGCCTTCAGATGGATCCTGCAAAATTGTCTGCGGTTCTTCAGTGGCCCCGTCCAGTAGGGATACGCGCTATACAGCGGTTTCTAGGCTTTGCGAATTACTACCGGCAGTTCATCCCACACTTCTCCTCGCTGGTATCCCCCATCGTGGCGCTCACCAAGAAGGGTGCTAACCCCCGACTCTGGCCTTCGTCCGCTGAGGAGGCCTTCACGAACTTAAAGTCCAAGTTCGCTTCAGCCCCAGTACTGGTACGTCCTGACACAGAGAAGCCTTTCCATCTGGAAGTAGATGCATCCTCGGTGGGGGCCGGTGCAGTGCTCACGCAGAAGGATTCCGAAGGCCGAACTGTCACCTGCGGATTTTTCTCCAAGAGTTTCTCCTCCGCTGAGAGGAATTATTCCATAGGAGATCGTGAACTGTTGGCGATTAAGCTTGCCTTAGAAGAGTGGCGTTACCTCCTGGAGGGAGCTCGGTTTCCGGTCAGCATTTATACGTACCACAAGAACCTTCTCTACCTCCAATCTGCTCAACGACTAAATCCACGTCAAGCCCGCTGGTCACTCTTCTTCGCCCGGTTCGATTTCCTCATTCATTTCCGCCCTGCCGAGAGGAACATCAAGGCTGACGCCCTTTCTCGTGCCTCGGATGTTCTTGGGGAGGAACCGGCTCCTCAGCATGTCATTCCTCCTGACCGACTGGTACTGGCTGCGCCTGTGGATCTTCGTCAACTACCTGGCAAGACATACGTACAACCTGCTCTACGTAGGAAGATTCTGTCTTGGGGACATTGCTCACGTGTGGCTGGGCACCCTGGGGTGCAGCGTTCTATCGCCCTCATTTCCCGGTTTTACTGGTGGCCAGATCTGGCCAAGGATCTGGCCAAGGACGTTCGGGATTTTGTGGGTTCCTGTGCTTCCTGTGCCCGAAATAAGCCGTCACGTCTCAAGCCTGCTGGTCTTCTTCTGCCGTTGCCGATACCCAGCTGTCCTTGGACTCATATCGCCATGGACTTTATTACGGATCTACCGCCTTCTTCTGGCAATACCGTCATCTGGGTGGTGACTGACCGATTTTCGAAGATGTCCCATTTTGTCCCTCTTCCAGGTTTACCATCTGCTCCACATCTTGCCAGCCAGTTCTTCCATCACATCTTCAGACTCCATGGACTTCCCCAGCACATCGTCTCTGACCGTGGGGTTCAGTTTGTCTCGAAATTCTGGCGTTCTCTCTGCAGCCAACTTCAGGTGAAATTGGACTTCTCTTCCGCTTATCACCCCCAGTCCAATGGACAAATGGAAAGAGTCAACCAGACCTTGGGCTGCTATCTACGCCATTTTGTTTCTGCCCGTCAGGACGATTGGTCCACTCTGTTGCCGTGGGCAGAGTTCTCCTATAACTCCTTGGACTCTTCATCCGCGGGTTCTTCCCCATTTTTTGTTAATTATGGATTGCATCCCCGCCCTCCTCTGCCCCTGCCTGTGCCATCGGAAGTTCCTGCTGTTGAGGAATTGGTTCGGGACTTTAAGACCATTTGGGAACAGACTCGTCTTTCCTTACTACAGGCTTCGGCTCGAATCAAGTCCCAGGCCTATAAAAGACGCAGGCCTTCTCCTGTCTTCAATCCTGGTGATAAAGTCTGGTTGTCCTCCAAGTATGTCCGACTTAAGATTCCTGGCTACAAGCTTGGTCCTCGTTTCCTGGGTCCCTTCGTGGTGCTGAATCGCATCAATCCAGTTTCCTACAAGCTGCGTCTTCCTCCCACCATGCGCATCCCGAACTCCTTCCATGTCTCCTTGCTTAAGCCTGCTATCTTGAACCGCTTCTCCCGTCAACTCTCCCCTCCTGCCCCTGTGGCCGACTCCTCTGACATCTATGAGGTTAAGGAAATCCTGGATATGAAGACAGTGAGGGGTAAGCGGTTCTTCTTGGTTGACTGGAAGGGGTTCGGGCCAGAGGAGAGATCTTGGGAGCCCGAGGACAATATCTTGGACCAGGACCTCTTGCAGAGATTTCTCCAGCCCAGGAGGAGGGGGAGGCCGAAGGGGGGGGGTACTGTCACGGGTGGTCCCGCGATCCATATCACGGATCGCGGGGTCACCCATGCCTCTCGCTCCCCGCCTGCGCGCCGCAAGCGCAGCTTACGTGTCCCGGCTCCTGTCCCGGCCTCTCCAATCCCGGCTGCTGCTGCTCCTCCGTCCTCGGCCGTGCGCGCGCGTCCCCGGCTCCTAGGGCGCGCGCGCACCAACTTCTTCAGATTTAAAGGGCCAGCGCGCCGCTAATTGGCGCTGGCCATTTCAGGTAAACTATTTATTCCTGCCTCTTCCTGTGATCCCTGCCGGATCTTTGTGCCCTGTGCCTTGGAGAAAGCTTTGTTTATGCCGTGCGCTGTTTATGTGATTTTCCGTTGTGACCCTGGTTCTGTTTTTGACTTTGCTCCTTTGCCGCCTGCCTTGACCTATTGCTACGTCTCTGACTCCGATCCTGTGCTGCCCGTCCTGACCTCCTGCCTGTCCCCAACTACGAGGTTTGCCTGCCGTTTCTGTACCCCGACCTTGGCTGCCATTGCGGACAAGTCACGCCTGTGGAACGACCTGGTGGTACCACGCCGCAGCAAGACCAACCTGCTTTGCGGCGGGCTCTGGTGAAAACCGGGTATCACTTAGACTCCGGTCCCAGGTTGTGGCTTGTGTTATCGTCCGCAGTGGTCCAGAGGATCCACAACCTCGAAATCTGACACCTATAACAGGACATGACCCAAAGACCCTCCAAATTATGCATGAACAATTTAGGGAAGAAGCAGCAGCTGGTATCGATCGGTAAGGGAGCGGCCATCCAGTCACCAGATCTCAACCTCACTGAGCTGTTGTGGGAGCAGCCTGACTGTATGGTATGCAAAAAGTACCCATCAAGCCAATCCAACTTGTGGGAGGAAGGGCACGTTCTTTGATGAAAGCAAAGTTGGAAGAAGATAATAATGAATTTAAATGAAAAAAATATATATTTCAACCCTTGTCAAAGTCTGAAGAAGGGGCCACGCCCCGAAACGGCACATGATGTGCTGGATGCCGTCTTCTTCAATGGAGTAGCTGCATGTTGTGCTCAGCCCGTCTCCCTAAGGTTCAGGCTGGATTATATGGACTGTCACACTTGGGTGATTATGTTTTGCCTAAAATTCTTGTAATAATTGATATATTTTTGATAAAGAAAAATTGCTAAGTAGCAAATAAATTTCTAATTTTTAAATTTCTTAAAAGTCATCCTGCTGGTTACACCATAGAGTATAAATATACTGCATGGGAAAGAGGGAGAGACATAGATAATGTCACGGGTGCTCCTGCGACCCACGTCCCGTGTCGCAGGCGCACCCATGCCCCTCTCCGTGACGCCCGCTCCCCCCAGCATCACTCACCTCTCCACGCTCCTGCTCCAGTCCCAGCTTCCCAGCACGCGCGTCCCTGTCTCCTAGGGTGCGCGCTCATCAGTGCTCGTAAATTTGAAGGGCCAGCACAACGCTGATTTGCACTGGCCATTTCCCGGATTTTGATAAAAGCTGGCCTCTACCAGCATTCTTTGCTGGATCTTCATACAATATGCCTAAGAGAAAGCTAGTACCCTTGCAATATTGCTGTGTGTTGATCTTCTGTTGTGTTGACCCGGACCTGTTCCCGTTTACGCTCCTCCGCTGCCTGCCCTGACCTTCTGCTCTGCCCCTGACCCTGAACCATTGCCGCCTGTCTTGACCTCCTGCCTGACCACGAACTTGCCTTCTGACTCTGTACCTTCCCATGGCTGCCTCTGTGGACAAAGTCGCATCTGTGGAACCACATGGTGGTACCACGCCGCAGCAAGTCTAACCCGCTTTGCGGCGGGCTCTGGTGAAAACCGGGTGCCACTTGTCACGGGTGGTCCCGCGATCCCCGTCACGGATCGCGGGCTCACCCGTGCCGTCGGTCCCCCGCCAGCGCACCGCAAGCGCTACTCACGGGTCCCGGCTCCTGCCCCTCCGGCGTCGGCTCCGTCTGCAGCTTCCTCGTCCCCTTCGGCTGTGCGCGCGCGTCCCCGACAGCTAGGGCGCGCGCGCGGCAAGTTCTGTAAATTTAAAGGGCCAGCGCGCCACTAATTGGCGCTGGCCTTTTCCCTTTAATTATTTAACCCTGCCTCTTCCTGTTACCCTTGCCGGATCTTTGTGCCTTGCGCCCTAGAGAAAGCTGTATTTTGATGCCTTGTGCTGTTCTTGAGATTTCCTGTTGTGACCCCAGTTCCGTTTCTGACTACGCTCCTTTGCCGCCTGTCCTGACCTGTTGCTACGACTCTGACTACGAACCTGTGCTGCCCGTCCTGACCTCCTGCCTGACCCCGACTACGAGATTGCCTGCCGATTCTGTACCTCGACCTTGGCTGCCACTGCGGACAAGTCACGCCTGTGGAACGACCTGGTGGTACCACGCCGCAGCAAGTCCAACCCGCTTTGCGGCGGGCTCTGGTGAAAACCGGGTGCCACTTAGACTCCGGTCCCAGGTAGTGGCTTGTGCCATCGTCCGCAGTGGTTCAGAGGATCCACAACCTCTAAGCCTGACAGTAAGATCCGGCCATGGATCCCGCTGAGGTGCCGCTTCCTACTCGGCCGACTCTGGCTGCCATCATGGGTCAACAATCCCGAGAGATTGTCGCTCAACGCCAACAGCTGGAACAGGTTACCGCCATGCTGCAGCAGCTGCTGGCCACCCAGCAGCAACAACAGGTTCCTGAGGCCGCTCCAGTGGCTCCCGCTATCCCGGCTTCTCTTCCCGCCGCTGAACCGAGGCTACGGCTGTCTATGCCCGGGAAGTATGATGGTGATCCCAAGTCTTGCAGGGGCTTCATAACCCAGTGCTCCCTGCATTTTGAGTTGATGCCGTCTCAATTCTCCACGGAACGTTCCAAGGTGGCCTTCATCGTCAGCCTTCTCTCTGGTAAGGCCCTGGCCTGGGCTACTCCTCTCTGGGACAGAGACGACCCGGTCACAGACAATCTCACTGCATTTCTGGCGGAGTTCCGGTCCGTTTTTGAGGAACCTGCACGGGCCTCTTCTGCCGAGACTGCGCTGTTGAATCTCCGCCAGGGGGGCTCATCCGTGGGAGAATATGCGGTCCAGTTCCGTACCTTGGCCACGGAACTCTCCTGGAACGATGCGGCCCTGTCCGCAACCTTTAAGAAGGGACTTGCATATTAAAGACGCTCTGGCCGCTCGGGATCTGCCGTCTACCCTGGGTGGTCTTATCACCTTAGCCACCTGGATTGATGTGCGATTTAGAGAACGTGCTGAGGAATTACGCCTAGAGCAACCGCAAGTTCGCCCACGACGATTGCCTCGCCTGGCTCCAGCTTTTCAAAGACCGCTCCAGCCCCCAGATGTACCACCCGTGGAGGAGCCTATGGAGGTGGACAGGCTCAGACTCTCTCCCCAGGAGCGTATCAGAAGGCGTCAGGGAAACCTCTGCTTCTACTGTGCCAGTCCTGGACACTTCCTGGGGTCTTGCCCAATACGTCCCCAACCTTCGGGAAACGCCAGCACCTAGGGTTCTTGGGAGAAGCGTCCCTAGGTGTGAGCAAAGCTTCTCCACGTTTGATGATACCGGTGCTTCTCAGCGTGGGTACCGGCACCCAGATCCAGGTCTCTGCCTTCTTGGACTCAGGCTCCGCGGGGAACTTCGTGGATGCCGCCTTGGTCTCCCGGCATCACCTTCCTGTGGTCCGTCTTGAAAGGCCGTTGGTCATCTCCTCCGTCAGTGGACAAATCCTTTCTGACCCGGTCCACTACCGCACCAAGCCACTGTCTATGCAAGTCGGTGTGCTGCACAAGGAGAACCTGTCCTTTTATGTGCTTCCACGTTCCACATCCTCCATCCTGTTGGGTCTACCTTGGTTGCAGTTCCACGCACCCGTTCTTGACTGGAAGACGGGGGAGATCCTTCGGTGGGGACCCGACTGCCAATCTCGTTGTGTGGATTTGCCTCGTCCTGTGCCAGTTCTGGTCTCTTCTGTGTCCCTTAAGGCCCTGGAGGGTCTTCCGGCATGTTATAAGGACTTTCGTGATGTCTTCTCAAAGAAGCAAGCTGAGACGTTGCCACCTCACCGCCCCTACGATTGTCCTGTGGATCTGTTGCCGGGCACTTCTCCCCCACGGGGTCGTGTGTATCCGCTTTCTGTACCAGAAACCTCAGCCATGTCGGACTATATCCGAGAAAATCTGCAGAGGGGATTTATACGCAAGTCTTCCTCCCCGGCTGGTGCAGGTTTTTTCTTTGTGACCAAAAAGGACGGGTCACTCCGACCATGCATAGACTATCGCGGTCTTAACAAAATCACGGTTAAGAACCGTTATCCGTTGCCATTGGTCACTGAGTTGTTTGACCGCCTTCGTGGAGCCAAGATCTTCTCCAAGTTGGATCTTCGTGGGGCTTACAACCTCATTCGTATCCGCCAAGGGGATGAATGGAAGACCGCTTTTAATACCCGAGATGGACACTTCGAATATCTGGTGATGCCGTTCGGACTCTGTAATGCACCAGCCGTCTTTCAGGAGTTCGTGAATGACATCTTTAGAGACTTGCTTTATGTCTGTGTGGTGGTCTATCTGGACGATATCCTCGTGTTTTCTCCGGACCTTGAGACCCACCAAGTCCAAGTACGACAAGTACTCAGTCGATTAAGGACCAATCGTCTCTATGCCAAGCTGGAAAAGTGTCTGTTCCATCAGCAGAGTATTCCATTTCTCGGCTATGTCATCTCGGACAAAGGCCTTCGTATGGATCCTGCCAAGCTGTCGGCGGTTCTTCAGTGGCCTCGCCCAGTGGGACTGCGCGCTATACAGCGATTTCTGGGCTTTGCGAATTATTACCGCCAGTTCATTCCACGTTTTTCCTCTCTGGTGTCTCCAATTGTGGCACTTACCAAGAAGGGTGCCAATCCCCGACTCTGGCCTTCGGCAGCTGAGGAGGCCTTTAAGAACTTAAAATCTTTGTTTGCCTCGGCTCCAGTCCTGGTGCGTCCCGACGTTGAAAAGCCTTTTCATCTGGAAGTGGATGCCTCCTCTGTAGGGGCCGGAGCAGTGCTCACGCAGAAGGGTCCCAAAGGCCGCACAGTCACCTGTGGATTCTTCTCCAAGTCTTTTTCCTCCGCGGAGAGGAATTACGGGATAGGAGATCGAGAATTATTGGCGATCAAGCTTGCCCTAGAAGAGTGGCGTTATCTCCTGGAGGGAGCTCGGTTTCCGGTCAGCATCTATACAGACCACAAAAACCTCCTCTATCTCCAGACTGCTCAGCGACTCAACCCACGCCAAGCTCGTTGGTCACTCTTCTTCACCCGGTTCGATTTTCTCATTCATTTTCGTCCGGCCGAGAAGAACATCAAGGCAGACGCCCTTTCTCGTGCTTCGGATGTCGTTGGGGAAGAACCGGTTCCTCGTCATGTTATCTCTCCTGACCGACTTGTACTGGTCGCGCCAGTGGATCTTCGTCTATTACCTCCTGGCAAGACATACGTACGACCTGCGCTACGGAGGAGAATTCTGTCTTGGGGACATTGCTCCCGTGTGGCTGGGCATCCTGGGGTGCAGCGTTCTATCGCCCTCATTACCCGATTCTACTGGTGGCCAGACCTGGCCAGAGATGTCCGGGATTTTGTGGGTGCCTGTACTTCCTGTGCCCGGAATAAGCCTTCACGTCTTAAGCCTGCTGGTCTTCTTCTGCCGTTGCCAATACCCAGCTGTCCATGGACTCATATTGCTATGGATTTCATCACGGATCTACCATCTTCTTCAGGCAATACTGTTATCTGGGTGGTGACTGACCGGTTCTCTAAGATGGCCCATTTTATTCCTCTGCCAGGTTTGCCAGCTGCTCCATGTCTTGCCGAACAGTTCTTTCACCACATCTTCCGACTCCATGGACTTCCACGACACATAGTCTCTGACCGTGGAGTACAGTTTGTCTCGAAATTTTGGCGTTCTCTCTGTAACCAACTACAGGTGAAGTTGGACTTCTCTTCTGCCTATCATCCCCAGTCGAATGGGCAGGTGGAGAGAGTGCTGCTATCTACGCCACTTTGTTTCTGCCCGTCAGGACGATTGGTCCCAATTGTTGCCTTGGGCGGAGTTCTCCTATAACTCCTTGGACTCTGCATCAGCAGGTTCCGCTCCATTTTTTGTCAACTATGGACTCCATCCTCGCCCGCCTCTACCTCTACCCGTGGCTTCTGATGTTCCTGCTGTTGAGGAGTTGGTACAGGACTTAAAAACCATCTGGGAGCAGACCCGCCTTTCCTTATTACAGGCTTCGACACAAACTAAGATTCAAGCCGATAAAAGACGCAGACCTTCCCCCGTCTTCTCTCCTGGTGACAAGGTTTGGCTGTCCTCCAAATACGTCCGGCTTAAAATTCCTGGCTACAAGCTCGGTCCTCGTTTCCTGGGTCCCTTCGAGGTGATGCATCGCATCAATCCAGTCTCATATAAGCTGCGCCTTCCTCCTACCATGCGCATCCCGAACTCCTTCCATGTATCCCTGCTCAAGCCTGTCATCTTGAACCGCTTCTCCCGACAGCTGTCTCCTCCTGCTCCAGTGGCCGACTCCTCTGACATCTATGAGGTAAAGGAGATCCTTGATGCTAAGACTGTAAGAGGTAAGCGGTTCTTCTTGGTTGACTGGAAGGGGTTCGGGCCTGAGGAGAGATCCTGGGAGCCCGAGGACAATATCCTGGACCAGGATCTCCTGCAGAGATTCCTCCAGCCCAGAAAGAGGGGGAGGCCGAAGGGGGGGGTACTGTCACGGGTGGTCCCGCGATCCCCGTCACGGATCGCGGGCTCACCCGTGCCGTCGGTCCCCCGCCAGCGCACCGCAAGCGCTACTCACGGGTCCCGGCTCCTGCCCCTCCGGCGTCGGCTCCGTCTGCAGCTTCCTCGTCCCCTTCGGCTGTGCGCGCGCGTCCCCGACAGCTAGGGCGCGCGCGCGGCAAGTTCTGTAAATTTAAAGGGCCAGCGCGCCACTAATTGGCGCTGGCCTTTTCCCTTTAATTATTTAACCCTGCCTCTTCCTGTTACCCTTGCCGGATCTTTGTGCCTTGCGCCCTAGAGAAAGCTGTATTTTGATGCCTTGTGCTGTTCTTGAGATTTCCTGTTGTGACCCCAGTTCCGTTTCTGACTACGCTCCTTTGCCGCCTGTCCTGACCTGTTGCTACGACTCTGACTACGAACCTGTGCTGCCCGTCCTGACCTCCTGCCTGACCCCGACTACGAGATTGCCTGCCGATTCTGTACCTCGACCTTGGCTGCCACTGCGGACAAGTCACGCCTGTGGAACGACCTGGTAGTACCACGCCGCAGCAAGTCCAACCCGCTTTGCGGCGGGCTCTGGTGAAAACCGGGTGCCACTTAGACTCCGGTCCCAGGTAGTGGCTTGTGCCATCGTCCGCAGTGGTTCAGAGGATCCACAACCTCTAAGCCTGACACCACTTAGATTTCGGTTCCAAGTGTCAGCTTGTTTCATCGTCCGCAGTGGTCCAGGGGGTCCACTACCCCTGGAGCCTGACAGATAATTCTAACATTAAATGACTAGTTCTTGAAGTGATATCCTTTGTTCGCGACCACAATATGTGTTGCTTTAAATGAAATATACCTGAAGGCATTCAAATAGAAAATGATAAAATATTCATAATTTAGATGACGAACAACGTAAACTGTCTCAGTTAATTAGTTACGCTTCCTCTTCAAGGGATTTTATAATAAAATGAAATCTTTGATGACTGGATAATACAATGCCTCAGTATTTGTATTGCAAAGTCACAGTTTGGGAAAAATAAAGACAGTTATTTTTGCCATAAAATGTATTTGAAATAGCTTTTATCATAGACTGGGTCAAAGTAATAGACAAAGTAGTAATAATCTTGGAACTGGGAAATCCTAAGGGCTTGTCTTATAAAGGGTAACAAGTACTATTAAAAGGGTTGTCCAGTTGTTGTTCTGTTGGTAGCATTGGTTCTGGAGCAGATGAACGTGTTTACATATGTGATCCAATTCAGTATGCAGTCAAGTGTAGAAAAGTTGTCTATCAACCTGAATCAGAATCCATGGGGCTTATTTACTAAGGCTCTGCGGATCGCATTCCAAGATTCAACATTCAATTTGTGTTGCAAGACAATGCACTTACATGCACCAGGAAGAAGAAGGTGAACTCTGGCAGACCTGAGCGGGGAAGCGACAGTTGCACGATATCGGGCGCACGATCTTAGGGAATCGTGGCAGATGTGCATTCCGGTCGGACCATATACTTTTGGGGATTGCTCAGGACAGGTAAGTAAATGTGCCCTCATATCTTTGCCACCGATTTATACAGGGACCCACCCATCTGCGTTTTGACTACTCTTTTTACTCCTCTTTGCTTCTCTGGTTTGGAGATCTACCTTCTAGTTTACAGCTTTCACTTGTCTGATGCCCTATTCCACCAGAGCTACTTGGGTCCCTTCTTGCCTTACCGTGGACCTTACTGTTGAAAATTAGAGGGGACTAGAATCCAATTTCAGTCTTAGTACTATCCTAGTGCTGTCTCAGTGTTATCCTTGAATCATTTTTCGTAGTTCTAGTGTCATCATAATTGTGTCAGATTTTCACAGCTCGTGGGTGAAAATCTTGCTGTGTAGGGTGGCATAGAAGTGCCATCCACACCCATTGACTAGCCAGTTGCACATGAACCGAGTTGAAAATAATACTAGTCTGTAAAACTGTAACAAACATTTTTGACATGCATAGAGCAATAGACTATAAATGAATCAGAATTCTGTCTGAGTGTTGTCAGATGTAGACTGGGTAGCACTGGTATGAGATAATCGTTTGCAGGCAAAAAAAAAACTAAAAGTTTAAAATTTTGCTCTCCATCATCGTTTGGTAAAATATTTTTAATTTAATGTGGAGATTTGGAATGACCTCAGCTTCCTCAACAAGTGCAACCTGCTCATCGCCTTTCCGCATACCCAGTCGATATTGGTCCTCCATTCAAGCCTGTCATGAATGTGCACCTCCAGGTATTTGTAGGTGTTGACCTGATCTATTTCTCACCCGTTGATCCTAATTGGTACTGCAGCAGTTTTGTTCCTCTTCAGGTCGATGACCAACTCCTTTGTTTTTTTTTACATTGATCACTAAATTGGTGCTTTCAATCCACTGAGTCGCTGATTGTATTTCTGTACTCTTCATTGTTACCTCGTTGATGCAACCAAATTTTTGCAGGAGACTGGAGATACAGTTATATCTGAAGTCTGAAGTGTAGAGGGTGAAGAGAAATTGGGACTGTAGGGTCTCTTGTGGTGCTCCGCTGTTGCTGATGACCATATTGGGGTGGATGTTTCCTATTTGGATGTACTGCAGCTGGTTCCTCAGGTAGTCATTGGTCCAGTTGGTTAGGGTTATGTCCATTTGCAGTGCCCTCATTTTTTCTCTCAGGCCATCAGGTTCTATTGTATTGAAGACACTGGAAAAATCAAAGTACATAATTCTGGCTGAGGCTCCCCTGCGCTCTAGGTGAGAGTATGTCCTGTGCAGCAGAAAAAGCACTGCATTGTCCACGCCTATGCCTTCATTGTAGGTGAACTGGAGTGGGTCCAGACGCCCCTTGACATTGCCTTTTAGGTGCTTAATCAGAACTCGTTCGAATGACTTCATTGTATGTGATATTAGAGCAATTGGCCTGTAGTCGTTTGGGCTAGTTGGTTTCTTGATTTTGTTCAATGGTCTGATACACAAGGTTTTCCAGGCCACTGGTACCTGAGCCTTCCTTAAGCTAACATTGAAGAGATCCGCCAGCACATTACACAGTTCCATGGCACAAGTTATGAGCAAGCGTGGACATATCTCATCCGGCCCACTAGCTTTGTTAACTTTGAGGGCCCTCAGTAAGTCTAGTATCTCCCCTGTGCTCACTGTTGGTACGCGCCTTTGGGTTTACTTGACATCTGTTGGGTCCTGCAAGCTCTTGTTCCAGTGCTTGCTTTGTCCTGGTGCCCTTCTGAGAACCGATTGAAAAAGAGGTTCATTTGTCTATGATCTGTTTGCTTATGTCCAAGCACTGCTCTGTTTTTTTGGTGTGTAGTTTTCTTTGCCTTTTTTGCCAAATGTTAAAAAGAAGCCAAAAAAATAAATGAAAATAACAATTAAGAACTATTCATACAATGTAATACTGGGGAATGTATAAAGTTTCAATATCACAGTTATGTGCAGACATTGTATGTGCCGACATGGAATATTCAGTATTCTGGTAATTGACCACATGAGTATTTGGGGGGTCCTGGAATTAATACTGTAGAACATCGCTGCCCTGATTTTTTATTGTCTCCCTTTTTGTCACATCCATTTATAATAGCGATTCCTTTTGTATAGAGCTGTTTTCTAGAAGACAATGACAAAAAAAACAATAGCTAGACATATTTGTCATCGCATCACAAATGACTCTTGACAACCCCGTTCACTAATTTAAAAGAGATTTTTTTTCCCTCGATTTGAAGTAGCTTAATGAAAACCACATGCACAATTTAGTGAAGCCACAAGCTATGCTTTCTAGACATGCTAATGTATTATGTATGGCGGTGGGTGTTGACAGCACAGCGCTACTGTATGTCATAGTTACTTTGTGCTGCACACACACTGTACACTTCTTACAGATTTCCTGATTATTTTATCTGTTTGTACTACAATACATGAAGGATTTGGTTAACAATGGCAGCTACTGTAGATAGATGTCTTCACTTTATATCCCGGCTGCAATCTCAGGGATAATACTTTTAGTATTATTCCTCTGTACTGTATGTACTGGGGGAGGAATACTATAAAAGACCTGATTAGAAGGAAACTAATATATGAGAACTATATGCAAATTAGTCAGAATAAGTATTATAATTGACTGATTGAACCTGGAGTTATAAACATTAAAGACGCTATGTCAATGAAGGGGAGTAGATTCTATGTATGTTATTAGGGTACATAGGCATCATTAGGAGTAGGACACTACTCAGACCCCCCTTTTTGGAATGAGAAGAGCCACTCAAAAACAGGATAACACTTCCCTAGAGCAATCAAACAAGCCAAAAAGTGAGAAAAGACATTTGTTGTAAAGTTAATTCTCACTTATTGGAGACTTATTGGCTGCATTAGGTGTGCATCATCCCCCACCGGGATCTAACCTTTTTTGGGCTTGGGGGCAGTTGGATTCTCATTGGTAGTGGCTGGAGGCTGGAGTGGCTGGCTGAGTACGGCCTAGCGCTCAATGGGGTCACAGTCGCTGAGTCCCGGAGGAACAGGCCTCGTTCACACACCAAGCTGGTAAACTGCAGGTAGATTGCAAGAAAAGAGGGAGATGCTGTGGATGAATCATACTAGGTGTAGGGATGCCCTTGATGTTAGCAGCTTACAGCAGGGATTACACGGAGATGAGGGAAGTCAACCATAGACTTAGAGTTCCTTTATTCCACAACACGTTAACAGCAGAAAACAACAACTTATCTGGTCCAAGGTTGCTGGTTTGGTGGTGTTTTGCAAAGGTTGCCCCCAGCCTGGTATTGGTATCTTCAGACTGGAGATGATTGGCTGCTTCAGCAGCTGAGTTTTAGAGGCAGGTCCTGGTATATCTCAGGGTCCTGTATCTCAGCCGTGTGCTGAGAGGCATGCCATGCCTCAGCAGACACAGAAAGACCTCTCTTCAGAATGACTCCATCTCAGCAAAGACCTCAGGAGAAAGACCCCCTGAGAAGACTGGCCTCTCTCTAAACTGGCCTAGAACCTTCCACCTCAAGGATTTATATAAACTTCCCTTGGGAGTGGTCAGTTACGGGGTTATCCAACCAGGACCTTTGTAACAGATTTGTTATAACCAAGACATTCCATTGGTCAACATAAACTTACTCCTTCCAGGCAGATATTATAAAGCTGCAATTACCACCAATAAACAGCAGATGGCACACATAGGTGATCAGGTAATAAATGTGGGCCAATATGTGCAAACTTGCAGACAGATGATCAAAACACAGGCTCAAAGAGGAGTCATAACCTAGACTGTGCAAAGCAAAGAAAATTAATTTGAGCTGTCACAGGGAACCAGGACATACAGTGCCATTCCAGGCAAAGATGTCAGTGAACAGTTTATCCAATTAATCCAGCCCAGAATGAGTTATAACTATCCTTCTGCAGCTCCTCCTATTCATCAGAGCTCAGATACATAAATAAAGAAGCACAAAGAGTCTGCACACAGTACAAAAGTAAGTAGCAGGATTGCTGAATCCCTTGATAAGCATTCAGGGATTATCCACAAGGCATTAAGGGCACATAAAAAACGTATGTAAAAGTAAGGCAAACGCTTTTAAAGAGTTTTTTTATGATACAGTAGCTCTGCATTAATTGACGGTACAGGTTTTGCTGGAGCTATAGTACCTGGCATTAAATTTACAAATGAGTGTGATTTTTTTTCTCCAGATGAGCTTTGTCCAATTCTCTCGTCCTATGTTCCTATCTTTACTGCTCTGTCATTGTGATAGTTGAATATACATATACATAACTATATGAGCAGATAAGTTAATAGCTCTGCCCTTGCCATTAATCTTGCCACACTATGATATGTAGTGATTGACAAATAAAAGATAATCTAAGCCCAGAGAAAGGAACATAACAGATGAGATGGTGAACATATTGACTATTGGATTTGCATGAGTGGATGTGTGCGGAGAGCATAACAAAATGAGGAAATCTTTCCATTTTACCTTATCTTTAAGAAGTCTCCAGCTCATAGTTTCAGCTCTGACATGTGGCATGTGTCACATCTGCTCTTAATGGAGTTGTCTTCTGCTGGATCATTTGGGCCAACTATAATGTAAGTTGGCACCATGTTGGGTCACTAACCCTGTACTCTACACATAACCTCAATAATCAAAAAAGTAACAATGTTTTGAACTTTTGACTTTTTGGCTTAATATTTCACCATCCACTATGCATGTCTTCACCAATCTTTGATGAAAGCTTTGGGTCGTTGGTCTGTTGGAACACTTTGTTGTTCTTTTCATATCCCTAGTACTGAAGTGTATGAAGCAGCTCATCTTGTTGGATACTTACTTATAGCTCAGAATTGAGTGTTGAGTATTCAACATCTTCCTCCACTGAACTGGCCTCTTCTTCCCCTTTTTCCAGACTCATTTGAACCCACCAGAGGCCAGTCTATTGACTTTCCTCTCATCCCTCCAGATCACCCATTATTAATCATCTTCTATTCTCTTATTGTACTTTGTGGCAAACTCAAGCCAACACTTCTTATGATGATATTGACATTGAGGTTTCTTTAAATGTATTTGGTCCAGCATTCCAGGCTGTCGAATGGTGCTTGCATGGATGTGTGGGATCCCACTATAATGAAACATATAAGCCTCCTCCATTGCCATGTTTACTGTACCATAGCTGATAGTCCTTGTGATAAGACGACTTGTTGACTTCAATACTTTGTTAGGCATCAAATTGGATGAAGAGACTTTATTTCATATTCTTCCATCTGCCATGGTCCTCACTTGAAGCAGTTTGGCAATTTTCTTGGTCAAAAGGGTGATATTGATGACCTGGGTAATGCTGTTTTTCCTTTCTTGTGAAATCTTCTTCATGTGTGCATGCCAGTGCCAATGCGCCACAATCCGATCGCGTGCGCCAAAAACCCGGGGTAATACAGGGAAAATCGTCACAAATCGGAAATATTTGGGTAACACGTCGGGAAAACGTGAATCGGGCCCTTAGTAAATGACCCCCATTGAGCTATTAGAGAAGGTGAAAACAGGTTTTAATTTGTTGGATACTAGAACAAAACATTTAATGGTGTAAAATTATGGTAATCTCTCACATTCAAAGCTTAAGTGGATATGAGATATGGAGGAATCAAACACTGAAAACATTATTAACCATTTGCTCATGTATGTCAATGGGTTTCTATATACATCTACTACACAAAGGATTCCTATACTAGCAACCACATGAGGGGAAGCAAAAATTTGGCCTTTGGAGGGGACTTTAAAGAAGTATGCATACCCTAATATTGACTTTCAATGGAGCTGGTAAAAAAAAAATAATGAGGGGGTTTATCACCTGTGTCATAGGATATGGTGTTTCCAAATAGATGTCTGCCTCTACAGTGTAATGGATTATTGTGGTGCATGGTTGTAACAGCTGTATTATATGTGCCAAAAAAATTCTATTATTTTTGTCACATAGAAATAATAAATGAGACAGAAGTTCAAGAATGTCGGTGTATTAAATTTCCCTCATTGTCCAAGGTGGAAGAATGCTGGCCGGCCTGGTGGCAACCATGAGCAGAATCGGGATGGTAAGCCATAATAAATTTCCTTGAATGTCCATGGTGGTAGAATGCTGGACTGGTGGCAATCCTGAGGGTGTGTGGTCAAAGTTTTACAACCCCCCAACACTGGATTATACGTTGTGCATGCTTCATGCAGTAAATAAATCCACGGCTTGAGACAGCGCATGGAGAGTGAAATGGCCTGTTGCCGAACATAAGTGTGCCCAGTTTTACCTCTCTGTACATAAGCGCTATATATAGAATGGCCACTAATCATTTCTTCTATGTGCATGCTACTTCTAGTACAACCAAACAATCCATTTAGACTTTTCGCCAACGTACATCCTTTTCTACACAATTTTTCTTCCTAGATTTCCTTTAAAAAAAAAAGGTATTGAAAATTCTTTGAATTTCCCTGTAATTCAGGAGCATAAATTATGTATTGCTAGAAGCCAGCTCCATCCTGTCATCTACGGACTCTGCCGTTCAATTATGTGTCTGTGATATGTTTTGTTAGAAACCAATTTTCAAGACACAGCGCTATTTTCTTTCCTGAAAAAATACAGCGTAGAAAATCAAATGTTTTCTCCCATTGATAGGGTCCCTGAAGGATATGAGTGCTCTTATTGAAAAATTCGGAGGGTTTGAGCTGATCTGCAGCTCTGGTGCCTGGTACTTGTTGAGTAAATAGCTCAGTGACAGGGTGCACATACTTACCCATTAGAAGGGCCGCATTGTTAGAGGGAAATAAATTGTCTTCATTCACTTCTCTTATTGTAGTAAACTATTGTTACAGGGGACGCAAATGAATGGTCTCCCTCAGTGAACGTCTCTATTATGTCACTTATTGTTGAGTAATATTATAATTATAAAGCATCCCCATTACATTTACTATGTAACAGATATAATTCATGGAGAGTGCAATATTAATTGTCCTAATTCCTAGTTAATTACGTCTGGATATAATAGGCTTGATACCTTATAAAACAAATGAATTGTCAGATTATGGTTGTAGTGTATTACTGCCAGCCGGAATATCCATCATTTGGGTGGAAAGTAAAACCCCTGCATGGTTGGACATGAGAGCCTAAAGGCGAAGGTACGGCCACTAAGACCACGATTCAATTTCTGTATGGCGACAACTGTGTTATATGAAGTAGGATGAAAAGTTGTCACAGGCTCATAGTCCATGTTCTCATTACTGAACAATCTCATTCCCTTAGAGCACAGATATCTTCTTGAGACATTCTGGGGGTCATTTACTAAAGGCCCGATTCGCGTTTTCCCGACGTGTTACGTGAATATTTCCGATTTGCGCCGATCGTACCTGAATTGCCCCGGGATTGTGGCGCACGCGATCGGATTGTGGCGCATCGGCGCCGGCATGCGCGCGACGGAAATCGGGGGGCGTGGCCGAACGAAAACCCGACGTATTCGGAAAAACCGCCGCATTTAAAAACCGAAAAAGTGTCGCTTGGGGACCGCTTACCTTCACTTGGTCCGAGGTGGTGAATTCCGGCGCGATGAGATGACTTTCAGCGCAGCAGCGCCACCTGGTGGACGGCGGAAGAACTACATTCATAAATCCCGGCCGGACCCGAATGCAGAGCAGAGAACGCGCCGCTGGATCGCGACTGGACCGGGTAAGTAAATGTGCCCCTCTGTGTTAAATTTAAATAAGAATTGTGGAATTCATAATTTTTTTTACAGTTCTGGGCTCGACTAATCTCAGTCCATGGATAGATAGTTATTATACATTTTCATTTTAGAAACTTCTTCCCAGACTTTGCTTCTGACTTGAGGATGGCTTCACATAAAATTAGTTATTATTTAGTTTTTGTTTGTAAGATATTGACATTGCTATTGTTTTTCTCCACAATGAAAAACCATCCTGAACTCACATCACCATCTGTGTGCTAAATATATCATATAACCACACTGTACTCACTAGGACATCACCATCAGTGTGGTAAGTGCACTGTACAACAATAGTGAACTCACTATGACATGAGCAGATGAACAGATTACACTCACTATAACATCACCAGCTAAGTACACTGTATGACCACAATGTACTCACTATAACATCACCAGCATTGTGCTAAGTACACTGTATGACCACAATGTACTCACTATAACATCACCAGCATTGTTCTAAGTACACTGTATGACCACAATGTACTCACTATGACATCACCAGCATTGTGCTAAGTACACTGTATGACCACAATGTACTCACTATGACATCACTAGCATTGTGCTAAGTACACTGTATGACCACAATGTACTCACTATAACATCACCAGCATTGTGCTAAGTACACTGTATGACCACAATGTACTCACTATGACATCACTAGCATTGTGCTAAGTACACTGTATGACCACAATGTACTCCCTATAACATCACCAGCACTGTGCTAAGTACACTGTATGACCACAATGTACTCACTATGACATCACTAGCATTGTGCTAAGTACACTGTATGACCACAATGTACTCCCTATAACATCACCAGCACTGTGCTAAGTACACTGTATGACCACAATGTACTCACTATGACATCACTAGCATTGTGCTAAGTACACTGTATGACCACAATGTACTCACTATGACATCACCAGCATTGTGCTAAGTACACTGTATGACCACAATGTACTCACTATGACATCACCAGCATTGTGCTAAGTACACTGTATGACCACAATGTACTCACGATAACATCACCAGCATTGTGCTAAGTACACTGTATGACCACAATGTACTCACTATGACATCACTAGCATTGTGCTAAGTACACTGTATGACCACAATGTACTCACTATGACATCACTAGCATTGTGCTAAGTACACTGTATGACCGCAATGTACTCACTATAACATCACCAGCATTGTGCTAAGTACACTGTATGACCACAATGTACTCACTATAACCAGGGCCGGATTAAGGTTGGTGGGGGCCCCTGGGCGCAAAATCTGGTGGAGGCCCCCACTGAGTGTAGCGTACATACAAATCCTCCTGCTTCCTTTCCACTATCCCAGCAGTAACACCGCTACATACAGCCGCCTCGCCCCTAGTAACACAGCTACATACAGCCGCCTCGCCCCTAGTAACACAGCTACATACAGCTGGCTCATCCCCAGTAACACAGCTATACACAGCCGCCTCACCCCCAGTAACACAGCTACATACAGCCACCTCATCCCCAGTAACACAGCTACATACAGCCGCCTCGCCCCCAGTAACACAGCTACATACAGCCGGCTCGCCCCCAGTAACACAGCTACATACAGCCACCTCATCCCCAGTAACACAGCTACATACAGCCGCCTCGCCCCTAGTAACACAGCTACATACAGCTGGCTCATCCCCAGTAACACAGCTATACACAGCCGCCTCACCCCCAGTAACACAGCTACATACAGCCACCTCATCCCCAGTAACACAGCTACATACAGCCGCCTCGCTCCCAGTAACACAGCTACATACAGCCGCCTCGTCCCCAGTAACACAGCTACATACAGCCAACTCGTCCCCAGTAACACAGCTACATACAACTGCCTCGCCCCCAGTAACACAGCTACATACAGCCGCCTCGCCCCCAGTAACACAGCTACATACAGCCGCCTCGCCCCCAGTAACACATCTACATACAGCCGCCTCACCCCCAGTAACACAGCTACATACAGCCGCCTCGCCCCCACTAACACATCTACATACAGCCGCCTCACCCCCAGTAACACATCTACATACAGCCGCCTCATCCCCAGTAACACAGCTACATACAGCCGCCTCGCCCCCAGTAACACAGCTACATACAGCCGCCTCATCCCCAATAACACAGCTACATACAGCCGCCTCACCCCAGTAACACAGCTACATACAGCCGCCTCTCTCCCAGTAACACAGTTACATACAGCCGCCTCGTCCCCAGGAACACAGCTACATATAGCCACCTCATCCCCAGTAACACAGCTACATACAGCCGCCTCGCTCCCAGTAACACAGCTACATACAGCCGCCTCGCTCCCAATAACACAGCTACATACACCCGCCTCATCCCCAGAAACACAGCTACATACAGCCGCCTCATCCCCAGGAACACAGCTACATACAGCCGCCTCATCCCCAGGAACACAGCTACATACAGCCGCCTCATCCCTAGGAACACAGCTACATACAGCCGCCTCATCCCCAGGAACACAGCTACATACAGCCGCCTCATCCCCAGGAACACAGCTACATACAGCCGCCTCATCCCCAGGAACACAGCTACATACACCCACCTCATCCCCAGTAACACAGCTACATACAGCCGCCTCGCCCCCAGTAACACAGCTACATACAGCCGCCTCATCCCCAGTAACACAGCTACATACAGCTGCCTCTCCAGTAACACCACTACATACAACCGCCTCACCCCCAGTAACACAGCTACATACAGCCGCTTCATCCCCAGTAACACAGCTACATACAGCCGCCTTCCCCCCATTAACACAGCTACATACACCCGCCTCTCCCCCAGTAACACATCTACATACAGCCACCTCACCCCCAGTAACACAGCTACATACAGCCTCCTCGTCCCCAGTAACACAGCTACATACAGCCGCCTCATCCCCAGTAACACAGCTACATACAGCCGCCTCCCCCCCCAGTAACACAGCTACACACAGCTGCCTCATCCCCTGTAACACAGCTACATACAGCCATCTCACCCCCAGTAACACAATTACATACAGCCGCCTCGCCCCCAGTAACACAGCTAGATACAGCCGCCTCGCCCCCAGTAACACAGCTACATACAGCCGCCTCGCCCCCAGTAACACATCTACATACAGCCGCCTCACCCCCAGTAACACAGCTACATACAGCCGCCTCGCCCCCAGTAACACATCTACATACAGCCGCCTCACCCCCAGTAACACATCTACATACAGCCGCCTCATCCCCAGTAACACAGCTACATACAGCCGCCTCGCCCCCAGTAACACAGCAACATACAGCCGCCTCATCCCCAATAACACAGCTACATACAGCCGCCTCACCCCAGTAACACAGCTACATACAGCCGCCTCTCTCCCAGTAACACAGTTACATACAGCCGCCTCGTCCCCAGGAACACAGCTACATATAGCCACCTCATCCCCAGTAACACAGCTACATACAGCCGCCTCGCTCCCAGTAACACAGCTACATACAGCCGCCTCGCTCCCAGTAACACAGCTACATACACCCGCCTCATCCCCAGAAACACAGCTACATACAGCCGCCTCATCCCCAGGAACACAGCTACATACAGCCGCCTCATCCCCAGGAACACAGCTACATACAGCCGCCTCATCCCCAGGAACACAGCTACATACAGCCACCTCATCCCCAGGAACACAGCTACATACAGCCGCCTCATCCCCAGGAACACAGCTACATACAGCCGCCTCATCCCCAGGAACACAGCTACATACAGCCGCCTCATCCCCAGGAACACAGCTACATACACCCACCTCATCCCCAGTAACACAGCTACATACAGCCGCCTCGCCCCCAGTAACACATCTACATACAGCCGCCTCATCCCCAGTAACACAACTACATACAGCTGCCTCTCCAGTAACACCACTACATACAACCGCCTCACCCCCAGTAACACAGCTACATACAGCCGCTTCATCCCCAGTAACACAGCTACATACAGCCGCCTTCCCCCCATTAACACAGCTACATACACCCGCCTCTCCCCCAGTAACACATCTACATACAGCCACCTCACCCCCAGTAACACAGCTACATACAGCCTCCTCGTCCCCAGTAACACAGCTACATACAGCCGCCTCATCCCCAGTAACACAGCTACATACAGCCGCCTCCCCCCCAGTAACACAGCTACACACAGCTGCCTCATCCCCTGTAACACAGCTACATACAGCCATCTCACCCCCAGTAACACAGTTACATACAGCCGCCTCGCCCCCAGTAACACAGCTAGATACAGCCGCCTCGCCCCCAGTAACACAGCTATATACAGCCGCCTCATCCCCAGTAACATAGCTACACACAGCCGCCTCATCCCCAGTAACACAGCTACATACACCCGCCTCATCCCCAGGAACACAGCTACATACAGCGGCCTCGCCCCCAGTAACACAGCTACATACAGCCGCCTCATCCCCAGTAACACAGCTACATACAGCGGCCTCATCCCCAGTAACACAGCTACACACAGCCGCCTTGGCCGGAGTAACACAGCTACATACAGCCGCCTCATCCCCAGTAACACAGCTACATACAGCGGCCTCACCCTCAGTAACACAGCTACACACAGCCGCCTTGGCCGGAGTAACACAGCTACATACAGACGCCTCATCCCCAGTAACACAGCTACATACAGCCGCCTCGCCCCAGTAACACAGCTACATACACCCGCCTCATCCCCAGGAACACAGCTACATACAGCCGCCTCATCCCCAGGAACACAGCTACATACAGCCGCCTCGCCCCCAGTAACACATCTCCATACAGCCGCTTCATCCCCAGTAACACAGCTACATACAGCCGCCTCATCCCCAGGAACACAGCTACATACAGCCGCCTCATCCCCAGTAACAAAGCTACATACAGCCGCCTCATCCTCAGTAACACAGCTACATACTGGGGCCAGGTATACATCCCCCACACTGATATATACACACCTTTATATACTTATATACACACAGATAAAGTTCTACACGCATATACTTGCACCCATATATACACACACATTTATGCACTCCTATACATTTATACACTAATAC
Organism: Engystomops pustulosus; assembly: GCF_040894005.1. Taxonomy (NCBI): domain Eukaryota; kingdom Metazoa; phylum Chordata; class Amphibia; order Anura; family Leptodactylidae; genus Engystomops; species Engystomops pustulosus. Next base: position 45,767,690 of record NC_092415.1, read on the forward strand.
AGAGTATATACAAACTCATAAAGTATATACACACATACAGCAAATACACACACATTCAGTATATACAGCATATACCCACATACCATATACCCAGCATAATATATATATATATATATATATATATATATATATATATATATATATTTAAATGTACACACATATATGAGTGTATAAATACAGTATATGCATCACAGTAGATGCATTTATGCCTATATACACAGTATATACACAGGAGATGCATATATACCCATATACACAGTATATACACAGGAGATGCATATATACCCATATACATAGTATATACACAGTAGATGCATATATACCCATATACACAGTATATACACAGTAGATGCATATATACCCATATACACAGTATATACACAGTAGATGCATATATACCCATATACACAGTAGATGCATATATACCCATATACACAGTAGATGCATATATACCCATATACACAGTAGATGCATATATACCCATATACACAGTAGATGCATATATACCCATATACACAGTATATACACAGTAGATGCATATATACCCATATACACAGTATATACACAGTAGATGCATATATACCCATATACACAGTATATACACAGTAGATGCATATATACCCATATACACAGTATATACACAGGAGATGCATATATACCCATATACACAGTATATACACAGGAGATGCATATATACCCATATACACAGTATATACACAGGAGATGCATATATACCCATATACACAGTATATACACAGTATATGCATATATACCCATATACACAGTATATACACAGGAGATGAATATATACCCATATACACAGTATATACACAGTAATGCATATATACCCATATACACAGTATGTACACAGTAATGCATATATACCCATATACACAGTATGTACACAGTAATGCATATATACCCATATACACAGTAGATGCATTTATACGCTTGTTCGGACGGGGAGGGGGGGGGCGACGGGTGCTTTTTCAAGCGGGGGGGCGGTGACGATTGTTCAGGGGGGGCGCTGGGTGCTTTTCCAAGCGGGGAGCAGAGGGGAGGGGGGTGTCGCTTGTTCGGCCGGGGAGGGGCGGCGGGTGCTTGTTTGAGAAGGGGGCGCGGGCTTGCTTGTCCTGGCGCGGGGGTTGATGTCACGGCCATGAATGGTGGGGGATGGGCGGGCCGGCAGGCGGTCACCTCGCTTGTTCGGCCGGGGATGGGAGGGGGGGCGGTGGCTGCCTGTTCGAGCGGGAGCGGGGGGGGGGGCGGGGCAATTGAGCGGGTTTCTTGTTTAGGCGGGCCGGCGGGGGTTGGTTGCTCGGCCACACATGCCTGGGGATGGGCGGGCGGGAGGCGGTAACCTGTGCCGAGGGGGGCGGCCTTGGAGGTGGAGGCGGTGTCACCTGTGCTGAGGGGGCGGCCTGGGAGGTGGAGGCGTCTCTGTCGTGAAGGGAGATGAGCGGGGAGGCGGTCACCTGAGTCTGGGAGCGGCGGGCATCTCAGACGGGTGGCGCGGGAGGTGCGATCTGGTGGAAGCCCCTAGGGGGGGGCAAGATGGTGGGGGCCCCGGGGCTCGAGCCCCGGGAGCCCCGCCTATAATCCGGCCCTGACTATAACATCACTAGCATTGTGCTAAGTACACTGTATGACCACAATGTACTCACTATAACATCACCAGCATTGTGCTAAGTACACTGTATGACCACAATGTACTCACTATAACATCACCAGCACTGTGCTAAGTACACTGTATGACCACAATGTACTCACTATGACATCACTAGCATTGTGATAAGTACACTGTATGAGCATAATGTACTCACTATAACATCACCAGCATTGTGCTAAGTACACTGTATGACCACAATGTACTCACTATAACATCACCAGCATTGTGCTAAGTACACTGTATGACCACAATGTACTCACTATGACATCACCAGCATTGTGCTAAGTACACTGTATGACCACAATGTACTCACTATGACATCACTAGCATTGTGCTAAGTACACTGTATGACCACAATGTACTCACTATAACATCACCAGCATTGTGCTAAGTACACTGTATGACCACAATGTACTCACTACAACATCACCAGCATTGTGCTAAGTACACTGTATGACCACAATGTACTCACTATGACATCACCAGCATTGTGCTAAGTACACTGTATGACCACAATGTACTCACTATGACATCACTAGCATTGTGCTAAGTACACTGTATGACCACAATGTACTCACTATAACATCACCAGCATTGTGCTAAGTACACTGTATGACCACAATGTACTCACTACAACATCACCAGCATTGTGCTAAGTACACTGTATGACCACAATGTACTTACTATAACATCACTAGCATTGTGCTAAGTACACTGTATGACCACAATGTACTCACTATTTACAGCTCGTAATGCACATGCGATTGGCTGCATGTAGTCTTGGCCTTTCTGTCTGTCTGTTAAATGTAAGGAACAGATTAATGGAAGTCAAGCCGGGAATGAGTCCTTCATACGATAGCCACCAATAGATTGACATAATTAAGTAGTGTATGGCTTCTATTATGGAAACTCAGTTGCACACAATGGGGCACGTTTACTTACATTGCAGCTGGAGTTCACCGAAATTACATTGTCTGACTATAACGCACTGTGCCGCAATTCCCTAACATCGTGCGCCCGATATCCTGCATGTGTCGCTTCCCCGCTCAGGTCCAACAGAGTTCACCATCTTTTTAGTGGTGCATGTAAGTGCTTGGGCTTGCGACACAATTTAAAAGTTAAATCCTGCGCTCAGTTTGAGTCAGTCGGATCGTCCGACGGCCCGCCACCTAAATTCCCTAAATGGTGTCGCATGGAAGCCAGCGCATCTGCGCCAAAAAAGGGTTGCGTGCGCCACAATTTCAGAACACACACTTCTTAAATAACTGTCCAAACCATGCAATCCCTGAAAAAGGTGCACAGGCCGACGAAAGTGAGCAGAGCAACCCTTAGTAAATGAGCCCCAATATGTTTCTTGTGATATCTGATTATGGAGGCTCTTAATGTAGCCTACAAGGGTCAACACACTTTATACATTGCATTACCAACTGTTAATCACAGACCCACACTAGCTTGTAGTTACATGTAACACCTCCATTAATTATACTGTTCATTATGGTATAAAGTGAGTACTTGGTAATCATTATTCAGACGTTGAAACAATGATAGTCGCACACTTGTGCTTATTTCCTCCGCCGCTGTCTTATGCTATCAATATAACATTAGAAAATAGAGACAGACAAAAAAGATTAAGCGATAAGCTGGAAAGTGTACAGAAATTACTGACTCCCAGAACACATTATGAACAGTGTTATAACCACAAAATAAACACATTCAGACAAGCGTGTGAGCCGAGAACAAGCCACCGAACATACACAGGGCCATCGAATATTGTATCGTCTGAAGACAAAACCATTACATATTTTGACAATATATGTAACACATTGCTGCCCAACCTAAAATAATAAGGGCTGTGATTGGCTGAATCAGTGATCAGCTATCGAATAGCACCTCATATGACAACACAATCCTGCATTGAAGCAGATTTCACTGGAGTTTTCCTAGAGGAGCAGGGTGGGAAAAGAATTGAATGTATTCATATCCTCCTCTGGTTCCCGCATCAATCTGGTGCTTCCTGTTTTCTAGGGGGTCGCAGGTCTTGCTGCAGCTAGTCAGTGGCCTCTTCAGGCAATGGGACATCACTTCTGTATTTCCTTCGACTTCTCTTCTTTTGTTGTCTCGTGGTGGGAAGAGGCAACTTATTGGCTGAAGCAGGTACCATCAGCCCCCAAACCTCTGACTGGGCACTCATTTAAAAAACTAAAGTTTTGAATTGTCATGAGAACCAGACCTCGGTTAATCCGGCATTCCTTTTTTTGCCACTTCCCCCCTAGGGATTTTGAAAGAATTTAAGGACATTTTATAGAATAGAATTGAGTTAAAAACCTGAAACCTGATTTGTGTGGCAGACGGTTTTGGCTATAGAGTTGCGTCTGGCTATGTAAATCCACCCAACACACAGACAGAGCTTAATGCGATGAATGGCCAATAGCTAACCCACAGCAATGCACATTAGCACTGTAGTGGATACATTTTATTCAAGTTCCCTCCTCCTGATGTGGATACTTTGCTGCAGACACTTTATGCAAAGGCTGAGCTCCTCCCACTGCTGTTCCGAAACACATCCGAAAACCGGGACTGGAAAGTGCTGTTTCTAAATTTCCTAAATTGCAGCCTGAATATCTACTGCTTACAATCCAAAGTGAGTTCCCTGACCTTAAAGGAAACCTGTCAAGACCTTTTGAGCTATTCAAACTATTGACAGCTTCCCATAGCACTGTATAAACTAATGCCCATTTTTAGGTACCCTTTTTTACCTAAAAAAAAATTGTTTCTTTCTATAATTAAATGTAGTGTTACCTGGCAGCTTTACAGAATGAGAAGTGAGTCAGTGGGGACAGTTCTTTTCCCTCTGAGTAAAACTGCCCCGCCCTCTCCACTCCTAGCCACTCCTCCCCCGCTCCCCCGTCATCCATATCTCCTCCTGAATTCTCACGCCTGTGCCCAGTGAGTGGCAGAGTGGGTTTGTATCGCCTTCCGGCTCATTGCGCATCACAAATGCCAAAAGTTTTGTGGGCAGGAGCGAGAACTCAGCAGTGGACCATTATGACGTTGGAGGAGTAGCTGGGAGCGAGGATGGAAGAGGCAATTTGACTAGGACAAAGAACCGCCCCATCTGACTCACTCCTCTTTCTGGTAAGCTGCCAGGTAAGATTAAAAAGTGATTTAATGCTAATAGAAAGAACTGATTTTTTAGGTAAAAAAAAGTGGGCATTAGTTTATACATTGGTATGGGAACCTATCATTAGCTGTCAATTGCTCAAAATGTGGCGACAGGTTCCCTTTAAGGGGAGTCTTCCAGAACTATTGAGAGATTATTCTGAATTTGCTGATGTCAAGAAGAAGGCTTCCTCATGATGATAGATAAACCTATGCAAATAAAATCCAAATACCCGTATCGGGAACCTTTGCAAAATTGAGTATAGGTTTTGGACTGTTGCCAAAAAGACTATGGCCCTAGTCAGCAAGAATGATGGCGCATAAATCCTGCAATTACAACCCATCTATATTTCATCTCTCCATGCAGAATGAGAATGGCGCTTCCTATGCCAGGCTGCCTATATATATGCAATATAGGGAAGAGACACTTTGATCTTTTAAGATCTATGTGATGGAAATGGACTTTGGTCCTTCCTCTTATTCTTTTACCAAGTGATGTAGAAAATGCAGAGATGAAGCTGGTAATTAAAAGAGTGTGTTCCCTTCCAACTAGCACAATATCTCTAGGATTGAACTTCTAACCTGACATAAATATATTGCATATTGTAACCTGTTCCTCCTGATTATTAACCTTCAGCATGGCAACCCATAAATCATCGCTGAAACAGCTGGCGTTCAGCATTGCCCCAAAGGTGTATGATTATGATCGTTTTATATATATCTTGCTATGCAGACATGAAAAATGCATTGAAGAGTGTGCTACTGTAGGACTTATTGTAATGAATTTTCACTAAAACATAGATCATGCTTAAAACTGGTGTCCGCTGATTATAATTCAGCCATTTATATTTCCCTGAATCACCTTGTCTAGCTCCAGCGGTTTTTCTCCATAGTAAGCAAAAACCATGATTGCTGGTCAGCTATGGGCATTGTAGAATTTCATTTATTCTTGTTTTGGGGTTATATAACCAGATTTCTATGATGAGTGGGGAAAATTAACTAATTCATATACAGTGTCAGACAGGGCAGCATAGGTTTCCATTTTGAACCCCCCTATCCGGGGTCAGTAAAATACATTGAGGGGATAGAGTATGCAGCTAGACATTTCTCTTGTAGTAGCATGCCTCCAAGCCCTTTGCCCTGACTGTTTCTGTTATGCTGGCCGTATGGTCCTATTAGTAGTCTGGTGACTGGTTCCTCCAATGTACTTGGGTCCTTTAAGATCCATGAGCCAGAAAATTGGTTGCGGAGGGGTCCCAAGCTGAGTTAATTTCACCAATGTTATGTTGAGAAATCCACAGAAATTTGTCAAGCCATGAGAGACACAATGTTTTGCACATTCTACTATTCTACTAGTTATTCAATAATAATAATAATTCCATTATTTATATAGCGCACACAGATTACGCAGCGCTGCACAGAGTTTGCCACATCAGTCCCACATCTAATCAACCTACCAATATGTTTTGGAGTGTGGGAGGAAACCGGAGGACACCCACGCAAACAGAGAGAGAAAATACAAACTCTTTACAGATGTTGACCTGGATGGGACTTAAACCCAGGACCCCAGCTCTGCAAGCCTGTAGTGCTAACCACTGAGCCGCCTTACTTCCATAAGGTCACACTGTTGTGTGTACATGTAAAGTGTAGTAGGAGATGTATAGTACCTTTCATCCTATCATATCCATTCCCACTACTACTAATGCCATCACATCACTATTGTATGACTATAACCCTGTTGTCAGAAACTTAATATCAAAGACAATTCTCTAATTCGGAGATTCTATTTATATGGTATTACATTATTGTATGTATAGGGCAATCAATAATGGGGTATAACTAAAAGTGTGCCCTTTAATTTCTTAATAAATGTGTTAAGTGGCATCTGTGCCGTTAACCCAATAGGGAGTTGAACTTTTAGTTTATAGGGCGCTAGATTATTGGGGGGGTTCAACTGTTCACCCGTTTGATGTACACCTTGTTGCCAAATCTCGACAGTGGAAGAAGCACAATCAGAAATATCCTTGTATTGGGTAACTTCAAGCCAAAGGCTGTTGTGATTAGCTGATTGGTGGGGATGCCATGTGTTGGGTACACTTTGGCTATAAAATGTTCCTTTTCATCCTTCATTGCTTCCTTCCTTCCCTCCCTCCCACCCTCCCTCCCTCCCTCCCTCCCTCTTCCTTCCTTCCTTCCTTCTCTTTTTCATATCTCCCTCCTCTCCTCGTTCCCGTACTTCCTTTCTTCTATTCTTCCTTCCTTTCCTCCCCCTTCCTACCTTTCCTCTTTCCTTCCCTCCATCTTTCTTCCATTCCTTCCTTTCCTCCCCCTTCCTACCTTTCCTCCTTCCTACCCTCTATCCTTCTTCCCTTCCCTTCCTTTCCTCCATCTTTCTTCCCTTCCTTTCATTCCTCCCCCTTCCTACCTTTCCTCATTCCTTCCTTCCCTCTATCAATCTTTCCTTCCTCCCTCTATCCTTCTTTCATCCCCATGGATTGGTTACTGTATGAATCTTTACACTATTCTGTGTATATTAAAACCCTTGTACACTGTTAAATTGTTTCCAGACTAACTAAGGTCCACAAGACGGCAGATGTCACAGGTTAGTCTGTTACGTAGGAGTAGAGAGAAAAATAAACAGAAGGAAATCGATGGAGACAACACAGGTTACTGTGACTCACAGCACAATGACAAAGATAGGGGAAATGCATTATAAAAAAACATATTTACTGAACATAATTTTATGTCTGAAAACAAATATATTTAACACATTGAACTCTTTATCGTGTAAACTGAGATCTGAAAACTTTTATAAATTTAGCGGTCTTTTACCAACGCGTTTCAAATGCACACTGCGTCCTTACTCATGGATAACCATGAGTTTTTTACATCCATGTATGAATAATTTTATAAATTTTATCAATTACAAGTTGCAATGTGTCAGGTGCTGGATCGTGTCTTTATTTGTATATCAGCCTCAAGTCCAGGAGTGATCTTCAGCACTGCTTTGTTATGAAGGGCATGGTGAGCAGGTTTTATTGCTTTCTTTGGTGATCTCTGTTACAGTCCCTAAAAGGATTGGACTCTTTTCTCGACACCTAAATACAAAACTATTAATTATGAAGTAAAATGCTATATAGCACAGAATTCTCTCCTTCCATGTATACATTGTGGCACTGGATTTCCTTAATTCCCAGATAAAATTATCTTTTATGGCCCAGGCAACATTAGCCTCAAGGGAGTAGATCCCAGTAACCTCTAAAGAGGGTTGTCTCCTGTTGAGGTTCTGTCTTGGGTTAAATAAAGCCTTGGCCCACTGGAGAATCATTGGTTCTCTGGGTACATGTGATAATTAATATTTCATTCAAACATCTGAGAAAGTGTCCATATTGGTCATCATTCAATTTCTATCAAAACTAAAGATGACCATATATACAGTAGTAGACAAAAATAGGATGACATTTCTAAAAACTGTAGGACAAACATATAAAACAACTGAATTCCAGACAATTAAAATTCGCCATTAGTCCATATTTTGCTATGTAAACAGGGCTCCAGAATAAGCTGTGGCATCAGATTTTAAAATGCTTAAGCCAAGGGTTTAGACTTAAAGGGGTTTTCCAGAGGTTGATAAACATGGCTCCAGCTCCATACCTGATCATAGTTTGTGTTGATATTACAACTCAGCTTCATTCATCTCTATATGGCTGTTCTACAATACCGGCAGAGGTCAGGTGTGGAGTTGTTTTTGGAAGAAAGCAGCCATGTTTTTTCAACCTCTGGATAAGTCCTTTAAGGGTTAATTTAAGCTAGAACTGGACTGAATACAGTTTCCAACAGCTTTAAGGAGCAAGATCAGAGGTGGTCATAATGGTAAGTATACTATAGGAACTGAACTGCTTGGACTCATCAGTAATCCCCAAATCCAAACAATTTGCTGTTTATTTCTTAGACTTTTTTTCAACCTTTGAAAAATTCTAAAACAATTTCTGTAGAAGACTCTTTTGCAATGTATACTGTGTGAGGTTGAAATAGTTACACTTACAACAAAAAAGGGGGAGAAAATCGGATCGATTTGTGTAGCATGCATGATGAGAGTAAATCTTCCACGTTTAGTAGAGGTCGTGTAAAAATTGAGGTTAAGGTCACCCCAGGCTTTGCAGAGTAATGTGTCACAAATGAAAAAGGAGAAACCTTTAATCAATTTCATAATAATTATAAATTATAAAGCTCCACCCAACACAACAGAAAACACTTTTCATCTTACTGTTGTGTTTTGTCAAAACAAAAAATAAAATTTTTGTGATATATTGTTGCCTCTTATTGTGGCATTTTTGGTTACTATTGTGGTATATTACATTATACAGATTTCTCTTTTTAACCATTGCAAGCATTGGAAATAAGTATATAAAAACACCTGTTGGATATCATAAAGCCTCAAAAAATGGTCATGAGAATGAAGGGGGATTGTTTCTTCTTGTGGTGTGGAAATATATATCAAATGTTTAGAGATTCACAATAAATTACAGAATTAAGGATTGTTCATCTGCATTCTATAATCTGCCAACAGTAACTATTTGTGTGTCTTATGCTTACCAATCTCTAGTTGATAGAGAAAAGTAAAAATTAAATTAATCAAAACTTGCTTCATGCACACAGCCGATTTTTTTGGGGGGGGTTTGAGCTGGTTGCATGAGCTGCGGCCAGCTGCCATAGACTAACATGGGCAGCAACACCCTGTAGGTGGCCAGTGACCCAAGCATTTACCCCACATGGTCATGTGTGATAAATGTTAACAAAGCCAAATAAATGGGAATTAATTTAGTAAATCTGAGAAGATTTGCAATTTCACTAAGTTGGACATAGTAAGTGATCAATAGAAACAGCAGGAAAACTCTTGACATTGCAATTTAATGACCAGGAGAATGAATCAGGATGCATAAATAAAATCTGAATACAGTGGCTACCAGAGAGATCCCACCTCAAGATGACCTTCCCTCCAGAGTACTCACCCTCCTTAACAAGGTAACAAATTGGCACTGGGGAAAACTATTTCATAGATCAGAGACTTGTCCTTCTCAAAAGGTGCAGAATAATACACTACGGGGGAGCTAGTAGGTGGAACCCCCTTCAACTCCATGTGATATGAAATAATGGTTGAGGTAAGAAAGAAAATTATGCAGAATTTTTAAAATTAGGTGTGAGAATATAGATAACAATAAAAAATCAGTGGAGGTAGCAACGGGTGTGAAGAGCTAGTAGGTGGAATTTACAATTAATAGGCAATATATTATTCCTCGGTATACCATGTATACCAGTGCAATGGTTTATGTACCGTGTATCTTATTGTAAGTATTCATTCTCTTGCCTGAGCTGCTCCCCGGCCTCTAACATCTGCTCTGAGGGAAAGCTGCAGTGTCCAACTAAAAGTCTGCAAAGCTTTTACTCAGAGTTAAATGCAGGAGCTTTGAGGCAGCTCAATGCAGATACAGAGATCTGTTCAGGGTAAAGCACCATCCCGCAACCTTGGATTACAAATTGGTTTTCAAAGGCCCATACTCTCTGAATGTGCAGTGTCCCTTTAATATTTAAAGGAAACCTACCATAAGGAATCTACCAACAGAAGTAGATATAATGGTAGATTCTTCCTTCCTCCCTCTGCTATAATCTGTAATTTAATAATCTTGGAGCCTAACCTGTTAAAAATTTTAGTTTAGTAATATGTAAATTAACTGCAGAGGCTACTTGGGCATGTACTAGCCTGGCCGGGCATTGGGAGCTAAGGCAACTCCACGCCCCAGTAGCCTCTGCAGTCAATTTACATATTACTAAAATAAAGTTTTTAACAAATTAGGTTCCAGGATTATTAAATTACAGATTAGAGTAGAGGCAGCCAGGAGGAATCTACCATCAGATCTACTTCTGATCGTAGATTCCTTATGGTAGGTTTCCTTTAAGTTTTATTTTTTCTCTATATTATATGCTAATATTTTTACTAGTAAAATTTTATAATTGTGGCCAAAAAATTACAGAGGACTCGTATAATATATTTTGTATCTACACTTGCTTTTCTACCAGCGCACACATTCCCTTTCCCAATGCACACAGCTCTCAGAACGCCAGTCTATACCGATACACTGTAATCACGGGTGTTAACGCTGAATGTAAATTGTTAGCCTCTTATTGATATCATTAATGTTGCCTGAAAGTTAACCCAATCCAACAAAAACAATTAAACTTTGACAGGCAAAGCAAACATTACTGTTATGTATGGCACTAAAGTGGCCCAAACATCTGTCATTCTGCCAAAACGATCCAACCATTTCTAGTTAAGGAAATTTCTTTCTGTCTCAGTATGCAAATGATATAACACTTAAGAGAGCTAAACAGAATGTAAAGCTACGTACAATGTGCGGAGCCTGCAGGCCTTGTTCAGATTGTGGGTTACACAGGATGGTAATTACTTCCTAGTTACAATGTCATAAAATATTTTATATCTATATCATGCATTTTACATTTTATTGTTTGCCTACATTAGAAAAAAAAAGTATATTAGTGTATACACTGGGTTAGTATTACTGGTTTCGGTTGGTTAGGGGGCGGTTGGGAATGCGATTGGGTAGGATGGGATGGTGGGTTGGGGGTGTATAGTTTTTTATTTTCTATGGGGGTAGCAGGTGGGGTTTTGTGAGTGTTGTTCATTTGTGGTGGGTGATTACATGGTGGGTATTTTTGTAGGTGGATGGTATATCATAACAATTTTGATGTATTGAGTGTGTGTCATCTTCCTATGGTCATGTGGGTGGTTAGTTTGCTGTATGTGTGTGGTGTAGTTGTTAGTATGTGGTGTTATGTAGTATGTTATGATGCACAGGGGGCTATTATATATCAATTGTTTTTGCACTACTTTTGGAGGCACTTTTTTATACATATTTATAGAGGAGAAAAACAGAAACGGAACTGCTTAATGACTCTGGACTTCAGTGGCCAATACACAACAGTTCATTAGATAGAGACTGGGGATATCAATGGTTGTGCTCAATTCATTGAGCAGAATCCAATGAGACAGTAGAGAAAGAGATTGGCACTCACTGCTTTGTAGTTTCTTTACACAAATATTTAAGCATACTCACATACAAGCAATGTTGGAAGGAGGACAGCAACAAAATCTCACATGTGTAGGAGCGACAGCCGTTTTGCTTTTTGACATGAAGAGTAGATATTTATTGGGCTAGCATAGTACACATTATGGTCTTTTCAATGCATCTTGTTACATATACTGTTCCTAGTGGTATATAACTGTATATTGAGGCACTACTTTAAGTAGTAATTATGGAGTGTTATTGGATAACTAATTGAATTACTGCATGTTCATATGAAAGAAGCAATTGCCAGCTTATTTCCCCATTTGAAGATGGCCACCAGAGAAGGGGCGGAGGTGTGCGCATGCACCGAATATGACACATTCTCTCTCTCTATGTCGCGGCGTCTGCAAGCGCATGGCCCATTGTGGCAGCGCGGAGGCCAGCTTATTGCCAGCTTATTTTCCCCATTTGAAGATGGCCACCAGAGAAGGGGTGGAGGTGTGCGCATGCGCCGAATATGACACATTTTCTCTCTCTGTCTCGGCGTCTGGAAGCACCTGGTCCATTGAGGCACCGCGGAGGCCGACCGGAGATGGAATCCCGTTAATATGCCCCCGTTAGAACACTCTGCCAATTCCAGATGACAAATGGATTAGTTCGACCTGTAATAATAACTATATGTAGCCAAACCACTCTCGTGCAGCACCCCCTGACAAAGCCTGGTGCGAAAAGTGTGTTCTGGTGTTGGACAGTGTACCCTGGTTGCAATATGGCTGGTGGTCGATATTATTTGGCTTAATAATTCTTTCCTTATTTTATGCATTGCAAGTGAGTCTTGTGATTAATAAAATTGTTATATTTTGTAATAAACTAATGTCTGGAGTGACTATATGTTGACAACGTTTAAAACTGTAGGCTTTATATTGGAAAAAAGGTAGACTGATTCTAAGGGAAAAATACATTCATCTAATTTGGGCCGGGCTCTAACTTGATAATGGGTCCCAAAAGAAAAGCACATTTCGAGTTGAATTGGGCAATTGCCTGTCATTGGGATATATAAATGGTTATTTCTAAATAACATTTTAGACCCCTGTGAGTGCAATGATCATATCAACCTTTTAGTGTGGACCTAAAAGTAGACTGGTGCATGTTCTGTTGAATAATAAGATGGCTCCTTTAGAGTAATTTTGTTTTACAGCAAATTCTCTAAAATTTGCGGAATTGCGGCCGCAGGAACCTTAGTAAATGAGCCCCAATATTATAATGTGAAAGACACTGTACATTTTAATTAAAGGGGGGACACAGGATATGTTGGAATTAATTCAGAGGGAGCAGTGTCTAAGGTAACTTAGCGGGATGGTGCAGCATACCCTATAATCTATACATAAATGTGTGTCTCTAATATTATTAAATTGGTAGAGGGGCTGTTTATGGTAAAATAGGAGGGTATTGTATTTATTTTAATGACCTCAAAGGGGGGGGGATTCATCTTGTACAGAAAACTACCTAGACACTGCCCTATATGTATAGTCAGCAGAACAGAACACCCATACAGTGAGATTAAACTACCTAAGAATCTTGACTCAGAGAATGCTGGACTAGGGTCAGAATTGATGAGTGGGAAACACCACACCCTATAGGAGATGGAATAGTAGGAGCCAGGATACCTGACAGGAGGAGAGTACAGACAGGGTCGGCTCCAGGTTTCAGTAGGCCCCTGGGCGACAGAGCCTCAGTGGGCCCCTTTGCAGTGAATGCACATGGCAGCATTAAGAATTCAGAAACTAAAACAGTCTCCTGATACCTAGTTTTTCATACCAAACAGCTCCTTCATGGTTATTTTATATACAAGCCCCCCTTACACCCTACGGATTCATTAGATACAGCCTTCCCTCACCCCCATGGATTCCTTACATACAGCCTTATGTGGGCCCCTTCCCCAGCAGTGCTGGCGCCGGCCCTGAGTACAGATAAGGGTCTGTTGGAAGTTGCCTATTATTGTAAGTAACTTTGCAACCCAAAATGGTCGGTCCCCCAGGTTTGAAGTCACATTTGAGTGGGCTAAAAAGGGCATTGCTAGGGGTGGGAAATCCTACCAGCTATGAAAATATACAGGCTATATGTTCCACTTTTAACCTATATATTTTAATATTAGCCACATTTAATATTGAGGATTTACGAAGTATTATTATTAAAGTATCATAAAAATAAGATTCTAAAAAACAACAATAGACGCAGAACAGACCCCGTTATCAGCATTTCTCTTTGCATTCCTCTTCAGCAATCTAAATTACAACAATTCCATTTATATGTTTCTAAAGGTCAACCATAATTACTGCAAATAAATGGCTTTCCTCTTCCCAGACAGATTAAGCCCGGCCGGCAATCTTTTTAGTTTATATTAATAGAATTGGAAGGGTTCTATATGCCATTCCATACATACCACTATAATTCTCCAGGTGAATTGAAAACAGTCCCTAGAAAGCACTGGGGGATTATTATAAGGCGGCTGATGTAATGCCTGTCATGCTATTGATTAATAGACAGGCAGGCAACATTAAAGGGAAGGTCACAGGCAAAAATAGCCCAAAATACAATTTGTTGTATATTTAATATTAGGAGGCTGGGAAAGTGTTGGCAAATGATGTCATGAATATTTTTTCTGTGGATATTTTTTTTAACAATTATAGCATAAGTTCTCCATGTACAGAAATGCCTTGAATTGTACCTCACCTATTGGAACATTTTGCATAAACCAGTAATCCATTGTGTTTACATGAGGAATAGCAGTATTTATGAGTATTATGTGATTTATAATCTTCATTTTACAACATTTTTTTCTGTCTATATTTTGCAGTGCATTTTGAGATACTGGGTGGAGACCTAGCTGCTGTGACTCACTATTCCCCCTGCTCTCTGCATAGAGCTCCATGTAATCTGAGGCCTCATGGTTTGTGTACCTCTTCCTAGTATTGCAATTGAGGAGAGAAAAGCAGATATGGAGGGAAGGAGGGAGGATGGAAAGAACAAATGTGAGTGACGAAAGAAATACTTGCCATTTTGAACATAAATTACACAGTTTGTTATGTTCGCTTGCACTTTTAACTTATACCTGGGCGAAAATACGTTCATCTGAATGTATCTTAAGTGTGCGCGGTGGGATAGTAAGTCATTTACCAATATATATCTGTCTTTTACCTCATCAGCCAGAGATTCCTGTCCATAAAATGGTCGCAGATGGAGGGTCATGTGATCTTATTTGTCCATTAACAATTGCCCTGCCAGGACTTTGATCTTATAGTTTTGAATACTATAATAAGGTCCTGGCAGGGAGATTGCTCATGGACAGATAAGATCACATGACCCTCCATCTGCAGCTGTTTATGGACAGGAATGTCTGGCTGATGAGGTAAAAGACCTAAGATTTCCCTTTACATATCAAGAAAGCAGCGCACAACTATTGACCCCTTAACGATGGGTGCGGGTACATGGAGAGAGCTCACAAGCTGAGCCCTCTCTATAGCCGGTAAGTCCTTGCTGCACATGGGCGCCGCCAATTTGGTGACGATCGTAGCTCCATGTGACGTCATCGGGGAGCAGAGATCGGTCGCCATGACAGCCTCGGGTTTTCCGAAGACCCAAGGCTGTCTTGTTTTAACCATTTTGTGCATTTTCCACATTGTAATGAATTAGGAGGAAAATCCCCATATACTGTAGTATTGCAGTATACGATAGGATCAATCAGACAACCTAGGGTTAAAGTACCCTAGAGGGTCTAATAAACAGTAAAAGTAAAAATTTTAAAAAGGTTAAAATAAAAAAATGATAATTAAAAAACCTAAACATTCAAATCGCCCCCCTTTCCCTAGAACTGATATAAATATAAATAAACAGTAAAAATCATAAACACATTAGGTATAGCCGCGTCCGAAAAATTTCCAAATCTATACAAAGTGATCAAAAGGTCGTACAGTCCTAAAAATTGTAGCATTGAAAAGGTCATCAAAAGTTGCACAAAATGACACCACCCACAGCTCCGTACACCAAAGTATGAAAAAGTTATTGGCGCCAGAAGAAGGCAAAATAAAAAAAAAATTAGTACAAAAGAGGTTTTAATTTTTGTAAATGTATGAAAACATTATAAAACCTATACAAATTTGCTATCGACCCAAGGAATAAACTAGACATGTAATTTGGGGTGCACAGTGAAAGCCGTAATTTCCAAACCCACAAGAAAATGGCGCAAATGCGTTTTTTCACCATTTTGACTGCATTCTGAATTTTTTTACCGCTTCCCAGTACACGACATAGGATATTCAATACTATCACTATGAAGTGCAATTTGTTACACAGAAAACAAGCCATCACACAGCTCTTTACATGTAAAAATAAAAAAGTTATAGATTTTTGAAGGTGGGGGAGTGAAAAATGGAAATGAAAAAACAAAAAAGGGCCAAGTCGTTAAGGGGTTAATAGATGTATAATGGTAAATTAGCTAATATCCTGCCCCCCACACTTACACACACATTACAAAAAACATGAGGTAAAGTGGCCAATCCCTTTAATTAATACCTGATATATGCTGCATTAAAAACAAACTGCAGGACACAGTGGTTGGTATCACAGGTTGTCAAATATCGCTGCATAATCCCATAAGTCTTCATCCTAGAAGGGTTTTTTTGGGTAAAATCCATCAAATGGGAAAACAGGAGCATAGAGAAGGTATATGTCAGCATATAGTGTCATTGATGAATATGTCTACACTATGACATCCAGTACATGTAATTCTTCTGTATGACGTCACAGTTATACATCATGGCTGCGTAGATTCCGAGCTTGTACAGTGACATAATACAGCCATGTGCACAATGTAATGAAATAGCCATTCTCTGCTGTACCTCCTTCACCTCCGCCACTTTCACAAAAGCCGGGTCAGACATCTTCCACACAGACATGACACGTCATTGTGGTAAGCAGTGATTCACCACTGTGGTTACATGATACATCACCACATTGCTGCGTAGACAGTTATCTGTGGGGGATCTGGACAGCAATGAGAGGGGGATGGGTGGAATTACATGTACACTAAATAAGTACTTATTTTATTCTTTTAAATGTTCCCTTACACCGTCAATAGTTGGCATCCGGACACTCATTCAGACAAGGGTTACTCCCATTAGAGGGGCTGTACGAACGATTTATGTTACCCCCTATCCACAGGATAACAATCAGGACCGAGAACTGGAGAAAGGGGGTCCGGATCTCATTAATTGATGGAGTGGAAGGTCAAGCGTGCACAATGTTGCTCCATTCAATTCTATAGAAGTGTCAGAACTTGCCGCGCACAGCACTTAGTGATAGCCGGGCGCTATGCTCTGCAATTTTCAACACTCCCTTACGATTGACCGATTGAACGTAAGTAAGAGGGTATGTAACCTCCACCCATAAACTTGTAATCCCCTAACCTCCTGATAGGGTTAAATTAAATAGTTGGTACAGCCCCTTTAACCGCTCCATGCCCATATGTTGTCACTGGAAATAGAGAGTAATAAGCCTCATAAGCATTGGGTATCTACACCACAATCCAAATGATATTATCTCTGATTTTATTGAACAAACCTCCCAATGATAACAGTAAAAATAACCTCAAAATGCACAATTCCAAATTATTATGCACAGCAGAGTTTCCAAACATTTTTATAGGTAAAGAATAGAGATGAGCGAATATGCTCGTCCGAGCTTGATGCTCGTTCGAGCATTAGCGTACTCGAAACTGCTCGTTGCTCGGACGAATACTTCGCCCGCTCGAGAAAATGGCAGCTCCCGCCGTTTTGCTTTTTGGCGGCCAGAAACAGAGCCAATCACAAGCCAGGAGACTCTGCACTCCACCCAGCATGACGTGGTACCCTTACACGTCGATAGCAGTGGTTGGCTGGCCAGATCAGGTGACCCTGGGATAGACTAGCCGCTGCCCGCGCTGCTCGGATCATTCTGTGTCTGGATGCCGCTAGGGAGAGAGCTGCTGCTGGTCAGGGAAAGCGTTAGGGTGTTCTATTAGCTTACTGTTAGGCAGGAGTGATTCTCCAAGAACCCAACAGCCCTTCTTAGGGCTACAATAACGTTCTACTTTTTTTTTTTATTATTTGCATCTAGTACCATTTTGTGAGGAATTAGCAGGGGGACTTGCTACCGTTGTGTTTAGCTCTTAGTGGCACACATATCCACCTCAAACACCAAAGTGGGAAAATTTAGTAGGGGTTGGATTTCAATTAGGCACTTGGCTAGAAAATAGCCATAGGAGAATCCAAACGGCTTACTTACGCCTACAGTAGCGTTATATATTTGATTTCTGGTTGATCTGCTGGTGGCTGTACTTGCTGCAGTGCATCTACTAGCCAATTGTGAGCAATTTGTAGTGAGACTTGCGACCGCTGTGTTTTGCGCTTAGTGACGCACATATCCATTGCAAAGACCGAAGTGGGAAAATTTAGTAGGGGTTGGATTTCAATTAGGCACAGTCTGCCATTTGTCCTTTTTTATTTTACGTTTATTTTGTTTAATAACTCAGCGTCATCTCATCTGGCATAGTAGTGTGCTTTCATACTTGGCTAGAAAATAGCCATAGGAGAATCCAAACGGCTTACTTACGCCTACAGTAGCGTTATATATTTGATTTCTTGTTGATCTGCTGGTGGCTGTACTTGCTGCAGTGCATCTACTAGCCAATTGTGAGCAATTTGTAGTGAGACTTGCGACCGCTGTGTTTTGCGCTTAGTGACGCACATATCCATTGCAAAGACCAAAGTGGGAAAATTTAGTAGGGGTTGGATTTCAATTAGGCACAGTCTGCCATTTGTCCTTTTTTATTTTACGTTTATTTTGTTTAATAACTCAGCGTCATCTCATCTGGCATAGTAGTGTGCTTTCATACTTGGCTAGAAAATAGCCATAGGAGAATCCAAACGGCTTACTTACGCCTACAGTAGCGTTATATATTTGATTTCTGGTTGATCTGCTGGTGGCTGTACTTGCTGCAGTGCATCTACTAGCCAATTGTGAGCAATTTGTAGTGAGACTTGCGACCGCTGTGTTTTGCGCTTAGTGACGCACATATCCATTGCAAAGACCGAAGTGGGAAAATTTAGTAGGGGTTGGATTTCAATTAGGCACAGTCTGCCATTTGTCCTTTTTTATTTTACGTTTATTTTGTTTAATAACTCAGCGTCATCTCATCTGGCATAGTAGTGTGCTTTCATACTTGGCTAGAAAATAGCCATAGGAGAATCCAAACGGCTTACTTACGCCTACAGTAGCGTTATATATTTGATTTCTGGTTGATCTGCTGGTGGCTGTACTTGCTGCAGTGCATCTACTAGCCAATTGTGAGCAATTTGTAGTGAGACTTGCGACCGCTGTGTTTTGCGCTTAGTGACGCACATATCCATTGCAAAGACCGAAGTGGGAAAATTTAGTAGGGGTTGGATTTCAATTAGGCACAGTCTGCCATTTGTCCTTTTTTATTTTACGTTTATTTTGTTTAATAACTCAGTGTCATCTCATCTGGCATAGTAGTGTGCTTTCATACTTGGCTAGAAAATAGCCATAGCAATAGGATAGCATCGTTTGGTTTTAAAAACTCAAAAACACAAAAAAAAAAACACAAAAAAAAGTTAAAAAAAAATTAAAGCTATAACTCTCATTTTAAAAATGTTTAACCCGAGGGCTAGGGGTAGAGGACGAGGGCGGGGACGTGGGCGTCCAACTATTGCAGGGGTCAGAGGCCGTGGTCCTGGCCGGAGTGAGACACAACCTGCTTATGAGGGAGCAGGGGAACGCCGCAGAGCTACACTCCCTAGGTTCATGTCTGAAGTTACTGGGACTCGTGGTAGAGCACTGTTGAGGCCAGAACAGTGCGAACAGGTGATGTCGTGGATTGCTGACAATGCTTCGAGCAATTTGTCCACCAGTCAGTCTTCCACGCAGTCCACCCATGTCACCGAAATCGCCACTCCTCCAGCTCCTGCACCTCAGCCTCCTCCCCCCCAGTCTGCCCCCTCCCAGGAAAATTTGGCATTTGAACCGGCATACTCTGAGGAACTGTTTTCTGGACCCTTCCCACAGTCACAAACCACTTGTCCGGTTGCTGCTGAGCAATTTTCCGATGCCCAGGTTTTCCACCAGTCACAGTCTGTGGGTGAGGATGACCTTCTTGACGTAGTGGAAGTGTGTAAAGAGGTGTCCGACGATGAGGAGACACGGTTGTCAGACAGTGGGGAAGTTGTTGTCAGGGCAGGAAGTCCGAGGGGGGAGCAGACTGAGGGATCGGAGGATGATGAGGTGACAGACCCAAGCTGGGTTGAGAGGCCGGGTGAACACGCTTCTGAGACGGAGGAGAGTCCTCGACCAGAACAGGTTGGAAGAGGCAGTGGTGGGGCCAGACGGAGAGGCAGGGCCAGAGCTGGTGCATCAGCGCCAAATGTGTCAACTAGTGAAGATCCCGTGGCGAGGGCTCTTGCGGCGAGGGCTAGATCTTCAGAAGTCTGGAGGCTCTTTAAGGAAACACCGGATGACCGACGGACTGTGGTGTGCAACATTTGCCAAACCAGGCTCAGCAGGGGTTCCACCACTACTAGCTTAACTACCACCAGTATGCGCAGGCATATGAATGCTAAACACCCCACTCAGTGGCAACAAGCCCGTTCACCTCCGGCCGTGCACACCACTGCTCCTTCCCCTGTGTCAGCTGATAGTCAGCCCCCTGCCCAGGACCCTGCCACAAAAACCCCATCGTCGCCTCCACGATCCTCCACAGCATCCACCAGCGTTCAGCTCTCCATACCCCAGACGCTGGAGCGGAAACGCAAATATAGTGCAACCCACCCGCACGCCCAAGCCCTTAATGTGCACATCTCCAGATTGCTTAGCCTGGAGATGCTGCCCTATAGGCTAGTAGAGACCGAGGCCTTTCGCAACCTCATGGCGGCGGCCGCCCCTCGGTATTCGGTCCCCAGCCGCCACTACTTTTCCCGATGTGCCGTCCCAGCCCTGCACCAGCACGTGTCAGACAACATCATCCGTGCCCTGACCAACGCCGTTTCTGACAAGGTCCACCTGACCACGGACACGTGGACGAGTGCTGCCGGGCAGGGCCACTATATATCGCTGACGGCACATTGGGTTAACTTGGTGGAGGCTGGGAGCGAGTCTGACCCTGCGGCTGGTCATATACTGCCGACGCCGAGGATTGCGGGGCCTACCTCGGTCCAGGTGTTTCAGGCCTACTATGCCTCCTCCTCCTCCCACCCCTCCTCCACCTCCTCCTCCGAACTACCATCCGTGGGCACGGCGCCATCAGTCGGTAGCTCTAGGCACAGCAGCAGTGCCGTCGCTAAGCGACAGCAGGCGGTGCTCAAACTGCTGAGCCTAGGCGATAAAAGGCACACCGTCCAAGAGCTATTACAGGGCATCACGGCGCAGACTGATCTGTGGCTGGCACCGCTGAACCTGAAGCCAGGCATGGTTGTGTGTGACAACGGCCGTAACCTGGTGGCGGCTCTGCAACTCGGCAGACTGACACATGTGCCATGCCTGGCCCATGTGTTAAATCTGATAGTTCAGCGTTTCCTCAAGACATACCCCAATCTGTCAGATTTGCTCACGAAGGTGCGCCGCATCTGTGCGCATTTCAGGAAGTCCAGCACAGATGCTGCCACTCTCAGGGCAGCGCAGCGCCGCCTCCAACTGCCCGCTCACCGACTGTTGTGCGACGTGCCCACGAGGTGGAATTCAACACTGACCATGTTATCCAGAGTTTACCAGCAGCGCCGAGCCATTGTAGACTGCCAGATGTCAACTTCCACCAGAACTGGTAGTCAGGTCAGTCAGCTTCCTCAAGTCTACAATGAGGAGTGGACGTGGATGTCTGATATCTGTCAGGTGCTGAGTAACTTTGAGGAGTCAACACAGATGGTCAGTGGCGATGCCGCCATCATCACCCTCACCATCCCGCTGCTTGGCCTGTTGAAAAACTCTCTGATCAGCATGAAGTCGGAAGCTTTGCGCTCGTCACAAGAGATGGGGGAAGAAGATTCCCTTGTTGATAGCCAAAGCACCCTCAGGTCTGTTTCTCAGCGCATATCGGAGGAGGTGGAGGTGGAGGAGGATGAGGAGGAAGAGGAGGAGAATGTTGGCGAGACACAAGAGGGGACCATTGTTGAGTCCTTCACTGTTCAGCGTGTATGGGCAGAAGAAGAGGAGTTGGAGGAGTTGGAGGAGGAGGAAATGGACAGTCAGGCCAGTGAGGGGAGTGAATTCTTACGCGTTGGTACTCTGGCGCATATGGCAGATTTCATGCTAGGCTGCCTATCCCGTGACCCTCGCGTTCAAAGAATTTATTCCAGCACCGATTACTGGGTGTTCACTCTCCTGGACCCACGGTACAAGCAAAATCTTTCCACTCTCATCCCTGCAGAGGAAAGGAGTGTGAGAATGCATGAATACCAGCAGGCCCTGGTGCACAAGCTGAAACAGTATTTCCCTTCTGACAGCGCTAGCGGCAGAGTGCGTAGTTCTGCGGGACAAGTAGCGAGGGAGAGTAGGCGAGCAGGCAGCTTGTCCAGCACTGGCAAGGGTACGCTTTACAAGGCTTTTGCCAGCTTTATGTCACCCCAGCAAGACACTGTCACCTGTCCCCAGTCTCGGCAGAGTAGGGCTGATCTTTACAGAAAGATGGTGAGGGAGTACGTAGCTGACCATACCATCGTCCTAAATGATCACACAGCTCCCTACAACTACTGGGTTTCAAAGCTGGACATGTGGCACGAACTGGCGCTGTACGCCTTGGAGGTTCTTGCCTGCCCTGCCGCTAGCGTGTTGTCCGAGCGGGTTTTCAGTGCAGCTGGTGGCATCATCACCGATAAGCGTACACGCCTGTCGACTGACAGCGCTGACAGGCTGACGCTTATTAAGATGAATAAAGCCTGGATTTCTCATAATTTCCAATCTCCACCAGGTGAAGGAAGCTCAACCTGAATAATTGATCCACTCCTCCTCCTCCTCATTTTCCTCCTTCTCCTCCTCTTTGTACAGTAAAGCAGAGGAAACTGGCTATTTTTTGACAGGGCCCACTGGCTCTAGCTATAGTACTTTATGCATTTAATTTTTCTGGAGGGCCACCTACCCGGTCCTCTGTTTTAAACAATTTTTGGGAGTGCCACATACAGGCACTCAATCTATTCAATTTTTCTGGAGGGCCACCTACCCGGTCCTCTGTTTTAAACAATTTTTGGGAGTGCCACATACAGGCACTCAATCTATTCAATTTTTCTGGAGGGCCACCTACCTGCTCCTCTGGTTTGAAAATTTTTTTGGACTGCCACATACAGGCACTCAATCTATTCCATTTTACTGGAGGGCCACCTACCTGCTCCTCTGGTTTGAAAAATTTTTGGGACTGCCACATACAGGCACTATCCAAATTAAATTGTCTCCATAGCAGCCTCCACACGTTGTCTCCATTGCTACCTCCAAAAGTCCATATAGCTGTCTCCATACATCGTCCCTTTATCAAACGAGGTGTGTCAGGCAGAAATTTTGGTTGTTTTCATGGATTCCACATCAAAGTTGTTAACTTTGTCGCCACCCTGCTGTGTTATCCACAAAATATACTGGCAAACTTTTATCATTTACCAATATTATTTCAGCGCTTCTTGCGCATCTGTTTACATTCCCCTCACCCGCCATATCCTAAACTTATAAGAACGCTACTACACTTGATCTTATACAAAAGGTTCTTAGAAGTGCTGTTTGGGGAGTAGCCTAGAGACAGGGGCTTGGATTGGCGAAAGCTCGCCTGGCAGCGGAGCGCCAGCTCCATGCGCATCAGCCGCTTCTTGCGCATCTGTTTACATTCCCCTCACCCGCCATATCCCAAACTTATAAGAACGCTACTACACTTAACTTGGTGCAGGCTGGGACCAAGTCTGACCCTGGGGCTGGTCATATACTGCCGACGCAGAGAATTGCGGGGCCTACCTCGGTCCAGGTCTCAAAGGCCTACTATACCTCCTCCCAACCCTCCTCCACCTCCTCCTCCTCCGAATTACCATCCGTGGGCATGGCGCCATCAGTCGGTAGCTCTAGGCACAGCAGCAGTGCCGTCGCTAAGCGACAGCAGGCGGTGCTCAAACTGCTGAGCCTAGGCGATAAAAGGCACACCGCCCAAGAGCTATTACAGGGCATTCCACATCAAACTTGTTAACTTTGTCGCCACCCTGCTGTGTAATCCACAAAATATACTTGCAAACTTTTATCATTTACCGATATTATTTCAGCGCTTCTTGCGCATCTGTTTACATTCCCCTCACCCGGCATATCCTAAACTTATAAGAACGCTACTACACTTAACTTGGTGCAGGCTGGGACCGAGTCTGACCCTGGGGCTGGTCATATACTGCCGACGCAGAGAATTGCGTGGCCTACCTCGGTCCAGGTCTCAAAGGCCTACTATACCTCCTCCCAACCCTCCTCCACCTCCTCCTCCTCCGAATTACCATCCGTGGGCATGGCGCCATCAGTCGGTAGCTCTAGGCACAGCAGCAGTGCCGTCGCTAAGCGACAGCAGGCGGTGCTCAAACTGCTGAGCCTAGGCGATAAAAGGCACACCGCCCAAGAGCTATTACAGGGCATTCCACATCAAACTTGTTAACTTTGTCGCCACCCTGCTGTGTAATCCACAAAATATACTTGCAAACTTTTATCATTTACCGATATTATTTCAGCGCTTCTTGCGCATCTGTTTACATTCCCCTCACCCGGCATATCCTAAACTTATAAGAACGCTACTACACTTGATCTTATACAAAAGGTTCTTAGAAGTGCTGTTTGGGGAGTAGCCTAGAGACAGGGGCTTGGATTGGCGAAAGCTCGCCTGGCAGCGGAGCGCCAGCTCCATGCCAAGATCCAACTAACATAGTTTTAACTGCAGCACCTTTAATCTACTACTAGTTCACTGCCTCCATACATGGTCCCCTTATCAAACGAGCTGTGTCAGGCAGAATTTTGGGTTGTTTTCATGGCTTCCATGTTAACTTTGTCGCCACCCTGCTGTGTAATCCACAAAATATACTGGCAAACTTTTATCATGTACCGATATTATTTGAGCGCTTCTTGCTCACCTCCTTTGGTTCCTCTCTGCCACCCATTGGTTTGAAGCCTGAGTCCATTTAGGGTATGTCGCCATGCCACTCTCTAGCCTGCTGCCGCTGCCTCTGCATGCCTTTCCCTAAAGTGTCAGGGTCAATTATTGCATGTTTTAGATGCTATCTAGCTTCATTCTGTCACTCTGTCATGGCCATGCTGTTGCCCATAATTTTGGCATAATGGTGCGATTATGCAGCCTCAGAGGCATCCATGCATGCTGCCCCTGCTGTTTCCTGTCCATTTCCGTGGTGTTTCCATCCTTTTCTGAGGTTCCCAGGTGTTTGGCCAAGCTTCCCTGTGCAGAGCCTTGGTCCCCTTGAAAAATGCTCGAGTCTCCCATTGACTTCAATGGGGTTCGTTATTCGAGACGAGCACTCGAGCATCGGGAAAAGTTCGTCTCGAATAACGAGTACCCAAGCATTTTAGTGCTCGCTCATCTCTAGTAAAGAACTGAAAATAGTCATTTGTTGTATTTGCAGCATAAGGAGGTCACATTCACTGAAATCAAAAGCTATTTCTATCCAAAACATCCTAACAGGCCAAGTTACTTGTAACAAAGGAACCTTCTGTGATATCACCTGCACAATTCTTGCATCCATTGAACTTCTGAGTTTTTGGAGAGTTTCTGCTTGAATTTCTTTGCATGATGTCAGAATCACCTCTCAGAGCTGTTGGGTTGATGTGAACGACCTCTCACCCTCATAGATCTTTTGCTTGATGATACTCCAAGGGTTCTCTATAGAGTTGAGGTCAGGGGAAGATGGTGGCCACATCATGAGATTTTCTCCTTTTATGTCCATATCAGCCAATGAGATGGTGCATTGTCCTGCATGAGATGATGCACTGTCCTGCATGAGATGGTGCACTGTCCTGTATGAGATGATGCATTGTCCTGCATGAGATGGTGCACTGTCCTGTATGAGATGATGCATTGTCCTGCATGAGATGATGCACTGTCCTGCATGAGATGGAGCATTATCCTACATGAGATGGTGCACTGTCCTGCATGAGATGGTGCATTGTCCTGCATGAGATGATGCACTGTCCTGCATGAGATGGTGCACTGTCCTGCATGCGATGATGCACTGTCCTGCATGAGATGGTGCACTGTCCTGTATGAGATGGAGCAATGTCCTGCATGAGATGGAGCATTGTCCTGCATGAGATGGTGCATTGTCCTGCATGAGATGATGCACTGTCCTGCATGAGATGGTGCACTGTCCTGCATGAGATGGTGCATTGTCCTGCATGAGATGGTGCACTGTCCTGTATGAGATGATGCACTGTCCTGCATGAGATGGTGCACTGTCCTGCATGAGATGGTGCATTGTCCTGCATGAGATGGTGCACTGTCCTGTATGAGATGATGCACTGTCCTGCATGAGATGATGCATTGTCCTGCATGAGATGATGCACTGTCCTGCATGAGATGGTGCACTGTCCTGCATGAGATGATGCATTGTCCTGCATGAGATGATGCACTGTCCTGCATGAGATGGTGCACTGTCCTGCACGAGATGGTGTACTGTCCTGCATGAGATGATGCATTGTCCTGCATGAGATGGTGCACTGTCCTGCATAAAGATGATTTTGCTCTGAGAGGCATAATTCTTCTTTTTTTGGAAGACAGTTGTCACTCAGAAACTCTTCATACTTTGCCAAGGCCATTTTCACCCTTCAGGAACCCTTAAGGGGCCTACCAGCTCTCCCCCCATGATTCCGGCCTAAAACATCACTCCACCAACCAGGGCCGGTGTTGGCAGGCGTGGCATACAGGGCCCCTTGTACATGAACTATTACGTGCAGAGGATGTATTGCTCCTTGGTTAAATGTCCAGGTAAAGATGCTTATGATCTATCTGTCTAGTTATTTATAAGATGACCACAAAGTTAAAAGTCTAAGGGGGTCAGATCGGGAGACCTTGGTGGCCATTCAACTGGCCCACGACGATCAATCCACTTTCCAGGGAACTGTTCATGTCAGACCTTTGGGTCATCTAAAGGCATTTGTCTATGCTGTGAAGATATGAGATGTGCAGCATCTGAAATAACTAATACTGGAAGCCTGTGCTAGCATTTTCTCTCCAGTGTTGCTATCAGTGTGTCAAGAGTGGGAGAACAGGGTTACATTGACAATCCAACACAATGGGCAACACTTTTATAAGTGGTCATAAACTTGTAAATAACTCAAGAAAAAATAGTTACCTTAAAACCAAGTACACCATTGTTTTGTGTGAAATTCTCAATAAGTTTGATGTGTTACATGACCCTCTTACCATTAGAGAAAAAAAGTTGGATCCAAAATGGCCGACTTCAAATTGGCCGCAATGGTAACTTAAACTTAATAACCCCAGGTTTAGTAATCTATCATTATGTTCTAGTCCCCCCATTACCCTAATAAGTGATGTAGAGGAATGGGTCAGTAGGAAACTCAATTGGTCTACATTGTGGTGTTCCAATATGAAGAGCTACGGTTTGGAAATAGGTCTATACCAGCCAAATATGGTCCCGTATTAGCCTCCCCTGCTATAAAAGAAAGCTGTGATATAGCTGTGCTTGCGTGGCCACCTTTCTATTTATAGTGGCCACTGCAACAGGCTGACCAAAAAAGATGTGGGTTGCAAATGTTTCTGTAAGTTTTTTAGTCTAGGGTGCGACCATATTTTGAAAGACTGCTACATTTACAAAAGGGAAGACAAGTCAGTTGTGATAACTGTGACAAGGTAGAGGAACGGCAAAAACAAGAAGAAAAGAGCAAGTGTGTAAAGGCTAGAAAAATCAATTAATTTTATTGTGCCATATAGGCAAACAGGTTCCCACATACAAGATAAAAACATTTAAAAGTGTACAAACACACATACAAGCACAACAAGGTGGGTCACGGTTATATATGCGAGACCCACACACAGCCACAGGTCAATACAAAAATACGTGAATGCAATGCCCTCACAATAGCAAAATAAGACTAAAGCCCTAAAAACTGTGCCTGATCCCCGTCCTGAGAGGATATGGTAGGTCAAATCCAAACGTCCAAAATAATGGCATAACAATATTGCACAAGGTCCAGGACAAGACTGGAATAGATCAATCAAACAGAGCACAGTGAAAAGACCAATGACAGGGAAAGTCCCCTAGGATGTAGACAAAAACAGAGCCTAAGTCATAAGGATTACTAGTCTAATGAGCCCAAGTGGGAAGAGAGAGAGCTGGGTCAGAGACCGTGGCTGAAGGCACCCCACGCGTTCCGTCGCTGGATTGCGACTTCCTCAGGGGTAAGTGCCTTCTGGCCCGTGGAGCCTACCTTATATGTCTCCAGGAGATAACCAGCCTCCAATCGCTGCCATGTATTTAGTATGAGCACCTGTATGTGTGCTCACCAACATGGCGAAATTATCGCGAGAACAGCCAAATCCCGCGCATGCGCATAATAGGTAATGACTGACAACAGCGGAGAATATGCGCCTGCGTACTAAGTCATGCGCAAGTGCGACTAAATCAAGCGCCAGTTTTGGCGCACGCGAAAATACAGGCTATGTCAGGCAGCGAGGTATGCGCATGCGTGCAGTAAATATGAAAGTTTTTAGGAAGCGTTACAAAGCGCTAACGTGCCCAATCTGCAAGTGTCGTGGCAGGGTAAGAGATAGCGAGTTTATGCGCACATATCAGAAAACGAGTTTACAAAATATAAAACGTGCCGAGTGACCATAATATAAAAAGATTATTAAAGGACAACAAAACATCTATACTAAATCAAAATTCAAGAGTTAGGTATAACAGGCATAAGTAAGAAATCGTGCATCTAAAAACAAGTGTTCCTTATAATAACGTAGCGCGTTCTAGAGAAAATGTGAAAATCCTGCCTAATAATACCCTAAACATAAACTTCACAAGCCGTATAGATCTTTTTTGAGCACAGCACCCTAAAAAAAAAAAATGGCTGGTAATGGTTGGCTGGGACTCCTATGCTATAACAACCTAGGGTAAAGGAAGGCTCCACGGGTCAAGTTGGCAGACAAAAGATTAAAATAATTAACAAACAATTGTATATGTACGAACCCACAAATTAACGTCAAGTGACAATATACAAGTGAATATTGCTGCAATATACAGGTAGGTATTCAGTCAAATAAATATTGGTCCAAAAGACTGGAACAGAGTTAGTGAGCTAGGCCACAGGATGAACCCAAATGCGGCACAGATGTCTGGGGAGGATACAAGACAATTTTTTATGATTTACAGACATCAAAAGATATCACTTTGGTGAAGACCCAGTTGACCAAGCCAGATGATGATCCTCAGATTAGGGTAGTTTGGATGACATCCAGATAACAATCCACAAGTTGAGGTGGAGTGGTTTCCAGGGTGTCCCCATCAATGGTCCACAGGTCAGGGTGATTCGGGTGGCTTCCAAAGTGTCCCCATGAATTGGAGACCGTAGGTCATGTTGAAAAATATCGAGGAGGTGAGGAGGTATGGATCTACAATCCCAGGTGGTCTCCATAAATGAAAAAGACTGAAAAAACGGAATAGTCAAGAAGGTACAAAGTCATAATTGTATAATCACGTAAACAGTGATCCAAAAGTAAGTAGGGTATGTGAGAGTGCGGTGAAGTATGTGAGAGAGAGAAAGGTGAACCAAGGGAAAAAATCAAAAATGAGTAGTGCAAAAAGTGACTAAAGAGGGGGGCCGGAAGGGTCCCAATAATACAAGGGGATATAAGGTCCCAGGTAGGTGAAGTGCAGGCATCAAGGGAGGTGGGTGAGTGAATGAGAAGTATTGGTGGATAGGTGAAGAGTGTGGTCCAAGGGGAGTGATCGTGTGAACACAAAACCAATGTGGGCAAGGGCTAATAATAAAAAATGGGACCTTGTATATTGCAAAAGCCAGAATACAGAAACCAGAGACATGGGAGTGTGTGGAGTGAGGAGTGTGTGAGTGAGCTAGAGAATATAATTGTACAAGTTCATATAAGTAATAGGGTACTTACCTCTATATTTGATTGAAGCAACAGAAAGGTATAGGAGAGTCACCTCTGTTTGTAAAACCCTGAGAAGAGAAGATCCTCATTAACCCCCTGGGGGCCAAACTGCCCAGGTTGTAGATCCAACGAGCCTCCCTCCTTAGAAGTTCAGGAGTCAGGTTGCCACCCCTAATGGTAGGCCGTATGAGATCTAGGCCAACCACTTTAATGCCCCGAGTCTTACCTGCATGTTCTCGTCGAAAGTGCGTGGCAACTGTTGAAAGAGTCTTGCCCTGGCTAAAGTGAGAATCTGTGTGGAGGATACTTGAAAGGTGTTGTTGGACCCTTTTCCGTAATTCTTGTGATGTCTGGCCCACATATATTTTCTGACAGGGGCAGATGAGGGCATAAATTACATTTTTAGATTTACAGTTGATGTAGTGACGCAAGGTAAGGGTCTTTTGGTCTGTGGAGTCCCTGATTGATTTGCAGATCTTCATGAGTGGGCAGACTGAACAATCCCCACAAGGGTATGAGCCAATCAGTTTTGATCCTCTCCCCAAAGATTTCTTCGGTCTCTGGTAGTGGCTAGCTGTGAGTTTGTCTCTCAAATTTCTAGCCCTTTTAGCAATTAGACACGGTTTCTCGTTTATCAAGTTGGACACTTTGGGTTCTGCAAGGAGTATGTTCCAGTTTCTATTTAATATAGCCCGGATATCATTCCATTGATTATTGAAGGAGGTAATAATGCCTCCCTTGAAGTTGGTATCCCGTTTCTTTGGTTGCAGAAGTGTGTCTCTCTGTGTGTCATGAGCCCTCCTGTAGGCCCTAGAGATGGACCTCTTTGGATACCCACGTTCCTTAAAACGTTGTGTTAAATCCAGGGCATTTCTCCGAAAATCCATAGATGTTGAACAATTCCTCTTGATTCTGATAAATTGTCCTATGGGGATACCCCTTTTAAGATGGTCCGGGTGGAAGATGGAGTGGTGTAATAAGCTATTCGTTGCAGTACTCTTGCGAAAGAGATCCGTGTCCAACTGATGATCCCGAATCGAGATGTTGAGATCCAGGAACTCCACTGTAACCTGCGAGACATGGTGGGTAAGTATAATGTTAAAGGGGTTGTTGTTAAGCTCTGCTATGAATGATTCACAGAGCTCCAGTGGTCCATCCCATACTAGCAAAATATCGTCGATGAAACGAAACCACCCGATGACATGTTGACGATAGATGGGGGATGGGTACATGTGCGCGCCCTCCCACCAACCCAAAAATAGGTTGGCGTAGGAGGGCGCGCATCGTGCACCCATTGCTGTGCCGGAAACCTGTCTGTAAAATGTCCCATCGAATGTAAAATAGCTTTGACATAAAACAAAGTCAAGGAGTTCGATGAGAAACGAGTCATGGCGTCGGTCCCCCGTTGACTTGGCATCCAAGAAGGTCGATACTGCATTGATTCTGTCACTGTGTGCGATGTTGGTATAAAGGGATTCGACATCTAACGTAATAAGCCATGCACTGGGGGGAACAGTCAGGTCCTTGATTTTGTGGATTAAATCAGTTGAATCCCGTATGTATGATTTTAGGTCGACTACCAGGGGTTGTAGAAAGTAGTCAATATACATACATGCTTTTTCGTACAGTCCACCTATCCCTGACACTATAGGCCTCCCTGGAGGACAGGTCAGGGATTTGTGGACCTTGGGAAGCATATACAGTGTGGGCACAACTGGATGTTCCACTGTAAGAAATTTGTGCTCTTTGTTTGTGATGATGCCATAATTGTTGGCCGCCCTGAGGAGGTGATCAAGTTTCCTCTTAAAGAGGAGTGTCGGATCTGAGGGGAGGGGGGAATAATAAGTGCGGTTACTCAGTTGTCGTCTTGCTTCCCTCAAGTAAAAATCACGAGGCCAGAGTACCACATTCCCCCCTTAATCCGCCTCCTTTATCAAAAAGTCAGGGTTAGAGCTTAGGGTTTGGATAGCCTGTCTTTCCTCCCTACTAAGATTTTGTTGTGAATACGGTTTGGGTGCAAGCTTTGCAATGTCGTGTGAAACCCTATTATAAAACAGTTGAAGGGCCGGAATAAGGCCCAAGTTGGGTGTGAGTTGGGAAGGAACTCGTAACGGGCAAGGCTTCCTACCTGTGGTGGGTCTCGCATATATAACCGTGACCCACCTTGTTGTGCTTATATGTGTGTTTGTACACTTTTAAATGTTTTTATCTTGTATGTGGGAACCTGTTTGCCTATATGGCACAATAAAATTAATAGATTTTTCTAGCCTTTACACACTTGCTCTTTTCTTCTTGTTTTTGCCTTATCTTGTTTAAAAGTGTGTTGGCCATTGTGATACTCATCTCTGTGCATGAGATTATGCTTCACATTGTTTAGTTAAAGGTAGAGGAACGGGTCAGTAGGACACTCAGGAGGTCTCCATTATGGTGTTCCAAAATTAAGAGCGAAGGTTTGGAAATGGGTCTAAATAAACCAGCCAAATATGGTCTGAATATTAACCTGGACTTCACTATACTGATCTATGACTGTATTGTATATAGTATACCCCCCTAGATCCATAATGTGCCAGTCCACACACCTATAAATGAAGGTCAGTAGTTTACTTTGATCTCTGGTCTCCAACTTTAAAGCCCAGGGCGTTATCTCTCCGCCTGTCTGCCTGTGATATCTAAATCATTCCCAATGAGGAAAAGAGCACATCACTCTCAGTGGAATTACTGATAAAGGATAACACGGCACAAAGGAGGGATGAGCTCAGCATTCTCACATGTGCCTGAAATGCTTGATATCACAGCTGGCAAATGAAGTGGAGTGGAAAGCTCCTTCTGAAATCACAGACATGTAGCCTGACTGAATGCAGCCAGGCAGCAGAGAACATCCATGGCATCCTTTCAGGAGAGGACATTTCTTTGTGTAGCCATGTTGATTTATCTCTTCCCACATTCTGGTGGGAGTGCGAGCAGAATAGACATGCATGAAATTAAAACACTACAAAAATTATTGTTGCAATTTAAGAGAGGATGAGGCACAAGGCTCCTCTGCCGCAGACAATATGAGTCTGACCTTCACCAGTGAGAAGGTTATGGAGTCAGAAGTCAGCCATAGCGATGATTGGGGACATTATATGTGAGTGAGACGCCATACATTGTGCTATCCCTCCCTTCATCCCTTAATGTTTTGCCTGTCCCTGAATCCTGATCAATTTGATTGCTTATTCATAAATGTCTCCGTGCTACCAGAAGATCCTGCTCCTCAAGCCCAGCAAAAAAAATGTCACTGCGATTAATCAGCCAGATTTGCTCATCAGAGCTTAAAGATCATATATCACCCACAGTATATATGTCATCGTAAAAGAAAAAACTCTGATCTTGTTCAGACTATACATCAATTCAAGATCCAGATGGACTCACCTTTTAGTTACCCAGAGTGCACTGGTGTAGTAGTATTTCACCTGTTTGGCCCAATTTGTTCCTGCCTTACCACAAGGTTTGGGAACATTGTTACCACTAAATGACCCAATCTCATTTGGCGTCATAAGTCCTCTACCTACCTTCATAGTTCCCTTTATTAGGACCTCAAAAGCCAAAAGCAATCTACATCAGTTTATCTAAAATTCTCAAATTTTGCCCCCACTACAAATTTACTCTTCTTGCCTTTCAAGAGCGATGAGAAGAATTGGTGGAGCTTAGCAGAAGGCACGGGGCTTCTTTAAACCCACAGTTTTACAATAACTTGCGCCAAATATAATCAAAAAGTGTAGATTTACTTTTCCAGTGATTTTAGTTGATCCACTGCCTGTCTAAATGTAGTAATGCAGATATTAGATTTGTTATTGCATAGGGGGTATCATGCAGGATGGCGAAGCTTCACGTTTTAATAAGCTGTGGATAGGCCATAAAGCAGCGGACACATTTATTTAACCTATAGTTTAGCGAAGGACTATGAACAAACCCGAGCAATGGAATGAGGAATGAATGTATCACTGTCTGCTTCTATTTATAGGGCTACTCCAATCTGGACTTTCACATTTAATTCAAGTCATCTGCCATATACATACATTTCTTCCTGTGTGTGTTTGATGTTCCTGTGTGATGATAATTTCCCATGAATGTAGCAACATTGGCCCTTAGAAAAGAGATTGCTGACCCTGGATACAACCACCCCTGCACTTTGGCAGTAATGGTCACACATACGCTATTGACCCCTCCCTGAGCACCTGGATTCAGCTTTCATTACCACTGTACACTGTGGGACATGCAGTAATCCAGACATTTCCTATACAAAACCTATTGGTTTTTTCTCCAGCAGCGTTGATCGTATCCAAGGACAGCTTTTTCATAACTAAGGGACAACATGGCTACATCTATAGGAAATGATCTTCACACTGGGACATTTCTTAAAGTAACATTCAACTGAAGAAATGTATATATATGGCAGATGAATTCAATAATATGTCAATGCCCAGATGAGAATACCCCTTTAAGCTTCCACCATTGATACACTACTTGAGGGAGATTTATCACAGGCCAACATATTGTGGGCTGGCATAAGATGAAAGACCCGTGCCATCGCATATGTTGATGTACAATTCCAGAATTGCGCTACTACTAGCAACTGTTCAGGCTTGTTGCACCCCCCTTCACACCCTCTACACTCATTTGGCAAGGATGTGGCATAAAGGGTAAAATAATTGCGATTCCTGGAGGTTTAAATTGAATTGTGAATATTGGTTGTATGGCACACAAGCCTTGATATATCCCCATCTTGAGTCCATCATCACCATATATATGTATGTACTTCTACTATCAGAACTGACCTCATTGTTTGTGGATGAAGGGGTAACTTCAGCTAAGTGGTAATATATGTTATCAGTACTTATGTCAAGATGTGTGCCTGTAGGAAGCTTCTTTTTATGTCTTCTTATCTTGTCTCAATGTACATTCAGTGATGTGGATTTAGAGATACTCAACTACATAGCACTGACCCCATAAGCATCATGTGCTGTACATCACACCATGGCGAGTGGAACGGTATATATTTTTGGGGGGAGCAAACAGACTTCATGTCTGACGTTTAGGGAAGCACAATAAGCACAATTTTATCAATATGTGTCACAATTTGTCACAAGCAGATGCCAGTTGGACAAACCCAGTCTCTTGCTACAGTGGTATAGATTATGTAGATCAAAGGTTCTGAATGCAAAGTTGGCCACCAGAGGCAGAATGAATCAATTCTACAACTAGTTTCCTTGTTATGTGGGTATGTGATAGAATAAATTATGCATTTATATAGTGGCAACATATTCAACAGCGCTATACAGAGTCTATCATCACTCACAGTCTAAGGCTACGTGCACACAACTTTATTGGCCTCAATATGTGCAGCCAGATCACGGCCCCCTATAAAGGTCTATTACACCGGTCATGGTGTGGTGAACACACAGCGTTTCACTGCAATGTGACCAAGCTGGGGGGCTTCTCATGGAGGTGGGACAGGTAAGGAGCACTCACACCCTCCCTTCGCCACCCAACTGTATGCTTGTTTTGGTTCTGGTCCAGAGGAAACACATGGTCATGTGCAGTTCCAAAGTTAACTATCATTATGTTTTTGGAGAGTGGACCTTTCAACCAATTCCTGACTTTCAAGCCGTGTCACAAAACTTGGTATAATAATAAAACCAGTAAGTCACTTCCAGAAGAAAAACACAGGATGGCCAGCAAAAGCAGTCTTCTTAAGAAGAAAAATTCCCCTTCCTGACCCACATCTATGGCTTCTTACCTAGCCAAACCAATTTTCCTCACGGTACTAATGAGAAGCAATAATTCCTAAACTGTCTACAGTTGGGTGTCGGCAGAGACTTTCTATCTCAAGGCTGCTTGAAAGTCAGATATTGATGCTATTGATGTTGTTGTTTAACCCCTTCACGCTCCGTGGCGGATATATCCGCCACGGAGCGCAGTGACTTAGCGCTCAGTGGCGGATATATCCGCCACGGCGCTTATGCCGGCTCGGCTCTGGATCAGAGCCGAACCGGCATCGGGAAACACGGGGTGCCGGCTGTAACTAATAGCCGGCACCCCAGTGTAACACCCGCGATCGGAGTGGTCTCCGATCGCGGGTGCTTAACCCGTTAAATGCTGCGGTCAGCGCGACCGCGGCATCTAACATGCATCTGGGGGATCTTTCCCCCACGATCGGCCCCCCCGAACCGTTTTCGGGGGGCGCCGATCGTTGCTATAGCAACTCTGGGGTCCGATCTGGACTCCAGAGTTACTTGCAAGAATTGCCGGTAAGATGGCGTCTGTGACGTCATCTTACTGGCACAGTGCCAGCCTATGCAAGTGTATAGGCTGACACTGATAATACTCTGCAATACATCAGTATTGCAGAATATTATCATGAAGAAGCAATCAGATGATTGCTTGTTCATGTCCCATGGTATAAAAGTGAAAAAGTTAAAAAAAAAAAAAGTTATTCAATAAAAAAATAGTCATAAATCACTAAAAATGCCCCAAACCCCCAAAACATATAAAGAGACATATAACTCAAAAAAAAAGTCTAAATCATAACACAAACCCCACATATATAGTATCACCGCGTCCGTAACAACCCGTAGAATAAAAGTAAATCATTATTGAACCCCCACGATAAACGCCGTAAAAAAAAAAACTGTTATAAACCCTCCAAAAATTATGATTTTTACCTTTTCAATCCCACAAAAAATGCTATAAAATGCGATCAAAAAACCATATGTACTCAAGAATAAATAATAGAATAAAGATAACATGATTATTAGTCTATACGGTGAACACCAAAAAAAAAAAAGTTAAAAATCCAGTACAGAATTGATGCTTTTCTACTCCTGCCCTCAAAAAAAGTTCCTAAATTTTCAACAATAGGTGATACCAACCCCAAAATGGTAACAATGGAAAAAGCATCTCGTCCCGCAAAAAAAATGCCGTCACATGGCCCCAATAACGAAAAAGCGAAAATTTTATAGGGGCCAATGAGGAAACTAAAATCCTGGCAGCTGCAGCGCCCTCCTTCCCTTCTGCGCCTCGCTGTGCCCCCATAAAACAAGTCACAGCCACATGTGGGGGGTCTTTGTACTCAGGAGAAATTGCAGAACAAATTGTATGGTGGGTTTTCTTTTTTTATATTTTGGAAATGTGTAAATTTTAGTGCTAAATGAACGTATAAGGGAACAATATGACCATTCTAAATTTCACCTCCATTTTGATTCAATTACTATGAAGATCTCAAGGGGTTAACAATCTTCGTAAAAGCTGTTTCTGATAGTTTGAGGGGTGCAGATTTGAAAATGGGTAGATTATATAGGGGGTTTTGATGCTAAATATGTAAAATTTCATTCAAAACTGTATTTATCCCCAAAATAGTCAATTCTGAAAATCCGGAAAAGCGATATTCTATTTGTAAGCCGCGTGACATCAAAATAAATTATCCAGACATTTCAAAAATTATGAAAATGTAAAGTAGACAAATGGGAAATGTTATTCAGCAACTTATTTAGGTGGTAAATCGATCTGCCTGAAAACGCAATGATTTAGAATTTCGAAAATGGCACATTTTTCAAAAAATTTATCATATTTTCTTTTTTTTTGTAAATAAACGCAAAACTTATCAGCCAAAATTTACCACTAAAATGAAGTACAACATGTGGGGAAAAAACAATCTCAGAATCGTTTTGATAAGTAACAGTGTTCAAAAGTTATAACCATATAAAGCGAAGCAAGTCAGAATCCAAAAAATCGGGCTGAGCCTTAAGCTACAAAATGGCTGCGTCCTTAAGGGGTTAAGGTTCCACTGGACGAATAGATTTCCTTCTATCCTGGAAAACGTATCTGCATATTCCTTACAGAGATACAACTTGAAATTCATTATTTTCCATCAGATTAGCACTTCTGTAATGCCTGGCGGGTACCCCACTTCGTTTGTAAAATAAAAAGATGGCACGATTTTTGTAAAATACACTATCAAATCATATTTCATTTGAAAAGAAAAAAAGCTGTAATAATTATAAGAGGTTCGGAAACTTATAGGGAAATATTAGAGGAGTTATGGCAATCACTCTCATATACTACTACACAATGTAGCGGATTCACTAAGCACATTGCTGCATTACCCATGTGGACAAAGTACAGTGTACAGTAGCTGCATTGTGCATGGATTGTATCTGATATGTAATATGCATAACTGGACCAACTTACAATGGTGCCATCACATTCCATGCACACATTTAGAAGTAGATGCACAGTAATATTTGCATATGGTAATAAATGGTAGTTATCTAGCATCTCATTGAACTAAGGGTTTTTCTTTTTTTATGTCTTTAGGTTGGATTTATCACGTCTTATGCTCAATTCTTGCCAAATCTACTGCTGCTACTACGCAACTTTTCCCCCACTTACAGCTTACTGTACACATCTTGGCTGAACGCTAATGGACTAGAACTAAACACATTGGGGCACATTTACGAAGGGTCCGTTGGGTTTCCTGAATATTTCTGATTTGCCCTGAATCGCAGAGGGGTTTTTGTCGCATGCGAGCGGATTGTGGCGCATCAGTGCCGGCTTTCATGCAACACAAATCGGGGGCGTGGCCGTCGGACAATCCAACTGATTCGGACAAACCGCAGAATTTAACTTTCAAAATTGTGTCACAAGACACGCATTTACATGCATCGGGAAGAAGATGGTAAACTCCGGCAGACCTGAGCGAGGAAGAGACACATGCAGGAAATTGGACGCACGATGTGAATCGTGGCAGCTCAGAATCCTCGTCGAACAGTCCGGATCGGCGGACACAACGGGACAGGTAAGTAAATGTGCCCCATTGTGTTAGAGTAAAACTTAGTTTTAAAATATTCTCAGACAGATATTAATTTATGCTCAGTAAGGCTCATTTCACACTACCGTTCCTTACCTCTGTTAAAAAAAAAAAAAAGTAAAGAACTGAGGTTTTTATGTATCGATTGAAAATCGAATTGACATCAATGTAAATTTTATGTCATCCGTTATGTTCTGTTTAGGCGTTCTTTTGGGCAGAAAAAATGACGGAGCCTGCAGTACTTTTCCTCAAAAACCGCATGGATAACGGATCCTTGCCAAACTGACCATAATGGATGACACAAAATTTACATTGCTGTCAATGAGATTTTTAATGGATATGTTAAACCTCATTTTTTGACTTTACAGAGGTAAGAAACGTTGTGAAATAAGCCGAAGTCTCTAAAAGTACTAGGAAGTCCCCCCTATAGGTGCTACGCGTAAAAAAAAAATGGGCCCATTTTTACAAGCTGAAAGGGCGAGTCAATGTTTGGGATTGGATGTTCATAGAAAATGATTGATGAGTTTTCCTTGGTAAAAAAAAAAAAAAAACTAACTTTGTTGTGAAATAAAGCAAGTTTAGAATTTTAATATTAATTTCTAGGATTCTCACATATACAAATTGTCTTGTATAGGCACCTTCAATGATTAACCAGTGTTGAGGCTTTTGTTCGAATTAAGCAGAATCTTTGGTGATTGTTCCTATAACAATTATACCTTATTATGCTCTGATTTTCTTTCTCTTTTGGTCCTTCTCCTGCATGTATTTTCTCCTATCACTACTAGCACCCTCTGAATCATCTCACCTTTCCGATTTCCACTCCTCCGACAGCCATCATAATCCTTTCCATTCTTCTTCTCCTCCAACCTAGGTTAGCGAGTGCAGGAAGATAAGAGCCATGCTGTGTTATCAGGAGGAAGGCAGCTGCACCTTCTCTTTGGGCGAATTTGGCTTCTGACTTTGTTTGAATGCACATTTTCTCAGCAGGCACAGCAACACGGCAGACGGATGGCGCCAAACCAATAAGAAAAGATGCTTGGAGCGGTCTGCAGGGCTCAATCTCACCACCTCCAGGCCTTGCTTGGCAGATATCTAACACACCATTGTATACAGTGTATGGGCTTTGGATGACGACTTGAGAAAGCAACTGGAGGATGTCACAGTCAATTGTCCAACATCCCGATAGAACTGAATAATCATTGAATCATCACAAGGTTATTTTGTCATGGATGTTTTTTTGCTTGAGAGGAGGGGGAAAGTATTGTGGCATAAGGATAGATTTTTCATTTTCCCTCAAGTTTGCTGGATCTCAAACACTACTACAATCATGAAAATACTTAAAGGAAACCTACCATTTAGAATGGCAGGGGTAAGCTGTAAGTACTGAGCACCAGCTCAGGGTGAGCTGGTGCCGGTACTTACTTTTGTTAGTGTTATAAACCGCGGTATCGCGGTTTTAACACTTTTTAAACTTTAGAGCAGGAGAGGCTTCGGCGCTGCGTGCGACCGTGCGCACGCAACATCTCCGCTATTTCCTATGTAGGCGCGCGCACAATCGTGCGCACGCAGCGCCGAAGCCTGTTCTGGTCTAGAGTTTAAAAAGTGTTAAAACCGCGATATAACACTGCGTTTATAACACTAACGAAAGTAAGTACCGGCACCAGCTCACCCTGAGCTGGTGCTCGGTACTTACAGCTTACACCGACCATTCTAAATGGTAGGTTTCCTTTAACAATTGTCAGAAACCTTAAAACCCATCCATGAATAAAATACAGACACAGGTATATGTGCTGTCACAATATGTGGGCCAGGGGGGAGGCAGCGTACTGTACGATTGTAGAAATTTTCTTGTTGTGGTTGCATTCACATTTTTGGCTAGAAAAAGTATGAATATCCAAGGTTTGAGCTACCAGAATAAACCATCAAGAATCTTAGCCAGTCACCATGTACATGATAGTCCTGCACCTCAAGTGAACTTGACCATAAACTTGCACTTCTCACACACATTACACATATCCTTATTTTATCAATGCAACATCATTTTTTCCTATGTTTGTATATATATATTTTAGAAAATTAGAAGAATTAACCAAAAACACCCACAAAGGCTTCCTAAGCATTTTAGTCTGGTTAAACGGACGACAAAATCATGCAGAAGAATGCTGACAGATGTCCAGAAGTCAGAGGAAGAGTGGAGAGACACAATCCAAGTTGCTTGAGGTCTAGTGTGAAGTTTTCACAATCAGCAACGGTTTGGGGAGCCATGTCAGCCGCTGGTGTAGATCCACTGTTTTATCAAGTCAGTGCAGCAGTTTACCAGGATATTTTAGAGCATTCATGCTACCCTCTGCTGAAAAGCTTTTTGGAGGTGGAAGAAAAAAAAAAAAAAAAAAAAAGAGTGCAAATTTCTGATTCATGTTGCACTTAGTGTGGAGATCAACCCTTGCAATGCAAAAATTGAGCTCCTCCCCCAACTGTGGAAAAAAACCGCACCATTATACGCACCAGAAACCATCTGATTTTGTTAATCATATGATACTTTAAGAATTTCTACTGTCAGTAGGGATAGAACATGCTCTGATAATTAAAGGGGGTTTTGCTAATACCTACTAACCTATTCGCTAATTATCCTTTTTTACTAATTAGCCTTCTATATGTGTCATTTCACTTTGTTTCATTTCTCTCATTTTACTGTGATTATAGATTCTGACCGGATGAAGACACCGATACTGTGTTGAAACGCATTGTCAAAAATAATTACTAATAAATAAATATAAAACTTTGGATGTAGCGGGTCAATCAATCCCACCCCTTATTTTTCTTTTTTCTTGCAGACTTCTATCACAGGACGAGTCAGTGCCGGATTCTGCACCACAGGACAGTCAAGAAATAACTGCAAC
This sequence comes from Engystomops pustulosus, assembly GCF_040894005.1. NCBI lineage: Eukaryota > Metazoa > Chordata > Amphibia > Anura > Leptodactylidae > Engystomops > Engystomops pustulosus. The sequence goes on from NC_092415.1 coordinate 45,809,529, forward strand.
TGTACACCCCCATCAGACATGTATCCCCTATCCTGTGGACATGGTATAAATAAATAAATAAAATTATTGGCAGTAGTTGTTTCTATGTAAAATAATTTCCCTAAGTCACACATAAGGACAGCGAATATTCTAACAACTATATTGAACAATGCATTAAGAGGAAACCAAGGCTGGTCCCTTCCCTTTTACTACTAGGTGGGAAGAACCCATACAAGGCCCCCCTCTTCACAGGAACGGCATTGTTAGTAAGGAAGGTTAGAGGGCAGTTGATAAGAGGTCATGGAAACAGCCTAGTAGGAAATGTGTTCAAAACAACCACCAGGTCGATGGGTGGCACATTCCAGCACCATAATGCAGTAGGTGGCCTTCTTTTCGTTATTTAGTACTCAAGGACATGTAGATTTTAAGCACATGGATGAACCCAAGAACATTGTGTAAATACATTCGTGTTATTTAGTAAGCCATCATGCCCTGCAGCACTAAGACCACTTAACCACGATGATAATTTAGGATCACGGCCATGCCTACAGCCACCTTTAGGATTGAACACTTAGCACTATGTTCTGCTGTGGACACCGTTCTGATTGACAGTAATATACAGTACACGTTTCCAACAATCACAATAAATTTATGGAGAAAGCACCTTAAATATCCTAAGAAGGTGTCAGTCGGGTGGCAGCAGTGGCCCAGCCTATAAATGGAATCCATTAGCCGGTAATTATCATCACAGGTCAAACCTTACATATATTTTATGACACTGTTAGGCACTAAAAGAACACAAACTTAAAAGACAAACTGCTTTATAGAAAGGAAGCACAAAAACATTAACAAATATCACTCGCCATTGAAAAACAGATTAGGGAGGGTATGAGATTATTCTGGCATTCATTAGGCTTCCTGCATGTGATCCCATTAACTACAGCAGTGGGAAGCAGTGGAAACTTACAAGAGTCGTGAAAAAAAAAAAAAAAAAAAAAAGTAAAAAACTCTGCTAGACAGCAAGTGCAGATATTATGCAGCTGCAAGACTGGATCGGAACTTTTTTGTATGCCCAGCGCACTTTGCAGGATGCAAACTGGGGAATGTGATCCCTCTGATGAAGTCTATAGAAAATAACTGCCCAAGGCCACGACGACAAGCAAGAATACGCTCTATAATTTATGGCACTGGTAGTCAGCCCGCCCACAGTGTGGTGCCTGCACCGGTTGTGGGAATGAGCCAATAGACAGTAACAGGGCCTTCTTTTGTTAGCTGCAAAACACTGACTAAGCACAAGGACCCCATTACATGCTGGTGTGCATGAGGCCGAAGTCAAATGGACACCCTTTAATGAAATACCAGCTTACCACCGACACCACCAGTAATAGGAGAAGGGTGCCATCTTTTTAGACTATGACTGGAAGGAACATGGTCACCATCTTGGCACAAGGACCAAAGACTCCAATGGAAAGGTCGTCATGTAGCATTTCGAAGTAGATCAGAATTTTCCGAAATCACAGTGATTCAAGGAGAACATTGTAGTGCAGTGATGAACATGTAGAAATACATCAGTCATAAATTGAGCATAGATCTAGAATTTACAATTGCAGCTCCCTCCATTTATAGAGGTAGGTCTATATAGGTTATATTGTGGCACAACATGAAACAGCAGTAGTGAAAGATGGAGCACAAATGGTTTGAAAAGGGGTTGTATGACGATTATAAAAATTTAGCGGGTGGGCTGGGGAGGGCTTTAAAAAGAATAAATAAAGCTTTACTCATCTCCCCCGGCATCCTGCGGCTGAATATATATGAGATAATGCAGGATATTATATACATTGCATCCACGAAGATAATTACATTGCTCTACCATAGCAACATCTGCACTTCCTGCACTATGTTGAGCAGATTTGCCATCTTTCATGTCCCTTTTAGAGATGGTCAGGAGGGTTCGACCACTTTCCTATGATAGAGACTATTCCTGCAAATGGAAACTTTGATACAATGTTCAAAATCCCCCCCAAAAAATTACAGATAGCCAACCAATTGTCTTTGAACTATTTATGCCAGATAAAAGTAATCATGCGTCAATCTCTGTGAATGTGCAGGTGCCCATAGTCCAACATTAAAGAGGTTCCGCATTAAACACCTATAGCATTAAGTAGGTACCACCAATTGATAGGATTAGGACTGGTGGTTGTATAACACCCAGCACCCCCAATTAGATAGATCAGTGATTAAACATATGCTATGGCTTCTTCAGTCTTACAAACACAATGGGGTATATTGCCAGCTAACCTTGTAATGGTGTCACCAGATAACTTCATATTATTTTTAAACAAGCTTCTATGGTTTTCCTTAGGAACTTTTTTTTCAAATAGCAATCCTCAATCCTCTCATTAACATATAGATTTACTATAGAAGATATTACCTCTACAGAAAACTCCAACATAGTCTTCATGATTAACACACTTTGTACAATTTTTCAATTGGCTTGCCCCCAAGAACGTCACACCTTGCAGAGGACAGAAGTCCTTGCATATAAGCGGTACCAGCTGCCGGTATTCCCAGGCAAGTGTCAGGGCCCAAGCCTAACAGCACCTGGGGGTAGGCACCAATAAGTGATGCTCTGTGTACTGCAGGATGGAGGTGCCGGTGTCTCTACGCTGAATTCGCTGTGTGGTTGCCGACAGGAGAGCCAGGTAGAGAGTGGGAGCCACAGGTAGGCAATACTGTAACAGCCACCTGAGGTAACACTTTTTTTACTGGTCACATTTATCCATGGTGGCCAAGGGGGGCTGTATATAGTGAATCCATGGAAGGCTGTATATAATATAACCCATATTTTTTTAATTGCATTATATCAAAACATAATGCAAAGACTTCTCGTCTGTCGGCTGGACTACAGAGCCGGTATTGTATTAACCGTTATAGGCCCAAAAAATAGTTGTATAAAACTCAGAGCAGGTCCTAATCCTGCTCGCTTTTGCACTTGGGCACTCCTATAGAAGTCTACGTGAAGCTAAGAACATACAGATGCCAACCAGATGTTCTGTGTTCCATTTGTATTTGCAGATGAGTTGCTAAGAAACACAAACATGTGACCTTCAAGGGGTTGGGGCAAACAAGTTACATAATTTACCAACCTTCTGTTTTGTTTTTTTTTCTTCAGAACTGCAAAAACGGATGACATACAGGTGACATGTAGCTCGGCAACGGGTTACATAAATGGCACAAAAATGGATGAGTTATTTACGGCATGAGAACAGCACAACTAGCTAGACTAAGACTGCATCCGGTGTTTTCTAATGGAAAATATCACTTTAAGGTAGATTCCAAACAGCAATTTTTTTTTTAGCAATACAGGTTAGCAGTTTGGTCATCCTATAACTGCAGCATAGCAGGACCAGTGGTCCTTGTGCTAGTGCTGGAGATGGGCAGGTTATATTAAAGGACACATGGCAAACTAGGTTTTAGCGCCCATATGGCGATAGAACGATTTCTGCGTTGTGCAGTTGCACTTGGGATTTGTACGGTTCTGTAACCACGTTGTAGGAATAATGTCAGAGGTCAGTGGATGCTGAAAAATCAATACTTTATGTCGGACAGCTTCTGGTTTTCAGAAAACTGGGTCAGTTTCATGTTTACTTGGCACAGCATTTGCTGTCTATGTAAGCCGTACAGTCCTCAGAATACCACTGAGTCAGTCTCGAGCTGACACCATTGTATTGTTTTTCTACCCATTAACCACAGATAAATGACCTACATATTGTGCCTATTAAAGCCTCGTTTTTCCTATGCCCGTTTGTTGCTACGAGTTCTACATCTCCCTGTACAGACCATTCTGTTTTTTTTTATTTTTATTTTTATAGGTTAGCAATGTTTGAAGAAAGTGTAGTCATTGTGCCAAACCAAGATCGATCAGTTTTTGCACGGCCAGCCCCCCAACCCACCCCTTTGTCACCCTCTCCCTTAAAGTGGTTAACTTGCAATAATGAAATAAGATAGCCGACCCACTAAACAAATCTCAAAAGAAAAATATACAAAAGCCATAATACTGTATTTGCTTCTATTGTGAATACAAAATATAAAGTGGTGTACACCAGTTCTGATTTGGTTTCCTTAGACACGTCTACGTTTTCTAATTACATCACTGCATCTCATGGATCACTTTTATTAAAAGCATCATTACTACTGTTGGCAGCAATTTACAGTTTATCTTACATGATAGCAGTTTCAAAAAAAACAAAAAAAAAAAAACAACAAAAAAAGAGAAAAAAATAACACAAACATTTACAAAGTCATGTCTGTAAACTTCAAGGCTAGTTTAGAGTTGAGGTAATGCTGTTTAGCTTTGTGGCTAAAGTAACAATGTCCTTTAAATTAAAAATAAAAAGGAAAAAACAAAAAAGGTACCTGATTTTTTTTTTTTTTTAATTTTTATGCTTAAACCAGTGCATTATAAAATTCATGAGACGACTTAACTGTAGTTTTTGTCCTGTAACGACTTTAGCAGTGAGTGTGTTAAAAACCAAAAGAAAAAATCCCCAAAACAAAAAAAAATATATATAAACAGGATACTTTTCACATTCAACAGCTGCCTTGTATTGCTGTGCCTCTAGACAGAGACGTCACTACATCATGGAGATTGTCTGAAACGGTTGTGTGTGTGGAACCCTCATATACAGTCAAAAAAGGTAATGATATGTAAGAAATTCATCTTGACCTTCACAGCAAAGGGGAAAAAAAAATAGACAAACAAAAAAAAGATAAATAACTTCATAATTCCTTAAGCAGCCTGTCCTTCGATTTGCACCATTATTCCAAAAAAAAGTTGCTGCTTTCGTAATACCAACGGTAAATAAAAAATAAAAATAAACCATTGCAGCGCATTATGTAAATTTCCTTTAGAAAATAAAAATGTCCTCCAAAACGGTTTTCGAAGAAATGATAAATAATGCACTGCACAATACTTAATGACCAAAATACCTTTTTTGACACATCTGAGTGACATGACTGGGATTTTTTTTTTCCTTTTTTTTTGCTACACTATTTTACAGAACAGCTTATAAAAACTAGTTATGGACATTTACTGTGAGTGTAAACAGTAGGACTACCACTTGAAAAAAAAATTTTTTTTTTTTATAGAACACTGTAACAGACTGTTATTCATCGTTGTCCTTGTCGTTTTCTTCCCCGGCACTGGGCGAGTCCATTTCGTCTCCATGTGCGGTTTCATCTTCCAAAACGGATGAATCTGCAGTTTTGTCCAGGGTCTCCTCTACGTCACTGGCTTCCTGACTCTCTGCTTCCCCTTTGTCAGTGGCCTTGTCTTCACTAGAGCTTACTGCACTTTGAAGTCCAGCTAGTGATGGGAAACCAGGCAGTGTCAATCCTCCAAGCCCTGGAGGTAGAAACATGGATGGGTAGAACAGGCCTGGAGCCATGGTGGACAGTAGGAAAGGACTAAAGGCCAGAGGATTTGCAGCTAACCCAGTTGTGGTCGTAGCAGCAGTAGCAGCACCAGAGTCAGTAGCATTAACAGTGTCTGTAGTTTTCTCAGAGTCTTTGCCGTCCTCATCATTTTCTGCCTTCTTCTCGTCAGACTTTGAAGTGCCATCTTCAGTTTCTCCTTGAGTGGAAGCAGTAGTAGAATTACCACTGCCAGCTGCTAAGGGGTTATTTAGAAGTCCACCAAGCCCAAACATGTTGGGCAGCCCTGCCATGCCTGGCAGCATCAGAGGCAGCATTGCGGCAGGGTTTTTAGCATCGCCTCCAGCTGCAGCAGCTGTTGCGAGACCTGGAGGGAACCCCATAAGACCAGCGAGCTGGAGAGACTGCAGATTCTGAAGATTCTGAAGACTAGCGAGATCCATTCCAGCAAACAAGCTATTCATCAGCAACGGGTTTATTCCAGACGTTGAGGCTGCAGCAGCAGCAGCGGCTGCCGCAGCTGCTTTGGCAATTTCACTTTTTGGCCTTCTCCCTCTTCGGCTAGCTCCCTCTTCCCTTACAACAGGTCCAGTCAGAAGTCGGTCAAACATTGACTCTGGTACAAAACCCTGAAGGAGATAATAATTACAATTAGTAAAGGAGCAAAGAGCCATTAGTATGACATCAACTAAAAATGTAACAAAAGGGACAACAAAGTGTCCATCTGGCCCTCCAAAGCTCAAGCTGCCGATACAAACTAGAGCATTTCTACTGAACATACAGTTCTCAGTGGGAAAGACCAACCATCTAAAGTTTATGGGGGCATACTGTCTCTTCCCAGAGCGGAAATTTAAGAAAAGAAGTTTCTGGAGTTTTAGATACAGACTTTCTTCCCTACCGAGAGGACCAAAGATGTTCAGAGATAAAAAAAAACAGTATGATCACAACTGAGCCTACTATTAAAATATCAGAAATCGTATCAAAAAGAAGACTGTACTTACAGACTGTTTAACAATGTCTGTCCAATCTGGAGCTACAGCAAACTCTGGGTTCTCTTCCAACCAGCGAGGAAGATCCCTCATAGGAGGGGCCATTGCACCGCCCATCTGTAACAAAAAAAATTAAAATAAATGTGAAACCAATATTATGGATTTAAAAAAAAAAAATTAGGATACCATTATATAAAAAACCCATATTTTTTCCATTAACGCTACTTATCCTCACTCTTATGAGGAGCAATTTTTTACTTATCCCTTATCCTGTGGATAGGTGTTGTTGTTAAAATGGGATAACAGAGACATCTCATCCTGCAACCTGTACTGCAGCTCCAAACCCAGGAGGGAATTATATTTTTACTCATTCAAAGTCTTTCTTGATGAGAACTCGCTTATATAGTCACTTAACGAAGGAGTGTAACATCTGGTGAAGCAACAATGCAATATTCACAATCATTGCACAATCAAAATCATTACCTTCTTTCCATTTCGTTTATTGACTACAGGCACTCGTTCATCTCCCGTTAACGTATTAATATCCAGTTTGTTAGGATTCCGACATCTATGACGTTTCTGCTTCGGCTTTTGAAATGGTGAGAACAACATATCTGTGCTCTTCTGTTGATATTAAAAATACAGTTTGTTTGGTTAAAAGAATGAAACGTTACTGGTTATGTCCTCCTCGAGTTAGCGTTCAAAATGTATAAAGTGGTGCATTTTATAGTACTTACTGGTACATAACTTGGCATATCAACAGTGTATGTAGGATGTAATTTCAACCATTCAACCAAATCTTTATTTTTGGGCGCATCCTCCCCCACAAGTCTGGTCCCATCCTCCAAGTTGATAACCGGGATCCGGGTCTCTGGCTCCAGTTGCCCGGGAGATGGAATGTTTCTGGCTGGTGGTGTTTCAATATCTTCCTCATATGCTTTGGTCACATCAGTATCGTCCTTTAGAGACAAAAATTAGGATAAAATTATTTTTGAGAAGTCATTTTCATTTTTTTTTTTCAATAAGCAATTTTTTTGGACATGTTAGACCTTTGGTAAAATTATAGTAACCCTTTTTATATTGAGCTTTTTTTTTATATTTACTTACAGCAGATAATGAACTCCGCTTGTTGCTCATAAATAAAAGATCGAGACCTTCCACATTTTTCCTTCTTCCCCTTCTCCTCTTCATTGGAGGCTCTCCATCCATTAAGGAACCGTTGAGAAGATGCCTGGTAGGTGTGCAAGAAAGACCTGCCTGCAGTCGCTCCATTTGAGTTTTGAAGGCATCAGAGACGGGGGTGGAGGAATTAGGCAAGATAAACTTAGAAGTAAGAGATGCAAAATTTGAGGTAGAACTTGTCGCCTCCCTGGAGGCATTTGATAAATCCACAACAGTCTCTTGTCCATTTTCTGCCCCGACTTGAGATCCACGCAGCTGAGCAACCATCTCCATAAGATTTCTCCGCTTGGCAGCCCTTTCTGCTTCAACCTCAATTTTCCTTCGCCGCCGCCTGCGCCTATGTGGTACAGAGAGGCTCAACGCAGCATCCTGGAAGGGAGCAAAAGATTTTCAATATTAAGCAAAGAAAAGTAAAATGTATATTGTAGGATATGGTAGTCCGCATAGGTACCGGCTTACCACATTTGTGCAATATGCAAAGATTGTGATGTCAAGTACCCTTTTGCCACAAGTAGGTACACATTGTGGCAAGTTTAGGATTATGCAGCATATTGTCACATTTTGTTTTTGTTGGCCACATATCCCACTATTCTATAACCTCTACTAAATTTTTGCTTGTCAAGAGGGAAAAAACAAACTGCACATTACAACAAAACACCTGCACATTGAGCATAACTTGCCTGAGACAGTTGTGGAGAAGCACTGATATCTTCGCTTCCACTGAAGTTGCCCTGGGCCACCATGGAGAGCTCAGCGAAGCTTCTCTTCTGCAGCGGGCTGTCCATAGCAGTTGGTGTGTAGCCAGGGATGAGCCCCGGGAACTCAAACATCTGGCGTCTATTTACTGGCCACTTTCCTTTCAGTACAGTCTCACAGATGTTGTCTAATCGATTGATCATCACACGATCCTGCATTATTCCAGAAAAAAAAAGCACAAACGACACAAGAAATTAGGAAAATAAGTTGCCCTCACTGTTTGCGGTTTGACAAAGAAAAGTAATTCCTCCCTAGTCCTCAGATAAAGCTTTTTCTTTAACTACTTTTTCTTTTTTGTTACCATTCATTTAACCTGTGTGAGTCTAAGAAGCTCTTTCAGCCTTGTGTATTAAGGAGACAAAAGAAGAGTTACTGCAGGGGGTAAAATAGTAGGCAGTGTCTGCATATACGCTGAACTCCTACTGTTTGAGGCTGCAGAGCATTGTTTCTTATAATCATCAGCTGGTGAGCAAAGAAAGAAACATCTGCTTCCAGTATCTAACCATCGGCAGAGTTCTTCAGAGCTTGTCGGCCTGGGTTTCTGAGCGGCTCCTCATTAGCGTCAATACTAATAAAGTTCAGCATTAGAAAAACTTCTCCACATCTACAGAATGTCAATATTCATCCCGTAACCTTGACCACTTTATCTACTCCATAGGTCATTTCTCAATTAAAACAAAATATAGTGTCTTTACATTAAAAATCATCTCGGACCCTCCCTTATCCCTGATTGAAAGACAAAGACAAATACACGCCAACTTTTACTGTGCAAGAGCTATTGTCATGTTTTTTTTTCTTAGAAAACCCCTGAAAACAGACACTGCTCAAAGACCACAACCAGAGCACAACAGCTGCTGCAAACCGCCTCCTTTCCACAGGAATAAGCCTATTAGTGTCTTGTTTTTATAACCAGATGGCCGTGTCATGGTGATTAGGAGGCTTTTTTGCCTTAATATAATCTAAAACATACAGTGAGCACATCACAGCCATATAGTAGATTGTGAACTAGAAGGAGAACCATACCTTGGGCCAGAAAGAGAAGGAAAATGTCCTCTCACGAAGCATATGAAGTCCAGACTGATCACAATCTTCCAAGTAAAAGGCATCGCGGGTTTCGTCCCTTGCTGTACTGAGGGATGCATTGCTTTCTTCATCAAAGTTCTTGTCTTGTGAAGTTATTCCAGCTGAAATAATAATAGGTTAATAAATATATAAGGAAAAAGAGGAAAACGTCACAAAATATTTGCACATTGTAATGATTTCAACCAGATTTTTAAAAAACTATTCTTTGTAGGAGCTATTGACTTCAATTCTTTGGAGCCCAACTAACTTGGCTGGATCGGTCAAATAGTTGAAGTCTATATATTGCAATGCAACAAACATAAGTCAGTACACAAAGCAAAAGTAATGATTTGTTTGCAGGTTATGTACCATCAAGCAGCTCAGCCCTACTGAAATAGATGGGAGACTGAACTGAAAATACCAAACAAACAGTGAACAGCAACCATTGTTTTTTCTAATCCTGGCTAACTCTCTTAATTCTTGAATTAATTCAGCTCTTCCACTATTGAATTTTATGGTGAAGAGCAAGAGTTTAAATCCCACCCAACACCTTATTTACGTAGGGCAGGATTACCACGTTATAAAAACGGAGCCAAGCCTTGTAGAGAAGAAAGGAGATTAATTTACACTGAAGACATGAGTACAATGAAACATTTCAGGTTTACCTTCTGCTTGAGAGGACTCTTCAGATTTGTCATCATCATCATCTAATTTTTCTTCATCTTCTTCCGAGCCCTTCTCCGAATTGGATTTCGGATCAACGTCTGGAGTCATTTCGGCTTCTTTAACTTCATGTTTGACAAGGACAGATTCAGGGTCAGGGTCACTCTCCTGTTTTACAGGCTTCTCATCAGACTCCACTTGTTCCTCCTCTTTTACTTCCGCTTCTTCCTTTATTTCAACATCTTCAGCCTTTTCAGACTTCACCTCTTCCTGCTCTACAGCCTTTTCATCCCTCACTGGAGTGGAGGGCATTATGGGTGGTGTATCACTATAACTAGAGCCAGGTGGTAAAAGAATGGGCATGTTTGGAGGTGCACCACCTCTGTTTTGAGCAAAATTTCTATGTGCCTCCAGGAAAGATAATTCAGGATCATTGAGGATGTGATAGTCTGTCCTACTAACACCATGTTTTGCAGCACCAATGAGTAAGTCTCGGTCATGCTTCCCACACTCCCACCACTCTGGTAGGTCAAGGCTTGGCTGGCATAATTTAAGCCGTTCATTCAAATGGGGGTGATGAAGAACTTGTTCCCTTATTTTGCGCAGAAGTTCAATGCGGTAAAGTGTTCTAGAAGCACGTTCCTCGGTTATAGGTTCAATCATAGAAAGATCACATAAATCTATAAAGCGAAACATAATAAAATTGTAAAAAACTCAAATAATTCAAGACTATTGATCAAAAGCTAAACTAACCCTTTAGAAAAGTAACCATTCCCAAAATTGCAGAGTACCATACGTACCATCTTCGGGCTTGTTTGACATGCGACACACTCTTCTACACATCGTCACAAAGCAGTTGAAATACTTCTCCAAACTGTCATCAGATTTCTTATCGAGGCGTGCAAATGCTCTAAACTGGTTCCAGTCAAACTTTTGCTTAGCTGTGTCAACCACCACTCCAAAAGTAGACACAACTCTGTAGAAGTCCGCCTCTTCACGCCTTGTCCACCTTCACAAAATGAAAGTGGTTTTAGATTGCATCCATCGGCATGAAAATGGACAACAGCTCTATACAAGTATTAAGGACTCACTTTTGCCTTCTCTCTGTGATAATTGCTTCTCTTTCTGCTTCCAGGGCTCTTACTTCTTCCCGAGGTCTTCGTCTTCTACGATCAGTCTTCATTTGTGCTTCTTGTCTCATTTGTTGTCGCTTATAGCTGCGCTGATAGGCAGTGATGAGCCGCCGTAGGCGGGTAGTGAGCGCTGAGGTATGGGGCCAGTATAGTTTGCCCTCTGCACTGCCCTCGCCTTTTTCTGAAAAAAAAAAAAAAAAATCGTGTCAACCTTTGTGATTTTCATAATAAGATTTTAATCCTTTCACTGGTATATTGAGCAACATCCCCACTTGCAACATGGAAAGAAACTGCATAGATCATTGGTCTCCAATATATGGGTATATGGGTATATTCACAAATGCAGGAGTGGTCATAATTTAAAAAAAAAATAATGAGGAGGCTGAAGTTTTTCCAGTAAAATAATAAAAACCTGCAATTGTGGAACTCAAAATACTGAATTATAAGTTTGTGTAGACTATCTGGAACAGTTTGTATCCAACTTTCAGTGCACTGAAGCCTAATGAAATCTACCATCAAAACTCAAGCATGGAGAAACCAGGGACACTTACTTATTAGATCTAGGTACCATGTGGGAATCCTCTTATATTTTTTTTATCCATGGCCTCCTTTCTTCACATGAACACCCTGTGAAGCTGTAGCACAAAAGGAGCTCCGGTGGAACTCCCCAAACCCCTTCTGGCTTATTAGCATAATTTTTATTTTTGAAGGAAGCAAGCCATGGATAACAAATATAAGATTATAACCAGTGTCACGGTGCCTGGATCTTTGAGTACATGTCCCTGGTTTACCATGCCTCAGATTGATGGTAGATTTACTTTTTGGATTTAGAGTTTAGAAAGTTGGACCATAGATTCACCTCAAACAAAAATTAAAAGAAAAAACACCTCCCCGATGTTACATAAAAATTTGCAAGGATATGCATAACACTATAAACTTGACTTGTGTCAATAGGTATTTCTTACCTTGTGCATCAACATCCATGATTTCTTCTTTGTCCTCTAGAGGAGAGTTAGCATACTCCTAAAGGGAATAATAAGCAAAAGTTTAGGGAAAAATCGAGCATTTATGAGTCTGCTGGTGCATAGCTTCCTTTCCAGTTGTCACAATATTTTACAATTCCATATGTTGAGCGCCGTATGTCCTTACATCAATGTCATCTTTGAACTGAAGCCTTGTGGGTTTGTATTCTGGATCTTCATCCTCCCGGTCAAAGTCTCCTCTGTCGAAGCAAAATAAATGAATTAAGTTTTAGCACCAAAGCCACAATTTACATACATTACAAAATATTGCTTAAACTGTAACATACCCGTCTCCACCATCTGCCAGCATATCTGTCCCCCTCTGCTCCGCGGCAATCGCTTTAGCATCAGGCATACCAACCCTCTCCAGGAAGCATAGAGTTGAGTCGGCCCGCATAGAATTGTACTTCTCATACCCTACGGAAGAATAATCATAAGTTACAAGGAGGAAAGAGAAACATTACGTTCTGACAAAGTCTCTTACTTCAGATGAAATGTTTTACACCTGACCTAAACTGCTGTTCGACCATTACCCCCTCTCATTATAGTAACACAAAGAAAGGAAAAAGGAATAAGTTGCCACCAGTTACAGGAAAAGCATTGTCCATATATTTGATTTTCATCTACAACAGGAAAACAGTAAGTTAATGCTTTTTTTAGGTTGTCTACGTTACGTGGCCCGCCCTCTATTCTAACCCATTGTTTTGCGGTCGTTCGGCCAAGCTCCGGCCTAAATTTTTAACCGTTCTTTTTCCATCATCACTCCGCAAATAAGGGCTACATGAAAGGCCATCGAACCTGTCTTATTAGGTTTCGTGTGATGTATGTCAGAAAGATGACACTGTTCCCTCTACGGTTTTAACGCACTTGTTTTGCTTTTTGCTTTTTTTTTCTAACTGGTTGAAGTGACTAGATAGAAAATGGCACATCCCAACAGTGCACTGCAGGAGAATGGTTTTAGATCTGACTAGCCTCAGCTGAGGCCCCCCATTTAGGAGAAAAGCAAGAGGCCGCTGTACATAGGCAGAACAGCACAATTCAATTAGGATTTGTACTACAACACACTTCTCCTAACTGCTGTAGAGCCTGGAGCCAAACTGTAATCATGAAAGGTTTTATAAGCCATCATTCTCCCCTTTAGTCAGGCCATGCTGCTGAGAATACGCCTGCGACCTCCAGAGAATTGGGATTATAATCAGGAATCGCTCACTGTATATATCATGCCAGCTCTGCATCCCCGAGCCTTTCAAAGTTAACAAGGCTGCATCCCACTCAAGGGAGCTGGGAGTTCTCGGCGCTGACATTTGTGAAATATTGCTTGGAACAAAGCCCAGGAGGCACTTGTACAGATTAATAGCAGAGGTTAAGCCCACCATCCACTTTGACACTGGTTGGCAGAGTTAGCATAGAAAGCAGTGCTAGAAGCTAAGTTTATGGGAGATCTATTGCGCCGCTCCGCCATTATTACTACAAATAAGGATTTACTTTATTTATAGATCCATGTTAAATATTTTCATTCTCCACCCACATCTCTTGGATGTCTCACAAAAAGTGAATTTTTCTGAACTTCACTAATCGCTAGAGAAGAGCTGTAGTGTCCCTAGTAACTTTTTAGCCAATCCAGAAAGAAATTCTGAAAACATTTGGTCAGATTTCCAAATGCTTGACAAGAAGTGACTCTAAGAAAATCGGTACTACAAATTTGGAAGAGGAGCAAATCATTGAGAGGAAGGTCAATATCCACTTCGTCCATCATTTAAGATTCCTGTAGAATCTAGAAAGCCATAACCTAGAACCCTGAGCCAACAGCTTAAGCGGACATACCATGCTTGAAGACGCCAATTAAGAGGGACTTATCAGCTTCATTGTCCCACCAGTCAGCAGGGACTTCTGCATGGAACGGCTCCGGTATCCAGATATCTACTTCACTGGAAACGAAAGACAGAAATAGACAGTGGATAAGGTCTCTAAAGTAACCGGTCACATTAAAAATGCAGCGCTATAAACAGCGCCTTATAGAGCAAGTGGAGCAGAGTAAATTAATTAGATCGTGTTTGGAAATATTTCAGCATAACTTTATGTTCAGATCTGTACTCAATCTGGTGTAAGGGTTCTAGTGAGTAGTCCCACTTGGGATAGGCAGCCTTCACTGTAGGAAGAGTCATACAGGTAAAGCTAGGTAAATCATCAAGTAGGACCCACTGGACACCCAAGCACAGGAAAAACAGATAATTGAATAAAGTATGCTGGAACGTCAAATAAAAATGGTATCTCAATCGGCTATGCTGATCTGTGTATTAGACTTTATTTTAATCATGAGAAAAAGTCATAACATTTTTACAATCCCAAATTTTCGTCATACAACTAAAGTAAATATTTACATGTGGATATTAATTATGCAGCGCCCTGCACTGGAAACGACATGTTGACTTTCATGTAAGAGAATGGACAGTCTAACTTTTTTCCTTCAGGATGCGTTCACACATTGCGTTTTTGGATGCGTTCACACATGGCGGTTTAGATGCGTTATTAAACACATCCCAGAAACGCGTGCGTCTAAAATGCAAGAGTTTTTACATGTTACAATGCTTCGGCTGCTTTGAATATTGCTGGAATGTGAATACAGCTGCTTACACTTACAGCCTAACCAAACACATGGTAATATGTAATGTGTTTTTAGATGCAATGGGGTTAAAAATGCATCCAAAAACGCCCTGTGTGAACACACCCTCAAGGATGTGCACCAGTTTTCGCACATTACTTTGACGTTAGACTATCCAATTTTATGCTGGGCTATAACCTATTTTTATTGCAGTTAAATAATTGCAGAAAGCCATAAAATGTAATCAATACTTGACATAAATTTAACATTTTACATAAAAAAGAAAGTATAAAGTACCCAGTTGGCAAAAGGGTTAAAAGGGAAATAAAGTCCATAAAAAGTAGAGGAGAAAAATCAAGAACGTAAAAGGCGTAGAGCATAATTAGTAACAGCAGGTACAGACCTTGCTCTTCTGTGACAAGGACAAGCCGTACATTCACTAACCTTGAGTCAGCACCCTCTAAGATTTTGTCAGCTTGGTCCCCTATCACTTCTTGCCTGAGATAGTACAGCATGCGGACACGCAGCAGGACCCTGGAGAGGAAGAGAAGAGAGGGGGTGAGGGGAGAAATTCTTAACTTCAGAATTGTTTGCCAACAGTGGCTTTTGGCAGCTGCTGCTGTTCATCCATCATCCTGCCAAGGCTGATTAGCCATGCTGTATGGTAGGCTTGAAGCGTGACAGATGGTGGCATATAATCACCTCTGTGTGGTGCTTTCTGCTGGCTTCCAACGGGCCTGCCTGGCAACCGCTCACGCTGCACAGGGAGGGAGCAGGCTGGGCCCAGCCCAGGCGCATTACATTTAGTCCTACCTAGTGCAGCTTGTGAAGTTCAGACACGTACTGCACCGCTGCCTCTGAAGTACTGGAGCAAGTTTGTAAACAACTGAGCAGATGGCTTTCAGTAACTGTTCTGCTTCATTATCTCATAAAATTTCCTCAGCTGCTGCCTTAATACCATTTTTGGAAGCACATCAGAAGTTGCAAGGATAAACGAGATCTATAATCTGTTTTTTTTTTTCCTCCCGTCTTTTTTTAAACCACCGAACAATAAACCCTCACAATGGGATGGTGGGTTTTTTTTTTCGGATTATATAACTATTTGTTTTCTGTAAGAAAAGCCAGTTTTATAGAGCTATAACCACTTGCAGCCCGTCCTTGCAGGAAGCCCGCAGAGCCTGCCGGCTTTAACTATACGGTGCACTGGGGAGACGTCAATGTCACTTTGCAGGTGAACTTGAGGCGCTCTTTCAAGCAAAACCATTCAGAACTAGAGACTAAACTTCAGGAACTGCACCCGTGCCAGAGCTTGGATGAGCAAGTTCACGGTACATGCATGAAGGAGGGTCAGTCAAGGACGTCAGCACCAATGCTACAGATTTAATCTGTTTAGGGGTAACAAAACCATGAAAATTAAAGCTAGTATTTGGGTTAAAGTGGCCAATTCCACAACTAAGGCCTTTTGGCAATGTGCTAGCCATTGTGTCAGCAGCGAGCATGCGGCTTCAGGCATTTTAATATTGTCATACACACAGCTCCATGTATGAGCCAACTATCCAGGCTGTAAATTTTAGAGCAGGTCCAATTCCGGCCCTTGTTTACGATCCGGTGGCCCTTTTCTGTTGTAATTGGTGCATAAAAGGACCGCATATACCGATGACACAGGATTGCACATGTTTCAAGAGCCCAAATCGAGGAAATAACTAGATGGTAACACTTCATCTTATGCACCTAGTAATGAACAGTGCTTCAGGAAAGACCGGGATGACACCCCACCACACAGGGTAATCACAGTTATTGGAGTCTGGTGCTTGCTGGCTATATAATTAATAGCTAGATGCATTATTGCAGAGACTAGTGGTTAGCCAGATGTTTAGGATATTCTGCTTGAATGCAGGTCTGTGGGTTATGGCTGACTCATTTATCTATGCCGATGTGCAGCCTCGCTAGGTGGTATTGCACAGCATAAGCCAACCGTGGTCCTTGAGCCGAAACGTCATCTCTCGGCAGGTGGCAGTCCTTTGGACAGGACTTGCTCTAGTTAATGAGCTCATAGCCACCCTTGCTGAGGTGCTCAATACCTCTTAAAATAAGCATAAAGATACATCAAATACACAACCTAGAAGTGAATGTAGGACTATAATTAGTCAATAATAACTAAATGAACTGCAACCCTTCTGGTTCATGTATGGACTATATGTGGAGTTAACACCCTGATGACATTTTCAGCAAATGTCAGGCAGCACTTGATGAAACAAAATCACCTACTGTAAATGAAAGTAAATATCACATAGATATAGGGTGAGGGAACTGCTGCTCTAAGAAGCCAACATATAACTTCTTCAATTTGAAAGCCCATTAAAAGGTGCAACACTATTGCTGCAAACATTTAACAAGCCTTCGGAATTATTCAATGAAATCAGGTTGTTTGCACAAGATCAGGATTCTGACAGGTTCTTAAAGGCAAGTGATCAACTTTTTTGACTTTAAACCCCAACTCAAAGTCAACCAATATAGCACAATGCCAGATATGAAATGGCCTATTGTCTCTTTACATGACCCTTTATTTCTTGATATGAACACTTATTCCCATCCACTGAATAGGGGGGCCATGTCTGATATTTGCAGGTGGAGTCTGACCAATGGGGCATAGACTGATTACAGGGCTCGAGGTCCTCGGTTTGAATGATCCATATATACTGTACTTCTAAAGATGAAGCTTAACACAATTTCTGACAATTGCTCTTTCCATGCCAAAACTTCACTTAAGAAATATGCAAATGAGAGCTTGGGAGGGGGGTTTGATTGCAAATGCCAACAACTGCCCCCTGTTACTCTTCCACTGCCCACCACCTTCTGGATGGCATGTGTGGGCATAGCCCTAGATAACAGTTAGTTATGGTAAGTAAACCATGGGGACCAACCCCTTTAATAATATCATAAGTTAAAAATAAAGTCCTTAAGGAGCAAATTTTTAACAACCCTGAACCAAATCATAAAAATAAAGGCTGAAGAGTGCCTTCCATATACAATAAAGCACTTTTCCAGGTTGTAGATTTGATAAAATGAGGGTCATACGGTCATGACATCAGGCACGGATTAAAAATTACAGCAACAGCGTCCACATAAGTATTCAGAATAATTTTGAATGTGTACTTAAATGGATAACGTGTAACAAAAAAAAAAAAAAAAAAAAAAGAAAAAAACACTAATCACACATTTGCCTAAAATGTATAAGCAAAAGTAGTGAAAATTCACACACTCAGGAGCTGCACTGAACACTGACCTCTTTGTGGTCATAGTGTGAATCACTGCTGTTTGCCCGTGTGGTCACACCTTAGAAGAAAGCCACTTTCACTACTTACTTGTTACAGTGATGCTTTAGATGCTTTTTGTAGCTATCCTCCTGGAACAAGGCGTCAGGGTTACAGCTTTGGAGCCAGTCTGCGTGTTTGAACACAGGCTGAGCGTTCTGGCTTTTCACCTTCTTTCCTTTCCGTCCTCTGGGCACCGGGGCCGAGAGTCCTAAAAAACAAAATTTTTTAGAATTTGCAGCCCTTCATGAGATCGGTAAGGCACAACTTTTTGTTAAAAAGTTGCAGATAAGTTGTGGGTTTTGTTGTGATTGACAACAGCTGTGTACATTTTTTTAATGTAGTAATTCAACTTTTTCCATGTAACTTACCAGAGTGGTTAACCAGAGCACGCGTCTGCCCATCCTTTGTTGGTGTAATGAGGTCCCAGATGAAACTTTTAATATTCTCATCCCCTCTGTAATGGTTCAAACAGTAGACCAAAATGGTACGGCAGATGGTTTCCACATCATGTTCCGAAAGCTGACGCTTGAAACGTCCATGGGAGAGAATATCCACCCAACGGCCCCACCTATGGCAAAAAAAATTGAAAAGGTTCATACAGTGTCCCAAGGGACAAAAGGCAATGAGAGCTCCATAAGCATTCAGATGCCTAATAGGTGATGACATGCGAGCTCAGAATTACATCGCTCATCAAGCAAGTGTTGAAAAGCAAGTGTTCAACAGTTCTGCTTAGTCTGTGTCACGTATAACATACCATGAACACATCCAGCACAGATCAGAGGCAAAGAACGTACCCATAGACCAGTAGATTCTTCTCAACTCGGAAGCATTCACTCCTTGCATAGCCCTGAGACTTGTCCTGAGGCCTTCGTGGTTTGAAGTTGGGCTTGTCCTCAGAATCACTCTCCAAGTCAGAAAATTCCATGAGTTCATCCTCTTTTACTGCACTGTAAAGCCTGGTTTGTTTCCTTACGCGTGGGGTATCAATTACCAGAGTGTTCTGCAAGGCGAATGAAAGCACAAATGAAGCATTTCATCTCATCATGTGCCCTCCACATTAACTGATGTTACCACACTTACCCTTCCATTTAATACATCTAGATCCAGCTCCGCTTTTTTCGCCCATTTTTGCCAGAAATTAGGATCATCTAAAGATATATCTGTCCTATTTCCCGAAGCAACAAAACTGGCCTGAAAACAAAAATAGAATAAAAAGTTGTGAAACAGACAAAAAAAAAAAAGAAGAAGAAGAAAAACTGTTGTGTGTTTATTTTTGTTCTATAATCTATTTAGTATTGGGCATTATATCTTGTGACGATAACCTCTCCCAAAGCAAGGACATCTGAAACCGCAGCGTACCTTGGCAAAGGT
This sequence comes from Engystomops pustulosus, assembly GCF_040894005.1. Taxonomy (NCBI): domain Eukaryota; kingdom Metazoa; phylum Chordata; class Amphibia; order Anura; family Leptodactylidae; genus Engystomops; species Engystomops pustulosus. The sequence goes on from NC_092415.1 coordinate 45,829,038, forward strand.
TGAGCCCTTTCCTTCAGACTCTATAGTGATGGTGTGAGTTCGTCTGGAGAGAATTTGATCAATATCCTCTTCACAGAACTTGGAGCCTTCGTCTTCTTCATCCATCAGTGCACCATATGCCCCCTTCCGTAGTAGGTCTTCTATTTCCTTCTTAGAAAGCTGTTGTACCTGCAGGAAGTAACGGGAAAACATTTAGTTATTCTCTATACGCAAACACGTTTATTTGTTATGCTCTGTGCATCTCATGTACACAATTAGTAAATGAGCTCATCAATGGTAAGGCTTCTAGTCGTTGCAAAACCTTAGTTTTGCAAGTTATTCTGCTTCATAGACTGTAAGCTCTTGTGAGCTGGGCCCTCACTCCTATTGTTCTATACGACCGTTTGTATTCTGTAATGCAGTATTTTATTTGTACATGTCCCTTATTATTTGTAGAGTGCTACAGAATATGATGGCCCTATGTGAATAAAGATTATTATTAGCAAACTTATAAAGAGCTTTTTAACTTCTCACAAGATGATATAATATATGCACAATATGTTTTACAACTTATGGCCAATACATCGAAACAAACAAAAAATGTTGGTCACTATGGAAAAGTTTCATTGGTGCCGCCATGGAGGATGACCAGAGAAGAAGGTAATGCTTACCCCATTAGTTGCATTTTCCCGTCCGCTCATTGACTGCAATACGGCCTTGTCTAAGCCAAGTTTAAGACTGGCCTTATCGAACATCTCTCGCTCATAAGAATTCCTTGTGATCAGCCGATAAATTTTCACGGATTTACTTTGCCCAATACGGTGGCATCGTGCCTGTGCCTAAAAAAAATGTACGAGTAGGAAAGGACCTTAGGATCTAGAATTGTATGAGCTTCCATAGCATTGCATTAAAATTTTTATAGTATCCGATTTTGAAAGAACGTCAGGTCTCTATGCTACAGATAACTATGCATAAACACTATAGTGTGTGCGCGCAAAATCAGATAACCATGAGGAATCGCTAGAAAATATTGGAAAATTGTATAACTTTTTATGATAAAAACTAACATTAATTTGCTGAAATGGGAATACCCCTTTAAGTTGCGTCTGCATGGGGCAGTCCAGAAGGACATATGGTGTAGAGAATTTTGCTGTTCAAGATGTATCAATTACACGCTCAAAGCAACCAATTGCAGTTTTCAAAATTAATTGTTGACTGCAAGAATGGGACAATATGCAATCAAACTTTGATAGACTTCATGAAGTCCATGGGGTTCTTTGAGGTTCAACAATTGTCCTCTATACACTGATCAGTTGGGGTATAATGTGTTCATAGACATTCAAAATATGAGAACATGACTGCGGCTAAAAAAAATACAGTAATATAAACTAATTTGGCTTCATAACTAAATAGGAATTACATGCACCATCAAAACGTTCAGCATCACCAAAAATAAAAATCGACTAACTCTACAAGAGGAAAAAAAATAAAAAACACCAAAGACTCTTACCTGAAGGTCATTCTGGGGGTTCCAGTCCGAATCAAAGATAATGCAAGTATCAGCAGCAGTTAAATTAATGCCCAGACCTCCTGCCCTTGTACACAGCAGGAACACAAACCTATCAGAATCAGGCTTGGAGAATCTGTCAATAGCAGCCTGACGCAGGTTGCCTCTTACTCTGCCATCAATTCTCTCATATGGGTATCTGAAAAAGAAGGGTTATTATCAAGACCAGTACTTCAATTTATTCTATTTACTTAAAACAAACGCCAACAGCATCCTCCTTGAAAAGGTTGATGTATTTCAACTGCAAACTTGTGAACGGAATTGAAATGAGGGCTGCCGCTTGCCCGCCCGCCTTGTGGCTGCCTGCTCAGCAGCACTGCGGTGAGTCTAGCCCTGCTGCTACAAGTCACATTTCCCATTCAGGAGGAATCTGAACCTGCATTGGGAATTCAAGCTCAAATCAATAAATGTTGGTGATATGAAATAGGCAGTAAACCGAGTTTGCTTTAAATTTTAAGGCCATACGGCTCGAAAGTCTACTTTTCAATTCAAGACACCGATACAATACAGAAGAGGCACACACCCCTCACTTTCCCTCTAGTCAGTCGCCCAAACTGAGACAACTGTGCAAACAGACCATGCGCTTTATCATTCCGCGCTTTTGTGTATGTATTCACCTGCGTTGGATGAGGTAGTCTTCCAGAATGTCCAAGCAACGCACCATCTGGGAGAAGATGAGCACCCTGTGGCCACCAGCCTTCAGTTTTGGCAGCAGCTTGTCAATCAGAACTAATTTGCCAGCGGCCTGGATCATAGCCTGGAGCGGAAAATCTGGAAGGTCACCATTGTGCGCTTCTTTAAACTCTTCCAAAATTTTCTCTTCAGCACCTGTGGAGATTTAGAGACGAAAGGTAAATGGAAGTGTGGGATGTGCAGAACCTTCAGTAGTGCAAATTCTTATCCCCTTTGAATGGCTGAAATCACACAATACCTGTATTTGCATTTAGAAAACAAATTGCATATACTGGTGTTTGACAAGAAGGCGCCAATACGACAAGTGAAATGGTGCTTACTTAAAGGGATAGTTTTGCAAGCAAAGACAGTTTGCACAAAATATTCTCATTTAAAATAAGATTCTCCATCCCAAGATTGTTTTTTTTTGTATGTTGGTTGCTTGAGTGTAAGGCAATCACACAGCCCCATGAGACAAAAAATGCTGAATACATACGGTTTTTGTTAAATAAATTGTACCAGTCCTTACAGTACCAGCACTGCCACCAGATGGAAGGTCCTGTGCGTTATATTTCTGTATAATACAAGAAATTTGCAGTCTGTGAAATAAGACCAACATAAGGGCCTGTTTCCATGGGCTGCACACATTTGTGTAAATCCAGGGGATTGTTCTCTGGTTAGCCCCATTGTTACCTCAAGCTTTTTGCCTTAATGTGCCAAAAAATTGCCTCCAGGCAGGTCTGGAGAGAAAAATTTCAGAAGACCACTGCCTAAAGTTGGCATAGAGTATTGATCAATGAGGAGAACCACTGTTCAGAGATTTGCAGAATCAAAACTACCCTCTAACCATTGGGCACCATGGTGCGAACAGACCGTTAAAAACAAAAAAAAAAACAATTTTTTTCCCTCATCATTGGCAATATTAAATCATATTAGTCGTAATGATAAAATACTGCAGATATGTATTCAAAACGGTACAAATTGAAGAGATCTGTTAACTCTTCCATGCCACAACTAATACCACAGGACACCGCTAAGCCAGGAGAAAATTCCTGATGAAGCAAGTGCATTCTGAGCCCACTAATTGATTGATGAGTCTGGAAACAGGATGTGACGAGAATTAGTCGGCCATCGGTCTGACAAACGAGAGACTATGGTAAAGGCAAGTCCTATCATAAATGCTTAAGGGAAGGGGGGGCTCACAGTCCAAGGGCAGAAAATGCAAGCGGGGCCCCGGAGGAAAGCGCAAGCCAGCAAACAACATCCAAACAGACGGCACATGCAGCTCAGGACTGAGTCAGCAGCGAGGGGCCCGGGGCAAAGTGCCCAGGATGAAATCCGCCCCCACAAGTGACAGCCTTGTCTAAAAATGTTATTGTGAGTGAGAGTCATCGCCTGAGGGAATAGGAAATAGGGGGCTGGAGGACGCTGCACATCAATCACTGCAGGTTACCAGGTTGTAATTAAATATAATTTGCAAACAGTTTTATGAGGGAGTTAGGTGGAAATGCAGATGCGCTCTTTAAAGAGACAGCCACCATCATCCCCCATTTCTTTATAAGCAGCTCTTTTCCAGCACAGTGAAATCTATAGAAATTTTACAGTACGCCGGTTACAATGCATTTATTTACCATAAAGACGCCACAATACATTTATTTTCTTCCCACACAAAAATGACAGAAACCAAGGCCAACCAGTGAGCAAATCTATTCACAATGACCCTCATGTTATATAGTGGAATAGACGCCTTGAGTATTATGGTCTGTTACACAACTTGTTGTGTTGCACACTTCTGATCCACACACAACATGTCTGAAGGCAGGTGCAAATTAGCAGATTGCTACATGGTTTCAGGATTAGGAGGACCAAATCGGTTCATTTCCTAATTATATCAAATCTTTTCTACAACTATATAATACATAACTCTCCTCCCCCCCCCCCCCCATTAAAAAAGTATCGTCATCAGTTTTGACCATAATAAACAGTGCTAGGCCTTGTAGAGTCCTACATCCATACCTTTAGTGAGTGTAGTTAGCAGCACGACTGTGAAAGAGGGGTATACAGCTCCTACAAGTGCTATGGGCGGGTCTTGTAGCATGAAGACCTCCCAGCTCTTTCAATAAACTGTTCCACAGCCCCACCCCTCTGTTTTGAGTATCCAACCAAAATCCTGATAGGACTCCAACTCATAAAAAAGGGGAAGGACTGTTGTGCAGAAAGCACTTCAGGCCAAAGAAATGCCTTACTTTTTATAATTAACTTTTCACAGTCCTGTTACTTTGAACAACATACAAAAAGGTACGATTTCACAGTTCTCCCAAGACTGCTACCCAACACTGTCGGCAGCTTTTTATGGTCAAAACTGAGGACAGATTCCCTTTTAACAGACTGGTGTGAAATCAAACCTGGAACAAAATGGCCGTCACTCGTGGGTGAACATTGGGGTTGTTTGGGCATCATTATAGTGTATATTTTTAAAGAATATTTTTTCTGTCTTGCATAGGAAAAAGTCACAGTATAAAAACAAGACCTGGAAAAAATTGAAGTCTGAAGATTGTTGTGGCTTTGCAGAAGGTGTTAAGATCTGCATCCTTCTTGTGCATCAAAGTCAAACTCTGCTATTACAGCGACGCTTAGTCAGCTAAAACAGGAATTAATGAGCCCAACTATACACGTATTCACCTTATATTAGCAAGTGGGGGGAGTAATTGCAAAAGGAACAAGACATAAAAGTCATTCCTTGTAACCGGTTATTTTGGGTGAATGTTTGTAAAGTCCAGAGTGAAATACTTAAAGGTGTTTTTGTTCCACAAATGCAACCCACTTCCAAGTCCTTCTTAACATGAAAATGTCAATTTAAAAAAAATAAACAATAGTCGGACAAATGCTGTAATAAACAAAGCAAAAACATGCTTCACAAGTTTCTACTGTTCACTGGAATTCACTAATCAAAAACCAACTTCACAACCAAGGGCTACTTCAACAACCGACCGACACACGTAGATGGCCACCACCAGCCATATTTTCCTAGTACTCACCATTAATAAGATAGGGATGGTTGCAGCATTTTCTCAGCTCCATCATAGTGTTTAGAAGATTGGGAACATTTGCATGTCCTCCACCCCCTCCTTTGGAGAGGAAGGCAAAATTTTTCTCCAAAATGGCTCTGTAATATTTTTTCTGAATGTTTGTCAGCTCTACTTCTATAATTGTTTCTTCCTTAGGGGCCAAGTTCTTCTCAACATCTTCTTTAAGACGTCTTAACATCATTGGCTTCAAGATACCTTGAAGTTTTTGTACCTGGCAAAAAGAAAAAAATAAATAAATAAAATTGTAACCAAAACAAAAACAGCCTAATGGATTTTGGGATTGGCCAAATTTCTTTATTGAATTTGAGAGTACACTGAATTTTATCATGTCCTATTCTTTACTTGAAAGAGTCAGAGTTGAGAAGTGGTTTACTGCCACCTCCCCCACTGAAAATCCAATGATGCTTGGGCAGGTGTGCATGTATATAATGGAGATGGTAGGAATGGCTGTAAATAGCCGAAGACATACCTGTTCTTCAGTTTTCAGATCACCAAACTCCTGCATGAAGTTGCTCTCTGACGGGAAGCGTTCTGGTTCCAGGAAATTCAGTAGGCTGAATAGCTCCTCCACAGTGTTTTGTAAAGGGGTCCCTGTTAGCAGCACTTTGTGTTCCTGAAAGCATTGGAAGAGAAGGATAAGAGTCGGGTATCTGATAATAGATTTTATAGCAGAACCAAACACGGCCATCTATACAGCTGTAGCTTTAGCTGCAATCCCATCACACACACACAACCCTGTCTAATGACATTAGACCTTAAACAAAATTACACAGCAAATCACATAAATGTATGTCATATAGCCTCCAACTGCAAAAAGAAAACTAGATAAATGAGAAAAGCATGTTCCATTCAGCCACGCACAGAGCAAAGCCAGCTGGGAGGTGCCGTTAAATAGCCGGGCAGCCACAAGCTACTTAGGTCTGCCATAACCCTCAATGCAGCACAGAATCCAAATCCACAAATATATGGTAGGAAAAAGACATTTTTTCCCCAGTCTAATACTTTGAGAACAGATGCTGGTTATAACTTTAGCCCCAGCAGTGCTGATTCAGCAGTAACACGTGGCACCTCCTGTCACTTACTCACAAGATGCTCTTGTATAAAATGACTGATGCAGCAGAAAACATCTGAATTAGTATTCTCAGGAATACTAAGAAATTACATGGAGACTGAGCTAATACAATAAGGGGATTTTGGGTTAAATGGGTTAAAAAAAAAATGGCAATTTATAGGTCTTCAGTCGCTCTCATTGCAGCAGGGGCGTAACTTAAAGGGGTTGTCCGAGTTTTAAAAAAAAAATTATATATACATGTGGCCGGGAGCGGGCTGCCTAAAACAAAGCTGTACTTACCTTCCGGTGCCCTCCGGTATCCAGCGTGTATGGGGGCCGGAAGGTTGTCGGGTCCGGCCAGAAGCTGAATGCAGCGCTGCTCCGGTGGCCATGTTTGTTTACATGGCGCCCGGACCGGAGGGCACCGGAAGGTAAGTACAGCTTTATAGTTTTAGGCAGCCCGCTCCCGGCCACATATAATTTTTTTTCAAAACTCGGACAACCCCTTTAAGGTAGTGCAGAGGGTGCGGTCGCAACGGGCCAAGGAGGCTCAGGGGGTCCATAAGGTGTCACTTTTCCATATGAGAAGACTAGAACTATAAATCATAGATTATAGTCAGGGGCCTGGTACTGACTTGGCACTGGGGCCCGTCCAGATCCTTGCTGGTGGATGCCTCCTGAAGGCACTATTGCCGGTTATAAAGAGCTCAATTTTGAGACAGGAACTCAAATAAGACAGAAGTTTCTTTAATTTCCATTCTATGTTGTATGCAATTTAGTTTTTTCCCCTGGAATACATTAGTGAAGCACCGGGACTCCGACTAGATAACCACTATAGCCACTATACAGGCAAGAAGAACTTACAAGATCCATCATCTTTAGCCCTTCCAAAAGCTTGCAGTTCCTATTCTTCAGCCGATGAGCCTCATCAATAACTACACATCGCCAGTGAATGTTCCTGAGCTCAGGGCAGTCTGTCAGAATCATTTCAAACGTCGTAATGATGGCATGGAACCGGTGGGCATTCTTTATTGCTCGTCCCTGGAGAGATCAAAGAAGAAGGTTCATCAGGATAAATAGATTTTATTTTGCAAAATTGCAGCAGAGAGACAATCAACATGTTCGACAAGTCTTAAAACTGCTGCTAGAAAATAAGAGTCATTTCTAAAATATGGCTTCTAACCACCTGCAGTAAAATTAGAAGTTGTGGATCAGTCCGTTTTGGGCAAATTGCTACTTTGCAACAGCCTTTTAACTATAAGCAAGCAGCAGAGAGTCTGAGCAAGGTGGTTGTTGTAGTTTGGGAACAGCTGGAAAGTTATACATCGAGTTATTCAAAGGGACCGACTAGGAAGCAGAGAACATGGCAAAGACATTGTAATAATCGGCCGTTCTAAAAATATACAAGGCCAAGGCATTAATTTAATACAGCAAAGTCCAAGTTCCCACTCATTTCTGAAGCACAAATTGTGGTTCTTTTCTTCAGAAATCCATCTCCTTAAAGACGTTGTCTGGCGAGCAGTACAATCTACTCTCGATGTTGGTGTTGTATTCTCTTATGGCTTTGTTCTACTCATATGCAGCCTTGCTCTGACAAAGCCAGATAATCTGAACACAAGTATACCATTATCCTCCATGTCCTTTCGACCTTCTGTAGTAGAGTGGAGAAGCGTATGGGATACATTTGACAAAAGGTAGAAGACTATGTAGGTTGAAGAGAGTAATGGATTCCAGTGACTTATTAATAAGTCCCAATGCAGACCTTTTCTCAAGGTCAACCTTTAAGTATATTATCATAGAACATTTTTTAGTTACTGTTCTTACACTCACCTGTGCATCTTTGAAGTACATTTCGTAGAGTTGTATGGTTTTCCTGCTTGCCTGGCTTCCATGGTAAACTACCACATTCAGCTCTGTCCATGTGCGAAACTCTCTCTCCCAATTTGGGATTGTAGAAAGTGGAGCGATGACCAAGAATGGGCCATGAATACCCTTTAAGTAGATCTCGTACAGGAAAGTGATTGACTGGATGGTTTTACCCAAGCCCATCTCATCAGCCAAGATGCAGTTTCGTCTACAGGTAAAAGAGGGAAGGAAAATGGTAGACAATGCATACACACAATGGACTAAGCACATGGCACCACACAAGGACCTTAAAGGAGTTGTCAGGAAGTTGAAAAACATGGCTGCTTTCTTCCAAAAACAGCACAACACCGGACTATGGTTTGTGTCATAAATGCAACTCCGCTCCATTCACCTCTATGCAGATGAGTTGCAATACTGGCACAAACCATGGTCCGGTGTGTGGCACCGTTATAGTAAGAAAGCAGCCATGTTATTTTGAAAGGAAACCTACCATGAAGAATCTTCCATTAGAAGTAGATCCGATGAAAGACTCCACCTGTCTGCCTCTGGCCTAATCTGTAAATTAATAATCCTGGAACATAACCCAACTTGTTAAAAATGTTATTTTAGTAATATGTAAATTAACTGCAGAGCCTACTGGGGCGTGGAGTAGCCTTAGCTCCTAGTGCCCGGTCAGGATAATACACCCCCAGTAGACACTGCAGTTAATTTACATAATACTAAAACAATGTTTTTAATAATCCTGGAACCTTTCCCAACTTGTTAAATAACAGATTAGGGCAGAGGCAGGCAGGAGGAACCTACAATCACATCTACTTCTGATTCCTCATGGTAGGTTTCCTTTAACCTCCGGCTAACCCCTTTAAAGATCCCATGTCTGTTCTAGAAAATAAGTGTAGTTTCTATAATGCAACATTTTTGGCCCACAACTTTCTTCGTTGTGAAAAATAAAGTGTTTTTGAATATGAATAACGTCACAGAGGTGTTACAATATTGGGTGTGACCGGCCTTACTAGAAATCGGGGTCCATAGTGCAGAACTTTTACATATTGCAGGATATTCAGGCACCCATTTTTATTTAGCCTGTCACTTTAGGATACACAGTAAACTATGCAGAGCTGCACATATTATGGTCAAATTAGTGCCACATGCACTAATGATAATTGATGCATAGGGGTTGTGTGAGCCATTTACCAAGCTTAAGGACACCAGCTGTTGCTGAACTATATTTCCCATGATGATCAGTGCAAAAATATGAACAAGCAAATTAAGGACACGGTTCTAGGAAGCAGTCACACCCCACATGTATATTATTGGCCCCGTTTATTACTGTGAAGTAGGAGTGGGTAAACTTTCCTCCCAGCTTGGAAAGTATGTCTCATCCTTCAGCAGCTGGAGCGGAGTATACGTGACGTATGAGTAAAACCAGCAATGATGTAGTGTTGCTATGATTCAGTGTTTCTGAATTCCCATCACATGCCTGTTTACAGGCTGGGGGATTCCTAACAAGTTTGGCGATGCAGCTGCCGAGCTCTTCGCTGAAGAACATGACCATAAAGATCCTTCATAAATATAAAACTTCTCAGAAGGGGTTAATAGCGCTCTCTCGGAATTATGCTGCGTCTAAACATTTACCAGCATTTGCAAAAAGAAAGCCAGAGCTTTATAAAAAGATCTGAGCGCAGTAAAATATGGTTTTCCACAATTTTTTTTTATTTTTTTATAGAGTATAAACTTTAGTCCTGAGATGCCAATAAAATCTGCAAGGTTAAACTGTGCCATGAAACAAAGCCATTAAAGTTTAGTAAAGCTACTGCTAGGAGAGTGGGAAAAATACTTACGTGTTGTACCAATTGAACAGCAGCCAGTTCACTCCCTCCAACTGGTATTCCCTGAGACTGTTATTGTTTTTATACTCCCTGGAACTCTCCAATTTCTTCCACTCGTCGGCAGGAGGTCGCTCCTGTTTCAAATGCAGTAAATCCCATTAGTGGTTTTCCGAAAGACCACATAACTGAGCTATTTTCAAATAAAAACACTGCTCGGCTGTGCCAATTCTTACCACGCGTTCTGTTTCTGGCTCCCTGCTCTGGAGTTTCTCAAATTCTTCAATCTTTGCTGGATCCAAGTCCTGCTTCAGTTCCCATGTACTGTCCTCATATGGAAGGGAACACCACTTCACCAAGTAATGAGTCATCGGCTTAAAGAGACAAAAGGATTGTTAAGAAAATAAATAAACCACGTACATGACAATTATTTAAGCTAACGGACAGGCTCTTTTCTCCTCTTTCTAGACAGCTCTATTTTCTAATGCATTTTGCAGATCCATTAAACTGCTATGGATTTCATACAAAATATTTTATATATATTACAAAAAATATATTACATATTTTTTACTAACATCGTTTTGGACCTTCTACAATTTTGCAGTAAAGTTCATGTTGACCGTTCACCCAAGTCATAGAAGCCACTATGTTGGGGGGAATACAACTGAGGAAGAGCTCAAAACCGGGTTCCTAAAGCACTGTAACCAGTGGAGCGACAAGTACTGAAGCTTGCAAACCATTGGTGGTGAAATATCGTCTTGTCCCTTAAGCAAGACAGATCTCCAGGTTAGAAAATAAGTGCTTTGATTACTGGGAGTATCCCAAGTTCCCTGTCAAAATGAAGTGGTAGGTGGGACTGTGAGAGATAGCCAAGTGCTGATTTCTACTTCTCTTTGGCAGCCGCATTAAGAATACAAATACAACCTTGACCCAATCCCGTTATCGCCAGTGCTAGAACTCCCATTAGATAACACTTAGAACCCATCATTGTCCATAGCACAACCACTTTAATGGGGCTGTACCAAATACCCCATTGACAGTAATTAGTGGGGAACCGATTGCCAAGACCATTACCCATCAGAAAATATGGACCCCCAGCAGTTGGTAAAATGGGGCTCCATTTAAACACACCACTAGACCATCTATGGGGGTCTCTGCTTGGACCCTTACTGATCACATTGTTATCCCCTTTTCTGTTAAGAGTTTTTAGGGAATTTACTTCAAGAAACATTAAAAGATAAAGGCTGTCCTATGGAAATATAATAAATATATTTATATAAACATTCACACATATATATAGTATATATTTTGCTCATATTAAAAGATTTTTTTAAAAGAATTTTATGAAGGCAAATAATCATATACATGTATATGTATAAAATCAATAAATGACTTACCTCTCCCTTCTCATCTGTGCTGTTGGAGACGTCAAGTATCCGATCGACTTCCACATAGTCAGGATTAAACAGATCATCTTCAATCTGTTGACAAACAGGAAAATCAGTCTTATTTACTGTGCTCCTAAGGGAAAACCTTTCTCCACCAAGGACATATTTGTGCCAATAGGGTCACGGAAACATGGAAATCCGACTCAACAACCTCAAACATGCTAATTGAAATACTACAATTCAGCAGGATTGCTCCCCATGAGGGTAAGAGACTCCTCAGACTTTGTTAACCGGGCCTCTTAATTACTGTGTGAAACCTTTTACAGCAGGAGAAAGTTGAAGAATATTTTAAATGAAGTGTGAAATTACAATTCACTAATGAGCAATCGAAAAGGGCTTATAGCTCACACCGTTTCTCGAAAACTACAGCTTGTGAGAGCGGTTTAAGTGCTGCCGCCGGGTTAACCACTTTCCTGCCAGTTATAATAATAGATGCGCTACATTTAACCTACTGAGCTTTGGGTCACGCAAGATGCGGCCACCGTGTGACCAAAAGCCGCAGTTGACACCATTTAAAAACCACACCGTGGCGATTTGTATCTGCAACGTGGCAGCGATGTGAATGTTTAGGTTTCGGAAGTACAGAAGGTTATAGTAGAATTATTGGCTAATAACAGATCAAAACATTTTGAAAAATGTATCAATAAATTGACAACTGAGCATCACCATTCCGTTTGACATCTCTGCGAGTCAGCTCTGATTGGTCAAGGATAAGGCTAGTGAAATGGACAATGGTAATCTGTTGTCAGTTTTATTCATACGTTTCCAGGAGGTAATAAAAGAACGTGCAACTATACCAATACAATACAAGCATGTCAGGGGAGCAAACACATCCCTTTAAGGGGCTGTCCTCTTTCAGAAAATAATTGATTTTTGTTTTTTTATAAAGAAAAAAGTTATACAATTTTCCAATATTTTATGTATCAATTCTTCATTGTTTTTTAGATGTCTGCTTATTGTCATTCTACAGGAAGCTTCTAGGTTTACTTCCGGTGGATAGGAACCAGTCCCTTGTTATCAGAGGTTACACAGGTGTACAGCTCGTTATAATGCAAAGCTCTGATTACTCTGATATAATGAGCCGCCCTCCAGTGAGACATTGAATGACTAGGGATATAACGAGCCCAAACAATTATTTGCTGAACGTGGACAACCCCGTTAAATTTTCTGTAACTTTATTAAAGGGTTGCATGGGACTGACAAGTAATGGCCTGTATCTAGGAAAGATCATTAGTTGGAGATTGATCAGAGAATTGGGCATCCGGGCCTTGCAACATTGAGCAGATATCACCAGAGTGTATGGATACATATAGCGCCACGGTCTCTGCAGTGGCCGTACTGTGCTATTACAGCTCATGTCACATGATTTGCAATAGAACAGTCAGGCCACTACACAGAGCCTCCTGTTTGTGACCCATTACATTATATTAGTGAATCCAAGTGGGGGCCCAGATGTTGAACATCCAGCAATCTAGAGATAATGACCTATGGACCGTGCAGTAACTATAGATCTTTGCCAATCTTTTTAATAGAGGGAAAATTACAATGGACCCAATGCCTTTAAACACCATCACCTATATATTTTAAAATCACATTTTCTTTAATTTGTAAAGTAGTGGACTCCCTATACATATCATTTTATTTCATTTTTTATTTATTTCTTGAGTGGTTAATCCCTTCAGGTCATGGATTAGTCAGGTTGATGAATCTCAGTAAGTTTTGACAGCATGGAAACCGCTGGGCTAAATTTAGATTTTTCACCCACTTGAAAACTTCATTTTGAGGCCCAGTCTGGTAAGTTATTAAACTTAAGTATTATACTTCTTGGACAGACCAAGAGGGAAACATTGCAGACTTTCATCCGTGTGACCCTTGCTCTAGCTCTGCATACAGATCTAAGTGAAATTAAATTGGTGATCAGAAGCTTACTCCCATGTGGGTAATTGTCCAAATCTGAGAAGGACAGCCACAATCCTCTGCATAATTAGCTCTTGGAGAGATATGACCAGAATATGCATGAATGGCTCCCGCTCACGTTGAGCACCCATATTAACCCTTGTGTTCTTAAAGGCTTGTAGGACAACAGAAAATGGTTTTCAGCAATTGATGAATAGTTATTTCTAAAGCCACTTTATTCTTAAACAGTAAATCCTAAACTAAAACTGAACCTAAAAAGGCTAAAATAATCAAGAAAAAAAAAATCTTTTCCCTCACTGTAGAACGTAGAGATGAGCAGACCCATAGTTTTAGTTCCGGTTCGGCCCTGGCTGGTTGCTAAAGGCTGCTGAGACGCCATTCGGCAATACGTCCAGGTCACATGGCTGAACCGAAACTACGGATCTGCTCATCTCTATTAGAAAGCTGAATTTTCTGTATCATGTTGGAACAGTCCCGTAGAAATCCTTCAGATAAGACCAGCTATATACTTCATTCGACATCTATCTACAGCTCAATTTTCGGTCAGTGGGCTTGACATAACATTGTTTGCCCTTCTATAGACGGCAAACGGGAAGGCTCCAGCCAGTTGTCTTACAAGATAGGAGGAGAAGGAATGGGACATATCTAAGTAACTTTGACTTCTTTACACACTTCTTACTTTCAGATAAAGAATGGAACAAAACAGAAGCAAAAGTATCATAGTAGATAAGGTTGAAAATATCCGCAGGTCCATCAAGTCCAAACCATGTCCCAACCGTGTTGATACAGAAGCCAAAAAAGACAAAAATAAGACTCTACAAGGCTATTGCAGACCCTTTTCTTTATGGCTAAAATTTGGTGACATTTTTAGATTTAGAGTACCTTGAAAACAGAATTTATTTACAACACATGGCCAACAATTCTCTTCAGTAAAGGGTATTAAAGGTGAACAACGTGAGCATTCAAAATATTTTACAGTGGTCTTAAACGACACATTGAGTCTATACAAAGATTATATGCTTATACTATGCAAATAATGTATCTAGGGCTTTATATGCAATAATAAAACAATACCAGTACCCTAATTCTCCTATTACAGTCCAATAGAAATTCTCATGTTCTTCCTTAAATTTTGTTTTGCGAACCACACAAAAAGCGCTTATCACCCAACGCCAGGCGGTGAATTGTGTCATTTTCCTCAAGCCATCAGTACAATTTGACAACAAATGACGGCTCAGATTTGCTTGGCTGTGGAACTTTACAAAGAAACAGGCAACCCTTTAAGAGGGTGAACTGGGAAATAATTCAGCCCTTAAGAGCAGTGAAATCAAACAAGATCGATCAGACGAGCATTGATTTTCCTCAAAACATTCAGTGTAGACTGCAAATAAATAGGAATCTAATGCGATAACGGTGGTTTCTTAAACACCTGCTCGTGGAAAATAATTACAGAGAAGCCCCCGTATTATTCCTCAGGGTAAAGGTTCAATTGTAAACCATTTACAAATTATGTGCCAACAATCCTTCTTGGGGGGGAGAGCTGTCAATCAAGAAGATCAGTACATCCCACCATTATTCATGGTACAATATTTATTATACATCCTAACAGGAAGCCAAGCTACTTCCCGTTTGCAACAATGAAATCTCAAAAGCAGATGATGCAATAGAATGAAGACATCAGCACGTAAACAAAAATATACCTACAAACATATGAAATATCCAAGTTTCTTACCTCAGAGAGGAACGGGTTCTGGCCATGCTTCGCTCGGAAACGCTTGATTTTCTGATGAATCCTCTTGTCTTTGTCAAGCTCCTCTATGGTGGCCCATTGGCAGTGCAAATAGGAACTATGGGAAGAAGAGACGCATCCAAGATGAACCCAAATGGATTATCAGCACACCTACATAATATGTTTTACTTGTCCACTTCTAAACTTCAATTTGGTTTTCTAGTTTCTTATTTGAATATCTCAACATTTATAAGATTCATCGAAAGGAACCATTTTTTCCTCATACACGGTAAACCAAAAACGTACCAGAATAGAAGATCTGACAGCAGATTTGATCTCTGCTACCCTACACGTAGCGAAATCTTTCAGTGCAGAAAATATCTACAATGTGTTGGATGATTTATTAAATTCCATACACTGGTTTGCTACCATGATCCATGGTGGATGTCCTTCCTATAGGCCTAAATATCTTCACAGCAATAATCCTACTGCTCTCCAACCAAAATGCTTCATTAAAAGTGAAATATATCATCTTCGGCTAAGTTCACACATTTGTTCAACAGGTTGTGTTACACATTCTGTTATTAATAGCACAATAACGAGAAGGGAACCCCACAGCGATAACGAGAGCGGGACCTCCAGCAACACAGAGAAAAAGAACCCGTTCTCACTAAATGATGAAGCTGCAGCACACATGCTCCACCTATACATACGTACTCCACCACTACCATTCACTGTGTAAGCGACATAAAAAGCAGAGCGCTGTGCTTAGCAATTCCTAAGACTCCCATACAACTGAATGTACAAGCAGAATGACATATGCTCAACCTGCCACTCCATCAATTAGTGACAACAGGATTCTCCAGATTACTAGGGGTCC
Source organism: Engystomops pustulosus (assembly GCF_040894005.1). Taxonomy (NCBI): domain Eukaryota; kingdom Metazoa; phylum Chordata; class Amphibia; order Anura; family Leptodactylidae; genus Engystomops; species Engystomops pustulosus. Next base: position 45,845,062 of record NC_092415.1, read on the forward strand.
GTCCCATTCTACTGACTGGTAGGGGTCCACCTGTTGGATCTTCACCGATCACCCTATAATCCTTAATCTTGTAGATGGGGGAAAAATTGCTAAATTATTACAACCCCTTTAAGGCATCTTGGAAAACTTAGTCTCTCTTGTCATAGTTTTAAAATGTATAAAGCAAAAAGAAAAAAAAAAGACACAACATTTACTTACAAGTTCTTATACTTCACATAAAATTCTTCAACTTCTACTTCTTCACCGGACTCCAGCTAGAAGAGAGAAGGACATTTGTGGAAAGTGAATCAGCGATCAGGAAGATGCAGAAGAGTGTGTAATGTGGAATGCGGTCTGCAAGTCATACGTCTGTAGTCTGCTGGGATAAAACTATTTGTAGTAGTCTGGATGGCAGACTTCGCTCTCCGTGAGACTCTGTGCAGACGGAGTAATGTTTATCACATGGTCAGATATTACCCATTAAACCCTTAAGAAATAAAAAGCAAATGTTTCTGGTGAAAACACAGCTGTCCAATTCTGCATTGTCATATCTGAGACATGAATCATTTTTAACTCCTCCCTCACCACACGCCGTTTTCATTCACAACAGCCTGACCCTGTACCTGGCTGGCTGCCAAACCCACAGCGTTAAGTAGACGCCAAGCGTACCATTTTCTCAGGCAGCAGCCAATTAGCAACTGCACTCCCTAATGCCAAATGTATTATTTTTGGCTGGCTGAAGACAGTCTTACTGCATTTTTACAATTGGCTTCTACAGGGTGTGTGCTTGTGTGTTGAGAGGAAACTAACCACGGACTACAAAACGCTTGTGGTCTACAATTTATATTGCTTTCGTGTTCGCACTTAAGACATCAGCGAGTGCATGATTGAGTCGGATTTGATACAAAGCTCTCGCCACGGCGGTTAAGATACCAGTTAAGACGTTCATTTAAGAGATGTTGAAGGACTGAGTCTGCACTTTCTCTTGAGCTGTTTTTAACTAGAGATGAATGAATCTGAAGGAAGCCAATGTGTACGCGAGTAAGAAAATTCCTGGAAAGATGCTGTCAGCCTGCGTATATTAGAAAGAGTCATGGCTCGACAGCAAAACGAAACTGAATTTTACACTGGATTCTCGCTGTTGCTGGAAATACAGCGCATGAACGGCTCAGAAAGCGACGGAAAGCAAGCGCAGTCCTGTGCTCTATCATATCAACTGGGCGCGGAACGACTACGCTATAGAATGGATTGCTGGATTATTTGGTCTCTTTTTCAAGTTTTTTTTTTTATATTTTAGTAATTTACCAATTTTACATCACAATTATAAATCAACTCCACATTCTTGGATATTTCCACCATCTGTTTAAAGGCGCAACTTTTATAAACCAAATTTATAAAAAAAAAATCCTTGATGCTTAAATATATTTAAATATACCGATATCTTCTTTCTTGTGCATACATAACAAGAAGCAAAAAACATCTGCAGTTGTGCCGAGCGGGCACGCGTCCGGCGCCATTGAGAGGAGGAGGGTTGAACCCTCCCCTCTCCATAGAGATACACGTAACGACGGTCGTGTGCATGGGGCCTTAGACATTTAAAGAGCACATGTGGATAACCACTATGAGGACTTGGTTGCCTCTACCAGATCTACTGAACATGAGCAGATTAGTGGTGTCTTCTACAAGGCAGAAGTACTTATATAGCAGCCTATGTGGGGCAATGAGGCTGGGAAAAATCCTATTACTTAACATCTGCACACTGAAAAGGTGTTAAATAAGCAATGAATATTATGCAAGGGAACAAAGTAAATATAAGAGGCTTGTGGCTGTGCTATCCAAGCACTTGATTAAATCACATCTGCCAAGGAGAACCTCCTCCCTCTCCACTTCTAGGAAAATCCTCATCATTTCCTGCAGAAAATACATTTTCCTATAAAACTGGGAAAGGCCTAATGTTACTAAGCATTACTCAAAGCATCGCATTAAAAATAACTATTATTTACACAAGAGTTGACTTCATTATAGAGGATTCATGTGGGGATTAAAAGAGGAGAATTCACTATTGGATGCAGACTATTCCAATTATTACCTCTCAACTAAGAGCCAAAATCAGGCTTACCTGTTTCTTTGCTTTACGACAGCTCATGATTTTCTCCACAACGGGTCCTTCGGCATCTAGAGCCTCCTAACACAAGAAAAACAAACTATGTAAAACAAAAACTCTACAATGAAAAACTAGCAGATAAAACAAACCGGTTGATGCCAGCGATACATAATCTTAATGTTGGCAGCTCAGGGAGAACCAGCACTGGATCCAGTTACGAGCCATGACAGCCAGTAGCGGAGCCCAACAGGTGGTGTAATAAGTATTAGCTCCTCATCACTGTACCTGGTGACAAGTCCAGTACTTCACAGAAGTTGGAGACATGCCATGACATGGCTTTCATAGACCACAATGTCTGGCGTTATCAAACTCTACATCTAACGTGTAGGGAGGTGTCAAAATGTACCCCTCTATGGCAGATATTGGAGGGAGGGGGCGGGGATATAAATTTTTCAATACTACTGTTCTTCAAAACACATACGTGTGCATGGCAAAGAGAGTCAGTCAACAACTAACGAAAGATCCAACTTTTATCGACACCTATCTGAAAGGCTTTAAGAAGACCTCAAACAATTTTGAAAGCCGACTCTGAGGCACCATAACTGAAAAGTGGCACCTGCTTGAAAAGTTCAGCTATTAATAAGTCACAACCCTTGACTTATGCTGGAACGGACAAAAATAATCTCACCTTTATGGAGATGTCCCATCTGCCCCTGGCAGCATATGCCAGGGGAGAGATTTTAAGGCCATGACAACTCAAAGACAACAAACATTTCAGGTCAATATTACACGTTTTAGGAAATTTATGCTTCTGCGTTTGGTTGCATTCAATACCTATTATCATGTATCTATGGAATAAGACCCTTCAAATCACGATGGGTACAGTAGACTAAGGCTATAACTGTCTAAAATACAACATCCAAAATGCAACATGAGGAATATTCCAGTTAAGACAGGAGATCATAGTAAAGGTTTCTAAAATAAAAAAGGCTAACCTGCTGCTCAGACTGTGATGTATTTGATGGAGAATATCTCCCGGTGAGATCAGCATCATCAGCCTCATCATCAGAAATCTTGAACTCCAGATCTTCTGTGTAGCGTTTCCTCTTAACCTGCCTGCTGGAGCGTCGCTTCTGAAAATTCAAAGGAAAGGAAAGTAAAATTATTCTCAATTTGCAAATGGAGAAAACCCGTGTACCCAAGTAGCTCATATTTTGGAGTATAGCCATTCACAGTATATAGTGGACGTGTACTGCATACACCAGATTTGGAGTCTCATGACATGGATGTACAGATAATTCACATATTACCCTCAAGAAATTCTCTGGAAAGACCCAGGGTTGGGTTTATAATATACTGAGGAAGTGACCATGTTCACAATTATTGCAGAAATGTAACATCTATTTTTACCTGTACGCCAGAGTCATCCTCCTCTTCTGGTGGTGGCGGTGCCGGGGATGATGAGGGAGGAAGAGGGCTCGTAGTTGTAGTAGTAGTAGTAGTTGCACTAGCAGTAGTTTTGTCCAAATCTAAAGCTTCAGCCCCTTCAGGCTTTACTTTAACAGCTTTTTTCTTTTGTGCACTTCCCTCAGCATCAGACTTATTACTGCAAAGAGGGAAAAAAAAGTTCTTTATTGCTTTTTTCAGAGTCACATAGCACAAAGTTACCTTTCATTTAAGAATTACCCCTTTAAGGAGTCTATACACAAGTCCTTGATATCAGATTGTTTAGGATCCTACACTAGGGACAGCGGATTGCGGTTACGTCAAGTAACGTGAATCAGCAAATTGGAATAGGGCTGGAATAAAAGCCCTGTTTAGAGTAGTTATTGGGGCAGATAACCAACTTCTTTGGATGGGCTCTTTATGTTCCCATCGGGGTAGGAGACTTCTAAAACCTGATGCTCAAAAGCAAGTTTAGTCAAGCATACTCACTCCATATGCTTCCAGGATTAACCCAATCCAACCTATGCAGAGTTCAGTTCAACGATTCTAGGTTCGTTCTCCTAAATCATGTAAGTTCGTCGCCCCCAAGTAACTTGTAGACAGCCAGCTTCAGACTATACCATTCTTGGAATCATAAACCGTGGAACCCATAAAATGTATTCAATGAGGACATTTCAGCAATGTGTATAAGGGTTATAACCGAGCATCACAGCCCCTTCTAACAGTGGTGTCCTGGATGTATTGCCAGATTGGCGATTAATAATCCGCCAATGCGTCCAGGGTCACGAGGCCCATCCTGAACTAAAACTACTTGTCCGCTCATCTCTAACCATGAACCTAGATCTTCCAGCAGTGCTAAATTTGAAGTCAAGCATATAATAAAATATGTAGACAGCAAATCTGAGAGCTCGTGTTAACACAAAATATGCCGAACTAGTAAAATACAATTCATAAAATAGACGCGCACTCTACAAGAAACTATAGGAAAGAATCATTGAATGGTAACATTGGCATGAAAAACTATTTCACTGTGATGAGAATAGAAAAAAATATATATAAAAATTCTCAGGGTGTAGCTGTAATGGCACACGGTATTATCTAGTAAGCGTTCAAGGCTGAAGGTTAAGAATGATAAGTGGTATATTTTTTTCTGCCGTAAATCGGGTCATTACAAAGCACATTGTATTTTTTTTAATCTTTATTTTTCCCACAAAAAAAAAAAAAAAAAAAAGAAGAAAATAAAAGCCAAACCACTTGTAAGCATTACTCATTTAACTCAACTGAAGGTGAACCCATTTCAGCTATACGCCTGGTAGAAATGACAACTATTATATAAACTCTCATAAAAGCCTGCAATCACAATCATAACACAGGCAGGGAAATGGGCACAGGCGCCACTTATTACCAGAGAGCAGGAGAAACAAAAACCCTCTCTGGGGTCAGGTGATAAACTTTAAAGACCTATTAAAGGGATTATCGCAAATGTTCACAGGTTGTATGCGATACTGTAGATCAACTTTATCCAACTCCTGAACCGTTGTGATGCCTTTTCTGTAAGACCACTGTTTTTCAAACCCTGGAGCAGCCCTTTAAGAAGTAGCTGCACTTTACTTTATAATTGTATTGTTGTAGAATAAATCATGCCCATCCTGCAAGTGTAAATTTGGGAGAGGCAGCTGCATGATGAAAGGGCGTTGTTGTAAACGAGAGGTTAACATTGCTCATTTTTGTAATGTGTGTGGCTGCCTTGTGGCTTCCTAGGAAACAAGTGAGGCCTTATCCACAGAAGAGGGTCTAACTTGCTGATTGGTGGGGGTCTCAGTGATGAGACTCCAACAGTTCACAAGAGGGGGGGTCTGCCATACCGCCATTGGACCCATAGTCGCTCCCAGAGATGAGCGGAGCAGACGGCTGCGCATGATCATTCTGCTCCATTTATCTCTATAATGCTGACCCAGGATGGAGCAGGCCGGACATGCAGGGCCATCTCCTACACTCATCTCAAGGAGGGAGAAGGGGACCGGTGGAGGCACACCAACCCCCCTGTTCACGTGACCCCTGTTCACGTGACCCCTGTTCACAAGACCCCCTCCGATTAGAAAGTTAGGGCCTATACTTCCTCAAAAACCCCCTTGCAGGTCATCTACCACCAGGAGCAAGGACCGTTAACCAAGCACACTTACAGGATAGTGTGTGCCCACTGTGACGGGATCTGCCCTTTTTTTTTTTTTTTTTTTTTTTAACTGGTAGCTTAAAAAAAAATCTGTGAAATTAATTTTACTAGGCTCTTTACTATTCTATTCCTTATCACAATATCTTATGGCAATTTATAAAATCTTGCACGTCCCAGCCTCAAAGACACACACACTTTTTGGACTATCAGTAGAACATCCTTCACATTAGACCCAATAGTCTCACAAAAATTCAGGTAAAAATTTCATTCCATTCTTACAGCCTCTGTAGTGACCCAATGGCCTTCCAGGGGAGCATTTCCTCCCTATCTTGTCCCCCAAATATGCTGGAGGGATTTATTCATGATCAAATCTAACTAGATCAACTTTGCCACATTCCAACATTACTGACTACAAGTGAGGATGGAGGGAAGGGGGGGGGGTGAATTGGGAAGTTACGTACAAGATAGGTTCCATACACTTGTTCTTAAGTTGAATTTGTATATTTTATAATTGTAGTTCCAGACAAATTTTATTTTTGCCCCAGTGATAATTGGAGCTACAATATTTTTTGCTGTACTGGGACCAAGCATTATCAATAAAACTTTCTTACAGACCCCTTACAGCTGATCATTGCAGTCTGGGACTATAGTAAAGTATTCAGAGAGCTTCAACAGAGATCACAGTGGGCAGAGGGGTCCGTCTTTAACTAGGGGGCATCTGTAAGTCGGGTGTCCTTAGGTAGGGGGCCGCCTGTACTGTATAACCATGAAATGTAGAAGCATATTTAATATATCATATTTGACAGAAACGGAGGATTCTGTAGAGAGACTATTGAGTATATTTCTTGCCAGAATTTGCAGTGCGGGCAGCAGCAGCAGGGGACCAGCCTGAGAAATACACAACTTGTTGCTTGTATTTTGAATAAAGCCCCTTTCATCCTTATCTGATTACATTCTCTGTGCTCCACTACTAGCACAATGAAGGACTATTCTGTTAGGACACAAAACTGCACGTTTGACCCCCTCCCCCACCTTCTATGTCATACAGTGCATCACAGATGCCTCAGACCAGGTCACCCCGTGTATTCCAGTCACTATGCACCCATGGACAAAGCAAGAGTCTCTTCTTAAAAACACACACACAAACAACATGAAAAATATGTTGTGCTATATCATCTTAAACAATGCAACATGTGATCAACAGTCCAGTAACATGGCACTTGTAGATATGCCATATTTTCTGGCTTTTAAGTGGTTACCCAATAGGAAAAAGTGTTTAAAAAATAAATAAATAACCCACAGGCTCAAAATGGGTTAAAGGCAAACAGCAGCCCCCTTTCCACCAAACCCGAGGCATTGGTTAAAAATTAATCCTTACTCGGCCACTTATTGGCTGAGTGTGGAAACGGCTCAGGAAGTGGAGGTCAAAAATGGACCTGACCAGAACCAGAGGAGCACTGGGGTATTGCTAGGGAAAAATTTGTTTTTTGATGTTTTTCAACCCATCAAAAGTTTCAAACAAACAAACACTCTTAAAAATCTTGGGTTCCAATGATTGTTTGAAACCTTACTGAAAAAAAGTTTCAGAACAAAAAAACATTCAGCATCCATTGAAGCAGAGCCCCTAGTGGCCATGTATGCGATATATTAAGAAGTCTACTTTAACTTATAAGCGTAACTTTTCAATTAAGCATCTGACAGATAAGTATATCTAATTTTTTACACCAGCAGGAGATGTCCTACAAACTAGAATATAACAAGATTTTCACGAGTCTCCGAAGTATTCCACTTGCATTCCGTATTTATACAAGAGGATTCCAATAGGGAACTTAACTTTCCTTAATTGTAGAAGAGATCTAGGGCACATGGGCTCAGATACGTCTTCTCTACAAGTCTGTTCTCATGTTTTGAGGAGAACAAAAGTTCTTTTTTTATCCTGACTTTAAAAGTAGTGGCTTAAAGTGGACATTAGGTCAGATCAGCTGCTGGGCCTTTGTAGTAGTAAAGAAGAGGGCGAGGGCTAGGGTGTTCATGTCAAGGTTCTTTGGCGTTAGCTGCCGGCTAGGTTCTGGGTTCATGGCCCGATCTGACATGTCTGCATATGTATTAAGTTCCTCTCAGGTGATGACATCAACGTCTCTTTCATCATCTGTTAATTTATAACAAGCCTGTGGTTTCTGTCTGTTTTTATGAGTGTGACACACTGGGTTTGACCCATATACACACTTTTCCTTTGGGAAATACCTCTATTTGCCTCCTGCTTATGTAATAACTGCTGACATTGGCAAAAGCCTTGTGACCCCTGGAGGTCATAGAATATAAAAAAAAATTCTGCAGTAACGAGCAGCAAAAATTATATACTCTATATTTTTGGAGATGAACTGTGACACCATTTTCTGTCAGTAGTGATGTAATGATGGGTCAGTGTTATCTATATAGAAGTCATTGTTTAGGGAGGGGAAGGAGATAAGCTGTGACATCATCTATTGTCAGTAGTGATGTAATGATGGGTCAGTGTTATCTATATAGATGACATTGTACAGGGAGGGGGAGGAGATAAGCTGTGACATCATCTAATGTCAGTAGTGATGTAATAATGGGTCAGTGTTATCTATATAGAGGTCGTTGTACAGGGAGGGGAGGAGATAAGCTGTGACATCATCTATTGTCAGTAGTGATGTAATGATGGGTCAGTGTTATCTATATAGAGGTCACTGTACAGGGAGAGGGAGGAGATAAGCTGTGACATCATCTATTGTCAGTAGTGATGTAATGATGGGTCAGTGTTATCTATATAGATGACATTGTACAGGGAGGGGGAGGAGATAAGCTGTGACATCATCTAATGTCAGTAGTGATGTAATGATGGGTCAGTGTTATCTATATAGATGACATTGTACAGGGAGGGGGAGGAGATAAGCTGTGACATCATCTATTGTCAGTAGTGATGTAATGATGGGTCAGTGTTATCTATATAGAGGTCATTGTACAGGGAGGGGGAGGAGATAAGCTGTGACATCATCTAATGTCACTAGTGATGGGTCAGTGTTAAATATATAGAGGTCATGCGAGGAGGAGGAGGAGGAGAGAAATGTTTCTATGACCTCTATTGTCATTAGTGTTATAATTAAGTTTTCTATTAGTAATTTAAATATAGATTGTGAAATTTATACAGATTAAAAAAAAAATGTCTTTGTATTATATTAAATATTATTCACTTTTATTATTTCATCCTATTGTAACCCTATTCTGAGTTGCTATGCTGATGGCATGCTGGACCTTCTTGTTCAGCATCAGCTGGAGCGTCACAGTCCTGCAGGGTTTCTCCAATGCTCACATACAAGTGTAAAGGAAAGCCTTCTGCCGGATACAGCAGTACACGAGTGCATCATAAGACAAACAGCGTAAAAAAAAGTTTACTATAAAAGGTTAAACTTGAAACAAAAATAAATGGAAGGGGAGGAAAAAAACTGCTAAGCTGCCTCTGAGAAAGCAATGCACGACTCTTCCCAACTGTCCCGGTGTTTATAGTGCACATGGACAGAAGTCTCCCGTAGCATGAGGCTCCATTTCCAGCCTTTATTTCCGCTCTAACTGCCACAAATTATACAACACTACAGCTGAACGCTGGGCCCCTTTCCTTTCATCTGCACGCCAAGAGCAATCACATTACCCTGGTAACCAGCGCTCACGTGACCAGCACCTGCTCTTTTGGCTGGATGCCATTGACTCAAGCCATCTGCTTCCCTCAATCAGCTTTCAAACATTGGCAACACCTGCGCTGCCGCGTTTTGTGGTCCCCTTTTATTTATATATTTTTTTTATTAGTATCCAAGTGAATCCATGCAAAAGGGGGAGGAAGAAAAAAAACAAAACAACAAGCAAACAAGATAAAAAGTAAAAAAAAAATAAAACCTTAACTCCTTCTATTCCAGTGTCAAAGATGGCGCTAAAGGGTCAAAAGTAGAGGGCTGATAGTAGTTTAGTGGCCAGTATTTAAAAGGTTAAACATGCCCAACCCTATAAGTCACCCCCCCCCCTTCCGTCAGTGACTAGTGAAGAGGACCAGAGGCAACTTTCAGTCTTCTAGCTCCCTCTCAAACATACAAAGCAGTAAAGAGAGGGGGGGGGGGGAATCAAAGCATTCTCTATAAATATTCATGAACGGCGTTCTTAATTTTATAAAACAGTTCATCTGTAAACAGGAGTGTGGCGGCTTATGTGGCGGGGCAGAGCACAAGCCTGCTTAGATTATTTATTAGAACTTTTTTTTTATTTTGCAATCCTGGCGAGATCCAGAAAAAAAAATAGCACTTATTAGAATTTGCAAAACAGATAGTGTTAAAGGGGTTCGTCCTGCTTTATCGTTAAGCTAAAAGATTAGAATTGCCATTTAAGAGAATTAAAAGTGTTTATTCCTACACTGCTCTCACCTCGCCCCCTCCACTGGTCTCAAACTCCTGGTCCCTCTCGAAACACAGGAAATGATTGCTCAGCCAATCACAGACCAGAACACTGTATTAAGAGGGACGAGGAAGGAGACATCAGCGGGAATCCAGGAAGCATCAGAACAGAGACAGTTTCGGCATTATGATCTCTGTACAGGAGCACAAGCAGGGGCGGATTAAGACTGCCATGGGTCCTGGGCTGTATGAATATTATAGGCCCCACAAGTCTGGAATCACTTTCTACATCTGGTACTAGAATCAAGCTTTTTGGAGAATGGAGGATGTTTCCCTTTTCCCTGTTTCCAATCTGCAGTTTCAGGACCCTTAGAGGACCTTCAAAAGATCCTGAAATGGCTCGTGTACATGTGTATTGAGAGCAGGAACGGATGTACAAGGATTTCTTGGGTGAAGGTCTGTCTCTGTATACAATTTTCTTTGGGTGTCCCAGGGCCCGCTAGAAGGCTGGGACCCAGGGCTTCCGCCCAAATCTCCTGCGTTATATAATCCACTACTGCGCACATGAGTGTTCTCCATTCGGATTGTAGTTTACAAAATAGCACAGATTGGCATCAAAAAGAGTCACATCAGGGAGAAGTAAACTTTGACGATTTTTAAATCGGCAGGATAATGCGATATGGAGCCGATTAACCCTCTCCATCAGATAGTTACCAGTCGTGTTAGGAAGCTAATTGACATCCTATCAGGGCTGGCACTTTGATATAATTTTGAGCTAAACGCATCATCCTGGTCATAACCAATAAAAATCAATGACTTCTACCTCGGCCTGACCCAATGTTTTTTGTCCCGGTGGTCTTATTTTGCAACCTACATACTATGTTAGACTGGGTAGGCATATCCCAAAAAATGCAGCTTTTAAAATGGCCAGACAATTTTTTTTTTAAATCATTGTGTATAGCAGAATTTACGTGCAACAACTTCGAAGTTGCCAAGCCACAGGAAATAAGAAATTAGTCACCCGTATTCCACCAACAATTATCTTGTCAGTAGACACTGCAATACCGGACCCTGCATCCATAACAATCCTTGGTATAGGGGCTGACGCTTATAATGTATTCAGAAATTGCTATGTCTACATAACCTAATTAAGTGTAGGTTCAACAAAGATCAAAAAACCCCGCTAGTGAACCATGAAGCTTATGTAAAGTATCGAACAGAACTTATTGCATAATAGCAGAGAATCCGCATATCTATGGAACGAAAAGTATCCAAAATTTAACTTTAAAGTGAGTAGCTATCTTGGAACACAATTTTTTTTTGCGGCTTAATTTCTTTGGTATATCTATGTATAAGAGCTCTAAATCCTCAGCATAAAGTGTAGAATTAAAGTGACTGTCTAGTCAGGAGCTCAAATATGATAAATAATTCAGTACATTTATGGGATGCTTACTTGTCATTCATTTTTTCCAAGGTTTTACAGCATGGCTGTGTTTTTTTTTTTCTTTAAAGCTTCGCTCCATTAAACAAAAGCGGTCATCTTTGACTTCATTTTAGCTAAAGTCTCTACAGGAAGTGCGGAGAAGTCTGAGACACACCCCCAGTCCCCCTATTGGTTCAGCGCAGGCCTACATTTCAGATACACTAGTTGACACATAACTTTAATAGGTAGATTATTCACTTTAAAAATCAGGAATTACTATTGATGGCGAATCCGCAAGGTAGGCCATCAGTAGGCAACCATAGGGAGTAGACTTCCATGACCGGCATTAATCACCCGTTTAGTGTCATAAGTTCCATGTAACCCCAGGCATGGATCACATGGAAAGTAAACGGGAGCTATGGCTATAGTTACACCATTGTTCGGGAATCAAGAGTGCCAAACCAGTTTGCTACACTGTACTGAAGAGATGCAACCACACCGAAACAACGCTGTCTACAGTCGGGAATCGGTTACTTCTGGAATAGTTATACTGGTTTGGCTTTAATCCTGCATTAGGTGTCCTGAAAATCATGCTTGGTGTAAAGGGGGCTGCCATCCTGGAAAACTTATTTGCATATTCTCCCAGCTTCAACCTACAAACTGCCCCCAAGTCCATCGCTACAGTAGCAGTGAGTCGTCAGTCACTCGGTCAACTATGAAGGGTTTATCTGGAAGATAGGCCATCAATAACATTTCTTGACCAGCTTTTTATATCCTATGCTACACAGTACAATATAAAACCACCCAATAGTGCAGTATCAAGTCACCCTAATATGTGTAATAAACTAGATCCATGATCCCATGGAATAGAAGAAAATTCATCTAACCCCAATCATATCAAACCCCAATTTCATTGCGTGACCCAATTCAACATATGTACACATATTTAGGCCCTATATGTATATAATTTTAATGCTTTTTATTATTGCGCTTTCAACTATACTGCCAGAGTTGTCACACTGGACGACTATTAAAGACTTGTACTGTAATTTTTACACATATCTATGCCTCCAGCCATCCCATGGGCCATGCCGGATTGTAAATGTAAAGAATCATCCTGCTTCAACCCGGTACACGAGTTCTCACCTAGATGAAGGATGACTGATACATCACATAAGTCATTCCTAAACTGATCAGACAAGACAGCTGATCAGACAAAATGAGGTGAAGAAACCCTTAATGACATTGCTCTATAGAAGAGAACATGAGCAGCTCCAACCATCAGAGACAACGAGAAGGCCGCTGACTAATCAACACCCCTAAAATAATGTCACAGTAAAAATACTGATATTTTTTACCGATAGTGTATATATACACACACACACACACACACACGTACACTGTATACAAATATTTTCATAGTAAATTAGAAATCAATGTGGTTCATGAATACTCTCTAGGATAGGCCATCAAAATTACATCAATCAAGATCTAAAACAACCCCATGTCGATGACCTAACCAAAGGACACTTGATGACTAGAAAAAAAAAAAAAAAATCTCAGTAACAACCCATTATTTAACATTAAGACAAAATGTGATATCTAGGAAGATGGGAAGGAGGATAAGGTATCACCCAGTAATAATTTGGCTGTTGACCCCCGTAACTTGCCAGTAGCCTCTTTCTTCTAGGTTGAAGTGTAAATGGTTTACCCCACAGTTTTAAAAGGTTGTACCAAGTTTGCAAGGTTCCCCTAACGTTTGGTAGTGGAGTTTGCAACTGCTGGACCCCACAACAATCACAAAAACGGGACCCCCACCTATCAGTAGAACAGGAGTCCTGTTCTCACTAACGCGTGGAGAGGCATGCTTGACCTACCCTACCATTCAATAGTATGGGAGTGTCAACATTTGGGTTCGGCTATCTTCGACACCTCCATTAGCTGCACAGATACTGGAGATACCCTTGGCAATTTCCAACATTCCATAATCTATTGAATGCCCGTCTACCCCACAGTAAGAAGTAAATGACAGTCCTCTGCTGGGACTACAGTTCTCTTCATCAGTGGAAGACCTAGCATTCGGACCATCACTAATCCGTTCATTTACCCCTGGAGATGGGATAACTTTCGAACAACTAATTTAATTTCCTCTAGTCGTAGACCAGTCATCAAATATCTATCCACACACACACCTGGTGGTAAACCAGGTTACCACGTAATACACTGTGTACCCCCCGTGGAGTAAATGCATCAGTGTATTACTACATGGGGGCATTGCTCTTTCAAGGGCAGGAAATGCAACAAGCAGACACTTCTTAGTAAAAGGCTTTTCCACAAAACCTGAAAACTGTAAAATTCTCGGAAAGCATTGTAAATTCTAACACTAATCTGACGTATATTTTAATCCTAATGAAAACCGTGTTTCAGAGCCGATTTGGATTAGGTCCTTTAGACTGTGCCTCCATCTGGAAATTATATACTTCCAAACACTAGCCACAGCTTGAAAAACAGGTTCAGATGTTTAAAAAACTAGTTGTAAAAGTAAAACATTTTCAAATCTGAACACACAAATTAGACTAAAACTGTGCGTCCTAATGCTGTATTGGCAACTACTACTCACACCTGAACATATGGTTTTTCGTCTACTACTACAGGAATATAATACGCTGTGTAAAAACACAAACACCATAAGCTACAAAAATACTGGAGACTGTGGAAATGCGATGGTAACATCTATAACGTAGGTTGTGATGGAGACGTACACACATTACAAATTAAACTGTTCAAAGTTGATAAAACGCTCTTCAGCAAAATACCAAGAGATGGTCAACAGATCTGAGCACGTCATAATATAAACAAACAAATTTGCAGATCACTGTCTGACTGTCAAAAAACCTTATGGTAATAGCGAGACTCTTTCAGAAGGTTTAGATAGCGCTGTTTTATTGCCCTGCATCTTTTTGGTACAGTACAGGGAACTGGACTGACTAGGGAGGAGGCCTTAGACATGGGTCAGGAAGGGGGGGGGGGGCGGGGGGACTCCAGAAAACGTATGTGTATGTCCCTAACCCAGAATTCCTAGCAGATAATGCATGTCCTTGAAGACTCTGTACACCTGCAGAAGCAAACATCTTAAGTAGTTTGATTCCCCTCCTTGATTCATGTCGAGACAAAAGACTGAAATGTGAAACATGGGATCCAACCTTAGAACATTTTATGAGTCTTAAGCAATTTGGTGTCAACTTACAACCACAGCGCACCTATATCCACTTTCTGGTGTTCTCTACCTAGGAGCCTAGTTACCCGTTAACAATCATCTTATTCCTAACGATTTTCTTCTCTTTGTGGTCCTGCCATTTTAAATTCACCAACAAGTTCTCTCAAAAAAGACTTTTTCCCATAAGTCTTTTGCGGGATATACCTTCCGATAAGTGGATCCAACCATCATCGTTTTTATTCTCTGAGAAATGCCAAGAAATTGCCACACTACCATTGAAATAGCACCAGGGTTTGTGCTTACCTTGCCTTCTTGCTGGTCTTCGCTTTTGGTGTAGTTGACTTCACCTTTTTCTCTTTTGGCTCTTTGGGAGTTTTGGGCTGTTTAGGAGCCTTAGGTTCCTTAGGCTCTTTCTTTGCTTTGGGCTCTTTAGGCTCCTTGGGTTCCTTTTTAACCTTGGGCTTTTTCTTTTTCTTGCCATCTGGGGCCCCCTCAATTGAGAAATCTGGGTTCTCTCCCAGGAAACCTTCCGGACCAAAACCTTTGCTACCATCTGCAGTAATGTGGTTGTTTTTTTTCTTCCTTTTTTTCTGTTGAGGCTGAGACTGCATTGATGGCAAAAAGTCTTCTGTGGTCATTAAAGGAGCATTGGGGCCACCAATTCGAGTCATATCCGGCACAGAATTATCAAGAAAAGGTTCCGATGGGGAATGCTGAAACAAAAACAAAAAATTTAATAGGTAAACTTCAATGGTAGAAGTCAGCTCACATCACATGTAGTTTACTGTCCTTTAAGAAGGGCCACAAGAAATTCACAAGCCCTTCACAGCAAAAGGTATCCCCTCCATTAAACAAAAGTTTTGAAGAACAGTTAATTTAAAGCAATGACAAATAATTTGAGTGAAACACAACAACACAACTGATTTAGTCGACTAACTTCACTGCAACATGGCTTGGAAAGAAGTCGGCCATGTCTAAATTTGTTTGTTTAATTAGATAGTGGACTAAAAAAAATCCTGAATTACTGCTAAAGATCATTTGTTCATTATTAATATTTATCTCAAAAGGAATGTTCTCAGGACAAAATGTTCCCAGAAAGATTGTCCACCGGGTCATTTATGGCCATTTTAAAACAACAGTTAAATCCAATAGGGACTAAAGGTGGCCATAAACAAGATACAACAAGGTTAATCGTTGAACAAAATGCTTAAAAACAGTTTTGAAAGATTTCTCTGACAAATACCTCCATATTTTAGTCTATATTGGCTTCTAAAGTTGTTCACACTTTCCAAAAAACTGATTTCTCTTTCCGAAAACAAATCTAGAAACATGCTTGACCAGTGATATGGTTTGAAGACTAGACTTCGAATTCATTCCAGAACAATCCTGGTTAGCCAAAAGAATTCTAAATATTTCCAAATAATTGTGGCCGCTCTTGTTCATCAACGTCACTGATCGCTTACTACCTTAAGAAGAGGAGTACGGTAGAAGTTGTAGAGCAATCAACCACCAGAAATCCACTTGTCTACCAGTTGTTTAACTATCACCATACTTCCCTCTTACATGCCCGGTCATCTTGTTGTAGCCATTATTACAACAGAAGATTAACAAGTCTAAAATGGTCCTATGGACGGCGCTAAAGTGCAACACAAACGTCCTCTATGGAACCCAACAGCAAATAATGCATACGTTTAACCTAACTGCAAGTTTAGTAAACACAACCCTGTCATGAAAAACTTCACATGTAGATAGACACAAACCTGCTAGGTTTGTAAAATTGATGAAATGAGCCGATGCTATGAAAATGGGCAACTCCACAGCTACTAATAGATGTTTATGTAAAATTGGAACAAAAACCAGTGATAAGTGGGGGAGGGTGAAGAGGGCTGAAGTTTAGCAATGTTTGGTAGACCAGCAACGTCTCACATCATCTTCGAGGGAAAGCTGTTTCTGTAAACATTTAACAAAGAACAGATGGTCTCTCCTAATCACGTAGAAAAAAAAATTCCCCATCTAGATGGCTCCTTTAATGTCCACAAAAACACATGAATGGGGAACTTCTTAATACTCAAATTTTTCATGCTGGTCTTCACTTTAAGGAGGCAACAGGAATTTAGTTTAAGAGGAGGTCCTAAGGCCTCCTGCATACTGGAAAACAACATCCATGCTACTGTAGCTATTAGGTGGAAAAAAATAAAAATCCCATTTCCAATCCACACACCGGTTACTCCATCATCAATTCAGAGAGAATAAGACTCCATGCACACAAAACACACACACACACACACACACCTGTAGGTATGGCATGCAAGGCTTTGGCTTCATTCACATGTTAAATTGTGCCTTGAAACACAAAACGGGCGGAGGGGGGGGGGCTTGACCCAATGGGGATCACAACTGAGCAATTTGTGTTTAGCATACAAACAATGCAAAACACCTGCTTGCAACCCACCCCTTTGCATTTGAATTGTATTTCTGAGTGTGAATACAACCTGATCCATGTGCATTGGGACTAAAAAGGGGGAAAAATTATGGCCACATATGTATTATTATGGATATATTCATATTAATTCCTAAAACAACTTAAAAGGATTTTCCAAGAAGAATCGTTATCCACCAAACCTAAAGCAAAGTGGCAATTTTTCTTTTCATTTAGGGTGCGGTCACGTTGTGTTTAACGAATGGGTTAAAAAACGCATTGAAACAGCTGGAGAGATCTGCCTAATTAAACAACTGTTAACACTTGTGTTTACAAAATGCAAATGTTAACCCATGCATTAACAAACGGATGCGTTAACACGATGTGTGACCGCACCCTTAAGGAATTTGCAAATAAGATAGAAGACCAGAATGACAAAATAATGCCACGAAATAATATAAAGAGCCTATCGGATAATTAGACAACAACAGAGCACAAATATTACAAGAGACTGAGAACTTAGGACTATAGCAAAGCCTAGTGTACATCAGCAGAAAAATCAATGATACAAAGTGGGTCAATGACCGGCAACTTTTCCCAAACCAAAAAAAAAAAAAAAAATGTTTTGGGTTTACAGCAAACTGGGTCTATTATATAACGATAGCAGGATGAGGATTTAATCCAATGAAAAGGTACAAAAGGTAAAACTAGGGGAAGGCCGCATGCTTTCAATCCGGATTATACCCAAATAACCCTACTTAACCCTTCCCCACTGACATCATTTACCTATAGGGGGCTTTAATAAGTAAAGCCATGACAGCGCCCGACACTACGAGAGTGAAGGACGATTATATTTATTGAATGTTTCCCTACATCAGACTGCTTGCCACTGGCCAAATCCTTCCTGTGAGAGCGTACAGTAGGTTATTTGAAACACAACCACTTATGCTGAAGTATTCCTGAAAGTAGATCATTAATATTTTAGTCGGCAAGCCAGCTCATGGGGAGAGAGAGGAGACAGCAATTGGAGTACACACTAAATATCTAATATGTGAAAAGAAGGTCAGGCGAAGCAGGCATTGCCCCGCCATCTGCTTATGATGCTCTATGATATAGTGGCCGGTGCCTAGAAGTGGTCCGAGGAAAGACCAAGGCACCGAGGGTCAGTGGGGAGCGAATGCTAGCCGGTCTTCTCCGAGAATGCTGGTATTTATCTACCTACCACAAATTGTATCTGGACACAATGGGAAAAGGATAACTCATCTGTATTTTTCTTTTTGTGTATGCATCCCTTAGGCCACACACCAATGTCTAGGACGGTGTGTTATCCATGGTTTCAACGGCTAGCCCATGTCCCCATGCCTTTCTATAGGCTCATACACACGGACCGGGTTTATATGCCCCATTGTAAGGCTACTGTCCAAGACGCAGAACTTAAAGTCAAACCCGGGTAATAATTGAAGCAGCGCAGACATTCTTATTTACCGTCATCAGCACATGAGCAGAGCGCACATGCCAATAAAAACGGGCCAGAAACAACGTACCCCAAGTCCCAGGCAAGCACAGGTTTGGGTGCAGGAAGTCTTCCCCAAATCCAACAGGGTGCATTATGGGAATTAAAAAAACAAGCTGGCATGGGCTGGTTGATGGTAGGGTGAGGAGCCTTGGGTCATGTGTTTGGAAAACACGAACCACCGAACTAAACAAGTAACCTTCTTCATGGAAGGGGTATTACCGAACACTGGCCTCATCTAATGGCAGGATGCCCTCACCATAAGGTAAAAACAGGAGTTCTTATAGGAATACTAGATTGGTAGGTGTTGAGAATTTGTGGGTTACGCTGGAAAATAAGACCAATCCACTGTGCCCCGATCTTAAAATGACAGGATCTGTCTGTAGCCAATATATTAGCGTCAGATACTCTTGGTCATCTCCAGCAGTTTTGTGGATTCCAAGCCTCAATGGATGGAAAAGTTTTTAATTTAGCAATCAAGGACATGTGATCCCAGTTGAATGTTGTCTATAGTAAAGGCTATAGTAAATGTACATAGAGAAGTGTGGTGCAGCTACAGTATGCCTCTATAGGTCATATGTTTACCCAGCATGCAATTGTGGTTTCTCAATCTAGTTCAGGAGGCGACATAGGACGGTGTTTGCGCGCAGCAGATGAAGTGCAGGACGAGCTGGCACGCTTCCCTGCTCATGACAACATGAATACGTACATTGCACAATTACCAAATAGCCGGTCTAGAAACCGTCATTAAAGGATCTTCAAGGAAAGGTCACCTTGAACAAGCCCCCCATGCATCTCTGCAGCGAGCGGCTTGACAGAAGGTGAGAGCGTAGACCGACAGTTTATAATCAGAGCTGTCGGAAACACTTACTGCGAATAGCCGCGCATGTAGGACTGGAGCCTAAACAGATTAACATGCTATAAAGTGAGGCTGAACTATCGCTCCCATAGGAGTCTAATGCATTATAGCCCGGGACTGCAAGCTGCAACTAGAGCGTCAGGAGGAAAACTGCGAGATGTGTCCAATAGCTTGTACATAAGGAAATCAAGAGGGGTACAACTCAGAAGCCTTTAAACTCTGCTGCTATGTTTTCAAGAAATTCAACGAGCTACTATAGCACCACATAGGATTGGCTAGAGCGATTTCTACATTAAAATGTTATATATTATCTATATTAAGAACGCAGTATGCCCAAACACTACAAAAGGGGCAAATATGTGTAGGAACACAGAACATCCTACTACGGATCTTGAACAGATTTATCGGGCAGAGACAAAGATCAGGCAGTGACTAAAGCCACAAGCCGACAGGACTGATAACCTAACCACTGCACTTCACACCCTCCTTCAGCTCGTGCCGCAAAAGGTCTTGTACAATACAGATTGGGGAAACTAGAGAAGATCTCTGCTGCAATCACAACAATGATATGTATTTAGTTCTATCCAAAGTGTAGTTGCCCTTTAAATGTCCGATATGTTATATAGCAGATGGTGAACTGATCCGCCATTGTTTGCACAGCTCTGTTTACTCTGGAAATAAAGGATGGGATGTTCGCGGTCTGCTGCCATTTTCTACAATGTGGATATGTCGCTTTTATTAAGGGTCTTGATAAGCACCTACACTGTGTACAGGTTTTCTATGGATAATGTGTATTTTCTGTACACAGTGGAGTTGTCCGCTTGTCAGGTTTAATCCACTTGGAAAAGGGATGACAGAAATTATGGCAACAATGAAAACTCGGACGCAGGACTTCATCCAGCTCACCATTGTCTGCTTCAAGGGGTTGTCCAGGGGTTTAAAAAAAACCAGGGCTGGTAACTTCCAAAAACAGCACCCCACCCGACCATGGCTTGTGCCGGTATTGCGTCTCAACTGTGTAGATAAGAAAAGTTTAGCTGCAATACCACACACTACCCGTGGTCAAGAGAGGAGCTGTTTTTGGAAAGAAGCAACCTTGCTGTATAATTTAAAGACCTCTCCAGATGGAACTTTTTTTTTTTTTTTAGTATATACTTTTAGTATTCTCTGAATTTCAGATCTTATCTTCTATTCTTCAGTTGTTACTACTAGAAATTTGTGAAAGGTAACGTGTCTGCATACAACACATTGATTGGTCAATGGACACAGCTCCAGCTAGTAACACCAGGATGTCAATGTATCTATAGATTTCCAGGAGGAATAACAGAGGAATGTATTAATTACATTCTATGAAATTGAAGAAAACCAGGATCAAGGTTTGTAAACCAAGCATACTGCCAAACTGGTGTGTGCCCCCTCTGGTAGGATCCACTCATAGCTTTTTATACCCTTAGATTTACAAAAAAATTATGCTAATGAGCCTGAGGGGCTTTGGGCTTTATTAAGAGTTATGGATCTCAGAACACCTAATTTGTATAGTTTTTAAAACATTTTTAAGTAGAAACTAGGACATAAGCAACTAAAAGAAGAGCAGATCCTGTCAGAGGAGGCGCACACCACTATGTCAATGTGCTTGGTTTACAATTCTTCATCCTGGTGGTAGATTTCCTTTAAGTTGCAGAATTGGGACATGAGAAACAAGAAAAGAAAAAAGTACAATACATAGAAAGTCACTCTGTATAGGGCATCAAGGATTAATATACATTAGGCCAGAGAAGTAGTAGACTCCTATCTAGTGCCTCCCTGCCCCTGACCTGGAAGAATGATGTCTCTCGGCCAGGACACAGACTAAGAGGAGCGCTTCTGTCTTGTCCAGATTAACCTATTTTCCATGGGGATCAAAAGAGCTGTGAAGGCATTAGAGAGACGTCTCATGCAGAGTGCTAAATGGAAAGTGACACTAAAGAGGGACGCTCCACATCTGCTGAGCCTGGCATTGTGTAGCCCCACCACCTGCTGGACAGCAACTTTCCTCTACCTCCACCAAAATGGTCTGTCTTTCTTCTAAAATAGCAAGCAAGGGCCCGGTTCTGGAAACGCGCACCCTGGCCGCCATTATTACCCCTCTTCAGGATATCACCTTGTGAGTTAGCCAACCAAACACCAAGACCTGCGGCAAACCCTTCATTCATGGATGACGACAAAAAAAAGCAAAAAAAGCAAGAGCAGAACAGGGGCCATCAGAAAGATGTGCAACCCTCAAGACGCTCAATGACCTAGCGCAGAGTTCAGTAAGGACATAGAGACCACAATGAGAATGCAATATATCAAGATGGTGTTCCATAGGTGCAGCCAAAAGTGACCACGACCACATATGACAAATGTCCTCCCCCCGACGTCCCGGCGCGCACCTTTCCTTTGAATAATGGCTGCGGCCATGTAAATGACTTTGCAGTAGGAGAAGCTCAGCAAGGATTAAATTATTTCTACTCCCACCAACTGCTCGTCAGCACGGATGTAATTATGGGGAAGTCTTTGCTAAGCGACTCTCCTTAACCCATGGACGGGCGAGAGGAGTGGTGCCAAACAACCGCGCTCTCGTCACCTTGTTAAACCCAGAAAGGGTTAATCCTATCTGAGCCGGGACAGCTGCTCCTGAATTTAATGTTAAAATGAGATTACGTGATTAAGTAACCAAAGCTTGATAAAGGAGAAGCCATGTTTTATGACAACGACGTCCCTTCAAACTTCTTAATGGCCAAAATTTGTAAAAGGGAGATACATACGGCCACACAAACATATAGTGCGTGCTTGTGTAAAAATATATAAAAAATAAATATTTTATTTGATTCAATTATATCCAGATTTTATTTTATAAATCAAAATGATACATTTTTCACTTTTCATAGACAGGGGAATATTAATTAATTAATTAATATTAGTACTGTACACAACAGCACAGGAAATTCTATAATTAATATAAAAATAAAAAAGGAACCTGCGGTGTTAATCTCGATGTCTGGTCTAGTTTTTAATTTAAATCTCTGCTTTTTGTAATTTTTGGGAGTCCAGGGGGCGGGGCTACTCGGGAAGTATATCCTGTATAACACTGCATACAGAGACTGCCATCCCCATGGACTTCTAAGCGGAGAATAAAAAGTAATTGAATTTGGCCCTCAAAATAATGGGAAGAAGCCAAGACGACATTTTTAATAACACCAAAAAAGGAGAAATGTTTATATGACAGATGAATAAAATTTCAATGCCTAGATGAGAATATATACCCTTCAAATCTGCCGCAGGACTAGATTGGTCTTTTCCAAATCTGCCTTGGCCTACTGTGTGTCATATTGCTACATCTCCCCTTGTTTTTAGCTTCCTTGCAGCACCCCCTCAGGATAGATGAGGGATTACACCTTATCAATTCAAGGCAAAATGTGCTCTTCCTATAACTCTGAGCAAAACAGGTTCCCCATAGCAAGAAATACTGCCCTCGGGTCAGGAGATAATCTTTAACGCTCCACACCCCTCTCACACTACTCCCTACTACTACTCTATATAAAAGATATTTTATAAATCTTGAACAGGTACATGTGCAGATTAGTAGGTTTGGCACAAATTGTGGAGATTTTCAGTCATCGAATCTAAATATTTTCTGATCCGATTTGGACAAATCTTGTATAGAATGACAAAACATAAAAGTCTAACACGTCCATTAAAATGTCTAAATTTTAATGGACTTTTGATGATTTCAGTTTTACCCATGTCCATTGTTTTACATGGACAAAAAAAAAAAAAAAAAATTTAAAAGGGAAAAAAAAACCAAAAAAAAAAACGGAGAGGCAGGATCTTTTTATTAAGCAAAAAAATTAATTAATTAAAAAAAAATAAAAAACAAATCCTACCCAAAACCTACCTACCTGCTCATTTCTAATGTTGACGTCAGTAAAAGGGCAATTAAAAAGCAAAATACCCCCTCTGTATATTGTCCTGCAAGGGCTAAAAGCACTAGGGGAGGCCAACGCTGGACGCCAACCTGTAAAGATTTTTTTATTTTCAGACAATTACAGGTATTAACTTTTAAAAGGACTCCGATGACTAATAGCGATTTGTCGAAACACAGAAAATGTTACCATGGTCTCCAAATTAAAAATGTAAAAAGGTATAGATTGCATGCTCTTGCGGTGACTAATTGTAGCCATTCATTTAAGACGACTGGCAGCTCACACACACGTCACACAACACGGTGATCGAGTTCTATACCAGGAACATCCTCCAGCTAACAAGCGGCAGCCATGTGCATACCTGTGCTTTATGTTCACCTCACATGGCAGGATGCAACGCTGATTCATGTGCTTTAGTAAACATGGGTGGAATAAAGACCAAATGTTCACTTCAAAAGGGATGTTTGCACTCATTTGCCTATTCTGCCCCCATATATCAGGGAGTGGGTATATGCGAGCAGAAATATCACATTGCAAGAAGCTACCAGAAGCCGCAACGGAAAGATGGCTGGTGGGATTTTGCTAAAATTGAAAAGAATTGTTTGTTTGGAAGCTGAAAAAGAATGTGAAAATCTCGAGCTGCCAAGAAAGTGGACATACCACACAGCGAGAAGTTAATTAGTTGAACGTTCGCCCAAACCCACGGATGTGTTGCATTCTGCGGAGAACGCCGTCCTCAAAATGTTATTGTTTTTTGTTTATTTCCTTGGTGGAGAAAAACAAGATATCATGCGGAACAACCTACCATTAGGATGTTTACATATCCTGTTTACCAGCGCCAGCCTGATAGCAGGTCATGTGATCGAATGCACAGGTAGGGATTATTCACATGAAACAAGCGAAGGCTACAGGACTCAATCGACCAGGCAATGGCTATAGGGCAAACCCTACTGCTGAGTGATGTTGTGTGATGACCCCATTAAAAACCGCTGAATCACCAGTGAACGTGACGTGCTGCCATCCTGCCCAATGCACATGCTGCAACTCCAGGCAATATTATAGATCAATGACAAATTGTGCCATGGGAATCCATGGGATATATTAAAAGGAGCAAAATACTGTGAAAATATCTTAAATCGCAAAAGGCCGATTGTCCACAGACAGACTGTCAAACCGTACCGTTTTGGTAAGAGTTTGCCCCATTTCTGTCCTAGTGCCATCCGTTTTAATGGTTCTAGTGTCATCTGCATTGCGTCAGATTTTCACATCCGAATTTTAAATCCATCAGGTACTCGAGTGCACAAGACTTGGATCAGAGTAGTAGTACCTGCTGCCTTGTCTCAGCATTCAATGGACCAATCAAATATTTTATTTATTAAAAAAAAAAAAAAAAAACACCTTCTGTGGGTCATGTGTTTTATAGGGGTGTCCAAGATCATTTATTACATTTCCTGGATGAGCCAATAATTGAAAAATAAAAAAAAAGATTAAAAAGACATCTCTGTGTATCGCATTATGATTAAACTTTGCTTCATGGGCTACTAATAAGAGGAGGCCACTTGCTGATCTAATAAATTCTGGTGATCTATCACTTATCTACAGGCAGATTCTCTTCCGGCAGATGTGCATCTGCCCTTCGTAGAGGGAGGAGAGTCAGTATAGACGGACACACGAGATGCCTGCTCGAAATCTGCTCTCAGAGGCCTCAGCATAGAAAGGGTGGTCTCCCCTCCCGCCCACCTTCTAACGAGCCATCTTCATTCAAAATTTGAAACCTCTGGTAACAGGTCAGGTGACTTCAGCACCCACCAAATCAGAATGCAGTTGTTGACTTCCATTGTGATGCTAATAGGGAGAACTAGCTATAACCGGCCTGGTGAGCAGATAATGAATGGCACCAATTACTCTCACACCGTCACAGTACCTGAGATGGAGGACTCATCCAGAGGTCTTCATGCTCAAGGGCAAATAGTCCCTTATGTATGTGTAATGGAGAAGAAGAGTGAGATAGATAAGAATCCCACATGTGAGGATGCAGAGGGTTTATATATCATGTGGAAACCAGGACACGCTGATAATGTATGAGGGAAACACTCAACCGTAAGACATCAACACAAGCTGGAGAGAGGACAAAAAGTGTCCTCCATGAGACAACTAGCAGTCCAGTTCTCCAACATTCAGGTTTGCATGTAGCGGGGGGATAACAGGCTCATCAACAGGTGACCACCACAGACAGAAAAAAGTTAGCAAAACACTTAAGAATGAAAAATTTTGCCTCTCATCACAATGGGTTTTAGACTTATGTTGAAGAAAGCTCCCATGTAATATATCAAGCTTATGACATCTCAACCAGTCTGGTCAATAGAGTCATATTTATAAGAGTATCCCTCCAATCACAACCCTCTGTTCATTTCCAAGCCTTCTATGAGATGTTTACATTGGAATTATTGTTGGATGTAAAACATAAATCTAATGGAAGGTTCCAATGTTTAGACTTCCTATCGGGGTGGCTATGTAACAATTCAGCCCACCAGGGATTTATTATGCCATTTTGGCATCGGGAAGAAACTTGATATGATCCAATTGGCATCAGTCTTATAGGATGTTTTGGCCTTCCTCTCGATCAACACTATTAAACTTCTAGTTTGGACTTGATGTATCAATGGTCCAGTAAGTGAATGGGACCTTGATATTAGCTTTTGGTTCACTTAGGAGAAATGGTTGTTATCAGGTCAACCCACAACTTAAAAAAAAAGTTTTAAACCCCTTTAAAAAACAGGACAATGGTCACATTCAAAAACCCTTAAATATGGGCCAAGAAATGATCAGAGTCATGTATAATATGCTCACAGTGCATTATAGTATAATATATAGTATACATAGTATAGCTCTGTAGTATAGTATACATAATATAGCTCTGTAGTATAGTATATAGTATAATGTATAGTACAGTATAGCTCTGTAGTATAGTATATAGTATAATGTATAGTACAGTATAGCTCTGTAGTATAGTATATAGTATAATGTATAGTACAGTATAGCTCTGTAGTATAGTACAGTATAGTATATATAGTATAGCTCTGTAGTATAGTATATAGTACAGTATATAGTATAGCTCTGTAGTATAGTATATAGTACAGTATATAGTATAGCTCTGTAGTATAGTATATAGTACAGTATATAGTATAGCTCTGTAGTATAGTATATAGTACAGTATATAGTATAGCTCTGTACTATAGTATATAGTACAGTATATAGTATAGCTCTGTAGTATAGTATATAGTATAATGTATAGTACAGTATAGCTCTGTAGTATAGTATATAGTATAATGTATAGTACAGTATAGCTCTGTAGTATAGTATATAGTATAATGTATAGTACAGTATAGCTCTGTAGTATAGTATATAGTATAATGTATAGTACAGTATAGCTCTGTAGTATAGTACAGTATAGTATATATAGTATAGCTCTGTAGTATAGTATATAGTACAGTATATAGTATAGCTCTGTAGTATAGTATATAGTACAGTATATAGTATAGCTCTGTAGTATAGTATATAGTACAGTATATAGTATAGCTCTGTAGTACAGTATATAGTATAGCTCTGTAGTATAGTATATAGTACAGTATATAGTATAGCTCTGTAGTATAGTATATAGTACAGTATATAGTATAGCTCTGTAGTATAGTATATAGTACAGTATATAGTATAGCTCTGTAGTATAGTATATAGTACAGTATATAGTATAGCTCTGTAGTATAGTATATAGTACAGTATATAGTATAGCTCTGTAGTATAGTATATAGTACAGTATATAGTATAGCTCTGTAGTATAGTATATAGTACAGTATATAGTATAGCTCTGTAGTATAGTATATAGTACAGTATATAGTATAGCTCTGTAGTATAGTATATAGTACAGTATATAGTATAGCTCTGTAGTTTAGTGTAGTATAGTATAGCTCTGTAGTATAGTACAGTATAGTATAGCTCTGTAGTTTAGTGTAGTATAGTATAATGTATAGTACAGTATAGTATAGCTCTGTAGTATAGTATATAGTATAATGTATAGTACAGTATAGCATAGCTCTGTAGTATAGTACAGTATAGTATAGCTCTGTAGTATAGTATAGCTCTGTAGTATAGTATAATGTATAGTACAGTATAGTATAGCTCTGTAGTATAGTATATAGTATAATGTATAGTATAGTATAGCTCTGTAGTATAGTACAGTATAGTATAGCTCTGTAGTATAGTATAGCTCTGTAGTATAGTATAATGTATAGTACAGTATAGTATAGCTCTGTAGTATAGTATATAGTATAATGTATAGTACAGTATAGCATAGCTCTGTAGTATAGTACAGTATAGTATAGCTCTGTAGTATAGTATAGCTCTGTAGTATAGTATAATGTATAGTACAGTATAGTATAGCTCTGTAGTATAGTATATAGTATAATGTATAGTATAGTATAGCTCTGTAGTATAGTACAGTATAGTATAGCTCTGTAGTATAGTATAGCTCTGTAGTATAGTATAGCTCTGTAGTATAGTATAATGTATAGTACAGTATAGTATAGCTCTGTAGTATAGTATATAGTATAATGTATAGTACAGTATAGCATAGCTCTGTAGTATAGTACAGTATAGTATAGCTCTGTAGTATAGTATAGCTCTGTAGTATAGTATATAGTATAATGTATAGTATAGTATAGCTCTGTAGTATAGTACAGTATAGTATAGCTCTGTAGTATAGTATAGCTCTGTAGTATAGTATAATGTATAGTACAGTATAGTATAGCTCTGTAGTATAGTATATAGTATAATGTATAGTACAGTATAGTATAGCTCTGTAGTATAGTACAGTATAGTATAGCTCTGTAGTATAGTACAGTATAGTATAGCTCTGTAGTATAGTATATAGTATAATGTATAGTACAGTATAGTATAGCTCTGTAGTATAGTACAGTATAGTATAGCTCTGTAGTATAGTACAGTATAGTATAGCTCTGTAGTATAGTATATAGTATAATGTATAGTACAGTATAGTATAGCTCTGTAGTATAGTACAGTATAGTATAGCTCTGTAGTATAGTACAGTATAGTATAGCTCTGTAGTATAGTACAGTATAGTATAGCTCTGTAGTATGGGCACAGCGTGGTCCGGCACAATGCTGATGAGGTGAAAATTTACAACATTGGTGGAAACAATGCCACAAAACTCCCCCCGACTCATATGTGATCAAAAGTAAAATTTCTGCTACATAAGAAGCGTCAGTATAACACAACTTATAAACAAGAGCGGCAATACTTCCGGGGCATGAAAAAAGCAGAGCCCAATTTCTTTTTTCAGGCAGAATGTTCCCATAGAAAGATTTCTTCACCAATATCTTATGATAGAATGATCTCTTCATCGATGTCTTAGGCAGTAAAGTGGCCTCGGCCCAGGCTTGCGACCTCAGACCCAGTTGGTTGGAATGAAGCTGCGATAGATTGTGCTGAATGAGAGACTCCGTTGCACTGACATTTTACAGCAGAAATAATGGTGATCAAGTGCTAGACATAAAACAGATGTCAGAGCGTCTGTTAAAACGATATAAAAAGAAGTAGTAGCCCCCTCTCTCCGCTCTTAGAAGTCTGGGCAAGTCTCCCAGCGCTGCGCAGCGAGCCCCACCTCCTTACAAAACCAGGCAGAAGATTTCTTACAACTTCACACAAATACCTTGTGTTTGGTAACCACCTGAAGAGCTTCCTTACCCAAGGATTAAAATAAATAAATAAATGGTAGACATTTTTATTTCTGCGCTCCACATTTTCATCACTGGGATCCTGTGGTTTTGAGGCAAGGGAAGAAAAGTCGCAGAAAAGTCTTCAGCATCAAGTAGCAATTTATGTTCCAGGAAAAACAAATAATCATTTATTCCAGAAGCTCAATGGGCGGCAATGTGTGCAGAGAGCATCTTAGGATTCTGGGTTTATATCCGAGCAGGCTGGAAAACTGGCCACTTGTCATCACTTTTACCTTGGTCAGCCATAACCTCACACGTGGAGGACTAAGCTACTGCGATTCTAGGCGCTACTATAGCTAAAGTAAAACCATCTTGCAGGGTCTATGTTCTAGAAAAACATGGTATTGAGTCTTGATAGGCTGCGTTCATACGTAGGATTTGCTTTGCGTTTTACAAAATACAAAAGCTGAGAAGAGGAGATGTGCCCAATTACATTGCATACGTCTTTTGTGCCCATAGACTTCCATTACAATTCAGTTATAATAGCAGGGGGAGAGAGAAAAAGGAACAGAACCTGCTGAACACAGGTGTGAACTGAGCCTAACGGGGTCCCCCACATTTTCATCCATTTAGATTTATATTGACATGTTTTTAGCCTGGGCCTTATGAACAAGTACTAGTTTCAGGACCAAGTATCAGTTTCATTGTGAAATTGGGGGCGGGGGGAAGATTAAAAAGTAGGACCATTGAATATTTTTGTCAAACTGGTAGACTAGCAAGAAATTATGGTTTATGTATCACAGCCATATTTCCCCACTATTGGTAAGAGCCACCAGAAAGCCCCTAAACCAGGCAGTCAATTTTAAAAGGGGAAACAAATAATATTATGTAAAATCACTGACTTTGGAGTGGTGCAAGTGTAACTTCACATTCTGACTCACAACCCACCAAGTGGGGGTAGCAAGAGCCTTCACACACTAGCCACCTGCCTGCAGCCTGCAGCATGTCTGTCTATGATCCAAAATGTAGCTTTCTCTGAACAAAAAAAAAAATAGGAAGGAGTAGGAAGACACAACTACCATTGTTCCTTGTAAACTTGACACACTACACAGGAAAAAAAAAAAAATCTTTCAAAAAGAAAAAAAAAATCATTTTTCTTTCAGTCATACAAAAATGTCTGGAATTTCCTGGGGCCTTATCCCAAGATAATATGAATGGGAAACCAGGCTAAAAATAAAGCAGACAACCATTTCGTAGAAACTTGATAAAAACGGAGCTATTTACAAACAGTCTAAGAGGCCGTGTCACACATCTGATTGCATTATCTATCAGAGCCAAAAAGTTATATTTATGTTGGGAAAATGTCTTCGCGTGGTTCACATGTGGTCTGAGAGCTTCAGTAATATTCCACCATGCGCAGGATAACCCCATAAACCCTGAGTGTAACAAGTAATTGGACTGGTTTTATGCAAACTATAGTTCGAACTCGGAACAAGAATGTTCTCATTGTCTACAACTGTCACCAAAATGATGAGATCATCCACAACAGATGCCTGTTGTGTATAGTTAGACGATGTCACTGCTGAACTTGCATGCCAGTAGCTCCACACAATTCTGTGTTCAACAAGCAGGCGGTCCTAAAATACCCATGAAAGTCCTAAACTGTACATGTATGGTCAACTTTACAGTACTATACTACAGCCACGTTGTATGGGATGAGGGAGGAAGCCAAAGAATGGCCACATAAGGTCAGACTCTCTATCCAGAAATTCAGTTCTGGTCCAATTGCTGCCCGTGTTTGCTGATCCAAACTTCTTATAATAGTCTATTGGGACATGAAAAATACAGACGTCACCAAGATGACACAAGTGCTATCCACATGAGGTCCAAATTTGCAGATCGCTTGCTAGATAACAATCACGTGACCCTTGAAGAGGTTGGGACAAACTAGTGACATCATTTGGCTTCCTTATGTTTTGGGGGGGATTTTCTGATGATGATCCCGACTGAAAACACTGACCATGGATCAGCTGATTGTGACCCAAGAACAGCAGTTCAAGCGCAAGAAGCTGTAATACATAAAGCTAGATTTTACTTTCCTATTCATTTTATACCAACTAAAATAGTAACCTACTGAACACAAAATGAACAATGAGATTTTACAACATGCAAGAAAAAAAAAAAAAAAAGTGCCCCAATTTCTTAATTTTTTTGTTCATCAAAGTTATAAAATAAAAGCTGCAGATGTTTCATAACCAAAACAATCGCGATACAGCTTCCTGTTGTTGTATACGGCTCCGTCTCCTCTCAAAATCAGAGTAATGTGCACAAAGCAGGAAGTTGGGGAGCTGGGTTCTGTGAAAGCCGCACATACCAGCAAGAACAAGAGAAAAGAAGAGCAACAAAACACAACAGTCAAAGTACAAGGTGTTCTCAGAAACACTTACCTGATGGACAGGCACTTTCTGGGGGGTACTCTGAGGTGACTGGTGAAGCGATGTCCATGGTTGGTGATGAGAATGTGACGGCGGTGAAGACTGATGGTGCATAGCTGGATGAGGCTGACAGTTTGCCATTTGCTGCTGAAAAGATTGATGACCCGGATGCTGCTGTCCAGACATCATCCGTTCTTGTATTGCCTGTGGATCTGCATGGCTAACTCCAGGACAGCCATTTGGTCTCATATGCCCACCCATCTCCCTTGGTGTTGAGGACATACCTATGAATGTCTGACCCTGCGGCATGTTTCTGGGACCCATGTTCCTTTGTCCCATACCCATGCTGCCTGGGGGCTGGTGACTTGGTGGATGGGGCATATTTGGGTAACTTCCAACATCCATAGGTATCCCCGCGCTGCCAGGCCTAACTTGAGGCGGAGGGGTGCCAGCTGGATTGCTCATTGCTTTCAAAGGAGACATGGGAGGTGGAGAAGCATAGGTTCCCTGAGGCTGTGAAGGATGCATAGTTTGTGTGTTCATTTGGTTAAGCGAGCCGCTAGGATGAATTGGTTGCTGGTGCATCAGTCCTTGACTATTGTTTGACGGAAACCCCACAGCATTTGGGTATCTAGGTACAGACGGAGTCATTGGAGTGTTGTTAGTAAGGCCTAAATTCTGATTCATCCCTGTATTATTAACTAATCCCTGATTAAGGTTACTATAAGGATAACGGGAATACTGCCCTGAGTTGTTTAACGTAGGAGAAGGTACAGTCTGGTTTCTAGAATTAAAATTAAGGGACTGTGGCCTAACTGCACCCTGCTGAGGAGTATTGGGAGAAAATCTAGGACTGTGAGCAACAGATTCTCCATGTAGAGTAGTGGGGGGATGGTGATGAAATTGCTGGACCGGGTGACGTAGCGAGGGGCCCATGTTGGGATTTTGTTGGGGTACGTGAGACATATGACCAGGTCCTGCAGTCCCAATGAAGGGATTTCCTTGATTAAGACCATCTTGTCCTTGTGAAAACTGGTTCATCCTCTGTGACTGTAGTGGACCGTGCTGTTGCATTGAGAAATCTCCCCGAACCATGTAGTTACCCATTTGTTGAACATGTTGAGGATGAGAAGGACCTTGAGGTCCGGAAGGTGTGGGTGCTTGCTGCTGTGACTGCGGCTGCTGGTAAGGTGGCCTTATCTGGTCAGGCACCTGCACTGCCCTGGGTCCCCACATAGAACCACTGTCTACAAATGACGGCCCATGCCTTTCATTCTGCAAACCAGGATACACACCCATTTGGCCACCACCATGGGGGACCTGAGATACAGAAGTGTTGTGATACTGTGAATGTGGAGAGGCAATCCCATTCCCAGGAGTGTTAGCCATCATTCTGTTCGGCTGGTCCATCATGTGCATTTTCTGTTGCTCATACTGGTTATAGTGATCAAAATGGGTCAACTTCGCTTGGTTTTGGCTGCTGGGATTATGGTGGAGTGGAGACTGCAAAGAACCAAAACCCTGATCCATTGGCATCTGCTGAGCCATGGAGTTGACAGAGTTTTCAGGATAGCCACATTCACCAAGGCCCTCCAATCCTTCGCTGAACATATTACCATCTTCCCCAAATAAACTCATCATGCCGGGATCCGCCATTTTGCTTCCGCACACTGCTCTTTGGAGCCACGAGCGCGAGATTGTGCTTCACCTCACAAAGAGAGGTGTTTGTCCTCAGAGCCGTTAATCCTTAGTTAATCTCTTTCATGTCATTCCATATTGTCTTAATTCTCTCGGACCATGCAGCGTCAGGGAGACTGAGGTCTGTTCCTACAAAACAAAATAAAAAAAATCTGTTAGAAATAAGGCAACTTGTAAGTTATAAACAAAAATGAACCGTTACAAAAGAAACACACATCAATGAATGGGGCTTTCAAGAGCACAGAAAGAAAAAAAAAAGTTCTAAAAACTTAAAGCCACCGACGCCATACAACATTCATTTGTTGGGTGGAACAGAACAAAAGAACAAAATGCAGCCGTAGCATCAGCTGCCACAGCAGGCGGACAGATGTATGGATACAGCCAAGCATCCCATCTGCTAAACTAAAGCCCTGAAAATGCTCTAGTTACCAACAGCGTGTCCTTAACCTTATTCCCCCGAGGAGTGTAATCAGATGAGCAAGCAGCAGCATCAAGGGCTGTGATAAGCTAAAGTTAGCAGAATCCGCTAGTCCATTTAACAAACACCAGAAGGTAGAAAGTGACCCTTTAAAAGCAGCCTAAAATATATTTCACACAAGGTCTGGGGGGGTGCGGGGGGAAGGATTTGCTCTCCACCACCCCCCACTCTTCAGGCTTATACAGTAGAATATTGTCCTGCATCTTCTACAAACCACGTGCTATGTGCAGATTGCACCTCTGACAGCAACCGCAAAATCCACGACTTCTAGCACCTCTACTCAAGGTCAAATTGCCTGAATGATGGGATTCATGGTGTGGTTACACCGATGTGATCCTACCAGATGGAATTAGGGGACTGCCTATTAAGCTACCGAGGAGGGTGAGGCTGTAAAATTTTAACAAGACAATTTTTGCTGCAATTTTTTTGTATGTTGCAGTTGTTTCGTACGGCGGACGACAGGAAACGTGTCCCCCCCCCCTCCCGGTTCATTACATAATGTGCCAAGGAAGCAGATTGTTATGACGACACCCTGATGACTACTACAATCTTCAGACACTTAACCCTTTCAGGAATTACAGGGCTTCCACGGGAGTGCCTGTAACCCTTTCATTACCAATGCAGAAGCCAGGCCATAATGGCTCTGCCAGTATTATGGGACGTGGAAGGTCACCCTGTAACTGTTAATAATAGGCTATAGTATTAATATGTGGAAATGCAAAATAAGTTACAGATGATTAATTCAAAATCGGCCAAAGTGAACAAAAGTGCATTGAAGAATCCACGCCACGCTCGGAATTTGTCACTATGATTCTAACGCATAATCTTATTTTTCTTTCCAAGCATTAATGGTCGTGGGCTGGTGCTTCTGCGGTACGCAATGGGAACAAGTAGCTGGATTCATAACTCCTCTGAAACTTTCCCCAGGAATAGGCTACGTCACAGATGGCTGCGCGAGGGTGATGGGTGATTAACCCCTTCGCTGCCCAAATTGCCAGCAGTGAACCGTGCCTAAAGATGGAGCAGTCACTGGAGGCTCCTTACAAGGAATGTCATCATTTGGATCACGTAATGACAAAAGCCCTATAGAAGGACAAGGAGACATTTAAAAAAAAAAAAAAATGCTAATTGAGCAAAAAGCTGCAAATTGTCTGCAAATAACCTGGAAACAATGTAAAAAAAAAAAAAAGAACTAGATCATACACAATTATCTATAATGTGCCTAGAAGACAAGTCCAACAGGACGGATACCCCAAGGCTACCTGCATATAAACGTTGCAGAAAATCGGCCATGAAAAATGGACTCTAACCAATCCTCGAGAACTATAGTCCGAGTGATCCATGAAAAACGTTACCGACTAGGACAGGGACTACTTTTAAACAGATAGGGTGAAGGGTTCATTAAAATGATGGGAATATGGATCAGGAAGAATGGCAATAAGCGCAGACACACACGTAAGGCAGATTTTAAATGTTTGCTCTGTGCGTGTTTGCTCTGTCCTTCCTGTCGGGTCAAAAAAAAAAAAAAAAACTGCATGTGTGTTTCCAGCCTAACCTCATTACACTGGAGGCCGAGTATCATCCTGGCACCAGGAAAAAAGGTAATCATGATGAGTCAGGAAAACCGCCAATCATAAGCGCATTAGGAGCAGAAATGAAGGTGAAGCCGGGATCCCAATGGCAGGTCATTTTACTAAGCCTTACCCATCAACAATGAAGGCGGCCACTACAGTCGGCCCAAAATGCCTGATAACAGGGAACAATAGAATCTAATTAACATCTAACAAACTGGACTGTATGTTTAGCTTCTTTTTAGGATATGGCTATATGCAGTATAGATTGTGTTCAATTTCATAGCAAAAACTGTACTCAATGGCGTCTAAAAAGGTCCGTAATAACCGGATACAGATAACTGGCCAGGTTACTATCCTGCACACACAACTATGCAAAAATCATAGAGATATGTTAATTTTTGGTTCTCCGATTTACAGAGAATTACCATTCTATTAAAATTTTTATCTAATATCCATGTAAATGTTATCTATAATGGAGAATCCTCCCCACAATTCATGAGACGAGCCACATGAGCGTTCTCCATTTTTTTTTTTTTTTATAGATCCCACTGATAGAAGCCGTGTCCTTGCTGATCCTTGGGTTATCTGAAGCTGCTCATGCGTACGTAGATTTTATCTGTGTCAGCACAGACTGGATCCCTGCTCGATAGATTATGATGGGAGGAGTGTGGAGCGGAGCAGTCATAATACGGCCATTACCCGTCAAGTGATCTCTTGGCAATTAAATTTGCTTACAAAGCAGCCACTGAAGGATTCAGGAGGTGGGTGTCCAATATAGACTAGAGGGATTCGGAAAAGGTGCTTTAAAGTAAAAAAAAAAAAACAAAAAAAAAAACCTGATAATCAACAGAAATCTGTCAAATCACAAATAAAATTAGGAAATTAAGGAACCAAATTAAATCCACATGGGCCACAGTATAATTTTTACCTGGCTTTTCCAATATTTACTTTTATAAATTTTTGGTGCAGTTTCTGACCTTTGAAACACGTGTCTTTTCCATTTACATCTAGCTAAGAAAACTACACAAAAATCAAGATTCTTAATACTAGGATTTGAATATTTTTTAAACAGTATGCAACTAAACTATTGAGGGAAACACATGAAAACCGTAACAAAAAATGCAATTTCTTACAATTTCATAAAAATAGCACAAACACTACAAAAACTAGGCCACGATCAGGTCCTTACAGGAAAAAAAAAATTAACACAGGTCACGAGCCACTGTAAGTGAATGTGACCTTCAACCCTGGACTACATGAAACAGTGAGGCCCAGCCCAAATTCACGATTTTCAGCATTTTTCACTCACTCACGATCAAACAGAAATTCGGATGCAAAAAAATCTACATTTTCTTCTACATTTCACAACCGATTATGGCATAAGTTTTCTATGCACCGCTATAAAATGGTTCTGGTGAGGATATGCTCTACCTTACCACCAATCAGTTGCATGGTCTGTTAAAATACCGGTTGCACTTAATGCTATACTACGAGTGGATCAGTGCCGATGGCCGTGTGCCGACCGCCAAAAAAAAGTGAGTGGCGCATGGCTGCTTTCACATTGTCGTTTGCATCTAGCGCTGCAATATTTCTAATTAAGTAGAACTTGGAATTGCTTGTATAAAAAAAAAAAATCTGCAGTTTTGTACACTGAAGACAGTCACACCCAAGAAATAAACAAAAAAAAATCCTTATATGGTGCAGATTTATATATAAAGGCAAATAACGATGGAAACTAAAGCAAGTAAACAAGGTGCACAAAGAGCAAACTTTAAGCCTAGAAGAAATCGTTTTTTTACAGAACCCCATTCTGGCCAATTCTCTACCAGCGTTGTTTTTTTTTTTTTTTACTATAATGAAACAAGGCTCCAAGAAAAAATAAAATCATATTAGAACACCGTGTGTGATCCGGGGCCTTAAAGAGAACGTAAGCCAATGAAGGGCAACGGCAAACATCTACAATAACCTGCCCATCCTCTTGAGAATGTGCGGTCAACCCTTCCCCCCTCTCCACACCTCCAAAGGTCTTTTCTTCTGCCTGAGCTGCAGCTGAAAATAATTTATCTCCTCTCTTTGGAAGGCTGTGGCATATGTGATGGGGGAAACAGAACCATCATGAATAAACTGCAACACAAAGCCTGGCTGAGTGTCACAGGATACAAAGGGGCAAAGGTCACCTTAGTGAGCTGGAGGGTATTACGCTCATTCAATCCATCCCCCTATTTCACCAGCTCACAACACACACACAGAATTACAGAAAGCATTTGGTTGCAGTGAACTGCACAATGTACCATACAGAAAATGGTGACCATTGAATACACGACGGCCACACATGCAATTTCCTGCAGTGTACGAATTCTACAATTCACGTAGAGAACGAGAGAAGAAGTTCCAGTTATATTTTGCGTTAATGATGTAGCAGAGCCCACATACTCCATAAGATGGTGTTCACACGTTGCATATTTGCTGCGTTTCTCTCTCGTTATGAAACACATTACAAACGAAATGGCCTAAACAAAAGCGTTTTTGGCAAAACAGATAACCAGGATGCACTGTGTCTTTATGAATTTGAAATGGGTTTCAAAACGCAACATATGAGGGCGGCCTGACCGGGGCCAGAAAACGTTGCACTAGAATGTGCATGGCATGGCAACGCCATTAACTACACAGTCCACAAGTTTGGGCTCCTTGTACTGGTACGTACATATGCTCACCTACGTGAATGTACAGATGTGTGGGGGAGGGGGTAGCGCTCCTCACCCCTCCCCATTGAAAGCAGAGCGGCTAGGTCGTGATACGGGACATCTATGGGAGCCATGATGCGGCCGTAGCAGTGGCCCCAATATGTTTGTGTGCAAAGATCATTAACATGAGGATCTCTAAATTTAACTTGGATCCACCCACTTTTGAAAGCGGAGGTGCTACAGAATTTTACTGCGGATTTGGTGCGGACATTCCACATCTGCACAAACTATGTTTATACAGAAAGCAGGATTACGTACACATTTGTGGGGAGGGATACTTTCAAGTCTCATTCACACACTGCTGTACGTCTTTAAAATCCATTTTCTACAGATTTCCACCACAAAATCAGCAGCATAGCAGTCCGACACTTTTACAGCTCCAACAAAAAAAAGTTAGGTTCTGTTTTCCACAGAATGTGCGTATATAAATCTATCTACCCTTAGAAATTTCTCATTTACCCAAAAAAATAAATAATAAATTAAAATGAATAAAAGACGCCCACTGTCCCTGGACCAGATCAGGAATGAGTGGGCTATGGAAGTCCTAACTTTATGCGGGAGCCTGGATAAGACACGAGCGCATATGGTCTGTACAAAAAGTCGACCAGGCTTGGCATGGAAGTCCATGATTCGCACAGAAAAACACACTGTAGGCTTTTTAGGAAGAAGAGATCTTTAGTCAGTGCTCCAATTTCAAGCTGTGTACTCTTGTACCAACCATACTTGGTAGGTCGTAGCTACATTTGTCATATATGCCAAATCTACACTGCAAGTGAAGGGGAATGCATCCTTGTAGAGCAAATACAAAAATACAATCTTTTTTCTAGGAGTATAAAAACAGCATAATTATTAGTAAAATACTCGGTCTCATCTAGTGTACAAAGTGTATGTGCGATGTGTGTGTTTTTTCTGCAGTTTATGTTCCATAACACCTGGAAAAGTCATAGTGCAAAGTGTACGAGGCACAGATCATTCCTCCGAGTTCCTGGAAGTGGTTACAATTTCTACACCATGTCCAGTAGCAGGAGTGCAGTCCAAAGTTTTGAAAGACGGCTGCATTCACTTAGGAAAACTATTTTACTATTTACCACAAATTACTACCAGACAATGTGATTTGCTAGTCATGAATTGGACTAAAACATGCTTGTCAAAGCCAGATTCCCTCGACTACACTGTACCACGGAGTAAACAAAGCCCGGAACACTTAAGGAACCCGCAACAAAATGTCATTACACGTGTCCCGTCACAACAGCGTGGCCCCTGTAGTCTCCCTCTGGCCAACAGTCCCATTACGATTCGCTATATAAAGTGGAAAATTGGAAATGACATGCATATTACCATATACACTGCTCTACAGTATACAGAAATCTCTCTGCACACAGGGGTCTAGTCCTCCATGGGCCTATGTTCTAAATCCAAGTCAACACACACATCCAACAAGTAGTTTTGATGCAGTGGCACCTCTCAAGGCAAATGAGAATTTGATTTAATGCACTTTTGGGGCCAAACCAGGAGTGGATTAATAACAGGAGGAATACCATCTGTCCATTCAACCGAAACGTGGGCAGTGGTCAGATCACAGTAACAGTAGTTTCAATGACACAGAGTGATCTTTTGTGGCGTGGCCTAAATGGCCATGTAGCCCCAGGTGAAGGTACATGCACACACATGTTATATTTGTGCACATTTTTTTTTTTTAATTTAACACATATAAATGTGTTTTTGCTGATCCATGTGGAGGCAGGAGAAAACTTAGAGCCGGTCCTATTCCTGTCCTGGTTTGCAGCTTAGGCCTTACCGTAAAAGACATTTTGCATGTGGTCCATATTTTCGGATCAATTGCTAGGCAACACAAATGCGTGTCCCTTCCAGGGGTTGGGCCAAGCTAGTGACATCAGCTGTGGGATGACATAGGTGACGCGTGGACCGTTTTTGCGGACATACAGCTTAGCAACAGATTACACACTGTAGACACGGCAGACATTTGTGTGCAGCTCGCCTGCAGGAGAGATGACTTCAAAAACTACATGAAACCGGATTGTGTAAACAAGAATTCCAGGAACTTTCCAGTTTATGGTCATTCCCAGTACATATTTATTATTTGATGCTTTGTTACTGTTATTTCTCGGAGGCAATTTGCTTTTCCCTTGTCCGCCCCCCCCCCCCCCTCCATCTGCTTTGATGGGAATACAAGAGGTTAAACTACAGAGATCAGAGGTTTCTCTGATCTCGGTCATCAGAGCAGGAGTTGCTCCTGATCTCAAGTGCATAGCAAGAAATCCAACATTCAGCATTCAGGGCAAATGTAGACTCTGACACCCCATCCAAAAATTTTTATATAAAAAAAATATTTGTGGTATTGAGCTTGTTTTTTCTTCTTTTTAACAAACCGCCAGAATATCAGCCTAAAATTTCAACTCTTCCGAAATTCCTGTCAAGTTTGCCCCATGTGAACTGACAGTGCCCGCAATGGCAAGGAGCAGGTCTAACGTATGGTTTAACGTATGACGGTTTATTAATAAACACAGATACATCTTTCCCGTAGCACAAGATTCCCGGTAAAGTTAACAGGGTGTTCTGCCAAATAATCCTTGACAAAAGGTATTCAGCAACCTCCGCTATTGTCCCAATATCTCCCAATATCAGAGAACAATCAAATTATTTCAACAAAGGTCAATTGTGCTCCACAGAAAAGGTTTTCCTCATAAGACAGAAGTGATTACCAGTAACAGGTAAGTGCACATCTAGTCTCTGACTTCATCAGTTGCTCCTTAGGAACAGACTATACTATAGTGTGATCGCTCGAAGAGTCCACGTGAGAATTTCACATCCCGGTAATAAGATGGTTCACAAACAAAAATAGAAACTACTCAGGTCCGGTGATGGGAACATTCAGGGTGCACCGTTACCTCGCTCTTGGGATTTGTCCAATCATGTACTCAAGAAGCAAGCAATAGATCCAACAAGACAGAACCTGTGCTTCACAGCAGGACCAATGGAACATACATCAACACTGCCACAGCAAGGAAACAACTCAATGCTCGTGGATGATTCCAGCATGGCAGCAGATTTCAAAGAGTACAGCATTGTGTGCAAGAAATGAGAACTTTCTGAGCTAGGACCTCCTACTGGATAGAGGTTTTCTATAGATAAAGGGGATGCAGTATAAAGTAGGAACCTCCTACCACTCTGCTCCAGGGGTAACCCTTGCTGTTGCTTACACACCACTTTGAGACATCTTCGTCAAGAGCTCCTTCCCACCCCACCACCATGCAAATAAGACTGTCAGTCAATACTGCCACATTTGAACCCACAAGAATCTTGTTTAGACTTTGATTAAATGGAAAATGTTATGTGGCTACCCTGGCGCCATCATGGAGGAAAACTTTGCTAAAAGACCAAATGGAAGGATTAAAGAATTCAAACACCACCACAGGACTACCACTAAGGGAACGGTCTCTGACATGGTGTAGATCTGCCTAAGACTACCTGCATACCAACGTGTCCGAACAATGGACCCATGGTCATCAAGGTGAGTGTTGACCTCTCACACGCCGATGACAGCCACAAACTTGGGCAGGAAGATATGCTACCTGGAGAGATAGCCCACACATGGGACTGTGGAAACCTCAATTGTGTGAGGCCAAAGAAAAAGATTTGTCCATTTCCTATCCGTTGAATGAATGGATAACACACGGACACATTCTACGTGCATGTCGCCTAACACTTAGAAAGAAGTAAAATTATAAGGCGGCAACTAAACACAAAAAGCTTTCCACCTAGAAAACAGATAAAGACCTGTTCCAGACTGTATATATAGACTTCCCTTCTGTCTACAAAACACTCAAACAGGTTGTTGACACAAATATTGATATTTTTAACTCCTTAGGCAAACTCTTTAAGAAGCCGTCATGAATTCAGCCCTTGTTTCCCTTAACAAGGGAACACTGCCGGAGGCTCACAAAAAAAAAAAAATCTAAGAACAGAGCTCAGCTAATGTAGTTGAAGGTGGTCTGCGCTAAACACATCCTTCTAGGAAGCAAGGGTAGAGCTGGCAGCGAAATCAAGTCCACGTGTTTATTTAACAAGAACACTGGGTGGAGTCTGAGCGTTCAGAGCGATTTTACAGAACACAAATGACGTTGTCTGATAACAGCCCGACAATGAATAGAGGGCGAGTGTGCCAAACCATTCATACCCCTATTGTCAGGACAAGCTCCACTATACTACCTGGAGAGGGAAGAACATAATGTATAGACTTCAAGAGCCATCTATACAAACAAGGAATCAGACATAACAGGATACTTAAGACATAACCCGAAAGTTATTCAACAGGGGCAAAATCCTAGGTCTATTAGTTACCTGCCTCTAACACATAGAAGTAGGAGTTTTAGTACTAATAGCACAAGTTTCAAATAAAACATTTGTCCATCTCTATAGATCAAAGAT
Source organism: Engystomops pustulosus (assembly GCF_040894005.1). Taxonomy (NCBI): domain Eukaryota; kingdom Metazoa; phylum Chordata; class Amphibia; order Anura; family Leptodactylidae; genus Engystomops; species Engystomops pustulosus. The sequence goes on from NC_092415.1 coordinate 45,887,652, forward strand.
CACAAATTTCTTTCTGCCCGATAAGGTGAGAGTAACACTTCTACACCTCTTTACGTCTTAGGTTATTTAGTGTTCCCCACAAAATAAGGAGCATCTTTCCTTTCAGTACTGAACATCTTCCATGACTCTAACATATTTACATCTCACCTGACAACTGGGCGAGGTGTCCCTTATAGTAAGTGACGGTCCAATCAGAGCAGACTGTGTAGGGATACACCTCACCAACAAGGAGAATGGAAACACCCAGGTGTCAATGTGTTCATATAGAAGAACAAATGATGATGGTAAAAAACAGAGTCCTAAGAAAGACATTACAAGAGTTTATAAAGAATGCATGTATTTACTAAACATGGAAAGTCATGTTTAGTAATAAGCTACAAAAACATGCAAACACGGCAAAAACAAAACTAGCGTCAGACAGGTTATACCTCCTAAGTTTTTCAAAAAAAAAGAGAAAACGCATTACTTAATATTGTGATCTAGGAGAGATAACGTGATCATCAATAGCCAATGTACTTAAAGTGATAAATAGGCTCCAAGCTAAACGTGACCTTCGCTACCAATATCCAGGAACCTATTAGCACATACCCAAAGGATAAAAAGGAGCACAATGCAGGTATTGTTTAAAAAGGGGACACACGCAGACAGGAATGTACACGGCAGACGTAGCTCTCAGTCACTGATGGTGCTTACAGCGCGCTCTCCCCATGGACGTCACTGGCTGTGGTGAGCAAAAATCTGGGTTTTGTGAAATATTCAGATAGGCCCTTCCTAATCTTGCCTTTTGTTTTGAGATTTTCTACAGAGAGCAACTTTTTTGAGAAAATAACCTTCTGCGCTAACCTGACAGCACCGCAGGTAATGCTAAATAATGGGACACATTTACTAAGCGGCACGCACCAGTTTTCTGTCTGACGTTGCACGTTCTTTTAGGTGCAAACTGCTTGCACAGGTATTTAAGAAGCGCCGGCACCACAATTGTGTCACATGTGACCCTTTAGTGGCACAGCTGCACAAGGCATCATGTGACGAAAATTAGGGGGCATTTCGCAGACCGTGCACCAGATTTATCATGCAAAGATCGACAGAAATGAGTTGCACGTCCTATGTTGAAGGTGAGCCAAAAAAAAAAATAGTGCACTCTGTTGGGGCAGTGCAAGGGGCACCACAAGTCCTGAACTTGGCCCACCCTGCACTTTAGTGCAGTCTGCCCTGTTCTAAGTAAATGTTCCTTTCTTTATCAAAGCAGATCGTCTCACGTCACTCATCTACAAATATCTGAAACCAAGAGAAAAGGTAAGAAAGGACCCAGCTGTACCGGAGGCCATTAGTGTCTACTCAAGTAATTTACAGCAATACACTGCGCCATTATATGGAGGAGCATGGCCCTTCCCAATCGGTCGCAAGTAAGCAGTTTCCTAGCTGCCAAGACTAAAATAAATCTACACAAGAGGAGCGACACGTGTGTGTTTCAATGAACACAATGAACGATGAATTTATAGCAAAAGCTTGTAACCTTGCTCATAATCAAGGGTTCACCCAACCTTCTGCCATGGTAACATCTATATGTAGATTGATCCATGAACATAACTTCAGGCCTAATCATTGGATGAATTTGTATGAAAAAGTCCAAACTATAGAGTCTGTTCTGTCTTTGCGGCTATAACTAGAAAATAAGTGGTTTCCAGTCATCCACTAAAGCCACTACCACCACTTCTGGAGAAAGAAACATGACCACAGCTGCTGAGTCCAAGCTTGTCGTGGTGAATGGAATCTACAATAAGGATTTGCACACTATATGGAGCTTTACATAAACCGAGCTTGTCCCAACATGGATTTATAAGGCAAAGCATCCTTGTGTGCACTTGGTACAGTCCAGGCACCATACATACAGAGATCTGTGGGGTAGACTGTTCACCACTCACATGTTTTACAATGGTCCCTTTCATGAGGTCATACACATCGAAAGAATACAAAAAAATAATAAAATTTGCAGATTCCCCCGTCACAGCCATTTTTGTTTTAGAAACACTGATAAATACAGACCATGTGATATAAGATCAGTAGACCAAGGTCTAGTGCAACAGGTCTTTTCTCCACCATCGCACATTTGTAATGGATACACATCTATGTCTTACACCCATGGCAAACCAAGGCATTAACCCGGCCAAATAGAAGCCCTTTAACATTTCAAAGTCAAAATACAGACTTTGGTCTTTACCAGTGACTCTCAATGGACTAGATATTCACTCTACATCCTACAAGTGGCACACAACGCCTAAATATCTCCAGTACCATTATGAAGTTAGGGGGCGCTACCCAACACGTAAATATAATGCATCCTCTCCAACTGGCCACAGTCAAAATGTCTACATAGGGGATCATCTCAAATCGGTTATAGCATTGTGACCTGTATAAGTAAGGCTTACAGTCCAACATGGAAAACGTTAAGCACATAACACCTACATTGTACACGCCAAGATATTTTGGTCGCCCCATTACAAGCAAAGGACAAACTAAGTACTTAAAGAGGTCCTCATCTTTGGACAAACGTATAAGAACGTCAAACCAACGTCAATAAGCAAATCATAGGTTTCACGCTGCTGGAAACACTAGATAATACTCTTGTGAGTTAGACAAATGGAACATTTCCTGCTCTATAGCACTCACGCAGGAGAAATTAGGTATTACACAGTGTCCACTATAATCTGCACAAAATGGGTCCTCCAGAAAGATGCTCTCTGTAGCGGCGGTCAGGACTGGCCGAGATAATCCACCTCTAATAACTCTGAATTTTCTAGTAAGGGTGATTAAAACAGGCTTCTATAAACTTGACTTCTACAGATTGCTTTATGCTTTATGATGAGTTTTATGCTGTGGTTCCCCCCGCAGTGTACATGAGATTTTCAAAGATCCTCCCATGCACTACTCTGCCACTGTATTACACTGCTGATTTTCCACACTGAAAATCCAAAAATAGCTTGAATGTCTTCTCAGCCCGCACATCCCATGGAGGAAAGGAATCATGAGGTCTTTAGGTTTTGGAGTGGTGTTAGTCCTGACTACATCTGTCTGCCATCCCGTTTTTTTTTTTTTTTTTTTTTGGAACAACTTCCATGTTACATTTTGCATTGATTCCACATGGGGCAGTGTTACTGTAGTGATCAAGAGTTTGTGTATAGCAACTTTTTCTAACAGAAAGGATTTTAACTTTTGTTTGTACCTGATTTTAGACTTAAATCAATGAGACATCGGACAACAGCTACTTTCTATATCAGAGGGAGCTGGGACACAAAGGACGTCTATTCACATACGATAGGTTGGTGGTCTCCTTTCTAAAGATCTACATGTGATGAAGGGGTTTCCCCCTAGTTGTAAGCATTACTCCAATTTCTCTTCAGCACCACTATAGGGCTCATTAGGCATGACAGTGCCCATAATTTTTTAAACTGGACTATGCCTTTCAGGGTTTTGTTTCATCAGGAAACTTACCACCATCAGTATGATACAAAGTATACACTCGACAATCTTTAGAAAGCCTTAGAACATTGGATAGAGCTCCATATAACAATATGTAGTCAACATGCTCAAAGTACATGCACCAAGCCATCTTACTATACATCCTTGAAGAGGTTATACGTGGAAACATGCTTGATGATGGCTCCATAAACAATATGGCCCGTTAGCATCTCAGATGTTAAATCTTACCTAGGAAGAGCTTAGAGAGAAGGCTAGGCTACATCTCAGGTCTAATCAGCTTTCCCATACTTACGGAGAACATCCTTAAGATCCCTGTGTCATACGTAGCCTACTTATATTACAGGACAGCTATTTAACCCTACCTGCTCCCCAGAGACAAACTCCTAGCAGATGCAAAAGGGAACACACTCCTGAATTCATACACTTCCATAGCAAAGTATACATATGGCTCATAGGCAAGAACGGGTCAATGCAAACATTGATGTAAATGGTGATTAAAGTTCTTCAAATATTCACTATGCCGCTCAAAGGCTTTTTTGTGAAACATTAAGTATTGGCAGAAAATTGTAAAACTTTCCTAGAACTACAAGTTATACGAACCCAAGTTCAGTCCCATACACCGTAAACAATCCCAAAAGTTACAGGCAAAGGTTTCCACCTGCCAGAATTACCCCAGAAGGAATATTACACAAAAGCCGACGGCTCAGACAATAATTATAAAGTATACTTTCCAACGTCTTTATAAAAGGGTTTGGAAACAATGTGTCTCTATCTAAATGACAGGATAAATTGTTATTAAAGCCTTTATTTAGGCCCAGGGAACTGATCTGCCGGTCCTGCCTCGGCATGTTCAGCTGGCTTGGGAAAGGAAATTCTGAGCAAATAAAAAAAAATAGGTTATGTGCGTAGTCACCAGTCATACACCATGTCCTAGTGGTAGGTGTGACACAAGCAGTAGGGGGACTCGGCTTTATAGACGCTCACTGGCTGCGACAGGACATGAAAGACCCGGAACAATCAGCTCTCCGGTTATTGAAACCATCTGAAAGAGTGTCGCCGCAAAGTTCCCTATAGTAAATTATACATGGGCTCCACAGGACCAGCGTCTCTACTGTATCAGCAGCACCCCACGGACGGCTCCGGTTGCAGCTCTGCCTTCTCTGGTTACATTGCATTGTCACTAGATAACGGACAGTAACCATTGGCTGCATTAAAAGGAGATTTCCTTCTGTTGCTGGGTGCACCCGGCCAAGAGCACATTATTTGCACAGGAAGAGGAATTGTTCATCCCAAACCTCAATAAACAGACAATTCTCTATATATTCTGTCCCTGAACACAGCTGGATAATAATAAAAATCCTTGCAGAGGAAAAAAAAAAAAAACTCATTAGAAATATACAAAATATTTCTATACGTGTATGTTATATACACTCAATTCATACATAGAGCTCTACAGTTATCATTCTGCAAAACCTCTCGGATGGTAAAATTAACCCCCAAAGCACCGTCATATCCCATCTACAGCGACATGTGATGTCATCATTCCCATCACCCTCTGCTGATAAACACAAGCCAGTGACCTCACGCTCCAGAAGAGGAAACATGTGGTGTTACACCTCCACTAGTCCGTAGAAGCATGGCACGATCATAAGGATATGACTGACACTAAATTTAATAAACAAAAAAAACAGACTTATAGAAAATAAGTGTCTGAATTATTCATAATAAATACATTAAATGCTGGCAAAACAAAAAAACCTCACAATACAAAATATTCTAGAAAGCAAAGTGTTAAATACATTTAGATTTAGAAGCATCAGCAACTGCACTAAACAGATATAAATCATAATAATCAATATTATACAAAAAACAGGGAATCACAAAGAAATAAAACCTCACACAACTACAACACACAGTGATCACTACTGTCATCTAGGAAAACCAGGCAAGGCTATGTGTAATATATATATTATATAGCAAATACACTCCTTGGTCAAGATATCACAAAAATTGCATAAATACATCCTGTGTATTATCACCATTGTCAATCCTATGCCTAAAACAGATACAAATCCCATAAAATGAAAAGTATTAATACACCAATAGATCAGAACCTGTTACATCCCACAACTTTTAGCCTGTGTTCACACTGTCACGTTAATGTGTGTTCACTATTCTTTTTTAATCTCATATTTAAGCAAAAACAAAACAAAAAAAAAATAATTCTACAATTTTTGGTACAATTTGGCATCACTTGCCCACACAGGAGACGCTTCATACCATCTTATTTCAGAATTTTAAGAATCTGGCAAACTTTTTAATATCCAGCAAAAGTCCATTTATAAAGCTGAAAATATGGATGTGTTCATGGCGATTAAAATCTGGTTTTAGCAGCACATGTGCCATCTCCATCCTGCCTGCAAGAGGCCATCGTGCCCTTGTGGTGTTATCAGTGTCAATGACTAGGTCCCAGTTACATGAAAGCTGCCATTTTAGGTGAGACTGGAGAGCCTCTGTTGTGTAACACTCTGCCAGAAGACAAAGCACTTCCATGCCCCGAATGAGGGAACTTTTCCACCCTAAAATAAAATCACCACCGGAGAAGGGAATTGTCGCAGGATGATCTCAACATTGACACAAAGATACTATTTATTTCGTAAAAGGGATTTGGAAAAGTTAAGTAAACTCCCACAAAAGTAACAACAATAACTGCTAAAAATTTTTAGGGGGGGGAGGGACACAAATGTGACTTTTAGATCAGGTCACTACTATAGTCCACTGTATAGATGCACAAGCACCAGGCTCTGGGGCAGGATGGATTTGTCCTGTGACAGTGATAAGAAGTATTAGCAAGATATTTTGGGAAGAGAATCACTCCTGATTTAAAAAAAAAAAAAAAGTTTGGAGTGCCAGCACCTGCCCCACATGCTCAGTTTGGGGAGGGCCCGGAGACAGAGCATGGTGTGGGTCGGTGATCTCTCCCATTCAAAAGGAAACTCCTCCTCAACTGCTACTTTGTGTCCTTTGTCTATTGTTTGTTATGTGAAAGAAAATACTAAGAGGGGGAAAAAAAAAAGCAAGAGTGAGGGCTGAGAAGTGCCCAAGTCAATTGGGGATGTGAGCCATGTATTGTAGAGGGGGGAAAGGCTGCCATGTTTTATGTGGTGGGTGTCTCTCCCATCCTCACTCTGGCTGCCTCCTCCTACCCAAGGGTACCCTCCAGTGAAAGGCCATCAGGAGGAGATGAATACATAGCAATGATGGCTGCTGGTAGCCTGCAGCGCCTTCTCCATGAGCCTCATCCTTCCCTCCCCCCTTGCTCCAGCAGCACCACCACCAGCAGCAGGGGAATAAACAGGAGGCCATGTCTTCTCCCATCACATCCCAGCAGAGGACAATGACCCACACCCACCTCCTCTTATCAGCCCCCCATTATGGCTTTATTAGAAGCATCCCAGCTGAGGAGGTGATGGGGGCGTGTGCACACACAGAGCAGCCATCTCAAGGCAACACAAACATGGACATCCAGCAAGGTGACCAGGCCACCAGCACACATTAGTCACCACTTGGACACTTTTTCGGGTTCCCCCCCTCCCTCCCCCCCGCCGACACTCATAGTGTTCCCCTGGTAGTGCCCATCCGCTGCCCATCTATGGATACAAAGTATGGGCGATGACTTCTCAGCATTACACACTTTAAACAAGTTGATGTCGCGATAGGGACAGGGATATCAAGCGGTCACGACCTCCCCCCACCTTCTCACCGACCACAGATCCCCCCCGCCCCATCTACATCCATCCCGTACCCCAGCGCGGGCACCCCCTGCCCCCGGGCATCCTGGCATCACTCAAAGTTGATCCCGGGAGCAGCAAGTTGGTGCGGGCTGGAGCGGGAGGGATGAGCGGCCGTGTCGGCAGCATTGTGTTGGCCATGCTGTGGCCGGAGCCCCCTCCCTCCTCCCCGGACTACTACACAACTTACCCGGGCAGAGTGCGGCACCAGGAGCCCTATTGTCTCATCGGGAGGACAGGGACACTGTGCTATCTCCCCCCCTTTCCTCCTGTCCAGGCTGTGAGGGAGGAGGGGGAAGCTCTCTCTCCGTGTGTGTGTGCCTGGAGTTTACGCTTTCTTTCCCACACTCCACCTTTTATCCGTATTCCCGTCCTGAGCTCCCGACTCCTGCTGCTGCTGCTGTCGCTTCTTCTCTTCTTCTTCCTTTGTGTTTTAATTTCGCCTCAAGTTTTTTTTGCAATTTTTTTTAATCCGATAGTGTGTAACGAGCGCGTCCGCACCGAGGAGGAGGCGAACCCGCGGCCCCGCCGGACACTCACTGCTCGGGATCCTCTCTCACACTCCGGGCACCAGCTCCAGAGCCGCGTGCATGTGCCCTCCCCGAGGACCGCGCGCGCCCCCGCCAACTCTCACTCACACACACACTCGTAGAAAGCTCCGCCCCTTCGCTGCCCGCCCCTCCCGCGCTCATCATCCCCCCCTCCTCCTGCCACACGGCCCGTGACGTCACACGGCCACCAGGCATAATTTATGCAAGAATTCACTAGTGCTTTTCATTCAGTTCTCTCACCCCCCCTCTTCCTCCTCCTCCCCTCCTCTTAAAGGGACCCATGTATCCCTCACACGTTACTACTGTGTATACACTGCCCTCACCACCACCTCATACACGAGGCTCTGACTACACAGCCAGTGTTTATGTCTCACATATGAAATATCACTATACTGAGGAAAGGGAGGCTTCCTCCACAGCCATTAAGACTACCTGCACACGAACGATGCAAAAACCGTCCAGGATCAGCCTGGAATCTGTGTTTTGTGGATACTCATAAACTATAGTCCATATATAAATAAAGAAATTAATCAATTAATGATTTCGCAAAACGGTACTGACTAGAACACGCGCTACTTTAATTAACGGACCGGTCGCCTGCTCCGATACAATAACGGCCATGGGCAATAATCCGTTAAAAAAAAAAATTACATTTAGTGCCGAATGGAAGACACTGACGTGTGCTTCTGCCTCCGGGTTTCCTTCATGCTCACTTTTATCAAGCGTTGTTGCTTTAAATGCTTTTATTGCTTCAAAATATGGTTAATATCAGTATTTTTCCTGAATTTTAAACACATTTAGCGCACAAGTATTTTATTTCATTAACAAAGCAGATGACACTTCAGAAATCGCAGAAGCTGCAGAAAATATCTGCTCGTCATCCGTGAGGAAAAAAGATGTGGATTTTCTGTGACAAAATGTGTAACGCCGAATTTTACCACAGATTTCACCTTTCGTAACGCGAAAGGAGAAATCTGAGGGAAACAACACACCACTATATGCATGTTTTCCCTCTGTGACTTTGGAGCTCTTCAGTCCTGTCTGGCAAATTTTGATGTGAAAAAGCTCCTTTAAAAATTCTAATATGCACTGTTTAATAAGAATAACACGTGATGTTTTTGTCATGTTTCTGATTACACTTGTGTTTTGGATGTGTTTAAAAACGCAACAAAAACGCCACATGAGAACACACCCTCAGTCTTGTATACTTTTCACAGACCCTCATAACTAATAGAATAGTGATCCCTGAAAAACGGTTCTGACTAGGACATTCTCTCGTTTTTAGAGTATGGGTCACATGGTCCGCTAGAATAACAGTCGTGGGCACAGTTTTCATGTTTTCATCTGTTTTTCAGGGCCCAGTTGCATCCGTATTGCAGCCTCATAAATTATAAACTTTGAGGATTTAGAGTTCATACTCAATACTTTTCAATGGAATAGACACAGGTTGTAAAAACCTTCATCCCCAGGCATGGGGTAGATTTACTAAACAAAAATTAGACAGTTTTAAGGCACTTTTACGCCTTATTCGCTATGGAATATGATGGCACTATATAAAGATTATTATTATTACTTAGTAAAAACGTGTGTGTACCCTAAGTGGGACACACTATGAGACATAAATCCTTGCGAGACAAAATTTTGTCTCATTGTTCTGAACTAAACCAACATATAGTGGGAGATTTATCATACACCAAACTACCCCTTGTCTCGCTGGGTAAAACAAGAGGGCTTAGCTATGACCTGGCATAGTTTTGCTTAAAAACCAGCGAATGAAAGTTCGCTGTTTTTTCAAAAGAACGCAGTCTTGGGGCAGGATTATATTAACAATTGCAACGTATAAGCCTGTGTGTCCCGTGTTAGGGCCAGTTACAGATCTCCCATTATAAACGGGTGTAAACTGGTCTACAATAGACAAATGGAGTCATAAATAGCATATAGCTCATTAAAACATTACATTTATTCATATGCTATATAAAAAGTCCATATACAACATACATCAATAAAAAATAAATAAGATTTCAAATACATATACAGCCAAGAGCAAGTGGATCATATACATAAAGCAAGGGTTATTCTACCATCTCTCCCTCTTTAGACCAAGTTGGCAGTCTATATCATTTACAGAGGCTATCAATCTAAAAGGTATATGAGATATATAGTAGCTCTAAGTGTCTAATAGCCTGAAAGTCCCATAGCCCTATATACAATAGAGTATATATATGGATATACGTACAGCTAGACCAATGCAGAGTCCTTGCACATGTTAGTGACTGCAGTGCAGGCGCCCCAACGTGCGTTCCACGGATCTTAGCTTCTTCAGGGGGTGTCTATCTATAGGATGTCCATCTCCAGAGCAGGAGTGGGAGCTGAAGAACCACACTTCCTCCAGACATTAACACTATGTCACTATAGATATATAAACGGAATACAATTTCTCACATTTCAGAACCTGGGTTGGATCTTGACTGTCAAAACTATATAGTACAAGATAATGTTGCTCTACAGACTTCCAATAGCTAACATGGATTAAAGGGAATTTCCATTCCCATGAAATTTTTGTTACAAACATCTACAAAAAAATTGACTTTACCAACCCAGAGCCATTCTTATTCTGGTCTAAGTCTACCTGATTCCTGTAAAGTTGTCTCTTTTTGGCAATCATGAGCCACAGTAGTGACCTCAGAGGTTCTTGCATAACATGTTTTTTGGCAGAGATATTGTAGGACAAGGCCAAGATGTTACTGAAGTCATTATTTTACACCATTCTCAGCTGTTTGGATAAGAAAACAAACTGGGATACCCAGATATAATATGTATATCTACATAGGATCTTTTTGCATAAAAAGAGAAAGATAGATAATAGATGACATGAAATTAAATTTCATGGACTTCCTGTGATAATGATGGGTATTGATGAGCATCACGGTCAAAGCCTTCTTGTTCCATATGATTTGGGCTAAATGATCTTCTGTAGTCCTGGATGACCTATAAAAGTCATAAGAACAGAATGGAGTATGTTTACCTATTTCTAGGGGAAGAGGCATATTATTTAAAGGGACATCTGTATTTGACAATCCCTATTTGTTGTAAGTATCTCTCTGAAAATGCAGATCCTCCCACTTATAGGGATCAACTGTAACCTGCAAGAAACCCAGACCGCACGTGTTCAATCCTCTTATAGCGCCTCCACAGGAAAAATGGAGAATTATGTTATGCTTATTGAAATCAATGGATTAATCATTTAATGCATGGATATACAGGTTCCCCAGAGATCTTCTTACAGATATTCTACTTCAGCTAATTGGTAATGGTGGCATTTGTGAGACTGCCCCTATTACCATAGAACTACCTTTATATTTAATTTAATAAGGCATTTGAGAAGCAGATAACCCCCCCAAGGTCCATTTGTCTCTTAAAATTCAGGGGCAGTGGAATATAAATGGCAAGCTGAGTATTATGCTTATATACAGGTGACAGAAGCGGAGTGGTAAAGGTTTGCGCTGATATTATGATGTAGCTGGTTTATAGTCCGACATCTTTGTTTCTTATAGCGACCGCAGTCTCATTTTAAATATCCCTGATACAGATCATCCCTGGTATTATCATTCTATCTGAGCAGCAGTAATCTGAAAATAAAAAGATGCCAGTGCCATTGCACTTTCCTCCTCTCCATTACACACAGCCACAATTCAACTGTACCCGTCCTTTTGCTGTGTGTGTAAATTGCCTTTCGCTGTAAAATAGGTCGAAGGTATAAAAATCATTTATGGTCAGGGATGCAAAGTTTAACACTGCAGGCACAGGAGACAGTATAATCCGCTTTAAATCTACCGCTAGCATCTCTTATATTAAAAAAAAAAATGTCTAGGAAAGGGTTAAAACACCAGGAATTCAGACAATTTGTTGTTTGATATTCGTGCTTTCTATTTCATAACGATTACAATCTGTATATATATTTTTTAATATAAATATGATGTATTTTATCTCTCTGTTCATCTATTTTCTATCTTATTAACCCCTTTCTCATATCGATCATCTAATTTATTTTGTATTAAGTACCTTACGAAATAACGGCAATACAAGTGTTAAAATGGATGGTTCAACTATTTATCTGTCTCTCATTTCTCTATCGTTTGCTTTCTATTTATATCTCATTACTATCTCTCTACAATCTATAATCAATCTATAATCTATTTACAATGATCTATCTATCGTCAGTCTGTCTATTATGACTATCAATCTATTATCCATCTATAATCTATTAACAATCATCTATCATCAATCTCTCAATTATCTAGCATCTATCTTCAATCATTTGTCTATCATCTATTATCTATCTATAATCAATATCTGGTACCATCTATCTATCTATCTATCTATCCATCTATCCATCTATCCATCCATCTATCCATCTATCCATCTATCTATCGATTATATGAAACTCTATCTTTTTTATCTTTAATATTTTTATCAAATATTTTCTTAGCCACCAATCCAGATAATCTTTTTTATCTGTCCATTACTATCCATTGATCCATCTAACCTTTTTACATTATCTATGTAATCTATATGATCTATCTTGGCAGTTTATTTCTAATTGATTTCACTCATTACTATCTTTCTATTCAGTACACGTTGCTTACAGTATGTTCAAAATCGTTTTTGTGGCACTGATGTACATTGTTTCATTTTCTAGTTTTTGTATGCCCTTGATGACACATTGGATCTACATATGGGATCTACAGTCATAAACAGAATTAGAACGAGGGTGAGATATGGAGAAGGAAAGTCCTCATATGAAATACAAGTTGTGAAACTATTGAACATCATAAGAAATGGAAATTTAAAGCATGAGAAACAGATGAAAGAAATGAAGTATGATTCGTTCTCATGGTAAGTAAGAAATGAGCCATGTCTAAAGCTTTACAGTATCAGGGGCACACAGGGCTAGTTTTGGAGGAAAAAGACATCTTAATTGGACACTTATATAAAAACAGATACAAGGCACTAATTTCCAAAGAGACATCAAGCTCTAAACGTCCTGGATATTGGTTTATACTGTTAACCTGTATGGTAGTCAAACCTGCGCCATTCAGTGCATAAGACTAACGCTTTCTACAGACCAATGTGTGAATCCGGCCGTGAAAAACTTGTATTCTGCTACATTGGTCTTAGTCTGGTGTCCATTTTTCACATATCCCTATAAACTATAGCCTTTGAGGGATCAGTGAAAAACAGTTCTGGCTAGGAAACACTCTACTTGTTAACAAATCATTCACACAATCAGTTAAAATAACGCCCATGGGTACTGATGCAGTAAAAGGTATTGTATAGTGTAGCCGTGTGCCGTCCATTCTAAAACCTGAGTGTTCTTATCTTGATCCATATATTGTACCTCTCGCCTTTCAGTGGTGCCGTAAGTTGAGAAATTTTTATGGAAGGACCGCCAAGGAACCATTACTAGTACTTCAAAATTTTTTGCAGTATTATTTATTAATTATGTCATTTATTCCATGGTGCTGTACATTCAATAAGGGGTTCACATACATTATAGTAAAACAAGAACAAATACAAGTAAAAAATACAAAAACTACAGAGATCTGAAACAAGTGGAAAGAAGGCCACAGTGGCTCAGTGGTTAGCACTTCAGCCTTGCAGAGCTGGGGTCCAGGGTTCAAGTCCCATCCAGGTCAAACTCTGCAAAGAGTTTGTATGTTCTCTCCGTGTTTGTGTGGGTTTCCTCCGGTTTCCTCCCACACTCCAAAAACATACTGGGAACAGGGACTGATTTGGCAAACTCTGTACAGCGCTGTGGAATCTGTTTGCGCTATAGAATTATTATTATAAGGCCCTGCCATGAGATCTCACAATCTATATTAGGGGTTGATAGAGACATGAGGTGAGGCTACTGTGTGTTAGGCAGTCCTTAACATGTTGATATTCAATTAACATTTAAAGGTAAAATATTTCTAGGACAGCTAAGGGTTCTAAGTTTTGCTTCCTCTACTAATCACTACGATGAAGTTTATTCAGTGCCGTAGTCATTTTAGAGGGTCACAACAGTTGTACACCCCTACTAATCTGCATAATTTAGGGGATTTTTGTCTGGAAGAATTTTGTCTAAATAAGCTTTTTGGATTGTAATCAGCAGGAAATATATAGCAACTAATGAGTATCCATATTGATATATGTATATTTATAAACAATGCCCCCCCCCGTTCACCACCGTGCCATAGTCTCCCTTATCTCTTGGACTCTCAGCACAAGTTTGATCTCAATTAGTGCTTTAAAATAATCATCTTTCACAGTTGTATTCAATAGCAATCGTTATATTTTTATATATTTTTAGGTTGCCAGACTTTTTAGCGAAGATAAATGTACCTGGTGAACTTTTCGGCTGCTCAGATTATAGTCATGAAATAAGTGCAGAGCCTGGCTGGATGGCAGCAGTTTCTGGCAGATGCTTCATTTAGTTTACAGCTCCCGTGGTTCTGATTCTCCTGCCCATTCTCCTCTGCAGCAGTGAGAGCTTCCTTCGCATATGAAGCACCGAAAACTGCATTCAGTTAATGGCCAGAGTCTCAGGTGCTTCACTGTGATGCTCTAAAGCTGGCCAGAGAAGTAAGAAATTTCACTACGGGCAATTAGGAGTCTTAATGATATGATTATATGCATCTATGAAAAGATAATGGTTAAATGCCATCGAGTGAAGTATTATGAATCATAAGAAAATGATTTAAATAGGGATCGTGATGTTGGGAGCATGGGACATATGTTACTTAACACGTTTGCATAAATGGTCAAGACCACAGTGTATTAATTATATAGCACCAGCATATGCTACAACAATGTATGCAGAATGGATCCACACAGAAGCCCACAAAGTTACTTATATGTAATATAGGATTTTCAGAACACTATATCACATTGTAAACAAGGGTTGACATCAAGAAGACTGGTTAGCGGGTTCCTTGACTCCTGACTAGTTTGACAAGACATATTCATAGAGATAAACTGACTGCCAGCTGTTGTTATGTGAAGGTTGTGATGCCAAGGACCGGCCAGCAGTTGTGATGCCAAGGACTGGCCAGCCTTTGTGATGTCAAGGACCGGCCAGCAGTTGTGATGTCAAGGGCCGGCCAGCAGTTGTGATGCCAAGTACCGGCCAGCAGTTGTGATGTCATGGGCCGGCAAGCCGTTGTGAAGTCAAGGACCGGCCAGCCGTTGTGATGCCAAGGACCGGCCAGCAGTTGTGATGTCAAGGACCGGCAAGCCGTTGTGATGTCAAGGACCGGCCAGCAGTTGTGATGTCAAGGACCGGCCAGCTGTTGTGATGCCAAGGACCGGCCAGCCGTTGTGATGCCAAGGACCGGCCAGCAGTTGTGATGTCAAGGACCGGCAAGCCGTTGTGATGTCAAGAACCAGCCAGCAGTTGTGATACCAAGGACCGGCCAGGTGTTGTGATGTCATGGACCGACCACAGTGCCGAGGACAGGACTCATATTACTCATCATATTGATGTATGTAGTCCCTTCTTCCCTGTGAAACAACTGTAATCAAGATTAGTGTATGGTACTGCTATTCCTTGCATTATATATTGCTATGATTCACAGAGTCCTGTCCTTGGCGCTGTGGTCAGGCCATGAAACAGGACACAGAACGCTCCGCCATTCACAGACCAATCACCGTTGTCTGAAACAGCCCGTACTATGAAGTACTCAGAAGTTCCCCTGACATCAGCATACTAAATGCAACACAGTTGTGATGTCACAGTAGCTTTCCTAATAAAGACACACTTATGGCATCATATGCCTACTGGTCATATATAGACATGTTATGCCATAGTAGATTGCCTTAGGAAAACCTATTAATCATGCCAAGGCAGATTACCTGCCTAGAACACAGTTATGATGTCATCGCTGCTTTCTAGATTAATGCACACTTATGATGTCACAGTTGCTTGATTGTCTTACAGATGGACAGATAGAGATCACATGACCCTCCATCTGAGGCCATTTTATGGACAGGAATCTCTGGCTGATGAGATAAAAGACAGGAGGCTTCACTTTACATATCATAAAGTGGAGCAGAACATTTAATAGATGTATATTGATAAAATACCTAATATCCTGCCCCCACACACACATTACAAAAAAAACATGAGGTTACATGGCCAACCTCTTTAAGTTTTTCCGCTGCTGCAAATAAATCTTATTTCTGATACATATTTTCAGGCCGTTTATAGTAATGTGTGCTCTAAATATCAGGACAAAAAATGTATGAGACCCACCCTCCTTTCAGATCTAAACATCTTACACTTGGCTTGCTAGGTCTTAGGTGGGGAATTCCAAGAAGTACAATAATAGTCATTTAATGAGGAGTGGGATGATTTCAATAGTAGATATTCACAGCAACAATTAATCCCTTTGACTATGCTAGATTTAGAATGAGGAATTGAGAATCTGCTCTGCTCATGTAACTCTTTATGACTGCAAAGATATTCAACTAGCAAAGGAAATACAAGCACTGAATTACACATTCACAATTTCTTATTTGTTATAGGATGAATACACTATAAGCTGTGATTGCTATTAGTTTTCAATCCTTTATAAAAAAAAAAGTGTGCTAGTAAAAGTATAATATATAGATAATGTCAGTACATTAAAACCACACAAAATAAGGTGGACAAGTATCGATAGGCATACAAGTTTTGGTAATTTTTGACAAAAACACTCACTTAACTGACAGCTTTAGTATCCCAGCCGACGCTTTGACTCTTAAAGTGGTATTCCCACAAAGACAAGATTCTTAAATATACTCAGGATAACAAAATAACATATTCTCTAACTCACTGTTATTAACAAAAATACAGCATTTCACAGATATAATTCCAACTTGTCTGTATCAGTCCTGGTGTATACAATTTTGGTTGCCCCGGGATCCAGCCGTAGATCTTCTGACAATGGTCAGACAGGAGAGATTCTTCTCAATTCTTTTCCTGTCTGCACGATGCAGTGCTCTGCATCCAGCCCATCCCCCTCTATTACAAGGTAAGCCACCTGGGAGCAGAGTCTAAAGTGGCACCCGGTTTTCACCAAAGCCCACCGCAAATCGGGTAAGACTTGCTGCGGCGTGGTACCACCAGGTCGGTCCACAGGTGGGGCTTTGTGCGGAGTGGTGGCCAAGATGAAGTACAGAGTCGTCAGGCAGAAACATGGTCGGGGACAGGCAGAAGGTCGAGACAGGCAGCACAGGATCAACATAAAAAGGAAAAGTAGGTGGTGTGGGCAGGCAGCAAAGGAGTGTAGTCATAACGGGAATTCACAAAACGAGCACTCGGCATAAGGGATGAGCTTTCTTTGAGGCATGAGGCAAAAAGATCCAGCAAGGGACACAGGAAGGGGCTGAACATTTAACAGAAAAGGCAGCCGGCCAGCGCCAATTATGAGCATGCATTCAATCTCCGGAAGCTGGCGCGTGCAGTTAGGAGCTGGTGCCACAGGAGCCAGCAATGGTCTGCGGGAAGGTAAGGAATACAGCGGGGGTCCCAGGGAGCAGAGAGGGGCACGAGTGCAGAGAATATAAATTGGAGGTCAGCTCACCTTCCAGCATGAGTGTCCTTGTACGGCACGGATCGCCCCTCTGTGCGGGCGGTATACTATGAAAAAAAGATCCGATATCCAGCTAGTTCCGGGACACTGCAAAATTCTTTATTGAGGCACATATTTAAAATCCACAGCAGGGAAAAAAACGCCAACGCGTTTCGGACGGACTAGCCGTCCTTAGTCATGGCTAATATGAACAAGCTAAAGACAAACTTTTATACAGGTGTATAGGTATCGGACACTCCCCCGGTGATGTAATTTGCGACGTGTTTCCGGAATTCCATCCGGAGGTGGAGATGGGGGAGGACACAGTCACAATTGTAAGTACAGGTAGCGCATAGTATTATCAGTGCATCATATACAAAAATTACATTTGGCAGGATAAAAAAGACAAAGCAAAGACTGTGTGGGTCCGAGACATATAGATACTTAGGGAAACAGAGTAAAATATACACAGTGGTGTGTCCTGTTGGGAGATCGAGAAAGACGTAATAGAGGCGTGAGGGGACAATCGCAGTTGTGATTATCCTTAACATTAGAAAAAAGCCGGTGATCGTGGGAATATTAGGTGGCGTCTTTCCGATGACCCAAAAGGAGGAAGTTTCCATAGAATCTAGAAGCATAAAAACACGAAAAAACATAGCATGTTAAAATCTCACGGGTGCCCCTGCGACCCAGGACGTAGGTCACAGGAGCAATGGATCTCATGGATCTCTCATCTCTGACCTGTCTCCTCTGTCTCCATGTGTCAAATACTATTAGAATGTTAAGAAGTTAAATAAAAGTGTAAATAAACCCTGTAACCTGATAATCTAAGCACATTGTCAGCTCACAACATCTCATAGCACAGAGGGATCATAAAGTGTCTGCTTAGAGAGTCCCCACCCACACTCAGGAAT
The DNA here is from genome assembly GCF_040894005.1 of Engystomops pustulosus. Classification (NCBI taxonomy): domain Eukaryota; kingdom Metazoa; phylum Chordata; class Amphibia; order Anura; family Leptodactylidae; genus Engystomops; species Engystomops pustulosus. The sequence goes on from NC_092415.1 coordinate 45,905,981, forward strand.
TTTACACTGACCATCTCTGACTGAGCAAAATAGTAAAGTAAGGGGTTAAAATGAGCTTTATTTTGTAAACATCACTAAGGGATTAAAATACTAGAACTTTCTTTCGTGGGCAAACCCCTTTAAGGGGAGAAGCCACTGCCAGTGAGGTCTAGTGTAAAACTAGAAAAGGCCTGGAGTTATTTAAAACCATCCTTCTGTATCAGCAGGTCGCTTCTTTTTGGTCTCACAAAAATAGGGTAGATTTTGTGGACACTATAATCATAATGGTCAAAATCAATAGTTTTGCCCATCCTGGCATTTATTTTGCTGGAAGTGGCTATATTTAAACAGCATAACCTATCCATGTGAATATATGAGAAGTAAAGAAATTTTCACTACCCTTAGGCAGTTTATTGGCATATTTTTCACAATAGAGAATCAGCCTCATCCTGCTCATCGATAATGGTCTTTTGCCCAAGAAAATTGAAAAACTGCATCATCTTAGTGACTTCCATGACGGTTGGAAGAATATAAAATGAAGTTTGTACATCTATTCCAAAGCCAGAGTCGACAAGTTGGCTCATCACAAGGTCTATTAGATCTGTCACAACAAACATGGCAGTAGAGGTGGCTTATATGTTTCCTAATAGGGAGATAACAGAACATGCAAGCACTGTGGGGCACTCATTACACAAGCCGGAGATAATAACGGGAGCAAGTCTCAACTTCAATATCTTCCCATGAAACATTTGCTCAAGTTTTCAAAAAAGTCGGAAAAGTTGACAGTAGAAGACAGTAGTAGTAGTTGGAAACAGTTTTTGCATTGATTAGTTATAAGTCAATAGACTAGGCTCTGATGGGTGCAAATGGGCCTTGAAATAGCAAAAAAAAAAAAAAAAAAAAAGAGGCTAATGGATCAAGAAATTAAGTGCCACCATATAATAAAACTCCTTCACCATTACTATGGTAACATAGCAGGACAGTCTGTTATTTTGTTCACTGGGAGCGATGCATAACAGGGAGGAGGAGTTACTGAGAACTTAAGGATCATGGGACTTGTAGTTGTAGATGGCGGCCATCTTGAGTTTTGTTGTATTCATTTATTTATAGCAGTATAGATTTTTCTATCATAAGTTTTATTTTCCCAGAATACTCCTTTAAGCCTTTAACATGAGGCTCCTTAATAGAGGAGTGTAGCAAAAGGAAATGCAGTTGATACTAGGACCTGGTATTTAAAGGTCCACAGACTTCCAGATAGGTAGACACCAGTTTTATGAAGGCACAACGTTCCAGATTTTTCTCAGTAGCTTCAATGTATCCTGTAATAGGAGATTAATCTGTCTGCAAAACGCTGAGGTGATAACTTTTCACCAACTGCTCATCCCTAATTTTGATCCATGGTGGATGTGGTGCCAATCTCTAATAGTATGATGTGTCGTTGGCTCATAATAGTATTTGCTGCAGCTAGTTATAGCTCCTGAGTATGCCATTGTTAATATATTATTTGTTGCTATAAAGAATTCCTGTCTTTTAACAAATAGATCTTGTATTAAATATATATCCCTCAGTGAGCTTGCCTCTGCCTGTACTCAATACATGATACTCAGTGATCACAAGATGGCCAACTACATTGTGAGAGACCACAATAGAAGGTGTACATCTATAAGACACAGCAAATGATAGAATGGTGTTAGTTATATGCTTCCTTGGTTATCTGTATAATGTTCAGGTGCGTGTTGGTGACAGCTTACTTTGAGGCTGATGGATCACATTTTGAGCTTTGGCTTGACACTATTGTGGGAAAAGTCTGTCATAATGCGTGCTCTAAGTACTAGGTGTTATGACTGTTGTGGACCTGTTAACTAATGTTATAGTCGCATGAGTCATCCTGCCTTTGTCAGTGACTATGACCTTGAACAAGACATTTCATTTCAGACATCAAATATCAGATCTGTTGTCACTCTAGACCTGTGACAGCTACAGGGCTAACGTGCATCACTGCACTAAGAGCGCACAGAACTTTTTAAAACTAAAAATTGTGAATAAAGTTAATCTCCTCTTTGATAACGGTGGAAAATAAAGTTTGAAACCAAGAAAAATGTCTGAGGTTCTAAATATTTGCTAATTCAGAGGATTTTTTTTTTGTTCTGTTTCAGCATATATTATGCCTTCTGGCCATCATCTTTTAGAAGACCATCCCACAAGATGACCACTGAAATGAAATTTTGTCCGATTGTCTCGAAGAGGTTTTACTCCATCTAAATATTGAAAGTCATTTTGGAACCTCTGGAGACCAGATTGCATATCGATTCCAAAGGATATAATTCTGCTTGGAGGAATTTAATTTCCTCCTGGAGTCGTCTTCTTTCGGCATACTACTAGCTTCCTAGTGTATGTTATAATTGATGGGATCAGACCTCTGAAGCTCTGTAAAGCCTGAGAACTTGAATGAGCTGTAACAATTATTCTGATAATCATGCAGGTCCTGGCAGATGGATCCCCTCAGACCATATTGTGATCCATGTCCATCATTTATAATAATGAGAATGTTAGGATTTGTGCCACTAGTAATCCTAACATTCACCGGTCAATATACTATATTATGATGTGGGTCTCGGTTGTTGGACCTCTTCTTCCTGCCCAGTCAGCATTATGGAGAATCATAGATCCCCCGATCTGCTGTGGACTTCGGTATTTGACTACATTGTACGCAGATCCGTAAGTCGCATAGAGGTCAATGGAGCACATGATGGGGCTTCTATGCATCTCAATATTGTCCTGACTGAAAACATGTGACCTTGACTAGGACTCCAGAAGTTGAATAGATATAGGTACCCTTTCTAAATGTGATTAAAAAAAAAAATTAACCAGCAGATATCTTAGTCAAATACATGTTGGTGTTGTGCATAATGGGACCTTCCGCAGCATGCCATTAACCTGATATGCAAGGTATCAGGATAAAGGAGGTAGTACTGATAAGTATGCTTGGTGGATGTCCAGCTGCTGAGAAATGGAGCCTATAAAGGCAGTGTTGGCAAACCCATGGCATGGGTGCCAGAGGTGGCACTCAAAGCCCTTTTTGTGGGCACTCAGGCTTCCTCCTGTGGTCCAATACATACCAGGATGTGCCAAGCTCAGCTCTATTTTAAAGCAACATCCTTGGCTCCCAGGACTACAGAAGGAGAAAGAAGGTATGGACAGAGATGGATTATCATTGGAGCTCCTGCTCTGGGTCCCCTTATTTTTCCTTTTCAGGGGACCCTGGAGGGAAGCTACATCATCTTTCTACTATATTGAACTCAGGACGCCAATACGAACAAGATCTGTGATACAGCAGGGATCAATAAGTTACTGCTTAAATTGTCATGTTGGCACTTTGCAACATATAAGTGGGGTTTGAGTGTAGTTTGGGCACTCTATCTCCAAAAGGTTCACCATCACTGCTATAAGGGCTCACTTGTGCTCCGTGTTCTCTCGACCAGCAGTCCTTTCACTTCTAGGGGCTGCAGGAGATAGGTGTGCTGAAGGCCTATACAAGTAAATGTAGCTTTGTTTGAGCATGTACACCAGCACTTGATTCATATGGAGCACTCCTTTAATATAGATTAATTATAGGTTGTTATTTCGGTATTAATGTACAAGTAAAATACTTTCACATATGGTTTTCTTTTTAGTTAACCTTTTCTTTTAAAATGTACTGTAAGGGAATCTTAATGGGAGATATGTCTACTATTTTAGGCTGATCTGAGAGAGGCCCCAATCTTTCAGGAATATGCCCCCTGCAATTATCTTCTGGGGGAAATTGATAAAAGGAGAGAATCCCTCTAACTGTGTTGTTAGGGTTGCTTAGGAGTAAATCACTATTAACATGTAAAAGAATACAAATTTCTTTAATTGAAAAGTGAACCTTAATATGAAAGCTCCATACACACCCAGTATGATATAGAAATATGTTACACATATTGCCAAGTATGGTAAATACTATTTTTCACAGATACTATTCCTTTCTTTGTCTTCTAATCACTTACATTTGACAAAGACATCTCTTCTACAGCACGATGGACATATATCAATAGAGCCTAAGGCTATCCCTTTATATATGTTATCTGAATTGCCTTTAAAACAACGATGAACAAAGTGTAATTGGACGTTTTAGCCAAACGCCATATTGATATTGAGTGAAGCTTTCTCACCTCCAGTCATTGATAGCTTCCTGTGAGAGTAACATTTGAAATATTGAGTTTGACTGGTCCTTCCAAATCATCAGCAGACAGTTTATATCTCATGAATGAAATGCATTACTAGGATACTGATATTAAGGCCTGAGAAATTACTTCAAGTCTTATGCCTCCAATAGGAGATAGAGAAGGGAGACAAAAAAAGACAGGGGCGCTCTCCTCGTGTAGTATTGTTAAAAAAAATAAAGAATAAAATGATCGTACAATTAGGTGCTCATCGTGTAGCACAGTACAGTGTGCATGTAGTATTAAGATTCTCGGCTGCAATCTTCGTTAGTTCTACCTTTCTTTGTCCAGGGAAAGACGGACAGGTAATGAGTCAGCTGAATAAGGATCTGAGCTCCAGCCAGGAGCAATTGGAAGTTGCGCTCACAACGAATCAAATCCGCGGTATAGTTGTACACAACAAAGTGGTTCTTTTTACTAGTAGCTACGCGTTTCGTTCCAGAACCTGGACCTTCGTCAGGCATCTGGTTCTGGACCGAAACGCGTAGCTACATATAAAAAAGAACCACTTTATTGTGTACAACTATACAGGCAGTCTCCGGGTTACGTACAAGATAGGGTCCGGCGGTTTGTTCTAAAGTTAAATTTGTATATAAGCCGAAACTGTACTTTTTTAAATTGAAGTTCTAGACACATTTTTTTTGTCCCAATGACAATTGGAGTTTCAAAATGTTTTGCTGTAATGGGACTAAGGATTATCAATAAAGCTACATTACAGACACCTTACAGCTGATCTGGAACTATAGTAAAGCATCCAGAGAGCTTCACCAGAGGTCACAGTGGGCAGAGGGGTCTGTCTGTAACTAGGGGTCATCTGTAAGTCGGGTGTCCTTAAATAGGGGACCGCCTGTACCACGGATTTGATGCATTGTGAGCGCAACTTCCAATTGCTCCTGGTTGGAGCTCAGATCCCTATTCAGCTTACTAGGATATTGTATTGGATTATACACTCTCTGGCCACTTTATTAGGTACACCTGTCCAACTGCTTGTTAACACTTAATTTCTAATCAGCCAATCACATGGCAGCAAATCAGTGCATTTAGGCATGTAGACATGGTCAAGACAATCTCCTGCAGTTCAAACCGAGCATCAGTATGGGGAAGAAAGGTGATTTGTGTGCCTTTGAACGTGGCATGGTTGTTGGTGCCAGAAGGGCTGGTCTGAGTATTTCAGAAACTGCTGATCTACTGGGATTTTCACGCACAACCATCTCTAGGGTTTACAGAGAATGGTCCGAAAAAGAAAAAACATCCAGTGAGCGGCAGTTCTGTGGGCAGAAATGCCTTGTTGATGCCAGAGGTCAGAGGAGAATGGGCAGACTGGTTCGAGCTGATAGAAAGGCAACAGTGACTCAAATCGCCACCCGATACAACCAAGGTAGGCAGAAGAGCATCTCTGAACGCACAGTACATCGAACTTTGAGGCAGATGGACTACAGCAGCAGACCACACACCCCGTGCCACTCCTTACAGCTAAGAACAGGAGACTGGGGCTACAATTTGCACAAGCTCATCAAAATTGGACAGTAGAAGATTGGAAAAACGTTGCCTGGTCTGATGAGTCTCGATTTCTGCTGCGACATTCGTATGGTAGGGTCAGAATTTGGCGTCAACAACATGAAAGCATGGATCCATCCTGCCTTGTATCAACGGTTCAGGATGGCGGTGGTGGTGTCATGGTGTGGGGAATATTTTCTTGGCACTCTTTGGGCCCCTTGGTACCAATTGAGCATCGTTGCAACGCCACAGCCTACCTGAGTATTGTTGCTGACCATGTCCATCCCTTTATGGCCACAATGTACCCAACATCTGATGGCTACTTTCAGCAGGATAATGCGCCATGTCATCTCAGACTGGTTTCTTGAACGTGACAATGAGTTCACTGTACTCAAATGGCCTCCACAGTCACCAGATCTCAATCCAATAGAGCATCTTTGGGATGTGGTGGAACGGGAGATTCGCATCATGGATGTGCAGCCGACAAATCTGCGGCAACTGTGTGATGTCATCATGTCAATATGGACCAAAATCTCTGAGGAATGCTTCCAGCACCTTGTTGAATCTATACCACGAAGAATTGAGGCAGTTCTGAAGGCAAAAGGGGGTCCAACCCGTTACTAGCATGGTGTACCTAATAAAGTGGCTGGTGAGTGTAGATGGATAGGGAAGCTTATAGTTGTTTTCAGCATTTGTTTTTCGTTTTGTTTTATAATATAACAGAATATTTTGTCTGTATAAAACATGACATAAATCAATATGGTAAAACATCATATGAGTTTTCAGATAATTTGAAAATATATTTTTACAATCATAAAATAGATATCATCACTTCTAGGTCAGCAACAATCCTCCCTTAAGATATTTTAACCCCTTTCTGACCAGGCCTTAAAAGGTATTAATGACCGGGGCATTTTAAGTAAATTTTGATACTTTGGCATACCTGTGCATGTTCCAGTGCTTTTAACCTGTTAACACAAAAAGATACAGGTTCAATACAGTTTGGATATTGCACTCTATACCATTAGTATATTGGATATTACTGCAGTTGCACACTCTATACAATTAGTAGGTATTAATAGTTTTATTTTACTGTAGGTTCATGAATTTCTATATATACAGATATATTATTTATACACACCGATGGGATGTTCGGAAGTTCACATTTTGGTTATTTAGTATATTAGCAACGTAAACTATTTATTTGTACTGAAACACGTCAATTTCCACAATCAGTCACAATAATGTTTGTTTAGGCTTTTCATTTCCCAGAATATATAAATTTAGCATATGCATACATTATTTACTTAATATTTTCCCGCTGGATACGTTCCCTGATTTTTTAAAAATGTTCTGCTTAAGATTCATTTTATTCACTGATGCATTATACTGTGATCCGATTATTAAAATTAAATTTATTACATCCTACGCAACATTTTTTCTTTTCAATAAATGTTTATATAAATTTTGCACCATTGTTACATTTACAGCTACTGGAAGTGAGGTTTTGGTCAACTTAGGACCCAGTTTAGGTATTTACGGTGCCACCCAGTGTTGGATTGGTCCACCAGAGAATCCTTTGGTTGGTCCGGACTCTAACCCTATATTTGACCTCAGAGATATAGCAGAGGGCAACCTAATTTGTAGGCTAGTGGGCTCTATTTCATGGGGGTTGATCTCTGGTGGGCCCCCAATATAATTTGATCAAAGCCTGACACTGGTGCCACCTCACATGCTGTAACACACTTTAGGAAATCCTTCCCTAATTGGACTATAGTGGTGGCTTTTTATCCATTGCTACAATACCAGTAGTGGCCCCTATAACTTAAAGGGGTTGGCCACTTACACACACATTACAAAAACATGAGGTTAAGTGTGGGGGCAGGATATTAGGTAATTTACCAATATACATCTGTTAAAGGTTCTGCTCTGCTTTCTTTGATATGTAAAGTGAAGCCTCCTGTCTTTTACCTCATCATCCAGACATCCCTGACCATAAAATGGCCACAGATAGGGAGTCATGTGATGAATCTCTAACTGGCGATTGGACATGGACAAGTTAGAGATCACATGACCCTCCATCTGCAGCCATTTTATGGTCAGAAATGTCCGGCTAATGGGAAAGCTGCAGCAATGAGAAGCCCTTCTTCAAGGGAAGATTAAAACAAGGAGGGTGCACCAATATTTTACATGTGAAACTGTACTTTAGATTGGACAACTGTAGTTGTAGATCAGACGTTGTGTTGTGTTAATACATAACTAACTTAATACATAACTAAACCTTTGAAAAATCATATTAAATGACTACTGCAGGTGATTATAGTAAACTCTCTAATTTACTCACATTAGGAAGCACTGCTTCTCTTCGCCTTTGTTGTGCCCTTTTCTCCTGCAGTGAGCAATGTATTTGAAAGCCCTTGAGGTCTGTCCAATTCAGACAGATAAGCAAGTTAATAATTAACTCTTTCCATACCCCAAAAATATTTCCCTCTGTAAGGAGATTAGAATATCCAGGGAATGTCTGTTAAGAGTCATCATTGGGAACATTAATAATATACTTTATCTCTGTCAGTAGGTGGAGGACAGAAAGCTAGTTTACACAAACCATTTAAATAAGGAAGAAAAGCAGGGGTAAAAGAAGGAACACAACGAAGCTTAGAAAGTCTCTCCAAGACTCTACATATCTCTGACAATATACTATCATTGATGCTGGTAATTTAAGTCCAATGGCTAATGTATTGCCCCCATTAACAGGTAGAATAACAGGAGATGACATATAGCAGTTTAGAGAAAAGATTTTACTGCATTCGTATGAGGACAGGCGGTCCCCTACTTAAGAACACCTGACTTACAGACGACCTCTAGTTACGAACGGATGTCTGGTAATTGGTAATTTACTGTACTTTTGCCTTAGGCTACAATAATCAGCTATAACAGTTCTCAAAGGTGTCTGTAATGAAACTTTATTGTTAATCCTGGTTCTTATGACAATCCAATTTAAATCCAATTGTCAAAAAGACCAAAAAATGTTTGACTAGGGTTACAATAATAAAGTATACAGTTCCAACTTACATACAAATTTAACTTAAGAACGAGCCTGGAGAACCTATCCTGTACATAACCTGGGGACTGCCTGTATTTACTTAAAGCAGGAGTGGATTATAATATAGGTGGTTTGGCCCCACCTACTACATTTTATATGTAGTATACCTACTACAGCCAGGGGCCCCACCCACTACATTTTATACCAAGAAGGACATTCACCCATGAAATCCTTATAGATCTGTTTATGTTCTCAATACACTTAAAATGTCCTGGAACCACAGACAAAGCAGGCAGACATATTCTCCATTACCCAAGAAGCTTGATTCTAGCACCTTATGTAGGAAATGACTCCAGTCTTGTAGGGACTGCAATATCTATACAGCCCAGGGCCCATGGCAGCCTTAATCCTCCGCCCCTGACTAAAACATACATGTCGGGAGAGCTGATCGAAGCTCTAAGCTTATAATGTCATATACAGGCAGTCCCCGGGTTACGTACAAGATAGGGTCGGTAGGTTTGTTCTTAAGTTGAATTTGTATGTAAGTCGGAACTGTATATTTTATAATTGCAACCCCAGTCAAAATTTTTTTGGTCTCTGTGACAATTGGATTTTAAAAATGTTGGGTTGTCATAAGAACCAGGAATAACAATAAAGCTTCATTGCAGACACCTTTGATAACGGTTACAGCTGATTATTGCAGCCTAGGACTAAAGTACAGTAAATTACCAACATCCAGAGGACCGTTTGTAACTAGGGTTCGTCTGTAAGTCGGGTGTTCTTAAGTAGGGGACCGCCTGTATCGGAAAAGCACTTGACATTTAATTATTATTTCAATTTTGTACATTGCATTCTTCAATCACTAAATCTTATTGTAGGAATACTTTATAAACAAGTGTTGTCATCGCAAGTTTGCAATGGAATCTAATGTACTGATTTCCTACCAATATGTTTTGCAGCATGCAATGCGTCTTCATGGTAACAGACAACAAACAAGATCCAGGCACCATGACTGTGGTAATCTACTCACCTCTTAGTAGATCCGGGGTGCGCTCTACTGCTGGATTGAAATCTCCACCAGGTCAGTGTTTCCTGGTGGAGACTATAGAAATACAGCCGGCTAGGGCATCCACACCTCAACCTGACACGCAAGCAGATTGGGAAACCCTTTTTTTCACATGTTGCCCGCTAGAATGCTTGCGGTCAAGGCACAGTAAAATTCAAATAGGAAAACAACAACAAAGTCCTAAGACAGTGATGGCGAACCTTTTAGCGGCCGAGTGCCCAAACAGCAACCCTAAACCCCCCTTATTTACTGCGAGGTGCCAACCAAAAACTAAAGCAGTAACTTATTGTTCCCTGTTCTTCAACAACGTTTGATCAAATTGGCCTCCTGAGGACAAGATGGAAAATTTGCATCATTTTAGCTTCTTTCCAGTGTTCCTCTGTACACAGAATTTTGGGGCCAGCAGAAGGTCTTCCAAAGATAATTTGGTCCTGCCTACTCATTCTCCCTCTTCCTATACACCCAAGTAGCGAAGTAAGTATCACTTAACAATTGGGGCCGGAAGAAGCGCAGTCCAGCGCGAAACGGCCGTCGCCCTCTTTTGGGTATTCAGCTCCCACTCCCTCCCTTGCACTTATGTCTGTGAGTATAAATACTTGATGCAATAAAAGAAGAATTTTAGTCACATCTACAATCTGGTGAGTGCCATCCTTATTTTCTGTTTCTGCACCTTTCGTATATCACTTAAATATATGACTGAAAGCAGCATCTTTTAAGTTGCTTGGAACTGCAGGAAGATTCTTTAAGTCCTGTCTGGTATGCTGGGGCAATGGCCTGGGTGCCCACAGAAAGGGCTCTGAGTCCCGCCTCTGGCACCCGTGCCATAGGTTCGCCACCACTCTCCTAAGAGAACAAGCTCTAGATATTTTAGCGGAATGCAAAACTTGAGGTCAGGACATAGCGACAGATGTTCTTATCAATTTCTCTGCACCATTTTTTCTTGTAGGACAGTGGAAACCAATAGTCCTGATCAGCGTTACATGCAGTGGAGCCAGTACCTTTGCAGATTGTAGCTTTCCTCTGTGCACGGTGTAGCATACACTACTGTATCATCTATAAATAAGATGTTCAGTATGAGGTAGTGGGTGACGGGTGTTAGTGACTATTTATAGATTTATGTGATCTAGCTGAGGTGTTAGCATAGAACACACTGTTCTAATATAGGATACAGCCAAGATAAATGAAAATTAACCTTTTAACACCAGCATTTAGATTTGTGGTGATGATTAAATAGAAATATATAAGTAGTTCTCACTTCTTAACAATTACAGGGTAACATGTAAATGGGATTCCTTGAGTGTTATATTATGTAACACATGGTCCCTGTTAATTAATGTCTTAAAAGAAGGAGATTTATATAGCAGGAAGCAGTCATTTCAAAACAAATCCGCATGTGCATTATCCTTGTGTTAGTGTGAAGCAAGGAAACAAAGCGCATATGTATTTACAGTATATGTTACAGCTCTACATGGGGGGTGGGGAGGTAGGAACAAAGCTACATTTTAGAGTATTCCATTGTAAAAGTGGCCTTATAGCATCTCAAAAGCATTAAGTGGAACATCTCTGTCATGATAATAGGCCATGTACTTAGCATATTAATGGCAGCCTTGTACTTATACAGATGTAAATGGAGCTGCCTAAAACACCTCAGTCCACTTCAAAAATACACAACCTACTTAATCAGCCTACTTAAGCAATAGGTTACACTCAGGCATTCATTCTCATGAATGGAGATGGAAATAAACAGGGGTAATATATAACCAATGCAGGGGGTACACAGAGGACAGGGATCCCCTTTTGCAGATACCAACACACCACCATGATACCAACCTGTACATAGGTTAGCAATCGCCCCATAAGCCTTCCTTTTCTCTCATTCACTAAACCCACTAAAAAGAGGGATGGAGACTCACTAGGATATAGAAGTGGAGCTTCAGGAGGGCTACAAAAAATTATATTGTCATACCAACCTTTAAAGGGTTCAACCTTAGCATCCTAAAACTATTCCCCCATTCATTTGAGCAGAGGACAGAAAGCCCTGTTATATTTCAGTTTTCTACAACCCCCCCTCCCCCCACCAAACAAAAGGTCACCATACAAGGAACACGAGTTACCTGCTTTCTAAAAATTACTATTACTTACTTCAAATGTTGCACTGTTCACAATAAGTGTGTCTATTACTTAAGACAGCCATACATTCCTTTGGTATGTCTAAATGGTCAACAATTTATTGGTGGTTGCACTTGGTTTTACTCCCAAGAATCTTGTTTAAAGGAAACCTACCACCACGGATCTACCTATTAAGGTAGATCCGGTGGCAGGTTCCTCTAATGTAGAGTAGTATAGCTCTTTTTACTGCTAATTCCGGCGTGGCCCACAACTTTTATAAATTTTAAATCCCCTAATATGCTAATTTTCTAAAGAGGCTACTAAGGCATGGAGTAGCCGGAGCTGAGCCTACAAATCGCGGCTATTCCACGCCAGAAGTAGCCTGTTTGATCCTCCTACCAGATAGCTTCAGTGCGCTGCTTCGAGGAGCTGCGCGCACTCGTCCACGAAGGCGGAGCAGTGACCATGCAGCTGCGAGCATGCGTTCTGCGCAGAACTCCGGCTTCGCGGAACCAGCTTTCTGGTAGGAGGCTCAAAGAGGCTACTGGGGCGTGGAGTAACCACGACATGTATATGCCTCTGGGTATTATTAACAATTTAGTGCATAGAATTTTGATAAAAAGTTGCTATCGCTTTGCCCTTTACAATGCAAGGTTGTAGCAATGACTTAGAAGGATCATGATCCACCTGTCCTAAAGCATTGGGTTTTCCTGGTTACCAAGTATGTGCCCCACTACCGGACGGTGTACGCCAATCAACAATGTCCACAAGAGTTTCATTTGATCTTGTTTTGATCACTGCTGTATAACATCCTTTGTGTTGGTTCTTTTCATTTTGATTAGTTGCCATTTCTATTTTGATCATCTGTATCTTTGCTTTAAGTGCTTTTGTTTGCCCTTGTGATGTCACAGGCGATACTCCACATTGAGCATGCTCCGTATTGCGTTTTTTCTTTTTTCTGTTCAGTTTTATTTGTTTGAAAAATGCATAAATAAACACATCCCCACAGAAGTCTGCTTTGAAAATTCCAATCTAACTGGTCCAAAAATGTAAGGGACATGCATTATAATTATGCAATAGTCTGTCCATTGTTATTTCAGACTACAGTTCATTTGGTCCACCAGATAGATAAAATTATAACAGGGGTATATCCTCCATTAACCCCTTAAGGACGCAGCCATTTTACAGCTTAAGGCTCAGCCCCATTTTTTGGATTCTGACTTGCGTCACTTTATATGGTTATAACTTTTGAACACTGTTACTTATCAAAGCGATTCTGAGACTGTTTTTTCCCCACATGTTGTACTTCATTTTAGTGGTAAATGTTGGCTGATAATTTTTGTGTTTATTTTCCAAAAAAAGAAAAAATGATGAATTTTTTGAAAAATCTCACTTTTTTGAAATTCAAAATCATTAAATTTTCAGGTAGATAGATTTACCACCTAAATAAGTTGCTGCATAACATTTCCCATGTGTCTACTTTACATTTTCATAATTTTTGAAATGTCTGGATAATATATTTTGATGTCGCTCGGCTTACAAATCGAATAGCGATTTTCCGTATTTTCAGAATTTACTCTTTTGCGGATAAATACAGTTTTGAATGAAATGTTACATATTTAGTATCAAAACGCCCGTATATAATCAACCCATTTTCAAATCTGCACCCCTCAAACCATCAGAAACAGCTTTTAGGAAGATTGTTAACCCATTGAGATCTTCATAGTAATTGAATCAAAATGGAGGTGAAATTTAGATTGGTCAAATTGTTCCGGTTATATGCTTATTTAGCCCTAAAATTTACACATTTCCAATAGATAAAAATAGAAAACCCACCATACAATTTGTTCTGCAATTTCTCCCGAGTGCAGAGACCCCCCACATGTGGACATTACTTGTGTTATGGGGGCACAGCGAGGCGCAGAATGGAAGGAGGGACCTGCAGCTGCCAGGATTTTAGTTTCCTCTTTGGTCCCTTTTGTAGGCTATAAATTTTCGCTTTTTCGTTATTGGGGCCATGTGCTGGCATTTTTTTTTGCGGGATGAGATGCTTTTTCCAGTGTTGCCATTTTGGGGTTGGTATCACCTATTGTTGAAAATTTAGGAACTCGTTTTTGAGGGTATGAGTAGAAAAGCATAAATTCTGTACTGGATTTTTGACTTTTTTTTTTTTTCGTGTTCACCGTTTAGCCTAATAATCATGTTAGATTTATTCTATGGGACAATACGATTACGGGGATACCAGACTTGAATATATTTTCTTACATTTTACTAAATTTGTCAAATAAAACCGGAATGTGGGAAAAAATCTATAATTTTTGCATTGCCGTCTTCCAAGTGGCATAACATTGTTACTTTTTTGACTTGGGAGCTGGTTGATGGCTTGTTTTTTGCGGGACATGCTGTACTTTGCAGCAGTATCATTATGGAGTACATATGTTTTTTTGATCACTTTTGATGGCATTTTTTGTAAGATTGAATAGGTAAAAATGTTAATTTTTGGTGGGTTTTCAATAGTTTTTTTTTACGGCGTTCATCGTACGGGTTCAATAATGATTTACTTGTATTCTACGGGTTGTTACGGACGCGGTGATACTATATATTTGGGGTTTTTGTTATGATTTAGACTTTTTTGGGGTTATATGTCTCTTTATATGTTATGGGGCTTATGGGCATTTTTATTGATTTATTACTTTATTTTTTATTGAATAACATTTTTTTTACTTTTTCACTTTTTCCACCATGGAAAATGACCAAGCAATCATCTGATTGCTTGTTCATGATAATACTCTGCAATAATCATGTATTGCAGGGTATCATCAGTGTTAGCCTATGCGCTTGCATAGGCTGGCACTATGCCAGTAAGATGACGTCACAGACGCCATCTTACTGGCAGTGCCTGCAGGCATAGCAGCGATCGGTGCCCCCCGAAAACGGTTCGGGAGGGGCGATCGTGGGGGAAAGACCCCCCAGAGACATGTTAGATGCCGCGGTCGTGCTGACCGCGGCATTTAACGGGTTACACACCCGCGATCGGAGCCCACTCCGACCGCGGGTGTTACACTGGGGTGCCGGCTATTAGTTACAGCCGGCACCCCGTGTTTCCCGATGCCGGTTCGGCTCTGATCCAGAGCCGAGGCGGCATAAGCGCCGTGGCGGATATATCCGCCACTGAGCGCTAAGTCACTGCGCTCCGTGGCGGATATATCCGCCACGGAGCGTGAAGGGGTTAACATAAAAATAACAGATCCTAGTAGCCTTCAAATGGGTTGTCCTTTCCTGGTCCATTAAGGTCCAATATTGGGTAGGACTGGTCCACCAGAGTACCTGAGGATCCTTTAGTGCGTCATGGTTGTAACACTGCAGGTATAGAATCTAGCAAAAATTTACTTGATAGTTTCTTTGAAGAAAAATGAATAAATGCATTAAACTGACTGCAAAGTTTTACAAACAAAAGACAATTCCAATATTCTCCATCTATGACTTTACAGAGAGATATTCTAAGAGGTTATGCACACAGATTGTATGGAGCCCCATGGCCTTTGTGTGCTACCACAGGGACTCAATCATGTCACATATATAGAGACATCCCCCCTTAATTTCCATACAAATTAAATTTGTTGACAGATTTTTTTTTTTTTATGAAACTTGAGACAATGAATGGAAATCTACCATCAAAATCCATCATAATAAACCAGGGCCACTTACTCATAGATCCAAGCACCGTGACTGTGGTAATCTTCTTAGATTTGATATCCACTGCCTCCTTACTTGTAAAATAAACAGTTAAAAATATGCCTATGAGATTGAGGGGCTCTGGGGGCTGTATCCAGAGCCTCTCAGTGATTTCTTTTTACTGGTTGTTACAATAAACAGAACAGGTTTCACCCCCCCCCCCCCCCATGCACTCTCCCTGCTCCCTCTGCCTATGTAGCCTAGCAGAAGCTGGAAGTGCAGGGAAAGGAGCTCTGACCATTGTAACAGCCTGTGAAAAGACTTCATGAGGGGCTCTGAAAACAACCCCCACAGCTCCTCGGGCTCATTAGCATAATTTTAAAAGATGATTATAGAAACAAGGAGGCCATAGATATATAAGAAGATTACCACAGTCATAGTACCTGGTTCTACGAGACAGTGTCCTTGGTATTTGATTTTGAAGGTAGATTTTTTATTTTGAAGGTAAAGTAAAGAGCTATGCAGATCAATAAATTCAAAAAATACAACAATTCTACAAAAAATATCAACAATACTGTTGTGTTCATGACCCTTTCTCCTCTTTCTACACGTGGACCTGTGGCCAAGTCAATTGTGCATAAGGGAGTTGGTATAGACATTGATAGCTATCTAAAGTATACAGTAGCCATATGGTTTGTTGACGACACAATAATCTTGTGATATGAAATAAATATGTCCGTACCTTGCTGTGGCAGTGAAGGGTCAGGACAACTGATGTTTTTAAAGGCCAGTTGTCATATTCACCCATTATTTTAATTGATAAACTGTGGAAGTACCTTATTTATGACTTGGGGAGAAATAATTTGCTCTTGCACTTGTTAGGGGAGAATTACATTTGATAATGTATATAAAGGCTATAATTAACAGAATTTATTCATGTATGCAAATTAAGTTGGCGTTTTAATTGTCATGGCTTGTTTGTGTGATAATTTGTATATATGCCATTATGTATTTACGATCACATCATATTCATATCATCTTGAGATATAGCTGAAGCGTAGGTAGTAATTGGTAAGCATCATAGCACACTAAGTAACACATTAAGTAAATTGCCAACAGTAAAGTTTACACAATAACTTTTCAACAAATTGTTTTTATAAATCGATATTACAAGTAGACAACGGAAAGTTCTTAATATATCTTTATCAGAGTAAAGAGCTTCTTTCTCCACTTGGTTGGCTCCTATCACCCTCCTTGCTTATCCGCTTTTAGTCAAACAACTGAATTCTAACTTACTAAGAAGATGACAAAAGCTCATGGAAGTGTCAAATAATATAGAAGCTCTACGCAGAGAAGAGTCAAAGCAGCTAGTTCTTCATCCACCAGCTATCAGAAAATGGCAAATTAACAGAACCTGCAGAAGAAAAAGAAAAGAAGTTGTAGTGACACTCCCCATAGACAGAGACAGAACTAATGTTTGCTAAAAGGTGACATAGACTTTCGAACCTGTTGCAATTGTCCAATAGACTGCAATTATAGTGCATTCTTCAATGCTTACAACCATGTTTCTGCAAATATCCACGATCCCCTTGTAAAAAAATTGCAGCATGTTTTAGCTATCTACAAGTTGTGGATTGGGAGATCAGTGGAGACATGAACATACAGATTAAAACATAAAAAATGTGTAAAATTTGTATTTTGTCATGTGAGTTCAGCCTAGTATAAAAAAAAAAAATTAACCCCTGACAACCACCTTAAAAAAGTTGGTAAAAATATATTATATTATAGTCCAAATGAACAGTTGCCGATTGCACATGCGCCCTGCTGCTCTATTCATCTCTACGTGCTGACTGCGATAGCCCAGTGCTGTGCTCGACTATCTCCGTCAGTACCATAGACAATGAATGGAGCAGCAGTGCACATGTCCAACCCACTACTCCATTTATTTGGGGTACAACAGACCCCCATTCTCGTTATCTGCATGGGTCCCACCACATTTAGATTGTGAGCCCCCAGGGGACAGGGACCAATTTGACATGCTTTGTGCAGCGCTGCATAATTTGTAGGCGCTATATAAATAAAGAATTATTATTATTATTATGGACCCCCACCAATTAGCAAGTTATCCTCTATCCTGTGAATAGGAGATAACTTGTTATGACTGGACAATCCCTTTAAGTATCACAACGCTGTTCTACAATTAATACAGAAGTAATACAGATACACAATGACAAAGAAGGGGGATACACTTTTCACATTGCCGTTATTTTTAGTTAAGGTTATTTACAACCAGTAAAACTGCAGAGCTGGACGTGGTTTGCTTACATCATGCTCCTTGATGCATCATGATTTGTGCCTTGTATGTAGTTTTTCAGCAAAGTTATTGGATTTATGGCGAAAGATAGTGATGTTTGCTCTTCCAAAGTCATTGTAGGTCTCCGAAAGATCATATTTTTGCTGACTGGCTATATAACAAGGCACAATATAATCAGCTAATACAATGCATGTGTAGAAACTGGTGTCAGGTTCTATGTGCTAGTAATACCAATTACATAATACTGCTATGTATTTGCTTTATACACTTCTGTTTTGTAGAGACTTCAGCCAGCAATGCATCTCCTTGTTGTAATGAGGTCATCTCCACAAATTCTATTTTTTTTTTTTTGCTTGGAATTATGGAATATAACATATATTTTTATATTTTTCCTGCTAACAGGAAACAATTTCTAAATACTTTAGAGCAATTTAGACTGTGTATGCTGTACAACAGAGGACCAGTGTAAGGCTGCAGTCACACGACCGCAAGGGGGACGTATATACGGCCGACGTATATACGACCGATATACGTACCCCATAGACGGCAATGGGCGCGCGGCACCGTACCGCCCCGTGCCCCGTAAAAAAATATGACATGTCCTATTTTCTCAGGGCATACGGCCCCGTGCGCCATGTATCCCTATGGAGAGGGGCCGGGATGAGCAGCGCTCTCCCCCTCCTCCTCTCCCCGCGCGCTGCCGTGTGCCCGCCGTGCTACGGTACGGCGGGCACCGGTCGTGTGAATTCAGCCTTAGAATGGGGTTCCTTTGAAGAAGCCAGTCGGGCTTATTTAGGGCACTAAACGTCCTTATGGACCTGGAAAATAAGATGTGACTTTTTTTCGGTGATAGGTTTAGATCACTGTGCTCTTGTGGAGATTTAGATTTATCACTGACCATCAGACATTCTACTGCAGGACACAGTGGTGTAAGATTGTATATGGAAACTGCCATTTGTTCTCTTAGAGTGAGCTGGAGTTCTCTCCTTTTATGGCTTACTACCAGTCACTGGCAATACTGAGCTATAGAAAAGTCTGTTTGTACAGTGACAGTACAAATTTTTGACCTTAAGAGTGGTAGCAAAATGGATGGTATAAATTGGCAACAGTAAGGGTCCGACCTCAAGGGGTTGTCCCAAGTTTATAAGTTGCCCTCCATCTCCCATAACAGAATGATCGGTGAGCCAGGTGTGGAAGTATGACCGGTGGAAGGTGATATGTGCAGCCGAGGTAGATGAACCCCTGGCGGCATAGACCACCGCTCCACTCTCGTGTCTACAGATGTGGGGGAACAGAGTGTCTCTCCCTCATTCACTCGCAGTGAACAGAGACTCACCCTGTCAAAGGAGCAGATCAGACTGCTGTTTTTGATCATGAGAACAGGGATGCCGCTTTGGTTAACAGGTGCCCAGCTCCTTCACTCTATTCTATTGGAGTACTGGAGATAGCAGAGTCTATCTCTGGCACTCACATAGTCAGTGAATGGAGCGGCAGTGCACATTCTCGCTTTGCCGCTCCATCAATTAAAATGGGATCCTAGGTCTCCGCAACTCAACGGTCCCATTTTCGTAATCAGTGGCAGTTCCAGCAGTTGGACCCACACCATTTGACTTGTTGTCCCCATCTCTTGGGGACAGGATACCTTATAAACTTGGAACAACACCTTTAAGTTTTATGTAATGCAGTTATATTTCTTATATCATTTAAAGGACATCTACCACCAGGAACAAGGATTACCAAGCACACTGACATACTGGTGTGTGCCCCCTCTTGCAGGATCTGCTCCTCTTTTAGCTTCTTAAGCCTTGATTTTTACAACAAAATGCTTTTATAATTCTGCAAGGGGATCTGGGCTACATAGGTGTTAATGGAGCCTGAAGCCCATCAAGCTTATTTCCATAGGAAGCTTAAAGAAGGATGCACACACCAGTATGTCAGTGTGCTTGGTTTACAATGCTGCATCCTGGTGGTAGATGTCATTTAACTCAACTCCTTTGATATTGAATTGTATATATTAGGTTATATACGTTTATCATGTATCTCTATAATTTTCAGTCCATTTATTAAATTTACAGTTCTGTTTTCCCAATGTTCTTTTAAGATCACGACTGTACATTTTGTTAATGTTACTGTTCTGACACCTCCTAGTAGTCAATGTCTGTATGTCGGATGAATACATACTTTCCTACTGTAGGACTAAGAATCCTGTTATGTACAGCTGAAGGAGTTCCCTGCTTCCTCTGGGTAGAACAATCTGCATAATACTACAGGTTACGTGGTTCTTTGTCCTGGAATACCTCTTTAAGCTGTTACTTCTCAGGATAGAAAGGCTACTAATTTGTCTCAATAGTGAACCAGATTAGGCTTGTTGAGATTATCCAGTAAGACACGGAAGTTGTAACCTCTGGCTAAGAATAAACTCTGTATTTACAGTGTCTATCACCTCAGCGGCCATAGTATTACCCTCTAACACTGGCAGGTTCTGCTCAACGACTAAGGTGATTCTTGACACAGAAACATTGGTATCAGTGACCACTACGACATGCAATATTTATGAGGTTTATGCTTTACGCTCCTAGATAACATAATATTAGTAAATGACTACAGACGGTCCCCTACTTAAGAACACTCGACTTACATACGACCCCTAGTTACAAACGGACCCCTGGATATTGGTAATTAATTGTACTTTAGTCCTAAGCTACAATGATCAGCTGTAACAGTTATCACAGGTGTCTGTAATGAAGCTTTAGTCTTAATATTGATTTTTATGACAACCCAACATTTTTAAAATCCAATTGTCACAGAGACCAAAAAAGTTCTGTCTGGGATTACAATGATAAAATATACAGTTCCGACTTACATACAAACTCAACTTAAGAACAAACCTACAGACCCTATCTTGTATGTAACCTGGGGACTGCCTGTATATTATCTGAAGATCTACCTTAAAGTATCTATCTTTGAATACTCCTTTTTTAAGACAAGTTTTCATTTCGCACTGCACGCTGCTCTGGTTCCTACATGACCGGTAGGGGCTTGTGACTGGGCCCATCCATTGGTTGCCTCTATCAAATTGATAGAGTCAATGCAATCATTTCCAAAGCCACGTGATGGGTTATTAAATTGAGGCTGGGCTGCAATTTATTTGATAGTTCTCTAGGAGCAATCGAAAGGGGTTGACCAAGGTTAGAGGATCTGCCATTCTCCATAAACAGTGTCACTCTTCACGATGAACTGTATCCACTATAGCATTAGTCAACACTAACACTCTTTGTGATTATGTTTTTGGGAACAATCAGGATTGCAGTTCAAAGAAGAGAACGTATTACTGTTCATAATATTTCAGTATAAGGCTACACACATGTATGGGGGACATAAATATGGCCGACGTATATATACGGCCGATATATGTCCCCCATACGGTGCAGGACCGTACCGCTCCGTAGCCCGGGAAAAGATAGGACATATCAGCGTTTACCTCCTCTCCCCAAGCGCTGCCGTGTGCCCGCCGTGCAACGGCAGTGTGCAAGTAGCCCGAGTCTCTTTCTCAGCACTGTGGCCCGCCCGCTGCAAGGTCTGTGATTCATAGGCCAAACACAGTTGTGTGTTTTAGCACTAACAAAGGGTGAAGGGTTGAATTTTTAAAGAAATTTCTTATGTGATACAATTAGCATTTCTGTATTTTTTAGCGCAATGATGTATAGCCTGGATTGACCAGGTCATATACTTTCTCCTTTTGTTCCACATGACCGTTTGTATTCCGTAATGTAGTATTTTATTTGTAAATTCTATGGAATGTTATGGCACTTTATAAATAAAGATTATTATTAATATTATTAATGTTATTATTATTATTATATGACAAGGTTATTTCTCAGTGGAACAGCAGCATTGAACTGTAATTATTGAGGTAAATAATTGTTAGAGTCCAGAAGAAAGAATGTTCATATAAATCTGACCAAAATATTCTATCCAGAGCGGGATAATGACCATTTCATTTTGCCAAGCTATGTACCTCAATGAAAAAGTCAAAAACTGTGCCTCTTTAAAGATGGCTGCCAAATCTCTTAAAAATATTCTGTAACCACCAAGCTAGCTGCCTCTTTTAATAAAATCATTGAAACCACTAAGCCTGTTGTCTCTTGTAATACTATTGAAACCACCATGTTTGCTGCCTCAAATCCAAGAAAAAATGTGCTAATTAATCTTTTGTCTCCCTGTGTTACTGTGTCAGGGCTCTTTGAACACTCATAAGGCCTTAGTTAGACATTGTTATTCTGATCTATATTTTCCTTCAATATTTGTAAGCCAAAACCAGAATAAGAACCCAAACCTGAGAAATGGGATCCGTTCCTGGCTTTGGTTTCAAAACAAAAATTAGGCTGCCTTTATTTTTTGTAAATGAAATTTTTCTAATAATGTATAATGTCTAGTGAAGATGGAGGATGTGGATATAAATTTCCAGATGTGACATTGGTTGCGGTGACTTTTCTGGTAGGATTTATCATCATGGAGAAATCACAACCACAGGAACAGCGTTGGGATCGCGTCTTCTATTGATAGGAGGCTGCTGCAGAGTAAGCTTTTCAGTGACTTATATGCACCTGCTGTTTGGGAGTCCTGCCCGTGTCCCTGACTGGTTTTCATACTTGGTGTACAGCTTTGATGGTATCAGGTTCAGTGTTAAGAAATTAGTGCTTGTCGACATAAGAGTCAGTCATCTGGATGTCTGTGCTCAGTGGTGCACACTTATAATAACTTTTGCAGAATATTGTACAGAAATGATGAGACTTTTCAGCTGAGAGTTGATAGGGGGAAGCACTATATTTTTGGATTAAAAAAAAAAAATCTCCGGCTAACCCATTAACGGTTTATGAGAGTGTCAGAGATAGCTGACTTTCTATTAATGCATACACATCGTATTCCCTGCATATGTACTAGACATGTCCAAAGACATATACTGCCAGATGGAAATATCCTGCATCCAGCAGGAACCACTGGATAAAAAACGCAGCATGCTATGTTTTTTTTTTTACCCTGCTTTCTGCTGGAGGGTGCAGTATACGCTCAGCGGAGGCCATAATATCCAATGGGGGATGCAACTGTATTGCATCGATTCCCAGCCTTCTCTTAGCATATGCTCTGGGAACAGATGCGTCGGGAGACACCCTGAATATCGTCAGCAGAGAATCACTGGCTGCTGCAAATCTTTATTCCCACTACCACTTTCAGGTGGAGGAGAGCCAAATCAGATAACTTATCCCACTGTATGAGCATCCCCCCAAAGTATAGGGCTAAAAACATGATAAACTGTATATAAAACATGATATACTCGAGTATAAGCCGGCTTGAGGTTTCTTATTCTACCACAAAAAACTTGGAAAACCTATTGAATCAAGTATAAGCATTGGTCACAGCCTCCACCCAGTATATAGCCAGCCCCTAGTATAAAGCCAGCCAACCCATAGTATATAGCCAGAAAGCCAGCCCCAGAGTATAGCCATTCCATACCCCCAGTATATAGCCAGTGAGTATAAAACCAGCCAGTATAGGCCCTAGTATATAGCCAGCCTCTGCCCCAGTATATAGCCAGTATGCCCATGCCACAGTATATAGGCAGCCCCCTGTATACAGCCAGCCCCCAATATATAGCCTGCCAGCCCCCAGTATATAGCCAGCCAAACCATAGTATATAGCCAGCCAGACCATAGTATATAGCCAGCCAACCCATAGTATATAGCCAGCCAACCCATAGTATATTGCCAGCCCATGCCCCAGTATATAGCCCGCCAGCCCATATTAGATAGACAGCTAGCCCATAGTATGTAGTCAGCCAGCCCATGGTATATAGCCAGCCCAGTACATAAAAAAATAAACTCAATACCTGCCTTTTTTAATGCCTCCCGCTGGCCCTATTCTTTCTTCCAGCAGAAGACTGTCTGCTGACATCATAGTGTGTGTGCGAGCAGCGCACATGGACCTGCCGCTGGAAGAAGAGAACCTGTGGGGGGCATCGGAACGGTGAGTATTGACTGTGTTTTATAGACTTGAGCATAAGTTGTGTTTGGTTTTTTTGTGATGAAAAACTCGGCACATACTCGAGTATATACGCTAAATCTAGCCTTGCAGGCAAAGTCATTTATTGGTGAATCATTGGATTTAATTGTTGTCTATTCTTTCATTTTATTTACTGTTATTTCCGTATTATTTACATTCTATAAATAACCTATATTTGGAGAAAAGTGAGGTTAAAACTTGATATATATACCTAAGCCCCTAGGTAAATCTAGCAATGCCTCCAAGCTATCTGAAAAATAGAAAGATAAAAATTATGCTGCAAACCCTAAAAGGGATTGGAATTACCATTTCGTTCTACAGGTTTATACCTCTGTAGGGTCACATCCACTTCTATTAAGCTACGTGTGTTTTGGATATGCAACTATCGATGGGTATGAACACTATGTCAATAGCCTTCTGAGGTGGATATGTGTGTAACACATTCTGGCAGAGGATCACAGGACCTGTACGTCTCTGGCTGGCAATTACTGATGCATGAGGCAGGAAATATGAAGAGGCAAGATGGACGCCACTGTATTTGCTTTACAGCAGCCATGACCTCTCTGGACAATGACGAGATCATAGACCACTTTCTGGAGCAGAAACCACAGAATGGCATCATTAGATAGTAATTAGGAGGAGTGTTTTCTGGTAATAGCAGCATAAAAGTAAAAGTCACTTAACCACAGCTATTTTCTTCTAAAGACCACAATTACGTCCCTTTATAGTCAGGCCTTACATCACAAGACACATCCCATAATCATACATATCACCATGGAAACTAATTGATGATGTAATTTGTGGCTTTTCTTATTGCTTTGGTGCCTGGACTCTTCATTGGATTGACAGGAAATGCTTTTTTGAAATGACAGCGACAGTGGCTGCTTGTTTAATAGTTATTACATGTTGATCTGCAGCCAACAGAGATCTGATGGAGCTTTTAGCTGTGACATTCACACTAGATGAACTTTCCTCGTACTGCTCAATTGTGGTTATATTCATGTTTTCCATCTCGCTCAGTAGTCAGCTGACCAGTCTACGTTATATTTCCACTGGTGACATAAGTAGGACACAGCTGCAGTCATAGTATGAGCAATCCAGGCTTTGGGAAAGGCTTTCCTGATCTCCCATCCCATCCAAAATTTACAGCTCATACACACAATGTTGGCCTTTCCCCCCCCCCCCCCCCCGCGCTGGCCCACTCCCGCGCTCTCCGCTCGGCTGGCCAAAGGTGGTGGAGAGGGCAAAATAGTCGCAAGTACTAGCAATAAGGTCCTGATAAATATGTCCCAATATGTTCCCAAAGCAAAGAAAGACAATGGTGCACATTTACTTACCCGGTCCAGTCGCAATCCAGCGGAGCGTTCTCCGACGAGGATTCTGGTCTGCCGGGATTCACTAAGGTCCGTGCGCCCGATATTCACCAGGTGTCGCTGCTGCGCCGAGGTCCGCCGGAGTTCACCTTCTTCATCCCGGTGCGACACAAATTCTTTTTTTAAATTTCGCGTTTTATCCAAATCCGTCGGGTTGTCCGACAGCCACGCCCCCCGAAAGACAATGTTGCGTGAAAGCCGTTCGTGTGCGCCAAAATCCAGGGGCAATTTGGCGCAAATCGGAAATCGTCGGGAAACACGACGAAAGTTTCGGACCCTTAGTAAATGAGCCCCAATAAGTCACCAGCTTGTCAGTGGGAAATCTGCAGCAGAAAACAATCTACCAAATATGAATATGAATTTAGATGTCACCTTTTTCATTGCAAATCTGCTTTTAAATGCAACCGGTCATCACTTTTTCACAAATACTACTAGAAGGTTCCCATAGAGCCCTATTAACTAACTGGCACCCTTCTTTTAGCTAAAAACTGTTTATCTCAGATACCCATAAATCATCTTTATAACCTTGCTTTAATAATAATAATAATAACTTTATTTATATTGTGCACATAGATTAAGCAGCGCTGCTTAATGTCATGTGACCAGGCTGACATCATCTCAGGTCCTTTAGCCTCCTAAGATTAGCAAACTGTACCCCATGCATACCTGTACCCAAATCCTGTGCTGAGTCCTGGGGGGAAGGAGGCTCAAATCTAAATGGTTGAAGAAGAGGGTGGAAAAAAAGATTCAGCTGGGATGTCCCTCTTGGATTAAATGCAATTCTATAGCCTATGTATATTATCACAAGTCTAGGAGTCAACTGCTAAAGAAATGGACTATTGAAGCTAGGAGGGGACGTACCCACAGGACCCTGTGTCCTTGACGTCCTTGTAAAGTTTGTTGTACATTATGTACATACACATACCACAAAGACGAAATGAGGACAAACACGGCCATGTGAATAAGGCCTCACAATAAACACTTTATAAGGTAATCGTGGAAACATGCATTATAAATACTAAACTTTGATAATCACCTATATAATGAACTACTGCATGGCAGTCAATGGTCTGATGAATAAATTGTGCCGGTAGTTGAACAGGACACTTATGAAGCAAAGGTTCACACTTATCTCCTCTGAGATAAATCAGACATCTTGTTTTGTTCTTCCTAAGTATTTATCACACTGGGAAGGGATACCAAACTAGATTTTGTGTGAAAGGGCAGAATAAAGTTTAGAGTTCTGGAGTGGTATCAGTGCCCAGACATCTCAGTGTATTTTGCAGTCATAACACACACACTAAGGATTTTGGTTTGCAGATAGATCAAGTGTTTGACACACACTGCAGGCTCAGTAGGTACTTGGTCCCTAAAAAGTTTGAGAGGCGACTTAATTTCACTCCATACAATAAGACAAATAGGACAGTGGGGGACATCCATCAAACGCCTTCACAGGAATACTGCAAGAGTACATCTGGTGAAAATAAATGGGCAGAAAAGGCACAAACACTCAGCTCTGAGCTGACATTTGTATTTTCTGTCCACATCTCCCCAAACCAATTATAACCAATTAAAACCCTCAGGGTGCATTCACATGTGGCGTTAATGCATGCGTTTTCTAACACAATACAACAGCTGAAGAGCGGAAATTTATGTTTACAAAACACACCCATTAATGCATGCGTTAATGTTAATACATGTGTTAACGCATATGTGAAGAGCAAATCTCATCTCTACCGCTTTTGTACTGCGTTTGAAAACGCATGCGTAGAGGTGGCTTAGAGGGGAATTTACGTGTTTATCAGTCTATATTACCAATTACATGTGATTATAAGTTCTTTTCCATTACTTACCACCCACCACCAGGATGTTTATTGCTGGTTTCCATAGGTTATGACCTGTAGACGCAGAAGCCACATCAGTTGAGCATCCACAACATAATAATAATAATAGTAATAATAATAATAATAATTCCTTTATTTATATAGCGCACATAGATTACGCAGCGCTGCACAGAGTTTGCCAAATTGGTCCCTGTCCCCAATGGTGCTCACAATCTAATCAACCTACCAGTATGTTTTGGAGTGTGGGAGGAAACTGGAGGAAACCCACACAAACATGGAGAGAATATACAAACTGTTTGCAGATGTTGACCCAGAGACTTAAACTCAGGACCCCAGCACTGCAAGGCTGTAATGCTAACCACTAAGCCACCGTGCTGCCCTACATATTTCTCCTCCTCTGTCTGCTCTGACCTTTGAAGTACAGAGCATATATTGGCATTACACATCCTCAATATAACATTCCACCTCATCTCCATTTACGTGCTTTAGTCATTCAATGTGCCAAGAGTGCCATGAACATGGACAGCTGGTGTAGGATTGTGGATTCTGTAGTATTTGAAACATATTTGAAGATGCAGCGCTGGAATGCAGCAGATTTTTCATTTGGAGCAGAAAAAATAAAAAGGTAGAGGCTAGGAAAGGTCAGATCTAAATGATTAAAGGGCTTTTCCCACGAAGACAAGTTAGGCCCTATCCGCGAGATAGGGCCTAACTTGCTGAACAGTGGGGGTCTCACTAACCACCGCAGACCGCGACCCCTCGACGCTCCTCAGACTAATGGAGCAGACGGCCACGCATGACCGTTCTGCTCCATTAATCTCTATGGAGCTGACGGCAATCGCTGAGCACAGTGCAAACATGGAAAAATGTTTAAAGAAGAAAAAAATACACAGGGGGAAATTTATCAAGACTGAGCGCCAGTCTTGATCTTTCCCTAGCCGTTGCACAATGCGCTTGATATACTAAGAGACATCGGGTTTCTGGTGTAGACTATAGTAAACTTAGCAGCTCAGGGAGTCACCCTTTTCTCCAAACTGTCATGCCCACTTGGTGTGATGGTGACTTAAAGGCGCATTTTATACTTTTTTATGCATTTTACACCTTAAAACTAATACAAAGCATGGTAAATGCTCACCACAGAGTAACTTGATATTCACCAAATGAACCCAAGCCTTTTATCGTCCAGCAAGGTGGCATCATCCAGAAAATTGATAGAATGAATTGATATACATTAGTTTTATTAAGTCGAGTTCTACTTGTCTCAAAAAGTTCCAATATTGGATCCTTAGAAAATGTGGGAGACTTTAGCAGGTCTATTGATGTCCCTGGATGGAGAGATATCAAACATAGTAGAGGGGGTTTGTATGAAGAGCTTATCTACAGCATTGAGCTGCCAGTATCCATCATTTTATAGCAATTTTCTGGATGATGCCGTCACAATGGAACTTAAAAGGGACATTTTCTGGAAGGTGTTAATCTACTTGATACTGGTATTAGTTTTGTTGGTTTATTCCTAAATAAATGTGACAGATATACTGAAAGGATATAGAGCAGTGGTGGCACTTGGAGCAATCTCTGTGGGCACCCAGGACATCACCCCAGCAAAGAGTTTCTAGACAGGACTCAAAACCTCCTCCTGCAGTCCCTGGCCACCCAGGATGTGCTGTGATCAGGGCTATTTTAAAGCTAAACATCCTTAGCTGCCTGGGACTACAGGAGGTGCAGACAAGGCTGCGTTATTATTGGAGCTCCTGCTCTGGGCCCCACAGTTCTTCCTGTTCAGGGGACCCTGGAAGGAAGCTACAATGATAATCTGAATGTCTCCTCTGTTTTTCAACTGTATTGGTGTCCCTAGGACAAAACAGGTAGAAAAATGTTACTGCTTAAATTGCTATGTTGGCCCTTTGCATTTAAATAAGTGGGTTTGGTTGTAGCTTGGGCACTCAGTCTCTTAAAGGTTCGCCATCACTGATATAGAGCCTCTGACCAGTGCATTTGAAGTTCTCATGAACCAAAAAACACAGAAAAAAGTCAGTATCGGTGCTCACTCCTACCCACTACCAGGTGACAAAATCGTAAGCTACTGTAATCCTTTCTTGTTGGAAAGAAGAGGAAAAGGAAAAAAACTATGGATTCTTTGAGCTTTCCAATAATCCGATTCTGATGTTCAGGCACTAACTCTAGAAATAAAACACATTCGCGACTGGATCCTGAACAGTGAATCCTATTATGAATCCTACAAAACAAAGTAGTGTGAAACCTTCGGGTGTAAGGTATAAAATACCCTCTATTCTACTGACATGTATGGTTAAAAGGGTGCATGTAAAAACAATAGTCTATCGGACACAACACACACACAGTCCGACCTAGGTTTATCCGGCTTTATCTGGTGTCTGGAAGTGGGTAGGAGTGAGAACAGATATTGACTTTTTTATTCATTGTACCATCTGTGCCCGTTTGGGCTTCAACTTAATCCTCTGCCTTTAAAGTATGACAGATGATGCGGTGATGACTGTCATTTTTTTACTTTGCATTTTGTCCTGCATCAGTATGAATATTACCTCATTTCACTACTGTCTGGCTTTGATTTCTACCACATCCATTCGTCTCCCATTAACTTTGTTCTGGGCTGCAGGTGGTTACACAAGTTGTGATGACATATATCTCCTCTATACATTTTTTTGATACTTTAATTTTTCACCCTCACTGGAGTGCCTGCTTATTTTTCCTGCATTGCCGGAGCGGCCCGACTTCCTTACTCCACGCGACTGGTGTGATACGGCAGCCTCTTCAATGTTTGGTGAGCTGAAAAAATTTGCTTTTTTCTTATGCTATTATATATCTCCTCTACACACATTCATCTCTACTAGTCTGGTTTGTCTGAATGTCAGGGGACCAGTCCAATCACTCTCTGGGCCAGGACTCCAATATAACATAAGAAGATTGTCTGGCCACTCCCCAGTGCTTGTGCCATATTTTTTTTATCCTTCTGACCATAGCTTGTCTTCATACCATCCGCCTGTCTCTTCTGATCTGCATTATTGTCTTGGTTTTGACAGCTATTTGTACTACCATTCTTCTTCATTTGCTTGTCCTCTTTTTGTCTCCGTGTTTTCACTTTGGTAACCAGTTGTCATCTACCGTCTAGGGTAAGATAGGCAAGTATGTAGACACAACTGGGTGGGTCTAGCTTTAGGGCTCACATTCTGCTTATGCCCTTCCCTTTTCTATCTTTTTGTCCATTCCCAAACAGCAGCTTTACGGGTATTCCCATGTTCATTTCAAATCTACAGGATATATCATAAATATCTGTGGGGCACATTTACTTACCTCCTGCGGAGTTCATGAAAGTGCATTGTCTGACGATAATGCACTGTGCCGAGATTCACTAACATCGTGCGCCCGATATCCTGCATGTGTCGCTTCCCCAATCAGGTCTGATGAAGTTCACCTTCTTCCCGGTGTATGTAAGTGCTTGATCTTGTGATACAATTTGAAAGTTAAATCTCGCGCTCAGTCCGAATCAGTCGTAACATCCGACGACCTGCCCCCTGATTTCTGTTGCATGAAAGACAGCGCAGCCACGCCAAATCCCATTGCGCGACACAATCCCCAGTTAAATACCTGTCCCAGTGGCACAAATCCGAGAAACGTCGCAAAAAAAAAACAACAACAGTGCGGCCACTGACTCTTAGTAAAAAAAAAAAAGTCCCATCGGGTTCAACATTTTTCAAGGGAACCAGTTCCCATCTTGTTGCTGCAGTTAGAATAAATGTGGTTGCACATACACAACTCACTCTATCTACTTCTATGGGAGTGCAGAGAACAGCTAACAGGAAGGGACTCCATGTATCACATAATGCTCGCTGCCCCGTCCTCAGCACTGTGTTCAATATGTGAAACCTATCTACAACAGGGTCCAAGATTCACAGACTACACATGGTCATCTATTTTAGATGACCTAAAGCACATATTCAGTGTGCACTCACGTGCTGGTGCACTTATGGTTTTTGAGGAGACCATGTCTCAACTGTTTGGCTGCAGATGGACGTCATGCACAAAGTTTTAATTATGTTATTTCAGTTGTCATATATACACATATAAGAGACAGTAGTGTTTGATGGTGTAAATGGATACATATTGCTTTGGAATATTCCCATTGGATTCGGTACAGAGCATTAGCGCTTATTAGCAGTAATTGATATATATTTGGTGATGTTGTTAAAAAAAGGTCCATCGAGTTCAAGATGAATTTGCTTTTGAAGCCAGTTATCATCATAAGTGTCACCCAATTCTAAACAAGCCGATCAATATGGTCACAGTGATGGAGATCCCAATTCATTCATAATAGCATTTGTCTTAGCCAGCCATCTGCTTTAAAGGGAGCTCCTTCATGGATCTTGTAATATGAGATAGCAGCTTTTTATGTACAGTTGGAGACATTTAAGAACTTTCAATAATGACTAGATAATGGCAGCGAATGAGGAGCACAGATAAAGCCATGCTGTTTCACTTGAAATTCATTGCTGTTGTCACGGAGCCACCAGGAAGCTGGCAAATGTGGCAATAATGTGGTCCATGGAGAGTTTAGTTATGCAAATGTATCAGGAAGGGCACATAGAGTATATTGTAGAAGCAGCAGTTATCACATGAATGTGCAATTGAACAGACACAGACCACAGTCGGTAGAATTGAAACTACTGAAATGATAATGTGACATAGTATAGATGTAACAGATTAATAATAAATGGTTCATTATGTTCAGATCTGATTGAGTGCTTGGTATATTCTCTAAACTGTCTGGACTATTTTATTTCATGTATGGTCACTAGACAATGGGTTTTCCATTTTTCCTGTTTTGAGAAGCCAATGGCATTAAAAATGTAAGTCTCCATAAAGGGATTTAGAGCAATAGCTGTACATTAATGCCCCCAGTTAGGCTTCTGCAAAGGAGCGTGGACATACAACGATACTTTCTAAGGGATTTTTACATTTTTATCCTATACAGGCGGTCCCCTACTTAAGGACACCCTACTTACAGACAACCCATAGTTACAGACGGACCCCTCTGCCCACTGTGACCTCTGGTGAAGTCTCTGGATGCTTTAAAATAGTCCCAGATTGCAATAATCAGCTTAAAATTGTCTGCAATGAAGCTTTATTGATAATTCTTGGTCCTATTACAGCAAAAAAATTTGAAACTCCAATTGTCACTGGGGCAAAAAAAAAAAATTGTCGGGAACTACAATGATAAAATATACAGTTTCGACTTGCATACAAATTCAACTTAAGAACAAACCTACAGTCCCTATCTTGTATGTAACCCGGGGACTGCCTGTAAATGTATCTCAT
This sequence comes from Engystomops pustulosus, assembly GCF_040894005.1. Classification (NCBI taxonomy): domain Eukaryota; kingdom Metazoa; phylum Chordata; class Amphibia; order Anura; family Leptodactylidae; genus Engystomops; species Engystomops pustulosus. Next base: position 45,938,537 of record NC_092415.1, read on the forward strand.
CAAGGCTGGGTTCACATCACGTTTTTTTGTATATGCTAAGTGTATGCGTCGGGAAAGCCCTTTTCGTATACGCTTAATGTATACATTGAAAAATAGGGGCAATTTCAAGTATAATTGATGCCTCCATCTGGGTGTTATACGTACTGTCTCCCAAAAAAGCAGGATGGAAAGATGTAGCACGCTACGTCTTTTCATCCTGGAGCCTACATCTGAGCGATGTATGTGCTTAGTGGAGGCAAAAGAAGTATATAGGAAGCCGATGCAGCCCCACCAAACGCATACGTGCTTGGCAGGAGGGAGGACCCGGGGATGTGACTGTCCATATTAGGACAAAGACACCACTGGGGGAACTCCCCATTCATCGGCAGCAGGTAATCGCAGGTTGCTGCAGATGTATACTTCACCCCCCGCATTCAGGGGGAGTCCCCGGGCGATGTATTCCCAGTTGGATACGTCTGTGCCATACGTTGTAAGGACACGCTGGAATCCTTCTGACGTGTCCTTAGAATGTATGACACAAAACGTGATATGAACTCAGCGTAAAAGGGAATATGGATTTAGCAAAGGGAATCCCGAGATCATGTCCTTAGAACAGTCTTGAATAGTAACGGCTGATGGGATTGCAAATGAAGGTACTGGAATAGATAAACAGAAGCGTGGCTGAACAAATCCGGGGTCAGGACTGCCAGAGTTTATGTAACATGATAAGACAGATACAGGTCAGGGCAAGCATTGATCCAAAGGTAAAGTCAGGAAACCTTTTGAGTCAAATATAGCAAATGCACAAATGCACAAGAACCAAAAGATTATTGTCTCAACTCAGATGGCATTCATGGCATATCTACGTCATACACGTCATAGTGTAACATTTATAGGTGGGTCTTGCATCACGGTGAAAGTCTTCAATCCCCTTCTGCACTAGGCAAAAATTTATGTTTGCCAATTGCTTAAACCACAGAACCAAACATAAAAATCCTTACTACTACATAGCCACCTCTCTATGATTCTCTGATTGAATGCCACAGCCACTTCACTAGATTTTGGGAGTCAATGGACCCTTGATCCCCACATAGGTTTGGGGGTTAGAGAGGTGAGACTACCAGACATATTTGGTGTATCCAGCGGATATGACAGAAATATCTGACATTTCTTTAAATTCAGTCAATTTGTTCTGCCATTATAAGTCTAATAACAGTAAAACAAGATTTGGGCCACAAGCAGCTACAGTATGTCTCTTTTTCAGATACAAGGTACCCACAGTACACAGAGTACCCACAATAGCATCAGACATTGTGGTCTCAGAACAGCGCTGGTTAAAATGCGTTCCTGCCATTTCCAGCCAAACAGTGCTTACTAATTCCTCACTCCCATGCTGCTCTCCTTCTTTACCAGAGGCCGAACATATGCTACAACCTGTATAGTGCTAGGATTACAGTTGAAGCAGATGGAGATAATACTTGTAGTAGTAATTGAAGCTCAACCTCAAAGTCAAAGGTTAAAGTTCAAGGTCAAGACGATCTGAATTCTAATTTAGAAGCATAAAACATAAGCTAGTCTTTGGGTCCAAGTAAACGCTAAGACAAGGTAAAATAAAAAAAACATCCTATTTCCAGGAGGGTCACTAGTTATACATGGAGCGTGTGTGATTCTAGATGTTGTTTTATAGCAAATTATACGCTACATATAGTACAACCCTGAAGTATAGTTATGCCATAATATAGAAATCAATCTGGCAAATATTCTTGGTATAATGCTACACCTTAGGTACTCTATAATTGCATGGTAAATCTATAGGGGTCGTCTCATCACGACTCCAATTTGCCTGAGGGTAGTCACAACAACTAACCACAGGAAATATGCTCTGGGTATGGAAAGAGTTAATCAATAGTCTCCTTATCTATCTGAAGTGGATGGACCTTGAAATGTTTTCAAATACACTGCTCACTACAGGAAAAGGAGGAGGCAACAAAAGTCAAAGACATGCTGGTTTTCTTAATGAAGTATACAAAATGTACAAAGCTTACTTCTATCATCGCCATTGCTTATTTCGGAAATAGTTTCAAAACATTTAGTTACGCTTTAAAGGGGTTGTCCGAGACTTATTAAAAAAAACAAAAGGTGGCTGGGCCGGCCACCTTTTGTTTTTTTAATAAGTCTCGGACAATCCCTTTAATGTTATTCTTGGATAAAAAGTTAAAGTCTTACATCTTGGGCACAACCTGATAACCATACAACAATCTTATCCGTTTTCCTTCTATAGAAATACGTTACAATGTTTAGATCACCTCTAGAAAGTAAAGAACATCTTTTATTATAGGATCAAATTGCTGAACTTCAAGGAGAATTTACATTTACTTTCATTGGTCATTTTTGCAAGAGGCAACAGGAAGTGCAACCATATTTGTTATCCCTTTTGAATGACATTCTTCACTTTTAAGAGTGACGAGTCATCCATCTGTATGTCGCCGCTTGCACCAGTTGGATTGGTGTAGTGATTCTGTCCACAGACATTGGGCAGAAAAACAACCGAAGCACTTTAGCTGCAATAATAGCTAACAAGACTGGAGTAGAAACAGTCGGACAACCTCTTTAGGCAGAAAAGTCATTTTCAAACCTATGTCAGGATCACACAAACAGCAGTTTGATAAAATAAAAGGGACGTTATAAGTCTTGGACCCCCAAAAGAATGACCATTTCCTATCTCCAAACTGCTACCTAAATATAATTCTAACATTCTCCCAGCCCCCCTACCTAGCCCCCCCCCCCCCTCCGGCCTGTGAGGAGACTTGGAATATTGAAATATGTTAATTGCCTTTTTAATTACTCAGGGTTTATGACCCCTTGTATGCCTCAAAATCTTTATATGCTGATATCTTGCTATGCGGGCGTCCTACAGACTTGGTCTTACTTCCATCTCTTCTCTCTTGATGTCCCGTACGCATACATACTAATCATGAGGGTAATCGTGTAAATATTTTGGGAGTTATTTATTTGCTCTCTATTACTGTGAAGCTATCCCTTGGCCTTCAACACATTAACAGCAGAGAGGTGAATGGAATTATTATTAAAGGTATGCGGCCAAAATATGAATTATGCCACATATTCCTTTGATATGTATAGCAAGAGGGGATTTTTTAGATGTGACCTGAATGATAGCGGCCACTACCTCTTGCTAACCTTGTTAATGGAGAATCTCATCTACACGCCATTCAATTTTATAATAGTATTTCTGGTTTTTGGAAAGATGGGTTTATTGCTTATCCTGGTCTGTAATGGAGGAATGTCAGAGGGGAGGTCCTAATCCTGCCCCGATTTGCTGCGCAGCTGCTCATTTCCATTTCCGCTGTCTACCCGTCCAAAATGCGTGCAAACAGAGGATCACTTTGCATGAGGCCTAACTCCTTAACACAGATGTGTTTAGACCTAAACATTTGCGTTTGGGAGCTAGCCATGAGTTTTACTGGTTGATATCGAAACACATCTACGTTCAGGAGCTACTCCTCCCCAATTTGCTTGAAACAGGTTTCAAAATGTGAACAATGATTAGCATTGGCCTTCAAAAAATTGGGGGAATCCGACAATGAGCATGCCCAGTGATCAGCTTATATGAGCAGCCATAGCCACTAGTGTAATGACCATTTTGAGCCATTATATCTCAATACACTTGTTGGACTTCCACCAACCTGAAAATGATAACTTCTAGTAGGGATAACTCATCAATTTCCCTAATAAACATCTGCATATAACATGCATCTAGCCTAACAACCTGTTCTCTAATGTGACTTACAATATATTTAGAAGTCATGTAATATATCATAAAGATTTGTGCTCAGAACATAAGCTAATCTTTTAGAAGGTCACTCCTACAATTAGATCAAAACCAAAGGAAGCCGGAGACACCTATGATAATTAGTAGATTATGGGGTAGTTCAAAGGGTATTCTCAGTGAAGTTTTAGTGTGCAGATGCATAGAGACATAATATGTATGTGACACAACAGACAGGGAACATTAGTGAGTCATATGTCACTTGTTCACTTTCTTGAGGCTTCATTCTAGTATATACCTAAGGCTGGTTTCACATCACGCCATTTGTCATACACTGTAAGGACACGTCGGGGGGAATCTGACTTTTCCTTACAACGTATGGCACAGATGTATCCCACTGTATTCTTATACAGTGGGGAGATTCCGACTTGTCCTTACAATGTATAGCACAGGTGTATTCCACTGTATGCTTGTACAGTGGGATGAGTCGTCTGGAGACACTCCCCCCCCCCCCCCCGCAATGTGGGGGAGGAATGTACATTGGCAGATGGAGTTTGGTTGCTGTCAATGTATAGGTATAGTGTTTCTCCAGTGATGTCACTATCCTTATATGTATGTGTCCGCTATGTATGGGCTCAGCACGCCTTGGTAAGGGATGCAATATGCTGCATCTGCTCCTCATAGGCTTCTACTGCCTTCATTGAGCACATACGTTGCTCAGCAGAAGGGAGCATGACGGAAAGACATAGCTTGTTGCATCTTTCCATCCTGCCTTTTTAGCTGGATACAGCCTATAGTGGTCAGACGGAGGCAAAATGTATGAGTTCCCCATATACGTCGGGAGCTTTCCCGACAAATATGCTAAGCCTACACAAATAACATGATGTGAACCCATCCTAAAACGGAACATTTTCTTGGTTCGTATCACAGAAAACATTATATAAGGAATCTGCACCAAAATCCTCACATTTGAATAAAAACCTGCATGCACAAAGTTGCAATCTTTAGTTTTACTGTTACCTTTTTTTATGAATAAAACCAAATCCAGGCTGTCAATTTTAAAATAAAGTCATAAATGTAAGATACTCAAAATTTTATTTACTCAAATGGCTCTGTATTATGCAACAAATTTTCTACATCTGTATGTCATCCATATCATTTTGAATCCATCTAAAGCCACTGCAGCTCCTCACTAGAGTGCGCTTCCATTACGGTGCCTCCATACAAAATACAGAAGAGAAAAAAATACACTACAGCCACGTACACTTGTACAGATACTATATACATCTCTTAGTTGTGTTACAGTAGTGTGTACAAAGTCTTCCAGTGGTGAGTGATTTGTAGAGGCCTACACTCATCTGCCCTCTCAGCCGTAGAGGAGGGTGCAATTATATTATAACAACTATATATTTTTTCCAGTCTGCTTCATCCAAACTTGGCAGCCTTCAACATTTTCACATAGCCTTTTTCTTATTTGGTTTGTGGTTTGCAATTTTTCTTTTGGTGTTATGCCAAGGGAAAATCTTCATGGCTACGTTATACATAGATGGGCAGTGGGATGATTGCTGTTTCTGCAGAATGTAAAGAGGGTTTCTGCATACGAGGAAGTTTGTTTCTAAAGTTATATTGGTCAGTAGTGATTAGAGAGGATGAATGTAATTAACCAAAAGGCCTTTATAAGGAGTTGGATATTTTTGGCCTGGCAAGGTCATTTTGGGTGAAACTCCATAGAATCCTTACCATGGCCTTAGCAGTGGGCTGGGCTTTTTAGGCTGTTCGGCAGTACATAGGGGCTCATTTACTAAGGGTCGTGCTGCTCACTTTCGTCTGACTGTGCACCTTTTTTCAGGATTACACGGCTTGCACAGGTACTTAAGAAGTGTGTGCGCTGGGATTGTGGTGCACGCGACCCTTTTTGGGCGCATCTGCGCTGACTTCCATGTGACACAATTAAAGGGGTTGTACTGTCGGACGATCCAACTGATTCGGACTGAGCACGGGATTTAACTTTCAAATTGTGTCGCAAGACCAAGCACTTACACGCACCACTAAAAAGATGGTGAACTCTGTCGGACCTGAGCGGGGAAGTGACACATGCATATTATCGGGCACACAATCTTAGTGAATCGGGGCACAGTGCAGGATCTTCAAACACAGTTTGCCAGGTATAATGCTTGTCTAGAGGTGCCGCCTGAGCGGTCTACAACTATACTATCATCGGGCACTCCAGTTATGTAGGATTTTTGTCAATGTGCTCACTGAAACATAACAATTTGCCTCTTGCATCAATAAAATTTCAACATAATAGAATTTTGAAATAATGACATCCGTATGCTGTCCTTTTTTGTGAACCCATTGTCAGTATGCTATTGACAAAATTCACAAATAGCATGCGGATGTGAAAAGTGCTAATTTAACTTCTTTCAGATGCTTCTACTGCACTCTGTTGAGTTCATGTCAGGACATTGACTAGGCAATCCCAGAACTTTACCCACGTGTATGGCTGTGGCAAAACAAAACTAAGTTTTATGTTATAGATCATACCACAAAGAAGCTTCAGCTCACACACAGATGTTTGGATAATTCAGGGCCCCCATTCCTATTGTGTCGTCTGATTATGTTATGACTCTGTAATGTCTTATTCTGTGTGTAGTTGTACTCCATGATCTGTAAAGTGTGACGGGATTAAGATTTATTATTATGTATTATTGTAAGTGGAAAGCTTTTGTGCAAATCATCATAAGGTATAACAAGGTTACAGAGAAGGTCTTACTGCAGGGACCACCTGCAGTAAGAATGGGGATCTAATGAGCATCCGTCCTACTGCTCCATTCAGTTCTCTATTGGTGATTGGTGAGTACAGCGCTTGGCAATTTTAGACACTCATATAGTTGAATGGAGTGGCAGGACGCCTGTTTTTTGCAACAGTTTTGTAGGGACAAAATATGGCCGCCAGCAACGGTGCTGCCAAACGTTGCGTTCTTGGACCGTTTTAAAGCATGTGTTTTCAGTCCGTTAAAAAATGAATGCATTTTTAAAATGCATGCGGTTTTAAAAACGCATCTGTTTTTGAATGTTCACCATGGGTTTGACTGCTTTGAACCTGTTTATCTTCATTTCTAGCAGTGTAGGCAGCTGTGAAACGGATTAAAACCAGCCAAATGTATGGTAAGCGTAGAAAAATGCATCCGCTTAAAATTGCATGCGTTTTTAGTCCGTTTAAAAATGGTCCAAATACAGTCCAAGAACGAGACATGTGGCAGCGTTCACATGTTCGATCTGGATGCGTTTCGAAACAAAATCCAGACGTCACATGGAAGGGCTCTGCGCAATCACATAAGCATTTCAACAGAAACGCATGCAATTGGTAACGAGAGCCCCCCTGGGTTTTGCATTGCTTACATGCAAAACACCGGGACTCGTGGCTGAGACCCTCCCATCCAGAGCCACAAACAAGGATCTGTGAAAAACACAGCCACGCGCATGAGCCTAAATTAAATGTGCAAACAGAAACACGGGCAAAAAAAAAAAAAATCACACTGAGGAAAATAAAAACAATAGGTGGCCATACAGAAAATACTTTACATTGATAAAAAAAAAGCTCAGCAAACACATTCTTTGTTCTTTTCTCCTTCCGGAAGAGTAACAGTGTTACCTTACAACTCATCAGACTGAGATCCAAGGGGTTAACCCAGGGCATTGTTTGTCAGACAGGTGTGTGCAGCCCTACTCACTTCCTGCAGACACAACACCTGTTCATTAACCCTGATCTGCCCAGAAATATGGAATCCAGAGAAAGCTGACCCGCCATTCATTAGTAAGGCATTCATTAGAAAGACAGCAAAAGAAGTGAGAAGCATTAATAATAATAATTCTTTATTTATATAGCGCACACAGATTACGCAGCGCTGCACAAGCATGTCAAATTGGTCCCTGTCCCCATGGGGTTCACAATCTAAACAACCTAACAGTATGTTTTGAAGTGTGGGAGGAAACCGGAGTACCCGGAGGAAACCCACGCAAACACATTGGGCCTATACTGGCTTGTGGGCATCAGGTCTTAGACTAACTGCGCACGAAGGTGAAGCACAGGCATTAATGTTAGTTTTTCACAGCAGATTTGCTTCAGTCTTGTATTCATTTTTTTCACTAATCCTCATAAACTATAGTCTATCCCTGAAAAATGGTTCTGATTAGGATTTCCTTAACTTTTTAACGGATTGATTGTATGGTCCATTGACCCCTTGTAATCCCACCATGACATACCTCAATGTCATCATGCAGCAGAGGGCTCAGCCCATGAGCCCTCTTCATACACAGTGGGTATTTGCTGCATAGTGCAGCAAACACCCACTGCTAAAAACCAATGATGGCACCGATTGAAGGTGTCAAGGTGGCGTTTTTTGGTGCATTTTTTAATTGCATTTTTGCATCCTTGTAAAACACATCACAAAACACAGTTTTGCATATTGGCTTTTTAAATGGGTTTTTGGATAAATTGCCTTAACTTTACGTTTTTACATCACGTTGAAGAGTTAGTGTGCAAAAATCCTTAGGTCAGCTGATCCTTATATTCATCTGATTCCACAGACTCAACACAGTGGACAGGACAGGAGTGATTGCATCATACAGAAATATGACCCACGCACGTCTCCAAGATTTCTCTAGAGCTGCACCTATTCTATGGAATGCTCTGCACTGGACTATCAGACTGATACTTTAAGTCCAAAGTTTCAAACATGCTCTTAAAACCAATTTCTTTATGCAAGCCTATGACACTCGTTAACTACTAACCCATCCTGTGTCCTCCTCCCATCTGTTATCCAGCAACCACCAGACACCAAGCTCCAGGCTTCTCTGCTGACCCATTCACCTTGTACTATGTATATAAGATGACGCCTGATGACTGGGTCATGCAGCAGCACTTCTATTTATTATATTATATTTTGTTATATTCCCTTATGAAGAATGGCTGGACCTTCATTTTTTTGTGGACATGGAGACAAAACGGATGCATCACGGAGAAAAAAAAAATGGAAGAAAAACGGAGACACAACAGAGACAAAACCAACGGATGTTCAACTGAAGCTGAGCACCTACGCCAATGTGAAAGAGCCCTTAAGCAGTGTAAAAAAGGGATAGTTAAATTACCTAATTGACTATAAATATGGACCCATGTGCTGTCTTTTTTTAGTTGACTGCACTAAGATAGAAAAATGATCATGTAAAAGAGCCCAAGGCACAATCAGAGGAGGCCTGGCTGGTCAGGTAATTAGGCAGTAACAAAGTGTGAAGAAGGAGAAGAGGAGGAGAAGTTCTCTTCCTCTGGACACCACTAGTAGCTCCAGTTCACTCTAGGAATTTTACAACTGATTCTGGCCCATCTCAATGTTAAAAGCCCAGAATTTGACTAGGGCTACAGTTTAATGTCTAGGTAACTGGGTAAGAGCCCCCCCCCCCCCCCAAAAAAAAAAACAGCCCGTGGCGTTCCCAGCATGGAGCAGTTAATACCTGCCAAAAAAGAATAACAACTGGCATAAGGGTCATGAGCACCCAAGGCTCATTGAGGCGTGTGGATCTGGTCCAATGCCATAGAAGAGCTACTGTAGCATCAGAACAGCTCGATGGGTCTGAGTTTTTTGGGTAGCACAGGCAGGCATATATCAGGCAGGCATATATCAGGCGTATTTAACGCCAATTGTTTTATACTTGGATTTCCATACTAGCTATGATATTAAGAAACATAACCTCTTTTTAGGGAACCACATTTGCTTAGATAAATGCAGATGTAATGGCTCTGGTGCGCTGGAGAATATTTTTAGAGGCCAGTCACAGTTCAGGGATCAGAGGGAAAAAAAACTTCACTGTCCAGAGTTCAAAAGGTTGTGAATGTTGGAATGGCATTTGTGTATTCACCAGGAGTAAATGTAAACAGATAGCGGCTATAAGCCGCCCGAAAACTGACCATGTGCTCAGGCTCCTCACTATAAAAGTAGCTCTGCAACCCTCTAAGAACAAAGAGGACTAACCTTATAGTTATACACATGTGTAATAGAACTGTTACCTGGTTCTCATTCAACACTATGCAACACTATACGTCCTGCCGCCTTTTCTGCAATCAGCAGGCTATAGAGCAGAAGCATCTGTGCATAGTGTAGTGTCCTATCTGCAGGCACATGTTATAGAGCAGGAGTAGCTCAGAAGATTGTAAAAAATATCTTATATGCAGGCAGCGTGTTATAGAGCAGGAGGAACTCAGAAGAATGTATATAATTTCCTATATGAATGCAGCATGGTATAAAGCAGGAGGAGCTGAGAAGATTGTATATCATATTCTATATGCAGGTAACATGATATAGAGCAGGAGGAGTTGAGAAGATTGTATAAAATATCCTATATGCAGGCAGCATGTTATAGAGCAGGAGGAACTGAGAAGATTGTACATACTGTGCTATCTGCAGGAGCATGTTATAGAGCAGGAGGAGCTGAGAATATTGCATATAATATCCTGTATACAGGCAGCATGTTATACAGCAGGAGGGGCTGAGATGATTGTACATCCGGCAGTATCACAAAGTAGGAGTAGCTGAGCTGACTGTACATAGTGGCCTTTCTGCAGGTAGCATGTTATAGAGCAGGATGAGCTAAACAGATTTTACAGTATATTATGTCCTATTTCCAGGCAGCATTTTATGAAGCAGAAGGACCTGAGCAGATTCTACATAGTTTGGAGGGGGATGGGGGGTGTTGAAGAGGACATATAATTTGTAAGTTACTTCTTAATATCTGCTTATTCTGGGTGGTCCTACTCGGTGATTGATAGTTTTCTCTGTTTGCACACAAGGAAGTCTATCACTGAATAAAACCAAAGGGTTAGAATCAGTAGTGCAATATACTCAATTTCTTTTTCTAAAAATTTATGTATAAAGCTATGTAGCACTTTCTGCTCACAAGGCCATTAGATATAACTATGTGAGAGGTTCTGAATATAAAAAATAGCTTTATTCTGTTTCTGTTGGATGTGTCTATAATAGCATTTTAGACTAATATTCATTAAATGAAGCCTCAGCTTCAATACCAAATGAAGCCCATTGCCAAGGGTGCTGTTGTTATCCTATAGAAACAAGGCATTGGGGCACATTTAGTTACCCGTCCACAGAGTTCACCAAAAGTGCATTGTCCCACGATACTGCACTGTGCCACGATTCACTAAGATCTTGCGCCTAATATCCTGCATGTGCCATCGACAGAGTTCACCCTCTTCTTCCTGGTGCTCCTGCGCTCAGCCCGAATCAGTCGGATCGTCCAACGACATGCCCCCCAATTTCTGCCGCATGGAAGCAAGTCCATCGAAAGTGCACTTGTGGACCCTTATTAAATAAGCCCCATGAACCCGCAGTGCTGACTGGTTAGAATGATGACAGTGATAATCGGAACCTGGATTTTGATATGCAAAATTACACTTAATATTGTGATAACTTAGTGGTAGCACATGGGGTGGATAAAAACTGCCTGGGGCCCTGGGCTCTATGAAAGTTATATCCCCTAAGTGTCCGGAATTCACTTCCTACAGATGGGGGCAGATTTATGAAGCTGTCTAAAAGTAAGAATATTCTTAGTTGCCAAATCACAGCTCCCCTTTAAAATATTCATGAGCAGTGGTAAAATGAAATCTGAGCTGTAATTGGCTGCCATGGGCAACTAAGAATATTCTGACTTTTAGACAGCTTCATAAATCTCCCCATCGGCGTTAGAATCAAGCTTCTTGGGGAATGGAGGATAGGTCCTTTCTGCCTTTTTTCAATCTGTGGTTTAAGGACCTTTTGAGGACCTTCAAAAGTCCTGAAATGGCTCTTGTGTATATGTGTATTGAGAGCAAGAACAAATGTACAAGGATGATTATGATGTCCTTACAAAGAGCTCGGTCCTGGTAATATGTCCCTGTACACATTGACTAAAACTAAACAAAATGACATTAAACTAAAAAAGTAAATTAAACTGAAGGAGCAGTTTAAACATGAAACTTCCCTAACTCAACGCAAATTGATATAATTTCCTACAATTCCAATTCCCCAGAAAAAAGACAAGTTATAGGGTGTCATTGCTTTCCAACCCTGTTTGCAATACAACTAACTACTAGAAATATAAAGGATACACATTTCTTTCACAAGCTTAACAAACAGATCTGCTGGGGGATGGGAGCTGAGAAATTTCAGAGGGGTGAGGGGTGAAAACAGATAAAAGAATGTTTAAAGTAAAAAAGTCTTTTAAAAACCCGAGTGTGAGATGCGGAGGGAGGGGACTGCAATGGTGGGAGAAAACACAATCATTGTGTGGATGGGAAATTGCTGAGAAATTACTACGCTTGACACCCTGTAACTGGCTGCATCAATTTATTTAGCCTCAATTTATGACACCGCTAGATGGACACTTTTGTCTCAGTTGTTCTCTTGCTTGAGATTAGGGGTTAACAACCTTCACGGATCCAAAGGCGACAATGTAAAGCTTCATGGCGATGACTCTGTTACAAAGCCATGTGGTCCGGGTTTATAACAGTGCACATATAGTTATATTGGCCTGTACTATAGCCCTACATGTCTCGCATTTTTTACATACATAGGGCCTTGGAGACCATGACATTGAGCTATAGGGACTTCATGAGTCATACCAGGTATGTACATCCGGCATTGCTGAACCTTAAAGGGAACCTACCACCCCGATTCTACCTATAAAGGTAGAAGGGGTGGTAGGTGGATGGATGGGACGTGAGGATAGCCCTTTTTTGGTCTAATCCTCACGTCCCGGGTGTCTTTTAGAAAACTTTATTGCATGTATATGCAAATTTTTTTATGCGGCTACTGGGGCGTGGAGTAGCCGGACATGAGGCTACTAGTCGCGGCTACTCCACGCCCCAGTAGCCACGTTACTCCGCCTACCAGGTAATCTTCGTCGCGCAGCTCCTGGTAGCTGCGCTCCCTCGTCCGGGTCCCCTTCGGCTGCGTGGCCACGGCCGGAGCTACTGCGCATGCGCAGAAGGCCAAAGATGCCGAGGGAATCGGACGAGGGCGCGCATCCATCCACCTACCACCCCTTCTACCTTTATAGGTAGAATCGGGTGGTAGGTGCCCTTTAAGATCCGTATACACATGAAATAGATTTACCACACAGCTATCTCTCCCAGCCACTGTCAATTTAGGCCTCTAATGTTTTCGGGTGCTCTTAATTTATGTCTCATAGACTGTGAGCTCTTGCGAGCAGGGCCCTTCACTCCTATTGTTTCATATGAATGTTGTCACTCTGTAATGTTGTCACGGGTGCCCCTGTGACCCATATCCCAGGTCGTAGGCGCACCGTGTGCCTCCCTGTGCCCACGGAGCCAATCTGCAGCCTCACTCACCCTCCCCGGCTCCAGCGGCAGTCCCCGCGCTCCAATGTGCACGTCCCTGGTGGGACCATGCTACAGCAAGTCCAACCCTCTTTGCGGCAGGCTCTGGGGAAAACTGTGTACCACTTAGACTCCCAGGTGTCGGCTTACGTCCTCGTCCGCGGTGGTCCAGTGGGTCCACTACCCCTGGAGCCTGACAAATGTCTTATTTTATTTGTATATGTTCCCCAGAATCTGTAAAGTGCTACAGAATTTGATGGTGCAATATAAATAAAGCTTATAATTATTATTTCTCGCAAATTGCCAACATGGCAACTTATCCAGTAACTTATTGCTCCTTGCTCAGTGACAGTCCTAAGGGCACCAATACCAATGAAATAAGGAGGAGGACACATTCATTGTAGCTTCCCTCTTCGGCTTCACTGAACATGAATTTCTTTCATTCTTTCTACTGTTTTGGTGTCCTCATGATGCCGATACGTTTGAAAGCTGTAACAAATTGGGAGCAAAATGTTACTGCTTAATTCTCCATGTTGGTACTTTGCGATTAATAAGTGAGTTTTTGTTGTAGTTTGGGCACTCAGTTAAAGGTCCACCACCACTTCTATAGAGTATAAGAGACTGTGCCCTTATTACCATACACTATGACCACCACTTATATACACAATTACTACCCGTGTCCCACATCTATAAACTTTGACCCCCACCCCAATAAATTATGAAACCCCTCTTATACAATATAAACTCTAAGCATCTATGACACCCTGTGCCCCCACTCCTAAAATGTATAACACACTGATAAACTGACACTAAGAAAATGCACACAAAAATATAAAAATGTAATGAAAACAGAAACATTTCTTGCTCTTGATGATGGTCCCTTTAAAACTTGACACCTGAGGCACATAAGGAAAATCCAGCCTTTTATACACCCAATAGATACTGGGAGCCTTTATCTAGAATCTTATGTGTATGGGGATAGTTTGGGGTTTTACATCTTTACCTAAGACTATGGATCATAGTGATCCACGAACAGGGAGTCCAGATTTAAAGCTACAAATTGTTCATGTGGATTAATAAGCTTTTCCCAGCGAATACAGGAAATCCTGTCACTGTCACAGCGTTATCAGAATTTCCAGCGGTTCAGGGAAATTCAGTTTTGCAGAGACATCACTCTCAGATCTTCGCTGCTTTTCAGGAATGGCGGTGGATGTTGAGTGTAACAATGATTGATGCGCTAGCTGTCTCCAAATCCAAGAATTATAATAAGAAATAGGTCAAAATATTTTTAGTAAATAGATGCATGACATGACATACAGAGAATCAGTCCTATAAAGATGATCAGTTAGAGATTTAGTCCCAATTCCTATTGTGTTTATTACTTAAAGGGGCTGTCCACCTTCAGCAAATAATTGCTATTGTATGAAACGTTATACAATTTTCCAGTATAGTTTCTGTGTCAATTGGTTAGTTTTCTAGATCTCTGCTTGCTGTTGGGTTCATTGTTCATTTCCTGTGGATAAAATAAGGGCCCTGGGTCAAATGATATCACACAGGTGCACGGTTCGTTATAACAACAAACAGTAGACATCAGAGCTGTGTGTTATGACAGGTTGTGTACCTGCAGAAGTAAACAATGAGGCTTTCTATAGAATAACAGCAGTGATCTAGAAAACAGTGAAGATTTGATACAGAAATGAAATTAAAAATTGGAACAACATTTCATTACACACACAATAGAAATTGTTTGCTAAAAGTGGACAAATCCTTTAACACCTTAACATGTGACGTGTGAGCATATTATAGCAAACACCCACCGTCAACCCTTTGATCGCTAAAGCTGCCAGTGGTGGCAAAAAGCAGGCAGCACGTGGGTACCGCCATATTGGTATGGATCATCGCTCCCTGTGACATCACTGGAGAGCAGTGATCTGTAACCATGACAGCCTCGGGTCATACAAAGACCCAAGGCTGTCTTGTTTTAGCCAATCTATTACAGTGTGTGATTTGCACATTTTAATAGATGATGTGTAAAATAGTGCTATACTGTAGTATGGCAGTATATAATAGGATTAATCAGACAATCTATGGTTAAAGAACCTTATTGGGTCTGAAAAATAGTAAAAAAATAAAAAGTAAATAAGTGAAACATAAAAATTTTAATCACCCCCCTTTGCCTAGAACTGATATAAAATAAATAAACAGTAAAATTCATAAATATGTTAGGTATAGCTGTGTCCCAAAATGTTCGAACTATTAAAATATAGATTAACCCCCAAATTGAAAATAGTCGAAAACTTTTCAGACTTTCAATCTGTCAAATTTTTTGCCAATATGCAAAATATAAAAACATTTATAAAAAGAGGTCAAAAGGCTGTACAGTCCTCAAAATGGTAGCATTGAAAATGACATCTCATCTTGCAAAAAATGACATCACACACAACTCCGTACACTGAAGTATGAAAAAGTTATTAGCGCCAGAAATGGACAAATGATGAATTTATTAGGTTTTAATTTTTGTAAATGTATGAAAACATTATAAAACCTATATAAATTTAGTATCCCAGATATTATATGTCAAGAGGGAGCAGGTGCGCAGGAGTGGAGCGGTAACGCCCACGCTGACCTACTCTAACACCGGCCGCACCCCCTTCCCCCTCCTCCACTTCCACTTGGCATAGAAGTGGTGAAAGCAGCAAAACAATCACAATACTCGGTGTTTCACAAGTCACTGCATCTATTTCAGGGTTTGTAATAAATAAAACTGGGGTACAGGTCCTGATAAATGCCCCCCCCCCACCAAGTGTTCTCCATATGAAGTGCCAAACAGCTGATGCGTGCATTGCCACTTTTCACTCCCTTCCCCCCCAATCAGCTCCTGATGGTCTATCCTGACAACAGGCCATCAATAGTAATACCTTTTAATAGCTGTTGAGTTGACAGATTTTCTGTATACATAGATGGTTGAACGGCCACAGCTGCATGTGTTCTCCATAGATAGAGGGTGATATGGGTGATTTCTCTGACAAATACTTCCCAAACATATAATGACATTAGACGATTGGTCCGATAGAAATCTGGTGGATTGACCAGCGATGGCATGTATGCATAGCTTGAGGCCCTGGGCTTCTGACTAGTTTGCCCCACCTTACTGCAATGTTCTCATCGGGTGTGTGTTTCTCCCTATTACTCCTCTGCAGCATACACAGTCCCAACCCTGTCCCCTTGTTAATAACAATACATTAGACTCTTATTAATTTTTTTTTACATAAAAGAAACTGTAGATTTTATATCCTCTGAGTAATACAATTGTTTTTTTTTTTAATTCTTCTTGGAGTTCATCTCCCTTTAATGACCCATCTTTCTCAACATTGCATAGTCATCCCCACCTCATTAATCTGTCTATTGTAATTATGTCTATGCGTATGACATTATCACTGAACAGCAACAGCAATTATGTACTCAGCATTAGCAGGATGTGTGCATATAATGTCTCATCCTTTGCTGGATCCTCAGGTTAGGACATTGTAATAGGTAATTTGTGGGATGTAGCTCATGCATTTCTTATTTCACGGGTACCTAAAAAAACCCTTATTCCAACATCAGATAGCAAAGTCATGCAAAAACCTATGTACAATATCTTTGAATTCTATGGATTTCCATATCAAGACATAATTTAAAAAACATGTTCATGGCAGGTCTAAAAATTAGGAACATAGTTAGGAACATAGAAGGGACAGAGGTTGGTATGTGTTGTAGCCAAGGCCGGATTAAAGGAGGGGCTCCTGGGGCTCGAGCCCCGGGGCCCCCACCACTTTCACTTTTTAAGGGGCCCCCACCAGTTTCCAACAATCAGCGACTCAGCTCAGCTGAGTCGCTGACTGTCTCTGTGCGCAATGCGCAGCGGCCCGTGGCCGCCCACAATGCACATAGGGGTCTAGGATGTCAGCGGTGTCAGTGAGACACAGCTGCCATCGCTGGGGGAGATCGCCGAGATCGCTATTTTCTACAGGGGACTGGCGGCTAAATTCTACAGGGGCTGGTAGCTGTATACTACAGGGGCTGGTGGCTGTATACTACAGGGCGCTGCTGAAGGCTATATACTACAGGGTCTGGCAGGCTATATACTACAGAGGTCTGGCAGGCTATATACTACAGGGGGCTGGAAGGTTATATACTACAGGGGGTTAGCAGGCTATATACCTCCAAAAACATTGTTGGAAGGGCCCCCACCAGTTTGCGCCCAGGGGCCCCCACCACCCTTAATCTGGCCCTGGTTGTAGCTGGTTCTGGTGCATAGTGGGTCCTGCAATTAGAAGAGCTGTCGAGCTGACAAGAGACAAACCACCAACAATACAGTGACCAATCCTAAGTCTACATCATCAATGATAAATTCCCCCCCAAAAAACTTTATAACAACTCACTTTCTTCATTGATTTAACACAAGCTTTACAACCTATGCTTATATTCTTCTGATGGAATTTTGTATCCCCTTACTGAAATTTTCAATCCTTATGCAAGCCTTAATAAAAGTGATTTGGTTACAATAAGTACAAGGTCACCAACTTATGAATGTAAATGTTCACCAACGTGTCCACAAACTTTGCATAACTTAAAGGACACTTGTCATCAGGTCTCTGCCACTAGTCCTGTCACTACTACCTGTTGGAGCAGCTCACAAGGATCCCATCCCAGCCATTATCTAGTTATTTCATACATTATTCATTGTAAAATCATCTATTCTTTATCATGTAAATGAGGCTGGTCACATGGTCAGAGGCAGTGATGTCACCCCTGTTCCCCCTCCCCTCTCCCCCCCCTGCTCATGTCTGTGTGTAATGTATAGTAAAGCATTGCTAGTGTCTGTGCTGCATCTGCTGACATGCTGCATCCTCCTAATATACAGGTGAGAGACACAGACATCAGCTACACATGAATCTGACATGTTCTGCTGTAACATGGCTGCCTGGAGCTGCTGTATCTCTCCTAAACACACACACATGCACACACAGGCTGCAGGGGGCGTAGCCACCAGCACCAGGAAGCACATCATTATACAGCCTCACATCATTATACAGGCTGTCAGTCATGCACTGGTGGTGTGGCTGTGCCTCCCACTCATGAATAGAGTGGACAGCTTGAATATGCTAATGCTTCATTGGACATTTCACAGGTCATTTGCATACAGCTTTAGGACCTCATTGCTTAGGTTTACAGGCATGTAGAGGGACAATGAAGGGATAGAGGCAATGCTCTCTAATGGCAGTTTATGAAAATATATTTAGTTTAGGGGGATTATTTTGCATGACGGGTTCTCTTTAATAGTACTAGTGAACATGAGCATCTGTATGATATGTTTTAGACAAAATTGCTTCTTTGTTCTGTTACTTTGGCTCATACCATTCTCTCTCCTTCCCTCCTAACCTCTGCTGAATTTTTCTGCTGAATTCCATCTTGCTAGCAAGACAGACAGAATCTTGTTGAGGTTTTGATTACCACCCAGCAAGGGCAAAGGATCCCCAAGTGATAGCTGCAGGGTCCAGCGAACTACAAAGATTTTTATTTCCCCCCTATCTGTTTTGTTCCAGTTTACTAAGCTAATGTTTTAAAAGGTATTAAATTGGCCATAATAGAAAGTGTTTTGCAACATTAAAATTGTGGTGATTATACCAGCTCACATTTTAAAGATTTAATTAGCTGTCAATGTGTCAGTGTTAATAACTGTCAATGGAAAATAATCAATAAAAAACTATTTAATAAATAAAAAAAATTTAACAAAGATTGGTGGGAGTATAACATTGGCATCTCTATGGATCAGTAGTTTACAGGCTGCACAGTATTGTACAGCCGTATTTACGTGAATAGGATGGAGTTGTAAACCAACCACTTGGCCAATGAAAGGTGACATCACAGGCTTGAGATGTGGAAGCGGCAGTGAATGGATTCCTGCTGCCACTTTAAAAATACTCATTAGCGGGGGTGTCTGGTCCACCATCACTGATCTGTTATTGATGATCTATCCTAAGGGTAGGTCATCACTATCACACTACCAAAATCCCTTTAGTATTCCCAAAGGAATGAACATGTTTACAGATGCAACATAAAGCACTTTGATAAATATTCCTTAAAAAGTTACTATGAACTTCTGCAATTTATTGCCTGCCAATATATACTGGCTGCTCTGCGAAGAACTGCCTGCCCAAGTCCATTAAACGCTGAATATCAGAGGATAAATCTTGGCCTTTAAGTCCTCTTTTTTAAGACATTGGTACAAATTTTCAAGATAGACAATGTCAAATCCACTCCTGACCTGTTGGTTAATTGACTCATAAAGATGAATGAAATTATCCAACTTTCATGGTCAAATTAATACATCATCGTATATGTGTCAGATCATTAATTGCCCTGCTCCAGTTTTGCTCTAAAGAAAAACCTCAGAGATATAGTTGATATCACTTAGTTTCTTTCGTGAGAGCTTTGCTTGCGCTGAGCTTTCTAAACAGGGACATCAATTATACAAATTATTAGAGAAAAACCACTAATTCCTTGAACGGGTTATAATTTTAACTCTTGAAAATGTGCTGGATATAGAACAATTTTTTCTTGGCTCGCCTGCTGAGAACCTTATCTTCCTGTGTGTATTATGCTATCTTGTGTGCCTGTATCTAATGCTTGTTTATTTCTGTTTGTGGTTTTAGAGTGTTTCCTGTCTGTGTTTAGATCATGATACTGAATCTGCTTCCCCCTCTCCCTCCGCGCCCTATGTATAGTATTATAATCTAGATGCCAGTGCCTCGGATGGGAAGCATTGTGGAGTATACTTACCTTTATGAATATGTTAAAGGTGGTCTTTCAGGGTCAAAATGCCTCGTAAACCAATAACAATGTAGTGTGGGGGCCTTTAATAGAAGAAGAGAACTAGCTATGTGGCTACACACAGATAAGTAATGCAGTGATAATCAATTTTATGGATATGCAAATCAGCATGTAAGTGCAACGGGGTCCAGACCAGACCCTCAAAGACCAGAGCTAATAAGAGGAAAAGTACTCGACAAAGCTCACACGTTCCTCATGTCAAATTCCTGCTCGCATGTCCATGACATCGGGAGAAGAGATCCACTTGAACTGCAGGACCATGTGAAGCAAATTAAAAGTCTGTAGCGCTGTAGTTAAAAATTCATATAATTTATTCATAATTGTTAACAATCACCCACACAAGAGGGAGATCTCTGACGTATTTTGGGCAAACACAATTATAACACAGTCATTGGGGGAGATTTATCAGAAGTATCCGAGGTAAAACTGTTCTAGTTGCCCACGGAAACCAATCAGAGCTCAGCTTTCATTTTATAAACAGCTGTGGGAAAGTGAAAGCTGAGCTCTGATTGGTGGCCATGGGCAACTAGAAAAGTTCTGCTCTCAGACACTTCTGATAAATCTCCCCAATCTCTTTAGTCTCAGCTCAAATACCAGAATTTTGACCCGAGGCAGAATACTGCATATATTGAAGGGTAGCTCTGCCTACACCCTCTAATAATAATTCATTTATATAGCGCACACAGATTACACAGTGCTGCACAAAGCATGACAAATTGGTCCATTTCCCCATGGGGCTCACAATCTAAACAACCTACCAGTATGTTTTGAAGTGTGGGAGGAAACTGGAGGATCTGGAGGAAACCCACGCAAACATGGAGAGAACATGCAAACTCTTTGTACATGTCGACCTGGGTGGGTCTCAAACCCAGGACTCCAGCGCTGCAAGGCAGAAGTTCTACCCACTCAGCCACCGTGCTGCCCCTTTTACTAAATAATCAAACTTACCCCTACACTACACCCCTGCCTCATCGGATTCACATCTAGGTGGATAAACAGATCGACGGAACAGGTCCTGACTCCCAAAATACATATGGTCAGGCATTCTTAACCATTTAAAGCACCAATAGCAGTAGACATAAAAAAAAGTTTGTGTATTTTATAAGTACAGGCAGTCCCCGGGTTACGTACAAGATAGGGTCCATAGGTTTGTTCTTAAGACGAATATGCATGTATATGTATGTAAGTCGAAAATGTATATTTTATCATTGTAGTTCCAGACAAAAAAATGTTTTGCCCCAGTGACAATTGGAGTTTCAAAATTTTTTGCTGTAATAGGACCAAGGATTATCAATAAAGCCTCATTACAGACACCTTACAGCTGATCATTGCAGTCTGGGACTATAGTAAAGCACTCAGAGAGCTTCACCAGAGGTCACAGTGGGCAGAGAGGTCCGTCTTTAACTAGGGGCCGTGTGTGAGTCGGGTGTCCTTAAGTAGGGGACTGCCTGTACACTAAAATGGTTCATTACCCAACCCCATTATTTGAACCTATTCTTTGATGGATCTCATTTAAAAAGTTAGAATGAAATAAACATTTCGTTATTGTTTAGTATGTTGTTTCATGCCAGAACTTGCATGGTCATATTCCTAGAAACACAGGAAGACCTCTGACATTTTTCCCATTATCAACAAACAGGAAGCAAAAATCTGCATTCATGCAGCATTACATTTTTTCCCACATTAGAGTCTAAAAAAGGATTGGATCCTGTCATGTATCATTCCCAGTTACAGGTGAAGATGCGCTTACACATCCATAATTCATTTGCTATAGCTTGCACCAGGATCCCAGCAGAGGTTATAGCAGAACTGTACACCAGGCAGGACCTGGCGTAGAATTCACTTGGGCACGCCAGGCCGGAGCCTCTTAGTATACCAGGCGCATAGTGTGCTGTGGGGGGAGGTAGGTGGCATCAAAATGCGCTCAGTTGTAATAAATAACGCCCAACAGGTTCATAAAAATCATGGCCTGCATACAGACACCATAAAAAACATAAGAATCAATGTTAAACCAAAAAAAAAATACTTACTCGCCACCCACTGCTGGCAGGGAATAGGTAATGTTAAAGAAACTATTAGAAAGAAGTGAAATATTCAGATGCACAACAAAGGCATTTTTTTTAAATCGACCTGCCAGGGGCTATTGGAATCTTAATTGTAAAAATTTCCTTCCTGATGAGATATTTCTCTACCAAACCAATGATAATCTTCAGGCTTAAAGCAAATCTACCATCAGAATCCATCATGATAAACCAGGGACACTTACTCATAGATCCAGGCACCGCGACCGTGGTCATCTTATTATATTTGTTATCCAAGGCCTCATTTCTTCTAAAATCAACTTTAAATAAGAGGCTAATGAGCCCAATGGCTCCTGTGGGTGTTAGAGGAGCCCCTTAGCGCTGCGGCTTCACATGCTGTTACACTGCCTCCCCTCCCTCAGCACTTTCCCCTCCATCTGCCTAATGTAATGTCACTACAGCAGAGGAAGTTTCAGCACAGGAGGGGGAAGTGCTCCTGTACAGTGTAACAGCCTATGAAGCTACAACATTGAGGGGCTCTGGTAACATTCCCAGGAGCCCTTCAGGCTCATAAGCATAATTCTAAAAGTTGATTTTAGAAAAAAGGAGGCCATGGATAACAAATATAAGATTGCCATAGTCACTGTCCCTGGTTTATCATGCTTAATTTTAAGGTAAATATCTTTTAATCGCTTCCATTTAACATAGGACAGAGACAATTGTGGAGGGTTGGACCCCCTTGACTAATAATGGGGGCGTATCAGAGCTTCTTTGAAGTTTCCATCATTTTGATGATACAAGAGCATTGCATACTGTGCTATTCCTGCCACCCAAAGTGCCATATGCCAGCAGTTTACCAAAAACTTTTATGGCATGACAATGGAGTATGTCAGCAAACATCAATAGGGAGGGGACAGCTGGTGTCATTAAAAATTCCAGAAAAGGTACAGACACCAACCAGTTCTCCTACTTCTGATAAGATAAAGAGCCATAAATTAATGGTCACTTCCTACTGAAGCTTCTAAAAGTTTGGGAAAGCTCAAATTAAAGGTGTTTCCTTTTAATGTACAGCAAGGAGGAGGCATAAATATATAGTGACTAGCTGTAAAATTCTTTTTGCCAAAGTTGCTGCTGTGGCTAGTGACTATCTGCAGTGGTGACCAGCCACAAGTGGGATTTCATTGCTATTGTCAGGAATGCAGACCAAAGGAAAGGGGCAAGGAGAGGTGAGCACACGTATTTCTTAAAGAGAACCTGTCAGCAGAAATTGGTCTAATTAACGATTACAAGTATGTTGTCAAGCAGCTGAACGCTTTCCGGATTATGTTTCTTTCATGGCCCATTGTGGTAACATCAGCCAAAAAAATCTAATTTGAAGTGAGAGGTAAATTGGTTGCATAAAGTCAAGCAGGCGGAGAGTTTAACATGGAAGTCAAGCTCTCCCTGCCTATGAAGACCTCCTCCTCTATGATGGACATCATTCATCCGACAGGAGATCTGGTTAGTGATGTCCCTGGATGCAGGACCATCAATTACAATGAAGGGGTCTTTCTGAGGAAGAGAGAGCTTGCCTTCAGTGTTAAAATCTCCACCTCCTTGACTTTATACAACCAATTTAGATTTCACTTCAAAGTTGAGTTTCTGGATGATGCTACCACATTGGACCATAAAAGAAACATGATCTGGAATGTGTTCAGCTGCTTGACAACATACTGGTAGTGGTTTATTAGGGCAATTTCTGCTGACAGGTTCCCTTTAAAGGACATCTACCACCAGGATGAAGGATTGTAAACCAAGGACATTGGCATACTGGTGTCTTCCCCCTCTGGCATCTGCTCTTTTATTAGCTTCAATATCCCTGTTTTCACAAAAAAAGGCTTTTAAAATTATGCAAATGAGCCTGAGGGGATCTGGACTCTATAGGTGTTAATGGAGCTTCCCTGGAATTGAGGTGTCTTACAGGCGGCTAGGAACTTTGCTCTGCAGGAGAAATGCCAAGGGACCTGTCAGAACTCTCTGAATGGATTTATGCTGCTTTGTTCTGAGCTTGTGACCATACCATATGATATGCTCTACTTGAAGCTATAATTAAGATCCTGTCTGACTGTCTGGGCTGTGGATATGTCACACATGCCTTTTGGAGTGACAGTCGGCCAAACCAATCAGCTGCAGGAGTGCCCTTCATGCACTCCATAAATTATCATCTGTCTGATCTTCTGTTGTATTCCTCTGGTTCCAGTTAATACTTTGCTGACTATTTTTGGCTTCTTTAACTTTTGACGGTTCCCTGATGACTCTTTTGTCTGTTGATTTTGTACCTCGTCGCCATCTTGGTTCTGATATGATTTGATTAACATTCCTTTGTTATCTACCTGTGTTTGTTTGATTTCTGGTTGTATTTATTTCTGTTTCTGTGCACTTATCCAGGGTAGAAACTAGCACCCAGTTGTCATCGGCAATTTAGAACAGGGCCGACAAGTAGACAGGGGCAGAGGTTTCTGAGGGCTCACAGTCTTTCTTTCCCTGTTATAATATGAACTTAGTCTTTGTCATGCTTATGATCACAAAGGGTTTCAGGAGTTAGGCTACCAATCAAAATGTGATATAATTTTATATTGATGACCTTTCCTTCTTTCTAGTGCTGGTGCTGGGATCTGGAGCTGGGTAGTTTCTCTTTGGGATCTGCTGATTGGATGAATGAGTGTCAAGGGGAACTTTGCTTGACCAATGAAGTCAATAGAACTTTTTATGGTTAGGGCTTACATGCATGGAAGAAATCAGTGGGTTGATTCCCGTAAAAGATTAAGCCTCTCCCACTCACCAAACCTTGCACCCACCCTTCCCCAATCTCCACCACCAGACTAGAGCCGATCATTAGGATATTATCACTTTTTTATCATATATCTGTGAATGGCATGGGATGTCGGCCTTGCCAGGTGCCAGCACCAATCCCAGGTCTTAATGGTGGGGAAGGGAAGCCAAACTCCAACTAGAACTTCTGATTGAAGTTCGGATTCAGGGGGACCAAACCAGATAATCACTAGTTATCCCACAAATGTGCGTGTATTGTGTAAGGGGCAGACCTGGAGAAGTAAGATGGACAGATGTGAATCCTGAAACTGAAGCCACCAGATTTTTTTTTTCTCCACCTATTTACTCAATACCACTCTAGACAGTGGCTGTCGCAGGCTCCCCCTTGCCCTTGTCCTGCTCTGGCTCCAGCAGCCCAGCCCTGGGTTGTGGGCGCGCCGCAGATAGGTGCTGGCCATCCCCACAAAATTGCATAAAAGCTGGCATCTCCCAGCATTCCTCTCCAGATCTTCGCGCCTTTTGCCTTAGAGAAAGCTTTGTTCTTATGCCCTGCGCTATTATCGGTATTTTCTGTTGTTATCCCGTTTCCCTTATTGACTTTGATCCCGTGCTGCCTGTCCTCACCTCAGGGCTGGCTCCAGGTTTCAGTGGGCCCCTGGGCGATAGAGCCTCAGTGGGCCCCTTAACAGTGAACTCTACACATCCAATATATACACACAGCACATATGCACAGATATACACATGCATCCAGTATATACAACACATACGCACAGACATACACATGCATCCAGTATATACAACACATACGCACAGACATACACATGCATCCAGTATATACAACACATACGCACAGACATACACATGCATCCAGTATATACAACACATACGCACAGACATACACATGCATCCAGTATATACAAGACATACGCACAGACATACAGCATATATACATACGCATCTAGTATATACAACACATACACACAGATATACAGCATATATACACACGCATCCAGTATATACAACACATACGCACAGACATACAGCATTTATACACACCCATCCAGTATATACAACACATACGCACAGATATACAGCATTTATACACACCCATCCAGTATATACAACACATACACACAGATATACAGCATGTATACACACCCATCCAGTATATACAACACATACGCATAGACATACAGCATTTATACACATGCATCCAGTATATACAACACATACGCACAGACATACAGCATATATACACACCCATCCAGTATATACAACACATACGCACAGATATACAGCATGTATACACACCCATCCAGTATATACAACACATACACACAGATATACAGCATGTATACACACCCATCCAGTATATACAACACATACGCACAGATATACAGCATGTATACACACCCATCCAGTATATACAACACATACACACAGATATACAGCATGTATACACACCTATCCAGTATATACAACACATACACACAGATATACAGCATGTATACACACCCATCCAGTATATACAACACATACGCACAGATATACAGCATGTATACACACCCATCCAGTATATACAACACATACACACAGATATACAGCATGTATACACACCTATCCAGTATATACAACACATACGCACAGACATACGGCATTTATACACACCCATCCAGTATAAAGAACATACGCACAGATATACAGCATATATACACACCTAAGCACAAATATACAGCATATATACACACCTAAGCACAAATATACAGCATATATACACAAAAAAACACATATACAGCACATTTACACACAAACACATATACATGCATTTACATATGTTGCAATTATACTCACCCTGGTGGGAACGTGATGGTAAGCTCAGGAAGGAGACTGCACAGGAGAAGGTGGACAGCACGCCAGGCCGGACATGAGGCACACAGGCCGGCCAGGCACGAGTTGTGCAGCCCGGACGCGAGGTGTGCAGGCCGGCAGGACTCGGAGCGCGAAGGCCGGGACTGACGCGAGGCGCAGGACTCGCTGCTTCACAGGAGAGGTGGGTAGCTTGGGGCAGGTCACATGTGAGGTGGGTAGGGCAGGGGGCCCCCGGGAAAGTAATAGACCGTGGTGGGTGGGCCCCTTTGAAGCTCTGGGGCCCGGCACTTGCCCGGGTCAGCCGGGAGCTGACGCCGGGCCTGCCTCACCTTCCGCTACTTTCCAGACTCCAATCCTGTGCTGCCTGTCCTGACCTCCTGCCTGTCCGCGACCACAATCCTGCTCAATGTCTCTGTACACCGTCTTGGCTGCCGTTGCGGACATAGTCACACCTATTTAACGACCTGGTACCACCCTGCAAAAAGTCCGTCCCGCTTTGCAGCGAGCTCTGGTTGAAAACCGAGTGCCACTTAGATTTCGGTCCCAGGTATCGGCTTACGTCATCATCCGTGGTGGTCCAGTGGGTCCACTACCCCTGTAGCCTGACAGTGGCCAATAATTGGAAAACAATCCCTGCTTAATTCTAAGTGATAACAAACGATGAGGACAAGACTAACAAACAAATTGGAAAAGTCATTAAAGCTGAGTAAAAAAGCTAAAGGATAATGAAGTACCAAATCGATAGACAATAAGGATAATCAGGAAGACAAGCCAATGGGTAAGAAGATACCAGATATAAGCAGACAGAATACATGCAGGTTTGGTCAAGTATGAACTACAGCAAGCAGGATAGGTTCCCTGGAACTTTTATGTAATGTCAGAATTCTGGTTCCAGCACTGATAGGATAAGGATTCTGTCCATCACAGCAGGTTTATTGATAGTCAACTGGAAAGGAGACTACTGGGTGTGGTGCTTGATAAATCAATGCTGGTAGGAAGAAATAGACCAAATTAAATGAGCCACATCTTGTTTAATGGGGATGATGCTCACACAGATATTACATATATAGAGAGAGGAAGCTCATCCTGCTCTAAAACAGGCTCCCTGCATCTTCATGGTGAGCGTTTTCTGTAACCGTCCCCCTTCTTTTTGGTTAGTAAGGATAGCCATGATAGAGGACACACATGTAGCTATGAACCACAATCTGTGCTCATGCAGTCCAATCATTTATAGGTGTCCATATATTGCTGCATCCAATCACAGATTGGAACAATCACATCCTATTAGGACAGTGTCTTATCTTGGTCTGTTCCTATCTCTCGGACCACATTTTCTGTGCGTCTTGCTGGCTCTGCTTCCTTTCCACTTCCTTTATCTGTTGGGGGCTCTGTAAGGTTCAGTGTTGGGCCTCCTGTTTTCTCTCCACACAATCTCAGTTGGACGGACTACCATGGGATAGTTTTACAAAAATCTTCAAGCTTATTATACCAAACTCTTCACATTCTACAAGGTCATTTTTCTCTCTGTTAGAAATGACTAGTAAGTATTTACTGGCTGTTTTTTCTTCCAAGTCATCCCTTATCAAGGTCAGATTTACTGAAATCTTAAAAGACCACCCACTTGGAACACAAGTTTTTTATGCTTTTGTGGGTGTTCGTCTCATCAATGTGTATGAATGTATCAAAATGTATCTAGATCTATTTAGTAAGGTATTTGCTCTATCTTGCAAATCTCCCTAAAATGCTTCTATAAGAAACAGCAGGTTGTGGACACACTGCCACCTAACCCTTCAGGTTGCTTTGACACCTAAAGTAGCATACATCAGCCCTCTCCATAGCGAGTCATGGTACCCGGACATAAACACGGGAAAAGATAGATCATGCTCTATTATTTCCCTGTGCACGGTAGAGTACGACCGCCGCCGGGCGCCTTTAGCCGTCTATGGGGAAGTATATCCGACCACAAACCTTCAGCCGGATATATGTCCCTACATGGCATGTGTGAAAGGGCCCTTAGGCTAATCCCATTATCCAAGTGTCTTTGTCAGCTTTTACCTTTTAAATCCTGTAGGGAGTTTGGAACACCAAAAGGTGAGGACACAAGGCAAATACGCTCAGTGGAGTCCTACCATGGAAGACAGCTGGGCCAGAGGAGTCCTAAGACACCAGAAAGTGTAGTTAGAGACACACTGTTTTCACCATGTTGGTAATCCAGTAGAAAACATGGGCTAGGTGCAGGCAGCGGAATGTGCATACATTATTTGTCAGGCTATCTCATGTTTTTTTTTGTTTGCACCAGATTTACCGTATATTCCGGCGTATAAGACAACCCCCCTACTTTCCTAAAATATAGAGTTTAAGATATATTCACCGTATAAGACTAGCCCTTTTCCAACGCATACAAAACACCGGTAAAAATTAAAAAAAAAAACAGATTTGAATTTAACATGGTCCTTTTTTTAATTTAAATTCTTATGACATGCAGGTATATAGCAGGAAAACTGTCGCTCATAAACATAAGGCATACAACAACAACATTACCATCGTCCATTTTACTGTAAATGTTACCATACTGTACCTTAAATTTTTATTTTATTAAATATTCCATTCCATGTACTCAGAAGCGGGAAAAAAATTCCAAATGCAATGAAAATGGTGAAAAAGCGCATTTGCGCCATTTTCTTGTGGGCTTGGATATTAAGTCTTTCACTGAGCGCCCCAAATGACATGTCTACTTTATTCTTTGGTTCTTTACGATTAAGGGGATACCAAATTTGTATAGGTTTTATAATGTTTTCATACATTTACAAAAATGAAAACCTCCTGTACAAAAATTATTTTTTTCATTTTGCCAACTTCTGGCGCTAATAACTTTTTTATACTTTGGTGTACGGAGCTGTGGGTGGTGTCATTTTTTTGCGAAATTTGATAATATTTTCAATGATATCATTTTTAGGACTGTACGACCTTTTGATCACTTTTTATAGATTTTTTTATATTTTTCAAAATGGCAAAAAAGTGCCATTTTCGACTTCGGGCGTTATTTTCCGTTACAGGGTTAAACGCATTGAAAAAACGTTATCATATTTTGATAGATCGGGCATTTTCGGATGCGTCGATACCTGATGTGTTAATGATTTTTACTGTTTATTTATATTTATGTCAGTTCTAGGGAAAGGGGGTGATTTTAAATTTTAGGTTTTTTTATTATAATTTTTTTTTTTTAACTTTTTTTTATTTTTATTTATACTATTTTTCAGACTCCCTAGGGTACTTTAACCCTAGGTTGTCTGATCGATTCTATCATATACTGCCATACTACATTATGGCAGTATATGGGGATTTTCCTCCTCATTCATTACAATGTGCTATCAGCACATTGTAATGAAGGGGTTAAAACGAAATAGCCTCGGGTCTTCGGAAGACCATGGAGCACCGATCGCGGGTGTTACCGGTAAGCCTTTGCTGCAATATGCAGTAAAGACTTACCGGCTATGGAGAGGGCTCAGCCCGTGAGCCCTCTCTATGCAGCGCGACCCGACCGCCGCCGTGAATACACAGTGGGCGGTCAATTACCGCCGAATAAGACGACCCCAGACAAGACAGAAGATTTTTCTGTCTTCAAAAGTCGTCTTATACGCCGGAATATACGGTACTTGTTTTCCCGACCCTCATGCCTTGCCTTTTTATGGCTACTATAGTGGTCGTGGCTTTTGTCTGGCAACAGGTTCGCTTCATTTAATTACCGTATATACTTGAGTATATACTTGAGGCTGCAACACATCATATATCTCTTTTCTCATTTACTTACCTAGTTGTTTTACTTGCTCGGCCAATAACCTACATCCTTTTCCTTTATAATATACCATATATACTCAAGTATAAGCCGACCCGAGTATAAGTCGAGGCCCACAAAAAACTGGGAAAACCTATTGACTCGAGTATAAGCTTTGGTTGGAAAATGCATTGGTCACAGTTTACCCCCAGTATATGGCTAGCCAGCCTCAAGTATATAGTGAGGAAGACCCAGTATATAACCTAGCCAGCCAGTCCCCTGTAAATAGCCAACCCCATACTACCAAAAAATAGCAAACCCTCTGCCCCCAGTATATAGACTGACAACCCCTATATATAGCCATCCAGCCCCTGTATATAGCCATCCAGCCCCTGTACATAGCCAGCCATGTCCTGTACATAGCCAGCCATCCCCTGTATATAGCCAGCCAGTCCCCTGTATATAGCCAGCCAGTCCCCTGTATATAGACAGCCAGTCCCCTGTATATAGACAGCCAGTCCCCTGTATATAAACAGTCAGCCGCCTATCCAGCACATAAAAATAATAAACTCTGTACTCAGCTTTCCTGACAACCCCCTGGATCCACTACTTGATCCAGTCTCGCCGACAGTGACAGATCCACGCACCCTGGACATCAGAGTCTGTGCTTTGCTAGCTAACAGATCAAGAAGAGGAGATGTGGTGGGTTGCGTCGGAAAGGTGAGTACAGAGTTTCTTTCTTTTTTTATATACCCGCGAATAAGCTGAGTGGTGCTTTTTCAGCACAAGAATTTAGCTGAAAAACTTGTCTTATATTCGAGTATATACAGTATTCTCACATAGCATGACTTCTCTTGTGCTGCC
The DNA here is from genome assembly GCF_040894005.1 of Engystomops pustulosus. Taxonomy (NCBI): domain Eukaryota; kingdom Metazoa; phylum Chordata; class Amphibia; order Anura; family Leptodactylidae; genus Engystomops; species Engystomops pustulosus. The sequence goes on from NC_092415.1 coordinate 45,969,904, forward strand.
CCTAATCTGTTGCACTCACTGCCATGTACCATTAGACTTCTAACCAGACCTTGAGAAATCCCTTTTGCTAGAAGGCCTATGACATAACTGTAATCTATACATAACCTGACCTTGTCATAAATCTCTCCACGACATCCTGTCCTCAATTAGCAGCCCTTGTCACATCACTCTGCACATTTGTGTCAGCTCAATCAATGCCTGAAAAGGGGGTCATAAAGTTATATTTCTATTCTCTATGCCCACACTAGTTCCAAATTAGCTCCATGTTTTTCCTTCCATGTACCCGGAGCTGATATTTCTTAGTTCTATATATGTTTTATGGCAGTTTCAAACAGCCACAGTGCAATTGCAAGACCTTGACCTCCCCATATTTCTCCTACTTCTATGAGGTTCCAAATTCATGTAGAATGCCTTTTTTTTTGTTTTCAATGCTCAACTCTCACGAAACATAAATTTATGATTCTTCATCTGACATGGGCACGTGAGGACTTATTTTTCTGTGGTAAAATTTGTATTTTCCAATAGCTCCATTTCAGGTTAAAAATAAAATATATTAAATGAATATCAATGTATTTACTCTTTAAACGACTACTTCTCCATTGAATTCTAATTGAAACATTTATGCCGTTCACCTTACAGTATAAAAAAATTATAAAATTACCTTATTCTGTAGATTATTGTGATTATTGCACCAAACTTGTGCAGGTATTCTGATGTTTTTCCGAGGGAAAAGAAGAAAAAATCCAGTCACTCACTGATAAAACCACTTAAAATGAACCTGCCGGGGCGATTTGGGACACTAAACCACCCATAGACCCTTATGGACCTCTCCCAGCTGTCTCCGTGACCACAATAAAAAAAGAAAACATTAGGCTGACCTAGAGTTAGGTCAGATGAGGCGCATCAGACGCATCATCTCTTTGGTCCACATACCTGCACAGTCAGGGTCACAGCCCTGCTAGGGGGATCCACTGGGGGGGCTCTACATAAGGAATCCATAGGGGTGAGGGGGGGGGGCTATAAACAATAGATCCATAGGGAGGAGGGGGGCTTTATATAAAATAACCATGCTATTTGGGATGATAAAGCAGGGAATATTTTAGGGAACAGGGGACTGTTTTTTAGTTTCTGAATTTGTAATGCCAATATGTGAGTTCACTGCAAAGGGGCCAACTAAGGCTCCGTCGCCCAGGGGCCCACTAAAACCTGGACCCAGGCCCTGTGCACAATGATTCAATTAAAACAGAACAGTACAACCCAGCTTCATTGTGCTTGCACCTTATCTACAGCACATGCGCAGTGAAGCAGGGGTGTAATGTGGCGGAGGCACTGCATTGGTGGCAGGCGCCAAGAGCTCTGGACCAGGATAAGTATATAAGTTTGTTTTCTGGCCACAGAAGGAAAAGCTAATGGGTGATTTGAAACACTAAACCACAGTCCATAAGAATCTGTGAGTGGTTTTATTGTCCCAAATTGTCCTAAAATTACAGGTGGTAGAGAAGTGTCCTAATTAGGCTACTCATTCTGCCTAGGGGATGGAGGTTGTTCTTAAAGGAAACCTACCACTTGTAGTGGCAGGTTTCCGATGGCAATATCGGGCACCAGCTCAGGGTGAGCTGGTGCCGGAGCTTATTTTAGTTAGTGTTTTAAACCGCGGTATCGCGGTTTAAAACACTTTTTAAACGTTGTAGCCGGCGCAGGCAGGTACGCGCTCGGCGCTTACCGTGCACGCGGCTACATAGGAAGTGAATGAGAGCCGCGTGCACGGTAAGCGCCGAGCGCGTACCTGCCTGCGCCGGCTACAACGTTTAAAAAGTGTTTTAAACCGCGATACCGCGGTTTAAAACACTAACTAAAATAAGCTCCGGCACCAGCTCACCCTGAGCTGGTGCCCGATATTGCCATCGGTAACCTGCCACTACAAGTGGTAGGTTTCCTTTAAGACATTTTCTTGCATCTTTACTAACGAAATGACAACTTTGTAAAAGTGCCATAGGCACGGCCGGGTGTAGGAGGTGGCTTGCAGTGGGGGGGGGGGGGGGGGGCCTGCATAAATTAAAAGCCGGGGAACCCGGGAGGCGCTCGGGTGCCATCAGCCTACGCCACTTTTAAAAAGTTGTTATTTCGTTAGTAAAGATGCAACAACCCCCATCCCCTAGATGACACAAGTAGCCTAATTAGGACTCTCTACCACCAGTAATCAGGTGATAGATGTCCTTTAATTGTAAGCCTGTAAAAGTATGATATATCCTATCTCTCTGTGCTTGTCCGGCTTCTCTCCTGCACCACAAATGTCCTCAATAAAGATTAAGTGGTTTTATCAGTGTGTTTTATTTTCTTCTTTTCCTGATATATTGATCTTGTTGGATTGTCTGGAGCACCTCTACACCATATGTCAACTGTCTATTATTGTTTCTGGAGGAATGTGGCAGTTTGGTTCCCCTTTTTGTCTACGATTTGAATAGTTCCTGCATGCTGCAGCTCCACAGGATGTTACACTGTCTATTCTTCCCACTCCTGCTCTCCCAGCACTTCCCTCACCCTCTGCCTGCTGTAATCTAACAGCAGTAGAGGTAGTTTCAGCACATGGTGGGATGGGAAAAGTGCCCCTTGCACAGTGTAACAACCTTTAAAGCCACTGCACAGAGGTGCTATGGTAACAATCCCCCCCCCCCTTCCCAAGAGCCTTTTTGGCTTATTAGCATCATTTTAAAAGTTGATTTAAGAAGAGAGGAGGCCATAGATAACAAATATACTATTACCACAGTCACAGTATCTGGGTCTATGAGTAAGTGTCCCTGGTTTATCATGATGGATTTTGATGGTAGATTTTCTTGAAGTTGAAGGGCTTGTATTAAGTTCCCTAGTAACAGAGAGAATGTTGATCCTGTTCTCACTAATTGAAAGAGGGATAAGTCAAAAATTTGTCCTGCCGTTCCACACCAGACTGCTGAACACGATCATAGATAGAAAATATTCACACACCTTTGGTAAGGTAATTGGTAAGATCAAAATTGTTTCACATTGTCCTAAGTATTCAGACCCTTTGCTGTGTTTAATTACACTGATGGGACTTGATTAGGAAAGGCACACAACTGTCTATATAAGGCCCCTTCCACACTAGCGAGTGTGATGCGATGAACTCGCATCACACTCGCAACGCAAGCTGCCGGGAACGCACAGCCCGAACCCTGCACCGCGGGAGTGAACTGACATGCTGAGTCCACTCCCGTGGTGCAGCGTTCGGGCCGTGCGTTCCCGGCAGCTTGCGTTGCGAGTGTGATGCGAGTTCTTAAGAGCACAGTGGCTTCCATAATCCTTAAATGAAAGAAGTTTGAGATGACCACAACTCTTACTTGACCTGGCCTTCCAGCCAAACTAAGCAATCGTGGGAGAATTAAAACCCCAAGATCACTGTGGCTGAGCTCCAGAGATGCAGTAGGGAGATGGGAGAAAGTTCCACAAAGTCAACTATAGCCCTTCACCAGTCTGCACTTGATGGCAGAGTCTGCCTACAGAAGCCTCTCATGAAGGTATTTTAGACTACATGCAGGGGTTAACCTAGCCTCTCTGCTGCCTGAGGTGAATTCCAGTTATACAATTAGTTATATATTATGCTTAGTGGCAATAATCAATTGGGGTACCCACAGATCAGGAAAACGTGGGGTCCGTCGTATTGCTAATTGACAGAGAAGTAGGTAACACAAGCTCCCTGCTGCTCTTCCCATCTTTATGGCAGTGATACCCGAGCGCTGTGCTCAACAATGAATGGAGCATCAGAACACATGTCCAACCTGCCACTCCATTCACTGGGATACAACAGACCCCCTGTTCCCATGATCTGTGGGGGGTCCCATCACTGATTAGCAAGTTCATTTCTATCCCATGGATAGGGGAGAACTTGTTATGACTGGACAACCCCTTGAACGCTGCAGCCCTTTACTGATTTTTTTAATACGTTTTCTGGTATTTCCCCACATAAAATTTGGTCCGTGTGTCATGCGGGTCCAACATACTTACAGTCCGTAAAAGAAATGGAAGGCTGACTTATGGCATAATTGGCTTGTTCAAAACCCTTGAAGGGTCACATGATGGTGTTACCTATCAGTATTTTGTGATCCTATAGACTTTAATGGGAAAGACAGAGCCATAAATACATCCAAATGCTGTATAAAATACATTGTGACTCTCAGATACGGACATATGAATAATAGGGGTGTGACTGTGAGTAAGACTGCATAGTGTAACATGAGGCCATGGGCAGGATGTATAACTCATGTGCTACTGATTACACTGATAGTATGATCACAGCGCCCCCTGACTGAACAGGAGCCATGTTGTAATTACACACATAGTATACTGGAGGAAAGGTTGAAGCCTCCAACCCCTTCACAGCAATACACATGGGGGAAACCCCTGGTGATAGTAGTAGTAGTCACTTGTTGTGCGTCACCCGGAAATTCCATCCAAGAGACAAAAGAGAAGCAATCTTTATTTCCGAGGGCCGCCTGTGACCGCACTGACTGCAGGTAACGCGCGGCGGCATCTCGCTGCGGTTCTTGCGGTGGTTAATAATAATGGGGGAGGGGAAGGTTTCCTCCCGAGGAGGGAGAATCCCCCGCCGACACACTGACCGAGTGGGCGCCTCCCCCTTCCCACCACACAAGAAGTCCCTTCTCCCTGGGGAAAGCAAGGGGCGGGGCACAGCTGCCTTTATGACGTCACACCAGCGGCCGCGTTATTATTATTGTGGCTGGAAGTTCCTGTGTGCCGCCGCTGATTGGCTACAACTTCCATCCTATAGCGGCTGAGCTCCGCCTCCTTCCCCGCGCGTCCGGCTGCTCCCGTGCACCCGCAGCTCGTGCGGGAGCGCGCACTGAGCGTCCTACAGGTCACATAATGCACTAATGTGATGGGGGCGGCCTGTCACTTCCCGCAGCTGACCCCATCACTGGCGCACCGCCTCCCCCACTAACCCTGCCTGTAATCCTGATAACCCCTTCCTGCCCGCTGCCTGAGTGACCGAGAGCTGATTTATTAGTCTACTGGGGACAGTCAGGGCTGGGGATGTAAATAAAGTTGCACTGAAGGAACAGTTACAAAAAAAATACTGTAAAATGGAGGAGTTTTCTTGCTCACATAATCAACTCTGATGGCCCCGATGGACCTCGTGGATAATAATAGGCTCTATATTCTGTATCAGAATAATAGTACATCACATGGTGCCATCTTTCAAGCAATTTTGATAAAACCTGCGACCTAAGATATGTATCATATGTATATAATTATCCTCAATAAGTACATGTTCACACCAGTATATCACAGATCCGTTTTACTCTTTGCCTTTTTTAATCTAAATCCAATGCTAATACACATTAGGCCGAGTTCACACTTGTATTCGGCAGTCCATATTTTATTTTGCCTACATAACAGAAGCTATTGTAAAAAGGAAACTTCCATATTTTGTTTCTATACGTAGAGCGGCACAGAAACCCTTAAAACAGGTGTGAACTTGGACTGAGAGCTTTAACACATGACTGGTCAGTCTGTGAATCACTGACCTGCAGCATCCTTTCTCACCTGCTGACCACTTTGTGCACCATAGTGATATATTATGTCCCTTCATCCCTGCAGCATGATTACAACTAAGAAGGGACTCCTAAGGGTTTTGAACCCGTTTTTGGTCCGTTTTTAAGCAGTCCGTCCAAAAACACATGCGTTTTTGACAGGTTTTACCAATTATCTTAATTAAAACTGGTCAAAAACGGATGCGTTTTTGGACAGACTGCTTAAAAAGGGACCAAAAACGGGTTCAAAACGCCATGTGTGGCATCACCCTAAGGGTGCTGCCCCACGTGTCACTAGCCTTGCTCGATCGTATATGTGTTCCCAGTGAATGGCATGCAATCTGTAACCATCATCCAATGCCTTGTATAGTGTACATACAAGGCACTGGGTGCTGGTTACCCATCGCAAGCATTTCACTGGAGAAGCAGAAGATTAAGAGCAGGTACAATGGATCATCCATAATATATGTATATAGACAAGGTGGGTGAACTAACAATTGTCGGGTCTTATCATCAAATAGATCAGTTATTAAAAATGGAAAAGAAAAAAATGGATAACTGCATTTTTTGTATAAATTACCAACACATATACATTTACACAATTATCTGGGGCCCGATAAGTGTCCATTGTATTGAGGTGACCTAATATGGAATTTCACATGGGAGTGATGGTACTGGAAATAATATGGGCCTAAATAAGCTCGGCAGCAATATAATGAAAAATAATATATACCATCCACCATCAACAGCCCACATACAACATGTGACAGTGCAGAGAATAGGTGATTGGATGTATGAATGTCACTAGTCCAAACAGGGCTGGATTAAAGGAGAAGCTCCCGGGGCTCGAGGCCCGGGGCCCCCACCACTTTCAATTTTTAAGGGACCCCCACCAGTTTCCGACAGTCAGCGACTCAGCTGAGCTGCGCAGCGGCCCGTGGCCGCCCACATCGCACATAGGGGTCTAGGATGTCAGTTGTGTCAGTGAGACAAAGCTGCCATCGCTGGGGGAAAAAGCTGACGCACTGTTTCAGCGGCAGCAGGTTGTGATGGGACGCCAGCGGCGAGTGAGGGCGTCCGATCACTACTTGCATCCGCCGAAAGAGTGCATTAGCAATCTGCCCCAGTCATTGTCCGGTGGCTGCCCGATAAGCGAGGAAGAGCCTTCAGCATCGTGGGATCACTGGAAGGGAAGGTGAGATAAGTATAGACTTTATTATTTTGTGGCTATTTTCTACAGGGAACTGGCTGTATACTACAGGGGCTGGTGGCTGTATACTACAGGGGCTGGTGGCTGTATTCTACAGGGGCTGGTGGCTGTATAATACAGGCGGCTGGTGGCTGTATACTACTGGGGGCTGTTTGGCTATATACTACAGGGGCTGGTGGCTGTGTACTACTGGGGGCTGGTGGCTATATACTACAGGGGCTGGCTGGCTATATGCTACAGAGAGCGGGCAGGCTATATACTGCAGGAGCTGACAGGCTATATACTACAGGGGCTGGCTAGCTAAATACTTCCAAAAACATTGTTGGAAGGGCCTCCACCAGTTTGCGTCCAGGGGCCCCCACCACCCTTAATCCGGCCCTGAGTCCAAACTGTGGTATACGTAAAGGACATTACTACTAGGATCAAGGATTGTAAACCAAGTACACTGACATACTGGGGTGTGCCCCTTTGGCAGGATTCACTCTTCTTTTATCTTCTTATGCCCTGATTTTTACAAAAAAGGCTTTTACAATTATGTAAATGAGCTTGAGAAAAGTGGGTCCTGCCGGAGGGGGCACACACCAGTATGTCAGTGTGCTGGGTTTACAGTCCCTGATCTGGTGGTAGATGTCCTTTAAAAGGACATTACTACCAGGGTCAAGCATTGTAAACCCAGCACACTGAAATACTGGTGTGTGCCCCCTCTGGGAGGATCTGCTCTTCTTTTAGCTTCTTATGTCCTAGATTTTACAAAAAAGAGGCTCGGCTTGGGCACCTCTGATCCCCTTTTTAATTGAGATGAATGTGGCTGCACTTTATGTACATGCTCAGGAGCGAAGCTCCTAGATTAGGGTGATGCCACACATGGCGTTTTTGGTCCGTTTTTCCCAATTATCTTAATAGATAAACAGGTTGTAAGCAGCCAAACGTATGGTAAATGGACAAAAACGAACTGAAAACGGATGTTTAAAAACGGACCAAAAACGCCATGTGTGGCATCACCCTCATTATATAGATGATCTCAGCACTGCTAGAGTGACCAGGAAACAGGACTGTGGAGACCCCTGTGGTCTACCTGGAGTCGAAGTTCGGTAAATTGAGGAGTCGGAGGTTTGGCTTATCAACTCCATAGCCCTGCTGAGATGATCCAGATGTTTTGCCATCTAAGCTTTGCAAACCATAAGTTTTTCTTTTATTATATTAAAAAAAAAGGACCGATAGTCCTGAAAAAAGTGGATGGAGATCTAAGGCCGCGGTCACACGTACCGCTAGACGTCCGTTCATAGCGCGACGCTAGCGCACAGGGGGAGGTCCTCGGCCCGAACGCACATGCGTTTCCAGAGAAACGCATGCGATCGGCTTAACAATCGCATGCGTTTCCCTGGAAACGCATGTGCGTTGGGGCCGAGGACCTCCCCCTGTGCGCTAGCGTCGCGCTATGAACGGACGTCTAGCGGTACGTGTGACCGCGGCCTAAAACTGACTGAAAACGTTTTGCTTTTTTTTGCGGATGTGTGGAATAAACAGCCTGTCCAAGTTACTAAATCCTGAAGGTAACACGTGGAGGACAAGCAGTACACCAAGGCATCACATTAGAAATACAATGTTAGCAAAATGCCACAGATAATTAATTATAACTTTTAATAGAAATAGACAAGAAGTACCACAGGCTTGAGCGTGGTTCTTTTTATCTATTTCTATTAAAAGTTATATTTTAATTATCTGTGGCATTTTGCTAACATTGTTTTTGCGCATGTGAATGACAAAAAACTATCTGCAGGGTGTAAATCAGATCCGCTACGTCGCTGCAGCTTTTACACCCGCAAAACCAAAAATAGCTTCATGAAGTAGTGAACTGCTTATCCATGGAGGGGTTAAACCTGCCCCGCAGTCATTTCATCTGCATGGGCACTCTAGGGGTTAATTGATTACACTGCTAATCCTCACTGAAACCCTCGAGGGGTTAATGAATCTCAGTCCCCTTTCAGGAGAATCTCTCTTTTGTGGCAGTCACCAGGGGGTTAACTGCGGTCAGGCTCCTTGTGGTGTAAATCCCCCCCGCCCCCCTGCAACTACAAAAGACCTACAGGGGCGTCTATGAGGGCGTCAGGTGACCTGCGGAGAGGAAGGAGTTAACGCGCTGCTGTCCTCACCTTCCAAGGGGATGGATTTTAACCCTCTCCTTCCCAGAGACACAGAGCAGAGCGCAATAGTAAGCAGCTTGGTTCTCAGCAAAGCCGGCAGTGCAGCAGTTAACTCCCCCCTCCTCCCTGTCCTCCTCATTATCATCTCACAAGCTGCTCTGCCATGAGCTGAGGGCACGGCCGGGGAGCGCAGAGGGCGCAGGAGGGAGACAAGGACACGCTCAGCGCCGGCCAATGGCGCGGCCTCCACATGAAGAGTGACAGGCCCGGCAAACAGACACCTAGTGGCGCGGAGCCAATCCAGTGTCCGCAGCGGTAGCCCGGATGTCCCTCTCCCCCCGGGGCTCCTGCTGCCGCTGCCTCGCTTATCAGTGCACATGACGAGATCCTTAAAGGGGCCGCCACTTGTTTATGCGCTGAGGCAGAAGGGAATAAAGAGCCTTTGTACAGGGCTGGGGATTCATTTCCCACTTGTTCATGGGGGGATGAAGTGTCCTATTATGGAAGCTGAGCGCTCAATAACATGCATGTTATAAAGGCGAAGGATTCCTGCATTCTCTACAACAGAGAATTATTAGGTCATAAGGCTGTGTTCACACCTGCAACCAGAAAAAACTGCAATTACGTTCTATCTTCAACATGTGCACAAAATTTTTGTGAGCCCCCGCATTGGGTAACTAAGCATGATGGGAGATGGACACATCCTGGGGTGTAACTAGGATGGGCCCCATTGCAGACTTCTGAATGGAGCCCCCTTTCAACTTAAAAAAATATTCATATTTGTATATTCACTTATACGAGTTACAATCACACATTTATACACTCATGCAGTCACATATACAACATATACACAGACATACAGTGTCATATACAAACATACAGCATATATACACATAGCAGATACAACAAATACACATCACATATATGTTAGTATACATATTCAGGTGTACAATGTGTAGCATAATATGTGTACAATGGGTCACATCCTCCAATCTTTAGTGTGTCAGGTTGGATGATGGGGCCCCCTGACTGTGTAGGCCCCATAGCAGCTGCTATGGTTACTACCACTGTAGTTACGCCTCTGGACACATCACTCTTGTTAGTGTGTACAGTGCCTTAGGTCTGCTACAAAGCTCTAAATTCCTGCCTAATGATAAATCTGCCCATGTGTGTTATTTAAATGACGAAAACCCAACGGGAGTGATGTATCATTGGTTTTTTGTCTATGTCTATGTCTTTGGCACAGTTGTGGGACAAATACTGTTTTGCGACTTTCTGTTGCGCCAAATGAACATAGGACGGTGTAAAGTCACTTTGACATAGACCCTGCTCGCACCAAATTCATCACACTTGCATAGCCAATCTTTCACAATAGGTCGGACTCACCATTTAGGCACAAAGTTTGGTGCAAATTGACTCCAGTCCCCCTCTTATCTATGTGCTGTGACATTTGATCTTTTGATAGTTTAGAAATCTGCAAAGACCACTTCAAACATTGGTCTAATGAAATGAAATGCCCAGCAGCCTCCCCACTAATGAAATGCCCATAAACCTCCCCCCAGTAATGAAATGCCCAGCAGCTTCCCCCACTCATTTCCAGCAGCCTCCCCAGTAATGAAATGCCCAGCAGCCTCCCTAAGTAATGAAATGTTTAGTAGCCTCCTCCAGTAGTGAAATTCCCTGCAAACTGCCCCAGTAATGTTATGTTTATGCTGTCTCCCCCAGTAATGAAATGCTCAACAGCCTCCCCCAGTAATGATATGCCCAGCTGCTTCCCCCAATAATACATATTGCTCAGCAGCCTCCCTCAATAATGAAATGCTCAGCAGACTCATTCAGTAATGAAATTCCCAGAAACCTCCCCAGTAATGCAATGTCTATGCAGCCTTCCTCATTAATGAAACACTCAACAGCCTCCCCCAGTAATGTAAAACCCAGCAGTCCCCCTCAGTAATATAATGCCCAGCAGCCTCCCCCAGTAATGAAAAGCCCAGCAGCCTCCCCAGTAATGAAATGCCTAGCAGCCTTCTCTAGTAATAAAAAGCCCAGTAGCCTCCCTAAGTAATGAAATGTTTAGTAGCCTCCTCCAGTAATGAAATTCCCTGCAAACTGCCCCAGTAATGTTCATGCTGTCTCCCCCAGTAATGAAATGCTCAACAGCCTCCCCCAGTAATCATATGCCCAGCTGCTTCCCCCAATAATATATATTGCTCAGCAGCCTCCCTCAGTAATGAAATGCTCAGCAGACTCATTCAGTAATGAAATTCCCAGCAACCTCCCCAGTAATGCAATGTCTATGCAGCCTTCCTCAGTAATGAAACACTCAACAGCCTCCCCCAGTAATGTAAAACCCATCAGCCTCCCTCAGTAATATAATGCCCAGCAGCCTCCCCCAGTAATGAAAAGCCCTGCAGCCTCCCCAGTAATGAAATGCCCAGCAGCCTTATCTAGTAATAAAAAGCCCAGCAGCCTCCCTCATTAATATAATGTCCAGCAGCCTCCCCCAGTAATCATATGCACAACAGCCTCTCCCAGTAATAAATTGCCCAGCAGCCTCCCCCAGTAATGAATTGCCCAGCAGCCTCCCCCAGTAATGAAATGCCCAGCAGCCTCCCTTAGTAATGAAATACCCAGCAGCCTCTTGCAGTAATGTAATATCCAGCAGCCTCCCCAGTAATATAATGCCCAGTAGCCTCCCCCAGTAATGAAATGCCCAGCAGCCTCTTCCAGTAATGAAATGCCCAGCAGCCTCCCCAGTAATGTAATGTCTATGCAGCCTCCCCCAGCAATGAAATACCCAGCATCCTCCTGTAGTAATGTAATATCCAGCAGCCTCTCCCAGTAATCATATGCCCAGCAGCCTCTCCCAGTAATAAAAAATGCCCAGCAGCCTCCCCCAGTAATATAATGCCCAGTAGCCTCCCCTGTAATGAAATGCCCAGCAACCTCCACAAGTAATATAATGCCCAGCAGCCTCCCTCAGTAATGTAATGCCCAGCAGCCTCCCTCAGTAATGTGCAGCAGCCTCCCTCAGTAATGTAAAGCCCATGAGCTCTATCCATGCACACATTAACATGTCATCAGTGTGTGTGTGGGCATAGCGGATGGACCAATCTCTACCTCGCTGTTACACAGAAAGCTGAAAGGTAGGGAGAGATTCTGGGGATGCTTTGTGCTGAAAAACGTATACATAGCTTATACTCAAGTACATATGATAAGTAGAAAATATATTTAAAAAAATACAATAAGAATACTTTCTATTAAAATAAGTAGCAACAAACCTAATTTGTATTATACGCTGCATTGAATTCATGAAATAAAAACAATACAGGGTAATGGGGCCCAGTATTGTCAAAAACAGCATTCACAATAGGGGAGTTTTCTGAATGCAAATTCAGGTGGTAAAGAAACTTTGACAGTGAATATACTAAAAATATTAGAAGCTACAGGGGTAGAGGAAGCTGTGTCTATATGAACTTACAATTTACTATTTAAAGGTAATTCCCATAGGAGTCTTTCATGGTTGAGATGAGAATAGCCATCCATATGCCATGGCCACAGGTGGTCAGGATTACGGAACAGCCAAGCTGGTTGTACTGCCCTGTGTCTGTAACTCTATAGGAATAAATGGGAACTATTGACCCAGCATAGTACATCAAGCTGCATTGTTTCTACAACTCGGAAGCTATGGATACAATGTAGCTTGCTATTCTTCCCTTTCTCACCAATAGGGACTCTCTAGAACAGGGGTGTTAAGCAAATTTTCACCAGGGGCCACATCAGCCTACATGTAGCCTTAAAGGAGCCTGAATGTCATTTTATTACTGTATAAATTTATCTACTTGAGCTGTTTAGCAGTTACAGGTATACAGAATTACAATACAAACAGCCCTTTGAGGGTAACCACAAGGTGGAGAATATTTTCAAAAAACAATAACTAGAGACAGTGACACACCACTTTGCTTTTGTTTGATAGATTTATCTTAGTGTGTTGTTTACATCTATACCTAGTTTATACTGTGGTTGTGCAGGGTTCTGCTTTTTGATTGAATAACCTTAGACACTGGCATGGCCAGTATGTGCCCCCCCCCAGTAGCTACAGTACCCCCACATGGGTGCCCCCAGGAGCCACAGTGCCATCACACCTCAGCAGCCACAGAGCCCTCCAGCAGCTATAGAGTTTCCAGAGTGCCCCCCACTAACCACAGTGCCCCCCAACAACCACAGTGGCCACAGTGCCTCATGTGCGGCCACAGTGCCCTCCAGCAGCCATAGAGCCTCCAGAGTGCCCCCCACTAGCCACAGTGTCCCCCACTAGCCACAGCGCCCCCCAACAACCACAGTGCCCCCCAACAACCACAGTGCCCCCCAATGGCCACAGTGCCTCACGTGCGGCCACAGTGCAACCCCCGGCAGCCCTTGTCCCTCTCCTGGGAAAAAACTAATATTTACTCACCTTTCCTCAATTAGCAAGCAGTGTTCTTCACTTTGCCTTCATGTTCACCTTCTGTACTTGCCAGCTCTGAAGCCGGAATACATAATTTTGTCATTACATTATGTGTGTCGGCTTCAGGGCCAACTGCTGGCGCTGTTTTAAAGGAAAGGTGAGTATCGGAGGTACCCTGCCCCTAGGCTGTGCTCCCGACTAGTGCTGTGCCGGGTCAGATAACACAAGGCCACGCTGGTCAATGGAAGAATTATGACTGGAACTTACCACAATATTTCACTAGTAGAATTCCGATAATAATATGAAGACCAATTCTAGTCCTAACTGCCAGATGACATTGATGCAATTCATTGAAGGAACTTACCAGCCCCCCTATAGTATTCACCTCACGGCTTTTGATACATCTATTGCAGAAGAAAGAATAGGGTTTGATGCAGCTTGCTGTCTACTAACTGCTGCCTTCAAGGCAACATCGTTCAGTGGAGTATTATGGAGCTTGTGTGTCATCAAATAGGATTCCTGAACCCATGTAAAGTGAAAGATGACGTAGGCCTGTACTGGAATGAGACCTCCTGTTGATGAATGAATACCACCCTTCCAGGAAGGGTTATCATCATGAAAGTCAAGATTATCTGAAATATCATATTGGTTCCTCCTAGTTTAATATCCAGTGAATATGTTTCGGACCTTCTTGTGGATAGTCTTGAGGACTCAAGTAAAGTTTACTTGGCATTAGCCGCTGTGTAATTGCTAGTGGCCAACCCACTGCTAACAGTTACGGTAAAGTAGCAGAGTAAAGTAAATGCCATCCACATCCTGGCTGCAACATATGATACCCAACAAAAATGGGGCTTTCCAACAGCAAAAGATATTCTAAAGACATAAATATATATTATAAATATATTAAAGACATAAAAAAATACCTTTTTACATGTGAAGTCAAACCAGGGGCGTAACTAGGAAAGGCAGGGCCCCATAGCAGACTTTTGAAGGGGGCCCCCCTTCCCGCATAAAAATATACATATTAGACTCATATATAACCACACATTTCTATACGTTTGTACATAAACATACACTCATACACACACATTTATACACATATTCACATATAGAGCATATACACATTACAGAAACAAACACATATACAGCATATATACATCACACACACATATACTTACCCGTCCTGTCACGATCCCCACTGTGCGTTGTTCGACAAGCATTCGGATCTACCGCGATTCACATCGTGTGCCAATTTCCTGCATCCGTCGCTTACCCCGCTGAGGTCCACCGGAGTTCACCTTCTTCTTCCCGATGCATGCGAGTGCTGATCTTGCGTCACAATTTCGTTTTTAAATTCCGCGGTTTGTCTGAATCAGTCGGGTAGTTTGAGGTCCACGCCCCCGATTTGTGTTGCATGCAAGCCAGCGCCACAATCCGAAAGCGTGCGCCAAAAACCAGGGCAATTCAAGGCAAAACGGTAAAAAAGTCGGGAAACCCGACGAAAATGTGTTCGGTCCCTCAGTAAATGTGCCCCAATATGTTTATAATGATGCTCATCCTCCACTCCTTAGTGTTAGTCTGTTATGTCTGCTACCACTGTAATTAGTCACCTAAATCAAAATATGGCAACAAATAAATACATTTAAAAAACAACATAAAAAATGCTAGAAATCAAATATGATTATTTATTATTAAATATCCCTTACGAACATACACAATGGTAATTGTTAGCATAAGGAACTGGAATACAAGCAATATGCCAACCAATTGTATGTAACGGTGTGGAGTGATTGCACAGCATGTTAACCCTTTTCTGGCAGTATGCCACCAGAGAGCTGTTTCTTTTTGTCTCTTCTGGACATGCTAAATCTTTCTGGTCCTTGTATACATTTTCAGTCTTTGGGTATAAAAAGGGTGGAGCACTGGCAACATTATTATCAACCCTAAGGTCTGAGTTGGAGTATGCAGCAGAATCCAGACATAAGTTGTAAATTGTGTGTATTACATCCAGATTTAACACAGACTTCCATTTTGACTTAACATGTCCATTGGATGTAGAGGATTTAAACATGGAAAGCCCTTCCCAAAATGGCAACCTCTTGTCCATGTTTTGTGTCTGGTTTTGCAGTTCAGTGCTTCTAAACTCAATGGAAATAAGTTGCAATGACTTTTTGTAAGGAAGCAGCCAGTAATTTTAAGCTATTCAGTCCCTTTTTTAATTCTGTTGCTTGATCTCTACAATCACATCATCTGTCATCGGCTCGATGGACTTGCACTTAGAGGGTGAGAGGGGACTGTTTATGATATTAGCCAAATGCTACGGCATGATTTGTTTTTTCATGCCCTACAGCTTATAACATGCCCTGACTTTGTTCTACTTTTACGAGTATATAGCTGTAGTTAGAAGTAAAATATCAATGAAGGTAAGAGCTAGTCCCATACTGGAGACAGTTCTTTTTTGCATTTATTGGTTTTGCTTACATGATCACTGTAGTCAATATTTACCGGTAGTTCAAGTCTGTATCTTTTTTTTTTTTTTTTAAATACCCCTAATAGGTCAAGTTTACACTTACATTCAGTACCTTCGGTTCCCCTTTTCATTATTGGTAGAAAAATTAGTGCAGCAGACCGCAGCTTTTGTTCCGCTATTTGTAACGGAAGTGTAACGTAAAGTAACCTGCATCCTCACATGGATCTCAAAGGGGAATGGAAGACCTACCATTTTTAGTTTCCATTACAGTCTCCGTTTTAGTAGAAATGGAAAGTGTGGAAACAAGTTTGACCTTATGGTTAGAAATATTAGTGTTAGAACAATAAATTCACAGATCTCCTCCTCTGAAAGTAAGAAAATGACTTGTAGATATTATGCATATGGTATATGGTACCAGAAGGCAGTAGCATGGTCAATTAGAAAATGCTGTAAGTAAACAGTACTGAAGTCTGAAAAACTAGTACCTTAGGCCTCGTGCCCACAAATGTGTGCAAAGCGGGCCGGGTTTGCGGACTGTTATCTTCAGGGTGGAGAAGGGAGGAGGGTTAGCACTGCTCACCTCTCCCACCTCCATTGAAAGTGTGCAGCCACACTGCAAGTCTAGGCAGGAATAGGGCCTGTCCTATAAATTGTGGTGCGGATGCATGGCTCAGTCATGGTGCGGTGACACATGGTGTGTTCATCCAACCGCAACCTTGCACAATGCAATTCTATTTGCCACCATGAGATATCTGCCAATTTTGCAGCTAGCTCATAGCCGTGATATACATTCATGCGCATAAAACCTTACCTTGTACAGAAACACTGGGGGCATTCATTGTTGATGGAAAACTGGCATTGTTTTTTTTCCTCTTTTGCTTGCAGCACCTGTTGCACCATATTTATTGAGTGTCGGCACCACAATATTGGTGGTTTTCCGACAAATGTTGGCAATCCAACACTTTTCCTGTGCATCTAGTTTTCACATTTTTTGGCGCACTCTCAGGCCCCTTCTACACTTGCATTGCAGATCACGTCAGAGTTTGATCAGGGTGCGATCAGGGTTTGGTCAGTGAAAAACTGATATTTTGCATCAGAGTTCAATCAGTTTTCAGTCAGAGTTTGTTCAGTGTCTCAGTTTGTCACGTGCATTTTCAATGTACTTTCAATGCAATTTCAATGCGTTTTTCACGCGCAGCTCAGGACTGAGTTCTATCTTTTCTATGGCAATTGATGTGTAAAAAACGCATTGCACTTGCATTGGACTTGCATGTGTCTCAGAGTGCAATGCGTTTTTGATGCATCTCCATAGACTTTTATGGTGCGTTTTTCACACCAGTGACTTGCAAAAGTAGAGCATGCCGAGATTTAAACGCGCATTAAAAAAACATGCGCGTGCGCGCGTGAAACACAAATGCAAGGCTGAAAAAGCCCATTAATCACAATGGGGCACATTTACTTACCTGGTCCGTTCGCGATCCAGCGGCGCGTTCTCTGCGCTGGATTCGGGTCCGGCCGGGATTCATCAATGCAGTTCCTCCGCCGTCCACCAGGTGGCGCTGCTGCGCTGAAGTCCGCTGGAATGCCTCGAAATACACCGGCCTACCCAGGATGAAGGTGAGTGAAATTTTTGCGACACAATTTTTTTTTTAAATGCGGCGGTTTTTCCGAATACGTCGGGTTTTCGTTCGGCCACGCCCCCCGATTTCCGTCGCGCGCATGCCGGCGCCGATGCGCCAAATTCCGATCGCGTGCGCCAAAAACCCGGGGCAATTCAGGTACAATCGGCGCAAAACGGAAATATTCGGGTAACACGTCGGGAAAACGCGAATCGGGCCCTTAGTAAATGACCCCCAATGGGTCAAAGTGCAATGCAAGTTCTGCACGTCAAAAGCATGCACAGAAAACATGCGTGAAAAACGCAAGTGTGGAAGGGGCCTTAGTGCTGCAATAAGTTGGTCTATGGTGTTCTATTTCCCCTTCATGAGTATGGAGACAGTTCTAAACTTATTCGGTGCAAAAACACTAGGCCCTTGCGCCATAATCTTACATCTCATTGATAATTCTAGAATGATTTCTGCACAAAAAACACGATCTCTGTGCCCCCGTTGGTTGATAAATGCCTGCCATTGTCTCAATCTAATTATGTTATATGTAGCATGAGGGGCCTGACCAAACATAATAAATAGCGCATTGTTGTACCGACTATCAAATGATGTTTTTTGGAATCGTGTTTTGCAGCTCTAGAATTTTTTGTTGTGGAGGCACATGTCGTCTGAGGTTCTGGTAACTGACCTCTAAACATCAATGCCAAGGTCACTACTATGGTCTGTGATTGGTCCAGCAGTGACCTTTCCTCAGATGGTCTGCAGCTCCACAATAGCGCCACTGGAGCAGGACACAGTTATTGGAGAAGCAATGGGGCAGATTTACTTACCCAGTCCTGTCGCGATCCCACGGTGCCTTGTCCGACGAGGATTCGGGTCTACTACGATTCACTAAGATCGTGCGCCCGATTTTCTGCATCTGTCGCTTCCCCGTCGAGGTCTGCCAGTGTTCACCTTCTTCTTCCCGGTGCTTGTAAGTGCATGTCTTGTGAAACAATTCTAAATGTTAAATCTTGTGTGTTATCCAAATCCCTCGGGTTGTCCGACGGCCCACCCCCGATTTCTGTCGCATGCAAGGCGGTGCCGATGCGCCAAAATCTGATCATGTGTGGCAAAATCCCTGGGCAATTCTGCGCAAAACGGAAACTTTTGGGAAACCCAATGAAAATGCGTTCCCCAGACCCTTAGTAAATGAGCCTCAATGTGTTTGATTTAGACAACCCCTTTAGCAGTGGCGTAACTTGAAGCTGATGGGCCCCAGTGCAAAGTCTGTGCCAGGCCCCTGACTATAATGTATGGTTTATAGTACTAGTCTTCCCATATGGGAAAGTGAGACCTTATGGGCCCCTAAGCCTCCTGGGCCCGGTTGCGACCGCACCCTCTGCACCCCCTCAAGTTACTCCCCTGCCCTTTAGTGACCTTTTAGCTTCTAGTGGCATTGTGTAATCCATCTGAATAAAATTGAGGCAGATTTCATCCAGAACAGCAGAGTAGAAATTACTCCAACAGTCCACCAGGGTCAAAAAGCATCCTTACAGTGTCTTTATGGGAGGTTTGCACCCCACATTCACTATTCTTGCTGCTTTTGTGTGATTATTTCCTATTTTCAGTGCACGGGAAAAAGAAAACAGAGCATGAAAAAAGCAAGAAAAAACTGCAAAAATAAAAAATAAAAAGAGGAATCTCATGTGAATAAATCCCAAAAGAAGAGATGTGAGTATAATCTGTCTTTGAGTAGTAGCAGAGATTTTCTGGCAGCTCAGACTCGCTGCAGCTGTGTCATAGCAGGAGAGGGACATTTCTTTGCATCCTGATTGGTGACTGGGGTTGTGAATGCAGGGCTTTGTCCTCTGTATCAGTCCCCACCACCCTAATATTACAGGTCTAAAGTTAGGAAGACGTGAGATTCAGTGAGCTATTGAATGGAATAGAAGGGTCTTTTTCATTCTAAATGAATTAATTCATATCGCTCCTTCTGTGCTCCCCCAGAAAAGCATATTTTGTACACGCTCATGGCAAATGTCACGTGCAGTAGATCTATTTCTGCGGTGAGCGATCAAACCACCAGCTATGAAACTTTAATGTTTTCTAAGCCTCTAATGCAACAATGATACCAGTATACATATGGTTTCCATTAAACTTGTTTTTAACATGAATTAATCCTGAGGCCTCGCTGCATGGCCCCACTTGTTTTCAGTAGTAGCTGGAATCTTGGGGTCCACTATTTTCTCAAGCAAACTCTTGTTCTCTTGAAAAAATTGGAGATTCTTGGATTATTTCAAGTTTTTGCACTGCAGGCATTTTTTCAAATGTAAAAAGGTGTTTATTTTAAAAGGAGTAATAAACACAACGGTATCATTATCACTGTATTATATCACCAGTGTTACCATCATAGGGTAACACACAGACACATTAATTATTATCGGATCATAATAGGGCCAGGGAAATTCTTACTGATAACCTCTGGTATTGCCCCCTCGGAACCCATCGTATTAATTTGCACAAAAATAAAAGTTAATTTTAAATGTCATCTACAACAGCAATGCTCCTTACAAACATATAATTCTATTAAAGCTGCTGGGATCCATATAACAGTGTACCCCCATTATATTATGCCCCTCCTCAAGCAACTTCCCCTCATATAATGCCCTTCACTGGCAGCTCCCCCTCATATAATCCCCTTCTCCAGCAGCTCCCCCTCATATAATCCCCTTCTCCAGCAGCTCCCCCTCATATAATGCCCTTCACCGGCAGCTCCCCCTCATATAATGCCCTTCACCGGCAGCTCCCCCCTCATATAATGCCCTTCACCAAAAGCTACCCCCTCATATAATGCCCTTCACCAGAAGATACCCCCTCATATAATGTTCTTTTCCAGCAGTTTCCCCTCATGTAATGCCTAACCCTTCTCCAACAGCTCCACCTCATATAAGGTCCTTCCCCAGCAGCTTCCCCTCATATAATCCCTTTCTCCAGCATCTCCCTTCATATAATTCCCTTCTACAGCATCTCCCCTTATATAATACCCTTCTCCAGCATCTCCCCCTTTTATAATGCTCTTCCCCAGCATCTCCCCTTTTATAAAGCCCTTCTCCAGCATCTCCCCTCATATAATACCCTTCTCCAGCTGCTCCCCCTCATATAATGCCCTTCTACAGCATCTCCCCTCATACGATGGCCTCATCATCAATAAGATGGTGGCACTATGTATGGATCACTTGATTCAGGGCTCGGTCTCTGTCCTGGACATAACATGCAGCAGACTTTTATGCAGTCAGACGCATTCACCAAAGAAGTGGATTTCTTTCTACACCAAAATCATACTTGACCCTTTACTGGACTTTCCCACAGTCAGTTGTATACACCAAAGAAGTGGATTTCCTGCTGCAACAAAACCAGACCATTAACCACACTTATCTGTGTGTTCAACTAAGAAATGTAATTCCTACAGCATCAATAAGTTGATTCGAAGCTTGGTAATTTGCCTTTATATTGCAAAACAGTAGTATTGCAGTATACTATATCGGCAAGCAGACACCCTGGGTATAAACACCCTAGGGGGCCTAAAAAAAATATATATTAAAAAAAAAAAATTACATAAAAATAAGCAAACTTAATAATAAACATATTAGGTACATCCCAAAATTCCCAATCTTTCAAAATATAAAAATTATTGTTTTATGTGGTGAACCTTTAATGCAAAATAACATCCAAATGTCTGAATCAATGATATTTTGCTAATTCCCTTATTAATGAAAAGTGATCAAATTATATTATCTCTTCCTGCAAAAAATGACTCCTTAGTGAACTTTGTGCAATATTAAAGTATGAAAAAGCCATGTTGTCAGAATATGGTGAAATGGCAATTTTTTTGTCCCAAAGTCTATTTATTGTTTCAAATGTATTAAAATGCAACAAAACTATATACATTTGGTATTATAATGATAGTACAGACCCAAAGAATAAAGGATATGCATCATTTGGACCGCTAAGTGTGGACTTTAAAAACAAAGCCCATAAGAAAATGGTGCAACTGCATGCTCTGTTATTGTATTGTATAATACATCAGGGGGAGAAGATTGGCTGCTGTGACAGCTGGGTGCCTGTTGGTGGAATTATATATTTCAGTTTGCTAACAACAAAAAATACAAAACATATTAGGTGTGCCTGTGTCCCACAATTTCCAAACTATCAAAATATAAAAAATGATTATTCCCCTTGGAAACCTTGGAAAATCCATGAAGAATGCTAAAACAATGCTGAAGATCCGTTGGGGAGTGAAGGGAGGGCTGAGCCGGATTAGCCAGAGCCAATCAGGAGGATGCTGGCCCTTTAAGGAAACCCCACCCTTCCCTCCTCCCTTGAGCGAAACAGGAAATGGGTGGCCACCCTAACCCTCCCACCTCCGCAAATGAAAGAGGCCACGCGACTATGCAACTTTCGGAAAAAGGTGCAAGGTACATAGGCCGGAGACAGTAATAAGACATAAAGAATTTTCGGAAGAAGAATCATTTTAATTAAGTTCACTCAGGCAGGAACGGAAGGGTGCAGTTTTGACCATGCCCCGGTACATTGACACACCAATCCCAGGAGGGGGTAATAGTCAACAACAGAATGTGTAACTCGAACTCCCAGATAAGTGATCTCTGAGGTGACTCGGAGGAGCTGAGCCGCAGCTTCCGCAGTAGGGGGCAAAAGATTCTATGAGGAGAATGTTGGTGCTAAGCCCTAAATTAAGGCTGAATTCTATAATTACCCCCTAACTGCTATGAGGCTTTGGGATCAGAGGATCCTCTGGATCACTGCGGGAGGTGGTACTAACCGACACCTGGGACCGGAATCTAAGTGGCACCTAGTCTTCACCAGAGCCCGCCGCAAAGTGGGATGGTCTTGCTGCAGCAGGGTACCACCAGGTCATTCCACAGGTGCGACTAGCCCGCAGTGGCAGCCGAGGTCGAGGTACCTTACCGAAAGAGAGTCTCGGGGTCAGGTTCAGGCCCAGGGTCAGGGTAGACAGCAGAGATGCAATGTCAAGTCCAATCCGAGGTCCAGGCAGATGGGTAAGGGAACACAGGCACACGGGACACAGGGACTCAGGAGCAGGAACACAGGAATACTCAGGAAAGTCGCAGGGAAGCTTTCTCAATGGCCTAGGCACAAAGATCCGGCAGGGTGTGATGGAAGAGACAGGGTTAGCCTTCTGGGAAAATGGTCAGCGCTAATTAACGGTGCGCTGGCCCTTTAAATTTCCTGAAGCCGTCGCACGCATGGGCCATGGACGAGGATCCGGAACGGGGACAGGTGAGTGGCGCTGGCGCAGCACCCGCGGGCAGCGAGTAGCATGGGTGAGCCCGCAACCTGCGATATGTATATTGCGGGTCGCAGGAACAACCGTGACAACTACGTTCAGCAACGGTCCTGAGTCTTCCAGGAAGTCATTGCGCTGTAAGGGGAGGGAGATAGGCTATGGCATCATCAGGAGAGTTGGAGGCTGAGAGATGTAATGACTACTAGCTACATGGACAAGAGAGGTTCATATAAGGAAAGTGACTAGAAGGCAATAGAGTCACAAGAATAAATAAGCCCTAACTATGTTTTCAGTGCATCTTTTTTATATACATAAAGGATACACTGTTTGAAATTCCTAGAATCTCACACTTGTGTGAAAGCTGCTCTGCATGTGAGTCATGCCGCATGGTAAATGAGGTAGAAGTTAATGAGGGCAGAGTAACCTGTGTCTTGTAGGATGTGATAAGATGACAGATCATACTTGGCATTCCAGGAAGTGAGAAACCATACTTAGTCACTCAGTCTTCTTGGCAATGTACTCCTCACACTGCGACCGTTATCCTTCTAATCTTTTATATATTAAATGAATCATGAATGCACAGTTACAACTAGAACATTATATAGAAAAGAGCATTTCAGGCAGGACTGTCATATACCTAGTTACATGTACCCTCCATTGATTTCTCCCCCTATCTATGTAATCCATCATCACTTGATACCATTTAAACCTACAGGACTCAGCCCTTTTTTGTTTTTCTGTGTGTTTTTTTACTTCCCTCTTTCCAAAAGTCATACTTTTTTATTTTTCAATACACAGAGATTTGTTAGAGCTTGGTATCTACAGGACAAATTGTATTTTTTACTGGGACCATTCAATATTCCATGGAGTGTACTGGAAAGCTGGAAAAAAAATTCCAAGTGCTGTGAAATTGACTAAAAAAGTTTGCGCCACTTTCTTGTGGGCAATGTTTTTGCGGCTTTCACTATATGCTCCATATAGAACCTCCTCTTTATTTTTTGGGTCAGTACAAACAAATTTATATTTTATATATTTTATTATGTTTTATTAGATTTAAAAAAAATTTAATCTTTTGTCCAAAAATTAATATTGCCAAATTCTGAGGCCAATAACTTTTTCATACTTCAGCATACAGACCTGTGTAAGGTGTCACTTTTTTTGGGACGTGCTGACGTTGCAGTTTATATCAATTTGGAACTGTTAGATTATTTTTTGTTCAAATACTTATGGATGGAAAAATGGAAAAAACACTGCGATTCAGACATTTGGGCGCCGTTTCTTCTTCTACGTTCTTTTCAGTGCAAACTGCTTGCACTGGTATTTAAAGGACATCTACCACCAGGATCAAGGTGTCTAAACCCACGACACTGACATACTGGTGTGCGCCCCCTCTGGCAGGATCCACTCGTATTTAAGCTTTCCATGCCCTTGTTTTAAAGAAAAAAAGGTCTTTACATGTGCAAATGAGCCTAATCTGCATCATTTTAAAAACCTTTTTTTTTGTAAAAACCAAGGCATAAGGAGCTAAAAGAAGAGCGGGTCCTGCCAGAAGGGCCAAACATCAATATGTCAGTGTGCTTGGTTTACAATCCTGGTGGAATATGTCCTTTAAGAAGTGTCTGAGACACAATTATGGCACACGCGACACTTTGTGGTGCACACGGCACTATTCTTCATGCAACACAAATTTTTGAACTGAAGGGGGCGTTCCGTGCACCAGATTTAACTTGCAAAGTCCAACAAAATTGTGTCGCACACCCTATGTTAAAAATGCACCATAAAAGTGGTGCACTCTGTCAGAGCAGTGAGGAAGGCGCCAGATTCGTGAAGATTGTGTGCCAGAAATCCTGAATCTGCACATTTATGCCAGAAATTATACTTTCACAATGAATTAAATGATGAAATGCTCTGCAACATTTGACGCCAATTTCTCATGAGTGTATCGATACCCCATATATGGTGGTCATCTGCTGTATGGGCACACGGCTGGGCATAGAATGAAAACAGCACCATTCAGAGCAGATTTGTATTGTTACATTGAATAGGCTATAATTTTTTTTATTTTTGTGGTAATGCAAAGCATATGAGGGCTTACTATTTGTGGGATGAGATACACCGTATATTTAATTCATTTTGGGGGTCTATAGCTTATTCACATGATTTTATTAACTATTTGAAGGGGGACACAAACAAAATCATCATTATTTATTTTTGATTTTTAGCACTTTTACACCCGGTGTCCCCCAATCTTCTGAGGCGCCGACATAGAAAGGCGGCTCATCAGTAGAAGTACCCTTAATGGCCACCGTTAAAACCCAGATACAGCTGTCATTAGGGTGTAAAAGGCAGGTGTCAGCTGTGTTATACAGCTGTTACCCACAGTGTATGGAGAGGGCTCAGCCTGTGAGCTCTTTCCATACACCCCCCCCCACAGCATCACAATATACGACGTAGTTAAACAGGTTTCTCTGCTGACCAATACACCCAGGTTTCAGTGCATATTGATAGCGGCTGCTGACTGGTTCTTTCAGCTTATTTATCTATTTATTTAATTATTTTCTCCCTTATAGAATGGCTGAACCATTTTACAGATCACCTTCTGTGTCACTCCCTTCATTCTCATAGACTGTAAGCTCTTGCGAACAGACCCACTCTTTCCTATTGTTTCATCTATTAACCCCTTAAGGACGCAGCCATTTTGTAGCTTAAGGCTCAGCCCGATTTTTTGGATTCTGACCTGCGTCGCTTTATACGGTTATAACTTTTGAACACTGTTACTTATCAAAGCGATTCCGAGATTGTTTTTTCCCCACATGTTGTACTCCATTTTAGTGGTAAATTTTGGCTGGTAAGTTTTGCGTTTACTTACAAAAAAAAAGAAAATATGATAAATTTTTTTAAAAATTTGCCATTTTCGAAATTCAAAATCATTGCGTTTTCAGGCAGATCGATTTACCACCTAAATAAGTTGCTGAATAACATTTCCCATTTGTCTACTTTACATTTTCATAATTTCTGAAATGTTTGGATAATTTATTTTGATGTCACGCGGCTTACAAAAAGAATATCGCTTTTCCGGATTTTCAGAATTGACTATTTTGGGGATAAATACAGTTTTGAATGAAATTTTACATATTTAGCATCAAAACCCGCTTTTACGAAGATTGTTAACCCCTTGAGATCTTCATAGTAATTGAATCAAAATGGAGGTGAAATTTAGAATGGTCAAATTGTTCCCTTATACGTTCATTTAGCACTAAAATTTACACATTTCCAAAATATAAAAAAAGAAAACCCACCATACAATTTGTTCTGCAGTTTCTCCTGAGTACAAAGACCCCCCACATGTGGCCGTTACTTGTGTTATGGGGGGACAGCGAGACGCAGAAGGGAAGGAGAGCCCTGCAGCTGCCAGGATTTTAGTTTCCTCATTGGCCCCTTTTGAAGGCTATAAAATTTTCGCTTTTTCGTTATTTGGGCCATGTGATGCCATTTTTTTTGCGCGATGAGATGCTTTTTCCATTGTTACCATTTTGGGGTTGGTATCACCTATTGTTGAAAATTTAGGAACTTTTTTTGAGGGCAGGAGTAGAAAAGCATCAATTCTGTACTGGATTTTTTACTCTTTTTTTTTTTGGTGTTCACCGTATAGACTAATAATCCTGTTATCTTTATTCTATGGGTCGATACGATTACGGGGATACCAGACTTGAATATATTTTATTATGTTTTACTAAATTTGTCAAACAAAACCCTAATGTGGGGAAAAATCTATCATCTATGTATTGCCGTCTTCCAAGTGGCATAACATTGTTACTTTTTTGGCTACGGAGCTGGTTGATGGCTTATTTTTTGCGGGACATGTTGTACTTTGGACCAGTATCATGTCGGAGTATACATGGTTTTTTTATTACATTTTATAGCATTTTTTGTGGGATTGAATAGCTAAAAATCATAATTTTTGGAAGGTTTATAGCAGTTTTTTTACGGCGTTTATCGTGGGGGTTCAATAATGATTTACTTGTATTCTACGGGTTGTTACGGACGCGGTGATACTATATATGTGGGGTTTTTGTTATGATTTAGACTTTTTTGGGGTTATATGTCTCTTTATATGTTATGGGGCTTATGAGCATTTTTATTGATTTATTACTTTATTTTTTATTGAATAACATTTTTCTTTTTTACTTTTTCACTTTTTCCACCATGGGAAATGACCAAGCAATCATCTGATTGCTTGTTCATGATAATACTCTGCAATAATCATGTATTGCAGGGTATTATCAGTGTTAGCCTATGCACTTGCATGGGCTGGCACTGTGCCAGTAAGATGACGTCACAGACGCCATCTTACTGGCAGTGCCTGCAGGCAGTGCTGGGGACCAGATCGGACCCCAGCACTTCCATAGCAGCGATCGAACCGTTTTGGGGGGGGGGGGGCGATCGTGGGGGAAAGACACCCCAGAGACATGTTAGATGCCGCGGTTACAGCGGCATGTTACAGCCGGCACCCCGTGTTTCCCGATGCCGGTTCGGCTCTGATCCAGAGCCGAGCCGGCATAAGCGCCGTGGCGGATATATCCGCCACGGAGCGTGAAGGGGTTAATGTTACTGTTTCATGTGATTTTGTTTTATTTGTATAT
This sequence comes from Engystomops pustulosus, assembly GCF_040894005.1. Taxonomy (NCBI): domain Eukaryota; kingdom Metazoa; phylum Chordata; class Amphibia; order Anura; family Leptodactylidae; genus Engystomops; species Engystomops pustulosus. Next base: position 45,997,300 of record NC_092415.1, read on the forward strand.
ATAACCCATGATCTGTACAGCGCTGCGGAATATGATGGCGCTATATAAATAAAGCCCACATATCATTGATTGCAGGCTTCATTCAGTTCCTTTGCCTCTGATCTACAGTATGTTTATCCAGGAAAAGCAAGTTCTTCAGATCTCACTGAATACCAGTGCGGTACTATAATAAGATGAAACCAGTCAGTGTAAGATATTGCAAGATCAATTGTGAACAGTAATTTTGAAAAGTGTAATCATTTAGGATCCACAGAAATTCAGCCACAAAGTACAGACCACATAAAGTTACAGAATGGAGTTGCTGAGTGCTGAGGTTCACTTAGTCCCAGGAGCGGATTAAGACTGCCATGGGCTCTGGTCTGTATGAATATTATAGCCCCTACAGGTCTGGAGTCACTCCCTAAATATGGTACTAGAGTCAGCTTCCAATTTGAAATTTATCGACCTTTGGAGGATCTTTAAAGGTTCTGAAATGGCTCTTGTGTACATGTGTATTGAGGGCAGGAACAGATGTATGAGGATTTTCTGGTTCCTTCTGCAAAGGTCCTTCTCAGTATCAAATTTGGTGGGTGGTTTGGGTGGCCATGGGCCCCCTTAGAAGGCTTGGGTCCTGGGATACCGCCCAAACTGACCTATGTTATAATGCACTACTGAAAACCCTAAAATTCATTCTTCACTTGAATCTTATAAAACTTTTAAACATAAAAAAATCTGCTCCAGTAGCATATTTTATAGGTTTCCATAGCTGAGCAGCTGCTTGTAAGTCTTATATAATAATATTAGTCACACAGCTATACGCTATGTTGTGTAGACATATGAGACTTTAACTTTACAGAATAGTTTTATTATTTACATGTTTTTGATTATTTTGTATTTATGAATTACCAAAATGACAAAAAATGTTTACAAAATTATTTTTCAACATTTTAGCAGATGGGGCACATTTCAAATGGTAATATCTTTTGAACCTTGGAACCTAAAAACACAGTTCTCATGCTATTTTAAAAAGGAGTATCTCTTCTGTAATATTGCATAAGATTAGGTGCCATAGAACTGGAGATATTTGCATTCTTGATTGTAATATTAACACAATAGAAACACAATCCCGGTAGGATATTAAACTGGGGATTCCCTTTTTTTTAAACTTTTTCTAGGCGCTATGGTTCAGAAGTTATAGAAGTGTGAAATGTGTTTCATTTCTGCTTAAAAGTTTCAAAATATAAAAATGTCCCATAAAAAGTCACACTAGTGTCTGGGAGTTTTCAGGGGGCCTTTTAGGTGGTACATTTTGGTGACTTTTTAATAACTTTTTAAAAAGTGAGATAAATTAGTACACTAGACTATAAATAACTTAATAAAAAGTGATCAAAAGGTCGTACCATCCTCAAAATGGTAGCAATGAAAACATCATCTGGTTTTTACACTTCAAATGTATGTTAAAAACCTCTCTGCCCTTCACCTTGCTAAACAGCTCTATTTTACTAATCGAATATCCTCTCTCTAACAACCCCAAAAAGCTCTTTGATACTCTTTACTCCTTACTAAAACCAAAGGCGCAGCCACTTGTCACGGACCTTGGGGCTGAAGATTTGGCCACCTACTTTAAAAGTTAGAATGGGTGGTAGGTGGATGTATTGGACGTGAGGATAACCCTTTTTAGAGCTAATCCTCACGTCCCCATATCTTTTTAAAACTTTAATACCCAATATGTAAATTTTCTTAAGCGGCGTGGAGTAGCCAGACATGAGGCTACACGTCGCGGCTACTCCACGCGCCAGTAGCCTCTTTTCTCCTCCTACACTGACATGCTCATAGCTGCGCGCTCTTGTCCGGGAGGCGCGCACATGCACAGAACACCGGCTTCCCGGACTAGGGCGCACAGCTACGAGGATGTCAGGGTAGGAGGAGAAAAGAGGCTACTGGGGCGTGGAGTAGCCGCGACTTGTAGCCTCATGTCTGGCTACTCCACGCCCCAGTAGCCGCTTAAGAAAATGTAATTATTAGGGTATTAAAGTTTTAAAAAGATAGTGGAGACATGAGGATTAGTTATAAAAAGAGCTATCCTCACATCCCATACATCCACCTACCACCCATTCTACCTTTATAGGTAGGTTCCCTTTAAGGATAAAATTAACTGCATTCGGCAGGAAATAATTGCTCAATCCACTCCTCCCACACATCCCCTTCCCTCCGGTACCTTACCTTGTTCACTCTCTTCCTTTGAGCCAGTCACAGAGGAAGAAGTGTCTAGGCTCCTTTCCTCTGCTCGACCCACTACCTGCATCAGTGACCCCATCCCCTCACATCTCGTACAGGCTCTCTCCCCAGCAGTCACTTCTCACCTCATTAAAATTTTCAACATTTCTCTCTCTTCTGGTGTCGTCCCCTCTTCTTTCAAGCATCAAAAAAGAAAAAAGGAGATTGCTCCAGCAGGTAAGCATAAAAACATTGACATTCCATAATAAAAACATGAGCAAAGTGTGCTGTTGTCACCCCTCTACTAAAGAAACCTTCACTGGACCCGTCCGTCCAGTGCTACTAACTACAGACCAGTCTCTAATCTCCCTTTCATCTCCAAACTCCTGGAATGCCTGGTCTATTCTCGACTAACCCGCTAGCTCTCAGCTAACTCCCTCCTTGATCCCCTACAATCTGGTTTCCGCTCTATGCACTCCACTGAAACTGGTCTTTCTAAAGTCTCCAATGATCTCCTCACTGCAAAATCCAAAGGGCACTATTCTCTCTTCATTCTTCTGGATCTATCGGCAGCGTTCGATACTGTGGACCACCAGCTCCTCCTCAGCATGCTTCGCTCCATTGGCCTAAAGGACACTGCACTCTCTTGGTTTTCTTCCTATCTCTCTAACCGCAAGTTCAGTGTCTCCTTCTCTATATCTTTCTCTTCTCATCTTCCTCTCAAATCAAATCTGATTTATTTATTTTTTTTACCATATGTGCATTATATGGCAAGTGTATCCCAAATTCTATATTTTAACTTGAAAAGTTGGTGGTCATCTCATACGCCTTGTCGTCTTATATGCTGGAAAGTACAGTAATGCGGCTTTCTCTACATCATTGTCTGACTTACAAGAAGCCTAGTGACATGAACAGCAAAACTTTTCCAAAAGGAATATACTCCCAATGCTGTTTGGCTCTTATCTCATATCATGTATGTAGGCTTCTTGTAGGTCATGTTTGAAGTATAGGTATAGTTTATAGTATAGCTTCTTTTCAAGGTAGCACTGAGGCCTACAAAGGCAAAACCTTCTTGGGCAGTTTAGTTTCTTCTCTGATCAGCAGACCAAGACATTTTGGACAATTGTATGCTTCCAAATGCCTGGGGTAAGTTTGAAGGAGGCCCTTTTTCACTTCAGCATGACTGTGCAAGGTCCATAAAGACATGGTTGCATGAATTAGGTGAGGAAGAACTCAGAAGGACAATTTATACAATCTTGTAAAATCCTTTTTAGAAGAGCGGAGGCAACTCCATATGAATGCATGTGGATTAAGAATGAGAAGTTATTAAAGCACCTGTGGGTGATATGTGTAGGTGTCCACATTCTTGATTTTGATGGAGAGGAGGATTGACATTTTTAATATTGGTTTAAAAATATTTATTAAAATAAGTACTCGGTCTAAAGACGCCGTAATATTATAAAGATATGACATATCCAATCTTTTCCTGGGTACGGAATGGTACGGTGCTGCTCCGTACCGTGCCGTGCGCCCATTGTCGCCTATGGGGCGGGCGTATTTATACGGCGACCATATATACGTTCCCAACGGCCGTGTGAAAATTTATCAGAAGTGTCTGAGATAAAACTGTTCTAGTTGCCCATGGAAACCAATCAGAGTGCAGCTTTATTTTTATAAACAGCTGTGGGAAAATAAAAGCTGAGCTCCGATTGGTTGCCATGGGCATCTAGAACAGTTCTGCTCTCAGATACTTATGATAAATTTTCCCCAAAGTGAAAATTAAGTCTGAATTCTAGAACAACTTGCTTAGTAGGTATTACCATTTTTTGGTGCCTTTTTTATAAGAGTGGATGACATTAAGTGGAGCAATTCTCTTCTTATAGAATCTTCTGCATATAATATTATAATATAATAAAAGTAAGGCCCCTTCTACACTGGCGTTTTTCACGCGCGAGTTCTGCGTGTGCATTTGACGCTCAGAACTCGCATTGCACTCTGTCCCATTGTATTCAATGGGTCTTTCTCCATTTGCGTGGTTTTCAACGCGCGTGCTTGCGTTCGTTTTTACGCGCGTCAAAATCGCAGCATGCTCTATTTTTGCGATTCACGCGCATTTTTCACGCCCCATTCAAGTCTATGGGGACGTATCAAAAACGCATTGCACTCGCAAACATTGCAAGTGCAATGCGAGTGCAATGCGTTTTAAACGTAAGGGTTGCTAGGTGACCAGTATAACAGTATTTCCCCTGCTCGCGAACGATCATTTAATTAAAAAAACACAATGAAGAACAGTGAAGAATAGAATAAAACCAGTGAACACAGTGAACACAGTGAACACAGGATCATTTAAGATAAAAACACAGTGCAGAACACAGTGCAGAATAGATTACAGATGTTCGGCACATCTGCTTACTTGTCGGGAGATACGCGCGGAGCGGTGCGAACAAAATAGCATGTGAAGAACAATATATATGTGTGAAGAAGACATTGCAGATGTATGGAAACATCTGCAATGTGTTCTTTACACACATATATATTGTTCTTCACATACTAGTTTGTTCGCACCGCTCCGCGCGTATCTCCCGACAAGTAAGCAGATGTGCCGAACATCTGTAATCTATTCTGCACTGTGTTCTGCACTGTGTTTTTATCTTAAATGATCCTGTGTTCACTGTGTTCACTGTGTTCACTGGTTTTATTCTATTCTTCACTGTTCTTCACATCTGCTAAATTGTCGGGAGATAATATACGCGCGGAACAGTGAAGAATAGATCGCAGATGTTTGCAAATTATCAGAAGACATTATTTTTCAATTAAATAACACATTTTAATCCCAAATCATGGTCCCTTTGAAAACTGCTCGAGTCTCCCATTGAAACGCGCGTCAAAAATGCGCCGAAAACGCAAAAACAACGCTAACAACACGCGCGTGAAAAACGCAAAAACGCAAATTACTCCAAGGAAAAATGGAACAAAAACGCAGCCAAAACGTCAGTTTTTCACGCATTGCACCCTGACGTGAAACGCAACGCTAGTGTGCAAGAGGCCTTACTGCACTGATTTTGAGCGTGTAAATGGTTGATTGTTATTTTCCACTTCACTGTTTACTTAGCAGGTCTCTGCTTCTTACCTCCTGTTCCTCCCCCTCTTGTCTGGCCCATCCTGTGCACCCCCTTCCCCTCAGAGGGGGCTTCATATCAATCAATGTATGGTCTGCAGCAGCTGGAGAAGCAGAGGAAAGGATAGAGGAGCTTCATGTTTATGATCTGACGGCGATCATTTATTATTCTAGAGCAGAGCACAGCCGCACTTATGGGAGGGTAATGAGAATCCAATATATATTGCAGTCTCTTGTCTCCAGCATCACAGGAAATGTCCTCCTTATCTACACAAAGACAGCATATATAATATAAGTAGACGAGGCAATACCCTACAGAGAGCTGTACAAATCACTGTCCTGGACTCTACCGGACACCATGCAAACTGGAACCCTTTAACCCCTTATCACAGACGCTTGTTTTCAGCTTAAAGACCAGACTCTATTTTTAGAATCTGACATGTGTCCCATTAAGAGGTTATAACTTCGGAACGCTTTAACATATCCAAGTGATTTTGAGATTGTTTTGCCGTGACACAATGGGGGTCATTTACTAAGGGCCCGAATCGCTTTTTTTCGTCGGGTTTCCCGAATTTTTCCGATTTGCGCCAAATTGCCCCGGGTTTTTGGCGCACGTGATCGGATTGTGGCGCTTCGCCGCTGAAATCGGGGGGTGTAGCCGTCAGAAAACCCGACAGATTCAGAAAAATTGTGGTATTTAAAAAAAAAAGTGTTGCTTGACACGCATTTACCTGCACCAAGAAATAGAAGGTGAACTCCGGTAAACTCCAGTGGACCTCGGCGCAGCAGCGACACCTAGTGGATATCGGCGCACGGACCTTAATGAATCCCGGCCGGACCCGAATCAGCGTCAGACAACCCGCCGCTGGATCGCGACTGGACCAGGTAAGTAAATCTGCCCCATTGTACTTCATTTAAGTGATAAGTTTAGCATTTCGTTCTAAAAAAATTACATTTTGGCAACCATTCTGAAAAATTCTTAATTTTTGAAGTTTGAAATGGTCAGACCACCCAAATAGCTTGATAGCGAATATTTCCGGAATGTCTGCTTTATGTTGGATGTTATTAGAAATCTAAATTTAGCTGTGATTTTTCTCATTTTCATGAAAATTGCCATGACTGGCGTTTGAGAGACAACTCAGCTTTCAAGTGACTTTGAGAGGCTAAAATAATGGTAAAATCCTATAAATTACTTATAGAAACTACAGCCCTCAACGTATGTAAAACAACTATTATGAAGTATGTTAACCGTTCAAGTGTTTCACCGGGGTTAAAACAAAATAGAAATGCGATTTAGAAACTGCATTTTTTTTAAAAAATACATTCATTTAGGCCAAAAGTTACACATTCACAATGGATTAAAGGATGCAGAGTTTCTCCTGATTGTGCCAATTCCCGATATGTGGTGGTAAACTGCTTTATCAGCACATGCCCGGTCATGGAATGAAAGCAGCGGCATTCAGAGCTTATTTGTCACATTGCAGAGGATATAAAATTTTTAATGTTTTTGGTAATGCAAACATATGAGGGCTTATAACTTGCAGGATGAGACACACTATATAGATACCATATATACTTGAGTATAAGCCGACCCAAGTATAAGCCGAGACCCCTAATTTTAACACAAAAAACTGGAAAAACCTATTTACTTGAGTTTAAGCCGAGGGTGGGAAATGTATTGGTCACAGCCTCCCCAGTAAATAGCCTGCCAGCCCCCTGTAGTGTATAGCCTGTCTGCCCCCTGTAGTGTATAGCCTGCCAGCCCCCTGTAGTGTATAGGCTGCCTGCCCCTATAATATATGGCCTGCCAGCCCCCTAGTATATAGCCTGCCATCCCCCTGTAGTATATAGCTTGCAGCCCCTGCCCCTATAATGCCTGTAGGGAAAAAACAAACAGTGTACTCACCTTCCGATGCCACCGCAAGGCAGGTCCTCTTCCATACAGCGATGCTCCGGCATCGGCTCCATGTCCCCGCACAGTCCATCGCAGGCACCATGACGCCAACCGCTCGCTGGCGGCGCACATAGTAGAATGTCAGCGAGTGGCTGAGGTCATGATGCCTGTGATGGAACAGGCTGGGACATGGAGCCGATGCCGGAGCATTGCCGTATAGAAGGTGAGTAGACTGTTTGGAGTTTTTTGGCCGCTCACCATAACATAAAAATAATATTTTATATTTATTCTCTGTTACACTACAAGTAAGGTGATGCCTCATTTATATAGTTTTTCTTTTTCTATCTTTGCTCAACTGAGCAAAACCAATATTGGAGAAAAATTGCATATGTTTTAGTATCACCAAATTTTCTGAGGCATAGCTTCTGTATCAGTTTGTTAACAGAGATTAACCCCTTAAGGACGGAGGGTTTTTCGCCTCATTTCTCGCTCTCCAACTTCAAAAATCCATAACTTTTTCATTTTTCCGTGTACAGACCTGTGTGAGGGCTTATTTTGTGCGTAACAAATTTTACTTTCCCTTAAAGTTATTTATTTTAACATGCCGTGTACTGCGAAGCTGAAAAAAAATTCCAAATGTGGAAAAATTGAAAAAAAACCGCACGTGCGTCACGTTCTTGTGGGCTCAGTTTTTACGTCTTTCACTCTTCGCTCCAAATAACACGCCTACTTTATTCTTTGGTTCGGTGCGATCGCGGTGATACCAAATTTATATAGGTTTTATTGTGTTTTAATACATTTTCAAAAATTAAACGAATGTGTACAAAAAAGAAAAAAATTTTTTTGCCATCTTCTGACGCTAATAACTTTTTCATACTTTGGCGCATGGAGATGTGTGAGGGGTCATTTTTTGCGAAATGAGGCGACGTTTTCATTGCTACCATTTTGAGGTCTGTGCGACATTTTGATCATTTTTTATTTCATTTTTTATGTTATGTAAAAAGGTGTAAAAGTCGCATTTCGGACATTTGGGCGCCATTTCTCGCCTCGGAGGTCACCGCTGGCCGTAACCGTTTTTATATTTTGATAGATCGGGCATTTTGGGACGCGGCGATACCTAATATGTCTGTGATTTTTACTGTTTGTTATGTTTTATATCCGTTCTAGGGAAAGGGGGGTGATTTGAACTTTTAATATTTTATTAATTTTTTTAACTTTTTTTTTTCTTTTTTTTTTCACTATCTTTTAGACCATCTAGGGTACATTAACCCTAGATGGTCAGATCGCTGCTACCATATACTGCAATATTTCTGTATTGCAATATATGGCATTTTTGCAGCACATTCATTACAATGAGCCACTGGCTCATTGTAACGAATCTGCAGCTGCCAGATAGCCTTGTGTCAAAAGAAGACACGAGGCTACCATGGCAACCGATCGCCGCCCCCCGATGACGTTCGGGGGCGTGGCGATCGAAAAAAAGATGGCGGCGCCCGCGCGCCGCCATCTTTTAAACGCCGCTGGCGACTTTGCCGGCGGCGTTTAGGGGGTTAATAGCCGTGATCGGTGCAAGCACCGACCGCGGTTATTAGCGGTGGGGGTTTTGTGCAAAATGCAAAAACCCCCACCTCTGTATGAAGAGGACTCAGCCCGTGAGCCCTCTTCATACATCCCTTATACCTCTGCGCCGTAGAGCTACGGCGCAGAGCGTTAAGGGGTTAAGGGCTTATTTTTTTTGCAAAAAGAGTTGTTGTTTTCAGTGGTAGCATTTCAGGGCACAAAACTTTTTTGATTGCTTTTTAGAACATTTTTTTTGAGGGTATTTAATTATATATTACAGGATTCTTATGCCAATCATTGTGTGGGTTCAGTATTGCTTTAGATTTATTGTACAGATGTTACAGACACAGTGATCCCAATGTGAGGGGTTTTTAATTAGGAATTTTGCATTTTATACTTCTGACAGTCGCTCTTTAAATACTTGCTCCAAATAAGTAACTTATCTTTTAACCACAGGATAGGGATGCATTACTGAGTGCTTGAGGTGGGGACCATGGGATCTCCAGCAATTGGCAGAAGAGGATGATTGTAGCGGCAGTGTGCATGTGATAGAACAGTGATTGTCCTACTTCCACCGGATAGTAATCTCACACATAGCTGTGATAGTGAATAAAGAGATGATCATACATGCATAACGACGCTCCATTTACATGGAAACGTTTACTCCACATTTTATCCTGATCAATGTTGATTTCAACTTTAAAATCCTCATGATCTGTAACATAAGTTTGTTTATTGGCGCCACCAAATGAAATTTTTTGATTTTCACAAAGAAATGGAGAGATGAAAATATGTGAGGGAGAACTCACCTTCTATGTTATTGGCAGGGCAATTGGTAGAATTCTGCCAAACTATCTACTATTTTGGAACTTAGAAGAAATTGTTGGAAAGTGCCCTTAAGAGAAATATTTAAGGTGACCTACAATCCTTCTATTAAAGATGGTACTAACCGACACCTGGGTCTTCACCAGAGCCTGCTGCAAAGCGTAATGGTCTTGCTGCGGCAGGGTACCACTAGGTTGTTCCACAGGTGTGACTAGCCAATAGTGGATTTGAAAGTCAAAGCGGGAAAAGAAGAGAGACCAACGGGCTTGCCGCGTGTTCAGTCGCTGAGCCGTCTGAAGGCTCCCTCCAGAAGATAGCGCCACTCCTCCAAGGCCAGAAGCTCACGATCTCCAATAGAATAATTTCACTCGGCGGAGGAGAACCTTTTGGAGAAGAAGCCGCAGGTGAGAGTTTGGCCCTTAGGCCCTTTCTGGGTAAGGATCGCCCCAGCTCCCATTGAGGAGGCATCAACTTCCACAAGGAAAGGCTTTTTAGTATCAGGTCGGGTAAGAACTGATGCACAGGAAAAGGCCATCTTTAATTTCGTGAAGGCCTCCTCCGCAGCTGGAAACCAGACACAAGAATTGGCACCTTTCTTCGTAAGCGCCACCATTGGGGCTACCAGAGATGAGAAATGTCGGATGAATTGTCTTTAACAGTTTGCAAAGCCCAGAAATCTTTGAATGTCACGTAGTCCCACTGGGCGTGGCCACTGAAGAACCGCAGACAACTTGGCAGGATCCATCTGCAAGCTTTTATCGAAGATTATGAAGCCTAGGAATGGAAGGCTCTTCTGATGAAACTGGCACTTTTCCAGTTTGGCGTAGAGATGGTTAACCCTGAGGCGGTTGAGCACTTGCTGTACGTGGGACTGGGGGGACTCGAGATCCACAGAATACACAAGGATGTCATCCAGGTATACCACAAAACAACTGTATAACAAGTCCTTGAAGATGTCATTAACAAACTCCTGAAAAACGTCTGGCGCATTACAAAGTCCAAAAGGCATAACTAAATATTCAAAATGACAATCACGGGTGTTAAAGGCGGTCTTCATTCCGGATACGGATGAGGAGCGAACCATCCTTCTTGGAGACAAAAAAGAAAGCTGCGCCAACTGGAGAGGAGGATCTGCGTATGAAGCCCCTTTACAGATTCTCCTTAATGTACTCACACATGGCAGCAGTCTCAGATACCGAGAGCGGGTACACCCGAGCCCGCAGAGGAGAGATGCCGGCAGCAGGTCAATGGGGCAATCGTAGGGACGATGTGGAGTAAGAGTCTCAGCCTGCTTCTTGGAGAACACATCTGCGAAGTCCAGGTATGGAGCGGGAAGCCCCTTGGAAGACAACGTCGAAGTCCTGACAGGTAGCGGACGAGGAATCTCCAATACAGTACGCAGAACAATCTGCGGGGTGTTTGTGTGTTAAGGCAAAGGTACATGGTACCGTCCTTGTAATGGTGGGAGTTAATCCTGTGGGGGCTAGGGAGAGTGGTTTCTGGTCTGACTGACCCATCCCAACACTTGCCTCTGGATTATATAGCTCTCCATGACATTTGATTAACCAGGTACTTCCATTGATGCAACAACTGGTAAAGCGTATCTATTTAAATTTTTACTGGGGCAGATTTATCAAGCTGTCTGGAAGTCAGAATACTCTTAGTTGCCCATGGCAACCAATCACAGCTCCCCTTTTAAATATTCAAGAGCTCTGGTAAAATGAAAGCTGAGCTGTAATTGGTTGCTATGGGCAGCTTGATAAATCTACCCCATTGACTGGCCATTTGTGAGCATTTTTGTACCTGTAAAACTGTTCTTACGATTTATGATCTTTTGTTCACACTGGTTGGTGTCTTGGTTTTCTATTTTGTGAATAGGTTTTTAATATGTACTAAATTAAATGTTAAGTTTTATGTGATCTAACTTCTTTTTCGCTGGTATTTCTAGAACTTGATTGCCACCAATGAACTCTGCTGTGACCTCAGTTTAAATATAGGGCCAGTATACAAAATAATTAAAGAAATACCAAAATTTTTTTTATAAAATGTGATTTGCTCTTATAGGACATCTACCACCAGATCACTGATGGTAAACTGTCCTCACAAGCATGCTTGTTACCTCTAGGGGTTACTGGCAGTGTTTTTTCTTCCAGGACTTCCGTATTTCCAAGAAAAGAACTTTATAAAAATATCTAAATGACCCACACCTCAGATCACAGGTGCACCTCTCCCTTTGTTCCCTGCCTGATCTTTGTGCATTGTTACCTGAGAGGAAGCGCTATTGAGACTCTTGTGATCTATCTGTTGTGACTAGAGATGAGCGAACATGCTCGTCCGAGCTTGATGCTCGGTCGAGCATTAGCGTACGCGAAACTGCTCGTTGCTCGGACGAATACTTCGCCCGCTCGAGAAAATGGCAGCTCCCGCCGTTTTGCTTTTTGGCGGCCAGAAACAGAGCCAATCACAAGCCAGGAGACTCTGCACTCCACCCAGCATGACGTGGTACCCTTACACGTCGATAGCAGTGGTTGGCTGGCCAGATCAGGTGACCCTGGGATAGACTAGCCGCTGCCCGCGCTGCTCGGATCATTCTGTGTCTGGATGCCGCTAGGGAGAGAGCTGCTGCTGGTCAGGGAAAGCGTTAGGGTGTTCTATTAGCTTACTGTTAGGCAGGAGTGATTCTCCAAGAACCCAACAGCCCTTCTTAGGGCTACAATAATGTTCTACTTTTTTTTTTTTATTTGCAGCTAGTACCATATTGTGAGGAATTTGCAGGGGGACTTCCTACCGTTGTGTTTAGCTCTTAGTGACACACATATCCACCTCAAACACCAAAGTGGGAACATTTATTAGGGGTTTGATTTCAATTAGGCACAGTCTGCCATTTACTTTTTATTTTACGTTTATTTTGTTTAATAACTCAGTGTCATCTCATCTGCCATAGTAGTGTGCTTTCATACTTGGCTAGAAAATAGCCATAGGAGAATCCAAACAGCTTACTTACGCCTACAGTAGCGTTATATATATTTGATTTCTGGTTGATCTGCTGGTGGCTGTACTTGCTGCAGTGCATCTACTAGCAAATTGTGAGCAATTTGTAGTGAGACTTGCGACCGCTGTGTTTTGCGCTTAGTGACGCACATATCCATTGCAAAGACCGAAGTGGGAAAATTTAGTAGGGGTTGGATTTCAATTAGGCACAGTCTGCCATTTTTCCTTTTTTATTTTACGTTTATTTTGTTTCATAACTCTGCGTCATCTCATCTGGCATAGTAGTGTGCTTTCATACTTGGCTAGAAAATAGCCATAGGAGAATCTAAACGGCTTACTTACGCCTACAGTAGCGTTATATATATTTGATTTCTGGTTGATCTGCTGGTGGCTGTACTTGCTGCAGTGCATCTACTAGCAAATTGTGAGCAATTTGTAGTGAGACTTGCGACCGCTGTGTTTTGCGCTTAGTGACGCACATATCCATTGCAAAGACCGAAGTGGGAAAATTTAGTAGGGGTTGGATTTCAATTAGGCACAGTCTGCCATTTTTCCTTTTTTATTTTACGTTTATTTTGTTTCATAACTCTGTGTCATCTCATCTGGCATAGTAGTGTGCTTTCATACTTGGCTAGAAAATAGCCATAGGAGAATCTAAACGGCTTACTTACGCCTACAGTAGCGTTATATATATTTGATTTCTGGTTGATCTGCTGGTGGCTGTACTTGCTGCAGTGCATCTACTAGCAAATTGTGAGCAATTTGTAGTGAGACTTGCGACCGCTGTGTTTTGCGCTTAGTGATGCACATATCCATTGCAAAGACCGAAGTGGGAAAATTTAGTAGGGGTTGGATTTCAATTAGGCACAGTCTGCCATTTTTCCTTTTTTATTTTACGTTTATTTTGTTTCATAACTCTGCGTCATCTCATCTGGCATAGTAGTGTGCTTTCATACTTGGCTAGAAAATAGCCATAGGAGAATCTAAACGGCTTACTTACGCCTACAGTAGCGTTATATATATTTGATTTCTGGTTGATCTGCTGGTGGCTGTACTTGCTGCAGTGCATCTACTAGCCAATTGTGAGCAATTTGTAGTGAGACTTGCGACCGCTGTGTTTTGCGCTTAGTGACGCACATATCCATTGCAAAGACCGAAGTGGGAAAATTTAGTAGGGGTTGGATTTCAATTAGGCACAGTCTGCCATTTTTCCTTTTTTATTTTACGTTTATTTTGTTTCATAACTCTGCGTCATCTCATCTGGCATAGTAGTGTGCTTTCATACTTGGCTAGAAAATAGCCATAGGAGAATCTAAACGGCTTACTTACGCCTACAGTAGCGTTATATATATTTGATTTCTGGTTGATCTGCTGGTGGCTGTACTTGCTGCAGTGCATCTACTAGCCAATTGTGAGCAATTTGTAGTGAGACTTGCGACCGCTGTGTTTTGCGCTTAGTGACGCACATATCCATTGCAAAGACCGAAGTGGGAAAATTTAGTAGGGGTTGGATTTCAATTAGGCACAGTCTGCCATTTTTCCTTTTTTATTTTACGTTTATTTTGTTTCATAACTCTGCGTCATCTCATCTGGCATAGTAGTGTGCTTTCATACTTGGCTAGAAAATAGCCATAGGAGAATCTAAACGGCTTACTTACGCCTACAGTAGCGTTATATATATTTGATTTCTGGTTGATCTGCTGGTGGCTGTACTTGCTGCAGTGCATCTACTAGCCAATTGTGAGCAATTTGTAGTGAGACTTGCGACCGCTGTGTTTTGCGCTTAGTGACGCACATATCCATTGCAAAGACCGAAGTGGGAAAATTTAGTAGGGGTTGGATTTCAATTAGGCACAGTCTGCCATTTTTCCTTTTTTATTTTACGTTTATTTTGTTTCATAACTCTGCGTCATCTCATCTGGCATAGTAGTGTGCTTTCATACTTGGCTAGAAAATAGCCATAGGAGAATCTAAACGGCTTACTTACGCCTACAGTAGCGTTATATATATTTGATTTCTGATTGATCTGCTGGTGGCTGTACTTGCTGCAGTGCATCTACTAGCCAATTGTGAGCAATTTGTAGTGAGACTTGCGACCGCTGTGTTTTGCGCTTAGTGACGCACATATCCATTGCAAAGACCGAAGTGGGAAAATTTAGTAGGGGTTGGATTTCAATTAGGCACAGTCTGCCATTTTTCCTTTTTTATTTTACGTTTATTTTGTTTCATAACTCTGCGTCATCTCATCTGGCATAGTAGTGTGCTTTCATACTTGGCTAGAAAATAGCCATAGCAATAGGATAGCATCGTTTGGTTTTAAAAACTCAAAAACACAAAAAAAAAAAAAAAAACACAAAAAAAAGTTAAAAAAAAATTAAAGTTATAACTCTCATTTTAAAAATGTTTAACCCGAGGGCTAGGGGTAGAGGACGAGGGCGGGGACGTGGGCGTCCAACTACTGCAGGGGTCAGAGGCCGTGGTCCTGGGCGGGGTGAGACACCACCTGCTTATGAGGGAGCAGGGGAACGCCGCAGAGCTACACTCCCTAGGTTCATGTCTGAAGTTACTGGGACTCGTGGTAGAGCACTGTTGAGGCCAGAACAGTGCGAACAGGTGATGTCGTGGATTGCCGACAATGCTTCGAGCAATTTGTCCACCAGTCAGTCTTCCACGCAGTCCACCCATGTCACCGAAATCGGCACTCCTCCAGCTCCTGCACCTCAGCCTCCTCCCCCCCAGTCTGCCCCCTCCCATTAAAATTTGCCATTTGAACCGGCATACTCTGAGGAACTGTTTTCTGGACCCTTCCCACAGTCACAAACCACTTGTCCGGTTGCTGCTGAGCAATTTTCCGATGCCCAGGTTTTCCACCAGTCACAGTCTGTGGGTGATGATGACCTTCTTGACGTAGTGGAAGTGTGTAAAGAGGTGTCCGACGATGAGGAGACACGGTTGTCAGACAGTGGGGAAGTTGTTGTCAGGGCAGGAAGTCCGAGGGGGGAGCAGACTGAGGGATCGGAGGATGATGAGGTGACAGACCCAAGCTGGGTTGATAGGCCGGGTGAACACAGTGCTTCTGAGACGGAGGAGAGTCCTCGACCAGAACAGGTTGGAAGAGGCAGTGGTGGGGCCAGACGGAGAGGCAGGGCCAGAGCTGGTGCATCAGCGCCAAATGTGTCAACTAGTGAAGCTCCCGTGGCGAGGGCTCTTGCGGCGAGGGCTAGATTTTCAGAAGTCTGGAGGTTCTTTAAGGAAACACCGGATGACCGACGGACTGTGGTGTGCAACATTTGCCAAACCAGGCTCAGCAGGGGTTCCACCACTACTAGCTTAACTACCACCAGTATGCGCAGGCATATGAATGCTAAACACCCCACTCAGTGGCAACAAGCCCGTTCACCTCTGGCCGTGCACACCACTGCTCCTTCCCCTGTGTCAGCTGATAGTCAGCCCCCTGCCCAGGACCCTGCCACAAAAACCCCATCGTCGCCTCCACGATCCTCCACAGCATCCACCAGCGTTCAGCTCTCCATACCCCAGACGCTGGAGCGGAAACGCAAATGTAGTGCAACCCACCCGCACGCCCAAGCCCTTAATGTCCACATCTCCAGATTGCTTAGCCTGGAGATGCTGCCCTATAGGCTAGTAGAGACCGAGGCCTTTCGCAACCTCATGGCGGCGGCCGCCCCTCGGTATTCGGTCCTCAGCCGCCACTACTTTTCCCGGTGTGCCGTCCCAGCCCTGCACCAGCACGTGTCAGACAACATCACCCGTGCCCTGACCAACGCCGTTTCTGACAAGGTCCACCTGACCACGGACACGTGGACGAGTGCTGCCGGGCAGGGCCACTATATATCGCTGACGGCACATTGGGTTAACTTGGTGGAGGCTGGGACCGAGTCTGACCCTGGGGCTGGTCATATATTGCCGACACCGAGGATTGCGGGGCCTACCTCGGTCCAGGTGTTTCAGGCCTACTATGCCTCCTCCTCCTCCCACCCCTCCTCCACCTCCTCCTCCGAACTACCATCCGTGGGCACGGCGCCATCAGTCGGTAGCTCTAGGCACAGCAGCAGTGCCGTCGCTAAGCGACAGCAGGCGGTGCTCAAACTGCTGAGCCTAGGCGATAAAAGGCACACCGCCCAAGAGCTATTACAGGGCATCACGGCGCAGACTGATCTGTGGCTGGCACCACTGAACCTGAAGCCAGGCATGGTTGTGTGTGACAACGGCCGTAACCTGGTGGCGGCTCTGCAACTCGGCAGACTGACACATGTGTCATGCCTGGCCCATGTGTTAAATCTGATAGTTCAGCGTTTCCTCAAGACATACCCCAATCTGTCAGATTTGCTCACGAAGGTGCGCCGCATCTGTGCGCATTTCAGGAAGTCCAGCACAGATGCTGCCACTCTCAGGGCAGCGCAGCGCCGCCTCCAACTGCCCGCTCACCGACTGTTGTGCGACGTGCCCACGAGGTGGAATTCAACACTGACCATGTTATCCAGAGTTTACCAGCAGCGCCGAGCCATTGTAGACTGCCAGATGTCAACTTCCACCAGAACTGGTAGTCAGGTCAGTCAGCTTCCTCAAGTCTACAATGAGGAGTGGACGTGGATGTCTGATATCTGTCAGGTGCTGAGTAACTTTGAGGAGTCAACACAGATGGTCAGTGGCGATGCCGCCATCATCAGCCTCACCATCCCGCTGCTTGGCCTGTTGAAAAACTCTCTGATCAGCATGAAGTCGGAAGCTTTGCGCTCGTCACAAGAGACGGGGGAAGAAGATTCCCTTGTTGATAGCCAAAGCACCCTTAGGTCTGTTTCTCAGCGCATATCGGAGGAGGTGGAGGTGGAGGAGGATGAGGAGGAAGAGGAGGAGAATGTTGGCGAGACACAAGAGGGGACCATTGTTGAGTCCTTCACTGTTCAGCGTGTATGGGCAGAAGAAGAGGAGTTGGAGGAGTTGGAGGAGGAGGAAATGGACAGTCAGGCCAGTGAGGGGAGTGAATTCTTACGCGTTGGTACTCTGGCGCATATGGCAGATTTCATGCTAGGCTGCCTATCCCGTGACCCTCGCGTTCAAAGAATTTATTCCAGCACCGATTACTGGGTGTTCACTCTCCTGGACCCACGGTACAAGCAAAATCTTTCCACTCTCATCCCTGCAGAGGAAAGGAGTGTGAGAATGCATGAATACCAGCAGGCCCTGGTGCACAAGCTGAAACAGTATTTCCCTTCTGACAGCGCTAGCGGCAGAGTGCGTAGTTCTGCGGGACAAGTAGCGAGGGAGAGTAGGCGAGCAGGCAGCTTGTCCAGCACTGGCAAGGGTACGCTTTACAAGGCTTTTGCCAGCTTTATGTCACCCCAGCAAGACACTGTCACCTGTCCCCAGTCTCGGCAGAGTAGGGCTGATCTTTACAGAAAGATGGTGAGGGAGTACGTAGCTGACCATACCATCGTCCTAAATGATCACACAGCTCCCTACAACTACTGGGTTTCAAAGCTGGACATGTGGCACGAACTGGCGCTGTACGCCTTGGAGGTTCTTGCCTGCCCTGCCGCTAGCGTCTTGTCCGAGCGGGTTTTCAGTGCAGCTGGTGGCATCATCACCGATAAGCGTACACGCCTGTCGACTGACAGCGCTGACAGGCTGACGCTTATTAAGATGAATAAAGCCTGGATTTCTCATAATTTCCAATCTCCACCAGGTGAAGGAAGCTCAACCTGAATAATTGATCCACTCCTCCTCCTCCTCATTTTCCTCCTTCTCCTCCTCTTTGTACAGTAAAGCAGAGGAAACTGGCTATTTTTTGACAGGGCCCACTGGCTCTAGCTATAGTACTTTATGCATTTAATTTTTCTGGAGGGCCACCGACCCGTTCCTCTGTTTTAAACAATTTTTGGGAGTGCCACATACAGGCACTCAATCTATTCAATTTTTCTGGAGGGCCACCTACCTGCTCCTCTGGTTTGAAAACTTTTTGGGACTGCCACATACAGGCACTCAATCTATTAAATTTTTCTGGAGGGCCACCTACCTGCTCCTCTGGTTTGAAAACTTTTTGGGACTGCCACATACAGGCACTCAATCGATTCCATTTTTCTGGAGGGCCACCTACCTGCTCCTCTGGTTTGAAAACTTTTTGGGACTGCCACATACAGGCACTCAATCTATTCTATTTTTCTGGAGGGCCACCTACCTGCTCCTCTGGTTTGAAAACTTTTTGGGACTGCCACATACAGGCACTCAATCTATTCAATTTTTCTGGAGGGCCACCTACCTGCTCCTCTGGTTTGAAACATTTTTGGGACTGCCACATACAGGCACTATCCAAATTAAATTGTCTCCATAGCAGCCTCCACACGTTGTCTCCATTGCTACCTCCAAAAGTCGTCCATATAGCTGCCTCCATACATCGTCCCTTTATCAAACGAGGTGTGTCAGGCAGAAATTTGGGTTGTTTTCATGGATTCCACATCAAAGTTGTTAACTTTGTCGCCACCCAGCTG
The DNA here is from genome assembly GCF_040894005.1 of Engystomops pustulosus. Taxonomy (NCBI): domain Eukaryota; kingdom Metazoa; phylum Chordata; class Amphibia; order Anura; family Leptodactylidae; genus Engystomops; species Engystomops pustulosus. The sequence continues at coordinate 46,016,393 of NC_092415.1, forward strand.
TGTTATCCACAAAATATACTAATAAACTTTTATCATTTACCAATATTATTTCAGCGCTTCTTGCGCATCTGTTTACATTCCCCTCACCCGCCATATCCCAAACTTATAAGAACGCTACTACACTTGATCTTATACAAAAGGTTCTTAGAAGTGCTGTTTGGGGAGTAGCCTAGAGACAGGGGCTTGGATTGGCGAAAGCTTGCCTGGCTGCGGAGCGCCAGCTCCATCCCAAGATCCAACTAACATAGTTTTAACTGCAGCACCTTTAATCTACTACTAGTTCACTGCCTCCATAATAATAATAATAATCTTTATTTATATAGCGCCATCATATTCCGTAGCGCTTTACAAATCATAGGAAACAAATACAAATGTAATGTAACAGAGCACAACATTTGTATGGAACAACAGGAGTGAGGTCCCTGCTCGCCAGAGCTTACGGTTTATGAAGATGATGGGGTAACACGAGGTAAAAGAATATTTAATGGTCAAGCCATTCTTCTTAGGGAATAGAACAAAATATAATAAATGGAATTGCTGTCGCTTGAACCACTCAGCCGTCATCTTATATACCAGGTCCAGGGTGAATGGGACTGTAGAGAAGTCTGGTGCCTGTTGGTTGCTGGATAACAGATGGGAGGACGACACAGGACGGGTTAGTAGAAGAGTTAAAACTTCATGCAGTTAATGAGTGTTATAGGCTTGCCTAAAGAAATGGGTTTTAAGAGCACGTTTGAAACTTTGGAGGTTAGGTATTAGTCTGATAGTCCAGGGCAGAGCATTCCATAGAATTGGTGCAGCTCTAGAGAAGTCTTGGAGACGCGAGTGGGAGGTCCGCACTAGGGTAGAGGTTAATCTAAGATCACTGGCGGATCTAAGAGCACGGGTTGGGCGATAGACTGAGATAAGAGAGGAGAGGTAGGGGGGTGCAGCATTATACAGAGCTTTATGGATGAGGGTTATTATTTTAAACTATTCGAAAGGAGACTGGCAGCCAGTGCAGCGACTGGCATGAACTGTAAGCATACATGGTCCCCTTATCAAACGAGCTGTGTCAGGCAGAATTTTGGGTTGTTTTCATGGCTTCCACAACAAACTTGTTAACTTTGTCGCCACCCTGCTGTGTAATCCACAAAAAATACTGGCAAACTTTTATCATTTACCGATATTATTTCAGCGCTTCTTGCGCATCTGTTTACATTCCCCTCACCCGCCATATCCTAAACTTATAAGAACGCTACTACACTTGATCTTATACAAAAGGTTCTTAGAAGTGCTGTTTGGGGAGTAGCCTAGAGACAGGGGCTTGGATTGGCGAAAGCTCGCCTGGCAGCGGAGCGCCAGCTCCATGCCAAGATCCAACTAACATAGTTTTAACTGCAGCACCTTTAATCTACTACTAGTTCACTGCCTCCATACATGGTCCCCTTATCAAACGAGCTGTGTCAGGCAGAATTTTGGGTTGTTTTCATGGCTTCCATGTTAACTTTGTCGCCACCCTGCTGTGTAATCCACAAAATATACTGGCAAACTTTTATCATGTACCGATATTATTTGAGCGCTTCTTGCTCACCTCCTTTGGTTCCTCTCTGCCACCCATTGGTTTGAAGCCTGAGTCCATTTAGGGTATGTCGCCATGACACTCTCTAGCCTGCTGCCGCTGCCTCTGCATGCCGTCCCCTATAGTGTCAGGGTCAATTATTGGATGTTTTAGATGCTATCTAGCTTCATTCTGTCACTCTGTCATGGCCATGCTGTTGCCCATAATTTTGGCATAATGGTGCGATTAAGCAGCCTCAGAGGCATCCATGCATGCTGCCCCTGCTGTTTCCTGTCCATTTCCGTGGTGTTTCCATCCTTTTCTGAGGTTCCCAGGTGTTTGGCCAAGCTTCCCTGTGCAGAGCCTTGGTCCCCTTGAAAAATGCTCGAGTCTCCCATTGACTTCAATGGGGCTCGTTATTCGAGACGAGCACTCGAGCATCGGGAAAAGTTCGTCTCGAATAACGAGTACCCGAGCATTTTAGTGCTCGCTCATCTCTAGTTGTGACCTATGCTCTGCTTTCTGACCTCAATTCTTTGCCGACTGTCTTGACCTTTTGCTATGTCCCGACTCCGATCCTGTGCTGCTTGTTTGACCTCCTGCCTGACTACGACTCTGATTCTGCCTGCCGTTTCTGTACCAAGTCACGCCTGTGGAGCAGCCTGGTGGTATGCCGACACAGCAAGTCCAACCCACTTTGTGGCAGGCTCTAGTGAATAGTTGGTGCCACTTAGACTCCTCTCTAGGCGTTGGCTTACGTCATAGTTTGCGGTGGTTCTGTGGGTTCACTACCTCCGATCCTGACAGTAATATCCGGCCATGGATCCCGCCAAGGTACCTCTGCCTGAAGAAGCTGACCTCGCCACCATTGTAGCTCAGCAGTCCCAACTTATCATGCAGCAGTTCCTGTGGCAGCTTCTCCAGAACTGCGTTTGTCTATGCCCTTCAATTATGACAGGATGCCTAATTGTGCTCACCGAATTCCAGTCTGTCTTTGAGGAACCAGCCCAGACATCTTCTGCTGAGACCACCCTGTTGAATTTGCATCAAGTGGCCTTGTTCATTGGAGACTACACAGTTCAATTCCGCACTGTTGCCTCCAAGCTCTTAAGGAATGAAGTGGCATGGCCGCCACCTTTAACAAAGTACTATCTAGTTGCATCAAAGACTCTATTGGGATCTGCCGTCTTCTTTGAGTGACCTCATCTCCCTGGCCACTTAGATTGACATCTGGTTCTCTGAGCATCTGAAGGAGCAGCGCCTAGAACATACACAGATCAGGACCCGTCTGCCTCACTTAGTTCCCTTCTTACAAAGACCACCACAGCCGCCCTCCTTGTCTGCTGCAGAGGAGTGGACAAAGCTCGTCTGACACCCCAAGAGCGCTCCAGATGACGACAGGAGAATTGTTGCCTTTATTGTGCTAGCCTGGAGAACTTTCTAAAGACTTGTTCACTCCGTACACAGCATCCGGGAAATGCAAGCACCTGGGGTTTCTAGGAGAGGGGTCCTTAGGTGTGAGCAAAGCCTCTTCACATCTGAATATTCCTGTCCTCCTCAGTTCTGGGACAGGCAGCCAGTTCAAAGCATCTGCCATCCCGAATTCTAGATCTGCAGAAAACTTCTAGGATCCTGCCCTGGTCTTCCAACATCATCTTCCGGTGATCCATCTTGAAAAGCCGCTGGTCATCTCATCTGTCAGTGGGCAGATTCTCTGGGATCAGGTCTGGTACTGCACAGTGCCTCTCTCAATGCAAGTTATGTGCTACCCTAGTCTACATCTTCTGTCCTACTGGGTCTTCCATGGTTGCAGCGCCATGCTCCTATGCTCAACTGGCAGAATGGGGAAGTTCTTCGTTGGGGACCTGAGTGCCAGTCAGGCTGTCTGGTGGCACTTCATCCTGTACCCACCATGACTACTCTGGTGTCCTGCAGGTCCCTGGTGGGTCTCCCTGCTTTATATATGGACTTTGCTGATGTCTTCTCGGAGAAGCAAGTGGAAACTCTACCACCACACCAACCATATGACCGCCCTATAGAACTTTTGCCAGGTACGTCTCTTCCACGAGGAGTAACAACTTTCTGTGCTTGAAACCACGGCTTATGTCAGCTTATGTGAAGGAGAATATACAGAAGGGGTTTATATGCTAGTCCTCTTCTCCTGCGGTCCTCGTTTCCTGTATCCATTTCAAGGTGCTGAAGCGCACTAACCCTGTCGCTTACAAGCTTCGTCTTCCTCCCACTATGCGCATCCCAAACACCTTTCACGTCTCCCTTCTAAAGCCTGTCATCCAGAATTGCTTCTCCCAGGAAGTAGCTCCTCCTTCTCCTGGGGCTAACTCCACCTGTCTTTGAAGTAAAGGAGATCCTGGACATGAAGACAGTTAAACGGAACTTATCCTTTCTTATAAACTAGAAGGGGTTCAGGCCAGAGGAGAGATCTTGGGATCCTGAAGACAATATTCTGGACCATGGTGTCCTTCAAAAGTTCCTCCAGGCCAAGAAAAGGGGGGGGGGGGTTCAAGGGGGGAGGGGGTACTGTATACCTCCGTGTTGGCTGCAGGCTTACTCACATGTCCATGCTCCAGTGACAGCTCCTGTCGTCTGGCGTGCATGCACAGTCCCCTAGAGGGGGCGGCTTTGTGTAATATAAAGGGCCAGCGCGCTGCTAATTGGCGCTGGTTGGTTGCTGCCCTGATATATAGCCTGCCTCTTCCTTTGTTCCCTGCTGGATCTTTGTGCCCTGTTCCATGAAAGAAATCGATATATTAAGACTATTGTGATCTATCAGTTGTGACCTCTGCTCCGTTTCCTGACCTTGATTCTCTGCCGCCTGTCTTGACCCTTTGCTATGTCCCCGACTCTGATCCTGTGTCACCTGTCCTGACCTCCTGCCTGACTATGACTCTGATTCTGCCTGCCGTATCTGTACCTCGCCTTGGCCACTACCAAACTTTTTCCTGTCTGTAAAAAGTGATTCCATTATGCAAAGCCTGAAGCACTAAAAAAAATTGGTATAATGATATAATGATATCAGCCCAGGGAATAGGATATCTTGTTATTTATGCTACATAGCAGAACATTTTGAAACTCCAGTTGTCACATGGACAAAGAAAATGTACCTGTTCCAACATACATACAAACTCAACCTAAGAATAAACCTAAAGAACCCATCTTGTGTATAACCTGCGGACTGCCTGTATTGTTATTTTTTCTCATTTCTCCCAAGTAAGTTCATGAAATGTAATCAAAAGGTCCATATTGATGAAAACATTTTTTTTTATTTAAAAAAATATATTGTTAAATGGGGTTGTCTGGAGTTTATAAAACATGGCTGCTTTTTTCCAAAAACAGCTACACACCTGATCATGGTTTGTGCCGGTATTTCAGCTCATAGAGATGTATAGAGATGAGTGGAGCTTAGTTGCAATACCACAGCCTACCCATTGTCTGGAGTGGAGTTTATTTTGGAATACAATAGCAAAGTTCAACTTCTGGACAATCCCTTTAAGGCCCAAAACGGGCTGGTCACTAAGGAGTTAAAATTATTGTTCTGTTCTATTATACAGTGAAATGTTTTACGCTACATTTCTGCCTCCAATCAGCGTAGTACAAGTGTGTAGTTGGTCTTTTATATGCCCTATGCATTGTGTTATTTTCTAATTCTTTAAATGCTTCTGTTCTGGAGATTCCTTAGGTATTGAAATGCTTGCACAATGCATATTACCTTGAAACTGCTTGACTTTTTAATAAAGAGCCTGTATTTATCCTGCAATGTACTCAAGGATATTTAATCATTGTATCGTTTTTTTTCACCTGTTAAGCCGTATCTCCTGCAAAAGGGTCAAGTCACTCGTTTGTTATAAACGCGGCTGCGCTGCGGCTTGTATGAAGCGAAGGCGAAGATAAGAAAACAACAGAATTCCTTTTCCCGTATAATAATTCTAAACAAATGGACACAAATCTCACAACAAAATATTTCTTGCTGTGATGAGTGAAATAATGTCACCCATACATTTTCTACAGAACCAGATCTAAACAAGGAAATGTGCTGCTACAATGCTAATTGTATGGGGGATCAGCAATTGGTTTTCCCACATACAATCCCGACAATTACTGACACAAAATTCCTTCCAGGCAATGATCAGGAAGTTACACTCCTAGAAACCTCTGTTCCTGATCATTACTTGCCGCTCCTTTATCATAAACCAAAATCGGTGCCTGGCTTTCCGCACTTACCATATGGCACATAGAAGACCGGGGTCTTTTCATGTAACATAAGTGTCTTTGGCAGCACTGGCTCCAGATTTGTATGATTCCTTGGGTGATAGAGTTATCGTGAGTTGCCCATGTCTCAACTTTTTTCAAGAACGAAGAGTTTTTCTTATTTTTTTTGTGTTTTCTTTTAGTTTAAATGACAAATATATTTTGCTACAAACATAAACAAACATAAAATAAAACCCCCAAAAAAGGGGATATGTTTATAAAAATTTGATTTGACCCAATTCACAGAATTTTCATAGAAAATACAATACGTCACATGCCAGGTGCGGGTGCATGGAGAGGGCTCACGGGCTGAGCCCTCTCCATAGACTGTAATAATAATAATAATAATAATAATAATTCTTTATTTATATAGCGCACACAGATTACGCAGCGCTGCACAAGCATGTCAAATTGGTCCCTGTCCCCATGGGGCTCACAATCTAAACAGCCTAACAGTATGTTTTTGAAGAGTGGGAGGAAACCGGAGTACCCGGAGGAAACCCACGCAAACACGGAGAGAACATACAAACTCTTTGCAGATGTTGACCTGAGTGGGATTCGAACCCAGGACTCCAGTGCTGCAAGGCAGAAGTGCTACTCACTCCGCCACCGTGCCGCCCTGTAAGTCTTTGCTGCATATTGCAGCAAAGACTTCCCGGTAACACCCCGATCAGTGCTAGCACCGATCGCGGGTGTTTTCCCTCCGATGGCCGCCAACTTCAAAAAGATATAATATAATAATATAATAATTCTTTATTTATATAGCGCACATATATTACACAGCGCTGCGCAAAGCATGTCAAATTGGTCCCTGTCCACATGGGGCTCACAATCTAAACAACCTAACAGTATGCTTTGGTGTGTGGGAGGAAACCGGAGTACCCGGAGGAAACCCACGCAAACACGGAGAGAACATACAAACTCTTTGCAGATGTTGTGGAATTCGAACCCAGGACCCCAGCGCTGCAAGGCAGAAGTGCTACTCATTCAGCCACCATGCCGCCCACGCGCGCCGCCATCTTGATGAGGATCAGCGCTCCCCGTGACATCATCAGGGAGCGGCGATCCATTGCCATGACGGCCATGATCAGCACATTGTAATGAATGCGGGAAATTCCTATATACTGCCATACTGTAATATGGCAGTACATTATAGGATCGATCAGACAACCTAGGGTTAAAGTACCCCAGGGACTCTTAAAAATAGTAAAATAAAAAAAGTTAAAAAAAAATTATAATGAAAAAAAATAAAACTTCAAATAACCCCCCTTTCCCTAGAACTGATATCAAAATAAATAAACAGTAAAAATCATAAACACATTAGCTATCGCCGCATCCGAAAATCCCTGGTACCCAAGTGTATCTAGAGCGAGTTGGGGGTGGGGGGGGGGGGAGTGAAGGAAGTGTCGTGGTTTGTGACCAGGTTGACATTATCTCAGGTTTTTTAGCCTCCTAACATTAACAAACTGTATACCATGCTAATATATGACCACATAAAACCATAGCATGCCTGCATGGACTTCTAATATTCTCCATATGTGAATGATGTACAGTTTGGTAATGTAAGGAGGCGAAAGTCACCCTGGTCACCCTTCGTCACCCTGTGATGAAGTCACCCTGGTCACATGACTTTACTGCTGCTAGCTGAGAAAGAATGGGGATGAGCTGCTGAATTCAGCCTGAGGAGGCCACGCCCACCTCAACTTACTATAAATAACCCTGGATACCAGGTAAAATTATAACGTTGATTTTAGGGGAATCTGAGGGGAAGAATTTTTAGCTAAAAGAAAGGTGTCAGTTAGTTACTAGGGCTCAATGGGAACCTGTCACTAACTGTATTTGTGAAAAATGTAGTGACGGGTTCCCTTTAATGTGTCCAGTGAACAATAATTTGCTTGTTATTCACATTGCTGATGATAACATAAAAATCATTATTTGTTGGCAACACATCCCCTCCTGTAAACTGAGAAATCACTGCCAACCATAATGAAAACTCAAAATAATTGTAACACATAAATGTTAAGTAAATGAGCATTGATCAACTAGCTGATCCAAGTTCATTACAGGCTGTGAAAAGGATACTTAAAGGAACCTGTCACCACATTTGCACACATACAGACAGTGACAGGTTCCTATAGAGCTCTATTAACTGACTGACCCCCTTCTTTAAGCTAAAAATGTTTTCCTTACATCCACATAAATCACCTTTTATCTTATATTACCTGCCATCAAATAGGGCGTGTCCTGCTCGGCCGGCCCCTCCCATCTTATACTCCCCGTGCCTTATGCCTCCTTACTGGTCACAGTTCATGACATGTGACCAGAGTGACATCATCTCAGGTACTTTAGCCTCTTAATAATAGCAAACTGAACCCCATGCATGTATCTGACCACATAAAGTCATAGCAGCCTCCATGGACTTCTACTCTTTTCCATCCTCCATGGACAGGGAGCAGTGAGTGATGCAAATTCAGTGCAAACATACAGTTTATGTATTTTATGAATTTGCATCACTCACTGCTCCCTGTCCTCACACGTCCTCACTTCCTTCACCCGGCACTACACACCCCCTCTCCCCCCCCCCCCTTCACCTCCCACCACTTTCACTGTCATCATAAGATTCTTAATGTACATGCATTATATTGCATCATCATTTATGAATATAAATATACTATGTAACCCTTGTATTCTGCACTTAAATGATTGTTTTTAACACTATGCTGTACCATGCCACTTAACATCTATTTATATAATTGTCTTTTTTCTTTTTATCTTTTTTTGGTGCTAATATGAATAAGTTGTATTTATACAATTATATAAGGAATCTCTTCCGGCAGCTTGCCTTCCCCCTCCCCCCCTATGTTTACTTACAGCATCGCTATGACCCGCGTCACACTCATCTGGTACTATTACCTTTCAAAGACGCTTTGTTCCTCTTACGGGCTTGTCATAGTCAGGGGACATAGCCGCTGGGATGCGCCTGCGTGCAGAGATTTTTTTCTTTTTCCTCCATCACGCATGCTCCCAATTACTTCAGCAATCATGTGACACGGCGGCAGGGATGCGCCTGCGCGTGGAGGTTCTATCTTGTTTCCTCCACTGCGCATACTCGCAACTCCCTACATAACCACTACGTGTAGGCATCACGTGTCATAGCGATGCAAATTGATGGGCCCACCATCTGTTTATAGGGTTGCCTTGACATGGATGACGCCACCCCCAGACGAAGGCTCATTTGAGCCGAAACGCGCGTCAGGCTGGAGTCACCCAGGACCTGGGAACCTGCAATTTGACTATACAATATAGATGCAATATATATATACATGCAATAACATTATATTATGTCTACAGTGGCACATATCTTTTTAAGTTTGCCTGAGTCTTAGATAATATACAACGCATGGTTTTCCCTTTGTGTCCAAGTGGTGTTACTCCCTTGTCTGCGCACCACCATCTGTGGTTGTACATTTTTAACCAGTATCAATTATAATTATTTTATGTCTATCATATGTTGAATTTAATAAAGTATCATTCTACTATATAAGAATTATGTGTTTTATGTCCTGGGCCCGTCCCCTTCCAGTGTGGACAAAATAGGCTTATAATTACTATTCATAGCCCTAGGCTTTGGTGTTCTACACGACTCTAGAGGTTACCATGTTTTACTAGCCAAGCTATATATTTGGGTCAGTATGTAACTGGCTTTACCTCTATCCAGTGGTTAACTGTAGGTATAGACATACATGGTATACAGTTTGCTATTCTTAGAAGGCTAAAGGACCTGCGATGATGTCACTGGTCACATGTCATGAATGTAACCCAAGGCACCGTGTAAATAAAATTACACAATATTTCCCATCTGTACATAGAGCTTTATATGTCTGTAGTTGAATATTGACAGACAGTCCCTAAGTACAAGGAGGCAGGGCAGTGATTTGAAGAGACACAGAGCTGTCAGTCACAATAATGGGGCGTGGTTCACTGCCAGCCTGAAAGAGAGAAGAGTCACAAATACCAGACATGAGTCACAAAAGCTAATTTGCATATTAGAAAAACATCTGTAATTAAGGTACAGGGCCCCACTGACAGCTGATTTTAGGTGATATGGGGTGGACATGTAACCCTTTAACAGCAGACATTGTTACTCAGGGTGGTCAAAATCTGGTTACAGGTACTCTTTAAAGGGGTTTGCAAGGAATATCTATTGAGGGACTATTTCCAGAAAAGTAGGTCACGCTTACATGGGGAGTTACTCACCAATGCTCAACAGCTGTTCCTTACCACTTAAACACAGGGCTCTGTGTCCTTGTTGTGGCCAGAAGCTGTTAATATAGGCACAACTTCTGTTCACTTTCAACGAGAGCTGTGGCTTCAGTGGCTTTCTCGAATTATGAGTCAAAGTGTGATACCAAATTGTTGATTGGTGCGAGGAACAGATGCCACCCCTCCTAGATGTTCATCTATTGGTGGCCTGTCCTCAGATGAGGCCCTTTATACTGGCCAACCCAGCAGGCACCAAATGGTAAGGGGTGTTTGATGAGCATAGCCCATGAGCAATGTTGCTCCTTTTAAAGTTTGCATTTGTTGTACTGCTAACAATCTAGTATCTAGAATCCTCTGACAAACAAGCAAATAATCTTGTTGTCGGTTATTGGCTCCATTGAAGGGACTTTTAGTGAGCAAAATAAGACTAGAGATACCTGGGCCCACCAGAGAAAGCACGATCCATCTATACATGAATGATGTCATCACTGCACACTATACATATCATTAGAATGTTACAGGTAAAGTAAATCTGTACATAAATAATACTAATCACGAAGAAGAAGAGCAATTGTGTGGCACAGATGCAGGGACTTCTGCTTCCTGTGAACCATATGGCAATATGGATCTACACAGATGGCTTTAATACACTGCTCAGGAGATCTGCACATAGTGCACTTTTCTCTTATTTAGATTCTGAAATGAAATCAAACAAATTAGTTTACCCAACTCCTAAGTGGTGACATTTTTCACGTGTCGTCTTGAGTATATTAAATACCATATGCTTTCCTCATGTTGTGCATTTTTTTAGTACCTTCTAGGATTAATATTTTCAACAAAGATTTTATTTGCTTCAACAAAACCCTTGATAATGAGAAATCTGTGCAATCTTTATTCAATATGTGTCCCTTCATATACTAAATCTCCACTGAGTATTCCACACGTCACTACTGTGTGCCATCCCATGTGCCCGGTGACCATTCCACCTGCGGATGATCCTCTGGTATGTCATATGTCAAAGACACAGAAGATAGATCTGTGAACCTGGTCGTCCACTAAATTCTAGTATGAAAGTGCCCTCAACCCCCTTTAAAACAACTCAAAAAATGGGTTATATTGGGTAAATCCAACACAAGGCATTAAAGTTGTCAACTAAACATGTAATGAGGAATGGAAAATGAGCTGCTGCTGGCGAATTCAATACCTGTTGAGGGGGTCAAGACTTTTAGGGTATTTTTATATAATCGGTCTATATTTAGCATCACATTGGTGAAGTCTGACCACAGATTGGCTGTTTTCAGCTGCCATCCACTGTGTAGTATTTATGTAAGCTACTTTTCAAGTAGACCAACTATTGAGAGGCAGGTATCCGTAGTATACCTAGTAGATATACGTATTTGTTGCAGATGTGAAGTCTGATTAATACAAGATAATTTCATTTTGTGTTTGAATCATCTCAAACATCATCTTTGGAGAGTGGAAAACAGCATCTGACAACTTTTAGTTTGTTCCATAATAGAAGATTCTGAGCTTTATCTGTTGGTGTCTGGGGCTTAACTACAGCGGTAGCAGCCATAGCGGCTGCTAAGGGGCCCAAATTGTCAGGGGGCACCAACAGACAACCTAACACACTGAGGAATGAAGGATGTGCATTATAATATATGCAACATCCCCCACCGGGGCCTAGCCTTTTCTTGGGCCTGGAGGCAGCCGGGGGCCCAGAATACTGGAGTGGCTGGCAGTTGCAGCGTAGACATGCTGATGTCACAGTGCTTGGTATGGGGACCGGAGGGCTGTCCTACAGCCTGACAGGTCTCCAGCAGGTGGTGTGTGAAAGAAATATGGAGGGAGAGGCTGAGGTACTGGTTCTCCCTGGGGCAACCCCTAAGAGTAATATATGTCCCTGGCTAATGGATGGGAAGCCCGTGGTGGTGATACAGCCGTATCCAGGGATCAGACGGAGGCAACATTGTGCAAAATAACTCACGGTTCTTTATTAGAACAACAGCAGGCAACGGGCCAAACGATCTTGTAACAGATGCCGGATTATAGGATGATTCCGGATTATTGGAGTGGTCATGGAGAGTGATCCTCAGGAGTTGGTTCACCAGCCTGGTAGTAGATGCAGGCTGGGATGTAGCTGTGTCCAGTACTGGATGCTGCAGCTTTGTCCTGGGTAGTAATTCTATGTGTAGCACTGAAGGTATGCCACACACTGTCTCTTTGGTCACTGGACAGATTTGTGCTCTCTTGGGAGAGCTGGTGGTAAAAACTGCTTCTGTGTCAGGAGCTGGATTGCAAGAGCTTCTCCTATGGTGAGAACTCGGGCCTAGGAACTGCTGCTGTGTCAGGAGCTGGAGCCTAGGAGAGCTTGTGCTCTAAGAGGTTTCTGGAACTCAAGACCTCTTGCCCCTCCCTGTCCAGGGGTTTTGTTAAACCCTGGTCAGGCGGTGGCTTACTCTCCAATCACACTTCACACTCCAATTCACATAAAGGAATATCTTACAATACTTACAATCTTACAATACTTAACCCTTGCCTGTTCAGGCAGTATCTACAGCTGCTGGTGCCTTACAATGACTGTATTCTCCCGGAGGCGAGTGGCGCAGTCTCACCTGCTGGGAAGAAACAGACGGAGGGCCTCATCCGCAATACCCCTCTGCCTGGCAGGGGTGTTGCATACACATATTATTCTGCACATTGTTCAGTATATTTATCAGTGCATAAATGTGTGTAAGACTACATTCACACGATGTATGCCCGCCGTACCATAGTACTGCGGGCATACATCGGCGCAGCGGAGAGGAGCAGGGGATGAGCGCTGCTCACCCCCGCCCCTCTCCATAGGAAGATACAGTGCACGGCGCCGTATCACGGGAAAAGATAGGACATGTCCTATCTTTTCCCGGGCTACGGAGCGGTATGGTGCCGCACATGTGCTGCACCGTACCGCTCCCATACAGGGCCGTGAGCCCATAGAAGTGTATGGGGGACGTATATCGGCCGTACATACGCCAGCCGTATATGCTGTACGTCCCACATACATGTGTGTGAATGTAGCCTAAGAATGTATAAATGTGTGCGCATGTATAAATGTGTTAGTATAGAAATATGTATATTTTTGAGGGTGTAGGAGGGCACCACTCAGAAGTCTGCTATGGGGCTCTGCCTCTCCAAGTTACCCCCCTGGTTGGTGTCCCAATTATAAAGAACATTTTAATGACTGGTACAGCTTTCAACTTTACATTTAAGTGGAGCTTTTGCCACATCCACTAACTCCAACACTTAGCATCTTTTAATGGTCGGTGCTCAACTGATTCTGGTACAAATGAAATTATTTCTATAGCTTCCACTATTCCACGGCAGTGGCATTAGTTTCGACAATCAGTATGCTAAGTAAAGGAAATCTACCTAAAAAATCCATCATGATAAACCATGGATGATTACTCATAGATCCAGGCACCGTGACTGTGGTAATCTTCTTATATTTGTTATCCAAGGCCTCCTTGCTTCTAAAATCAACTTTTAAAATTATGCTAATGTGCCACTAGGGCTCCAGAGGGTGTTACCAGACCTCCTTCAGTGCTGTAACTTCACAGGCTGTTGTAATGTCTCAACCGCCTCCCTGTTCCCTCAGCATTTCTCACTCAATAATTATGTAGTGATGTTCTTATCGGGTTCCTAAGTATCAAGAATAAAAAACACAGCACACACCAATTCAAGTCTTTAGAATGTTTTTCTTTTTTTTAGTCCAAATGCTGTATCATAGCACTGCATAATAGGTATAGGCAGAAATATAGCAAACAGGTCACATTGTGCTTTGCGACGTTTCAGTCATCCTGACCTTTGTCAAGCTAGATCCGTATTGAGTCTGAATAGAAGAGGTGGCATGGTGGAGTAAAAAGCCTCTTTATTCCACCATGATACCTCTTCTATTCAGACTCAATACAGATCTAGCTTGACAAAGGTCAGGATGACCGAAACGTCGCAAAGCACAATGTGACCCGTTTGCTATATTTCTAACTATACCTAATATGCGGTCGAGATATTTATGATACAGCATCTGAATTAATAAAAGGAAAAAAAAATTCAAAAGACTTGAATTGGTGTGTGCTGTGTTTTTAACTTTCAATCTCATTGCAGATGAGGAAGTTTCAGCACACAGTGGTAGGGGGGGGTATCGCTCCTGCACAGTGTGCAGCTATAGTATGAAGGGGCTCTGGTAATGCCCCCAGAGCCCTTCTGGCTTATTAGCATAATTATACAAGTTGATTTTAGAAGGAAGGAGGCCATGGATAACAAATATAAGAAGATTACCACAATCACGATCCCCGGATTATCATGCTTGATTTAGATGGTAGAAACGCTCTTCTATTAGGTAGGAGGTGAAACATATTGTCCCACATTTACTAAAAACATTGCCTGTAGAGGGTGCAGTGTGCGACATATTCATGAAATGTGGCACCCATTCTTCATGAATCTGGCGCTCCCTGCACTGCTCCGGCAGAGTACACCAACTTTTTTTGGTGCATCTTTAACATTGGAAGTGTGCTTCTTTCCGATGCCAAGTGTAGGTGCTACCGCCTATAGAATACATTACATAATAAAATGGAGTATTACTCAGAGACCCTCAACAAATAGGTTAGAGCTGATAGCTGATGTCACCCACTGGTGTGAAGGTGTCAAGGTACAGTTCTCAAAAGGAACCTTGTTTTGTCCGATCATAATTTCTCTAATTTCTTAGACCTATGACCACAATAGTAAGACTGGCAGTGATTATACACATGGAGGAGATGTCCAATTTTCACAGAATATTCACAATTACTTCTATACATTAAATGATACACGACAGTCACCATGGAAACCCTTTAACACTGGTTGAATAAACTCTAAGGTTTTGAACCTTTCCTACATATTATATCAAATGGGCTAAAGGCGCCCGGTCAAGCATGGATGTAAAATATGAAAACTTTAGTGTTTCTCTTATTCCAAATTATCCTCTCAGTTACTTTTTGACCACAGCAATAGTCCTCCTCAGGCTTTGATATGCTGAGCAGGAATCTCCAGGTATTCCCTGTGTATGTGGACATATCAGAATATAGAGATCCATTATTATTATCCAGTAACCAATCATTTATTTTTTTACTTTCTTCAGTTTACACCTGAAAATCTGCTTTAATAAAGTTGTAAGTCTTTAAGTCATTAACCGGTTAAGGACCGGGCCCTTTCCCGTTTTTTCATTTCCATTTTTCACTCCCCACCTTCAAAAATCTATAACTTTTTTATTTTTACACGTAAAAAGCTATGTGACGGCTTGTTTTTTGCGTAACAAATTGCACTTCATAGTGATCGCATTGAATATTCCATGGCATGTACTGGGAAGCGGGAAAAAAATGCCAAATGCAGTGAAAATGGTGAAAAAACGCATTTGTGTCGTATTCTTGTGGGCTTGGATATTACGGCTTTCACTTCACGCCACAAATGATGCATCTAATTTATTCTTTGGGCCAATACGATTACAGGGATACCAAATTTGTATAGGTTTTATAATGTTTTCATACATTTACAAAAATGAAAACCTCATGTACAAAATTTTTTTTTTATTTTGCCGTCTTCTTGTGCTTATAACTTTTTCATACTTTGTTGTATGGAGTTGAGGGTGGTGTCATCTTTTGCGACTTTTGATGATGTTTTCAGTTATATTATTTTTAGGACTGTACGACCTTTTGATCACTTTTTATAGAATTTAAAAATTTTTTTTAAATGGCAAAAAAGTGCCAGTTTTGACTTTGGACGCGATTTTCCGTAACGGGGTTAAACGCAGTGAAAAACCGTTATCATATTTTGATAGATCGGGCATTTTCGGATGCGGCGATACCTAATGTGTTTATGATTTTTACTGTTTATTTATATTTATATCAATTCTAGGGAAAGGGGGGTGATTTGAATTTTTTAGGTTTTTTTTTTTTTTAAACTTTTTTTTTATTTTTATTTTTACTATTTTTCAGACTCCCTAGGGTACTTTAACCGATCCTACCATATACTGCCATACTACAGTATGGCAGTATATGGGGATTTTACTCCTCATACATTACAATGTGCTGATTGTAATGAATGGGTTAACCCAAAGTAGCTTCGGGTCTTCGTGAGACCCGAAGCTACCATGGCGACGGATCACCGCTCCCCGATGCCGACACGGGGAGCGACGATCCTCTGAAAGATGGCGGCGCCCATTCGCCGCCATCTGTTTGAAGCCGCCGGCAGCTTTGCCGGCGGCGATCAGCAAGAAAACCGGTTACCGGTAAGCCTTTGCTGCAATATGCAGCAGAGACTTACCGGCTATGGAGAGGGCTCGGCCCACGCGACCACCGCCGGTTAAAGAGGACCTGTCACCCCCGAGAAATACCCCCAGCAAATATGTTCCCCCTAATCCTGCGCTGCTGCAGGATTACATTTTCTTTTAAGTGTTCTTAAAGATTAATTTGTAGCAAATAGAAGAGAAACTCCTAAGTTCTCTGACATTAGAAGAAACCTTTGGGCAATCACTCACAATTAATTTTGGACTGGCCCACCAGAGGATCCTCCAGTGGGCTTTGGTTTGAAACCAATATTGAAACCAAGACTGTGGTCCCGGCTCACTTTTGGTCATTGATCAGATCCTCACATGTAGTTTGGAGCTGATTACTGTCCTTTCTTAGGATCATGTATGGAGCCCCAGACAAGGAAGATTAACAGCCATCTTGAGTTTTTTTCCATTTTCTAGTAATTGTTCCAACAGTTTTTGACTTCTCACTAAGCTGATAAGGAATCTATGGCGTGAGAGGGGCTGTATCTAATGAATCCATAGGGGGTGATGGGGGCTTTATATAAAATAACCATGAGGGGGCTGTTTGGTATGATAAACTAGAACATATTTTAGGCAACAGGAGACTGTTTTACTTTCGGAACTTTTAATGCTGCCATGTGAGTTCACTGCAAAAGGGCCCACTGAGGTTCTGTCGCCCAGGGGCCTACTGAAACCTGAAGCCGACCCTGCTCTTAGGTCTTGGCCATGGTGGAGAGGTTGAAGTGTGACTGACTGAGTGTGTAGATAGGGGTATTTTGTACAGGTAACAGATTCAAACAGGTGCAATTAATACAGGTACAGAGTGCAGATTCGGAGGAGATTCTTAAAGAAGAACTAATTGTAAAGAGAGAGCCAGAATTCTTGATGCTTGGTCATTGAGCAAATACTTCATGCAATAAAATGCTAATTGATTATTTTAAAGTCATACAATGTGATTTTCTGGATTTTTTAAAAAAATGTTATCTATCTACATTAAAAATGACTGATCTCTCCATTTTTTGTAGGTGGGAAAACGCAAAATCGTCAATGTATCTAATACTAAATTTCCCCACTGTATATCATACGCATGGTATATTTTTAATGGGATATTTCTGCACTAAAAAGATATTATTAATAATGCTTTTCTATACAAAAAGGCTTGCAGCCCCGCTGAATGCAAAGCTTAAAATTTATGAAACCATTTTTATGAAGATGCTGTGAATGTAGCATCTTTCCATTGTCTCATAGGGCTGCATACCTATGCACTGATATGACTGGGGGCAGAGCTGCGGGCTTGTGAACAGGAGATGTCTCATGAACCATCTCACCATGTATGGTCAAATTATTCCTCTGCTTTCCCCACACAGGAAAACCTAATTTATACTTATGCATTATTCACTACAATATAATGTGCATATTAAATGTATAGTAATATTATCCCGTCATACAACTCCTAGCCTTGCTTGAGCGCTCTGAAGCTTTGCATGGATGTGATCCCAAGCTGTCGTAGGTTCGTTTTGTTTCATATAAAAGAGCTGGTCAGATTATTTTAATTTAACGGTGGCAAGCAGTGGGTTAATCCTGCAATGTATAATGCATGCAGCAGCCTTCACAACAAGCCACAAGGTGTTCCACTTAATCATGTCATCTCCTGTGTACGTGCTCCTCAGCGTTCCTTCTTTCCATTTTACTGACATCTCATGTGATGTATTTATTTGTGGTCAAATTATGCAGCACCTCTCTGGCTGCCAACAAATTGCTAGAATGAACAGTGTCAGGAAAGCTGCATGTATTAGAGATGACTCTGCCCCAGGCAGATTTGTATTGATAGCTCTACACAGGGACCTATTGATCATGTTGCGCAAAGTCATGAAAAGCCAAAATACACTGCAATTTACAGAATTTTTACATTCGGAAACTTTATCGTAATTTATCAATCTGACTTGTAGAATTGTGCTGTGGTTTGGGGGCCTCTGTAGAACGCTATGCGAGTATACCGTGATGCACAAAAATACTGATTACTAGAATAAAAACATACCTATAAAGAATCTGTGCTTAGAATATGTCATGCCGCTAAGTATCCGTCTACACTCTGCCGCAGCTCCGTAATGAAAAGTCATGGGACCTTATAGAGTTCCTCAACAAATGCTGAGCAGACACATTGGGAGACTGAGTCTTCTTTTTATTAAGTTTTATTTTATGCAGTAAAAAGACTCAACAGTTGCCAGGCAGGATTGGATTATTGGATTGGATATGGAACATTGGATTATTGCACTGAATGAGAGATCAAAGCCCATGTAATATGTAGGCGCCATGTCAACAAAACCATAAAGATCATAGGACCAAAAGGTACAGCACTATAAAATCGATTTAATCTGGCCAATCAATGGGAGCTAACAATTGTCAGATTATCATATGTCAGATATTCTAAATTGTCAACCAACAACATTAACTTTTGGAGCTAAAGTATAGAGATCCTGCATATAAAATCTTAAAATAAAATTTTCACAATTGGTTATTGCCGCGTTTTCTGGTCCTGTTTATTTCCGCATAATGGGGCTCATTTACTAAGGGTCGTGCTGTTCACTTTCATCAGACTTTGAACAGTTTTCTCGTTTTACATGGCTTGGATTTTGGCACAGGCTATCGGATTTTGACGCAGCTGCACTGGCTTCCATGCGACACAAATTGGGGGAATGCGCCATCGGACGATCAGACTGATTCGGACTAAGCGCGGGATTTAACTTTCAAATTGTGTCGCAGGACAATGCACTTAGATGCATTTAAAAAATGATTAACTCTGTCGGACCAGAGCGCGGAAGCGACACATGCAGGATATTCGGCGGCACACGATCTTAGTAAATTGCGGCACAGCGCATTATCGTTGGACAATGCACTCCAGCGGCCAGGTAAGTAAATTTGCCCCAATCTGTACTGAAGCGGTGTAAGATAGTTCTTCTGGTGTATTGGATGCCTTATTAAAGATATTTGCCTATAAAATTAGCTATTAAGAATATACACGCGCAGATTCAACACTTGCATTCAGGTTCGACCGTATGACCCATTTATATTGCTGGATTGATGGCCAAACAGCCAATCCATAAAAATGATGCCCGAACAGGCTATGACTGGATTCGAACCAAACATAACATCAAGTACACTTATCTCTAATTATGAAACTTTTAATTCGTTATCATAAGTGTCACACTTGAGTTCATTGGTCGCACCAGAGGAATTTATTTGGGGACCCAACCCTCCAACTATAAACTGCAGATCAGAATTAGAGAACAACACACAATTTCCTAAATTCAAGGTCATTTTGTCGCCCTATGTGAATATATCCTAACATGAGTAAAATAGCAGAATTTGAAGCTTATTTCATAAATTGTATATGTTCTAAGGCACAGACTAAAATAACACTGATCAAAATTAGAGAACACTTTCAGATGCTTGCAAGTAATTGGTGTTAATCTGGCACCTGATTTTCTTAATTATATGACAAACCCTATATAACTGGCAGCCTACCTTTCCAGTTATCGCTGACTTTGCAAAAATAAATCAGGTTGTCCAAAAGGACAGTCATAGCAAGAGAAGTTGGCAGTTCAAAGTCTGATTTTGAGAGTATTGCATTTTTGCAACATCACAAACTTATTCAAGTCCCCCAAGAAGGCTGGTCGCCCTCAAAAGACAAATTTAAGACTGGATAATCTCCGTGAGTAATCGTTTCCACACTGCAGCTGGAATTGCTCACCAATTCAGCACTGAACAGGGTAGGGATCTGTATCTCCATACAGTGCCTCAGCGTTTAAGAACATTTGGGCTAATAGCACACTCTGCAGTGACCAAACCTCTAATAAGGTTAAGAAGCATGTTGTGTGGACAGAGGAGGAGTGGTTAACAGTTCATTTTAGTGATGAAAGTAAGTTTCATTTATTTGTATCTGATAGGAAATATTATGTTTGTCGACAAACCCGGGAAAGATTGAACCCAAAGTGTTTAAAGAAGTCAGTGAAAGGTGGTGGAGGACGTGTCATGGTTTGGGGATTTTTTTTTGCAGCAGGAGTTGAACCTCTTGTATACCTACATGGCAAAGTAATTGCAAGTGTGCATCAGAACCTTCTTCAACAACACGTGGTTCCTTCTTTGTGTTCATCACTCAATCATCCAGCAATTTTAATGCAGTACAATGCCATTGGGTAAAGCAGTTTCTTGAAACCGAAAACATTGAAACAATGAAATGCCACAGCCCATAGTCCCAATCTAAAGGCAATAGAAAACCTCTGAAAAATCCTTGGTGACAAAGTTATGGCCATGAAACCCACAACAGTCACAAAACTGCGGAAGTGACTGGAGGAAGAGTGAATATGGTAAACTTCAGAAAATTTTGGTATAATCTTTTTCTGTGCAACAGTCATTACTGTTCTCTAAATGTGATCGTTATGTTTTTTGCAAAATTAAGGTTTTATGTTGTTGCACTTTAGTAATTTTGTAAAACACTGTTTAAGTGGTTGTACCCCTTACAAAAAATCCATTTAAGTTTTATCAATATAGATTAAATTATTTGTGAAAAAAATTAAGTGATCATAAAAAGTTCTTTAATTTTGATCTCCGGTATATGTAACATTTACTGTCAGTTACATAAAAAAACACACTGGACAAATAATAAAAGAGGTTTAATAAGTAATTTGTGAATAAGAAATAGATGCCAGAGGCTAGTGGGGTTTTCTTCTCCTGGACATTTGGAGCGTACTTTTCTGTAAAGGCTCATGCCCATGCTAGGACCTTTTGGTAATAGTGGGTTAGTCTGAACCTGGTAAATTCTGGTCCTTTTCTGCTGGTCTAGAGAGAAAGAATCATTTCCCCCAAGCTATTTAGAACATAACTTTTTGCTCCATTGTGTGGTTCTCGAGCAATAACAAAATTAGGCCATTTGTGCAGCCAAAGTGTTTCTTCTATTCCAGTCTTGGAAAAAGGAAAAGAAGGATTTGAGGAGTCCAATCTAGAAGAACAGTTCTCTGGGTTCTGAAGACCTGCCCTTGGTAAACAAAGGGTCTTATCTACCAGAGTGTGTGGTGACTTACAGCCATTGATGCTTCACTGGGGGATTCTGGGAAATATGCAAATACATTTTCCAGGATGAGAAAACATTGCCTCTTACCTTGTTAGCTTTGGGACTTTTTTGGCTAAAAGTGACAAACTTAGGCACTCGTTTTTCTGCAGGTACTTACTGAGAATTTCCTACACCAGCAGGGAACTGGAGTGCATACACACCTTAATTTGGAACTTTTTTAAAATTTGGATCTTACTCATTTACAGCCAGTCCTTTCACCCCAGTATATAGAAGAAGATATCCCAGCACTCACGTCTTGCTTCTTTGCTATAGGTTTATTAATCAGAAGTCATATATACATATAGTAGAACGCGTTTCGGCTTACAAAGCCTTTGTCAACTGCTAAATGCACTTGCTATAAACACTTATTTTATATTATGTGAATGAGTCCCCTACTGTTGACATCACATCCTCGGGAAATCCAGATCGAGGTGTGAAACCATCAGGAGGCGGTACTTCACCAATCGTTTCTATGGGTGAGGGAAATAAACAAAGTCAATATAGTTATAGGAAGAAAATAAACAGCTCGTTGAACTAAACAAAGTTACATTTTAGTTACATTGAAATCACCCCAGTATACAGCCAGCCATTTGCCCCCAGTATACAGCCAGCCCTTTGCCCCTCAGTATATAGTTGCAGTCCCTGCCCCCCCCACCAGTATATATACTGTAGCCCCTGCCCCTCCAGTTTAAAGCCCACAGCATCCCCAGTTTATAGCCTGCAGCCCTGCCCCCCCCCCCCCAGTATATAGAAAGCAGCCCCTGCCCCCCCCCCCCAGTACATAACCCATAGGAAAAAACTAAATGTGTTCTCACCTACCAACGCCACCGACAGGTCCTCTTCTTTCCATCAATGTCCGGCATCTGCTCTGTGTCGACGCACAGTCTGTTGCACGCACCATGAAGTCAGCCGCTTGCTGACATCATAGTGTGTGCCGATGATGGCGCGCACACTAGAATGTCAGCAAACTCCTGACATCATGATGTGTGCAACAGTCTGTGCACCGACACAGAGCCGATGCCGGACATCGATGGAAAGAAGAGGACATGTCGCTGGGCGTCGGGAAGATGAGTACACATTTATTTTTTTTTTCTTGACTTTACTATAAGCCGAGTTAGGGTTTTTCACCACTTTTTCTGTGTTGATAAACTCGGCTTATACTTGAGTATATATGGTATATATGATATATATTTGGAGTGTGGTCAGTTGTGGTGTGAGGGGTATATATAATAAATGAGGGGCACAGTGTGGTCAGTTGTGGTGTGGGGGGTATATATGATATATGGAGGCAGTTTAGTCAGTCGTGGTATGAGGGGTATATATGATAAATGAGGGACATAGTGTGGTCAATTGTGGTATGAGGGGCATCTATGATATATTTGGGTAGCAGAGTGTGATCAATGGTGTTGTGAGGGCCAGATATTATTTATGAGCACAGTGTTGTTAGCCAGGTGACATTAAGATGTAAAATATCCATAATTTTTAGTTACAGTGCTAGTGTTAGAGTATTAGGATGTGCCGTAAGTCTCGTACAGGAGAAGTCACCATAATGTTTTGTACTGAAAGGAGCAGATTATCACCTGGAAGTTACTACTTGCCGCCTCTACCTGTGCGTAATTACTGACTAACCTTCTAGTGAGTGTGACATTGATATGCCGTAATAAACTATAATTTGTGGACAGGGATTGTGGGGACCACAAAACTGGCCTGTGTGGGGCCACAAAATTTATGGAGGCAGCCCTGGTGGACAACAGCTAGGTCACAATATTCACACTAACAGTTTAGCTTTGTAGTGGGATAAGATGAGCAGCGCTGAAGTGGTGAGGAGTTAAATTTCATTGCAATTTATAGACCGCTGTTTAATTAAAAAAAACACAGATGTGAAAGATTTTTGAGCTACATATACACACGTAATGTGTAAGTGATCTTAATACAGGACCCATTAATAGCTGCACAAGGTAAAGTGACAAGTCTGTATCAATAATTATTCGGATGCACAAAGGGTCAATGAAGGGGCCACCCAATTAATGGCGCTGTAGTCTGTTATAATGCTACACACATAGATACTTCCTGGCTGTTTTTAATCATTAAAATCTAATTACAATTTTCAGCCTTAGGCTTAGGCTGTGTTTGGCTTCGTTTTCTGGAATTGACAGGATATGAGAACACCTTGTTTTATTTACTATGAGTGGAAATACACACTTGTATATCGGCGTGCATTTATAGACGAGGGTGCTTCACCATGTGGCTTCTGTAGAAGGACTGAAGATAAAGATTGGTAGGGGTGTCAAGACACACTGTGCTATACATGTCCATTGGTGTCTACTATAGCAGTTTAATCTAAAGGGTTTTTCTAGGTTATTGACATGAATGACCTATCAAAAGGATAGGTTATAAATACTTGATCAGTGGGAGTCCGACACTCAGCACCCTAACCAATGGGCTGTGGAGTGGTCAAACTCCCATCCACTGCTGTATCAGATGCAGGGCTTGAGGCAACTGTTAACTGTTGATCAATGGGGGCACCTGATGTCAGACCCCTTTAAGCTAATATTAATGACTATCCTATGGATAGATCATCAGTGTCAATTACCTGGAAACACCTTTAATTTGGATGAGATCTGCTGATCTGCAATACCACCTGAGAACAGATGTGGTGCTATCTGCAGAAGCAGCAGCCATGTTTTTCCCACCTGTTTGGCCCACAACTTGTCACCAACCTGTTATGCGGGAAAGTGTCAGGATGACAATATATTCTTTTACTCTGGGAGGTTCAGCATTCATCTAAGCAGCATCCTAATACCCAGTGGCGTTACTTAAAGCTGATGGGCTCCAGTGCAAAGTCTCTGCCAGGCCCCAGTCTTTTTACATAATGGAAAGTGACAACTTATGGGCCCCCAGAGACTCTCCCAGTTGTATCCGTCCCCTCTGCACCCCTTCAAGTAACACCTCTGCCAATACCCTAAGGAGTCACATATACAATATTCATAATACTGTGTATCAGGGGGAGACTAAGGCATTTACTTCTTTCATATGGTACTAGAATCAAGCTACTTGGGAAATGAGGGATGTCTCTTCTGTCACCTATAAAAAAGCCACTACTTTAGTAAGCAGCTCTTAGCCCTAGCCCATTTTAAGCAGTGATAAACTACTAGCTTTATCGGAACCCTCCGATAGACACTGCCGCGAAGAACAATAGGAAAGCTGAACAACACATTCGACCAGGCAACATTTTTCTTCTACTGTCCAATTTCGATGAGCTTGTGCAAATTGTAGCCTCAGTTTCCTGTTTCCTGAAAGGAGTGGCACCCGGTGTGGTCTTCTGCTGCTGTAGCCCATCTGTCTGAAAGTTCGACGTACTGTGCGTTCAGAGATGCTCTTCTGCCTACCTTGGTTGTAATGGGTGGCGATTTGAGTCACTGTTGCCTTTCTATCAACTCGAACCAGTCTGCCCATTCTCCTCTGACCTCTGGCATCAACAAGGCATTTCCGCCCACAGAACTGCCGCTCACTGGATGTTTTTTCTTTTTCGGACCATTCTCTGTAAACCCTAGAGATGGTTGTGCGTGAAAATCCCAGTAGATCAGCAGTTTCTGAAATACTCAGACCAGCCCTTCTGGCACCAACAACCATGCCACGTTCAAAGGCACTCAAATCACCTTTCTTCCCCATACTGATGCTCGGTTTGAACTGCAGGAGATTGTCTTGACCATGTCTACATGCCTAAATGCACTGAGTTGCTGCCATGTGATTGGCTGATTAGAAATTAACGAGCAGTTGGACAGGTGTACCTAATAAAGTGGCCGGTGAGTGTATTTGCAATGGAAATGGGCAGGGCCGGCGCCAGCACCCGGCAAACCCGGGCAAGTGCCGGGGCCCACAGCTGCTGGGAGGGCCCACTCGTGGCCAGATCTCATCCCCCAGCAGCCGGGCCGTGCCGGGTGCTGGCACCGTAAAGTGGCGCTCCGTTTACCGCAAGACCCTGCCGTGCAGCAAAACCCCCGTCCGAAGCAGTAGTGCCGTGCCGGGTTCTAGCGCCGTAAAGTGGCGCTCTGTCTGCTGCAGGATGCTGCGCGTGAGGCCGCCGGCAGGAGGAGGAGGACGGCGAAGGGGAAGCTCCGGACCTCACCAGAAGACTGAGGTGAGTAGTGTTCTCTTTATTTTTAACGGTCACATTTACTAGTGCATGAGGGGTGAGGAGGCCGCTGTATAGAATGAATGGGGGGGGATGAGGAGGGGGCTGTATAGAATGAATGGGGGGGATGATGAGGGGGCTGTATAGAATGAATGGGGGAGAGGGTGATGAGGGGGCTGTATAGAATGAATGGGGGGGGTGATGAGGGGGCTGTATAGAATGAATGGGGGGGTGATGAGGGGGCTGTATTGAATGAATGGGGAGGATGAGGAGGGGGCTGTATAGAATGAATGGGGGGGGTGATGAGGGGGCTGTATAGAATGAATGGGGGGTGATGAGGGGGCTGTATAGAATGAATGGGGGGGTGATGAGGGGGCTGTATAGAATGAATGGGGGGATGAGGAGGGGGCTGTATAGAATGAATGGGGAGGATGAGGAGGGGGCTGTATAGAATGAATGGGGAGGATGAGGAGGGGCTGTATAGAATGAATGGGGAGGATGAGGAGGGGGCTGTATAGAATGAATGGGGGGATGAGGAGGGGGCTGTATAGAATGAATGGGGGGGGCTGTATAGAATGAATGGGGGGGTGATGAGGGGGCTGTATAGAATGAATGGGGGGGGATGAGGAGGGGGCTGTATAGAATGAATGGGGAGGATGAGGAGGGGGCTGTATATAATGAATGGGGAGGATGAGGAGGGGGCTGTATAGAATGAATGGGGAGGATGAGGAGGGGCTGTATATAATGAATGGGGAGGATGAGGAGGGGCTGTATATAATGAATGGGGGGGATGAGGAGGGGGCTGTATATAATGAATGGGGAGGATGAGGAGGGGGCTGTATAGAATGAATGGGGAGGATGAGGAGGGGCTGTATATAATGAATGGGGAGGATGAGGAGGGGGCTGTATAGAATGAATGGGGGGGATGAGGAGGGGGCTGTATAGAATGAATGGGGGGGCTGTATAGAATGAATGGGGGGGGGTGATGAGGGGGCTGTATAGAATGAATGGGGGGGTGATGAGGGGGCTGTATAGAATGAATGGGGGGGATGAGGAGGGGGCTGTATAGAATGAATGGGGAGGATGAGGAGGGGGCTGTATATAATGAATGGGGAGGATAAGGAGGGGGCTGTATAGAATGAATGGGGAGGATGAGGAGGGGCTGTATAGAATGAATGGGGGGGCTGTATAGAATGAATGGGGAGGATGAGGAGGGGCTGTATATAATGAATGGGGAGGATGAGGAGGGGCTGTATATAATGAATGGGGGGGATGAGTAGGGGGCTATGTAGAATGAATGGGGAGGATGAGGAGGGGCTGTATATAATGAATGGGGGATGAGGAGGGGGCTGTATATAATGAATCGGGGGTGCGTGCAGGGGGCTGCATATAATGGGCGGTGAAGGGGATGCATATAATCCATGGGGGGAGAGGGGCTGCATATAATTAAACTATGGGCGGTGAGGGGGGCCTGGGCTGTATATAATTAATCCATGGGGGTGAAGAGGCTGTATACAATGAATCCATGCCGCTACGCCAGTTTACTGCAAAGGGTCCCACTGAGGCTCTGTCGCCCAAGGGCCCACTGAAACCTGGAGCCGGCCCTGGAAATGGGTGTAATATAAAATGTTTGCAAAAAAAATAAACTCAGCTTATTAAATTTTTTTTATATCTGTGATTAAACATTGATGTTCTCTGTTAAGTAAGCAATGTCTTATTGGTGGTGTGGTAATTTTATCAGTCATCATAAAGTAGTGGCAGATGAAGTTAGTGTGACGTCATGGCAGTCCCTAAAATACTTTTACAATGGATTTCCAAAAATTATCATTTTTTCCTGATTGGAGTGTCATGGCTCCTCCACTGCAATAACACTGTGTGCATTATATTTGTACTGTGACATCACTGTGTGTATTATCAGGGGCATAACTACAGTGGTAGCAGCCATAGCAGCTGCTATGGAGCCCATGGTGTTAGGGGGCCCGGCATCCGATCGGACACACTAAGAATGGTGAATGTGCATCATTATATATATATATTATGCTGCACATTTTACACCATAATATGTATAGAACAGTAAAATCTTCTACAGTACACAGCTGAGTTGGGAACTCAGATAAGAAATGTTGAGGTGGGGACGGTAGAAGTCATTTCTAACCTCCTGCTGTCTACTTCCCCCTCCTGCTATCTACTTACTGGGACAAATATGTGCCCGCAACCCCTTTGGGAAAAGAGGACTGCCTGGTGCAAGGGGCCCCATAGCAGACTTCAGAATGGGGCCCCCTTTCTACTTCGCCTAGTTACACCCCTGTATTATCCCTTTACTGTGACATAACTGTGCACATTACCCCAGTATTATGTGAAGTGCCAGCACCAAGCAGTAGTAGCAAAAACGATTCTTTGTTGGAAGTTTAAAAGCCACGATACAGCCCTTGGAGGACCGACGCGTTTCGATCTGAACAACTTGACTTAAAAATAAAGAACTAAAATATATTTAAAAAGGAGCAAAATAAAACTAAATAACTATATTGATTAGGCTGCAAAGTCATCGGAAAATTAGGGGTCAGAGAGCACCCACTGGGGGCTATTATTAGGCTATGCGGCTATTAGGGGATGTAACTATGCAGTGAGGCCTTTCCTAAGGTGGAGCTTTATTTTATCTTTGCAATGACTATTAGCAGCAGAGAAATACCTAAGGAGAGGGACATAAATAACCATGTCAGTTTTCTGCTGGAATAGTAACTTTTAGATTTACAAGCTGAGCCTGGGGCTGCGATGTAGAGCAGCAATACTGAGCAAACTAGGAGGAGAGTCATGAAACACACGAAAAAGAGCAGAGCCGCAGCCTGTACAGGTCAGGAGTCAGACAGGAAGCAAGAGGTACAGGAGCTGGCAACATGATCCCGGGGTCAGGCTGGTTGTTGTAGCAGCAGCAGGCGCTCCCTGGTCTGGAAGTATTTATAGACAGGCCTGACCTTTACAGGACTAATAATCAGGAGTAATTGGGCTTATGCAGACAATGTGTAGTCAGAGCTTTCTCTGCGGCTGGGATGTAATAGATCAAGTGTGCACTGCAGCTAATATCAGCCACATCCATGTATATCTTACCTATGCAAAGGGGGTGTTGTCTGTATCACAGTAATACACAAAATCCCAATAATAAATACAATATTGCTTTCAAATATTCAAAATTCATTCAGAGCATCCATTTCATGGTCATATCAGAAAATAACTTGTTATCTGGGGAACGGCTATTTGTGTATTTCACCACGATATCTCTGTCCTGAAATCTGCATGTAACTTTCTTTTTTGGTATGGTTAAAAAAACGAAAAAGGAATAGCGGTGCATATATTTTTCCACAAAGCTATAAATAATTGCTCAGCTCCTCCTGCTCTATAACCTGCTGCCTGGAGAGAAGAAGTTATGTACAATCTGCTCAGCCCCTCTTGCTCTATAACATGTTACCTGGAGATAAGACGACATGTACAAACTGCTTCATTCCCTATAACATGCTTCCTGCAGTTATTATAGTGGGTACAATCCTCTCAGTTCTTCCTACTTTATACCAAAAAAGGCATGGGGGCACATTTACTTACGCAGTCACTGGAGTTCACAGAAAGTGCATTGTCCGTCTATAATACTGCATGCGGCCATTCACTAAGATCGTGCGCCCGATATCCTGCATGTGTCGCTTCCCCACTCAGGTCCAACAGAGTTCACCTTCTTCTTCCTGGTGCATGTAAGTGCTTGGGCTTGCGACACAATTTAAAAGTTAAATCCCGCGCTCAGTCCGAAGACATCCCCTAATTTGTGTCACATGGAAGCACATGGCACTATGCTCAATTCCTCATGCTCTATAATGTGCTGCCTGCAGATAGGACACTATGTACAATTGGATCAGCACCTCCTGTCCTATAACATGCTGCCGGCATGATGCTGGATGATTAATCTTGTGCAGTATTAGTTACACATACCATACTGCAACACCCCTGCCAATACATAGGCAGGCTGGTAGTTGCAAACAATGCCCTCTACAGGTTAGGAGCTGAAGGCGGAAGGCATTGCGAACCCTCTATGAAGGTTCTAGAACCTGATCATTACATAATAGCAGCTGTAGATCCTGCCTGCAATGGTTAAGTGGGTGAAAGTTATTGACCAACGATGTTTCTGCCATCTACACTGGGGTGTGATTGGAGAGGTGGTACCACCTGACCAGGAGAATAAAACCCCTGGGCAGGGAGGAGCGTGCTCTCTTGGACCTCATGCTCCTTCTCAAAGAGAGTAAACAGAGAGAGAGAGAGAGACACCTTCAGTGCTAACACTTACCCTAATCCCAGGACCAGAGTCAGAAGACTCAGAGCTGCAGCTTCCATAGCTTGGACACAGCTCCATCCCAGCCTACATCTGCTACCAAGCTGGTGAGCAACTCCTGAGGACCCTCTCCATGACCACTCCAGTAATACAAATCTGCTGTGGTACCGTTTAGGCCCATTGCCTGCTGTTGTTCAATAAAGAACCGTAAGTTATTTTGCACAACGTTGCCTCCATCTGATCCCTGGATACAGCTGTTACCACCAGGGGCTCCCTATCCATTACCCAGGGACATATCTTACAGACACTAAGGGGTTGCCCCAGGGAGAACCAGTACATCAGCTTCTCCCTCCATATTTCTTGCACACACTAGCTACTTTAGACCTGCCAGGCTGTAGGTCAGCCCTCCGGTCCCCATACCAAGCACCATAACATCATCGTGCCCTACGCCGCAACCGCCAGCCACTCCATTATTCTGGGCTCCGGCTGCCTCCAAGAAAAGGCTAGGCCCCAGTGGGCGATGTTGCAATACTGTTTTAATACGGGTAGCACGAGGTAATATTCACCGTCTATTTTCATGGCCGTATTTGCCACCCTATCATGTCAGAGCCATCCGGATTTACGGCGCCGCCATATTTCCTATGGAGAGGGGGGAAATGTGAAGAGCACTCAAACTCCCTTCCCTATTGCACCCGGCCATATGCTATGTCCAGGTATGGTCTGGGTGAGCACACGGCCGCATGCTAGGGGCCTAAGATTAGGAAGTCATACTTTGTACCTTTTATTAGTTGGTCAAGTTTGCTGCGCCACAATATTGAATTTTCTGGCACACGGCTTATTTCCTAGGAGTCCAAACCCCCTTTTAACAAGAATATACTAATTTCACAGAGAAGTCTGACAAAACTGCCTAAAAATTGTCTAAAACCCTTAATAAATGTGGAACACAGCATTTCAGGTACAAATGACTCCAGTATTCTGACATAGACAGATTGATGCATCTGCAAGATCCCCAACCGGGGCCTGGCCTTTTCAGCAGGCAACGGCCTTAACATCAGCAAACTTCTTCTGGAAGAAGATAGCTGGTCGGATCTGATTCCTCAGGATGATGGGCTCACAGCCTGGCAAGGTGGCTTCAGGCTGGAGGATGGGGGCTGCTAGAGCAGCAAGGTTGAGGCATATATCTGGTGATGGAGGTCTGCAGGCCTCTTGGGCCTCAGTACTCTCTCAGCTCTCCCTGGAGAGACCTCAGGGAAAGAGCCCAGAACTACTGATGGGTCGTTCCCGAACGAGCCAGCACTAAGAGCCAGCTCATTGACGTGAGACAATGGGCCACTAAACCCCGCCCCTAAACGGCTCACCACAGCCCCTTAAAAGTGGAGTGGTGCGATTGCCTGACTGGCCTGCGGCTCCCTATTATATATTTAATAGGGAGCAGTTCAGGAGCTAGAAGAGCCAACTATTCGTAGTAAACGGAGCCTAATGAACCTGCTCACTAAGAAGAGCTGGAATTCCTATCACTACCCGGAACCTTCCACACCTAAGGTTTATATAACCTTGGGGTGTGTCCAGCTCAGGTGGATCATCCAACCAGCTTACTTTTTCCTTACAGCATTTACTAAGCATATCATTGGCTCACACCATTCACATTGTTAACTGTTGTCTTTCTAGGCAGAATCTACAGCTGCAATTTACACTTAGTTCTCCTAGCATTATCTTCTGGGTGAGTTGCGCAGGCTCCTCAGATAGATCCTGATATGTAGAGGGCGCTATTCTGAACTACCACCTTGCCTATACGTTGGCAGGGGCGTTGCACATCTCCCACTGCCTGAAAACAAGACACGGTATAAAATCTGCTCCGCTTCTTCTGCTCTATAGCATGCTGCCTGTTATGTGGTAATATCAACCACTTGCATACACTTTAGTTGGATGTGTATGGGCACCTTTTTTACATAATGGCTAATTATAGTTCTGTAAACTTGCAAAACCCGATAGAGTAAAAACTATTTTGCATCTGACCAGGAGAAGAGTTTTAACAGCCTTGTAGAGTCATTAGGACATCAGGAATAGTCTGGACAGTCTACGCAGTGTCCCAGCTCCATTACCATACTTTATCACTGTCGTTGTGCAGGAAGTTCTGGCTGAGTTCCTATGAGCCTATCAGGACAATAGCCTCATTTTCTCTGACAGTCTCCATGAACACCATTGACATTCATCTCAGGCTCCTGTGTGGGTCACTGATTTATTAATGTGCTACAGCAGAGTCTTACATTGACGCTATTGGTGGAAGGACCGACATGGCCGCTTTGGCTTTGCTATCCCTCTACATGTGCCCCTTTTGAAACAGATGATGAGGATTTTTTTTTTACTTGTCTTCTTTTTTTTTTTAGATAAAGAAAGAAAATAGACAAAATAAAATAGAATTCTGAATGATTGTGCCAGGACCATGTTGAATGTATAGGATATTACAATGTGTAAAAACAAGTATTTTTAATACAAAATCACAGCACTTTATTGCTAATTGATGCAAACTTAGGGGGATTACTCATCTGGTTGAGCGATGAATTTCCAATGAAGAGGACCTGGAACAACCACACATTAGGCTACACGCGGATCCGGCAGTTTCCGTTACACTATTAGTTATTAATAGTGGAAAATAGATGAAGCAGCCCGCGCCTTACATAGACAATCCATGGATTTACATAGGAACCAATGGTGTAATGCTTCATTTCCCATGTGGTGGCGCTGCAGGTCAACTAAAGCACTTGCTGTCATACCCCCCCCCCCCCCCCCCATAGATTACGGAGCTGGTGGCGGTGGTCCTATCATCAGGGACACCTGTGAGAAGTGTAAAAATTGATTTGTTTTTCTCTTCTATTTTTCCAAAACTGCCATTTTTCAGTGTGTATGAGGGCAGGATTCTTTCTATTACTTCACCCTGTACTGTATACGTGACAGACTTTTTATAGAGTGTTGGGCGGGTTTATAAAAAGATGTTGCTATTTTTAACTTTCTCATGAAGTTTTTTTTTTCTTTTATCAGCACTTCCTGCCTTTCCTCTACAATATTTGTCTGGCATATTTATATATGGATCTTTATTTATGTAGGAGTGTATAACGGCATCCTGTGTACTGTCCAATTGGATATTTAACCATTTCCTGACGCACGTGATACATGTTGGCCTAATGGTTGTCTACTTTTTAGTTTACTGAACATTGGGCCACAGCGTTGGGGGGCAGGACAATGACATCATCATTTTCGATGCTATGGATCGCTGTTTAGTTCACTAGCTGTGGTCAGATAGTATTCCCACACCCAGACTAATGGCTCAAGCACTGCTCACCATTTCATTGTAGCCCCTTCCCTGCACCACATCTCATTGTTCCCCCTCTTTCTGCATCCCCTCTCATTGTGGCTCTCCTCCCTTTGTGCCCCCCTGCTACCACCTACACTTTAAAATGCACTGATCCTGTACAATACCCTTTCCCCCTCACATTGTAACCCCTTCCACTCCCTCCCACATTGTGGTTCCCCTCTCTGCCCCCTTACATTGTGTCTCCACTCTTACTGTGCAGTAAAATAAGTAATAAACATCAGATACTTACCTCTCCTCGTTCCTCCACTAATGCTGCTAAGTGCAGCTCTGAAGCTGGCAGTCGCAATGGGAGCTTCACAATGTGATGCAGATGCGTCAGAGGCTGGATGGTGATACAGGAAGCCGATTTCGGCATCAACACTAAATCCAACTGTAGCTTGGCACATACCCCTCACCGCCCAGAACTGAACTGAAAATCTCACATTGTCCAATTGGTTCTGGGGCAGTTGGGGGGTATGGAGAAGGCAAGATGCCCACAACCAAACTAATTCTCAGCTGTGAAAAAACTGTTTCCTTCTGTTTTTCACAGATGAGTTGCATCCTTGTGGCATCTGTTTTTCCCAGAACCTCATGAACTATAGTCCATTAGTAATCTGTGAAAAACAGTTCTGACTTTCTACTACTATTTAACGGAAAACTTATACAGAACACTTGTTAAGATTTTGGATGTGGCCACTGATCCATTAAATAGTCCAGAAAATGTAGATGCCCCAAACAAGTGCACTTCAGCTATGGCTGTCACCCAACTTCCTCCAGAGTGAAAAAATGAGACTTAGGGTGCAAGTCCGGCCTTCACTGTTACGTTATAATGGTGGGCAATAACCCCATGACAACAATGAGGATACTAATACAAGCATTACTAGAAAAGAAATGAAACATCCGCCATGTGCGCCATGAGGGAACGTGTGCTAGCCATTGCTTCAAAACACATTGGGGGAGATTCATTATGGCTTCTACGCCAGTTTCGCCCATTCATCAACCCGCATGCCACTACGGTGGTGTCAGGGAGAAGAGAAGGTGGGATGGACAGAGGGCAGGCCGGGGCGCAAATGCCAGGCCTGTAACATTTACTATAGTCTCCATTAGAAAACTGGTGGAGTCTAGCAGCCAGATCTTGTTGCAGTGAGCTCAGCAGAGTTTTGTGGCACATTACCTTTAAAAAAAGCATCAGAAAAGCGAGTGTGGGAGCTTGGTGGCGAGTGTGCATTGATCCGAAGTGTGTGCAGTGTCTTAAGTGTGACTTACATTTAAGGGACTTAAGTTTGAGGGGCTTTAGCAGGTAACTGCTGTATTTTGTGTTACTTTGACTGTAAATTCTTCTTTCTGTGCATATTTCTATTGTAATCCCCATTAGAATAATGGACTCCATAAGTGGCATTGCTACACGGTGTACATCCTGTGCCATGTATGCTTTCCTTGAACAGCCGTTCGAGGGGGAATACTGCTGTGTGGGGTGTGTGAAAATTGCTCATCTGGAAGCCCAGATTCTGGATCTAAATGAGCAAGTCTCAAGGCTGCGGGCAATTGACAATATGGAGCGAAGTTTGCTGCTCCTGGAGCACAAACTCTCTGGGGAAGATGGGTGTGGGGAGCGAAGTATGGAGGTGCAGAGTGAGGGCGCAGCTAGTTGGGTAACATGTAGAAGGGGGGTAGAGGGAAGAGTTGTAGAGAGTCTAGTCCTGATCTGGTGCACCCCAATAAGTTTGCCAGGCTGGCAGATGAGGGGGATATCAGCTCTGGGGTAGCAATGCTGCAAAAAGACGTGGCCGCTAGCAACCAGGGGACTTTCTGCTCCAGTAAGAAGGGTAATGGAAGCACAGGCAAGTTCAGACAGGTGCTGGTAGTGGGAGATTCGATTATTAGGGGAACACACAGGGCAATCTGTCACAAAGGCCATGCATACCGAACAGTGTGTTGTATGCCGGGTGCTCGGGTTCGGCATGTTGCGGATCGGGTTGAGAGATTACTGGGAGGGGCTGGTGAGGAACCAGCGGTCATGGTCCACTTTGGCACTAATGACAAAGTAAGAGGAAGGTGGAAGGTCCTTAAAAATGATTTCAGGGATTTAGGCCATAAGCTCAGAGCAAGGACCTCAAAGGTAATTTTCTCTGAAATACTGCCTGTACCACGTGCCACACCAGAAAGGCAGCGGGAGATCAGGGATGTAAATAAGTGGCTCAAAAGTTGGTGTAGGAAGGAGGGTTTTGGGTTCATGGAGAACTGGGCTGACTTTTCTGTCGGCTACAGGCTCTACAGTAGGGATGGGCTGCACCTCAATGGGGAGGGTGCAGCTGTTTTGGGGGAAAAAAAAGGCCAAAAGGTTGGAAGAGTGTTTAAACTAGAGACCAGGGGGGAGGGCAACTACACTTGTGCAGGGCAAATAGACAGTGTACATAGAGAGCTGGGAAGAGTCATAGTCCATGGGGGAGGAAGGGGGGCTGGAATGAGATTGGGGAATAAGAACGAAAGGAATACGGACAGGGAAAACCATATAAAGTGTATGTACACAAATGGCAGAAGCCTCACAAACAAAATGGAGGAACTGGAACTCTTAATGTTGGAGCGGAAATATGATATAGTGGGTATCAGCGAGACATGGCTGGACAGTAGCTACGACTGGGCTGTTACTATAGATGGTTATAGTCTTTTTAGAAAGGATCGTATAAATAAAAAAGGCGGAGGGGTTGGTTTATATGTGAATTCTTGCCTCAATCCTGTCCTGCGAGAGGACATCAGTAACGCAAATGCAAATGTGGAGTCCCTATGGGTGGAGATAAGAGGAGGGAAAAAAAATAATAAAATATTACTAGGGGTTTGTTATAAGGCTCTAAATATAATGGAGGCAGCAGAGGAAATGCTGATAAGTCTAATGGATGCGGCTTCAAAGCATGGTGCAGTACTTATCATGGGGGACTTCAATTACCCAGATATTGACTAACCAACAGACCTGATAGGGTATCAAAACTACAGGTTGGGGGGAAGCTGGGGAATAGTGATCATAATATCATTGATTTTGTATAACGCTTTACTAAGAACGTTAGGGAAGGGGCAACCAACACTCTAAACTTCAGGAGGGCAAACTTTCAGCAACTAAGGGAAGACCTTAAAGGCATAGACTGGGATAATGTTCTCAAAGACAAAAGCACCCCCCCCCCCCAAAATGGGACTTTTTCTCATATATTCTGAAAAAGTCCTGTACGAAACACATACCTTATGGGAAAAAGCATAAGAGGAACAAGAAAAAGCCAATGTGGCTAACTAGTCTTGTAAGGAAAGCAATAAGCGAGAAAGATCAGGCGTTTAAGGTGCTAAAACGTGAAGGTAGCGATGAGGCATTACAGGATTATAGAGAGAAAAATAAATCCTGTAAAAAGCAGATAAAGGCTGCAAAAATAGAGACTGAGAGAAATATTGCCAGGGAGAGTAAAAATAATCCCAAATTATTTTTTAAGTATATAAATGATAAGAAACTAAAAACAGAGAGTGTGGGTCCCCTTAGAAATAACATGGGGGTCATGGTGGAAGGAGATGAAGAAAGGGCCAATCTACTGAATGTCGCCTTCTCAGCTGTCTTTACCCAGGAAAATCCCCTGGTGGAAGACACAATGAGGAATAATGTAAATTCTTTTTGGAATGTCAACAGTTTAACCCAGGAAGAGGTACGGAGCCGCCTCGCAACCACTAAGATAGATAAATCACCTGGGCCAGATGGCGGGGCCAGATGGAATACACCCCCGGGTTCTGCATGAACTATGTACGGTGATAGACAGACCGTTATTTTTAATATTTGAAGATTCACTGAGGACTGGTTATGTTCCGTAGAACTGGCGCAAAGCAAATGTGGTACCAATATACAAAAAAGGATCAAATAGTGATCCTGGAAACTACAGACCCGTGAGTCTAACTGCTGTGGTGGGGAAAATATTTGAGGGGTTTGTTAGAGATGCTATCTTGG
This sequence comes from Engystomops pustulosus, assembly GCF_040894005.1. Taxonomy (NCBI): domain Eukaryota; kingdom Metazoa; phylum Chordata; class Amphibia; order Anura; family Leptodactylidae; genus Engystomops; species Engystomops pustulosus. The sequence goes on from NC_092415.1 coordinate 46,053,669, forward strand.
AGTATCTCACTGTGCACAACCTTATAACCCAGCGTCAGCATGGGTTTATGAGAGATTGGTCCTGTCAGACTAATCTGATTTTGGTTTCTACGAGGAGGTAAGTTAAAGACTGGATATGGGGGACGCTGTGGATGTTGTATATCTGGACTTTTCAAAGGCATTTGACACCGTGCCACATAAAAGGTTGGTATATAAAATGAGACTGCTGGAAATAGGAGAAAATCTGTGTATTTGGGTAAGTAAGTGGCTTAGTGATAGAAAACAGAGGGTGGTCATTAATGGCACATTCTCAGATTTGGTTGACGTCACCAGTGGAGTGCCACAGGGGTCAGTATTGGGGCCACTTCTTTTTAATATTTTTTATTAATGACCTTGTAGTGGGTTTACACAGTCAAGTTTCAATATTTGCAGATGATACTAAGCTGTGTAAAGTAATAAATACTGAGGTCGATAGTTTAGCATTACAGAGGGATTTGTGGAAGCTTGAGGTGTGGGCAGAGAAATGGTTAATGAGTTTTAATGTAAATAAATGTAAAGTTATGCACTTGGGCCATGGAAACAAAAAGTATAATTACCGTATATACTCGTGTATAAGCCGAGTTTTTCAGCACAAAAAATGTGCTGAAAAACCTCGCCTCGGCTTATACACGAGTCAATGATAAAAAAAAATAAATTAATACTCACCCTCCGGTGTCCCCGATGTTCCTCGCGGCTCCCGGTGGCTCCCGATCCCTGTCGCAGCTCCCGGCGGCTCCCCGTGTCTTCTCTTCTGTCTTCTCTAGCCGGCAGAGTCGCATTCATGCGATCTGCCGGCAGTCGCACACTGTGATGCGACGGCCGGCGCGATCTCCCGGCCAGAGAAGAGTGAAGAGTGAAGAAGCCGCCGGGAGCCGCGATGGGGATCGGAAGCCGCCGGGAGCCGCGACGAACATCGGGACAACGGAGGGTGAGTATTAAGTTTATTTCTTTATCTGTATACTAATAGGGGCTGCTGTATACTACTGAGGGCAGACTGTATACTGATGGGGGCAGGCTGTATACTACTGGGGACAAGCTGTATACTACTGGGGGCTCGCTGTGTACTACTGGGGGCAGGCTGTATACTACTGGGGGCAGGCTGTATACTACTGGGGGCAAGCTGTATACTACTGGGGGCAAGCTGTATACTACTGAGGCAAGCTGTATACTACTGGGGGCAGGCTGTATACTACTGGGGGCAGGCTGTATACTACTGGGGGCAAGCTGTATACTACTGGGGGTAAGCTGTATACTACTGGGGGCAGGCTGTATACTGCAAGGGGACAAGCTGTATACTACTGGGGGCAGGCTGTATACTACTGGGGTGCAGGCTGTATACTACTGGGGTGCAGGCTGTATACTACTGGGGGCAAGCTGTATACTACTGGGGGCAAGCTGTATACTACTGGGGGCTGGCTGTATACTACATGGGGGCTGGTTGGCTGTATACTACATGGGGGCTGGCTGTATACTACACCCTCGGCTTATACTCGAGTCAATAGGTTTTCCCAGTTTTCGGTGGTAAAATTAGGGGTCTCGGCTTATACTCGGGTCGGCTTATACTCGAGTATATACGGTATGTTCTAAACGATCAATTACTTAGTAAAACTGGAGCTGAAAAGGACTTGGGGGTATTGGTGGATGGTAAACTTAATTTTAGTGACCAGAGCCAGGCGGCTGCTGCTAAAGCAAATAAAATTATGGGATGAGAAGAATAGATTCTCATGATAAAGACATAGTTTTGCCCTTATACAAATCCCTGGTCAGACCACACATGGAATATTGTGTACAGTTTTGGGCACCAGTGTATAAAAAGGGTATAGTAGAGCTGGAACGGGTGCAGAGGAGAGCAACCAGGATTATTAGGGGAATGGGGGGATTAGAATACACTGACAGATTAAAAAATTTGGGATTATTCAGTTTAGAAAAAAGACGACTGAGGGGAGACCTCATTACAATGTACAAATACCTGAACGGACAGTACAAGGATCTCTCCAAAGATCTTTTTATACCTCGGCCTGTGACCAGGACAAGGGGGCATCCTCTACGCCTAGAGGAGAGGCGATTCTACCATCACCATAGACAAAGGTTCTTTACTGTACGAGCAGTGAGACTGTGGAACTCTCTGCCGCATGAGGTGGTTATGGCGGACTCTATGTACATGTTCAAGAGAGGCCTGGATGACTTTCTGGAGAGAAAAAATATCACGGGTTATGGGGATAAAACATTTATTTAATTCTTAAAGGTTGGACTTGATGGACTTGCGTCTTTTTCCAGCCTTATATACTATGATACTATAGTAGAACATGTCCTACAGGTCGGAACTTGTGAAGTTAGTGGCCATATTTACACTACATATTTACAGATGAGCCACTTAGTAAATACAGGCGTCAGACCGCGAGCAGAGGGCATTTTAAGACGTTCTAAAAGCCAGTCTTGATAAATTCCCCCCATTTTCTGCATGATGTTTTCCTAGAAAAGACCCTCATGAATGAAGGTGTTTGCACAGGTGGGAATAATGCTTTAACCTCGATCTATAACAGGTGGGAATAACGCTTTGACCTGGATCTATATGACATGTATAGAAATAGTTTTCAATTTTGCAAAATCGTTCCTGTTGAAATTAAACAAATCCTTATCTGTTTTTTAAAGGGAACCTGTCACTAGTGGGACGCCTGGTAAACACCTAAACATGTCCTTATAACGCTGGTGTGTTGACCGCTTGCTAAAATATCACCTTATATTACAAGTCAGCTACTAGTCAGGGAGGCGGGCTTCAGGGTTGACTAGTCAAGCATGTACTCCAACCTCCGGCGAGGTGTGTCATCAAACTTCGCCTACATTTATCTTTTCAGGTGATTCCTGCCCTGCCTCCAGCACCTCCCTGTCCTCTGCGATCTTGTCCGAAATTTTGGACATGCGCAGTGCGTTAGTATCTCCTCATGCACCGCAATCTGCGCACCTCGTCATCGTGTAATTGATATTAAGGCTATTATCTACCTGTGCACGTATCTCCCTCCGAATATGCGCAGGGCCGTAGGGGAGATACCAAACATACTGTGCATATGCATGATTTCGGATGAGATCGCAGATGACCTGGAGGCGCTGGAGCAGGGCAGGAATCGCCTAAAAAGATAAATGTAGGCAGAGCTTTGATGACGTACCTGGCTGGAGGCTGGGTACATGCTTGACTACTCGACCCCCTGAGCCCACCCCCCTGACTAGTAGCTAACTTGGAATATAAAGTAATATTTCAGCATGCGGCCGGCATACCAGCGTTATAAGGACATCAAATAGTAGAAAAAGTAAAGTTTGTGCAGCTCACCTGGTTCAATGTAAATGGTTGCTTGTAAAAGTCTGGAAATGGAAATTTTCACGTGCATTCAGCACGCTAGGAGTGCAAGCCGCGTTGCCTGCTAGGATTGCAGGTGTGGAATGGAGACAATTGACAGAAGGGATCGCGGCACTTCCAAATAAAACTTGAGTCTTTATTTGATAGTCTATTAAAACATAGTAGATGAAACAGACATATCGCCTACGCGTTTCGAGCTGTTGTAGCTCTTAGTCATGGCTAACATATGTTGAATCGTGTAAAACTTTTAAAAGAAAATTCCACCAATAGGGTTTGGGGGCGTTAATTGGTCATGTGGTGTGTCACGTAAGAAGGAAACAGCACGTCATGAGAGGGTGTGTATGCATCCCACGTGACCGTTTCGCCTAGAGAGGCGTGTTACGGTCACGTGGTGATACGTCATAGAGGGGCGTGTATGCACCACATGATCAATTCAAAAGGGGCGTTTCACGGTCATGTGATACATATAGGTTTTGGTATTCTGTAGAAATATCTGCACAACAGTATAAATCGAGCGAGTATACTATACAGTATTACATCAAAGAATCAAGACCGGTAACACCACTTAAAACCCTTAAGGGGGATTGTTTTTTTCAACTATATTTTAAAGGATAACACTAGCACAGAAGACATATAGGGTAACTCTAAATTGAATGGAGAATAGAAGCAGAAAGAAATCACAATATGTATATAAAAAGGAAGGAAGGACCACAGAAACTCTTAACAAGCATTCAAACGTGTTGGATTTAGAGTCTCACATTCCATGTGATGTTATCAATAGAAATGTGTGAGATCTGTCCTATAATTCAAACCCTGAGGGAACCTGCTGCCCAATTTGAAAATCCATAGGGCTTCCCTTTGTAATAGAATTTTTCTTTTATTTCCTCCTCTTTTTGGGGAAATTTTTTTTTTTTTTCTATGCCGTAAAAGCGTAGTGAGGAGGTTGCTCCTGCATGTACACTGGCAAAGTGTTTGGACGCTCCGGACATATTTGTCTGTATTGATTTCGTACTGTCCCTCAAATGCTCTGCTATTCTTGTTTTGAGTTTACGTGTGGTCGATCCTATGTAAAGTAGATTGCATATGGTACACTCTATAACGTATATCACAAACGTTGAATCACAATTGATGAATGATTTTATATAAAATTTCTCCAATGAATTATGTGATAAAAAGTGGTCTGTACGTTTGGTATATACACAAACATTGCAGCGGTTGGTACCGCAACGATGGAAACCTGTAATGTTGAGCCAACTGCTCTCTTTGGATTGGTGACTTGAGAATAAGCTGGGTGAAAGGATGGAACCCAGGGTCGATCCTTTTTTCGACACAAAATTACATCCTTCTTTCAAAATCTCATTTAGTTTATCATCCTGATATAGAATTGGAAGATTTCTTTTGAGGATGTTAATAATTTGATTATAATTTACACTATATTTGGTGGAAAAGGTAACTTTGGACCTATTATAATTATCAGAATTTTTCCTTTTGTGAAGAAGGGCAGTTCGATTTTTGTTGCTCCCTATCTGAAAACCCCTTTTGATCATCCATCCTGGATAGTCACGGGCCGCTAGTCTCTGACTCAAAATTTTGGCTTGAGATGTAAAATCTTTTTGTTCTGTGCAAGCTCTTTTGAGTCTTGTGAATTCCCCAGTGGGGATTGACTTAATTGTATGTAACGGATGGCTGCTAGATGCATTGAGTAATGTATTACCGGCCGTGGGTTTCCTATACAATGTAGTTATAACCCTTCCCTCGACGGGGCAACCTTTCAGTGTGGTGTCCAGAAATGAAATTTCAATCGGATTAGTATCAAAAGTGAAACTAAGATTTACATTATTATGGTTCAGGTAGGAAACAAAGTCTGGCACGGACGGCACACCTCCCGACCATACCATCAGTACGTCGTCGATGTACCGCCCGTACCAAACAATGCTCCCCCTGAACGGGTTATGGTCAGAGTATATGAATTCCTCCTCCCACCACGACATAAAAAGATTTGCTAAAGAGGGCGAGAAACGGGCCCCCATAGGTGATCATCTAATTTGGAGGAAAAAGGTTTCATCGAACATAAAGTAGTTGTGGGAGAGGAGGAATGTGGTTGCATCAATAATAAATTCACATAATTCAACAGTGTAGGAGCTAAATTTGTAGAGGTAGTGGGCCAAGGCTGTAACGGCTAAATCATGGGGGATGGAACTATAAAGGGCATTTACATCACATGTGACCCATATGAAATCGTTTTTCCAGGTGAAGTTTTCAAAGGATTTCAAAACCTCCTTGGTGTCTTTAAGGTGGCCTGGAAGTGTTGTGACCAATCTCTCATTAAGGGATCCTATCCCAGATATAATGGGGGGGGGGGGGAAGACTTCTTTGTGTATCTTGGGTAACCCATGAAAAATGGGGATGACTGGGTCCGAAGGACACAAATAATTCAAATGTTTGTCTAAAATAATGCCTAGGTCAATACCCTCTTGTATGATATTTTTTAATTGGTTCGAGAAGATGGATGTAGGGTCATTTTTCAGTTTTCTGTACGTGAGTGTGTCATTAAGAATGTTTAGAACCAGTGTCCTATATAGATCTTTGTCCATGGCGACAACTTTGCCCCCTTTATCGGCCATTCTTATCAATATGTTGTTATTAGACTTAAGAGAATGTAAGGCACGTTTGAGTTTGGGGGTCAAGTTGTCGTCATGGTGTACCAATTCAGAATTGTATAACTGTAAAAGATCTCGTTCTACTGCGGACTGGAAATGATCCATAGCAGGAACTCTGGAATTGACAGGGTAAAAATCAGGGTTTGAGACATATAAAGGGATTGTGTGTATATTTCTATCTGTGTCGGTTCTAGTAACCATGCTGTTCAAATTTAATAACACACATTGATCAGTAAACTCTAGACCATTGTAATCATTGGTAGCATTAGCTTGAATCTCTATTGTATCATTCTCAAGACTTTCGTTACAATCAAAAAAATGACGTTTAACCGTCAGAGATCGTACAAATCTGTTCACATCTAAAATGGTGTGAAATAAATCGACGTGACGTGCTGTTTCCTTCTTACGTGACACACCACATGACCAATTAACGCCCCCAAACCCTATTGGTGGAATTTTCTTTTAAAAGTTTTACACGATTCAACATATGTTAGCCATGACTAAGAGCTACAACAGCTCGAAACGCGTAGGCGATATGTCTGTTTCATCTACTATGTTTTAATAGACTATCAAATAAAGACTCAAGTTTTATTTGGAAGTGCCGCGATCCCTTCTGTCAATTTTCTCCATTCCACACCTGCAATCCTAGCAGGCAACGCGGCTTGCACTCCTAGCGTGCTGAATGCACGTGAAAATTTCCAGACTTTTACAAGCAACCATTTACATTGAACCAGGTGAGCTGCACAAACTTTACTTTTTCTACTATTTGTTGTGCTGAAGGATACAGTGCGTGCTCCCGTTTTTTGGAACATTTGTTGGGTTGCGAACAAAATTGAAGTCTTTGGATTTATTTATTTATAAAAGGATTAACTCTAAACTGTGGGACTAGAAAGCAGTTTTGTGTCCACAGCTGTTTCCTCATGGAGGCGGGCAATAATGAAGCCGCCGGAGTGGCACCGATGGACAATCAAACAGCCCGTTTTACAAATGTAATCCTCAGTGAACGAAACCGCAAATTGGCGGAAGTTTTCAATCTGAACCCTGACTGTGTTACCAAGGATCTGGATATCAAAAACAGGTTTTTTCAATTGGAGAAGCTTCTACTGCAAGAATTAAAAACTTGGTGGGACCGTAATTCCTTAAGCTCCTATCTTCAAAGAGACATGATACCAAGAGGATTGCGAATCAGGAAAAGGCCCACTACAGTATATAATGAGGAGTTTCTACAAAAATGGGACAAAATATTATCAGATTGTTCCCTCTCGCTAATGAAACTAATAATACAGGAGGAAACATCCAAATTGGAAATGCTGAGGAATGAAATTACTGTAATGGAAAATTCAATGGAAGCTTTTGTGGATACTAATGATTATCAACTCCAACAGAATGCTAGGCAAAATAGAATCACTCAAACAGAAACATCAATAGTGGAAACCAAAAAGAAAAAATTCCTAAGAGATTCGGAGGATTACTCCTCAGGCCACATTTACACTAAAAGATTGTCGGTGCCTACCACACCACGTTCCATCTTGAAAAAGAAAAACAAAAGGAGAAATAAACGTAGAGGAGATCCGGCAAGAGTTTCATTCAGCTCCACAGACCCGGATTCAGACATTTCAACATTTGATTCGGACAAATCTTGCGCATCAGCAACATCCAGTAGTCTGAACAAGGTGTCAAAAAACGGAAACGCAGAGCGGGAAAAAAACATAGACGGTACCGCTTTAACCAAGAAGGATTATCCTACACGCAGCAAAAAGAAGGGACAGGACTAACGTTGGATACTAGTAGCTTTCTCAATTTGTCTGCCTGTGTATTTTCGTTAGATCAGATCAAATTGCTAGAAAGAGGTCTCAATTTTGTTCCCAGTAAAAAATTCGATTTATTTCACACCATTTTAGATGTGAACAGATTTGTACGATCTCTGACGGTTAAACGTCATTTTTTTGATTGTAACGAAAGTCTTGAGAATGATACAATAGAGATTCAAGCTAATGCTACCAATGATTACAATGGTCTAGAGTTTACTGATCAATGTGTGTTATTAAATTTGAACAGCATGGTTACTAGAACCGACACAGATAGAAATATACACACAATCCCTTTATATGTCTCAAACCCTGATTTTTACCCTGTCAATTCCAGAGTTCCTGCTATGGATCATTTCCAGTCCGCAGTAGAACGAGATCTTTTACAGTTATACAATTCTGAATTGGTACACCATGACGACAACTTGACCCCCAAACTCAAACGTGCCTTACATTCTCTTAAGTCTAATAACAACATATTGATAAGAATGGCCGATAAAGGGGGCAAAGTTGTCGCCATGGACAAAGATCTATATAGGACACTGGTTCTAAACATTCTTAATGACACACTCACGTACAGAAAACTGAAAAATGACCCTACATCCATCTTCTCGAACCAATTAAAAAATATAATACAAGAGGGTATTGACCTAGGCATTATTTTAGACAAACATTTGAATTATTTGTGTCCTTCGGACCCAGTCATCCCCATTTTTCATGGGTTACCCAAGATACACAAAGAAGTCTTCCCCCCCCCCCCCTCTTAGACCCATTATATCTGGGATAGGATCCCTTAATGAGAGATTGTGTGAGTGGGTGGACATTTTACTCCAACCTTTGGTCACAACACTTCCAGGCCACCTTAAAGACACCAAGGAGGTTTTGAAATCCTTTGAAAACTTCACCTGGAAAAACGATTTCATATGGGTCACATGTGATGTAAATGCCCTTTATAGTTCCATCCCCCATGATTTAGCCGTTACAGCCTTGGCCCACTACCTCTACAAATTTAGCTCCTACACTGTTGAATTATGTGAATTTATTATTGATGCAACCAAATTCCTCCTCTCCCACAACTACTTTATGTTCGATGAAACCTTTTTCCTCCAAATTAGATGATCACCTATGGGGGCCCGTTTCTCGCCCTCTTTAGCAAATCTTTTTATGTCGTGGTGGGAGGAGGAATTCATATACTCTGACCATAACCCGTTCAGGGGGAGCATTGTTTGGTACGGGCGGTACATCGACGACGTACTGATGGTATGGTCGGGAGGTGTGCCGTCCGTGCCAGACTTTGTTTCCTACCTGAACCATAATAATGTAAATCTTAGTTTTACTTTTGATACTAATCCGATTGAAATTTCATTTCTGGACATCACACTGAAAGGTTGCCCCGTCGAGGGAAGGGTTATAACTACATTGTATAGGAAACCCACGGCCGGTAATACATTACTCAATGCATCTAGCAGCCATCCGTTACATACAATTAAGTCAATCCCCACTGGGGAATTCACAAGACTCAAAAGAGCTTGCACAGAACAAAAAGATTTTGCATCTCAAGCCAAAATATTGAGTCAGAGACTAGCGGCCCGTGACTATCCAGGATGGATGATCAAAAGGGGTTTTCAGATAGGGAGCAACAAAAATCGAACTGCCCTTCTTCACAAAAGGAAAAATTCTGATAATTATAATAGGTCCAAAGTTACCTTTTCCACCAAATATAGTGTAAATTATAATCAAATTATTAACATCCTCAAAAGAAATCTTCCAATTCTATATCAGGATGATAAACTAAATGAGATTTTGAAAGAAGGATGTAATTTTGTGTCGAAAAAAGGATCGACCCTGGGTTCCATCCTTTCACCCAGCTTATTCTCAAGTCACCAATCCAAAGAGAGCAGTTGGCTCAACATTACAGGTTTCCATCGTTGTGGTACCAACCGCTGCAATGTTTGTGTATATACCAAACGTACAGACCACTTTTTATCACATAATTCATTGGAGAAATTTTATATAAAATCATTCATCAATTGTGATTCAACGTTTGTGATATACGTTATAGAGTGTACCATATGCAATCTACTTTACATAGGATCGACCACACGTAAACTCAAAACAAGAATAGCAGAGCATTTGAGGGACAGTACGAAATCAATACAGACAAATATGTCCGGAGCGTCCAAACACGTTGCCAGTGTACATGCAGGAGCAACCTCCTCACTACGCTTTTACGGCATAGAAAAAAAAAAAAAATTTCCCCAAAAAGAGGAGGAAATAAAAGAAAAATTCTATTACAAAGGGAAGCCCTATGGATTTTCAAATTGGGCAGCAGGTTCCCTCAGGGTTTGAATTATAGGACAGATCTCACACATTTCTATTGATAACATCACATGGAATGTGAGACTCTAAATCCAACACGTTTGAATGCTTGTTAAGAGTTTCTGTGGTCCTTCCTTCCTTTTTATATACATATTGTGATTTCTTTCTGCTTCTATTCTCCATTCAATTTAGAGTTACCCTATATGTCTTCTGTGCTAGTGTTATCCTTTAAAATATAGTTGAAAAAAACAATCCCCCTTAAGGGTTTTAAGTGGTGTTACCGGTCTTGATTCTTTGATGTAATACTGTATAGTATACTCGCTCGATTTATACTGTTGTGCAGATATTTCTACAGAATACCGAAACCTATATGTATCACATGACCGTGAAACGCCCCTTTTGAATTGATCATGTGGTGCATACACGCCCCTCTATGACGTATCACCACGTGACCGTAACACGCCTCTCTAGGCGAAACGGTCACTTGGGATGCATACACACCCTCTCATGACGTGCTGTTTCCTTCTTACGTGACACACCACATGACCAATTAACGCCCCCAAACCCTATTGGTGGAATTTTCTTTTAAAAGTTTTACACGATTCAACATATGTTAGCCATGACTAAGAGCTACAACAGCTCGAAACGCGTAGGCGATATGTCTGTTTCATCTACTATGTTTTAATAGACTATCAAATAAAGACTCAAGTTTTATTTGGAAGTGCCGCGATCCCTTCTGTCAATTGTCTCCGTTATAAGGACATGCCTGGACAGCATTTACTACACCCTATAAGGTATGTTTAGGGGTTTAACAGGCGTCCTGCTGATGACAGGTTCCCTTTAAGAATAAACATATAATAACAAAGGTAAGTATAACTTTTTGTTCTGTTCACATCACATTTAGATCAGGCGACTGCAGATTTGTAAATAACCTTATAGTGACGCACGGTTGTATCCATGTATTTTCTAAGTGACTTTTATCAATGGCAGGATACAGCCGTAAGTTATAATTTCCATTCAGAGCACTCAACATGATTTAGTTCTGAACTATTATTTTTCATTTTTGTAATCTGAATGATTTGCGAGAAACAATGTGGCTTTCAGACTGCACTTACTTCCCATTCAGCTAATGACATTGTGTGAAGCTTGTTTCACTGTTAAGTTAACCAAGTACCAGTGTAATTAGATATTATACAATAGCGCTGCTATTATTATTATTACAGTCCTAAATTGCATTATCATGAACACTGTGTTTTATCCACTTTCTATTATGACAGTGTAAATTATATACAGCAAGGCCAAGAGCTCACATCTCAGCACTAAATTTAGTTCTTCATAATTTCTATTTAGGAAATTTAATAAACGGCACATTTGTAAGTGAGACCCCATTAATCTGGCCCAATTAAGTCCAGAATACCTAATAATCTAGCGCAAACATTTCAATTATGAGTAACACAGCAAGTAAACTGCCTTTTATTTATAATGTTAGAATGTAGAAGCCGTGAGGGGGGTTCAGGATAGATGAGATTCCGACCTCTGAGCCCCCCATTTATCTACCGCATGGGAGGCTGGTGATCCAAGTTCTCCAATGCCCCTCCATGCTTGTATATCAGAGGGTGGACCGGACAATTATGCCCTGTTCCCTGAATACAGAAGAGTGTAACAGAAGGTTAGGATCAGCACCTATGTAGTATGTACAGTATATGTTATAAAATATATAAATATAATATGAATAAAATATATAGGTGGCCCCAACTTAAGACACCTGACTTACAGACGACCCCTAGTTGCATGACGGACCTCTGTGCCCACTGTGACCTCTGGTGAAGATCTCTGGATGTTACTATAGTCTGAGACTGCAATGATCAGCTGTAAGGTTATTGGTTATACTTGATCCTATTAGATCATAAAATAAAAAAAAAACTATTGTCAGAGGGACAAAACATTTTTTTTGTCTGGATCTACAATTCTAAAATTTTGAGTTCGGACTTACATAAAAATTCAACTTAAGAACAAACCTAAAGAACCTATCTTGTACATCTCCATGTTGCACTGCTGTGGTCTCATATTGCATGGTATCTTCCAGCACCATTGTATTATCTGCAGATACACCTCAGGTACTGCTCTCTCCCGGGCTTTATGATAACGTGATTTGTTGGGGATAACAAATGCCAGATAAGGAGGCAAGGGCTGTGCCCTTCCTTTTCCATCGCTCCCATAGTATTGAATGGAATGGTAGGATGGATACTCAATTGGCCTGAGAACCCCATGTAAAGTCCGCTCTTCATTTATTGATATCCATTACTAGTAAAGGGAAGACACCAGTGATTCCTTAGCCCATGAGTGTCAAACACAAGCCAGAGGCAGCCCACGGCCTATTTTGCTGGCTTCAGAGCTGGCATAGGAATAAAGAAAACTGCTGCTTCTTCGAGGGAGAGGGGAAAGGTGAGGAAATGTGGGGGCACTCAGACTGCTGTGGGGGGCTCTCTGATGGAGCACTCTGGCTGCTGTGGAGGACATTGGGTAGGGGGGGGGGGACTCTGGCTGCTGTGGGGCACTCTGTGTGGATGTCCTATTTGCTCTGTGGGACATCCTGCTGGCATTCTGACTATTGGTTACTGTAGGGGCACATAATTGCCAAAGCAGTGCCTCAGGATTTTTAACAATATGTTCAGCTTTGTGGTTGCCCTTAAACAGCTGATTTTAAAGGTAATTCTGTCACATGTATGAGTGCCCAAACTTCAACCAAAAGCCACTTATTTATTGCAAAGTGCCAGCACCGCAATTTAAGCAGTAATTTATTTCTCCTTGTTCTTTGACAACTTTCAGTCGTTCAGCCTCCTAAAGACACCGACGCAGTTGAAAAGAGGAGGGCAAATTCGCCCATCATTGTAGGAAGATTCTTTGAGTCCTGTCTGGTGAACTTCATGCTGGGGTGATGACCTGGGTGCCCACAGAGAGGGCTCCGAGCGCCGCCTCTGGCACCAGTGCCATAGGTTCGCCACCACTGGTATAGGGGATAATGATCTGAACAGTAGGAGTCCACTTAGTACTCTCATAGACAGTGCATGGGACTTATTCTCGATCTGCCATTTCAGTGTTAGTGAGAATGAGACCCCATTCCTGTGAATGGTGAGAGTTCCAGCAGTCGGACCCCCACCAATTAGAACCAGTTCAAATCTCAGTTTGGTCTTCACTTAGTACCTTCAGTTATTATGAGCCAAACCAGGAGGGGTTTAACAGAAGCGGTGTACATCCTTACAGAGATATACCGGTAGTAAAACGGAAAGACTTGCACACTCCCGGTTTAGGTTCACAATAAGGCCTCATGCACACGATAGTATGGGGCGCTCACTCCCCTCCCTTCTCCACACAGCCATGTGCTACACCTGGGAACCAGTCCAGGCTCAACTGAAGGAAATCTCTGAAGACTGAACAGAGATGTGAACCGATCCTGATTGTTATCCCCTACCTACCTGTGAATAAGGGGATAACAATAATACTTGATACAAGAGGGAGCTACGCTGCAGTGACCCAGTCTAGCCACTACACAGAGGATGGAGCTGTCTGCTCCTGTGTTATTCTATGCTGACCTATGAGGTGCCGTGAAGAACGTGTGAAGTGTTGGATTCCCACCGTCAGATGTTGAGGAAGTTTTCTATGAATACAATAAAAGGGGAAGTGAAGACGATTATGCGAGAACCCTTATAGAATCAGTTATACGGATCTCTGACGTATCTCCATGACATATTAGAATAATAAAAACCTGGGAGCTAATCATTCTTTTTAGTGCATATTATGGTCAATACAAAGACACTAATGTAATATGAAAAGAAAGAAAGACAAAGCATTTAATAACCTTTTTCAGATGAATTTAATGCGAATGATTATATTTTCCCAAATATTTATACAAAGAAAGAATTTTTTTTTTTTTTGGAAGGATTCAGAATATTAGAAAAAAATGAGTTTTATTCTGTTGCTAAAAGCAGATAACACTAATGCTGGCATTTTACGTCTCCCTCTCCCGGAAGCCTTGTCAGGGAGTATTTGTCCCGTCACTCAGACTATTTGTGTTGTGCTATGCTGAGCCGCGCGCTGCCACAAACTGTCATAAACACAATTTAGTCGAAATTACCATTGAATAATTTTACCTTTGCAATGGAAATTGGGCATGAAGTCTGGAATTCCACCGGCTCCTCTTGGCTTGATTACAGCTGTTATCGCACTGACAGCCGGGTTTCAGTCTGCGGAGAACAGATGTAGAGGGTTTCCATGCCACCCACAGTTCCATTTCCATGAGTAAGATGCACTTCACACCTCAGTTTTCAATCACTACTGTGTTTACTCAGGTTAACACAGCGTTTCCAAATTCTGCTGAACAGAGTTTATTCCAGGTCTGCATTAATCTGTTCCAGTGGCAAAACTATGGGGGACAATAAACAGTAGACAGGTTCAATTGCCACTGCCAACTTAGCTATTTTTAAGTGTAAGGTTCTGCTTTGTAGCAGTTGACTGCTCCCTTGATGCTGCCCCACATCTTGCTGAAGATGGTGCTGTCTGAGGCAGGAAGCTCAACTCCCCTCATGCTCAGGAAGCTCAACTCCCCTGCGGAGCACCCTTGATTACATAGTTGTCCATATAGCACATACTACTTAAATATCTACTCTGTATGTAGGGCCCATTCATACAGGCAGGGCCGGATTAAGGTTGGTGGGGGCCCCTGGGCACAAAATCTGGTGGAGGCCCCCACCTTCTACTTGCTATCTACTATCCCACCAGTAATACATCTACATACAGCCGGCAACCCCCCAGTAATACATCTACATACAGCCAGCAACCCCTCAGTCCTACATCTACATACAGCCCCCATCCCACCAGTAATACATCTACATACAGCATCCAACCCCAAGTAATACATTTACATACAGCTGCCATCCCCCCAGTAATACATATACATATAGCTGCCAACCCCCCAGTAATACATCTACATACAGCCAGCAACCCCTCAGTCCTACATCTACATACAGCCCCCATCCCACCAGTAATACATCTACATACAGCATCCAACCCCAAGTAATACATTTACATACAGCTGCCATCCCCCCAGTAATACATATACATATAGCTGCCAACCCCCCAGTAATACATCTACATACAGCTGCCTCACCCCCCAGTAATACATCTACATACGGCTGCCAACCCCCTGTAATACATCTACATACAGCCACCAACCCCCAGTAATACATCTACATACAGCCGCCTCACCCCTCAGTAATACATCTACATACAGCCGCCAACCCTCCCAGTAATACATCTACATACGGCTGCCAACCCCCAGTAATACATCTACATACAGCCACAACCCCCAGTAATACATCTACATACAGCCGCCAACCCTCCCAGTAATACATCTACATACAGCCACCTCACCCTCCAGTAATACATCTGCATACAGCCGCCAACCCCCCAGTAATACATCTACATACAGCCACCTCCCCCTCCAGTAATACATCTACATACAGCCGCCAACCCCCCAGTAATACATCTTAATACAGCCGCCAACCCCCCAAGTAATACATCTTCATACAGCCGCCAACCCCCCAGTAATACATCTACATACAGCCAACAACCCCCAGTGGCTACATCTACTCACAGCCGCCAAGCCCCCAGTAATACATCTACATAGACGCCAGCCACCCAGTAATACATCTACATACAGCCACCAGCCCCCCCCCCAGGAATACAACTACATGCAGCTACTAACCCCCCAGTAATACAACTACATACATCCACTAACCCCTCAGTTTTACATCTATATACACCCACCACATTCCCCAGTAATACATCTACATACAGCCGATAACCCCCAGTAATACAGCAACATACAGCCGCCAGTCCCACACTAATTCATCTACATACAGCTGCCAACCCTCCCAGTAATACATCTACATACAGCCGCCAACCCCCCCAGTAAAACATCTTTATACAGCCACCAACCCCCCAGTAAAACATCTACATACAGCTGCCAACCCCCCAGTAATACATCTACATACAGCCAACAACCCCCAGTGGCTACATCTACTCACAGCCGCCAACCCCCCAGTAATACATCTACATAGACGCCAGCCACCCAGTAATACATCTACATACAGCCACCAGCCCCCCCCCCCCAGGAATACAACTAC
The DNA here is from genome assembly GCF_040894005.1 of Engystomops pustulosus. NCBI lineage: Eukaryota > Metazoa > Chordata > Amphibia > Anura > Leptodactylidae > Engystomops > Engystomops pustulosus. The sequence goes on from NC_092415.1 coordinate 46,070,011, forward strand.
ATGCAGCTACTAACCCCCCAGTAATACAACTACATACATCCACTAACCCCCCAGTTTTACATCTATATACACCCACCACATCCCCCAGTAATACATCTACATACAGCCGATAACCCCCAGTAATACAGCAACATACAGCCGCCAGTCCCACACTAATTCATCTACATACAGCTGCCAACCCTCCCAGTAATACATCTACATACAGCCGCCAACCCCCCCAGTAAAACATCTTTATACAGCCACCAACCCCCCAGTAAAACATCTACATACAGCTGCCAACCCCCCCCCAGTAAAACATCTTTATACAGCCACCAACCCCCCAGTAATACATCTATACACCTATCCCCTTCCCAGTAACATCAATCACCCCCCCCCCCTCCCCAGTAACATCTATATACAGCACAAATAAAAAAATAATAACATTGTACTCACCCTCTGGTGTTCTTCACCTGATGAGCGGCAGCCTCCTCTTCTCCCACCTTGTCTGTGTACTGTTGCAGACAGTTGTGCACTGGACGTAGGCCTCCTAACGCATGTAGCGCACTGAAACGCTAGGACACCAATGTCCTGCGCGCTACTGTGGGCTATGGCAGAGCAGGGAACTTACTTGCGGCCTCTGACAAAAGCGTAAAAAAGTAGGGGATTCGGGCAGAATCAAACACACTTGGTGGGGGCCTTGGGGCACACTCCCCACGCGCCCTCTCTTTCATCTGGCCCTGTATATTTGCATCTATCAGTGTGAGGTCATAGACTGGATATTGGCTATAAGAGTAGAAGTAACATCACAACCAACTGAGCTATAGTTAGCTCTGGGCCCATTGCAATAGGGATCTGTTATTTGGTGTTCTTTGAATCCCATACAGAAAATATTCTATATGTAATAATCTTGATCCCCCTCCAGTCTTAAAAAAATGGAGGAGGACTCCTAGGAAAGACAGTGAGAGTCCTGCCTACTACATTCCACACAGTATTGGCCGCTTTCTGTTTCATAGGCAACCTATACTGCCTAACAATAATTACCTAAATTATTATTTTTTAATTTTTTCAAATGTTACCAGGATTCCTGCCAGCAACATATGGTGAGTCCTGGGGAATGGGGGTCAGTTTAAGGAACATGAATTGTCCCCTACTCATTGCTCCTTACCCCTGCTTACAGCTCATTGCCGCAAGAATTTACCATTCGAACTGCTTTCCCCCGTGACACAACGCACACTGTTGGTAGGGAAACAAGTAACTTAAAGAAACAATAAAAAAAGCAGTGGAAATATTCAGATGCACGACAAATCAACACTCCAGAGGCTATTGGAACCCGTCACCATCCAAAAATGATCTTCGTGGTGACAGATTCCATTTAAAGGGGTTGTCCCGAGGTTGCAAAACATGGCTGCATTCTTCCAACAGTGCCTGACCTTACCATGGTTTGTTCTGGAATTGCAGCTCAGCTGTATAGAAATGAATTGATGAATTAGATGCAATACCACACACGACCCATGACCACACTTCATTTATGTATTACTTTTACTGTGCGGTCTCTTTTCTGCTTCTAAAAAGACTCCCACTTGATCTTTAGATTTATCCTTCTTTCGCTCTCTCCTACACTCTATCTGTCCTAATGAGTTTCTAGCCCTTGATTAATTTACCATCAGCAAGTGTGACCACTTCTATGACAACAGATGTTTTGGCAGTTTGATGGTTTGGAGCATTCAGATCTATGTTTACACAATGTCAGAGGAAAGACATCAGAATTCATCTCAGAGTGTCAATATTTGCAAGTAGCTTCGGACTGAGGCTCCTTTGGCCCCCCAGAGAACTTCTGGGGCTTATTATTGCAACGGAGCCTGGGTCCACTGGATGATCCTTTGGTGATGCAACCCATCAATATCATTTTGAAAAGACATATTGGGGTTATTTATCATTGGGCAGCTCCTTGGGACAGTTCTATGTCTATTTTTGGAGCCAATCTGTCCATCAGATTCATTAAAGTGGCTTTGGCCCTTTATGGTCTACTTTCTGCATGAGATTTCTTTTTCCAAAAAGTCTAGAAATACATAAAAAGACCCAGCACAAACACCAGCTGGGCACTGGAGTAACTGAGACTTTTTATGGGACTTTTTGCAAAAGTCCCAAGTCATGAATCTGGCTTTGCATGGCATTGCCACTTTTTTTTAGACTTTTATTACACCAAAAAAGCTCAGGAAAACCAATAATAAATAACCCCCATCACGCCTATCATTTTTCAGTGAGAAAGATTATTCACAGGTGAAAAACATTCAAGACATAGGAGAAACTTCAAGGGAGTAGCTGTCCCAGCAAATTTACATCCCTAAGGCCAGAATGTAGAAAGCTCAGATAATAAAGTAGCTGAATCACAAGCCTCAGTGAAAATGTTAAATGTTCAAGTTCATGACAGTAAAAGTTTAATTGTAAAATCCTATTTATTAAATTGGGGAACCAATTAACCTTTTCAATAGCAGACAAAATCAGGTAGGATAACCCATACTGCCCTCATGTATGTCAAATGTTCCGAATATAGCCTATAGAGATGTCTAGTGTAAAGATCAGGAGTAGACACTGTTTAAATGTTCTACTGCTGCTTTACCTTTGTAGATGGATTGCAACCAGTGGACATGCTGGAACTTTTGGTTCATCAAACTAGAGAGTTCGAGTTACCCTAAGAACAATCTACTGTAATGTGCAAAGGAAACGTCCCCAGGGAGGCAAATAATGAATGTTACATTGGGAATAATTACTGTGCGCTGCTCTTTTTAGCGGAGTAATATAGTTGTCAGTAATTACAGGATTCAGAGCTGGCGCGCTGACAATGACTTGTACACGTGTTTGTTTAGGTCAGAAATTAGCACTTGTCATTCCGGCCGGGCGGCATGGAGATTCTCTGTGCCACATTAGCTCCTTAATTTAAAGATTTCTTGGGTGATAGATGATCCTATATAAGACAGCTTCCAAGACAGGCATCGACTGACAGCGCGCGCCACGGAAAACACTCGTCCTAATTAGACTTTGACTGACAATTTTTATGTAATACTTGCCATTAGCGTAACTGTTGACTTTAAGATAAATAGTCATTTCCCTATTAATATTAAAGAGGAACAGCAGCGCGCCATCCTGACATGAAAGATCCGCTGATTGCAGGCGGCTACACGTAATAATTATTTACTTAGATATCCACGATTCACATTCTGGGGACAGCAAGTGATTAGACGCTTCACTATTTCTGGCAGCTTCATGTAACTCCCTGGTTTCTGGCGTTTGTTAGTTAAGTCACCTTTACCTCTAGAAAAGTCTGAGGTAAAACTGTTCTAGTTGCCTCTGGAAACCAATCAGAGCTCAGCTTCAGTTTAACAAACAGCTGTGGGAAATTGAAAGCTGAGCTCTGATTGGTTGCCAGGGGCAACTAGAGCAGTTCTGCTCTCAGACACCACTGATAAATTTTCCTCCTACGTATGACGAGAGGGACAGGGCCTAACTTGATTTGTAGAAAACCCCTTTAAAATACTGCTATTTTACTCGCGTTAGGATATATTCACATTTATCTCCGTCAGCTTCATAGAAATGAATGGAGCAGACTGGACATGCGCAGCTGTCTGCTCCGCTCATCTCATAGAGCGAAGAGGGGTCTGATGGAGGTACCTCAGACCCCCTTTTTTCTTGATCTGTAGAGGATCTCATCCTGTGCAAAAACCCTTAAAGAGCATGGTTGAGACAGTATAACAGCCCATGAAGCTGCAGCATGAAGGGGCTCTGGTATTGCTCCTAGACATGCAGATGCAACTATATCATCTTCTGGTGCATCAGTACTCTTATTAACTGCCCCACCACACAGAATACTTCTTATTAATGACATTTTTTATATTAATCTCAAAAAGGTTTACCATTTTTTAAAAACTATTTCAAGATCTTAAGTACCAAGCTTGTGATTGCATGTGTAGCCATTTCCTGTTCCTGACTTTATCCTTAAAAATTCTCTAAAACAATGCGCCTCTAAATGCAGACTAAGTGAGGACTGGACACTGGGGAGGTGTCATTACACTGGTGTCCCTGCACCCACTAAATGCAGAATGGTAACCTGGTGGGTCTGTAGTGCTTGAGAAGATACAAGATATATGGGCGGCACGGTGGCTGAGCAGGTAGCACTTCTGCCTTGCCCGGTTCGGGGCTCCTGTGTTCAAATCCCAGTCAACATCTGCAAAGAGTTTGTATGTTCTCTCCGTGTTTGTGTGGGTTTCCTCCGGTTTTCTGTCACACTCCAAAACATACTGGTAGGTTGATTAGATTGTGAGCCCCATGGGGACAGGGACCGATTTGACAAGCTTTGTGCAGCGCTGTGTAATCTGTGTGCGCTATATAAATAAAGACAACACATAGCAGTTACTAGAGAGTTGGTTTACAATTTTAAGAAAAAGTAATTTTATTGTAAGTTTTGTGTTACATTTAGGACATCATATTCTGACACATTGCAAAGTCCACCTCAACAAAGGTCTAGAAGAAAGTCTAAGATGTTTAAAACACAAACAAAAATATATAGTCTTCCATAAGTAAAAGCTTGGACTTATCATGCCCCAACACGAGTAGCCATGTTTCCTCAGACTGGCACAGGTTTCCCCAACCATTGGCACGTAAATCTACTTCAGCTCGTATGCTACAGAACGCACTGTACATTACTGGACTGGAGTGAGTGCCTAATGCAATGCTCTGCAGAGGCCCGAAACATAGCAATATTAGCCTGGCATATACACCAAGGCACGTCATCTTACACGCCATGTACAATATGCAGGTGAGAAACAGCGTTTAGCAGAATTATCTCCCTTGTGGATTTACTCAATGTATATACATAGGCTGAAGATCAGAGGTGCTGCCAGCGTCCCTGGTCATGTGATGTCACACAGCCGATTACTCTCCGTGCACCTGTGTGACATCCAGGGTCCGTTTCTATTATCCCCTGGAAGTAAACGGTGACACTTCCTATAGAATGACAGCAAGCAGAGATCTTGATGAGCTAAAAAACATCTGAAGAACGAACAGATCCTTATATACCAACCATACACCTATGCGTCTCAGTACAGCCTCATGCACACAAATCTTGTTTTGGGGCATGTACCAGGAGTCATTTCAACCCCCCCCCCCCCCCCCCCCCCCCCCCCTCCTATGTATTACTAGGGGCTCGTACTCACTGCTATGGCTTCAATGGCCCCTGTGTATGAGCCGACTACCTGGGCCACAAAACGAGGCTGAGGTCCTATTCCTGCCCGTTATTGCATGCGAGAGCGCACCAGAAGCTTAGGTCTAACAATGCACAGGTCGCCTACGGATGGAAGTGTCGCTTTTAGACTGGCAGAAGTTTATTTTCAGCAGCAACAATGGATTGGGCCTTTCCATCCTCCCTCCAATACAATCCTCCACAGACAGGTCACAGGTTGGTGATTGGCTGTTGGTTGAGACAACTCTCCTCTCAAATGTAAGTGATCAGTTACTACATGGATCTAAACCACAAGATGTGATTGGAGACTTGGGTTGTAAAAAAGCATTTTACCTCCAGGAGATCTTTATTACATCACATGTTCAAGACAGACCCTCAATGGTTTCTACCTGGGCCACGACCAATAATGGTACCTTAGACTTTGAGAGGAGCTCTTTAGGTTCATGATGGGTTTTATTCTTTCAATGTTCTCCTTCCACTGTGTGTAGGACATAACTACCCCTCACATGGGATCTGTTTGGAGGGAGCCAATCCACCTTACATTCAATCTTAGGTCAGCTGAGAGTGAAGAGAGACCCTTCTGATGGTGGCTTATCTTCAGGAGGAACAAAAGGCCCAGGAATGGTCATTAAACACAACCCATCCCTCAATCTCCTGACGCAGGACAGTCCGGATGTGACATACACATTAGATAGTTCAGTGGCCCATTGATATGGACGATTCTGTGACGTGTATGGGAGACTGAGTCAATAACTTGGTGGCAAGTCTGATGCATCACATCCACAAACATCTTTACCCCGAAATTCTCACAAGGTTACAGTGAAAGAAATCTTTATTGCAAACACAGAGCACAATAATAAGGCAAAAGAAAGGATTTCCAGTAGCAGTAAACCATGATCATGCCAGGATTAAAGAGATAACATATTCCGCATTATAAAAATATCCCAATGTATTTACAAACATGACCTACGCAAACTAAATTCACGACGCCAAAGAAAATAGAGAGGGTGGAGGTTAAAATACTGAATATACCATTTCCAGTCCTGCCATGTACCTCATCTGTAGACGCTACAGCCAACCCCACCGTAATTGGGTCATCCCCAGAACCTGGAATGTATCGTACATTAAAGTGCACAAGTAGCCTTCATCTAGTGGAGGCAACCAACATGCATGAGGGAAGAGGCCTGTCCATTTCTCTTTGTATCTTCTAGTAAATCCAGGTAGGAAAGTCATGTTCTACTACATTTGCCTAAAATAAGATCAATACAAACACATAAATAGATTATACAAGATAACATAAGACTACAGCACCACACCTACCCATGGGTCACACCTGCTATTACAGATCAGGTGCACTGAAGAGCTGCAGTCCTAGACATGACCTGTGGACAGGCGCGGCGCTGTTCCTGGTAGTAAGCAGCCATCTCAGTCTAAGATGGAGTGATCCATTAATCCACATACAATAAACAGAATTTATTGATTTACAGGATTTCAAACCAAAGGCTGATTTTTTTTTTAGAGCAAAATGACAAAATCTTTGCAATTTTTTTATATTAGTTATTGATATAACAAGGTGAATATTGGGTCTTGTTAACTTGTGGACCATCAGCTCACAGCATCTAATCACAGAGGAGCTCTCATTTTTACAGAACACTTTAGCAAATGAAAGCTGAGCCCTGATTGGTTGCTGTGGGCACAATATGAAAGAAATGCATCAGAACAGGGTGAGGGCATGTTAGGAGGTTGGGGGGACAGGATATTAGGTAATTTACCAATATACATCTATTAAAAGTTCTTCTCCGCTTTCTTGATATGTAAAGTGAAATCTTCGGTCTTTAACCTCATCAGCCAGACATTCCTGACCACAGAATGGCTGGAGATGGAGGGTCATGTGATGTCATGTGGGTCTAACTGTCCACGAGCAATCGCCCTATTATAGTATTCATGAATATAATATCAAGGTCCTGGCAGGCCAATTGCCCAGATCACATGATCCTCCATCTGCGGCTATTTTATGGTCAGGAATCTCTGGCTGATGAGGTAAAAGACAGGAGGCTTCACTTTACATATGAAGAAAGCAAATGTAAGCGTTTAGGACTCAATGCATCTGTGTTTTGGAGTAGCAGCAGCCTCAGTACTCTTAAGAAACTTGTTAATAATCCGTCAGTGGGGCTGTTACAATTTAAGGGGCTGTTACTCAGTTACACAGTTTTAATATGTCAGACGGGGAATCTATTACTAGATGTAGATTGGTAAATTACATCATATCCTGCCCCCCCCCCCCCACATCACAAAAAACACAAAGGTAAAGTGGCCAACCCCTTTAAAGCTTAGTTAAAATGCAGTTTGCAGAGTCATAATGCTAGTAAACATGATCCCAGTGGCACTGACCCATCATGGTAGGAGAAGGTGCTCAGTCACAGGCTTTAAAATAAGGGGGACTGCAAATCGCTTTACTGCAGCTGCAAAACTGAAGTCTCCTTTTCCATATTATACACAGGCCGTCTAGAAGCAGCACACGACACCAGCGAGATCACCCCAATAATAAACCGAGAACAAGTCACTTCAGTCACGACAAGATGTGCAAAATGAGAACAGTGCAAGAAAGTCTAAAGGATCCTGTAATGAAAAGCTAGTATACTCCATGACACACGGGTTACCCTCTCCAGTAACCCATCAGCTGTAATAGTATTCTGGGATCACTAGTCCAACTACATCTGGCAGCATGACATCAGGCGTATGCGCTGTACATGAGGAACAGGACACATACATTATGTGTATTTTTCCTATCCACCAATATTGTGCATTAAAAACGCCTTCCTTCCCATTTATTTTTGTAGCACATTACATAAGGATCTCCTCTTGAGGGACCTTGTTCACCAGTGATTCACCTTTGGCAATTTGTATAATGGGCCCCAAAAACCACCCAAAAAAATCGATTATCTCATTCATTGATGATACAATAAGTTCATCAATGCTGAACCCAATGTATCCGTACAAGGGATACAGCGAGTGTGTTCAATGTCTAATAAACGCTTAAAGGGATTTTCTGTAAATTTATATACACACCCCTTACCATGCTCCAGCTTTGCGGTTCTCATTTGGTTGGCTGACCCTATTGACTGACACCACCAGAGCCCACCAAGGCAAGGGGTGTATCACTGAACAGCCCGAGTCCAGGGGGGAGGGGGGTGGGGTGGTGGCATATATTCTCAGAAAACTCCTTAACAACTTTCTTGGTTTTCGACAAATTGGAATTGGGCATATTCATTAGTTACGTGTTGGGATGCGATAGCTGCGGTCTGCTTATACAGCAGTGACATCGTGTTGATGGCCAGTGATGGCAATGGCAGCCATGGAGCATCTTTACAGATACAGAAGTCTGTCTTCTCTCCTGACATATAGATTATTATATTCCTAGTATAACGGTTCTCAAGCCTCTTTCCTCATAACTCTGTGCCGGGTCTGCTAGGCCTGCGTATACACGTTGCGCTTGAACTGCATTTTGAATAGTAATTCAAGCGCATTGGGGAAGAGCAACTAGATGGGTCTAGACCTAAACATTTGAGTTCAGGAACTTGCAACATGTTTTGGTGCTTAATAAAGGTAAAACTTGTGTTGCTAGTTCCCAAATGTAAGCGTTTAGGACTTAATCTGTGTCTTGGTGTAGCCGCAGCCTCAGTCGTCCCCTTAGAAGCATGTTAATAATCCGTCAGTGGGGCTGTTACAATTTAAGGGGCTGTTACTCAGTTACACAGTTTTAATATGTCAGACGGGGAATGGTAACACCCAGTTGTCAGTTTTCGCTCATACATTTCCTAGAGCATAGCGTCTTTCAGAGATACGAGACAAGGAGATCCCCACTGGATACAAGTATAACACAAGCCGACAGATCTACAAGCTACTTAACCAGTTCATCATCTCAATTATTACAACAGGCTCCCGAGATAGGGATTACAATCCAGCACGGGCAGCGCTGATGGGAACATTATAACATGCACAATCACATTACATCTACAATATTCTCTGGTTTCCTTCATTAAAAAATATATTGGTGTAGAGAGAGAGCAAAAACAGCAGCGCCTCCGAGCGTTCCGTATTGCCGGATTTCACCTCCCTTGGCAAGGGACCACCGCAGATCTGTGAATCCTAGCTACGCAAAAAAAAAACATTTTAAAATACTACGAAAACATTTTAGTGTTGAGAATTCAGTTTTTTTTTTTAGTCAGGGGAACAAGACGACATTTAAACAACCACAATCAATAAACCTAGAAATCAAAAGTCCAAAAAAAAAAGCGGATAGATACAGTATGAATACAATTTCCAAAATCTTTCTCTTTGAAGTGAACATTGAAACTCTGGAGGAGAGGGCGGGGCATTGGTAAAAGTACATGTAAATAGCCTATGAACAGGTTAAGTAGCCACAGCAGGCTCCTCGGATGGACAAAAAAAAAAACAAAACAAAAATAAAATAAAAAAGGGGGACAGGTTCAACAACAGCTTCCACCGGCTTGTCCTGCGTTGTGCGGTCCGGTAGGTCCTGGCATGGGGTTTTGTGGTCCAATTTTAATGCCGTTTGCCTGCATTAAAAAAAAAAAAAAAAGTTTAAAGTTTTGTGCATATTATTTTTATATACAGTATGATAGTGTACATATACAATGTTTATGGTGTGTCTTTGCGTGGTTACCAGGTTTGGCTGGTTTGAATCTGTGTCACAGCTGCTTACACTTCCAGAATTGAAGAAAAACAGATTCAAACCAGTCAAAACGCATGGTAAAAATCCAAAAACATGTGTGCTTTTGGTGCCCCCAGAAGTGGGCAGAGTATATAAGAGGTAAGCAGTGCTGGGCTCGTCACGTGGATGAGCTGCCGGAGATCAGACTACAGAGCTCTGCTATACCACTACAACCCACTAAATCACTCCCTGTACAACTCTTGATCCACGACTAAACTTTTCCTAAAACTTTCCCCGACACAAGACTCGTAAATGGGGAGAAAGCTCGCAGTCTTCCGGCGTGCATTCTCCATGTTGAATCAGCTGTGTATATACATACAAGTGTTCAGAGTCATCAATAATTTCCATGATCCCAAAGCCATGGCAGCTCGCCAGCAACCCACACATGGAGCGGCTCCCTTCATTCATCACCATCACACTCCAATCTGGGCGCTCACTACCTCAAGTGGGCTTCTCTGCAGAATACAGCACTTTGGGTGGGGGAGGGCTGATACAGAAGCTCGGAGAAATTAAGCTCTTAAGGAAACTTTGCGTCACGCTAAATCTCAGATTTATAGGCTTTGGCAGTCGTTCTGCAACTGTAGTAGCCTTGGGGTTTCTGGCAATGTCTGGCTATTGACAGCAGCTGAAGTGGTTGCAGGCCTTCCTTTGACTCGGTTTTAATAAAAAGCATGCCCTATGGCTGGTTGGTTTTGCCCCCTCTTGGCTGGTAGCAAGTTGTGGAGGACTCGGCAGACTTGGCGCTGCGCCAGGTAAGTAGCACAGACGGCGGCGGCTCCCGCAGCAGATTGCTATCGCAGCTCCATAAAGACACACTGAAGCAAGTCAGGTGCTGGATTAAGCTACACATGAGGAAGCAACTTCTACAACAAAATGAACCCCCCTGACCTGCCCAACTTTCCTACAGCTTTTTATATTCGCGTTGCTGGCTGAGAATAATGCAAGATCTCCCCTCCCCCGTGTGTCATATCCACTCTCACTCACAAAGACAAAGAGAATGAGATAATAGCCCAGAGACAGGGAGGGAGAGCTAACGGCAGTACAAAGACACTGGGTGGGGGTGCTGGAGGATGCCGGCAAGTGGGGCACTGGATGGGATCCCCCCAGAGGACATGTATACATTGCAGAGATCAAGCCACCTAAATCCCAAGTCAAGGTCCCATAATAGGAACATATCAGGCCAGCAGCTATTCCATGTGGCTAATCCAGGAACAGGAACGCTCGGTTTAGCAGAGCATGCATCTCCAGAGACATCCATCAGCCACGGGTAATAGAATTGGGCATGTTGGACTCTTCTCAGCTGCAACACTGTGACTGTTGGGTTTGGCAGACATTAATCCATTGTATGAAGCTATCCAAAAATGTGCAAAGAGATAGGGGGTAGGAGGGTCTTCAAATACATGACAACTGTGAGGGTGTAGGAGGAAATGATCCTTCCCCCACATCTATAACCTATTCCTACTGCTTTGTACCAGCACCAGGTTCTGTGTGATCCAATGCCCCGGTACATCCCCTGCACACTTCTGAGCTCATCCATCTATAGATCCGTGTTCACACAATGCACCCCTGTTAGGATAAGCACATGTTGCTATTCACTATAGGTCTACAGCGATATGTTTACAGGGAGGAACAACTCCAGATGCGCGTTAGGCTGCATTAGAAATGTAATGCAGGTAGGTGGTGATCAGCCTGGTCACGTGTATTTCCATTAAAACGCATAGGATTGGAAACCAGCACCCAGTGTTAGCACCGGGTGCTACTTACCAATTACATGCAATTCAATGGGAAGGTATATGCTACTGGGCCGATCCACGCCAACTTGCATTTGTAAATGTAACATGTGAATGCAGCGTGAAATGGTTTTCCTCTAGCTGAATCCTAATGTCACGTGTGAACACGGCCACACACGCCGGCTCTGGCCTCCCCGTCACTGAGGGCAGAGAAAGGAACAAGGAAATGTAAGGGAGGGGGAAGCCAAGGTGAGATAATAAAGATGGCCAGCGAGAAGGACATGGAAAGTGCAGGAGGAGAGGAAGGGGGAGGGGGCGGCTCAGAAAATAAAATAAACAGATGACAGGATATTACAGGCTCCGTGTGTCTCCATGTGGAGAGGATATTCCTGCAGCTAACCTGATAATCGCTGTAAGGGCTCCAGCCCGGACAGTAATCTGATGCTATCGCTGTACATGGAAGACATCAGAAGTAGCGCACAATAGAGACCCATACTGCGCCACTATGTAAAAGGGATTGCTACAAGCTGACCTTAAAGGGGTAGTCCGGGGTTCATCAATAAAACACTGTATAACTATAAGCAGGAGCTAACCACGATGATGGTGCCTGGCGAATGCTAGTATTAGGCATTACAACAACTAGTACTGACAGCCCTAACTAATAGTTAATCCCAGACAATCCCTTTAAATACAAGTATTTCTGACAGCAGCATTTGTCCTGCAGGTTCCCTACAGATCCCATAACATAGGCATTATAGTGTATGGACCTATAGGATGTTACTCCACCAATACCATCCATGTGTGGTAATGTCTTACTTGATCACAAGACAACTAATGTGCAAATGTAAATCATGGATCTTTATCAATAATCCTACCATGACAGTGATACAATGTTACATGGCTCATTAGGCACCAATAACACTGATGGCCAGGGGGTGGGAGCTTCTTCCCTCCATGATGTGATTGTATAGGAGGTTACCTCCAGAGGTGTATACTATATACTAAAGCCTCTACAGCAGGATACACCGGAGATCACCGTTCTTACCGTCTCTACACATAATCATCATATTCACAGCAAATGCAGAATGAATAGCATAGAGACTGATTCACAAAAGAAACTTCTAGGATCTGTCTGGAAACTTTTGGGGGATATGGATGTGAACAGACAGCAGAGTGTTAATAATCCACAAGCAGCAGTCAATCTAATCTTTAAAAACCCGCACAACAAAAGAGAACGAGTGGTGTGGCTGTCCGCGCGGGGCCAGGTGGCGACCCTCCGAATATCCGAGCCTCACCAACAACTAGTGCTTGTAATGCAAGTCCTCCATTTACTCCCAGGCCACATGTAGTGTAAGCAGCTGCTGGAGCCTTCCCACAATGCCCTGCCAACGTCTGTAACCCCTGACCCCACACAAGCACAGGCTCCAAGAGCGAGGCCAGGGCACCTCCTGGTGGCTAGTCACAGGTAAGGGACGGATTGTGTTACAACAGAAACTCTACAAAGTTTAGGAAAACTACTTGTATGTGAAAGGTACCAGAAATGTATATAAAAAATCTATTTTATTTTACAAAATGAGGCACATCATTGTCCTGCTAGAATTTTAAACTAAGAAACCCCCTGAGAGATCCATAGCACTGCTCATCCTGAGCCTCCTGGTTACTGTACACTGACACTTATGCAGGGGGTGGTTTCCTGCCATCTGTAATGTCTGTAGGCCTAAACTCATATAATGCACTGATAATGATGAGGATAGAATACGATTTCCAACCACCAACATGTATTACCGTGTACTCGAGTATAAGAGGAAATTTTAAAACACACTAGAAAAACTGGGACAACCTATTGACTTGAGTATAAGCCAGGCTGCCCCACCCACCCCCCAGTATATAGCCAGCCGCCTGCCCCCCCCTAGTACATAGCCAGCCGCCTGCCGCCCCAGTATAAAAGCCAGCAGCCCTGTATGCCCAGCCTATATTAAAAAACACAAAAACACTGTACTCCATTTTCAGTTGCCACCCCTCAGGTCCTCTTTGGCCTTCTGAAGCTCCGGCTCTGTCTTCTGGTCCGCGTACGTTGCCATCACATATACCATGACGCCAGCTGCTTGCTTACATCATAGTGTGACATCATGGTGTGTGTGACACAGGGGGGACCTGAAGGCCGACCATGAGCTTGAGAAAATAGAAGAGGACCTGCGGGGGCCATCGTAAAGGCGAGCACAGAGGTTTTTTGTTTTTTTTTCACAGACTCAAGTATAAATATATAAAGTTTACGATTATTATCTGCATAATTTATTTATAAAGGTAAAGGTTTAGTTAGGATTGCTTTATTCAAGTCATCTGTTAAGGATAGTTACATCTCAGAGATTTCATCACTTATTGTGAGCCAAAACCAGGAGTAGTGGATCACATAAGCCGTATTTTTCGGACTATAAGGCGCACCATCAATAAATGCCTGCTAAAACGTCTAGGTTCATATATAAGGCGCACCGGACTATAAGGCGCACCTGATTATAAGGATTAGTGACCAGCAGGTGGCAGAACTGTGCACAGGTTAAGGCAGCTGTTGTCTTCAAGTATGGTTCATATACAAGGTGCACTGGACTATTCATATATAAGGGGCACCTTTGATTTCTGAGAAAATCAAAGGATTATTTTGTGCGCCTTATAGTCCGAAAAATACGGTACCCGTATTTTTTGGACTATAGTCGGGTGCGCCTTATATATGAACCGATATATACATAAGTGATTCGAGAGGTCCAGGCCCATGCCAGCAATATCCTGCACCAGCACACTACCCCACACCGGCTCCTGAAGTGCCCTGGGATCGCGATACCAACATCGTGTCCCCCCCCCCTTCGTGTATCGGAGCAGGGCAGAAGCACGGAGAGACCAGAGGCGCAGCCACCCCTACAGGGCTGGCAGTACCACCAGCGGGAGACTTGGCAGTGACAGGAGGCGGTAAATCTGAGGAGGGCAGCAGACTCTACTTATGTGGGTCCCCGCCACCGGAGACGACCCCTTAAGAGCAAATCGCTAGTGGGACCGGGAGACCACGTGGGGCGCGAATCACAGGCGCCATAGTGCGGACCATGTGGCTTCCTCATCGGAACCCAAGCAGCCACCAAGAAACCGCATTCGCCTTATAATCCAGTGCGCCTTATATATGAACCTAGAAGTCTTAGTGGCCTTTATCGATGGTGCGCCTTATAATCCGGTGTGCCTTATAGCCCAAAAAAAAAAGGTAAGTCTTTAAATTATACCTCATCTCTGTTCAGTCTCCATAACAAGTGTTTGTCTCATAAAGCAGAGTCTTCCAGAATATAGGACATCACAGTAATGGATAACAGGATAATGGCTTTACTGGGCCGAAATCCTCATGCCAGGCTCCTATTAGGTTACCCAAATAGCAAGCAAATAGTGGGGAAGGTAGAGACCTGCATATATGTTTCCGCTCTTCCTGCTCTTTAATGCAATTTACAGAAGAGAGTGGCTCTAGTTTGCTACCATGGTTTATGGTTTCACAAACACCTATATATATAGCGCTCGCCATCTACCTACAATCACATTAGATCATAGCACACAGTTTTATTGCAGAGATCAAAGTATAAAGCTGTAAGCAATCTGCACCCCCTAGTGGCAGCTGTAAGTAGACAGAATTTAATCATTTTATCACTAGGTTTTTTTTTAGTAAATTCCACCAAAAATGTAGTGTAAAGTGAAGCCATGTGCATGTACCAGACCATGAGGGTGATCAGGGATTGTGTCTTATCCTGTACACACACAAGAGCGCTCTGTTCACAAGACTCATCAATGAGTAGAGAACATCTCCCTCCACTGTCCCCTGGCAGCGCATGCCCAGGAGTAGTGATTATTTGGAGGATTTTCAATCTCCATTTACAGGCAAAATATTAAAGCTCGTCATACTAAGAAGCAAAGTACATGACATTTAATGGAAATTTCATCCACATGCTGCAGTATGAAAACATCATACATTGATCGCATGTAAAACAAGATATAGCACAAAATTACCTCATTATTAATGTCAAAGACGCCTTCTTGAATTTTTTCATAAATTTCTTTTGCTGTGTTGATGAAGGCCTGAAAGACAAAAATAAAATATATTGACAATTAGCCGGTAATAAATGCT
Source organism: Engystomops pustulosus (assembly GCF_040894005.1). Classification (NCBI taxonomy): domain Eukaryota; kingdom Metazoa; phylum Chordata; class Amphibia; order Anura; family Leptodactylidae; genus Engystomops; species Engystomops pustulosus. The sequence continues at coordinate 46,085,841 of NC_092415.1, forward strand.
CTCTGAAACTGTAGTTATCTTTTTCAGAAATAAAATATGGCGATGTCTTCTTAGCTCCTGCTCTATAACATGCGGCCTGCATATACGGTAGGATATTCTGTACAATCTGAGCAGCTCATGTTGCTCTATAACATGCCACCTGCATATAAGACACTATATCCAATCTACTGATCACCTCATGTGCCAAAGCCTGTGGAAAGGATACTATACTGAACTTTCTCAGTGTTTCCTGCTCTATAGCACACGACCTGCAGATAGGATGCTGTGTGCAATCTGATCCTGCTGTATAACATGATTCCTCCAGCTCAGCTGCTTCTGCTATATAACATGCCGTCTGCAGATAGGACTCTATGTACAATTCGCTCAGCTCCTCTTACTTTTATAACAGTGGTGGCAAACCTATGGCAAGGGAACCAGTGGTGGCACTCGGAGCCTCTGCTTTGGGCACCCAGGCCATCACCCCATCACGGAGCTCAAGAGACAGGACACAAGGCCTCTTCCTGGAGTCCTAAGTAGCCCAAGACTTTTCAATTGATGTTCTGAATTTATCTTTCTTCTTTCATCGTATTAGTGTCCTCAGGGCGATGACCTCCGGGGGGGCCGTCAATCTGATCCAAGATGGCACCGCCCACGCCGGCGGCATCGGACGGGTTAATAGCCGTGATGAGTGCAAGCAAGGTTATTAGCGGTGGGGGTTTGCTGCACTATGCAACAACCCCCACCTGTGTATGAAGAGGGCTCAGCATTTACATTCACGGCACAGAGCGTTAAGGGGTTAAAGGAAATCAGCCTGAGCTGGATGACACATGCACAGCAGCTGGGTGATGGTGCAGCGATTGGTTACTTCTGCCTGTCAGGGACAACACAGTGATGACCTATGCTCGGCTTATGCTTGGCAAGACAAGGCTGAAGCAGAGCATAATTAGGGTAAGAGGAGAACACCGGGCAGCAACAGGAGTGCCAGAACCTCATTATCATAATGTTTAATTTTTTTTTTCAATTAAACAAGACATGTATCTGCATCAGTGTAGCTACAGCATTCTCAAGGTACGTTTGGCTCTTAATGGATGAAAACAAATGGTAGTTTTCCTTTAAAACAAGTTGCTGCTTAAATCTCCTCGTTGGCACGTTATGGTTGGAGTTTGGGCACTGCTCTATGATATTCTGCCTTTAGATAATACACTATACAATATGCTCAGCTGCTTCTGCTCTATAACAAGCCGCCTGCAGATAAGACACTATACAATCTGCTCAGCCCTCCTCAAAATATAACATGCTGCCTGCAGATAGGTCACTATGCGCAATTGCACCTCCTGCTCTATTTTGCCTGAAGACAGGACAGCAAACTCAAATGTGATATGTTCCTTATATAAGCCCATGTTGTAAACACAAATACCATGATCTTGCTGCAAAAAGAAAAGGCATCACAACAAGAAGTAGCTGAGATTTTGCAGCCTGTGGGAAATCACATGCTCCGGCCGGGGAAAGCGTTAAATTGGGCACTGAAGCATCGATTCCACAGCCCGGAAATCTTCCCTAAGCTGTCAGGGAAGGCAGCTATATTAACCAATGGTGAAATTACAGAGCAGCTATGAAGTCACCGCAGTAACAGATAGCAGGCGCACACTTTTACGAGCTGCCTGCTGCCGAGCTAGAGCCATTAAATATTAATGGTGACCTTACTAACATTGGGCGGCAGACACTAGAGACGTTCCGCTTCAGCAGAGTGCACCGGGGGAAGATGACACTCGCCATGCTTTATGTGCTCTACGCTGCAGTCGCATTTGGCCAAAACATTTTTGCAGGGGAGGACAATGATTTTGCCAAGCACCTTCTCTGTTCCCACAAGATGCCTGTATGGGGATTCAGAAGATGAAGGCATTTGTGCCCTGCAGATAACATTCTTTTATCTGCAATTTGATACATTTACTGTAGTGCTGGTTACAGGAAACATTCTGCACCATTCCCCAGTAATGTATCTAGTGTAAGAGGTATAGGGACTAGTGGCCATTATATGCCACATACACCTTCATTACAAGTGAGGAAGCCTCTGCCCGAGACCTCTGGAGGGGGCATCAATGTGTCAGAGCCAAGAATTCTGGTCCTGCCCGATCAAACATTGGCAATTCGGGAAACTCCATCTACTATATACAGTTCCCGAGACCATAAACTAGAATTTTTGAAGGGAAGTCAAATTTGATAAGATCTGCTATAATATTTATGACTTGTCTGCACCCATGTTTTCTACCGATTAAAAATGACACCGAAAAGGTCTGGCAGATCCTTATCCGACCCCCAAAACTATCAAAGAAAATCCACCATGAAAAACCAGCATGATAAACCAGGACACTTACTCATCGATACAGACACCATGACTGTGGTCATCTTCTTATATTTGTTATCCATGGCCTCCTTGATCTAAAATCAGCTTTTCAAATTATGCTAACAAGCTAGAGGAGTTCTAGGGGTGCTACTAGAGACCCTCTGTGCTCTGGATTCAAAGGCTGGTACACAGTCTCCACTTTCCCTGTGCAACCCCCTCCCCCCACCACCGCCTGCCTGATCTAAAACCATGAGGGAATGAGGGATGATGCACAGTGTACATCCTGCAAAGCTACAGCATGGAGCATGGGCCCCAAGGCCCTTCTGAAGCAAGAGTCAAGTATGCAAGTTAAAGGGGTTGTACCAATCATCCTCTATCCTCAGGGGCTTCAATTCATCATGAGAACTCAGGAATGTTGGAAATTGCAGATCACAGCGCTCAGGTATCTCCAGCACTCCCATTGACTATGTCTGTCTCCCTACAAATATGGATAGGGGATAACTTAAAGTGGGTACAATCTGGATTTTAATGGCTAAGGTCTGTGGTAGACAGGTACCTATGACCTGGTATAGAAAATCTGCAGAGGAAGCAGGTTCCATCTCTTATTTTCCAGGTACATAATACAGGATGTCATGTAACCAGCCAGCAACATACATATTTCTATAAGATAAAGGAGCGATCCATGTAGTGATGGCACACCTAGAATACATCCTAGGAGGAATACAGAGCCCATGGATAGGACACCAGCATCACCCCCACCCTCCTATTGCTAATTCTGGTCAGAGAAGGGAGATGTAAATGATCGCTGACTGATAATACACAAATGCTGACAGACAATACGTGGCCGGCCGATCAATCAATCCATACATCAAGACAGATGCTTCTCAGATTCTTCAGAGGATTAGCCGTCTTGTGGTTTGGGCTCCCGTCTCTGAAGTTGGAGATGCCTCTTCAGCATAATCCCTCACCCACGGAGTCTGTGGAGTGCTCCGTACAGTTCTGACTCTTATTATCAACATATCCATAACTACCAGACTAAACAATAGAACGCAGGCAATTTTACTGCATTTCTGACCAGGGTGTTTGCCTCATCCTTTCCTTCAGGCTATATATACCTTCATGACAGCAGGATTATTCCCGTATGTGCGGGTCGTCATACAGCATCTGGTCTAGACACAAACAACCACATCCCCCCCCCTCCCCCAAGAGCAACATCCACGGGCCAAACTGCTACCACTGTCCAATGTCAGCTGGAGACAAGCAGAATGATGGCTCCAGCTCCATCCAGTTGTCTTCCGTCCGGACACAGATTACCGTGGAGGGGTAGACGTGGCTCATGTACCGTATATATACACTGTACTGCTCAGTTCTAATAGAACTTCTATAATAGAAGGATGAGTCTAATAATGGGATCACACTTGATAATACATTTGTTACTATTTTGCATCTTATTTATTTTTTTTGGGCGGAGGTGGCATTATGGTTAAATCTGGTATTTGCTGATACCAGGGCATAAGGTAGAAAATTAGATCTAATGATATAGTAATAATAATGCATTATATTATAGTATAACATATGTCCTTGGGGGAGTAAATCTGGGAGAGTCCCTTGTTGAGAAGGACCTGGGTGTCCTTGCAGATCATAGATTATATAACAGCAAGCAATGTCAAGCAGCTGCCTCTAAAGCCAGTAGGATCTTATGTATCAGAAGTGGTATGGACTCTCGTGATAGGGATGTAATATTACCACTGTACAAGGCACTGGTTCGGCCTCCCCTGGAATATGCCGTCCAGTTCTCGGCAACGGGTCTATAAAAAGGATGCCCTGGAGCTGGAGAGGGTTCAATGTAAAGCCACAAAAATGATAAGGGGTATGGAGGGTATATGGAGGACATATTAAAAGAATTAGATTTAATTTTGTCTTGAAAAGAGAGAACTAAGGGGGGACATGATAAATTTATATATATATTTATGAATGGAACATACAAAAAAAAAAAAGGAACATTGTTCCAGGTTAAATTACAAAAGAAAAGGGGGGCACTGTCTCTGTCTGAAGAAAACAAGGTTTAATCTCTAAAGGAAACAAGGCTTCTATACTATAAGGCTATATTCACACTGCCGTTGCCCGAACGTACCGTACCGTAGCGGGCAACGGCAGTGCACGGGGAGAGGAGGAGGAGGTGAGCGCAGCTCACCCCCGCCCCTCTCCATAGGAATTAACGGCGCACTGCGCCGTACTATGGAGGAGGATAGGACAGGTCCTATCTTTTTCCTGGTACGGAGCGGTACGGTGCCGCACGTGTGCCCATTGACGTCTATGGAGGACGTATATCGGCCGTATATACGTCCTCCATACGCCAGTGTGAATGTAGCCCAAGAACTGCAAATATGTGGAATAGCCTGCCTTAGGAGCTGGTCACAGCAGGGACAGCAGAGAGCTTCAAGAAGGGAACAGATTCTTATGTTATAATTATTTCTCTTACATCCCTGCCTTGGTTGAACTTGATCGACATAGGGTATAAACTATTTATACATACATACATACATACATACATACACACGCACTTTATACATGGTTATTTTTTGTTGGTATGTTTTCAATAAAGAAATTTAAAAAAGAAGAAACCACTCCCATGGACCTCAGTTGAGGTCTATGGCCACAAAGGTGCAGTAAGGCACATCACAAAATGCTATTAAACAAAGCAGAGGATCTCACACAAAATGGCAGCCCCCATAATCATGGACAGAAAATAGAAAAACAATTTCTGATGTTCTGCCATCCGATAATATAAAAATACTGAATACCTTCCAACACCTTAATGTGTTAACGAGCAGAATTTATTACAAGGCTTTATCTCTTGCGTTACTTCGGGTGCTGAAGATTCTTTGATCCGCTTGGATATGTCTGTACATAGAGGGATCTCATTCACATCCAAGAAAGTAAACAAGGACCATGGGGGAACAGCCTCCTCTGGGTCCCCCTCATTTGAGCCGCGCAGCATTGGACGGCTGAACTCGCCACCAGAGCTTTGTTTCCTAATTAACAGGACTGATATGTTTTCACCTTTAAAGGCCTTACAGCTCCCCAGAGCAATCAATCTACTGCGGCTCAATTACTGCAGCGGGCTCAGGCCGCAGCGGCTGCAGCGGGCGGAGGGCCATATGAATATGCATGGGCTCTAAGTGGGTGATCGAATCATCATAGAGGGGTCACGAGAATTTGCAGCAAAATAATGAAAGGAATTAATCATCTCACATTTTCGTCAAGCACTGGGGGAAAGCGAGTGCATTTTTCCAGGCGTGCCGTTAGGACGGACGGAGAGGAAGGGGGGGACCTGGCAACGAGCCAACCGTGAATTGATTCACAATCCTCCGAAATGGAAGTTTTTAATTTTCAAATAAAAAAAAAGGGGGGGGGGGGGGGAGGATTGAGTAGAAAAAAAAAATCCTGGGCTTACGATTAACATACCAATTATCGCGATGGCCTAACAAACCGTGCTAATTGAAAACGGCGGTCAAAAGCTGCACAAATCCAAGCAGCTGGGATCCCGTATGGGGTGTTCAGTCGCTCACATTAAGTAAAACATTAAACAGAGCCATGAAATCCCGAAAATGTGTTATGATAACTTCATGTAAACAAGCACTTAACAACTGGCACATGGAGGGAAGCATTACCGCTGCGCAGCTTCCTCCCGCCTCCATTTTAGGGGGGGATCAGTTAAATTAAAACCAAGGGGCTCAGTTTATTTTAGGTCTATGAGAAATTATATGCTGATTTATGGCTGCACAAACCTCGTACTGTACGGGTGACAGCGCCAAGAAAGGATTACTGTAACTTTACAGCAATATACCATTTAGACGCAATTACCCACAAATAAACTTCAGACAATTCCAATTTTCAATGGCTGCCATCAAAAATGACACGGACGCGGGTTCTTTTAAACAAACCCAGCTTTGTGAGGTGAATGAGGAGCAGATGAATCCCCGTGCAGCACTTGGGCTGCGGATCCAGATGTTTGGAATCACATGCACCACTTATTCCAACATACCTCAACATTCCCCTACTGTTCAGCGCTATATATTCAATCTTTCAACACGCATCAAGTTAGATTACAAGAATCCATGTCTCCGTGTGCACTGGGTCTGGCTTCATGCTCCTGCCTACTATTCCACTTGGCGAGAGGAAAAAACCCAATTTGTTACATGCTTCCTGGGCTGCACATTTTGGCTCAAGAGGAGAGAACACCAAGCTGGCACAGAGGAGGCCTAGAAACCAGAGCTGCCAGGACACAGACACTTCCGAAGTGTTCTTAAAGGGGAACTGCACATATTCATGACTAAGATGCTGTATATCCCAGTATATAGTAGTCAGACTTCAGGTGCAGGCTACAACCACAATACTGTAGTCACAATGCCAGAGCAATGCCATAGCAATACAAGAGCTCTGGGTAGCCCTGGGAAGTCGGCTGAATTTCTGCTTTTAGGCCAGGTAGGTATGTATATTACACCTTTACTATAAATGTGTTGTCCAGGTATTAGCAATATAAAGAATAGGCCATCAATTGTACATAGTGATGAGCAGTTTAGCCATTTGCAACACTCCCATACCAATAACTGGTGCAGGAGCCAGCAGGACCCAATCAATTATTGGGAAAGAGTCCCTCTTCTCTGAATCGCGTGGGACCCAGCAGTTGGACCCTCACTAATCACCTTGTTATCCCCCATCCACATGATAGGGGGCAACTTCAAACCCTTTAACCCATCTATCACCAAATTATCCCCCCTGATCCAACTGGTGGTGCCAATAGGATGTCATGACAGCCGGGGGCCTAGTGAATGACTCTAGAGCTACATAGTAATACAGCATACACGTGACTATAGCTGTGTATTGTACATACAATCAGGGAGCATCATCACATTTTTAAAACCCTTCTAAATTTAATAAAAGAAAAGGATTGATCTTAAAAAAAAAAAAATTAAGTGTTGTGAGTACAACCTTCATCACTCTTTGTTCTTCACATTCTGCCCATAACTCTGCTGGGACCTGTAAGTTATGAGCCAATATCAGCGCCAGGTTCAATAAACCTAAGGACCATGGACTAGTGGTTATTAGCTCAGAGACCACCACTTTTTGTTCCAAAAATTAGATTAGCCCCTGATCTAAAAAAAACATCTTTCTCACAAGTGGGAAGAAACTGAAGGTCTCCCTCATAGAGATGAGCAGTCACCATATACACTTATATATATGCTGGTGACTAGTCTACAATACTACAGGGCAGAGGGGATGTGTGTGTGTACAGTACAGGGCTGCCCATACAGCCGGCTAAAGCTCAGCCTTGGATGCCGTTCACGAGTCACCTCCAGCTGCTAATGGGGGTTGTGGGTTTGACCTATACTAATGTCATTTTTCCTTTCTGTGTAAGAACAAATAGTAGACGAGTGATAAAAATGCCATGAGTAGCCATATAATACATGAGAGCAATATCCTCACAGAAATGAGCTCCGATAATACAGGTCCATACTGAAGCAGAAGGATGTTTGATACCTGGTGCGGAAATGAACATCACAAGACAGAAAATGGAGACGGCATGATTAGTGAGAGGCTGAAATACTAGCGGGAAACTGAAGGCAGATGACAGCCTCATTCATCACCCGCTTTCCCCAAGGTATTATTTATATGGAGCTAGTCTCCTTGGGAATGGCTCATACCCACCTTATAACACCAGCTCCCTCCAGAGCCGATCAAAAATTATTTCAATCTCCACGTCCTCTCCTGTCACCTCTAACTGTGCCTCAATATTTGGGCATCTGGTGTCCAACATGATTTTACAGGATCCCGGCAGACGACCCACCGGCTGCCGCACCTAGCTGTAGCCTCGCATGTAATATATCACATAAAATGAAAGATGGGAGGAGGAGGAGGAGAATTGCATATTCATCTGCCTGGAGGAAAATAACTCACAAGCTTATAAATAACACCTGTATATAGAGGACATCTAATATACAAGCAATTCATCCATTAGAAGACATAAACAGCCAACTACATACATATACACGCAATAATGGGGCAGTACAGGGGGAGTACTATGTGGTCTGTGTACATGGCCTCCGGATTGGGAATTGATCCCATAGTTATTCCTGGCATCCAGTGTCTTAGTTTGGACTCCGAATGTCACTCTCCGCTCCGTTTACATTGTTCCTAATGTGCATAAAACCGCTAGGCCAAACAAGGCCTAAGGAGGGTCCACTCTCACAGAGTTTAGGGGACAATCCATAAAATTCAGTCCAAGTTATCTGCAGAATACATGGGGTGTATGTGCATAAATAACTATAAAATGCCACATAAATAAATGATCAGATCAATTATGCAAGGAAACTTGGGAATGTCACCGCTTGTCGGTCAGAGGCACGGCAAACATTGCGAGATTCCAGGTGTTATACTGCCACCTTGTGGAAAAGATGAGTGAATGAAAGACATTTAACTCTATAAGAAAACTCAATTTTAAGGGGTTGCCTGCCGTAAGCAGTTTCTTTCTATAAGAACCCCTTGCTGTAATTACAGGTGTGGGTCCCGGTCAGCTGCATTGTGAGCGACAGTTGCAGTGACAGTTTCTGGCCACTATAGGCAGATGGAACCAAGTGCTTTCGTCTTCTGTGTTTACGTCAGGCAGAACAGCTGATTGATGCTTGGTCCGGGTGTCAACCTTCCACCATATTATTGGGCAAAGCCATCTACGTGATCGGTGTAAGACTGGTTCAAACAATAAAAAACTGGGAAAACCTTGCCATGAATATATATAATCTACACAAATCGCTGGATCAAGAACAATATTTACTCAACCAAACCGTGATAACACTGCCGTAGAAGTAAGATGGCAGCTGAGGGAACTTGGTACATAAAAAGCATTTTTTCGGGTTGAAAAAACATGGCTACCCTCTTGCACAAACTGTGCCCCAAAGGACCACCTTACTATAATTAATTGTGTTGTGATACAAGCTCTGCCCATGGTCAAGCATGGAGCGGTTTTAGGAAGAAAGCTGCCATATTTTTAATACCACGGACAACCCCTTTAAACAGCAGTGACCTCCAGTGCATGGAACGTTCCTAGATGCAGTGACCCCTGTACCATATCACACAGCTGCTAGGGGTAGCAATCTCCAGGAAAACCCCCCCGCCGCTTGTGCTCAAGTGATAAATCTGTGATGGGTGAGAAGATGTATCTCCATTATTAGGGAAGTGCTAATTAATCTTCAGCTGTCATGTTGATGGGGGACCCCGCTAAGCTGCCTGACTTTCCACATTCCTTCCCAAGCCTCTCTTGTAGAAGGAGAAGGGGGAAAAATGAAAAAGGTAAGGAAGCGGAAAGTTTCTGAGCACCTAATTAATGGGATGCCACTTGCAATTAAGCAGAACTCTGGTTAATTATTTCTGCAATTTCAAATATCTAAATTTATATTTTGCCCGGTGAAGTATTTCATCCTAACTTGATCTTGGCGACACAGTCTTCCCCCAGGCAGAATTAAAGGGACAAGTTATATGAAACCCTCCTAAACAGTTCATCACCTGAGCCCCCACAAGTCTTTCCAACCAGAGATCCCCAGTCTGTAAGACGGGCCTAGAACAGGTGTACACGACAAACCGACTGACGGATAATCCATCAGACACGTGGAGCGAGCTTGTCAGAACAAACTCACTGGTGTGCAGCTAACCTAAAGCCGCTGCTACTACTTCTAGTCATGTCATTTCAGGGATACAAGGCAAAGATCATACTGATTGACAATACAAAAGGGGGAGATTTAGGCCCCTTCCACACTTGCGTTGCAGATCACGTCAGAATTTGATCAGGGTGCGATCAGGTTTTGGTCAGTGAAAAACTGACATTTTGCATCAGAGTTCAAACAGTTTTCAGTCAGAGTTTGTTCAGTGTCTCAGTTTTTCACACACATTTTCAATGCAATTTCAATGCGTTTTTCACGCACAGATAACACGCATGAAATGGACTCAGGACTGAGCTCTATCTTTTCTATGGCAATTAATGTGTGAAAAACACATTGCAAGTGTCTCAGAGTGCAATGCGTTTTTGATGCGTCTCCATAGACTTGTATGGTGCGTTTTTCACATGTGTGACTTGCAAAAGTAGAGCATGCTGAGAGTTAAACGCGCGTTAAAAAAATGCAAGTCTGAAAAAGCCCATTGATTACAATGGGTCAGGGTGCAATGCAAGTTCTGTGCGTCAAAAGCACGTGCAGAAAATGTGTGTGGAAAACGCAAGTGTGAAAGGGGCCTTATCAGATGCAACTGAAAGCAGAACTTTTCTATTTGCCCATGGAAACCAATCAATCAGAGCTCAGTTTTCATTTTCTCACAGCAGTTTATAAAACTAAAGCTGAACTCTGATTGGTTTCTAAGGGCAACTAGAAGAGATTACATTTCCCTCATAGAGTTAGATTATTAATTACATTGTTTCCCATAATTCTTTCCTGTATTTCTTCAGGTCAATGATAGTTGTCAGAGGAGCCGATTTATTCCAACAGGAGAGGAAGGAATAAGAGAGGGATGGGAAGCAGATTATTATACGTAAAATGCAGCTTTTGGCCGTGGATCTCAGATTGTAAGCTCTTGTTTGTATACGTACGATAATCTGTAAAGTGTCGCAGTATATGATGACGATGTAGAAATAAAGATTTTATAACTGTAAAATGCATAATATTAGGTAAAAGGTACCACCCCCTTGCGATTCACTTCTAAATATGCGGCACTCCCTACTATAGGACACCATTGTCTATCACCACCTGAGGATTCAGATCTGGATATGGCTCTTATCTAGATTCTGGTTCCCTCTAATACCAGACACAACCCTTAGACATGATGGGTGCTATTTTTGTTCTTTTTTTAGCTTACATAACCCAGTCAAAACTTCTGCCATACATAGTCAGCCCTCTGCTAGACCGGCTGTGCAAAGAACTAATAGCCTCAGGGGGGACAAGTGAAATGTAGGCCAGGATGTCTGTGGTGTAGTAGAGGAGACGAGCCGCCTATATGGTGACCCAGCACATACCCGACGATGAGACTCATTTTTGCCGCTGCCTTAGGGAACCCAGTCTGTGCATTGTTTTGGTGTCACAAGGTGAAATGACAGCTATGTAGATATGGGACTCCTTACAGAAGACCAGGAACACTAAAATATTGCATCTAACAACCAAAAATGGAGACATTGCAGCAGATTTACAAATTCTACGAAACCAGTCTAGGCCAATTGATCACAGAGTCTGATGTATTTTGGTCTCATTATATACCAACTTTTAGTTTGCCAACATAGAAATAATAAGAAGATACCACAGTCACAGTGCCTGGATCTATGAGTAAGTGTCCCTGGTTTATCATAATGGATTTTGATGGTAGATTTCCTTTCATGAATGCCAGGGGATTAGCGAGCACAGCTATCTCCGGCACTCCCATTCACTATCTATGAAAGGCCCAGAGATAGCCGAGCGCGGTTCTCAGTAATTTGCGACACTCCCATACTACTGAATGGAGCGACAGGTGCTCTAATGCTGTGCGGTAAAGTGTACTTATTGTATGTGTTATACTCTGATAACTTTGTGATAGATTACTGAATTACCTCCTCCACGTTTGAAGCAGTCTTTGCAGAGGTTTCCATGAAAATTAGACCATGTTCTCTGGCAAATGCTTCCCCTTCTTCCTTTTTTACTTCTCTCCTTGATTCTAAGTCACTGCGGGAAAAAGTTTACGTGTCAGAAAGAGATTTACAAAAAGCACATCCTGAAAGCTGCAGAAGGCTCAAAAATGGAAGCAAATAGAAAGTGGGAAAATAAGTGTTCTAAGAGATGGTGTACACCACTGTGAGCATTGCCTTCCTGCATTCATCTCTACTTAAAGGGGTTTTCCCATCTGGGCATTCACATGTACTTTAATTCATTTGCTATATGTAAACATTTCTTCAATTGGATGTTATTAAAAAAAAAAATGTTCCTGTGTGAAGATAATTGCTCAGAAATGTATCCATGTTGTCCCTTAGTACCTAGATATGACCACCCCGCAACTCTGGCAGCGGTGGCCTAACATGCGCTATTGTGCCCTGCCTGACCATCTTGGATACAGCGTTCATTACCACAGGACGGCTGTGAGATATGCAGTATCTCCGAGAAATTACATATAAAAAAAACTTTTGTTTCTTTGTGCAATCCCTCCAGCAGAGGTGGTCGTATCCAAGGACACAGTCTTGTTTCTATGACAAATTATCTTCACACAGTTACATTTTTTTAAATAACATTTTATTGAAGAAATGCATATAAATGGCAGATTAATGAAACTGAATGTGACTGCCCAGAGGAGAATACCCCTTCAACGATAAGAGCCAGGCACAGATGGAACACTTGTAACCCTAGCTCAGAAACTTCTTTAAAGGGGTTGTCCACTTTCAGCAGATAGTTGTAGAGTGTTGCAACATTACACTACAACACTTACAGCAGATAGTTACACAACTTTTCAATACACTTTCAGTTTAACTTCCTTGTGTGTTCTAAAGATCTCCGCTTGCTGTCATTCTATACCACGGGTCCGGAATCTTTTTGGATAAGAGAGCCATGAACGTCAAATATTTTAAAATGTGTACGCCTCCCCTATTAGATCGGTAGCCCCAGCACATGCCCCCCAGTAGGTACGTAGCCTCTCATCTCTTCAGCACTCCCTATGACCCAGACGCAGTTGCCTAAAGCAACAACGGCAGCAGAACCTGGGCCACAGGCAGCCATTACTATTTATTAAAGAACCTGCTGCTTGCGAACCGAATACCGCCATCAAGAAGGCCGTCCTGTGGATAATAACCCGTCCCTCCCTGGTCATGTGATGTCACACAGGTGCACGGCTCTTTATATAAACAAAGCTCTGATTACTCAGAGATATAACAAGCCATGCACCTGTGTGACATCACATGACTATGGCCAGGTTATTATCCACAGGAAGCACACAATGAAACTTCCTATAAAATGACAGCAAGCAGAGATCTAGAAAATAGGGAGGAATTGATAGAAAAAATAGTGGAATATTGTATAAATTGTCATTACACAAACAATATCAATTATTTGCTTAAATCCTTTAATCCACATAAATAAAAACTCAGTTAGGCACGTGCCTCCCCTGCCTGTGCGGTCAGTACCACTTCTGCTCACCATAGAGGATTACTAAAATGTCTCGCACAAGAAACCACAGACTTCAAAATGCATGCATTACAAATCTATGAAAAATACTCCAAGCCCCACATATCTACTTGGTCTCAGGAGACCTCAGCACCAGGGATCAATGTGATGTCTGAAGAGCTTCGCTTTCTTAGAAGATACTTATCAATAGCCTAAGGGAGGACGGCGATTATATGGCGCCTTTCCATCAAAATTACAAAACTAGTATTTCAAGTGTGATAATGTTGTGCCTATACATAAATGTGATATCATAACCACTTATGTATTTTCATGGTACAAAAATGTAAAACATAAATAGTGTGGTATTAATCCTTACTCATAAGGTCATGAGGGTTGCAAGCCAGACCGACCCCATTTTGTTTCATATGGGAATCTTGACTATACAGCACAGTGAATCAATTAGAGGTATACAGTGTGTATGCAAAGTATTCAGACACCCTTACATTTTTTTTTTTGTTTTATTGCAGCCAATTGGTAAGATCAAAACAGTTATTTTTGCTGCAGAAGAGGCCTTTCAGGGCAAAGTTTTCTTACCTCCCTGACTACGGGAGGGTCAGCTTTACATTCAATGCATGTTTAGACACAATAGGTTCAAGTTTACCTTTTATTGGCAATGAGCATGATCACCATGTTAGAGTAATATATATAAATGATATTACAGTATCCTGCTGTGGATTGACTCTCCGTTTCTATACTTGAAACATGAACAACAAGCAGCTTTCCCACCAGTGACAATTTATATGTACTGTAAGAGGTTCCTCAGTTCCTCTGATTCAGACTTACAACATACAACTGCACACCGGCTCCTCTTATTTCATCAAAACTTTAGCTATGTCTCGGTTCATCTTAATATAATCATTTCATCATAATAAATGTTGTCCCTTAGAAACTAGATGGCCTCCTCGGATACGACCACCCCACACTCATTACATTAAAATGTTATCTCTATCTTGTTTCATCTTGTTGTTACATACAAATGGGTTTTGGTACCTCCATAACTTTATACCAAGTTCCAAGCAGTCCTTCAAAGTCCATAAATATGATCTAGTATTTTCATGGTTTCCTGTACTGGCTGGCGGTGAGCATAGCGCACGGCTGTTGTGACATTTTGTAGGTGCGCTATGCTCACTTGGACGCCAGTACATGTGGAAACAATGAAAATACTATATCATATTTATGGACTTTGAAGGACTGTTAGGGACTTGGTATAAAATTAGGAAGGTAGCAGCAGCCATTTGTATGTAATAACAAGATGAACCAAGATAAAGATAAAGTTTTGATGTAATAAGATGAGCCGGTGTGCAGTTGCAAATCGTTGTCTCGACTAAAAAGCTCTTAACTTCTATTGATGCAAAATACTAAACAAAATCTCAGCCTCTGGAACCATGGCCAGATCTGCGCCTTGCCACAATTCTGAGCTCCTTGGGCAGTTTCTTAGAACTCATGATTCTTATGTGCTCTGACATGCACTGTGAGGTCTTCTATAGACAGTTTTGTGCCTTTCCTAATCAAGTCAAATCAGTTTAATTAAACACATCTGGACTCCAATGAAGGAGTAGAACCATCTCGAGGAGGATCAGAAGGAAATTTACAGCACGTAAGTTAAATACAAGTATCACAGCAAAGGGTATAAAAACTTGTTTAATAAATTACCAAATATCTACATTTTGTTTTTTTCTGTCAAGATGGGTTGCAGAGAGTACAATAATGAGCAAAGAAAGAACTTTTTTGATCTTATCAATTGGCTGAAATTAAGCAAAGAGTGAAAAATTCAAAGGGTTATGAATACTTTCTGTACCCACTGTATGTCAGGGAATCTTTATATATGTCCATCTATGGGAGATTAAATATGCAAATAGGTTTTCCAGGATGTTAAAAGATGGCTGCCAAGTTTTCTTGATCCCAATGTATTTGCATATCTAATTTCCCAGAATCCCCAGTGGCGCATGAATGGCTTGAAATCTTTGCCTTGAAAGGCCTCCTCTGCAGGAATGTAAAGTCTTCCTTCTTGCCTAATCTTATCTCTGGGAGGGTCAGCTTTACATTCAATGGATGTTTAGATACAGTAGAAGCAGTTTACCTTTTATTGGCAATGAGCATGATCACCATGTTAGAGTTTGAGTGCTGACGGGCGTCTTCCAGCCAGGTAGTCAGGTGATTGAATGTGTCTCTCCTAGGTACAAACACACAATGACATGGTGAGATGGGCCCAGCTTTTCATTCATGAGACTGATATACATTACTAGCCTGTGGCAGCTAGTCCGACTTATTATGCAGGCTGTGAACCATGAAACCTACAATGAGTGTATAACTCTAGATGCCTGCGGGCACACATATTTCAGCACTGTCCTTTTGCAGGGAGTTTAAACCCGACTCCAAGGGTATTTATGGGTTAGTCAGTCTTCTAGGGAATTAACCCCTGTGAGCATAAAAATGGGAAATTTAGACTGTGTGCCCCGTAATGAAATGGGCTGACATGAATGATAATGTAAGGCACTGGCGATATTGCTGTCGCTTTATAAATAATGGTAGATAATGAGAAGAGCGTTTTAGGTCTCGTTCAAATACACCCTGGTCTTTGTTCAGAGACGTACATCTAAATGATATTACAGTATCCTGCTGTTGATTGACTCTCCGTTTCTATACTTGAAACATTAACAACAAGCAGCTTTCCCACCAGTGACAATTTATATGTACTGTAAGAGGTTCCTCAGTCCTCTGTGATTCAGACTTACAACATAAAACTGCACACCGGCCAGTCTTCTTTCATCCAAACTTTATCTTTATTCATTTCTTTATTACTTTATTCTTTAATGGGTTCTGGTACCTTCATAACTTTATACCAAGTCCCAAGCAGTCCTTCAAAGTCCCTAATTAAGATACAGTATTGTCCTGGCGAGCATAGCACATGACTGCTTAGTAGGAGTGGCTCAGCCGTGCGCCATGCTCACCTGGACACCAGTATAAAGTTATGGAGGTACCAGAACCGATTTTTATGTTATAACGAGATGAAACAAGATAAAGATAAAGTTTTGACGAGCCGGCATGCAGTTTCATGTTGTAAGTCCACTCTCTGTTTTCACAGGCTTACATGTTTTTGGCTGGACTTAAAAGCTCTTCTATTGATGCAAAATACCATACAAAATCTCAGCCAAGTAATGGGGAAGCCAAATTAAAACTTCAATTAGACAAAAAAAAAAATCTGTATGATCTGTATGACACGGGAAAAATCTTACCTTGTAATATCATAAACTAATAAAGCACCGGCTGCACCTCTGTAGTATGACCTTGTGATGGAGCGAAAAGATTCCTGTCCGGCCTGGAAGAAAACACAAGAATAGTCATCCATAACTGAGGGAACGTTCAGATCCGAAACAGGAGAGGGGAAAAAAAACAAACAAAAAACAAACAAAAGTCTCCTTTTTAAGGACCAAAAAGTCCAGAGAGTTTATAAGCGCTCCAGTATCTCTAATACAGACACCTTCACGCTGGTTGGGCAGGAGGATCAAGACCATAAAACTTAATGGACAGAACAATACAGACTGCGCTGGTGGAATTTTACATAACCTTTTACTTTACATTTTTGTGGTTTGCCTGCCCAATGTTAAGGTGACTTCCAGTATATAAAAGTGCTCTGGTGTGTGGGTTCATAGAATACATCATAAAAATTACTGACCTGTGCTATATGCACATTAATGCCATCACCAGCAACTGCATAACTAATACAACCTGTTGCAGGTTGTAGACCACTTTGCCATTACCTTTTTTTAAATAGCCAAATTGCACATTAAAAATATACATGAAACCAAAAGATGTGAATGGAGAGTGCACAATTTTTGGGTGAACAATACCTGGTCCTTGTTTAAAGCGGTTATTGTGAATACAAAAGATAGGAATAGAGGAGCAAGACAACTTGAAGGCCTAGTGATCTGGGAGTATGGGCGATCCGTGACTGGCATACTCTGCGTACCAGTGGGACACGGGCACTTCACTTACAAAGAACATGTCTAATGCAGCAATACTAGATGCCCCCTATACTGATCACAGGGCGCCCGAGCAGTTAGACCAGACTTCACCCTCACTGGGCTGCGGGGGAGCTCCTAGTATGTGACTGAATGCCACCAGATACTGTCCCAATGCCAGCTAAATTAGCAAAAGTTACTTGCCCCCATGTATTCAGGGTTGAAAGTTTCCCTTTTCTACGTTGAAGGAGGACACCCACCCGTCCGTGCCCCTCACTGCCCCAAGGTTCAGCTGGAAATCCATCTTTACTATCCTGTTGTCTTGATGTTAAATCAGTCACCCGGAAAATATCTCCCGTACCTGACATATAAATATAAAGAACTCCCAGCACTTGCCCCTATAATTCACTATTTTATGTGGCGGTGCTGACATTTTACAGTAGTCTCCCTCTTCCTCTGTGCCCGGAGGAGATGGCACCCGATAGGTGGGGGACAGGTAGCGGCTTATAGAGCCTTCTGCTTTCTATTTGTTTCTAGGAACAGGCGGCCCTTCCCTGGCAATCCCTGACATCCCAATTTACTGAATGGCTTCACAATACATGAATCATTATTAGAAGACAGAAAGGACTCCTAGCAACTGAGCTCACAAGACAAATCTGAAAGGAAGCAAATAACCCGGAGCAGCGCATTTCTATTCAATAACCTGCTCCCTGGGGCAGCTGTTGACACTGGAATAAATAAAGCCCATTGTAAATAAATGATGAATGACATCTTTACGCCCACCATCTGCTGGTGTAAAGGTTGTTGGAAGGCCAAGGATGCAGATTTTATCCCTTCTATCGGAAGCAGCCGAGGCTTTCAGCAGTCCCCAGACTTAATGTTGTCACTTTTCTCCTTTTAATCTGTTTAGGCAAAGAAAGGAGCTGGGATCCGACGACAGCCCGGATTGTTCTGATGGTCACTGGTGCACATCACTTTAATAGATTTAGTCTTCTAAAGACACTGGACACCCCACCCAGATGTGACTGGAAGCTCATCCTTCGATGAGTCACATAATGGAGTTATTATAAGGAATATATCGCACTCCCACAAATTATGAGAATGGGGGTCGCTATAAAAGATACAAATCTGTGCATTTGGCCTCATGAGAAACAGAAAGACAAAAGGTGTGACTATATGTCCCAGCAAGTAATAGGTGAAGGCTATGTCCAGAACATAGCTGCCATCTTGAAAGAAGGCATATTGGATCAGTATTTTAAAGTGTTAAGGTGGTCATGTTGCATAAGACGACCAGATTGTCTTCCACCATCAGATTCGCAATATCTCTTGTGGCTCAAAAGTTTGCATGACCCGTTATTCATGGTGCAGAACACAGAATGGAAGGTGTTGGACCCACATGACATGTGGAGAATCTGTTGAAAACGTTTGAACCACAAGAGATGCTGCAGATCGGATCACAATGATCAATTTCAGAAAGAATTCTGCTCTGTGATTCTACATGACTACCATCCATTGGAATAGCTTCTTCTTTATCCAATATAAGCTAAAAGATAGACCCCCCCTGACCCATTACTTGCCGGGGTATTCAAATAAGTCTCATAGTAGTGAACGTAGGGGTCATGTATCTTATATGTATTAGGAGGAACATGGACTTATAGGAAGAGGAAGACCATAGATGTTTTGTGACTTCTACGGGAACGTGTACTGAACATGTTCTGGTACTTGTACATATAGCAATGGGACAATTTACCATGTCCTTTTGGTGTAGAAAATATCCACCACCCTCGTTGATTCCCCAAATGGAAGCAAGGGAAGACCCACTAGATTTTACAGAATTTTAGCATATTTTAAACAAAAACTGGCATAAAAGCTTTCTGAAATGCATGCCAGCCCCCAGCTGGAGTAGATAGGTGCATGGAGCGAGTGCATTCACTTATGGCCAGTGATGCCAGGCAACTTAATTTACCAAGATTAGCAAAAACTTTATTTTTGGCCACATGTTAGCCATTGTAGCCAACAGCTAACACACATCCTCATGTATGTCTATGGGCTCATACACACAGCTGTGGATTCCTTAGTCCGTGTATGAACAGTCTGTCCAAGCCGCAGGTCCTATTCCTGCCCATGTTTCTGACTCGCCCTCATATTGCCCACACACATCTGCAGGTGACCTTACAGAGAATTTATCCTCTCATATGGAGGAAGAGGGATCGCTATGTATCTGCAGAGTTGGAAAATATGTCATATCTAAAGTGATCCTTTTAAAAAGGGTTCGCAAGAAATAACTATAGATGACACTGCCGCAGGGTAGGCACCAGTGGGGGACAGACACCCGGACTCTGCACCAATCGGCTGTTTGGCACCTTGTTAATACAGAAATCAGCGCTGGATGGATTTGTCTCCATATTTCTCATCATATAACAATTCTCTGTTGTTACACAACAATGTACTGGGTCATTTCTCCTGGGATGAAGAAAACACAATTCTGACATTTTTCTGTTGTGTTCCCATATACGATTTTTATATTTTAGCCCCTTAATGACAACACCTGAAAAGACTCAAAAGACGGGGGCATTTTTAGCGTATTGGTAATGGATTAAGGGCCTTGACTTTTTTATGATGTGCCACCTTAAAACATTTTTTCAGCATATAGTTTCATGACCCAGAGCTAGATTACAATTAACAAAATGTTAAAAGAACATTTTTCAGTTGTTTAAGGTGTTAAAGTTACAACAATTCAAAGCAACTCAAAATGACCATTATAAGAGAATTCCCTAGTGCGAGACGGTCGTTTTGATATATAATATGTTTAGTCTTGGGCCAACTGGGTGACTATGGCAATTTGTATTCCTACCAAAATTCACACTGTTCCCTTCAGGCCCAGCACAAGGTGTTATGCAATGAATCAGCTGTCACTGGAGGGTCGCTTTAAGAGATTTTTCTGGATTTATTTTTTTTTCTGTGTGTACAGGCGTTCCCCTTAAGGACACCTGACCCCTAGTTACAGACGGACCCCTCTGCCCACTGTGACCTCTGGTGAAGCTCTCTGGATGCTTTACTATAGTCCCAGACTGCAATGACCTGCTGTAAGGTGCCTTAGGTTTTATTTAATCCTTGGCCCCATTACCGCAAGAAATTTGGAAACTCATATTGTCAACATTTTTATGGAGCTACAATTATAAAATTTAGACTTGCATACAAATACAACTTAAGAACAAACTATGGAACCTATCTTGTACATAATCCGTGGATTGACTGTATTATAAGGAAAGGAGTTTGATTAGATTTATTAAAAATATTTTCTGGATATATGGGGACATAACATTCTATTCTCTCATACCAGAATTATGGTTCAAGTGGCTAAACTTGTCTCTTCTAGGGTCAAAATATGACTCTTCTCTGCTAATTTTCATAAGGCTTTGGGTGAAATTTCACATAAAAGAGGGAATTCTAGAAAGGGCGTTTCTTATCTTTCCTGAGGGGGCTAGAAGTTTAGTGGTATAAAATCTAGTGCTGAGGATACCATATTTTATGTCAAATAAAGGCAACACAATGTCAGCTTATTTTTTGCAGTATACCAAGCTTAAAAGAATCCAATAAAAATAGCTAGTGTAGTGTTATAATACCAGCCTAAACTGACAATACATTTGATGATTATACGGAGATTTTCTGCTGCGTCCAAATGTACACTTAAAAGCAGTGCGCATTAACCCTTAGCAGCCAAAATATTGTTATATGGAAACTGGCCATGTAATGAGGGCGACGGCACACGTAGGGCAACAGTACACAGAGCAAGTCTGAATCATAACAGAGAATTAGGGGCTCCTTGCATCATATATCCCTACGATGCTCTGAGTCCTGTCAGGGGCACTGTGGTTAGTCTGTGATTGACGTGTCCCGCTGTCCTTATACTGTACCGGAGAAATCTTGAGCAGTAACTAGATGGGTTACTGGAGCCATTACTCACCGTGTCCCATATCTGGAGTTTAATTTGCTTGCCGTCAATTGTTATCATGCGCGCTCCAAACTCTACACCTGAGAGTGAAGAAGAAGGCAGGTTACAATTTCTTTACGTGGCTCTATATTCGTAAAATGTCACCAGTCACATACGTCATTGAGCAGACTATTGAATTTGGTCACATAATGACAACCATGGCATAAAACCATATGAACAACATTCTTGTCTGTAGACTTCTGCACTTACAGGTGTAAGGCCCAGTTCACATCTACATCCGGGTTTCTATTACACCCTCCATCTTAGAAGAGCCCAGAACTGAAAAACAGATGCTATTTCTTCTGCTATTAATGATAGGAATTTAGCCATTCAGTGGGGGACGTGTAGATTTTCAAAAAGATTTTTTACAGCTTTTTGTGAGTACTTGCACGTTTTTAGGCGCCTACACCAGGGTGTTAGGACGTTCACCACTGTGTGTGTGTGTGTTGCAGTGTTCCTAGTGTATCTGGGCAAGACGGATGCTATTTCTGAGCAAATTAGACTTTTTCAGTGGCTAAAAAGTTGCAAAAAAAAAAAAAAAAAAAAAAAAAGGGGCACTCATACCACCAAAAAACCCAGATGTTCTCATGTATCCCAGTGTGAGATACATAAGAACACGCAAGTGTGCCGACTGCAGACATACAATGATACGCCCCATTGTCTCTCATTGTCTCAGTCTACCCCCGGCATCATTTACATTGTCACTGATAACAGGACTACAGTATATACTCGCATATAAGACGAGTTTAACAGCTCATAAAAATGTACTGAAAGACCCCAGCTCGGCTTATGCACAAGTGTATATATAAATAAAATAATAATCTTACATCCTCCCCTTCCGGCGCCCCCCCCCCCCCCCCCCGGCTCCTCTTCTTTCTTCTCTCTGCTGTAACAGTATGATGCGGCGGTGTCGCTGCTGATTGCGTCAGTGTGCGCCGGTGGGCAGAGCACACAGTAGGGGGGTGGCTAGCTGAATGGGGCATTACATAACTTGGGGACAGGCTATGACCAATGCATTTCCCACCCTAGGCTTATACTTGAGCCAATAAGTTTTCCCATTTATTTGTGACAAAACTAGAGACCTCAGCTTATACTCAAGTATATATACACGTTGGCTGGCAATTTATACAATTTCTCAAAATACTTTCTATGTTTTTTTCTCACGGTTTTCTAGATCTCTGCTTGCTGTCATTCTATAGGAAGCTTCATTCTTTACTTCCTGTAAATCAACACTAGTCCCTGGTCATGTGATGTCACACAGGTGCACTGCTCATATCACAATGCTCTCATAACTAAGTGAGATAATGAGCCGTGCACCTATGTTACAGAGATCTAGATAACGCAAGGAAATAAAATAGAAAATATTGGAATACTAACTTTTCATTACAAACAATATCAATTATTTGCTTAAAGTAGACACAACTGATTTCACTACAGAATGTAATGAGGCGGCACTGCCATCTAGAGGGGACTCTATTTTTGGTTTTTCTTTAAATGGTATCTGCCATAGGACGAAATAGTACAAATTAGTAGCCCGTTGCTGCATATGGACAATCTATTTTGGATACAGCTGTGTCGGCTCAGCAGTGAGATCAAGCACCATTGTGGAAGCTAAGGAGAGAGACGGGGCTCCTCCTGTCAATCCTCCGGTGGCCCACAAGATGGAGGGAGGAGTTTCCATGGCTGCTGGACGTCCGACATAGACCTTCCTGTCTGCCTTGTATCGGTGGCCGATGCGGCCCAGTCCAATACTGGGTCTCATAGGCAAACTGTCAGTCAAATACTGAAAGAAACACTAGGGATAAATATTAAAATAAAAATTTTAACCCTGTGATCGCCAGCGGCGGCATTTAAAAGACGGAAGCGCATGGGCACCGCCATCTTGTTTGCGAACGACGCTCCCCGTGACGTTATTGGGGGTCAGTGGCAAATACGGTGTAAAAACACCATATATTGCAATACAGTAGTATTGCACTATATGGTAGTATCGATCAGACTGTCTAGGTTTAAAGTACCCTAGAGGGTCTAGACCAGGGGTACGGAACCTATGGCTCGGGAGCCAGATGTGCCTCTTTTGTTGGCTGCATCTGGCTCTCAGACAGATCTTTAATAAATAGTGATGGCTGCTGTGCGTCTCAGACTGATCACTGGACACAGGCAGCGATGTTACTGCTGCCCAAGTCCTTTGTGCGACCCAGGCGCCATGCTGGGGCTACCTATCTACTGGGGGACATGTGCTGGGGCTACCTATGTGCTGGGGGGCATGTGCTGGGGCTACCTATGTGCTGGGGGGCATGTGCTGGGGCTACCTATGTGCTGGGGGGCATGTGCTGGGGCTACCTATCTACTGGGAGGGATGTGCATATTGTAGGGCTCTTACGGAATAACATTTTAAAATACGTGGCATTCATGGCTCACTCAGCCAAAAAGGTTCCTGACCCCTGGTCTAGAAAATAAATTTATATATTTAAAAATTCAAATTGCCCCCCTTTCCCTAGGACCGATAAACAAAAATCAAACATATTAGGTATCGCCGCATCCCAAAATGTCCCCGTGTTGCTGACATTACCAGGATCAGGCTGTCAGTGTTGTATGACAAGAGCGAGATTAGTTGCAGCGGCCGCTGCGTTCCTGAATGCAGAAGACGATGCTTTCGCTTTCAGGCAGTTGTCATGGAGACAGTGACGTCATACGTGACATCAGGGCCAGAAGAGAGCAATTATACTGAGGGGACGCAGGTAACTGGGTCGTATGCTCCATTACTATTACCGCTCATCTGTGTGTCAGGACATGTAGGAAACACATAGATCATGTGTCCGGTGCCACCCTGAGCCCCCTTACCGACAAATTGTAGGGCACAAATGTCATCATTATATATATTCTAGGTTTCTACAGGTTTTTTAGTTTCTGAAAATATGAGAAGGAAACAAAGCTATTGAAGGATTATTTACCGTATTGTTTAGACTGTAAGCCACACCCCAGAATTTGTTATCCATAAAAAGGGAAAAATATATTTTATCGTCAATAAAAGAATTCCGTTGGTCACACACAAGCAGAGAGCTCTGTTACGTCCACTCACACACACCACTTTACTACATCCATCCTCACACTCACAACTCTGCTACATCCATCAGTCTATTCACTCACACACACCACTGCCACATCCATTCACTCACTCGCTCGCTCCACCCTGCTACCACTCACTCATATGAACACACTCAGCACTGTTGCATCCATACACACACAGCTCAGTCTCAGCTTCAAATTCTTCTCTGGGTCCAACCCCTGGCAGCAGGAAAGGGGTTTAAGGACCTTGCAGTGATTCTTCTGACAGGACTCTAGATCCAGCACTTATATTTATGTTGGGACCACCAAAAGAGCAGTGCAGGAGCTCTGTTCTCTTAAGAGATCAGATAAAATGCTTTGTCAGCGCTTCTCCCGATCCCTAGGACAGCGGTCAGGAGGTGCAGGCTCCTCCTGACCTTTGGAGTATAAAACACTGGCATTTTTAGCAAGACTTTGTCATGCTAAAGAGTGTGCATTAAAGTCTGTAAAATATGTTATATCCTTGGACATGCAGTTTTGCAATCGTCTAAGATCTGATCTGGGAGAAGACAAATGTGGGTTATTACATAAGCTGCATGAACCACTGTACACTGAAAGTGAATATAAACCGGACTTCAGGAAAAAGACACCATGAAGGAGCCATCTGCTGATTAAGTTGTAAGGACACCCCATAACATGCCAAGGTGCATGTTCCCATATATCTTCTTCCCTCAGCAGAAGAACCTCCTGTGAGCACTAGATGGACCCTCAGAAAACAAGTTCAGAACACCCAGGATAAACATCTATAACACAGTCATGTGCCAGATGAAAAGGATCAAGTATCTGCTTGGCAATCTATCAGCGTCCTGATTTATGGCCGCTCCCTTCTTCATCATGGTCTTCTGCTTTATAAGTCGTCCTCTCCAGTAAACATTGATAGGTTGGGTATGTGCCCTGACCCGTTCTACTTGGTTCCATACATCACCAGAAGTTGCACGGCTATCTAGGGGAAAGATTGAGATACCCGGGCGCTGTACTGTGAGCACAGGACTATAGGTTCTCCTGAACTGTGTGGATCCCGGTAGTGGGACTCCCATTGATCAGATTGTTATTCCCTCCTAATGGTTTATCTGACTGTATGTGCTGTATTATGTCTTCTTTTGTTTGTAGATGTAGCCCATGGCATGTAAAGCTCAGCCGAATATGAGGGCACTGTACAAATAGAGTAATTAAGTAGGGCTCAGTTTTCAGTAGGTCACTGCAGATAAGTCATGACACTTCAGAGATGAAAGAACATTTCATCCTTTTACCCCTCTCCGCCAATGCCTTGTTTCCATTCTGCTCCTCTCCTTTAAAAAAAACCCTAACTATTTTTACAATATTTTTGTGTGCAGAGCTAATGGACCCTATTTTCCCTAACAGAAATAACCATTTTTATATTTTGATAGATTGGGGCTTTTGGGATTAATGGATAATGATTTTTTTATCCAGTGAAGAGGAATATAGTCATTATAATTGTTTTTTTTAATCTATTGTTACATTTTTATTTACTGTATTAGTAGACACCCTAATGTAATTTAACCCTAGGGGGTCTGATCAATCCTACCAAAAACTGCAATACTTACAGTACTGCAGTATATGGTGGATTTGCCATTTATTGTGCCACCATCACACTGTAACAGAACTGCATAAATGACAGGTCCGGTGGTCTCATATAAACTCCAGGCTGACAGATTGCTCTCTGTGACATTGTGGGAGCCACAAAGAACTTCGCCAAAATGTGTGTATTAACCTTTATTTAGGAAATTAACCCTTTTTTGTGCAATATGTAGCACATACTCCAGCTGTAAGGAGAGGGCTCAGCCTGTGAACCCTTTCCATACTGTACTGAATTTGTATGTACCTCTGTGTAATGCTGAAGTACAGAAAAAGAAGGGGCTGTGGATCAGTACAATGCAGAGAGCAGGGCACATCACTAGTCCAGGTAAAAGAGCAACACATATACGGCATCACCACTTATCTTTACAGGCTGCCAAGTCCTGTTGACAGGTGTCATTTAATGTCACACGATAGGATTTTTTTAAAGTTTCTTACCAATTGTCAGGTCGTGCACCGGCTGGAACCTCTTGTCTGTGAACTGCAATAGTAGGCATGATTTCCCAACACCTGCAAGACAAACACCGGAGATTTTATTCATCATCATATTACTGGCCAGACCCCAGCTCGTATTATACCCTCCTATGTTCATTTCTTTCATTAAATCAAACTAATAAAGAAGAGCATTTTGATGCCCATATTTCTGTGAGGAATATACAGTATGATGCACAGGCCTTTACAGTGTAGTTACAGTCTACAGGGTACCATCACTGTATGGAAATAAGGATGGGACTCCTTGCATCATAGTGTAACATGATAGAAAGAGTCCCTTTATCCCTGCTGTTAGGATTACAGTTTAGCGTTGCTGCCCTGTAGGGGATGCAGGGACACCTTCCATCAGATATCGCTATGGTGCTAGGATTCACGTCAGTCCATGAAACAGGACACTGCATGGTCCACGATTCACAGCAGTTTGATAGAACCCCAAGGCTGCATTTACATCTGTTCAGCTATTACGATTCCATTATAAGAACACAGAAAATATTGGTACTGGGGGGTCCCCAGGTTACATACAAGATTGGTTCTATTGGTTTCTACTTAAAGGACATGTATTACCAGATCAAGGATTGTAAACCAAACATACAGACGTACTGGTGTGCGCCCTCTTTGGCAGGATCTGCTGTTCCTTAAGCTTCTTATGCCCTGGTTTTTCAGAAAAAGGACTTAAAAATTATGCAAATGAGCATGAGGGGCTCCATTAACTCCTATTGAGCTTGTCGCCCCCTTAGGCTAATTTGCATAATTTTTAAAGCCCTTTTTCTTAAAAACCAGGGCATAAGAAGCTTAAAGAAGAGCAGATCCTGTCGGAGGGAGCACACCCCAGTATGTCTGTATATTTGGTTTACAATCCTTGATCTGGTGATAGATGTTGAATTTAAGATGAATTTGTATTCAAGTATAATTGTAGCACCAGCCCAAACATTTTTGTCCCTGTGACAAATGGATTTTCAAAACTTTGAGCTGTCATGGACAAAGATTATCAATAAAACTTCATTACAGACACCTTACAGCTGATCATTGCCGCCTGGGACTAAACTAAAGCATCCAGAGAGCTTCACCAGAGGTCACAGTCGGCAGAGAGGTCTGTCTGTAACTTGGGGTCATCTGTTAGTCAGGAGTCCTTAAGTCAGGGACTGCCTGTAGTTCGAGATGGATCATAAGACCAACACCAATGGTGACCACAATGATTGTGACTCAAATATCAGTTGCATCCATAACTTTTATCCTCAGATCATCAGCTTTTAAGATAAAAAAAGCAAAAAGGGTAGCCGATACAAGGGAAGTGACCCCATGGCCTCATGATGACAGGCATATTTTAGGGCCATGCGCTCAACTTTTCTTCAGCAGCTGGTACACGGCCCAGTGCATGAGCCGCCTGCCTAGGCTTCACAAGGTAGAGCAGGACCTATTCCCAGCATTTTCTATTGACATTGGTGGTGTGAGGGGTGCGGACATGCCGATGGTAGGCACCAAGCAGCACAGGTTGGTGTGCATGGAGAAAGCCTATGCACACATCACCACAATGCATCTGACTGTCCGGTTGTGTGGACAAATGTCATCTGCACTAGGCAGTGGGGCCATTGTTTGTGACCCTATTGGCAGGACAATAGCCTGATGTTACATAAGCGCTAGTATTAGATGATGTGTGAGTGGCAATCCCTCCACAATAAGCACAAGCTGCAGATGGAGCTGGAAGAGACTGAAATCTTAGATGTTTTCCTTCCCAGAGAGGAATCTGGTCACAGAGCATTAGTAACATGACAAGTCACATGCGCCCATCTGGAGGAGAGGTGCTGCAGTAACCACAAGTCTGTCAACAGGGACATCTACCACCCAGAATGTCCCCGAGCTGTGCCGCAAACATTTATTCTGGAGTTACAAAGTTTTCTAAAGTCTAGAGAGTAGGGGACTAGGCTTGGTGTTAAAAAAAAAAAAAAAACACAAGTGAGAGAGTTATTAAACGTGTGTATTAGGTGCAGTATAAGATGCAGGTAAAGGCCAGAGCTGGGCAGGTGGGGAAGGGGAGAAATGTGTAAGAACTTAGGAGCTTTTCATGATTGCAGAGGTTTCAATGCAGTTTTACATGAAACGTGTGAATGCAGCCTAAACGCTTCTCATTGGGAAAGAGCAACACGTGTGAACGCGGCCTTAAGCTGAGTTTAGTTCAGCTGTTCAGGCCTGTTGACAGAACAAACCCGTTAAAATGAAATCAGCCCTACTATCAAGACTAGCATCTTCTGCTGACCTCATTAAATAATAGACAGGACCGGTAACTCTTCCCCATTATCTTGGTATATGGGTTAGGTTAGAAGAACATGGCAGAAGTTTGTCCATGGAAAAAAAGGGCAGAGTGCTAGACGGATATCACAGATTTTCATAGTTCAGTGATGCTGGGAAGAAAGGACCATCACGCATGGCTACATATCTAGCTCAGCACTGTGCTCAGACCCTTAGAGAATCTGGCCAGTGTCCTGTCCACTCTTCATGGAGCGACCATGATTGGTGCCCCTGACCTAAGACTCTCTCATCTGAGGCCGGATCAGCCACCAGGCTCCCAGAGCATCTCCTCCTGCCGGGTCTATACACAGAGAACTGCGACGTGTCACTGTAAACCACAGAACACTCCTTTAGGCTGGAGATAAACATAGTTTTTGTTCCTTCTTACGTGCAGATTTTGCTGTATGTTTTTTGAACCATAAGCAGGATTAGATTAAAACAGGAAATACATCTTTAAAGGGAACTTGTCACCAGGAGACCCATTTTTAGCACTCCCCCAGTCCCCACAGAGCATAGTACATACACTGCCGAAGTGTTTTTGTTTAAAAAATAGGTTTTGCAGAAAAAAAAAGATATGTTATATTGTACCTTGCTGTGTGACTAGGCACTTATCCACTGGGAGTGGACCTTTTCAAATACATGAATAACTACCCTCACTCAGGATTGGCTGTAGAGGAGCAGGGGGCGTCGCTAAGAAAGAGATGGGTGTTTTCATATATTTAAAAAGGACACATGGAGGTGCAGTTTCCCAAGGGTGGGGAGGTGGGGGGACTGCTCCTTTCCAGCCACTCCCAGTGGACAAGTGCCTAGTCACACAGCAAGGTACAGTATAACATATTTTTTTTCTGTAAAACCTATTTTCTATACAAAAACGCTTTGGCAGTGTATGTACTATCCTCTGTGGGGACTGGGGGAGTGCTAAAAATGGGTCTCCTGGTGACAGGTTCCCTTTATCTTCCTGTTATAGCCAATCTTAGCTTCAGCTAAATAAAAAAAAGAAACAATAAGAATGTGAGTGTCTTCAATGGAATCCACAGGACAGATCCGAAATGTCTGAAGCTGGGACCCACACCTATCTCTAAAATGAACCAATCAACATAATCCTGTGGCTCCCTTCCACACTGCAGAGGTCAGATTTTACCATTCACTGTTCGACTTCCCATGAGACACCACAGCTCACTTCTATAGCCGCTATGCTGCTGCTTCTGTAAAGTGCAACCACCTCAGACACACAGAATATGTCAGAAGGAAAGCAACATCTGGGGAGGTTTATTTTGAAGATAGTTGGGGATATCCATTGGACATTTATGGAGTAGTATAATCTTTTTCTTTAAGTTGTTTCCCCAAAATCTACCATTAAAATCCTTCATGATAAACTAGGGACACCAACTCATAGATGCAGACACCGTGACCGTGGTAATCTTCTTATATTTGTTATCAATTCCCGTCAATCTCTGAAAATCAACTCATGACAATGAGCCACAAAGGCTTCTGGGAGAATTAATAGAGCCCCTCCGTGCTGTAGCTTTACAGGCTGTTACACGGCGCTTCTCCCTTGTATGGGATCAGCCAGAGGGAGGGGAAAAGTGCAGAGCAAGGAGGGAAACAGTGTAACAGCACGTGAATCTGCAGTACAGAGGGGATCTTTTAACAATCCAAGGGTCATTACCATAATCTGAAAAGCTGATTTTAGAAGAAAGGAGGCCATGGATAACAAAAATAAGACGATTACCACAGTCACGGTGCCTGGATTGAGTGTCATGATAAATTTTAATTTCCTTTAAAAGCATTTTCCCATAGAGACATGTTATCTGACTAAGACAGTTGTAGATTTTAGACATCCAAACCCTGGGGGGGAGGAAAGTGGTTCATGTCCATGTGAATACTGGAGATATACAGGTGGACTACAACCTCCAGCAGAAATTAAGGCAAACCTGCACCACTGCCACAGCTTTTAGACAGGAGCGCAAGCGACCCAACTATTTACCATATTCCCAATCCTGTGGATAAAGGACAACGTGTCTCTGTGCGGGGAGGACAAGTCTCGCACATGGAAATTCAGGATTTCATGTAAACAATCTTGTTTCTCCACTTCAAAAGCGAACACCTAACTATTCTGGAACCATCCGAGCCATTCACAACCAGGGAGGGTAAAAAGAAGCCAGGGAAAACACAAACATCAGAAATATTTTGAGAAAAATATCAGTTTATCATTATACGGGACAATGGGTGTCAGGAAAAAAAAAAGAAAACAATAGCTTGAAGTGGCATAACAATATTTGCTGAAAATGTACAGTAATAAAAAAGTTATATTCCTTACATTATGTGTTACAGATGTCAAGGTGCAGTGGCTGTGACATTGCCATCACCATAAATTGACATACAGGTCAATTTTCAGTCCAGATATACAGTATTTTTTGGACTATAAGGCGCACCATGAATAAATGCCTGCTAAAATGTCTAGGTTCATATATAAGGCGCACTGGCCTATAAGGCGCACCTTTGATTTCTGAGAAAATCAAAGGATTTTTGTGTGTCTTATAGTCCGAAAAATACGGTACATAGGTTTTCATCTAGGCCGGATACAAGCCACAGAAACAGCTAACCTCCATATGTAGTTTTTGTTAGGTTTGTTATTAGCGTTAGTCTGATGCAGGTATCAACTGGGACTTGATGAAAAAAAAAAAAAAAATCACATGTAAATATGAGATGGATCCATGCATCACATGGTAAATTTGGAGCTCAGCCTATTTTAAGTCAATTTACCCAAGCTGCAAGATCAAACCAGTGTATGATGTATGGCAGAAAACTTGCAATATCTTTATTTTACTACTTCTGTACAACCCCTTTTAGGGTGATCCAAAAACTGTTTGGGCCACATCTTGGATACTGACAGATATGGCAGGTAATAACTTATCTCCTCTGACAATAAAGGATCTGGCATGTTGTTAGAGTGACATGGGGGATGTAGTGGGGGGAATCTTGTAGTCTCCAAAACTGTCAGATCCTGTTATTCAGGGGAGGTTGGGGTTTGGCACAATGGATGGAAATTATGCAAGAAATTGCCAAAACACTGTTGACTAAAGAAGCCAGAGCGACCATTACAGTCCAGGAGTAAGATCTGAGGCATCAATGGGAAACCCAGAGACACCCGCTGATGAGCACAATAGAAGGAGGTTATAGGATGCATTACAAAGGGTAAGAAAATACTGAATACTGTTCACATCAGGGTCCCGTCCCCATGAGACTCTGACCAATTGCTGAGTAAGCTTTCTCTATGCTTACAGCTACATTATGTATTCTATTATTAGGATGATCTCCACCCCAACCTGGGCATTTACTGAGCGCAACACACGTGCCGGGATTACTGCACAACAACTAGATAGATAGGGGGGGCTACGCCATTTACCAATCAATAGAGGAAATTCATGCAGATTGTACGACAAGAACTGATGTCCTGTGCTCATAAACATCATCTCAGCAAAAAAACAGCAAACAACAGCTCAGCAAAGAAAAAAGACATCTCAGATTTATGTAATATTTTCTTGCATCTTACAAAAAGGGAAACAGCTGAACTGCACAAGTACAAGTGCCAAACTGAGAGCTTACTACCTCTGGCTCATAGGATACTTCAAGGTTATACTAATGATTTATAGTTGGGTTTTGTATTGTGTCATATTCAGACTACAACAAGGTTGGTGAGTAATGCTGACACATACATTAACCATATGTATTAAGCATTTCTTAAGTTGCCTGGAATTCTTTGAGTCCTGTGCTGGGGTAATGGCCTGGGTGGCCACATAGAGAGCTCTGACTGCCACAGGTAGGTCACCACTGGTATACGGTATAGACACTGTTCCAGTGCAGCCTGTCACTGCCCGTCTCTATTTGTACAGATGTGTGGTCTATAGGCTGTAGCGGTTTGTGCAGCACTTGTGCTTGTGCCTCTACTCGTGGTGTCGGGCATTGCCTTGCTGCACTGGAGGGGAGCGAGTACAGTATAGCATGTTTTTTATTTTCAAACCACCTGTAGGTATTAGTAAAAATATAAAAATCCCCGGCAACCCTTTTAAATGATGGGATGGGTAAATAAAAAAAAAAATAAAAAATCACTAAATCAAACACATTCCAGTTAATCCCACATTCTGCAGTTGGTTTGAACCAGAGCGACTGCATTTCCAGTGTTAGATGCAGTAACTGGTTGGTTGTTATGGGATACACTGACATTTTAGTTGTTTAAAGGGGTTTTCCCACTTCAGCAAATTTAAGATGTATTTTTCATCATGGAAACTAATTTTCCAATATACCTTCTGTATCAATTCCTTAAAGTTCTCTAGATCTCTGCTTGCTGTCATTCTATAGAAATCTTCATTGTTTACTTCCAGTGGTTATAAATCTGGACATGGTCACACAGGTGCACGGCTCATTATATCACAGTAATCAGAGCTGTGTGATATAATGAGCCGTGCACCTGTGTGACCATGTCCAGATTTATAACCACTGGAAGTAAACAATGAAGATTTCTATAAAATTACAGCAAGCAGAGATCTAGCAAACCATGAGGAATTGATATAGAAAGCACAGGTAGACCCCGGGTTACATACAGGATAGGGTCCGTAGGTTTGTTCTTAAGTTGAATTTGTATGTAATTCGAAACTGTATATTTTATAATTGTAGATCCAGACCAAAAATATTTTTTCCCCAGTGACAATTGGAGTTTCAAACTTTTTTGCTGTAATTGGACCAAGGATTATTAATAAAGCTTCATTACAGACATCTTACAGCTGATCATTGCAGTCTGGGACTAAAGGAAAGCATCCAGAGAGCTTCACCAGAGGTCACAGGGGGCAGAGGGGTCTATCTTTAACTATGGGTCATCTGTAAGTCGGGTGTCCTTAAGTAGGGGACCTGTATATTGGAAAATTGTATAACTTTTCAGAATTAAAACAATAGCAATTACCGGTACTTGTTAAAATGGGAATACCCCGTTGAGTAGAATGGAAGTATCCTGGCTGGAGATGAGCGGACCCGACGCCCAGGTTCAGCATTCAGATTCTGCCACCCGACCCTGGCGTATAGTCGGCCCAACAGCCAAACTGGCAAATGAACTTCCCTAGCAACTAGCGATGGCTAACAGCGAAGGGTGTTCATTTACCGGACTGGCTGTTCAACCTTGAATCCATCCAGGTCCCGATCCAAAAACGTTGGGTCCTGGTCAAACCTCAGATCTGCTCTACACTATCAATGCTAATGATTCCCGTCCAAAAACCTGATAATTGTGCTGTTGGGTTTTTTTTGTAAAAAGTAGATGCTGAAGCAGCAGGCATCTAATTTTAGCCAAACATCCCTTTTTTTTGCAGATGTAAAAAAAAAAAAAACCCCACAAAAAACATGAAACCGTGTGAAAGAGCCCTTATGATGACCTATGAGGCTGCAAGTGCAGGTCAGACCTAAAGTGGTGCCAGGCCACGTGTCTGCACTTGCTGTGATGCCTCCCATGGACTACACCGTCTTTACATCACATTCCACCGTCCGAGCCTTCCACCGTCCGAGCCCCGGGGGTTGTCACTACACACAGCCGGTACAGAGGACTGTAGCGTAGGAATCTTCCGATGACCACGTGTGTTGCTAGGAAACTGATAGAAATGACTTGGGTCTTACCTAACAACACATCTTAATGTCTCTTAGCGAGTATGAAACGGTTAATGCTAATGGCCACCGGCAATCACTTATCTGCTTTGTGCTTAGGACAAGACCTCTAGGACTGGTCAAAGTATAAGCCCGGAAACCGTACAGACCAGAACCATTACAGAAGAGGCTTCCTAAGAGTAACATTTAGCTGCAATCTGCAGGGATAGCGGATCAATAGCTGATCACTGGAAGCTACAGTTTCCTATAATGATGACGCATCTTTAGAAAAGGTTATATCTGAGGTTTTCAAGGGATACTGGTAAAGCTTGAAGGTGCCAGATAAAGTGCTCGAAGAGTACTCACCCTGCTCCCGTGCCAAGATGGTCTTCTCATATCTACCACTGATGCTTTGCCATGACATCGGCCTCCTCAATCCATGGGACAAGAGACGTCCAGTGGTCCGAGGAGGCTATGGGTGACTGAGCAGTTAGTACTGCAGATCGATGCTACATGGAACATGTACTTTGTCTTTGTTTTGACAGGATTTTTACTGCTCTTTTTTTTAGCTGCCCAGTACCTTGTTTTTCCAAAAAAAGGCTTTAAAAACTATGCAAATCAGCCTGAGGCGCTCTGCGCTCAATAAACAGCTACAGAGCCCCTCAGGATAACTTGCAGAAAGGCAATGGAAACTAGTAAATTAAAGAGCGGACCCTGTCAGATGGTGCACACCCCTCCATGTAAATGTGCTCAGTTTACTTTCCTTCCTCCTAGTGGTAGTTTTCCTTTAATATCAGCCCAGAACCTGGGTTGTGTCCCCTGCCCCAAAGTTCAGTTCCCTTGAATAGTTGATCAGAGTGGGTTCTTGGTACTTGGGTACTGTGTTTTGGTGTTCCTGACCCCTCAGGAGGCTTTAATGGGCCTGCTTGGGACATGCAAGATAATGCAATAGTAGTAATATTTTTGTATTAGCTCTTAAGACGGCAGCCTGTACCTCAATATTTGTGCAACATGTGGGTACTATACCAAGGCAGCAGATTTGTGGTGACATTAAGGTGGCCATACACATTACTTGCACATCGAAAAAATTCCTCATTTAAAGGGCATCTGTATACAGATGAGCCTGTGGGGCTCCATAGGTGTTAATGGACCATGGAGCCCTCAAGCTTATTTACATACAGTCTTTCATCTTGGTGGTAATGTCCTTTAATGTATAGTGATGCCTGTCCGTCTATCCTGATCACATCATTTAATAATGTAACATTCCTCCATCCTACCGTTCTCAAGGAAGACAAGAGAAGGGCAGAGCGCTGCTTTATTGACATCACCTCTCTATGTGCCCCCAGTAGAGAAGAGCTCCGGACCCCCGGCATAACCCCATGATAACCAGTTTGGCTCTCTAGGTCTGACACGAGGGATTCACAGACATACAGTTTATATTTATACACATAGTAAAGAACACATCTGGTGTCTCCCTCTGCCCTAGGAGCAGCTCAGGTCACAGTGACATCACGTCTCTACAGTCACATGACCATTAGAAATGAGCGGACTCAACGTTTAGCAAATAACCAATGTGGCAAATTGAGGCGCATAGCAACAAGCCATGGCTGCAAATGGCTAAGGGTGTTCCCCAGACAATCATGGATACACCACTAGTGATGTCATAAAAAGAATAGATCTGAGAGTTCTGCTGCTGAGTAACAAGTAACAATACATTATGAGGTCATACAGTCTATGGAGTCTGCTGGTTTCTGTCATAGATGATGTAAGTATACGTGTGTACATCCAGGTTATGACATCCCAGAGGCAGGAAAGGTGCATGCGTGCCGCCAGGGTATGACATCCCAGAGGCAGGAAAGGTGCATGCGTGCCGCCAGGGTATGACATCCCAGAGGCAGGAAAGGTGCATGCGTGCCGCCAGGGTATGACATCACAGAGGCAGGAAAGGTGCATGCGTGCCGCCAGGGTATGACATCACAGAGGCAGGAAAGGTGCATGCGTGCCGCCAGGGTATGACATCCCAGAGGCAGGAAAGGTGCATGCGTGCCGCCAGGGTATGACATCCCAGAGGCAGGAAAGGTGAATGCGTGCCGCCAGGGTATGACATCCCAGAGGCAGGAAAGGTGCATGCGTGCCGCCAGGGTATGACATCACAGAGGCAGGAAAGGTGCATGCGTGCCGCCAGGGTATGACATCCCAGAGGCAGGAAAGGTGCATGCGTGCCGCCAGGGTATGACATCACAGAGGCAGGAAAGGTGCATGCGTGCCGCCAGGGTATGACATCACAGAGGCAGGAAAGGTGCATGCGTGCCGCCAGGGTATGACATCACAGAGGCAGGAAAGGTGCATGCGTGCCGCCAGGGTATGACATCCCAGAGGCAGGAAAGGTGCATGCGTGCCGCCAGGGTATGACATCCCAGAGGCAGGAAAGGTGCATGCGTGCCGCCAGGGTATGACATCCCAGAGGCAGGAAAGGTGCATGCGTGCCGCCAGGGTATGACATCCCAGAGGCAGGAAAGGTGCATGCGTGCCACCAGGGTATGACATCACAGAGGCAGGAAAGGTGCATGCGTGCCGCCAGGTTGTGACATCACAGAGGTAGGAAAGGTGCATGCGTGCCACCAGGGTATGACATCACAGAGGTAGGAAAGGTGCATGCGTGCCGCCAGGGTATGACATCACAGAGGCAGGAAAGGTGCATGCGTGCCACCAGGGTATGACATCACAGAGGCAGGAAAGGTGCATGCGTGCCGCCAGGGTATGACATCCCAGAGGCAGGAAAGGTACATGCATCCTGCCAGGTTGTGACATCACGGAGGCAGTGACCTTTTACTTGGACTCCAGGGTTAAGTCATAGACCTAGCACTGACTTATGTACTGCCAGGTTATGACGTCACACAGGCAGTAAGCCCTAATGATGTCATAGACTCTACCCCCGGCAGGTAGGCCGTGCCGCTCTCCACCCTGCGGTCGGTGTGCAGGATCCAGCTGGAGGACCCGGTACCGGCCCACCCCGGCGGCTTATAGTCCGGTAGCCGGGCCTCGCACACACAGCAGGGGCCGGGCCTACAGCACCGCTCCGGGCCCTGGCACCGCTCGCATCCACCACGTCAACGACTCCAACACTGCGGAAATGGGAAGACCGGCGGCCCCGCCCGCACAGCCGCCTGCAGCCAGCACAGCGCCCGCACCGCAACCGTCCTGAGCGCGGCGCTATCACTCACACTGCCAGCCGCACCGCCCGAGCCACTGCTTACCGGTGTCACCGATGATTATGTATTTGAAGAGATAAGCGTACGCCATGTCCGGATGATCTGTCTCTCCTCGTCACTGCTACTAGCGGCCGCGCTGACGTAACCACGGGCTCGTCCACGACAGCCCTCACGTGCGTGACCAAACGCGCATGCGCCGCCTGGCAGCCGTAGTCGTGGTGTAGAGCGCAGGGCGTCACTGGTGCTGAGGGCAGGGGGTAGCAAGATGGCGGCATCGTGTCCTGACTATGAGGACAATCATCAGGGCTAAGAGGATGGGGCCATTCAGCAGTGCTCTGACTATACAAGAAAGATCCTCTAGTCCAGTGATGGCGAACCTTTTGAGACCGAGTGCCCAAACTACAAACAAACCCACTTATTTAAATAGAAAGTGCCAACGGGGCAATTTAATCAGTAGCATGTTACTACCGGTACCTGTTTTGTCACGGTTTTTCATTTTATTGGCATCCTAAAGGACACTAATGCAGTTGAAATAAAAAGGAGAAATTCCGATTATCCTTCCAGGGTACCTTGTAGAGAAAGAATTGCGGTGCGGAGTTCCAATAATAACGCACCCTTCTCTGCACCTCCTTGCTCCTTTTGTAGTTCCAGGCAGCTAAGGATGTGTAGTTTTAAAATAGCCCTCATCACAGCACATCCTGGGTGGCCAGGGACTGCAGGAGGAGGCTTTGAGTCCTGTCTGGAAACTCTGTGCAGGGGTGATGGCCTGGGTGCCCACAGAGATTGCTCAGAGTGTCACCTCTGGCACCCGTGCCATAGGTTCGCCACCACTGCTCTAGTCCTTACAGGGGCCGCCCAGGAGCTAGCATTGGTGGCTTATTTAAAGGAAATCTTCACTAAAAAACACCCGAACAAACTGGATTGCCTCTAATCCAGGCAGGCCTAAATGCTCCTTGGTGCTGGCAGTTTGGCAGTTTTGATGAGGGGTAACATTATTTTAAAAAATATGTGTTTATCAGATGTTATTTGAAGTCATTAACAGATCCCCTCCGGCTCCAGCAGGACCTCATTTAGGCTGTGTTCACACATGGGGGGACATTTACTCTAGTTTTGTGCCGCTCTCTCACTGCATATTCTGCTCTCCGACCTAATTATTAGCTGGCGGCGCCATAAAAAAATGACTTTTTCCACCTGCTCCGACTCTTCTCTGAAAAGGGCCGTGGCTTTGGCGGAGTGGAAACTCAGACACAAATAATATGTGTCGCAGCCATTTTTGGCCGCTGTAAACTGGCGGAAAGTATACCAAAAGAGATTTGGTCTAGCAGGGACACAAAACAGTGCTATTGCCCTGTTGCCTGTTCTCCGACTGCTAGACACATATCTGGAGCTCGGGAAAGATTTTGGTCCCAGGGACAGAAAATGGTCTCAGCGCCAGAAATGTATCTGCACAGCTCCACAATATTAAATCGAGAGCAGGTCGGTAATCAAGCCAGTGCAGACACTGACACTTTATGTGAATGTCCCCCAGTGCCTGTTGCCTGTTCTCCAACTTTTGGACACATAAGTGCTGTCACAGTGTTTGAGGCTGAATTCACACATTATGTTAACGCATGCGTTTTCAAACGTCTCTTCTGCACTCCGCTTTGTGTCCTGATGTCAGTTGTATGCACTTGTGCAGGACCCTGAGAAGATCTTTCCCAGAAACAGGAGAGGAACCAGGCATGATAAGTACTTGTCAGCTGTACTGTACTGCTCCAAGTACCTTTCATGGCACAATTCTACTTGGGGTCCTGATTCCATCTTTTACAACCAGCACTGGACACAGAGCAGAGCAGCCCCAGGAGAGGACCCAGCAGAAGTAATGATGATACTTATCATATGTGTTGTACTTCTTCTGGGTCCTCTACCTCTCCTGGCACAGTTCTGCTTCAGGTCCTGATGCCAGCTCATACAACCAGCATTGGACACAGGGAAGAGCGGCACATGGAGGAGAGGAGAGTGTGGTACAGGGAGCAGAAGAGGAGCCACGTAAAGAGAGGTTTTCTTTTTCTGTACTGAGGGATTTATCATTTTTGGGGTGGCATTGTGTACAGTACTGTGGTTGTAGGTGCATCTAGGATGCTGGTTATAGATGAGTGATGTGTATACAATAAAGATCATTTTTAACACCTGACTTTACAATTTTACTCTGTTTTAGCTCCTATCACACAGTGATGGTCAGTGTAAGATTCCAGAGTGTAGTGCTGTGAGCTGACAATGTGCTTAGATCAGGGTACAGGGTTTATCTACACTTTTATTTAGCATCTGAACGTTCTGCTAGTACCTGAAACAGAGAAAAAGAAGGTGAGAGATGATGAGATCCACGAGATGGATATAAAAAAAATGACACTCTCAGCTCTGCTAACTCACCTATAACAAACAGAGTCAGCACTGCTATATACCTCTCCCCTGGATAAATGCCTTATCTGTCTGTAGATTGTAGAGCACACTGGTTGCTGGCAGGAAATACCATTATCTGAGCTGGTCTTGTAATGCAGGGGTGAGGGGTAATTTAATGTGTGTGGTTCATCCCTGACATAAAGCCATAGATCAGGAATAGAATAGACATTTAAAGGACAATTCATGATTTTTCCCAATTCATATGAAAAAAATTCAACAGATACTGCATTGCTCAAACTGCACCAATTTCTCACATTTTTTTGGAGTTGGTCCATTTTATCACGACTCTGACCCCACCCAAATCATCACCAACTTCCACAGCCACGATGAATTGTTTTAAAGGAAATGTTCACAGGGTGTTACACTCCCCTCCCCCTCTCTTGCTACAGCGTCTCCTCCCTCCCTGAAGTAATCGCACTACAGCAGAGGAAGTTTTAGCACACAGGGAGAGGGGGAAGTGTTCCTGTACACTGTAACAACCTGTTAATCTGCAGCATAGAAGGGCTCTGGTAACACCCCCACGAGCCCAGTCACCGTGCCTGGATCTATTAGTAGGTGTCCTTGGTTTATTGTGCAGAATTTTGATGGTAGATTTCCTTTAAGTTTTACAAACATGATGACTTTAGCCCATACTAGTGTCTTTCCCGATTACAGGTAGTGCACGGTATTGCAACTTTGTGAGATTTATTTCTAAACAGCTAAACTGTAACTCTGGCCAGGCCCGGCGCCAGCACCCGGCCAACCCGGGCAAGTGCCGGGGTACTGGAGGGGCCCACTCGGGCCCCTGGATCAATTGTACCAGTGTCGCTATAAGACACTGGTACAATTTGATCACCATCCGGATCGATCGCTTTTCTGCCTCTATGCTGCGCTGGTCGGGAGCGCAGCATAGAGGCAGAATCTAAAACTCACCTGTCCCGGTTCCCACGATGCAGCGCTCCACAGGGTATGCGACGGCTTTGAAGCCGGCGCACATGATGACGTCATCGGATCACGTGTGCCGGCTTCAGAGCCGGCGCGCACGGGAGGCCCAGGCCGAAGACAGCTGCAGGCGCTGCTCCAGGGGAACCAGGAAAGGTGAATTTTTTCTTTTCCGGAGGGGAGTCAGGGTGTCCGCGGGGGGGGGGTGGGGGGGGTCAGTGTGTATACAGGGGGTGAGGGGGGGTGTTAGTGTGTCAGCAGGGGGGGTCATTGTGTCCACAGGGGGAGGGGGGGTTCATTGTGTCTGGAGGGGGTCATTGTGTCAACATGGGAGGTTCAGTGTGTCCGCAGGGGAGGGGGGGGGTTTCAGTGTGTCCGCAGGGGAGGGGGGGGATCAGTGTGTCCGCAGGGGGAGGGGGCGCAGTGTGGTCACTGGAGGGCGGTCCACGGAGGGGCCCACTAAGGCTCTGTCGCCCAGGGGCCCACTAAAACCTGGAGCCGGCCCTGACTCTGGCATATACCATGATGAGATGTATTTTCAAATTCTGGACAGCCCCTTAAAGACTATTAGATAACCAACTTTTAACCCTTTCTTGCACTTACCTATCATGATGACATTTATATAATGTTGACCGTCATCACATGGCAAAGCTTGTATCTTGCAGGATGGAGTAGTGTAGTCTACTATACCATTTCATTTTGTTACATGTACTGATCCGGTGAAGGCCAGAAGGTCTGCCAACTTAATTATTTTCCATGTCTAAATTGTATGCATACATGTATTCCCCCTATAATTTCCCCCTAAACCTAATCAGGGCAGCCATCAGGAAATTCGGGGCCCCATACAGCAAAAGTGTCTGGGCCCCAACACACCCCAAAACCGAACAAGCCTCCTGCCCCCCGCAGTGACCTTTCACAAACAGGGTTTGAGGCCTGTTGCTACGACAAGGCACACTCTTCTGGTAGATTGCCAATAGGAGTCATACTATTGAACGTCACGTGCAATTTTTCACATTTTCATAAAAAAAGCTAAATCCTGCTATTGAGGGACCTGCTCAGGTTTCAAGTCACTTTGAGAGGCCTAAATAAAGTAAAACCCCATAAATTACTCCATTATAGAAACTACACCCCTCAACGTACGTAAAACAACTTTTATGAAGTTTGTTAACCCTTTAATTGGTTTACAGGGGTTAAAACAAAATCGGATGCAATTTCGAAATTACATTTTATTTGGCTAAATTAATGTGTTTTTCATAAAATGTACAAATTCTCAGTGGATAAAATTCCAAAACGCTCCTCAAAATTTGATCCCCCATCTCTCCCGCGTATAACAATACCCCATATGTGGTGGTAACCTGCTGTATGGGCACACGCCAGGGCATTGAGGGGGAGCTGCGCCATTCAGAGCAGATTATGCATTGTCACTTTTTATTGGCTATACAATCTTTATTTTTTTGGCAATTTGGACATTTAAGGGCTTATTTTTTGCGACATGAGATGCACTTTACAAATACTTCATTTTAGTGGGTCTATAGCTTTTCGATGAGATTTTATTAACTCTTTAATGTATGGAGGAAAAGAAAATTGTCAATTTGGGGTTTCTTTTTTTTGTATATTTTGGGGGTCGTACACCATACACTAAAAATACTATAATATTTTCATTCTATAGATCACTACGATTACGGTGATACCTCATTTATATAGTTTTTCATTTATTTTTACAATTTTACTGGAGAAAAACTAATACAGAGGAAATCTTATTTGTTTCTGCATCGCCATCTTTTCGGGAACTTAACCTTAATATTTTTTGGTTGACAGAGCTAGTTTAGGGCTTATTTTTTACGTGTTGAGTTGTTCTTTCAATTGGTACCATTTTGGGGCACATAACTTTTTTTGATCACTTTTTAGAACATTTTTGTAAAGGGATTTTATGAAAATTTATATTTTTGGCGAGTTTTTCGGGTTTTGTTTTTACGGCGTTCAC
Organism: Engystomops pustulosus; assembly: GCF_040894005.1. Taxonomy (NCBI): domain Eukaryota; kingdom Metazoa; phylum Chordata; class Amphibia; order Anura; family Leptodactylidae; genus Engystomops; species Engystomops pustulosus. The sequence goes on from NC_092415.1 coordinate 46,129,002, forward strand.
CGTACGGGTCCAATAATGTTTCTGACTTATTGTACAGATTGTTACGGACGCGGTGATACCAAATATGTGGGGGGTTTCGGTGATTTTCAGGTATTTTTACTTTATTAGATGTGTATAGGGAATGTTTGTGTTTAGGGGACTTTAACTCTATTTAATTAATTATTTTTATTAAAAATTGTGTTTATTCAGTGTTTTTAACTTTTTTTTCTTTACTTTTACAGGTTAGCTTGAACAAGTGATCCACTGATCACTTGTTCAAGCTATTCTTCACCTAATACAGTGTAATACAGATGTATTACACTGTATTATGTGAAACACTGAGCATGCTGCGCATGCTCAGTGTGTCACAGCCGGGTCCTGCCAGGAGGCACGGACCCGGCACCCGGAAGAAGATCGCGCAGCCCCGGGCACCGGCAGTCCCGGGGCTGCGATCAGAGCAGCGGGACCCCCCCGGTAAGCGCCGCGGGGGGGTCCGAATCCTGTTAAATGCCCCTAGCACGCCGCGGTCAGCGCGACCGCGGCGTGTTAGGGGTTAACACCCGCGATCGGAGAAATCTCCGATCGCGGGTGTTAGAGGAGGGTGTCGGCTATAATATATAGCCGACACCCGCAGCTTCTGGCCCCGGCTCCATTCAGGAGCCGGGGCCAGAAGTTTGGCGTAATATTACCCCACCGGCCGGGCCCCATAGGGCCCCTTAGAGTCCGGGCCCCATAGGGCAGTACCAGTTGTACTGCCCTATCGGCGGCCCTGAACCTAATAACTGGTTGAGCCATCCTTAGCAGCAAAATCTGCAATCAAGTGTTTGTGATAATGGCCAATGAGCCTTTTACAAAACTCTGGCAGGATTTTGGCCACTCCTTTATGCAGAATTATTGAAAATCACCAAGATTTGAGGGTTTTTGAGCATGAACCGCTTGTTTAGGGGTGCAGTCACACGTTGCAGTTAAAACTACATGACAATCAGCTTTGAGGTAGTTTTAGGTGCAGTTTTGTTAATTTAACAGATGAAAGACAATTGCTGAACGACAATGACATTTGTGGAACAGGTTTCCCCTTCAAAATCAAATTCACCTGTACAGTTCATGTCTAAATTAACAAAACTGCACCTAAAACCACCTCAAAACTGATTGCGATGCAACATGTGACCACACCCTAAGGTCATGCCACAGCATCTCATTTGGATTAAAGTCAGGACTTTGCCTAGTCTGCTCAAAAGTATTAATTTTGTTTTTCTTAAAAGGAACCTATCATCATGATTACAGGTTCCATTAGCCTCTGAAACGTTGATTTCAAAATTGCCTCTTTCGAGCATCTTTCCACTGATATTTAATGGTTTCTTTAACAATACCTGGCTCCCTACCAGCAGCGTGTGGTAGGTCCCAGGGAAGGCAGGTCAAATGGCAGGAGTTGTCTCCTCCCCTCTTCCTCACTCATTAACTTCCCTCAGCCTCACCCTGGTCTTCGTACCCCCCTTCTGGGAATCGTCACACACCGCTGGCAGGGAGTCAGGTAAGTCAACAATTAAAAGGCAGTGAAATTCTGTAGATGCACGACAAAAGGGTATTGGAGGATGACACCTATTACCTTACTGATGACGGGTTCCGTTTAAGCCATTTAGAGGTGGACTTGCTTGTGGGTCTTTGATCATTCTGCTGTATAATCCAACTGCGCTACAGCTTCAGGTCACAAACACATGGCCTGACATTCTCCTTCAAGATTTGTTGGTAGTCAGCAGAATTCATTCTTCCTGTTATCACAGAAATTTTCCAGCTCCTGAAGCAGCAGAACTGCCCCAGACCATCACATGACCACCACCAAGTTTTACTGTTCATATAATGTTCCTTCTACTCCAGATGTAATGAGACTACGGCTACATTCACACAGCTGTATGGGGGACGTATATATACGGCCCACGTATATACGGCGTATATATGTCCCCCATAGACGGCAGCGTTGTCGCGGGCGCGTGATGTCAAAGTGGTCATTTCCTACCCTAGGGCTTATACTCAAGTCAATAACTTTTCCTAGTTTTTGTAGTAAAATTGGGGGCCTCGGCTTATACGCAAGTATTCACAGTATGAGGAGGGTTCTGCTGCAGAGCACAGAGGCCGGGCCAGCCAGGGGTAGCATCCACATCTACTACACTGTCTTAGAGATCTGGTCTGGATGGTAGCCGGGGAGGAGGGTTTCATGCAGTTAGGGAATGTGATTGGCTTTTCCTAATAGATGGATTATAAGAGCGGGTTTGGAGTTTATCATTTACCCCTTAACCCCTTAAGGACGCAGGGTTTATTCGCTCATTTCTCGCTCTCCACCTTCAAAAATCCATAACTTTTTCATTTTTACGTGTACAGACCTGTGTGAGGGCTTATTTTGTGCGTAACAAAATTTTACTTTCCCGTAATGTTCTTTATTTTAACATGCCGTGTACTGCGAAGCTGAAAAAAAAATCCAAATGTGGAAAAATTGAAAAAAAACCGTCACGTTCTTGTGGGCTCAGTTTTTACGACTTTCACTCTTCGCTCCAAATAACACGCCTACTTTATTCTTTGGTTCCGTGCGATCGCGATGATACCAAATTTATATAGTTTTTATTGTGTTTTAATACATTTTCAAAAATTAAACGAATGTGTACAAAAAAGAAAAAAAATTTTGTGTCATCTTCTGAAGCTAATAACTTTTTCATACTTTAGTGCACGGAGATGTGTGAGGTGAGGTGTTTTTTGCGAAATGAGCCGACGTTTTCATTGCTACCATTTTGAGTTCTGTGCTACATTTTGATAATTTTTTATTCCATTTTTTATGTGATGTAAAAAGGTGTAAAAGTCGCATTGCGGACATTTGGGCGCCATTTCCCGTCTCGGAGGTCACCGCCAGCCATAACCGTTTTTATATTTTGATTGATCGGGCATTTTGGGACGCGGCGATACCTAATGTGTCTGTGATTTTTACTGTTTATTATGTTTTATATCAGTTCTAGCGAAAGGGGGGTGATTTGAATTTTTAATATTTTATAAATTTTTTTTATTTTTTAAACTTTTTTTTTCTTTTTTTTTCACTAATTCTTAGACCATCTAGGGTACATTAACCCTAGATGGTCAGATCGTTCCTACCATATACTGCAATACTTCTGTATTGCAATATATGGCATTTTTGCAGCTCATTCATTACAATGAGCCACTGGCTCATTGTAACGAATCTGCAGATGCCAGATAGCTTCGGGTCAAACGAAGACCCGAGGCTACAATGGCAACCGATCGCCGCCCCCCGATGGCGTTCGGGGGTTGCGGCGATCGGAATAGAGATGGCGGCGCGCGGGCGACTTTGCCGGCGGCAATGAAAGGGTTAATAGCCGCGATCGGTGCAAGCACCGACCATGGTTATTTGCGGTGGGGGTTTGCTGCAATATGCAACAACCCCCACCTCTGTATGAAGAGGACTCAGCCCGTGAGCCCTCTTCATACATTCCCTGTACCTCTGCGCCGTAGAGCTACGGTGCGGAGCGTTAAGGGGTTAAGGACACAGATTTTTTTTGCTTGTTTCTCTCTCTCCAACTTCAAACATCCATAACTTTAAATTTTTCTGTGTACAGAGTTGGGCGAGGACTTATTTTCTGACTAAATAACACCTCTGCTTTATTCTCTGGTTTGGTACAATTAACTTGATACCAAATTTATGTAGGTTTTATTGTGTTTAGAAAAAAAAAATTATGTGTAGAAAAAAAGTTTTTGTCATTTTCTGATGCAGATTTTTCATACAGTCATGGCCAAAAGTTTTGAGAATGATACAAATGTTAATTTTTACAAAGTCTACTGCATCAGGTTTTGTAATGGCAGTTTGCATATACTCCAGAATGTTATAAAGAGTGATCAGCTTAACAGCAATTAATTGCAAAGTCAATATTTGACTAGAAAATGAACTTTTTCCCCCAAAACACATTTCAACTTCATTGCAGGCCTGCCTTAACTTCTTAGCGCTCTGCGCCGTAGCTGTACTGCGCTGAGTCCCGCGAATAGCGCTCAGCGCAGTACAGCTACTGCGCAGAGACGATGCCGGTTCAGCGCTGCACAGCAGCCGAACCGGCATCGTTAGCCGCGGGATTTGAGCGGTAATTTACCGCTGACATCCCCGGCTAACACCCGCGGTCGGAGTGGACTCCGATCGCGGGTGTTTAACATGCCTTCTGGGGGTCTTTACCCCACGATCGCCCCCCCCCCCCCCGCACCGTTTTCGGGGGGGGGGGGGGGGCGATCGGGACCCCAGAGAAGCCTGGAGGGTTTACCTTTAAGATGACGTCACAGACGTCTGCATAGGCTGGCACATCTGCATAGGCTGGCACTGCATAGGCTGGCACTGATAATACACTGCAATACATTAGTATTGCAGAGTATTATCAAGAACAAGCAATCAGATGATTGCTTGTTCATATCCCATGGTGGATCATGTAAAAAAATGTAAAAAAAAATGTTTTTCAATAAAAAATTACTTTATAAATCACTAAAAATGCCCATAAGCCCCAAAACATATAAAGAGACATATAACGCTCAAAAAAGTCTAAATCATAACACAAACCCCACATATATAGTATCACCGTGTCCGTAACAATCCATAGAATAAAACTAAATAACTATTGAACCCATATGATGAACGCCGTAAAAAAAAAAACGTTAAAAACCCGCCAAAAATTATGATTTTTACCTATTATATCCCACTAAAAATGCAATAAAAAATGATCAACAAAACATATGTACTCCAGAATGATACTGTTGCAAATAACAACATGTCCCGCAAAAAACAAGCCATCAACCAGCTCTGTAGCCAAAAACGTAACAATGTTATGCCACTTGGAAGACGGCGATGCAAAAATGATAGATTTTTCCCCACATTAGGGTTTTATTTGGCAAATTTAGTAAAACCTAAGAAAAAATATTCATGTCTTGTATCCCCGTAATCGTATCGACCCATAGAATAAAGATAACATGATTATTAGGCTATACGGTGAACACGAAAAAAAAAAAGTAAAAAAATCCAGTACAGAATTGATGCTTTTCTACTCATGACCTCAAAAAAAGTTCCTAAATTTTCAACAATAGGTGATACCAACCCCAAAATGGTAACACTGGAAAAAGCATCTCATCGTGCAAAAAAAATGCCATCACATGGCCCAAATAACGGAAAAGCGAAAATTTTATAGCCTTCAAAAGGGGGCAACGAGAAAACTAAAATCCTGGCAGCTGCAGGGTGCTCCTTCCCTTCTGCGCCTCGCTGTGCGCCCATAACACAAGTAACGTCCACATGTGGGGGGTCTCTGCACTCGGGAGAAATTGTAGAACAAATTTTATGGTGAGTTTTCTCTTTTTATCTTTTGGAAATGTGTAAATTTTAGGGCTAAATGAACGTATAACCGACAAAATTTGACCATTCTAAATTTCACCGCCATTTTGATTCAATTACTATGAAGATCTCAAGGGGTTAACAATCTTTGTAAATGCTGTTTCTGATAGTTTGTGGGGTGCAGATTTGAAAATGGGTTGGTTATATAGGGGTTTTTTGTTGCTAAATATGTAAAATTTTATTTCAAACAGTATTTATCCCCAAAATAGTCAATTCTGAAAATACGATAAATCGCTATTCGATTTGTAGGCCGCGTGACGTCAAAATAAATTATCCAGACATTTCAAAAATTATGAAAATGTAAAGTAGACAAATGGGAAATGTTATTCTGCAAGTTATTTAGGTGGTAAATCGATCTGCCTAAAAACGCGGTGATTTTGAATTTCGAAAATGGCAAATTTTTCTAAAAATTCATCATTTTTTTCTTTTTTTGTAAATAAACGCAAAACTTATCTGCCAAAATTTACCACTAAAATGAAGTACAACATGTGGGGAAAAAAAACAATCTCAGAATCGCTTTGATAAGTAACAGTGTTCAAAAGTTATAACCATATAAAGAGACGCAGGTCAGAATCTAAAAAATGGGACTGAGCCTTAAGCTGTAAAATGGCTGCGTCCTTAAGGGGTTAAAAGGAGCAGCTAACATGGTTTCAGTGATTGCTCCAGTAACACAGGTGTGGGTGTTGATGAGGACAGGGCTGGAGATCAATCTGTCATAATTAAGTAAGAATCACACCACAGGACACTTTAAAAGGAGGCTGGTGCTTGGCATCATTGTTTCGCTTCTGTTAACCATGGTTATCGCTAAAGAGACACGTGCAGTCATCATTGCACTGCACAAAACTGGCCTTACAGGGAAGAGTATCGCAGCTAGAAAGATAGCACCTCAGTCAACAATCTATCATCTATCACAGTGGTGGCAAACCTATGGCACGGGTGCCAGAGGTGGCACTCCGATCCCTTTCTGTGGGCACCCGGGCCATCACCCCAGCACACCAGACAGGACTCAAAAAACTTCCTGCAGTTCCAAGCAACTTAAAAGATGCTGCTTTCAGTCATATTTTGATACTTACTTCACTACTTGGGACTGTAGGAAGAGAAGAGAATGAATAGACAGGGCCAAATTATATTTGTAGGACCTCCTGCTGGCCCCACAATTCTCTGTGTACAGAGGGACACTGGAAAGAAGCTACAATGATGCAAATTTTCCATCTTTCTTTCTACTGTGTTGCTGTCCTCAGGAGGCCAGTATGATTGTTGAAGAACAGGGAGCAATAAGTTACTGCTTTAATTTTTTGTTGGCACCTCGCGATAAATAAGGGGGTTTTGGGTTGTTTTTTAGGCACTCGGCTGCTAAAAGGTTCGCCATCACTGATCTATCATCATCAAGCAATTCAAGGAGAGAGGTTCCATTGTTGCCAAAAAGGCTCCAGGGCGCCCAAGAAGAACCAGCAAGCCCAAGGACCGTCTCTTAAAAGTGTAAAAAAATATATATCCCACTACAATGAAGTAGTAAAAAAATGCCAGCTCACCCAACCACGAGACCTCAAAAGATGGCACTCCGACCTCGGCTCCCCTTCGGTGCACGGAAAGATGATCCACAGCCGTCTGGATAAAAGGATGAAAAAAAGATGGCACTCCAGCACTGTACAAAGGAAATCCTCGTCGAGTCTTAGACCAATTGAATTATCCTTTATTCATTAAAAAGATGCACCAATTCACATGAGGAGACAATAAAGTTGACGCGTTTCGACGCTGAGCGTCTTAATCATAACAACGCTTAGCGTCGAAACACGTCAACCTTATTGTCTCCTTATGCGAATGCGTACATCTTTTTAATGAATAAAGTCTCTTAAAAGTGTTTCAGCTTTGGGATTGGGGCTACCAGCAGTGCAGAGCTTGCTCAGGAATGGCAGCAGGGTACAGGCTGAGGACTGGGGTCATTTTCTCTGATGAATTTTCTTTCCGATTGTTTGGAACATCTGGAAAACAGCTTGTTGGGAGAAGACAAGGTGAGCGATACCACCAGTCTTGTCTCATGACAACTGTAAAGCCTCCTGCAACCATTCATGTGTGGGGTAGCTTCTCTGCCAAGGGAATCGGCTCTCTCACAGTCTTGCCTAAAAGCACATCGATGAATAAAGAATGGTACCAGAATGTCCTCCCAACCGTCCAAGAGCAGTTTGGTGATCAACAATGCCTTTTCCAGCATGATGGAGCACCTTGCCATAAAGCAAAGGTGATAACTAAATGGCTCAGGGAACAAAACATAGAGATTTTGGGTCCATGGCCTGGAAACTCCCCAGATCTTAATCACAATGAGAACTTGTGGACAAACAAAAACCAACAAATTGTGACAAAATGCAAGCATTGATTGTACAAGAATGGACGGCTATCAGTCAGGATTTGGTCCAGAAGGTGAGTGAGAGCTGCCAGGGAGAATTGCAGAGGTCCTGAAGAAGAAGGGTCAACACTGCAAATATTGACTTGCTGCATTAAAGGGATATTCCCATCTGGACATTCACATTTAATTTAATTTATTTGTCATATGTAAACATTGGATGTTATTAAAAAAATGTTCCCGTGTGAAGATAATTTCTCAAAAATGTAGCCATGTTGTCCCTTAGAAACGAAATTGCTTCCTTGGATACGACCACCTCACACTCTGGCAGCAGTGGCCAGACATGTGCTATTGAGCCCTGCCTGACCACCAGAGGGTAACAGATCATGTGAAAATATAATATTTGTGTAATTCTCAAAACTTTTGGCCATGACTGTACATTGGTGTACAGTGGTGTGTGAGGTGTCATTTTTTGCGAAATGAGCTGACATTTTTATTGCTACCATTTTTAGGATTTTGCTAAATTTTGATCACTTTTTATTAAATTTTTTATGTGATGTAAAATGGTATAAAATATGCATATGTATTTCGGACATATGGGCGCTATTTTCCATTATAGGTTTCACCACCGGCAATAACTGGGTTTGTGTTTTTATAGATCAGGGTGATACCTAATGTGATTTTTACTGTTTCACTCTCTTTGCTTTGCTGATGGAAAGGGCACATTTTATCCTCAATCTAGCTGACATTTTCCAGAATTGGCCACTGGAATGGGATTCTCAGATATGTAGAGAGGTGAAGCGCCAGACTGCTGGGCAGGATGACAAAGCTTTTATTGTGCTGGAAGAAGGTAACAAACAAAATATGGATAGTCCCCATAGCGTTCCAAGTAAGGAAGTATGGACACTCTATGGTATTTTATAGTAACATAAATGGCACACCCTGCTACACTATTTTTTTCTGCTATAAATATCGGAAGCTATCGCAAGCCGATGTAAACATAAGGGAACAATGTCATCAGCTTTCATACCGCTAAAATCCCAGCACCCACAGGTGGGGTATGAAATAATGGGGCACATTTGCTTACCTGTCCCTGTGCGATTGCCGACGAGAACGCTCAGCTGCCGTGATTCACTTACAGCGTGCGCCTGATATCTTGTATGTGTCGCTTCCCCGCTCAGGTCCGCCGGAGTTCACCATCTTCTTCCCGGTTTATGTAAGTGATATGCGACACAATTTGAAAGTTAAATCCCGTGGTTTGTCCGAATCCATCGGATCGTCCTACAGCCTGCCCCCCGATTTGTGTCGCGTGAAAGCCAGCGCGATTGCGACACAATCCGATCGTGTGCGGCAAAAACCCCTGTTAAATGCGGCGCAAAACGGAAATCGTCGGGAAACCCGATGGAAATGCGGTCCGCATCACAACTCATCTGTTCACCCATAAGAAAAAATTACTCCAAAGTCATGTGCAAATGTAGTTGGCAGAGTCACTTTTTAAGTGAGTTCATTTTAGCTGCTGGGGGTGTCCAGCTCTCATTCCTAACTATGTCTTTAACTACCTAGTTCCATAGCACATTTCAGTCATCGTAGTGACCCAAGGAATAAAGGGGTTCTGTTATTTGGACCACAATGTGAAAACCATACAAAATTTCAACAGTGAAATTTAGAATGGTCAAATTGTGCCGGTTATACATTCATTCAGCCCTAAAATTTACACATTTACAAAAGATAAAAATAGAAAATCCACCATACAATTTGTTCTGCAATTTCTCCTGAGTACAGAGACCCCCCACATGTGGATGTTACTTGTTTTATGGGCGCACAGCGAGGCGCAGAAGGGGAGGAGCGCCCTGCAGCTGCCAGGATTTTAGTTTTCTGTAGCGGTCCCCACAGTAGCCAATTTTTGTAGGCTATAAAATTTTGCTTTTTTGTTATTGGGGCCATTTGACAGCATTTTTTTGTGGGAGGAGATGCTTTTTCCAGTGTTACCATTTTGGGGTTGGTATCACCTATTGTTGAAAATTTATGAACTTTTTTTTGAGGGCAGGAGTAGAAAAGCATCAATTCTGTACTGGATTTTTGCTTTTTTTTGGTGTTCACCGTATAGCCCAATAATCATGTTATTTTTTTTCTATGGGTCAATATGATTACGGGGATACCAGACTTGAATATTTTTTCTTATGTTTTACTAAATTTGCCAAATAAAACCCTAATGTGGAGAAAAATCTATCATTTTTTTTGCATCGCCGTCTTCCGAGTGCCATAACATTTTTTACTTTTTTGGCTATGGAGCTGGTTGCTGGCTTGTTTTAACAAGACATGTTGTATTTTGCAACAGTATAATTCTGGAGTACAGTACATGTTTTTTTGATCACTTTTTATTGCATTTTTTGCAAGGTGAAAATCATAATTTTTGGTAGATTTTTAACATTTTATTTATGGTTTTCATCGTGCAAGTTTAATAATTTTCAATAATTATTTATTTTTATTCTACAGCTTGTTATGGACGCGGTGATACAATATATGTGGGGTTTGTGTTATGATTTAGACGTTTTTATCGATTATATGTCTCTTTATATGTTATGGGACTTATGGGCATTTTTATTAATTTATTTTTTATTGGATTACATTTTTTCTTTTTATTTCTTCCCCTATGGGACTTAAACAGGCAATCATCTGATTGTTCATGAAAATAACCTGCAAGTTATTAGCTGGGTATTAGCCTATGCACGTGCATAGGCTGGCTTTGTGCCTTAATGATGACGTCACAGACACCATCTTACAGGCACTGCCTGCAGACAGCCCTGGGGGACACCATGGGGGGGGGATTGTGGGGGAAAGACCCCCAGAAGGCAGTTTAAATGCTGCGGGCACAGGCTACTGACGCATGGAGTAGCCTTAGCTCCCAGTACCTGGCCAGGTTAGTACATGCCCCAGTAGCCTCTTCAGATAATTTCCACATTTTTTTTAACAATTTAGGTTAGGTTCCAGAGGCAGGCAGGAGGAATCTACCATTAGATCTACTTCTGATAGTAGAATCCTCATGGTAGGTTTCCTGTAAAGCCATACTTGTAATACAACTTCTTTCTAGCCAACACTAGAGGTCCCCACAAGCTTAGAGATGATAATGGCATCTGAAAACTGTATAAAAACGATGTAACCAGCTAGCCGCAGATTACTACAATGGTCTAATACACATAGCAGTATTGTATTATATACCAAACACCACTTTTAGTTGTTCTTCCATTTGCTGTTGTCCAAATTTATTTAAATTTACATGTAACAAAAATTCTGTAATTCAGTTTCAAGTTACTGTTGCGTTCTGACATTACAGCTAATGTTATCTCCGGGGCCTGCATAGCCTCAATATAGCACTCACCTGCTTCACAATACAGGCGGTCCCCTAATTAAGAACACTCAACTTACATATGACCCCTAGTTACAAATGGACCTCTGGATATTGGTAATTTACTGTACTTTAGTCCTAGGCTACAATAATCAGCTGTAACAGTTATCACAGGTGTCTGTAATGAAGCTTTAGCGTTAATATTGATTCTTATGACAACCCAACATTTTTAAAATCCAATTGTCATAGAGACCAAAAAAGTTCTGGCTGGGATTACAATGATAAAATATACAGTTCTGACTTACATACAAATTCAACTTAAGAACAAACCTACAGACCCTATCTTGTATGTAACCCGGGGACTGCCTGTAGTCACAAGTCACAATCAAACCAATCAAGGGATGATGACTGATCTCAGAGATAGTGGCCTCCAAAATGTGTAATGACGGGCACAGTGAAATTAATTTATAAGGGGCAAAATCCACTTCTCTCTAGACCATGAATATAAATCCTTATGTCCAGGAGCAAATTTACTGGACTGAACCTAGAATCACTGAACTGAACTAGGCAGAAAAAACCTGCAACTGCACAGAACAAATTCGTTAGACCAAACTTGCTCATGGGCAACTTGTTTTAGACTTGTAGAGGTATAACTTAGTCTTTTTACAAAGATTTTTGCTTGTCCCATGCAAACAAGTGAAAATTCTGATGATGTCCATTCTGATGCGCCATAGCCAGAAAAAGATAGATTAAGCTCTATCTTTCGCTGTATGTACGGTCCGGAAAAACAAACCCATAGGGAAGGGGTAAGGAGCGCTCACCACACTACCTCTCCAGCAGAATGTATGCTACACCTGGCTCCCGACCTGGGCGTAGGATACCTTCGTGTGATAGAAAGCTTAGACATATTTTTGCTAAACACTGCCTGAGTACCGTATATACTCGAGTATAAGCCGACCCGAGTATAAGCAGAGACCCCTAATTTTACCACTGAAAACTGGGAAAACCTATTGACTCGAGTATAAGCCGAGGGTGTAGTATACAGCCAGCCCCCATGTAGTATACAGCCAACCAGCCCCCATGTAGTATACAGCCAGCCCCCAGTAGTATACAGCTTGCCCCCAGTAGTATACAGCTTGCCCCCAGTAGTATACAGCCTGCCCCCATCAGTAGTATACAGCCTGCCCCCATCAGTAGTATACAGCCTGCCCCCATCAGTAGTATACAGCCTGCCCCCATCAGTAGTATACAGCCTGCCCCCATCAGTATTATACAGCCTGCCCCCATCAGTATTATACAGCCTTCCCCCATCAGTAGTATACAGCCTGCCCCCATCAGTAGTATACAGCCTGCCCCCATCAGTAGTATACAGCCTGCCCCCATCAGTATACAGATAAAGAAATAAACTTAATACTCACCCTCCGTTGTCCTGATGTTCGTCGCGGCTTCCGATCCCCATCGCGGCTCCCGGCGGCTTCTTCACTCTTCTCTGGCCGGGAGATCGCGCTGGCCGTCGCACACTGTGATGCCGCGCTGTCGCCGCTGATAACGTCATCCGCGGCGACAGCGTAACATCACAGTGTGCGACGGCCAGCGCGATCTCCAGTGAAGAGTGAAGAAGCCGCCGGGAGCCGCGACAGGAATCGGGAGCCGCCGGGAGCCGCGAGGAACATCGGGGACACCGGAGGGTGTGTATTAATGTATTTATTTTTATCATTGACTCGTGTATAAGCCGAGGCGAGGTTTTTCAGCACATTTTTTGTGCTGAAAATCTCGGCTTATACACGAGTATATACGGTATATGTGTGCCATTTATTCTGGAGATAAGCAGGGGCGAATCTAGGAGAGGCAGGGCCCCATTACAGACTTCTAAATGGGACCTCCTACCCCCTCAGAAAATATACATATTTGTATGTTCACACATTTATACACATATATATTTGTACACTATTTATACACTTATACAGATCTGTTCCAGTAGCTGCTGACCACATGAGGGAAGGGATTTCAGGGCTTACCAGTCCCTCGCAGTCATATACACCATTTGGGTGTATTTTTTTAAGTGTTTTTATTCAATCTTTGTTGTCCTGTGTACATTTGTTTTTTTGAATTAATAAAATTTTGTCTTATCGTCTAGTCCCTTGTACGCATCCCACCTTTTTTCTTGAGTGTTGTTGCGCATGAGGGAAGTACACGGCAAGAATTAGAGATAAGAGATCCCTAGTCCTGTCGTTCTGCTGTCCCCTCCCTCTCCCCCTTTTGTTGTAAGAGCTGCCGATTCATTCTGTGTAGTGTGGAAGATGTGCACTGTTATATACATATTATGCTGTACAATGCTCAGCATAATATGTAGATATTAGTGCACATTCTCAATTCTTTCGTTTGTCAGATTGGATCCTGGGGCCCTCTGACAATGCGGACCCCATAGCAGTAGCTATGGCTGCTACCACTGTAGTTCCGTCCCTAGAGATATTCCAGAGGACACAGGTTAAGGTCATCAGTACACAACAGTGGTCAGTATGTGAATCCTGGACCACAGTGCAGAGAATGGGATTTTGTGCATCATAGTGATGTTTCATGCAAGGAGTCCCTTCTTCCCAGCAAAACAGCAGTACATACATTGTACAGATTATGATTGTCAAAAAAATAGAATCCTATCCATGAAATCTGTCCAATACACGGTCCATGATTAATGGACCAGCGGTGGTTGTGTGCTGCTGACCTGAGCCCAGTTTGCTATACTTTATACTTTCCAGGCTTTCTATCATAGAGCCTTCTGGACTGCAGTTCACTTGACATTGAGCTCCAATTCAGCACTGATGCACATCAACAGAATGGTAGTCTTACGCTTTTTTTAATTTAATAATTTAAAAATGAACTTACAACCACACATATTGCAATTTTACATAAGATATCTTTATTGTGCATAACAGAGCCTTTATAAATGTATAACACAGACAATCACACTCTAAAGAAATTTGATGCACAAGTAAAAGTACAAGGAAAAAACAAGAGCAAATCTGGCATTTGTTTATGTATAGTTCACTATGAAGTAAATTAAAGTGATGCCAAATATACATATTCTTTTTGTTTTATAACTCATGCTTAATAAACATTTGGAGAAAATAAAAGTTTTTTATGTCATTATATTTTAAGAGCCATAACTTTGTATTACTGTAAAAGAGATGGTTTGCAGCATTATGCAGTATAAATGAAATTTCAGAATTATATGTCCAGTCAGTACAAATATACCAAATTTATATTAAAGAGGTTTTCCCAGAGGTTTTCCCTCTGCCTGTACAGAGGGGGTCAGTGCTGAGACCCCCCCCCCCCCAGATTGCGAGAACGAGGGGTCCAACGGACTTCAGACTAATGGAGCAGATGGCCGCACATGACCGTACTGCTCCATTAATCTCTATGGAGCTGATGGAAATTGCCGGGACCCCCACTGATCAGCAAGTTAGGCCCTATCCCGTGGATATGGCCTAACTTTAGTTCGTGGGAAAACCCCTTTAATTGTAATAAACATTATATTTTGTGTAGCCATGTGGGACAACATGTTTTTTTTGTAACAGTTTTAATTTTTTATCTTATTTAAAGGACACCAGTCATCAGGTCTGTGTCACTAGTCCTGTCACTACTACCTGTTGGAGCAGCTCACAAGGATCCCATCCCAGCCTTTATCTAGTTATTTCATACATTATTCATTGTAAAATCATCTATTCTTTATCATGTAAATGAGGCTGGTCACATGGTCACAGGCAGTGATGTCACTCCCGTTCCCCCTCCCCTCTCCCCCCCTGCTCATGTCTGTGTGTAATGCATAATAAAGCATGGCTAATGTGTTTGCTGCATCTGCTGACATGCTGCATCCTCCTAATATACAGGTGAGAGACACAGACATCAGCTACACATGAATCTGACATGTTCTGCTGTAACATGGCTGCCTGGAGCTGCTGTATTTCTCCTAAACACACACACATGCACACACAGGCTGCAGGGGGTGTGGCCACCAGCACCAGGAATCACATCATTATACAGCCTCACATCATTATACAGGCTGTCAGTCATGCACTGGGGGTGTGGCTTTGCCTCCCACTCATGAATAGAGTGGACAGCTTGAATATGCTAATGCTTCATTGGACATTTCACAGGTCATTTGCATACAGCTTTAGGACCTCATTGCTTAGGTTTACAGGCATGTAGAGGGACAATGAAGGGATAGAGGCAATGCTCTCTAATGGCAGTTTATGAAAATATATTTAGTTTAGGGGGGTTATTTTGCATGACGGGTTCTCTTTAATTAGAGAAGGGATGAACAAAAACAGCAATTATCTCAGTTATATATTTTTTTTACAACATTTATCCCTGCACGGAAATAAGTGACAGTTTCCTTTTTCTGGTCCTTATGATGTAAGTATCTATAGCTACATTATACCCTTACACCACACAGTTATATACTTTCTATTTGCACATACCCCGTGCAGATATCACATATATAAATGTATATAAATAAATATATCTTTTTTTTTTTTAAAAAGACAGTGTACTATAAAAACCCTTACCAATGTGTAAACTATTTTTTATGAGGACATGGGGGGGGGGGGGCAGAAAAAGGGTTTCCTTTAAGGGGATATGACTGTTTAAAGTGAGCCACCCTCCATCCTGTCAGCTGAAGGCAGAAAGCATAAGTGCATGCACCCATCTCTGGAAAATGTTGATGGATTGACATTGTATATATTTATAAGATATTTTGTTAAGGGTCTATAAAATTTTACTGCTTATTACAAACATTTTTAATGAAAAATAAAAAGCATATAATTTTATAAGTAGCTGCTTATTCTATTGCGAAAGTGTTATTCGATTCTAATTTACTAACTTACATGTCATGAAGAAAATAGCGATTCCATAGATATCATTTAAAGAAGAGCAAAGTAGAATTTCAAAAATTGACCTGGCACCAATGACCCTCGGTCACGAAGGGGTTAAGGAAGGCGGTTGTCCTGTTATTTGAATGTGTATATTAAGAAAATTGTTTTCCTTCTCAAGTTTTTGTGATATATCTATAGGACATGTACAAAGTACCTTGAGAACCTTGGTCTATTGACATAAGGGTTAACCATAGGCCACTGTTCTCAAGATGGCGGGACCCACATGTCTCAAGCATTTATGTTATGGACATGTCAGAACAACCTCTTTAATGTTTTAATAATCATGGTTTAATTCATCAGTAAGGAGGATGGCAATGAATTGGAGTGTACATTCATAATCATATATGAAGTAACAAGTGGTTTGTCGTAAGTAATCCGAGATTTATATGAATGTATGGATTCACGGATTTTATTGCTGATCCAGGAAATTAAATCCACCATAGGACCAACAACGTATCCTGCAAAAAATCTTACAGGAACTCCGACCAAGACACTCAAACCTGGTAAGTATTGTGTAAAAACTTGATCAATGGCAAAATCAACTGTTAAACGAACATATACTTTAATATTGTCTTTCAAAGACAATCCTAAGGTATGGTTTTCTATCTGATCTATTGCCCTTTTAATCACAAAAAATAGGGCGGCTTCACCCAACTTTTTTATTGATTCCCAGGGATGGCAGAAAATATTTACTATTTTTTGCGGGAGAGATTTTATAAAATCGACAAACCTTTTTTTCATGGGCTTTTTGCCAGGTTCTCCTAGTTTGTAAATATCTTGATTAATTGGTTGATTGAATAATTCAGATCTTGGGAGGTCTCTGTAGCTGGAACGTTCATATGTGTTCATATTGGTCATCGTCATAAGTATTTGAGGTTTCATATAACTTGGAGTTGTAAAACAGAGCAATACTACAAAATACATAAAAATTGTGCTTGATTAAAATAATAAATAAAATCAGGAAAAATTAAATGAACACAATTTAAAGGGGTTGTCCGAGAGTTGTGAAAAAAAACTAAAGGTGGCCGTAGGGGGCTGCTTAAAAAAATAAAGTCCTACTTACCTTCCGGCGCCCCCCGGTGTCCCGCGCTGCTTTCGCTCCAGTCCGGGTGCCATGTAAACAAACATGTCCGCCGGAGCAGTGCTGGATTCAGCTTCTGGCCAGCCGTGGCCGGCCACTCCTATCCGTTCCTATTCACAGCATTGTGTATGGGGGCCAGAAGGTTGTCGGGTCCGGCCGGAAGCTTAATACTGCACTGCTCCGCTGGCCATGTTTGTTTACATGGCGCCCGGCCCGGAGCGACTGTAGCGCGGGACATCGGGGGGCGCCGGAAGGTAAGTAGATCTTTATTTTTTTAAGCAGCCGCCTCCAGCCACTTTTAGTTTATTTTTCACAACTCTCGGACAACCCCTTTAATGGTAGCAATTAGAGATAAGCAAAACTAATTTTGGTTTATAGATTTAGAACGAGTTAGGCGTTTCTCAGGCATCAAATCGAATTTGGATGTTTTTGTTTTGCTGTGGATGAATCTTTGTAAATGGTGCCTCACCAATTCTGTCATTCCTCCAAGAAATTGGGGGGGAAATTTAAAAAATCATAAAAGATTAAAGGGGTTGTCCACTCTTAGAAAATAATTGATATTGTTTGTGTAAGGAAAAGTTAGACAATTTTCCACAATACTTTCTGTATCAACTCTAGAACTTTTCTAGAATTCTGCTTTTTGTCCTTCTATAGAAAGATATTTACCTCCAGTGAATAGAAATCAGTCCATGGTGATGTGACAGACAAGCAGGTGCCTTAGCTGTTCTTATCACACGGCATTGATTCTTCTCTGTGATAATAACCGCTCGTGCACCAGGGTGTCCATCACATGACATGACAGATTTCTATCCACTGGAAGTAAACTTAGAAGCTTTCTATAGAGGGACAGCAAGCAGAGATCTAGAAAACCGTGAGGAATTGATACAGGACGTATATTGGAAAACTGCATAAATTTTCATTACACAAACAATATCAATTATTTGTTGAAAGGGGACAACCCCTTTAACTAAATAAGATAAGGGTGTTTTATGAAAAATCACTGTTTTTGAGAACTAGTGGGGTATTTTTCAATTGAGGCAATATCGGTTTGAACTGATTTGATTCAGACCAAAACTAAATCTTTTAAAGAATTCAACAAAGCTTCTGCAGATCAATTTTGGATAATTTGCTCATCTCCAGTACCAACCAAGGCCAGTCATACTCCTGTCACTCTGGTCACACAACTTAATCATGTTATTACAAAGACTAAGACTATAACAGTTCTAATAGTCAATGCTGTGGCATCTGTGAGAGCGAAAGCTAAAGCAGTGTTCCAAGAGGTGCCCATACCTAGAATTACTCTGGGAGAGACCCAATAGTGATTTGCAGAGAAAAAGTGACATTATGTCCAGTGTTTTTGTCTGCAGTTTGGGAAAATACAACCAATACATTTCCTGATTTGAACCTAGGCTTAAAAGGAATCTGTCAGCACATTTTTTACAAATACAGCTAGTGGCAGGTTACCATTGAACCCTACTATTTAACTGCTACTCTTCTTTTAGCTAAAAATGGTTTCTCTCATATCCCCATAAAATCAACTTTGTAATCTTGCCGTTCATATAGCCAGATCTATAGCGAGTCGAGGGAGGCGTGGCCTTCTCAGGCTGAATCCAGCAGCTCCTCCTCATGCCTTCTCAGCAGTCTGTAATTAATGTCATGTGACATTATCTAAGGTCCTTTTACCTAACATTTGCAAACTGTACCACATAAATATATCACATGAAATCACAGCATACCTTCATGAACTTCTACTCCTCCCCATGCCTCTATGGAGGCTGCTGTGATTGCATGTGATCAAATACATTCTTGGGATTTGGTTTTAAATGTTAGGAGGCAAAAGGTCGCATGACATTAATTGCTGAATATGAAGGCTTCGGGAGGAGATACTGGATTCAGCCTAAAGAGGTCACGCCCTCATGGTCCCCTTAAAAGATAATAAAGTTGATTTTATGGGGGTTCGAGGGAAACAATTTTTAGCTAAAAGAAGGGTGGCACTTAGTTAATAGGGCTCTATTGGAACCTGACACTAACTGTATTTGTGAAAAATGTGGGGACAGGTTCCCTCTAATCCTAGTAGAAGAACATGGTCTATGTAATCAAATGAATTTATGTTGTTTATTTCTAGACAAATAGATTCACTGCAACATTCACAACCAACTTGGCAACAAATCCAACCACTTTGCCAAAATATTTTATATGTAATTTATCATAGGATATACAAATTATATTTCGTAAATATTTTACAAAAGAAATCTACTTCTGGTTTATGGCTGTATTCATCCTTAAAGGAAATATACAATCCAGAATCTAGTTACTAAGGCTCCGTGTACATGTCCATGTGAATAGATGTGTGCCATGAGCTGCAAGCCGGGGAGAGAAGGAGGGTGCTGCTCACCCCCCTCCCCTCTCCAGACGCAGAGCAAATACGGGCAGGAATAGGACCTGCCCTGTCTTTTGTGGGGTGGGCGCCCGACTCAGACATGCACAATTCATCTCTATGACGGGCGTGAACTAGCTGTTGTTTGTGTGGCTTGCTCATAGCCATCATTTGTGGACATGTGCATTGTGCCTTAGTGGATCCAGAAGTTAGATTCCCTAAATCTAAATCAGCAATACTCAGCATTTACTATTTTCGGAAATGAAGCCTAAATGTTTTAATACTTTATTTTATTTATATACCAATGAACTGCAGAGACATGGAGTAGCCTCTGTGACCACCCAGGGGTAAGGCTACTCCAGGGGCCAAGTAGCCTCGGCAGAGCTGCCCCCTGTCTGTCCATGCCACTTGTGAATGTACCATGTACACAGGCGACATGGATGCAGGAGGGGGGCTCTGCAGAGGTTACTTTGGCCATGGTGTAGTCTTAGCCCTTTACAGGGCCTGTAGATACAGCTATAATTTGTCTCAGTCTCCTCTCCTCCACACTTATCCATATTCCTCCCCCCTTCTTGTCATATTAGTTTAGCAGGCAGGGGAGGTAGTAGGGTGGTGTGATGTAGAGGAAGAATGCATGTAGAGACTGAGACACAGACACACAGGTTGCTGCCACTCCTCCACCGGGACCCAGTACTTTTGTAAAGTACTGAAATAATTCAGAATGCTGGTATTTTTAAAAGCATACAACAGGCTATTAGAACCTGTCACCAGCTAAAAATTACAATTCTGGTGACAGGTTCGCTTTATGGTGAATACAGCTATATACCAGCGGTAGATTTCCTTTAGTACTGTCTTTCAGAGACAATCATTCAGAATTGTAATTGTAAATTTTTGTCTTTGTCTCTTTGATACCTTGTGCAGCAGCAGTTAAAACATCAGGGTTAATGTCTTTCATCTTGCTGATCCTTTGTAGTTAGAACGATATAATGCTATAAAATATATAAAATATGTGCTTGGTTATAAAGATTTTATCTATATATCATAACATATTTAAAATACATCTTATCTTTAAAAGATCTTAACATAGGGTAATACACAGGTAGCATATACCCCTGTACAAGAATATTAGACGCTTGTACAGGCAATTTTACTCCTTTAAAAAAGGTTCATGTGAGTAAATTCACACAGGGTCTTTCTTTTCTTTCCCCTCAGACTTGGTCGCAAGCTGCAGACACTTTAATGTCCCTTTATTGCTGCAGCTCGTGGTCCCTGATGAAAAGTCATATGACCGAAGCCCAGTAATCCTGTACACACCACTGAGGCTCCGGTCACATGACCAAACTCCATAGCTGCCAATCAGAAGGTATACACACTGCTGGAGAGGAAAGCTCCGCCTTTCCTGCAGCCATAGATATATACAGCCAGTAAACCCCCCCATAAATAGTATTTACAGCCAGTATACCCCCCACAGATACTATATACAGTCAGTACCTCCATAGGTAGTATATACAGCCCCCCCCCCCCTTCTTAGAGCTCATAGGTTTACAGGTATTCCTCCCCCTACATTCATATTATATACATCCCCCCCCCCCCTTAAATTTAAATAAAACACAATGTAAATCAAAGACACTAACATACTGGTGTGCTCCCCTTCTAACAGGATCATCTCTTCTTTTAGCTTCTTATGCCGTGGTTTTTACAAACAAGGCTTTTAAAATTACTCAAATGAGCCTAATGGGCCTTTTTTTTCTTAAAAACAAGGGCATAAGAAGCTTAAGGAAGAGCAGATCCTGCCAGAGGGGTCACACACCAGTATCTCAGTGTGCTGGGTTTACAAGCCTTCATCCTGGTGGTAAATGTCTTTTAAATGAGTTCAGTAGATGCCAGGACACACCACCTGTCACTTGAAACTACAGTGCAGCCAAATTAATCAGGGACAGTCTCTGTGGATCTGTTGGCATGTATGGTGTAGGTGTAACTAAAGCTGCAGGACCCCAATGAGAAATCTGTACCAGGCCCCCAATGATAAGAATGGGGCACGTTTACTTACCCGTCCCATTGACGCTGCCGATCCGGAATGTCCAACGAGGATTCAGAGCTGCCGCGATTCACTAAGGTCGTGTGTCCAATTTCCTGCATGTGTCGCTTCCCTCGCTGAGGTCTGCCGGAGTTCACCTTCTTCTTCCCAGTGCATGTGAGTGCTGATCTTGCGACACAATTTGATTTTTAAATTCCGCAGTTTGTCCGAATCAGTCGGGTTGTCAGACGGCCACGCCCCCTGATTTGTGTAACATGAAAGCTGGCGCCGAGGCGCCACAGTCGATCGCGTGCACCAAAAAACCGGGGCAATTCAGGGCAAAACTGAAAAATTCGGGAAACCCGACGGAAATGCGTCCGACGGACCCTTGTGCCCCATTGTATTTTTTTTCAGTCCTGGTATAATCTTGTCACATACAGAATAGGAACTTTATGTATTCCCCTGCAGAGCCTTTATCCCCATCTATTGATGATAATTGTCTTCATGAGACAATTTTGCTTTGAATGTCTAGTTTTTCTTACAGTTATACAAGGTTTAGAACCCAACTTGGGCTGTGTAGTTTGAATTGGATTTATATAATTGAGATTTGTCATCAGTGTCAGATATGAAAAAATGGCAACATTAAAGGACATCTATTATCAGATCTAGGATTGTGAAGCAAGCACACCAACATACTGGTATGTGCGCCCTCTGGCAGGATCTGTTCTTCTTTTAGCTTCTTAGGTTCTTTTTTATAAGAAAAAATGGGCTTTAGAAATTATGCAAATAAGCCCAGGGCCAGGTTCTATTAACTCCAATGGGGCGCACACCAGTATGTCATTGTGCTTGCTTTACAATCCTTCATCCTGGTGGTAGATTACCTTTAACTCCATACTTTTACAACACAATGCAAACTCTTTAGTTCTCTGTATTAGAAGCATCTTTAATAGAGACAAATCTTATTTTTTTTTATTTATATGCAAATATGCATTTTAGTGCAACATGGGTGTGGCCACAAGGTCTATTGCTCCTTCTTGTGACCAATTTCAGAAACCAAAGCTGAGTAGGAGACGCACCTGGAGCACCAAAATGATCATTGCATATAAATATAAATAAAATTAAAATGTTTACTATAATAAAGATATATAAATGCTTTCATTTCTATGAAAACTTTTTTGGTTACCTTCAAAAGTAACGTTATTTCAAGACGATTCCAGCTTTCTGAATGGAAATCCTGAAATCCAAAACAGAAAAAACAAATGAATCAATACTATATAATTTAAGCTTTGTATCCCCATCTGGGTCATGATACTTACGTTCCACTCAAATTTTCTGCTAATTGCGAGTTGTCACTGATAGATGCAGCTCTTCTCCTGTTCAGCCTTGGATACAGTAACAATGATCACAAAACTGAGGATTTTGACTGCAATGCCCTGCCTTCTGTAAACAGATTTGGGAGAGTTTCACTTTCACTTGTTTTTATAGATGATGGGAAAATCCACGGAGGTGGTTTTATAAGAATACAATGGGCACCGCTCTATTGAGAAATATGTTTATCCTTATGTCTGTAATTCACAAAACATTGTGTGAGTCAGCCCTAATCTCAAATAGGGAACAATTTGTGCTCTGTAGAAAATGGGGCAGATTTATCACGCTGTCTGAAAGTCAGAATATTCTAAGTTGCCCATGGCAACCAATTACAGCTCAGCTTTCATTTTACCAGTTAAAGGGGAACTGTGATTGGTTGCCATGGGAAACTTAGAATATTCTGACTTTCAGACAGCTTGATAAATCTGCCCCAATATCTCAAAACTAGCACGAGCGTAATACAGCAGACACCTCCCTGCATAGAGGCAGAAACTGAAGAAGAGGGAAGTTATTTGCATTCTTCCTCACGACGTAGAGGAAACCAACCATCAGGAATATACTAAAGTAGGAATTCCTGATGGTAAATTCCTCTCTTCTAAGTTCAGGCTTAGGAGGAGATGGTGGCTAACAGGCAGAGGCCAGAAATTGCTGAAAGTGCTGAAGAGCTTTAAACATGTGTGGCCCCCAGACATAACTTCACTTGAGGCCCCAGAAATTCTGAATCCTCCCCAGATAATGTCCATGAAGCAACTGTAAAAGATATCTGTACAAGCTACTAAGGCAAGATGGTTCCCCACTAGTACAGACAATTATATAGTAGAGATGTGTCATAATTAAATAAAAATAAATAAATAATAATCGTCACTACTGACTTAAAGCACATCTACCATCAGGCTCAAGGATTGTAAACCAAGTACATTGACATACTGGTGTGTGCCCCCTCTGGCAGGATCTGCTCTTCTTTTAGCTTCTAATGTCCTGTTTTTTTACACAGATGTTAATGGATGCTGGAACCCCCAGACTCATTTGCATAATTTTAAGTTTCCTTGCATAATTTTAAGATTACTTGCATAATTCCTAAAGCCTTTTTTTCTTACAAACAAGGCCCTTAGTGACCACCCATATGGATTTCTCCGTCTGTCACTAATGGGCCTTAGGCTAGGCCGACGGGTTTCTCCTTCAGCCTAACCTAAGATCTGCACGCATGGCCAGCTCCAGGTTTAAGTAGGCCCCTGGGCGACAGAGCCTTAGTGGGCCTCCCCCCAGTAGAAAGACTGTCCCTCCCCGCCACCCCCCCCCCCAATAGCCACACAGTCCCCCTTACATAGCCACACTGTCTCCCCTACGTGGCCACACTTTTCTCCCCATATATAGTCGCACTGTCCCCCCACACGGCCACACTGTCAACCCCTACGTAGCCACACTTTACCCCATAAGCCCCATTCCATAAGCCACACTGCCCCCTCCAAATAGCCACACTGTCCCCCCTAGGTAGTCATACTGTCCCCCTACATAGCCACACTGTCTCCCCCTACACTGTCTTCCCCCACACTGCCCTTTCCTCTCTCGTAGCCCCACTCCGACCCCCCCCCCCACTATGGGAAAGAAAAAACTCTTTCTTTGGCATGTGCCCCCTGTACCCACTAGCTCTGAAGCGGGCTTCAGAGCTGTCGCATACAGTGCAGAGCGCCGCTTTGTGGGATACAAGCTTTTTATTTGGAGCCCGACGAGTGAGCCCCAGCACTTGCCCAGGTAAGCCAGGTGCTGGCGCCAGGACTGTCTGCATGGGCTGGGAAGAGTAGGGCCCGGCAGTCTTAACCCATTTGATCCCGCGGTCAATGTTGTGACCGTGGAGATCTGTGTACCTTCAGAGTGGTACAGAGTGGTGGTAGATATCCTATAACCTATTTAAGACATAAAACCATGTCAACAGGTTAAAGGGCACCTGTTAGCACCAAGGTCAGATGCATTAGTGGATTATAATACAGGTGGTTTGGTAGCCTGATGCCTATGGGTGATTGTGGCCGCTCAAACCACTCACCAAATTTTATACTCAGAAGGGCCTTCACCCATGAAATCCTTACATCTGTTCCTGGTCTCAATACGAACCCACAAATTAAAAGCGGGCAGTAGGGACACATCCTCCATTCCCCAAGAAGCTGATTCTCGTACCACAAGTAGGAAGTAATTCCAGAGCTGTAGGGGCTATAGTGTTCATACAGCCCAGGGCCCATGGCACTCTTAATCTGCCCTGATCACATATAATGAAATATTCTGGCTGGAAAGCTTCAGCCTCCTCATATATCTCATAAGTCTGCACTGTTGTACGACTCTACACCAGGCCCTGCCCTGGCTTAACGGGTGGCTGCTATAGCTAGTGTGCAGAAACCTGGTGTGCCACCCCTGATCTCCCCAAGTGATTTCTTTTAAAGCTTTATTGGTTACCTTCAAAAGTGATGTTATTTCCAGACTATTCCAGTTTCTTGGTTTTCTCCTGTAAAAATCTAGGACAAAAGAGACTCAAAATAAACGACATAATTTAAGCTTTATCCCCCTATCTGGGGTATAATGCTTACTTTCCCCGTTAGATGCCGCTCTGCCCTTGTTTAGCCTTGGACACGGGGACAATGATCACACAATTGCTGTTATATGAGGATTTTGACTGCAGTGCCCTGCCTCCGCTACACAGATTTTGGATAGTTTCACTTTTACATAGCAAATCTTTTAGATGATGGGAAATTCCAGGGAGGTGGATTTATAAATATACAATGGGCAGTGATCAAATAAGAGCTACATTACAAACCATGTCAATAATTCACCAAGCATTGTAGAAATCAGCCTTAACATCAAATAGGGGGTCATTTTTGATATGTGGAAAACATCTTAAAATTAGTATCAAAAAGCTATGATTAAAGTGCAGCTTCTGTCACAGATTTGCAGGGGGTTTTAGTACTTTTTATCATCTGTAAGTAGTAAACAGTGTCCTCCATTCACAATAAATGATGTTCATAGAAAGACCACACACAGTAATCTGTACATAGAGAAAACTGTTCCATAGACCACAATACACAAGTTTCTGTGTAACTTGAACAGGTCCGGTGTTGCTGATCTACAGAACATATTTACAGTGCAGGTTGTGCTGGGGTAAACCTAAACTCTCTGCTGCCTGAGGCATCCTATAGAACGGTGCGCTCCCCTCTGGCCCATCCTGTAGTAATATATTAGGTTATTTTTTTAGTGGGGTCTCCATGCAGTGTCTCACACCCATGCTGGCATTAGGTGTGAAGAGAAAATAAGTAGTAGGTCTCTCTTTGAAGCAAATAACTCTGCCCCTGAAGTTGCTCCCCATCTTGCTGCAGGTGGTGCTGCCTGAGGCAAGAGGCTCAACTCGCATCATGGCCGGTACACCCCTGGGGTTGTGTCATCTTCTTGTGCTTATCAAACTGGTAGGGGAGCTGAGGATAAGGGTAGCTAATTTACGTGCCACTGTTAAATCCTTTGCCCCAATAATATCAAATCCAAACAGTAAAAATGGTCACTACATTCAAAACATTTCTTATAAATCAAATAAATTTAGTTAAAAATAGTGCACAACCACATAGTAGAAAGGCAGAATACCGAGGAAAAGGAAACTCAGTATGGGATCCATGATAGAGTCACTTGGACTAGAGAGCAATAGAATACAAGCCTCAGCTTTAGAGGAAGCAGTCTCAGTGAATACTAAAGGTCATTACCATACCGGGATAAGTGGTGTGCACTGTACAGCCCCGACACGTGTTTCGCCAACTGGCTTTCTCAAGGGGAGTGTCAGGTGAAAGTGAGTTGTGGGTAATATATCGCTATCGACCAATAAGAATTGAGGAATGATTGAGAAGGGGAGTACCTAATGGGGTGACGACAACGGAAGGAAAATTAAGATACCTGACAGCTGGTTACGCCTATGTGGCGGTCGCGACTGTGGATGCATGCAGATACATTGAGTGCGAACTCCCGGGTATCGCGAGAGTGAAAGGCAATCGCGCATGCGCAGGTAAAATAGAAAAAAGGTGCACAAGGTAACTGAAAAGGGAAACTATATAGGGACCGCTGCTGTGAATAATAAACCGTTCTGCAGAGCCTCTCATAAATTAGCCACATGAATATAAATTAAAGCATATCAATTTCATATATATACACAAGCATAAAATATATATTTATATATATATGTATATATATATATATATATATATATATATATATATATAAATATAGAAAATATGAATCCCTGTGAATAAGAATTAATATATACAAAAGCCTTAAAAATACATCTATATCTAACCGAAATATCCGATGTGATATGAAGTACAATCATAATAGATATAGGTAACCTACATAATAAATGTTGGATAATATCACAAGAGCAATGGAGTGACATAGAGCCACCGTTGGGTGGTCCAACATTTCTGTGCAAAATATGCAAATAAGTGTCAGTCTATACAAAAGGACCATAGAGATACATGTGTAAATATCAAAGGCGTGATCAGGGGCGTCGCTAGGTCAAAAGGCACGAGCACCGGATCTTTTGGCCAGTGCCCCGAATCTCCTCGGTTCAGAAGATCATCTGCCCCGCTGCCCGGGAGATTCCTTCCCTCTCGTTCTCATCACGATCTGTGTCCTCAGATCGTAATGAGAAGGAGTGCAGGCGCTGCTTTGCCCTGCAAGGACCTAGCCTCCGGGAGTTCCAGAGGCTGAAAGACCTGTGATGATGTCATGATCACATGACCTGCAGGGGAAAGCAGCGCACAGAAAGAGAGAGAGAGCTGCATCTGTGAGGTGAGAAACATGATAGGGACTAGGGAAGGGGGAGAACATTGTGGGGCACATTGTTTCCTGGGGGGCTGTGTGAGGCACATTATTTCCTGGGTGGCTGTGTGAGGCACATTACTTACTGGGGGTCTGTGTGAGGCACATTATTTCCTGGGGGGCTGTGTGAGGCACATTATTTACTGGGGGGCTGTGTGAGGTACATTATTTCCTGGGGAGCTGTGTGAGGCACATTATTTACTGGGGGGCTGTGTGAGGTACATTATTTCCTGGGGGGCTGTGTGAGGCACATTATTTCCTGGGGAGCTGTGTGAGGCACATTATTTACTGGGGGGCTGTGTGAGGCACATTATTTACTGGGGGGACTGTGTGAGGCGCATTATTTCCTGGGGGGACTGTGTGAGGCACATTATTTCCTGGGGGGCTGTGTGAGGCACATTATTTACTGGGGGGCTGTGTGAGGCACATTATTTACTGGGGGGCTGTGTGTGAGGCACATTATTTACTGGGGAGCTGTGTGTGAGGCACTTTATTTACTGGGGGGACTGTGTGAGGCACATTATTTCCTGGGGAGCTGTGTGAGGCACATTATTTACTGGGGAGCTGTGTGAGGCACATTATTTCCTGGGGAGCTGTGTGAGGCACATTATTTACTGGGGGGCTGTGTGAGGCACATTATTTACTGGGGGGACTGTGTGAGGCGCATTATTTCCTGGGGGGACTGTGTGAGGCACATTATTTCCTGGGGGGCTGTGTGAGGCACATTATTTACTGGGGGGCTGTGTGAGGCACATTATTTACTGGGGGGCTGTGTGTGAGGCACATTATTTACTGGGGAGCTGTGTGTGAGGCACTTTATTTACTGGGGGGACTGTGTGAGGCACATTATTTCCTGGGAAGCTGTGTGAGGCACATTATTTACTGGGGGGACTGTGTGAGGCACATTATTTCCTGGGGAGCTGTGTGAGGCACATTATTTACTGGGGAGCTGTATGAGGCACATTATTTACTGGGGAGCTGTGTGAGGCACATTATTTCCTGGGGGGCTGTGTGGGGCACATTATTTACTGGGGGGCTGTGTGAGGCACATTATTTACTGGGGGGCTGTGTGAGGCACATTATTTACTGGGGGGCTGTGTGGGGCACATTACTTAGTGGGGGGCTGTGTGTGAGGCACATTATTTACTGGGGGACTGTGTGAGGCACATTACTTACTGGGGGACTGTGTGAGGCACATTACTTACTGGGGGACTGTGTGAGGCACATTATTTACTGGGGGGCTGTGTGAGGCACATTACTTACTGGGGGGACTGTGTAAGGCACATTATTTACTGGGAAGACTGTGTGAGGCACATTACTTACTGGGGGGCTGTGTGAGGCACATTATTTACTGGGAAGACTGTGTGAGGCACATTATTTCCTGGGTAGCTGTGTGAGGCACATTATTTCCTGGGGGTCTGTGTGAGGCACATTATTTACTGGGGGGACTGTGTGAGGCACATTATTTACTGGGGGGACTGTGTGAGGCACATTATTTACTGGGAAGACTGTGTGAGGCACATTATTTCCTGGGGGGGCTGTGTGAGGCACATTATTTCCTGGGGGACTGTGTGAGGCACATTATTTACTGGGAAGACTGTGTGAGGCACATTATTTCCTGGGGGGGCTGTGTGAGGCACATTATTTCCTGGGGGGCTGTGTGAGGCACATTACTTCCTGGGGGGCTGTGTGAGGCACATTATTTACTGGGAAGACTGTGTGAGGCACATTATTTCCTGGGGGGGCTGGTGAGGCACATTATTTCCTGGGGGGCTGTGTGAGGCACATTACTTCCTGGGGGGCTGTGTGAGGCACATTATTTACTGGGGGGCTGTGTGAGGCACATTATTTACTGGGGGGCTGTGTGTGAGGCACATTATTTCCTGGGGAGCTGTGTGAGGCACATTATTTACTGGGGAGCTGTGTGAGGCACATTATTTCCTGGGGAGCTGTGTGAGGCACATTATTTACTGGGGGGCTGTGTGAGGCACATTATTTACTGGGGGGACTGTGTGAGGCGCATTATTTCCTGGGGGGACTGTGTGAGGCACATTATTTCCTGGGGGGCTGTGTGAGGCACATTATTTACTGGGGGGCTGTGTGAGGCACATTATTTACTGGGGGGCTGTGTGTGAGGCACATTATTTACTGGGGAGCTGTGTGTGAGGCACTTTATTTACTGGGGGGACTGTGTGAGGCACATTATTTCCTGGGAAGCTGTGTGAGGCACATTATTTACTGGGGGGACTGTGTGAGGCACATTATTTCCTGGGGAGCTGTGTGAGGCACATTATTTACTGGGGAGCTGTATGAGGCACATTATTTACTGGGGAGCTGTGTGAGGCACATTATTTCCTGGGGGGCTGTGTGGGGCACATTATTTACTGGGGGGCTGTGTGAGGCACATTATTTACTGGGGGGCTGTGTGAGGCACATTATTTACTGGGGGGCTGTGTGGGGCACATTACTTAGTGGGGGGCTGTGTGTGAGGCACATTATTTACTGGGGGACTGTGTGAGGCACATTACTTACTGGGGGACTGTGTGAGGCACATTACTTACTGGGGGACTGTGTGAGGCACATTATTTACTGGGGGGCTGTGTGAGGCACATTACTTACTGGGGGGACTGTGTAAGGCACATTATTTACTGGGAAGACTGTGTGAGGCACATTACTTACTGGGGGGCTGTGTGAGGCACATTATTTACTGGGAAGACTGTGTGAGGCACATTATTTCCTGGGTAGCTGTGTGAGGCACATTATTTCCTGGGGGTCTGTGTGAGGCACATTATTTACTGGGGGGACTGTGTGAGGCACATTATTTACTGGGGGGACTGTGTGAGGCACATTATTTACTGGGAAGACTGTGTGAGGCACATTATTTCCTGGGGGGGCTGTGTGAGGCACATTATTTCCTGGGGGACTGTGTGAGGCACATTATTTACTGGGAAGACTGTGTGAGGCACATTATTTCCTGGGGGGGCTGTGTGAGGCACATTATTTCCTGGGGGGCTGTGTGAGGCACATTACTTCCTGGGGGGCTGTGTGAGGCACATTATTTACTGGGAAGACTGTGTGAGGCACATTATTTCCTGGGGGGGCTGGTGAGGCACATTATTTCCTGGGGGGCTGTGTGAGGCACATTACTTCCTGGGGGGCTGTGTGAGGCACATTATTTACTGGGGGGACTGTGTGAGGCGCATTATTTACTGGGGGGGCTGTGTGGGGCACATTACTTAGTGGGGGCTGTGTGTGAGGCACATTATTTACTGGGGGACTGTGTGAGGCACATTACTTACTGGGGGACTGTGTGAGGCACATTACTTACTGGGGGACTGTGTGAGGCGCATTATTTACTGGGGAGCTGTGTGTGAGGCACTTTATTTACTGGGGGGACTGTGTGAGGCACATTATTTCCTGGGGAGCTGTGTGAGGCACATTATTTACTGGGGAGCTGTGTGAGGCACATTATTTCCTGGGGAGCTGTGTGAGGCACATTATTTACTGGGGGGCTGTGTGAGGCACATTATTTACTGGGGGGACTGTGTGAGGCGCATTATTTCCTGGGGGGACTGTGTGAGGCACATTATTTACTGGGGGGCTGTGTGAGGCACATTATTTACTGGGGGGCTGTGTGTGAGGCACATTATTTACTGGGGAGCTGTGTGTGAGGCACTTTATTTACTGGGGGGACTGTGTGAGGCACATTATTTCCTGGGGAGCTGTGTGAGGCACATTATTTACTGGGGGGACTGTGTGAGGCACATTATTTCCTGGGGAGCTGTGTGAGGCACATTATTTACTGGGGAGCTGTATGAGGCACATTATTTACTGGGGAGCTGTGTGAGGCACATTATTTCCTGGGGGGCTGTGTGGGGCACATTATTTACTGGGGGGCTGTGTGAGGCACATTATTTACTGGGGGGCTGTGTGAGGCACATTATTTACTGGGGGGCTGTGTGGGGCACATTACTTAGTGGGGGGCTGTGTGTGAGGCACATTATTTACTGGGGGACTGTGTGAGGCACATTACTTACTGGGGGACTGTGTGAGGCACATTACTTACTGGGGGACTGTGTGAGGCACATTATTTACTGGGGGGCTGTGTGAGGCACATTACTTACTGGGGGGACTGTGTAAGGCACATTATTTACTGGGAAGACTGTGTGAGGCACATTACTTACTGGGGGGCTGTGTGAGGCACATTATTTACTGGGAAGACTGTGTGAGGCACATTATTTCCTGGGTAGCTGTGTGAGGCACATTATTTCCTGGGGGTCTGTGTGAGGCACATTATTTACTGGGGGGACTGTGTGAGGCACATTATTTACTGGGGGGACTGTGTGAGGCACATTATTTACTGGGAAGACTGTGTGAGGCACATTATTTCCTGGGGGGGCTGTGTGAGGCACATTATTTCCTGGGGGACTGTGTGAGGCACATTATTTACTGGGAAGACTGTGTGAGGCACATTATTTCCTGGGGGGGCTGTGTGAGGCACATTATTTCCTGGGGGGCTGTGTGAGGCACATTACTTCCTGGGGGGCTGTGTGAGGCACATTATTTACTGGGAAGACTGTGTGAGGCACATTATTTCCTGGGGGGGCTGGTGAGGCACATTATTTCCTGGGGGGCTGTGTGAGGCACATTACTTCCTGGGGGGCTGTGTGAGGCACATTATTTACTGGGGGGACTGTGTGAGGCGCATTATTTACTGGGGGGCTGTGTGGGGCACATTACTTAGTGGGGGCTGTGTGTGAGGCACATTATTTACTGGGGGACTGTGTGAGGCACATTACTTACTGGGGGACTGTGTGAGGCACATTACTTACTGGGGGACTGTGTGAGGCACATTATTTACTAGGGGGCTGTGTAAGGCACATTATTTACTGGGGGGACTGTGTGAGGCGCATTATTTCCTGGGGGGACTGTGTGAGGCACATTATTTCCTGGGGGGCTGTGTGAGGCACATTATTTACTGGGGAGACTGTGTGAGGCACATTATTTCCTGGGGAGCTGTGTGAGGCACATTATTTACTGGGGGGCTGTGTGAGGCACATTATTTACTGGGGGGACTGTGTGAGGCGCATTATTTCCTGGGGGGACTGTGTGAGGCACATTATTTCCTGGGGGGCTGTGTGAGGCACATTATTTACTGGGGGGACTGTGTGAGGCACATTATTTCCTGGGGAGCTGTGTGAGGCACATTATTTCCTGGGGAGCTGTGTGAGGCACATTATTTCCTGGGGGGCTGTGTGAGGCACATTACTTACTGGGTAGCTGTGTGAGGCACATTATTTACTGGGAAGACTGTGTGAGGCACATTATTTCCTGGGTAGCTGTGTGAGGCACATTATTTCCTGGGGGTCTGTGTGAGGCACATTATTTACTTGGGGGACTGTGTGAGGCACATTATTTCCTGGGGGGCTGTGTGGGGCACATTATTTCCTGGGGGGCTGTGTGAGGCACATTACTTCCTGGGGGGCTGTGTGAGGCACATTATTTACTGGGGGGACTGTGTGAGGCACATTATTTACTGGGGGGCTGTGTGGGGCACATTATTTCCTGGGGGCTGTGTGAGGCACATTACTTACTGGGGGGCTGTGTGAGGCACATTATTGCCTGGGGGGCTGTGTGAGGCACATTATTTCCTGGGGGGCTGTGTGAGGCACATTATTTCCTGGGGGGCTGTGTGAGGCACATTATTTCCTGGGGGGCTGTGTGAGGCACATTATTTCCTGGGGAGCTGTGTGAGGCACATTATTGCCTGGGGGGCTGTGTGAGGCACATTATTTCCTGGGGGGCTGTGTGAGGCACATTACTTACTGGGGGGCTGTGTGAGGCACATTATTGCCTGGGGGGCTGTGTGAGGCACATTATTTCCTGGGGGGCTGTGTGAGGCACATTACTTACTGGGGGGCTGTGTGAGGCACATTATTTCCTGGGGAGCTGTGTGAGGCACATTATTGCCTGGGGGGCTGTGTGAGGCACATTATTTCCTGGGGGGCTGTGTGAGGCACATTACTTACTGGGGGGCTGTGTGAGGCACATTACTTACTTGGTGGCTGTGTGAGGCACATTACTTACTGGGGGGCTGTGTGAGGCACATTACTTACTGGGGGGCTGTGTGAGGCACATTACTTACTGGGGGGCTGTGTGGGGCTCATTACTTACTGGGGGGCTGTGTGAGGCACATTACTTACTGGGGATCTGTGTGAGGCACATTACTTCCTGGGGGGCTGTGTGAGGCACATTATTTACTGGGGGGACTGTGTGAGGCACATTACTTCCTGGGGGGCTGTGTGAGGCACATTACTTACTGG
The DNA here is from genome assembly GCF_040894005.1 of Engystomops pustulosus. NCBI lineage: Eukaryota > Metazoa > Chordata > Amphibia > Anura > Leptodactylidae > Engystomops > Engystomops pustulosus. Next base: position 46,163,023 of record NC_092415.1, read on the forward strand.
GGGGCTGTGTGAGGCACATTATTTACTGGGGGGCTGTGTGAGGCACATTACTTACTGGGGGGACTGTGTGGGGCACATTATTTACTGGGGGGCTGTGTGGGGCACATTATTTCCTGGGGGCTGTGTGAGGCACATTATTTACTGGGGAGCTGTGTGAGGCACATTATTTCCTGGGGGGCTGTGTGAGGCACATTATTTCCTGGGGGGCTGTGTGAGGCACATTATTTCCTGGGGAGCTGTGTGAGGCACATTATTGCCTGGGGGGCTGTGTGAGGCACATTATTTCCTGGGGGGCTGTGTGAGGCACATTATTTCCTGGGGAGCTGTGTGAGGCACATTATTTCCTGGGGAGCTGTGTGAGGCACATTACTTACTGGGGGGCTGTGTGTGAGGCACATTACTTACTGGGGGGCTGTGTGAGGCACATTACTTACTGGGGGGCTGTGTGAGGCACATTATTTACTGGGGGGCTGTGTGAGGCACATTACTTACTGGGGGGCTGTGTGAGGCACATTACTTACTTGGTGGCTGTGTGAGGCACATTATTTACTGGGGGCTGTGTGGGGCACATTACTTACTGGGGGGCTGTGTGAGGCACATTATTTACTGGGGGGCTGTGTGGGGCACATTACTTACTGGGGGGCTGTGTGAGGCACATTACTTACTTGGTGGCTGTGTGAGGCACATTACTTACTGGGGGGCTGTGTGAGGCACATAACTTAAGGCTGTGTGGGTGCATTACTTACTGGGGGGCTGTGTGAGGCACATTACTTACTGGGGGGCTGTGTGAGGCACATTACTTACTGCGGGGCTGTGTGGGGCTCATTACTTACTGGGGGTCTGTGTGAGGCACATTATTTACTGGGGGGCTGTCTGAGGCACATTATTTACTGGGAGGCTGTGTGGGGCACATTATTTACTGGGGGGCTGTGTGAGGCACATTACTTACTGGGGGTCTGTGTGAGGCACCTTACTTACTGGGGGGCTGTGTGAGGCACATTACTGGGGAGCTGTGTGAGGCACATTACTTACTGGGGGGTTGTGTGGGCACATTACTTACTGGGGGTCTGTGTGAGGCACATTACTTACTGGGGGGCTGTGTGAGGCACATTACTTACTTGGTGGCTGTGTGAGGCACATTACTTACTGGGGGGCTGTGTGAGGCACATAACTTAAGGCTGTGTGGGTGCATTACTTACTGGGGGGCTGTGTGAGGCACATTACTTACTGGGGGGCTGTGTGAGGCACATTACTTACTGCGGGGCTGTGTGGGGCTCATTACTTACTGGGGGTCTGTGTGAGGCACATTATTTACTGGGGGGCTGTCTGAGGCACATTATTTACTGGGGGGCTGTGTGGGGCACATTACTTACTGGGGGGCTGTGTGTGGCACATTACTTACTGGGGGGCTGTGTGAGGCACATTACTTACTGCAGGGCTGTGTGGGGCTCATTACTTACTGGGGGTCTGTGTGAGGCACATTATTTACTGGGGGACTGTGTGAGGACATTATTTACTGGGGGGCTGTGTGAGGCACATTACTTACTGGGGGTCTGTGTGAGGCACCTTACTTACTGGGGGGCTGTGTGAGGCACATTACTGGGGAGCTGTGTGAGGCACATTACTTACTGGGGGTCTGTGTGAGGCACATTACTTACTGGGGGGCTGTGTGAGGCACATTACTTACTGGGGGGCTGTGTGAGGCACATTACTTACTGGGGGGCTGTGTGAGGCACATTATTTAATGGGGAGGGGGGACTGTGTGGTCACATTACATACTGGGGGGGCTGTGTGGGGCACATTACTTACTGGGGGGCTGTGTGTGGCACATTACTTACTGGGGGGCTGTGTGTGGCACATTACTTACTGGGGGGACTGTGTGGGGCACATTACTTACTGGGGGGCTGTGTGAGGCACATTACTTACTGGGGGGGCTGTGTGAGGACATTTCTTGGAGCGTGTTCACACATGGCACTAGGACTGGCCTCGGTTTGATCTCATATATTTTCCAGTAATACACATGTGATGGGTAACACGCACCTGGTTTTGTTTAAATGCAAGACAAAGTGTGAGCGCAGCCTTACAGTATTTGGGGAGATTGTTAGGGGCGGCAGCAGGATAACACTGCCCGGGAACCAAGATGTAGGGACAATGAGGAACATAAGATGTGGTGATGGGGATTTCTCCTTTGTTCTCTGTAGCTGTATATACCAGAAGTAACCTTGTTATTGGCACAACCACATGTGAGGGGGTTATGTACAGGAGGGAGCATTACTGGAAGTGCAATACAAATGCATTGGGGCCCGTGCCCTGGATCTTTTACCACCCTAGCAACGCCCCTGGGCGTGATAGTATAAAATACACTGATATAAAGTACATGGAACCTACAAATTAAAAGCGGGCAGTAGGGACACATCCTCCATTCCCCAAGAAGCTGATTCTCGTACCACAAGTAGGAAGTGATTCCAGACCTGTAGGGGCTATAGTGTTCATACAGCCCAGGGCCCATGGCACTCTTAATCTGCCCTGATCACATATAATGAAATATTCTGGCTGGAAAGCTTCAGCCTCCTCATATATCTCATCCGGCTCCACTGTTGTACGACTCTACACCAGGCCCTGCCCTGGCTTAACGGGTGGCTGCTATAGCTAGTGTGCAGAAACCTGGTGTGCCACCCCTGATCTCCCCAAGTGATTTCTTTTAAAGCTTTATTGGTTACCTTCAAAAGTGATGTTATTTCCAGACTATTCCAGTTTCTTGGTTTTCTCCTGTAAAAATCTAGGACAAAAGAGACTCAAAATAAACAACATAATTTAAGCTTTATCCCCCTATCTGGGGTATAATACTTACTTTCCCCGTTAGATGGCGCTCTGCCCTTGTTTAGCCTTGGACACGGGGACAATGATCACACAATTGCTGTTATATGAGGATTTTGACTGCAGTGCCCTGCCTCCGCTACACAGATTTTGGATAGTTTCACTTTTACATAGCAAATCTTTTAGATGATGGGAAATTCCAGGGAGGTGGATTTATAAATATACAATGGGCAGTGATCAAATAAGAGCTACATTACAAACCAGGTCAATAATTCACCAAGCATTGTAGAAATCAGCCTTAACATCAAATAGGGGGTCATTTTTGATATGTGGAAAACATCTTAAAATTAGTATCAAAAAACTATGATTAAAGTGCAGCTTCTGTCACAGATTTGCAGGGGGTTTTATTACTTTTTATGATCTGTAAGTAGTAAACAGTGTCCTCCATTCACAATAAATGATGTTCATAGAAAGACCACAGTAATCTGTACATAGAGAAAACTGTTCCATAGACCACAATACACAAGTTTCTGTGTAACTTGAACAGGTCCGGTGTTGCTGATGTACAGAATATATTTACAGTGCAGGTTGTGCTGGGGTAAACCTAAACTCTCTGCTGCCTGAGGCATCCTGTAGAACGGTGCGCTCCCCTCTGGCCCATCCTGTAGTAATATATTAGGTTATTTATTTAGTGGGTTCTACATGCAGTGTCTCACACCCATGTTGGCATTAGGTGTGAAGAGAAAATAAGTACCGGTAGTAGGTCCCTCTTTGAAGCAAATAACTCTGCCCCTGAAGTTGCTCCCCATCTTGCTGCAGGTGGTGCTGCCTGAGGCAAGAGGCTCAACTCGCCTCATGGCCGGTGCACACCTGGGGTTGTGTCATCTTCTTGTGCTTATCAAACTGGTAGGGGAGCTGAGGATAAGGGCAGCTAATTTACGTGCCACTGTTAAATCCTTTGCCCCAATAATATCAAATCCAAACAGTAAAAATGGTCACTACATTCAAAACATTTCTTATAAATCAAATACATTTTATTAATAAATTAATTTCTTCCAAAAAAGATAATCATAAACATACAAGAAAGGGTAGTTATACGGTGGGAACATTTAGTTAAAAATAGTGCACAACCACATAGTAGAAAGGCAGAATACCGTGGAAATTGAAACTCAGTATGGGATCCATGATAGAGTCACTTGGACTAGAGAGCAATAGAATACAAGCCTCAGCTTTAGAGGACACGTGTTTCGCCAACTGGCTTTCTCAAGGGGAGTGTCAGGTGAAAGTGAGTTGTGGGTAATATATCGCTATCGACCAATAAGAATTGAGGAATGATTGAGAAGGGGAGTACCTAATGGGGTGACGACAACGAAAGGAAAATTAAGATACCTGAAAGCTGGTTACGCGTATGTGGCGGTCGTGACCGTGGATGCATGCAGATACATTGCGCATGCGCGCGACTAAGAGTGCGAACTCCCGGGTATCGCGAGAGTACGGAACACGTTTGTACTGCGCGTGCGCGGACCACAGTAGGCGGCAGCACCACGCATGCGCGAGATGCCGGAGAAAGTACCGGCTATCGCGAGAAAGCATCTACATTATTGAAAGTGAGAGGCAATCGCGCATGAGCAGGTAAAATAGAAAAAAGGTGCACAAGGTAACTGAAAAGGGAAACTATATAGGGACCGCTGCTGTGAATAATAAACCGTTCTGGAGAGCCTCTCATAAATTAGCCATATGAATATAAATTAAAGCATATCAATTTCATATATATACACAAGCATAATATATATATATATATATATATATATATATATATAATATGAATCCCTGTGAATAAGAATTAATATATACAAAAGCCTTAAAAATACATCTATATCTAACCAAAATATCCGATGTGATATGAAGTACAATCATAATAGATATAGGTAACCTACATAATAAATGTAGGATAATATCACAAGAGCAATGGAGTGACATAATGCAATAGAGCCAACATTTCTGTGCAAAATATGCAAATAAGTGTCAGTCTATACAAAAGGACCATAGAGATACTTGTGTAAATATCAAAGGCGTGATAGTATAAAATACACTGATATAAAGTACATGGAACCTACAAATTAAAAGCAGGCAGTAGGGACACATCCTCCATTCCCCAAGAAGCTGATTCTCGTACCACAAGTAGGAAGTGATTCCAGGCCTGTAGGGGCTATAATATTCATACAGCCCAGGGCCCATGGCACTCTTAATCTGCCCTGATCACATATAATGAAATATTCTGGCTGGAAAGCTTCAGCCTCCTCATATATCTCATAAGTCTGCACTGTTGTACGACTCTACACCAGGCCCTGCCCTGGCTTAACGGGTGGCTGCTATAGCTAGTGTGCAGAAACCTGGTGTGCCACCCCTGATCTCCCCAAGTGATTTCCTTTTAAGCTTTATTGGTTACCTTCAAAAGTGATGTTTGTGCTGCCCACTGGCAAATGTTATGCAGGTTAAATGATGTTCATAATTTGTCCATTATGTAACAGATGCTTATTGCTGGCGCCATCTAATGGCCAAAGTTAATAACTACTTACATTCTGTTTTCCCCACCCACTAGCAGCTACAAAGGATTGTGGGTAGGAGAAGGGCAGTTCCCTTCATGTCTACACAGAGAGAAGACCTATATTCATTCATCTTAACCCTTGTTGTAGTATAGCCGGTAAGGAGACTGTCTATAAGAATCTATAGCTACTAGCAGTTATAGGACCACTCTGTATAAAGTCTCTTATATGATGTAATGTATAGATCTGTAATTGCACTGTAATTGCACAGATAGGCCCAACCTCATGGTCGGCCATGTTTGGTCCCAGACTGTATATGTATCCGCTTGTTTCCTGTTATATGCTAATGTAATGTATGTAACCTGCTCCTGTTATATTATTGTACTATTCTAATAGACTGTACATTCCTGTTTTTCTTCAGTTTCACCCTAATCCTACATCAGTTTAATAAAGCTACGGACTTTGAACCAGTCTCATTTGTTGAACTGTAGGAAGGCGTTTAACTGCCTGTCGAGCTCCGCATAGACCCCGGGGGTACGTGAAGTGGGGGCAGGACAGTGAAACGGCTGCTTGAAACAAGCGGGAAAGATTTAGACTACACAGAGGTCTGCTACTGTCTACGCAGTCACCTGCAAACAGTCAACACAGCAATCTCTAAACGGTCAAAGCATGTCACAAAGCCAAGCGTCTTCTATCAAGACAAGATCACGGGCCAGTTCCTCAAAAGCATCTACCACGAGCAATGCAGCCGCCATCGCCCGCGCAAAAGCGGAAGCAGCGAGGACACGGGCTACCTTTGCTGAACAAGAGATGCAGTTGAAGTTACAACAAGCCTCCTTAGAAGCAGAGAGGGCACGACAACAAGCCTCCTTAGAAGCAGAGAGGGCACGACAACAAGCCTCCTTAGAAGCAGAGAGGGCACGACAACAAGCCTCCTTAGAAGCAGAGAGGGCACGACAACAGGCTTCCTTAGAAGCAGAGAGGGCACAAGAACAGGCTTCTCTAGACTTAGAAAGAGCACGCCTGGAAGCAACACTTGAGAAGCTGACAATTGAGAGGGAAGCAGCAGCTGCCATGGCGGAAGCAGAAATCTTAGAGGCAGCCGCGTTCTCTCACAGCGAGCCCAGCAGACACAGTAGCATGCCTGATCTGGAACAAGAACCCCAGGATACACTAGAACGCACTTCAGAATATGTCCTTCAACATCCTGTGTGTAATCCTCAGACTACACATGAAACAAAGGTTACCAACTGCGAGTCAAGTCCAAGGCATCATATTTTATGTCAAGAAGCGGACCTCAGACCACAGTTCTGCAAGCAAGAGAATGCTACGGCTCAAGTCAACTTCCTTGCCTACCAGAGAACCCAAGCTTCATCCCAGCGTCCAGGAAGTTACTACACTCCCAGACAGTGTGGCACTGTGAAACCTAAAGAAGAGACTTCTGACAGGTATGGCTACACACCACACTCTCACCAAGGCAACCATTTGCCAACCTGTCTCAGCACAAACCAAGCCACAATAGACTTTGCTAAGTTCTTTGCTCGACGTGAGCTTGTCACCAAAGGACTTGTAAAGTTCAATGATCGCCCTGAGAACTATAGGGCTTGGCGATCCTCATTCCAGAGTCTTATAAGAGACTTAGACTTGTCTTCTAGGGAAGAGCTAGATCTACTGGTGAAATGGCTTGGAGATGAATCTTCTGAGCATGCCAAGAGGATCAGAGCCATTAACATAAACTATCCAGAAACAGGCTTAAAGATGATAATGTGTGAGGCACATTACTTACTTGGTGGCTGTGTGAGGCACATTACTTACTGGGGGGCTGTGTGAGGCACATTACTTACTGGGGGGCTGTGTGAGGCACATTACTTACTGGGGGGCTGTGTGGGGCTCATTACTTACTGGGGGGCTGTGTGAGGCACATTACTTACTGGGGATCTGTGTGAGGCACATTACTTCCTGGGGGGCTGTGTGAGGCACATTATTTACTGGGGGGACTGTGTGAGGCACATTACTTCCTGGGGGGCTGTGTGAGGCACATTACTTACTGGGGGGCTGTGTGAGGCACATTATTTACTGGGGGGCTGTGTGAGGCACATTACTTACTGGGGGGACTGTGTGGGGCACATTATTTACTGGGGGGCTGTGTGGGGCACATTATTTCCTGGGGGCTGTGTGAGGCACATTATTTACTGGGGAGCTGTGTGAGGCACATTATTTCCTGGGGGGCTGTGTGAGGCACATTATTTCCTGGGGGGCTGTGTGAGGCACATTATTTCCTGGGGAGCTGTGTGAGGCACATTATTGCCTGGGGGGCTGTGTGAGGCACATTATTTCCTGGGGGGCTGTGTGAGGCACATTATTTCCTGGGGAGCTGTGTGAGGCACATTATTGCCTGGGGGGCTGTGTGAGGCACATTATTTCCTGGGGAGCTGTGTGAGGCACATTATTTCCTAGGGAGATGTGTGAGGCACATTACTTACTGGGGGGCTGTGTGTGAGGCACATTACTTACTGGGGGGCTGTGTGAGCCACATTACTTACTGGGGGGCTGTGTGAGGCACATTATTTACTGGGGGGCTGTGTGAGGCACATTACTTACTGGGGGGCTGTGTGAGGCACATTACTTACTTGGTGGCTGTGTGAGGCACATTATTTACTGGGGGCTGTGTGGGGCACATTACTTACTGGGGGGCTGTGTGAGGCACATTATTTACTGGGGGGCTGTGTGGGGCACATTACTTACTGGGGGCTGTGTGAGGCACATTACTTACTTGGTTGCTGTGTGAGGCACATTACTTACTGGGGGGCTGTGTGAGGCACATAACTTAAGGCTGTGTGGGTGCATTACTTACTGGGGGGCTGTGTGAGGCACATTACTTACTGGGGGGCTGTGTGAGGCACATTACTTACTGCGGGGCTGTGTGGGGCTCATTACTTACTGGGGGTCTGTGTGAGGCACATTATTTACTGGGGGGCTGTCTGAGGCACATTATTTACTGGGAGGCTGTGTGGGGCACATTATTTACTGGGGGGCTGTGTGAGGCACATTACTTACTGGGGGTCTGTGTGAGGCACCTTACTTACTGGGGGGCTGTGTGAGGCACATTACTGGGGAGCTGTGTGAGGCACATTACTTACTGGGGGGTTGTGTGGGCACATTACTTACTGGGGGTCTGTGTGAGGCACATTACTTACTGGGGGGCTGTGTGAGGCACATTACTTACTTGGTGGCTGTGTGAGGCACATTACTTACTGGGGGGCTGTGTGAGGCACATAACTTAAGGCTGTGTGGGTGCATTACTTACTGGGGGGCTGTGTGAGGCACATTACTTACTGGGGGGCTGTGTGAGGCACATTACTTACTGCGGGGCTGTGTGGGGCTCATTACTTACTGGGGGTCTGTGTGAGGCACATTATTTACTGGGGGGCTGTCTGAGGCACATTATTTACTGGGGGGCTGTGTGGGGCACATTACTTACTGGGGGGCTGTGTGTGGCACATTACTTACTGGGGGGCTGTGTGAGGCACATTACTTACTGCAGGGCTGTGTGGGGCTCATTACTTACTGGGGGACTGTGTGAGGCACATTATTTACTGGGGGACTGTGTGAGGACATTATTTACTGGGGGGCTGTGTGAGGCACATTACTTACTGGGGGTCTGTGTGAGGCACCTTACTTACTGGGGGGCTGTGTGAGGCACATTACTGGGGAGCTGTGTGAGGCACATTACTTACTGGGGGTCTGTGTGAGGCACATTACTTACTGGGGGGCTGTGTGAGGCACATTACTTACTGGGGGGCTGTGTGAGGCACATTACTTACTGGGGGGCTGTGTGAGGCACATTACTTACTGGGGGGCTGTGTGAGGCACATTACTTACTGGGGGGCTGTGTGAGGCACATTATTTAATGGGGAGGGGGGACTGTGTGGTCACATTACATACTGGGGGGGCTGTGTGGGGCACATTACTTACTGGGGGGCTGTGTGGGGCACATTACTTACTGGGGGGCTGTGTGGGGCACATTACTTACTGGGGGGGCTGTGTGAGGACATTTCTTGGGGCATGTTCACACGTGGCACCAGGACTGGCCTCGGTTTGATCTCATATATTTTCCAGTAATACACATGTGATGGGTAACACGCACCTGGTTTTGTTTAAATGCAAGACAAAGTGTGAGCGCAGCCTTACAGTATTTGGGGAGATTGTTAGGGGCAGCAGCAGGATAACACTGCCCGGGAACCAAGATGTAGGGACAATGAGGAACATAAGATGTGGTGATGGGGATTTCTCCTTTGTTCTCTGTAGCTGTATATACCAGAAGTATCCTTGTTATTGGCACAACCACATGTGAGGGGGTTATGTACAGGAGGGAGCATTACTGGAAGTGCAATACAAATGCATTGGGGCCCGTGCCCTGGATCTTTTACCACCCTAGCAACGCCCCTGGGCGTGATAGTATAAAATACACTGATATAAAGTACATGGAACCTACAAATTAAAAGCGGGCAGTAGGGACACATCCTCCATTCCCCAAGAAGCTGATTCTCGTACCACAAGTAGGAAGTGATTCCAGACCTGTAGGGGCTATAATATTCATACAGCCCAGGGCCCATGGCACTCTTAATCTGCCCTGATCACATATAATGAAATATTCTGGCTGGAAAGCTTCAGCCTCCTCATATATCTCATCCGGCTCCACTGTTGTACGACTCTACACCAGGCCCTGCCCTGGCTTAACGGGTGGCTGCTATAGCTAGTGTGCAGAAACCTGGTGTGCCACCCCTGATCTCCCCAAGTGATTTCTTTTAAAGCTTTATTGGTTACCTTCAAAAGTGATGTTATTTCCAGACTATTCCAGTTTCTTGGTTTTCTCCTGTAAAAATCTAGGACAAAAGAGACTCAAAATAAACAACATAATTTAAGCTTTATCCCCCTATCTGGGGTATAATACTTACTTTCCCCGTTAGATGGCGCTCTGCCCTTGTTTAGCCTTGGACACGGGGACAATGATCACACAATTGCTGTTATATGAGGATTTTGACTGCAGTGCCCTGCCTCCGCTACACAGATTTTGGATAGTTTCACTTTTACATAGCAAATCTTTTAGATGATGGGAAATTCCAGGGAGGTGGATTTATAAATATACAATGGGCAGTGATCAAATAAGAGCTACATTACAAACCAGGTCAATAATTCACCAAGCATTGTAGAAATCAGCCTTAACATCAAATAGGGGGTCATTTTTGATATGTGGAAAACATCTTAAAATTAGTATCAAAAAACTATGATTAAAGTGCAGCTTCTGTCACAGATTTGCAGGGGGTTTTATTACTTTTTATGATCTGTAAGTAGTAAACAGTGTCCTCCATTCACAATAAATGATGTTCATAGAAAGACCACAGTAATCTGTACATAGAGAAAACTGTTCCATAGACCACAATACACAAGTTTCTGTGTAACTTGAACAGGTCCGGTGTTGCTGATGTACAGAATATATTTACAGTGCAGGTTGTGCTGGGGTAAACCTAAACTCTCTGCTGCCTGAGGCATCCTGTAGAACGGTGCGCTCCCCTCTGGCCCATCCTGTAGTAATATATTAGGTTATTTATTTAGTGGGTTCTACATGCAGTGTCTCACACCCATGTTGGCATTAGGTGTGAAGAGAAAATAAGTACCGGTAGTAGGTCCCTCTTTGAAGCAAATAACTCTGCCCCTGAAGTTGCTCCCCATCTTGCTGCAGGTGGTGCTGCCTGAGGCAAGAGGCTCAACTCGCCTCATGGCCGGTGCACACCTGGGGTTGTGTCATCTTCTTGTGCTTATCAAACTGGTAGGGGAGCTGAGGATAAGGGCAGCTAATTTACGTGCCACTGTTAAATCCTTTGCCCCAATAATATCAAATCCAAACAGTAAAAATGGTCACTACATTCAAAACATTTCTTATAAATCAAATACATTTTATTAATAAATTAATTTCTTCCAAAAAAGATAATCATAAACATACAAGAAAGGGTAGTTATACGGTGGGAACATTTAGTTAAAAATAGTGCACAACCACATAGTAGAAAGGCAGAATACCGTGGAAATTGAAACTCAGTATGGGATCCATGATAGAGTCACTTGGACTAGAGAGCAATAGAATACAAGCCTCAGCTTTAGAGGACACGTGTTTCGCCAACTGGCTTTCTCAAGGGGAGTGTCAGGTGAAAGTGAGTTGTGGGTAATATATCGCTATCGACCAATAAGAATTGAGGAATGATTGAGAAGGGGAGTACCTAATGGGGTGACGACAACGAAAGGAAAATTAAGATACCTGAAAGCTGGTTACGCGTATGTGGCGGTCGTGACCGTGGATGCATGCAGATACATTGCGCATGCGCGCGACTAAGAGTGCGAACTCCCGGGTATCGCGAGAGTACGGAACACGTTTGTACTGCGCGTGCGCGGACCACAGTAGGCGGCAGCACCACGCATGCGCGAGATGCCGGAGAAAGTACCGGCTATCGCGAGAAAGCATCTACATTATTGAAAGTGAGAGGCAATCGCGCATGAGCAGGTAAAATAGAAAAAAGGTGCACAAGGTAACTGAAAAGGGAAACTATATAGGGACCGCTGCTGTGAATAATAAACCGTTCTGGAGAGCCTCTCATAAATTAGCCATATGAATATAAATTAAAGCATATCAATTTCATATATATACACAAGCATAATATATATATATATATATATATATATAGAAAATATGAATCCCTGTGAATAAGAATTAATATATACAAAAGCCTTAAAAATACATCTATATCTAACCGAAATATCCGATGTGATATGAAGTACAATCATAATAGATATAGGTAACCTACATAATAAATGTAGGATAATATCACAAGAGCAATGGAGTGACATAATGCAATAGAGCCAACATTTCTGTGCAAAATATGCAAATAAGTGTCAGTCTATACAAAAGGACCATAGAGATACTTGTGTAAATATCAAAGGCGTGATAGTATAAAATACACTGATATAAAGTACATGGAACCTACAAATTAAAAGCAGGCAGTAGGGACACATCCTCCATTCCCCAAGAAGCTGATTCTCGTACCACAAGTAGGAAGTGATTCCAGGCCTGTAGGGGCTATAATATTCATACAGCCCAGGGCCCATGGCACTCTTAATCTGCCCTGATCACATATAATGAAATATTCTGGCTGGAAAGCTTCAGCCTCCTCATATATCTCATAAGTCTGCACTGTTGTACGACTCTACACCAGGCCCTGCCCTGGCTTAATGGGTGGCTGCTATAGCTAGTGTGCAGAAACCTGGTGTGCCACCCCTGATCTCCCCAAGTGATTTCCTTTTAAGCTTTATTGGTTACCTTCAAAAGTGATGTTTGTGCTGCCCACTGGCAAATGTTATGCAGGTTAAATGATGTTCATAATTTGTCCATTATGTAACAGATGTTTATTGCTGGCGCCATCTAATGGCCAAAGTTAATAACTACTTACATTCTGTTTTCCCCACTCACTAGCAGATACAAAGGATTGTGGGTAGGAGAAGGGCAGTTCCCTTCATGTCTACACAGAGAGAAGACCTATATTCATTCATCTTAACCCTTGTTGTAGTATAGCCGGTAAGGAGACTGTCTATAAGAATCTATAGCTACTAGCAGTTATAGGACCACTCTGTATAAAGTCTCTTATATGATGTAATGTATAGATCTGTAATTGCACTGTAATTGCACAGATAGGCCCAACCTCATGGTCGGCCATGTTTGGTCCCAGACTGTATATGTATCCGCTTGTTTCCTGTTATATGCTAATGTAATGTATGTAACCTGCTCCTGTTATATTATTGTACTATTCTAATAGACTGTACATTCCTGTTTTTCTTCAGTTTCACCCTAATCCTACATCAGTTTAATAAAGCTACGGACTTTGAACCAGTCTCATTTGTTGAACTGTAGGAAGGCGTTTAACTGCCTGTCGAGCTCCGCATAGACCCCGGGGGTACGTGAAGTGGGGGCAGGACAATGTTATTTCCAGACTATTCCAGTTTCTTGGTTTTCTCCTGTAAAAATCTAGAACAAAAGAGACTCAAAATCAAAATAAACTGCATAATTTAAGCTTTATCCCCCTATCTGGGGTATAATACTTACTTTCCCCGTTAGATGCCGCTCTGCCCCTGTTTAGCCTTGGACACGGGGACAATGATCACACAATTGCTGTTATATGAGGATTTTGACTGCAGTGCCCTGCCTCCGCTACACAGATTTTGGATAGTTTCACTTTTACATAGCAAATCTTTTAGATGATGGGAAATTCCAGGGAGGTGGATTTATAAATATACAATGGGCAGTGATCAAATAAGAGCTACATTACAAACCAGGTCAATAATTCACCAAGCATTGTAGAAATCAGCCTTAACATCAAATAGGGGGTCATTTTTGATATGTGGAAAACATCTTAAAATTAGTATCAAAAAGCTATGATTAAAGTGCAGCTTCTGTCACAGATTTGCAGGAGGTTTTATTACTTTTTATCATCTGTAAGTAGTAAACAGTGTCCTCCATTCACAATAAATGATGTTCATAGAAAGACCACAGTAATCTGTACATAGAGAAAACTGTTCCATAGACCACAATACGCAAGTTTCTGTGTAACTTGAACAGGTCCGGTCTTGCTGATGTACAGAACAAATTTACAGTGCAGGTTGTGCTGGGGTAAACCTAAACTCTCTGCTGCCTGAGGCATCCTGTAGAACGGTGCGCTCCCCTCTGGCCCATCCTGTAGTAATATATTAGGTTATTTATTTAGTGGGTTCCCCATGCAGTGTCTTACACCCATGTTGGCATTAGGTGTGAAGAGAAAATAAGTAGTAGGTCCCTCTTTGAAGCAAATAACTCTGCCCCTGAAGTTGCTCCCCATCTTGCTGCAGGTGGTGCTGCCTGAGGCAAGAGGCTCAACTCGCCTCATGGCCGGTACACCCCTGGGGTTGTGTCATCTTCTTGTGCTTATAAAGCCCTAGACAGCAGGAGATAGCACAGCTGCCCTTGTAATCGGCATAGTGCACGCAGCGTGAGGTCTTGTTGCCTTCTTTACCCCTCCCTTCTCTAGAGATCTTCTATGTAGCTTCAGGCGCATAGAAGTGTGTGCGGTAGTGATGGCAAGGTCGGCGCTTTATAGTGAGCTGGATCATTTGGCTCAGCTCACGAAAATAAGCCGGCTCTTCTTGCTCCTGAACGACTCCCTATGTAACTACAACCACCAATCCACACTCCACTTGTAACCCACAATATTTGGGGTGAAAGGGGGCGTGGTCACAAGGTAGGCATGGGGTTAGGTGTGCCTTTGGCTCTCAGGAAGAGCCGGCTTCTGTTGTTCACCTGAAAGAACTGGATCTTAGAGCCGTCTTTTTCGTGAATGACCCATTACTAGTGTGCAGCTCTGGAGTCGGGAATGGCTGGGGAATGTGTCTGTCAGTCTCCAGTTTTCCACCATTCACCTACCAGTACAAGAGGATGAGCAACTATGTTTTGTGTGATGCCACCTGCAGTGTACAATACTACATCCATAATTTTTTATGCCTTTTACACTAAAGCTATGATAGCGTAATATATGCTTAGCCAAGGTCATTACAGATACAAATTTTGTGTTTTTGAATATTCTATTTTTTTAACACACTATTTACTTACAGGGAAAGGGTGATTTTTGGGGTTCCTGTTTATTTTTATTTTTTTTAAAACTTTATTTTACTGTCCCAGTAGAGGACTTATACTTGTGATTCCTTGGAAATGCTAAATCTGCAAGATTGTTTCCCATACTGACATACACAGAGAATTAAAGCACTCTTTAGGAAGACAGACTTAAAGGAATAATGGAAATGGAATGAGAGCACAATGGTGACTTCACAGTCTACATACAGTACACAGTGATGTACATTGTAAAGTGGCTGTTCGTATTGCAGCTCTGCTGCTACAGATAGCTCTGATTTTTCGACATTGGCTTTTAATTCTCGACTATTCTTCCGTGCATTCGATTTTGTACTTTACTTGCTATCATGTTGTGACCCAGATTCCCTCAATAGATTTCTCTGAAATATATGTGTTTGTTTGTCTACCATGTTACATGTCTACACTTTGGTGCAAGGAGGGACCAACACCCAGTTACTGGACCCTGTTTAGGGTATACCCAGTAAGCAGACAGGGACTGTTTGGGCGGCTCCAAACTAGGACTCATCATTCTTGTCCAGGTCCTGCACGTACACCATCCTAAGAATACCTGATTGTAAAATGTCCTAGAACAGCTCTTTAAAAAAATGAAGCAATCCTGAACCATAAAGGAACAATTAAAAGTAAACTTATTGAAGAAAATGTTCATGTTGTAACAAGCAGTGGGTTGTGAACCCACTGTGCTATCTAACGGGTTTGACTTTGGGCCACACACTAAGGGCGTTATGCCTGGACTTCTCCAGTATTCACCCTTTTACCCCAATACAGTGATCTGGACTTCACTGTGGAGAGATTGCAAGGTACCTACCTCTTGTGGTGGTCCCAGTGCGGATAGCAGATGTCCAGTGGGCACAGGGACACCAGTATGTGGTACCAAGGGGTCAGACAGAGTCGGTACTCAAAGTCAGTCCTGAGTCGAGGCAGGCGGCGTACAATCAGAGTCAGTAACAGACAGGCAGCACAGGATCAGGAAACAAGCTGGGGGTTGGATACCAGGGAGCACAGAACAGGTCGGGGTCACACACAGGAAGACAAATCAAAACAAGCACTATACAGCAGGACTAGCAAGCTAGGAACCTTTATCAGGGGTGGAGAACAGGGCATGCCGGCTATATGGCTGAGACGCACAGCCTAGTTAACAGACGCCCTGGTGCTTTAAAAAGGAGAGAGGGGCAGCAGCCGCGCCCTAAGGAAGCTGGAGCATGGCCAGACACAGCGGCTCAAGGTAAGCCTGTCACGGGGAACAAAGAAAGGCGGGGAACCCATCGCCAGCGTTACACACGTGTCCCATTTTTACCTCTACCTTTCCTTTTTGCATTATCAGTGTGTCTAAATGTGCTTTCCATCCTCTGCTCAAAGTGACAGCTGAAAGAAAAGGACTAGCTGATAAAGTTTATAAAAAAATTAACTCTTTACAGACAGTCACTGGATAGTCTAATTTTCCTACTAAGCTGAATCATGAAATGAAATATGCTCTAGGTATGGAAAGAGTTAATTGTTAGCCTTCTAACTTCATCTGTCTGAGGTGTACCCACCTCAGTTTTTGAACCACAGACAAATATGATGCAATTATTCTCCACAGGCATATTTAAAACTCCCAACAACTGTGCCATCTCCTATACCAGTGGTGGCGAACCTATGGCACGGGTGTCAGAGGTGGCACTCAGATCCCTATCTGTTGGCACTCAGGCCATCACTGCAGGACAGAGTTCACTAAACAGGACCAAATCCACCAAATCTTTCTGCAGTCGCAGGCAACTTATGAGATGCTGCTCTCAGCGCTATTTTAAAGTGACACTTCATTGGCTGTTTGGAACTGCGGGAAAAGTAAGAAGGTGATTACAGAACTGCATTATCTTTGGAGGTCATCCTGCTGGACCCACCTTTCTTCCTGTACAGAGAGACCCTGGAGAGAAGCTATTTGCCCTCTTTCTTTCAACTGTATTAGTGGCATAAGGCGGCTGATACAATTGAAAGATGTGGAAGAACAGGTAGCAATAAGTTACTGCTTAAAATGCCACGTTGGCACTTCACGGTAAATAAGTGGATTTTGGTTGTAGTTTGGGCACTCAGACTCTAAAAGGTTCACCATCACTGTCCTATACACATACATGAGAGAGAGAAGACAAAAAAGACAACCAAAGAGGACGGCGCCTCGTGTGATAACGTTTGGGAGGTTTGTTTTTTAGGTAAGTAATAGGAGGTGCTCACCTGGTGGCCACTTGGCCAATCGCAGAAATAAATGTGGGGGCCTTAGTTGCCCTTGGTAATGAGTCCTTCGTGGGGTTACCTCAGCAGCTTCCCATGCGCACACAAGAACCGGTATCCAATGGAACCGTAGGCAAGGAGTATCCACAGAAGAGAAAAATGTGGCGCTACAGATGGGTGCGCTTGTAACCCAGAAATTTTTACCAACACACGGTTTGGTATAAAAGCTAATTAGTATTTATTACGAATGATTAAAATTGGATTTCAAACATTGGTTACGCGTTTCGGGGTGACCCTTCATCAGACCAATTAAACATACAGCAAGACGAAAGATGAGTAGATGCTGTAGGAGAAATGACTTTTCTCCTACAGCATTTACTCATCTTTCATCTTGCTGTATGTTTAATTGGTCTGATGAAGGGTCACCCCGAAACGCGTAACCAATGTTTGAAATCCAATTTTAATCATTCGTAATAAATACTAATTAGCTTTTATACCAAACCGTGTGTTGGTAAAAATTTCTGGGTTACAAGCGCACCTATCTGTAGCGCCACATTTTTCTCTTCTGTGGATACTCCTATACACATACAATGAGGGATAAGGGAGGGATGCGATCTTTCCACTGCATTATTTGTTGTTTCCATGGAACCACTTGCAATCGCCATTAGAAACAACGTGGTATAACGTAGGTTCAGATATAATAACAACTTGTTCGCTGATGATTTGCTGCTTACCCTTGCTCGCCCTCTCACCACCTTCACAAATCTGTTCCGAGTCGTGGAGCTGTTCTCTTCTGCCTCTGGACTAATCTATATGGATGCAGTTACCCTGCCATATTCAAATTGATCTGCTCTGACCTAAAAAAAAGTGGGATTTTCTGCAACTCTCCTAGGTAGGGAGAATTAACATAATTAAAATGGTAGTATTTCCCAGAATTTTATACCGTTTTCATTCTCTCCCCATTCCGGTGAGGACTAACGACTTATTGGCCCTTCAGCAGAATGTCTTTAGGTTTATCTAGAGGACAAAGAGGCCTAGAATATTGTGTATGTTCATAGGTCCCAGAGGTCTATCAGTGCCTAGTTTTATAAAATATTATAGGGCTTCTAGAATTTCTCTGCCGCCATGGGTTGCTTAGGAGTCGGTGTTGATAGCGCCTTATTCAGTAAAATCTTAGATGTGGGCTACAACTCTAGTTATTGCTCTGCTCCCTAAATCGGCATTATTTACACTTTATGCATTGCAACTGTGGTGGGCGGTATGATTCAATCTCAATTCCAATCTCCTATTTCCCCTGCCCTGCCTATTTAGGCTAACCCTGATGTTTGGCCCGCAACTTTCAGTAACCTCCTTAAAACGGTGGCTGGGCAATAAGCTTTTACGTGTATATGACTTTACTTTTTGGAAGGGAAGAAATTAATGACAGTCCGACTGATTCAGACTGAGCGAAATGAGCGTAAGCCAAAGCACTTAGATGCACCACTTAAAAGATGGTGAACTCTGTCGGACCTGAGCGGGGGTAGCGACCCATTCATAACTTTGGGCGCACAATTTAAGCGAATCGCAGCACAGTGCATTATAGTCAGACAATGCACTTTTTTTTTTTTTTACTTCGGTGACCCTGTAAGTAAATGTGCCCCAATGTCATCAGAAAGGATACCATGGACAGGTTCAAGAAGGTGTAGCTGCCTTGGCTATCCTCCTCCCATTGTCCTGATAATATGACATATATTACATCTTGCTTTGAGTGGAGGTCTATTGTTTGTTTCCTTCTCCCCCCCCCCCACTACCTCATTCTATCTTTTGCCCAGTATTTTAAATGTAAACTGTTGGGCGCCAAGTCAAATATACTGTTACATCCCTGTAACCATGTGGAATATTTTGCACTGTTAGAAAATGATTATTACTTAAAGGGGTATTCCAGGAAACAGCATAATTCATATACAAATGGGTCATTAAAATATAAGCTAATATGT
This sequence comes from Engystomops pustulosus, assembly GCF_040894005.1. Taxonomy (NCBI): domain Eukaryota; kingdom Metazoa; phylum Chordata; class Amphibia; order Anura; family Leptodactylidae; genus Engystomops; species Engystomops pustulosus. Next base: position 46,182,291 of record NC_092415.1, read on the forward strand.
AATTTGTTGTTATTTAAAATTTATCTTCCCTTAGCAGAAAATACTGTGACATACACTATAATGAAGAATTAAAATGCTACTGGCCCTTTAATCAGTCCGTTCATTTCCTCCGCGCGGAGCAGAAACAGGACAGAAGATGGCCGCTGGTCACATGTTTTGCACATGTCTGGGCAGGTCATGTGATCACCACTAAGTTTGGCTGTAGTCGGATGGTTGCAGTGCATCCAGTATGGCCGGTGTTTTGGTGATGTGCAGAGATGGCAGTTACACATCATTACTATGGTAAAAGAGCAAGACAGTCTGTTACATCATCACTGGGGGCAGAAAATAAGAGGAAGGAGGAGTTACTGAGGACTAAAGGATCTTGGGATTTGTAGTTTCCAGTGGCAGCCATCTTGGTGATGACTCTTCATTCTTTAGAGAGGCCATAAAATTTTGTGAATCATAAAATCAAACTATTTCAGCTCCATTTTGTGACTAATGACATTGAGTTTTGTTATATTCATTTATTTATAGCATCATGGGTTTTTGTATCAGACGTTCATATTCCCGGAATACCCCTTTAAATTGTACTTGTTTATTACGTCAACATATATGTGCTGACATCTTGAAATAGCAACATTTGATCTTTTTGATACCAACATATGATGATAGGAGTCCAGTGCACTGTACTCAGTCTGTGGGATCTGACCAGCACACTGTTCCACAATGCAAACACATTTGTGTGCAGGGAGGCAAAGACTGTCCTTCTAACTTTGCATTGGCTTTTGATTAATCTGCCCCAATGAGTTTTATCATATGTGCCAAAATCTACAAGTACAGGCAGTTTACTGTAATGGGACCAAGGATTATGAATAAAGCTTAATTGCCGACACTTTACAGCTGATTATTGCAGTGTGGGAGCATCCGAAGAGCTTCACCAGAGGGCACAGGGGGCAGAGAGGTCCGTCTTTAACTAGGAGTTGTCAGTAAGTTGGCTACAGGGGACCACCTGTACTGTTCACATTATGCAGTTGATTGACCCCACTTTTTATTCAGCCCACTGAGGTCCATATTACACATTTGTATATCACTACAGGGAGCACACAGGGGGTCATTTACTAAAGGCCAGAATCGCGTTTTACCGGCGGGTTACGCAAATTTTTCCGTTTTGCGCCGTTTTTCCCTGTATTGCCCCGGGATTTTGGTGCACGCGATCGGATTGTGCCGCATCGGCGCCGGCATGCACGCGACGGAAATCGGGGGGCATGGCCGAACGAAAACCCGACGGATTCGGAAAAACCGCCGCATTAAAAAAAAAAGTGTCGCGGGACACCAGCGGGCCTTGGGGGAACTTCAGTGCAGCAGGGACACCTGGTGGACGTCGGAGGAATTGCCTTAGTGAATCGCCGGAAGACCCGAATCCACCGCAGAGAACGCGCCGCTGGATCGCCAATGGACCGGGTAAGTAAATCTGCCCCATTGTCTTACTGATATTTTCAATCTAGTTGTGAGCAAAGAATCCATTTTTACTTTACATACAGAGTGCCAGAAAAGTTATTTTTTTTTGTTAGTGTAGGGTCCAAACTAATTGTGGGGGACTCTCACATCATAGATCATAGGTTTCTATGTCCAGTAGCTACATTCACATCATAAATCCAACCTCTGGAGGCGTAGGGTTGAGAAAAATGTGTATTTTTTAAATGAGTAGGGTCTCCCAATGGCATTTTAATAAACTTTAACCCATGACTTCACCCTTTACCGACGTGTGGCGCATCTGTACATCACACTTCAGCTCCCGCTGTATGGAGAGGGCTCACAGGCATGTAGTAATACACTATAATACAGGATATGCAAATACTGTACATACATGTACAAGAAAGGTGCATACCACGTTGAAGATGATGATAGTAAACCTGGGATGTGGTGTTAACCGCAAAGTTCTTGCGTGTTAAAACACCGGGGGGACAAGCACAAAAGAAGGGCGCTACCCTAGTGTGATATCTTACGATGACAATATAAACATGGTAAAATACTGACTCTCACCTGGTTTCAGATGAGATGTGAGCCTTAAGTATTGAAGGTGATAATGGCAGCCCGTCCAGCCTTTAGACTCCTGTCGAGTGTACCCAGGGAGCCACTTCGTCGAGTGAATATAGAATACGGTATCCCGTGGAGTGAGTGATGGACGGACAGGCGCTCGTTCGGTGAATGATACCGGACAATCTGGTTCCAATTGAAGAGCTTTATTCTTGCGATGCGTTTCAGCCCCGTACTGGGGCTTTCATCAGGCATCCTGATGAAAGCCCCAGTACGGGGCTGAAACGCGTCGCAAGAATAAAGCTCTTCATTTGGAACCAGATTGTCCGGTATCATTCACCGAACCAACGTTGAAGATGAACATCTGCAACATCCCCAACCAGGGCCAGGCCCAGAACACAGGAGTGGCTGGCTGATGCTGCCTTGGGCACGCTATGGACATGGTGCTTGGTATTGGGACTGGAGGACGGGTCTACAGACTTGCAGGTCTCCAGCAGGTCGTGTGTGCAAGAAAAGTAGAGGGAGAGGCTGATGAAGGAAGTTTCTCTCTGGGGCAACCCCTGCGGTGCATATGGGAATCCCTGGGTGATGAAGGCTGGAGAGCCCGCGATGGTGAAGCATCCAGATGCAGAAATCACCCATGAGGCACAGTAAGTTGTGCAAAACAACTTACAGTTCTTTATTCATCTTAAAACCAGCAGGGAATGGCCAAACTTAAGCAGCAGGCTCAGAAGGCTGGAAAGCTTATAGGAGATAGCTGGTCTGCAAGAAGGGTTTCTCGCAGCCTGGTAGTAACTTCAGGCTGGGCTGGTAAAGATGGAGCCGAGCCCAGACGGTGGACCTTTGCTCTGGGGCTTAGTCTCCTGACTTGCCCTAGGTGTCAGGCAATGGCCTGAGACATCTCTGCTTCCTGGTATTATGACACTGGCTAGTGCAGCAAAGGAAGGTGCTGCACACTCCTCAGCTTACTTTGCTGACATATGCTAAAGACCATGTGCTCCCATCCACCAGGGGTTTTTATACTCCCCTGATTAGGTTGCAGCACCTGTCTCATATTTACAGATTGCCAATTACGGACTGTAACACACTGGTATGCAACACAGAAGCAGCGCACAGGGAGCTTCTGACCATCAGGCACCGTCTCCCAGCGCCCTACAATGCTGAGAGATAGGGATGGATGGGAGTGGCTGGCCACCTCGGCCGGCTGGAAGCTCCCTGTGCATATATGCCTTTGTAAACAAGCGGGGCACGGATCAGACGGACCATGGCGCAGGACATCAGCAGCGCTGGAGGAGGTGAGTACACATTTATTATTTTTAAAAAGCCCGCCACAGCCCAGCCCTAAATTATTTATTAATTTCGGATAACCCCTTTAACCCCTTCCCGACATTGGACGTAATACTACTGCATGTCGGGAGGTGAGTTCCCGCAATATGCAGTAATATTACGTCATGCATTCAAATGATCATTGTGTCTACAGACACAATGATCAAGAGGAGATGGCTGCTGTCCCTGACAGCAGACCATCTCCGCTCACGGACCGGGGGGGTCACTCCCCCCCCCCATGCATACGATCGCTGCAATCAGCTGGTCAATTCAGACCAGCCGATTGCAGCAATGCATGGGTTAAAAATAGTATTCGGCGCGTCGGCGCCTCAAATCAGGAGGTGATCGGTGCAGTCCTAATAAGCACCGATCACCTCCTTCTGTTTGATGTTGGAGGTGGCACTCTGCCAACCTCCTAAATGATCCGATCTGTCTGTCTGACAGATCGGATCAAAGCTGTCACAAAACTTCCACTTACCAGCTCCGCTGGTAGGCTGGGCTGCCGGGTGAAGGGAGGAAATGATGACACATGTCATCATTGAGGAGTGACAGCCTCCTCTGTCGCTCCTCCCTCCCTGCCCGCCCCCCTCCCACTCTGCCCGCCCCGATCCTATTGAGCAATGTAATGCAGGGACAGCGCACCGAGCGCTCAGTCCCTGCATAGTGTGCCCACAATATAAATGGTGATCGGGGCTGTACTAGACAGCACCCGATCACCAGTACTTACACACATGCAGACCGATAGGGATCCGATCGGTCGGTCAGTAGTGACCGACCGATCGGATCAATGGAGATCGGTCAAGATGGCTGACAGCAAGATGGCTGCCAGCTATCTTTCCACGTGGTCCTCATCACCCCCCCCCAACCTCCTCCACCCCTCCCCTTTCCTGATGACAAGGTGGCATCATGCCACTTCCCTAATTGATCTGATTGGTTGGTCTGTCCTGACCAACCAATCAGATCTGTGGAGGGAGGTTCAAACTACTGCACACTGATCTGCACGTTTCATTCTAGTCCTGAACAGCGTGCAGATCAGTGTGTGATACCAGTCTGTGCTCCGTCTGGCTAGAAATTGCTGCAGTTGGCATCTTTGGTGGCATCTGTTGCGTTTGTGAGTGCGTTCAATAGTGATTGCTGAGCTGCTGTTTGTGATTTTTTTTTGCATACAGCAGTCGCAGCGTCTTGATCCCTGTCCCAATCCCTGTTCCAGACCCTTCCCTCCCCTCCCTGTGTCCGTGCGGCGACTTTGAGCCTCTGTGCTCTTTTTTTTTGTCGCTTTTTTTTTTTGTGGTCTTTTTACTGTCCGCCAACACCGCTGTGTGTGCACCCTGTAACCACTGAACAGTTGATTGTATCTCTGTTCATTTTTTGGTACAGGAGCGGTTTTTTTTTCTTCTTTTAGTCATTTTTGTAGCAGTCGCATCTCCCTGTGTGTGTTCTGCGAACTGCCAGCCGCTGATCAGTGGTAAACTTTACTGGTCAGTGTCTGTGCTATTTTTTGTGCTCTGACAACTGAGCGCTGATCAGCGACATTTTGCTGATCAGTATCTGCTCATTTTTTTGTTGTATCTTTTTTGGTACTTTTTTTTTACTGCAGTAACTTTTTATACTGCAATTTTTTTGTAGGAGCTGCGACATCTGAGCGCTGATCAGTAACCTTTTGCTGATCAGGTCTGCGCTCATTTTTTGTCATAGTTCATTTTGCTATAACAGAATAAGAGTTACTTTTTTTTTACTGCAGTAACTTTTTATACTGCAATTTTTTTGTAGGAGCTGCGACATCTGAGCGCTGATCAGTAACCTTTTGCTGATCAGGTCTGCGCTCATTTTTTGTCATAGTTCATTTTGCTATAATAGAATAAGAGTTACTTTTTTTTACTGCAGTAACTTTTTATACTGCAATTTTTTTGTAGGAGCTGCGACATCTGAGCGCTGATCAGTAACCTTTTGCTGATCAGGTCTGCGCTCATTTTTTGTCATAGTTCATTTTGCTATAATAGAATAAGAGTTACTTTTTTTTTACTGCAGTAACTTTTTATACTGCAATTTTTTTGTAGGAGCTGCGACATCTGAGCGCTGATCAGTAACCTTTTGCTGATCAGGTCTGCGCTCATTTTTTGTCATAGTTCATTTTGCTATAACAGAATAAGAGTTACTTTTTTTTTACTGCAGTAACTTTTTATACTGCAATTTTTTTGTAGGAGCTGCGACATCTGAGCGCTGATCAGTAACCTTTTGCTGATCAGGTCTGCGCTCATTTTTTGTCATAGTTCATTTTGCTATAACAGAATAAGAGTTACTTTTTTTTTACTGCAGTAACTTTTTATACTGCAATTTTTTTGTAGGAGCTGCGACATCTGAGCGCTGATCAGTAACCTTTTGCTGATCAGGTCTGCGCTCATTTTTTGTCATAGTTCATTTTGCTATAACAGAATAAGAGTTACTTTTTTTTTACTGCAGTAACTTTTTATACTGCAATTTTTTTGTAGGAGCTGCGACATCTGAGCGCTGATCAGTAACCTTTTGCTGATCAGGTCTGCGCTCATTTTTTGTCATAGTTCAGTTTTTTTTTGGTATAATATAAAAACTATAGTGTAATTCGCTCCCATACACGTGTTGAATCACAACATACACACTCCCTTGAATAAAGTTTATACACAATATATACACTACCCCTCCCAATAAAATATGGCCCATTCATCCCAAAGATCATATTCAGCAGAGGAGGCATATGCCTTCCTTGCTTCCGACACTGACTCAGAAGGAGAGGATGCCACGTTTCTCTATTTCTCATCCTCCTCTTCCTCCTCATCCAGTGATGAGGGGCCCTCCAGAAGGCGCCCCAGGAGAACGGTTGAGGATGTCCCCCAGCCCCCAAGTGACCCTGAATGGATACCACCCCCTGATAATTATGAGCCTCAAATTCCTGAATTTGTGGGAAGTTCAGGAATTAATTTTGAGACAGAAGGCCTCACAGAAATTGATTTTTTCAAAATCTTTTTCTCTGAGGATCTTGTGAATTTGATGGTGGTGCAAACAAATTTGTATGCCCAACAGTTTTTGGCACAAAACCCAAGATCATCATTTTCTAGGTGGACCCCTGTAGATGCGGTAGAAATTATGAAGTTTTGGGGTCTTGTGCTACATATGGGCATTGTAAAAAAACCTGAGATAAGGCAGTATTGGAGTACTGATGTTTTCTACAGTACTCCTATATACCGCACAGTAATGACTCGCCCGCGCTTTGAGGCCATTCTAAAATTTTTACACTACAGCGACAATTCGCTGTGCCCTCCTCAAAGCGACCCGTCATTTGACCGTCTTCACAAAATTAGGCCAGTTATTGATCACTTTAGCACCAAGTTTTTTGAGGCCTATACCCCTGAAAAATTCATTTGTGTAGACGAGTCACTTGTACATTTTAAAGGAAGACTCCGGATACGCCAGTACCTGCCCAGCAAGAGGGCAAGGTATGGAATTAAAATGTACAAGTTGTGCGAGAGTACCACAGGGTACACCCACAGATTTAGGGTTTATGAGGGAAAAGATAAACAAATTAGCCCCCCAGAATGCCCCCCTGTTCTAGGAGTCACTGGGAAGCTTGTCTGGGATCTGATACACCCGCTGCTGGATAAGGGTTACCACTTGTATGTGGATAACTTTTATACCAGCATTCCACTCTTCAAGTCCCTCATTTCCAGGGGTACTGTAGCATGCGGCACTGTACGCAAAAACCAGAGAGGCCTCCCTAGGACCCTGATAACTCAACCACTAAGAAAGGGAGACATCAAGGCTCTCTGTTGCGAGAACATGCTGTTGGTCAAATATAAGGACAAGAGGGATGTCCTTATTTTGACCACAATTCATAAAGACACCAGCACCCCCACTCATGTACGAGGTACCACTACCACTGCCCCCAAGCCAGACTGCATCCTGGCTTATAATAAGTACATGGGTGGGGTAGATCTTTCAGATCAGGTGCTGAAGCCATACACCGCCACCAGAAAAACAAAGATCTGGTACAAAAAGCTGGCCGTGCACATTGTACAGATGGCACTGTATAATTCCTATGTGCTATACCAATCTGCAGGTCATGTTGTATCATTTCTTAACTTTCAAGAGGTGGTGATCAAGGCCCTCTTATTTGGTCATCAAGAAGGACCCAGTACTTCTGATGTACCCCGCATTGTCCCAGGTCAACATTTCCCCGGCGAGGTACCCCAAACTGGAGGACGAGGAAGGACTCAAAAAAGATGCAGAGTCTGTTACAAAATGGGGAAAAGGAAGGACACAACTTATCAATGTGACACCTGTCCTGAAAAACCTGGCCTCTGCATGAAAGAATGCTTTAGAATCTATCATTCACCTGCATTTCAGTTATAATTTATTTACCGTGGTTACCATCTCCTTATACCCATCTGCCCTGGTGCATATCACCATTCCTCCCTTCCAAGTCCTGCTGTGTATCCCCACAGATGTTTATATCCACATGTGGGGTATTACCGTGTTCAGGAGAAATTGTTGAACAATTTCTGTGGAGCAATTTTTCCTTTTGCCCCTTGTGGATAACAGAAAAATGGGGAAAAAGTGAATTTTTGAGGAAAAAATATTCATTTTTTCAGGTTTCAGCCCAAATTTTTGTACACCTGTGGGGTCCAAATACTCATTTTACACTTTGACAAAATCTGTGAAGGGTGTAGTTTCCAAAATGGGGTCCTTTATGGGGGTTTTCACTGCTATGGTACTTCAGGGGTTCTCCAAATGTATCATGGCCACTGAAAACTTTTTCTGTCCAAATTAGCTTCAAAAAGCCAAACGGCGCTTCTTCCCTTCCACGTCCTGCTGTGTGTCCCCACAGAAGTTTATATCCACATGTGGGGTATTACCGCGTTCAGGAGAAATTGTTGAACAATTTCTGTGGAGCAATTTTTCCTTTTGCCCCTTGTGGATAACAGAAAAATGGGGAAAAAGTGAATTTTTGAGGAAAAAATATTCATTTTTTCAGGTTTCAGCCCAAATTTTTGTACACCTGTGGGGTCCAAATACTCATTTTACACTTTGACAAAATCTGTGAAGGGTGTAGTTTCCAAAATGGGGTCCTTTATGGGGGTTTTCACTGCTATGGTACTTCAGGGGTTCTCCAAATGTATCATGGCCACTGAAAACTTTTTCTGTCCAAATTAGCTTCAAAAAGCCAAACGGCGCTTCTTCCCTTCCACGTCCTGCTGTGTGTCCCCACAGAAGTTTATATCCACATGTGGGGTATTACCGCGTTCAGGAGAAATTGTTGAACAATTTCTGTGGAGCAATTTTTCCTTTTGCCCCTTGTGGATAACAGAAAAATGGGGAAAAAGTGAATTTTTGAGGAAAAAATATTCATTTTTTCAGGTTTCAGCCCAAATTTTTGTACACCTGTGGGTCCAAATACTCATTTTACACTTTGACAAAATCTGTGAAGGGTGTAGTTTCCAAAATGGGGTCCTTTATGGGGGTTTTCACTGCTATGGTACTTCAGGGGTTCTCCAAATGTATCATGGCCACTGAAAACTTTTTCTGTCCAAATTAGCTTCAAAAAGCCAAACGGCGCTTCTTCCCTTCCACGTCCTGCTGTGTGTCCCCACAGAAGTTTATATCCACATGTGGGGTATTACCGCGTTCAGGAGAAATTGTTGAACAATTTCTGTGGAGCAATTTTTCCTTTTGCCCCTTGTGGATAACAGAAAAATGGGGAAAAAGTGAATTTTTGAGGAAAAAATATTCATTTTTTCAGGTTTCAGCCCAAATTTTTGTACACCTGTGGGGTCCAAATACTCATTTTACACCTTGAAAAAAATCTGTGAAGGGTGTAGTTTCCAAAATGGGGTCCTTTATGGGGGTTTTCACTGTTCAGCTATCTCTGGAGCTCTTGAAATGTATCATGGTAACAGAAAGGTATTCCAGCTAAATTTACTCTGCAAAAATCCAGTGGTGCTCCTTCCTTTCTATACCCTGCTGTGTGCCGGTACAGCAGTTTGCCAACACATGTGGGGTATTGCTAAACTCGGAATGAATTGAGTATCAAAATTTATGGAGCATTTTAGTATTTTATCCAATGAGAATGTGTAAATTTTTGGAAAAAATCATTAATTTTGCCAAAAAAATTCTAATTTCAAAATTTTACCTGATTTTGTTTCAACTCCTATGAAACAATTAAAGGGTTAACAAATTTCATAAAAGTTGTTTTACATTCTTTAAGGGATACATTTTCTAAAATGGGGTCATTATAGTGATTTTTCTCTCATATAGGCCTCTCAAAATCACATCAAACTTATCTAGGCCCTCAAAACATAGATTTTGGTGATTTTCTCCAAAATCTGAGAATTCACTTGTAGAGTTATAAGCCTCCTATCTTCCTAAAAGTAGTAGAAAATGTTTAAAAACTCATGCTAACATTAAGAAGACTTATGGCAAATGTTAGTTAGTAAGTTATTTGGGGGGTATGGCAATCTGCCTGCAAAGCAGAAATTTTTGAAATTTGAAAACAGCGTTTTTTTCAAAATTTTCACCAATTTTTCATTTTTTTCATAACTAAACTCAAAAGATAACACCCAAATTTTTCAACTAATATAAAGTACAAAGTGTCACAAGAAAACAATTTCAAAATCACTTGGATATGTTATAGCGTTCCAAAGTTATAACCACTTATAGTGACACAGGGCAGATTTGAAAAATAGGGCCGTGTCAGGAAGGTGAAAAGTGGCTTCAGCGGTAAGGGGTTAAGGATGTGGTACTCATCCGTCCAGATCTCAATCAGCCTGTAGTTATAATAAACAGCCTCTAGGGGGTCAACATAACGTCCTAGGGACAAAACAACGTTACATTTGACATGAGAACTGCATTACATATAAATACACTACATCACATTAATTATAACAATTTAGTAATGCCCTCATGGTATGTAATGCCATAGTAAAGGAATGATGCACAAAATGATGTCAAAATAGAGTTAATACACGCATTCATGTCACAGTAAAGGGTATTACACACAGAAGTTCAGAGATAACGCAAACAGTGATGTCGCAGTACAGGGATGATACACAGAGTTATGGTGCAATACGAGTATAGTAGGCACAGTGATGTCACGGTGCAGGGGTAATGAAGATATTGATATAGTACAGGAATAATGCACACAGTGATGTCATGGTACTATGATAATAAAGATAATGATGTCTCAGTATAGAGATAATAAACATTGATGTCTCAGAATAGGCATAATAAAGACACTAATATACATCTTCTGACAGTACTAACATTAAAGACAAAAATGTCACAGGAAAATACACTACTGCATTGAAGGGTTGATACTTTTGCTTGCCACCTTCCTCACTGACTCCTTGGTAAATAGTCCCCATAGTGGCTGCTATGCCTGCTATCCCTGTAGTTACATCCATGCACAATATGTGTTTGAACAGGGATACATAGAAAAAAATATCAGCTTACAATTCTGGAAACTAGCTTCTTCTTATTTCCGGAGGGTAAAAAAGTATTTCAGATCCAGTTTTAAAACAGTTTATATTACCACCATTGGACATAAGAGTACGGCATGGGCGGCAGTGATTTGCCGACCTGTGCCACTGTCAGAGTTCGAAATCTGCCGACACCTGGGACTGGAATCTAAGTGGCACCTGGACTTCACCAGAGCCCGCCGCAAAGCGGGATGGTCTTCCTGCGGTGGGGTGCCACCAGGTCGTTCCACAGGTGCGACCAGCCCGTGTCGGCTGCCAAGGTCGAGGTATCTTTGCATGAGACAGTCTCATGGTAAAGTTCAGGCACAGGGTCAGGGCAGGCGGCAGAGATGCAAGGTCATGTCCAATCTGGGGTCAGCAACGGGAGGTCCAGGCAGAAGGGAACAGGAATACAGGAACGGACAGGAACACACAGGAGCATGGGAACAGGAAAACGGGAACACAGGAACTTAGGAACAAGAACACATAGGAACGTAGGAACAGGAACAACCAGGAATGCAGGAATACTCAGGGATAATGCATGGGAGCTTTCTCTATGGCATAGGCTCAAAGATCTGGCGGGGAATGATTGGAGCCGCCCGTCTTTATAGATGCCCGGAAATGGCCAGCGCCAATTAGCGGGGTGCTGGCCCTTTAAATTTCCGAGTGCACCCACCCTCCCCTTTGGCATCCCCCTCTTCTTTTTGGTCCCAAGAAACCTCTGGAAGAGGCTGCGAACCAGAATGTTCTCCTCTGGCTCCCATGATCTCTCTTCGGGCCCGAACCCCTTCCAGTCTACAGGGAAGAACTGCTTACCTCTCATGGTCTTCATGTCCAGCACCTCCTTAACTCCATAGATATCTGGAGAGTCAGCCTCAGGAGCAGGAGGAGGAGATTGCTGAGAGAAGCGGTTTAAGACGACAGGCTTCAAGAGGAAGACATGGAAGCAGTTCGGGATGCGCATCGATGGAGGGAGGCGGAGTTTGGAGGCTACAGGATTGATGCGTTTAATAACTTCAAAGGGACCAAGGAAGGGGGGGCAAGTTTGTAGCTTGGTATCTTCAGCCGTACATATCTGGAAGATAACCACACCTTGTCACCTGGAGAGAAGACAGGAGGAGGATGCCGCTTTTTGTCAGCTTGAGTCTTGGTGCGGTCAGTGGCTGACGGGTCTGGTCCCAGATTGATTTAAAGTCCTGTACCAGATCCTCTACCGCAGGGACATCGGAGGGAGTAAACAGCGGAAGTGGAGGACGAGGGATTTGTCCATAGACCACAAGAAATGTAGCTGCGCCAGCAGATTCTGATCCAGGGAATTGTAGGAGAAGTCAGCCCATGGAAGCAGATCAGCCCAGTTGTCTTGACAGACTGAGACAAAGTTCAGGCACAGGTCAGGGCAGGCGGCAAAGATGCAAGGTCAAGTCCAATCTGGGGTCAGCTACGGGAGGTCCAGGCAGTAGGGAACGGAAATACAGGAATGGACCGGAACACACAGTAACACGGGAACAAGAACACTCAGGAGCACTGGAGCAGGAACACGGGAACAGGAACGCAGGAACACACAGGAGCACGGGAACAGGAACCCAGGAAAATGAACACAGGAACACACAGGAATGTAGGAACATGAACAACCAGAAACGCAGGAATACTCAGGGATAACACATGGGATGACCTAGAAAAGAAAGTTATAAGCAGCACAGAGCATGTTGCCAAGATGTCCGGCGCTCCGGGCTGCTAATCATGCACGCCTCCTCACCACCATCTCTCATGTTTGGAGCAAAGGAGAAGGAGGTGAAGTGATGCAAGAGGGGTGGGGACGTACATAATTAGCAGCTCGGAGAACGGGACATCTTGTCCACATACTCTTACTATAACTTTCTTTTCTAGGTTATCCTGACGTGTCAAGCTTTGCGACGGACAGTGCCGGGATCAACATCAAGAGGAGCGGGGGTGAGTATTAATAGGTTTTTTATGTTTTTTAACTGGTTGATTTCTTTTAAGTACAGCCGTGTAACTACAGTGGTAACAGCCATAGCAGCTGCTATGGGGCCCACAGTGTCACGAGGGCCCATCATCCAACCTTGTACTAAAGAATGGATTATGTGCAACATTATATATATATTACCATAGTAGAGTTCATGCTTGGGCTATGGACCCACCTATCCCTGGGGTGCACTGGAGGATGCACCTGTACCTATAGTACAGTATATTTAAAATATCTTTTACGCAGGGAAGAAGATTATGGAGTGTTAAACTCAACGGCACCCGCATCTTCAGTGGAGAAAAATTATCTTCTGCATTTTACTATGTTTTTGCCTTCATAAGATACTGTAGTTTTCCCTTAATTAAAAAAAGGACGGTACAAACACCCATCTCCTTGTACTAACATTATAACTGGTAGCGAATAACAAATCTATTTCTTTTCCCTTTGTTTTTGTTCAGCAATATTTTCTTTCAATTCTTGTTGTTGTTACAACTTCCTACCACTGGATGGCAGAGCCGGACCAGGAATCATCTCCTCTTTGTACTCTGTAGCAGGAGGCATAATTGCTTGTCCTGATCCACAAAACATTCTCTAAATAACTATTGTTGTTTTGATGATTACATTACAACATAATAAAAACTTAATTTGCCTATCTGACTATTATGAAGCTCCTAAACGGGCCGTGTAATTTAACAATCATTTTCCAGATGCATTCACATTACAAGCTACATGTCTTTGTGTAAGTTATAATTGCATTTACATTAAATTCTGTGGAAAATGTTTTAAAACATACATGTGCGTCAGTAACAACAGGATCCTTTAACCCCAATTACGGTATTACACAATTTAAATTTAATTATGTAAATATTCTTATTTTTAATTTCTTTTCTATACACAGCAGGCCCTATAGCTGACCTCTTTAATACTTGTGCTCTTGTTTTTTGGAGAGCTGACTATACTCCACCATAATGTATTATTGAGAAAACTTGTAAATTCCCATCAATTTAAGGATCAGTTCACATTTCCGGAAAGATTCAGGTTTGGAGATACCAATTTTCATTTGAAGCCTTCTTCATACATCCTTCATACCATACAAGAGCACCCTTTACCACCTCCACCAATTCTAACACTATGCCTAACAGACACAATACCCCCATTTTGGGGGCAGTTGGAACATTTTTCCCTTGCCCCCATTATTTCTTGCAGTCGGTGCTGTTTCAGCATAGAATGGGGCAGATTTACTTACCTGGTCCATTTGCGATTCAGCGGCGCATTCTCTGTGGAGGATTCGGGTCTTCCGGCAATTCATTAAGGTAGTTCCCCCGATGTCCATTAGGTGTTGCTGCTGCGCTGAATTCCGTTGGAGTTCACTGAAGTTCACCAAGCCAGGCAGGGTGCAGGTAAGCGCGTGTCAAGCGACACATTCTTAAAAAAAAATACAGCAGTTTCTCCGAATCCGACAGGTTTTCCGAGGGCCACGCCCCCTATTTCCGTTGCGTGCATGCTGGCGCCGATGCACCACAATCCGATCGCGTGCGCCAAAATCCCGGGGGAAATTCCGAGAAAATCGGCGCAAAACGGTAACATTCGGGTAACCAGGCATAAAAACGCGATTCGGGCCCTTAGTAAATGACCCCCAATATGCTAGTTAGGCTCTCTATTGTCAGTTTATTTGTGTTTTACCACCCAATATGCTACCTAGGGCACATATGTATATACTCATATACACATATATATTTATACATGTACATATAGTTCTCCACTCATAAATATACATTATGCACACATTTATGCACATTTATGCACTTAAACATACAGTATATACACCATATAGACACATACAGCATATACACATATATACATCACATACACACATATATAGTATAGTGTACAGTGTAGTATAGTGTGGGGATTTGAGACCTGTTTGACATGGTCATATTACAGTACATAAGAATACATATTAATATACCATAGTGCATTATCCCTGTAACATGGCATTTATATTTTCATCATTGAATTGGTGACCCCTGTACTGTGACATCACTGTACACCTTATTGTAGTGACATTATCCCTGTATTGTGATGTTGCTAAAGGCATTGTTCTAAGATTATGGTAGCATTATGCCTTTTCTGTGATTATTATACCTGCACTATGACATCACTGTACAAAGTGCAGGTTTAATATAGTGCAGGTATAATATTGTGACATCATTATATGCTTTATCTGTATATTGTGACATCACTGCCTGCACAGTGTGCTTCAGGGAGAACAGATAATTGCTAACTTTTGCTACAGAAGATGTACAGTTAGACAGTTAGAATGAGTTACTGCAGCAAGTTAATATTTGCAGTGTTGATCCTTCTTCTTCAGGACCTCTGCAATTCTCCCCGGTAGCTCTCAATCACCTTCTGGACCAAATCCTGACTGATAGCCGTCCATTCCTGCACAATCAATGCTTGCATTTTGTCACAATTTGTTGGTTTTTGTTTGTCCACCTGTCTCTTGATGATTGACCACAAGTTCTCAATGGGATTAAGATCTGGGGAGTTTCCAGGCCATGGACCCAAAATCTCTATGTTTTGTTCCCTGAGCCATTTAGTTATCACTAGAGATGAGCGAGCACTAAAATGCTCGAGTGCTCGTTATTCGAGACGAACTTTTCCAGATGCTCGAGTGCTCGTCTCGAATAACGAGCCCCATTGAAGTCAATGGGAGACTCGAGCATTTTTCAAAGGGACCATGGTTCGGGAATAAAATGTGTTAATTAATTGAAAAAGAATGTCTTCTGATAAGTTAGCAGATGTATGCAAACATCTGCAATCTATTCTTCACTGTTCCGCGCGTATATTATCTCCCGACAAGTTAGCAGATGTGAAGAACAGTGAAGAATAGAATAAAAACAGTGACCACAGGATCATTTAAGTGAAAAACACAGTGAAGAATAGATTGCAGATGTTCGGCACATCTGCTTACTTGTCGGGAGATACGCTGTCTCCGTGCCCCGCTGTCTCCGTGCCCCGCTGTCTCCGTGCCCCGCTGTCTCCGTGCCCCGCTGTCTCCGTGCCCCGCTGTCTCCGTGCCCAGCTGTCTCCGTGCCCCGCTGTCTCCGTGCCCCGCTGTCTCCGTGCCCCGCTGTCTCCGTGCCCCGCTGTCTCCGTGCCCCGATGTCTCCGTGCCCCGCTGTCTCCGTGCCCCGATGTCTCCGTGCCCCGCTGTCTCCGTGCCCCGCTGTCTCCGTGCCCCGCTGTCTCCGTGCCCCGCTGTCTCCGTGCCCCGATGTCTCCGTGCCCCGCTGTCTCCGTGCCCCGCTGTCTCCGTGCCCCGCTCTCTCCGTGCCCCGATGTCTCCGTGCCCAGCTGTCTCCGTGCCCAGCTGTCTCCGTGCCCCGCTCTCTCCGTGCCCCGATGTCTCCGTGCCCCGATGTCTCCGTGCCCAGCTGTCTCCGTGCCCAGCTGTCTCCGTGCCCCGCTGTCTCCGTGCCCCGATGTCTCCGTGCCCCGATGTCTCCGTGCCCCGCTGTCTCCGTGCCCCGATGTCTCCGTGCCGCTCCGTGCCGCTGCCTGATGTCTTCGTGCTGCCGCTGCCCCATGTCTCCGTGCTGCTCCCCGGTGTCTCTGTGCTGCTCCCCGGTGTCTCTGTGCTGCTCCTCGTTGTCTCTGTCCTGCTCACCGTGTTCTGCAATGTGTTCTTCACACATATATATTGTTCTTCACATAGTATTTTGTTCGCACCGTTCCGCGCGTATCTCCCGACAAGTAAGCAGATGTGCCGAACATCTGTAATCTATTCTTCACTGTGTTTTTCACTGTGTTTTTCACTTAAATGATCCTGTGTTCACTGTGTTCACTGTTTTTATTCTATTCTTCATTGTTCTTCACTGTGTTTTTTTAATTAAATGCTCGATCTCGAGCAGGGGAAATACTCGTCCGAGCAACGAGCCGTTTCGAGTACCTTAATACTCGAACGAGCATCAAGCTCGGACGAGTATACTCGCTCATCTCTAGTTATCACCTTTGCTTTATGGCAAGGTGCTCCATCATGCTGGAAAAGGCATTGTTGATCACCAAACTGAGAGAGACAGAATTCTGCTTCATTGGTTGGTGATCAAATACTTATTTCATGCATTAAAAAGCTAATTACTGTATATATTCAAGTATAAGCCGAGTTTTTCAGCTCAAAAACTCAGCTTATACTCGAGTCTATAAAAAAATTAACACTGTACTCAGATTTCAGACGCTCCCCGCAGGTCCTCTTCTAGCTGTGGTTTTTCGGACCATTCTCTGTAAACCCTAGAGATGGTTGTGCGTGAAAATCCCAGTTGATCAGCAGTTTCTGAAATACTCAGACCAGCCCTTCTGGCACCAACAACCATGCCACGTTCAAAGGCACTCAAATCACCTTTCTTCCCCATACTGATGCTCGGTTTGAACTGCAGGAGATTGTCTTGACCATGTCTACATGCCTAAATGCACTGAGTTGACGCCATGTGATTGGCTGATTAGAAATTAAGTGTTAACGAGCAGTTGGACAGGTGTACCTAATAAAGTGGCCGGTGAGTGTATATAGTCATATGATACTCCTTATACTGGCAGTTAGATTTGATGGGGGTTTCTATATGGTTCCACATTATATAAATAAACTGACTATATTTTAGGATATATATAGAGTATATATATATATATATATATATATATATATATATATAACTGTGAGGGGGCTTCTGAATATAATAAAACTGGGGTGGGGGAATTTATATATGGGGCAAGTTAATAATTAATCTGGGGGGGACTATATAGCAGGCTGTATACAGTAAAACTGAGGGGGGATCCAAATATGGGGGGCAACATATTAATTAAACTTGGGGGTACTATATGGGAGGCTGTATATAATTAAACTAGAGGGGCTGGGCCACTGTATATTGAAGGAGAGGGTTTGTATATAATTTAATTGGAGGGGGTATATTAAAAACCTTTAAATATATTAGAGGGGGTGCTGTACATGCTGTTATTCTAGTAGAATATTTATATATATTGAAGGGATGTTTTATATGAGGGGGAGAGTGTGGTCAGTTGTGTTGTGAGGGGTATATATTATTTAGGAGCACAGTGTTGTTATCCAGGTGACTTTATAATGTAAGTGACTGTGGTATTTTTAGGGACGCCGGGTGGAGGTGTGCTGCACATCTGCCCGTGAATTCAGCATTGATACGTCATGGATGGGAAAGCTCGTAATAAAGTCTTCCTGATGGAAGAGAATGTCATCTATATGGTACTTGATGCCACTAATGCCTCTCAGATCCTGTAGTCAGTCACACATTGGAATAGGAGTAGGCCACTTCCAGTATTTTAGTTTTCGTCTCAGCCGAAACTAAAGTCTTACAAATCTATGATAATCACAGGTGGTTTTATAAGCCATAGATATGGAATCCCAGGGTCAACATCTGCAAAGAGTTTGTATATTCTCTCTGTGTTTGGGTGGGTTTCCTCCGGGTCCTCCGGTTTCCTCCCACAGTCCATAACATACTGGTAGGTTGATTCGATTTTAAGCCCCATTGGGGACAGGGACTGATTTGGCAAGTTCTGTGTAGTGCTGCGTAATCTGAGTGCATGTAAATAAAGGAATTATTATTATTGTGCCTTGATTTCTCATCATACTTGTAATATATACAGTATTTGTCATATCCCCTTGTACTAGACCCCTTGAACTAGTTTGGTAGCCCCCTTCCAGTTCTTACATAAAAATACTTCCTTTTAATGACTTTGCATACGTTTATCATACTTAAACAGAGACATTCTTCTTTCCACTAACAATGTGCTCTCTGTGTAATCTAGCCATATAGTACACGGTCATCAGCAGTACATGGAGGGGGAAGTGTCGGATACATCCTCCAAGCACCTGTGTTTATTTAACTCTTGGCAGGTCTTTCCTGCTTATTGAATTTATTTGACCCTGCCAACCCCAATGATAAGTGCAAAGAAAAAAAAATATACATTGAGATGTGCCCTCATAGTAGCCTGTATTCTGCTGGAATTATTATTATTATTATGATTATTATTATTAATTATTCATTACAGACCCTGGCCCATCATAACACAATAGAATTAAGAAATTCTGTGTAACAAATGTTTATATTTACTCCGTATTTATTCCGTACCGTTACAATGGTCACATATTCTACATTAATTATTTAGTTTAAGATTTTCATTAATTTGCAGTACATCTTTCTCTGGAGGACCATGCAGTCTGTGCAATAAATGAATACCTCATAGACATACATAGTCACAATTTAATGCTATGGTAACACTGTAGGAAGATTAGATTAAACATTCACAACTCCTACAGATTGTGATAGGATTTGATTGTGGATACATCGTGTAAAACTCTTCAAGCGCTTCTTCAGGATTTCACAGATTAGCCTTGGGTATCTTTGCAGCAAACAGGCCATGAGATGAATGTAAGTGACATCACTGGCCTATGAAGTGGTCCCCATACAAGTACAATGCACCTGATCCATGGGAGGTGTTTGGTGTTGGACCATTAACGATCTAATAATTAAATAAACCAAATCCTTTACAACCCCTTTGGCAGAAAAATCTTTAGAACTTAAGTTACTTAAAGGGGTCAAATAATTTGGGCCAGCATCAGAGGGTCTTGTTTCCCCTTCTGGTGGGTTGCACATGGCAATCAATCAGTGGAAGGGAACTCCATTCTCATGATCACCAGGTTATCTTGTGGATGAGATGACATTAAATCTTTGTCCAACCCCCTTTAAGTAGAATATGTGAAGCAAATAGATTTTTTTTTAATTTTGAAGCAATATGGGTCACTAAATTATAGAAGTTAATGGCACCATGTAAAGTTTTACTTTCTACGTGTTCCCTGTCGCTAAATACTAATTTGATTGAGAACTAAAACAGACATAGATAAAGACATAGAATTCCCCTATTCCAGTAATAATGAGGATTCTTAGTTAGGAACATTAGCTCTTCTAAATTGCTTGTTAACAAGATATTGTCCCTAAAGATTGCAAAGAACTAATGAGTTATATACTGCACACAGTGCGGTGTCTCAGGATGGAGTTCAAGATAATAATTCCTACAAGTTGCAGGGCACAACCTTCTAAATGTTACTATGGCAGGAGACAACTTAAACAAATTATTATTACAGGAAATATTTTGAATACTGTTTAATGTACATATACAATTTCTTGGTCTACTGGGCCCTCACCATCCAGAACATTCTGAAGCTTGGTTTTCCCAATAGTCATCCTCCTTTCAGAAACAGTTTGAAATTACTTTAATTTATCTCATAAACCCAGTAGAACAGTAAAGTTACCACAAACGTTGAGATAAGTGCAGGCATGGAAAAGCCTGTTCGGCATATACACTACCGTCTACTTCCTCAGCAGTATAAGCACTGATTAAAAAGGTAACTAAACCTTTAACCAAATTGCAATAGTGCAGATAAAATAATAAGCTTTATAACATACTTTATTGAGATGAAATGTTCCTGTGTTCCTTTTCCCTGCCTTTTCCTTATTTTACCAGTGTTTAAATTAGCTTTCTCTACCATACAAACACTGGCATCTGATAGATAAGGAGCAGCTGATAAAGTTTGTAATCCCTTAACTCCTTATAGACAGTCTCTGGGAAGTCTAATCTTATAGAGCTGAATTATCAGTAGACATATTCTCAAGGAATGGAAAGCTAATTTTTAGCCTCTCTTCCTTATTTATATGCTTTATATGAAGTTGTGAAGGCTTTCAGATACACTGGGAGAAGAGAAGGCCCAAAATATGAGACAGAGAATATATTGAAAAACCTACTTTTATCACAGAGAATATTCATTTCGGAAGTAAAAATAATTTTAGTTATGCTTTAAAGCATATATTTCATCCTGAACCTGAAGTTATAGTACCCAGTTCCATTTACAATTCTACACGGGAGCGAGGTGTGGAAAGCAGTTGGTTTAGTATTTGGAAATGAGCAGTAAAGAATTTCAAGCATAACCAGGATTTAAGATCATTTTTAATATTGCATGGGGGAGTGTTGTGGACATTTTTGTAACATACTTTATAAATAAATTCTGCATAGTTTAAAATATCAGGCTCCAGATTTCTCTCCCATTGAGATACGTATTCCAACCTGTATATTGTATGTCTATGGAGATGACCTTGAGCTTACATCTGATCTACCTGTTAAACACTTACTTACATGTGAAACCACATCACACATCAGTTACGGTTGTATGGCGAGGGTTATGGGGCTGAAGTGTTTGCTGCATATTGCTAGCACCGTTCTCGGGTGTTAACCCTTTGAGTACTGCCAGCAAAGCCTGCTTAGATAGTTGCTGCTTGTGATGTCATAGGGGAGTGATTATTTGTCGTCAAGACCCGAGGCTGTATAATTTCTGATCTGTAAGATGATGTCTAAAATCAGTCAGACAACCTAGGGTTAAAGTACCCTAGAGGGTCTGAAAATTGTAGAAAAACAAAAAAATTGTAAAAAATGTAAAAAAGAAAACAAACCTATTCAAAGTTCAAATCACCCCCTTTCCATACAACTTATATAAAAAATAAATATACAGTAAAACACGTCTGGTATCACCGCATCCCAATATGTCATATAAACATATAAAAATTTTATGTCAGCTTGTCACGCAAAAAAATAACACCTCACACTGAAGTATGAAAAAGTTAATAGTCGCAGAAGATGGCGAAATGAAGAAATATTTTTGGTTTTGTTTTTATACATGTATTTTTTTAACAATCAATCATAATACAAGAGAAGAACCCTATCCCCTATACATGCCAAAAATGTCTATCTTCTGTTCACAATACCAGTTCATATTGATATCTACGATCTAACAGTCTATGGTTGTATTAACAGTGGTATCTTCTCCCTTTTTTGGCCTTCTTTTATCTAAGCCTTTCCTTTTTCCTCCTGTCTCAGGTCAATCCCCTCCTCTTCTTTTCATATACTGAATTTTCCTTTCACAAATTACTTGTCCAGAGGTTCCAACCCGAAAATGGAAGTTTTTTTTTTTTTTTGCTTATGACCCCCCCTTCATAAATAGTTCATAATCTCTTAACTTGTTTATCCCCAAGATTATGTTCTCTATCTGAGGTATGCAGTTTTTTTTTTCATTTACCTTGAATCTCTAACCTGGCTGTTGAACATAGCCTTAAAATATATGCCTCTAATTTTTTCCTATAATATTAAGAAGAAATACCTGTGGGGAAGCTGGTATTTTAACCTTACACAATCCATAGAACAAGCTTGCCACTTGTACCCAAAAATCGGTGATGAGTGGACAATGCCACCACAGATGAAAAAGGATAGCCTGTTCGCCACATCCTCTCCAGCAAACATTAGTTGTATTGTTATAGATGTTTGCTAGTCTGGTTATGGATAAGTGAATATTTTTTAAAAGGCATTCACTATGGTTTAAACAGTTTAGATTGTTTGTAGTGTTGATTATTGATGAGAGCCAAACTTTTAGTGGGAAGGTCTTCCCAGATTCCATTTCCCATTTTAGAATATATGTTAATTTGATAGTTTAAAAGTGGTCATATCCCTGTATGCAATTGAAATTCCACCTTTCCGTTTATTTTTTTCCTTCAGAAATTTGATAAATATCGGGAAATTTATGTTGTTGGTATGTATTCTTCTTCGTACCTTTTCCGATTTTTTTTTAGAGTTAGCCCTTGGGGACATAATATGTTTTACAAATAGCCTCAAAGGACATTAATGTTTCTCCTTTATAGATGTCATCTGTGAAGGAAATGTTTGCACATTTCCAATTATTAACTGGGAAGTTTGTAATACACAAGCTTAATACCTTCAAGGCAACTTCCTGCCTACCAAAATATATACCAGACCTACTAGAGTGGTAAGAATGCCAGGCTGTTAGCATTGCCATAGTGGTGTCAAGCATTGACCCATCAGTGCGGTATCCAAGCCTCCTACAATTAGATTTTTCAGTGATGTCTGCCTTGCTACCTTTTCCTCTATGGTTATCCACTTTTCTCTCTCTAAATGTTGCCATCTTGGACCAACCCCACCTAGAAATATTGGGGCATTTAATGTTTCTTTAGGAGGTAACCGTGGGGGCTTACCCTTCCAAATATATCTGTCGATGTGTTTTTAGATCCTTTTTATCTCTTCTTTTGGGAACCTTAAGGGAATACATCTCATGTAATAGAATATTGTCAGTAGAATGTTTCTCTTGACTGCTGCAATTTTATTTAACCAAGTTAAGCGGCACTTAAACAAATATTTAATCATGTTGGTTATTTTATCATTTAGTTCTGTTAAGTTTTTTTCTATGATATCTTTAAGGGTCACCTGGATACCAAGATAACGGTATCCCTCTGGGGACCATAAATACGTAAATTTGTCCTTAATGTCTTTTTCTATGGCCAATGTACTGTTTATTAATAACAATTTGCTTTTACTTTCATTAACTTTATAATATGTATAATATGATACAAGAGAGTACATGTTGATTACCTTTTTAAAGGTGACCAATGAAGCAACACGGTCTTCGCATGAAATAATGATATCATCGGCATATAAGCCGACTGTATATTTATTTTCCCTTTTATATCCTTATTTGTTCTTAATGCATGTGCAAGGGGTTCTGCAAAAATGTTAAATAAGAGAGGGGAAAGCGGGCATCCTTGGCGGACACCATTGGTAATCTTAAATTTCTGCCCCAGGCCGCTTATGAAGGTCAGCTGTACAAGCACATTATCATTTCAATGAAAGCCGTTGAGAAACCAAATTTCGCCAGTGCCATTTTCAGAAAGCCCCAGTGCACTCTGCGGAACGCCTTCTCAGCATCAATGGACAGGAGTGCACACGCCCCCCTCCCCCACCCCGGCACTGGTTGCTTGAATCAAATAAATCACTCTATGGGTGGCATCTCTGGTTTGACCCCTTGGAATAAATCCAACTTGAGCTTTGGATACTATGCTTGGTATAACCTTAGCTAGTCTAGTGGACAAAATTGCAGAATATATTTTGATATCACTTTTGAGGAGCGATATTGGTCTATAATTTTGTACCCTTTAGTTGTCTTTCCCCATTTTTGGGATGTTTATAATTTTAACTATTAGCATTTCTTCCAGTACGTATTATTTTTGTTTAATCAACCAGATGTTGGGCCAGGATATCACTGAATTCTATATAATATTTGTTTGTCAATCCGTCCGAACCTGGAGCTTTGCCTTTCCTTGATTTATTTATTACTATCATGACCTCATTTAAAGTAAAATCTGCTTCTAGTGCTTCAGCTTGTCTTGGCCTTAACCCGGTAGGGTTAGCAGGTCTAAAAAAGTATTTATAAGCTTAAGATCGGGTTTAGCCACTTCTCATTATTCTTCCAAATTATTTAACCCGGAGTAGAAGGTTCGAAAAGTAGCTATTATTTTTTGAGGATCATAAGTAATTGTACCATTGAAATCAATAATCCTTTATATTTTATTGGTTATTGTTCCTTTTTTAAGCCTACATGTTAACAATTTAGTTCTGTTACTGCTTAATTCAAATTTATTAAGTTTGATGACTATACTCACTCAGTGACAGAACCTTTCTTTTTTCCGGTAAATTAATAATTATATCTTCAATTTCTTTGTGTGGTTTTAGTTTATGGCATTCTTCTAATAAATTGATATGTTGTAATAAGTTGTCACGTGTTTTATTTTCCTCCTTTCTCATATGAGTATTTAACATTTTAAGGTGGCCCCTAAAAAATGCTTTATGAGCACACCATAATTGAGTTGGAGATTGGCAGTCAGCAGAATTCTTATGGAAAAATTCCTTTGGAACCTTTAGATATTTACCTCTGTTGTCTTATTTACCAAGGTTCTACTTAGTAAAAATAAAATCTATCCTAGAGTAGCTAAGGTGTGGTTTGGAGAAGAAGGTATAACCTCTCTTCTCTCTCTTCTCTAGCGGTCGATTAACAATTGCGTTGAAATCCCCACCGATAACGATGTTACCATTATAACTATTGGTGATCTTACTAACTATATTTTTTATAAACTTGAACTGACCTTGATTAGGGGCATATACATTTAGGACGCTGTATGCTTGATTGTAAATAAGACAACGAAGTAAAATATATCTACCATGTATGTCTTGTTCAAGCTTAATTTGCGTGAGTGGGAGCGTATTTTTAATTGCAATCAACACACCAGCCTTTTTCCTTCCTTTATCAGAAGCAAAATATTTGCATGTATAGAGCTTATCACTAAATCTGTGATGATCTTTTTCTAAGAGGTGTGTTTCTTGCAATAAAATTATATCAGGAGATTTAAACGTAATATTTCTCCAAACCATAAATCTTTTAGCTGGCGAATTCAGGCCGCGCACTGTGCACATTTAGGCTTAATATCTCAACATACACCATTTATTAAGTTTATTCTTGAACATGATATATCCACCTTCTACCCTCCTCTTAAGTGGTGTTAAACTTTCACCATATATATATATTTGACAAACATGGGGCCGAAAGGGGAGAACATTTTGAGGAAAAATTGTAAAAGATTTTCTTAATCTGTGGGCTCTATCGATCTTTAGGTCTGAAACACCGGCTTCCGGAAGTATGAAGGACATAAAGTCCCATATGAAGTTCAATAAGTCCGCTTCTGTAACAGATGCCACGTATTCTTATATTGTGCCGCCGTAAACGGTCTTCTAACTCCATGATTTTTTTTCTTGTTGTTGTATGGTATCTCTGCAGGCTGACACGGCTCCTCTCAATGTATTACAGGTCTCCATTATCTCAGTTATTGACTCTTGTAAGTGAGATGTCTGGTCACCGAATTGGGAAATATCTTGTTTTATTTCTTGAGATATCCGTCATCCATTCAGTATGTGGTTAAAAGGACTGTGCTGTAGTTGAAATATTAAATGCTGTGCTTTCTTCACTGAAGGAGTCTTTAGGCTCATCTGAGGACTCTCTTCACGAGAACTCTCGGTCACGGTAACCTGATGTTGAGTATTTCTCCCTTTATTTCCCTCCATGTCCAAATTTTGCTTATTATTCCTTAGTGAGAAAAAGGAGGTGGCAGGCTTTGATTTATCAGGCTTGCGTCTAGGGTGCATTACCTGTTTGCTCCTCCCTTTTGTTTTATTTTTCTAGTCCAGTTCTGTTATACACAACTTTTGTTTGCTCAGTAGAGGTTAGTCAGTTAGTAAGTTGTTAGTTGCATAGGCGTACAGTTCAGTTAGCATATAGTAGAATGTTAATTTAAATAAAGATGAAGTGTTGCTTGTCACAACTCTTACCCAGGTTTCTGATGCCCTCAGGTCTCACACCGCCTCTGGATCGTAGTGGGAATATGAACAGCTGCTCACCGCTCTACCAGCTTTGGAGTTCCATCATAGGTGCACCGCATCCACCCCCAGTTTAGCAGCTGTGGTGTTCCGACCCGATATATCCATCTGTCTCGAGCTTCAATAACAACACTCTGGTCGGCAGCCGTATCTTAATCTTCGCCATTGTTTCAACTGCGTTGATGGCCCGTTACTACTCCTGCTGCTCTTGCTTTTCTTGGAAACCAAAAAGGGCCAAGCGGTTAAGGGGTTAAACAGCATCAAGAAGGGAAAAATCCTTCAAATTCTTTAGAAACAAGAGTCCATGGAATGGATTTACAGTTGCAGGAACTTCTGTAGCAAGTGTTGCATAAAGGACTGTGCAAAGGTTTTAGGCAGGGTTGGGAAAAATACTACCAAGTAATGATGCATTAAAAATTGAAGTGTTTATATAGTGGGTTGCAAAAGTATTCATACACCTTGAATATTCATCCTGATTTTCAAATGATAGAGCAACATAAAGTACAATGTATTTGTGAAGTGTAAATAAAATGATGCATTGTTTTGCAGATTTTTGCTAATTAAAAATGGAAAAGTGTGACGTGCTTATGTATTCAGCCCCTCTGTGCCAATATTTTGTAGGAATATTTTGTGGCTACAATGGCAGCTACAAGTTTGTTAGGTTATGTCTAAACCTTGGAAATCTAACGTCTGGAATTTTGGCCCGTTCTTCTTCAAAACCCATTGTAGGTTCCCCTCTAGGTACAATAGCACAGTTTTTGAAGGAATTTGACAGGGGTGTTGTTTCAAGCATCTTGGAGAACTAAGCACAGATATCAAATCTTTTCTCAGTTACATTTCATTACTTCCAGGACTACTTGTTCTTAAAACTAAAGAAAGACCATAAATCCTTTGTGAATGCACATTTATTTTTTACAGCGGTTTGGAAGATTTTTGTGCCAAAGGAGTCAATTCCCACATTGATACATAACATTATTTTACACAAATTTTTTTTTTTTACCGAAATATTTTTTGAGCTATGACAAGCAAGACTCTGCACATGTCCACTCAGTATATAGATAGGCCCTGCATGTGCCCACTCAGTGTATATATATAGCCCTTGCACATGCCCACTCAGTAAATAGATTGCCCCTGCACATTCCCACTCAGTAAATAGATATCCCCTGCACATGCCCACTAAGTATATAGATAGCCCCACCAGTCTATAGTCAGCCCCACCAGTCCACAGTCAGCCCCCCAGTTCACAGCAGATGAAATGTTCTGCCAGATGCCTCTTTAATGAAATGTCCTGCCACGTGCCCCCTTTAATAAAATGTCCTGCCAGATTCCCCCTTTAATGAAATGTCCTGCCCATGCCCCCTTTAATTAAATATCCAGTTAGACACTCCCCTTTAATGAAATGTCCACCCCAGATGACCCCCCTTTAATGAAATGTCCACCCTAGATCCCCCTTTATTGAAATCTCCTGCCAGATGCCCCTCTTTAATGAAATGTCCACCCCAGATGTCCCCCCTTTAATGAAAAGTCCTGCCAGATGCCCCTCTTTAATGAAATGTCCACCTCAGATGTCCTCTTTTTAATGAAATGTTCACCCCAGATGTCCCCCCACCTTTTGGCTTCTTCTCCCGACCTGTTGCTCAGTCTTCTCCTCGGCCCTGGTGCATCAATATGATGCAGCGGTGTTGTGATCGTGTGATTTCATATTGTAAGGGCCCGCGCAGCGCAAACAATACGATGTCAAGTGGGCGCGACGTTGCCGCGTCATAGTGATGCGCCCAGGTCGAAACAGCAAAAGACGGGGCCGTGGGACCAGGATGTGTATCATTTTTTATTTTCTCCTATAGGGCCCAGAAATGGGGAGTTTACTGGGTACTGTGAGCCCCTCGGGCTCTCCTTTTGATTGGAAAATGGGAGGCCCCTGGACACGGTCCCACAATACCACCCCCTTGATGGCGGCTCTGGCTGTATCTGCTGAATTTCATCTGGGCTGTTTAACCCATTATATCCTATGGTCAATGTGGACCACGGCATCTCAATTCTTTCTAAGGAAAGGGCTCCCTCTTTCATCTTTTAGCCCCCCCCCCTTAAAATGCAATCTGTGCCAACAATAGTTTCCATGGTGACTAGAAGTCATACAATAGGTCTGCTTTGGGTCTGCCATGTAGAAAAACCTATGATGCTTGTGTTCACAATCCATTGTTCACAATCCATTCCCATCACACCCTGGAGTCTTATTAGTAATCGACTATATTCTTGAACTCTCTACCAAAATGTCAGACTGTCCCCCACTTTCCAAATCTTCAAACGTAACCTGAAAACCTACCTGTTCAAGATCACTTACAACTGCTCTGCTCCCTCGCCGTTTCCATCTTCCCTCCCATATAGATTGTGAGTCCTCACGGGCAGGGTCCTCCTTCCACTTTTCTCCCGATCATTGTAGTTTTGTATTTGTACTTGCATTTGTTCTTGTCTTCATATAATGTATCTGATTGTACAGCATCATGGGAATAATGGTGCTCTATAAATAATGATATAATCATAACTCCTCACTCAGTGGGCACTGGCTATGACATGTGACATGAACTGGGGTAGAATAGCTCCGACAGCAGAGCCGCTATATATATTGGACACGTTAGGCTTTATATTACACTTTATTACATTGCATGTTACCGCATCAGTGACGTGAGCTACGTACATTGCTATTTAGAGAAGTTAAAAATAAGCTACTGCATTTCTCACCACATTCAGCTTCAGAGGACCTTAATGTCATTAGTGTCTTGGACACATTCACAATAAGCACTTACTAACAGACTAATAAATACACAACTACAGATTTGTTGGCTACATATTTACTTGTATTTGTGACGCTGTGTCATTGTGTTACCCAGGAGTCGCTATTAGTATTATGTAACTGTGAAAGTCAAACATGCTCAAAGAGAAGCCAAGGATTTGCTAATTACTTACCACTAAATACATAATTATTTACAGAGAAAGGATGCACGTGTCCCTGGTTATGTTCTGTGAATTGTAAAATGTAATCTCTCAATTCAACACTAAAGATTTGATGCTAAAATTGAAAACACAAGAATTTTTTATGATGTAACAGACCATCAACCTTAAAGAGGATTTCAGGGTGAAAAAATTCTTCATCAGATTATATATATCGTGCATCCAGTGCTCTGTTACTTTAGCTATTTTTATTTCTAAATTTACAATCATTTTAGGGCTCTAACCAGATGCCAGTAGCTAAAAGAGTTCTAAACACATAAAATTAATTGCTAAACTGAGAAAGCATTTTTATGGCTTACTGTTTGTGGTAAAATTTTAATAATGGTTTTATTACAATCGGCGGCTCTGAAGACCAGGGGAGGAGGATGAGATAATGGTTTAACCCTATTTTTCACTATTTGCTTGGCAGAGATGTCTGGCTGTGCCTCATTCCCTCTCCCTGGCTGAACACATATCCGGCCCAAGTACAAAGATGCAGCTGTTGGCTGAACCAGCCTTAGACTAGCTTTTAGAAATAATTTATGAAGCAGTTTTGGCCAAAACTCTTAAACCACGTTTGATGGGAGTCTTAGTAATTCTGAGACCATCATTTCTTATAGGATCCATGGGGCAGAATTATAAAAAAGTGTCTAAAAATAAGATGGGCATACCCGGGCAGGTGCCGGGGCCCAGGGCTTCTGAGGGCCCAAATAAGGCTTTACATAAGGTATCTAATGACTCCATAGGGGTTGAGGGGAGCTTTATGTAAAATACCCATGAGGGGGCTGTATATAAAACAACCATGAGGGGACTATTTGGTATTATGAACTAGGGAATATTTTAGAGAACAGGAGACTGCTTTAGTTTCTGAATTTTTAATGCCTCCTTGTGAGTTAATTGCAAAGGAGCCCACTGAGGCTTTGTTGCCCAAGGGCCTACTGAAACCTGGAGCCAACACTGGGTACACATTTAAACTAGACAGTCGGATGCTGCATCAGAATTATGAAAGAGCTTTAAAATGAGCTTAACAACTTTTGATATGTTGTAGGGCAGGTAATTTTAAGACCTTTTGCAATTGGATTAGTCAACTGACTCTTGCTCCTTCCTTTTGTATTCTGCAGCCTTCCCCTGCTGTCAGTGACTCCTTATATAGCTGTTGCTGGGCACATTACATCTTCACTGAGGAGAAGACTATGGAGGGAGAGACACACCCCCTCTCTCTCCCTGCTCTCAGCTATTTACCTCACAGCTCAGTGCTCCAGCACTCAGTTGTGTGCTGCCAGAAGCCCTAATTAATGTAGTAAGCACAGAACTACACTTATCTCTCACTCAGATTTTACTACACTTGTATATAAACAAATAATCCACACAGACACAAGCTGCAAATTGTCCCCTTTCACCATCACCTCACACTCCACAGCAGGAAATGGCAGGAGAGACTCTCCAAGTCTTCAAGTCTTCAAGCTGTCCCCTCATGTGCTGTGCTGAAGGTATAGATATGGGATAGATAGATAGATGGATGGATAGATATGAAATAGATAGATAGATAAATAGATATGGTATAGATAGATATGGTCTCACCATGTGCTTGTGATGAGGTTACAAGAGGCAGGTCTCTCCCCTCCTTTTTGCTGATTGTAGTTTTGAGAGCTGGAAGTCGTGGTTGCTATGGGCCAAAAAAGGTAATAAATGCGGCAAAATACTTTGAGAAATGATTCCCAGGGACACATGGAGCAGAATTGTGTTTTTTAGGTTTATTTAGCTCAGAATGACGGTTGAACTCTAACATTGGTCACGCTGATTTAGAGGCACTGATTGTGGGGACTGTTTCATATGTATAAACATCGTGTTTTGGAGATGTAACATCTCCTTTTTCAGGTACAACCTTTGTTTATACAAATAAATAAGGATTAAAAAAAGTTCAGGTGAATCAGCGCAGTCATCAGGTCACAATTTCTTTTGTCACATTTGGATGTTCATGGCTCTAGAAGAGAAGGGGGTAGAAAGGGAACAAAATATTGGGGCAGATTTATAAAAAGTGTCCTCAGGTTAGACAGTGCAGAGTAAAACTGGACAGTTTTATTCTGCACCAGATTTACAAAAGTGTCTAATGCTGAATGATAAATCTGTCCTAGTATAAGACTGTCTAGTCGTACTCTGCATCTCCTATTAGTTGGTTTACTTTAAGCCAGAAAATTAGGACATAATTCAATAAACAAAGCAGCCACAGTGAATATATTCACAAAGGTATATTCACACAACTTGCTTCTTCCATTTAAAGCAAAACAAGCTGTTATACTGAGGCTTAGTTTTTCGTCAGAATTATGCAAATATTTTGGTTTCAGTACTTAGGCTTCATTTCTTTTCTGTGAAGACACCCCTCCCCCATTACCATTCCCCTATTCAGACTAGTCATAAAATTGCTAAAAAGTGTCTAGAACTCTTATGTGGCACAGTTCTGGCGCAGTTTGCTTAGTTTGTCTCCCTGATTGTAAATAGAGCTCTCTCTTGGAAGGGGCAGTGATGGGTGCAGGATACATCAAAGCTAGAGGATTTAAATCGCAGCAGTCTGTCCTTGTCTGACACCAGGAGTGTCTTTTTAAAAAAATAATTCATTATAGATATTTTTTACGCTTTATTTACATAAACCTATGAACAACCAGTCGCTCTTATAATATATGGAGGTAAAATGGCACCCACACAGGACACAGGCCATTGAACAGGATAGTATAGCGTATACTCAAGGCACACTTACCTGGTTAAACATTTCACTCTACTGAAAGTATTTCCATAACTGACTTAAGCAAATAAACTTAAAATGCATTTCATGTGTATCCACAAGGTTGGTCTAAGGTGTAGATCTATCTAATCTTAAAATGAGATAAATCTAATGTCAAGATGTTGAAAGGCTCCTTGTTTATTGGTAGCCATGTGCATAATGCCCAGATTCTATTGCCAGCTTGTATGTGTAAAGCAATGTTTCAAATCTTCTTTCAATGTCCCGGCAGTTCTGCTATTTTTGGCCTCACACACACAAGGTTATTGTTAGGTCTAAAGTTTTGCCAGGAGAAGCTGACGATGGAATGTCTGGATTATGTAAAATTTCAGAAATCATACCCTCAAAAAAATAAACCAAGTTTCACATGTACTTTAAGAAAGGTGGAAACCAGCAATTTTGCCTACTGAGCTTTTCCTACCTAATCTCTGTAGTAAATGTTTTATATGATGGCGGACACTCGCTGTACAGTGCTTCTATTTAATAAAGGTACTTAAGAGTTAAAAATATACAGAAGGTAAAGAACACCTAGTACAATCTGCTTGTCTTAACAGCTGTTGTAATTACCAAATCTCTATGATTTTCAATGAGTTGGAGAAAATCAGAATTTTCCGTGAATGAAGGCAATGCATTTATAATCTATGAGATTCATCTCTGACTTGTCTACATACCGGAGATCCACAAGAAGCTTAAAATTCTAATTTTACAGTTGTGAAATGGAATAAATTATAACTCTCTACGGCTCTTAACACATTCTTAAATATTGGGGCACATTTACTTACCCGTCCATCCGCGATCCACGAGGTGCGATCCCCGACGAGAATGCACAGCTGCCACGATTCACTTATAGTGTGCGCCCCATATACTGCATGTGTTGCTTCCCTGATAATGTCTGCCAGAGTTCACCATCTTCTTCCCGGTGTATGTAAGTGCATTATATGCGACACAATTTTAAAGTTAAATCCCGCGGTTTGTCTGATTCCGGCGGAACGTCTGACGGCCCGCCCCCCGATTTGTGTCGCATGAAAGCCAGCGCCATTGCGACACAATCCGATCGACAAAAACCCCTGTTAAATGCGGCGCAAAATGGAAATCGCTGGGAAACCCGACATTTGTGCGGTCCGCAGACCCTTAGTAAATGTGCCCCATTGTGTTTGGTGGGCGCTATTATTACTTTGGCTCTACATGTATATTATATTTGTTTTACTAAACTGTCCTTCAAAGGAACCTCATTCACATTACTTGGTATAAATCAAGTCTGCCCAAACTGTTTTTGCTCTCTACACATCAAAATTCAACTGCAAGTGAGTACATTGTTGACGAATACGTTTGCAGACATAGTGTAATGGCTACAGAATTTTCCCCAGCGATAATTTGGTAGCCATTCAGCAAGGCATAGTTGGGAATGTGAGCTATAGATAAAAATTAAATTGCTGCTTTTTTCTTTAACTGCCTGTCCCCTGATGCGATATGAAAGATGGGATTCTAATCTTTAACTTGATATCAAAAGCGAGGTTTTAGTGAGAACAAAATAGGACCATCTGAATAGACAATACCCCTCCAGCCGCTAAAAATGACTCATGACTCTTCTCCACTCATTTGCATATGGAAATATTTTTTTTTATGGGTAAACGGGCAAGATTTAATATAAAATTCTAGAAATGACATTTTATACCCTACCTGATGTTGCTACTAGTTTAGTAGAGTAAAGCTGGTGACAGTAAGACTTTAAAAAAGGCAGCACCCTCTACATCAATGTCTGACTTTAAAAACCCTATGACATAGGATAATAGCCAAACCAGTAAGTCTTTTCCAAAAGAAATAGACGTGTGACAAATTTGTTTTAATATTATTACATAGTAGAAACTGTCTGGTTTTGGCAGTTTTCTTCCTCTGTTGGTTTTCCGGTGGGACGGCCACTATGTGTGTCTCCGGCCTTAGACTGGATTTACCTATTTCACAATGTTTTTATTGACATTTGTAATACTATCTTTTTGGGCAAATTATTACTTTCACAGCATTTTTAATTGGAGGTTTTGAAAATGCTTTAGCTCCAAAGGTGGTCCTAGCAGCACTGGAGAACAGAGCAGTACAAAGCTGGAATTCCATATGTGGGTGTGTATAAATTCTAGGTGTTGGTCATGTAAAGACTTACTTTCAAAATCCCAGACAATCCCTAATTTATTCTTAATTATCCTACTTACAGGTAATTCGCTAATGCCCTGGTTTGTTAGTCCTTCCAGAAACAAGACAAAGTTGTTTTTAATTAGTTTTTTTCTATTATTTTACTGTAAAATGATTTTTTGTTTAGATTGAATTTCAACTTTTTTTTTCTCTATAACCAATTAATATAATTGATTTTTTACAGTGATTTATTAAAAATACTGGTCTAACAGCCTGCCTGTGAGTCAACCCTTTGTCTCAAGAATCAGCAGTGTAATAAACATCTTCTATCGTCCTATTTCCTTTCCAATCATTTAATAGGCAAGTCTAGTTCTGCTCAGTAGTTAATAATGAATTTGGCGCAAGCAGGGTCTATGTCAAAGTGAATTTGCACTGTCCAATGTTCATTTGGTGGAATAGAAGTCGCAAAACAGCTTTTGTACCACAACTGCCCCAAAACTACGCCAAACAGAGACAAAAAACCCAATGATAAATTACCTCCATTGTGTATAACTGGCCTTACGCATCAAAAATGCCAGATGTGTATCGAATCTATGAACCAAAATATATTTGCTCAAATTTTAGGACATAGACTATCCTGTTACTAAATGGACATGTGCTAAAGATGATTCTCATTGTGAATATCTAGAAGATGGAGGTAAGATGGAGACAAAGTACATGTGTTCCCCCTGACATTTTATAAAAGTTTCATAATACAGGTTTCCTGCCTTAGGAACACACAACTTACAAACAACTCCTAGTTACAAACGGACCTCTGTACCTACTGTGACCTCTGGTGATGCTCTTTGGAGGCTGGTAATTTACAGAATTTTAGCCCCAGACTGCAATGGTCAGCATAAGAATTATGAAAGGTGTCTACAGTGAAGCTTAATTGTTAATCCTTGTTCCATTGACAATCCAAAATGATTAATTCTATTGCCACATGCGATAAAAATACTTTGTCTGGAGTTAATTTTACAAAATATACCAGTTCTGACTTACATACAAATTCAACTTAAGAACAAACCTGTAGATCCGGGGACTCCCTGTTTAATAATATATTTGATGAATTCTCATCGGCATAATTAACTTTAATGAAATATTGTAAAGATATAGAATGTCTCCCACCAATCCCTCAAACTTTTTTTCTATGACTGCCATTGATAGCAGTGCCAGATCTGTCCAGCTTTACGTGTGCCCCTCCTACATCACAGAGCAATAAAATGCTCATTTTTCAAAGTATATTGCTTGTTCATGGTGAGCTTTAGCTTTCTGGGATGTGTCTGTCAACAAAATGCAAATTACAGTCTTTAGTAAGAACCAACAGGGATCTAAATGCAGCTTTGGGAGTCCACAGGATTATATTCAAGGGAAACAAATCAGACTTTTAGCAAATTAGTAAACTTTCTATCAATGGCTTCGCTGACGCCAACTATTTTTATCCATAAATAGGTTTCGCTCCATTGATCCAGCACAGTTGGGCAATTATTTTTAGATTACTACTTTTAGTTCGGTTATTACAGATTATTTAGGCTAAAAATATTGCAGTATTGTCACGGGTGCTCCTGCAACCCATGCCTCGGGTTACAGGCGCACTAGTGTTCCTCTCTGTGCCCCTCCACGCCAGCAGTAGCGCTTACCCTCCCTTGCTCCAGCCACGGTCCCCTCGCTCCGGGAAACACGTTCCCACCTCCTTGGACGTGCATGTGCCGGCTTTCTAAAATTTTTAAACGTCCTGGCAGCCTTCCCAGTTAAATTCCCGTCCCCTTCCTGTGTCCCCTGCCCGATCTTTGGGGGCCCGTCCCATAGCATTCATCCCGGTTTCCCATTGTGATTTCCCATTGTGACTCTGGTTCTGTTACTGACTACGTACCTCTGCTGCCAACCGTTACCTTCTGCTCTGCCATTTACTTTGATCCTGTGCTGCCTTTCCTGACATCCTGCCTGTCCCCACCGATTCTGCCTCACGATTCTGTACCTCGCCTTGGCCGCCACCGCGAGCAAAGTCGCACATGTGGAGCGACCTGATGATACCACGCTGCAGCAAGTCCAGCTTGCAGGCTCTGGTAAAAACCGGGTGCCACTTAGACTCCGCTCCCAGGTGTCAGCTTAGATCATTGCCCATAGTGATACAGTGAATCCTGAATTCTGACAAGTAAATAGAGAACTTACTATGGATCTATTATAGTGTGCCTTCTTCACACTGCTATGGCACCTTCCCAATGACAAGTCCTGGAGTCACATACAAACTCCAGGCTGCCATGGGAATGCTCATCGCTCTCTGATTCCATTACGGGGAGTGATGATTCAACCAAAGATGGCGCCCGCGAACCGCCGGCAGCAGTGGGTGTTGGCATAATGCAGTCAATAGCCACCATGTACAAAGAGGGCCTAACCCATGAGCCATCACATACATCCTTAACGCATTAAGGTTTACATGGCCTCATAATGTGTTAGGGGTGAGAGATAAGAATTCCAGGTTACCATTAAGTTTATCTTTTTCTGAGCTACAGAACTGGACATACAAGCAGTTAAAAATATGCAGAAACTGGATCCTGCTGCCTAGCTTCAGCACCCAATATGCTAACTAGTCTGAAGTGTCAGATGGGCTGTCCTTTGCTGAAGCAGACTGGGACCGCCCACTTGGCAGTAAAGAACCTAGCTCCCATATAAGGGGCAATTTAATGGTGGGTGGTAGTCGGAATTAGTAGAGTGACACCTATTGAAGTATGCAGAGTTGGTGAAAAGTCCTTTTTTAGACATAGTTTATTATTTCTGATGTGTTCTCAAATAATTTTTTTATTATTTCCTTGACTTCAGACATCAGGCTAAGAAAGGAACAATGTGACCCATTTAACTCTGACTCATATGAGAATATTGAGAGCAATTAATCAGCACTTCTGTTTAACTGTCGGTAAGAGCTGGATGTCACAAACCAATCAGAGAACAAGTGTCTGCGCTACAGATTGCAGTATCATTTCTCATATAAAAACCCCATCAATTGTTTTTGTTTATTTACGAAATGAGTTGTTTTGCAGCTATTGTGGCGCACATCCAACGTAATGGAGCAGCTGCTAAAATGTAGGCAAACATTTTACTGAAAAGATAATTAATCACATTAAGGTGCACACAGATCCTGTCAATCTCACTTCCATTTAGGCAATTTGCTCTGCTTCTTTGACCTATAATGATTATTTTTGGTGGCTTACGATACGAAATGCTTTGTTTTTTCGTCGTTTTATTCCTCCTTAGCTGGGTCACTTATCATAATTACTGTGCTGTATGGTAAAATGCAGAAGTCATTTAGATCTTCAGATAAAATGGTAATTCTGGGTCATGTCTTTTCTATGAAGATTAAATCCATTATAAACTAGGACTTTAGTTTTGAATGAAACTCTGCTCAGTCGGGTTTGTCTATTAGATATGAGGCTTTGATATCTGCCTTGTTGTCAGGCAGAGTTTAACTTATAGAGGATTCTTTCTTTCCCAGTTAAAGGGAACCGGTCTTATGGTAATGTAGTATCATCAGTATGTTTTATATAAGGAAGATATTTTGCACAAGGCTTAATATCAATATGTGCTGCTCTTCTTGTTCTTGTTTTACATACTTCCTGCAGATAGGACAATGGGGCTTATTTACTAAGGGTCACGGATCGCACTTTCATCAGAATGTGCGCCATTTTCTGGAATTACGCAGCTTTGACAGGTATTTAACAGGTGTCTGTACTGGCGCAGATTTTGGCGCAGCTGTGCTGGCTTTCATGCGACAGAAATCGGGGAGGCATGCAGTTGGATGATCCGACTGATTCGGACTGAGTGCGGGATATAGCATTCAAATTGTGTCGCAAGCCAAGCACTTACATACACCAGAAAGAAGAAGGTGAACTCCGGCGGACCTGAGCGGGGAAGCAACACATGCAGGATATCGGGCGCACGATCTTAGTGAATCGCGGGACAGTGCTTTATACACGGGCAATGTGAACTCCATGGATCGGGTAAATAAAAAAGCCCCAATATGTACAATCTGCTCACATACTGCCTGCAGATAGGGTTCTATGCACACTCTGCTCAGCTCCTCCTGCTCTATAATAGGCTGTCTGCAGGTAGAATACTATGTCCAATCTACTCTGCTCCTCCTGCTCTATAACATGCTGCCTACAG
This sequence comes from Engystomops pustulosus, assembly GCF_040894005.1. Taxonomy (NCBI): domain Eukaryota; kingdom Metazoa; phylum Chordata; class Amphibia; order Anura; family Leptodactylidae; genus Engystomops; species Engystomops pustulosus. Next base: position 46,220,536 of record NC_092415.1, read on the forward strand.
ATTGGATGACAAATACATACTACCCAGCTCCTCCTGCTTTATATTATGCAGCCTGCAAATAGCACATCATGCACAATCTGCTCCGTTCCTCCTGCTCTATAACGCACTGACTACAGATTGGAAACTACAATAATAAAATGAAAAATACATCTTTATTTATATTGCACCATCATATTCTGCAATGCTGTACAGTTTAGTAATAACACGGTGAGCCCTTGACATACAGATATGGGGATTGCTGCATGTTGCAGCAAACACCCACTGGTAGCTAGCACCAATCGCGGGTGTTAACTCTCTCATTGCTCTTTAGGCGGCATTTAAAAGAGGGTGGTGCCGGGGGCCCCACTATCTTGTTGGCAATCATTGCTCTGATGTCATTGGGGAACGGCGACTGGTTGCCACGATAGCCTTGGGTCTTTGTAACACCTGTGGCTGTATAGTTTCTGCAAATTTGTTCAATTTACCACTGGCACAAAGTAATGAATTGTGTTTAAAATTGCATATACTGCATAGTATTGTAGTATTACCGAATATGGTAGGAACGATCAGTTAACGATAAAGTATCCTAGAGGGTTTAAAAAAATAGTAAAAAAATAGCATCAAAATGTCCAAAATGTCACTTTTACGCCATTTACATCACATAAAACGTGATCGAAAGGTTTACAAAGTCCTCAGAATGGTCATGTATGAAGTATGAAAAAGTAATTAGAGTCAGAAGATGGCAAAACTAAGTTTTGTTTTTGTACACATTGTTTTAATTTTTGAAAATGTATTAAAACGCAATATGAATTATATAAATTTGGTAACATCGTGATCCTACCAAACCAAAGAATAAAGTAGATGTATCATTTGGAACCAACAATTTCGCCAATTTCACAACATTTGGGATTTTTTTCCAGCTTTCCAGTACACAGCATGGAACAATAAATAACGTCACAATACACATAAATAACAGTATACCGTATATACTCGAGTATAAGCCGACCCGAGTATAAGCCGAGACCCCTAATTTTACCATCAAAAACTGGGAAAACCTATTTCGAGTATAAGCCGAGGGTGGGAAATGCATTAGTCACAGACCCCCCCAGTATGTATACAGCCTGCCCCCAGTAGTATACAGCCTGCCCCCAGTAGTATGCAGCTTGCCCCCAGTAGTATACAGCCTGCCCCCAGTAGTATACAGCCTGCCCCCAGTAGTATACAGCCTGCCCCCAGTAGTATACAGCAGCCCCCAGTAGTATACAGCTTGCCTACAGTAGTATACAGCCTGCCTCCAGTAGTATACAGCCTGCCCCCAGTAGTATACAGCTTGCCCCCAGTAGTATACAGCTTGCCCCCAGTAGTATACAGCTTGCCCCCAGTAGTATACAGCCAGTCCCCAGTAGTATACAGCCAGTCCTCAGTTGTATACAGAACTGCCCGCAGTAGTATACATCACTGCCCCCAGTAGTATACAGCCTGCCCCCAGTAGTATACAGCCTGCCCCCAGTAGTATACAGCTTGCCCCCAGTAGTATACAGCCAGTGTCCAGTAGTATACAGCCAGCCCCCAGTAGTATACAGCACTGCCCCCAGTAGTATACAGTACTGCCCCCAGTAATATACAGCACATCCCCCAGTAGTATACAGCACTGCCCCCAGTAATATACAGCCAGCCCAGCATTAAAAGAAAATAATAAACTTATATACTCACCCTCCGGTGGCCCCGACCTGCAGTGCTGCTCCCCCGATGTCCGTGCAGGTCCTCTTCTGGCTTCAGCGCCCGTCTTCTGTCTTCACTAACTTCGTGCCGGGCGCCGCCATTGTTCTCCCCTGGACGGCGGCTAGTATGATGAGCCGCTGCTGACGTCATACTAGGCGCCGCATGGAGGAAAAACATGGAGGCGCCCGACACGAAGTTAGTGAAGACAGAAGACGGGCGCCGAAGCCAGAAGAGGACCCGCACGGACATCGGGGGAGCAGCGCTGCAGGTCGGGGCCACCGGAGGGTGAGTATATAAGTTTATTATTTTTTATGACTGTATGACTCGTGTATAAGCCGAGGAGACGTTTTTCAGCACATTTTTTGTGCTGAAAAACTCGGCTTATACACGAGTATATACGGTAATTTTTTTATGCAGAAAGTAAGTACTCACACAGCTCTGTACACGGAAAAATTCAAATGTTATATATTTTTGAAGGTAGGTAGCAAAATGAACAAGAAAGGCTGCAACACGAGGGGCTAATGAATCTGATTGGCAGTGAAGCTCCAAAGACAGACAGAACTGTCACAAGGAGGTGGACCAAGGGTAAGAAACCCCCATAGAGTTTCATAAGACTATGTTATAGCTCTTTTAGGTGTTATATTGTTTGTATATGTAGCCCATGATCTGTACAGCAATGCGGAATATGATGGTGCTATATAAATAAAGATTTATTATTATCACTACAATCTGCTCAGCTTCTTCTGTTCTATAACAGAAACTATGTTTAATCTGCTCAGTTCCTCCTGCTCTATAACAATGCTTCCTGCAGATTACACTTTCATTACATTTTCATAGTGACTGACCTTTTTTAACCTATTATTGTTTTAGTTTTTTCTCCCTTCCTTTCGAAAGCCATAACTTTTATTTATTTATTTTAATTTACAGGGATGTATGAGGATTTTTTTCTGAATAACAAATTGAACTTTCTAAAGACGTCATTTAATTTTCCATTAAAGGGGTATTCCAGGAATCAGCATAATTCATATACAAATGGGTCCTTAAAATATAAGCTAATATGTAATTAGTTGTTATTTAAAATTTTGCTCCCGTTAGCAGAAAAATGCTGATGACATACAATGTAATGAAGAATTAAAATGCTACCGGCCCTTTAATCAGTCCATTAATTTCCTCCGTGCGGTCCGCTGCAGAGCATACACAGGACAGAAGATGGCCGCTGGTCACATGTCCACATCACATGTCCTGCACCTGCCTGGGCAGCTCATGTGATCACCGCTAAGTTTGGCTGTAGTCGGTTGGTTGCACTGCATTCTGTATGGCCAGTGTCCTGCACCTGCCTGGGCAGGTCATGTGATCACCGCTAAGTTTGGCTGTAGTCGGTTGGTTGCACTGCATTCTGTATGGCCAGTGTCCTGCACCTGCCTGGGCAGGTCATGTGATCACCGCTAAGTTTGGCTGTAGTCGGTTGGTTGCACTGCATTCTGTATGGCCAGTGTTGTGGTGATGGCAGTTACACATCATTACTATGGTAACAGCATAAGAAAACCTGTTACATCATCACTGTGAGCAGAGCATAGGAGGGAGGAGGAGTTACTGAGAACTAAAGGATCTTGGGGCTTGTAGTTTCCAGTGGCAGCCATCCTGGTGATAACTTTAGAGAGGCCATAAAATTTTGTGAATCATAAAATCAAACTATTTAAGCTCCATTTTGTGACTAATGACATTGAGTTTTGTTACATTAATTTATTTATAGCATCATGGGTTTTTGTATCAGACGTTCATATTCCCGGAATACCCCTTTAAATGTTCTGGGAAGCTGGAAAAAATTCCAAATCCAGTGAAATTGAACGAAAAATGCATTTGTGCCATTTTAACTGGTGTACTAGGTTGTTTAAGATGGAATTTTTATCTTTTGTGAAAATGCAAAAAAAAATGGGTATTTGGTCATTGGGTCATTATTTCCCATTATGGGTTAGCTGCTGGGATAACTGGTTCTTAAATTTTGATAGTTAAGGCATTTTTAACTAACCTATCTTTATGTCAGCCAGCCAGTCCCCATGTAGTATACAACAAACCAGCCTCCATGTAGTATACACAAGCCAACCTCCATGTAGTATACAGCAAGCCATCCTCCATGTAGTATACAGCCAGCCAGCTTCCATGTAGTATACAGCCAGCCAGCCTCCATGTAGTATACAGCCAGCCAGCCCTCAGTAGTATACACCAAGTCAGTCATCAGTAGTATACAGCCAACCTGCCCCATGTAGTATACTGCCAGACAGCCTCCATGTAGTATACAGCCAGCCAGCGACCAGTAGTATTGTTAGCACCTGTCCAGCAACCGCGCAACCACAACCAGGCTTGTCGTTAGCTGTCAGACTAGGTAAGTGGTGGCGAACTCACCCTGTGACGTCCCTACGGGGTAAGGCCCTACCTAAAGCAGATAAACTGCCCTGATAAGGGCGAACCCACTATCAGGAACCTAACTGACGGTACCTGAGCAACCCTACAAGATGACAGGGAAAACTTATTTCGTCTGGCAGCTGCTGGATGGTGGAGCGGACATGTAACCGGAATACAGGAATAGACCAGTGTTCACACTGGTACACAGAAACCAACACATGACAAACAATAGATACAGGCTGACAAGCAGAGACAAACAAACCGGGACAGAAGGCAAAACAAAATTCAAAACACAGAATAGCAAGCAAGATAGCAAGAGCACTAGATACACAGGTAAGACTTGAAGAATAACCAGCCAGGTATGATGGGAATAGGCAGGTATATAAGGCAGTTCCTGGTCACGCCTCCAGCAGCACACTGAGGGAACTGTCCATCAAGTTAGTAATGGAATGCAAGGAGCAGGGTGTGGCTCAGTTAATCCAAACACAAACACTAAACCACAGCTCACACACAAATAAACGCCATCTATTCTATCCAACTGCGGATAGAGCGACGTTAAGGCACGGACGTTACAAGTATACAGCCATCCCCCAGTAGTATACAGTCAGCCCACTCCCAGTAGTTTACAGCCAGCCCCCAGTAGTATACACCAAGCCCCCATGTAGTATACAGCCAATGTGAATTTTTTTAGCACATTTTTTCAGCACATTTTTTGTGCTGAAAAACTTGGCTTATACACGAGTATAAACTGTATTTTTTACTGTATTCTTAGATCCCTTTGGGTACTTGAACTTTAGGGGATTTTCTTATACAGACGGTCCCCTACTTAAAGGGAACCTACCACCACAAATCTACCTATAAAGGTAGATTGGTTGGTAGGTGGATCAATGGGAGGCGAGGATCCTCACGTCCCCACACTTTTTTGTTAACTTTTATTAGACTTTTATGCGCAGACGGCAGGATCGCCGGACGAGGGCACGCAGCTACGCGGAGCTGCGTGCCGAAGATGGTGAGTAGGAGGGGAAAAGAGGCTACCGGGGCGTGGAGTAGCCGCCTCGTGTAACCTCAGATGCGGCTACTCCACGCCCCAGTAGCTGCATAAGTAAATTTGCATAAAAGTCTAATAAAAGTTAACAAAAAAGTGTGGGGACGTGAGGATTAGCCCTTAAAAGGGCTATCCTCACGTCCCATTGATCCACCTACCACCCGATCTACCTTTATAGGTAGATTTGTGGTGGTAGGTTCCCTTTAGGAACACCTGACTTACAGACAACCCCTAGTTACAAACAGACCTCTGGATATTGGTAATTTACTGTACTTTAGCCTTAGGCTACAATAATCAGCTATAACAGTTATCAAAGGTGTTTGCAATTAAGCCTTATTGTTAATCCTGGTTCTTATGACAACATAAGAACACAATTGTCACAGAGATAAAAAAAAATTTGGCTGGAGCTACAATTATAAAGTATACAGCTCTGTCAAATTCAACTTAAAAACAAATTGACATAATCTTGTACGTAACCCGGGGACTGCCTGTACTATATACTGTAATACAACTCTAACAGTTCCTCCAGATATACTGCTGAATGACAGGCCTGGGAGACTCATAGATGATGCCATTGGAGAGTGACAAGCCAAGATACTGGCACACATGCATCATTGGCATTTAAAAGCATTCATATGCTTTCACCACAGCATTTGAATGGTTGCTACCCACAATCAGTGGCAGCATCAGTTGAGGGTGTGAGCAAGGGTGTTTGCTGCATTATGGATGTATGAAGAGGACTAAGCCTGTGAGCTGTCAAATCTTCTGGCAGCATGTTATAGAGAAGTGATAGATCATTAAAGGACATCTACCACCAGGATGAAAGACTGTATGCAAAAGTGGGGCTCCATGGTCTATTAACACATATAGAGCCTGGAGCCCATCGGGATCATTTGCATACAGTCCTTCATCTTGGTGGTAGATGTCACTTAATGTATATCAGGTATGTCATCGCAAGCAATCGCTAGTGGGGCCTGACACAGCCAAGTACACCGGGCTGGTGTGTGCTGCTGGCCTGTAATGATGTACCCGAACTAAGGATCTAGTGACTAGTCAGCAGAGCGGCTCTGACCCACTACCTGCTTTGTCAACTTACAGGAAAAAATAATTGTGAACTTGTTACAAACCTGTATAGTTCAATAAAAATGGTGAAATGGTGTATTAGGGGCCTTAAAAAGATATTCATATCTGGGCATTCACTTTTAATTTTATTCATCTGCAATAGATACACATTTTGTCAGTTGGATGTTATTAAATATTTTTTCTGTGTTAAGATAATTGCCCATAAATGTAGCCTTGTTGTCCCTTAAAAACATGATTGTTGTCTTTGGATACGACCACTCCTGCACCCTTTATTACTCTCTTCTCATTATTAATTGCACTCTCATTACTCAGTAACCTATTTATATATGTAAAAACATTGTGTTTCTTTGTGTAATCCCGCCAGCAGTTGTATCCAATTCTTTGTGCAATCCCGCCCCGTGGCACATTTATCGGAAATTATCTTCTCTCAGGGACATTTTTTTAATAACCTCCAATTGAAGAAATGCATCTATATTGAAGTTGAATTAAATGTCAGTACCCAGATGAGAATTCCCCTTTAATCCTCGTGACAGGTTCCCTTTAATGTATCTATAGTGTATCTAGTTTTATTACCTGCATGAACTTTGAAAGAACCTGACATTTTATATCCTTATTCTGCTCCATTCTATAGGAATGAAGGAAATAAAGGGCTTTTGTTAATGTTCAAGGTGTTCCTGTATTAAACATAGTAGAACAAGTTCATTATAACTGCAGCAAATAGTTTGATGTAAATTTTATGGGCTGGTTTCATGAAACAATAATTTTAACTATTAATGGCCATGTTTAAATGCAAAAGAATGCTTGATTTAGGTGAAATGTGCAGTTTCTGGGGAATATCTAAAATTGCATATGACTCTACCTTGTTTTTCTTTGATAGAATCTGCTGTATCCCATCAACGCATGGATTCATTTTAAAGACGTTTGCTATTATAAAGCTGATAGTTTACTGCTCATGCTCTACGGAGAGACATTTTTATTGTTACAAAACACCCTATTAAATGGATTCAAAACATAAAATGTAGGTCTGCATTTAATGAGACTGTCACACAAATTGATGAATGAGGGAGCCATACATATAATTACTTTAATGCTCTCCTGCAAAACTGACTCGGCCTCTTCATTTTCCCTTTTTTTCTCTCTTTTTTTTCTTAGCTAATACTTGTTTTCATATATACATGAAAAGGGCAACCAGTAACCAGACCGCGGGATAGAGTTATTCTGTCCATATGGAGCAACTGATAATCCCATAAGGAGTGTATGTGTACAACGCTAGCAATGTCTTATGGGTCTTGAGAACGGTATTTCATAGGGGACCTTCCAGCTCGCCCACCTTGTTGGTTTTAGTTAATACATCCAATAGTAACACCCCTGTATAAATGTATTTCCAGAAGTCGTAAAAGACCTAAAGCACAATAAATACTTTGAAGAAAAGGTGAATGAAAAGGTTTACTAAAACAAATATAACAGAAGAGATGGCAGGAGGCCTTTAACTACTTCATGATTAGAAGTGTATCTAGTCTACCATCATGATAAACCAGGGACACTTACTCATACATCCAGATGCAGTGTGTTTGGTAATCTCCTTGTAATAATAAAAATTCCTTTATTTATATAGTGCACATAGATTACACAGCGCTGCACAGAGTTTGCCAAATCAGTCCCTGTCCCCATTGGGGCTTACAATCTAATCAACCTACCAGTATGTTTTCGAGTGTGGGAAGAAAGCAGAGGACCCAGAGGAAACCCACACAAACAGTGGCATAACTAGAAGCTGATGGGCCCCAGTGCAAAGTCTGTGCCAGGCCCCCAACTATAATGTATGATTTATAGTAATAGTCTTCTCATATGGGAAAGTGACACCATAAGGACCCCCTAAACCTCTTGGGCCCGGGTGCGACCGCAACCTCTACACTCTCTCAAGTTACGCCCCTGCACGCAAACACGGAGACAACATACAATATACATATATCTATGGCCTCCTTCCTATTACATTGTGCAGGAGCGCCCCCCCCCCCCCCCCCCCACTGTGTCCTAAAACTCATCATGAGTTGACATGAGATTACAGCAGGCAGAAGGAGGGGGAAGTCCTGATGGCCAGCACTGTGACAGTCTGTAAAACTACAGCATGGAGGTGCTCAGGTAATGCTCCACTCCCTTAGCATAATTATAAAAATCGATTTTAGAAGGAAGGAGGTTATGGATAACAAATACCTGAAGCGGAAAAAATCGGAAATTATTAACACTTCAGACTTGATGTCCATTTGGTCTCAATTATAAAACAGATCTGATGTTTCTGTATTAGCTAATGTGTCAGGTAAAATATGTTTATGAAGTGTCTCTTATCATTTCTGATTTTCTCTGTTCCGGAAGTATGTTTTCTGGTCACATGATTTGTCTATCATTGCTTAAATACTCTGTTCAGTGACATGCTTTCTAGGCTACGACTAAGAACCTTTTTGGTTCGGAACGTAACATACTATCACGTACTGGACGTATTGATGTTTTTAACTATTTTTCTCAATAAAGTAAATTTTTAACAATGTATTTTTCTGCTACGATTGGAAGCTGGATTCTCTAATGCTTTAGCTCGGACTCCTGTCAGGGGCCCGGTCACTTCTTTGTGCTGAATTATTCCAAGTGTTCACAAGAAGCAGCCACAAGATGAGAGCTGTAATATTCAATTTTTAAGTAGATTTTTCCAATAAGTTTTTCCATGGTTAGGATTAATCAGTCCATATTAGTGAAGAACATTGCTGCGTAAGGCTAGATACTTCAGATAGTCGAAACTTTAGGAAGTTGAAGATAGAAGTAAAATTGCTTGTTTCCTTCTTTCGATAAAGCAAACTCAGGAAATCAGCAAGTAAAACATTTCAACATCTAAATCAAGAGAGAAAAATCTTAATCCTTTGTAAAGAACTTCTAAATGTTCTTAGCATCTGTCTGCCAAATCAACCGAACTGGAAACTGCTGACCCAGAAAGGTTATCATGGGCGAGGCAGAGGCTGTCATGACTGACCCATCCAATGTCACAACAAATCCTAATTTACTGCCACATGTTCTAGGTCATAAGTTCTCGGAGCAAACAGAAATGTAAATGTTTAATGGTAAATGAATGCTAGGAATATCCTGCTGATATATACTAAGCTACAAGCACTGGCATCCTCATATCTCAAGATTAGAACTGTTGATAATACAAAATACTAAAATCTACAGTACATATCTACATAATGCGTTGTATTCAGGAGAAGAAAACTCAATTCAAACTGCAATTCAAGCTGATCTTATTTTGTCCATTGGATCAGATTTATACACTAATGGAAGAATTAATAAGTTGTTGCAATTAAAATCTTATATGTGTGAATTTAATGTTGATAAATTTTATTTTATAACAATATTAGAGCAAACGCATTAGTATTAATAACTGCAGAACTGAAAGGAGATCCTGGAATAGTCGGGCACATGTATCAAACTTTTGGCTTGCTTTTTCTTTCTCATTTGTAACTGTTTTTGCGCCTAAAACTGTCTCCCTTTAAAGTTCCTCATTGGGGCACATTTACTAAGGGTCAGCACGGCGCATTTTTGTCGGGTTTCCCGACTATTTACCATTTGTGCCGCATTTAAGTGGGGTTTTTGGCGCACACGATTGCATGCGACACAAATCGGGGGGCGTGGCCGACGGACAACCCGACTGATTCGGACTAAGCGCGTGTCACAAGACATGCACTCACATACACCGGGAAGAAGAAGGTGAACTCCGGCGGACCTCGACATAAACGACAGATGCAGGAAAATGGACTTCATCCTCGTCGGAGAACGCACCTCGGGGATCGCAACAGGACCGGGTAAATAAATCTGCCCCATTGTCTTATTTTCTGCAATGTTCCCTGAGTTATCACCTGAATCCAGAAGTGAAAGTTGGGACTTTTTAAAAAAGTTGCAAACATGTCGCACATTTTCTGGCAAATCTATGGCTGCCCCTGACCAGATGTAGAATTTAGACTTTTTGCAACTATTGGTTTAAAAAGTTGCAAATTCAGTTGTTTATCTGTTATTTATATGATGTTATGTGTTATTTCACAATGTGATTCCATTTGCATCTTATGTAAACCGGCACTAATGACTGGGGCAGTATCCCATGCTTGGGTGTACTGTTCCTTATTCATTGTATATTTGTATATATGTAAACTCCAGTAAAAAGTTTATGATAAAAAAAGTTGCAAATTCACTCATGTATCAATATGGAAAAAGCCAAGAAAAATTCCCAAAACAGACAGACAAAGCCAGACTTATGATACGTGTGTATTCTATTCCACAAATGTTCACACTGCAATGTTTTACCTTATCAATATAGGCATCTTCAAAACATTCCTTTAAAAAATTGTGGTGTAAACACTGGTGCCTCTCTTGTATGTGTGTATATATATAGATCCAAACATTGCCCATGATAGGAAATAACTGCTCTTAGCTTTAACAAAATAGAATGGGTTAATAAAAAATATTTTATATGTATCCCTCTCTCTGACTGTTTCTCTCTCTCTCTCTGTCTCTCTGTCTCTGACTGACTGTTTCCGACTGTCTCTGGCTGTCTCTGGCTGTCTCTTTCAATGACTGTCTCTGACCATCTCTTTCAGTGACAGTCTCTGACCATCTCTTTCAGTGACTGTCTCTGACCGTCTCTTTCAGTGACTGTCCATGACAGTCTCTTTCAGTGGCTGTCTCTGACTGTGACTGTACCTGACCGTCTCTGTATTTGTCTCTGACTGTCTCTTTCTTTGACTGTCTCTGACTGACCGTCTATGACCGTCTCTGACTGTCTCTGACTGTGACTGTCATGTCTACGGGGAGATTTATCAGAAGTGTCTGAGAGCAGAACTGCTCTGGTTGTCTATGGCAACCAGTCAGAGCTCAAGTTTCATTTTCCCACAGTTTATAAAATGACAGCTGATATCTGATTGATTTCCATGGGAAACTGGAACACTTTTACCTCAGACATTACTGATAAATCTCCCCTATCCATATTACCTCACGCATAAGCTGTCTTAGGCCACGTTCACACGTTGCTTTTTCATTGTGCAACAGCTGAGGAGTGGTGATTTGCATAATTACAATTACTGTTTACATTTGTTAATGGATTGTTAATGCATGAGTTAACAAAACGCATGTTTTAATGCATTGTTAACTCATGTATTAACACTACACCATGTTTATTATGCGTTTTGTAAATACAAATGTTTACATTCATGGAATGAGGCAAATCCCCTCTCCTTAGTTGTTGTAATGCGTTTCAAAACACAATAAAAATGCAATCAAAATGCATAGTCCTTGCCTATAGTAACCAATCAAAGCTCAGAGCTCATATTAATGACCTGTGGCAGAATAGCAACCAATCATGGCTCAGCTTCTAACTGCCACAGCAGCAGCTCCTTGCTCCTGTATATGGGGGGTAATAAGTGTACTTTGGAAAGCGCAGGATGAAAATGTCAGCTCAAAACTGGGTCTATGATGTTCACTATGTCACAGAGAGCGGCTGGGCAAAAATTGGTGATTGTAAACGCCACGGTGCAGATTTACTTACCCGGTCCATTCGCGATCCAGTGGCGTGTTCTGTGCGGAGGATTCGAGTTTTCCGGCGATTCACTAAGGCAGTTCCTACAACGACCACCAGGTGTCGCTACTGCGCTGAACTTCATCAAAATGCACTGAAGTTCACCAAGCCGGGCCGAGCGCAGGTAAGCACGTGTCCAGGAAATAAAGCCTATTGTGGCCAGAACCACCAATAACCATTATATGCTATCATATTCAAAGTGCAAAATATACAGTATAATGTAAACAGGGTGGTTTAGCCATAAGGATAACCGTAGATATAGTTACCTAAAGTGCGCCACAATCCGATCGCATGAGCCAAAAACCAGGGGAAAATCGATGCAAAACGGAAAAATTCGGGTAAATCGCCGTAAAAACACGATTCGGGCCCTTAGTAAATGACCCCCATAGACAGCAAACTCCAGGCTACTGCTGTTGAGGGTACATCACCACTGAGCCTATGTATACAAGCAGAGACTGGCAGTGAGTGGCACCACGCTGGCCAGGGCACCAATTATAAATACCAGAATGTAATAGGTTGTATTGAAGTCTATGGGGAATGAAAGGTGATGGAAACACCTCCTGTTCACCTTGCTTTTGCAGTTTGTGTTCTAATGCCCCAAAACAGAGAGTGTAACAGAACCCCCTGATGCAGGTGTGAACTGTACCCTAACATGTAAAATGGAAAATGCATGTTATACATATGCCATATGCCATTATACAAGCGCCTATGGGTTCTTTCACAGCAACTTGTGTAAATGTTAGTGCTGGTGTCATGTTTTAAGTTTCTATTACAAATGATTTTTCCCAATTTTCTTTTTACTGCAAGATTACGGTACGAAGAATATTATACTACATTTCAAGCTGCCACTACAATTATTCCTGTCTTACATAACACTGTTATAAAGCACAATCACTTTTAGGCAACAATACTCTTTTCTTGACTCATTAAAGCATTAACTGGGAATGATGAAATGCCAACCAAGAAAAGAAGGGAGTAAACAGGAACATTATATGTGGGAACATCTTGTAGATATTGTTTCTTTCGTTTTTTTTTTTTATGAATTCTGGTTTTGTTTGCATTTTTCCCTTTCCTGTTGGCACAGTTATGATTCGCTCTGGGTAATGGCTCTTTTGGGAGATACAGACTCCGGGATCTAATGGTCATTTGCACAATAATGAGAAGAAAAAGTTGACAAAGGCATTTAAAAAAGGTATATATATTACAGCACTTATATCACTAAAGCCATAACGGTTAGTATATTAAATAACAGGCTGTATAGGAATGACTTGATTTAACATTTTTAATTATTTTTACTTTTTTATATCCGTGTAAAGGGATGTGTATAAAGTGGAAATGGTTTTCTGGTTTTTGGTTCATAAACTTAATTGGTGTATAAATAAAGGTCCTCTAACTTTCTAATTTATATTGTGTTTTTGTTGTGTGTTTCCCATTACTGTTCTGTTATGGGGATTGTAACCAACATTACGGCTACTTCCATTTCTTATTTGGTCTACGGTCCATGTGTGATGCTTTTTTTTTTCAAGTATTACCCGTGTGAAATATAAAGTTCACAAGGACACAACAGGGATGAGGTAGTAAGATTACAAGTAGTAGTGCTAGTAATGATTTATTTCTCATAGGTTCTTCACCAAAAGCTTAAAGGGGTTGGCACCTTACCTCATGTTTTTTTGTAATGTGTGTGTCAGTGTGTGTGTGTGTGTGGGGGGGGGGGGGGGCAGGATATTTACCGATATACATCTATTAAAACTTCTGCTCTGTTTTCTTGATATGTAAATTAAAGCCTTTAGTCTTTTACCTCATCAGCCAGACATTCCTGACCATAAAATGGCTGCAGATGAAGGGTCATGTGATCTGTCCATGAACAATCACCCTACCACAACCTTATTTTAGTATTTATGATCACATGACCCCAAATTAAAGCCAATTTATGGTCAGGAATGTCTGGCTGATGAGGTAAAAGTCAGTGGGGCACATTTTCTAAGGGCCGTGCTCCAGTTTTTTGTCGGTCTTTGCAGGTTCTTTTTAGGGCAAACTGCTTGCACAGGTATTTTAGAACTGCACATGGAAAAGGTTGGTTTCCAGCGCTCAGGCAAATCCTTGGAGTATTTTGGATTAAAAACAACTCCCAAATTATTTAAACATTAACATTTACCAAATATCTGCTTTATGTGTCATTTATTTTTTCGGAGGACTTTTAAAGATCAATATCTTAGAAACCCGTAGCAATTTCAAAACTGCACCCCTTTAACAATTTGATACAGAATTAAGTTTAATTTTAATTAATGACTTAAGACAGAATATGCAGCCAACATGTGGTCATAAACAGCTTTTAGGGACCAAGGTAGAAAACACAGATAAAGAAGTTGCTTTTTGAGGGCGGATTTTGAAGGCATTTGCTGAAATAGTTTTCAGTTGCCATGATGCATTTTCAGGACCGCTGGGCCACCAACTAGTAACCCACAATGCTCTTTAATGAGTGGTAGTAAGAATTTTCATCCTACATGGGTTTATCAAAAGTCAATATGCATTGTATATGCACTAAATTGGAAATGCATTCTATCTTGTGCCCATCCCAAACCAACTTTCTATCCTAACCACTGTGTCAACAGATTTGACCAGGAAAACACCCTTAAAGGGGTTTTCCCATGAAACAATTTAGGCTCTATCCACAGGATAGGGCCTAACTTGCTGATCGGTGGGGGTCTCAGTGACAGGACCAACACAGATCATGAGAACAGGGGTCCAATGTACCCCCATCGCACCCGAGATGACTGGAGCAGCCGGTGGCGCATGTGTGAGCTGCCCCTTTCATCTCTATGGAACTGATAGAGATGGCCAATCCTGGCGCTCGGCAATCTCTGCCAGCTCCATCGAGATGAAGGGGGCAGCCTGCACATGCGCCACTGGCTGCTCCAGTCATCTTGGGGAGCTGAGAAGGGGTGCGATAGGGGTATATTGGACCCCCCTTTTCGTTATCCGTGTGAGTCCCATCACTAAGATCCCCACCAATCAGCAAGTTAGGCCCTATTCTGTGGATAGGGTCTAACTTGATTCAAGGGGAAATCCCTTTTAAGGGTGTTTTCCTGGTCAAATCTATTGACACAATGGTTCTGTGGTACTGATATGATGTGTCTACAGTAGGAAGCAATATACGTTCCTTACAGGGAAGCAATGCTTCTGTGATGAGATAAGGTCTGAACAGGGGCAGATTATGACTGCCATGGGCATTGGGCTGCATAAATAATTTAGCCCCTACAAGTTTGGAATTCACTACATATGGGACTAGAATCAAGCATGGAATTGAGGATCCGTTCTGCCTGCTTTCAATCTGCAGCTTCAAGACTTTTGGAGGACCTTAAAGTTCTTAAAATGGCTCTTGTACATGTGTATTGAGACCAGGAACAGATGTATGAAAATTTTATGGATGAAGGTATTTTTCAGTATAAAATTTGGTGGGTTGCCATGGCCCTCTAGAAAGCTTGGGCCCTTGTATTATGAGGCTGAGGCCTGTTATTCCACTATGTGCAGGATTGTGCCTTCTTGCACTGCTCTGTGCCAGATGTTATTTTTTTTAAGAAAAATAATTAAACAGTACAAGTACTTGGCAGGTCAAATAAAATAAAATTACTTGTAGAGTCATTTAATGTCAGTATTCATGTGTTAAGTTTTCTTTTTTTTTAGGTTTTCTGCTATTTATCCCTGTGAAATCATGATACTTCACGGAGATAAAGTCCAGCTGCATTCCATCTTAACACGGGTCTTTGTTCCACTTGGTATTGCATCCATCCTGTTTTTCATGTAAAGCAGGGTGGAGTTCATATTGTTACTGACCTCATCGTAACCCTAAATTATTGTAGTAATAATTGTACAAAAATAAAATCAAGACAGGAGACACGTCCCTCTTTCAATTATAATTACTCGGTTTTGACAAAAACAATGCCTGGTTCTTACAGCTGAGAAGGAGATGATAGAGGACCTATAATAAATGCCATTCTAAATCTATTTGCAAGTGCCGAAAGAGTTGTGTGTCAACAGCAAGATTACCCTATTCAGATTGCTGTCCATCATGATAGAATTTTATGGAATTTGTATAAATAAATTATCAAGGCTTTAGTAAATACATTGAGATACGTTGAGCTAAGTGTAAGTCTTTATGGCAGCCTCTAATAAACATTGAAGGGTAAATAATACAACTTAGAAATCTGATTATGCACAAACATGCTCAGCACATAGAGACAGGCCCATGTGATGTCAACTCCCACGACCGAGCACAGTGCAGTGGACGAGAGTCCGTGCATCATACAGAAATATGATGCAGGGAGTCCCTAGTTGCCGCCTTAATTGCAGCACCAATACTGTAACAGCTGTAACAGTCTCGGCGCTGATGCTGTTATAGAACGGGAGGAACTGCACAATTTGGAAATAGTCTGGCACTTACTTTTCAGCTGGAATTCACAGAACCTCTGCAAGGTTTAGAAAGGATTCTGTTTTGGTACTCTGGTCAGAATTAGTGACCAGCATCCCACATTATTTAACAACATTGACTAAAATAGACAAATTTGGAAGCCAAAAATGTAATTGGTAAGATTTTTAAAAATAAAAATATGCAAAAAAGTAAAGCTGCATGTTGCAAGATCTCTTGGACAATAGCTTCTCCCGTGTATTGATAGAATTGAGGAATAGATGGGATAACTTCTATTCCTCAATTCAACGCATTTCAACACATCTATTCATTCATGTTTTTGCGGTAGTCCTTTTTTAAAGTGGACCGGTCAGGACGATTTGGGAAACTAAACCACCCACAGGATCTTATGGATCAGTGTTTTAGTGTCTTAAAACACCCTTTACCAAGTTCCTCTGTGGCTGCTTTCAAAGAAAAAAAAACTTTGATGAGTCCAATGAGGCGCATCTGACCCATCTCTTGTGCTTCCTGCGCCTGTTCAGTTTTTCATGAAGCCGGAGCTGTACAGCCAGGCTTCATTGCGCAAGCATCGTAGCTACGGCAAATGTACAGTGAAGCCGGTGGTGTAGTGGGTGCAGGGAGTACTGGATTATGGTAAGTATAATCACTATTCAAAAATATCTAGTACTCCCTGCAGTCACTGCACATGCGCTGTAGTAACAATGCTTGCGCAATGTAGCCTGGGTGTACAGCTTTGAAAGCAGACATGGAGGGACTTGGTAATGGGCAATCTGGGAGATCATACAACCACCCATAAGGACTTGTGGGTGGTTTAGTGTCCCAAATTGCCCTGACAGGTTCTTTACAGTGCTTTAAAGGCCATTTATTTTTCCCGTCATTTTTAACGTATGCATCAAGCTTTGTATTTTAATCCTTTCCACTGTTCCTTTACACATTTAAAGGAGAAGTGTTTAATATAATATAGCATTTCATTATCTGCTAAATCTGTTTATAAATGACTTTAAAGGGGTTGTCCAGAAATGTAAAAATGTATAACCATTTAAAAAAAAAATCATTTATCAATAAAATATCCAAATGAAGGCAGGTATTAATCACGTATTAAATAACACCAGCTTTAATCAGTTGTTTGTGTTCCAATATTGGCACATTTATTCTTTTTGTATATACTAAACTAAGGCATTTATTGACTCTTAATCATTGATTTCACAATTGTGGGTGTAACCTACAAATATTTTCACTCTATTGTATGAATTGTATTTTTATTTCCACATTACCAGACCTGTAATTTATTATGCAGGATATAATTTTGTACTTTAAAAACAAAAAAAGGAATACAATTGTTTTTAACACTTTCGTGACCAAGGGCCTTTGGTGCCTGAATGTGCAGGTCAAATTTTGCAGTTCTGCTCTGCTTTTCTGATATCTTTGGATATTATTCTGATATCTTTGGAACAGCTTTACATATCTTAACAGCTTTTCTATTTTTTTTCATGACATGTGATACTTTAGCTTTATATGTGCTATGTTTTTTTTATAGAATTACCACACAATGGCTAAAAACAAAGAAATACACTTTTTTTGTCCATTAGTTTATTTTATTTAGAGAATCATGATGACTTTAGCAGGATTCCCCATGACGGTAGCCTTGAATCTGGACACAAGGCCTCTAATTTTTACAGTCTTCAATTTATGAATAAATTGATATTTACCACTTTGATTACAAGTACACAGAATGTTCTTAGAATTAAATTCTTTTGAGACAGGTTTACATGCAGAAGTTTACAAAAATATGATACATGTTCCTACATTTGCAAAAGATTACATATAAAAATATTAAAACATAGGACATCTGTAAAGACAAGGAAGGAATGTGAGCCCAGAGCTTCCTACAATATTTTTCTCTGTCTTCTTACAGCATTTGGTCTAGGCTACAAGTGACAACTGGGTAATGATGTCTACCCTAGATAAGAGACAAACAAAGACATTCAAGACAGACAAAGCAAAGACAAACAAACTGGGTCAAAACCAAGGTAGCAGTGAGGTACAAAGTCATGCGGCAAAAGTGTGGTCAAATGTATAGGCAAAAATTGGCTGTAATTTACCCATATCAAGAAACAACAAAATAAAAGACAGGCAAAACAATTTGACAAGTTTAGGACTTTATTATCTAGAAAATGGTAAAATTCTTACAAAATTCTAGGTGTAACCTCCATGATTTTTATTTTCGTTGTTATAGCTTTGCAATTTAATTCCTAAAGACATATTCCTCAAACCATTCCTGAGCATTGTAGTTTGTTAGTAGCCATTATTCTGCTGAATGAGGCAACTAACCTTAGAGAATACTGCTGTCAGCAGTGAGTGCGGACTGTCTTTGCCAGCTTGTCCTTATTCCATTGTGTATCCAAGTGCCATTTGTGCTGCAGATAACAAATTTGACAACATCTAGGTTTCCCTTTTTCAGCAGCTTCTGCTACAGTTGTTCTTCTGTGGGATCATTTTAGACTGGCCTTCGTACCAACACACATTAATGAACCTTTAGTACTCCTTGGACAATGATATACCAGGAACACCCCACAAGACTTGACATTTTCAAAATGATCTACCCCATTTGTATTGCCATCACAACTGTATTGATAAAATAATAATAATTCACTTTTCACATCAGTGACTTTTATTGTGCTTAGGTCAAGCTTTCCTCATCTCAGAATGCCCACTTTGCCTCACATCCTGTGACAACACTTGTTGGCTCTCCTGAAGTCTGGTATATGACGTTAATCACACCAAAGAGGATGTTCTGTGATTTTGAGAGCTTAAAGGGGTATGTTGGTGTGTGTTCCTAGTTTGTGCCACATGTATTACTGAGCTTTGTCACAATTGCAGCATGACTGCACTTAAGCTCACTAAGGTAGATTGCACCAGTTTTAATATATCTCGGCCGTAGTGTGTAAAAAGGGAATGGGTATTCCATAATGGAAAAAGGAAGGCTTTGCCTCAAGTAGCACAACTCCATTTGCACTAATGCCCAACTTTCAAGATGCCTTTTGACTTGACTTAGGATATTAGCGAAACCAGTAAGTCTTTTCCTAAAGTAATAGACCTGCAGTTACAGACAGTGCTGTTTGTAAAAGACCTGGGATAGCTAATTAAACTCATTGGACTGTATTTGTTATAAAAGTCATTAGGACAAGTTAGAAGAGGCATGATTTGTAGTAAAGAACTAATGGGGATCGGTCCTGCCTCTTGCAAGAAACGCCGCATAGGTGAAGCCGCATAGTGAGCTTTTCAGTCCAAGGAAGCATTCTCACAGTGTTTCAATTAATTAAGAGGAATGATGAATATTGTTAGCTGTTTATTTTTTCTCTACTGGATAAAATTGGTAGACCCCGTGGACCCTATAACCAGGCATACTGAGCCATCACATGGAATAGTGGTGTAGAATAAGTATTGCCTGGTTGAAAAGGCAGTGCTGGTGAATTGGTTAGGTAAGAAGATAATTGTGGAACTAGTGCTGCATATTTTTATGCTGCTTATCCTTCATTCACTTTTATTTTTTGCTTACTAGTTAGTATTCCTGACCCTCCCATCACCTATGGCTGCTGCAGTGTTAATTACATTAATATATTGGGGATGGCAGAAGAAGGGGAGCTGAGGTTTTTTGGATAGATGAAAGCTTAGCATCAGTACTCAATGGGGGACATGTATCAAACTTTTTGCTTGCCATTTTTTCTCATTTTTGAGACCTTTCAAGGTGCTGGTGCTTATTTGCGACTCTTTTTGTGCCTAAAACTGTCTACCTTCAAAGTTTGCTATTGTCTAGTTTTCTGCAGTATTCCCTGAGTTATCTCCTGAATCCAGATGTGAAAGTTTTGACTTTTTAAAAAAATCTAAATAGTCGCAAATTTTGTCAAAAATCTATGGCTGCCCCTGACCAGTCGTAGAAAATAGCTTAGAACTGATTGCGACTTTTGGATACTTTTTGCAACTTTTGTTTTAAAAAGTCGCAAATTCACTAAAGACCAGATGCCACATGTATCAATAAGGAAAAGCTACTTAGATATATCTGCCCTGTTGAAAATCCAAGAAAAGTACCAAAAAAAACAGATGGACAAAGCCAAATTTATGATACATGTGCCCTAATATCTAACTGCAGCTGCAAAAGAAAACACGATTTTAGGGTGTATAACAAGGAGATATATAAACCTGTGATTTTAGTGTATTATCCCTCTATATTTCCATTGAAAGAACATGAGATATGTTGTAAGGGTCAACAACGTAAAAATAATAGACAAACTTGCCTACATATGTAAGTAGATATTGGGGCAGATTTATCAAGCTGTCTGAAAGTCAGAATATTTCTAGTTGCCCATGGCAACCAATCACAGCTCCCCTTTAAAATATTCATGAGCACTGGTAAAATGAAAGCTGAGCTGTGATTGGTTGGCATGGGCAACTAGAAATATTCTGACTTTCAGAATGATTGATAAATCTGCCCCATTATGTCAATACACAAACTGGCACATGTAGATAAAATACATTTTAGCCATATGTAACTGACGAAGAGCTCGGACCGAGCGTGAAATGTGTTTTACCCACACTATATGAATAAAGAAGATCTTTTAAGGACTAATCTACCCTTGCTGCTAGACGACGAATATCTCCATTGGGCAGCCCCATCCACACTACTATAGTCAAACTATAGAAAGCCCTACCGCAAAAGTGAATAGCAAATACAGTGATGAAATTAAAATGAAGGCTTGTACTGACTAATTTCCACCTTACAACACCTCCACGAACAGGGCCGGAATTATCATCGGTATTAATGGACCACCAGCGCCAGGCCCAGCAATCTGGATTATTTCGGGAGGGGCCCCTGGGCCCCTGGAGCACTAAAAGCATCAGTGATTTTTGGATGAAAATTGGCTACTTTGCCGACTTTAAAATAATGGAAGCAGTGGAGGAAAAAAATTCTGGAGCTCCAGTCAGAGTAACTTTTTATGATGATAAAATGTGCGTGAAAGCCCCCACGCTGCACACCTTTCCCTATACTCTACTGGTCAGTCTGCTGTTGCAAGCAGATGGACCAACCTCCTTCTTATCTGAAAACCTAGCACTGATTGGCTGAGCTGACTGCCAGCCAAAACCTAGCCAATAAGTGTTAAGTGAGGAGCTGACATGTGGGAATCAAAAGGCCAACAAGTGGAAACAGTGGTGTATGTATTAACCCCCTGCACTGTGTCATCACTGTGTACTGACCCCTTTGTGCTGTGCATCACTGTTTTAACCCCCCTGTGATAATACATCAGTGTGTCTGAACCCACTGTGCTGCCACATCACAGTGTATTAACCCGCTGTGCTGTGACATCATTGTGTAATAACCCCTGTGCTGTGACATCACTGTGTACTGACCCCCTGTGCTATGACATCACTATGTACTAACCTCCTTGTGCTGGGACATCACTGTGCATTAACCTCCCTGTGCTGCAACATCACTGTATTAACCCCCTGTGCTGTGTCATCACTGTGTACTGCCCCCCTGTTCTGTGACATCACTGTATATTGACCTCCCTGTGCTGTGACATCACTGTGTATTAACCTCCCTGTGCTGTGACATCATTGTGTATTAACCTCCCTGTGCTGCAACATCACTGTGTATAAAAAGACATATACCAAAAGGATGAAGGATTGTAAACCAAGCACACTTACATACTGGTGTGTGCCCCCACTGGCAGGATCCCTTCTTCTGTAAGCTTCTTATGCCCATGTTTTTAAGAAAAAAAGGCTTAAAAGGTTGTGCAATTGAGCCTGAGGGGCCCTGGGCTCCATTAACACCTTTGGAGCCTTGATTCCATTGGGATAATTTGCATAATTTTAAAAGCCTTTTAAAAAAAGAAAACAGGGAATAAGATTCTAAAAGAAGAGCTTTACAATCCTTGGCCATGATGGTAGATGTCCTTTAACCGTCCGGTGCTGTGACATTGCTGTGTATTAACGCCCCCTGCTGCAACATCACTGTGTATCAACCTCCCTGTGCTACAATATCACAGCGCTTTTACTTCTGGTGCTGTGACATCACTGTGTATTGACCCCAGTGCTGTGATATGTTAACCCCTCCATTTGCTGTGACATCATTGTGTGTGTATAAACTCCTTGTGCTGTGACATCACAGTGAATAGTGACATATGTGTATAGTGACTTACATATAGTGTGGTCATTTATTGGGAGTTTATGAGGAGTATATATAATATATGTGTGGGCACAGTGCGGTCAGTTGTGGTGTGAGGGCTATATATGATATATGTGGGGGAACAATGTGGTCAGTTGTGATGTGAGTCATTTATATATTATATGTGGGGGGACAGTATGGTCAGTTGTGAGGTGAGGGGTATATATAATATATGTGGGGGGTACAGCATAGTCAGTTGTGGTGTGAGGTGTATATATGATATATGTGGTGGCACATGTGGTCAGTTGTGGTGTGAGAGGTATATATGATATATGTGGGGGCACAGTGTGGTCAGTTGTGGTGTGAGAGGTATATATGATATATGTGGGAGCACAGTGTGGTCAGTTGTGGTGTGAGAGGTATATATGATATATGCGGGAGCACAGTGTGGTCAGTTATGGTGTGAGGGGTATATATGATATATGTGGGGGGCACAGTGTGGTCAGTTGTGGTGTGAGGGGTATACATGATATATGTGGGGGTACAGTGTAATCAGTTGTGGTGTGAGGGGTATATATGATATATGTGGGGGCACAGTGTGGTCAGTTGTGGTGTGAGGGGTATACATGATATATGTGGGGGTACAGTGTAATCAGTTGTGGTGTGAGGGGTATATATGATATATGTGGGGGCACAGTGTGGTCAGTTGTGGTGTGAGGGGTACATATGATATATGTGGGGGCACAGTGTGGTCAGTTGTGGTGTGAGGGGTATATATGATATATGTGGAGGTTACAGTGTGATCAGTTGTGGTGTGAGGGGTATATATGATATATGTGGGGGCACAGTGTGGTCAGTTGTGGTGTGAGGGGTATACAGTATATGATATATGTGGGGGCACAGTGTTGTCAGTTGTGGTGTGAGGAGTATATATGATATATATGGTCAGTGTGGTCATTTGTGTGAGGGGTATATATGATACATGTGGGGGTACAGTGTGGTCAGTTGTGGTGTGAGGGGTATATATGATATATGTGGGGGCACAGTGTGGTCAGTTGTGGTGTGAGAGGTATATGTGGGGGGACTGTGTGGTCTAAAAACACTATTATTTCTAATATCTCTAACGCTTGGGTTGAGATTTTAAACATTATAAGTATGTGGTATCAATTAGATATATTGCTGTGGCAGGGGGCCCCACATTGGCTTCCGAGCTGGGGCCCCATCCTAAATGAGGTGCTCCATACCACTGGGACCCTTAATCTGTTCTCACTAGAGATGAGCAAACATACTCGTCCGAGCTTGATGCTCGTTCGAGCATTAGCGTACTCGAAACTGCTCGTTGCTCGGACGAATACTTCGCCCGCTCGAGAAAATGGCATCTCCCGCCGTTGTGATTTTTGGCGGCCAGAAACAGAGCCAATCACAAACCAGGAGACTCTGCACTCCACCCAGCATGACGTGGTACCCTTACACGTCGATAGCAGTGGTTGGCTGGCCAGATCAGGTGACCCTGGAATAGACTAGCCGCTGCCCGCGCTGCTCGGATCATTCTGTGTCTGGATGCCGCTAGGGAGAGAGCTGCTGCTGGTCAGGGAAAGCGTTAGGGTGTTCTATTAGAATAGTGTTAGGCAGGAGTGATTCTACAAGAACCCAACAGCCCTTCTTAGGGCAACAATAACGTTTCATTTTACTTTTTTTTGGTTTGGCTGTGGCTGGGCTTGCTGCCATTAGTAGTGCAGCTAGTACCATATTGTGAGGAATTTGCTGGGAGACTTGCGACCGTTGTGTTTAGATCTTAGTGACACACATATCTACCTCAAAAACCGAAGTGGGACAATTTATTAGGGGTTTGATTTGAATTAGGCAAAGTCTGCTGATTTATTTTTTTTTACGTTTATTTTTTTTTATAACTCAAAGTAATTTGGCAAATCAGTGTGCTTTCCGTGTAGGCTAGAAAATAGCCATAGGAGAACCCCAACGGCTTACTTAGGCCTACAATAGCGTTATATTTTCCTTTTTTTTGTTTGCTTGTGGCTGGGCTTGCTGGCACTAGTAGTGCAGCTAGTACCATACTGTGAGGAATTTGCTGGGAGACCTGCGACCGTTGTGTTTAGCTCTTAGTGACACACATATCCACCTCAAACACCGAAGTGGGACAATTTATTAGGGGTTTGATTAGAATTAGGCAGAGTCTGCTGATTTATTTTTTTTTTACGTTTATTTCTTTTTATAACTCAAAGTAATCTGGCAAAGCAGTGTGCTTTGAGTGTAGGCTAGCAAATAGCCATAGGAGAACCCCAACGGCTTACTTAGGCCTACAATAGCGTTATATTTTACTTTTTTTTGTTTGCTTGTGGCTGGGCTTGCTGGCATTAGAAGTGCAGCTAGTACCATATTGTGAGGAATTTGCTGGGAGACCTGCGACCGTTGTGTTTAGCTCTTAGTGACACACATATCCACCTCAAACACCGAAGTGGGACAATTTATTAGGGGTTTGATTTGAATTAGGCACAGTCTGCTGATTTATTTTTTTTTATGTTTATTTCTTTTTATAACTCAAAGTAATCTGCCAAAGCAGTGTGCTTTGAGTGTAGGCTAGAAAATAGCCATAGGAGAACCCCAACGGCTTATTTAGGCCTTCAATAGCGTTATATTTTACTTTTTTTGGTTTGCTTGTGGCTGGGCTTGCTGCCATTAGTAGTGCAGCTAGTACCATATTGTGAGGAATTTGCTGGGAGACTTGCGACCGTTGTGTTTAGCTCTTAGTGACACACATATCCATCCACCTTAAACACCAAAGTGGGACAGTTTATTAGGGGTTTGATTTGAATTAGGCAAAGTCTGCTGATTTATTTTTTTTTACGTTTATTTTTTTTTATAACTCAAAGTAATTTGGCAAATCAGTGTGCTTTCCGTGTAGGCTAGAAAATAGCCATAGGAGAACCCCAACGGCTTACTTAGGCCTACAATAGCGTTATATTTTCCTTTTTTTTGTTTGCTTGTGGCTGGGCTTGCTGGCACTAGTAGTGCAGCTAGTACCATACTGTGAGGAATTTGCTGGGAGACCTGCGACCGTTGTGTTTAGCTCTTAGTGACACACATATCCACCTCAAACACCGAAGTGGGACAATTTATTAGGGGTTTGATTAGAATTAGGCAGAGTCTGCTGATTTATTTTTTTTTTACGTTTATTTCTTTTTATAACTCAAAGTAATCTGGCAAAGCAGTGTGCTTTGAGTGTAGGCTAGCAAATAGCCATAGGAGAACCCCAACGGCTTACTTAGGCCTACAATAGCGTTATATTTTACTTTTTTTTGTTTGCTTGTGGCTGGGCTTGCTGGCATTAGAAGTGCAGCTAGTACCATATTGTGAGGAATTTGCTGGGAGACCTGCGACCGTTGTGTTTAGCTCTTAGTGACACACATATCCACCTCAAACACCGAAGTGGGACAATTTATTAGGGGTTTGATTTGAATTAGGCACAGTCTGCTGATTTATTTTTTTTTATGTTTATTTCTTTTTATAACTCAAAGTAATCTGCCAAAGCAGTGTGCTTTGAGTGTAGGCTAGAAAATAGCCATAGGAGAACCCCAACGGCTTATTTAGGCCTTCAATAGCGTTATATTTTACTTTTTTTGGTTTGCTTGTGGCTGGGCTTGCTGCCATTAGTAGTGCAGCTAGTACCATATTGTGAGGAATTTGCTGGGAGACTTGCGACCGTTGTGTTTAGCTCTTAGTGACACACATATCCATCCACCTTAAACACCAAAGTGGGACAGTTTATTAGGGGTTTGATTTGAATTAGGCACAGTCTGCTGATTTATTTTTTTTTACCTTTATTTCTTTTTATAACTCAAAGTCATCAGGCACAGCACAAAATCCAGTTGTGTGCTGTCAGTGTAGGTTAGAAACTAGCCATAGCAATAGGATAGCATCGTTTTGTTTTAAAAAAATAAAAATAAAAAAATAAACACACAAAAAAAAATTTTTTTTAAGTTTACACTTTAATTTGGAAAATATTTAACCCGAGGGCTAGGGGTAGAGGACGAGGGCGTGGACGTGGGCGTCCAACTACTGCAGGGGTCAGAGGCCGTGATCCTGGGCGGGGTGAGACACCACCTGCTGATGAGGGAGCAGGGGAACGCCGCAGAGCTACTCTCCCTAGGTTCATTATGTCTCAAGTTACTGGGACTCGTGGTAGAGCACTGTTGAGGCCACAACAGTGCGAAGAGGTGATGTTGTGGATTGCGGACAATGCTTCTAGCCATTTGTCCACCAGTAAGTCTTCCACGCAGTCCACCCATGTCACCGAAATCAGCACTCCTCCAGCTCCTCCACCTCAGCCTCCTTCCCCCCAGTCTGCCCCCTCCCAGCAAAATTTGGCATTTGAACCGGCATACTCTGAGGAACTGTTTTCTGGACCCTTCCCACAGTCACAAACCACTTGTCCGGTTGCTGCTGAGCTATTTTCCGATGCCCAGGATTTCCACCGGTCGCAGTCTGTGGGTGATGATGACATTATTGACGTAGTGGAAGAAGTGTGTAAAGAGGTGTCGGACGATGAGGAGACACGGTTGTCAGACAGTGGTGAAGTTGTTGTCAGGGCAGGAAGTCCAAGGGAGGAGCAGACTGAGGGATCGGAGGATGATGATAAGCCGGGTGAACACAGTGCTTCTGAGACGGAGGCGAGTCCTATAGCAGAACAGGTTGGAAGAGGCAGTGGTGGAGCCAGAGGGAGAGGCAGGGCCAGAGCTGGTGCATCAGCGCCAAATGTTTCCCGTAGTCAAGGTCCCGTGGCGAGGGCTAGATTTTCAGAAGTCTGGAGGTTCTTTAAAGAAACACCGGATGACCGACGGACTGTGGTGTGCAACCTGTGCCAAACCAGGATCAGCAGGGG
Organism: Engystomops pustulosus; assembly: GCF_040894005.1. Taxonomy (NCBI): domain Eukaryota; kingdom Metazoa; phylum Chordata; class Amphibia; order Anura; family Leptodactylidae; genus Engystomops; species Engystomops pustulosus. Next base: position 46,247,859 of record NC_092415.1, read on the forward strand.
TTCCACAACTACTAGCTTAACTACCACCAGTATGCGCAGGCATATGAATGCTAAACACCCCACTCAATGGCACCAAGCCCGTTCACCTCCGGCCGGGCACACCACTGCTCCTTCCCCTGTGTCATCTGCTAGTCAGCCCCCTGCCAAGGACCCCGGCCCAAACACCTCCCGTGCGAAAACCCCATCTTCGCCTCCACGATCCTGCACAGCATCCACCAGCGTTCAGCTCTCCATACTCCAGATTCTGGAGCGCAAAAGGAAGTATAGTGCAACCCACCCACACGCCCAAGCCTTCAACTTCAACATCTCCAATCTCCAAACAGCCTGGAGATGCTGCCCTATAGGCTGGTAGAGACCGAGGCCTTTCGAAACCTCATGGCGGCGGCCGCCCCTCGGTGTTCGGTCCCCAGCCGCCACTACTTTTACCGATGTGCCGTCCCAGCCCTGCACAAGCACGTGTCAGAGAACATCATCCGTACCCTGACCAACGCCGTTTCTGACAAGGTCCACCTGACCACGGACACGTGGACGAGTGCTGCCAGGCAGGGCCACTATATGTCGCTGACGGCACATTGGGTTAACTTGGTGGAGGCTGGGACCGAGTCTGACCCTGGGGCTGGTCATATACTGCCGACGCCGAGGAATGCGGGGCCTACCTTGGTCCAGGTCTCAAAGGCCTGCTATGCCTCGTCCTCCTCCCACCCCTCCTCCACCTCCTCCTCTGAATTACCATCCGTGGGCATGGCGCCATCAGTCGGTAGCTCTAGGCACAGCAGCAGTGCCATCGCTAAGCGACAGCAGGCGGTGCTCAGACTGCTGAGCCTAGGCGATAAAAGGCACACCGCCCAAGAGCTATTACAGGGCATCACGGCGCAGACTGATCTGTGGCTGGCACCGCTGAACCTGAAGCCAGGCATGGTTGTGTGTGACAACGGCCGTAACCTGGTGGCGGCTCTGCAACTCGGCAGACTGACACATGTGCCATGCCTGGCCCATGTGTTAAATCTCATAGTTCAGCGTTTCCTCAAGACATACCCCAATTTGTCTGATTTGCTCACAAAGGTGCGCTGCATCTGTGCGCATTTCAGGAAGTCCAGCACAAATGCTGCCACTCTCAGGGCAGTGCAGCGCCGCCTCCAACTGCCCGCTCACCGACTGTTGTGCGACGTGCCCACGAGGTAGAATTCAACATTAACCATGTTATCCAGAGTTTACCAGCAGCGCAGAGCGATTGTAGACTGCCAGATGTCAACTTCCACCAGAACTGGTAGTCAGGTCAGTCAGCTTCCTCAAGTCTACAATGAGGAGTGGACGTGGATGTCTGATATCTGTCAGGTGCTGAGTAACTTTGAGGAGTCAACACAGATGGTCAGTGGCGATGCCGCCATCATCAGCCTCACCACCCCGCTGCTTGGCCTGTTGAAAAACTCTCTGGTCAGCATGAAGTCGGAAGCTTTGCGCTCGTCACAAGAGACCGGGAAAGAAGATTCCCTTGTTGATAGCCAAAGCACCCTTAGATCTGTTTCTCAGCGCATATCGGAGGAGGTGGAGGAGGATGAGGAGGAAGAGGAGGAGAATGTTGGCGAGACAGAAGAGGGGACTATTGTTCAGTCCTTTTCTGTTCAGCGTGTATGGGCAGAAGAAGAGGAGTTGGAGGAGTTGGAGGAGGAGGAAATGGAGAGTCAGGCCAGTGAGGGGAGTGAATTCTTGCGCGTTGGGACTCTGGCGCATATGGCAGATTTCATGCTAGGCTGCCTATCCCGTGACCCTCGCGTTCAAAGAATTTATTCCAGCACCAATTACTGGGTATTCACTCTCCTGGACCCACGGTACAAGCAAAATCTTTCCACTCTCATCCCTGGAGAGGAAAGGAGTGTGAGAATGCATGAATACCAGCAGGCCCTGGTGCACAAGCTGAAACAGTATTTCCCTTCTGACAGCGCTAGCGGCAGAGTGCGTACTTCTGCGGGACAAGTAGCGAGGGAGAGTAGGCGAGCAGGCAGCTTGTCCAGCACTGGCAAGGGTACGCTTTACAAGGCCTTTGCCAGTTTTATGTCACCCCAGCAAGACACTGTCACCTGTCCCCAGTCTCGGCAGAGTAGGGCTGATCTTTACAGAAAGATGGTGAGGGAGTACGTAGCTGACCATACCATCGTCCTAAATGATCACACAGCTCCCTACAACTACTGGGTTTCAAAGCTGGATATGTGGAACGAACTGGCGCTGTACGCCTTGGAGGTTCTTGCCTTCCCTGCCGCTAGCGTGTTGTCCGAGCGGGTTTTCAGTGCAGCTGGTGGCATCATCACCGATAAGCGTACACGCCTGTCGACTGACAGCGCTGACAGGCTGACGCTTATTAAGATGAATAAAGCCTGGATTTCTCCGGATTTTCATTCTCCACCAGGTGAAAGAAGCTCAACCTGAATAATGTATGCACTTCTCCTCCTCATTGTCCTCCTTCTCCTCCTCTTTGTACACTAAAGCAGAGGAAACTGGCTATTTTTTGCCAGGGCCAACTGGCTCTAGCTATAGTACTCTATGTATTTAATTTTTCTGGAGGGCCACCTACCCGGTCCCCTGTTTTAAACAATTTTTGGGAGTGCCACATACAGGCACTCAATTTATTTAATTTTTCTGGAGCACCACCTACCTGCTCCTCTGGTTTGAAAACTTTTTTGCACTGCCACATACAGGCACTATCCAAATTAAATTGTCTCCATAGCAGCCTCCACATGTCGTCTGTTTAGCTGTCTCCACACATTGGGGCAAATTTACTTACCCGGTCCATTCGCGTTCCAGCGGCGGCTTCTCCGCTCTGGATTCGGGTCCGGCCGGGATTTAATAAGGTAGTTCTTCCGCCGTCCACCAGGTGGCGCTGCTGCGCTGAAAGTAAACTCATCGCGCCGGAATGCACCGAGCTGGACCAGGTGAAGGTAAGCGGTCCTTATGCGACACATTTTCGGTTTTTAAATGCGGCGGTTTTTCCGAATACGTCGGGTTTTCGTTCGGCCACGCCCCCCGATTTCCGTCGCGCGCATGCCAGCGCCGATGCGCCACAATCCGATCGCGTGCGCCAAAATCCCGGGGCAATTTAAGTACAAGCGGCGCAAAACGGAAATATTCGGGTAACACGTCGGGAAAACGCGAATCGGGCCCTTAATAAATGACCCCCATTGTCTCCATTGCTACCTCCACACGTCATCGCCATAGCTGCCTCCAAAAGTCGTCCATATAGCTGCCTCCATACATGGTCTCCTTATCAAACGAACTGTGTCAGGCAGAATTTTGGGTTGTTTTCATGGCTTCCTCATCAAACTTGTTAACTTTGTCGCCATACTGCTGTGTAATCCACAAAATATACTGGCAAACTTTTATCATTTACCGATATTATTTCAGCGCTTCTTGCGCATCTGTTTACATTCCCCTCACCCGCTATAACCCAAACTTATAAGAACGCTACTACACTTGATCTTATACAAAAGGTTCTTAGAAGTGCTGTTTGGGGAGTAGCCTAGAGACAGGGGCTTGGATTGGCGAAAGCTCGCCTGGCAGCGGAGCGCCAGCTCCATCCCAAGATCCAACTAACATAGTTTTAACTGCAGCACCTTTAATCTACTACTAGTTCACTGCCTCCATACATGGTCCCCTTATCAAACGAGCTGTGTCAGGCAGAATTTTCAGGTGTTTCACCAGATACATAGTGGAACTCGGCCCATCTGTCGTCGCCATGCTGGAGACCTGAAGTTGCAATCATAGCAGCGCAATATGGATGCCCCATACTGTCGCTCTTAATCATGGAACCATTTCCGTAAAAACAATTAAAAATAGAACCACTATGCTATTCCATTATTCCTAGGTGAAATATTCAAACAACCCGGCCTGCTTTGAAAATTATAATTTTTTCAAAGTAAACGCTTCTGGCCCCCAGGCCCATTTTGGGTGGGGAGGAGCCGAGAGACAGGGGCTTGGACAGGCGAAAGCTCGCCTGGCAGTGGACCGCCAGCTTCATCCCAAGATTAGGCAGCCTCAGAGGCATCCATGCATGCTGCCCCTGCTGTTTCCTGTCCATTTTGCCTCCACGATCCTCCACAGCGTCCACCAATGTCTCATTTCAACTCTTTATACCCCAGACGCTGGAGCACGAGAGGATATGCAGCACATCATCCCCTTATCAAACGAGCTGTGTCAGGCAGAATTTTCAGGTGTTTCACCAGATACATAGTGGAACTCGGCCCATCTGTCGCCGCCATGCTGGAGACCTGAAGTTGCAATCATAGCAGCGCAATATGAATGCCCCATATTGTCGCTCTTAATCATGAAAGTCGTCTCCATGGCTGCCTCCACATGTCGTCCCATTATCAAAAGAGCTGTGTCAGGCTCATTTTTCGGGTGTTTCACCAGATACATTATGGAACTTGGTCACTATGTCGCCACCATGCTGTGTTATTGACTAAATATACCGTCAACTTTTTGTTCACATAGGAAATCATTTCAGCGCTTCTTGCTCACCTCCTTTGGCTCCTCTCTGCCACCCATTGCTTTGAAGCCTGAGTCCATTTAGGGTATGTCACCATGAGACTCTCTAGCCTGCCGCTGCTGCTGCTGCCTCTGCATGCCGTCCCCTATAGTGTCAGGGTCAATTATTGCATGTTTTAGACGCTATCTAGCCTCATTCGGTCATTCTGTCATGGCCATGCTGTTGCCCATAATTCTGGCATAATGGTACGATTAAGCAGCCTCAGAGGCATCCATGCATGCTGCCCCTGCTGTTTCCTGTCCATTTCCGTGGTGTTTCCATCCTTTTCTGAGGTTCCCAGGTGTTTGGCCAAGCTTCCCTGTGCATAGCCTTGGTCCCCTTGAAAAATGCTCGAGTCTCCCATTGACTTCAATGGGGCTCGTTATTCGAGACGAGCACTCGAGCATCGGGAAAAGTTTCGAATAACGAGTACCCGAGCATTTTAGTGCTCGCTCATCTCTAGTTCTCACCATGTAAAAAGAATGGAGCGTCTCTCTTACGTGAAGATTGTGAGAACTGTTCCACCACAATGGTAACTGGGAGCCTTCTGAAGACTCCTAAACATGTTAAATACGTGACGTTCCCCTTGCTGCCCACTGTACTTCTTTATTTTTTGGCTGGGGTATGCTCATTGCTTCCAAGTTATCTCTTGTAGCTATCGGCTAAATAAGACACTTCTCATATTTTTACACTGTTGGGGATCTTAGAAATCTGGGGAAACGAAACAAAAAATTGGTTAAACTTGCAGCAACTCACCCGAATATGTGTTTCTTGATGACAACCTTATACACATGCATGCTTGGTTTATTTGAGAATACTTGTGTCTTCCATGGGGACAGGAAATAAGTCCCTACCAGACTACAAAAAAATCAGTCATACTGAAAACTAGACATTCACCAAGTGTTTTTGCTAGTTTGCTAATTCTGCTTAAATCAGAATGTTCTGCCAATATAAGTCTCTAAGTTTGATTAAGGTCCAAAACGGAATCTAATAGCCTGCCATGTGATAGCCTGCCATGTGCATAGTCCATTCGATAAACGGAATTCACATAGTGTACTAAGGGTGAGGCGATATATAAACTATTGGGCTGGTGGTAGACAAGTGGGTTTGCTCTGTGGGGGGAATTTATTATTACAATTTGTCTTTGACTTAGTTGTCTAAGTTCAATTCCATTTTTGTGTTATTTGAATTCATTAAGTGAGTCTATGTATGTTGTATTTGCTTTTTTTTTTGGGGGGGGGGGGGTGGGTTGTCTCATATAGGGCGGCATGTTGGCTGAGTGGGTAGCACTTCTGCCTTACAGCACTGGGGTCCTGGGTTCAAATCCCACCCAAGTCAACATCTGCAAAGAGTTTGTCTATTCTCTCGGTGTTTGGGTGGGTTTCCTCCGGATCCTCCGGTTTCCTTCCCCCCCTCTGTGCAGCGCTGCGTAATTTGTGTGTGCTATATAAATAAAGAATTATTATTAGTATTTTTTTTTTTGTGTTTGTCGTAAAATGTTCTTTTTTTGGTGCACACATCCCTTGGTCTTGATAAATTTGGTAGTGGATTTTCTCCTATTTCTACGTCAGGGAGTGACTGGAGTCATTTTGCACCAATAATTGCGCCTAAATGAAAAATTTGGGGCAAATCGTATTGAGAAAACTAGTCTATGCAAAAAATGACCTTGGCACAAGCAGGGTCTATCTCAAAGTGACTTTACACTGTCCTATGTTAATTTGGTGCAATGGAAAGTTGCAAAACAGCGTTTGTACCACAACTGCACCAAAACAACACCAAACATTGACAAAAAACCCAATGATAAATTTGCCCTGTTTCTGCATTCTTTATCAGACTGAATATGAAATTGCTGGTCTGAACTCAATTGAATTCAGCTACTTAGCGTTGGTCCTTGAAATCTCACAGACTCACACACACAAAGATCAAGTTTGTTGGAAGAGAACTTGCTCATGTACCACCAGCCTTACTCTTCCCAAGTACTAGAACTATCTACATGTGTTCTTATTTGGATTGGATCTACTAGAAACGCAGGATTTTTTTTGCCTTAAAGGGAACCTGTCACTGGCACCCACCCAAACCACACACAAAAAACGTTTTGATGTCTTTATACATGTTTCACTAATAGCTTTAAAACAAAAAAATACTTTTATTGACCTCTGTTACTAAAGATACAGTCATGAAGGCAGGGGGAGCTCCAGTGTAGAGTAAAACTACCCTGCCTCCTAACTGATGCTGAAACTGCTAACCAGGCTGTGTGACTCACTGAAGAGAGTTCCCGAGGAAGGGGTGAATGAGGCAAAAGAGGAAACTTTGTGTGACTCGCTGAAGAGAATTCATGAGGTAGGAGAGAACGAGAGAGTTGAGAGAGACACTGGCTTTTCGCTGAAAAGAAATCATCTCCCTCTAACCCCTTCCTTTAGGAATTCTAGCTCCTCTGGCTGTAACTTCACTGGTTGTTATACTGTGCAAGAGCACTCCCCCCTCCCACTGTGTGCTAAAACGCTCTGCTGTCATGAGATTACAGTAGGCAGAGGAAGCAAGGAAGTGCTGAGGAAGCAAGGGGTTGGTGAGACAGTGTAACAACCTGTGAAGCCAGATGCATAATTTTAAAAAGTTGATTTTAGAAGGAAGGAGGCCATGGATAACAAATATAAAAAGATTACCAGAGTCACAGTGCCTGGGTCTATGAGTAAGTGTCCTGGTTTATCATAATGGATTTTGTTTGTACATTTTTTTAAAGCAAATAGAAAACATGTTTGCATATTTACAGCATAACACAGTATATTCTTTATTTAATGTAAGAGATAACAAATCATAACTTGAATCACATAGAGGGGTGCAATGACAGCTTAAGCACAAAATGCCAGCTTAAGCCACCAAGCTTAAGGGGTGCAATGCCTGCTTAAGCCACAAAAGTGACCCTCCCGTTGGCCACAGTTCTTCTCCCATCGCTGACGTCATCTGGCTTCATAAACTTGTCCCTTCTAAGAAGCTTGATGACGTCAGCCAAGGGAGAAGAACTGCGGGCAACTGTAGAGGTGAATATAGTAATTAACCGTGAGTGTTCGTAAATTAGTGAGTGGAGGACCCACGAGGCGCTCAAGTGGCGCTCAAGTGGCTCAATTACATAACGTTATATAGATGTTTTCTCGGCGATTGCGGCACCTGAATTTAGCTAAAAGAAGTGGAATTGCCCCCTGCAGGCACTGAGAAGCGCTTATAGAACAATCTAACACTGCTAAAGTGCTGATAGATGCCATTTAAGTACCACCAGCGTTCCAGCCTTTTGCATCTTTTCCTTCCAGCTAAAGTGATAAATCTACTACTCTTTAATATTCACAAAACTTGTCATTCTGTAAAGTGCCCCTCCTGCGTCCAGTTCTGAAGATCTCCTCTACCGGCACCACCCACATCTAAGACACCTCCAGGCAATTACCTAAAGCTGCCTGCTAGAAGTCTCAGCCCTGAATCCATAATTGCAGTGATTGGGAGCTCGCCTCCTCCCCTCCACTGCACAGGCAGAAGTGACAGCGTTCAGTGACTGAGAGAAGACGGGATCTGAGTATGATCTGTCCCACTCAACACTGAAGTCTTCTTCTGCTGAGGACACAACTGGAGGACAGAGATGGCTGACAGACACTACATAGACAACTCTGATGTGCAGGGAGACAGAGACAAGCAGGAGTGGGGCTATGTAGAAGGTGAGATCTGTTGTCATTGTATAATCTATGAAATCCAAACTTTTCCTGTGTAGAAGAGTCTCTTCAAGATCTTTCTCAGATTAGAGGGACGTGCTAATATTTACGCAGTATAAGAACAATCATCTAAAAACATAATGGATGTAGAAATATCTTGGATCAAATCTTATTACTTTACTAATCAAATACAAAACAATTGCAATGTAGCATTAATAATGATGTGAAAACAAAGAAAAGAACTTTAATGGTAATTTTGGACATTTGGGTTTTATTTCCACCAGTTTAGCGTATGTTTACATGATTTGTTACTACTGTAAAGTTCTGCAGACCCTATTGAGATAAAGTTGTGTATGAGTATATAGTGTCTAATAGTCAGATTGTAATAAAGTGTCTTGTACAGAAGAGTCAGACTGTGTTATCTTTATGCCAAAGTTTAATGTGAGCTTTATACTTATGGTAGTAAGTGACGATATACAACTATACATCATATATAAGAGCTGAGCATATATATATTATATATATATATATTTGTCTTTTTAGTTACTTTTGTAGTCATTTAAGACTCTGTTAGGTGACCCTATGACTGCTATTTCTATATACCAACAGTTTGATGGTCGCGGCTGTCAATCCGGGAGACTCCTAAGCATAGAAATACTAGGGAATTAAATTATTCATTTATATGGCATTGCTTATCTTCTGTTAGATAACATTTAGAAGACATATTAGCAGATTTGTAGTAAGGCGTTGGGAGATTTGTCATCACTTTGTATTTAAAGGGAATCTGTTTGCTGTTTTGACTGTACATATCTACAAAGAATGTCAGACAGCAGTCCTGGAGATTTGTGTAGCTATACCTTTGTGCTTGTTGCCTGTAACAGCAGGATTGGAAAAATCAATTTATATTCCAGGATTGTAACTGGACTTGATGTATTGTGATATGTTCACTAAACCGATGATGCATTGTTCATGAATGGAAGTCAGCATCCGTCAGTGAGTCAATGTCTTGTTTAACTATGCCCCCTTTATGGATAACCCCACCTTAAACGGAAATCCATGGCCCTTTTAATTATGTTAAAATGAAGAGGATTTATTGATTGAGCTGAGACACCCCACAATATGTTCAGGAGCTAGAAGAGCCAACTCTAAAGCTGAGCTACATGATCATGCTCACTAAAGAGAGACAATATTCCCATGACTACACTGAACACTGCATAGCCCTCCCCCTGGGTTACTGCTGTAGTATTCAAACAGAAACCAGCTACAGCAGTGACTCTCAGGAGAGAGGAGGGGCTGTTTAGTTTTACACCAGTGCACCTGAGTGCCCCAGGTAAATTTTAGAATATAAATGCATTTTATGTTGCTGCTGTTAACAACACACACAAAGGTATGGTTAACAGATCTCCGGGCCAATACCACTGTTTGCAGCTTCATATGGTCAAAATCACTGACAGATTAACTACCTTGCAAAAGTAGATCTAGCAGATTAGATGGCTCATCTAGAGAATTTTCCATTTGAAGATAGTTAAATAAAGTTGTGCTTTTCAATCTGATAAAATAATCTAAAAAACGTATGTCCTATTGATGCCAGAATTAAATTAGTACACACATAGATAAAACTTGTAGTGAAATCTTATTCCACATGTATAGGCAGGCAAAAATATGTGAAGTCCCCTTCAGACTACAAACCTTTATGTGGATTCCTGTAATAAAAGTACTCTAGAATTAAAATTTACCAAAGCGAACAATATAGTATAAAAAACAATTGTTGACAGTGGAAGGAGGGGGGCGGCGGTCATTTGACCCTCAAAGTTTTTTTCTATGTCCCAACTTGATATAGTTCTCTGCCTAATCTGATTCCTGTGGAAATATAAAGACTGTGTGATCCTGGCTGCACAGTATTACTTTTGTACTCCAGTATTTAATAGATTCCAAATATTTGCCTTGCCAGGTTTACAACTTCAGGTTAGAATGAGTTAAAAACCTGTTGCACTACTTTCACTTTTCATAACACTTTATTGTTTAGGTATAAAAACAGGTAAATCTTTCGTAAGACCATTTATGATGGCTTATTAGAAAGGATAATAGTTGACAAGGAAAAGTTCACAGCTCTTTTTTTATCAGTTTGTATATCTTTCTTTGGTACAAACTTCCATAAAGATTATGACCTCACCTGCCCTTACAAAATACTTGTACTCCAATATAAATAATAATAATCCTGAATCATCTTTTCTTCTTGGATTGTAAATTGCTATTTCTGTAATATTCCTTTGAGAAATGTAATATATTTACAATTGTAAACAGTGAGTCCCAGGGCCAGATTATAGGGAGGGCTCCAGGGGCATGCACCCAGGGCCACCACCACGTTACTTACAAGGGGCCCCCACCAGCAATATCTGTCTTTCAGGTCCCAGCTGGTCGGGGCGACGTGCAGTGGCAGTGCTGCTCCAAGCTGTGTCATTGACTCACTGGCTGCCAGAGCCTGCCATATAAATAATAATTTAGGCTAGTAATGTGTATCACTGCCTGGGCTACATTCAGTCGGGGCCCCCACCAGATTTTGCGCCAAAGGTCCTCCGCCTACCTTGATCTGGCCCTGGTTTATAACATAACCTTACCCTGGCAGCACTGAATGGATGGTTAAAGAATTTCCCTAAACTGGAAATACCCAGTAGCCAATTTATTCTAAGATCTAGAAGTAATAATATGTAAAGGTATTTTAGGCCCGAGAATAGATTAAATGGAATATAAGTATTTATTAAACCAGAAAAGTCAGTAGTGGTGACAGGTCCTATTTAAAGGCATTGTCTCAAGAAAACATCTTCTAATTAGGAATGAGCAAACCTGTTAAGGATCCCATTTGGGTACCAAGGATGCCTTTGGCATTTAAATTCTAGCAGCACAAACATTCTTCAGGTAAATGCCGGTGAGCATCTGCCAGAACTGATCACGTGTGTTAAGGAAGGTAGGTGAACTGAAAGCTAAACCTGAACGTGCGCCTGAAGTCCTAGTTCGGGTCCCCCATGCTCAGACCAGAAAATTGCAGGTGCAAGACCATTCATCACTACTCCTGATTATTTGCTAATTATAAATAAGGAACTCTCAAGATGCCCTCTATGATCCAGGACAGAAAACCATTCTAGTAGAATGCTCTCCACATTTCCAGCTTATTGTGTCTTTCTATTATTTGCGTGGTGACAAGTTGGCAATCTTGTAATTCTACATTTTATGCAGTAGCTGCTCCAAGAGAATACTCTCAATAGATTACCAAAGTTGCTTCTCACAGAATCAGCAATTTAAAGGGTTTGTTCAATCAAAATAAGTTATCGCCTATCCACAAAATAAGGGATACCAATCTGGTACCAATTCCAGTGGTGAGACCACCCCCAGGGATCAGTTTATCAGTCAGTTGTGCCATGAAAAAATAAACGTGAAAGATGAAGGGAGGAGGGGTCAATCAGCACTAGACAAGTGTTTGGATTTGAAATGCATCCAAACCAAAGCCACCCCCTAATATTCCACAGAGGATTCTCGCAGAGAGCCAAGTAATTTAACATACACATTTAGAATTAAATGAAAATGCTTGAAGGGACAAAGACATATTTGGAATGCAGGTGTAATGGGCTTTATAGAAAATGTGGTCTCTGGTCCCCATTAAGTTACACCTCTGCTTCCTACTATTAAAGTGTCTAAAGGTCTTCTCCAATTAATGTCTTAATTTGGTTTTGCATCCAAACGAGGGAGAAAACTCGAGTCTTTTATAAGCCGAGGCCCCTAATTTTGCCACAAATAACTGGGAAAACTTGACTTGAGTATAAGCCTACATTGGGAAATGCGTTGGTCACGACCTTCCCGAATAATGAAATTCCCAGCAGCCTCCCCAATAATGAAATGCCATGCAGTAGAACCCCTAGTAATGAAATGCCCTGAAGCAGAGCCCCTAGTAATGAAATGCCCTGCAGCCAGCCCCCCCATTGATGAAATGCCCTGCAGCCAGCCCCCCACTTATGAAATGCCATGCAGCCAGCCCCCCTTTTATGAAATTCCCTGCAGCCTGCCCCCCGCTTATCAAATTCCATGAAGCCAGCCCCTAGTAATGAAATGCCCTGCAGCAGAGCCCCTAGTAATGAAATGCCCTGTTGCCAGCGCCCCCATTGATGAAACGCCCTGCAGCCAGCCCCCCACTTATGAAATGCCCTGCAGCCAATCCCCCCTCTTATGAAATGCCCTGCATTTAGGTTACACCTCTGCTTCCTACTATTAAAGTGTCTAAAGGTCGTCTCTAATTAATTTCTTAATTTTGTTTTGCATCCAAACGAGGAAGAGGAACAAGTTTTGGTCTTTTAAAAAAAAACTACAATACTCATCTTCCGGTGCTGCCCAATGCTCCCCGCGGCTCCTCAGCTCCTCTTCCATTCAGCTCTTCATTTGCGACACCGCCGCATCATAGTGCGCTGGCACATAGACGCGTCTCTGCCCACTTTGTTACAGATGAAGAGCTGAATGGAAGAGGAACCGCAGAGAGCCAAAGAGCAGCGGAGAGCATTGGGCAGCACTGGAAGGCGAGTATGGAAGTTAAATTTTTTAATACACTGAGGTGCTGTTTTTCTGCACATTTTTTGCAGATTATATACGGTAACTTTGTATAAATCGTAAATGCATATGATAATAGTAAACTTTTTAATACACTTTATTAAAGGAATATGTTTCTATGTCCTTCTTTTTCCCCTACCTTTCATCCTTATTTAAGCAGTTTGTGTAAATCAGCTTTCTGTCCTGTATCCATCGACTGCTGAGAGATAAAGGGGCCTGATCAAGTTTTTAATGACTCCACTATTTACATTCATGGTAGTCCAATCTCCCTGGAGAGCTGAATTATCAAGGGAAATATTCTTTAGGTGTGGAAAGAGTTCAATACTGAGAAAGACTAAGCAGAAAAAGTCACAGAGAAGCGATTTCCCTTAATGAACTATATTACATAGCTTACTATTATAAAAATAAATGTATTCTTCAATGTTTGAGAATATTCTGTTCCGCGCATCTCAGGAGCTGTGCTCGACATAATTGTTATTTGTAGAACGATATCTTCACACTTGACTCTTGATTCCAGGGAGTGGAAATAAATAGAAAAATATGTTGGCCCAAACTGTAACACTTAACAGATAATACTATTGCAAGCATTAACTGTGCCAGGGATTTTTCTCTCATATTATTCTCCATGCTATCAGGGACCCTGTTAATTATTTACTATGCCATGAAAGCTTTGTTTGCTGACAACTTGCTAACGGCTATCAAATCTCCTTCTTTTAAATAAACAGAAAAAAATCAACTTATTACTGCAATTTGCATCAATTTTCTACTGAAATTTCTTTTAGAATCGTTGTCTTATCTGTCATCGCATTGATGAGAATTGATCTGGTTATTGACTAGTTATTTCTGTGTGACGTGAACCTATTACTGGTTGTCTAAAGTCCACATTTAACTGTAAGCAGATATTGAACACTGCCTGTAGTATGGCAGTATATGGTAGGATCAATCAGACAGCCTAGGGTTAAAGTAACCTAGGGGGTCTGAAAAATAGTAAAAAAAAATATACAAAAATAAAAAAAAATTAAAATCCCCCGCTTTCCCTAGAACTCAGATAAAAATAAATAAACAGTAAAAATCATAAACGTGGTAGGTATCACAGCATCCAAAATGCCTGATGATCAATAAAAATATAAATATATAAAAATAAATACATTCCTGTATTTGAACCCTGATACGCCCGAATGTCCGAAAAGCCACATTTTGCCATTTTGCAACATTAATAACATTTTTTAAAAAGTGATAAATATACGTGATTGGTTGACCGCAGGCGGCAACCTACATGTAACACAAGTGTAGGGATGGTGTAGGAAAAGCTCACATTGTCCCCCCCTGCTCTCCAACATCTTCCCTTCCCTTTGTTGTCCCCCCCTCCCCCCTTAAATCCCACTACCCTCTTGTATTCTGTCTTGTCTTTTATGTGTAAATCACTTCCAAGTTTCTCATTTTCCCTTGGCAGGTTACACTGCCATTTTGTTGTATTCCAAAGAGTTTACCTACAGTTCCAAGTCTGATTTGCACCTTTCTATACATATTCCGATAATCTAAGTGTAAACACATATCTAAATGTAATGCTTTACTATATGATATATTATGATGTCATTACTAATAAAGTTTGATTTTGAACAATAAAAAGTGATACATAGGTTGTAAGGTTCCCAAAACAGTAGTAAAAAAAACAGACACCTCACACAGCTCTTTACACTGAAGTAAAATAAGCTATTTTAATGTTTAACTATTTCAATTTTTTAAATGTATTAAAACACAATAAAAACTAAGTACATTTGCTATTCCTGTGATCATAAAAATCAAGCCCACAAGAAAATGGTGTGAATGTGTTTTTTCACCAAATTTTAATTTTTTCCCCCACTTCCCAGTACATGGCATCATATTTTTGAAGGAGGGCAAAATTTTGTCTGGTGATTGCACAGACTCAGCTTCTGAGCTTATGCAATCACCTTGACGGGAAGGAGCACCAACTCCAACTACCCCAGCTCATTGCATCCTTTATTACATGTTACTCCACTGATTACAATCCAGTTGGAATTTTATACGTCAAAGCATACCTGAGCATTCATATTTGTTAATTAGGGGCTCTACCATCTACTGAAAAACCTAGATTTTTGGATGCAAGAATTAACCACTTTGATTAAAATAGTATATTTACCTCTCCAGTTGGCGTCCCTGACTTCCATGGTGAGTATTGGTTCCCAAGCACCTACACCCTGACAAGCCATTGGTGAAAACACCATGTTCAATGGGTACATGACCAATGGATCAATTCTTGGTCTTAGTCACATTTTAGGCCATACAACTCATGCACAATGAATGCGGCTTCATCCGCAAGAGCCCTTTGGGTAAAGAAGCCCTTGGAAAAGGATTTCCACCTCTAGAGCCAGAGACCCACAATGTAGGGGTAAGTTTATCATTTACTTTAATATCCCTGAAGGCTGCCCCTTTGTGGGTTATCTGAAAAATCAAAAAACTCCCCTTTAAGCATTTGACCATAGACCATTGAACTCATTCTACTTATTACTATGAATGAGATAACTCTTTTGTAGACAGCAACTTTTTAGCTTTTTTAATGGAATGTGTTGAAATCTTGCCAGAATAAAAGTTAAACAGTCAAACATTGCAACTCAAACAAGGTATACTGATGAAATATGACAGCTCACAACATGAAAGATGTGTCAATTTAAACTCATTATCATGGTGACTGCTCTGTCTAGACTCGGTGATCTTATGTTGACTTACTGTACTATCCATCTAGGACAGAAAGATAGTAAAAAGGATTGAGCTGTACATTTTCTCTCTGATCTGTCATTTATAGAAATATCTTAAAGAAAAAATAGATTTTTATTGAATTTCTGTTTTGTGTTGTATTAATATTTGTATAGTGTGGACATTGAATCTGAAATTGTGTCAACCGATGTGTCTAGGATTTACAGATTTCTTTGCATGTTTGAATCAGTTTCCATTAGAGATGAGCGAACACTAAAATGCTCGGGTACTCGTTATTCGAGACGAACTTTTCCCGATGCTCGAGTGCTCGTCTCGAATAACGAACCCCATTGAAGTCAATGGGAGACTCGAGCATTTTTCAAGGGGACCAAGGCTCTGCACAGGGAAGCTTGGCCAAACACCTGGGAACCTCAGAAAAGGATGGAAACACCACGGAAATGGACAGGAAACAGCAGGGGCAGCATGCATGGATGCCTCTGAGGCTGCCTAATCGCACCATTATGCCAAAATTATGGGCAACAGCATGGCCATGACAGAGTGACAGAATGAAGCTAGATAGCATCTAAAACATCCAATAATTGACCCTGACACTATAGGGGACGGCATGCAGAGGCAGCGGCAGCAGCGGAAGGCTAGAGAGTGGCATGGCGACATACCCTAAATGGACTCAGGCTTCAAACCAATGGGTGGCAGAGAGGAACCAAAGGAGGTGAGCAAGAAGCGCTCAAATAATATCGGTACATGATAAAAGTTTGCCAGTATATTTTGTGGATTACACAGCAGGGTGGCGACAAAGTTAACATGGAAGCCATGAAAACAACCCAAAATTCTGCCTGACACAGCTCGTTTGATAAGGGGACCATGTATGGAGGCAGTGAACTAGTAGTAGATTAAAGGTGCTGCAGTTAAAACTATGTTAGTTGGATCTTGGCATGGAGCTGGCGCTCCGCTGCCAGGCGAGCTTTCGCCAATCCAAGCCCCTGTCTATAGGCTACTCCCCAAACAGCACTTCTAAGAACCTTTTGTATAAGATCAAGTGTAGTAGCGTTCTTATAAGTTTAGGATATGGCGGGTGAGGGGAATGTAAACAGATGCGCAAGAAGCGCTGAAATAATATCCCTAAATGGTAAAAGTTTGCAAGTATATTTTGTGGATTACACAGCAGGGTGGCGACAAAGTTAACAACTTTGATGTGGAATGCCCTGTAATAGCTCTTGGGCGGTGTGCCTTTTATCGCCTAGGCTCAGCAGTTTCAGCACCGCCTGCTGTCGCTTAGCGGCGGCACTGCTGCTGTGCCTAGAGCTACCGACTGATGGCGCCATGCCCACGGATGGTAATTCGGAGGAGGAGG
This sequence comes from Engystomops pustulosus, assembly GCF_040894005.1. Taxonomy (NCBI): domain Eukaryota; kingdom Metazoa; phylum Chordata; class Amphibia; order Anura; family Leptodactylidae; genus Engystomops; species Engystomops pustulosus. The sequence continues at coordinate 46,264,750 of NC_092415.1, forward strand.
AGGTGGAGGAGGGGTGGGAGGAGGTATAGTAGGCCTTTGAGACCTGGACCGAGGTAGGCCCCGCAATTCTCTGCGTCGGCAGTATATGACCAGCCCCAGGGTCAGACTCGGTCCCAGCCTGCACCAAGTTAAGTGTAGTAGCGTTCTTATAAGTTTGGGATATGGCGGGTGAGGGGAATGTAAACAGATGCGCAAGAAGCGCATGATGCGCATGGAGCTGGCGTTCCGCTGCCAGGCGAGCTTTCGCCAATCCAAGCCCCTGTCTCTAGGCTACTCCCCAAACAGCACTTCTAAGAACCTTTTGTATAAGATCAAGTGTAGTAGCGTTCTTATAAGTTTAGGATATGCCGGGTGAGGGGAATGTAAACAGATGCGCAAGAAGCGCTGAAATAATATCCCTAAATGGTAAAAGTTTGCCAGTATATTTTGTGGATAACACAGCAGGGTGGCGACAAAGTTAACAACTTTGATGTGGAATCCATGAAAACAACCCAAATTTCTGCCTGACACACCTCGTTTGATAAAGGGACGATGTATGGAGGCAGCTATATGGACGACTTTTGGAGGTAGCAATGGAGACAACGTGTGGAGGCTGCTATGGAGACAATTTAATTTGGATAGTGCCTGTATGTGGCAGTCCCAAACATTTTTCAAACCAGAGGAGCAGGTAGGTGGCCCTCCATTAAAATGGGATAGATTGAGTGCCTGTATGTGGCAGTCCCAAAAATGTTTCAAACCAGAGGAGCAGGTAGGTGGCCCTCCAGTAAAATGGAATAGATTGAGTGCCTGTATGTGGCAGTCCCAAAAATTGTTCAAACCAGAGGAGCAGGTAGGTGGCCCTCCAGTAAAATGGGATAGATTGAGTGCCTGTATGTGGCAGTCCCAAAAATGTTTCAAACCAGAGGAGCAGGTAGGTGGCCCTCCAGTAAAATGGAATAGATTGAGTGCCTGTATGTGGCAGTCCCAAAAATTCTTCAAACCAGAGGAGCAGGTAGGTGGCCCTCCAGTAAAATGGAATAGATTGAGTGCCTGTATGTGGCAGTCCCAAAAATTGTTCAAACCAGAGGAGCAGGTAGGTGGCCCTGCAGTAAAATGGAATAGATTGAGTGCCTGTATGTGGCAGTCCCAAAAATGTTTCAAACCAGAGGAGCAGGTAGGTGGCCCTCCAGTAAAATGGGATAGATTGAGTGCCTGTATGTGGCAGTCCCAAAAATGTTTCAAACCAGAGGAGCAGGTAGGTGGCCCTCCAGTAAAATGGAATAGATTGAGTGCCTGTATGTGGCAGTCCCAAAAATGTTTCAAACCAGAGGAGCAGGTAGGTGGCCCTCCAGTAAAATGGAATAGATTGAGTGCCTGTATGTGGCAGTCCCAAAATTTTTTTAAAACAGAGGACCGGGTAGGTGGCCCTCCAGAAAAATGGAATAGATTGAGTGCCTGTATGTGGCACTCACAAAAATTGTTTCAAACAGAGGACCGGGTAGGTGGCCCTCCAGAAAAATTAAATGCATGAAGTACTATAGCAAGAGCCAGTGGGCCCTGTCAAAAAATAGCCATTTTCCTCTGCTTTACTGTACAAAGAGGAGGAGAAGGAGGAAAATGAGGAGGAGGAGGAGGAGTGGATCAATTATTCAGGTTGAGCTTCCTTCACCTGGTGGAGATTGGAAATTCTGAGAAATCCAGCCTTTATTCATTTTAATAAGCGTCAGCCTGTCAGCGCTGTCAGTCGACAGGCGTGTACGCTTATCGGTGATGATGCCACCAGCTGCACTGAAAACCCGCTCGGACAAGACGCTAGCGGCAGGGCAGGCAAGAACCTCCAAGGCGTACAGCGCCAGTTCGTGCCACATGTCCAGCTTTGAAACCCAGTAGTTGTAGGGAGCTGTGTGATCATTTAGGACGATGGTATGGTCAGCTACGTACTCCCTCACCATCTTTCTGTAAAGATCAGCCCTACTCTGCCGAGACTGGGGACAGGTGACAGTGTCTTGCTGGGGTGACATAAAGCTGGCAAAAGCCTTGTAAAGCGTACCCTTGCCAGTGCTGGACAAGCTGCCTGCTCGCCTACTCTCCCTCGCTACTTGTCCCGCAGAACTACGCACTCTGCCGCTAGCGCTGTCAGAAGGGAAATACTGTTTCAGCTTGTGCACCAGGGCCTGCTGGTATTCATGCATTCTCACACTCCTTTCCTCTGCAGGGATGAGAGTGGAAAGATTTTGCTTGTACCGTGGGTCCAGGAGAGTGAACACCCAGTAATCGGTGCTGGAATAAATTCTTTGAATGCGAGGGTCACGGGATAGGCAGCCTAGCATGAAATCTGCCATATGCGCCAGAGTACCAACGCGTAAGAATTCACTCCCCTCACTGGCCTGACTGTCCATTTCCTCCTCCTCCAACTCCTCCAACTCCTCTTCTTCTGCCCATACACGCTGAACAGTGAAGGACTCAACAATGGTCCCCTCTTGTGTCTCGCCAACATTCTCCTCCTCTTCCTCCTCATCCTCCTCCACCTCCACCTCCTCCGATATGCGCTGAGAAACAGACCTCAGGGTGCTTTGGCTATCAACAAGGGAATATTCTTCCCCCGTCTCTTGTGACGAGCGCAAAGCTTCCGACTTCATGCTGACCAGAGAGTTTTTCAACAGGCCAAGCAGCGGGATGGTGAGGCTGATGATGGCGGCATCGCCACTGACCATCTGTGTTGACTCCTCAAAGTTACTCAGCACCTGACAGATATCAGACATCCACGTCCACTCCTCATTGTAGACTTGAGGAAGCTGACTGACCTGACTACCAGTTCTGGTGGAAGTTGACATCTGGCAGTCTACAATCGCTCTGCGCTGCTGGTAAACTCTGGATAACATGGTCAGTGTTGAATTCCACCTCGTGGGCACGTCGCACAACAGTCGGTGAGCGGGCAGTTGGAGGCGGCGCTGCGCTGCCCTGAGAGTGGCAGCATCTGGGCTGGACTTCCTGAAATGCGCACAGATGCGGCGCACCTTCGTGAGCAAATCAGACAGATTGGGGTATGTCTTGAGGAAACGCTGCACTATCAGATTTAACACATGGGCCAGGCATGGCACATGTGTCAGTCTGCCGAGTTGCAGAGCCGCCACCAGGTTACGGCCGTTGTCACACACAACCATTCCCGGCTTGAGGTTCAGCGGTGCCAGCCACAGATCAGTCTGCGCCGTGATGCCCTGTAATAGCTCTTGGGCGGTGTGCCTTTTGTCGCCTAGGCTCAGCAGTTTGAGCACCGCCTGCTGTCGCTTAGCGACGGCACTGCTGCTGTGCCTAGAGCTACCGACTGATGGCGCCGTGCCCACGGATGGTAGTTCGGAGGAGGAGGTGGAGGAGGGGTGGGAGGAGGAGGAGGCATAGTAGGCCTGAAACACCTGGACCGAGGTAGGCCCCGCAATCCTCGGCGTCGGCAGTATATGAGCAGCCCCAGGGTCAGACTCGGTCCCAGCCTCCACCAAGTTAACCCAATGTGCCGTCAGCGATATATAGTGGCCCTGCCCGGCAGCACTCGTCCACGTGTCCGTGGTCAGGTGGACCTTGTCAGAAACGGCGTTGGTCAGGGCACGGATGATGTTGTCTGACACGTGCTGGTGCAGGGCTGGGACGGCACATCGGGAAAAGTAGTGGCGGCTGGGGACCGAATACCGAGGGGCGGCCGCCGCCATGAGGTTGCGAAAGGCCTCGGTCTCTACTAGCCTATAGGGCAGCATCTCCAGGCTAAGCAATCTGGAGATGTGCACATTAAGGGCTTGGGCGTGCGGGTGGGTTGCACTATATTTGCGTTTCCGCTCCAGCGTCTGGGGTATGGAGAGCTGAACGCTGGTGGATGCTGTGGAGGATCGTGGAGGCGACGATGGGGTTTTTGTGCCAGGGTCCTGGGCAGGGGGCTGACTAGCAGCTGACACAGGGGAAGGAGCAGTGGTGTGCACGGCCGGAGGTGAACGGGCTTGTTGCCACTGAGTGGGGTGCTTAGCATTCATATGCCTGCGCATACTGGTGGTAGTTAAGCTAGTAGTGGTGGAACCCCTGCTGAGCCTGGTTTGGCAAATGTTGCACACCACAGTCCGTCGGTCATCCGGTGTTTCCTTAAAGAACCTCCACACTTCTGAAGATCTAGCCCTCGCCGCAAGAGCCCTCACCACGGGAGCTTCACTAGTTGACAGTGGCGCTGATGCACCAGCTCTGGCCCTGCCTCTCCGTCTGGCCCCACCACTGCCTCTTCCAACCTGTTCAGGTCGAGGACTCTCCTCCGTCTCAGAAGCACTGTGTTCACCCGGCCTCTCAACCCAGCTTGGGTCTGTCACCTCATCATCCTCCGATCCCTCAGTCTGCTCCCCCCTCGGACTTCCTGCCCTGACAACAACTTCCCCACTGTCTGACAACCGTGTCTCCTCATCGTCGGACACCTCTTTACACACTTCCACTACGTCAAGAAGGTCATCATCACCCACAGACTGTGACTGGTGGAAAACCTGGGCATCGGAAAATTGCTCAGCAGCAACCGGACAAGTGGTTTGTGACTGTGGGAAGGGTCCAGAAAACAGTTCCTCAGAGTATGCCGGTTCAAATGGCAAATTTTCCTGGGAGGGGGCAGACTGGGGGGGAGGAGGCTGAGGTGCAGGAGCTGGAGGAGTGGCGATTTCGGTGACATGGGTGGACTGCGTGGAAGACTGACTGGTGGTGGACAAATTGCTCGAAGCATTGTCAGCAATCCACGACATCACCTGTTCGCACTGTTCTGGCCTCAACAGTGCTCTACCACGAGTCCCAGTAACTTCAGACATGAACCTAGGGAGTGTAGCTCTGCGGCGTTCCCCTGCTCCCTCATCAGCAGGTGGTGTCTCACCCCGCCCAGGACCACGGCCTCTGACCCCTGCAGTAGTTGGACGCCCACGTCCCCGCCCTCGTCCTCTACCCCTAGCCCTCGGGTTAAACATTTTTAAAATGAGAGTTATAACTTTTTTTTTTTTTTTACTTCTTTTTGTTTTTTTTTGTGTTTTTTTGTGTTTTTTTTTTTTTTTTGTGTTTTTAAAACCAAACAATCCTATCCTATTGCTATGGCTATTTTCTAGCCAAGTATCAAAGGAAGCACACTACTATGCCAGATGAGATGACACTGAGTTATTGCCTAATAGAAATCCAACCCCTACTGAATTTTGCCACTTCGGCCTTTGCTATGGATATGTGCGCCACTAAGCGCAGAACACAGCGGTCGCAAGTCTCACTACAAATTGCTCAGAATTGGCAAGTACATGCACTGCAGAAACTACAGCCACCAGCAGATCAACCAGAAATCAAATATATAGAACGCTACTGTAGGCTTCAAGAAGCTGTTTGTATTCTCCTATGGCTATTTTCTAGCCAAGTATCAAAGGAAGCACACTACTATGCCAGATGAGATGACACTGAGTTATTGCCTAATAGAAATCCAACCCCTACTGAATTTTGCCACTTCGGCCTTTGCTATGGATATGTGCGCCACTAAGCGCAGAACACAGCGGTCGCAAGTCTCACTACAAATTGCTCAGAATTGGCAAGTACATGCACTGCAGAAACTACAGCCACCAGCAGATCAACCAGAAATCAAATATATAGAACGCTACTGTAGGCTTCAAGAAGCTGTTTGTATTCTCCTATGGCTATTTTCTAGCCAAGTATCAAAGGAAGCACACTACTATGCCAGATGAGATGACACTGAGTTATTGCCTAATAGAAATCCAACCCCTACTGAATTTTGCCACTTCGGCCTTTGCTATGGATATGTGCGCCACTAAGCGCAGAACACAGCGGTCGCAAGTCTCACTACAAATTGCTCAGAATTGGCAAGTACATGCACTGCAGAAACTACAGCCACCAGCAGATCAACCAGAAATCAAATATATAGAACGCTACTGTAGGCTTCAAGAAGCTGTTTGTATTCTCCTATGGCTATTTTCTAGCCAAGTATCAAAGGAAGCACACTACTATGCCAGATGAGATGACACTGAGTTATTGCCTAATAGAAATCCAACCCCTACTGAATTTTGCCACTTCGGCCTTTGCTATGGATATGTGCGCCACTAAGCGCAGAACACAGCGGTCGCAAGTCTCACTACAAATTGCTCAGAATTGGCAAGTACATGCACTGCAGAAACTACAGCCACCAGCAGATCAACCAGAAATCAAATATATAGAACGCTACTGTAGGCTTCAAGAAGCTGTTTGTATTCTCCTATGGCTATTTTCTAGCCAAGTATCAAAGGAAGCACACTACTATGCCAGATGAGATGACACTGAGTTATTGCCTAATAGAAATCCAACCCCTACTGAATTTTGCCACTTCGGCCTTTGCTATGGATATGTGCGCCACTAAGCGCAGAACACAGCGGTCGCAAGTCTCACTACAAATTGCTCAGAATTGGCAAGTACATGCACTGCAGAAACTACAGCCACCAGCAGATCAACCAGAAATCAAATATATAGAACGCTACTGTAGGCTTCAAGAAGCTGTTTGTATTCTCCTATGGCTATTTTCTAGCCAAGTATCAAAGGAAGCACACTACTATGCCAGATGAGATGACACTGAGTTATTGCCTAATAGAAATCCAACCCCTACTGAATTTTGCCACTTCGGCCTTTGCTATGGATATGTGCGCCACTAAGCGCAGAACACAGCGGTCGCAAGTCTCACTACAAATTGCTCAGAATTGGCAAGTACATGCACTGCAGAAACTACAGCCACCAGCAGATCAACCAGAAATCAAATATATAGAACACTACTGTAGGCTTCAAGAAGCTGTTTGTATTCTCCTATGGCTATTTTCTAGCCAAGTATCAAAGGAAGCACACTACTATGCCAGATGAGATGACACCGAGTTATTGCCTAATAGAAATCCAACCCCTACTGAATTTTCCCACTTCGGCCTTTGCTATGGATATGTGCGCCACTAAGCGCAGAACACAGCGGTCGCAAGTCTCACTACAAATTGCTCAGAATTGGCAAGTACATGCACTGCAGAAACTACAGCCACCAGCAGATCAACCAGAAATCAAATATATAGAACGCTACTGTAGGCTTCAAGAAGCTGTTTGTATTCTCCTATGGCTATTTTCTAGCCAGGTATCAAAGGAAGCACACTACTATGCCAGATGAGATGACACTGAGTTATTGCCTAATAGAAATCCAACCCCTACTGAATTTTGCCACTTCGGCCTTTGCTATGGATATGTGCGCCACTAAGCGCAGAACACAGCGGTCGCAAGTCTCACTACAAATTGCTCAGAATTGGCAAGTACATGCACTGCAGAAACTACAGCCACCAGCAGATCAACCAGAAATCAAATATATAGAACACTACTGTAGGCTTCAAGAAGCTGTTTGTATTCTCCTATGGCTATTTTCTAGCCAAGTATCAAAGGAAGCACACTACTATGCCAGATGAGATGACACCGAGTTATTGCCTAATAGAAATCCAACCCCTACTGAATTTTCCCACTTCGGCCTTTGCTATGGATATGTGCGCCACTAAGCGCAGAACACAGCGGTCGCAAGTCTCACTACAAATTGCTCAGAATTGGCAAGTACATGCACTGCAGAAACTACAGCCACCAGCAGATCAACCAGAAATCAAATATATAGAACGCTACTGTAGGCTTCAAGAAGCTGTTTGTATTCTCCTATGGCTATTTTCTAGCCAGGTATCAAAGGAAGCACACTACTATGCCAGATGAGATGACACTGAGTTATTGCCTAATAGAAATCCAACCCCTACTGAATTTTGCCACTTCGGTCTTTGCTATGGATATGTGTGCCACTAAGAGCTAAACACAACGGTAGCAAGTCCCCCTGCTAATTCCTCACAAAATGGTAAAAGATGCAAATTAAAATAAAAAAAGTAGAACGTTATTGTAGCCCTAAGAAGGGCTGTTGGGTTCTTTGAGAATCACTCCTGCCTAACAGTAAGCTAATAGAACACCCTAACGCTTTCCCTGACCAGCAGCAGCTCTCTCCCTAGCGGCATCCAGAGACAGAATGATCCGAGCAGCGCGGCCAGCAGCTAGTCTATCCCAGGGTCACCTGATCTGGCCAGCCAACCACTGCTATCGACGTGTAAGGGTACCACGTCATGCTGGGTGGAGTGCAGAGTCTCCTGGCTTGTGATTGGCTCTGTTTCTGGCCGCCAAAAAGCAAAACGGCGGGAGCTGCCATTTTCTCGAGCGGGCGAAGTATTCGTCCGAGTAACGAGCAGTTTCGAGTACCCTAATGCTCGACCGAGCATCAAGCTCGGACGAGCATGTTCGCTCATCTCTAGTTTCCATGTATAAAGGTATAGACGAAATTGTCGCTATTTTATTTGAGATTCATTGCTTTGTGTAAGAAAGATAACATAACATGTAATTCTGTTACCATGTCCACAAATATTTGCATGTGCCATAAATAGGGATAACGGGCCTAATATCAATTAGAGATGCTAACAGCAATTCCCTAAATTTTTAAAGAGGTATTCTGAAAGAAGTGAATCAGTGAATGATAAGGTTAGTTCATCTCATTTCTGTCCAATACTTGTTCCCTGCACTGCTTTGTGTCCATGTTCCTGCTTTACAGGTCTCAATGCTGCTATTACTTTGGGACTGTCTACTAGTATTCAACTTCCTTTACTTTACCCTTAAAGGGCTGTATGAAATGCAACCTAGTTCTTTGCTGGAACCTTGGAGAGAGACACCTATTTGAGGCTGAAAGGAATTCCTGAGGGAAAAGTGAGAGAGACAGTAGTTGTGTGTGACTCAGCTCTGCTACATCATTAACCACTCCATCAGGATGGACTGATGCTGGTTTTGTGAAGTGAAATCAACCTTCCACCTCAACCAACCCTCAGGAATTCTCTTCAGCTGGGTTGGCAGTGTCAGCACCAATGATGAGGACTGGGTAGCTTCACTGTATACTGCAGTATTACTGCCTCAAGCCCTAGGACAGAAGACATCGATAATAATAATTTTTAGAAGAATGGTGGCTCTAATCCCATGGATAGAGGCATCAGTGGAGTATGTATAAAGACAGATAAGGTGTGAGCTTTGTGGGGAGGTTGACAGGTTTAAGTAATAAAGGGAAAATGAGGAGAATACAGGTTACCTGCACGTGACCGTTGTATAAAACGGATGAAAAATGGACATTAGCATTAGCATAGGGACCGTAAAAAGCAGATGTCACACTGATGCAAATTGGTAGTGCATAAATGGACATGTGCGTTGAATTGGACTTTTGTTTGCTTTAGTACTAGGTAGGCTCCTATGTTACCTAAATTTGTACACAGGAACCAATTAAACCAAAACAATTCCACTTTTTAGTATTCAGAGCTGCAATTCGTTCAGAGGCCTAAGGAGAAAACTAAATTACCCCTCTATATCCTGAGTGTATGTATATAAATAAATACACACATATCCATATACATACAGATGACTCATCTTTTTATGTAACTTGACCCCAAGCAAATTATTATTATAATTATTAGTATTTATTTTAAAACGTGAGTGAGAAGTGTAAAAATGAGAGGTAAACTTCAGATGTTGTGAAAATTTCAACAAATTAATTAATTTTTCACAGTAATATTTTAAATGATCTGATACTATTTGTATGTATATTTTCAAATAGGTGTGGAATGGGGATTGCTTTATCCAGAAGCAAATGGTCAATACCAATCTCCAATCAACATAAATTCAAGAGAAGCTCTATATGACCCTTCATTACTAGAAGTTAAATTATCTCCAAACTATGTTGTCTGTCGGGATTGTGAAGTTCTAAATGACGGTCATGTAGTCCAGATCCTCCTGAAGTCAAAATCAGGTATGTCTTAAATATGAAGTCTATTAAGTTAACAAACTACTTGCGATTGCATTCTTCTTATGTCTTAACCCTTTAACGACCGTGGCCCTTTTTCATTTTTTGCGTTTTCATTTTTTACTCCCCATCTAGAACTTTTCCATGTGTCCTTTACAAATAAATAAATAACTCCCATCACTCGGGATTGGCTGTAGAGGAGCAAGGAGCATCACTAAGCCAAGTAATGGGTGTTTTCATATATTTGAAAAGGATACATGGAGGAGCAGTTTTCCAAGGGTGGGGGGGAACTGCTCCTTTCCAGCCACACCCAGGTGACGAGTGTCTAGTCACACAGCACATGGTATTAAAAGGTACTATATAACATATCTTTTTTTTTCTGTAAAACCTATTTTTTATACAAACACTTCGGCAGTATATGTACTATGCTCTGTGGGGACTGGGGGAGGGGGAGAATGGGTCTTTTGGTGACAGGTTCCCTATAATATTCCATGCCGTGTACTGGAAAGTGGGAAAAAGTTCCTAATGCTGTGTAATTGGTGAAAAAAACACATTTTCTACGTTTGCTTGTAGGTTGGATTTTTTGGATTTTACTGAGTGTCCCAAATGACATGTCTACTTTATTCTTTGGGTTGGTACGATCACGGGGATACCAACTATATATATGTAGGTTTTATAATGTTTTCATACATTTACAAAAATTAAAACCTTCGGTGTATGGAGCTGTGGGTGGTGTCATTTTTTGTGTCTTTTGATGACTTTTCCAATGCTACCATTTTAAGGACCATAAAACATTTTGATCACTTTTTATTGAATTTTTTTTTTTTCAAAATGGTAAAAAAGTGCCATTTTTGAATTTGGGGGCTATTTTCCGTTACAGTGAAAAACCGTTATAATATTCTGATAGGACGTAATCTGTTTATGATTATTACTGTTTATTTTTTATTTATATCAGTTCTAGGAAAAGGGGGTGATTTTAATTTTTATGTTTTTTTAATATAATTTTTAAAACTTTTTTTGTTTTTACTATTTTGTAGACCCCCTAGGGCAGTGATGGCGAACCTTTTAGCAATCGAGTGCCCAAACAGCAAGCTAAAACCCACGTATCTACCGCAAAGTGCCAACATGGTAATTTAGAGCAATATTACCTACATAAGGGCCAAATAATACTGCCACGTGTTTACCACCACTATTAGTATGCATAACACAGACATATACAGTGCACACATATATACAGTATGCATAACACAGACATATACAGTGCACACATATATACAGTATGCATAACACAGACATACAGGGGCGTAACTACAGTGGTAGCAGCCATAGCAGCCGCTATGGGGCCCACGGTGTCAGGGGGCCCCGTCATCCGACCTGACACAATAAAGAATGGAGGATGTGCACCATTATATCTATATTGTACTGCACATGTCCAGCATAATATGTATACAACAAATACTGTGATGTATATATGCAGTATTTGTGATGTGTATATGGTGTCTGTAAACACTGTATGTGAGTATGATGCATATGGCACTGTATGTGTGTGTATATGCTGTGTGTGCACATGAGTGTATTTATATGTGATTGCAACTCGCATGTGTGAGTATACTAATATGTATATTTTTTAATTGGGAAGGGGGGCCCCATGCAGTAGCCTGCTAGAGGGCCCTGTCTCTCCTAGTTACGCCACTTCAGACATATACAGTGCACACATATATACAGTATGCATAACACAGACATATACAGTGCACACATATATACAGTATGCATAACACAGACATACAGTACACACATATATACAGTATACATAACACAGACATATACAGTGCACACATATATACAGTATGCATACACAGACATATACAGTGCACACATATATACAGTATGCATAACACAGACATATACAGTGCACACATATATACAGTATGCATAACACAGACATACAGTACACACATATATACAGTATGCATAACACAGACATACAGTACACACATATATACAGTATGCATGGCACATATATATACACATATACACACAAATATGCACAGCACAGATACAGACACACACATATACTTATATACACATAACACAGACATAAACACACACACACACATGTGCATAACAAAGCCATATTATATATCTCTGTTATGCATATGTGTGTAAATGTCACATATACACACACATATATGCATAGCACAGGTATATATGTATGTGAACTGTATAAACAAATTTTAGACACTGTACAACTTACAGTTATCTATGAGGAAGGCACACAGCAGCCTCTGGATGTTCCGGGTCACAGCATCCCCCTCCCCCTCTCTCTCTGTCCCGGCTCCACTCCAGGTCTCCTGCTAGGAGGGGGAGGTACAAGCTTCACCCCCTCTGCTTCCTGCTCCCAGCGCTGCACTGGGAACTTCTTATAGAGCAGCGCTTCTCTGACAGGAGCACAGACTTTGTCCTGCACCCGGCCAAGTGCTGCATCGGAGGGGCCCGCAGGTCCTCAGTTTAGAAGAACTGCATCTACCCCGTGCAGTGTGACCTGTCTGCTCTGTATCTGAGCGCAAGGGGCAGATGCTGTTCTTCTAAGCTGAGGACCTGCGGGCCTCTGCACACGGTGGAGGATGATGGCGTGCATGCCAGCAGAGAGGGCTCTGCGTGCCCTGTCTGGCACGCGTGCTATAGGTTCGCCACCACTGCCCTAGGGTACTTTAACCCTAGGTTTTCTGATCGATCCTACCATATACTGCCATACTACAGTATGTTAAGGGGTTAAAGAAGCCCTACATAAAAACACCCCCAAAAGTCTTTTTCCTTCCATTCTCCCCTTTTTTATTGTATGTTTCTCTTTGTCTGTGATCTTTTATCAATTAAATTATTTAAAACCATCACATGGGCAAATAAAAAATGTACTATATCTCACATTGTAACTATACTTTACTCCCTATAACAGTGGAAGATAACTCCTCTATTAAGAAGATGTGGGCAAATAACACAATATCCACCACTGATAAACTTCACTTTCTCAGTTTACTTTCTCCATTTCCTGACACAATGATCATTCAACTCTCAGTCCCTGCTACCATGACTCCCTTCCATGAAAGTCAATGACTCATCTCTATAAAGTAGTTGCTATGGCCCAGATGGCTGCATTAATTCATCCCTCATTAAATCACATGGGTGCACATAACACATAACGGGAGAGGTATAGGGCCCCATCCGGCATGTACATTCATTAGTTTGGTTTATTGTCTATGCCCGGTGCAAGACCTATTTGGACATGATTTAATTTTTTATATGCTCTCACATTTCATTTCATAATCTTATCATCCAATTTGAAGCATTTAGACAATCTGCACTTCTCTGAGAAAACAGGATATCATTTACTGGTGGAAAACAAGGTGCCTCTTGTTCTACTGTTATGACTGCTTAGAGATGGAATTTGGCAGTGATGACAAGAAGTAGTTTAAAATTGAGAATTTTGACTCTAAGGAGCATGGACTTTGCCAGTTCAAAATATGCAGGACATGGGAACCAGATCTTTTGCCCCAGATTTCCCCAACTCAGTCGAGTTTAGTTCTGCCATCCGGTTGGCATGCCCTGATTTCAACTTTATCTTTGCATGGAGAGTACACTGTTAGAACAGGAAGCTATCATCCCCATTAGGGGGCGTTATTAAGTCTATTAAGTATGGAACAATGAGAGTCTATTAAGTATCATTATAATGTGTTGAGCCATAGTAAAGGAGTTTCCATATTAAAGGGGTCTGATTACAATCATGGCCGCCAATCAGCTGTTCCATTGTGTTTTTGATGGGTGGTGGACGCTCTGAGCTGCAGTAGCCCATTATAGCCCATCCTTAGATCTGTTCACTGTTTTTGCCGATGACATGGCTCTTACTATCTGTTGGCCAGATGTTAGACAACCACCATTCTGATATTGATGGCTTTTCATTTTTAAAGAGCCTCAATATTAAAATCCTGAAAACCCATATAAGGAATTGAATATTTTTTTTTGTTTTGAAACGTTAGTTGCCATAAAATGCAGACTTAGGTTTGTGAATTTTTTGCTGATTTTTTTGGTGTACATGAAAATATAGTCTATTTCTTTACCTAAATTATCTTAACAAGCAAAAGTGAGAAAATAATATCTGAAGCTGTTGCATAGTCTAGCCTTATCAGCTGGAAGAATGGAACACTTAATATTCATAGCAACAACCAGTCGGCACTAAACACTCCTTTGTTGTGATGCTGAGAAGAAAGTTGTATGCCAGCTGACATGCAAAAATGTTCTCTCTCTGGTTTAAGTCTTTAGAAATAAGATTGACTAAAGTTGATTAAAAGCAGTGTTTTGGCTAGGCGGAATCCATAATGAAACACACTAAACATTGTATGGATTTCTCTAGTAAATAAAAGTATTTTGAAAAGACAATCTTATTCCAATCTTTTGCGTATTATACTGAAAACTCTTATGCTATAAAAAATTATAGATGTGTATTTTCCGAGATTTTGGTCACTTCTGTATTATAATTAACTGCTTCCCAACCACCTTGTTGTAGATTTACGGCTGGCAGTTCAGCTCCCTATAGCCAGTGCCATAGGGCATTTAAAGGAAACCTACAATAAGGAATCTACTGTCCAAAGTAGATCTGTCTGTAGTTTAATATTCCTGGAGCATAACCTAACTTGTTAAAAACTTTATTTTAGTAATATGTAAATTAACTGCAGAGGCTACTGGGGCGTGGAGTAGCCTTAGCTCGCAATGCCTTGCCAGGCTAGTACATGCCCAAGTAGCCTCTGCAGTTAATTTACATATTACTGAAATAGAGTTTTTTTTTTAAACTGTTTATTGAAAAATATGTAAAACTGTACAGATTAATACAATAAAATTGTAAAAGCTTCCTCGCGTTGTGTATCTGTTTACAATCACATATATTGTGCATAATACAAAAGAGAAAGCTATACATCCTTGCTCACATATCGGTGTATTATATCTATGCGGCATGAGGACATTGTTTTGTACAGATCTTATGATGCACAACTTATCACTGATGACAAGTAAAGAAGAAGGACATAACCAGAAACATTTAAACAAGTAAAACAAACCAAGCATGCTCTTGCGTTTACTTTCGTGCCTATCATTCTGCGTGGATGCGAAATTTGCTTATTCAGTATACATTTAATATGGTTCTCCAAGGGTCCACACCGCCTATATTTGAACCTCACATATTTATCGAAGATTATGTCGCATTTCGGTTACAGAGTATGCTGTCAGAGTGGAGTCACACCAAGCATCCCAAACTTTATTGAATTTTTCTGGACGCCCCCTATTTCTGTATACTATTTTATTAAAGGGAATCACTTGGTTTACCAATTTTTTCCACTGTGAGCAGGAGGGAGGTTTATCTCCCATCCAGCGTAGTGCGATAGCTTTCCTAGCCATAAAACAGGTTTCTCTGATTGCTATTTGCTCGTAATGAGACCAGATTTCCTCGTCCAAAACACCAAATAGGCATATTAGTGGGGTAATAGGGAGAGGTTTACTTAGCACTTTAGAGAGGGTTTCGACTACATCTGTCCAAAATGATGAAATATAGCTACACGTCCATATCATGTGCCAAAAATCCGCTGGAGAGGCAGAGCATCTTAGACATGCCGGGGACGTTAACCTCCCCATTTTATATAGACGAAGGGGTGTCAAGTAGCTTTGATGAATAATATACAGTTGGGTCAGTTTGTTATTCACAGATGGGGAAACATGTAGGTGTGACTCCAACATCTCTGACTCTGTGTCTTCATCTATTTCAGAGATAAGTGACTTCCATGAGGTTATCGCCTTTATGGGAACACCTTGTACCTTAGCACTAATAAGAAAGGAATAGATTGTGGATATTATACCACCAGGACCCTGTGATTTCACAATCCCTATCAGAGGGTATGATGATACAGGTGGTCTAGGCTCTGGGAACTGGGATTGAAAGGCGTGTCGCAGTTGGAGAAATTTGTAGAAGTGTGTTCGCTGTAGCTGATATTGGGACTCTAGTTGGGTATATGATACAAAGACATTCTCTCTGAATACATCACCTATTGTACATAGTCCTAGGTTGTGCCACATATCCGCATCAGATAATTGTTGTAGTTGTGGGATACCATTATTGTACCATAAAGGAGTTTCCGCTGGGATATCATTAAAGGGGCATAAAAGTTTTGCTGCCTTCCACACTATTCTAGCCACTCTATGTATTGGTAATAGTTCTTTCAGACGCCCCCCTCCCTCATGTAGCACAACCCAAAGATTTTTGATATCTAAGTATTCAGCTAACATGCGCTCTGGACGTGGGGGGAGTCCAGGCGACAGCCATCCCGCCAGGTATTTGAGTTGACCTGCCAGATAGTATAGGAATATATCCGGAAGCGCCATGCCCCCCGAGGGTTTAGGACGTTGCAGTTTGGCATATTGTAGCTTAGAGCGAGATGATCCCCATATGAACGGGATAATCATAGAGTCTAGGTTTTTAAAAAATACCTTGGGGATCGGATAAAATACATGTTGAAGCACATAAAGTGCTTTTGGCAGTATTACCATTTTTACCAGATTAATTCTACCTGCCACTGACAGGGGCAATGTTGCCCAGACTTTAAATTTGTCTCGAAATATACCCAGTAGCGGGTTAACATTGACTTCTAGGGTCAACAAGGGTTGTCTGGTGATTATAATGCCTAGATATTTAAAGTTGTCTACTACTACTAGGTCGTGGATCTTAGGTGGAGATGTTTCTGCTCTCACACTGTTCAAGAACATAAGACAAGATTTACCCCAATTTATCCGTAGCCCTGAGAACCCTCCAAATGTGTCTATTAACTCTATAGCTCTTGGCAGAGAGGAATCAGGATATGACATAAACAGAAGAAGATCGTCCGCGTAAAGACTGAGGCGGTCCTGACCCTCCCCGTGTGTTACTCCTGCATACAACCCGTCCGTACGTATTTTTATCGCCAGTGGCTCCATCGCTAGGGCGAAAAGAAGGGGCGAGAGGGGGCAGCCCTGACGAGTGCCTCGGGCTAGAGGGAAGAATTCTGATTGGCTATTATTGATGGTGATTCGGGCCCTAGGGGATTGATATAAAAGGGAGACCCATTTTCTAAAATTCATCCCAAATCCAAATTTGGTCAGGACTGCTTGCAGATAGTTCCACTCTACGGAATCAAAGGCCTTGGCTGCATCTAGGGAGACCAAGGCCCAATCATCCTGTCTAGTGTAGCCCACTTGAGAGATGATTTGGGCTCGCCTCAAATTATCCGAGGTGCTCCTACCGGGGATAAAGCCAGATTGGTCACTGTGTACTAGAGAAGTTATGACCTTATTTAGGCGGGTTGCTAGGATTTTGGTAAGAATTTTGTAATCCATATTCAATAACGATATGGGTCTATATGATCCACAGTCTAAGGGGTCCTTATCTGGCTTAAGTATGACTACAATAGTGGCTTCATAGAATGATTCCGGGAGGGCGTCTTTATCAAAAGCTGTTTGTAACAGAACTAGCAAAACAGGTAGCAAATCCTCCTGATATTTTATCCACATTTCAAGTGGTAGCCCGTCTGGACCGGACGCCTTGCCTTTGGCCATTGCTGTCAGGGCCTCTTGTAATTCTTCTAGGGTGATTTTAGTATCTAATAAATCTCGCTGTACTTGAGATAGAGTGGGGAAGGTTATATCGTCCAGGTATGTGTCTAACTCTATACCTGAGCACGTGCTTTTTGATATATATAAATTAGAATAGAAGTTCGCAAATGCTTCCAATATCTCCGTATTAGAAGATAGCAAATTCCCTGCCGGGTCTCTGATCTGGAGAACACACGGGGAGGTCGAATTCTGATGGATTATATGAGCTAAGAGACTACTAGATTGGTTCCCCAGCTCATATTGCTTTTGTTTGTTAAAGAAGGAGCGTCTTTTTTCTTTCTCATATAAGCATTGTAGGTACAATCTGCCTGTGTGTAGCCAAGCCTGTTTGTTTGTCTCAGTGGGCTGTGCAATATAGGCATTCTCCTGGGAGATGCATAAGTCTCTCAGCCTGTTTTCTTCCATCCTAGATTCCCTTTTAACATTTGTGATTGCTGATTGTAAACACCCTCTAATATATATTTTAAGGGATTCCCAGTAGCCGGTATATCCTTCACTCATGTTGTTACTGGCTAGGAAAGCGTTAATCAGAGTTGGGGTATAATCCGCGGCAGGCAACACTGTGAGCCAGAAGGGGTGTATTTTACGGGGTCTAAGCCCAATAGTAGAATTCTGTTCCCTAAATTCAGCGATTATAGGGGAATGGTCAGAGATTGCGCGTGGTAAGTGAGATATGGAGTACAAGAAGTTTGCAGTTTTCGTATTACCACACATATAGTCTAACCGGGACAGAGCATTACGTCCAATGCTATGACAAGTATACTCGCGGTTCGATGGGTGTCGCTGCCTCCATAAATCTATCCACCCCATCTCAGCTAGAAATTGGGCTAATTGTGTAGGGGAGGAGGCTGATGAACCACTATCTACATTGGGATCATACCTATCTAGGCAGGCATCATGTAACAGGTTAAAATCTCCTAAGCAAAGTACTGTAGCATTTGGGTATTGTGAGGCGAATACCGCAGCTTCATGCAACACCTGTAGGTTGTCAGTAGGGGGCTTATAAATTCCCAATATAACATACTGAGAGCAGTTTATATAGGCATTTACAAAAATATAACGCCCATCTGAATCTTTTTTAACTAAACATGGTTCCCATCTAACAGATCTATGCACTAGTAGAGACACTCCACGAGAATGCGAGGTGTGAGTGGAGTGAGCTGACCACTGTATCCACGCTTTGTTAAGGTACCTCGTTGTGTCATGAGTCATATGAGTCTCCTGGAGACATATTATAGAACTGTTATGATTTCTAATAAGGTCAAAGACTAAATTTCGCTTCCGCGCTTCTCCCAGACCTCTTACGTTCCAAGTGAGCACTTTAAACGCCATCTCCTTACTTGCAAGTAGGCATGCCAGTAAACATTACTTTTCAGTAGAACTTTGAATAAAGAACAAAGGAACTATTAGCAAAGGTTAAGAAACAAAAGACTAAATACGGCGACTCCAATTGGTCACCAACTCTATCTGCAGTTCTCTAAGACTGCTAGATAGCAAAAAATAGCACTGATACGGGGTAGTTCGCGGTAAAAGGTGTTTATCTCGCGATACTAATTCCGCCTGTCCGGTCAGCTCTCCCCTTTAACTGAGGCTTAAAGGCACATATGAAATGTCTACCATAACCATGACCTGAATAAACAAAGTACATTATAAGTCTAGCCCACTCTAAGGAGGAATCGGACATTACTGCATAATTAAGGAGAGAAGAAGAGAGAAGGGGAGGGCTAGGAAAGAAAACTTTTGATATGCAGTAGCAGACTCTCCCACTATATAGCTTACTTAAAGAAAAAACATCTTAAACAGCTAATGATCCTGTAAAAGTCCAGGCAAGTATACTCATCCTCCCATAATATCTGACGAGGAGAAGTAAAGTCCTAAGCAGCGCAGCTTCATTGTGCTTCTAGCGGGCCGGTCTGCGAAGCCCATTAAGCCAGTCATCTGCATCCGAAGGTGAGGCGAAGAATGACACTTTATCAGCGTACACAACTCTCAGCCTTGCCGGGAAAGCCATGGAGTAAGGGATTTGCAGATCACGTAGACGCTTTTTCACCCCTAAGAACGAGGCTCTGGATTTTTGCAAGGCCGCTGAGAAATCTGGAAAAATAGTAACCGTGGTGTTCTGATAGGAGATGTTACCCGCTTGTCTTGCAGCTTTCAGAATGGCGTCCCGATCTTTACTGCACAGCACTCTTGCTAGCATGGGGCGCGGAGGGGCCCCAGGAATCGGCGGTTTCGCAGGTACTCTGTGGGCTCGCTCTATAGCAAATATGGAGGATAGTTCAGCATTTGGTAGCATGTCTCGTACCCACGTTTCCATGAAGCTTATAGGATCGGCACCCTCCGCTCTCTCCGGTAATCCCAGAATACGCACATTATTACGCCGGAGGCGATTTTCCAGGTCGTCGGCCTTTTGCGACCATAATTGCGCTGCTCTTTCTAGGCTGGCTATTTGTGCTGGAACAGGGGCTGAGTCGTCTTCTACCTGGGATATGCGCTGCTCGGCGTCCTTCACCCGGTCTCGCAACTTCTGCATATCGTGCCGTATCAGACCCACGTCTACTCGGATCTCCTCAATCTTAGTAGTGAGTGAGGTGGTAGAGTGCTGTATTGCCGATAGTAGTGTTAGGGTAGGATTCAAGACATCCTCTTTTAGTGTGCGTTGGCTGCGTGTTTCTAATCAATAAGCATGCGTGCACATTGTAAGAAATTAATTCAGACACATTTGCTGATTTAAATCTCACTCATGCGATCATGGCCATGGCAAATCTGCACTGCTAGAACTTTATTTGGTTTCACAAAACTATATAGAAATTATGGAAGAAGGAGAAGGGGGCGGAGAATTCCCAGCTCGTGTGGTCTCTTGATTGGAGAACTTCCCTGCTGTTGCTTATTGACGTCAGGATTGAAGTCTTGTTGACATTCTTTAGCTTCAATTGTTTTCGTTATGATCACGAGGCCGGCGCCATCTTATAATGAAGTCTCTGTTACAATGATTTTAGGAAAATAGAACAAGTAGAAATGACAGGATTTGATCTATCATCTAGGTTTACCTTAACAGTCCCCCCTAAATCCTGGAATTTCTCTCGGCTACTCTTAGTCTAGAAGGACCTATAGATCTGCCCTTATGTGCTTCGTTCTCCTCTTCACCAGTTGGATGACAGCAGACCCCTGTTGGGTGTGCCCCCATTTAGTGGACTTTCACATATGGGAATCAAATCTCTACTCTACCGTTCCCTACTCCAGGGGCTGCTTGATATGTTTCAGGGGTGGTTGATCTTTGAGGGATCTCTTCATTATGCAAATTTAGGTAACTTGAGTAAGGGGGTCTTTGGCTTGTCTAACTACTGATACCCATGATACTTGGTGGACTTGATGAGGGGGGCCACATAACACGCAATAAGTGACAAGAGCAAAATCACAATCCCCAATATCATCCGCACTTAAAGGAAACCCTTCCAATCCCCCAACTACAAAGTGAAGGATATAGCGTCCACTTCCGAGTTTCTCTTGGGTTCCCTGGACAGTCCTTCAATCTCTTCAAGTGCATGGGTAATCGATCCAACGGGGGCGATGTCATCTGGGATGTATCAAGCCACTCCCACCATCTTACAGACTCCTCCCTTCTCAGCAAGGGTCATGTCCAAAGCCGTGCGGTTCTGGGAAGCATCTCCGATATAATTCACAAATCTCTGTTGATTACAATAAAAACAGTTACCCAACCAACATCTTTGCTCATAGCTCTCTGGGGAATAATGGACTCTAGACCTGCCCATATCTGATTGTGGGCCTTGTACTCCTCATCTGAGACCCCCCTTGGTGCTCCCACTGTATCTATATAAACGTTGTCATATAGGTGCTTCTCTCAGACCTCCAGAATCCTTTGGGATTCTCTACCTTTTCTTATGTGTCCGATCAACCTTATCCCTGGGGATCACGAGGAAGGGATGCACAAATCTTATCACAGTACACTCACCTTCCCAGCCTCTAGACCTGACTCTCCTATCCCCACAAATCCAGTACATCAGACACTGCTAATACAGGGTTACTTGTGCTGTCAATGTTAAAGAAGGTCATTGTCTTGTTGCTCCAACCGTAGGTAAAGTCTCCTACCCTGGGGGCATCCTGGTCAGCCCTATAGATACAGTGATAGTCATGGTTGGGGTGTCCCTGAGCATACAGTCAGTCAGAAGAGACCAGCTAGCAAGAAGAATAAGTAAGTTTGCAATAGAAAGTGTGGAAGCATGCTGACTTCCCTCTAGCTTCACAGACTTGGCACTGGTCAGCAGGACTTGCAAAGGACTGTCGTAGCAAGGCTCCAGACTCTCTCTTTGGTGTCTCTTCACCACCACGTAGTCTCCAGGCTTCAGGTTATGCGTCTCTGTTTGGATCTGAAAAAGGAATCAGAAACACTTTTGTCGACCTTTTTCAAGGCCTGACTCAACTGTGTGGCATGTTCCACCTGGTTTCCTGCCATCATCTCTAGGGTCTGTGGGAAGTAGGGGCTTAGTCTGGGTGCACGGCCAAAAAGTACTTCAAAGGGGGACAATCCCATCTTTCTGTTAAGGGTGGTCCTATCTGAATGGTGGGCAGCAGGAAAGCACTAGCGCCATGGTTTCCCTGTTTCTTCCATGGCCTCCTGGATCTCTAACTTAAGAGTGCAGTTTAAAGTATCTCAAACGCACCACTAACTTGGGAAGGGTAAGGGGTGTGCAGGGCCTGTTCTACACCCAGGAGGGACAAGGTTTCAGGTCTTTACCTGTCCAGTGAAGTGGGTTCTGCGACCGGACTCTATGGTCTCTGGAAGTCCAAACCTGCAGAAAAATCTCACTCACCAACTTCTTTGCCTCAGCTCTGGCAGTAGCCTTGGTCATGGGAGAAGCTTCTGGCCACCCTGGAAAGAGATCAATGCACACAAGCACGTATTCCTACGCACCACTTTTTGGTAGCTGGATAAAATCCATCTGCAGTCTCTGGAAGGGATACAGCAGCTTGGGTGTCACCTTCTGTGGGGTCTTTACCACCTTACCCGGGCTGTGGCGGGCACAGACTATAAAGGCTTTCACTAATGACAGGGGTAGTAACGCCCGGGGCAAACCACTGGTGGTTTATGTGCACTAGCATGGCCATTTTGGATATGTGTGTGTGTCCGTGGGATACTTGACTTACTTTCGGGTGCAGGGCTCCTGGCAGGCACACCCTCTCTCCCAGCATCCAGGTCCCATCGGCATCTGGGCTCCCGCTTTCCTCCACACTTCCTTCACTTCTGATGACACTTGGGTCACCAGGGACTGGAACACCTGTGGATCAAACTTTTAGCTCAGAACTCAGCGCTGAGACTTCAGGACAGTCTCCGGGCTCCATCTGTGCAGCTGCCTTCGCCATCCCGTCGGCCACATACTTGCCCTTGGCTTGTGGAGTTACCAAATTGTGTGTGCTTTTACTTTTATTATCCCCACCTCTTGTGAAAGTAAGAGAGCATCCATGAGCTCTTTAACCAGCGTGCCATGCTTAAAGGGGTTCCCTGCAGAGGTGAGGAAATCTCTAGCCTTCCATATGGGTTCATAGTCGTGTTTAGACCCCAGAACTATACCTTGAGTATAGATGTTCGCCCCTTTTACCTTACACCAGCTGTAGCGCTTCCCTGAGTGCCGTCACTTCACCTCCTGCGCTGACCTGTGTGGAGGGAGTGGTTCTGCTTGTACTACCTCATGTGCGCCACTGACCACTGTATATCCAGTGTAGAACCGTCTGTCTTCTCCTGCAGACCTGGAGCCATCTATGAGAAAAAACTCAACATCTGCGTTACTCACCCTTCTCTCCCCCCTCTCTGAATCCTGGAAGACTGGCGACAGAACGAAGGATTCAGAGCTGTGCACCTTATCAGTGTGACGGGGCATCAGGAGTGCACACTGGAGTCTGAGCTGTCCGGCCTTTGCTCAGATGCTTGGGCTGTACTTGGGTGAGGACACTGTGCAAGTCATGTGGGGTTTGCACTGTAACTGAGTGATCTAGGATCAACTCACTGGCCTTGGTGAGCAGATTGCTGGCTGCAGCTACTGACACATGAGGGGCTCCCCTCACGACTGAGTCTAACCGGGCCTAATAGTGGGCCACTGGGGAGGCCACCACGTTCCTGGGCTAGGACACCTGTGGCCTACATACTCAGTGCAAAATAAAATAAAAGGTCTGGTTCAGTGGCATGTGCCTAGGGCCGGGGCAGACAGGATTTGCCAGCTTAAGGCTATGGAATGCATCAATTGCCTCCTGACTAAGGGCAAATGGGGAAGAGGCAATTCAGTCAGAAAGGGGCAGCATCAGGCTGGGGGCAGCAGACCTTATCCCAGGCTGCAGGAGCTGGCCAGTCCTAGAAACATGTGAAGAGGCTTAGGGCCTCGGGACAGGGGCACATTCTGGACTGCCAGCTTTCTTCCCTCTGTCAGGTATCTGCCTGTGGCTGAGAAGCAGTGGCCTAGGAAGACCACTTTCTCCTGGCAGTACTGGAGTTTGTCTCAGGAAACTTTGCAACCCTTCTGGAACAGAAAACACATAAGGTCAATAAATGCATCCTGGCAAACAACAACAGTAGGTCCTCCGCATACTGAAAAGGAGAACATACAGTAAGGGGCTAGTCTGCCAGTCTACTCCCTGTAGGGCCGTGGGGTATTGGCTGGGTGAGTTTTACCCCCCTTGTGGGAATCTACATCAGATATACTGGAATACTGAACTGGTAAAGGCAAATAGGTCCTGGCAATATTCATGTAGGGGCACAGAGAATAAAACATTTACCAAATCAATAACAGTGAATAATATGTCACTCTCAGGGACTGCTGCCAGTTTGGGCTAGGGACCACTGGGCTTAAGTACACTCATTGGCAGCTTGGAGGTCATAGACCATCCTACATGTATCCAGCTGTTCTTTCCGGGCCTTTTCCAGAAAGAACGGGCTAAAATCATCATCGGACTAGCAGAGGAGAGTCACACATCAGTTTTACAATGAAAGGCACTAACTCTGTTTGGGGGGGCCGTTCAGAAGGGGGACTGTTCTCGCTGACATCCCTGTCCATTACCACCACCCCTTGTCCTGCCCTGTTGGGGGCGTCTCCGCCACTCACTATAGTAATGTCTCCTCCCCACCGCCGAAAACACGCCCACTTGGGTCGGTCGGTTGAGACTATTGGAAATGTTGTCAGTGTCACTTTGCCGTGGTCTGTGAAACTGGTCTCTGTTTCCCTCTGGCTTTCAGTCACAATCTTATCAATCCCTGTATACGCAAATCTGGTAGAGATGTCTCTAGTCCGTTAACACCTTTGGTAACAACCCACTACACTACACTCTCAGGTCATTCCCATGTGTCCCAAAGTTGCAAACCGTTCCCATGGGACTCTTCCATTACCGTGTGCGTCTCCGCTTTATCTCATCCAGACATATAGGATTCTCTTAACTATCTATAAACTTTTGGCCAGACTCCAACATCTGAACAAAATCCAGGTACACTTGTGTTGTTTTTTTTTTTTTTTAATCATAAAAGGAATAGAAGTCAGTCATAGGCTCTGTGATACAGTTGGGGAGCTCGTTCTTGCTTAGTCTGTTCATGGGGTACACAGGAGGACATCACATCATACTGTATCCCTGTTACACAACCAAATACATTCCTTCAAGTCTTTTTTAGATTGTCAGGGAGAAGTCTAAATGCAGCGATCTGCCCCCTTCTGTAAACAACTTCAGCTTACTGTAGCGTCAAGGTCAGAACAGAACACAAAGTGATAACACAGCTCAGACAGAGCCCTAGATTTTTGGAGAACTTCAGCGTCAAGGCCATGTACATGTCTTCACAAAACAAAACGCAGCTCCAACAGCCCCCACCCTTCTGTTAACCCCTTAAACGCCAGAAAGCAGGTACCAGAGACATTGCAACACTTTTTATAGTAATTTTTCTCTAATTGTCGCGATCAATAAATTTTAATAATAATCAAACAACCTCTCACACTCCAAGACCCCTAGCAGACGCCCAAAGCATTGTCAGCTATTATCCTACAAAGCCCCACAACAGCTTTTATGGCTGCCAACAGCAATCAACTTTCAGGGACTTGAAGGGAATATAAAATGGCCGCCACTGAGAAATAAACTGTTTTTTAAGATGGCCGCCACTGAAGAATGGTAGGGCGTGTCATCTTCTCTAACCACCAGATACAGGGGTGGAGTCTGGATTACAGGGGCCATTTTTCACTCCAAGGAAAATATAATTGAATCTCTTTTTCTCAAATTCTTTCCACATCAAAAACTTTGAAATGTCCCTTATCACCTGTCTCTTTCTTAAACGGCACTCTGAAGGATCCCTGTCACTCTGTCCTGGTCCGTCAGTCAAAGTTAGAGGTTCTCAGAGTCTGTTTGCATGTTTACAAGTTGTACAATCATCAGATCCTCTAACACATCCCAAAACTCTCAAACCTTCATTATTACTTTTTATTTCACCGCAAACCTGTTCCATTAAATCAAATTGCAGTCCAAGTTAATTCATCCTACTTGACTCAACAACCTTCTCTCTACTTACATCAAGCCAATCTTCTGTCTACCTCATTTTTCCCTTCTTTGCACTGAACTATCGCTAGCGCACCAGTGGTTCCCTCTGGGAGGACGTCCTTTCTATTCCAAAACCGCAGCATAATTTGTCTGAGACCCTTACCGTGCAGCTGCTCACGGCTTAAGGGTTGACCTTCAAGCTCCCCGATCACCAGTTATAGAGACTTAACTCACTGCGTGTCGGTTAGAGGTTTATCAGAAGGTCTGACCTTCAAGCTCCCCGATCACCAGTTATAGAGACTTAGCTCACTGCGTGTCGGTTAGAGGTTTATCAGAAGGTCCCCGCTTAACGATCTCCCTTTTTCTCCTAATTCCTGTCAAATCCCCAGACACCCGTTCTTTACCCGTTCTCCTATTCTGGCGGCCTATGTTTGGCGGGCAAACATCCGTCCTTTTTCTCCTTATTCTGGCGGCCTATGTCTGGTGTGCAGACATCCGTCCTTTTTCTCCTAATTCTAACGGCCCATATGTCTGATCTTCACTGCGGCTTCGCTACACTCCTCTCTATATGAACTTCGAACGTCCTCCCCCTCCCTTTCTGTTCTGGCTCAGCAAAGCGCATACACACAGCAGCCAAGGCACTTCTCATACAGAGCTATATAACAATTCAGACCCCGATGCAGGACACCAGGTGGCTATACATATTTACCCTCCAATCCCAGCTGTCTACAGCCACAGGTATCACCACTCCCCGAGTCACAGGCAAGTAGCAGAATATATGTAATCTGAAACTTACCGTGATTGTGGGATGATCAGACCCAGTCGGGAAATGGTGACCCCAAGACTGCAAATAGTGCTGGAACGAGGGGGCGTCCTGGTCATCCTGATCGCAAAATCTCAGCAGTGCCTCCAATGTTAGGGTAGGATTCAAGACATCCTCTTTTAGTGTGCGTTGGCTGCGTGTTTCTAATCAATAAGCATGCGTGCACATTGTAAGAAATTAATTCAGACACATTTGCTGATTTAAATCTCACTCATGCGATCATGGCCATGGCAAATCTGCACTGCTAGAACTTTATTTGGTTTCACAAAACTATATAGAAATTATGGAAGAAGGAGAAGGGGGCGGAGAATTCCCAGCTCGTGTGGTCTCTTGATTGGAGAACTTCCCTGCTGTTGCTTATTGACGTCAGGATTGAAGTCTTGTTGACATTCTTTAGCTTCAATTGTTTTCGTTATGATCACGAGGCCGGCGCCATCTTATAATGAAGTCTCTGTTACAATGATTTTAGGAAAATAGAACAAGTAGAAATGACAGGATTTGATCTATCATCTAGGTTTACCTTAACAGTAGCTGTTCCGCCATTTCTTTCAGTGTTAGCTCCGGCTCTTGCTCCGCAGAAGCTGCTGCGTCATCCCCCACCTCCCGCTCGGAGCACGAGGTGGCCGCGCCATTTTGTCCTGGTCCTCGTCTAGCATACTCTTTGAGCTTTTCCACCGCACTGGAGCTTTTGGGCTTGCTCATTTTGCCACCACCCGTCCGGGAGGGTCTTTTCGTCTTCGGATAAGGTATGGTTGCGGCAGGATTTCTGCAGGATAATAGGGAGAAACTGGCTAACCAGTGGAGCTCTTCCTAAGTGCGGCCGCTCATGCAGGAAGTCAGGCCACGCCCCCACTGAAATAGAGTTTTATCAAGTTATGTTAGGTTCCAGGATTATTACATTACAGATTAGGTCAGAGGCAGTCAGGAGGAAACTACCATCAGATCTACTTCCACTTCCACTACTACCACTTCTGTCTTCTCCAGCTCTCTCAAACAGATCAATGTGGTGGGAGCAGAGGCAATGGCTGGTCAGCTACCTCTTTGCAATTTAGCAATAAAACTTGTAACCACCAGGAACCAGTGCTGACAGAATAGCCTGAATAGTGACAATTTTAACACAGCAAGTTTGACCTTTGGTGGACATCAGCTAAAAATAAAAATGTCAAACTAAAAAAAATGAATACATAAAATAAATGCATTAAAAATGTACCCAAAATGGTTCTGCCCCTCCAGTCACTAATGTCAACCAATATAACACTCAGTTACCCTAAACAAAATCTTTTTGGCTTGACACTTTATCAAAATTTGCAGCAAAGAGACTTTATGTTCACATTCTGTTTTTAGTTTCTGTTTATG
Source organism: Engystomops pustulosus (assembly GCF_040894005.1). NCBI lineage: Eukaryota > Metazoa > Chordata > Amphibia > Anura > Leptodactylidae > Engystomops > Engystomops pustulosus. The sequence goes on from NC_092415.1 coordinate 46,292,964, forward strand.
AGAGTAAAATGAAAACCCCTCAAGCAAGCATGAAGTGACCCTAAATCCTAAAGAAGAGATAATGTGATGTATGACCGTTTAATTCAAGTCCTGGATATGAAGGATATGGCCATGGCACATCTTTACTGAAAAAAGGCCTTCACCCATTGTTTCTCTTTTATTGCTTAGAGCCTTTGCTATGGAGGACTGGATCTAGTCATATGTCTCTTTTCCACAGTACACTGTCAGCTAAGTTTGGAATTGTTTGGCTTAAATCAAGTACCTGCTCCTTCCTTTGATGACAAAGATAGTGTTGATTAATCAGAACTGAGCAGTTTGGACAATAGTCATCTGAAGTAGGTACTAAAAAAGTACCTTGTACATTGTGCAGCAAAAGAGTGACTAAAGTACTCAGAACCGACTTTAAAGGGGTGTCCCACAAAGGCAAGTTAGGCCCTATTCCCGGGATAGGGACTAACTTGCTGATCAGTGGGGTCAGTGGATCAGTGGGGTCTCCGACCGACCCCTCACCGCTCCTCAGACTAATGGAGCAGACGGCTGTGCATGTCTGTTCTGCTCCATTAATCTCTATGGAGCTGACAGAGATCGCCGAGCGCGGCGCTTGGCGATCTCCGTCAGCTCCATAGAGATAAATGGAGCAGAACGGTCATGCGTGGCCATCTGTTCCATTACACCTATGGAGTGACGTGGGGTTGGTTGGACTCCTCATTCTCAGGATCTGCGGGAGTCTCAGCACTGAGACCCCACTGATCAGCAAGTTAGTGTTCCGGTACCATGCAATGACACAATATCTGAGAAAACTTTTGACAACCTCAGCAATGAGCTCCAAAATTCTGAAACTGTAAAAAAATAGACTTTGAGACATATTGGGATTATTTGTGCTAAAATTGCTAAATATTTACATGACATTTCAAAGAAAATGACAGTACAGTAGTGTTTTTCCTATTTATCTGCTATTAAAAAAAAAATATCACAATCTCAATGGAGGTAAAGTAGAAAGTTGCCAACATCTTGGCACCAAACCATCAAACACAATACAAAGTTTAATACATTTGGAATCAATTACTGCAACATAGACTCTAGTAAAACTGAAATTTAAAAAATCCCCTTGTGGAAAATCTGCTCATAGGTATTTTATTTTCTTCATACATTTTTTATAGTTTATGGTCATAAGACATAGTAAAGCATAACCATTAGTTCACATTATTTAACTCAATATTTAACATATATATGACATAAAAGATGCTTAATATGCTATGGCACCACACAGTGTCTGATTTAGTAATGTAACTTTATTACTATAGTATAGTTACATAATATACTCGGCACACTTTATAGATTTTACATGTTTTAAAGGTCAAAAGTTATCTAAAGAATCTCCTACTGTACAGATCCTTCAGCATTGTTTATGTTCAAAGGAAGGATTACAATAGCGTTAGGAAGCCCCTATAGTATTATCTATATGGTCATTTGTACTTGTTTTCTTTCATCCTGCAGTTGCAGACTATAAAACTATGCCCCAAATGTCCTGTCCTGTCCTTGCCAAGAACTAGCACAGTGCTAAAATTCAATTCACTCCTGGCACGACTTCAAAGACATACATGGCAGTGAGCTTTAAAGGAAATCTAAACCTAAACTGAGTGCTGGCACACAGAAATAGTTACTGATAACATTCACAGATATTTATCATGCAAAGTATCAGAATGTATTGGCGTTTGCTGTAATTTTGATTAAAAGTTTTTTAATAGTTAGTTCTTCCTACTGTACCATAGGTTTTTAGTAAATGTAAATTGGATTTTTTTACATTTTCAAGACTGCCATACACCTATATACATACATAACCCCTGCAGACAGCAAGTGTATAGACATTTATTGCATGGGCACACTTCTCACGTCTATATCTTCTGAACCGTGGCACCAAAACACAGTTGTAGTGTAATTTTAAGAAGGAGAATTTCCCCTAGATTGTGTTTCTAGGTACCAAAGAACCAACATATTCATTGTTAATGTTGCTATAAAAAATGCATTTTATATACAGGCAGTTCCCGGGTTACGTACAAGATCGGTTCTGTAGGTTTGTTCTTAAGTTGAATTTGTATGTAAGTTGGAACTGTATATTTTATAATTGTAACCCCAGCCAAATGTTTTTTGGTCTCTGTAACAATAGGATTTTAAAAATGTTGTGTTGTCACAAGAACCAGGATTAACAATAAAGCTTAATTACAGACGCCTTTAATAACTGTTATAGCTGATTATTGTATCCTAGGGCTAAAGTACAGTAAATTACCAACATCCAGAGCTCTGTTTGTAACTAGGGGTCGTCTGTAATTTGAGTGTTCTTAAGTAGGGTACCGCCTGTATACAGCTCAACTTTCCCGACTGCAACTTTAGAAGCAGATATCTCTGGCCTGGTGGGATAATAAATGGGAAGTCCCCCCCTTTTAAAATGAGCACAGAACTGTCTTTCTTTCAAGTGTGGCCCCCTTTAGCCTGTCACCTGAAGGTAGAATGGAGAAGGACCTACAGGGAGACACCTTAAATAATTTTAACATATTTTAGAACGGGGAAATGGTTTCTTAATGAAAAAAAATAAGTAAAAAATGCTTATTATATGTAAAGTAGTTCCAAAGATATCATCAGTAAAGAAGAGTATAACAGAACATCAAAAAATGATTTGGACATTAAGGTAGCAATGACCCGGGTTCTTGAAGGGGTTAAACATAGATATTTAACTGAAATTAAAGATTTAATCCTATAAAAAGATAAAATTGTGAAAATATAAAAAATAAAGCTGTTTCATTTCAATGACTTTTCATTAGTGTGGAAAAACCAACAAATGTCAGGCAATCTTAAAACTACTGGTTGGGTCAGTTGACACAGTAGTGCCACAAGTCTTCTAGGGGACATTTGCCCACCCAATCCACCCACCAAATTTTATACCTAGAAGGGCCTTCATCCATGAAATCCTGATATATCTGTTCCTGCTCTTAATACACATGTACAAGAGCCATTTCAGGAGCCTTGAAGGTCCTCCAAAAGTCCTGAAACTGCAGATTCAAAGCAGCCAGAAGGGACGCATCCTACATTCCCTAAGAACTGATTCTAGTACCAGATGTAGCAAGTGATCCTAGACTTGTAGGGCTATAATATTCATACAGCCCAGGACCCATGGCGGTCTTAATTCACCCCTGTATTGGAGCCTCCAAACACTGCCCCAATCCTTTAGACATGTAGGGTTTTTAACACATCCAATCCTATTATCCTCAAAGGATCTACCCAAAGATTTTTTTTTAAATATTTTTTTATTTCTATCTTCTTGGTTTATTTTTATGTACATTTGCTGTTCTAGTCATTTTAATAACAAAGCTCTTGTGTTCCCTAAATTCTCCATTCAGATTTTACATTTCTATATTTTTATTCCTTTAAAAACAGTGTTTGCCTTTACATCCCCATTAGTATTGTATTCAAATACATTTCTATTTTTATGTAGCATCGGAGACATCTATTAAAATAAAGTTTTTAATATATTCTGCTTGCCTTCCATAAAATGTAATTTACCCTAAGATTACTTTCTTGTTTTTAGTGTTAACCTTGCACAGAAGACTTGAGGAATTATATGACTGAGACTGCAATCTTGACACTTCAGTTCTGTGAGAAAATCAAATGCATCAGATACATTTCCCCAAGCTGCTCTGTGTGCTCAGAAATAATAAGATTCTATGACACACAAACCTTTGTTATACAGTGGTATGAAAGTGAAGGTTTATTATCATGGGTTGCTGTGTCCTTGTACTCACCTTCTTTCAGAGGCCTAAACTACCATTTTACTACTGTGAATTTTACAATTAGCCGACATTTTGTATTGGATACTCTATATTTTTGATAGTTGAACAGCTCATGACTCTTGGGTGTCAGTTGTAGATGACCTTGATATGATCTGTTATTCTTTTGTACTGTACCGGAACGGCTAGCAATGCTGCCTCGTAACACAGGGTCAGGGGCTTAGGACATCATTCTCATTGAGACGTTGAAATCTTATTCAGCCACTTATCCACAGTCCTTCAGGCTCATAAGATCAAGACTGTTTTTAACAATTAGATCAGAACTATAATTTTCAATTTCACACTCTAAGATGTATTGGATAATAAGGCACACACCCAAGAAAGTTAACAGGCTTAAGCTACGCTGGTGTTTGGATTTTACACACTCATTGTTACAGTTTTTATTGACCTTCATTATCTTACTTTGATATATTATGTAACATATTGTATTTACACAGAGATTTGGGGAAGTTGGACAGATAAGTGGTAAACATAGATTAAATTGTAGCTGTCGTTTCAAACGATTTTCAAGAATAAGCTGCCATGTACTGTATGTACCGTACATTGTATGACTTGTCTTTCCTCCATCTCTAATTGCCTGCTGAAACTGAACTGAGCTACAAAGGAGACCAGCTACTATCATGTCTCCAGTACGCAGCTCACAGATATTAGAAGATCTTGCACCTCTAAGGCTCAGTTAACACATGTGTTAAGGCTTTCTATTGCACTCTCCATTTTATTGAGGGTGAATGGATAGTTCTTCTGCTCACCTTCTATTTCCCATTGATATCAATATATCGTAACCTTCCATAATGCATCCGTTATTCATAGCGGAGAAAAAAGACGCAGGCTGTTGTACTACTTTTTCTGCTTTTTATAATCGAATGTGTAAAAGAATCTGCTGAATCCAGGTAAGAACTTTGTCCAACACTTTCTTTTAAAAACACAATGGGGCAGATTTACATGCCCGGTCCCTCTGAGTTCCTAAAAGTGCATTGTCTGTCCGGAAAGTAATCTGCCGCGATTCACCAAGATCATGCGCCCGATATCCTGCATCTGTTGCTTCCCCGCTCAGGTCCACCGGAGTTCACCATCTTCCTCTCGGCACATGTAAGTGCTTGGCTTGCGACACTATTTTGAAGTTAAATCCCGCGGTTTGACCAAATCTGTCGGAACGGCCGACAACCCACCTACCTGTGTCGCATGAAAGCCGGCGTTATTGCACCAAAATCTGGTGACAGGTCTGTAAATCAATGTGGCAGTTGTATGCTGCAATTTTTTTTTTTTTTTTTTTTAAATATAAGTTTTTATTGAATTTTTCTTTTATAATAACATTACATGTCAGACAAATATATACAGGAATGTACATAATATACTTTGTTCTTTACATTTGTTAGGTAGGTATAGGTACTTTGCCTGTGACATCTCTTGTGCTGACATAACCTTAATGAGTGCAAACATTGTACATCTTCATTATTTATCTTATAAATTCGTGTGTATTCAAATGGTTTGTCTGATTCCATACGATTTCTTGTGCTCTGACTTAACACCATTCATTACACCTTTGGTTTCATTTTTGAGGTTAGACTAAACATAAAAAGTTGATATATAAACTAGAATAAACAAGGTATAAAACAAATATAACTATAACTAGCAGGCACGCAATATCACTCGTTTGCTTCTTGTGGCCTCTATCCTAGAGAGTGTGTACCATTACATTCATATCGATAATATGCTGTTCTATTTCAGAATGTGTAAGGGAAGAAGAAGTAACACCCCTTTACCTTACATTGTTTTCCTTTTCCCCTTCTTACTCACTCAGGCCTCTGATTATGGGAGATAGGTTCGGGTGCATTATGATCCATGGACTCCACATTTCCTGGAAAGCTGGGATTCTTTTATTCCTCAACGCTAACAGCCTCTCAAAGGCGCAGTGTTCTGCTAGAATGCCGCTTAAGTGACTTATCTTAGGAGAGGAAGTAGATTTCCACTGTCTTGTTATTAAAAGTTTTGCTGCCAAAAGGAAATGGTTTATAAGTCTCCTGAACTTGAAATGGATTGTTCCTATATCTAAGCCCAAAAGAGCCAGTGCTGGATTCATTGTCACTTTCCTTTTGGTTACCCTAGAGCATAATTGAAATACCTCTTTCCAGTATGTTTTTAATACTGGACAGGACCAGAATATATGGAATATTGTTCCTTTTTCCTTCTGACACCTCCAGCACCTGTCTGATGACTCGGGGTATATTTGTACCAGTCTTGCCGGGGTGAGGTACCATCTGGTGACACATTTCAGATGTACCTCCATCATATTTGCATTAGCTGTGGCTTTTTTGACCCACATACTAGCTACTTTCCATTCCTTTGGAAGAATCTGTCTTCCCAGGTCTTCCTGCCATTTTAGTACTGGGCTGGATAAAGATTCGCTTACTTCGTTTTGGAATGTTTCATACAAATAGTGTGTATCTAATTTGGGGCTAGGTAGATCTGGTGTGAGCAGGTTTGCCAAGCCTAGAGGAATTTCTATTGATTGTTTTACCATACCTCTAACACAATGAGACACTTGAATGTATTTGAATATTTCTTTGTCTTCTAAACCATATTCTAAATTTAATTGCCTGAAGGGCTTAATTCCATCTTGTCCATAGAGATCCGCAATGTAATTTATGCCCCTTTCTGTCCATGTTTTTAACGATATATTTGTTATCATAAATTCCAAAGCCCTCAGCGGAATTTTTATTTCTTTACTGGGGGAGTCCTTCTGTAGTACCTTGACCAAACTTTTCCAAACCTCTACCAAGGAGCTAATTGTGGGACCCCATTGTTCCTGAGTAAGAATACTCGGTTGTGCCACTTGTGCTATCAATAGGTGGTGTAATAGTCTGTCGCCCGCCATATGTGCTTCAATTGTAGGCCAACTAGTATTGTGTTCCGGAGCGCACCATTTTTTTAGTTGTTGTGCTATTATTGCCCTGTGATAGTTCCTTATATTAGGGACTCCTAGACCTCCCTTTTCCCTTGTCATGTACAGTGTGATAGCCGCTACCCTTGGTTTTCGGTTATTCCAAATGAAATTTAGCATCTGCTTTTGTAGTTGATTTAGTATTCTTTTGGGGATTGGAATTACCAGGGTACGTAGATAGTACAGTATTTTTGGGAGGATTAACATCTTATATAATACTGTGCGTCCCCACCATGATAATTCTTGTCTAGATAAGGATTCCAACTCCTTCTGGAGATCCCTAACAAGTGGTTCCAAATTGGTGGACGCTAAGTTTTTGACGGGGCTACATAGTTTTATTCCCAGGTAAGGGATATGTGTCTTAACCCACTGAAACGGAAATTCCTTTCTTATATCGGATTCTAATTGAGGTGGGACATGAATTCCTAAAAGCTGCGATTTACTCTCATTTACTTTGTAGTAGGATATTTGGCTAAAGGCTTGTAAGGCCCTTTGAGTGGCTCTAAGTGATTCTGTGACAGAGGTCAATGTTAGGATCACATCGTCTGCAAACAGTCCAATCTTGTGCTGTCTCAGACCTGCATTTACCCCTCTTATATTGGGATCGCATCTAATCCATTCTGCCAGCGGCTCCATAACCATTACAAATATTAGTGGGGATAGGGGGCACCCCTGGCGTGTTCCATTTGTAATACTAAATGGAACCGACATAACCGAGTTTGCCATAACTGTCGCAGTCGGAGAAGTGTATAATGCCCGAATGGCATTCTTTATTGGACCCTCCAGTCCAAACTTGCTCATGACCGCGAAAGCATAGTTCCAATGGATCCTATCAAACGCCTTCTCCGCGTCCAGAGTGAGGAGCAGAGAAGGCGCTCGAGAGTCCTCCATTATTTTCATAATGTCTATAATCCTCCTGGTGCCATCCGGTGCCTGCCTTCCCTTGGTAAAACCCACTTGGTCGTTATGTATCAAGTCAGGGAGAACCTGCAGGAGTCTATTTGCAATGATCTTTGCGTATAGCTTTGTATCACTATTTAATAGTGAGATGGGTCTGAAGTTTTGGGGCATTGTCGGTGGCTTCCCCGGCTTAGGTAACGTAATAATGGTGGCCTCAAGCATTTCTTGGGGCAAGGAACCCTCTTTCATTGCTGCATTGAAGATTAATGTGAGATAAGGGATGAGAAGGTGTCCAAATGATGTATAGTATTCATTTGAAAATCCGTCAGGACCTGGGGCTTTGTGTTTTTTGAGTTGTTTTATAGTAGTGGCTATTTCTTCTGCAGATATTGGTTTGTCTAGGGACTCCTTTTGGAGCTTTGTTAGTTTTGGGAGGTGGACCTTTTCTAAAAATGTATTAATTGCTTCCAAGGACGGTTGGGGGGTCTGTTGGTCCTCCTTCAAATTATATAGAGACGAGTAATATGTACTAAATATATTGGCTATTTTTATGGGATGAGTTTCTTTGTGTTGTGTATCCTGCGGCTTTATCATATATGGAATAGTTGTTTTTGTTCTCTTGGGCTTAACCTTATTGGCCATTAGTTTGCTGGGTTTATTATGAGCCGTGTAATATGAGGCTTTAATCGACTGTAATTCCTTTTCATAATCCGATAGAAGAGAGGCTCTTAGGGCTTGTCGTGTTTCCGTAAGTTTTATATTATTATCTTGACTAGGGTCACTTTTTAGCTCATCTTCTATTTTTTGTAGGTCTTTTAGAAGTTCTTTTACTTTCTTATTTTTTTGTTTTTGGAATTGGTATCCCATCTGCATAAGCGTACCTCTTACTGCTACCTTATGAGCAAGCCAAAGGTTGAAGAGATCTACTCGTAAGTCTATATTATGTTGAAAATATTCTAGTATGGCTTGTGTAATTTTTTCCTTATATGAAGGGAGGGAATATATGAATGGAGTGTTTCTCCAGAACCATTGAGAAGGAAGATTGTTTGAAAATGTCAGCGTGGCATAAATGGGTGAATGGTCAGACCAAGTCGTAGTACCTATGCTCACCTCTGATATGTATGTCAGTGCTCTACTGTCTGTTAGGCATAAGTCTATCCTTGAAAAAGACCTGTGTCTGTGCGAGTAAAATGAAAACTCTTTAGATGAGGCGTTTAAGCATCTGTAAGTGTCATAAAGAGCCTCTTTGCGAAGCCATTTGGTCAACGAGGGGAAGGGTAGCCTATTTTTTGCTGTTGTGTCCATGTCTGGGTCAGGGATTATATTAAAATCTCCGAACATTAGCAAGTTTCCCTTTTGGATCTTTCTTATTTTTTTTTATAGTCTTGTTTAGAAATCTTATCTGTGACTTGTTAGGGGCATATATATTCACTAATGTGAACGGAACAGAATTGATAGTGCACACTATTGCTATGTATCTCCCTAGCTTATCACACTTAGCTGAAACCTTCACCTCTAGGTCATCTCTGAATGCTACTAGAACCCCTGCTTTTTTAACCTCTGCGTTTGCCATGTAAATTTGGGGATATCTATTATTCTTAAATGTTGGGCAATTACCCTTCATAAAATGGGTCTCTTGCAAACATATTATTTCCGCTCTCTCCCTTTTTGCGTCTTTCCATACAGATGCCCTCTTGAATGGGGAGTTTAGCCCCTTCACATTCATACTCATCACTTTAACTCCCATCTTTCCTCTTATCTAATGCCTCTGGTACTCTCCGGAAATTCCTTATTTTTACATATGCATGAGTAACAGCCTGCCTAGCCTTAATATTGAAATAACCTGTTAACAAATAACAAACACATAAAACTTTTCCAGTGAAAGCCGGGAAATGTGGCTCCTGCTGCTTCCACCACAACACTAAACATAACAGCAAATTGAAGGACAAATAGCATGTTACATTTTGCAGGAGATGGAATAACCTGCACCATATTGGGGGTATATAGTCCACCTGGTACCTCTCTTGGCCTGTTGGGGTTGCTTCAGTAAAGGACCTTGGACACCTTAGGCCGTTTGCCAGTCTTTTTCGATTGTAGATGGCTTCTTGGAAATCTTGTCATGTATGGCTTCCTCAACATTTATCCCTCATGAGTTCAGCAGTTGGGGGCCATCCTCTGGATTGTTTAGAACATGTGTGGTGCCATCCCTTCGGATTAATAGCTTTGTGGGGAAACCCCACTTGTACAGGATCTTGTTGTTGCGCAGGGTGATGGTTGTTTGATAAAATTTCTTCCTTGTTTGGAGTGTTGCCTGCGATAGATCCGCAAAAATCTTAAGATTTTCATATGGTTCCTGAAGATGGTTCGCTTTTCTAGCATAAAGCATTAACGCTTCCTTCACATGGTAGTAGTGTATGCGGGTAATAACGTCCCTTGGAAGGTTCTCTGGAACCCCTTTTGGTTTAGGCAGTCTGTGGATTCTATCGAGGAGGCGTTCTGCTGGTGGTATAGATGGCAACACCGTTTGTAAAAGGGATGTAACATAGTCTCTTAATTCTGATGGGCCCACTGATTCAGGAATCCCTCTGATCTTCACATTGTTTCGCCTGCCCCTGTCTTCCATATCTGCCATTTTACTTTTTATTGCTTGCACTTCCTCCTCCAGAGTGTAGTGAGCTTCTATCAGCTCATTGTGTGAGCTTGTCACCTCTCCCATCTTGTTTTCCAGATGATCCACTCTGGCTCCTAGTTCTTCTATATTTGCCTGAGTAGTAGCCATCTTGGCTGAGAAGTCCTTCTGTAGGGAGTTACGAAATGCTAGCATCATTCCTTTTATAAATGATTCCGATGCCGCTTGTTCTGTGGAAGGGAAATCTAATAGTGGGTCTGTGTCTACAGCCAAATCCCCCTCTGCCTCCTCTCCTATTCCTAGGGTGGATGATAAACGTGGTCTTTGTTTATCAGGGCTGCAGCGTGGTGACTCACCCTGCCATGCGGTGGCGGCCGCCATCTTATGAATGCCTCCAGGCGATTCCTGGGGTATGTGATCACTCCTCGGCGACATCGGATCTCCGCTCCCCGATAAGCAGCTCTCCGGAGATTGCGGGGCTCCACTGACCTTTGACAGCGACTGCTCTGCGCTGCATCTCCCTGCTGGTGAGTTGGTCCCGCTGTGTGTTCCCGCGGCGCCATTTTGAGAGACATCTTGCCTGAGCGCTCTGGCAGAAAAAAAGTCCGTTAAGCGCCTCGGTCCCCCTTTCGCCCGTCTTTTCCTGGTCATCATATCGGGAAAGATAAATATAGCCGGTTTTGGGCTTTTCCTCGGTGTCCTTGGCTTCTGCTACTCAGTTGCTTAAGGCCCTCGAGACGGAGCTCAGCACGGCACGTCTGCCCTGATGCTCATCCAGGCCACGCCCCATCCTGCAATTTTTTTTTTGAGAATCGGAGCTCCCTATGATGATATTGTAAATGGCGTTAGACTTGTATCAGATCAATGTAAATGACACTGGAGACTTTACTGACGGGAGTAAAACCAGTTATTGCTCATAATCTGTGCCAGCACCAATCACAGACATTATCTGGCGGGGCGATAGGGGGTTGAGATGGACACGAACCTGGACCCAGACTTCTAATAAACTGGCAAAGTTTGATAGGAACCTGAACTTTGACGATCAGTTCCAGTCATGCCTATTTGTGAACCTTCTTGAAAGTAGGAACTTGTGAATAGGAATTGTGACTTTAAAGTGCTTTACAAATTGAAAATATCTATAATAAATTTTGACAGCCATGATTGCATGAGCACTTACTAAGTTACCAATCACAATCATACAAACAATTGTTAGATACAATATTTATAAAGGAACAAAACAATCCTAAAAAATGGGTTTTGAAAAGAAACCATTAGAGAGATGGGAATACATGGCACAAAACAGATGCTAACCTATATAAAGTATGTGCTGTATCAGATAGGTAGTTGGAAAAATTATTTAGCAACCCGATGTGGACACTTTGAATAAGTCTGCTCATAATATCTGTAGTCTGCGGACTGAGGAAGTCTGTGTTGTTACAGCTGCTACCACTTTAAATAAATGTTTCCAGGATCTTGTTCATATCCCCTAACACTGACTTTTCTAGTGATTTACTCTATAATCTGTTTCCTTCTCCCATATGTTTGCTGCTTCCCTTTTCTACTAGTTATATTGTATGCAAATTATCCAGTATTGCTTCAAGAAGAGTTTACATAATCTAGAATGTCCCACTAGACTCTTACAATGACAAGTGCATCATAAGGCATTTTGCTTTGCCACCATATAATAACTGTTTTATTGGGGAATGAGTTTAAAATGTTTGTATTTGATTGAGGTAAATGTAATTTTCTTTCTTTGACTAATTTTATCTTGCATTTATTTATCTAACGTCATAAACTGTTGTTATACAGTTATGCAATAATATAGTTTAAAGTCTTATTCACAATGCAGGAATTAGATGACAACAGAATGAGCGTGGTACTTAAAGGGAACCTGTCACCACATTTTTCAGCTAATAATACAGCTAGTGGCAGATTCCTATAGAGCCCTTGTAACTATCTGCCCCCCTTCTTTTAGCTAAAAATGGTTCCCCTCGCATCCCCATAAAATCTGAGTTATAAACTTGCCTGGTATATTGGGATCTATAGAGCTAGTCAAGGAGCATGGCCTAATATCATGTTTCCAGGGAGATATCATCATAGGTCCTCAAGCCTCTTAACATTAGCAAATCTTACCCCATACACATATCTGACCACATAAAAAATCGTAGCATGCCTGCATGGACTACTCCTCTCCGTGCAGACTGCTGTAATTTCATGTGATATGAAATGCTGTGATTTCATGAGATATATGCTTGGTGTACAGTTTGCTAATGTTATGATGCTAAAGGACCTGTGATAATGTCACCCTGATCACACGATTTTACTGCTGCATGCAGAGAAAGCATGGGGATGAGGTGCTGGATTCAGCCTGAGGAGGCCACACCCACCTCAACTTGCTATTGACATCCTTGGATACCAGGTAACATTATAAAGTTGAATATATATCTTTTTTAGCTAAAAGAAGGGTGTCAGTTTCTGTCTATTTGTGAAAAATGTGGTGACAGATTCCCTTTAACAGATACATTTTTGTTCCATAATTAATTTCCACATTGGGTTTTAGAAAAAATAGCAAAATTTTCAGGTAAGAACTTCAACCAAAATATAGAACACTTGAGTTCATTTTAAATATCATTTATTAATTTGAAAATCTCACAAAGTGTGAAAGAAAAGAAAAAAAAAATTCCCCTAACATTATGCAGCACAACTGTATTCCCTTCCTTTTAATCCTGGTTTATGACATCCCATTCACGGAACAGGTATATTAAAGAAGGAAAATTTTGATCAAAATTTAGTCATGCTCACCATTGTTGGTTGTGATATCACACAACTATTTGATCAACTAGTTGACATAATTGCTCAGTTTAGGACACTGGAAGCAGCCCTCTGGAGACTGAATGTGTGCACCTTCAGCTGGAATTTAGAAATAGAAGAAGTTCCATGAGGATGGTGCTGTCCGTGAATAACTTTATTTTTTATACAGCATTGTATTAAATTATTGACATGAATAGAGATGCATTTCGAGTCTACTGAGGCCAGTCACATGTCATTCATACACAGTTAAACGTCATTGGCTGTGTTTGGAAGTTATGTGGAATGGAATATTGCCACTGTTCTAGACTTTAAAAAAAACTTTAAAAAAAACTCAACTGATTCCCAATAATTTTTTTTAAGCTGGAAAGCCAAATCTTGGGTTCAACTCTCAAACTTTTTGCATTTTCCAAGCTGTAGGCAACTTTCACTCTTCAATATATTAAGGGGGTTCTCCAGTCACAACAGTATAACTTGCTATGCAATAAGGTTCCTAGAGGCGGAACCCCCATAAATCAACAGTCTGGTGCACCCCAAATAAATGGAATGACAGGTCAAGCCTGATCCATTCACTGTTTTTGTCACTGACAGAAGTAGCTAATCACTGTGCTTGGCTACCTTCCTCAGTGCCAAGGAGATGAATAGAGCAGTAGCTGCTCTGTTTATTTTGGGGTTCAATGGACTCCTGTTCTCATGATGCGTGGTGGTTCCACCACTGAAACCTCCACCAATTAGCAAGTTATCAACAGGAACTTTGTAGGCAAAAATCAGAACTTGATCCCTTAACAACCAGGCCCTTTTTGGTTTTTGCATTTTCATTTTTCACTCCCCGCCTTCAAAAATCCATAACTTTTTGCCTTTTCCATGTAAAGGGCTGTATGAGGGCTTGTTTTCTGTAAAAAAAAAATGTACTTCGTAGTGACAGTGCCGTGTACTGGGAAGCAGGACAAAAATTCCAAATGTCGTGAAATTGGTGAAAAAAATGCATTTTCATTGTTTTCTTGTGGGCTAAGATTATACGGCTTTCACTGAGTGCCCCAAGTGACATGTCTACCTTATTCTTTGGGCCGGTACGATCAAAAGGATAACAAATTTATATAGTTTTTATAATGTTTTCATACATTTACAAAAATTAAAACCTCCTGTACAAAAAAGATTCTTCAAAAGGGGATGATTAGAATTTTTCGTTTTTTTTTAAACTTTTTAAAACTTTTTAAACTTTTTTAAAAAAATGTTTTAACTTTTTTTCAGACCCCTTAGGGTACCCCTAGGTTGTCTGATTGACCCTACCATATAGTGCCACATTTATAGGGCACACTTACTTACTTACACACACTTACTTACCGGGTAGATCCTGTCGCGATGCACGTGGTGCGTTGTCTGATGCACCCGAGATCCTGCATGTGTCGCTTCCCCGCTCAGGTCCGCCGGAGTTCACCCGGTGTATGTGAGTGCATTGTCTTGCGAAACAATTTGAATTTTAAATCCTGCACTTAGTCCGAATCAGTTGGATTGTCCGACGGCCTGCCCCCGATTTGTGTCACTTGAAAGTCTCGGGTCTTTGTGTGATACAAGGCTGTCATAGCAACAGATTGCCCTCGCGCCGCCGGCTCTTTAATGCTTTAATGCTCTTTAATCAGCCGGCGGCTGATGGGTTAACAGCCGGGGGGGGGGGGGGGTGTCACCTGTGCAGCAAACACTCAGCGAGTATAGAGAGGGTTTAGCACGTGAGCTTTCTCCAATCAACCGCAGCCAACAAGTGACGTACTACCATGTAAAGTTGTTTTCCATCAGGGTTTATACCCATGAACGTATGAGTGATCCATGTATGAATGACAACAGAATGCTTGGCATACTATGGGGCCATGGTGTACTCTTACTCTGGTCACTTTTACTGCTATTTCATACAGTTTTACAAAATACATAAATAATTTGCCTAGATTTTGGAAGGTTTACTTGAAAACATGAAAGCTTTGTTGCCCAAGACGCAGATATATCTTACATTCTTACTGCAGTTGATCGCAATAAAATACAAAATCCAGCAATGCAAACATTTTCCATACATTGCACAAAAATCCCTTTGCTTATGATGTGTTTGAAATGGCTTCAAAGAAAAATTATTTTTTGCTTAACTTTAACTTTCATTTATACAGTAAAATACTTACAGGAGCAGAAAGATATGAAAACGATTGAAAATAATAACTTCAAATAAAACAGTTTGATTAGATATCTCTGGTAAGATATTTATCACGCGTAGGCTATTTTTTTTATTGTCCTTTTTTATATGACAGTACCTGTGATTACATTTGAGCAGGCAGATGTATGATAAAATGATGAAAGACTGGCAGATGGTTTGCAAACTGTTTAGCAAATTTTGATAGTACAATTAATTGCAAAAAAATAAGAATAAAAACAATAAATATGTTAAAGCTAAACACTGCCATATGTTAAGAAACACCTTGTCTATAGCTTAAACATTTATGTTTTATTTTAATTTATTTCAATACTTTTGAAAATTTTAATGTGTTTTTAGTCTGTCAAGATTACTGTGTTACTGTATATTCAATATAATTAGCAATCTCAAAAAATACTTTTAATTTTCAGAATTATTGAGTAACAGTAATATTAAGGGTTAGAGATGAGCGAGCACTAAAATGCTCGGGTACTCGTTATTCGAGACGAACTTTTCCCGATGCTCGAGTGCTCGTCTCGAATAACGAGCCCCATTGAAGTCAATGGGAGACTCAAGCATTTTTCAAGGGGACCAAGGCTCTGCACAGGGAAGCTTGGCCAAACACCTGGGAACCTCAGAAAAGGATGGAAACACCACGGAAATGGACAGGAAACAGCAGGGGCAGCATGCATGGATGCCTCTGAGGCTGCTTAAACGCACCATTATGCCAAAATTATGGGCAACAGCATGGCCATGACAGAGTGACAGAATGAAGCTAGATAGCATCTAAAACATCCAATAATTGACCCTGACACTATAGGGGACGGCATGTAGAGGCAGCGGCAGGCTAGAGAGTGGCATGGCGACATACCCTAAATGGACTCAGGCTTCAAACCAATGGGTGGCAGAGAGGAACCAAAGGAGGCGAGCAAGAAGCACTGAAATTATTTCCTCTGTGAACAAAAGGTTGACGGTATATTTAGTCGATAACACAGCATGGTGGCGACATAGTGACCAAGTTCCATAACGTATCTGGTGAAACACCCGAAAAATGAGCCTGACACAGCTCGTTTGATAAGGGGACGACATTTGGAGGCAGCCATGGAGAGGACTTCCATGATTAAGAGCGACAGTATGGGGCATCCATATTGCGCTTCTATGATTGCAACTGCAGGTCTCCAGCATGGCGGCGAAAGATGCGCCGAGTTCCACTATGTATGTGGTGAAACACCTGAAAATTCTGCCTGACACAGCTCGTTTGATAAGGGGACCATGTATGGAGGCAGTGAACTAGTAGTAGATTAAAGGTGCTGCAGTTAAAACTATGTTAGTTGGATCTTGGGATGGAGCTGGCGCTCCGCTGCCAGGCGAGCTTTCGCCAATCCAAGCCCCTGTCTCTAGGCTACTCCCCAAACAGCACTTCTAAGAACCTTTTGTATAAGATCAAGTGTAGTAGCGTTCTTATAAGTTTGGGATATGGCGGGTGAGGGGAATGTAAACAGATGCGCAAGAAGCGCTGAAATAATATCGGTAAATGATAAAAGTTTGACATAATATTTTGTGGATTACACAGCAGGGTGGCGACAAAGTTAACAAGTATGATGTGGAATGCCCTGTAATAGCCCTTGGGCGGTGTGCCTTTTATCGCCTAGGCTCAGCAGTTTGAGCACCGCCTGCTGTCGCTTAGCGGCGGCACTGCTGCTGTGCCTAGAGCTACCGACTGATGGCGCCATGCCCACGGATGGTAATTCGGTGGAGGAGGAGGTGGAGGAGGGGTGGGAGGAGGAGGAGGTATAGTAGGCCTTTGAGACCTGGACCGAGGTAGGCCCCGCAATCCTCGGCGTCGGCAGTATATGACCAGCCCCAGGGTCAGACTCGGTCCCAGCCTCCACCAAGTTAAGTGTAGTAGCGTTCTTATAAGTTTGGGATATGGCGGGTGAGGGGAATGTAAACAGATGCGCAAGAAGCGCTGAAATAATATCCGTAAATGGTAAAAGTTTGGCAGTATATTTTGTGGATTACACAGCAGTGTAATCAACAGATGCGCAAGAAGCACTGAAATAATATCGGTTAATCATAAAAGTTTGCCAGTATAACACAGCAGGGTGGCGACAAAGTTAACAACTTTGATGTGGAATCCATGAAAACAACCCAAATTTCTGCCTGACACACCTCGTTTGATAAGGGGACGATGTATGGAGGCAGCTATATGGACGACTTTTGGAGGTAGCAATGGAGACAACGTGTGGAGGCTGCTATGGAGACAATTTAATTTGGATAGTGCCTGTATGTGGCAGTCCAAAAAAGTTTTCAAACCAGAGGAGCAGGTAGGTGGCCCTCCAGAAAAATGAAATAGATTGAGTGCCTGTATGTGGCAGTCCAAAAAAGTTTTCAAACCAGAGGAGCAGGTAGGTGGCCCTCCAGAAAAATGAAATAGATTGAGTGCCTGTATGTGGCAGTCCAAAAATGTTTTCAAACCAGAGGAGCAGGTAGGTGGCCCTCCAGAAAAATTGAATAGATTGAGTGCCTGTATGTGGCAGTCCCAAAAATTGTTTAAAACAGAGGATCGGGTAGTTGGCCCTCCAGAAAAATTAAACGCATAAAGTACTATAGCTAGAGCCAGTGGGCCCTGTCAAAAAATAGCCTCTGCTTTAGTGTACAAAGAGGAGGAGAAGGAGGAAAATGAGGAGGAGGAGTGCATAAATTATTCAGGTTGAGCTTCCTTCACCTGGTGGAGATTGGAAATTATGAGAAATCCAGGCTTTATTCATCTTAATAAGCGTCAGCCTGTCAGTGCTGTCAGTCGACAGGCGTGTACGCTTATCGGTGATGATGCCACCAGCTGCACTGAAAACCCGCTCGGACAACACGCTAGCGGCAGGGCAGGCAAGAACCTCCAAGGCGTACAGCGCCAGTTCGTGCCACATGTCCAGCTTTGAAACCCAGTAGTTGTAGGGAGCTGTGTGATCATTTAGGACGATGGTATGGTCAGCTACGTACTCCCTCACCATCTTTCTGTAAAGATCAGCCCTACTCTGCCGAGACTGGGGACAGGTGACAGTGTCTTGCTGTGGTGACATAAAGCTGGCAAAAGCCTTGTAAAGCGTACCCTTGTCAGTGCTGGACAAGCTGCCTGCTCGCCTACTCTCCCTCGCTACTTGTCCCGCAGAACTACGCACTCTACAGCTAGCGCTGTCAGAAGGGAGGCATAGTAGGCCTGAAAGACCTGGACCGAGGTAGGCCCCGCAATCCTCGGCATCGGCAGTATATGACCAGCCGCAGGGTCAGACTCGGTCCCAGCCTCCACCAAGTTAACCCAATGTGCCGTCAGCGACATATAGTGGCCCTGCCCGGCAGCACTCGTCCTCGTGTCTGTGGTCAGGTGGACCTTGTCAGAAATGGCGTTGGTCAGGGCACGGATGATGTTGTCTGACACGTGCTGGTACAGGGCTGGGACGGCACATCGGGAAAAGTAGTGGCGGCTGGGGACCGAATACCGAGGGGCGGCCGCCGCCATGAGGTTGCGAAAGGCCTCGGTCTCTACTAGCCTATAGGGCAGCATCTCCAGGCTAAGCAATCTGGAGATGTGGACATTAAGGGCTTGGGCGTGCGGGTGGGTTGCACTATATTTCCTTTTCCGCTCCAGCGTCTGGGGTATGGAGAGCTGAACGCTGGTGGATGCTGTGGAGGATCGTGGAGGCGACGATGGGGTTTTTGTGCCAGGGTCCTGGGCAGGGGGCTGACTATCAGCTGACACAGGGGAAGGAGCAGTGGTGTGCACGGCCGGAGGTGAACGGGCTTGGTGCCACTGAGTGGGGTGTTTAGCATTCATATGCCTGCGCATACTGGTGGTAGTTAAGCAAGTAGTGGTGGAACCCCTGCTGATCCTGATTTGGCAAAGGTTGCACACCACAGTCCGTCGGTCATCCGGTGTTTCCTTAAAGAACCTCCAGACTTCTGAAAATCTAGCCCTCGCCGCGGGAGCCCTCGCCACGGGAGCTTCACTACGTGACACATTTGGCGCTGATGCACCAGCTCTGGCCCTGCCTCTCCGTCTGGCCCCACCACTGCCTCTTCCAACCTGTTCTGGTCGAGGACTCTCCTCCGTCTCAGAAGCACTGTGTTCACCCGGCCTCTCAACCCAGCTTGGGTCTGTCACCTCATCATCCTCCGATCCCTCAGTCTGCTCCCCCCTCGGACTTCCTGCCCTGACAACAACTTCACCACTGTCTGACAACCGTGTCTCCTCATCGTCGGACACCTCTTTACACACTTCTTCCACTACGTCAAGAAGGTCATCATCACCCACAGACTGCGACTGGTGGAAAACCTGGGCATCGGAAAATTGCTCAGCAGCAACCGGACAAGTGGTTTGTGACTGTGGGAAGGGTCCAGAAAACAGTTCCTCAGAGTATGCCGGTTCAAATGCCAAATTTTCCTGGGAGGGGGCAGACTGGGGGGGAGGAGGCTGAGGTGCAGGAGCTGGAGGAGTGCTGATTTCGGTGACATGGGTGGACTGCGTGGAAGACTGACTGGTGGTGGACAAATTGCTCGAAGCATTGTCAGCAATCCACTACATCACCTGTTCGCACTGTTCTGGCCTCAACAGTGCTCTACCATGAGTCCCAGTAACTTCAGACATGAACCTAGGGAGTGTAGCTCTGCGGCGTTCCCCTGCTCCCTCATCAGCAGGTGGTGTCTCACCCCGCCCAGGACCACGGCCTCTGACCCCTGCAGTAGTTGGACGCCCACGTCCCCGCCCTCGTCCTCTACCCCTAGCCCTCGGGTTAAACATTTTGAAAATGAAAGTTATAACTTTAATTTTTTTTTAACTTTTTTTTTGTGTTTTTTTTTTTTTGTGTTTTTTAGTTTTTAAAACCAAACGATGCTATCCTAATGCTATGGCTATTTTCTAGCCAAGTATGAAAGCACACTGCTATGCCAGATGAGATGACGCTGAGTTATGAAAAAATAAACGTAAAATAAAAAGTAAATGGCAGACTGTGCCTAATTGAAATCCAACCCCTAATAAATTGTCCCACTTCGGTCTTTGCGATGGATATATGCGTCACTAAGCGCTAAACACAACGTTCGCAAGTCTCACTGCAAATTCCTCACAATATGGTAGTAGATGCACTACAGCAAGGCCAGCCACCAGCAGCTCAACCAGGAATAAAATATATAACGCTATTGTAGGCCTAAGTAAGCCGTTTGGATTCTCCTATGGCTATTTTCTAGCCAAGTATGAAAGCACACTGCTATGCCAGATGAGATGACGCTGAGTTATGAAAAAATAAACGTAAAATAAAAAGAAACTGGCAGACTGTGCCTAATTGAAATCAAACCTTTAATAAATTGTCCCACTTTGGTGTTTGAGGTGGATATGTGTGTCACTAAGAGCTAAACACAACGGTAGCAAGTCCCCCTGCAAATTCCTCACAATATGGTACTAGCTGCAAATAAAAAAAAAAAATGTATAACGTTATTGTAGCCCTAAGAAGGGCTGTTGGGTTCTTGTAGAATCACTCCTGCCTAACACTATTCTAATAGAACACCCTAACGCTTTCCCTGACCAGCAGCAGCTCTCTCCCTAGCGGCATCCAGACACAGAATGATCCGAGCAGCGCGGGCAGCGGCTAGTCTATTCCAGGGTCACCTGATCTGGCCAGCCAACCACTGCTATCGACGTGTAAGGGTACCACGTCATGCTGGGTGGAGTGCAGAGTCTCCTGGCTTGTGATTGGCTCTGTTTCTGGCCGCCAAAAAGCAAAACGGCGGGAGATGCCATTTTCTCGAGCGGGCAAAGTATTCGTCCGAGCAACGAGCAGTTTCGAGTACGCTAATGCTCGAACGAGCATCAAGCTCGGACGAGTATGTTCGCTCATCTCTATTAAGGGTTCATTATAAGTGCTATGCCCACCGTGCGGGCATACCGCCATGTGCTGGAGGGGAGGAGGAGGTGACCCCTCCATAGAAAACAGTGGCGCAGGGCCGCACACTTGCAGAAAGATAGAGCATGCACGCTTTTTGCGGTGTGCTGCACGGATCTGTGCCACACATGTGTGGCACCGTATCGCCGCTGGGCCGCCATTGCCGTCTATGGGGACGTATATGTGGCTGCAGATTTTTTAAACCTTATATAATAAATATATATATATATTCAAGAGAAATTGATGCTTAAAAAGATTAGAATATTTATTAAAAATCAATAGATCTTAGATATGATATATTTTTTGTGACCTGTGACAAACTGATGAAATGTAAATAGACACAATTAATTATGGCATTTGGTTTAGCATGAATCATATACAAATCTAATTATTAAATTACTGTATTAAATATGTAAAGCTAAACTTACTTCACTAATTTACCCGCAATAATATTCACCTTCTTATAGCATGAATGCTAAATTCTAAATTTAAAACATTACTTTTTTTTAGTTTTAACAGGAGGTCCATTGCCTCGTAGTCACGAGTATGAATTACATGAAGTAAAATTTCATTGGGGCAGAGAAAACCAGCGAGGTTCAGAGCACACAGTGAACTTTAAAGCTTTCCCAATGGAGGTAAGACTCAAAATTGTGTTATTACAATATACCGTAATTATCAGGACCAATAATAGATGCAAACATAACATATAACAAAGCCATATGATGTAACATACAGTAGTAAGGAGTGCAAAAGATACTTCAAGTTCAAACCATGCAGTGTTCGTCCAGAGGAACCGTGTCATCAAAAATTTCTGGTTTTACCACTCATTTATAGGACAATAGGAGAGATTTATCAAGCTGCCTAAGAGTAAGAATGTGCTTAGTTGCCAATTTTAACCAATTACAGCTCCACTTTAAAATATTCATGAGAACTGGTAAAACGCAAACTTAGCTGCAATTGGTTGCCATGGGCAATGAGGACTAGAAAAAGGGTGCTATAGAACGTTTTAATAGGTGCTCTACCTGTACCATTTTGGTACGGGTAGCACATGGCCACGCTCGCTTGAATGGGCAATATTGTCATCCATTTGAATCGCCGTATTGCCCACTGTACAATTGATGGAAAAAAGATAGAGCATACTCTATCTTTTCCTGTAGATATGGCCCAACTACATGGCTCCCTAAGTAGAGGGCAGGAGAGGCTGCCCCCACCCCTCCTCTTCTCCAGTTGGAGATATGCTATGGACATATATGCTTCACTATACCTCCCTCCGTTCATACATTCAGATGAAAGGAGCATGAGGTGGGCTTTATATCTGAAGGGCATTGTATAGTGTAGGTGCCAAAAAGGTAGGTTTTACACTTTACAGGCACAAAATAAGGTTGGAATAAGGGTGTGGCATAGGATCTTCAAATTTTACACAATGCATTTTTGAATTCAGTTTTGGGTGGTTGAGAGGTATGCAAGAAGGGAGATGATGAATTTTTAATACAGAATAGCCTCTGGTAAGAAGATCAGATATCTATAGGATGACACAATCAGAGAAAGTGATAAAATCGGCTCATGGCTATCTCTCTGTGAACCAGGATTGCATTTTGACCATGATGCTACCAGACACTTTTAAGCTCCAAATCAATCCAGCACCAGATGTGAATGAATCATGCAGGGGCGTAACTAGGAGAGCTTGGGCCCCATAGCAGATTTCTGCATGGGGCCCCCTTCCTCTTAAAAAAAATTATATACATATTGGTACGGACACGTTTATACGATCGAACATATTTCGATCTCGTGCACTCATGTACACATATTTACATTATATACACACAGGTAAAGTTCTAAATTCATTCACTCACTTTTATATACTCGTATACGCACACATTTATGCACTTACATATATACATTTATACACTAATACATACAGGTTATACAAACTCATACAGTATATACACACATACCATGCATACACATGGTGGATTAGCGCATTAGGGTGCTAAAGTCCTGATAAATACCCCCCATACTGTGTATACATACAGCATATATACGCATACAGTATATACAGAATCTACACATGTACTGCATATACATACAGCAAAAATACACATACAGTATATACAGCATATACACATGTACTGCATATACATACAGCATAAATACACATACAGTATATACAGCATATACACATGTACCACATATACATACAACATAAATACACATTCATACTGAAAATATACACATATATACATACACACCATATACACTCATACAGCAGATACACACATACAGCATATGCATATATACACACACAGAGGCATACACATATATACATGCATATAGGCATACACATATATACATAGGCATATATATATATATATATGCACAGATAAAATTATTATCGGGCGGAGATTTCAGGAGGGGTGGAGTGTCCCGTGAAGTTCGTTTTAGTAGTGATGTCCTGCCAGGGGTGAGCGGGTGTGAGGCAGGGGCGGGCCACATGGCTGTAGTCGGGCGGTGGGCGAGTAGGGAGACGTGACGGCGGGCGTCTGATGGAGCCGGCCGGAAGGACGCACTGACAGGCAGGTAGGGGAATGTGCCGGCGGGGGTGGGGGGACATGCTGGTGGGCAGGCACGGAGACGTGAAGGGGGTCGGGAAGACATGCCGGTGGGCGGGCTGGCGATCGTGGAGGCGGGCTGGCGATCGTGGAGGCGGGCAGGGGATCGTGGAGGCGGGCTGGCGATCGTGGAGGCGGGCAGGGGATCGTGGAGGCGGGCTGGCGATCATGGAGGCGGGCAGGGGATCGTGGAGGCGGGTGGTTGAATAGGAGGATATGGTGGCAGGCGGGCAGACATGCAGGTGGGCAGGTAGGAAGAATGCTGGTGGGCGGGAAGACTTGCTGGTGGGCGTTTGGAAGGAGGATGTGGAGGCGGGTAGGTGGCAGGATGTGCCGGCAGGCGGGCAGGGGCACATATCGGCTGGGAGTATTTGTTGCCAACTGTCAGGGGGGGCGGGAGAGTGGGCGGACAACACGGTTCACGTCCATCCCGGGCCCCCTAGCAGCATGGGCCCCGTAGCAACCGCTGCAGCTGCTACGGCTATTGTTACGCCACTGGAATCATGTGAAGCGGCTTTTTGCAATGATCCAGTTTTCCATAAAATCTGATTTTTAACCACCTCCTAAGGACCAGGTCCTACAGCATCAGTTGCGCTCATAGTCATGTTAGTAAGGGCAAATCCTACCACCTGAAACATGTAGGCCCTAGTCCTTGTGAGGTGGTTATGGATGTGATTTTTATGGAATACTATGTTCTTGGTTCCAATCTTTAGGAGGAAGTAGACCATCGATGGTGAGCCAGACTCTCATTAAACATGTGTCTCCCCTCACAAACGTGCTATAGGTGGACAAATATTCCCACATATTTCAAAATATTGTAGATAGACATCCCCAAAGAGAAGACACTATTATAGTTGCGTAGGAGGGACCATCACATTATTGTTGGACCATTTTATACTAATGGATGTAGAATGTCATAAAAACTCCGTAAGGTCTAATGTAAAGGTCTCCAAATACATCTGTCTATATAGTATTAGTATATAGTGCTTTTTTAAAATAACACTTAGAGTTTGGAAAAATATGTTTTTATAAATTGTTTACAGAATTGAAAGCATCGCTCACCTTGAAAATCAGTAAATAGCAAAGAGCCATCACCAGTGTGTGGCTACTTTCATGTTACTACTCTTTAAATAAGATTTACAAGCAGTGCAGCTTCTACTTTATCCTGCACAGTAGTAATTTAGCTAATTTTAAATGTTGGCGGGGGAGTCAATACCCCATTAGTTTTTTTTATACTTAACATTCAAAGTGTTTGTATGGATCACTAAGGATTTTTCCGTTCTCCATTATGTCATTAAATGGTGGTTAACTTATCAACCAACTTGCAAGTTTCAAAATATACATGGACAGTCCGGTCCGGTCCCGGAGACCATAGGTAAAATGGAAGCTTGAGAAAGAAAGACCATCGGCAACAGGCCAAAAAAGTTTGCAGTAAAAAATACAAAATTTATTGAAAAAACATTAGTGTGATCACATCATAAGACACAAAAGGGGGTGACGCGTTTCAGACCTACAAAACGGGGTCCTTACTCACACCCCCGTTTTGTAGGTCTGAAACTTTAGATGTGGCAGAGGCATGGGAACGTAGCTGTTCCTCATTCATTATACCTAGTAACATGGCAAATCATCAAAAGTTACCTCCAATTTCCTGTGTTTCCTATGGCACTTATGGCCCCACCTCAAACCCTGCTGCTAGGACTTCTGGTTTATGCTGATTTGGAGAGCAAAAGGAAGAAAAGTGATTTGTCTGAATTTCTCCTTTTATAGAGAAGAGAGCAGTGTTTGGTTTCCTGCGGTTCTCATGGTCCAAAGCCATCACTCTTCATGACTAGGGGATAGTGGACTCTAAGCCCAAACAGTAACTCCCATAATCAGTGTTGCCATTTTGTTGAGTATCCCCTGAGGTCATAGAGAAGCGTTGATCCTCCCCCACAATTGTGGGGCACATGTTCATTTCTTGGTTTGTGTCCAGGTTCGGGTCCTAAATCTTGTGGTTGGGACCTGCTCAGCACTACTCGTGACCATTTTACAGTAAACATTGGGTCTTCTAAATCATTAATGCCCTGCATACATGATCTAAATAAAATCCTCTTTACCTATACCTGATAAGTAATATACCATACAATATCCTATTACACTGTTTAGCAAAGCCAGGTTTATGACAAGCGTAGCATTTATACACAAAGCCTGCAAAACAAATACTGGAAGGAAAATCTTGGCGTAGGTGAGAATATTTGTGTTAAAACTGGCAAAAGATAAATCAAGAAGTCAATGAAGATAAAGAGTTTAGTGTCAGGTGCCAGGATGCAATACTAATTTCACAGTGTGTGGGATGCATTAAAATATCCTAAATGCGTAAGTCAATGATTGTTTGTTTTTGTGATTCATGTAATATGATGTCTTCCTGTCTATGAAAGACATTAGTGAGAAAATAGAAAAATTGGCTGCAGAAAAACAAACATATTTGTGTTACGGTTCAGTAGTTCTGTTCCAAGGTTTTTATTTAACTCTGAGTTTGGAATTTTTGAAATCCACAATTTAGGATATCAAATGGCTCTGTATAAGGGGCACTTCTTTTGCCTTTCCCAGAAAATAGCCCTTGATTTTAAAATTGATGTTTATTTTAAAATAATTTTAAAATAATTGTGTTGTTCATTCAATGCTCTTTGGTAGGTATTTTGGGTGATGGAACTGAATTGAATTGATTCCAAAACCATCAGAAGTTTCCGAAGCTTTAACATCCAACATGACCTCTAACCGTTCAAAGCACCTGGGTGGGGGCTGTGCTGTTTACTGCAGTCCTGCATGTGATCGCAGGGTCTGATTAAGGACCTGCACGCAGTAATCAGATGATTGCTGGATCATGGGAACTGAAAAAAAAAATGAAAGAGAAAAGATCTGCTACAAAGAATAGCAATAAAATAGCAATAATATATAATCGAGAGCTTGATTATGTAAATAAAGCATGGAAAAACTGAAAAAATGAACATTCTTGGAATCTCAGTATCGGTATCAACACATAAAATAAAACTATCTATTAAAGGGGTTTTCCCACGAAAGAAAAATATCACAGTTTTATGCCCTTTACTTTAAAATTTTACTAAGCTTTATTCCTATTTAAGCTCATATCTCTCCCTCAGCTGCTCAATGCAAAATCCCAGGGTGTGGATGGGGCCTCTCTAAGCAGTCACATTATGACCCATCTAGTTTTGTGGGGTGACCATGTGGTTAGATTATCTGGGAACAGGTGTATATACATTTTCATCTGGCTTCTGACATTGTTCTAACACATTGACACATAGAGAGAGAGATGAGACAGATCAGAGATGCATGAGATGATTACACAGAGGCTGATGGACCATTACACTGTTACACTGTGAGCTCTGCTACATCTCACAGATATGTGCCTGCCTCCCCCTGGATCGGTTTTCTTTTGTTTTTGATTGTATTAAGACTGTGTAAAAGTAAGTAGCCATCAGGGAGTCTAGTCAGTGTGTTTATGCATACAGTATGTTCATTTTGTTCCACAGTTTTGTAATTTATCTGCCTGGTAGTTTATACATCTATAAGATTGAATCTGATGGTGTGTGGGAGAAGTGCAATAATCTAGTAAAACTAATCCTCATATTTATTCTTACACTGTCCAAGATTTATCTTTAAAGAGGACCTGTCACCAGATTTTGACCACCCTGACTAACGCCTGCTGATAAAGGGTTACAAATCCTCCACATATCACGTACAATTACCTGCCAGTGGGGCCCTGTACCTTAATTGCATACATTTTTCTGGCAAATTGTGTGACTCTTCTCTCTCTCAGGCTGGCAATGAACCACGCCTGATTATTGTGACTGATTATTGTGACTGACTGTGTCTCTTCAAATCCCTGCTCCGCCTCCTTGTACTTAGGGACTGTCTGCCAATATTCAACTACAGACATATAAAGCTCTATGTACAGATGGGAAATATTGTGTCATTTTTTTTACACAGTGCCTTGTGTTAGATTTATGACATGTGACCAGGGTGACATCATTGTAGGTCCTTTAGCCTTCTAACAATAGTAGATTGTAGTACATGTACACCATGTATGTGATAACATGAAATCACAGCAGCCTCCATGGAGGATAGAGAGAAGTAGAAGTCCATGGAGGCTGCTGTGACTTCATGTGGTCAAATACATGCATGGGGTACAGTTTGCTATTGTTAAGAGGCTAAAAGATGGTGTAAATCTGGTCACATGATATGAACTGTGACCAGTAAGGAGGCATAAGGCATGAGGAGTATTAGAGATGGGGGGGGGGAGGTCGAATGAGCAGCATACTCCTGCACGAGAGTTTAAACGTGAATTCTTTTGCAAATTCTTTGCGAATTTGCGATTATTTCACTGCTTTTACACAAAAAAAACTGCCGTAGATGCAGTGATAAATTTGTCCCATAATGTCTCAACTGAGAATATTCTCTAAAACATAATAAAGGAATTCTACCATTAGCAATCTAATTACTTAGAAGACCCAATTCCAGTAGATCCAGATGCAGTAGATTCCTTAAAGGGAACCTGTGAACAAAAATGTTGTCAAGCAGTTGAACAGCTTCTAGATCATGTTTTTTTCATGGTGCAGCTTGGTGGCATCATCTAGGAAATCCACTTTGAAGTGAGATGTTAATTGGTTGTATAAAGTCACGGAGGCGGAGAGTTTAGCACTGAAGTCAAGCTCTGAATACCTCCTCCCATGTGATTGACATTATGCACCAGACTTCAGGAGATCTAGCCAATGATGTCTAACAGGGTCCTAAGGCAGGGAAAGCTTGACTTCAGTGTTATACTCTACGCCTCACTGACTTCATAAAACCAAGTTACATCTTGATACAGAGTTGATTCTGTGGATGATGCCACCACACCAGGGCATGAAAAAAAACTTCATCTAGAAGCTGCCTGACTGGTAGTAGTTTATTACGCCAATTTCTGATGACAGGTTTCCTTTAAATGCCTCATCACCACTGTTTTTTATTATTTTCTAAAACCTATCCTACCTTTTATAATAGTTTGTTTCAAGTATATGCTAATTAGCTCCAGAGGCCACTGTGTGAGCTATGAGTATCCTCTGCAGTGCTGCGCAACCAGAGCTCACAGAGGTTACTCCCTACCTGAGCAGCCTCTGAATGTAATAAGCATATACATATAATAAGCTTAATATACAAGTATTTAAACAGATAGGAAAGGTTTTAGAACATAAAAGCTGTATAGGGATTAGGCATATTTGCGGAATCTAATAAGTATGTAGATTCCTGAATGTAGATAAGCTTTAACATAGTTAGGCACTTATGGGTTTTTTTTTGGTATTTTCAGCTCCACCTTATCCATTGGAACTCTACATTATACAGGAATATTGAAGAAGCCTTAGGACAGGTGCATGGGATCGCCATCATTTCCTTATTTGTACAGGTAATGAGGTTTCTTTCCTTTTAGCTATGTACATAGAATAAACATGAACTTTTTGTCCTTTACATGCTGTTCACTTCATGTTCTAATACCTAATGTTGTGCAAAGCTCATAGACTAACACACAGCCATTTGTATCATACATTTATAAAATGTATGTCTACTATTTTAAAGAAAAGCTCCAATTTTGTGGCCTATATCAGATATAACAGGTAGTTACGTAAGGCTAAAGCAGAATTGCTACATTTAGCCTTTGGGGAAATATATAAAATGAAAACCACAATCTATGATGGACCTGCAGTGACTAGAGGAATTTTACTAGTATTTTCATATAGTTTTGGTACAGGTAAAATTGTTAAATGGATTGAAAAGTGTTTTAAAGAAAATCTACCATCAAGTTAAACCATGTACACTAACTCATAGATCCAGGCAGCGTGACTGTTGTAATCTTCTTATATTTATTTCTCAATGACCTCCTTCCTTCTACAATCAACTTCTAAAATTATGCTAATGAGCCCTATGGGCTTTGGGGATGTTGCCGGAGCCCCTCCGTGCTGTAGCTTCATAGGCTGTTACAATGTCTCATCCTCCCACGTGCTTTCCCTGTCCTCCCTCCCACCTCTGCTTAATGTAATCTCAGGGCAGATAAGTTTCATCACACAATGGTGCTCCTGCTCAGTGCAAGAGCCTATGAAGCTACAGCAAGGAGGAGATCTGGAAACACGCATTACAGTCCTTCAGACTCATTAGCATAATTTTATTTTAAAAGGAAGGAGGCTGGATTACAAATATAAGAATATTACTATATATGAGTAAGTTGATTTTGATGGTAGATTTCCTTTAAAGAGTTTCTTTCTGGCTGATACTATTGATGAACATGCAGTGCACACAATCCATCAGCTGGTTGACAGTGATGACCGTGTCTTACTCCCACTGATCACCTCTAAAGGATTTATATTTTTGATACTTCATTTCTAGTAGTAGACAACAAACCCCCTTCAATGAAGCCATATGAGGAGCAGAGGGGTTGCAGGGCAGCATGGAGAAAGCATTATTGCCGCATAGCACACAGTATAATATTTATGCTAAACCAAATAAAATGTGTATCTATAGGAAACATACTAATAATATTATTTGATTGTATAACTTATATTTAGCATATTAAGAAACAGTGGTCTTATCTGCCTCTCTGGTGCTGATCCTCTTATGACAGATACTGTATACGTTGCATAACATCTGGTTTATCAATTGTTTCTCTTTTGTGTCTTTGTGTTTTAGATCGGAAAAGAACACATAGGTCTAAACACTGTTACAGACATTCTTGAGGATATCCAGTATAAAGTAAGCCTTTGTTTGACTGATTGAGCCTATGTCTTATGCAAAGCATGGAGAAGAGATACTGTCTAACTTATATTCATCATGTGTAGTAAAATTAAGCCATTGTTTGCTTTGACAACATCAATGACCTGGTCACGAACCCATTCACTTAGATAAGCTTTCCATCAGGAAGTCCCCATATCCCCTATAGCATTACATTGTTAGTATACCTGGGCTCATATTGGTGGTTCTGAGTTTCAACGTTAGAGGGAGTAGCAAAGGTTCCCTTTTAATACCAAACTACTGTAATCCGAGAGATTTTTTGCATGAAGATTGAGAAATTACATGTTTTGGGACTCAAATATTCTCTAACTATTTACAATACCAATTCCATCTCAAGTCTCTTAGTTAACAGCTTTTATGTCCATACCTTCCTGGTCTGTTCTTTTTTGCACATATGTGTTAATTGATTTTTGCTATAACATCAATGCCATGTACCAATTATTATCTAGTAACCCACGCCAACTAAGCCCAGTAAAACATTATGAGCGGGTGCTCAATAAACGAGCCAATATGTGATTCTCCCTGTTTACAGTAAATGCAATCAATGAATTCATTTATGCAGTACCTTTCCGAAGCTTTCGGAGGTTCTGATATAGAGATAGCACGGGGACTGTAAGAGTTTTTCATCACTTTGAAAATTATTTTTTTAATGTATTGCAAAAAAGTGGCAGTTCGGACATATGGGCGCTATTTTCCATTGTGGGGTTCACTGCCAGGAATAACTATTTTTATAGTATGATAGTTTGGGACAGGACAATGAATAATTATGACTTTATTTGTTTATTGATTTTTATATTAGTTTTAAGGAAAGGGGGTTGATTTGAAACATTTAGATTTTTATTAACTTTTTTTTTCTTTTTTTCACTATATTTTATGGCGTTTTATGGCATCTGATCAATCAATCAATACTGCAGTGTTGCAGTACATGGAGATTTTGCTACACTATTACATATCGGGTTAAATGACAGGCTTGAAATTTTCACATAGACTCCCATCTCTCAAAGCAATGATGATGACGCTGGGGGGGGCAATGATCCAGCCCAAGATGGGGACCCTACACTCCTTTGGCATTTAAATGGGAACCATAATGCTGAGGCAAGGAGTTAAATGAATTACTTGAGTGTGTACCTAAGGAGTAACACATGAGAAGTGGAGCTGTTTTTGCTCACTATGCAACTTTTATTGTTCATTTTCCAGCAGTTACTGTATATACCTGCAGTCTCCATCTGCAATCTGAGGTTGTCTCAAGGCTGGTGGATGGAGACTTAGCTGCTTTGACTCACTCCCCGCTTCAGAAATCCTCAGTTGTTCTTGTGTTTACTATTGACAGGGCAAATTTCTGCCCTTTTGCTATCTCAGGCTAGAACTTTATGCGGCCCTTACCTCCCCCCCACTCCCCTGAAGCCTACCCCTGATCCCATTCTATATTCGGTCCGCTCCTCCAGAGCGTATAGAGTGGCACAGGGTCTATTCTGCGCTCTTCTGCATATCAACGGCCTCTGTGAGACACAGATGTCATTAATATTTTTCACACAGTGCAAACTGTGGTGGGTGATTCCGGCGACTGCTTGAGTCACACACAATACAAGTGGCAATTCTGCTGCCTCCCTCAGGGCTTGTTCATCCGCCGCTTGAGGTGAGACCTTCATCCTGCCTCATGGCAGATAAGGCTCTGACTATTGATTTGTACAAAGTTTGAAGAAAAGTTGTTTACCACTTTAGTCAATCCTACGTATCATTGTATAATAGTCAAAGTCAATTTATATTTTATTATCGGGGCTTCACAATTATATGTTTGCCCTATTGTACATGTCAATTTTACCAACAAACCAGACAAAATAATGACATCCATACATTTATTTCATGTTATTATGTTTGTTATGAATCAGTTGCTAGAAAAAAAAATTCTACTTGTTGTAATGTTATTCACCCAACAGATGTACAAAAATTTTGACACAAAATAAAATACAATTTATCCTTTATCCTTGTAACAAAACAGAGGAATCATTTGTCCTTGCTATCTTGTAAGCTTTATAGATAAGGAAGACTACAAATAGTATAATTACTAATATTATGTAGAAGAACGTCCTTCAAACCAAGGACTAGAAAATCCAATGGTGATAGCTGCAGTACACATTGTTTTTAATATTTTTCATTCTTTTTATTCTATTTTCTTTGTTTTATTAACAGGGAAAGTCTAAAACAATACCATGTTTCAATCCCAACACATTATTGCCAGGTAAGCCTGTATTAATAATGGGGAGAATATTTCAAATTTCTTTTTCAGTAAGTGAAAAATATGGATGTGTTAAATGTTTTCTTGTCATCTTTAACCAATATAGTTTATCTTTCATAAACAGATGCTATTTTGTAAAAGTTTGCAATGTTTTGTCCATGAATCATATCTAAAATTCAATTGCAATTCAAGGTAAAGTCAGCAAGTTTATGCTACCCGAAGTGAACCCAAATTTCGGTGCACGTGGGCACTTTCAAGTCTTGCTGTAGTAGCTTTATCTATTCTTATACTGACCTTTATACAGTGGGTTGAAATAGTACTCATACCCCATGAAATGTTTTACATTTACAAAAATGAAATCTATTTTATTTATAGTTCATGTGATAGAGAAACACAAAGTTTCACATATTCTAGAAAGTGTAAAAAACATGACACATTTTTGCAAATTAAAAAAAAAAGTGAAAAGTGTGGCTTGCATATGTTTTTAGTCCCCCAAGTAGGACCACCTTTAGTTACAATGATGTGGCTGCAAATGTTTTTAGGTGTCTCTACAAGCTTGAAATGACTCACCAATCTTTGCAATTTTTCTATCAACATAAAATCAACACATTTCACAAGAGCAAACTGTACATGATAGCTACTAAACAATAATCATTAAAATGTTATTGTTCATTTTTTAAAAAACATTGTATTATGAAATACTTAAGTGTTTAGTTTATGTTGTAAGACTACTGCAACATAGCAAGTAATTTCCCCTTGGGAATAAATAAAGTTGTATTGTATTGTGTTTGGACAAGTCTAGCCATTCAGACAAGCGTGGCCATTATATAATCATTTTTTAGTTTAGGTTCCTATTAAAATGAGAGAAATATTCACTGAGAGCGTCAGGATCCCTTACATTTAGGCTGCATTTACACGAACATATGCCCTCCCTGCGCAATGGAGAAGAGTCTATAGAAATTGTGCGGCAAATGACCGTGCACATGGGAAAGATAGGACATGTCCTATCTTTTCCCCGTGTGTGGAGCAGCCCTGTGCCAAATGTATGTGGCGTTGTATTGCTCCGTGCTCCCATTGCCAGCCTATGGGGGCATATGTACGGCCGTATACGCCCCCTTCCCGTTCGTGTAAAGGAAGCCTTAGACAGCTCTTGCAGGCATCTCCCCTTGTCTTCTACAATGCTGCACTAGTGGGTCGCCCGGCTTCTGACCGCACAAGTTAGGAGTACCACATTTAAATCACACTTACTCCTTTAACCACACCTAGGCTGATTTCTTCTCTCTACCTTGATTGATTGGCCGACCGTGAGCCAGCTTGCCTAAGATTTGCTTTCTATTTTATATCGTACATGTAAACCTAAATAAAGACTGATACAAAAATTACAGAAATATTTCAGGGCACAAGTTTGTCACTTTGCACCTGATCCACATCCTGATGAAGCTCATTTAGATATTGCATTGCATCTCTGCCCTAACGCATTCCACTTGAGAAAACCTGTGAAAAGCAATTTGTTTCCAAAACGTATAACTACATGTTGTGTACATTTGCTAAATAATTACTTTCTTTAATTCTACATCTAATTAGGTTTATGGCATAGCCTAAAATTTTTAACGTTACCTGTAGGGATATTAAAATAAGTTTGTTTGAAATATGCATTTAACCAAAGTCTTAACAAATAACAAACTCCAGGAAATGCCAAAAATTATATATGCAGTAGCTTCATCTTCAAATAGGAACATTTGGTAGAGGAATTGGGAAACTGACACTAGCACTAAAATGTGCTGAAATGTGCATAAAAAAGTACATGTTATAATAAAGCAGATATTTTATTCTTTCTTATTGGATTATTCTATATCTGTGCCTGTCGTATAAATAATTTATCTTGATAAATGTTTCTGTTTTTCAATGTTTTTTCAATTTTTTGTTTCAATGTCTGCCTTAAGGTTAGGTCATCAATTTTACAAGGTCAGAGGCAGACACCTAGCAGCTCAATGTCATCTGTTTGCAGACCTCTGATGTCACACTCATCAGTTACATGACATGTTTCTGGCTCTGTCCCATTCAAATGAATGAGGCTGAGCTGCAATACCAAGCACACCCACATTACAATGTGTGGTGCTGTGCTTGGAAGACTGTGTAGAAGACACATTTCTGCAGTCTCATCTAACATCTGATCGGTGGGGTCCAGAGTGTCTATTCTTGGTTTAAAGTTTAAAATATCATTTATAAAAGTCAAATTATGATTACTTTTTTATTGATTACCTTATGTGATACATCCCCAGACCGTAAACAAAAGATCTTTAGAATAAGGTGATAAGAATAAGGTTATGAAAACAGAATCTAAATTTAGTCATGTTTGAACCTTTCTAGAAGGTCCAGCACAAGGTATAATTAAATAAATCAGTTGTGACAGGAGTGTTCCTTGAAGGACACCCAACTTACAGATGACTTCTAGTTACAGACATTACTTAACTTTAATCCTAGGCTACAATGATCTTTGAAATTTGGACATTTATGGACATTTGAATATTTCCCCTATGCAAATTTTGCACTTCTTACTTTATTTTGAATCAAAGGTTAACTTGCATTATTCTAAAGCCCTAGAACTGAGCTCCGCAATCTGTCACCTGACTACATATTGGGTCCCCCCTAATCGGAGGCCA
This sequence comes from Engystomops pustulosus, assembly GCF_040894005.1. NCBI lineage: Eukaryota > Metazoa > Chordata > Amphibia > Anura > Leptodactylidae > Engystomops > Engystomops pustulosus. The sequence goes on from NC_092415.1 coordinate 46,328,511, forward strand.
ATAACTGGGCAACGTTTCCTCCTGTATGATACGTTTGAACACGTAACAAGACAGACAGACAAATACAAAATAAGGCATAGTGGACAAATAGGGTCAGCAACAGAGAGAGCAAACTGTGACAGAATCACAATCCAAGGAGAGTCTCCTGTGCTGGATAATATATACGAAGGCTAGGCCTTACCACAGGTGGAAGGAGCAAGTGATCACAGGCACACAGAGTTAATTTTTCAAGACAATTGCAGAGTGCTGAGTGAAGAGTGTGGCAGGTATCAGACCAGTCAGCCATTAGAGCCCAGTTTAGAATGCCGGATAAAACAAAACTCAATGGGGGTCATTTACTAAGGGCCCGATTTGCGTTTTCCCGACGTGTTACCCGAATATTTCCAATTTGCGCCGATTGTACCTGAATTGCCCCGGGTTTTTGGCGCACGCGATCGGAATTTGGCGCATCGGCGCCGGTATGCACGTGACGGAAATTGGGGGGCGTGGCCGAACAAAAACCCGACGTATTCGGAAAAACCGCCGCGTTTAAAAAAAAAATTGTGTCGCGAAAATTTCACTCACCTTCATCCTGGATAGGCCGGTGTATTTCAAGGCATTCCAGCGGACTTCAGCGCAGCAGCGCCACCTGGTGGACGTCGGAGGAACTGCTTTGATGAATACCGGCCGGACCTGAATCCAGTGCAGAGAACGCGCCGCTGGATCGCGAACGGACCGGGTAAGTAAATATGCCCCAATGTCTCTCATATCTACCAGCACGTATAGGAGGAGACTGGCGCAGATGTGACATATACTTTTTATTATTACTGTATCTGTATTGACTAGTAGAAAGGGTAAATGAACATTGAGAGGCATTTCTGACTTTGTATTTCTGTCTTTTAGAAAATCCAGTAATTTTCCACATATATAGTACAGATTGTTTTGCATAAGAAAAACAGACTTGTGCACCAGACAAGCAGGCAGACTAACCAGTTGTGACTGGAGTGTTGTTAACACAGTTGTTAACACTCTAGAATCCTGCTGTCATAGAATATTATGGGGATTGAATAAATGTCTGTGGGTGAACGCTTGGTCATTGATTTTGTGCTGAAATGTAACCACTCTTTCCCTGGTAGAAGGTATATAAGACAAACAAACCCAATCCTTAGTGTCTTTCAGTTATGAAACAGAGCTTGGAGAAGACTGCCAGTCTAACTGAGCAACCAGAAGAAGAAGCAGGGGATAGACCATGTACCCTGGGCTCCAAGCTTTTGACCAGTGTCTTCTTAGAAAGAGAGGGACAGCTAGCCCAGGCCTTTCCTTAGCATTAACCCTTCTTCTGCCAGGAAGAAGATTGGAGAAGTCAGGGCTTTTGATCTGCTTGTATTGCTCTTTACCTGAATTTCTTCAGAAGGAAACAGTTTATTGCAGACCCTGACTGTCTGGACAAATTTCCCATTGGGGTGCACCACGCCTTACCATCCTTTCCCGGAAAGCAGCAACACATGGTGACACCTCCACAGTGTCTAGCGGACCAGAATAGCATTTGGGACACCCCTAGCCCCGGCCACTGAATATGGTGCTCTAATGTTAATTCTTGTTTCTATTGAAAGCAAATATTTCTAAAATCCAATTGTCACAGGGATGAAAAAAATTTGTCAACAGTTCTTACATATTTACAAAATTTACCTTTGCATCTTACACACAAATTCAACTTAAGAACAAACCTATAGAATCTATTTTGTATGCAACGCAGGGACTGCCTGTATTTTGTTATCGTTATAATATATAGTAGAAACAAAAATTTTTAGTAACTAAAACTAGCCAAAAACATAGTGTATTATCATACTACTATTAGTATGACATGGATATTCTTTATTACACCAGATCCCCTACTCCGTGACTACTGGGTGTATGAAGGCTCCTTGACAATGCCACCATGTTGTGAAGGTGTTACATGGATATTGTTCCGGTATCCATTGACAGTGTCTCAAACTCAAGTGAGTATTCTTCTTTATTCACTTTGTGAAATATGGCAACTGAAATATATAATATCCTAAATAGAATTTAGATAATTTTGAGAGATTCGTGGTTCACCATAAAAAAAACTCTATTATGTGATAGAAATGTTTCCACCCTTGTAGTATTTCTTATTGTGTTTGACTTGTTCAACTTTTTGATTGTCCTGACTTTACAGGGAATCTTCATCAGGACATGTATTAGGTACATGTAGCATAGTGTTTTTGATTAAGTAATAAATGAATAAAATGTTATTTATGTTGCGCCATCATATTCCACAGCGCTGTCCAGATCATGAGGTACACATTCAAAAAATATAATACAAGACATTACAGAGTAATAATATAATCAGATCAGACAACAAGAAATGAAGGCCCTGCTCACAAGAGCTTACAGTGTATGAGGATAGCACTGTAGTCCTCTAGTGAGGTCCTTGGTTTGAATCCAACCAAAAACAACATCTGCATAGAGTTTGTGTGTTCTTCAGGTGGTTTTCTGGTTTCCTCCTACTCCCCAAAAGCATATTGATGGGTGAACTGTGGACCAATGCCTTCAGTATCCACTGAATGGGCACTCATTTGCCAGCCTAAGCGGCATGCTCTTGGCCTTTATTTCGCCTCTTTGCCACATCGGTCCTTGTGTGGCTGATGTAGTGATTCCTCTTGACCATCAACAGACACAGTTGTGCATTTTAAAAATGTAGTCTCCTGTAGTCGCCTTTTCATCTCATAGGCTTGTGGGGGGGCGAAATTGCAAAATTTCCATTCCTCTGTAGCGAATAATATTCAATTGAAATCAATTTGCTGACCATGTAATACATAGTGTATACAGTAAAAATGTTAAATATATTGCATACATCTTGTTTAGGGTACTCTAGCGTATATGTGATGAATAAACTTAAAGGGGTTGTCCACTTTCAGCAAATATTTGATCTGGTTTGTGTAAGGAAAAGTTATCCAATTTTCCAATTTACTTTCTGTATCGATTCCACATGGTTTTCTAGATCTCTGCTTGCCATACTTCTATAGAAGGCTTCAATGTTTACTTCCAGTGGATAGAAATCTGTCCATGTGATGTAATGCAGGTGCACGAAGCCGTTATTTTCACACAGCTCCTATTAATCTCTGTGATAATCACGGGTTCCTGCACCTGTGTATCCATCACATCACATGGACAGATTTCTATCCACTGGAAGTAACTAGAGAAGTTTTCTATAGTGGGACAGCAAGCGGAGATCTAGAAAACCATGAGGAATTGATAAAAAAAGTATATTGGAAAATTGTATACGGTAACTTTTCCTTACACAAACCATATCAAATATTTGCTGAAAGTGGACTACCCCTTTAACCCCTTTGTGTCCAAGCCATTTTAGACCTTTAGGACCAGGCCTGATTTTTAAAATCTGCTTTCTGCTTTTCAGGCAGATAGTCATAGCACCCCAGTAACTTTATAACAAACATTTCTCAAATGTCTGCTTTATATCGGCATAGGTTTTTATACATCCTCTCTCTTTTCTAGGTTGTTAGGAGGTTCAGAATTTTGGGTGCAATTTTTCTCATTTTTATGAAAATCACCAAAAACCTTATTTAGAGGCACCTGCTTGGCTTTAAGTGACTTTGAGAGGACTAAATAACAGTAAAACCCCATAAATCACACCATTTTGGAAGTTACACCCCTCAATGTGTAAAAAAATCAACTTTAAGAAGTGTGTTAACCCTTTAGATGCTACACAGGGGTTAAAACAAAATGGAGGTTTTTTTTTTTTTTAGACAATATATTAATTTTGACCAAAAATTAAACCGTTGCAAAGTATTAAATGACGAAAAACTCCACAAAGTTTGATATCCAATGTCTCCCGAATATGAGGATGCCCCATATGGGGTGGTCACTGCTGTATGGGCACACGGCCGGGCATAGAAGGGAAGCAGCGCCATTCAGAGCAGATTTGCAATGTCACATTTTACAGGCTATAAATGTTGTTTTTTTTGTAATTTGGACATATGGGGGATTATTTTTTTGTGGATGAGATCCACTTTTCAGGTGCATAATTTACAGGGGGTTCAAAAGCTAATAATCAGATATTATTAACTCTTTCTAAGTAGTGGTTAAAAAAATCATTAATTCTTCTTTATGGTTTTTAGCATTTTTTTCCCGGACGTTCACCGAACCATAAAAATAATGTGTTATCTTTATTCTATGGTTCATCACGATTATGGCTATACCCCATTTATATGGCATTTCTATGATTAACTTGTTTTGCAGAATATAGAATTCATTTTGTGAGAAATTTGCTTGTTTTTGCAATGGGCAGAACATTTATATTTTTTTGTTGGTTTAGAGCTTATTTTTTGCGGGACCAGCTGTCGCGCCGATGCACCATAAACGCCGTAGTCACTATGACCGCGGTGTCTATAGGGTTAAACAGCCAGGATTGCGAGTATCGCGATCCTGGCTGTTACAGCGGGATTCCGGTTACCGCGTATTGCCAGGATCCCGCGGCGATCACACAGGCTCAGCTTCTGAGCCCGGGCGATCGCCATGATGTGATTCTTCGTCAAGGTGCGGAAAGGGGTTAAGGTATCATCTGCAATAGAATACCGTATAATGCATGGATAAGCCTGATCAGGACTCTCTGCCACTGAAATATACAGCATGGCCAGCAAAATACAACCCCTTACAAAACTGTGTAAATGCTCTATATTGCAGCCACAAACTATGTCCTCCCAACAGGTCTAATGCATTGATTCTTTGATCCATATAAAGTTGCTTGTTTGAGTAATTGGACCCGCAGCTTGGAAGGGATTTGCTGCTGTAATATAGTCCATATGTTATTAATGTAGCATGACTGCGTGAAACCATGAATTGCAACTCTCAATAAACTTGATTCTTTCCGTATTTTCCAACTTTTCTATAGTTATGCTATACAAAAAAAATAAACTCCAGGATGAAATTATTAGTGATGAGCAACAAACCATTCATTAACTCTTTCAGGTCTAACTTTTCTGCACCTTCATAATAAAGATTTTTTTTCAGTTTTTGTACCATGGTAACCATTTTTGTTTTAAAATCATTTTTTCCTTAGCATTCAAAATCTGCCTGCATGGTTGGTGAGGGATCTGAGGGTAATCTCTAGTTGCCCTGATCTTTGTGTGTTGTCAGGTTAATATGCAGGGATTGGGGTATTTCAAAGACCTGCCACCAGCAGTAATTGCCAGCCAAATTTTTCTTAATAGAATTGTAAAACATAGATATCTGCTTGCACTTTCAATTATTGCCTTTGTCTAACATCATCTTGGGTTAGCCCCTGAAGGGAGAGATGTGGATTCTTACCGGGAAAGGGAGAAGCATGGATTTTATTAACTTAGAGGTTGTATAATTACTTTGTCATATAACCCGAGGAGAAGAATTGACCTCAAAATGTGTAGTTATTGGATTCTATGCCAGGCTGAAGATTTTTATTAATTAAATCAATTAGTGTTGATGCATATTTTTTTGTAATGTGTGTGTAAGTGTGTGTGTGTGTGTGTGTGTGTGTGTGTGGGGGGGCAGGATATTAGGTAATTTACCAATATACACCTATTAATAGTTCTGCTCTGCTTTCTTTATATGTAAAGTGAAGCCTCCGGTCTTTTACCTCATCAGCCAGACATTCCTGTCCATAAAATGGCCACAGATGGAGGTTCATGTGACCACTAACTGTCCAATAACAATCGCCAATTAGAGATCACATGACCCTCTGTAGTGATCTGTAGTGATTTTATGTTCAGGAATCTGATGAGGTAAAAAAGAAGAGGCCTCACTTTACATATCAAGAAAGTGGTGCAGAACTATTAATAGATGTATATCGGTAAATTACCTAATATCCTGCCCCCCACACACGCACATTACAAAAACATGAGGTAAAGTGACCAACTCCTTTAATCATTTTATATTCCATTTTCTGGTTAAAAAAACTGTTATTGAAGTAGTTTTTTTATTTTGCACAATGCAGTTCACCTTGCACGATAAATAACATGAACATTCTATAGTTCTGGTTGTTCTGGATTTACAAATTCCAATTATGTGTTTTAATTTTTGTGTATAAAAACTTTAATGCTTTATATAATAAAAGTCCTAATGTTTATTATAATTACAATACAATTGTATAATTGTTAGCCAGTGCTTCAATTCCCATCCAAATTTGCGGTTGCGTATACGTCCCATTGACGGCAATGGTGGCCCGGCGGCGGTGCAGTGCCATACATGTGTGGCACCGTTCGGCACTGTACATTGGGACAAGATAGAGCATGCTCTATCTTTTCCCGTCTGTGCGGCCGTGAGTCGCTGTTTTCTATGGAGGAGGGAGGGGTCTCCTCCTCCTCTTCTCCAGCGCCTGCAGACATACCGCCATGTGAATGTACCCTAACACACATGTTTAATACTTTGAAAAGGTTGGCCACTCTTTTACATGTTGCCCATGTGCCTTTTCTGCCTTAATAATAATCCCTGAATGTTCATCAATTGATTCATTATCCCTGATACTTACTTTAGTGTTGTCTGTAAACTCTCTGTGGATCTTTGTTTACATGTCTGTGCACTGATAGATAGGAGGGGCCTGCAGCAGGAGAATATGACTCCTCCTGCTCCCCCCTCCCCTCTCCCTGTGTCTGTCAGTGAGACGAACTGTGACAAAAAAGACACAGTGGAGGCTGCCATTAGGACGGACTGAAGGAGGGAGAAACAGGAACTTAGTGTGCCTTCCCAATTGTAAAATAACATCTGATGTATGTTCTGGGAACATACTGGTCAAGGAAGCTCTGGTTTGTTATATAACTTCAGTTTACACTTTTAGATAGATGGTCTAAGCCTTAGCTTAAGCATATATGTAGGAATTTGTTTTTAAGACCGCCAAGAATTTAAATAAATAATAGGATTAAAAAATAATAATAAGATTTCAAATTCAACATCTTAACCCTTTCAGGACCTGGCCCTTTTTTGATTTTTCATTTTCATTTTTTACTCCCCATGATCAAAAATCCATAACTTTTTTATTTTTCCATGTACAGAGCTGTGTGACGGCTTATTTTCTGCGTAACAAATTGCACTTCATAGAGATGGTATTGAATATTCCATGCCGTGTACTAGGAAGCGGGAAAAAAATTCCAAATGCAGTGAAATTGGTAAAAAAACGCATTTGTGCCGTATTCTTGTGGGCTTGGATCTTACGGATTTCACTGTGCGCCCCAAATGACATGTCTACTTTATTCTTTGGGTCGGTACGATTACAGGGATACCAAATTTGTATAGGTTTTATAATGTTTTCATACATTTAAAAAAATTAAAACCTCCTGTACAAAATTTTTTTGGGGATTTTGCCATCTTCTGGCGCTAATAACTTTTTTATACTTTGGTGTACTGAGCTGTGGGTGGTGTCGTTTTTTGCGGATTTTGATGACGTTTACAATGTTATCAATTTTAGGACTGTACGACCTTGTGATCACTTTTTATAGAATTTTTTAATTTTTTTAAATGACAAAAAAAGTGCCATTTTCGAATTTGGGCGCGATTTTCCGTTACGGGATTAAACGCAGTGAAAAACCGTTATCATATTTTGATAGATCGGGCATTTTCGGACGCGGCGATACCTAATGTGTTTATGATTTTGACTGTTTATTTATATTTATATCAGTTCTAGGGAAAGGGGGGTGATTTGAGTTTTTAGGGTTTTTTATTATAATTTTTTTTTTTTTAACTTTTTTTTATTTTTATTTTTAGTACTTTTCAGACTCCCTAGGGTACTTTAACCCTAGGGGGTCTGCACGATCCTATCATATACTGCCATACTACAGAATGGCAGTATATGGGGATTTTACTCCTCATACATTACAATGTGCTGATAGCACATTGTAATGCATGGGTTAACCAAAAGTAGCCTCGGGTCTTCGCGAGACCCGAGGTTACCATGGCGACGGATCACCGCTCCCCGATGACGTCACGGGGAGCGGCGATCCTCGAAAAGATGGCGGCGCCCAGGCGCCGCCATGCTTTTGAAGCCGCCGGCAGCATTGCCGGCGGCGATCGAGGTGAAAACCGGTGTTACCGGTAAGCCTTTGCTGCAATATGCAGCAAAGACTTACCGGCTATGGAGAGGGCTCAGCGCGTGAGCCCTCTCCATGCACCCGTGGCCGACCCGTGACGTGCTATTACGTCACGGGTCGTGAAACTGTGAAAGGGTTATGTGCATTATACCGTATGTAAATGTTAAATAGAATCAGCATGTTTGTTTCATAGTTATTAAAAACAATGACTTCATTCATTCTCTTCCTGGATCTGAACCTGGTTCAGGGCCAATACATCTAAAATGCAAATGAGAAGGTTATAGTGTTATTCCTGATAAGTAAGTCTTAAAGAAAAAGTCTCCCATTAAGGCCATTGTGAATGAGAGAACATACAGAATTGTATATTTGTGCTTCAAAGGACATCTACCATGAGGAGGAAGGATGGTACACTAAGCACACGGACATACTGGTGTATGCCCCCTCTGGCAGGATCTGCTCTTCTTTTAGCTTATTATGCCCTGTTTTCTATGCAATTATGCAAATGAGGCATTGGAATCTTAAAAAAGAGCAGACCCAGTGTTTCAGTGTACTTGGTTTACAAGTACTAGTAAGCACTTAATATTTAAAACTACTTACTAGAGGCCCACATGATGGTCTTCTGTGTCTGTATAGTTACTATACAGATTTTACAGAGACAGGTTCAGTGATCTGAAGGATATTTTTCAAGAAGAAAAATATTCTAGCAATGTAAAGGGTTAATGAAAAGCACTCTTTATTTTTTTTTTAACATTATATTTTATTGAGTTTTCCGGAAAATAAAGATACATGTGAATGCAAATAAAATTAATTCACAGAGAAATGTTGTGGTCTAATGTTTCTGTACACAATGTTCACAGGGTATATCAATAAAACACTGAGAACAATAGAACAAATAACAAGGTGACCTAATTGGATGCATATGAATAAGAACTTAAGTAATAGAAATGTTATATGGTCAGACAATAATAGTATTGTATGAAGAGCTGAGCCATATGTCCCAATTGATTACAAAGTTGGGTATTTTGTGTTGGCAGTGGGCGATAGTTTTTTCATACAGGTATAAACTGATTTATTGAGCTTATTACCTCTACTAGTGGTGGGGGGAAGGGTCTTTCCAGTGTTTAGTAATGTTGATCTTGGCCGCAATCAGAAAACGTGGGAGATCACTGTAAAGTGAGTGCGTGGGAAATTTTCCATATCTATTAAGGGAAAGATCAATACATCTTTGTGACCGATTTGCAATCTGAGCCCTGCTCACAGGTGATACTGCAGCTAAACATTTCCAGAACATCAAACTTCCTCTGTTGCCTTCTTTGTTTGGCGACTCGTTGTACTATCTGGCCATGCACATGATTATTGATCAGGCCAAGAAACCTTCTTTCATTAGTAACTATTTGTAATGGTAAAAAATAATAATAAATCGGCAGGGATTAATAGGTCATTATATTAAAAACTGCCAAAGGCAGACAAATGCAACCCATATCCGGGCAATATTGTGTATTAAAAACATCACTTTTATTAATAAGTAGGTAAAATAAAGTATTTGTTGTGAGCACAACTTGTGTGCTCCAGGCAAGAATAAAAAGAGTTAAAACACAGTATTTGTAATGGTATATAGAGGATTACAAAAAACTGGTAGACACAGTAAGTCCTAAAACTTTAAAATAGAACATTTAAATATTTGCAGCCATCAAGACCTAAAACCATCTATAAAAGAATGCAATACAAATATTTACTACAAAAATGTAACAAGAAAAAAATGACTACAATAGCAGCAAATAACAGGAGTCTAATAATAATGGTAATAATTATTATATCACTGTTATTATTAAAAAGTATTAAAAAGAACAATGCAATAAAAACAGACATTAAAGGGGTTATGCCACGAAACAATTGACTGCAAAAAGATGTCAAAGAGGTTAAAATATTTCAAAAATCTATTTGTAATGGTTACCTGGAATTAAAGATACCTTTCTATTTGTTATTATGATGCGTGTTCAGCCTCTATTCTGCGAGGGGCCTAGCCAGGCACATGCACAGCACTGACAGCGGCAGTTATTGCACGACTCAGTGCTACAGAGCGCTCAGCCTTCAGACTCTCCTTCCACCTGCTGTGCTCAAATAGTCCCTGCATTTACTGATCCAATAGAAGTCCAATAGAAATGTGTCATACGCCCCATGATAGATAGGAGGGGCCTGCAGCAGGAGAATATGACTCCTCCTGCTCCCCCTCCCCTCTCCCTGTGTCTGTCAGTGAGATGAACTGTGACAAAAAAGACACACTGGAGGCTGCAATCAGGACTGACTGAAGGAGGGAGAAACAGGAAGTTGTGTATATATGCAGAGGGCAGCATGGTGAGAACAGGGGAAGGCTGAAGCTCTCAAAGGAGGCAAAGGTACAGATACATATATATATGTATAATCTATCTATCATAATAATGGTAATAATTATTATATCACTGTTGTTATTAAAAACTATTAAAAAGAACAATGCAATAAAAACAGACATTAAAGGGGTTATGCCATGAAACAATTGACTGCAAAAAGCTGTCTAAGAGGTTAAAATATTTCAAAAATCTATTTGTAATGGTTACCTGGAATTAAAGATACCTTTCTATTTGTTATTATGATGCGTGTTCAGCCTCTATTCTGCGAGGGGCCTAGCCAGGCACATGCACAGCACTGACAGCGGCAGTTATTGCACGACTCAGTGGTACAGAGCGCTCAGCCTTCAGAGTCTCCTTCCACCTGCTGTGCTCAAATAGTCCCTGCATTACTGATCCAATAGAAGTCCAATAGAAATGTGTCATACGCCCCATGTTAAAAGTGCACCAAAAAAAGTTGGTGCAGTCTGTCAAAGCAGTGCAGGGGGCACCAGATTCATGAAGAACGTGCGCCAGAAATCCTGAATCTGGCGCCCCCTGCACACTACACAGGACACTGCACATAGTACACATGTACTATGTATTCTCACAGCATCATGGTCGGTCAGGCTGACATGCATGACGGAAGTCTAGGTGGGTGCAGGGGAGGCAAACCCCACGTGTATCGTCACTCCAAAGTGACACTTACCCCTGAGGAAGTCACTTTGAAGTGAGGATACGTATGGAGTTTGCCGTCCCTGCATTTTTCTAGACCTCCAACATATTTACACTTTACTGTCCACGGGACCTAACATGATGCTGTGAGAATACATTGGGGGTCATTTACTAAGGGCCCAATTCACGTTTTCCCGACGTGTTACTCGAAAATATTTCCGATTTGCGCCGATTTCCCCTGAATTGCCCGGGATTTTGGCGCACGTGATAGATTGTGGCGCATCGGCGCTGGCATGCACGCAACGGAAATCAGGTGTTATCTCTGCAGCCTCCTGTGTGACCTGACTAATGGTGGAGGGAGGAGAGGGCTGCTACATTGCTATGATCCATGTTGGGGGAGGACTCCTCTGTGCAGCAGATAGTCATGTGTGGCTGCAGTTACCTTGTATCTGCTGCTGGAAGCACATGTGGAGCTGGTAAGCAGTGGACATCACAGCACAATCTCTGCCCCTCCTCCTCTATCACCTCCTATTGGCTGCAGTGTGTCAGCTGATCTCTCATTGTGGAGAGGAGCTGTGAGCCTGTGGAGTGATCTGTAGTGTAGAGTAGCTGCAGATCAGCTGTAGCTCAGGACGGGACACAGCTACCACTAGAGGGCGCCAGCAACCAGGACAAAAGGAGTTATCTCAGCAAGGCTGCATATTTTGTAATAAGTGTAAATGGTGAAAGTACTTGTCACAATGCATTGGACCCAATTACAGCCATTTGCTATCGTGACACAACCCCTTTAATAAATCTATCACAAGTTGTGATTCCCGTTCCCCACGCTGCAGCTGCATAGAATAAAATATAATACTAATCACAGTTTCTCAAGGGGACAGTTTTGATACAAATCTGTCCATTATAGGGGCTTATGGTATAGACAAGGGTCACCACAGGCAGCCATATCAGACCATAACCATTAGAGCCCATATGAAATTATTCAGCAGTTTGTGCTTCATGTGTGGGATCTCCTAGATATTAGATATCACTTGTATCAAAATCTGCAGCAGTTGCTCAATGTGCCTGGAGGAGAAATCGTACATTAATGGTAATCTGCTGTCTGATTTATACCTTGTAAAGTAGTATGACTGGCTAAATCCCGCACCATGATAAAGGATCTGGCAGGATTAAAAAAATATGCTAATGAGATGCAGGTGCCTCTGGGGGCGTGTTATTGCCTGTGCAGCCAGAGCTTGGAAGGGCTTTGGAGAAGTCACTGGAGCACTTGAAGCTCATTAAAATATTTTTAAAACATCTATTTTTTAGGAAAAAGGAGACCATATAAAACTATTACAAGGTCAGATCCTGCTTTAGGGTGCAAAGAGGATTCAGTCAGTAAGGTATAAATCAGACAGTAGATATCCTTTAAGAGCAATGGGTTGTTTGTGTAATTTAGGACAGGGAAGATTTTCTGACGGGTCTAACACCTTTATCTGGCATCTGGAATTAGAGGCCCCAACTCATAAGGAACTATTATTTGGATTTATATTTACATGCATCGTGTACTGTGTATAGTATAGTATAATAGCTCAAACTCAACTAGGTGTAGATGATGCTTCTGACAAGAACTATAAATTACATTCCTAATTATATACTGAAACCTGATAACTACCTGACTTTTCCCAATTTAAGGAAAAGAAAGGCTCCACTTCTTAAGCAATATATGACATATGACTACACTGCATACTGGTGCCCTACATGCCACGTATCAGCAGCTCCCACCATCACAATTATTAAGAGAATATCATGTTTGTAAGGAATGACAGCCAAGCTTTCTATAATGAAGAAATAAATACTTCTATCTCAGATAACGGGATGTATGACACTTGTAGAGTGGCCCAAAGCTACAGAAGATGCTGCGCTTGTATGTAATGTGATAAATGTCGGTTGCATTCAGTAATTGCAAAAGTTGTTTTTCCATTATAAATTGGACCTGGAGCAAACTGTCTGTAGACATTATTTATTCCCTTAGATCACAGGGAAATGTTACCATGTTTGATGCTAAAATGTCAAACCTGACAAAACTATAGAGATAACATTTTACCGAAATCTTCAAAGTATTTATCTAAAAATGGAGAGAGAAAAACAACCAAAAAATAGCAACCATTGCTAAGGTAATTGTGTCTGTACTACTTCAAATACCAGTCAGTTATGGTCACTTCAATGGTGCCCGATGACACTGAACATGAAACTTTATGATATCAATCTTAAAAAATATGTTATGTTTTTCTGTGTTTTCTTCTAGTTAGAAGAGTTGGCCCGTTAAGAAATCATATTATTAACTCACTTTAAAAGGAACCTGTCACCACATTTTCACATATACAGTGACCTATAGAGCAAAAATTATTTAGCTCAGATCCCTATAAATCATCTTTATAAGCCTGCCTAACATACAGCCAAGTCTGGCGGGTGTTGAGGGGGCGTGGCCTCCTGAGGCTGAATTCTTTTACTTCTTCGGACATCATCTCAGGTCCTTTGGCCCCCTAACATTAGCAAACTTTACTCAATGCATATATTTGATCACATGAAATCACAGCAATGTGCATGGACTTCCCTCAATGCCTCCATGCAGGCTGCTGTGATTTCATGTGATCAGATACATGTATAGGATACAGTTTTCTAATGTTTGGAGGCTAAAGGACCTGAGATGACGACGTGTCGAGGAGGCCATGTCCCCTTGACACCCTCTAGATTTGATTTTATGCAAAGTTTATAAAGATGATTTATGGAATTTGAGATAAACAATGTTTAACTAAAAGAAGGACAGTTAATAAGGCTCTATGGGAGCCTGCCACTAGCTGTATATATGAAAATTTGGTTCCCTTTAAGGCAGCGTTACTTATCCACTTATCCAAGGGGTGCAGCTGCATGAAAGGAGACATTGGGGCACATTTACTTACCCATTCCTTAGAGTTCACCAAAAGTGCATTGTGAGATGTGTAGCTTCCCCGCTCAGGTCAGACAGAGTTCTTCCTGGTGTATGTAATTGCATTGTCTTGCGACACAATTTGAAAGTTAAATGCCGCGCTAAGTCCGAATCAGTTGGATCGTCCGGCGGCACGCCCCCCTGATTTTTGTCGTATGAAAGCATGCGCAACTGCGCCACAATCCGATTGCTTGTGACACAACCCCAGTGCAGACCCCTGTTAAATAGCTGTCACAGCCATGCAAAACCCGAAAATGTTGGAAAGTTTGACGAAAGTGTGATCGCGGACAGGATAAGAGCAAGGCATGAAATTTTTTTAAGGGACTGTAGGGGAAGAAGCTAACCCACATAAAAAATGTGCTGTACAGCCAGTCCCCAGTTAGAAAAGGTTGGTGACCACAGTTTAAGGGATTATGACTGAGATTTTTAGGATCCTCATCTATTATCCATAGCAAAAAGTATATAAAATACTGTATTTATTGGACTATAAGATGCACCTTATTATAAGATGCACCAAATATTTGGACCTCAAAAAAATAGAAAAAAATATATTTCTCATCAATTAAAATGTCCTGGTTGTCACACAAACATCTCTGCAAAAGCTCCTCCACAAATAGCAATGTAACATGCTGACTGATAGCACTGCTACATCTGTACACAAACACACAGTTCTGATACATGAAAACCCCTTCTTCCCCCTACACACACCATTCTCATCCACCACATAACCACCTATAAATACTTAACCTCTACATACCCTCAGCTACCCATTACCTCAGTTTACCACCCCATCTCTCCAAACACAAACATATATATCATCAGCTCATGACATAACCCATAATATTTAAAGAAGACCTGTCATCAGAATTTTATCCCTTACACCAGTAATACCTGCTGGTAAAGGGTTAAAAGTCTTCCCCATATCACCTAAAATTATTTGCCACTGGGGAGCTGTACCTAACAGATGTTTTTTCTGATATGCAAATTATTGTAGAAGAATCATGTTCCAAATAGAAGAGTCATATTTTTTCCAGGCTGCCACACCTACCTCTTTTGATTTACAGTTTAAAGTCTCTTAAAATCTAGACCTGAACTGACAGGAAGTCCTCTTCCTGTCTACTTCCTGTCCTTACCAGAATGCTGCCCCTCTCACTGCATGGTGAATTTAGCAGTGAGCACTGTGTGGGAAACTGCATATCTTAAAATCTCACGGACCAAAAACAAATACTAAGGTCCATGTACAGCCACAGGTGAGAAGAGTGTATGGGCTAACTCCCCAAACAGGTACAAGCCAGTAATGGTAAAGACGTGTTCCAGGTCCCAGTAATTAATACACAAAAAAGATATACCAAGCCAGGCTAGAAAGAAGGGGAGATGCATAGCCCGCATGTGTGGCTGGAGTAACCCCACACGCAACCTTTCAATTTTCATGCGACATTCGGTGTGGAAGCTGGGTGTAAGCCCCCACCAATAAAGTATTATGGTCTATCCTTATATATAATAACTCCTTTATTTATACAGCGCACACAGATTATGCAGCGCTGCACAGAGCTTGCCAAAGGAAACCGGAGGAAATCCACTCAAATACAGAGACGACATACAAACTCTTTGCAGATGTTGACCCTGGGACTTGAACCCAGTTCCCCAGCACTGCAAGGCTGTAATGCTAACTACTACATTATACACTCACCGGCCACTTTATTAGGTACACCTGTCCAACTGCTCATTAACACTTAATTTCTAATCTGCCAAACACATGGTGGCAACTCAGTGCATTTAGGCATGTAGACATGGTCAATACAATCTCCTGCAGTTCAAACTGAGCATCAGTATGGGGAAGAAAGGTGATTTGAGTGCCTTTGAACGGGGCATGGTTGTTGGTGCCAGAAGGGCTGGTCTGAGTATTTCAGAAACTGCTGATCTACTGGGATTTTCACGCACAAACATCTCTAGGGTTTACAGAGAATGGTCCGAAAAAGAAAAAACATCCAGTGAGCGGCAGTTCTGTGGGCGGAAATGCCTTGTTGATGCCAGAGGTCAGAGGAGAATGGGCAGACTGGTTCGAGCTGATAGAAAGGCAACAGTGACTCAAATCGCCACCCGTTACAACCAAGGTAGGCAGAAGAGCATCTCTGAACGCACAGTACGTCGAACTTTGAGGCAGATGGGCTACAGCAGCAGAAGACCACACCGGGTACCACTCCTTTCAGCTAAGAACAGGAAACTGAGGCTACAATTTGCACAAGCTCATCGAAATTGGACAGTAGAAGATTGGAAAAACGTTGCCTGGTCTGATGAGTCTCGATTTCTACTGCGACATTCGGATGGTAGGGTCAGAATTTGGCGTCAACAACATGAAAGCATGGATCCATCCTGCCTTGTATCAACGGTTCAGGCTGGTGGTGGTGGTGTCATGGTGTGGGGAATATTTTCTTGGCACTCTTTGGGCCCCTTGGTACCAATTGAGCATCGTTGCAATGCCACAGCCTACCTGAGTATTGTTGCTGACCATGTCCATCCCTTTATGACCACAATGTACCCTGTAACATCTGATGGCTACTTTCAGCAGGATAATGCGCCTTGTCATAAAGCTGGAATCATCTCAGACTGGTTTCTTGAACATGACAATGAGTTCACTGTACTCAAATGGCCTCCACAGTCACCAGATCTCAATCCAATAGAGCATCTTTGGGATGTGGTGGAACGGGAGATTCGCATCATGGATGTGCAGCCGACAAATCTGCAGCAACTGTGTGATGCCATCATGTCAATATGGACCAAAATCTCTGAGGAATGCTTCCAGCACCTTGTTGAATCTATGCCACGAAGAATTGAGGCAGTTCTGAAGGCAAAAGGGGGTCCAACCCGTTACTAGCATGGTGTACCTAATAAAGTGGCCGGTGAGTGTATATCAATTAATAAGAGGGGATTGCATTCTCTTTCAGTGTGCACAAATAATTAACCCTTTTTTGGTGGTATGTCTGGCATATAGAGATTGCAGCAGAGCATACCATTTACTCTTATTGCTTTCTGTAATTATTTATATTGTAACATTTATTGTGTGATGTATTTACTTTTCACATAGTGTCATGTGTTTACCTTTCAGATTGAAGAATTCCGAAGGCTGAGGCTGCACATTAAAGGAGCGGATCTAGAGGATGAAAGTGATGGAATATTGGCTGATAATTTTAGACCAACCCAACCTCTAAGTGACAGGATTATTCGAGCAGCGTTTCAGTAAACCATATGAAAACATTTATTTCCAAGTAGGTTCATAAACTTTTGCTGACAATAAATAAAACAGCAGGACAAACCACAACTTGAGAATAAGATTTAGTGGGCTGGAAAAGTACTAGTCCATCAAGTTGAACCATTTTATACTTAAAAATATAACAAAATTCTCCTTTGGCAATCCCTGTATAAATATCATATAGTAAAGTGTGACTGATTACCTTGTGTAACTGAAAGCTGTTCTGAAATAGATAAAGAGAGAAGGCAGAAGTCTAACTCCTTACAAACCTGGATAATAATTGAGGAGATGCTGTTTAATACCTATTGTCCATTGGCAAGTTTGTTCTGATAACTTGCTCCCTGTGAATGTCAGATGTGCTTAACCAGGATTAGAACCATTGAACTGAACTGACATGCTGAGGTCAGGCCAGCAAATATATGTTCAGACTGTGCTTGCATAAGGAGTGAGTTTGTCAAAATAAACTATTATGGCTCTTGTATGCTCTTGTACATCACAAGGAAAAAAAATAAACACAGAAGTATCTGACTTTTTTAAAGTATATACAAGGTTAACTGCACAATTTATTTCTATAAAAAGAGCCCAGCAATACACTTACCTGCTGTAGGAAACTATAGATACTGGTTGGGCTGCTATTTAAAAGAAATTAAAGTACAGGTGCCCCACTGTACAGTTTTCATAATTGCATATATTATGTCTTTTTTTACTAATGCAGAGAACAAACATAGAAATACTCTGTTCTTTTACTTACTTGTAGGATCTGAACTTGAGCCACCATGTGCTGGATCCTTAGAATTTGAACTATCATGGATATAGAGTGAACACAGAACTGAAGACGTGCATGATAGCTGCAGTAGTTGATATCTTTGTTCATTGTAGGACATAAATAATATTAGTAACTGAGAAACTAACCTCATATGTCAGGTACTCTTTTCCTATTCCTTAACAGTAGAAGTTAAGGTGTTGAAAATACCAAAAAATAAAACTTAGATGCCAAGGATGGTTGTAAAATGACTTGTCCCAATTTACAATTTTTCAGTGATTATTTGTCAAATGTTTTAGACAGGAATACATGACTATTAAACTGTGACATTTCTATGATGAACCCAATGGGTGTTCCTTATCATACGCTGGCGCTGCCGAAGCCGGATACATCAAGAGGCTTCAGCCTGGTGTACATTTAACCGTAGCCAGTGAGTTTTCATGTATGAAAATTTGTGAGCTGCAGAAATTGCTCAGGCGCGGAAACAGGAACACCCCATGCCAGCCCACTTCCTGCCGGACGCGTCCAACCACACCCTCCCTTCATGCCCCTCCACGCCCATCTGGCGTGAAGGTGGCAGATATGGGAAAATAATCGCATGTGCAAGCTATAAGCTAGCATTTTCTATTATTATAGGGCTCATAAATATTTATTGCATAAAAATTTGTTGCATGACTTATATATTTGCGAGTTTAACCCAAAAGGTCATGTGCTTTTACTCTGTAAGTTGAAATACCCCTACTATTTCATGGTATTGTTTTACACTATATTGTTAAATTTTGTGCAGCCTAAAAATTGGGACTTTGTGATGTATTTATTTTTACCCTCACCACTTTTACATTCAATCTGGCCAATCAGAAAGCCTGGCTTTAGAAAACACCAATAGATCCCAATAGAGCAGCTGGAGCCGGCATGGATATAGCCAGCAGTCTCCATCATTTTACATGCAGGCACCTATGTAATGTATTGACAAAATCAGAAGCCATATCTTATTGCTAAAATATCAACATCCCATAATGTACAAATTGTAAGTCTCTTAAGAAATTAAAAATTATTTAAAAATAAATTTAATAAATGTTAATTAATCTTTCACATTTCCAATGAACTGTAACATGAGCTCGCCAAAGAAAGGATAGTTGATGCCATTCATAAAGCAAAGTCTGACATAATGAATTCAATGCTTGAACAGGAAGAAGTTGGCAGGATACCGTACAGTATTTAGTTGTAAAAAAATACATGTATACAATTTCTTTGTATTTTGGAAAAGTTTTTAATTTGCATAGTAGTTTATTTAAATGTTTTTACAGATTTAAATTTATTGCATTAGATATAAATATATGTACTATTTAGTGTCTTTAGTTTATTACTATAACTGATATACACTTTCGTTTTCTTTTTTAAAATAAGAGTTTATTTCTCTGTTTAGATGTTCCTCACACAAAATGTTATTTATAAGATTTTTTGTGACTTTGCTACTACTTTTATTTTTTAATGTGTACTGTCTAAATATAGATGATCTGAATTAGTTGACTTATGTTTTCTGAAATAGTGTTTTTATGAATTCTCCATACACAATTAGATTTTGTTTTGAGATTTTATTTCAACCACAAGTTTCAACCATTTCAAGTAACATATGAGATTTATTTTATTGTAATATTTGCCCATTATTTATTATCCTTTATTCAATAAAATAATTTGTAGGTATTTGTTATCTTGGCAGCATCTTCTCTAAACAAGGATGGACTGGTCTGCCAGTTAATCACCCCTTTAAGTCCCTGATTTGTTGGTTTCACCAACTTAGATGGTTTTGGTGCAGATGAAAAGCATTGTAGTAAGCATCTGTATTGACCATACACTTCAATATTTAGTTCATAGATTCAAACACAGAAAGATCAAGAACTCTGCAGTTGTGCTTTATAGTTATCTATCTTAGAGTACATTCACACAGCGTTCCTTACACGGCGGCCGTGCCCTGGAGAGGAGGAGGAGGTAACCCGTCCATTGGAAACAGCGTTGCATGCATTATCTTTTCCCGGTGTACCACCTCCGTGCCACCATTGCCGTGTATGGGGACGTATATGTGGCCGCAAATTTGCAGCAGCATATACATCCCAACAGTCTGAACGAGCCCTTAGAAGTATATTACAATCGTATTATACAAATTACTATTGTTATTAATAATAATAAAAGTAATATACAACAAAACAACTTTCAAAATACCATTCTATTTAAGAGTTCCATGCAGACCTATGTGTTTCCATGGATACAAACTACAGTCAACCGCTCAGAGGCCTAACTAGGAAAGGCAGGGCCCCATAGCAGACTTCTGAATGGGGCCCCCATACGTAATATGGTGCATAACCTTAAAGGGAGCCTGTCGGCAGGATTTCGGTTATCGGGTTACTCGCAGCTGCTGTAGGTCCACAGCGCAAACATTTTTTTTTGAGAAATCACATTTAGAAAAGGTCCATTTCTCTATTCAGCTTCTGGGACCCAAGTCATGTAATGTCTGAAGCAGGAGGAGTCACTGAGTCACTGTGGAACACCCGCCCACCTGACTCAGGCTCCAGAAGTTTTATAGAGGTACATATGGGATTTCTCAAAAAAAAAAAAAAAAAAACAGCAGACAATTCTGCATCTTGGAAAACTCCATTAAACTTTACTTTAAATGTATATTTATATAGATACCTTTATATCTTGATACATGTAGCTCTATGAAATCATATACATATATTTAGAACCTTCATACACATACAGTTATACAATGATACAAATACATTTTATATTCATATCCACATAGGCCACATAGATAAAAATGCAGCAGTGACAGGACAGGATGTTACATGAAGTGTCTTCTACTGCCGTTGTTCTCCTCTTCCCCTCCTCCCCCTTTCCCGGCATTTCTTCTCTGAGCAGCAGCTCCGCATACGGTTCTGTACTAGGGGAGATGTGCTGTGCAGGCATGTGTTACTGAACAGCACTTTCTACATTCTATAGTTCATGTGGCAGGTCGGATCCGGGCCCCCTGAGAGACGGGACCCCGTTGCAGCTGCTACGTCTGCTACCATGGTAGTTAAGCCACTGTCCAGCCTGATGGTGCAGTTTTACATTATAATATTTTTCTACCTTTTTTAGTACTGTAAGAGGGTTAATAAGAAATGATGAAACTCTTTCCAAAATTATCAAAATAAAATTGTATTCAACTAGTATTAGTTTATTACCGAATAATGTATCCACAAAAACAATCATATTAACATAATGAAAGAGATGCTCTATGTATTCAGAAATATGACCCATTATTGATATCTTGTTAGTAATATTTGATATTTATGTATTGTTAAAAAAGAAGCCCCAAAATTAAAATGCATAATAATCAAAGTAATATGTGAAAAATACAATAAATTATTTTATATTGATGTGGTTACAGGTAGTAGAACTTAGGCCCCTTCCACACTCGCGTTGCATTTCACGTCAGAGTTTGATCAGGGTGCGATCAGGGTTTGGTCAGTGAAAAACTGACATTTTGCATCAGAGTTCAATCAGTTTTCAGTCAGAGTTTGTTCAGTGTCTCAGTTTTTCATGCGCATTTTCAATGCAATTTCAATGCGTTTTTCACGTGCAGATAACACGCATGAAATGGACTCAGGACCGAGCACTATCTTTTCTATGGCAATTGATGCGTGAAAAACGCATTGCACTTGCAAGTGTCTCAGA
Organism: Engystomops pustulosus; assembly: GCF_040894005.1. Lineage (NCBI taxonomy): Eukaryota > Metazoa > Chordata > Amphibia > Anura > Leptodactylidae > Engystomops > Engystomops pustulosus. The sequence goes on from NC_092415.1 coordinate 46,350,319, forward strand.
GTGCAATGCGTTTTTGATGCATCTCCATAGACTTGTATTGTGTGTTTTTCACGCGTGACTTGCAAAAGTAGAGCATGTCGAGATTTAAACGCGCGTTAAAAAAAATGCGCATGTGTGCGTGAAAAAAAATGCAAGTCTGAAAAGACCCATTGATTACAATGGGTCAGAGTGCAATGCAAGTTCTGCACGTCAAAAGCACGCGCAGAAAACGCGTGTGAAAAACGCAAGTGTGAAAGGGGCCTTAGTCTTTCGTACACTGCACTTTGAAGAGTGTTGATGAATGTATAGGATACTAAAGATGTATGTATGTTTTTGCCCATACAGTCACATACATATGAAACTGACTCACCTACCTTTTATTGATAATGGTACTCAAAAGTTAAAACAAAGATATACCAACTCATAAGATTCGAATGTATGCCAAATTAACCCTCTAAAGAGACAAATTTCAGAGGTTAAATCTATTTGCCAAATTGATGTTATTGTTTGTATTATTGTATTATTATTGCATTTTTGTATGATTATCATGCGTTTGGCTGGTTTTAATCCATTTCACAGCTGCTTATACTTCTAGAAATTAAGATAAGCAGATTCAAACCAGCCAAACGCATAGTAAACATTCAAAAACATGCGCATGTGTTTTCAGTCTCTTTAAAAATGGTAAAGAACTGTCCAAGAATGCAGTGCGTGACAGCATCCTTACAATTTTTCAATATACTTTCTGTTTCAATTCCTCATGGTTTTCAGGATCTCTGCTTGCTGCCCTTCTATAGAAATATTCAATGTTTACTTCCAGAGGACAGAAATCTGACCATGGTCACACAGGTGCACGGCTCGTTAGTATCATAGAGAGTAATTGTTATGTAACAAGCCGTGCACCTGCGTGTCCATGGTCAGATTTCTGTCCACTGGAAGTAAACATTGAAGCTTTCTATAGAATGACAGCAAGCAGAGATCTAGAAAACTATTAGGAATTGAAACAGAAAATATATCGGAGAATTGTAAAACTTTTTTAAAATACAAACAATTTTGTTTGCTGTAATGGAAACACCCCTTTAAATGTAAGCATGCATTTATTGACATGATCACTACATTCTAGTTTAGGGAGTTTTCCAGTGCCAGAAAAGTCTCTTGCACAAAAATATCAGATGACCCTAAATCGGTCATAATAATGGGTCTTCTGAACTTTTGGAACCAATTTGTTTATTGACCATCAGAAGAATATATGGAGTATAATAACACGTTATCTTACATTCAACATTTAAGTTTCTGAAGCAATATTTTTTTTATTCTCGAGAGGAAATCCCCAGAGTGCAGGAGTTTATCTTTTCCTGTTTTACTGATCCCTTGTACAGACAGAACCCATTCATCTGTTATCATTCTTATTATTCTGATCACAGCAACAAAGAGATTATTTGTTAGTGTTTACATGAAGGAAAAGTTCATATTTATAGCATTTATGTCTTTTCTTAAAACACTATGAGCAAAATAATTTCACAATTCTTTCTAAATGGAATTTAGATACAAGTTTAAGCATCTTCTACAATTATTTCATAAGAAGAAGATAGGTTGTGTAGGTACCGTAGATAAGAAAAAAAAAACAAAAACATACAGGGACACAGTTCTCCAAAAGAGTTAGTAAATTCCAAAATCTGGACTGCAGCAAATTGAAGTCATTGCATTTAGAGGAGGACCGCTGGGTCGTAGAAGGTAAGTAATGTACAAAAATTCTAAATTAGAATTTGTGTGTAATTTGGAACAGACATATATTGCAGGTGTTACTCTAGACAAAATGTTTATTTGGTCCCTATGACAATTGGATTTAAAACATTTTGGGTTTAACAATAAAACTACATCCCAGACATTTTTGATAACTTTTATAATCTTTACAGTCCGATGCTAAAATTCAGTAAATTTTCTCTATCCAGATAGCTTCACCAGAGACCACAACGGGTAAAAAGCTACGTCTGTAACTAGGAGTCTTTAATAATCCAGGGGTCCTGAAATCTAAAATTAAAATAAAGCATGTGGTAATCTTCTGTATATTCCTTACTGGATTCACTTGTTACAAGTAGGCAATTGTAGGAAGCAGACAAACTGGACCGTGTGTTCTTACATGCGGGGACCAGAAGCCATGCTGCTCACTCGCTCTACCATTTATGGAAGCAGATATGAGGTCTAACTATTAGATGCTGTCATATACAAAAGTGATGGCTTATCCTAGGGATATGTGGATGACTCCTTAAACAGACTAAGTAAATGTAAACCTAAACACGGATCTCAGTGGTACAGTATGGCATAATGTGCACATAGAGTGGGTATGAAAAGTATTCAGACCACTTTAAATTTTTCACTCTTTGTTTTATTGCAGGCAATGGGTAAGATCCCAAAAGTTCTTTTTTTGCTTATTAATGTACACTCTGCACCTCATCCTAGGCCAGTCAAGAGTGGTCACAGGGTTGTTCTGAAGCCACTGCTTTGTTGGCTACTTAGCTGCATTCATCTTTCCTTCATTGCAACCAGTCATTGTGTCCCTGCCCCCAAAGCATGATGCCGCCCCCATAGCATGATGCTGCCACCACCATGTATTACTGTTTTGATTGTATGTGGCAGGTGATGAGCAGTGACAGGTTTTCTCCACACTTAGAATTAACACCAAAACTTCAATCTTTATCTAATCAGACCAGTGAATCTTATATCTCTTAGTCTGGGAGTTCATCATGTGTTTACTTGTATGCAGGATTTCATATAACTTTTACTGAGGAGAGACTCCTGTCGGCACAATCTGCCATAGAGCTGGTGGAGGACTGCAGTGATAGTTGACTTTGTGGAACTTTCTCCCATCTCCCTCAGCCACACTGATCTTTGGGTTCTTCTTTAATTCTCTCTCCAAGGCTCTTCTCCCATGATTTCTTAATTTGGCTGGACAGCTGGGTCGAAGAAGAGTTGTGGTCGCCCTAAACTTCTTCCATTTAAGGACTATGGAGGCCACTGTTCTTTTAGGAACCTTGGGTGCTGCAAAAATTCTTTTGTAACCTTGGCCAGATCTGTTCCTTTTCACAATCCTGTTTCAGAGCTCCTTAGGCAGTTCCTTAGAACATGATTCTCATGTGCTCTGACCTGAACTCTGAGCTGTAAGGTCCTATATAGACGGGTGTGTGCCTTTTCTAATCAAGTCCAATCAGTTAAATTAAACACAGCTGGGGTCCAATGAAGGATTTGAACCATCTCAAGAAGAAACAAAAGGAAATGGAAAGCATGTGAGTTAAAGAGGTTGTCCGAAACCATAAAAAATTATTTTGTGGCCAGAAGAGGGCTGCTTAAAAAAATAAACATGTACTTACCTTAGCATTCCTGCCGGGTTTCCCCCGCTGCTATCTTTCCGATGCACGCCCACCTTGGCCATCCAGAAGCGGAATACAGCACGGCTTCACTGGGAAGATGGCAGCGAGGGACCGTAAAGATACCAATGTTTTTTTTTACAGTCGAAGTCTGAATACTTATGGCCATGTTATATTTCAGTTTTTTATGTTTAATTAATTAGTAGAAATATCTATATTTCTGTTTTTTTCTGTCAAGATGGGGAGCAGAGTGTACATTAATGAGCAAGAAAAAAACCTTGTTTGATCTTACCAATTGGCTGCAATGAAACAAAGAGTGAACAATTTAAAAGGGTCTAAATACTTTCCATAACCACTCCATCCCATTACTAAGCACTAGAATTTTACTGGATTCATTTTGTAGGCAAATATTTCAATTGAACAACCACCTTTAAAAACACTGAACAATTTTGGAAAAATGTTTTTCCTCTTTACTGACAATTTTACCTACATTTGGCCTGCAAAATAAGTTGGTAAATCATGTCCTTTGATGACCTTGTCCATAATACAGTACCCGTTGTTGCCCTTATTTGTGGTAAAAACCTGAATCACAAATTTCTTGTAACTTTCTATGTTTTCCTATACTGACTTGTTCTGATAATTGTATAGTTTTTGATTGGATAAATTTGTAATGATGTATTTTCTGGACATAAGTGGTTAACTGCCCATGTGTACAGGTTCTTTCAGTACTATATAGATAGCACTAGTACTATACAGGCAGTCCCCGGCTTACGTACAAGATAGGGGCTGAAGGTTTGTTCTTAAGTTGAATTTGTATGTAAGTCGAAACTGTATATTTTATAATTGTAGATCCAGACAATTTTTTTTTTTGCCCCAGGTACAATTGGAGTTTCAAAATTTTTTGCTGTAATGGGACCAAAGATTATCCATAAAGCTTCATTACAGACAATTTTAAGCTGTTTATTGCAATCTGGGACTATAATAAAGCTTCCAGAGAGCTTCACCAAAGGTGTGCAGAGGGGTCCGTCTGTAACTATGGGTCGTCTGTAAGTCGGGTGTCCTTAAGTAGGGGACCGCCTGTATATATATAGTGGGGAAAACCACATGTTTAAGGGCAACTTGCAATCTACTTTCACTATCTTAGGCTGGGGTCACATGTTGTTTTTTCCATATGTTGTTAGGACATGTCAGGCGGATTTCCATCGTATCCTTACAACATATGGCACAGGTGTATCCCACTGTATGCTTTTATAGTGGGATGTGTTGCCTGGTGACTCCCCCACCTCCAAAAAACAACAATCACTGTCTGCTGCCGATGTTAGGGGTGTTTCCCCAATGATGTCGCTGTCCTTATATGGACAGCAACATCACCAACATCCCCCCCCCTTTCCTGCTGAGCGACGAATCCACTCAGCAATGGAATGCTACACATTGCATCCACTGCATCCGCTCCCCACAGGCTTCTGTTGCCTCCACTGAGCACATACATCTCTCAGCAGGAGGGAGCAGGATGGAAATGTAGCTTGTACATCTTTTCATCCTGTCTTTTAACTGTATATGTTGTATAATGGTCAGACTGAGGCAACAACTATGCCTCCATCTGTAATTATATGTCAATTGGGTACCAAAAATGACATGTGAACTTACAAACAAAGCACTTGAAAAGCTGCTCATCTTCTGACACAGAATTCAAGCCATGAGTAAAGGTAAGGAAGGATACATGTATCCTTCAATATAAATGTATGATGTTGAAATAAACAATCTTCACATTGCACAATTGTACTCAGGTCTATTTTTGGTAAAGGACTTTGCATAATTGTTATAGTAACAAAAATGTGCTTGTGTTTGTTTTTTGATGTCTCTTCATATATCTTTCATATGTCTTTTATTATCATAATTGTATGTATTGTATTTTATAGTGCATTAAACTGGTTATGAAGAAATGTGGTAAATAAACCAATTGAATTGCAGCACAATAACGCCATATAGCATAATGCAACACAATGTAATTACTATATACTTTTCTATAACATAGAAACTACAGTACAAGAAGGTAAAGGAAACCTACCATCACAAATCTAACCCTAATCTTACCCTAATCCTATAACACTTCCTAACCTGATTTAATATGGACTGGGATATGGTGTCGCCTCTCCGGGTTGTGGGGGCAAAGGCTACTCCATGCCCCAGTAGCTTCTGCTGTCCCACTTCCTTTTGTGTCGGCACGCTCTATATATACACCTTATGCTGGAGCTCTACAGCCCCTACAGTGCCGATGGCTGTCACGATAGACGCTATAGAGTTCTGCAGCAACCACTGAGCAGGAGCTAATGCACATTTGCGTCTCGAAGGAGCCAGCAGTGTGAATACAGCTTGTTCACCGTCGACATATAATGAGGTGGGACACCTCAAGCTACTGGGGTGGGGAGTAGCCGTTGCTCCCACAGCCTGGAAAGGCTACTCCATGCACTAGTAGCCTCTGCCAAAAAGTTGCATATGTCTTAGATATGGTTTACATAGATCAGGTTAAGAAGTTTTGCCAGTTTAGGGAACAACACTTTAGGGATCTACCTTAATAGGTATATCCCTGATAGTAGGTTTCCTTTAACCCATAGGTTACATTGACATTATAACCACCATCACATTCACAATTGTAGAGAACAAAAACAGCTATAAAGTAATCATTAGCACAATAAAAATAAAGATATGAATGCCAAAATCCTGAGTCATATAAAGATAAAGTTCATACTCCTCAAACAAACAATTTGTTCCATATTTTGGATGTAGATATGCAGCCATGAAGCAGTTAATTGTGTTTTAGACAATGAACTGTGGAGTTTTGGTGTTTAGATATGAAGAATAAACATAGTTAATAGTGTACATTGTATTATGTCTAACATAAATAGATAACCCATCAATATTATATCACTGTACAAAATGTCCAAAGAATATTGATATGTGATATAAAAAGGATATATTTGTGAATGTGACATTAGGTCTATGACCCTATTCCAATTAAGCAGTTAAATATTGGATGTGATATGGATTTTTCAGGCTTTGTTGTTAAGCAATGCTACATATTTTATATTAGTAGGCTCATTATTCATTTGGAGTCAAAAAAATCACAGATAGAAATTTTGAATCTAAGTTACCTGTAAGACAAAACCAGAGGGAACAAACTTATGATGTTATGAATTTATAAAGTGACTGTGCAGATTGTGAATAATGTATCTATTTTTTAAAGAATAAGAAATTGTTGTCTAGTCACAGAGGCCTAAACCCTGAGACCTGCTGTGTTCACCACAAGGGGGGCCCTAAGTGACATCAGTGTCCAATGTGAAAGGAGCGGTGGTGTGCATTTGCGTCCTTCTCTCCATTTACTTATATGGATAGTGTGAGATAGACGGTTCCTGAAACCCCATAGAAGTAAATAGAGAAGTTCCTAAACATGCACATCACATTAATAGACATGTATCTTTACTTCTGCCACTTTTTTTCTTTCATTTTTGCGTCTTTTGTCATTTTCCGACTATTTTATGTGACTTTTGTTGTTGTTTATTAAGTGCCCCTTGGTCTGCAACTTGCACAGTGCCTTATGTATTTTTATTTTCCAGATGTTCCATGCAACTTTTTGCTTATTTTTGTGACTTTATAGGTGCAAATCTGCATCTGGTCCGGGGCAGGTGCAAAGAAAGGATGTTTTTTTTCATGGACCCTGTTTTAACACGTAAATTGGAATTATTCCACATGCTTTAAAGGTTTAACATTTTGCACATAAACCTGTGGGGCACTGAACGTTTGGGCTTTTTTTGCTTTTGTTTTTGCATTCACATTTTTTTGAAATGTATTGTTTACTTCTAAGGGTGAGGTCAGACATGGCCTTAACACATGTTTTTATAAACACATCACAACAGTTGAGAAGAGCAGATTTCTCTAATTTCATTGCTGCCAACATGGGGTTAATAAAACGCTTGTGTTAATGCAATGTTAATATGCATTTGTTAACACTATGTTAACATATTGTTAGAACATGCATTTTGCAGACGCAATGTTGACAGCAATGTAATTAGGCAAATCTTCTCCTCTCAGCTGTTGTGATGCGTTTAAAAACGCATGCATTAACACCATGGGGCTTATTTATTAAGGGTCAGCGGATCGCAATTCTGGCGGATTTTGCAACGTTATCGGGGATTGCACCGCTGGGACAGATATTTAAAAGGGGATTTTGGTGACACGATCGGATTTTGGCGCAGCTGCGCCAGCTTCCCTGTCACAGAAATCGGGGGGCGGGCCGGTGATCCGACTGATTTTGACTAAGCGCGGCATTTAACTTTAAATTAGGGTCGCAAGATCAAACACTTACATGCACCGGGAGGAAGATGGTGAACTCCTACGGACCTGATTGGGGAAGCAACACATGCAGGATATCGGTGGTACAATCCTATTGAATCTCGGCACAGTGCATAGTAGTCAGACAATGCGCTTTAGGGAACTCCGAGGGACCAGGTAAGTAAATTTGTCCCCATGTGTGATCGCAGGCAGCCTCATATGTTGTCATCACCCTAGGGTGTGACTGCTTAAAAATGTAGATCACAGCCTCAACTCCAAAATTTACAGTAGTGTCCACTCCTGTGTACATAACCCTCCTCACATGGCTTGTGCCCATGTGGATTTGAGATAAGTCGCATAAGAAAGCCAGAAGTTTCATGTGTTGGTACAGGAAAAGCTGAACATGTATTACAAGAAAAATTACATGATCATACATAAGGCGCAAAAAAGAGCTACGGAAAGTCTCAATTATACACCAAGGGAAAAAAATGAGGTTTCCAGTTCTTGTGATCACTGGCATTAATATTACTTTTAGAATTCAGTTTTTTATGTTCAGTACCATTGAATAAAGGTTTACATACGGTGAAGAATATTTTAAGAGGTGGGTCAGATATTAAGTTTTGATGGGCATCACACACAGGAAAACCCATTACCCTAGTATTATTTCATTTGCAAGCTGTTTAATTACAGAGGTCTGGCTTGAAAGGCTTATTCTCACACTGACCAGACTGGCTGTCATTGGACCTCCCTACAACACACATGGCCAAAGCTTCAAAGATTTCTGTGACATAATTCATAAGGGATTTTTTTGTGCATTTTGGGAATGTTGGGAGCCAGACAGTCCATGATACAACTCTCGTATGAGGAAATAAGTGGAACTCATAGAAGCATAGTAGATGGTAGTATTCTGGTTTGGCCTACAAAAACACCGGAGGCCCAGCCAAATCTGATGGCACCAGACCACTGCGCTATGATCTTCAACTGAGTAGTTCTCATTCATCCAAGGTTTTGGAGGTTTTTAGACAGAGATAGGAGGGATACAAGCACCCTCCTAAAATGCCTGGAGCCATGTGTTATTGATGTTGTCTTCTGAAGATGCATTCCAGAAGGTCCTCATTCCACAAATCCACATTGTCATGTTTATATATACATGCTACCTGGGCTGGCTTCTGACCTGGTATAATCCCGCACCAAGATCCTAATCCATTTTTGGTTCAGCCAGTTTCAAAAAAGTTATGGAATTGGAAGCCAGATTGTAATTGTTCCATGAGTAAGTTTAATGAAATTTGTGTGGATAGTTGGACATGCTGTTTTATTTATCTTGAACAGGCTTACACTGCCACACAGGTGAACAGGTAAATCCCCCATTGGAAACTTAAACCAGATGGACCCTCATCCCCATAATTACTAGTTCATGGCAAAGCACACTCACTGTAATTCACACGGTCAGCCTACATCATCACTCCATTATGAAAACTAGAAAGCAGCTGCAGTACTAGCGAAAAAAATTTGGGTTGGCTATGTTTTTTTGGATTTGAGAAAGGGAGACAGATACAATTTTCATGTATCTGTACATAGGTGGGCCCCCGATAATGATTGGACGAATGGGCTCTAGACAAGGCAGTCGACACTCTTCTGGACTCTGGTGTTCTTAACGGCACAGATCCTTTTTCATGTTTGGTGGTGCTGCACGATTTTCTACTCACTGATGTCTATAGTGAGTGAATGGGTGTCTGAATGGACCTAAAAACCCTCTTTAAAGGCAAGTACTGGTTCTGACATGCTAAGAAAAACTGGGCATGATCCATACACAATGGTTACTGTTGTATACAGTAGCACATGCTAGTGAAGTATCTAGAATATTTGTCTGTCTTTTTCTATTTTATTTATTTTTTGCTAATTAGTTTTGCTTTTATTATGTTTCTTATTTTAGCTTAACAGATTAAACCTACATTTTATTCTACTGACAATAGCAGAATAACAAAGTAAACATCAATAAGAAAATTGTTCATCATCTAAATTAGCCATTTGTGACTGTATTCTGCAACAACTTTGCACATTTTCATAATAAACACTGTGTCCAAATACTTACATTTGCGTATAATTATACTCTTAATGCAAAGCTTCCTCATTATGATGCTTGGCAAAATCCCAATTCAACTTAATTTCTTTGACTTTAATTTCTGGACCAAAAGCATTAGCTTGAACATGTGAAAAATGTATAATGTGCTCATTCAATTAGGAAGTAATTAGATATTGAATCAACCATATATCACACTTGGGATTAGAGAAGGAGGTGGAAGATTTGCCTCATTCTTTAGCATAAAACAATTTTGTTAATTAGTTATTGCTAATTGAGATTGAGAAAACATCATTATGCCAGCATACAGGTTTGCTTTAGCTATGCTGTGTTCTAAGTGTGACATAGGAAATGACTGCAACTTAAGATAATACAAGAATAGTGCTTAATGTTTGAGTCACAGCATGTTCAGCTAAATAGAATTTAATTGCAAATTGTGTTTACCTGTGAAATATACACAGGAAACTAGGTTGCAGTAATACAGCTTCATTACTATTTCAGTTTCATACATTATCCACTTCCTATCAAACCAATGCCTTTCCCAATCCTCATTTGCAGTGCCATACCCAATGCTATGTCTGTGGTAGCCGAGGCAGGGAGCCAGGTAGAAGGAGCAACTTCCTTGAGATAAAGGCCACTTGCTGCAGATTATTAAGGGGCTTTGGACAAAACAGCCCCAACTACGACCTTTGAAACTACATCTCCACAATAAAAGATCAATTCAGATCGGATATAATCAAGAAGGTGTGTTCTTTAGTAGTATGAGTGCTAGTCAGCCTCTGGAGGCCAGTTGGTTACATTGGCACCTTTCTTAGTCAGATCTGCCAACAATTTACCCAGATTAAAAAAAACTCTAGAAAATTCAAGAAAATTGAGAAGATAACCCAAATGGCAAATATTACAAATGTCTCCTTTAAGTATTAAACATTGTCTTCCATTCATCTCCCTCTCTGATCTGCATTTAATTGTAGACCCAGCAGTGATCAGTCTTAGAGAACCAACAGGCACCTACACATTGATTTAGCAAATTGGGGATCAATGGGATAATTTTTTTTTTATCAGTAATGTTATTGAGTTCACGATAGTCAATACATTGTCTGAGGCCACCATCTTTCATACTGAAAAAAAACATAAACCTGCTCCGTAATGGGGAGTTGTATGAGCAGATATTCCCCTTCTGTATACTGTCCCGAATGTACCCCACATAGACTCACAAACTAGATGGATCAAATTCAAAATACTACCCTTGGGATATTTAGAACCTGTTAAGATATCAATCCCACAAATTTAAGGCCTCAATTTAAGGATTCAAGTAAATTAGCATTTTCAGTCTAAATTTCAGAAACAAGAAAGGAAGCACAGTGAAAGTCCTATAATGACATCAGCAGACAAATTGTTACATAAACTCCTCCAACTCCACCAAGTGTGAATTGAGCCAATCTGCATGGCAATTCGGAGAGTTCGGAAACAAATATTGTCCCCTTTTAAAGGAGAGGAGTCAGCCCTAATTCCCAGGAATAGAGCATCCATTCTGACTAAATCAAAGCCTAAAGCTAAAACTAAATTCCATATTTTCAAAACTGCTTAGGGAAATACCTGTGTGCCCAAGTGACCCTCCCAAAAGTCACTTAGGTACTGGAATTTTCCATCACTGGTCTTGTGGGGCAGAACTTCAGATAACCGGGTTTCCCACAGTAGAAGTATAATGGGTTCTTAATGTCATGCTCCTTACGATCACATGGTGACATGGCTCTAATTTGCAAATGTTCTTCAATGTTCATCAGAGTATCTTTAGATGGAATAAGTGAGACAGTGGAAGACACAGGATTGTGAGCAGGTAAAGAAAAAATATATTCATATATATATTCATTATATTCCCTAAAATGTCTATCTAACCTGACTGCCCATGACCTAGCCTCCTCCAAGGTTTTAGGCTTAGGATGACCCACTAATATATCTTTCAGCGCATATGACAGCCCCAGTCTGAATTAACCCCTAAAAGTGCGGCTATTTCAACCTGATGGAACGCACATAAAACTCTCTGCAACTCTGTGATCTTCTGCAGATCGTTTCCCTTGGTGTAATGCAGTTAAGTGACCTTCAGCATAACCAGTTCTGTCAGGTTCCTCATTCAACAACCCTTGGGCAGATAAAAAGAAATCCACAGAGGACATCTCTGGTGCATTTGCAGCTGTAAAAAAATGCCCATCCCTGAGGACTCCCATGCAGTAGTAAAATAATTACGCCTACTCATTGGGTGTCAATATGGGAAGACTGGAGTCTAAGGCAAATGAGATTATTCTCTCTAAAAGAAGAACATTTTTTCTCACCTTCGCTTAAGAAATCAGGTAACTTGAAATTGGTTTCCAACACAGACTGACCTAAAGGTGAATGACGTCGCTGTTCCTGCACTCGAACATGCTCAGAAAGATTCTGCACCATATCAACTAGGCCCTGCATCTGATTACCAATCACACCCATGCTTCTGAACACAGCAAAGGGTTTTTGACTGGTTGGACTGTAAAGACAGCACATGGACACAGGTATAACAGTATCTATGGAAAACACAATGACCTCTATATAGATAACACTGACCCAGCATTACATCACTACTGACAATAGATGATGTCACAGCTTATCTCCTCCCCCTCCCTGCACAATGACCTCTATATAGATAACACTGACCCATCATTACATCACTACTGACAATAGATGATGTCACAGCTTATCTCCTCCCCCGCCCTGTACGATGATCTCTATATAGATAACACTGACCCATCATTACATCACTACTGACAATAGATGATGTCACAGCTTATATCCTCCCCCTCCCTGTACAATGACCTCTATATAGATAACACTGACCCATCATTACATCACTACTGACAATAGATGATGTCACAGCTTATCTCCTCCCGCTTCCTGTACAATGACCTCTATATAGATAACACTGACCCATCATTACATCACTACTGACAATAGATGATGTCACAGCTTATCTCCTCCCCCTCCCTGCACAATGACCTCTATATAGATAACACTGACCCATCATTACATCACTACTGACAATAGATGATGTCACAGCTTATCTCCTCCCGCTCCCTGTACAATGACCTCTATATAGATAACACTGACCCATCATTACATCACTACTGACAATAGATGATGTCACAGCTTATCTCCTCCTCCTCCCTGTACAATGACCTCTATATAGATAACACTGACCCATCATTACATCACTACTGACAATAGCTGATGTCACAGCTTATCTCCTCCCGCTCCCTGTACAATGACCTCTATATAGATAACACTGACCCATCATTACATCACTACTGACAATAGATGATGTCACAGCTTATCTCCTCCTCCTCCCTGTACAATGTCCTCTATATAGATTACACTGACCCATCATTACATAACTACTGACAATAGATGATGTCACAGCTAATTTCCTTCCCCTCCTTGCACAATGACCTTTATATATCTAATATATAAAGCTGAGTGTATATGTGTGTATATGTCCACTAACGAAATCTGTACCGTTGCATTTGCAATCACCAAATTTTGCACAGTTGCTGCCTGTGACTCAGGGAACGTCTTAGAGCCAAAATTTTCACCCCACGCTTTCCAAAATCCATTAATTACCCACCATATACAGGAGCCATTGTCTGCTGCTGCTGTGGCAGTTGGAAGCTGAGCCGTGATTGGTTGCTGCTCTGCCACAGGTCATCAATATGAGCTCTGAGATGTGATTGGATACTACAAGCAATGCGTATAAGACACTTATGTGTGAGGTAAGCTGGATAGGGATACAGAGATAGGGGCTGATGTATCAGAAATGTCTGAGGTAAAACTGTTCCAGTTGCCCATGGAAACCAATCAGAGATCAGCTGTAATTTTATAAACAGCTCTGCAAAAATGAAACTTGAGCTCTGATTGGTTGCCATGGGCAACTAGAGCAGTTCTGCTCTTAGACACATCTGATAAATCTCTCCATTGACAAAGTGACAGCCAGAGACGGAGACAGTCACTGGAATAAAAGTGTCAGAGACACAGACAGTCACTGGAATGAGAGTACCCAAGACCGACAGTCACTGGAATGAGGGTGCCCGAGACTGACAGTCACTGGAATGAGGGTGCCCGAAACTGACAGTCACTGGAATGAGAGTGCCCAAGACCGACAGTTACTGGAATGAGAGTGCCAAAGACAGACAGTGTCAGTGACAGAGACAGTCAGAGACAGCCTGAGACAGTCTTTAGATACATATAAAATTTTTTTGCTAACCCATTCTAAGAGCTAACAGCTAAGAGCAGTTATTTACTACTAGATGTTGTCACAGCTTATCCCCTCCCGCTCCCTGTACAATGACCTCTATCTATCTATCTATCTATCTATCTATCTATCTATCTATAACACTGACCAATCACAACATCACTAATAGATGATGCCACAGCTTATCTCCTCCTCCCTGTACAATGACCTCTTTATAGATAACACTGACCCATCACTAGTGACAATAGATGATGTCACAGCTTATCTCCTCCCCCTCCCTGTACAATGGCTTTTATATAGATAACACTGACCCATCATTACATCACAAGTAACAATAAACAATGTCACAGCTTATGTACACTCTCTATCTGCACATATTTGTCCAGAAAAATAGAACTTGATAAGTTGGCTGCTGTCTATTTCTGCTCATGACCATGACTACTACAGTTCAAGCAGCTTGTCAACAGGAAATACAAGAAAAAGTCTACAATTAGAAAATAAGAACAAATTGGAAGAAAGTGATAGCTGGTTCACAAAGAAACGCAACAAACCAAAGGGCAAATAATCACATGAAGAAAATGATATCCAATTCTAATATCCAATGTACAATTTATATAAACTTCTATTACATGACATTTTACAAAAATGATTTTGTGAATCTAAGTTTTACAACTGACCTCTGTAAAATGCAAAAAAGTACAATTTGCTGCAGAAGCAGAAAGAAAAGATAATTTTAATTTAAAGTGATCATGAAAGGTGACACCAAACCTTCCCCCATCTTTTAACTTTTGCCTTGGGTTGTACACTGCTTTTCTACTTGGACATAACTGATTCAGAAGTTACTGCTGAAGAATTTCAGTAATATAATTGCTGCATTCTCTTTACAGACAATGGCCCTACAGTGCGCTCAGATGAGAAATGGAAACTTTTGGGCTCCCTGCTTTAGTTAAAGCACAAAGCCTGGATTGTCTTCTTTCATATGATTTGCCCTTGACTGACAGCTAAAACAGTTGCCCTGTACATCCAGCAAAGCCTGAATTCACCTAGTAACCTGAATGAGAACAGTAGGAAAATTTTAGAAATTCTCAGCATTCATAATATAGTATTTTTTAACTTTTCTGCAGTTCATAGGTAAGGAAATTAAGGAATTATGAAAGAGCATGTTACAGGCACCAGAATTCACCTGTTCACCAATTCTTCTATTAAACATTGGGGCTCATTTACTAAGGGTCACTTTTGTCAGACTGTGCACCATCTTCTGGGCTAAAACAGCTTAAACAGGTATTTAAGAAGTTTTTGTACCAGAATTGTGGTGCAGCTGCGCTGGCTTCCATGTGACACAAATTAGGGGGCATGCCGTCAGACGATCTGACTGATTCGGACTGAGCATGGGATTTAACTTTCAAATTGTGTCACAAGTTCAAGCACTTACATACACTACTAAAAAGATGGTGAACTCTGTCGGATCTGAGCGGGGAAGCGACACATTCATGACTTTGGGCGCAAGATCTTAGTGAATCGCGGCACAGTGCACTGTGCACTTTCGGTGAACACTGGTGACCCTGTAAGTAAATGTGCCCCATTGTATCCACCACTTTACTAAGTATCCGCACACCGCATTTCCGTCGGGTTTCCCCGACTATTTTCCGATTTGCGCTGCATTTAAGAGGGGTTTTTGACGCCTGCGATCGGATTATGGTGCAATCGCGCCGACTTTCATGCGACACAAATCGGGGGGGGGGGACGCGGCCGTCGGACAACCCGACTGATTCGGACTAAGCACGGGATTTAAAATTCAAATTGTGTTGCAAGATCAGCACTCACATACACCTGGAAGAAGAAGGTGAACTCTGGCGGACCTCAGCGGGGAAGCGACACATGCAGGATATCGGGCGCACGCTCGTAGTGAAAAGAGACAGATTTCATCCTCGTCGAACAACGCACCTCGTGGATCCCGACGCCACCGGGTAAATGTGCCCCATAATCTTCAAGCAACACTCAGCTAAGTGCAGTTTGCTGTTTGTTTTTCATTGGACATTTTGTATATATCCAGGTCCAATGAAAAACTCTGCACTGAGCTGAGTGCTGCTTGAAGATTTTCTGGTTGTGTATATATGTATGTTCCTGTATAAATACACAAGGGGAAGCAAAAAGTAATAAACTATAAAAAAATAACATTTGAGTTCTCACACCATAGTCCTAATCTTCTTTGCCTAAAGGGCGTCAGTTTCCCTTTTTTATCTGATAGTTACAAGGTGCAGTCTAGTTAGAGACTGAGCTTTGCTTTACACATTTTTGTAGCTTTTTGGCTTGTACTGATATAATTTTTTTCATGTTACTTTAAAAACATTGAGAACGTTTCAAATATGTGTATAACATAGTCATGACATGCCTGAGCATACAGCTCAATATTCTCGTCTTCAGACTCAAGAACCTCCTGCCAGTACTCAGACACCTGACGTATCAAAATGTCTGCAATCAATGTTTACATTGAGAGACTTCACTGACAACGAAGAAATGGACACATCCTCTAAGTGCTGGATACTGCATGTGAATCAAGAATAGCATCTCAGACTCCCCCTGTGTGATTGATCGTACTCTTATGAATGCTTCAATGGCATATCTACATAATATTTCTTCAAATTTAGCAAAAAAGCAGAATTGTTCTAGTTGCTCATGCCAACCAATCAGAGCTCAGCTTTCAGTTTCCCACAGTAGTTTATATAATGAAAGTTGAGCTCTGGTTGGTTGCCATGGGCTGCTCCCAAACACTTCTGATAAATCTGCACCTTAAAAAAGATGAAATCTACATCTCTCTTACATACTCTGCATGTCCACCAATAGAATAATTATCATGTCACTTCTTTTTACTACTTTTAGCACTTATCCCAGTTATTGATATTGAGTAAGCAGATTCTTGTCACACAATTTTGGGGACATTTATCATTAGGACGATTACTTAAAGTCTGTCTTTGTTGCTCTACTGACCGTCACATTTATCATTGTGGCTTTGTCAGTTTGATAAATCTGGCAGCCATGTATCATTCTATGCACTGGTTTTAAAACTTTTTTAAAGTCCCATACAAAGTGACAGTTTGGAGACTTTAAGGTTCAGAGTTTTTCATGTACTCTAGGGGAAAGCTCGAGTCACAGTTTTAATCCAGCCTTTCACTAGCCAACATAATTCCACATTTGCCAGTTAGTGCTCTTATGTTTGATTGGCATGAAATGCTCCTTGTTAATTTTTTGAACCATGATGTGACTTTTTTAAGCCAAAAAGTTGGTGCGCAGGTGCACGAGACGTTATAATAAGAGCTATGTGAACCTATGTGTCCATCACATGACTGTGGTCAGATTTCTGTCCACTGGAAGTAAACATTGAAACTTTCTTTAGAAGAACAAGATCTAGAAAACCATGAGGAATTGATACAGATATTATATTGGCAAATTTAATAATTTTTCCTTACTCAAAAGATATCAATTATTTGTTGATAGTGGACAACCCCTTTAAAATATTTAATCTGTGCTCATTAAAATGACAAGATCTCGAAAAAGTCTTGAATTGTTATTTTCCAGCACACATTATATAATGTATAACAAGTAGGTACTAACATGGAAAACTGTCAGATATAAATAAAACATGAGACACATAACATTCTGGGTAAACGATGGGACATAGTTAGATGCAGTTTCGGCGTTAAGGTAAATATTTTAAGTTTAGCAAAACAACATACCAAAAATACTTTAGAGAAGTCTTTGTAGGGCTGCAAAATGTTTCCCAAGCCTTATATTTCTTTCAATATTCATATTTTCGGAGTTTTTCAAAATCACACTCAAAACACATTAAATAATATTTATGCTTAAAACAATATGCAATATTCTAATAGCTCACAAACCAAAATTGACAATATCTGCCCATTCCAACATGTATAAAATATATACTTGTGTACTGTGTGCTGTGTGTTGCCATGCTGTGAGGTTTTAGCAAAAGATAAAGATGACAGACAGATGTATTCCGTTTACTTCATTTAGTATAAGTCACTCAACACAAGATACAATAATGATTCAGAAAAGTAAATATCAGTAAGGCATCAGGCCATATGGCATTCATCCTCATAAAAGATAGCTCATCTCCAATTAACCTGATCTTCGGTCGTCAAGTAAATTCTAATCTGGTTGTTTGTTATGTATTGAAGCAATGGATTTGGATTTTGCACCAGCAAACATTTCCTTAGAATAACCTTGTGTTGGTAAAGGTACTAACTCATACTAGGCAAGCAATGTATATGAATTAAGTGCCTAGCAGCAGCAAAACACATAATAAATGGCATACAAGCTTTGTATTTAATATAATATTAACCCTGTAAAAATAATTATTTTAAGGCACTACATGGTAAAAATAAATGAGGGATTGGAAAAATGTTCAATGGTGGAAAGAGATGAGCGACCAAAACTTTACATTCGAATATGAGTCTCAAGTGCGTCGGTGCGCCTTAGTGCTGGATTGTTGGCTGTGATGGCCTGGGGTACCTGGAGGAACCCTAACCCTGGACCCAAATTTAGAAAGAAATCCTGTTAATCTCTAATGGTGGGCAATGAGAGATGTATAGGGGATGTATACTGAATCTCTAATGGTGGGCAATGAGAGATGTATAAGGGATGTATACTGACTTTTTGCACTAAAATTGTGCAAGAATTTATGTTACTGTTCAAAAATTTATGGAGAGAGACAGAAATTGCTACTAATTTTTCTGCATATTTATAATTGCTCATATTGTCTGCTTGTGTATTGTGTTCTGCAAGGAGGTTTGGACTTTTCCTTACAAAATTATGAGATGACTACCTACTTGGAAGTATTAATACATAATAACCAATTCTATAGGCTCCAAACAGCAATAAAGCAGTCATAAGCTCGCAGCTCCCAGCTTAGAATCTCTTCCAGATCATATCCATTTTGTTGAGCCAGCATGGAATGGAAGATGGAAGATCTGTGGAGTAGCAGACCTTGAGGATTTTGAGTTTGGCTCTAGGTTATGTGATCGGTTAGGTTATGTCCTCTTGAAAAAAAAAGGTTCCATCATATAGTTAGAGCATGACTAAAGGGGGGTTAAACATGTTCACCTGTAGCCCTAACTATAATTTCATCAACCTCCCTTCGGAAAGGTTGGACAACAGGACAGCTCCACAAAAAATAGTCATATCTCCCTCTCCTACATTATTAATGTCACTTCCTCCTACATAATGATCCTCCCAATCTTCTTCTAGATGTGCTCTAATAGAAGCTCTGGTATGAGCATGAATTTCTCCAACCAGGAAGGCTCACCCAAATTTTGAAAAGCGCTCATGAATCATTTAACAGTATTAGAGAAACTGAAGGGCATTGAGAATTGGAGAGATTAGTAGGTTCATCATCTTGTAGAGACTCTGCAACTATAAGCAAGATGCAAAAGTGCCAGCACCTAATGCTGCTGATCACAAACATTAATGTTTCCTTAATGTTCTTTGCACTTCTCTGAATGTGGGACTATTGGATGGTTTTCCAAGTATTACCTCTATTTGTATTTAATAATTCCTTTATTTATATAGCATACACATATAACACAGCACTACACAGAGCTACCAGTATGTTTTGGAGTGTGGGAGGAAACTGGAGGACCCGAAGGAAACCCAACCAGATGTTGAATTTATTTGAAGATGTATTTGTGATGAATGTATAGTTTCAGATTATTATATCATTACATTTTATTACCAAATGTTTAAATCAAATTCATGACAATTTAAAAATGTTATTGGTTTATTTTAACGTCACATTATCTGTTTATTTTTACAATCCTGTAAGCACTTTTACCACTAAGCATAATTATAATCTGACATAATTTGACTATTCTGTATATTGTACGCTATTCTTTTCACTTTTCTGTAGTTCAGAATGGAATCCCCCTCTCGCAACTTACTCTGCTTCCCATCACATTGGGGGAGATATCTCAGAATTGTATGTGATCAAAACTGTTCTAGTTGATAGTTACATACAATTAGAGCTAAGCTTTTATTTTCCCAGAGCAGACAATGAAAGCTGAGCTCGGATTGGTTGCCATGAGCCAATAGAACAGTCCTGCTTTCAGACACTTCTGATAAATCTCCCCTTTTGTTCATGTGGCTTCTGTAAAGTAAATCTCTAAATGCTGCCAACAGCAGCCAATGGAAAAAATTGTCTGCCTTCATAATCATATTAAAATTTAATAATTATAACACATAAAAAAATTCTGAGAAAATATCTAGATTATTAAAATATTTTAAATAACATTTGTTTTACTAAAAAGAAATGCTACATTCTGTATGATGTGCGCTTTCTGCCATGCTCCTGATGCCCTAATACCTGTAGTATGTGCAGCACATAACAGAGAAATCACAAGTACTATTAATGCTGTAATGTTTTGTTTTTATAATTTCCCTTTCCTTTCCTCCCTTCCTGTATTTTATGTCGCTTCCTTTGTTGCTATGTTCATAAGACGACCAAAAGTAATCTTAGTAAATTATAATGCTCTCCCATGAACTGATAATAATGTGCTTCATGTAACATCTGTTTGATGTCAATGCCATCTGATTTTGGAAGTTGTATCTTTGATCATTATAAGTAAGTTTATTTATTTATACAATAAAGTGTGAAGTTGTGACAAACTAAAACATTTACAATTATCTTTATATTTTTGAGGGGTTTATAAAATATATAAGTCCAGTATGTTTTAGGTCATTAGCATAACAGTAAAAATTTACTCTAATTTAGAAATCTGGAGTAGTTAATTAATTTCTCACATCCCAGTAGTGGTCAAAATAGCCTGTCATTTTACCAAAGACACTGGTGTTACTACATGACGCTGTCAAGTATTAACACTCACAGAACTATATTTTTTTACTATAAATGTATTTCTTTAATTCATATTTGTCAGGGCCAGGGTCAGCTGACAATGACACAAGCCGACACCTAGGACCGGAATCTAAGTGGCTTCACCAGAGCCCGCTGCTAAGCAGGATGGTCTTGCTGCGGCGTGGTGCAACCAGGTTGTTCCACAGGTGGCAGCCAAGGTCGAAGTACTAACTCAGTGGGCAATATCGGAGTCTGGAACAGGCAGATAGTCAGGGCAGGCAGCAGAGATGCAAGGTCAGGGTCAGGGGTCACAACAAGAGACCAGCACAGGAAAACAAGCCACGCAGAGAAATGGCTTTCTCGATGGCATGTAGCACAAATATCCGGCGGGGGTTGATGGGAGCAGCTGGTTTAAATAGAAACCCAGAAGCGTCCGGCGCCACTCAGCTGGCCCTTTAAAACTTTGAGAGCCGGCGGGCGCATGCTGACCAGCCAGGATGCAAGCAGGAGTGAGGAGAAGTAAGTTAGGGCTGGGGAGGGAGCCGCCACGCAGAGGGGCATGGGTGTGCCTGCGATCCAAGATGTGGTTCGCAGGGACAACCGTGACAATATTTTATATTAGTTGCAACAATGGATTGTGGGTGATGGGATTGTACTTTACGCCATGAATATGTCTAGACTCACATTTGACTCTTTTACGAGTAGGCTGTAGGTGGCTTGAGTAGAGCATCATGCTGGTAGAGGCACATAGATAACTGCGACAGTTTTAAGTATTTGGCGATAGACCTTAATGACACATATGTGATGGGCAGTTTAGCGGGCGCTTATGGTTGGTACCCTGGAGCCATTGGTACTATAGTGACTAAGTTCCAAAGGAATCGTCTTTTTATGCACAGTATATATTTATCTTGCGATACCCATAGAACAACTGCCCATATGCTTAGTGTACACATATGTTGGAACTATGGATACAAGGTCGTGGGCTATGGAGTGAAATTGGGTTATCCATTGCTTAATGATCAGGACACTTACTTTCATTTTTGCCATAACAATTGTGCAGTTCATGCTGCCTACTTATTTACAATAATGGTTCCCGTTTTTACAATTATCACATCGTAACAACCATTGTTGTCAATCGCGTTATTCTTTACAACAGTTGTGCCGTCATACAATATGTGTCAGATCATTTAAACCTACCACCGGCATTGATTCTCATGGAGTACTGCGTTGTTCATGGGTTACATTTGTAACCACTTGATTGGTGCAGCTTTACAAGATGTGAATCCTGTTGCCTAGTTACCTTGTAAATACCATGCCCCAGCCAAGGTACGCAAGCATAGTAGGACACCGTTTCCCTGGACATGTTTCGATTTCTGGACTTGCGCCATAATTTGAATAAGACGCCAATCAGGTGGGACAGTTATATGGTGAGTGTATCTAAGGTGAGTCTGGCAGGGTTATGGCTACTTACCCCTGAGAAAGTCGTCTTTGATGACAATATGTGTGGGGAGCCTTTCACCAACGCCTCTAATTACCCTCCTGCCTGTATGCCAGTCCTACAGGAGCCTTGCATGATGCTCTAATCACCAGCTGCCATTTCAGTTGGGATATAGCTACATACTTTGGGTGACATTTTTTTCTTCTTCTTTGCACTGTCTTTTACATGCACTTTGTCCATGGTTTGTTTGTAGTGGAAAGCACCTTAACAGATTGCACAGACCTTTACTCTATCAAACATATTTAGGATAGGCTACAATAGAGATTGTGGGCCTCAGTAAGTACTGCAAACTGTACTCAGTGCAGCTGCAACAAAAAGTTGGCGCAAATACTTTTTAAATACATGTGCAGGCAGTTCTTTACAGGGCAAAGTAAAGTGGCGCAAAAGCTTTAAGAAATGTGAGTCTGACCTCACAAATGCTCTTCTGAAGGAGTAAGAAAATGAACGTTCCAATGGACAACTCCAGCAATATGTCGGAAGCCTCTCTAGAAGAATGGAAGCTGTTTTATCTGCAACAGAGTAACTACGTCCACATTTATGCCAATGCCTATAGAATGAGATATGAAAGCTACTGTAATTCCTTATGTAAAGGCGTCCTAATACTTTTGTCCATATAGTGCATTTGATATGAACCACATTGAGGTTCATATGTTGCATGCTTGTATGAGATATCTGATTTCCATGTCGAGCACTGGAGTTTCCTTGTATCTTTTGTCTAGGAAAATGTCAAATGTGTGAGGACTGATACCGTATTTTTCGGACTATAAGGCACACAAAAAAATCCTTTGATTCTCTCAGAAATCAAAGGTGCGCATTATAGTCCAGTGCGCCTTATATATGAACCACACTTACAGACAACAGCTGCCTTGAGCTGTGCACAGGTCTGCCACCTGCTGGTAATTCATCCTTATAATCAGTTGCGCCTTATAATCAGGTGTGCCTTATAGTCCAAAATATACCGTACAACTTTTTACCTTTCCAGCTATATTTATATGGACTATGACTGTGTTACTGACCGTACAATAATCTTTCACTTCTTATACTTATAGATGGCATATGGGATTTCATGGAAGGAATTACCCTTTCTACCAATTCTGTATTAGAAAATGCTGCTAACATATATCACCATTCTTATACTGTCTTTAGAAAAACTTAACATTTATGACTAAAAGCAAATGATATTCGCTTGTAAAGATAAGTTACTCAATGTAAGGTGGAAAAATGGAAAAATATTATACAATGCTGATGGCTTTGAAGATCCATGAAATTAAAACCAAACCCACGATTGATTACAAAAAGATTTAGCTGAACAGTAAAATGACTAAATACACTGATATTCTGATACACATTCAGCTCCAATGAAGAATTTAATTATAAAGAATAATATTACAAATAAAGCCATAAAAACACATAGACAACGATCCCTCTTCTCTGAAACAAGTGACAGTATAAAGACAGAAGGCGAGCAGGTTTTTTGTTCTTTAGCATTTTTCAGTGCGGCCACTAGGGGATGTGCTAAACACATGGAAGGAACAGCATAAACTCAATATTACAACATCAGTCTCCCATTAATATATATGAGATTTATTTATTAAGAAAAGCATATATACTGCTAAAATTGTATGTATCAAAATAAATATATTGTTGTCAAATCATCAATTATGAAATAATATTATTTTTGAATTCTGTATGTGGTCATATATCTGTTCTCTACTGTTTTAACTAAAGAACATAACAATCTACAGACATGTGAAAGTAATAGATACTCACCGTGTGCACATTCTATTGTATAGTTGTGGCTACTGTATCTTGACAACTTGTTTTTGATGCAAAGTAATTCAGTGAAAGATCCCCCCACGCAGTCTTTGAATATATGGTCTCCATGAATGCAGATGAATGTCACACAATTTCATGTAATTGCACATTTTTATGTTACTGCAGATGGTATAATGATTTGGACCTTTGTGTATATAGTTGTGTAAAGGATCATTTTTTTTGCAGGAAGTACTTGGATTATCATTGATACCATTTCGGGGAATGCACAACCTTTTGATCACAAAAATCAATATATTGGGGCTCATTTGCTAAGGGACACGCTGCACACTTTCGTCAGACGGTGCAGCTTTTTCGGGGATTTCATGGCTTGTACAGGTATTTAAGAAGTGTTTGTGCTTGGATTTTGGCGCTCTCAATCCTTTTTTGGCGCACTGACTTTCATGCGACACAATTTAGTGGACGTGCTGTCAGATGATCCGACTGATTCGGACTGAGTGCTGGATTTAACTTTCAAATTGTTTCGCAAGCCCAAGCACTTACATGCACCAGAAAAGATGGTGAACTCCGTCGGACCTGAGCGGGAAGCCACACACGCAGGATATCGGGTGCACAATCTTAGTGAATCGCGGCACAGTGCATTATCCTCAGACAATGCACTTCCGGTGAACTCCATGTAAGTAAATATGCCCCATTATGTGTAGTGAAACATTTCATACTTTCATGATTTTTAAAAAACAATTATACAAAAGCCACACCCCACCAGGGTTCTTTACATCATGAGATCCCTTGTACCATAGACTGCAACACGACACTGTTCAATAGTCATATACTATTGTTGCTGAACATTAATGGAAATGTGCAGAAGGCTCCATGCTGCCTTGGCATAAGAACATTTCCCCATCTGCACACATATCTACCATCTCTACACATCTCTATTTTCCCTGAAAATCTACCATCAAAACCAAATATCGATAAACCAGCCCTTACTCATAGATCCAGGCACGGTGACTATGGTAATCTTCTTATATGGCCTATAGTGATCCAGAAACATATCTTGTTTAATTTCTGTGCTGAGTGGTTTTGCTATAAAAAACTATTATAAAATTATGATAAAGAGGCTCTGTCGCTTTGGTGCCTGGCTCGGAACTTCTCCTCTTACTTAAAGTATGCACTGCTTGAGAGAATGATGTAACCACTGTGTTGTTTCTGACCGGAAGAAGTAATCAATTGTTGCACCAAGGTTCTGAATGTTATAATTGTTTTTTGAGCAAACCACTCACCTGAGGGATTAAACAAGATATGTTTCTGCATCAGTGTAACTACAGTATTCTCAAGGTATGTTTGGTTCATAAAGCATCAAATAAAATGGTAGATTTCCTTTCAAAAGACCAGAAAATCCTTGTAATACTTTCTCAGACTACTTAAAATTCTTCCAGCTGTTCAAGGCTCGGAAAGTCAAGACCTTCCACGGACAACTCTATCTACATGTGACTGCAGACTTAATCACTTGCCACCTTTTTAGGTTCATAAGGTGACATGCACATCTTTTGCAAAGTGACAAGTGGACCCTCAAAATCCTATCTTTTGATGAGCTAAATAAACTGCTAGATCACCACTATGACTTAGAGTTAGAGAAATCTACCAAAATATTTCCACCATCCTATTATTTGGCTCCTAACTATAAGCCATATCATTATTTTCTTTCATTTTTAGTTTTGCTGGGATAGATAACTGTAGTCATAATATGTATGCAACACCACATCCGATCCAGCAAATCTCAATATAAAGGAAATGTAATTATAATATTTTAAAGAAAGCTGTTATTTTTTGTTACAGATTAAAAAGAACAACACAGTGGATTCAATTATTAGGTAGGAAAATGTTAAATATATCTTGACATTAATCTATCAAAACTATTCATTTGGAAACTTGGTCTCCCAAAGTAATTATCTGTTATACTGTTCATTATTAGAAAGCTGTAATTTTAGTTGAATATTTAAAATGCTTCATGCCACTTTTTCTGAAATTAAAAGCAATTTAATTTTTTTTTTTCAAGCAATGGGATTTGAGCCCACATAGAGCAAAACACTAGGAATGATAACTAGAACATGTGGTGTGCTTGTTGTAGTGGTTACTGATTACTCCTTTTTATTCTACAGCCAAAATCTATTTTATGTCTTAGGCAGTTTAGTGATAAGTGGACCAGAACTGAAACAGAGCCGTGTTTGGCTCAAACTTCCCCCAATGTTATCGATCAGGGAGGATTAACGCTCCCCAATTATATCTTTGGGAGAGATGATCCTCCCCAAAATTATGGTGTGCAGCACTGCCAGCATGTTAGTACCGGCACACAGCAGTAGCACTTTAAAGGGGTTATCCGGGTATACAAATTTACTTAGGACCGGGCATTTAAAAATAATAAACGTGTACTTACCTACTCCGGCACCGCTGATGTCCTGCGCCGCGGTCTGTCTCATCTGTGTGCCGATTTGTATACAGGGGCCGGCCAGAAGCTCCCATCCGACACCATCTCCCAGCGCTTACAAAGCTGAGTGATAGGGACGGATGGGAGGAGCCGGCCACATCGCGGACTGGAAGCTTCCTGTGTGCGGCTTCTGTGCCCCTGTAAACGAACAGGAGCACGGATCAAGCGGAGGAGGTAAGTACATGTTTGTTATTTTTACATAGCCTGCCCCAAGCCCGGCCATAAGTAAATTTGCATACTAAGACTGGTGTCACTGGTGCAGGGTATGGGAGTTTGAAATTTGGGTTTAGCTGAACATGTCTAAAACCTATTTTTTATTCACCTTAGACAGTGGTGCACCTACATATGGGTACTTAGTAAATTTCTATATAATGTATGTATTTACATGTGGTTCCCCGATTGGCTGTATTTTCTGATTTATCAGTCATGATATCTGACCATTGTAGTCCTCTCCACTGTCAGTGAGGAGGTGCTGGAGAGGAGGAGGGGAGAGTGGGTTATGCTCATCTTCTCTGACACTGTCCAATCAGTGGCAAACAGTTTTAGAGAAGCTTCTGTGTTCATGCACCGTGTGATCTCTCTGTGGTCATCTAGTGAGATCACACAGTCTACTGTAAGCTTCCAGCTCCTATCATTGTCACTCGGCACACAGAACACAGCTGACAGAAGCCAGGAGTGTCACTAAAGAAGAGCAGGAGATAGACGGTGACAAGGAACTAAGTAGGTGTGGATAGATAAGTATAAAAATCTCTATGCAACAGGCTAATTACACAGCAATAATTGTGGCACATATTTATTAATGTATTAATTTATTGAGGTAGTGTTGCCCATTCCTTGCGCAAAGTTGCAGCCATGAGGTGGAGAATTAGACCAGTATTGAACCAGAAGTGAACAAAAGGACTCTTTCTTGTAAGTACTTGTCAAACTCAAATTATTCTATCAATCGTCTTACATTTGCAAAAAATAAAGTCACACCATTCAACCTTGTCCCCCAACAACTAACCTGAAATATAACGGGTGGACTTGCAGTTGCACTTCAACTATCAAGAATGGATAAGCCCGTCTCTGTGTGTAACAACAAGCACAAAACAAATTCCCCCAGGGTATCAATAAAGTACTATCGTATCATTTTGTATTGAGATGGGAATTACACTGACAGGCCAAGTAGAATAAAGCTGCAGCGTAGGAAGTGTGGTGTAAGGCTGGTATGGCACCACCAGTTTGCCTGGGGAAGGTGCTGAAAGTATTTCAGAGATGGTATAACCATTAAAAATGAGAAAACATGGAGTAAATGGCCCATCAGAGTGCAACTTTATGTACAAAACTGTGTGCTCCACCCTGGCCATAGACCAAAATTGGACATGGCCTATCTTTTGCTGCACAGCTTTGTCATGGCTCGGTGAGACACTATGGCCCACATTTGTTAAAGTGCTTGCACCAGTTTCTGGGAAGAACATGCGAACTGTTTCCACATATATTTAAGAAGTGTTGCGCACCACAAAGTTCTGCACATAAAGGGGCATTGCTGAGTCGGAACATGTGCCAGATTTTTTAATAAGACTGTGTTGCACGCTCTATGTTAAAGGTGCACCAAAAAAAAGTTGGTGCACATGTTCTGAGTAGTGCAGATTGCACCTAATTTATAAAATCTGTGCGCCACTTAATCTACCGCACCCTGTACACTCCATAGGCAAACTGCACATTGTACAGATTGCACTACTTTTGATAAATGTGACCCTTTGTGCTCACTGCACCACAATAATAGTAATAGTAATGGACCTCAGTGGGGGTCATGATCTGGTAGCAAGTTTTGCAGCCAGATCACGGCCCACAATGCAGTTATGTGCAGAGAGCCTGAGGGTGTAGCACCCTGCCCCTGAGGTAGCTAACCTAATAGCAGTATGGCTGTGGTGATATTTCATTGGACGACTTGCCACCAAAGCAGTGATCACAGAGGCCACAACAAGGGCCATACGACGTTCTGCTGTGCAGGGTCCCCGTGGGACACGGTACCAGTGAGACAGTCTACTAAATACATGCCCATGATCATGAGGGAAGGAATCACCAGTTGTGTTGTTGGAACTACAGCACTGCACAAATATTAAAGTGTGTGACGTGAGCCACATCAAGGCAACTTTTGCCTCTGCATGACAGATTTGAAACCATTAAGATTCTGTACTGTGCATGTACTGTTTACAACTTTGCTTGCATTTTTGAATGAATAACCATCTAGCCTCAGAATTTATGGCATGGGAAGTGATAAGACACTCAAGAATCTCCCAACTGACTAACTTTTGCCATCATTGCCTGAGCTCACAGCAATGGCAAAATGTGTGAGTGTACAAGTTTAAGAAAACCACAGATGGCATTCGTTAACTTCAGTTATATGAGATGGTGATAGGTCTTCTTGAAAGGGTAATAATATTATCATTAGGCTATTAGTTTTTTTTTGGAGCATTTGGCAGCAGTTGTGGTGTATTTGTAAAGGGTCAGAAAGCTGCGTAGCTTGAATGGACGCCTGGCTCCCAGAAGGATTGTATATATTTCCTTAAAAGTCAAGAAAGACTGTTTTTACAAATCAGTGAGGCATGTAGTGGCTAGATGTACAACTCTCTTATAATCTCCAATGTCTTTCTGAATTCTAGATAACTTTTTTAAGGCAATGCCAATGTACATGACAGCAATGTCAAACAAATTTCATGTTAACAAGGCTATGAATATTTCAGACCTTACACAACTAGGAAGCTAAAGGAAGCTTTGACCTGAAATCGAAAGCAAGATCTGTCTTGTTTTTTCAGAAACAATGGCACTTGTGTCTATGCCCTATATATGGTAGTACAGCACAATATCACTGATGTAGATACAACTGAGAGGCAATGTGTAACAGAGCCCAACATTGGCACTAATGTTGGAAAAAAAGACAACCTCTTTAATGGTTTTGTCCAAGATAAGAAAAAAGTTAATATATGGATGGCGGTATATTAAAACAATAAACCTCTTATACTTACCAGAGGTTTCTTGTTTTAATAACCCCCTCCTGGCCATATATGAACATTTTTCTAATCATGAAAAACTCCTTTAATGCTTAAATTCTACACCCAACCCCTGGCAGACGAGAAGATGTTTTTGAAAGTTAGATTTGCTATTTACTATCATTGTTAAAAATTGTCTTCATTAAACTCTTAAAAACTGCTGAGAACTAGAAGAAATCCAATAACTCACAAATGTGATTTTGAAAACCCTCTATTAAAATGCAAGAGGTTTGCAGGATTATTTGTTCATTACAGTAGAGTTGAGAACCATTAGTAAACTTGTCTGCAGTGTATTTTACTGAAATATATCCAAAAGGCAATTTAAGAAATAAAGTAGAAGTATGTTATGAATCTAAAGGATAAGCAATTATCTGATACAAGTGTATTCATTTCTTTCGGAGAGGTCCAAGTTACATAAATTTTTTTCCACAAATTGGGGACCATGACTCTGAAAATGGACTACATGCAGACCGATTCTCAGCAAAGAATCACCATCGACAGTTACTACAGCCTCAGGCCCCTTTTTCATGTCAGAGTCTGATCAGGGTGCGATCAGGGTTTGGTCAGTGAAAAACTGATATTTTTCATCAGAGTTCAATCAGTTTTCAGTCAGTTTGTTCAGTGCCTAAGTTTTCTCACGCATGAAAATGACTCAGGACTGAGGATTATCTTTTCTACAGCAATTGATGCGTGAAAAACTCATTGCACTTGGACTTGCATGTGTCAATGGATGCATCTCCATTGACTTGTATGGTGCGTTTTCACGAGCGTGACTTGCAAAAGTAAAGCATGCTGAGATTTAAACACGCGCTAAAAAAAATGTGTGGATATGTGAAAAAAATGCAAGTCTGAAAGAGCCCATTGATTACAATGGGCCAGAGTGCGATGCAATTTCTGCGTTTTAACAGCATGCACAGAAGATGCGCTTGAAAAACGAAGGTGTGAAAGGGGCCTTAGAGTTATCAAAGAAGCAGGGGCGTAACTACAGTGGTAGCAGCCAAAGCAGCAGTTTGTGGTCCGCAGTTTCAGGGGGCCCCATCATCCGATTTGACACACAAAAAACCCACCCTCAAAAACATACTGGTAGGTTGAATATATTGTGAGCCCCATGGGGAGAGGAACTGATTTGGCAAGCTGTATGCAGCACTGTGTAATCTGTGAGTTCTATATAAAAATGAAGGAAAAGGAAAGGAGAATGTGTACCATTATATTCTGCACATTGTACAGTTTAATATTTATGTAACATATATGTGATGTATGTATGCTGTATCTGTGATGCATATACTGTATGTGTGTATATATATGCTGTACAATAACCCCTATCAAGCTTCCATAGAAGAGCACAAATATGCCTCAATCGATAAATAAATCAGAATCTTTATTGTAATTTAAATCGACAGTATATTACAGCAAATACATAAATACTAAAAATAACCCCATTAAGAAAAGGACATCTAAAAACAAACGCAAATACGGACAGCGTGGGAAAACTGGAAGGGTACACTATTATATGTATATACACCGCTGGTGTTGGCCAAACACTATCCAGGCCAATGTAACATTATATACGACAGGTACTGCTATTGCAACATGCCCAATACAGAAAAGTAATATTGTAAAATGTATTAACACATATTCAAACATATGTCCCAAACACAAAAGTATTAACCAGTACCCACGAGACGCCATGACACCCCTACCAGTACACACTGTTCGACACCCCAACGCACGTTTCGCACCCTGCTTCATCACCCCCTGACGAAGCAGGGTGCGAAACGTGCGTTGGGGTATCGGACAGTGTGTACTGGTAGGGCTGTCATGGCGTCTGGTGGGTACTGGTTAATACTTTTGTGTTTGGGACATATGTCTGAATATGTGTTAATACATTGTACAATATTACTTTTCTGTATTGGGCATGTCGCAATAGCAGTACCTGTCATATATAATGTTACATTGGCCTGGATAGTGTTAGGGCAACACCAGCGTTGTATATACATGTAATAGTGTACCCCTCCAGTTTTCCCACACTGTACGTATGTGCGTTTGTTTTTAGATGTCCTTTTTTAATGTTTTTTTTTAGTATTTATATATTTGCTGTAATATACTGTTGATTGAAATTACAATAAAGATTCTGATTTATTTATCGATTGAGGCATATTTGTGCTCTTCTATGGAAGCTTGATAGGGGTTATTTTGATGTTTCTGGAGTCTTCCTACTCTTTAGAGCGGAGATATTTGACTAGATAGTGATTTATTCCTGCAGTTAAAGATTTTTCGGTTGATATATCTGCTGTACGTTTGTATATGGCACCGTATGCATGTGTATATACTTGATGTGAGTACGCATGAGTGTATAAATGTGTGATTGTAACTTGCATGAGTGAGTATAGAAATAAGCAGATTTTTAAGGGGGAAGGAAAGAACGAAGCCTGATTTGGGGCCCTTCCTCTCCTAGTTATGTCACTGAAAAGAAGAAATCTCTTTAAAAAAATTACTCTATATGTGCCTTGTACTACACTGAGTAGATACAGTGTTTTCTTATTTTAACTGGCCATTGATAATAAAGTCTTGCTCCCTCCTTTGAGTTTTGTCGATGCCAGTGATGGCGAACCTATGGAATGGGTGCCAGAGGTTGCACCCTAACTGTGAGAACTCAGGTCATGATCCCAGCCAAAGTGCACCAGAATGGACTCAAGGGATCAACCTGAAGTTCTAGGCAGTCCTGGAGGGTATCTACACTGATAATACAAATCTCCCAGAATGCCAAGGCGATTGAAAGCTGTGGCAGCAATAAGTTACAGGAGAATTTTAAACAAATGGACCAGCACCATCCACCTGAGTAAGTATAAAAAGTATATATTTTATTCAGTCTTCATAAAACCATCAAAAAAGCATATGAGAAAAAAATTGGATCCATAGATCTTACGCGTTTTCAAGTCATTACTACTCTTACTCAAAAGGTGTAAGATCTATTGATCCAATTTTCTCTGATATACTGTTTTAATGGTTTTATTAAGACTTTGCTTTTCATACTTACCCGGTGGATTTGCTGGTCCATTTGCTTTGAATTCTCCTGTTTGCACGTGCTATAGGCACTTTAGTTCCAGGACCGTGCATCTCCCGGTCAGCTGGATTATCTACTCAAGAGCAATAGGTTACTACTAGAGATGAGCGAACATACTCGTCTGAGCTTGATGCTCGTTCGAGCATTAGCGTACTCGAAACTGCTCGTTGCTCGGACGAATACTTCGCCCGCTCGAGAAAATGGCAGCTCCCGTCGTTTTGCTTTTTGGCGGCCAGAAACAGAGCCAATCACAAGCCAGGAGACTCTGCACTCCACCCAGCATGACGTGGTACCCTTACACGTCGATAGCAGTGGTTGGTTGGCCAGATCAGGTGACCCTGGGATAGACTAGCCGCTGCCCGCGCTGCTCGGATCATTCTGTGTCTGGATGCCGCTAGGGAGAGAGCAGCTGCTGGTCAGGGACAGCGTTAGGGTGCTAGTAGATTACTGTTAGGCAGGAGTGATTCAACAAGAACCCAACAGCCCTTCTTATGGCTACAATAACGTTATACTTTTTTTTTTTTTGTTTGCTTGTGGCTGGGCTTGCTGGCACTAGTAGTGCAGCTAGTACCATATTGTGAGGAATTTGCAGAGGGACTTGCTACCGTTGTGTTTAGCTCTTAGTGACACACATATCCACCTCAAACACCAAAGTGGGAAAATTTATTAGGGGTTGGATTTCAATTAGGCACAGTCTGCCATTTCCTTTTTATTTTCCTTTTATTTTTTCATAACTCAGCGTCATCTCATCAGTGTGCTTTCATACTTGGCTAGAAAATAGCCAAAGGAGAATCCAAACGGCTTACTTACGCCTACAATAGCGTTATATATATTTTATTTCTGGTTGATCTGCTGGTGGCTGTCCTTGCTGCAGTGCATATACTAGCCAATTGTGAGGAATTTGGAGTGAGACTTGCGACCGCTGTGTTTAGCGCTTAGTGACGCACATATCCATCGCAAAGACCGAAGTGGGAAAATTTATTAGGGGTTGGATTTCAATTAGGCACAGTCTGCCATTTCCTTTTTATTTTCCTTTTATTTTTTCATAACTCAGCGTCATCTCATCAGTGTGCTTTCATACTTGGCTAGAAAATAGCCAAAGGAGAATCCAAACGGCTTACTTACGCCTACAATAGCGTTATATATATTTTATTTCTGGTTGATCTGCTGGTGGCTGTCCTTGCTGCAGTGCATATACTAGCCAATTGTGAGGAATTTGGAGTGAGACTTGCGACCGCTGTGTTTAGCGCTTAGTGACGCACATATGCATCGCAAAGACCGAAGTGGGAAAATTTATTAGGGGTTGGATTTCAATTAGGCACAGTCTGCCATTTCCTTTTTATTTTCCTTTTATTTTTTCATAACTCAGCGTCATCTCATCAGTGTGCTTTCATACTTGGCTAGAAAATAGCCAAAGGAGAATCCAAACGGCTTACTTACGCCTACAATAGCGTTATATATATTTTATTTCTGGTTGATCTGCTGGTGGCTGTCCTTGCTGCAGTGCATATTCTAGCCAATTGTGAGGAATTTGGAGTGAGACTTGCGACCACTGTGTTTAGCGCTTAGTGACGCACATATGCATCGCAAAGACCGAAGTGGGAAAATTTATTAGGGGTTGGATTTCAATTAGGCACAGTCTGCCATTTCCTTTTTATTTTCCTTTTATTTTTTCATAACTCAGCGTCATCTCATCAGTGTGCTTTCATACTTGGCTAGAAAATAGCCAAAGGAGAATCCAAACGGCTTACTTACGCCTACAATAGCGTTGTATATATTTTATTTCTGGTTGATCTGCTGGTGGCTGTCCTTGCTGCAGTGCATATACTAGCCAATTGTGAGGAATTTGGAGTGAGACTTGCGACCGCTGTGTTTAGCGCTTAGTGACGCACATATCCATCGCAAAGACCGAAGTGGGAAAATTTATTAGGGGTTGGATTTCAATTAGGCACAGTCTGCCATTTCCTTTTTATTTTCCTTTTATTTTTTCATAACTCAGCGTCATCTCATCAGTGTGCTTTCATACTTGGCTAGAAAATAGCCAAAGGAGAATCCAAACGGCTTACTTACGCCTACAATAGCGTTATATATATTTTATTTCTGGTTGATCTGCTGGTGGCTGTCCTTGCTGCAGTGCATATACTAGCCAATTGTGAGGAATTTGGAGTGAGACTTGCGACCGCTGTGTTTAGCGCTTAGTGACGCACATATCCATCGCAAAGACCGAAGTGGGAAAATTTATTAGGGGTTGGATTTCAATTAGGCACAGTCTGCCATTTCATTTTTATTTTCCTTTTATTTTTTCATAACTCAGCGTCATCTCATCAGTGTGCTTTCATACTTGGCTAGAAAATAGCCATAGCAATAGGATAGCATTGTTTGGTTTTAAAAACTAAAAAACACAAAAAAAAACTAAAAAACACAAAAAAACACAAAAAAAAGTAAAAAAAAAAAAAGTTATATAACTTTCATTTTCAAAATGTTTAACCCGAGGGCTAGGGGTAGAGGACGAGGACGAGGGCGGGGATGTGGGCGTCCATCTACTGCAGGGGTCAGAGGCCGTGGTCCTGGGTGGGGTGAGACACCACCTGCTGATGAGGGAGCAGGGGAACGCCGCAGAGCTACACTCCCTAGGTTCATCATGTCTGAAGTTACTGGGACTCGTGGTAGAGCACTGTTGAGGCCAGAACAGTGCGAACAGGTGATGTCGTGGATTGCCGACAATGCTTCGAGCAATTTGTCCACCAGTCAGTCTTCCACGCAGTCCACCCATGTCACAGAAATCGGCACTCCTCCAGCTCCTGCACCTCAGCCTCCTCCCCCCCAGTCTGCCCCCTCCCAGGAAAATTTGGCATTTGAACCGCCATACTCTGAGGAACTGTTTTCTGGACCCTTCCCACAGTCACAAACCACTTGTCCGGTTGCTGCTGAGCAATTTTCCGATGCCCAGGTTTTCCACCAGTCGCAGTCTGTGGGTGATGATGACCTTCTTGACGTAGTGGAAGAAGTGTGTAAAGAGGTGTCGGACGATGAGGAGACACGGTTGTCAGACAGTGGTGAAGTTGTTGTCAGGGCAGGAAGTCCGAGGGGGGAGCAGACTGAGGGATCGGAGGATGATGAGGTGACAGACCCAAGCTGGGTTGAGAGGCCGGGTGAACACAGTGCTTCTGAGACGGAGGAGAGTCCTCGACCAGAACAGGTTGGAAGAGGCAGTGGTGGGGCCAGACGGAGAGGCAGGGCCAGAGCAGGTGCATCAGCGCCAAATGTGTCACGTAGTGAAGCTCCCGTGGCGAGGTCTCCCGCGGCGAGGGCTAGATTTTCAGAAGTCTGGAGGTTCTTTAAGGAAACACCGGATGACCGACGGACTGTGGTGTGCAACCTTTGCCAAACCAGGATCAGCAGGGGTTCCACCACTACTAGCTTAACTACCACCAGTATGCGCAGGCATATGAATGCTAAACTCCCGAATCAGTGGCACCAAGCCCGTTCACCTCCGGCCGTGCACACCACTGCTCCTTCCCCTGTGTCAGCTGATAGTCAGCCCCCTGCCCAGGACCCTGGCACAAAAACCCCATCGTCGCCTCCACGATCCTCCACAGCATCCACCAGCGTTCAGCTCTTCATACCCCAGACGCTGGAGCGGAAAAGAAAATATAGTGCAACCCATCCGCACGCCCAAGCCCTTAATGTCCACATCTCCAGATTGCTTAGCCTGGAGATGCTGCCCTATAGGCTAGTAGAGACCGAGGCCTTTCGCAACCTCATGGCGGCGGCCGCCCCTCGGTATTCGGTCCCCAGCCGCCACTACTTTTCCCGATGTGCCGTCCCAGCCCTGCACCAGCACGTGTCAGACAACATCATCCGTGCCCTGACCAACGCCGTTTCTGACAAGGTCCACCTGACCACGGACACGTGGACGAGTGCTGCCGGGCAGGGCCACTATATATCGCTGACGGCACATTGGGTTAACTTGGTGGAGGCTGGGACCGAGTCTGACCCTGGGGCTGGTCATATACTGCTGACGCCGAGGATTGCGGGGCCTACCTCGGTCCAGGTCTCAAAGGCCTACTATGCCTCCTCCTCCTCCCACCCCTCCTCCACCTCCTCCTCCGAACTACCATCCGTGGGCACGGCGCCATCAGTCGCTAGCTCTAGGCACAGCAGCAGTGCCGTCGCTAAGCGACAGCAGGCGGTGCTCAAACTGCTGAGCCTAGGCGATAAAAGGCACACCGCCCAAGAACTATTACAGGGCATCACGGCGCAGACTGATCTGTGGCTGGCACCGCTGAACCTGAAGCCAGGCATGGTTGTGTGTGACAACGGCCGTAACCTGGTGGCGGCTCTGCAACTCGGCAGACTGACACATGTGCCATGCCTGGCCCATGTGTTAAATCTGATAGTTCAGCGTTTCCTCAAGACATACCCCAATCTGTCAGATTTGCTCACGAAGGTGCGCCGCATCTGTGCGCATTTCAGGAAGTCCAGCACAGATGCTGCCACTCTCAGGGCAGCGCAGCGCCGCCTCCAACTGCCCGCTCACCGACTGTTGTGCGACGTGCCCACGAGGTGGAATTCAACATTAACCATGTTATCCAGAGTTTACCAGCAGCGCAGAGCGATTGTAGACTGCCAGATGTCAACTTCCACCAGAACTGGTAGTCAGGTCAGTCAGCTTCCTCAAGTCTACAATGAGGAGTGGACGAGAATGTCTGATATCTGTCAGGTGCTGAGTAACTTCGAGGAGTCAACACAGATGGTCAGTGGCGATGCCGCCATCATCAGCCTCACCATCCCGCTGCTTGGCCTGTTGAAAAACTCTCTGATCAGCATGAAGTCGGAAGCTTTGCGTTCGTCACAAGAGACGGGGGAAGAAGATTCCCTTGTTGATAGCCAAAGCACCCTCAGGTCTGTTTCTCAGCGCATATCGGAGGAGGTGGAGGAGGATGAGGAGGAAGAGGAGGAGAATGTTGGCGAGACACAAGAGGGGAGCATTGCTCAGACCTTCACTGTTCAGCGTGTATGGGCAGAAGAAGAGGAGTTGGAGGAGTTGGAGGAGGAGGAAATGGGCAGTCAGGCCAGTGAGGGGAGTGAATTCTTGCGCGTTTGGACTCTGGCGCATATGGCAGATTTCATGCTATCCCGTGACCCTCGCGTTCAAAGAATTTATTCCAGCTCCGATTACTGGGTATTCACTCTCCTGGA
Source organism: Engystomops pustulosus (assembly GCF_040894005.1). Lineage (NCBI taxonomy): Eukaryota > Metazoa > Chordata > Amphibia > Anura > Leptodactylidae > Engystomops > Engystomops pustulosus. Next base: position 46,388,264 of record NC_092415.1, read on the forward strand.
CCCACGGTACAAGCAAAATCTTTCCACTCTCATCCCTCGAGAGGAAAGGAGTGTGAGAATGCATGAATACCAGCAGGCCCTGGTGCACAAGCTGAAACAGTATTTCCCTTCTGACAGCGCTAGCGGCAGAGTGCGTAGTTCTGCGGGACAAGTAGCGAGGGAGAGTAGGCGAGCAGGCAGCTTGTCCAGCACTGGCAAGGGTACGCTTTACAAGGCTTTTGCCAGCTTTATGTCACCCCAGCAAGACACTGTCACCTGTCCCCAGTCTCGGCAGAGTAGGGCTGATCTTTACAGTAAGATGGTGAGGGAGTACGTAGCTGACCATACCATCGTCCTAAATGATCACACAGCTCCCTACAACTACTGGGTTTCAAAGCTGGACATGTGGCACGAACTGGCGCTGTACGCCTTGGAGGTTCTTGCCTGCCCTGCCGCTAGCGTCTTGTCCGAGCGGGTTTTCAGTGCAGCTGGTGGCATCATCACCGATAAGCGTACACGCCTGTCGACTGACAGCGCTGACAGGCTGACGCTTATTAAGATTAATAAAGCCTGGATTTCTCATAATATCCAATCTCCACCAGGTGAAGGAAGCTCAACCTGAATAATTTATGCACTCCTCTTCCTCCTCCTCCTCCTCATTTTCCTCCTTCTCCTCCTCTTTGTACACTAAAGCAGAGGAAACTGGCTATTTTTGACAGGGCCCACTGGCTCTAGCTATAGTACTTTATGCATTTAATTTTTCTGGAGGGCCACCTACCCGGTCCTCTGTTTTAAACAATTTTTGGGAGTGCCACATACAGGCACTCAATCTATTCAATTTTTCTGGAGGGCCACCTACCTGCTCCTCTGGTTTGAAAACTTTTTTGGACTGCCACATACAGGCACTCAATCTATTTCATTTTTCTGGAGGGCCACCTACCTGCTCCTCTGGTTTGAAAACTTTTTTGGACTGCCACATACAGGCACTCAATCTATTCCATTTTTCTGGAGGGCCACCTACCTGCTCCTCTGGTTAGAAAACTTTTTTGGACTGCCACATACAGGCACTCAATCTATTCCATTTTTCTGGAGGGCCACCTACCTGCTCCTCTGGTTTGAAAACTTTTTGGGACTGCCACATACAGGCACTATCCAAATTAAATTGTCTCCATAGCAGCCTCCACACGTTGTCTCCATTGCTACCTCCAAAAGTCGTCCATATAGCTGCCTCCATACATCGTCCCCTTATCAAACGAGGTGTGTCAGGCACAAATTTGGGTTGTTTTCATGGATTCCACATCAAAGTTGTTAACTTTGTCGCCACCCTGTTGTGTTATCCACAAAATATACTGGCAAACTTTTATGATTAACCAATATTATTTCAGCGCTTCTTGCGCATCTGTTTACATTCCCCTCACCCGCCATATCCCAAACTTATAAGAACGCTACTACACTTGATCTTATACAAAAGGTTCTTAGAAGTGCTGTTTGGGGAGTAGCCTAGAGACAGGGGCTTGGATTGGCGAAAACTCGCCTGGCAGCGGAGCGCCAGCTCCATGCCAAGATTCAACTAACATAGTTTTAACTGCAGCACCTTTAATCTGCTACTAGTTCACTGCCTCCATACATGGTCCCCTTATCAAACGAGCTGTGTCAGGCAGAATTTTGGGTTGTTTTCATGGCTTCCACATCAAACTTGTTAACTTTGTCGCCACCCTGCTGTGTTATCCACAAAATATACTGGCAAACTTTTATGATTAACCGATATTATTTCAGCGCTTCTTGCGCATCTGTTTACATTCCCCTCACCCGCCATATCCCAAACTTATAAGAACGCTACTACACTTAACTTGGTGCAGGCTGGGACCGAGTCTGACCCTGGGGCTGGTCATATACTGCCGACGCCGAGGATTGCGGGGCCTACCTCGGTCCAGGTCTCAAAGGCCTACTATACCTCCTCCTCCTCCCACCCCTCCTCCACCTCCTCCTCCTCCGAATTACCATCCGTGGCCATGGCGCCATCAGTCGGTAGCTCTAGGCACAGCAGCAGTGCCGTCGCTAAGCGACAGCAGGCGGTGCTCAAACTGCTGAGCCTAGGCGATAAAAGGCACACCGCCCAAGAGCTATTACAGGGCATTCCACATCAAACTTGTTAACTTTGTCGCCACCCTGCTGTGTAATCCACAAAATATACTGGCAAACTTTTATCATTTACCGATATTATTTCAGCGCTTCTTGCGCATCTGTTTACATTCCCCTCACCCGCCATATCCCAAACTTATAAGAACGCTACTACACTTGATCTTATACAAAAGGTTCTTAGAAGTGCTGTTTGGGGAGTAGCCTAGAGACAGGGGCTTGGATTGGCGAAAGCTTGCCTGGCTGCGGAGCGCCAGCTCCATCCCAAGATCCAACTAACATAGTTTTAACTGCAGCACCTTTAATCTACTACTAGTTCACTGCCTCCATAATAATAATAGTAATAATCTTTATTTATATAGCGCCATCATATTCCGTAGCGCTTTACAAATCATAGGAAACAAATACAAATGTAATGTAACAGAGCACAACATTTGTATGGAACAACAGGAGTGAGGTCCCTGCTCGCCAGAGCTTACGGTTTATGAAGATGATGGGGTAACACGAGGTAAAAGAATATTTAATGGTCAAGCCATTCTTCGTAGGGAATAGAACAAAATATAATAAATGGAATTGCTGTCGCTTGAACCACTCAGCCGTCATCTTATATACCAGGTCCAGGGTGAATGGGACTGCAGAGAAGTCTGGTGCCTGTTGGTTGCTGGATAACAGATGGGAGGACGACACAGGACGGGTTAGTAGAAGAGTTAAAACTTCATGCAGTTAATGAGTGTTATAGGCTTGCCTAAAGAAATGGGTTTTAAGAGCACGTTTGAAACTTTGGAGGTTAGGTATTAGTCTGATAGTCCGGGGCAGAGCATTCCATAGAATTGGTGCAGCTCTAGAGAAGTCTTGGAGACGCGAGTGGGAGGTCCGCACTAGGGTAGAGGTTAATCTAAGATCACTGGCGGATCTAAGAGCACGGGTTGGGCGATAGACTGAGATAAGAGAGGAGAGGTAGGGGGGTGCAGCATTATAAAGAGCTTTATGGATGAGGGTTATTATTTTAAACTGTATTCGAAAGGAGACTGGCAGCCAGTGCAGCGACTGGCATGAACTGTAAGCATACATGGTCCCCTTATCAAACGAGCTGTGTCAGGCAGAATTTTGGGTTGTTTTCATGGCTTCCACAACAAACTTGTTAACTTTGTCGCCACCCTGCTGTGTAATCCACAAAAAATACTGGCAAACTTTTATCATTTACCGATATTATTTCAGCGTTTCTTGCGCATCTGTTTACATTCCCCTCACCCGCCATATCCTAAACTTATAAGAACGCTACTACACTTGATCTTATACAAAAGGTTCTTAGAAGTGCTGTTTGGGGAGTAGCCTAGAGACAGGGGCTTGGATTGGCGAAAGCTCGCCTGGCAGCGGAGCGCCAGCTCCATGCCAAGATCCAACTAACATAGTTTTAACTGCAGCACCTTTAATCTACTACTAGTTCACTGCCTCCATACATGGTCCCCTTATCAAACGAGCTGTGTCAGGCAGAATTTTGGGTTGTTTTCATGGCTTCCATGTTAACTTTGTCGCCACCCTGCTGTGTAATCCACAAAATATACTGGCAAACTTTTATCATGTACCGATATTATTTGAGCGCTTCTTGCTCACCTCCTTTGGTTCCTCTCTGCCACCCATTGGTTTGAAGCCTGAGTCCATTTAGGGTATGTCGCCATGCCACTCTCTAGCCTGCTGCCGCTGCCTCTGCATGCCGTCCCCTATAGTGTCAGGGTCAATTATTGCATGTTTTAGATGCTATCTAGCTTCATTCTGTCACTCTGTCATGGCCATGCTGTTGCCCATAATTTTGGCATAATGGTGCGATTATGCAGCCTCAGAGGCATCCATGCATGCTGCCCCTGCTTTTTCCTGTCCATTTCCGTGGTGTTTCCATCCTTTTCTGAGGTTCCCAGGTGTTTGGCCAAGCTTCCCTGTGCAGAGCCTTGGTCCCCTTGAAAAATGCTCTCCCATTGACTTCAATGGGGCTCGTTATTCGAGACGAGCACTCGAGCATCGGGAAAAGTTCGTCTCGAATAACGAGTACCCGAGCATTTTAGTGCTCGCTCATCTCTAGTTACTACCAAAATTGTGATGTTGGTACTTTACATCAAAATAATATGTTTTTTGTTTTTTTCTTGGAGCACCCGATCTCTGAAAGGTTAAACATCAATGGCCCATTTAGCACAATATTTTGTGGCCCAAGTACAAAGATATGCATAAACTCACTTTCCCGAAACTCTACTTTAAGTTAATGCTGTTCATGAAGGTTTTATGAATATTCCCATAAAAAAGATATGGCTTCTAAAATGCTGAGAGGCAAAAACAATAGCAAGACAACGTACATAACTTATTACTAATTCTTTTTTAGGACAGATCATACCTGAAGACCTGTCGCCATGTACTGAATGCTGCTGAGCCCCATTTGGTTTTTGTATCACAGCCCATATCCTAATAGATTGTACAGTGTAATCATCCCCAGTGGGACTAAAGGAAATTTTTTTTAAGTTTATTTACAATAAGTAAATCATTTTTTTAAAATTTATTTTAATAAAAATACATTAGGAACAACATTATAAACATCTTTAAAACTGTCTTGTTGAAATGTTTCTGCCTTAAGGGGCTTTGTCTAGGCAGTTAACAATTTGCAGTTAAATAAACTTCCACTGTAGAAGATTTACTTAAAAAATCTGATATTTAGAATATTCTCAGGGTTCTACTTGCTATCAGAATGTATATTCCAGGGAAAATATTCTCTCTGGCTCTGCTAGAAAACTCTTTAGAGCTGTCACTGCATAACTCACACCAAGTAAAATAAATTTGTTTTGGATTTAAAGTCATTTTCTGCAGGAATTTAAAAATGATATCAATGTAATTTACTATGTGGGTTATGATGTCAGATTGTTTGTTTGATGCTTTTATTATAGGTGTTCTATTATAGGTGCTCCTTTATTCCTCTAAAACACACATTAATTTATAAAAAATCTCCAATATCATTTCATTAATTTTTTTATTTTTCCTTACCCTGGCTGCCATTTTGAAACATTTGTCCAAAGCAAATCATAAAAGATTTGGATTCAATTTGGAGCCTAAAAATGCCATATTAACACCAAATATACAAATCAACAAATAGATTGACTCATCTTTACCAAAAATCTTTATACAAGCTCATAGTAAAGTGTTTGATAAATGAATCATGCTTTTCAGGCAGTAAATGGGGCATTAGTTTAAAGGGGTATTCTCATATGGGCATTGATATTAAATTTAATTCATCTGCCATTTACATACATTTCATCAATTGGATGTTATTAAAAAAAATGTGTGATTGCATAAAAGAAACAAATAGTTTTTTTATGTAAAATGTCTGGGAGTCACTGCCCACAGTGTGCCTGTGGTAATCAATGCTGAATCCAAGTGGTCAGGGAGGCCATAATTGCACATTTCTGGCTATATCTGGAAGATTGTGGTGGTGGTGGTCATTTCCAAGGACAGATTTCTAGTTTCTTAAGTTTCTTAAGGACATCTATATTCAGGGCAGGCATCAACATTGGACATACCTGGGCAAGTGGCGGGGCAGAGCTGCTGGGGGGCACCCATAAGGCTGTACATAAGGAATCCATTAGGAGAAGGGGGCTGTATCTAATAAATCCATAGGGGTTGAGGGTGGCTTATATAAAATAGCCATGAGGGGCTGTTTGATATGAAAAACTGGGAATATTTTAGGGAACGGGAGACTGTTTAAGTTTCTGAATTTTTAATGTTGCCACGTGAGTTCAGGGCAAAGGGGCCTACTGAAACCTGGAGCCAACCCTGGCTACATTTATGGGAATTTATCTTCACACAAGGGCATATTTTTTAATAACATCCAACTGAAGGAGTGTGTATATATTTGGCAGAGGAATTAAAAAGTGAATGCCCAGAACATTTTCATGAGGCCTCGGATATCAGAAGCAAACTAAAGACATTATTTATTATATAACAGTATATGGCAATTTAATTTTAAGAATATTGATTGAATGCAGCATGATTGTTATGCACTATATTGTGGTATTTTGTGGTTGTACAAGCTAAGAGAAGTCTTGTACTACATGGTAGAATTGTGTGGCTTCAAAAATTATGGAAATGAATCTTAATGGCAACTGAGAATTTTACTTTTCTTTGTGAATGATTACATACAAAACTTTTCTTTACAGAATGTACATTGGAGTATTTATCACTGTGTTGGGCTTGTTTATGTTTTATGTCGCTTTTGGGTTTTTGCGATGTTTGTTGCGACATTTGAGCAAAATAAACTCAAACTTGTAACTTGGCTGTGCACCCTAAACGGCACAGATCATACCGTAAAATTCACTACCAGGTAGTATTTCTGACTTTTTGGCTTGTCTTGCAGTTAAATCTGTAATTTTTTGTGGAAAAAGTCACAATATGCAACTTTTAAGGGGATATAAAACCAGGTGCATTTGCAAAAATTGCAAAAATGCAAAAATTAACACCAGCCAAGTCCCAAAAAGGCAATCAACAAGCCAAAAGTTGTGATAAACTCTACCATAGAATTGTACCCTCCATGTAATAAAAGGGTTGGAAATTTATGACTGATCTGTTGGTTGTACTACAAGAGGCCATTATAAGGCAGGGTGATAATGGAATTCTCTACATAGTGTAGTGTACTTTGTGTAGGATAAGAGTCTTCCTATAGTTTAATATATAAGATAGACATACACTCACCGGCAACTTTATTAGGTGCACCATGCTAGTAACAGGTTGAACCCCCTTTTGCCTTCAGAACTGCCTCAATTCTTTGTGGCATAAATTCAGCAAGGTGCTGGAAGCATTCCTCAGAGATTTTGGTCCATATTGACATGATGGCATCACACAGTTGCTGCAGATTTGTCGGCTGCACATCCATGATGCGAATCTCCCGTTCCACCACATCCCAAAGATGCTCTATTGGATTGAGATCTGGTGACTGTGGAGGCCATTTGAGTACAGTGAACTCATTGTCATGTTCAAGAAACCAGTCTGAGATGATTCCAGCTTTATGACATGGCGCATTATCCTGCTGAAAGTAGCCATCAGATGTTGGGTACATTGTGGTCGTAAAGGGATGGACATGGTCAGCAACAATACTCAGGCAGGCTGTGGCATTGCAACAATGCTCAATTGGTACCAAGGGGCCCAAAGAGTGCCAAGAAAATATTCCCCACACCATGACACCACCACCACCAGCCTGAAGCGTTGATACAAGGCAGGATGGATCCATGCTTTCATGTTGTTGACGCCAAATTCTGACCCTACCATCCGAATGTCGCAGCAGAAATCGAGACTCATCAGACCAGGCAACGTTTTCCAATCTTCTACTGTCCAATTTCGATGAGCTTGTGCAATTTGTAGCCTCAGTTTCCTGTTCTTAGCTGAAAGGAGTGGCACCCCGTGTGGTCTTCTGCTGCTGTAGCCCATCTGCCTCAAAGTTCAACGTACTGTGTGTTCAGAGATGCTCTTCTGCCTACCTTGGTTGTAACGGGTGGCGATTTGAGTCACTGTTGCCTTTCTATCAGCTCGAACCAGTCTGCCCATTCTCCTCTGACCTCTGGCATCAACAAGGCATTTCCGCCCACAGAACTGCTGCTCCCTGGATGTTTTTTCGGACCATTCTCTGTAAACCCTAGAGATGGTTGTGCGTGAAAATCCCAGTAGATCAGCAGTTTCTGAAATACTCAGACCAGCCCTTCTGGCACCAACAACCATGCCACGTTCAAAGGCACTCAAATCACCTTTCTTCCCCATACTGATGCTTGGTTTGAACTGCAGGAGATTGTCTTGACCATGTCTACATGCCTAAATGCACTGAGTTGCCACCATGTGATTGGCTGATTAGAAATTAAGTGTTAACGAGCAGTTGGACAGGTGTACCTAATAAAGTGGCCGGTGAGTGTACATTTACCTTATTAGTATAAACATATAACAATTATATAATTACAAATCATTTTCAATGTTTTCCTCTTTCATTTTTATGAAAGTGTAGCACAAGGTCCACCTTTTTCAGTCATTGTAAAATTAATTTGTATAATGTGCTTTGTTAGCTAAAAAGAAATGTTTGAAAATAAAAGTGTAATAAATCAAGTTATAGAAGAGTTGCAGAAAACCACAGTATCTCATTTACTTTTTGTAAATTACAATGATTCATAAACCAAATAGTTGAATATTAGGACTGTTTGAAAATGTTTTTTTTTTAATTAGACATTTAAAATATAATTCACAGTTCACAAATGTATTAAAAAAGAACTCTAAGTTTTGCAAAGCTATGTTATGCATAGCTAGCGCATGTACTGTTTACATATGCTGGCCACCTCGCTTACTAGAACAGGGCGGCAGCTGGGCATGCGCAGTAGCAAGCCGGGACTGCTAAGTCCTCTTCATATAAAAGCAGCAGTGAAGCCACTGCAGATGCCAGGCAGCTGTTCTAGCAGGCGAGGTGGCCGGCATATGTGAACTGCGCATGCATGCTAGCTATGCCTGTTCACATTTTCCTGGTGGGTTCGGAGGCCGGAAAGCCCCTTTCCATTGCTGGGGGCTAGGTAAGCCATATTTATAGTATATTTCACAGTAGGTGTATTTTAAAAAAATATAAAGAGTTAGGGATTGATTAAACTAAATTTAGTGAGGTGGGACTACCCCTTTAAAATGCCCATTAAAGGTGTGTTACTCATAAAATGCTTCACCATTTTGGAATCTTCTCTCTGACATTTCCAATATTTGACATCTGCTAACTTCTCCACCATTCGCTAGATTTTGGCTTTATGTTGGCCATCAATCGAAACATTTTCTTGAAATCTCCAGGTGATTTTTACATCTTGATTATTTGAAATTTAAGGACCTTATTTTACCTTATTAACCTTAATCTTATTATTTAACCTTATTGAAAGATTAAAAGTTATAAAACATGGAGAACATAGAGGATCTTTGGACCTTCTTTGGTAGAAAGGAGGTTGACCACTTTACTGCATGTTTTTGTAATGTGTGGGGGCAGGATTTAAGTTAATCTACCAATATACATCTATTATATGTTCTGCGTCGCTTTCTTGCCTCATCAGCCTCAACTGTTTGGGATAAATCTACCCTCTTTAATGTCATTTTAATGAATAGTATCAAAAGTTTTTGTTACTGTTAATGTTGTTATGTTGTTGTTATGGCTGCTGATTCCTGAATACCCATCTGATATGTTTATTTCCTTCCCTTCACTTGCCGCCCCCTCCCCCCCCCGATTCCTTCCGACTCTCATGCTCTCTTGTTTGTATATGTCAGTGGACTCTGGATACACCGGTAGTTTCCTGCTATTATTTTGATTCCTGTACATTGTAAAAGTGTTAAATTCCAATTAAAAAAATATTACAAAAAAAATCTCCTAGAAGGTAGATTGTTAATGAAGAGTTAGCGATTACCTGATCCTCCATCTGTGGGCATTTTATGGACAGGTATGGCAGCTGATGAGAGAAAAGATATTTCTCAACCATAAACTTTACTTAAAGGGAAACCGTCATTCAGAGCACAAAAAAACAAAACAAAAAAAACATAATTTTGCTCAAGGTGTCCCTGGAAATCATTCCTCAAAGTATTTTGCCTCTCAGTCCCAATTTTGTACCTTTTTTGGACCATAGCAAGTGACCTCAACTTTTTATTTTTGATATGATGAAACTACAAACTTTATTATGTTAATATTTTATAACCTTAAACTATACCCTTTCAAGGTAAAACTAAGCACAGGTTTATTGGTGCAGCCTATGGTCATTCTATTCTGGCTCCAACTGCCCCACCAGAATACCAGAGGTTATTCCTTTGGGCCCAGACTCTAAAACAGGAATGGGCCCAAACATCTAACTGAAGAAAACACCAGGGAAATGACCAAAAATGCTTGTCCATGTCACTTAACCCATTTTGTGGATTGACGTACTACTATACTCTTTGAACACCATAAGGCGCTATAATGTGCTATAAAAATAAATGTACAGAACATTTAAACCACCCATTTTTTAGCATCTCTATTACGGTAAAACCATTGTTATAGCTAATGGTAGGTGAACCCCTAAACCTGTCCCTTTAGAATGTATTTTTTATTCAAGTTTTCCATCCAGTTTGTCCTTCAAAGTTATTTTATAATAGTATTTATGACTTTCTTCATTTTAATTTTCTCTATTTTTTTTCTTCTAGCTAGTATCATTTATTTTCTTTGTGGCTGTTTTTCACAGTTTTCAATACAGTACATTGCTTCATTTCGCTGATATATTGTTCATAACAATGCAAAATGTTTCTCCATTTCTGAAACCTAATACTTTTAGTGCTAAGGTAATTTTAAAGTCTATTACTTGTATTTTACTGGGAAAATAAAATATAACATTTTCTATAAATGCACCACTGGAATGATTCAAGTATCTGTACCATGGAATCAGCTACAAATGTCAAAATAGTTTCCATTAGCTATGTGCATTTACAATCCTTCCACTAATGGGCATGTTTTTGTTCTTTTTCTTTACAACTATAAAATGAAATGATTCAGTTAATGTAACAGAAAACTACATTGAAAAGGTAAAGCAAATTACAAAACCATTAAACCACAATTCCACCCACATATTTTTTTCATATAATGATTCATAATAATGACATAAATTGTCTTTAAAATTTAAACATTAGTCATTTCTGCAATTGCAGTTAATATGATGAATACATCAGCGCAGGGAACATTTTATAAAAACATGCAGAAAATATGTAATATGTTACTAACTGAAATGTCATAATGAAAATTTAACTATGTATTATCTTAAAATCAAATGTATAAAAAAGTAACTGGCTTCCATAGGGTAATGGAAAGAAATTGTCAGCCACATGCAGTACAGTTACTCTTTGTGAAATATATATATATATATATATATATATACATATATACATATATATATATATATATATATATATATATATATATAGCAAGGCAGTGGCTGGAATGGTCATCAATGGCATCTATGTTCCAGCTAGGTTTTTCACCATGCTTGGTAAAAGGATGGCCATTGATGATTAATCCAGGTTCTGGGGCAGCCTTCATGCGGCCTGTTTGCCCGCATCTGAACCATGGAAGGTCTCTCTGATCAGCGCTAGAGGTGATACTGTGTGTGAAGCAAGTCTTAAGGTAAAGACTGCCATTGTGTTTGTTTTAGCTAGAGAGGAAAAAAGCTACTGTGTTAGCTAGCGCTCGGACGTGCAGGTCTTTTATTTTGTATTCTGTTTCTGGTTGTTCTGAGCCTGTACATGTTGGGCCTGTATATATACATGATAATATACATGATAATGCTCTCACTAGTGAGCTGAACCCCTACACTATATACAGCAGAATTTGTATATAAGTCGGGACAGGTATATTTTGAAAGTTTCTTCTCTGTGACGATAGAATTTTCAAAATTTTGGGTTTACAATTTATGGGAACAAGGATTAACAATAAAGCTTCACCTATTTTGACCATTGCAAGAATTAGTAAACTACCGGCATCTAGAGAGCTTCACCAGATGTCACAGTTGGCAGAAAGGTCTATTTGTAACTAGAGGTTGTTTCTAAGTCAGGTGATCTTAAAGGACATCTACCATCAAAATAGCTGAGGTGCAGTAATCTTACTTTAGCATGTATAAGCATACTAAGATATAAGCACTAAGTATGTAAATTATCCAGAGGTGCTGTGCAGAGCTCATCTCGGCTCCTCCGATTAGTAATTATTCATGGCTCCTTGCCCACCTGGCTCAGGTTGCTGGTGTGATGCCGGTTCTCCATCTGCAGTTCTCATGGTATGTGCGATCGTAGCCAAGTGTATGCAATGCTATGATCATACATAGATATTAGAGATGAGCGAACATGCTCGTCCGAGCTTGATGCTCGGTCGAGCATTAGGGTACTCGAAACTGCTCGTTACTCGGACGAATACTTCGCCCGCTCGAGAAAATGGCAGCTCCCGCCGTTTTGCTTTTTGGCGGCCAGAAACAGAGCCAATCACAAGCCAGGAGACTCTGCACTCCACCCAGCATGACGTGGTACCCTTACACGTCGATAGCAGTGGTTGGCTGGCCAGATCAGGTGACCCTGGGATAGACTAGCCGCTGGCCGCGCTGCTCGGATCATTCTGTCTCTGGATGCCGCTAGGGAGAGAGCTGCTGCTGGTCAGGGAAAGCGTTAGGGTGTTCTATTAGCTTACTGTTAGGCAGGAGTGATTCTCAAAGAACCCAACAGCCCTTCTTAGGGCTACAATAACGTTCTACTTTTTTTATTTTAATTTGCATCTTTTACCATTTTGTGAGGAATTAGCAGGGGGACTTGCTACCGTTGTGTTTAGCTCTTAGTGGCACACATATCCATAGCAAAGACCGAAGTGGGAAAATTCAGTAGGGGTTGGATTTCTATTAGGCAATAACTCAGTGTCATCTCATCTGGCATAGTAGTGTGCTTCCTTTGATACTTGGCTAGAAAATAGCCATAGGAGAATACAAACAGCTTCTTGAAGCCTACAGTAGCGTTCTATATATTTGATTTCTGGTTGATCTGCTGGTGGCTTTAGTTTCTGCAGTGCATGTACTTGCCAATTCTGAGCAATTTGTAGTGAGACTTGCGACCGCTGTGTTCTGCGCTTAGTGGCGCACATATCCATAGCAAAGGCTGAAGTGGGAAAATTCAGTAGGGGTTGGATTTCTATTAGGCACTAACTCAGTGTCATCTCATCTGGCATAGTAGTGTGCTTCCTTTGATACTTGGCTAGAAAATAGCCATAGGAGAATACAAACAGCTTCTTGAAGCCTACAGTAGCGTTCTATATATTTGATTTCTGGTTGATCTGCTGGTGGCTTTAGTTTCTGCAGTGCATGTACTTGCCAATTCTGAGCAATTTGTAGTGAGACTTGCGACCGCTGTGTTCTGCGCTTAGTGGCGCACATATCCATAGCAAAGGCTGAAGTGGCAAAATTCAGTAGGGGTTGGATTTCTATTAGGCAATAACTCAGTGTCATCTCATCTGGCATAGTAGTGTGCTTCCTTTGATACTTGGCTAGAAAATAGCCATAGGAGAATACAAACAGCTTCTTGAAGCCTACAGTAGCGTTCTATATATTTGATTTCTGGTTGATCTGCTGGTGGCTTTAGTTTCTGCAGTGCATGTACTTGCCAATTCTGAGCAATTTGTAGTGAGACTTGCGACCGCTGTGTTCTGCGCTTAGTGGCGCACATATCCATAGCAAAGGCTGAAGTGGGAAAATTCAGTAGGGGTTGGATTTCTATTAGGCACTAACTCAGTGTCATCTCATCTGGCATAGTAGTGTGCTTCCTTTGATACTTGGCTAGAAAATAGCCATAGCAATAGGATAGGATTGTTTGGTTCTAAAAACTCAAAAAAAAACAAAAAACACAAAAAAAAACAAAAAACACAAAAAAACACAAAAAAAAACAAAAAAAAGTAAAAAAAAAAAAAAGTTATAACTCTCATTTTAAAAATGTTTAACCCCAGGGCTAGGGGTAGAGGACGAGGGCGGGGACGTGGGCGTCCAACTACTGCAGGGGTCAGAGGCCGTGGTCCTGGGCGGGGTGAGACACCACCTGCTGATGAGGGAGCAGGGGAACGCCGCAGAGCTACACTCCCTAGGTTCATGTCTGAAGTTACTGGGACTCGTGGTAGAGCACTGTTGAGGCCAGAACAGTGCGAACAGGTGATGTCGTGGATTGCTGACAATGCTTCGAGCAATTTGTCCACCACCAGTCAGTCTTCCACGCAGTCCACCCATGTCACCGAAATCCCCACTCCTCCAGCTCCTGCACCTCAGCCTCCTCCCCCCCAGTCTGCCCCCTCCCAGGAAAATTTGCCATTTGAACCGGCATACTCTGAGGAACTGTTTTCTGGACCCTTCCCACAGTCACAAACCACTTGTCCGGTTGCTGCTGAGCAATTTTCCGATGCCCAGGTTTTCCACCAGTCACAGTCTGTGGGTGATGATGACCTTCTTGACGTAGTGGAAGTGTGTAAAGAGGTGTCCGACGATGAGGAGACACGGTTGTCAGACAGTGGGGAAGTTGTTGTCAGGGCAGGAAGTCCGAGGGGGGAGCAGACTGAGGGATCGGAGGATGATGAGGTGACAGACCCAAGCTGGGTTGAGAGGCCGGGTGAACACAGTGCTTCTGAGACGGAGGAGAGTCCTCGACCTGAACAGGTTGGAAGAGGCAGTGGTGGGGCCAGACGGAGAGGCAGGGCCAGAGCTGGTGCATCAGCGCCACTGTCAACTAGTGAAGCTCCCGTGGTGAGGGCTCTTGCGGCGAGGGCTAGATCTTCAGAAGTGTGGAGGTTCTTTAAGGAAACACCGGATGACCGACGGACTGTGGTGTGCAACATTTGCCAAACCAGGCTCAGCAGGGGTTCCACCACTACTAGCTTAACTACCACCAGTATGCGCAGGCATATGAATGCTAAGCACCCCACTCAGTGGCAACAAGCCCGTTCACCTCCGGCCGTGCACACCACTGCTCCTTCCCCTGTGTCAGCTGCTAGTCAGCCCCCTGCCCAGGACCCTGGCCCAAAAACCCCATCGTCGCCTCCACGATCCTCCACAGCATCCACCAGCGTTCAGCTCTCCATACCCCAGACGCTGGAGCGGAAACGCAAATATAGTGCAACCCACCCGCACGCCCAAGCCCTTAATGTGCACATCTCCAGATTGCTTAGCCTGGAGATGCTGCCCTATAGGCTAGTAGAGACCGAGGCCTTTCGCAACCTCATGGCGGCGGCCGCCCCTCGGTATTCGGTCCCCAGCCGCCACTACTTTTCCCGATGTGCCGTCCCAGCCCTGCACCAGCACGTGTCAGACAACATCATCCGTGCCCTGACCAACGCCGTTTCTGACAAGGTCCACCTGACCACGGACACGTGGACGAGTGCTGCCGGGCAGGGCCACTATATATCGCTGACGGCACATTGGGTTAACTTGGTGGAGGCTGGGACCGAGACTGACCCTGGGGCTGCTCATATACTGCCGACGCCGAGGATTGCGGGGCCTACCTCGGTCCAGGTGTTTCAGGCCTACTATGCCTCCTCCTCCTCCCACCCCTCCTCCACCTCCTCCTCCGAACTACCATCCGTGGGCACGGCGCCATCAGTCGGTAGCTCTAGGCACAGCAGCAGTGCCGTCGCTAAGCGACAGCAGGCGGTGCTCAAACTGCTGAGCCTAGGCGACAAAAGGCACACCGCCCAAGAGCTATTACAGGGCATCACGGCGCAGACTGATCTGTGGCTGGCACCGCTGAACCTCAAGCCGGGAATGGTTGTGTGTGACAACGGCCGTAACCTGGTGGCGGCTCTGCAACTCGGCAGACTGACACATGTGCCATGCCTGGCCCATGTGTTAAATCTGATAGTGCAGCGTTTCCTCAAGACATACCCCAATCTGTCTGATTTGCTCACGAAGGTGCGCCGCATCTGTGCGCATTTCAGGAAGTCCAGCCCAGATGCTGCCACTCTCAGGGCAGCGCAGCGCCGCCTCCAACTGCCCGCTCACCGACTGTTGTGCGACGTGCCCACGAGGTGGAATTCAACACTGACCATGTTATCCAGAGTTTACCAGCAGCGCAGAGCGATTGTAGACTGCCAGATGTCAACTTCCACCAGAACTGGTAGTCAGGTCAGTCAGCTTCCTCAAGTCTACAATGAGGAGTGGACGTGGATGTCTGATATCTGTCAGGTGCTGAGTAACTTTGAGGAGTCAACACAGATGGTCAGTGGCGATGCCGCCATCATCAGCCTCACCATCCCGCTGCTTGGCCTGTTGAAAAACTCTCTGGTCAGCATGAAGTCGGAAGCTTTGCGCTCGTCACAAGAGACGGGGGAAGAATATTCCCTTGTTGATAGCCAAAGCACCCTGAGGTCTGTTTCTCAGCGCATATCGGAGGAGGTGGAGGTGGAGGAGGATGAGGAGGAAGAGGAGGAGAATGTTGGCGAGACACAAGAGGGGACCATTGTTGAGTCCTTCACTGTTCAGCGTGTATGGGCAGAAGAAGAGGAGTTGGAGGAGTTGGAGGAGGAGGAAATGGACAGTCAGGCCAGTGAGGGGAGTGAATTCTTACGCGTTGGTACTCTGGCGCATATGGCAGATTTCATGCTAGGCTGCCTATCCCGTGACCCTCGCGTTCAAAGAATTTATTCCAGCACCGATTACTGGGTGTTCACTCTCCTGGACCCACGGTACAAGCAAAATCTTGCCACTCTCATCCCTGCAGAGGAAAGGAGTGTGAGAATGCATGAATACCAGCAGGCCCTGGTGCACAAGCTGAAACAGTATTTCCCTTCTGACAGCGCTAGCGGCAGAGTGCGTAGTTCTGCGGGACAAGTAGCGAGGGAGAGTAGGCGAGCAGGCAGCTTGTCCAGCACTGGCAAGGGTACGCTTTACAAGGCTTTTGCCAGCTTTATGTCACCCCAGCAAGACACTGTCACCTGTCCCCAGTCTCGGCAGAGTAGGGCTGATCTTTACAGAAAGATGGTGAGGGAGTACGTAGCTGACCATACCATCGTCCTAAATGATCACACAGCTCCCTACAACTACTGGGTTTCAAAGCTGGACATGTGGCACGAACTGGCGCTGTACGCCTTGGAGGTTCTTGCCTGCCCTGCCGCTAGCGTCTTGTCCGAGCGGGTTTTCAGTGCAGCTGGTGGCATCATCACCGATAAGCGTACACGCCTGTCGACTGACAGCGCTGACAGGCTGACGCTTATTAAAATGAATAAAGGCTGGATTTCTCAGAATTTCCAATCTCCACCAGGTGAAGGAAGCTCAACCTGAATAATTGATCCACTCCTCCTCCTCCTCCTCATTTTCCTCCTTCTCCTCCTCTTTGTACAGTAAAGCAGAGGAAAATGGCTATTTTTTGACAGGTCCCACTGGCTCTTGCTATACTTCATGCATTTAATTTTTCTGGAGGGCCACCTACCCGGTCCTCTGTTTGAAACAATTTTTGTGAGTGCCACATACAGGCACTCAATCTATTCCATTTTTCTGGAGGGCCACCTACCCGGTCCTCTGGTTTGAACAATTTTTGGGACTGCCACATACAGGCACTCAATCTATTCCATTTTACTGGAGGGCCACCTACCTGCTCCTCTGGTTTGAAGAATTTTTGGGACTGCCACATACAGGCACTCAATCTATTCCATTTTACTGGAGGGCCACCTACCTGCTCCTCTGGTTTGAAGAATTTTTGGGACTGCCACATACAGGCACTCAATCTATTCCATTTTACTGGAGGGCCACCTACCTGCTCCTCTGGTTTGAACAATTTTTGGGACTGCCACATACAGGCACTCAATCTATTCCATTTTACTGGAGGGCCACCTACCTGCTCCTCTGGTTTGAAGAATTTTTGGGACTGCCACATACAGGCACTCAATCTATTCCATTTTACTGGAGGGCCACCTACCTGCTCCTCTGGTTTGAAAAATGTTTGGGACTGCCACATACAGGCACTATCCAAATTAAATTGTCTCCATAGCAGCCTCCACACGTTGTCTCCATTGCTACCTCCAAAAGTCGTCCATATAGCTGCCTCCATACATCGTCCCTTTATCAAACGAGGTGTGTCAGGCAGAAATTTGGGTTGTTTTCATGGATTCCACATCAAAGTTGTTAACTTTGTCGCCACCCTGCTGTGTTATCCACAAAATATACTGGCAAACTTTTACCATTTAGGGATATTATTTCAGCGCTTCTTGCGCATCTGTTTACATTCCCCTCACCCGGCATATCCTAAACTTATAAGAACGCTACTACACTTGATCTTATACAAAAGGTTCTTAGAAGTGCTGTTTGGGGAGTAGCCTAGAGACAGGGGCTTGGATTGGCGAAAGCTCGCCTGGCAGCGGAACGCCAGCTCCATGCGCATCATGCGCTTCTTGCGCATCTGTTTACATTCCCCTAACCCGCCATATCCCAAACTTATAAGAACGCTACTACACTTAACTTGGTGCAGGCTGGGACCGAGTCTGACCCTGGGGCTGGTCATATACTGCCGACGCAGAGAATTGCGGGGCCTACCTCGATCCAGGTCTCAAAGGCCTACTATACCTCCTCCCACCCCTCCTCCACCTCCTCCTCCTCCGAATTACCATCCGTGGGCATGGCGCCATCAGTCGGTAGCTCTAGGCACAGCAGCAGTGCCGTCGCTAAGCGACAGCAGGCGGTGCTGAAACTGCTGAGCCTAGGCGATAAAAGGCACACCGCCCAAGAGCTATTACAGGGCATTCCACATCAAAGTTGTTAACTTTGTCGCCACCCTGCTGTGTAATCCACAAAATATACTTGCAAACTTTTACCATTTAGGGATATTATTTCAGCGCTTCTTGCGCATCTGTTTACATTCCCCTCACCCGCCATATCCTAAACTTATAAGAACGCTACTACACTTGATCTTATACAAAAGTGCTGTTTGGGGAGTAGCCTAGAGACAGGGGCTTGGATTTGCGAAAGCTCGCCTGGCAGCGGAGCGCCAGCTCCATGCGCATCATGCGCTTCTTGCGCATCTGTTTACATTCCCCTCACCCGGCATATCCTAAACTTATAAGAACGCTACTACACTTGATCTTATACAAAAGTGCTGTTTGGGGAGTAGCCTAGAGACAGGGGCTTGGATTGGCGAAAGCTCGTCTGGCAGCGGAGCGCCAGCTCCATGCCAAGATCCAACTAACATAGTTTTAACTGCAGCACCTTTAATCTACTACTAGTTCACTGCCTCCATACATGGTCCCCTTATCAAACGAGCTGTGTCAGGCAGAATTTTGGGTTGTTTTCATGGCTTCCATGTTAACTTTGTCGCCACCCTGCTGTGTAATCCACAAAATATACTGGCAAACTTTTATCATGTACCGATATTATTTGAGCACTTCTTGCTCACCTCCTTTGGTTCCTCTCTGCCACCCATTGGTTTGAAGCCTGAGTCCATTTAGGGTATGTCGCCATGACACTCTCTAGCCTGCTGCCGCTGCCTCTGCATGCCGTCCCCTATAGTGTCAGGGTCAATTATTGCATGTTTTAGATACTATCTAGCTTCATTCTGTCACTCTGTCATGGCCATGCTGTTGCCCATAATTTTGGCATAATGGTGCGTTTAAGCAGCCTCAGAGGCATCCATGCATGCTGCCCCTGCTGTTTCCTGTCCATTTCCGTGGTGTTTCCATCCTTTTCTGAGGTTCCCAGGTGTTTGGCCAAGCTTCCCTGTGCAGAGCCTTGGTCCCCTTGAAAAATGCTCGAGTCTCCCATTGACTTCAATGGGGTTCGTTATTCGAGACGAGCACTCGAGCATCGGGAAAAGTTCGTCTCGAATAACGAGTACCCGAGCATTTTAGTGTTCGCTCATCTCTAATAGATATCCTTTTAGTCATGGACTGTCTATGTAGCAATTGTTACTACAGTAGTAGTAGTAAAAGGATTGGGAATTGCCTTTACCTACACCAGTGGGCTTTGGCTGTATACAAGCAATTCACCCATTGTGCTTCCATGGAAACATTTTAGTAGGTACTAACCACTATAATACATTTGAATTTTTCTGTAACTCCTATCTATGTGGTTGGGGTAAGAAGTTACATCCTGTATTCCCAAAGCTGTTTAAGATTTACTGCTGTTTTTTTTAAAATATAAGGAAGGAAAATGTGACTTCAATGTTGATGCTGTACTTGACTTTGCTTGGTTTTATTTATTTGTACTGCCAATACTGTACCTTACACAGCTCATTAGATTTACCTGAAAACCAGTTATAAAATATCTGGATATCACAAAAGGTTTAACCACATTACAAAATCATGCTGCATTCTTTAAATTTGTCAAACTGAAAGATTAAGAGACAAATCCACAATCCTGTAAATAAATAAGAGGAATCAACATTCAGACACTTGAACAGATCCTTTTACAATTTTGTGAAGAAAAGAAAGCTTGTTGAATGTGGGTATTTCTAAATCTATCTTAAAGTAAATTGATGTTTTGTTTAGGTGAAAAGGAAAGTTTATTTTCACTTTTGTCGTGCAGCTGCGCTAGCCGCTATGTGACACAAATTAGGGGGCAAGCCAGTGGCCAGTCTGGCTGATTCAGACAAGGTGCCGTATTTAACGTGTTAAAGGTGCTCCACAAGAAACTCTGTCGGGTCAGTGCATGGAAGCAACAGATTTATGATTTCTGGTGCACGTTCTTAATGAATCGGTCGCACCCAGCTTTTTACACGAAAAGAGCACTTTTAGTGAAGTTTTTTACTTCCTAAGTAAATGTGCCCCAATATCTTTAATGGAAGCGCAAAAATCTTTCCACCAGGGGTGGCTTCAAATACTTCAATGACATGGTAGACCACACAGCTGCTATTAGGGTGATAGGGGTGGTGAATTTCTTCTTCTAATGGTTTTTACATGAAGATGACTTGATAATATAGCGCAATTGGCACAAGGCAGGATATTGTTATATATCGGGGATGTATCACACGCTGGTGCATGGTACATCAGTAAAGTATGTGACACCTCCAGTGTGGCCAGTGTTGTGGTGAGACTTCAGCTTGGTGGTTCAATGTGTAGTGATGGCAGTTACACACATGATTGCTATGATAACAGAGCAGCACAGTCTGTTAAATCACTGGGAGCAGAGCATAAGAGGGAGGAACTGTTACTGAGAACTGAGGTCTCATGGGAGTTGTAGTATCCAGTAGTGGCCATCAAGGATATAACTTGATAAAGCCATAAAATTTGGTGAATCATAAACACAAACTATTCAAGCTCCATTTTGTGATTAAGGACATTGAGTTTTGTTCTATTAATTTATTTATAACATTAAGTGTAAATCATGAACAATCTACTTTACATTTTTCTATTGTCCGATTTACTTAGATTGACTGTACGATGTCAAGAGAATGTGAAAGTATTCAGTTTCAATTCATCGACAGATTCCTTCTAAAATCCTTCTAAAATCCTTCTAAAAAGCTTCATGAAATGTGAAGGTCAAGATTTTGGGTTGATTGAAATACATTGTTATGTATTTGCCCCCTATGGAAAAAACTGAAGAGGTTTTTATAGCGTAAGGGTAGCGCAACTATATCGAAAAGAAGAAAGGAGGTAGGTTGGCCAAGGACATGCTCAAACATAGTCATGGGTATCACAGGAATGAAAATAATATAATTATACTGTGTACTGGCATTGACCTCAGTCAATCTCTTTTCATATTTCATAAACTTGTAATGTAAGAACATATTTTTAACCCCTTTTTTGTTTTTTCATTTTTTACTCCCCATTTTCAACAATCTATAATTTTTTTTATTTTTCCATGTATAAAGCTGTCCCCTGACGAAGCCCGCGAGTCGGGCGATACGCGTGGGGCACTCTCTCCTCCCCAGACTGGACCCATTCATTTGGTAATGTAGTCTTTTTGCACTTTATTGTCTTACAGCCTATGATTTCTGGACCTCGCATTTATCATATATACTTTTTGTATGAGGCATTTTCTTCACTTCTGGTCCTAGTTATTTTTTGTGCATTGTCTAAGCTCTCCATTGGCTTTGACTTTATTTATTGTGGTCTACTGGTCCTTTATCTATGTGGTTAGTTTCTCTGGGGAGCTTTTGTGATATGTACCCAATTCCTTTTTGGGTTTTTAAGTATGTTTTAAAAATATTGTATCAATAAAGTTTATTTATTGTCTATGCACATCTCTTTTCTCGTTTGTAACATTTCATGTATAAAGCTGTGTGGTGGCTTATTTTCTGCATAACAAATTTTACTTCATGGTTATGATATTTAATATTCCATGCCGAGTACTGGAAAGCAGGAAAAAAATTGGTGAAAAACGCATTTGTGCTGTTTTTTTGTGGGGTTGGATTTTACAGATTTTGACTGTGCACCCCAAATGACATGTCTACTTTATTATTTGGGTCGGTATTATCGCGGGGATGCCAAATTTGTACAGTTTTTATAATGTTTTCATACATTTACAAGAATGATAACCTCCTGTACAAAAAAAAAGTTCTGCCACTTTTTCATACTTTGGTGTAGGAGCTATTGGTGTTGTCATTTTTTGCAACTTTTGATGAAGTTTTCCGTGCTACTGTACAACCTTTTGATCACTTTTTAGAGAATTTTTTATATTTTTCAAAATGGCAAAAAAGTGCCGGAGTTAAACGCAGTGAAAAAACATTATTATATTTTGATCAGGCATTTTCGGAATCAGCAATACCTAATGTGTTTATTTATATCTAAATCAGTTCTAGGGAAAGGGGGGTGATTTGAATTCTTAGTTTTTTTTTATATAATTTTTTTAACTTTTTAATTTTTACTAGTTTTCTGACCACCTAGGGTACATTAACCCAAGGTAGTCTGTTCATTATTACCAAATATTGCCATACTACAGTATGGCAGTACAGGCAGTCTCCGGGTTACATACAAGATAGGTTCTGTAGGTTTGTTCTTAAGTTGAATTTGTATGTAAGTCGGAACCATATTTTCTATAATTGTAACCCCAGCCAGATTTTTTTTGGTCTCTGTGACATTTGGATTTTAAAAATGTTGGATTGTCATAAGAACCAGGATTAACAATAAAGCTTCATTGCAGACCCCTCTGATAACTGTTATAGCTGTTCATTGTAGCCTAAGGCTAAAGTACAGCAAATTACCAATTACCAGAGGTCCATTTGTAACTATGGGTTGTATGTAAGTCGAGTGTTCTTAAGTAGGGGACCGTCTGTATATGGGGATTTTCCTCCTCATTCATTACAATGTGCTAATCGCACATTGTAATCAATGGTTTAAAACAAAACAGCCTCGGGTCTTCTGAAAACCCGGGGCTGTCATGGCGTTATGCAGCAAAGACTTATTGGCAATGGAGAGAGCTCAGCCCATGATAAAACATTTGATATAAGATATTTAATACACAAATGTCTCAACTTTCTTCCCTTTAAATTCAATTCTTTTCAAGTTGGATCAAAAATTGGGAGCCTTTATAAATAAGCCACTTTCCCTAATAGTACCCTACGGCCGTTTCGCCGCCATGATGAAACGGCCGTAGGGTACTATTAGGGAAAGTTTTCATTTAGAAGGAAAAATAGCAGAATGATCTCGTGCAAACTAGCGGCATATCAGTAGAAATCTACAAAGAGAGTTCAGAATAGCCGCGATCGTGCTCTTAGGCTCGGCACTCGTGAAGAGAGTGAGAGTGTGCCGCTGTCACAATACAGCGGAGGCACGGCATTCACTGCCTCGCGGACTGTATCCAATAAGGCTCTAACATACAGCTACGACCAGAGAGTGGCGATATATATGCTGTGTGTGTACCATTCCCTAAACTTTGGGATCGAGACTGCACCTATCGCCAAACTCTGTGCATACAGAGTGAACGAGTTGGTGCCCAATGAAATTGAATATGTACTTATAAATAAAGGGCAAACAAACTTTTGTGACACGCAACATTGTTACATTTAAAGCTCATTACAAAATAAAGGGCTCACTGTGCAGATACAGATGCAGACAGAAGGGCTGTAGTTTATATAACACGAGGTGAAACTATTAATAATAGGCTTTAATAAAACAATAAAAACCTTACCCTCTAACGAATCCCTCAATTTAAGGGAACCCATGCAAATCAAATCCTAGGGTTCCTTTTTATGCATGGTAGGGGACACTACCCCTAGAACTTTCCCTATCTGTTTAGATTGTATTCTTATATCCATATAACATATATTTTAATCTTATTCAATAAAAGTTATATTTTTCTGCCACTTCTCCCATCTCTCTCCCCCTCTCCCTACAATTAAAAATTAATCAACTGCATGTAGACAGCAAAATTTACTGGTCAAACAATACAATTTTTTGGAAAAGTATAATAATTAGTTATATTTCTATTTTTATTGAAGTGTGAAAAAAACCTTTGCTTGACATTTGTGTCTGTCAATAATAATCAATTACTGTTAGTAATCTAGATGTTCAGGAACCTCATGCTGTATCTACATCTATAGGACTTTAATGTTAATTTTTGCTCTCATATATTGTGTTTGTAACTAGAATGCTACACCTCAGTTACATATTAATATGTAGGATATATTGGATACAAGGACATAAATCATTTGGAAATTAGACCAACTGAGTTGCAGCAAAGCACAGGATATATAAATAAAGAGAATATATTGTATAATATGAATCTGTGGAAAGATAAAAATGGTGTTATCATTCATAGTTTTCTTTCAGTTTGGACAGTTATTTCTAAATGAATGGCACTGTAATAACCCAATGGCACCTTCATAAATCTCACCAACATGCAGAAGTCTGCAACACATCCGATGAGAAATGTGTTTACTCTTATGGGATTAAAAATAGAAAAACACAATAGAACAAGTTCATTGCCAGGTTCAGGTGGCCACTTACTTTATAATAGAATCAGGAAATGAAACTGCCTTACAGCATGGTACAAAATCTACAAGAACATATATTATAGTAAAGAGATAAAAAAGCTAAAGCATTTTGCCTGGTATTATGTTCATCCTTTAGGAAAATACCTGCATTGTGTCAACAATACCTATTATACTGTTGGATGGGGTTAGTTCCTTTTTTACACAAAGGGTAAAAAATAGGTGCATTTTCAAAAGTAGGTATAAAAATCGTAGGCCTACCCCCACCTGTAACCTGTAGTTAATAGAAGGATTAGACATGGAACTATGCATCTGTAACCTACTAGGTAAAGCATTGTAATAGGAGAGACCAAACGAGAAGTCGGTGGGCAGAGTTACTGCCTTCGTGCTTGTATGTAGTGTGTATGGGAGTGATACAGTTAAAACTAATACCTGGAAACCAAAACACCTATAGAAGTGGCAAAGCTAAAGAAAAAAGGGAGTGCACATAGGATAGTAATATCTTGAAGTAGTTGAATAGTATATGGTACATAAATGGTGCTCATTTTCTCACATTGTGCATATTTAAAGCACAACTGTTAATAAGGCGTTCTCAATACAGGGGGTGTTTCCACCTTCTTTATTAGAATGCAGTTGCCTCACTGCTTTGGATTTGAGAAAATGCAAAAAATGGATAACTCATAGGTGATAAAAATTTGGCTTTATTTGATGCTCTCTAAGAACAAAGCGTTTGCTATAAAAATTCTTCAGTCATCAACATGATGATGTGCCCTGAATAACATCACTGTTAGAGATGAGCGAACATGCTCGTCCGAGCTTGATGCTCGGTCGAGCATTAGCGTACTCGAAACTGCTCGTTGCTCGGACGAATTCTTCGCCCGCTCGAGAAAATGGCAGCTCCCGCCGTTTTGCTTTTTGGCGGCCAGAAACATGGCCAATCACAAGCCAGGAGACTCTGCACTCCACCCAGCATGACGTGGTACCCTTACACGTCGATAGCAGTGGTTGGCTGGCCAGATCAGGTGACCCTGGGATAGACTAGCCGCTGCCCGCGCTGCTCGGATCATTCTGTGTCTGGATGCCGCTAGGGAGAGAGCTGCTGCTGGTCAGGGAAAGCGTTAGGGTGTTCTATTAGCTTACTGTTAGGCAGGACTGATTCTCCAAGAACCCAACAGCCCTTCTTAGGGCTACAATAACGTTCTACTTTTTTTTTTTTTATTTGCATCTAGTACCATTTTGTGAGGAATTAGCAGGGGGACTTGCTACCGTTGTGTTTAGCTCTTAGTGGCACACATATCCATCTCAAACACCAAAGTGGGAAAATTTAGTAGGGGTTGGATTTCAATTAGGCACAGTCTGCCATTTTTCCTTTTTTATTTTACGTTTATTTTGTTTAATAACTCAGTGTCATCTCATCTGGCATAGTAGTGTGCTTTCATACTTGGCTAGAAAATAGCCATAGGAGAATCCAAACGGCTTACGCCTACAGTAGCGTTATATATTTGATTTCTGGTTGATCTGCTGGTGGCTGTACTTGCTGCAGTGCATCTACTAGCCAATTCTGAGCAATTTGTAGTGAGACTTGCGACCGCTGTGTTTTGCGCTTAGTGACGCACATATCCATAGCAAAGACCGAAGTGGGAAAATTTAGTAGGGGTTGGATTTCAATTAGGCACAGTCTGCCATTTGTCCTTTTTTATTTTACGTTTATTTTGTTTAATAACTCAGCGTCATCTCATCTGGCATAGTAGTGTGCTTTCATACTTGGCTAGAAAATAGCCATAGGAGAATCCAAACGGCTTACGCCTACAGTAGCGTTATATATTTGATTTCTGGTTGATCTGCTGGTGGCTGTACTTGCTGCAGTGCATGTACTAGCCAATTCTGAGCAATTTGTAGTGAGACTTGCGACCGCTGTGTTTTGCGCTTAGTGACGCACATATCCATTGCAAAGACCGAAGTGGGAAAATTTAGTAGGGGTTGGATTTCAATTAGGCACAGTCTGCCATTTGTCCTTTTTTATTTTACGTTTATTTTGTTTAATAACTCAGTGTCATCTCATCTGGCATAGTAGTGTGCTTTCATACTTGGCTAGAAAATAGCCATAGCAATAGGATAGCATCGTTTGGTTTTAAAAACTCAAAAACACAAAAAAAAACAAAAAAAACAAAAAAAAACAAAAAACACAAAAAAAAACAAAAAACACAAAAAAAAGTTAAAAAAAAATTAAAGTTATAACTCTCATTTTAAAAATGTTTAACCCGAGGGCTAGGGGTAGAGGACGAGGGCGGGGACGTGGGCGTCCAACTACTGCAGGGGTCAGAGGCCGTGGTCCTGGGCGGGGTGAGACACCACCTGCTTATGAGGGAGCAGGGGAACGCCGCAGAGCTACACTCCCTAGGTTCATGTCTGAAGTTACTGGGACTCGTGGTAGAGCACTGTTGAGGCCAGAACAGTGCGAACAGGTGATGTCGTGGATTGCTGACAATGCTTCGAGCAATTTGTCCACCAGTCAGTCTTCCACGCAGTCCACCCATGTCACCGAAATCGCCACTCCTCCAGCTCCTGCACCTCAGCCTCCTCCCCCCCAGTCTGCCCCATCCCAGGAAAATTTGGCATTTGAACCGGCATACTCTGAGGAACTGTTTTCTGGACCCTTCCCACAGTCACAAACCACTTGTCCGGTTGCTGCTGAGCAATTTTCCGATGCCCAGGTTTTCCAACAGTCACAGTCTGTGGGTGATGATGACCTTCTTGACGTAGTGGAAGTGTGTAAAGAGGTGTCCGACGATGAGGAGACACGGTTGTCAGACAGTGGGGAAGTTGTTGTCAGGGCAGGAAGTCCGAGGGGGGAGCAGACTGAGGGATCGGAGGATGATGAGGTGACAGACCCAAGCTGGGTTGAGAGGCCGGGTGAACACAGTGCTTCTGAGACGGAGGAGAGTCGTCGTCCAGAACAGGTTGGAAGAGGCAGTGGTGGGGCCAGACGGAGAGGCAGGGCCAGAGCTGGTGCATCAGCGCCAAATGTGTCAACTAGTGAAGCTCCCGTGGTGAGGGCTCTTGCGGCGAGGGCTAGATCTTCAGAAGTCTGGAGGTTCTTTAAGGAAACACCGGATGACCGACGGACTGTGGTGTGCAACATTTGCCAAACCAGGCTCAGCAGGGGTTCCACCACTACTAGCTTAACTACCACCAGTATGCGCAGGCATATGAATGCTAAACACCCCACTCAGTGGCAACAAGCCCGTTCACCTCCGGCCGTGCACACCACTGCTCCTTCCCCTGTGTCAGCTGATAGTCAGCCCCCTGCCCAGGACCCTGCCACAAAAACCCCATCGTCGCCTCCACGATCCTCCACAGCATCCACCAGCGTTCAGCTCTCCATACCCCAGACGCTGGAGCGGAAACGCAAATATAGTGCAACCCACCCGCACGCCCAAGCCCTTAATGTGCACATCTCCAGATTGCTTAGCCTGGAGATGCTGCCCTATAGGCTAGTAGAGACCGAGGCCTTTCGCAACCTCATGGCGGCGGCCTCCCCTCGGTATTCGGTCCCCAGCCGCCACTACTTTTCCCGATGTGCCGTCCCAGCCCTGCACCAGCACGTGTCAGACAACATCACCCGTGCCCTGACCAACGCCGTTTCTGACAAGGTCCACCTGACCACGGACACGTGGACGAGTGCTGCCGGGCAGGGCCACTATATATCGCTGACGGCACATTGGGTTAACTTGGTGGAGGCTGGGACCGAGTCTGACCCTGGGGCTGGTCATATACTGCCAACACCGAGGATTGCGGGGCCTATCTCGGTCCAGGTGTTTCAGGCCTACTATGCCTCCTCCTCCTCCCACCCCTCCTCCACCTCCTCCTCCGAACTACCATCCGTGGGCACGGCGCCATCAGTCGGTAGCTCTAGGCACAGCAGCAGTGCCGTCGCTAAGCGACAGCAGGCGGTGCTCAAACTGCTGAGCCTAGGCGACAAAAGGCACACCGCCCAAGAGCTATTACAGGGCATCACGGCGCAGACTGATCTGTGGCTGGCACCGCTGAACCTGAAGCCAGGCATGGTTGTGTGTGACAACGGCCGTAACCTGGTGGCGGCTCTGCAACTCGGCAGACTGACACATGTGCCATGCCTGGCCCATGTGTTAAATCTGATAGTTCAGCGTTTCCTCAAGACATACCCCAATCTGTCTGATTTGCTCACGAAGGTGCGCCGCATCTGTGCGCATTTCAGGAAGTCCAGCCCAGATGCTGCCACTCTCAGGGCAGCGCAGCGCCGCCTCCAACTGCCCGCTCACCGACTGTTGTGCGACGTGCCCACGAGGTGGAATTCAACACTGACCATGTTATCCAGAGTTTACCAGCAGCGCAGAGCGATTGTAGACTGCCAGATGTCAACTTCCACCAGAACTGGTAGTCAGGTCAGTCAGCTTCCTCAAGTCTACAATGAGGAGTGGACGTGGATGTCTGATATCTGTCAGGTGCTGAGTAACTTTGAGGAGTCAACACAGATGGTCAGTGGCGATGCCGCCATCATCAGCCTCACCATCCCGCTGCTTGGCCTGTTGAAAAACTCTCTGATCAGCATGAAGTCGGAAGCTTTGCGCTCGTCACAAGAGACGGGGGAAGAAGATTCCCTTGTTGATAGCCAAAGCACCCTCAGGTCTGTTTCTCAGCGCATATCGGAGGAGGTGGAGGTGGAGGAGGATGAGGAGGAAGAGGAGGAGAATGTTGGCGAGACACAAGAGGGGACCATTGTTGAGTCCTTCACTGTTCAGCGTGTATGGGCAGAAGAAGAGGAGTTGGAGGAGTTGGAGGAGGAGGAAATGGACAGTCAGGCCAGTGAGGGGAGTGAATTCTTACGCGTTGGTACTCTGGCGCATATGGCAGATTTCATGCTAGGCTGCCTATCCCGTGACCCTCGCGTTCAAAGAATTTATTCCAGCACCGATTACTGGGTGTTCACTCTCCTGGACCCACGGTACAAGCAAAATCTTTCCACTCTCATCCCTGCAGAGGAAAGGAGTGTGAGAATGCATGAATACCAGCAGGCCCTGGTGCACAAGCTGAAACAGTATTTCCCTTCTGACAGCGCTAGCGGCAGAGTGCGTAGTTCTGCGGGACAAGTAGCGAGGGAGAGTAGGCGAGCAGGCAGCTTGTCCAGCACTGGCAAGGGTACGCTTTACAAGGCTTTTGCCAGCTTTATGTCACCCCAGCAAGACACTGTCACCTGTCCCCAGTCTCGGCAGAGTAGGGCTGATCTTTACAGAAAGATGGTGAGGGAGTACGTAGCTGACCATACCATCGTCCTAAATTATCACACAGCTCCCTACAACTACTGGGTTTCAAAGCTGGACATGTGGCACGAACTGGCGCTGTACGCCTTGGAGGTTCTTGCCTGCCCTGCCGCTAGCGTCTTGTCCGAGCGGGTTTTCAGTGCAGCTGGTGGCATCATCACAGATAAGCGTACACGCCTGTCGACTGACAGCGCTGACAGGCTGACGCTTATTAAAATGAATAAAGGCTGGATTTCTCAGAATTTCCAATCTCCACCAGGTGAAGGAAGCTCAACCTGAATAATTGATCCACTCCTCCTCCTCCTCATTTTCCTCCTTCTCCTCCTCTTTGTACAGTAAAGCAGAGGAAACTGGCTATTTTTTGACAGGGCCCACTGGCTCTTGCTATAGTACTTTATGCATTTAATTTTTCTGGAGGGCCACCTACCCGGTCCTCTGTTTGAAACAATTTTTGTGAGTGCCACATACAGGCACTCAATCTATTCCATTTTTCTGGAGGGCCACCTACCCGGTCCTCTGTTTTAAAAAATTTTTGGGACTGCCACATACAGGCACTCAATCTATTCCATTTTACTGGAGGGCCACCTACCTGCTCCTCTGGTTTGAAAACTTTTTGGGACTGCCACATACAGGCACTCAATCTATTCCATTTTACTGGAGGGCCACCTACCTGCTCCTCTGGTTTGAAACATTTTTGGGACTGCCACATACAGGCACTCAATCTATTCCATTTTTCTGGAGGGACACCTACCTGCTCCTCTGGTTTGAAAACTTTTTGGGACTGCCACATACAGGCACTCAATCTATTCCATTTTACTGGAGGGCCACCTACCTGCTCCTCTGGTTTGAAACATTTTTGGGACTGCCACATACAGGCACTCAATCTATTCCATTTTTCTGGAGGGACACCTACCTGCTCCTCTGGTTTGAAAACTTTTTGGGACTGCCACATACAGGCACTCAATCTATTCCATTTTACTGGAGGGCCACCTACCTGCTCCTCTGGTTTGAAACATTTTTGGGACTGCCACATACAGGCACTCAATCTATTCCATTTTTCTGAAGGGACACCTACCTGCTCCTCTGGTTTGAAAACTTTTTGGGACTGCCACATACAGGCACTATCCAAATTAAATTGTCTCCATAGCAGCCTCCACACGTTGTCTCCATTGCTACCTCCAAAAGTCGTCCATATAGCTGCCTCCATACATCCTCCCCTTATCAAACGAGGTGTGTCAGGCAGAAATTTGGGTTGTTTTCATGGATTCCACATCAAAGTTGTTAACTTTGTCGCCACCCTGCGGTGTTATCCACAAAATATACTGGCAAACTTTTATGATTAACCGATATTATTTCAGCGCTTCTTGCGCAGCTGTTTACATTCCCCTCACCCGCCATATCCTAAACTTATAAGAACGCTACTACACTTGATCTTATACAAAAGGTTCTTAGAAGTGCTGTTTGGGGAGTAGCCTATAGACAGGGGCTTGGATTGGCGAAAGCTCGCCTGGCAGCGGAGCGCCAGCTCCATGCCAAGATCCAACTAACATAGTTTTAACTGCAGCACCTTTAATCTACTACTAGTTCACTGCCTCCATACATGGTCCCCTTATCAAACGAGCTGTGTCAGGCAGAATTTTGGGTTGTTTTCATGGCTTCCATGTTAACTTTGTCGCCACCCTGCTATGTAATCCACAAAATATACTGGCAAACTTTTATCATGTACCGATATTATTTGAGCGCTTCTTGCTCACCTCCTTTGGTTCCTCTCTGCCACCCATTGGTTTGAAGCCTGAGTCCATTTAGGGTATGTCGCCATGCCACTCTCTAGCCTGCTGCCGCTGCCTCTGCATGCCGTCCCCTATAGTGTCAGGGTCAATTATTGCATGTTTTAGATGCTATCTAGCTTCATTCTGTCACTCTGTCATGGCCATGCTGTTGCCCATAATTTTGGCATAATGGTGCGATTAAGCAGCCTCAGAGGCATCCATGCATGCTGCCCCTGCTGTTTCCTGTCCATTTCCGTGGTGTTTCCATCCTTTTCTGAGGTTCCCAGGTGTTTGGCCAAGCTTCCCTGTGCAGAGCCTTGGTCTCCTTGAAAAATGCTCGAGTCTCCCATTGACTTCAATGGGGTTCGTTATTCGAGACGAGCACTCGAGCATCGGGAAAAGTTTGTCTCGAATAACGAGTACCCGAGCATTTTAGTGTTCGCTCATCTCTAATCACTGTGCTTCTAAATAATATATAATCATAACACCACAACCAGCCACACTGTTCTCCATGCATATCTTAAACATATACTGTGACTCCTCCATAAATTCTATTATACTCCTTATAAAAATAACTGGACAGACCATTTTATACCATCAGATTATACCATCAACATAGACAAAGGTTCTTTATTGTAAGAGCAGTGAGACTATGGAACTCTCTGCCGCAGGAGTTTGTTTTGGTGGACTCTGTGTACAGGTTCAAGAGAGGCCTGGATGCCTTTTTGGAGAGAAAAAAAAAATGGGTTAAGGAGAAAAACATTTGTTTAATTCTTAAAGGTTGGACTTGATGGATTTGCATCTTTTCCCAGCATTACGTATTACGTATTTCTGTCGCTCCCTGGAGAAATATATAAGATGTGAAAGTTAATATAGCCTAAGTGTTCGCGTGTGTTTCCTCCGGGTCCTCCGGTTTCCTCCCACACTCCAAAACATACGGGTAGGTTGTTTAGATTGTGAGCCCCAAGGGGACAGGGACCAATTTGAAATGCTTTGTGCAGCGCTGCGTAATCTGTAGGCACTATATAAATAAAATAATTATTATTAAAGAATTATTATTATTATCAAGCCACTCAATGGGGCACATTTACTACGTTTATTAAGTGTCCGAACACCGCATTTTCGACGAGTTTAGCTCCTTTTTCCATTTTGCCCTGAATTGCCCTAGTTTTTTGGCACATGCAGGAAACGACAAATGCAGGAAATTGGACGCACAATCTTAGTGAATCCGGCAGCTCCGAATCTTCATCGGACATTCCGGATCGGCAGCTTCCACGGGACGGGTAAGTAAATGTGCCCCAATATGTTGTAATTGTCCATCCTTGAGGCCAATATAAACTATACGACATATTATGGTCGTCTGGTCTCTAGTGTAACACTACTTGAATCACCTTCTTACCTAATGCTTTGAGGCCATTTCGTTGTCTCAAATTTATTTTCCAGTACACATAGTACAGATGTTGATGTGGTTGTGTTATTGGAGCTCCATAACATCTATAGATGCCCTTTAATAATATATATTAGCAACATCAAGCTACCTACCTAGCGACTGACTTTTTCTGTGTTTTAATGTGCATATCTCCTGATTAAAAGCACAAATGTTGTGCTATTTTTCTCATTTATTGAATAAAAGTTAAGTTTTAATAATGCCCAGATGGACAGTTTTGTGCTGTCAAAGAGCAGATTTGGTAATCTAACAGTATATATTAGTTTTTATTATAAGGATATCAATTTGTTATGGGGGTAAAATATATTTGTCAGGACAGGGAGTCTGTGGACCTTCTGGACCACCGCGGGAGGTGGTACTAGCCGACCTGGGACCGGAGTCTAAGTTGAACCCGGTGTTCACCAGAGCCCACCGCAAAGCGGGATGTCCCATACTGAGACCCACAAAAAATGAATTAATAATTTTGACCCATAATGGAGACATACTCCATAATGACATATACAGTATTTTTCAGATTTTAAGAAAAACTTTTTACCAAGAAAAAACCTTTCTAAAAAGTTCCTGTGTATTATAGTGTGATTATCCAGATGATCCAGCACTGCCAGACCCTCCTGACCGTTGATCGGATGAAGTGCTGACAAAGCATGTCACTCAATCTCTCTGACAAGGTTATTACATACAGGACCTAGAGTGATGTCAGATGCATGTGAATAATCACATGCTTCCTGCATTACTGCAAGGTCCTTAAACTCTTTCATGCTGCCATCGTATGGAACCAGAGAGGGGCCAGTTGTGGCTGGTACTGGGTGTGAAGAAGAGGGTTGGTATGTGTGTGGCAGAGCTGAGTGTGCTGTACTTATGCATGACCAAATTTTTAATTGGTGTCAAATTTATTGATGACTAAATCTGGGGTGTGCCTTATAGAAAGGTACATTTTATAGACTGAAAAAGAATAATACATTTCAATGAATTTAAATTAAAAACTAGGTTTAATATGGGTTAAGTGAGGGGGTTCACAAATATCACAATAGAATTTAAAAAGAGAGAACTAGGGGATTGGCTGAGAATGTCATGTGTTATATCTATCTCATGGATCTCATCATCTCTGATCGGTCTTATCTCTCTTTCTATGTGTCAGATACTAGTGAATGTTAGAAGCTAAATAAAAGTGCAGATAAACCTGTATCCTGATGATCTAAGCACATTATCGGCACACAGCATCTCATAGCACAGAGGGATCATGAAGTCTCTGCTTAGGGAGTCCTTCTGGAATTTTGCCCCACCATCACTGAGTGATAGGAGCTAAAACAGCAATAAAACTGAGTAAAATTGTAAAGTAAGGGGTAAAAAGGATCTTTAGTGTGCAGTAATCACTAGGGGATTGATATTTGAGAATTTTCTTTCATGGGCAAACTTCTTTAAGATTAACATCTCTAAACAAATTATTGAGAAATCATGTTGTTTTGAAAATATGCTCTTCTCACAACACACATAGAAAAACACATGTATATAGCACATTGTAGAATACAATGGACAATGAAGGCTTTATCATTAAACTATTCTGCTATTCTTAACTGTTCCTATGTTTGTGAAGAGAATGCATAAATGTCCACAATTACCTTCAATTATTCTATGACTCTTGCCAACGAACACCATACAGGAAAAAGTTTTTAGTATTTCTAGAACACAGCATACTGTGTCATGCTAGATGTGTGTTCAAAGAATATAAAACCTACTGTAAGTGAGACATTGATTTTGGCAACAGTGTATATGTTCACAACACTGCACTGTATACAGTTATCATTGCTCAGCAAACACACTGGGCAGCTCGAATTAATAATTACGGTATTAGAGCTGAGAATTAGTGGAAAGTTTCAGAATTTCCATAGCCGTTTCTGACTTTATAAGATTTTCCTAAGTTCTACATGCAACTATACAGTACTTAAGGTCGCATTTGCCTTCAACATTTAGTATAAATCATTTAGTGTAGAATATGCGTGATTTCATTTACAGTGAAAATATACTAAATAACAAATGAAACAGAATTTAACAGAACTTAGATCAAAATCTTGATTTAATATCTTTGGCATATTTCTACCTCTTATTTGTACTTTTTTGAATATTTCTTCTATTTTTCATTTGTATTTTAAAATATTCTAAAAGAAAAAAAAAATATGCTTGTATCTAAAATATTGCAGTACATAACTAAGACATGTCCTTGGAACTTGACATTAAAGAAATAATTTCATTCCCTTTCTGTTTTATCATGACATTTTGAGCAAGCAAAACTCAAGTAAATATTTTAAGGAAAGAATTTAAAGAAAACCTATAATAAATGCCTGCAACTAGTATAAATTGGACCAGTATAACCAAAATATACCCAACACATTATCTTTCAATGAACTTTATAAATGTGCAATAAAAATATATGGTCATATGGTCACCAGGACCAAAATACAAACAATGGTGGTCAAACCAAATTGAAAAATAAAATGTTCATACAGTGAGTATCCTCTTCAGGACATTGACAGCAAAATGCGCATTGGGGTGCTGGGGTGGTAATCACTCATAATTTGGATTTTTTTACCATTGGTTCATAATAGGATTGCTTATTATTTTGGTTCTGCCTTTAGATATGAGGAGAGGACATTAGGATATTACTGATAGTCAACTTCAGAGTGTCACTTTTATGCTTTGGTCCCTTGTATGTATTGGCAAAGTTGTATACTAGTACTTCATTGAATTACCTTTCTTTATATATCAAATGTGAACATTTTATATGAAATTTGGACACTACCATGTTTTTAATTGTATATTTTTAGTTCCTGTTGACCATAAATTTTAATGCACGTTCATTGAAAGTTTATCATTAGTTGGTCAATTTTGGTTATACTGCCATAAGTTTATATGAGCTGTAGGTATTTATTGTGTGGCAATAGCGTATATATGTCCATTTGTTTATGTGTAAAAACTGTAATAGGTATTAGAAAACCTATTATACCTTGGTAAAACATATGTATCGTACTGTAAGTGCCAATTTCAAAATATCTAAGGTAGCATGTTCATGCCAATTTTAAAATTTAAAAAAAATTTAAAGAAAAAGTCCCCAAAATGTAAACAATGAAATGCCTGCTCGTCGCACACAAAAAATAACACTTTACATATGTCCGTACACCAAAGTATGAAAATTTTACTGGTGTCAGAATACGGCGAAAAACAAAGACTTGCTCTTAAATGCAAAACATAACAAACTTGTTTATTTTAGGTATTTTAGGTATGGACATTTTTGTTCCGAGCAGTAAATATGGAGCAAACAAGAAAATGGCACAAAATGTTTTTGCTCATTTCACCGCATTTGGAATTTTTTTCCAGCTGCCCAGTACATGGCATGGGATTTTAGATTTGCTTTTGAAAGGATGGGAGCAAAAATCTGAAAAGGTAAAATGAACAGAGATCACAAAGTGCAGAGTGTCCGACGATCATACACTCTGGTGCGATTAACTAAAATCGTGCACCCAATATCCTGCATGCATGGCTTCCCCACTCAGGTCCACCATAATTCACCTTCTTCTTCCTGGTGTATGTAAGTGCATTGTCTTGCGACAAGATTTGAATCTTAAATCCCGCACTGAGTCTGAATCAGTCAGATCGTCCTATGGCCTGACTCTTTATTTCTCTAGCAGGAAAGCTAGAGCAGCTGCGCCACCATTCAATCGCGTGTGACACAACCCCAGTGCAAACCCCTGTTAAATACTTATCTTAGATGTGCAAATCCCGAAAAACCCTGAACAGTCTGATGAAAGTGCAATCCGCACCTCAATAACTTAATACCTAGTTCAGTTTGAGAACAAATAAAGGAGCTCACATATGTGTCTAAGGGGTCAATTATCTTTTATTTTTGTGTATTTTTTGGTGCATTTTAACATTTGTGCAAATATTTGTGACTGTTTTACCCACCCGGTAAAGTTTGCCACAACTATTTTATGTAACTTTTGCGTCTGACATATCTTCACAATCTACACATGGACGTATAAGAAAGTAGCACGTTTTTGCACAATCACTGTAAAAAGTAACTTTTTTGTGTAAATTAACTAAAGTCCGAAGAAGAGGTGGACAAAAGAATGGTATGTGTAGCTCAAGACTTTTTTTTTTACAGTTGCAAAACCCAACAAACTTAACTACCATATCTATCACCCCTTAAATAAGTTACACAAGCAAAACCCAAAAGTAAAAAAATTAGACAGGCGCAAAGCTCCAGACTAAAAATAAATGACTCTCCTTCAATT
Source organism: Engystomops pustulosus (assembly GCF_040894005.1). NCBI lineage: Eukaryota > Metazoa > Chordata > Amphibia > Anura > Leptodactylidae > Engystomops > Engystomops pustulosus. The sequence goes on from NC_092415.1 coordinate 46,425,597, forward strand.
CTTTCTTTTCTGTATTCATTCATATTTTATAAGATAAGTTGGTTTCATTCCGGCATTCTAGAGTAATTATGGGTGGAAACAGAAGTTATGGCATATACTGGATGAAGTTTATTCAATTGCATAAATTTCATTTAAATAATAAAAAAATAAACAGAAATATACTTTACATCTACATTGACTCCACAGAAGTGGTAATAAATCCTGGAAATAATTTCCCTCTATGACTTACCACACCCACTCCCAAATGGTAATTATTTCAAACAAGGCATAAATCACAAAATGTAATATTGCAATGCCACGTAATGTAACTTGCATAATGTTGAGCTCTTGTTTTCTACATTGCCGTGTCATAAACTGTGTTTTTCTTTTTCTTTCTGGCTTTTGTCAATAAACTTGGGTTGTACAGTAGGTTCTTGTAAGGCTCCCTGAAGGAGAGTTTCATTTTATAGCACATCCTAGACTGACAGCCAGAAACAGTTCTACACCACCTCAGTACAAACAAAATTAGCTTCTCACAATATTTTTGCAGATGTTAAAGGTCATTAATAGAATGAAACCAGATGACTAAAGTAATACATATGTAATGATTGAGTTTCATTTTTCTCCTCAGCTTCAAGATGCAGAAATCCCTTTTTTCTCTCCACTTGGCTACAGTTCAACAAAGGGGTTTCACAATTTAGCAGCTTCCAAATCACTCAAAGCAGTTAAAAGCAGAAGGATATATATTTCTTGGCTTACAACTATAATACATAATGAAGTTATATATTTAAGGAGTTCACAGTAGAATGCCAAAAACACAGATTTCATAATTCAATAATTCAGGAGAATGGAAAGTAAATGAGAAATTATAGTCTAGTTCATCTTGTCTTTAAAAAGTGTTCCAATTACTAGGACCACAATTCTAAAGAGTTAAGACCACGTCGTTGCTGTTAGAATATCACACTAATTATTGAATATCATTGTTTTTTTTATATTTTTAATTATTAATTAATCACATAATTTATAAAAAATATTTGTGGTTTGTGTCAAAATATCTAACCAATAGAAGACCAACCACTGGAATTGTTGCGTAATAAATGTGGTGGTACATGGCCAGTCCTTCTCTTATAGTGATTTATTTATAACATTTGTTTTTTTATACAATGAAGACTGAAGCACAGGATGGGACAAAGACAACTTTGTTCTTGGGGTTGGTTTAGATGCCAATAAATGGACTTTAAGTTGAGAAATTTAAGACATATCCTTAAGGTATGAATGAGAATGACCAGGATTTTCTAAAGTAGCTAAAGTTTTAAAGTATGAATCTTAATAGAATTGATTGTTTAGAAAAAATAACAGATGTTAAAAGGGATTGAATTCATAGCACTGTCAGATTGGAACTTACGTTAAGTTCACATCTAAAATCATAAGTGGATACATTAGAAATTTAAATTTAATGAAATAATAAATAAAAAATGAAAACTTCCCCTAAAGCCAGAAGCTAAAACTTTCTGGCAACTTTATAAGCAAATATATTTACTTATAAAATGCTCTTCTTTCTTGATGTATATAATTTAACAAGATAATAATTACATACTTGTCATATTGTTATGTATATTACATATATCTGATATAATATATAATAACTGTAATCCAGTAATTGTTGTGGGATTTCTTGATACTATATACAAAGTAGATAATTTATCTTTAGTTGGTATATTTCCACCTGTCTTTTTTTTGGGGGGGGGGTTGGGTTTGTTTAATTAATCTTAGTGGGTATTACATCTAGCATACAAGTTTGTTGGTTTTTGAGCCTATGTTCTTTAAAAAGTAGCGCAAAACTATTATGCTATCATCTGTTTTCTGGTATCTTTGAACCTCTTTTTCCTAATTATCTGACTATCTATACGCTAGCTATTTTGTACTGCATTGTCCTCTTGGTTCTGATCTATTCGTATAGTCTTTGTTTCAGTGTTGCACTTTGGAGCAACTAATGGTCTCCTACCACTTAGGGTAGGCAGGGCAATCAAGCAGTGACAGCTAGGAAAAGGTTTAATCACAGGGCCTGCTTTCTTTGACATTCAATTTCTGGACATCTACATAACAAAAAGTTATATTCACTCTGTTCTGGGAAAAAGTCTATTGCTGGAAGATCAAACGATGATCTGCTCTGCTAATTAGAATTAAGACCAGAAAAGAACCAAAAGGAGGTAGGTATATCACAAGTTTGTTGGTTTTTTAACTGCATTGCATGTTTGAACTGACTTTTTATCTAAACCAAACTGTCAAAATTAATAGGGGCAGGCCTGATGGTCTTATTTTTTTAAAAAAATTTGACAAAACCAACAATTGTTGACCATCACTTGTTGCTGTAGTGAGCACACCAGATGGATTCGTAGGCAACTGCATTTGATTAAACAGAACTGATCACTATATTTTACCCCAATAAGCTAGCAGCACCCTTAGTTAGGGTATAAAATATATTTTATAGTCCTTCTTGCATGTATACAAAAAAATCAAAAAGGCATATGCTAATGACCAGGGAAGAGTCGAGTTTGGCTTCCAATTAGTCACTTTTAGAGGCTGGAAGCAGTGTGTGCCTTTCAGTGACCATATCTTGTGCTCTATAGTACCTAGAACCAGACCTGTGGTTCTTTGAGTTATTGAATGGGGGGGTTATAGGCAGTTCTAAAACCTTTTTCTCCAACTTTGTCTTTAGCTGATTGTAGCTTTGGTTTTGTAACTCACATAACCACAAGCCTTCTAGACTTAAATGATGATGAAACAAAATTATTTTTGAAAGTATTTCTTTTGCCAAATTGTTCTTCTTGTTGGTTTAACTATTGCCAAATTCTTTGCAGAATTATGAGTATGAGTCAAGAAATATGCTGCAAGTGTATAAACTTGCAACAGAAGCTCCAAAAGTGACCCTCGACCTTATCCTGGATGTTGTTGATGCAAGAATTTTAGAAGAGGAAACATGAAACAGAAGTCAACCCTTTGACAAAGTCAATGCAAAAGTTGATGAGAGCAATCTTTAACCCAAACAAAATATCTGAATGTTTACCAATGAAAATATTCAGCCAGGAAGGAGTACTGTTATGCCGATTTTTTTAGATTCTTTTTTGTTAGGTTGTAGATTGCAATAATAGGTGTGAGAACTAAAATATCTATATTGTGCCGCAGAGGAAAATACAAGTATATTACTTTGTGGAAACAAAAATGAGGGCATTTGAATACAGCATTCATTGACCATATGGTAAAGAACAAAAATTCTATTTGGTTTTTGCCTATATGTCTCTTAACCAATTTTTTTAGTGCAATGTGAAAGCAAAATCTTTACTGCAAAACAAAATATAACTCAAGTATTAAAAAAACTAACTGAAGAAGGCAACGGTCCGTTTCGTGCTTTAATTCGGTAGGATTAAGTGCTTCTGAAGCGCAAAACGGACCGTCGCCTTCTGTGGGCTCCTGCGGTCTTTTGCTTCCTTCCCGTAACGACGTTGTTTTAATTGTGTTGGAATAAAGTTTGGATTTTTATTGGTGAGTGCCAGCTTTACTTTTTTCTTCTTATTGAATGGTTATCTGAATCTTTATGGACAATTTGTGAGCTAGAGAACCGCCTCACTACCTAAGAAGTCGGTAACCTAATGACTTTTTGAGCAATGTGCATTGTTGCTACTATTGGTTAAGGGTCGCCTAAGTGCAGTGCCCCTCATCTGTTCTCCCTTTGTTTTGAAGAATTTATTGGCTGGAAATAATGACATTTTAAAATGAACAGGTAAAAAAGAGTTTTAAATAAAAACATTTGTTGTAATATTTAGCAAAAGAAAATTGTCAGTTTTCTTCATTGAAGCTCATTTTCAACTCTATCTATGGGGAAATTAGGTCCTAATAATTTACTCACAGACGACATTTGTGTGTATACCAGCTTTCAATCATAATCTTGCTGTAATGGAAAATCAGGAGATCTTACTATACACTTAATCTCTGCAAGGTTTAAGGTTGTGGGGGTTGTGTTTATATTTTAAGGTCAATGCAGAGCTAAGTATAAGTACAAGAAGGTATAAAAAGGTGAAACATGGAACATCTGGCATCATAGATGTGAGTTGGTGGATTTTGGATTTTGAGAGAACACATAGAGCCTAAAACGTGTGTATAATAATAAGTTGTTTTATTTCTACAAAAAGCATTGTTGCTTAACATTCTAATCCATTTAAATTGTATTGACATTTTTGAGGCTTACTGGAAATGCTCTTTCAAAACAAAGGTTTTATGTTAATAAAATATTAGTGGCAGGTGATCATAGAAAAGTCTATACAAGTAGAATAAGGGTTAAACATATTATTTGCAATACTTTGAACCAGCAGGATAAAATGAAGTTCCCTGACTATAATGTATAGTTTATAATACTAGTCTCTTATGAAGAAGACATCTTATTGGATGCTGAGATGCAACAACCCCCTCTGCACCCCTCAAGTCACACCCCTGATTTGGAAACAGTATAGTGTAACACCATGCATAATAGATAAGAAGCTTTAGAAAAATTCTTGTAATGAACTTCTGTGTCGGCGCCATCCTCTGTCACTCTCTATTCATAGAGTATGGGTGAGGAGGCACTGATTCTGTATTTGAGTCTCTCTTGAGCACTGTATGTGTGGCCTTCTGGCTGTTTGAGTAGTTCACCAATCACTTTCCTACAGCTTGGCTCTAGTTCATCTATAGTAAGCCCACTGTTATTGGCAGGCTCACCCTCTACTCATATTACTCCCTTGCTCTGTTTTATCTGGATTTTAGAGTTCTGATCCAATCACTGTTTGGGGCAAGAGCTCTGATATCACATGAGAATTCCTTGTAAGGGTACTGGCTATAGAGGTTGTTTCGTTGACTCCAGACTTTTATCTTTGTCTCCTTGTATTCTGAATAAGATCAGCGGATCCAAACTTTAACTTGGTTTCCGGAGCTCAGGTGCGTCCTGCAAAACCTCAACATATAACCGGATTGTGTAGCTAATCTGGCAAATTGATGCCCCTAGCTACTATACATGGCTGTAATTGGTCAGGATGACACCATTGGCCAATGGTCCCAAACTTAAATTTTGAATTCCGCTCATCTCTAATCCTGACTTTTGCCTTGTGTATTCACTATTCTCTGCTCTTGTGATTTTGTACTTCATTAGTTCTCTTGGTTTCTGATCTCATTTGTTTGTATTGTGTTTCCTCTTTCTGTATCTCAGTCCATTCCCAGGCCAGCATTACATAATGTTTGTAGAGCTTTAAAAATTATACTATAGTGTAGACTTCTTATATCATAAACATAACAATTAAAGGAAATCAAGAAAATATTGTCAAAAAGGACAAGCTGTAAGTTTGTTACTGACAGCAGATAGGGAACCCAATAATGGGTGCAGAAATGAATGACCAAAATTCTGAGTCTACACAGAAGCAAGTAAGTAAGGTCACAGTTATAGGATCAGTACATTTAGATTACAATCCTGGTTCGACCCTGACATAGCATACCTATGCAGTAGAGACACAGATTCTTGTTCTCTCTACAGTCTCTACAGTCCCACTCCTTGTATTATGGTATGGAGTAGAATAATGTATGGTAATATGTAAAAAGGGGGGGGGATTATCCCTTAGAACACAATTTTATATGACAGTCTGTTGTGTCCAGAAAAGAGACAGCCGTGCAGGTTAGATAGTGCTCATCCAGGGCAGCCATGCAGTAAAGATAGTGCTCATTCAGGGCAGCCACGCAGTATAGATAGTGCTCATCCAGGGCAGCCATGCAGTATAGATAGCGTTGATCCAGGGCAGCCATGCAGTATAGGTAGTGATGATCCAGGGCAGCCATGCAGTATAGATAGTGCTGATCCAGGGCAGCCATGCAGTATAGATAGTGCTGATCCAGGGCAGCCATGCAGTATAGATAGTGTTTATCCAGGGCAGCCACGCAGTATAGATAGTGCTCATCCAGGGCAGCCATGCAGTATAGATAGTGCTCATCCAGGGCAGCCATGCAGTATAGATAGTGCTCATCCAGGGCAGCCATGCAGTATAGATAGTGCTCATCCAGGGCAGCCATGCAGTATAGATAGTGCTCATCCAGGGTAGCCATGCAGAATAGATAGTGCTCATCCAGGGTAGCCATGCAGTATAGATAGTGCTCATCCAGGGTAGCCATGCAGTATAGATAGTGCTCATCCAGGGTAGCCATGCAGTATAGATAGTGCTGATCCAGGGCAGCCATGTAGTAAAGATAGTACTCATCCAGGGCAGCCATGCAGTATAGATAGTGCTCATCCAGGGCAGCCATGCAGTAAAAATAGTGCTCATCCAGGGCAGCCACGCAGTATAGATAGTGCTCATCTAGGGCAGCCATGCAGTATAGATAGTGTTTATCCAGGGCAGCCATGCAGTATAGATAGTGCTCATCCAGGGCAGCCATGCAGTATAGATAGTGCTCATCCAGGGCAGCCATGCAGTATAGATAGTACTCAACCAGGGCAGCCATGCAGTATTGGTTGCCCAGTATAGATAGTGCTTAGCCACAGCAAACAAGAAGTCCAATGAGATTTGTAAGCATGAAACAGCAATTAAAATGTCTTCAATATTTTATTTCATTTTTACATTTAAAAAAATTAGCCAAGGGTGAGCAGGTACACACAAGCGACAGCTGTTTCAATCTTAAAAACCTTGTTTAGCATAATGAAGGGCAGTTGGACTTTTTATAACATCTAGTCATTACATTAATTTGGGAACAAGTGGAACAGCCGTTGCAATCGTCCCTGCAGCCATTTCATAGGGTCGTCCTCTTTACTTGGATCAAGTGATTGGTCTTAATTTCCTTAGTTTCACCAATTACATCATGCATTTTCATAAAATAAGCAAAATTGTCCAGGTTAAGATCGATATAGTCCCCAAGACCAGTTATAGCTGTTTTGTATTCGGACATTAGTCCTATTAGTCTCCAGCCAACATTTCAAGCCATGATTTACAATCACTCATAATTGGCTTTAGGGTCATGATTTGTCAGTTGGATTCTGTCCTTTCAATAGTGATAAGCCGATCAATTAATCTGCAGCTATACATAAGAAATGTCAAACAGAATCCTGAGACAGCAGACTACAGCTCTGATATGAGGAACAGGCAGACAGTATAATAATAATTATAATATTGCTATTTTTATACCATAGGTACTGTATATCTATCTAGCAATATTCTAATAAAAAATGTAGCAAATACAATATGCAGTCATTTAGTTTTTAAAATGGTTACTTATCTATTAATATTTAATAATATGGCAACACAGCAAGTTGTAGGCGGAAAGCACATCATTGGAAATTAAACTAGCTGAGACCACATGATGCACTTATATTTATTGCTTAAAAAAAGCCAGCCATCAGTGGACATATCAGTGCTCACCAAAATTGGCTTATCATAGTGTAAGTTTGGTGCTTTTATAATGCTCCGTCACACTTCAATAAGTATGGCAACTGTGTAGAATTATATTCAAAATGAGGAAGTTTATTCTAAATGTTGAAGAACATACGATCCGGCTTCAAGACATCGAGATCCACTTGTAATGTTAAAATATCCAAATCTTTATTATCTTCATTGGGGATAAATACAGTCACATGGAGTACATCAATATAAAAGAAAAATCGCCTACGCGTTTTGGGTAAGAGCTATACTCTTATTCATGGCTAAAACGATATATACAAACCCAGCTTTTAAATGTCATATAGCGTTACGTGTGACCGGAAATGACTAATCGGACACAAACACATAGAACAATATGGTGCATAATTGTGCAATAATACAAAACAATCAGTAAAAAAGCAGAGGACATTGTATACAAACACTGGACATCAAAAATTATGTATAATCAGAATCATGACATGTACTAGTAATGACAAATAACGTCCAACCTCTTATTTAACCCTTTCGGTACTCGGGTGTCAAGAGAAAAGATCCAAAAGGTTTCTCGGTATTCTAAATGTTGTTACACCACATTACAGCAACAGTATTCATACATGTAATTTTTCCTAAAGGTAAAATAACAATTTTCTCCAAGATGTCAAAAACTGGATATGGCTTCTGCCATATAAGGGAATTACAGGCATAAGACCCCTCTTGTGATTTCTTCCTTGGATAATTGAATAGCGTTGCCTTTTTATTTCTGATTTAATAATAACTAATTTACTTTTTGTATGTCCAGTTATATTATATGTATTGCATGGCCACAAAATGTGGCTCCCCTCTCATATGCCATTTTCTCCTAGTGGGCAGTGAGAAATGTGAAGTGGGCTGCTCTGTGGTGTGCAGTGGGTTGTGCTGGACATCAGGAAGAGGACCCGGTGTAGAATTAGACCAGGCATACAATCATGTGCTGGATATACTAAGATGCTGGATCGTTTTAGTATATCCAGCATGATGATGCACCAGACAGCTCTAGATAAATCTCCCCCCCCCATAGTGTGACATACAGATATACATTGGGGGTTATTTATTAGGACTTCTATGCCACAAAACTGGCGAAAAAATGAAGTAATCGCAACTGCCTGGTTATTCAGCACTTGTCGTTATTTCCCCCTTTATGCAAATATAAAGAAGAAAGCGAAAGCATGGCACTCAACAGAGCTTTATTGTAGAGGCCTCAGGACAGAGTGAGGGGCTGATTCGCCACAGGCGACAGGCTGTTTCTCAAGTCTTTATTTCCCGCTTTATGCCAATTCCATGTCAAGGGGGCGTGGATGAGTGTTAAGGAGTGTTCCCGCTCCACATCTGTGCAGAAGCTGCAGTGAGTTAACTTTCAATTCTGAAAGTTTGCATGTTTTAGAATAGTTCTACGTTAGGTAGAACCTGACGTAGAAATAAACACTGGGGAGCTGACCATCTGATATATAACAATTAAACAATGGACACCTTATTTAAAATGTCTGAGCAGTCTGTTTGGAATCAGTCAAGTGAACCAGATATAGTGACTTTACCTAAAAGTGAGGAAGAATATGTTTCCTCCCCATAGAAATGTGTCAACAAACATATAGTCCAATCATGGTGTCAATTTAGCTTTCGATATTAACCCATTGATATACCCAGAATATAAATGAAAAAGGAGATGTTTAGTCTAATATTCATTACCCTGCCTAAGAGGCTTAATAACATATAGGGTTATTATTTTTCAATTAGATCACTCAAAGCTTGTCCAATTGAATAAAACTGTATTCTACACTTAATTCCATCCAAGGTATAAATTACAAACAGCACACCACTTACAAGACACACTGACAAATTACAAGCGATTGTAACTACTTGTAAATGTTTCCTGTGGATTATTTTGACTGACCTTGTGCTCAACTTTATATAACCCAGTTATTTGTCTTTTAGATTTTCCCCATGTGAGTTTGATTATAACTTGTATTAAAATGATTGATGGCTTTAGTTTCACATTAATTGCAGATAAAAATAAAAATTAACCCTAACAGTTTGAATGGAGTCGAGCTCTATTTCAGCTAAATGTTTTTTCAAGCAATTTTTCTGCAAACAAGACTAGAACAAGGCTTGAATTATGTCTTTGAATAGCAGCGAAAGTGTGTTTTTGGCAATTGTCCTATAACTACAAATAGTTCTACAAGACGATGAATAGGTATTCATTCAAAGTAATTGGACATAAGAAGCGAAATAGGTCATGTTTTCTGTTATGGAAACTACGGCTATAGCATTCTATGGATGAAATCACGGTATATTTTCACTCCTTCAGGCAATCTATGGACAGAATACATGTCACTCTTTCCAAAACAAAGCTACCAACATAAGTAGAACAAAATAATAAACTATGTGAAAATATTTGAAAAATGTAGTTTTGTCCCATTTATGCTACAAGCTCTTCCATTTAAGCTTGAGAGAAAGATATTCTGTGATTTGCCTGCGATTCCTGCGTTCCTGTGTCTTCTGCATTCCTGTGTCTCCTGTGTACCTGACCTCCTCCGTGTTCCAGTGTTACCTGACCTCCTCCGTATTCCAGTGTTACCTGACCTCCTCCGTATTCCAGTGTTACCTGACCTCCTCCGTGTTCCTGTATTACCTGAGCTCCTCCGTGTTCCCGTGTACCAGTGTTCCTCCGTGCTGCTGTCCTGTGTGCTGTGTTCCCGTACCCTCCTGCTTGGACCTCCTGTTGCTGACTCTGGACCGGACTCTGACGTTGCACCTCTGCCACCTGCCCTGACCTTGTGCCTGGACTTCGACCACGAGATTGTCTGCCGTCTCTGTACTTCTACCTTGGCCGCCACTGAGTAACAACCTGGTGGTACCACGCCGCAGCTTGTCTAACCCGCCTTGCGGCGGGCTCTGGTGAAAACTGGGTACCACTTAGACTCCGGTCCCAGGTAGTGGCTTGTGTCATCATCTGCAGTGGTGCAGAGGATCCACACCTGCAAGCCTGACAGTAAGATCCGGCCATGGATCCCGCAGAGGTTCCGTCTCTCAGCAAGCCAGATCTTGCTACTATTGTGATCCACCAGTCTCGGCAGATTGCTGCTCAGCGAGATCAACTGGAGCAAGTCACCACCATGCTTCAGCAACTGTTAGCTAACCAGCAACAGCAACAGGTACCTGAGGCTGCTCTTGCGACCCCTACTACTCCGAATAGTCTGCCTGCTTTTGAACCTAGAATGCGGTTGTCTATGCCCAGCAAGTACGACGGCGATCCCAAGATGTGCTGGAGTTTTATTACTCAGTGCTCCCTGCACATAGAACTTATGCCGACCCAATTAATCATGGAGCGATCCAAGGTGGCATTTATAGTCAGCCTTCTCTCTGGGAAAGCCTTGGCCTGGGCTACTCCCCTTTGGGATAGGAACAACCCAGTTACGGCTTCTCTTGCAGCCTTTTTGTCTGAATTCCGGTCAGTATTTGAAGAACCTGCTTGGGCCTCCTCCGCTGAGTCAGCTTTATTGAATTTACGTCAGGGGAATTGCTCCGTGGGAGAGTATGTGGTCCAGTTCTGTACCTTAGCGTCAGAACTTTCCTGGAATGACGTGGCCTTGTCTGCAGCTTCTAAGAAGGGTCCATTCTCTCAGGTTAAGGACGCTCTGGCTGCTCGTGATCTACCATCTTCTCTGAGTGGGCTCATCTCCCTTGCCACCCAGATTGATGTGCGCTTCAGGGAGCGTGCGAAAGAGTCACGTTTCGAGCAGACTCCAGTCCGACCATGACGCCTTCCTCGACTAGCTCCTGTCTTCCAAAGATCGTTCCAGTCTCCAGTAGTACCACCTGGAGAGGAGTATATGGAGGTGGATAGAGCCAAATTGTCTCCTCAGGAGCGTATCAGAAGATGCCAAGGAAACCTTTGCCTCTATTGCAGTAGTCCTGAGCATTTCCTTGCATCTTGTCCTATCTGACCCCAACGCCCAGGAAATGCCAGCACCTAGGGTTCTTGGGAGTAGCATCCCTAGGTGTAAACAGTGCTTCTCTACGCCTGTTGATTCCGGTGCTGCTCAGCGTTGGTTCTGGCAATCAGACCCAAGTCTCTGCCTTCCTGGACTCTGGCTCCACAGGGAATTTCATGGATGCTTCACTGGTTTCCTGGTATCGCATTCCAGTGGTCTTACTTGACAAGCCACTGGTTATTTCCTCAGTTAGCGGACAAGTTCAGATCCGGTACGATACCTCACTGGGCCGATAACTATGAAAGTTGGTGCTTTACACAAGGAGAATCTGTCCATCCTGGTTCTGCCACGCTCTACCTCGTCCCTCCTGCTAGGTCTTCCATGGTTGCAGTGCCACGCACCCGTCCTTAATTGGAAGACGGGAGAAGTTCTCCATTGGGGCCTAGAAGTTCCTCACCCAGTATCTGTCTTGTCAACTACCCGGGTTAATAAGCCTCTGAAGAATCTTCCAGCATGCTGCCGAGACTATGCTGATGTTTTTTCTGAAAAACAAGGTGGAGGTTCTGCCTCCACACCGCCCCTATGACTGTCACATTGACCTGCTGCCGGGTTTGTCTCCTCCACGAGGACGAGTATATCCGTTGTCGGTGCCTGAGACCGAGGCTATGTCTGCCTACATTAAGGAGAATTTGCAAAAGGGTTTCATCCGGAAGTCTTCTTCTCCCGCTGGTGCTGGCTTCTTCTTTGTATCCAAGAAGGATGGCTCCCTTCGTCCGTGTATAGATTACCGCGGTCTCATCAAAGTCACGGTAAAAAACGCTACCCCTTACCTCTCATCACCGAACTCTTTGACCGACTACGGGGTGCCAAGGTTTTCACCAAGCTGGATCTGCGAGGGGCATATAACCTCATCCGTATTCGGGAAGGCGAATACCCGTAAAAGACATTTTGAGTATCTGGTAATGCCCTTTGGACTCTGCAATGCTCCAGCAGTTTTCCAAGAATTTGTTAATGACATCTTCAGAGGCTTACTCTATTCTTGTGTCATAGTCTACCTGGATGAAATTTTGGTGTTTTCCCCAGATCTTCCGTCTCACCAGATCCCTGTCCGACAGGTCCTCAGGCGCTTAAGGTCCAACCTTTTATATGCCAAACTTGAGAAATGCTTACTTCATCAGAGTAGTCTTCCGTTTCTGGGATATGTCATCTCTGATAAAGGCCTTCAAATGGATCCTTCCAAGTTGGAAGCTGTACTTCAGTGGCCTCGCCCTGTGGGATTACGTGCCATACAGAGATTTTTGGGCTTTGCCAACTATTATCGACAATTTATTCCCCACTTCTCCTCCCTTGTGGCTCCTATTGTGGCATTGACTAAAAAGAATGCTAATCCGAAACAATGGCCTCTGGCTGCTGAAGATGCCTTCACTAGGTTGAAGTCTGTTTTTACCTCTGCGCCTGTACTCACAAGGCCTGACACGGAAAAGCCTTTCCAGTTAGAAGTTGATGCTTCATCCGTTGGCCGGGGCCGTCCTTACCCAGAAGGGGCCCAAGGGTCGTACCTACACCTGCGGTTTCTTCTCAAAGACGTTCACACCTGCCGAAAAGAAATTATTCCATTGGAGATCGGGAACTCTTGGCCACAAAGCTAGCTTTGGAGGAATGGCGCTATCTTCTGGAAGGAGCTCATCATCCGGTCCATATTTATACCGACCACAAAAATCTCCTGTATCTCCAGACTGCTCAGCGTTTAAATCCTCGTCAGGCTCGTTGGTCTCTTTTCTTCTCCCGATTTGATTTTCTCATACATTTCTGCCCTGCAGAGTAGAACATTAAAGCCAATGCTCTTTCTCGTGCTTCAGATGTGGTTGGTGAAGATCCTGCTCCTAGTCATATTGTACCTCCGGATTTGCTGGTTCTTGCTGCTCCAGTGGAACTTCCGGCAGCTTCCACCAGGCAAGACGTATGTTCAACCTGCCCTACGTAGGAGAATTCTGACTTGGGGACATTGCTCTCGTGTGGCTGGATACCCTGGAGTACAGCGTTCAATAGCCCTGATCTCCCGTTACTATTGGTGGCCAGACCTGGGCAAAGATGTGCAAGATTTCGTGGGCTCCTGCATTTCCTTTGCTCGTAACAAGCCATCACGCCTCAAACCTGCTGGTCTCCTGATGCCTTTGCCGTTACCCAGCCGCCCGTGGACTCACGTGGCCATGGACTTTATTACAGACCTTCCACCGTCCTCTGGGAATACTGTCATCTGGGTGGTAACTGACCGGTTCCATTGCCTGGTCTGCAGTCTGCTCCGCGCCTCGCCAGCCTATTCTTCATCCACATCTTTCGGCTGCATGGACTTCCGTTGCACATCGTTTCGGATCGAGGGGGTTCAGTTTGTCTCTCGCTTCTGGTGATCTCTGTGTAATCAGCTAAAGGCGAAACTGGACTTCTCTTCTGCATATCATCCACAGTCTAATGGACACTTCCTCTGCCTATGCCCACGGATGTTCCTCCATCTGGAAGCAGACTGGCCTTTCACTGCGGCAGGCTTCCGCCCGTACCAAGCTCCAGGCTGACAAGAAACGCAGGCCTCCTCCCATCTTCTCTCCAGGGGATAAAGTGTGGCTGTCCTCAAAATATGTTTGGTTAAAGATTCCCAGCTACAAGCTTGGTCCTCGCTATCTGGGTCCATTTGAGGTGCTGAAGCGTATCAACCCTGTGGCCTACAAGTTCCGCCTTCCTCCATCCATGCGCATCCTGAACTCCTTCCATGTCTCCCTCCTGAAGCCAGTCATCTTGAACCGCTTCTTCCAACAATCCCCTCCTCCTTCTCCTGAAGCGGATTCCCCAGATGTTTATGAAGTTAAGGATGTTCTGGACATGAAGATCGAGAGGGGTAAGCAGTTCTTTCTTGTAGACTGGAAAGGGTTCGGGCCTGAGGAGAGATCTTGGGAGCCCGAAGAAAACATTTTGGATCAGACTCTCCTCCAGAGATTTCTTTGGTCTAAGAGGAAGAGGGGGAGGCCAAAGGGGGGGGGGGTACTGTCACGGGTGCTCCCGCGATCCCTGCCTCAGATCACGGGTGCACCCGTGCCTCCCCGGGGTCCGGTGGACGGCTTACCTCACCTTCCCCGGCTCCCGCGGCATCCTCTGCTGCTCCCGCGGCTCCTTTAAATCTTAGCAAGCCGGCGCAGCGCCCTAGGAGACGGGTACGTGCGTGCCGGCTCGCTAAGATTTAAAGGGCCAGTGCGCCATTAATTGGTGCTGGACATTTAACTGATTCTATATAAACCTGCCTCTTCCTGCAAGCCCTTGCTGGATCTTTGTGCCTCACAGCCTGAGAGAAAGCTATTCTGCGATTTGCCTGCGATTCCTTCATTCCTGTTTCTTCTGCGTTCCTGTGTCTCCTGTGTACCTGACCACCTCTGTGTTCCAGTGTTACCTGTCCTCCTCCGTGTTCCAGTGTTAGTGGCTTGTGTCATTATCTGCAGTGGTCCAGAGGATCCACACCTGCAAGCCTGACAACAATCAACTTAAAGTAAAATCAAAAAATGATAATGTGCATAGAGTTAGTGGGTTTGCTAGGCTGGTTTGTTTTTGTGGCCAAATTAAAGTCATATTGCTAAAATAAATAAAAAAGCATTGTTTACAGGTTTTAGTGTCTTTTTAAGAAATGGAAAATCCTGATATATTTAAACAATCTGCACAATAATCCTTTCTTGCAAAAGACTGTTGTATGGGCACCTGCAAATAATTTATCATTTATATGATGTCTTGGGATAATTCTAAAAATACATGTATTGTACTCATTAGAATTGATTCTGTTATCTCTGTTGTTGGTGTACAATATGTTTCATTATGTATTTTGTCATTTCACAGCGCAAGAAAACACTGCATGATTATATTAGATGCTGTTTGTTACATGAAAATAAAGAAAGAACCTATTACAATACAAAAAAAAATACTGAAGTAATAAAAGCTCAACTGGCAATAATAATAACAACATTATCTGTTCTACGCACAGGCACAGTATAAATATGAGTGTAAATATTTCATGTGTATATTTTTACTTTAAAATGTAATTTAAATAATAATAATGTTTATAACAATGAAAACAACAGCAACTGCAATAATTAACTCATTAACTAGCCATAATGTGCTATAATTCTTCAAGTTACACTATGACTCTTCAAACTAACAAATAAGCAAAATTTTATTTTTTTTATAATGGACTTGTCTGGTTATTAATGTACACCCATATTTTTATTAGGACCATATTTTCCAAGTATGTTAAGGCACAATATTTCATTATATTGTGAGGGACTATAGCTAAGGTGTTTTGGAAACAGAGAGTGCTATTGATATTCCATTTCCAACACAATGCAATGGACCTTACAGGGAAAAATTGATTTAAAAAAATGGTTTTACACATAAAATCCTTATTCTCTGAAGATGAGGTTTGTTCACAGGTCCCTTTAGACCTTCAATTGCGTTAGCAAATCTGTTGTCAACAGTCCTGTGCTAAACCGCAGGCAACAACTGCCTGGTGGTTCAGCGCAGTACAGAAAGACAAACAAATAGGTACAGACAATAGGGCAAAGACTAAGAAACCAAATCAAAACTAAGATGGTTGCAAGGTACAAAACTCTAAAGCACAAAAGTATTCAGGTTTCAGGCAAAAGGTCAGAACCACAGAAAAAATCACAGGAGAATATTACAGAACCATAAAGTGTCGATAAGAGGCAGAGGTGTTACACTAGTAGGTATAATTGTTAGGAACCTGGCTCCTCACTGACTGGATCTGACTTAGGTTCAGGAAGCGAGCCTGCCGGGTCTCAATGGACCGTGCTCTCCGCCCTCCAAGAACCTGATAGGGGTACCCTATAAATTGTAGTTCAAGTAAGATATTCTTAGTCAGCATTTAGGACATCATTTTGTAACAGACCTTCAAACTTACAAAGGAATCAAAGGTGTCTTTGAATAAAGTGTATTATGAAACAGTACAAACACTAGTTTACAATCTTAACCTTAAAAAGTATCTTGCAACCCACCTGTGTGAACATAAGGGGGGGATATTTAAGAAAGACTAAATATTCCTGATGCAACACACTGAAAAGCAAACTAACGTCTTTCAGGGGAGATTAGTTCAGTAAATACCATTGTTAGGACTACGTGTGGTATATGCTTATTCTAAAGTGTATAAAATACAACTATCTGTTCAAATAAAGTGTACTTTTTGCTTTTTGAGTCTGTGCTGATTGCATGTCGCTTGTGAGCTCCAAGAAATATTTAATAATTCGGCTTCCGTCAAATATACTCTCTGCATTGGTCGACCCCACAAACCTGAGTGATATAGCTACCACCACTCGTCTTATATATGCTGACAAGACACCTAAGATATATTATGCACCAATATTAGATTACAGTTCCAAATTAACAACAAATCGATGTTCAATCACACCAATCCTGGGTAACCCTGCATTCCTCCCAGGGATCACATCGCCGGTTTTCAAGCGTTGGGTCAAGGCTGCCCATTTCAGGGCACGTCACTTTCTAGTGGACAGAAAATGGAAGAGAGGGGAAGAGCTGACCTCTCCACCAGATTTGCCATAAGCACCCACGTGGCAAGGTCTCCAATTATCACACTACCTGGGTTCTATTACACCCCCTCCTGGCTTTATCAGGTCACTGAAAGGCTTTGAAGGCACATGTATGCAGAAAGGCCAGATTAGGGGAACCCTCTCCTTGTCATATAGCCTCCTGGTATCTCCCTCGCAGAACCACATCTCGTCCTTGATGGCCAAATGGGAACGAGACCTTGAACTGGATCTCTCTGCTGAGCGAAGGGAAAAGATATGTGAGCTAGCACATAAATCTTCATTAAGCACGGCCTACCAGGAGACAAATTATAAGTTATTGACCAGATGGTATAGGGTGCCTTATGTCCTCCATAAAATGTTCCCCGAGGTCTCTCCAAACTGTTGGCGCTGCGGTAAAGAGGAGGTTACTCTCCTACATATTTTTTTAGAGCTGCCCCTCTCTTGCTTCTTATTGGATGGCGGTGCTGGAGGTGATTTGCGACTTAATCGGCAAAGAGTTGCGGGATGACCCCTCTTGGGTTTTGCTCCACCACCATGAGATTTCCCTTGCCACAGAAAGTCCCAGTTGTGCTATCTCATTAACGCAGCAAAGGCTTGCATCCCAGCTAGTTGGCGCTGTACTGATCCACACTCCTTGCATCAGTGGTTGGGCCGTGTTGGGGAGCTGCGGCGGATGGAGGGCCTCCTGAATACCGACCCTAAGAGAGCAGCCCGTTCTCAGAAGACTTGGTTCCATTGGACTACATCTCCTCGGTATTTGGAATTGACGGCTGCAGGATGGTGAAATTACAGAGCGCTGAGCACCAGGTAGAGGGAAGATATGACTCCTTTTCCTCCTCCCATTCCTTCTTCAATCTTTCAACCCTCTCCTTCCTCTTTTTTTCTACCCTTACCTTTCCACTCTCTCTGATCCTCTACTTCTGTTTATTTGTTCCCCATTTAATCCGGAAATTACTCTAGGTAATTGATTAAGAACGTTACGCAAATAAGGATATTCTAGATAACTACAGTAATACTGCATGACGACTTATCGTATTATTGTATTTTTGTGCTATGTATCTTCTTTCCAAATTGAAATTTGTTGTTACTCTTATTTGTATCCCCCCATATTGGGTACAACTTGGTATCCATGATTCCTTCCACATTGTGTTTTCCTTCCCGTTCCCTCCCCTCTGATTCTTTTACCTAAGATTTTTATTAAAAATCTTAATAAATTGAAATATGAAAAAACAAAACAAAACAACAAATCGTCAGAGTTATGGAATCGACTTAGAACACAAGAAAGCCCTTATTAAATGAACATTTCATATCAAAAAGTCAGTGCTTACAACTATAAAGGCTTATTATACAAAAAGGGTGACACATTAAACAGACATAAACATACAATGCAATGCAAAAAATAACAGTTTGGTAAAATAAAAAGGGATACAGAAAACAGAACTTAATATATTACGTGACATTTTAAGCCACCTCTTCACCATTGTCAGTTTCTGTAGAAGTCCATCTGTACTTACATGGAGACAGTGGTGAAGCTGAAATATGGATCATGCCACATTTACCTTTGATGTATAATTTTATTGAGTAGGCCATAACCTATAGCTGAACTGGTGAGAGGATGTAGAGTGGCTCTTCTCCCCCTCCTTTAATTTTATTAGGGGGTCTGGATGATCACTTGTGTTAAATTTCCCTGGCCTGGGTCCTGTGTTTATATCAGAATAGCAGAAGAATTTTAGAGTATCTCTTTCATGATTTAGATCTTATCACCACAATAATGACTGAAAACTGCCCATGCAGCTCAAAATTGGTAACTAAGACACATTCCCAACTAAGAAAGGCTGCAGAATGTCAGCCATTTCACAACACATATAAATTTAAATAAAAAGTTATCAAAAGATTGTAAAGTCCCAAAAATGGTAGAAATGAAAATGTCAGCATGTCCCGCAAAAAAGATTTACAGTTTTATACACTGAAAAGTTATTGTCCCCAGAATAGAGCAAATCAAAGAAATAATTTTTTTTCTGTACAAAAAGTTTTAAAGTTATAAAAACCTTCTAAGACTTTGTGAAATCTAAATAAATTTCCATGGTATTTCCATGATCGTACCAACCCAAAGGATAAAGGAGAGGTATCATTTGGAGCAAACAGTGAAAGCCGTAAAAATTAAGTCCCCAAGAAATGTCAATTTTTTTTGTCATTTTAATCCCAATTGGGATTTTTTTTTCCAGTGCATGGCATGGACATTTTTTTATGCAGCAAATAAGCCCTTATACATCTCTGTATCTGAAAAAATAAAAAAAAGTTATAGATTTTTGATGCAGGGAAGCAAAAAACAGAAGCAGAAAAATACCTGTGGGGTATTGGTTGATAGTAACCGTAACTTTTGAGACCAGTGCAGGGCAGCTACTGATAAGGCAAATGTAATTGTAGGATATATGAAGAGATCCATACATGATCATGATAACAACATAGTTTTGCCCTATACAAATTACTTGTCAGACAACACATGGAATCATTTTATGTTCAATTACTTTATTAAATTTAAATTTAACAAGATTTAACAAAGATGTAACATGTAAAAAGTTTAATATTCCAAATGGAAAAAAGACAATAAGAAGACAAGTATAGAAGACAAATTACAATCCCATGTGGCCTATAGAACATATCAAAGGTTCTGAGTCACAAAAACAATGGCAACCTGCTAGAGAGTCCAATTCTGGCATAAAGAAACAACATACATATGGCTCAAAGATATCACAAAAAAATCTCAGCTGAATCAAAATTGTAGCAAGATTATGTATGGAAAAGCCTAATAGGCGTATTCCATGGAGATAGAATACCGCTAGGATAGGACTGAAACGTATAAATGATCTCCTGACCCTGCTATGTTACCAGTGAAAGAAGAGAAAATAGCCAGGTTGAGGGCAACTGTGATTCTAGGAGGGTAATTGTGGATGCTGTCACATATACAAGCCTTACTAGGCAAGACTCTAAGAGACACATGGGGTAGGGTACAGAAAAGATGAAAGCGGGAGGGTAGGGTAGGGAGAGGACATCAGGGGGCAAAGGGGAAGGGTAGGGAATGGGTGGTCATTAGTGAAGGTGAGGGAGCTGCAGGTTATTTACCATCTAGGGATCTAAGGGTACCAGTATATTCTAAAGTGGAACAGGTTCAGAGGCAAACAAGCAAGCTAATAAAGGGAGTGTGGATGAGAATATAATGACAGATTATCAAATGAGGTTTTTTTTTTCAGTTTAAAAATAGGGTAACTTCATTACAATTTATAAATATCTGAATGGGAATCCTTTGGCCTGTGATCAAGACATAGGGTCATCCTCTACGCCAGCGGCCCCCAACCTTTTTTTTTCCCATGGTCCCGGTCATGTGACCGTCCAGGAAATAAATTTGCATGCCACCAGAAATTACCTTGTACCTAACTACAACCCATACAATGCCTCCTTTTCTGCAGCCTCCATTTTTATATATTCCCATTCCTGAAGCCCTATTTTATAATGACTCCTTTCCTGCTGCACCCTCCTTATAGTGCTGCATTTCCTGCATCTCCTATTTATAGTTCTCTTTTTTCTCTAGCCCCCTCCTTACAAAGTACCCTTTTCTGTAGTCCCCTCATTTATAGAGTTCCCTATTCTGTAGCCCGCTTTATAGTGCCCAAATTTCTGCCATCTCCCTCATAATAATACCCCCATTTCTGTTGCCCCTTCCTCAAAATTCCCTAATTTTCTTTAATTTGTCTTTCTAAGAATGGGGCTGCAGAACATTTTAAAGCCCATTTTTTTCTTGCTCCCCACCCCTCACACTTCTAATGTTATAGCCCCATTTCTCTAACTCCCACTGTGAAAAAAAAAAATATATATAAATACATTCACCTTACTCTCCTCTTCCAAAGCAGTAGAAGTCTTCTCTTCCGTTTTCTCTTCTGTAACGTGATGATGTAACCACATTGCTTCTACTGGCTTCCCAGATGCCTACAGCCACCGTAGACCACTGCACTCCATCGGTCTGTGGTTTTCCACAGACCAGTCTTGAGTCACAGCCCAGTGGTTGGAGATCACTGCTCTACACCTAGAGGAGAGGTGGTTTTACCCTAACCATAGTCATACCTTTCTTGAGAGCAAAAATATAACATTTTATGGGAACTAGATTTTTTGGGGTTGCTGATTTAGGGATTTACTCTGTCAATTTTGCAGTGGGAATGCACTGTGGAGAAAAAAAATTATAGATTACATAAAAATATCTCTAGTCTGAAAAGTATTCTAGTCTCATACCGACAAGATTTAGGTATTCTACTCACCTTATTTTCTGTCAATTTTCCAGATGCCTTCTGTTTTGCCTCAATTAAGGTATCTGGTAATAGCATCTAAGGGTCACTAACTTTCCAAGTTGCAAAACATGGATTGAAGATCTCCTGCTTCTGTGGTGTGTCTTAATTTAATCATCCATGGACAACTCAAACCCAATGATAACCTTACTCATGATAAAGTACTGAATAACAGAAGAGGCATATATATACAAATGTGTGCAGTGGTATAGGTCACATTATTCACCCTGAGAACATTGAAGAGTCACTCTTCAAAGGATTATTACTCTTAGGTTGTAAGTCCCCCCTTTTGCGCTCTATCCAATAGCAAAACACACTCACAAATTTTTCACCAAACCTGTTATTCACTTTGGTGAATAGTACAGTTGAATGTGTGAAGCAAAGTACTTTCTTACTTCTGAAATTCTGTTAATTCTGTTAAAGACATTGGCAGAAGCTCAAAAGATCCCTAACTTTTTACAATTTCTTACCTAATCTGCAGTTTATCTTTCTATTATGCTAATATTCTTTAGAGGCTAATAGGGAGGGAAGTAGCCTCTACAGAGAGCAGGAGAAAAGGCTACTCCATGCCCCATTAGTGGACAAGTTGAATCTGGCGCACCGCTGGATACTGGAGCTCTGTGCATGTGCAGTAGCTACAGCTTCAGTGTCGGGAGATGCACGCTCACATGGTCGCTCGTCCCCAGCATTGAAGCCAGCAGTGCGCCAGATTCAATTTGGTAGATTCCTGATGGTAGGATTCCTTTATTCCTTTCCTCATATATTTTATTTATTTTTTTCTCTGAAAAAGTAATGGTTAAAAAGTGAACATATGGGGTATTATTTACTAAGGGTTTGTGCGCACACTCTCGTGAGACTTTCCGACATTTTAGAGGATTGCATGGCTTTGAAAGGTATTTAACAGGGGTCTGCACTGGCATTGTGTCACACGCAATTGGATTTTGACGCAGCTGCGCTGGCTTCCATGTGATACAAATTGGCGGGTGTGCTCAGACTGATTCGGACTGAGCGCAGTATTAAACTTTCAAATTGTGTCGCAAGATCAAGCACTTACATGCACCAGGAAGAAGAAGGTGAACTCCAGCGGACCTGAGCGGGGAAGTGACACATGCAGGATATCGGGCACACGATCTTAGCAAATCGTGGCAGAGTGCATTATCGTCGGACAATGCACTTTCGGGAAACTTTGTTGGGTAGTGTGCCCCATACTCTATTAAAGTGGCCATATTTTTACTGCTTATTTAAACTTTGTTTTAAGAAACAAACTGCAATATCCATTTGTTTCTTTGAAAGCATTTTCAGTTTCTAAATTTATATTATTTAAAACTTCAACTTCAAAGATAAGTATTGTTTATGTGAAGAATAAAATACTGAAATGTATTTTAAAGTTTTCCTTATAATCCCAATGTATTATAGACCAGGCAGTCATTGTATTAATACAATATAAAAGGGTCTCCATGCGCATTTAAGTAAAAAGCCGTTTTTCACATATCTGACAAAAATCCATTAATAAAACAATTGCCTTTGTGTGGTTAAAATCTTTCATCCTATTTTGTTGTATTATTTTCAGTAGCATTTTCCTCTGTTTTGTGATATAATTTATAACAAAGAAAAAGGTCAGTTTCTCAAAGTTTACATGTCTTTGAAGAAAAGTAGGAGAACATTATTGATGAAGACAGAGATGGCTTAATGCTTTTATCAAGCAAAGAAAATCTCATATTTTATATTTTTTTAAAGAATGGGAGAAAAAATAGACTTATTATAAATTCTTACCATATTATTATTTTTAATTATTTTAAATAATCAAAGCAATATCTTAATATCATACAAAATAAATTACCAATCTGCAAAATAAAGGCTTAAAGGGAACCCGTCACCAGCGGGACGCCTGTTAAACCCCTAAACATACCTTATGTCCTTATAATGATGGTGTGCCAGCCACATGCTGAAATTATCACCTTATATTCACAGACAGCTACCAGTCAGGGGGGCTTTGGGGTCCAGCAGTCAAGCTTTCACCTAGCCTCCAGACAGCTGCGCCATCACGACTCCTCCTACAGTTCTCTTTTCTAGCCGATTCCTGCCCTGCCTTCTCTCGTTCGAGATCTCGGACATGCGCACTGTGTTTAGTATCTCCTCCCCGGCCCCGTGCTTGCATTATTTAATTGAGCATCTAAAGGTGATGTTAGTCCTGCTCCTAAATATCTTATTTTAGCATTGAGATATTTCTTACTAGAAATATAAGGAGCAGAAACGTGTATCATCCAACAATTGCCTTTTAGACATGCCAACATAGAAAACAAAAACATGATTTTTGCAACAGTCAATGATGAATTTTCAATAGGCTTTGTCACCAATTTTTTCTTGTCCATACACTCAAGTGGAAAGGAGCAGGGTAGCTGTGAATTCAGCAATGGGGTCTGGTAAGTTAATAAATGAGTAAATGATCAGTGCTTGGAATTTAATATGATGGATTTATTACAATGTTTTTTCCCCCTTCTTTACTAATGCAATTGATCTGTTCAGATATGACAGTGCCTCGTCAAAAGAAATTGTCTGTGAGACATTTATAGCATATCCATATTCTATAATTGAAAGTAATTTTGTAGGTTCTTTTCCTCACTGAATCCATATTCAGGTTCTAACTGTTGTGTGTTCAACTAATTCTGAGAGCAAGGATACTCAAGTGTGAAAGAGTAATAGTACTCGTGTGGCCACTTCTGTAGGACTTAAGGCTCAACAACAGTCCCATAGAAGTGGAAGTAGCTGTGGTCATAGTGTACATACAGTACATACTACTGTTCCATTGACAATGGGGATTCAAGAATCATTATTATTGATGGATCGGTGTCCCAGAAATTCTTATACAGTTAAGGTCCATTTTTATGGCTGATATTTCATTTGACTTCCTTTTTAACCCATCAATTTTTAACAGACAATTACATCCATATGTTGCATCCATTTGTTAAAAAAAAAAACAGAAGATTTTTACAGTAAATTTCATAATGCTCAAGAGTGTATCCTAGCAGCTACCCAGCATTCATGGACAGGAATTAGATACTATCTGACTGCTGACTGTTTTATTCACAGATCCATTGTTGAGGAATTACCGACACTGGGGCAGATTTATCAAGTGTCTGAAAGTCAGAATATTTCCAATTGCCCATGGCAACCAATCACAGCTCCCCTTTAAAATATTCATGAGCACTGGTGAAATGAAAGCTGAGCTGTGATTGGTTGCCATGGGCAACTGGAAATATTCTGACTTTCAGACTGCTTGATAAATCTGCTCCACTGTGTCTAGTTTCTTCTACTACCTTTGGAGACTTTTTTATCTGTTGCAGAAACCAGACATAGTGGTAATAAATCTCCCCCTTCTTGCCCACTTCTATTGGAAAATAGGTCCATGAAAACTGATCTGACTAGGATAAGCATACATTTTTAAAACATTACATACGCTGTCCATTAAAGGGGTTTGCCCATTAAAAAAAAAATGTAAAATTTCAATCCCCTAGTGATGTTGACACAATAAAGATAATTTTTAACCCCTTACTTTACAATTTTAATCAATTTTATTGCTGTTTTAGCATCTATTACTCCCTAGGCTGGTCAATGTAAGAATCCAAAGTGTGGGTGGGACTCTCCAAGCAAACACTTCATGATTCCTCTAGTTCTATGAAAATCTGGTTAGATTATCAGGGTACAGGTTTATACACACTTTCATTTAGCTTCTGAATTCTACTAGTATCTGACACTTGATTAACCACCCAAACATAGCAAAGGTGCCAAAAAAAAAAACACCCCGAACAAAGCATAGTTGTTAGCAAAAGGTGTCATCTTTAGGCCTCATTTACACAACCGTATTGAGGCGTATATACGGCCAATGTATATACACTGTATAAACGTCCCCCATAGAAAGCAATGGGCGTACAGCGCCATACAGGAGTGGTCCAGTGCAGCACACATGCCACACCGGTCCCGTAACAGGGAGAAAGATAGGACATGTCCTATATTTCTCCAGAATACTGTGCCGTGCGCCATATATAGCTATGGAGAGGGGCGAGGTAAGCAGCGCTACCCCCTCCTCCTCTCCCCGGCGCCGACCTGTGCCCACTGTGCTACGGTACGGCGGGAACATATCGTGTAAATGTAGCCTTATACTGTATAGCTGAAAATGACTTTGTATGGAGAGTCCATTTGCCCTTTCCATGCTTCCTTTCACACACAGTTGACATAATTTTATGTTGGGCAGTCATGAAGGGGTTAAAGTAATGGACATGTGCTTCGATCCATTAAGTATTGCATTTTTTTTTTTCAAAAAATGGATGGCACGTGGCTCTTAAAAGAAGCCTGCAAAAAAATAATGTAATTTCCTCTGCATATCACATCTGCTTGTGCCTGGCTCCTTGGTTAATCAAGTTCAGCAAAAAGTAGACTTAAAAAAAAAATGATGAACCACTGTTGACAAAGGATCCTTTATACCACCGATAGTTATTTCATAGGAGAACAAATAAAATGCAGATTTTAAAAAAATGCAGATTTTTGATATTTTGAAGCTACATTTTTATTTCTTTCAAAGGAAATAAGAATAATGGGATAAAAGTCTTATTCATTATAACAAAAGATGCATGTAAACATTGCTCAAAGTTACATGAATATTAATATACCTACAGAAACCTCCTCCTGTGATACAGCTACAGTACAACAAAATAATGAAGCCAGTAAATACATATTTTAAGGCTCCTTGAAGACAAGAAAAAATGTGCTTAACAACAATTCAATCTTCATTTTATAGAAGAGCGTAACTTAATTAGTGATTATGTCTTGAGAGTATAAAATTGTAGCTCTTATTAGCATAATAAACAAATACCTTTGTGAATTTTCACTAAAAAGGTAATCACATACTTAGATTGAGCTGCATCTTTGGCTCAATTTAGCTTTGAAAGCACATTTACAATCTCATTAAAACTCAGCACTTCAGTTTATTTCTTGCTGGATAGTCTTATAATATACATAAATTGCACATATTGCTAATTAGCTTAATTTTTTAGAATGTATAGTCACAGTGCTATCATTACCAGAGAAGCAAAGTTGTGCTCCATTAGCTGTTGTGTAATCGAGTATCTCTATTGATTAGTCTTTAAATGTTTCTTATTACCTTTGTTATTGTAGAGATCTGTTCACACGGACAGATTATTTGGTAGCATTTTTCACATAGCTGTCAAAACAAC
Source organism: Engystomops pustulosus (assembly GCF_040894005.1). Classification (NCBI taxonomy): domain Eukaryota; kingdom Metazoa; phylum Chordata; class Amphibia; order Anura; family Leptodactylidae; genus Engystomops; species Engystomops pustulosus. The sequence continues at coordinate 46,452,130 of NC_092415.1, forward strand.
AGCTTCAAAATTAAAGGAAACCTACCACTTGAAGTGGCAGGTTTCAGATGGAAATACCGAGCACCAGCTCAGGGTGAGCTGGTGCCGGAGCTTATTTTTCTTAGTGTTTTAAACCGCTGTATCGCGGTTTAAAACACTTTTTAAACTTTATAGCCGGCGCAGGGAGGTACGCGCTCGGCGCTTACCATGCGCGCGGCTACATAGGAAGTGAAGGAGAGCCGCGCACATGGTAAGCGCTGACTGCATACCTCCCTGCGCCGGCTATAAAGTTTAAAAAGTGTTTTAAACCGCGATACAGCGGTTTAAAACACTAACAAAAATAAGCTCTGGCACCAGCTCACCCTGAGCTGGTGCCCGGTATTTCCATCTGAAACCTGCCACTTCAAGTGGTAGGTTTCCTTTAAAGGAAATCTACCATCAAAATCCTTCATGATAAACCAGGGATACAGGCAGTCCCCGGGTTACGTACAAGATAAGTTCTGTAGGTTTGTTCTGAAGTTGAATTTGTATGTAAGTCGGAACTATATATTTTCTAATTGTAGCTCCAGCCAAAATTATTTTGGTCTCTATGACAATTGGGTTTTAAAAATGTTGGATTGTCATAAGATTCAGGATTAACAATACATCTTGCAGACACCTTTGATAACTGTTATAGCTGTTTATTTGTAGCCTGGGGCTAAAGTACAGTAAATTACCAACATCCAGAGGTTCATTTGTAACTAGAGGTCGTGTGTAAGTCGGGTGTTCTTTAGTAGGGGACCACCTGTACTTACTCATAGATCCATGTGATAATTTTCTCATATTCATTATCCATGGCCTTCTCCCTTCTAAAATGTGCCTTCTGGCTCACTGTCGTAATTTTACAAGTTGATTTTAGAAGGAATCAGTGCCTGGATCTATGGCTAATAGTAATGAGCGGAACCAAACTGCAAAGTTAAGATCTGTGCCAAATTTCACGGGTTCGGCACCCACGGAAGCTGTGTGAGGGCTTATTTTCTGCATATCAAATTTTACTTCTAAGTTTTTATTATTATTATTATTTATTATTCCATGCCGTGTACTTGGAAGCTGGAAAACAATGTGGTGAAATAGGTGAAAAAACCCATTTGTGTCACTTCGTTGTGGGCTCAGTCTTTTACGTTTACTATATTCTTTGGTTCGGTACAATCACTGTGATACCGAATTTGTATAGGTTTTATTGTGTTTTAATACATTTTCAAAAATTAAAACAATGAGTACAAAAAATGAGTTGACGTTTTTATCGCCATTTTGAGGACTGTGTGACCTTTTGATAACTTTTTATTACATTTTTTATGTGATGTGAAATGCTGTTAAAGTGGTGTTTCGGACATTTGGCTATTTTTCCGTTATGGAGGTCACTGCCGGTATTAACCATTTTTATATTTTGATAGATCTGGCATTTTGGGACACAGCGATACCTAATATGTTTGTGATTTCTACTGTTTATTTAGTTTTATATCCGTTCTAAAGAAAGGGGGTGATTTGAATTTTTTACGTTTTTAAACCCTATATGGTCTGATCGTTTCTAATTTAGGTCCCATGAAATTTCAGTGCCGATTCTTTGAAGCACTGGGTGCTCATAAAGCTCATAATGACTTCTGAACTGGTATTTAACAGTTATATAGGCAACTACTTGTATACATATGGGACCGTCTGGCTTAGAATTCCACAGCAGCCTTACTCAAGTAGGAAATCCCAACACTGGCCACTCTGCTACTGGCTGTGCCCCCATCATGCCCCTCTATGCCTACCTGGCATGGAGGTGGCATGAAGGGGAAAATAGTCTCAATTACTGGTGGTTTGCTAGTAATTGTGATTATTTAAGAGATTATACGCCAATAAAACTGGCGTACAAGTTCTAATAGGTGTCCCCCTATGTAAGTGTATTTTTTGTGGTGTTCTCCTTATGTTACAAAGTAGGTTGCAGAATTGTATCATATAATATGCATTAAGATAAAACATTGTAGATACTTAAATCTTATGAGTCTTCAAACTTTTTCAGTCTATTTTGGCAATTGTCCTATAACTTATATCACATTAATTCCTTTATTTATTTATATAGTGCACACAGATTCCGCAGCGCTGCTCAGAGCTTGTCCCCAACGGGGCTCACAATCTAATCAACCTACCAGTATGTTTTGGACTGTGGGAGAAAACCAGAGGATTCTGAGGAAGCCCACACAAACACAAAGAAAACATAAAATCTCTTTGCAGATGTTGATGTGGATGGGATTTGAACTCAGGACCACAGCGCTGCAAGGCTGTAGTACTAACCACTGAGCCACTGTGCTGCCCTATGTATGTATACTTTTTGTTGTTTTCCTTTATGTTACAAAGCAGAATTCAGAATTGTATCATATAATATGTATTAAGATAAAGCACTGTAGATACTGAAATCTTATGAGACTTCAAACTTTTTCAGTCTATTTTGGGCTATTGTCCTATAACTTATCACATTCGATATAAATTAGTCCTTCTGTATTTGTGCTGATAGAAAGTGATCTGTAGTATATCTATTTACTGCATGCAGTGGGTGTATAAAATATGATATGACTTTTGCAGTTCCCAGTGGTTACTTAGCTGCACATTTCGCTTAAAGGAAGGATATATTGCTTCATGGCTTCAACATTAATAATGTAACAATGGTTAAGATTTTAAACAAACTTCACACAGCCATTTGTTCTCATAACTCTAGATACTGAGTTATGTTCTGCTCGGACAATGAGTCTTTGTATTTTCCATGTACTACAGGCTATGAGCAAAAGTTTATAGAGGAAAAATAGATTGATTTATTATCCATGCTTTTCAAAGTATGACACAGAGAATATTTTACTATTGGAAAACTGAATTATTACTTTTAAAAGGTCGAGGGAAACATTTCTGAGCTATTTACTGCTTGCACGTTAAACAGTAGTTTTACATAGAATTGACTATGCCAATATTCTACAAAGTATTATGCCAAATACTTTGTTAAACATTTACTTAATACATTCCATATTTAATGCTTCCTTAGACAAAATAGTAAACAATAACAGTAAGTTATCAGTAGCATTGCCCATGTGACTACTACTAAGGACAGTGTTTGGCTGTATCACAGGATAACAGTAACAGCCGCAACATTTCAGAATCCTCTGAATGGACTCTGGCTGCTGTATTCAGAGCTTGTGAGTCCCACCCAGGCTGTCTTGCTGGGAGCTTATTGTCAGCTGCCTTACAGTATCTGATCTTTGGAAAGTTGGGTGTTTTCATTCTGGAGTTATGTGTTTTAATCAGCATTTGGTTGAATGATGTAGGGGCAAGCTAGTCAGTTGCTTGGGATGAAGTCTAGGGGATGGATAAATTCCTAGGGCTCAGTTCACTCAGGGCTGGTTATACTTCCTGGTGTGAACTATGGTACTCCAGTCTGGTTTCCTGTTTTTAACCTGCCAGCAACTTGGAACCCTGTATACTGCCAGCAGCTCTGAAACCCTATATCCAGCAACAAACTCTGGAACCCTGTGTACCCCCAGCCTGAGCTGATACCCTGAATCGCAGTCTTAATTGGATCTCATATCTGAGCCTGTTGCCAGCTGATACCCTGAAATGGATGCCGATTTGATACCATGTATCCTGACCTGATCCAGAACCCTGCATCATGTCCTGATCTGGAACCCTGTACCCTGTTCTCATCCAGAATCCTATTTCCCACTTGATCAGGTAATTCTGAACCCTGTTTCAGTACCTGCACCATGTTCCTGATCTTGTACCCCAATTCTACACCTGTTCCCTAGTGCATATATGTCTGCATACTAATTTGCCTTGGCAGGATAAATTCTTATCTGAAAGCCTAATACTGTGTTCATGGAAAAAAAGGTAAGTCTGACCTATTTAATTTCACAACTAAAAGGATAGCAAGCCTCTAAGAGTTTATCAAGTTATCAATGTTGTGGATGAGTTTGTTTTTAACCCCTTAATTTTTTCTGCCTTTTTCGTGAACATAGGAGCAGTTAAAAATTAACATATGTTGACCTTTTTTTTTTTTCTTCTTTTTTCCTGTATTTTTGTATGCACAACAGTCAATTATGTTGGGAAATATTAACATGTATTTTTAGATTTTATGCATATTTTACTTGTGTGTCTTTACTTAATATGTTCCACTTGAGAGCATAAAAGACTACATCAGGACACATTTCCCTTGTTTTTCTTACACATTTTCTACATCTACACAAGCCCCAGTTAATGGGGCTGATGTATGATCAGAGCTGTACTTGGATCAGACCCAGCAGTTCTGATTAACCCCTTTAAACCCAGCGATTTTCAAAAGAGAAGGCAGAAGTGTTAACAAACTGCTTCTACCTTCACCCTAGGGCAGCGGTGGTGAACCTATGGCACGCGTGCCAGAGAGGGCACGCAGAGCCCTCACTTCTGGCATGCGGGTCCTTTGAATTTAACTCAGCTTTAAGCAGTATCGGAGCCACGCTCCGATACTGCTAAAAGCAATGACAGAGCAGGGCGCTGACACTGCCTGCTCTGTCTGATCACTGCAGCGCACAGGACGGTAAGCGTCCCAGCGCTGGCAGCGTAATGATGTCATTACGCTGCCAGCGCTGGGCACCTTACTCTGTGTACAGAACAGAAGAAGCCGGAGGAACGCGGAGTCTGAGGTAAGTTTATTTTTTTTTTATTCAGGGCATAATATACCAGCAGGAGGGATGATTTCCTGCTTGCTCCCGCCCCTCCCCTAAAACTCCGCCTGCAAGCCGCCGAATCTACAAGCACAAACTGCGCCCGCAACCACAAGCCCTTCCCCCCCGCTCGGACCCCAGCCCACTATCGCAAACCCACTATTGCGAACCACCCTGCCCGCTACCACAAACCCCACCTCGGCCCAAACCTCCCTGCAACCGACTCCGAGCGCTACCAAATGGCCCCCCCACCCGGATTCCGCCCGCAAGACACGCCCCCGCCTGGACTCCGCCCGGACTCCGCCCACTATTGTAATTCGCCCGCCCGAACTCCGCCCGCTCTCGCTACCCCCCCCCCCTACCCACTCCAACTCCGGTCACTGCACCCCCCTATCACCCCCTCCCCTGGAACTCATGCCTCGTAAACCCACTGCCCAGATCTCCAGATGCCGGATTAACACCCCCCCCCCGCAGCCCTAACTCTGGCTACCCACCCTCTGCCCATCTACCCTACCGACCCCCCCCCCCCCCCTCCAGAACACCAGACACCTGAACTTTTGCCTGCCACGGCTGCCGCCTTGGACAACCAAAGAGCAAGTAATATATGTATTTATGTATATACATATTATATATTTATATGTGCATTTATATATAGCTGTGTGAGGGCTTATTTTTTCGTTATTTATTATTCCATGTTGTGTACTAGGAAGCTGGAAAGAAAATGGCGGAAAAAAGCATTTGCATCGCTGTCTTGTGGGATTAGATTTTAATACTTTCGCTGTGCGCTCCAAATCATTTGTCTCCTTTATTCTTTGGTTTGATGCAATCACAGTGATACCAGATTTGTAGGTTTTATTGTGTTTTAATACTTTTTCAATAATTAAAACAGTGTACGAAAAAGAAAATAGTTTTGCCATCTTGTGACGCTAATAACTTTAGTGCACGGAGCTGGGGAGGTGTGGTCTTTTTGCTTAATGAGACGTTGTTTTCATTGCTACCATTTTGAAAACTGTGTGACCTTTTGATAACTTTTTATTACTATTTTATGTGATGTAAAATGGTGTAAAAGTGGCGTTTCAGTGTGTATAGGACTGCTGCCTCTTCCTCAATGTCACACGTATGAAACAAGTATAGGAGTTTTGAAATGCAAATAAAACGCAATGGGAGGGAAGCAACCTCTGATTGGGAATGTATCATTTTATTGATTCTAAACTAAACCGTCAGTTTTCTGGTTAAATGGCCGTACTGGCACTTTGCGATAAGTAATTAGGTTTTGGTTTGCAGTTTGGGCGCTCGGTCTCTAAAAGGTTCGCCATCACTGCCCTAGGGTCTGCGTCTGTCGCTCATAAACTGCAATAATGCTGAATGATGTTGCTGCAGACAGTAAAGAATCTGGTACAGGCTGTCCTGGGTTATGTACAAGATAGGTTTCTAAAGTTTTTTATTAAGTTGAGTTTGTATGTAAGTCGTAACAGTTATATTTTTTAATTGTAGCTCCAGGTAAAATTATTTTGTTCCTGTGACAATTAGATGCTCAGAATTTTGTGCTGTCATGGGAACAAGGATTTTCAATAAAGCTTTATTGTAGACACATTACACTTGGTCACTGCAATCTCAGACTAAAGTAATAGCATCCAGAGAGCTTCACCAGAGGTCATAGAAGACTGAGATGCCATCCGTAACTAGGGGTCAACTGTAAGTGTTATCCTCCCGAGATCGCCGCCGGGAAAGAAAGGGAGCCGCCATCTTTCCAAAGGTCGACGCTTCCCGTGATGTCATAGGGGAGTTGCGATACGTTGCTATGACAGCCTCGAGTCTTCCAAAGACCTCATTTTAACCCATTTATTACAATGTGCTAATTGCACATTGTAATGAATGAGGAAGAAAATCCCCATATACTGCCATACTGTAGTATGGCAGTATATGGTAGGATCGATCAGACAACCTAGGGTTAAAGTACAAATTTAAATAAAAAAAGTTAAAAAAAATTATAATAAAAAACATAAACATTCAAATCACCCCCCTTTCTCTAGAAGTCATATAAATATAAATAAACAGTAAAAATCATAAACACATTAGGTATCACTGTATCAAAAAATGCCCAATCCATCAAAATATAAAAACAGCTTTTCACTGCGTTTAACCACTTAAAAGAAAATAGCGCCCAAAGTTGAAAATGGCACTTTTTTGCAGTTTTGAAAAATATAATAAATTCAATTAAAAGTGATCAGTCTCGGTCAAACTGTTTAGCTAAAAGTTATAGCATTGAAACCGACATCAAAAGTTGCAAAAAATGACACCACCCACAGCTAAAATGTTTGTACAGGAGGTTTTAATTTTTGTAAATGTATGAAAACATTATAAAACCTATACAAATTTAGTATCGCATTGATCATACCGACCCAAAGAATAAAGTAGGCATGTCATTTGGGATGCATAGTGAAAGCTGTAAAATCCCAGCCCACAAGAAAACGGCGCAAATTAGTTTTTTCACCATTTTCACTGCACATTTTTCTCCCAATTCCCAGTACATGGCATGGAATATTCAATACCGTCACTATGAAGTGCAATTTTTTAAGCAGAAAACAAGCAATAACAGAGCTCTTTAAGTGTAAAAATAAAAAAGTTATAGATTTTTGAAGGTGGGAAGTGAAAAATGGAAAAGAAAAAACAAAAAGGGCCAGGTCGTTAAGGGGTTAAATGCCGAAGTATGAAAAGTTATTGGTCTCAGAATTTGGCAAAATGGCAATTTTTTTTGATCGCACCAACCTGAAGAATAAAGGGGAGGTGGAATTTAATCATGCTGATTAATCATGTGATTGACATAATTCCATGACTTTTCATTCTTGATATTGCAATTTTAAGTTGATTAAAAGGTGAAAACAATGTGGAAAGCCAATAAATAAATGTTATATAAACAAGTTGCACTATGCTATCCTGAAAGTGAATTAATCTTGAGAAGTGCTCTGTGGCACATTAAGCTGCTCTATTTCAAGTGTTGCTTCACAAATTGTCCACAGTACACCCCACCTCTACATCTGTCTTCAAAAACATTGGGGGAGATTTATCTTTTCTCTTTCTAGTTGTCTACTTCCTTTTCTGTCTTGTTTCTTTGTCTAATTTGTCTTAGGTGGATTCTAATTGTGTTAAATTTCACCTGTACCTGATAGTCTTACATGACTCCCTGGTATGAAGGTTGTGAATTAAAAAAAAAAAAAAAATTATTGCAGAAAAAAGTCTCACAGTCAGCTGTCAAATAAATCTCCCCCTTTTTGATTATACTTTTGGATATATTGGAGCACATTTACTAAGGGTCCGAATCGCGTTTTTTCTGCTGGGTTTCCCCGAATTTTTCTGATTTGCGCCGGGATTTTGGTGCATGCGATTGGATTGTGGCGCATCGGCGCCGGCTTGCACGCGACAGAAATCGGAGGGGGCATGGCCGTCAGAAAAAACCAGACGGATTCGGAAAAACCACAGAATTTCAAAAAAAATTTGTGTCACAAAAATAGCACTCACATACACCGAAACGGAGGAAGTGAATTCCGGCGGACTTCAGCGCTGCAGCGACACCTAGTGGACATCGGGCGCACAACCTTAGTGGATCTCGGCAGAACCCGAATCAGCGCCGGAGAACGCGCCGCTGGATCGCGACTGGACCGTGTAAGTAAATCTGCCCCATTGTCTGCATATTGCTGCAGGTTGCAGGGGATTTTTGTTTAAAAATAAAAATGTCTTTCTGGCATTTAGATCGAAAATGTTTTTTTAATGCATTTTTCATTGCTGTCTAAAATGTTTTAAATATTTTTAATTTTTTTTTTCAATGTAGTGAAGCTAGGTTCAATAAAGATTTTATTAAAACATAATATGAACAATAGGTATAAGTACTGTTATCAACATGAGACACATACATTGCAAGAATATTGCAGAAAACAGGAGCAACAGTAATCTAGATCACACATAACTCTGGTGCAAATAGAATTTATGAGAAAGACATCATAAAGCGGTGACCAATACATAAAACATGTAGTTCTTCATCCCGCCTTCCTTTGAAGTATGTACAAACCCATATAGGACAATCCACATATACCTAAACTAACAATGAGGTGAAGTTTGGCAGGTCAGTGCTGTCTAGCATTTGTAACTTTTTTTTGCGACTTTTAAAAAAGTCCCAGTTGACGAATACATTTAACTTAAGTCTAAACAGCTAGATTTGTTAGATAAATACAACAAATCCGTTGAAAAACAGTTCACCACGAGTTGTGGTGCAAATGTGGAAAAGTCACAAAAAAATGCACAAAAAAGTCTCAAAAATATGAAACTTTTTTGTTCTAACATTTAGAAGAAAGGTATTGATAACTCTCCTCCATTATTACGGCATGTTCTGCAACATAAAATTTTGCCATCATTTTTTTATAGTTCTCGTGTCATCTCAGTAACATTTCCTAGTCTTTAAATGGTGCACTGTTGTGTGAGTTGGTTTGTAACTTGTACCATATTCTTCAGGAGTTGGGCAAAGATTTTAATTTCATGCAGATTTTATGTCAGCGCCAAAATGTCACCCAAATCACATCAAGTAACAAATCACCCATTTTGACTTCTTTTTATTTTATTCAATGCAAAAACAGTATATATTGGGGCAGATGTTTTAAGGCTGCCCTACCAGTCCTAATAATTCCTAATAATTGGTGCAGCCAGCACATAACATGTCGGATTACTAAGAAGTTGTCATCCCTAAGTTATTTCAGTGCAGCCCCAAGAAATGAAAACTTTGCCAGGTCCAATCTTACATGGATTTCAGTTTTAACCTGCTCAGGTTACAGTAAATTTAACTGACCACTATATTCTCTATAGGGCAAAAAGCACAAAAAGTTGCAAACTCTGTGGCATGCACCAGGAATAATGGGGGTGCTATATAGTTGTTCTTTTGTCTATTTGTGACATTGTTTTGGCACTTTTGTGGTGCAAATGCTGTTTTGTGACTTTCTATTGCGCCTCATAAATAAAGTCACTGCTTGCACAAAATTTATTTTTTGCATAAATTAAATTTCACAAAGTGACTGAATTCTCAAATTGCAACTTTCGATTTAAGCACAAATTTTGGTGCACATTGATGTCAGTCCCCACGCTGGTCTGTGACTTTTAATGTTTTTTTGCATCTTTTTAATGCGACTCTGGTAAATAACCCACATAGCAGAAGACACTGCCAACAGGGTCAAAGGTCAAAACCACTTTACTGAATCTGATGGCAGTGGAACTCCAAAGTCGTAAGGAGCCCCTCTAATGATAAATTCCCCCCTTTGACTTTTTCATGCCTTTTACATCAAAAACCTTGTGGACAAGGCATGATAGATTGTCCCTATTCAATTAATGTCTTATATATGAAAAATTTTACTTTTGACCAATTTGTTTAAAAAAATTAAGATGATCAAGTGTCATTGATAAGAAACAATAGAGTTTAAAAATGGAAATCAACATTTGATTAATTTATTACATCGTTTACTAATTCCAACTTTTTTTTCTCCACTACATTTATGGATTGTAAATGAATTCCCATCTGCTGTAAAACTAACTACATTTTCTGCTGAAAAAAGACATACAATTGGACTCACACAGCGCTTACAGTAATGGTAGTATCATTAAGTCATTTATATTAAGGTTTTGGGAACTTTTAATATAGTCTGGTAATTTATAATGTGGGGGGTTGACAGCATCCATTTAGCTACTATACCAGCTGTGCAAAGTACGAATACAGAAGCCTCCAACAATCTCTCTATTGTCAACCGCTGTAACTTTTTCAGTAAGTAAAACTATTTTTGTGGTGGATGTGAGTAATTTGCTGCTTTTCAAATTTATTTTTTGCCTTATATTTAATATTCAATATAAAGATGATACCGTTTACATTTTGTCTTTATATTTTTAGTTTCTTTCAAATTTGAAGCGGCAAAATTTTTAAGGGGTTGGCCATTTTACTTCATGTTTTTTGTAATGTTCTGCACCGCTTTCTAGAAACGTAAAGTGAAGCATCCTGATTCAGAAATATTTAACTCATTAGCTTTCATTCCTAAAATGTCAGGGGATGGAGAGTAGATGACCAATCTACCTTCTAGGATATTATCGTAGGATTCATGAATACAGACAGTCCCCGGGTTACGTACAAGATAGGTTCTTTAGGTTTGTTCTTAAGTTGAATTTGTATGTAAGTCGGAACTGTATATTCTATAATTGTAACCACAGCCAAAATTTTTTGGGGTCTCTAAGACTATTGGATTTTAAAACTTTTGGGTTGTCATAAGAACCAGGATTAACAATAAATCTTAATTACAGACACCTTTAATAATTGTTACAGCTGATTATTATAGCCTAAGGCTAAAGTACAGTAAATTACCAACATCCAGAGGGCCATTTGTAACTAGGGGTCATCTGTAAGTTGGGTGTTCTTAAGTAGGGGACCGCCTGTACATAATTAAGGTCCTTGAAAGGAAATTGCTCATAAACAGTTAAAATAACATGACCCTCCATCTTCGGCAATTTCATGGACAGGAAAAGCAACTGAGGAGGTAAAAGACATTTCTGAACCGAGGGCTCACTTTACATTTCAAGAAAGCAGAGATAATAATAGATGTATTGAAAAATTACCTAACATTCTACATGTTCACACTTACACACGTGCTACAAAATGCTTGAAGTAAGCTGGCAATCCCTATAAGAGTCATTTTAATGGTAAAAAAAATTGCCACCATATTATGCCAAATAGGAGTAATAATCAATTCTAATAACGCCCTGCCAAAAATAAGCTACGGAAAGTACTTCAAATAATAATATAGAAATTTTTTTTTTTAAATTAAGCCAAAGAAAATGATCTTTAATGTCACTGTGGTAAAATATAAGATGCTGTGGGTATGCAGATGCAGTTATTCTCACTGTGCTGTAAGACACTATGCTTATTCAATATAAAGATGATACACTATGGCAGTGGTGGCGAACCTATGGCCCTATAAAAAACATTTTATAAAAAATACTTAAAATTTTACTTTGTTCCAAACAGAAAATATTTACCTTCACATCTCCTAAATGTAATAGATGGACATTTGTAGAGTTCACAAATGTGCCCTATTGATATGTTCACATAAATAAATCCACATAATATCACTAAAACTGAAATAACTAGATATCTGCTTTTCAGCTAGAAATTTTTAGACAGTCACAACCTGCAAAATATAGCAATAAAACAGAATAAAAAGTAAAGGCGCCATAAAACCTATATAATTTTGAAATCAGACAAGCAGGCGATGCATTTGGCAATTAACATTCAAAATTTCCTCTAAAATATGTACAAATCCAGAAACTTATATAAAGAAAATCTACTTTCCTAAAACAGTAAGCTGTGAGGAGATCATACAGACCCCACATGTGTGTATTCACCAAAATATGCCGCAAAGGAACTGCACAAAATTCACACAGATCTATCATTGTATGCTCCCTTACACAATGGTAACCCAAATAAATAAATAACTATATAACCTTAAACCAAGCTAATGAAATAACAAAAGTCACTATTAGATGTGCGCCATTGTATTATCTGCATAATAACAGAACCCTCTGCGCTTCATAAGAATTTGAATGAGAACGTCATAACATAGGTGTAAGTAATGGAGGATGGTGGGAAATAAAAACTTTATTCCAGAACATGTGTGTGTTTTTGATGTTACATATAACTTTATGGACATGTTCTGGTCGCGGCGTAGTCACATTAGGCGAAGAGGATCCAATGTTCATCGTATCTGTCAATTTTCCCAACAAAAAAAACACAAAATAAAAGGCAATAAGAGAGAAAGTGTGTTCTTAGATAGTTCTGCCTAGAGATGGTTTAAAAACATGAATATTCGTTGATATTATCCCTTCTCAAAATGTAGTCACATATAAAGTGAATATTTCCATTATCAGCTCCTGTGTGCAGCAAATTCTCCCTGTAGACTGATGGGTAAGAATCTGGAGGGTGCTACACTTCAGGGGGCTGTACCTCTGCGTCTGTGACACATAGAACCTCACTTTTTTTTCTATGAAAGAAGAGAGTCTCCTCTTTTATATCTAAATTTGTGTTTCTAAGTGTTAGGAAAACGGAGATATTAACTGTTGAACTGCCATCGGGAGTGATTTCATATATAAAAATGGCACCTGATATTCTCACTTTTAACCTGAATATCTCTGGATCCATGGCACCTAGAAACAAAATTCAAGATTCATTTGAAAGAAGAGATTCTGGACTGTTGTATTTATGGTCAATATAAGTGCCATGTTTATGTTTTTCTAAATTTTTGTAAGGAGGGGAGGGATGTGATGTTGTTATATGTGTTCTGCTAATATGTTTACTGTTAATGTGTTTTGCATGTTCTGCCCAGCAACAGTGATGTACTGAGGAGGAGGAGCAGTCTGAGTTAGGTCAGTTGTTACAGACAGAGCAAGGAGAAGCATGGAATAAAGTTGTCTCTGAGCCTGCAGTCCAGTGATCCAGTGTGGGTTCCTTCTGCATCATACGGGTACCTACTATGACATTACAACTGGCGACGAGGATAAACTATTATCAAGTAAAGGTATTTCAGTAACTCAGAACAGCCACCCAGACTGTGATATAAGCATCCACCATGGCCTGTCTACCTGCATTCCCTTCCTTTGATGTGCACCAGTCCCAGGCAAACTTAGGAGCATGCTGGAATAAGTGGCTGAAACGCTTTGAGATATTTTTGCAAGCTATGAACATTACTAACAATGCAAGAAAGAAAGCCATGCTGCTGCACTATGCTGGAGAGCAGGTCTATGATATTTACACAACTCTGCCTCACACAGGAGATAACACTGACTATGAGCCATGTAAAGCAGCATTAAGCAAGCACTTCTCTCCACATACAAATCCAGCTTTTGAGGTTTTCAAGTTTAGACAGTGCAAACAGTCCCCATCAGAAAGCATTGCTGAATATCATGTCAGGCTCAGACATCTTGCTACATACTGTGAATTTGCAGACATTGACAATGAAATTCAAATGCAAATCATACAGGGCTGCATCTCTTCTAAACTAAGGAAGCAGGCACTGAGAGATCCCACTATGACTCTTACAAAGTTGCTGGAGACTGCACATATAAATGATGCTGCAGAGAATCAGGCTAAACTCATAGAGACCAGGACAGAGCCAGAGCAGCCATCTTATGTAGCAAAGCTCACCCAGAAACCGCACATGCCTCCTACACAGGGTACAACCTGCTACAACTGTGGTGGTGCATATCCTCACCAGAAAACCTGCCCAGCAAAGGGAGCAGTCTGCCATAACTGTGGGAAACAGAATCACTTTGCTAAAGTCTGCAGATCCTCAGCTAAACCACAAGGTCCTGTCCCTTATAAACAGCCAGTGTCACAGAGAGTCCATACAGTGCAGCCAGTGCTACCTGCTGATGAATCCAGCAGTACTTACCTATTCTCTGTCACAGAAGAGGGCTCTCACACTGTACATGCAGTTACTAATCCCAAACAGGTCATCTTCATAAATGGCAGTCCTGTGGAAATGCTTGTGGATACAGGGGCATCTGTTAATGTCATTAGTCAAGCTGTCTATGATTGTCTTAAGAACAAACCTGCTCTGCAAAGTGCCAATCTGAAAATATTTCCTTATGGTTCAGCTACTGCCTTACCTCTGTGTGGTAAATTTCAGTCAGAACTGGCAATTGATGGGAAGTCCATAAGAGACACGTTCTATGTAGTGGACTGCACCGCAGACACACTTCTCAGCTGCAGTAGTGCAGTAGCTCTAGGTTTAGTAAAGCTGGTGAACAATGTCAACAATTCAAATGTTTCACAAGTTGTAAAAGCTAAGCAACTACTTAGAGACAAAGTATGGTCTCCAAGAATTGACAATAAGGTGGAGTCCCTCATCAAAGCATGCATTCCTTGTCAAGCAGCGACAGGGGTCCATACACAAGCTCCACTACAAATGACAACTCTGCCTGAAAGTCCATGGACCACAGTTAGCATTGATTTCTGTTCATTGCCTGATCATTCTCACCTTCTAGTAGTCATGGATAATTTTTCTAGATTTCCAGTTGTTGAGCCTGTGTCCACAACCTCTGCAAGGGCAGTTATACCTACATTGGACAAGATCTTTTCTGCATATGGCATACCAGAAACAGTAAAAACTTATAAGGAGCTACCCTTCAATAGTGCAGACTTCAAATCTTTTGCCACTTATCTTGGGTTTACACACAGGAAAACAACTCCATACTGGCCTCAGGCCAATGGCGAAATGGAACGTTTCATGCAATCTATTAGCAAAACTCTCAGGATTGCCACCATGGAACACAGGGATCTGCAACAAGAATTGTACAAATTCCTTAGAGAGTACAGAGCCACACCGCACCCCTCTACGGGCACACCGCCAGCAACTGCACTTTTTAACAGGACTTTGCGCATCAAACTCCCAAATGGCCCTTCAACTCCCATTGAGTCCCCAATGGCTCTCAAGGATTCCTTATCAAAAGAAAGGATGAAGAGATATGCTGATAGAGGCAAGGATCGCTACAAAAAGGTAGTAATAAATGTGGGAGACTGGGTCCTAGTTAAGAGGTTGAGATCTAGTGACAAACTGTCTTCCACATATTATCCTGAACCCTTTCAAGTGACTCAAGTCAAAGGTACCATGATCACTGCGCAACACCATGGTCATCAGGTTACAAGGAATGTGTCCCATTTCAAAAAGCTTGAAGGATATGATCCAGGAGTAGCTAGTCCAGAGTTGGACGAAGAGGAGTTTATTCCAGATAAAAGTGTGGTCCATAGTCCATCACCGGATTTGAGATTGGTTCCTGCTTTAACAACTCCACCAACATCTAGCTCAGAAAACTCTCCAAGTAGCCCTGACAGTGGCATAGCTCAACGCTATCCTAGACGAGAAAACCGCCGGCAACCAGAACATCTTACAGACTACATTCTTCAGTGAATCTTCTAACCACTTCTTCTAAGTTCTTCTAAGAACTCTAAACATTTTTTGCGGAATTGGACTGTTGTATTTATGGTCAATATAAGTGCCATGTTTATGTTTTTCTAAATTTTTGTAAGGAGGGGAGGGATGTGATGTTGTTATATGTGTTCTGCTAATATGTTTACTGTTAATGTGTTTTGCATGTTCTGCCCAGCAACAGTGATGTACTGAGGAGGAGGAGCAGTCTGAGTTAGGTCAGTTGTTACAGACAGAGCAAGGAGAAGCATGGAATAAAGTTGTCTCTGAGCCTGCAGTCCAGTGATCCAGTGTGGGTTCCTTCTGCATCATACGGGTACCTACTATGACATTACAACTGGCGACGAGGATAAACTATTATCAAGTAAAGGTATTTCAGTAACTCAGAACAGCCACCCAGACTGTGATATAAGCATCCACCATGGCCTGTCTACCTGCATTCCCTTCCTTTGATGTGCACCAGTCCCAGGCAAACTTAGGAGCATGCTGGAATAAGTGGCTGAAACGCTTTGAGATATTTTTGCAAGCTATGAACATTACTAACAATGCAAGAAAGAAAGCCATGCTGCTGCACTATGCTGGAGAGCAGGTCTATGATATTTACACAACTCTGCCTCACACAGGAGATAACACTGACTATGAGCCATGTAAAGCAGCATTAAGCAAGCACTTCTCTCCACATACAAATCCAGCTTTTGAGGTTTTCAAGTTTAGACAGTGCAAACAGTCCCCATCAGAAAGCATTGCTGAATATCATGTCAGGCTCAGACATCTTGCTACATACTGTGAATTTGCAGACATTGACAATGAAATTCAAATGCAAATCATACAGGGCTGCATCTCTTCTAAACTAAGGAAGCAGGCACTGAGAGATCCCACTATGACTCTTACAAAGTTGCTGGAGACTGCACATATAAATGATGCTGCAGAGAATCAGGCTAAACTCATAGAGACCAGGACAGAGCCAGAGCAGCCATCTTATGTAGCAAAGCTCACCCAGAAACCGCACATGCCTCCTACACAGGGTACAACCTGCTACAACTGTGGTGGTGCATATCCTCACCAGAAAACCTGCCCAGCAAAGGGAGCAGTCTGCCATAACTGTGGGAAACAGAATCACTTTGCTAAAGTCTGCAGATCCTCAGCTAAACCACAAGGTCCTGTCCCTTATAAACAGCCAGTGTCACAGAGAGTCCATACAGTGCAGCCAGTGCTACCTGCTGATGAATCCAGCAGTACTTACCTATTCTCTGTCACAGAAGAGGGCTCTCACACTGTACATGCAGTTACTAATCCCAAACAGGTCATCTTCATAAATGGCAGTCCTGTGGAAATGCTTGTGGATACAGGGGCATCTGTTAATGTCATTAGTCAAGCTGTCTATGATTGTCTTAAGAACAAACCTGCTCTGCAAAGTGCCAATCTGAAAATATTTCCTTATGGTTCAGCTACTGCCTTACCTCTGTGTGGTAAATTTCAGTCAGAACTGGCAATTGATGGGAAGTCCATAAGAGACACGTTCTATGTAGTGGACTGCACCGCAGACACACTTCTCAGCTGCAGTAGTGCAGTAGCTCTAGGTTTAGTAAAGCTGGTGAACAATGTCAACAATTCAAATGTTTCACAAGTTGTAAAAGCTAAGCAACTACTTAGAGACAAAGTATGGTCTCCAAGAATTGACAATAAGGTGGAGTCCCTCATCAAAGCATGCATTCCTTGTCAAGCAGCGACAGGGGTCCATACACAAGCTCCACTACAAATGACAACTCTGCCTGAAAGTCCATGGACCACAGTTAGCATTGATTTCTGTTCATTGCCTGATCATTCTCACCTTCTAGTAGTCATGGATAATTTTTCTAGATTTCCAGTTGTTGAGCCTGTGTCCACAACCTCTGCAAGGGCAGTTATACCTACATTGGACAAGATCTTTTCTGCATATGGCATACCAGAAACAGTAAAAACTTATAAGGAGCTACCCTTCAATAGTGCAGACTTCAAATCTTTTGCCACTTATCTTGGGTTTACACACAGGAAAACAACTCCATACTGGCCTCAGGCCAATGGCGAAATGGAACGTTTCATGCAATCTATTAGCAAAACTCTCAGGATTGCCACCATGGAACACAGGGATCTGCAACAAGAATTGTACAAATTCCTTAGAGAGTACAGAGCCACACCGCACCCCTCTACGGGCACACCGCCAGCAACTGCACTTTTTAACAGGACTTTGCGCATCAAACTCCCAAATGGCCCTTCAACTCCCATTGAGTCCCCAATGGCTCTCAAGGATTCCTTATCAAAAGAAAGGATGAAGAGATATGCTGATAGAGGCAAGGATCGCTACAAAAAGGTAGTAATAAATGTGGGAGACTGGGTCCTAGTTAAGAGGTTGAGATCTAGTGACAAACTGTCTTCCACATATTATCCTGAACCCTTTCAAGTGACTCAAGTCAAAGGTACCATGATCACTGCGCAACACCATGGTCATCAGGTTACAAGGAATGTGTCCCATTTCAAAAAGCTTGAAGGATATGATCCAGGAGTAGCTAGTCCAGAGTTGGACGAAGAGGAGTTTATTCCAGATAAAAGTGTGGTCCATAGTCCATCACCGGATTTGAGATTGGTTCCTGCTTTAACAACTCCACCAACATCTAGCTCAGAAAACTCTCCAAGTAGCCCTGACAGTGGCATAGCTCAACGCTATCCTAGACGAGAAAACCGCCGGCAACCAGAACATCTTACAGACTACATTCTTCAGTGAATCTTCTAACCACTTCTTCTAAGTTCTTCTAAGAACTCTAAACATTTTTTGCGGAATTGGACTGTTGTATTTATGGTCAATATAAGTGCCATGTTTATGTTTTTCTAAATTTTTGTAAGGAGGGGAGGGATGTGATGTTGTTATATGTGTTCTGCTAATATGTTTACTGTTAATGTGTTTTGCATGTTCTGCCCAGCAACAGTGATGTACTGAGGAGGAGGAGCAGTCTGAGTTAGGTCAGTTGTTACAGACAGAGCAAGGAGAAGCATGGAATAAAGTTGTCTCTGAGTCTGCAGTCCAGTGATCCAGTGTCGGTTCCTTCTGCATCATACGGGTACCTACTATGACATTACACCCTCACATGTGGTTGTTGCTTGTTTTATGGGCGCACTGAAGGGAAAGAGGGCCCTGCAGTTTCCAGGATTTAAGTTTCCTAATTGGCCCCTTTTGTAGACTATAAAATTCTATTTTTTTCGTTATTGGGGCCATGTAAAGGTATTTTTTTGCAGGATGACATGCATTTTCCCAGTGTAACCTTTTTGGTGTTACTATACCCTATTGTAAAAAAATTAAAACTAAGAAACTTTTTTGGAGGGCAGGAGTAGAAAAGCATCAATTCTCTACTTTTTAACTTTTTTTTTGGTGCTCACAATATAGCCTAATAATCATATTATCTTTATTCTATAGGTCAATACGTTTACAGGGATAAAATATTTTTTCTTACATTTTGCTAAATTTGCTAAATAAAATCTAATGTGGGGAAAAATCTATAATTTTTGTATCATCGTATTCCAGGTGGCATGGCATGGAGCTGGTTGAGGGAAACCTACCACTTGAAAAAGGTAATTCTGACCCACACTAACCTGCAGATAAGTGGAGATGAGCTGGTGCAGGCACATATTTTGGTTAAACATATAATGAAACGGATGGATTATAACTATAGATTCTTATCTTTGCTAATAACCCACTTGGCGCATAATAGCATAATAGGGGAGGTATGCAGAGTGCCGTCCCCGCCTCCCCCCACCCTCCCTTTGTTGCCGGTGACGTCACCGAGCCCTCAGGAGCATAAGGGCATGCGCATTGCCGGCTCACATAGCGGCTGTGTCTACTATTGCCGAAGTCTCGTGCTATCGTGAGACTTCGGCGAGGAGACTGCTGAAGTCTTGCAATAGCGTGAGACTTCGGCTATAGTACACGCAGCCACTATGTGAGCCAGAGGCAAGACTTCGGCAGTCTCCTCGCCAAAGTCTCGAAATGTGAGCCGGCGATGCGCATGCCCTAATGCTCCTGAGGGCTCGGTGACGACATCGGCTCTCAGGAGCGAAGAAGGGAGGGTGAGGGGAAGCGGGGACGACACTCGGCATGCCTCTCCTATTATGCTAATGCACAAGCTCTGTGACGTAGAGAGAAGCGCCGAGTGGGTTATTAGCAAAGATAAGAATCTATAGTTATAATTAGTGATGAGCGAGTATACTCGTCCGAGCTTGATGCTCGGTCGAGTATTAGCATACTCGGACCGGCTCGTTGCTCGGACGAGTATTTGCCCTGCTCGATAACGAGCATTTAATTTAAAAAAAAAAAAGTAAAGAACAGTAAAAAAATACAATTAAAACATTTAATTTAATCATTTAATTGAAGAACACAGTGAAAGAACACTGTGCAGAATAGATTGCAGATGTTCGCGAACATCTGCGATCTGTTCCGGAGACACGCGTGCAGAACGGTGTTCTCCGCAATAGTATTCGAAGAACAATATGTAAAGAGAACAACTTGCAGATGTTGTCAAACATCTGCAAGTTGTTCTTCACACATATTGTTCTTCAAATACTATTGCGGAGAACACCGTTCTGCACGCGTGTCTCCGGAGCAGATCGCAGATGTTCCGGAGACACGCTTGCACGGTGCAATAGTATTTGAAGAACAATATGTGTGAAGAACAACTTGCAGATGTTTGACAACATCTGCAAGTTGTCCTCTGCACATATTGTTCTTCAAATACTATTGCGGAGAACACCGTTCTGCACGCGTGTCTCCGGAGCAGATCGCAGATGTTCCGGAGACACGCTTGCACGGTGCAATAGTATTTGAAGAACAATATGTGTGAAGAACAACTTGCAGATGTTTGACAACATCTGCAAGTTGTCCTCTACACATATTGTTCTTCGAATACTATTGCGGAGAACACCGTTCTGCACGCGTGTCTCCGGAACAGATCGCAGATGTTTGCGAACATCTGCAATCTGTTCTGCAGTGTTCTTTCACTCTGTTCTTTTAGTGAAAACATCTGCACTGAACAGTGCTCGTTCAGTTTTTAATTTTACTAAAAAATGCTCGGGTCTCCCATTGATTTCAATGGGGCTCGTTACTCGAAACGAGCACTCGAGCATCAGGAAATGTTCGGCTCGAGTAACGAGTACCCGAGCATTTTAATGCTCGCTCATCTCTAGTTATAATCTATCCGTTTCGTTATATGTTTAACCAAAATATGTGCCTGCACCAGCTCAGCTCTGCTTATGTGCAAATTATTGTGCTTCTGTTTTTCTACTATTTTTCTATTTTTCTTGTTTTTTTTCTTGGCTTTAAAAATGGTTGTCCACTTTAAGCAACTTCCAGCAAATAATTTATATTATTTGTGTATTGAAAAGTTGTACTATTTTCCAATATATGGTATTTTTTGGACTTTTTAGCAAGAAAAAATTTTGCTAAAAATTGCCAGCATCCTATAGACCCACGGTCAGGAGGATCCAGCACTGCCAGACCCTCCTGACCGCTGTAATGGAGATCAGGTGATGCCCTTATATAGAGGTGCACCTGATCTCCCAGAAAGGAGAGCCTCCTCACTGCTATCCCCTCTCCCAGGTGTCCTACAGGACCTGTGGTGATGTCCAAATCATGTGACTGATCACATGCTTCTTACATCATCACATACTGCCGAGAACAGGGACATTCTGCCCTGGGATAGGGTACGAAGAAGGGGAATAGGGGAAGGGGGGTTCTGTGTGTATAGCTGAGCTTGAGCTGTGTGTGTAACTGTATGAATGAAGCAGAGCTGTGTGTGTGTAACTGTATGAATGAATCAGAGCTGTGTGTGTGTAACTGTATGGATGATGCAGGGCTGTGTGTGTAACTGTATGGATGATGCAGAGCTGTGTGTGTAAATGTATGGATGAAGCAGAGCTGTGTGTGTAAATATATGGATGAAGCAGAGCTGTGTGTGTAACTGTATGGTGATACTGAGCTGTGTGTGTAACTATAGATGATGCAGGGCTGTGTGTGTAACTATAAATGATGTAGAGCTGTGTGTGTAACTGTATGGATGATGCAGAGCTGTGTGTGTAACTGTATGGATGAAGCAGAGCTGTGTGTGCTGTGCTTTAGTGCGAACAACAGGGATATTTGAAGTGGTGTAAAATATATTTTTCCTTTTTTGGAAACCTAAATGTGGGGTGCGTCTTATAGTAAGAAGCGTCTTATAGTCCTAAAAATACAGTACTTTCTCTATCAATTCGTCACACTTTTCTATCTGCTTGCTATCTGTTTGCTGTCATTCAACAGGAAGCTTCACTGATTACTTCCTGTGGATAAAAACCAATCCATGCTTATGTTATGTCACACATGGCTCATTTTATCACAGTACAGTTATCAGAGTTGTGTGTTTTAACGAGCCATGCACCATGTGACATCACATGGACTGCTGTTGAAGCACAAGAAATAAACATTAAAGCTTCATGTTGAATGACAGCAAAATAGAAAACTGTGAGCAATTGACACATAAAATATGATGGAAATTTGTGAAACTTTTCATTACACAAACAATATAATTTTTTGCTTCAAGTGGACAATCCCTTTAAATTAAGGCAACCAATCACAATGTAGTTTTAAGAGCAGAATGCAAAATGCACTTTGTGCTGTGACTATTTGCTATGGTTAACAAATATTGTTTTCTTTTAGACATTTTCATTAATCCCTTTGTTCTCTTCCTATGTTCTCTCAAGATTTAACTTCTGTGTTGATTCATTCTTTAATATATCTTTTCAGTGGTCGGAAGCCTCATTATTATGATACACAGCTGCAAATCCCTTGTATTGAAATAAAGTTAAATGGTGAAATTCTGGCTGCCTGTAGTCACAGCTAGGGAAGGTTTAGGATCTTACCACATACTGTTTTATTATTGAGTTTAATGTATAGATTTATAGTCTAAGCTCCAAACAGGGATAAATCTAAATTTTTATAACAGCAACATTATATGTAGTACCATGATCATTTACATTCTAGGTTCAGACAAACGGATGATTATATTTTCTTTCTGTCAGCACAGTTACGATGTTAAAAAATCAACTTGATGTAGATACTAACATTTCTATTCAAAAAGTATCAAAATATTAAAGGATATATGGAGTGGGTGTTAAGGATGTATGGAGAAGGCTTGTGGGCTGGCTATTAGATAATTGTCAATTATTAAAAAGCCCTGTAAGATGATTTGCAGTATGTAGAGTCCATATGTACCAATTTTAAAGCTTTAAAACAACACAAAAGTACTGCAACTCATAACCTTCAAAATAATGGACTATAGTTGAATAGCAGCTGTGGAGCACAAACTGCTGCTCTTACACCTTATATTCTTCATTGGGCATAAACATTGTTTTTTGAGTATTTAATTTTTTTGTTTTTTTGATTCTTTACTATGGTTTGGTGTAGTATACATCTTTATTAGTTCCTTAAAAACAAGGCATCCACACGCCACACACAAACAGGAAACCACACAGCTGTGTAGGGACTTAACATACAATAAATTATGAACACACCCAACACTGAGTGTATGCAAATAAAAGTAAAAGTACCCTATGGGGTCTAAAAATAAAAAAAATATGTATTAAAAATTTTGAAAACATTTAAAAAAAAGAAGTTTAAACCACCCGTGTTCCCTAAATCTGAATAAATAAACAAATAAAATCATAAACATGTTAGAGACTTAGGGGATGCAGCGATACCTATCTATCAAAGTATAAAAACCCTGTAACGGAAGACAAAGCCCCAAATGTCCAATTTGCCACTTTTTCGGCATATAACAACACATATACATTTGAATAAAAAGGGATCAAAAGGTTGTACAGTCTCAAAACCAGTAGAAATGAGAATGTCAGCTTGTCCAACTAAAGAAATTAAACATTACACAGGTCCATACATCGAAGCATGAAAAACTTGTTGGTATCCGACTATGGAGAAATGAAGAAATTTTTTTTGTGCAAAAAGTTTTCAAATTTATTAAAACCTAATGAGGTTTTAAATATGGTATCTACATGATCATAGCAAGCCAAAGAATAAAGAGGTATCATCTGGAGCATACAGTGAAAGACATTTAAAAAAAGAACTTGCACAGAATATAAAATATTGTTACTAGGAAGTACAAATTGTTACACACAATATAGGCCCTCATACAGCTCTGTACATAGAAAAAGAAATCAGTTATGCATTTGAAAGATGGGGAAACAAAACAGAAATGGAAAATGTCCATTGGCAGGAAGGTTGAAAAAAAAAATTCAAAAGAAAAATGTCCGGTCTGCTCACCCAATCACCTATGTTAGTCTCCATGGCAAAAGTTCATGCGGTGGTGCACGCTGTCACGTCCTCGACTCCACGACCAAAATTGCAAAATGAAGTAAGAAGTGGCACTCAAGATTTCCACACTGCAGCTGTCTTGTTCGAGGCTTGTCTTTATTTAACACTTTGTAGGGTACAACATATATAAGAGACAAACTATGGATTGAAGCGTTTTGACACTTGTAGCGTCTTAATCATAATCCCCCTTATTATGATTAAGACGCTACAAGTGTCGAAACGCGTCAATCCATAGTTTATGTCTTACATATGTTGTACCCCACGAAGTGTTAAATAAAGTGCCGCTTCTTGCTTCATTTTGCAAAAAAAAAATTGGTCCTAGATTTGACCAGATTATATTTCATAGGCATGTCCAAATGTTGTTGAGCAAACTTAAAGGGGTTTTCCTATTTCAGCAAATTAATGTTAATGTTTTTACCATAAAAAGTTATACAATTTTCCAATATACTCTCTGTATTAATTCCTTACGGTTCTCTAGGTCTCAGTTTGCTGTCATTCTATATAAAGTTTCTATGTTTACTTCAAGGGAACAGAAATCTGACCATGGTCACACAGGGGCGCGGCTCGTTATATCACACAGCTCTGATTATTCTCTTTGATACTATCGAGCCGTGCACCTGTGTGACCATTGTCAGATTTCTGTCCCCTGGAAGTAAACATAGAAGCTTTCTATGAAAGCAAGCAGAGATCTAGAAAACCATGAGGAATTGATACAAATACGATATAAAGTATATTGGTAAATTGTATAATTTCTATAATAGAAACAATAACATTAATTTGCTTAAATCTTTCGAAAATTCTTGTAAAATGCATTTTGTTTAGCAGTGGAGTCTTATGTGGTCATCTTGTATACAGACCACAGAGGTTGAGTGCATTCCTTTTTTTTTTTTTCGGAAATAATTGTCCATGCCCGATTATGGTTAAATTATTTTCTTTCCACTTTTTCATTATGGCGCCAACAGTGCTCAATGGAATCTTCGGCAGTTTAGAACTTCTGTACCCATTACCAACATTATATTTTATATGTATAATGTTGTGAAGGTCTGGACCCCTCTTTTTCATATATTCAATACTTTATCCTTGTGACATTTCTCCATGTAATACATAAAATAATTTATGAGGATCTATTCCTTTGCCTGTTTGGCTTGTATGTATTGTTATCAACATCCGGTGAAAATTTAAAGTGTAACCGTTATTGTGACCAAAAAAAAACTAAAATACATAATTCTGCTCCAGGTGTCCCTGGGAATCATTCCTCAAAATATTTTGCCTCTCGGTCCTCATTTAGTATTTCTTTTGGCCCATAGCAACCAGGGTTTCCAGCTTTCAAAAACCTACAATCAGCAAGATGGAGGGCGGGACTTCCTCCTGTCACCTCATCACAAGCGCATGGTGCTGACCAATGAGACCACAGCAATCTTATATCTATCTATCTATCTATCTATCTATCTATCTATCTATCTATCTATCTATCTATCTCATATCTATCTATCTATGTAACACTCCAGCACAGCACATGAGGGCACAGCACATGAGGGCACAGCATGAAGACTTGGAGATTGTCTCCTGCCATTTCCTTGTGTGAGGTGATGGGGAGGGGTGGGGCTGCAGTTTCTGTCTGTATGGATTATGTGTTTATACACAAGTGATGGCTTCTCCCTGCAGATGACTGCTGCAACACTGAGCCATGAGGTAATCAGCTGTGTGCAGTGAGCTATGAGGTAATCAGCTGTGTGCAGTGAGGTATGAGGTATTTAGCTGTGTGCAGTGAGCTATGAGGTAAACAGCTGTGAGCATTGACCTATGAGGTGATTAGCTGTGTGTAGGGAGGGGTATGGGGGCGTGTCTCTCCTTCTGTAGTCGGAATGTCCATAATAACAGCTGTCTGAGCAGTCACTGCCATCTAGGCGAAGTCTGCAGAATACAAGAGGAAGGAGCAATATTTGGGTAACTAATCCAATTGCAAAGGGGCTTAAAATTACCTGCCCTACAACATATCAAAATTTTTTTGAAATGACGGTTACACTTTAATATCAATAGCACCTTTAGATACATATTTACTTTCAAAATTTGTGATGTGTTAAATCCTTATTTCACATACCCGATTATTCATTTTTGAACTTTTTTTTTATAAAATTGGCAACCAACGTCACAACAATAAGAATATGGTGATTTGGCAAAACTCTATGTAGCTCTCCGAAACTGTGTGCGCTATATAAATAAAGGTATTATTATTATTATTACTCCCCCAGTAAATGTGAAGAAATTACAGGAGATTTTAGTGGTCCAATGTCTGGATAGCTAACTTATTTCTCATTTCTTAGGGGGAAAATAGGCAAAACTAATTTATCATGCAAAATTTGACCTGTGTTGCAGCATAAAAGACTAATGACATACCTATTCTGTTTGTCTAAATCAAGAAGTGTAAATGATGATAGAAGAAACTCTCAATGTACATTGAAATATACATTAATATTAAAGGTGCATATTTATTCATTCCAATTTGGAGCTCAGAGTGTGAATTCATACATGGAACTTAATAATGAAGCAGCATGTGTTAATATCCTAAACTTCCTGTAACTGTGACTACAAGCAGCCAAAGATGTATTATTTAACGTTATTTTGATACAAGGGATTTGGAGCTTTACATCTGAAAATGGAGCTTTGACCACTGAAAATATATTAAAAAATAAATCAACACAGAATGTCACAACTAAAGAAAAAACATGGTGTTAGAAGATGAAAACCAAATTCAAGTAAAATATTACAAATGAAACATTCTTTGTTAGATTTTCTTAAGTTAGTTCTTTGTGTGTTGAAACGCGTTGATTCATGCCAACATTTTCTTGAAATTTTCCTGGCTTCTCTATTAGCCTTCAAAAAAATTATGTTAATTGATCCACAGTTCCATCAGTCACATATTTGTCATGTTAGTTAAATGTACATTTTATACTAGGTTATACAGTTTTATAGTGATAGTAGTGATATTCACTGCACACGACAAGGCGTCTGTCAGCAAAGACTCATTGTTTTTGTTTCAAATCGTGATTTCTGTAGATCAGAATGTCTCCTTTCACATGTATGTTTCTTTTACAATAGGCAGGGTTATATAAACTAGGACACAAGCACATTACAAAAGCCAGAACTAGCAGATTCCTTAATAGCTTTATAGAACTGAAGACACTAAACATCTGCTTTAATCTATCATGTTATCCAAACAACTCATGCTTCATATTCCTTCTTGTGGATAGTATTATCCCTTCTTGTGGTTAGCATTATAACAGTGAAGAAAGAGATAAAATGTAAAATACATGCATGGACACACATCAACAGCCTCTTGTATTTTATATTGTCCTTGTCCACAACTCTAAAAAACTACATTTAGTGTGGAATTGATTGACTATAAATTTATATGTAAATATTGTACATAATAAAATTACAACATGCATAAAGATTGTTTGATTGTACCACCTTTAAGATATTAATCACCAATCAGACATTGGATCAGTGGAGTTTCAACACTTGGTACCCCCATCGATCAGATACTCATTGACACAGAGAGAAGAGAGATATATAGGGAACCTGTCACCAGGGAGCTCATTTTCACTAAAGTAAGGTTGCAAAAACCCATTATAGCTGCATTGCAAAGATACCTTTCTGCCTTCTTTAAGGATTTGTATTACAATATAATTGTGTGTTATAACATACCTTGCATCCTGACAGAGTCCACTGTGTAAACCTAGGGGTTGGGCTTTGGTTTGCATGCATTTCAAAAACATTACGTGACTTGTCTGTGCTGCTCACTCCTCAGCCCCCACCTTTGTGCTCCTGTAAAGCCCCTCCCTCATTCTCCTTCACAGAGTTCACAGCCTGGTGAGATGACATCAGTGGGGGATGAAGAAGCTGTACAGGAGCACAAAGGTGGGGAGCTGAGCAGTCTGTAGCGCATGTTGTTTTTTTAAATGCATCCAAACCAAAGCCCAACCCCTCCCCTGTTTTAGTCAGGGTGCAAGGTAAGTTGTAACACACAGTTATATTGTAATGGAAATGCATAGAGAAAGCAGAAAGGCTTTTTTTCAATGCAGCTGTAATGGGCTCCTGTAACCGGTCTTTAGTGAAAATGAGTTCCCTCCTGACAGATTCCCTTTGAGACCAGTATTGTTCTCTCGTACCGGTAAATGCTGGGAACTACAGCTCAACTTTTATTGCATTAATTAATTGAGAATATAGATTGACTTTTAACTCCAATAGATCTCCTCTAATATGGTATATATGACCTAGGTCATTGCTAATTTCATTATTAATATCTAGGGCATGAAAACTTCTGTTAAAATACAGTACATCTTCATAACCTTAGAAATAAAATTACCTCGAATGAAAAATTAGTAAATAACTTTGAATAACTTCTTTGTCAAACCAGGTGGTCTAAAACATGTATAACTATCCAAACTAAAATGTTATTCCTTCTATTATTCTGTTATTATTCAATCATCATGTTATGACATTGGGAAGCAGCCATTGAGACCCCTACTGATTTTGAATGTTAAGTTTTGTCCCAGACCCTCCACCTCCCATAACCCCTCCCAATATGGGGAATCCTGGGTTATGTTTTCATCCATTGGTTGCCTTCCAGCTTCCAGCATTGGTTACCCTCCATTGTTTGCCTTCCAACAGTTACATGGTTACTTTGGCTGTATTACCCATTATACGGGAAAAGATTGCGGTGTTACACATTGTCACTTGTTTGTCTAGGCACAGCTGTGCTTTAACTTTTTTATCACTTCTAAATGTGTCACGGCCATAGTCCATTTGTATCCCAAGCATTATAGTCTAATTTTGTAAAGATTGCTAGATGAACAGTTCACCTGACAGAAAAAGTCCCTAAAGCATTCTCCAATACCTGAACCTATCAGATAGTGGCAATAATCCACAGTGAATTTGTTTATAATACTTTTATAATACTTTCCAGTCTGTATTATTTAGTAGGTCTAAGCTGCATTTACAGGGCGATTGGTATTTCAAGAATGGTCATAATTAGGGATAAGCAGACCCGACTAAGTTCAGGTGTGGCTGAGGACATTGCATTCCACATATGGTCTTGCAGGTCATTGCAGAACATTGCAGTTCATGTAGTTCAATGCTGTCATGTAGTGAGACCTAACCTGCGACACCTGGTTAAGTCCCTATTTGTAGTGGAAAATCAAATTACATCACATTACAGTGCCAGCTGTAAGAGAAACACCTCCATAATAATTCAATCAGTAAAATTAACAATAACTAATTATTTATTCTGTGCAAACGCAAAAGCAAGCATAAAGTGTACATATGGTATAACACTATACCAAAACTTTGGATAACCTGTGGGGAAAATGGATAGTCAATGAATTAAGGTCCCTCCCAAATGCTGACCTATTTGTATGCAAGAAACTACACACATTCAACATAAAGCAAAAAAAAGGAGTCCAAAAATTTTCAAAAACAAAACAAATAAGTCACCTTTTTTAATTTTCCAAACAGAATTGAAATGGTATAAAAGCATGGCAACAAGAAGTTATCATCCAAGGAGAAAGGAAAAGCACAAATGTAAAAGGTGTGTAGAAGTGCCACTATGAAAGACTAATGTTAAAAAAGCATTTAATGCATTTAAATATGATTGTTTTTGGCATAAATTTTAGGGAAGAGTTGATATTAATTGACAAGTAATTTATTAGTCATATGTTCCTTTTCTTCCTGCTTTTAATATACATAATATTAGTTGTGTTTTCTACTTGATATTCCTTGTTTTATTTCAAGAGCAATGCCATTTTTGCTACAGCTTTGCTAATGGTCCATATATGTTTTTAACAATAATAATTCTTTATTTATATAGCGCACACAGATTACACAGCGCTGCACAGAGTTTGCCAAATCAGTCCCTGTCCCCATGGGGCTGACAATCTAATCGACCTACCAGTATGTTTTGGAGCGTGATAGGAAACCGGAGGATCCCGAGGAAACCCATGTAAACACATTTACCCATGTAAGGGACCTTATGTTTTTAATCTGACCATGAAATAAAGACGATTTCTTTTGCTCTGATTTGGATGGTGCTGGACTTCCTCTTTGGAAGAGTTTACTTACCTTCCCTGAATCTAGGTGTCATATCCCCATTATCCCAGCGTTGCCTTATTAGGAGGTTAGTAGCGTTTTTTTCTATTTTTGTATTTGTACTTCATGGTGTGTCTGCCTATGGGTTTTGGCAGATATACATATCATGTCATTCATTATTATTTGTCTTAAAATGAGAACTGCAGTTTAGTCCAGAGCTTTATACGAATAATAATTTATTTTTCCTATGACATACCAACTTCTATTTTGGCAAGCAGCTGCATATATCTTCTTTCAAATTGCAACATAAATAGATCTAGTTTATAGTTATTGCATTTTCGAAATTGCCTGAATCATACAGTGTAATGTTACTTTAAAGTAATAAAAAATGACATTAAAAATTAGAAATACACCATGACTATAGAAAAGCTCAGGGAGTTTTCAATGTATAACTGGAATGGAATGTCATAAAATACTTGAGATGTTGTGTTTGAGGGTCTGGTCATACAGATGGGAAATAAAGTGTTTTAAATGCATGACCTTGAGCAAAATAAGGTTTTGCTAAATATAAATATATAGAGTACAAATAATTTAAATCAGACCAAATTAAAATAAGTAGCACTAATCCTCTTAACATAGATAGAACTAACCTTTAAATTGGGTTCAAAAGCAAAATATAAGTCAAATGCAGCCAGACATAAAAGGAAGCAGAAAGCATTGGAAAGTCATCCCTTTGGGCCACCGCAGTTAATGATTCCTCTCCATATATAAAAAACATGTCCAAAACATAAACTCATTGTTAATGTTGTTTCTTCACTACCTGGAAGAACATATCATCCACAAGTGCAAGCATATTATTTGTGAGAAAGCCTCAGGAAATATATCCTAGCAGGAAGTGATTGTTTCCACAGTCAACTTAAAACATTGTTGTGCTTTTGTAGACCCTTTGGAGGGCACTCATGTGTCAGACTTTGTCCCACTGCAGGTTACCAGTATTAGTTCTTTTGGAAAGGACATATCAACCTTGTAATGAATTGGACCAGTAAATAGCAAAAACTGGCCTTGGCGTCCAAAATCAGTATCAATATCTTAAGTATCTGAGGGATTGATTCTTGTTTATATACTGACGTATGAAATAGTAGATACAAATATTGTTATTGTATATGTTCACAGACTAGAAGAAACTTAAAGCGACATGTGTGTATGATACAATGGGATATTTTATTGAAATATTAATAGATCACACTATCTTTCAGAAATCTAGGAAATAACACAATACTGATACATGAACGATCAGATAACTGTTCAGCCGGGGACAAAACGTGCAGGAATGTTTACTGACTATTAAATCACAATCAACAATATAACTATCTAGTAGGTACAATCAAGCACAATATTGGGCGCAGCTTTGCCAACTTCAATGCACCGTCAGAAGAACTTAAAGGAAACATATCATGTAGTAACTGGCAGTAGAATGGATCGGATGAGTTTAGAGTAAGGGCCACAGTTAATCAGAATGTTGAGATGTAGACATTGTAATAAAAGTCAACCTTTGGTGGATTCCTTTCTGAAGAATCTGTCTTTCCTTTTAATATACCTTCAGAACTTCATATGGAATGAATATTGGTTTTCATGAACAGTGGAGTATACATAGGTCAGAATCGCTACAATCGTACATTATCATATAGGGGTACAGTTCAAATTGTGGAAATCTACCAAACCTAAACTTGCTAGATATTTAAGTTGAACTGGACAGGGGCCATGGGGATCATGATATAGTTGGCTTCAAAGCATGTATGCTGATTTTCACTTGCTTTCCCAACACCTTTCCTGCTCTAGGCCACCAGAGATACAGCAATAAGCCTAATATGACAGGGAATGATTCAATTAAAGTGTTATGATATTATCACTTACACCTTGGATATGTTTAAGATTTCTAAGCATCTGACTAGTTATGCATCTAGTACTGTGCTCCCTTTCAACCGATGTTCAGCCCATCATTACTGGTCTCTGTTTACAGAGGCCGAGAGCAGCATCCCGGCCAATGCCAAGCATGTGATACACACTGAAACTAATGCTGTAGCTGGTGTGTGGCAGTGAATAGATTCTCACTACCAATCTCTGCAAATAAACAGAGACTGGCAGTGACAGACCGTGCAGGGCTGAAAACGAGCAACGGGGAAGGTGAGTATAAGATATTTATTATTTTTACAGCCACCCCCTGCCAATCCATTATTATATTTTGTTTTATTGCTGAACAACCCCTTTAGTACAGTATTTTTCAGGCTATAAGGCGCACTGGAGTATAAGGCGCACCATAAATAAATGCCTGCTAAAATGTCTAGGTTCATATATAAGGCGCCCCGGAGTATAAGGCGCACCTGCTTATAAGGATGAGTGACTAGCAGGTGGCAGACCTGTGCACAGTTCAAGGCAGCTGTTGTCTGTAAGTACGGTTCATATATAAGGCGCACTGGACTATAAGGCGCACCTTTGAATTCTGGGAAAATCAAAGGATTTTTAGTGCACCTTATAGTCTGAAAAATACGGTAATAAGGAAGTGAGCAATTTCCTAAAAATAGTATTCAATTGATTGCTAGCTTAGGTCAAACAATTGGGACCACTTATGAAAAATTCACTAAAGCTCATAACAGTTACTCTGTTTTGCCCAATGACAAAGCCCTATAAAAGGTTCCTTAACAAAGACATCGGCAAACTAGTAACTCACATAGAACAAAGTAGCCATAAGGACAGAGGATCTTTTAAACCACTTCCAAAAATTTCAACACATTGGTAGGAAGTGTTGCTTGAATAAACATAGATGGGTGCAGGAAGGCATAATCATATTTCACGATGGATAATATGTTTGCATAGAAACACAGAGGAAAGTGTTACAATATTTTGTAGCATTTTAATTTAGTTTTGATAACGGTTAAATGTTGAAATATGAAAATAAACCCAGTTTCTTTTTATGCAGCTGAAAATGAAAATTTTGAGACACAAAAGAAAAAAATATATACAGAATGTTCTGGAGCGATTCCTGTTTGTTCCTTTGTTAATATCTTGCTCTGCTAGGTTTACAAATCCTAAATAAATAGAAATTAGTGCTCCTTACTTTGCAGTCCATTTGCTTTAGATGTTTGCCTTGAGGGATATTTGTGTATTTTACTAATAGCTGCAGCGGAGTGCTGTCTCATTTTCATTCTGGCAAAAAAAAAGATTGTCGCCATGGTTACAGTTTCACTTGCTACAGAGAAACCAATGAATGTTAGTGATCCCATCATAAGCAACTTCTGTTACATTTCCTATCAAGTAGACATATTTTGACAAAGTGTAAGATAAAACCATAATAATAAAAGTGCGTTGGCACTCTATTTAATGAATCATTTAACGTTAAATAAAATGTGAAATCATTTTTTTTTTTTAAAACAGCAATTTGCAGTGAAATGTGTTGATATGTAGAGAGCAATACGTTTATTAGCTGAATAATGTAATTTGTTATTTCGTTTATAAGTGTCGGCGAATTTGGACATATTCCAAGTGAAGTTTATTGCTGTTGTGCAGGCCAGATAATGATATTAATTAGGAAAATGTTGCCAATGTGCAATACTGCACAGTATAATGATCCGTACATTTAATATATTAAAACAGCTGACATAATAGACAAAGACAAATGCCTTTTCTTTTCTATTAGCTATTAGCACCTCTGTAAAGACTGTTTTAGAGACTTAATCCAAACTGTGAATGCATGAGTAACTGTGACACATGAGTAAGAGAGTCCTGTAATGCTTCTAACAAGTTATATACATATATACACAAAGTGGGATATTTATCAGAAGAGTCTGAGAGTGTGACAGTTCTAGTTTTCCATACCAACCAATCAGATCTCAGCTTTCATTTCCACACAGCTATTTATAAAATAAAAGCTAAGCTCTGGTTGGCTTCCATGGGCAACTAGAACAATTTTACCTTTTTGTATTTGCACCTAGCCTGGGTGGATTTGTTCTAGTGATGGGAATTCTGGCTCTTCTCAGTGATCTGGTTAATTAGGCTCCACTCACGAAGAGCCGGCTCCTCTGGCTCCTGAACGGTTCCCTGTTAAATATATATTAGGGAGTTGCAAGCCAGTCAA
This sequence comes from Engystomops pustulosus, assembly GCF_040894005.1. Taxonomy (NCBI): domain Eukaryota; kingdom Metazoa; phylum Chordata; class Amphibia; order Anura; family Leptodactylidae; genus Engystomops; species Engystomops pustulosus. The sequence continues at coordinate 46,486,420 of NC_092415.1, forward strand.
TCACCCCACACTACTCCACTTTTAATCCAATTGTATCGGGTTAAAGGGGGCGTGGTGAGCTGGTTAGGGGTGGGGTTAAGTGAGGAATTGGCTCACTAAGGTGAGCTGGCTCAGGTTGGTGTGTGCCCCCTCTGGCAGTATCTGCTCTTCTTTGAGATTCTTATGCCCTGGTTTATACAAAATAAGGCTTTTAAAATTTTGTAAATTAGCCTGCAGGGCTCCAGGCTGCATAGGTTTTAATTGAGCCTGGAACCCCTCAGGGTCATTTGCACAATTTTAAAGTAATTTTTTTCTTAAAAACAAGGGCAAAGGAAGCTAAAAGAAGAGAAGATCCTGACAGAGGGGAACACCCCACCATGCAAGTGTACTTGTTTTACAATGCTTCATCATGGTGGTAGATTTCCTTTAACGAAACATCAGTAAATTTGTTCATGTATGATGAAGATGTTGAAATAAAAGTTGAAAATATCAGTCTTCTATTTTATATACGCTGGATCACAACCTATTCTTCACTATAACTCAGAGACACTCCCATATATGGCTCATGTGGTGGTGGGTGACTGATAAAAGAGAGAAAAACCAGGGAAATATGGCACCAGAGGGAAGGTTAACATCAAAGAAAAAATTTCACTGATGTTTTTATTTTTTTCTCTCTGTAAACAAATATATGTTTTTCAAACATTTCTGATGTTTGTTTAATGTTGATAAACACCATTAGAGGGTATTTAAGGGTCAGCTTATTTATATCTTACGGTACATATCTCTTCTTATTGAAACAACTCTGAAAATAGGTTTGCAGTGGGTAGATAGGAATGTATTTACAGTGTTTTCTCGAAAATAATAATATTATATTATATATTGTCTTACATTATTTTTTGCTCCTAAAGAGGCACAATGTCTTATTTTAAGTGGATGTTTTACTGATGTAAAAGAATTCACATTTATTGATGAACAAGAAATGGTATTGGGAGAATGCACAGAATGATATCACAGTAGCGAATTGTGATGTCATTGTACAGGGACAATGCACATAGTTATAAGCATCACTCAAGGGCAATCAATGATGTCAAAGTTCAAGGAGAATATATACAATAAAGCACAATCATAGATACATTCTAATGATGTCATTGTTTATTGATAATACACAGAGTGATGTCACAATACAGAGTAATGCACACATTGATATCACCCACTAGAAATAGAAAACAGAGCAGAAAACTTGCATATAAAATGTTATCACATAGTGAAATCAATGCATGTTCTACAGGGCCTAGTGCAATAGTGTTTATAACTTTGACTGTGCATTGACTAAAAACAGATTTATATATACTAATAACAGTTGCTGTCTGCCAGGACATCTGTAGAAGCGGTGGTACCCTAAGCAAATATAGAGGCCACATGTCCCCACGCTTAGCTTTCGGGTGTAAGGTGCTAGATTCCAGCTATAAAGAGTCAAACTAGTAGGGTATCAGGATAGTACAACAGAAAACCTGAGGATCCTCCAGAGGGGCTAGGCTCTAACCAAATATTGGACCCCAGAGATGCAGCAAAAGACAATCCACTTAGCGGCCTATTTCCAAGGGGTTTATGGCTGGTGAGCCTCAAAATAATTTAATCTGGTGGGCAACCATCACTTTTACTGGCTAATTCAGATTACTCCTCATTGGGGGTTATTTATCACATGCCAGCATTTTCATATTTCACATTTAAAAAATTAGCTGGCTGCCCCCCTTCACAGCCCTCCCAAAGGTGGCTGGATTTCACTGGTGTAGGGTATAGGAGATAAAAATATATATATAGTACAATTAAAAATAAAAACCCCAAGTTCAAAGTATCTGGTATAGCACAAGTGTTGCTATGTGGATCTTAATCATCAATCCACATCTATTTTGGTGTATACGGGCTGGATCATCGATAGTCGGACTAGTACTAGCCAATATCTATTTACACATTGGTGTAGTCCGTATCTAGTAACCAACCAAAAGTACACTGTGCAATAGCTCGTAGTCACAGACTGCTCTGATATCGGCAAATTCATGAGTATGCACAGCCTTTTAGCAAGTACTGATGAGTTTAGATCTTTTGCCCTAAATTGCCACCAACATGTGGTTCAACATTCAACCACAAATCCTAAATTTCCTCATCTCCCTTTATCCATACGCGTTTCGCCCACTGTACATGGGTTCATCAGGGGAAAGTACAAGAGATAGTTGCTATATGATGTTGATGATCACACATACAAACATAATGGTGATGTTTGTCCTGGTGGTGGGCGTCAGCATTTAGTTGTAGCCCAGGTATAGATTTCAATTCTCATGCACAGTTTAAACAAAACATATTGATCTTCCTTATTCGGGCACTAGCTGGCCAAATGATATAGACCCACTAACAAAGTCTTCAGCACCAGTCTTACTCAATCAGCCCCATATATTTTTTTCTTATTATTATCAATGTTTCATAGATATGACTTAATCTGTAATCTGGAAAATTATTTGGTAGCAATCAAAAAGACGTTAATTAAAAGCAAAAACTTGACTTTTAGAGAAACCGGAGCACAATCTTGATTCTCGTACGGTTACAGAGTGGATTATTATACAAAAATGTGCATAATATAAATATGTATTATTATGCAAAATAAACAAAGGAGACGATAAACATATTTCATGTTTAGGGTGTAATATAGAACATCCAGTACGTGCCTGAGAAATATGAGTACAAGCAGATCAGTCATTTTAAACCTTTACAAAGGAATTAAACGTAGCAATATTTTTCTGTATTCTGAGACTAAAAGTACAAAAAAACCTAACTAATAAAAACCCAGCACCAGTCTGATTAGATTTAGAACAAACTGCTTTCCATTCTAGGCTGTAATGTTCAATATCACTCTATAATTAAGTTCATAAATCACAACTGTCCATTTATTTTTTATAGAAAAGCATCTACGCTATAGAAATAACAGTACAGTTTTTGTGACTATAAATAATTTTCAATGATATATAGAATGTTCAGTCTTAAACACACAGCCACTTTTATTACCAAAATATTAACCTTTAGAGAGCCGTATAGAAATATTAATTGCCGTTTTAGAGTATCCTGTAACAAACTTGAATATATTCTACTAAATTTACATTTAGTATTAATATGCTATCCATGTAATGAACTAGAACTTTAGGATCACTTAAAGGAAATCTACCATTTGTTTTCATGTATTGTGAACCAAGCATACCTTGAAAATGCTGTACCTACACTGATGCAGAAACATATCTTGTTTGATGCCTGATCCCAGTGGTTTTGCTCAAAAAACCAATTACAAATGATAAACACATTACATGGAGCTTCCTGAATGGTCCAGACAGGACTAATTAACCTGAGCAGGATGACTCATATACAGCAGTTGGCGGATGGTGCAGCGATTGATTACTTCTGCCTGTCAGGACAACACAGTGAATACAGCGTTCTCTGAAGCAGGCATAATCAGGGTAAGGGGAGAAGCGCCGGGGCAGCCACAGGCGCAACAGAGCGTCATTAACATAATTTTTTTTCAGCAAAACCCACTCAATTCAGGGATTAAACTACCGGTAAATATGTTTCAGCATCAGTGTAGCTACATCATTCTCACGTTATGTTTGGTTCATAATCCATAAAAACAAATGGTAGATTTCTTTTAAAGGATATTATTCACCAAGTCACATGTAGATAGGATGTTAGAATAGTTATATATATAGTATAGTTAGAATATATATAAAGCTAGAATAGTATATATATATATATATATATATATATATATATATATGTATATATATTTATGTGTATATATATATATATCTGTATCCACTACTGTTTTCTTCGGTCCTGTCCTTACATAATCTGTTCTGTTGGACATAGACCATTGCCGTGGCCAACTTGTTTATGCTCTGTCCAATCATATTAGAGTAGTAAAAACACAGTCTTCTATTACGCACCTAAATGAAAAACAGAGATCTTGGAAAATGAATGGAAATAATGTAAACCATACTGTAAATTTCTAAGGAAATGAGAAGTCACTAAGGAGTTTAGTGACTTTATAAAAACAGAAAGTTGCAGGCCACAGAAAGCAATTGTGAGTGTTATATACTTTTATTTTTTAGCAGGGGTGTTATTTCCTATTTGAGTAACATAAGTTTCCATTAAAAAGAAAAATGAATTGGACCTAAATATTGACATATTGCTCAAAAAGTCAAACAATGTAAATTATGTCATGACTTAACGGACAGAAGATTCATTTTAAAAATCTAGCTTCCAAATACAACAGTATAACACCCTGTATATTCCCTCTATATACCGTATGTATACTCAAGTATAAGCCAACCCAAGTATAAGCTGAGGCCCCTAACTGTACCAACAAAAACTGGGAAAACCTATTGACCGAGAGTGGGAAATGTATTGGTCACAGTCTCCCAGTATATAGCCAGCAAGCCCCCTGTAGTATATAGCCAGCCAGCCCCCTGTAGTATATGGACAGCCAGACCCCAGTAGTATATAGCTAGCCAGCCCAAAGTAGTATATAGCCAGCCCCCTGTAGTATATAGCCAGACAGGGCCCTGTGGTATGTAGCTTGCAAGCCCCCTGTAGTATATAGCCAGACAGCCCCCTGTGGTTTATAGCCAGCCAGTCCCCTGTGGTATATAGCCAACCAGCTCCCTGTGGAATATAGCCAGACAGCCCCCGGTTTACCCAGCACATAAAAAATAAACATACATACTTACCTTTCGATGCTTGGTGCGGCTGCCAGATGCTCTGGTCCCTGCGGCTCCTCTTCTCTCTACTGTAACGGCCAGCAGAGCCGCGGCCATGCACACTAGGACGTAATCAGCGACAACAAAGATGCAACATAGTGTGCTCCCGCTGTTACAGCACAGAGAACAGGAGTTGAAAAACTCTTATACATGAGTATATACAGTAATATCCACAGGATGGGTCATTAAAGGATGATAGATCCTGGCCCCAAATTTGTGATCTGCCCCTATATCAGAAACAGGGTCTGCTGCCCCCTTCTTGCAGCAGATTTAAGACTGCCACACATGCACAGCCACTGTCATTCAATTTTATCTGGGGGTCAAACATACAGTCTCAGCTATTTTTGGCACTCTCATAGAGTTAAAAGGAGAGTGGGCAGGTGTAAGAAGGGGGTCCCATGGGTAGAACCGTCATCTATGATCTTTATATAATTTATGACATATCCATGGGATATACTGCATTCCTTTGATATACGCACCATAATTTTATCCTCTTCCGGACCAGGCATTATTTTGTGAATAAAAGTCTACAGTGATGGGTGTATATGAAAGCTTTCAGAGCTCTGTTCCCTCTTACCATACCCAGAAAAATATCTATTGATGATTCAGTTCTTTGAAATGATGAGCCTACCCATAGACTGTCTGTAAAGAGTTGAGACATTACGCTCTACATCAGACTTCTTTATCACTTTCCTTCTGTGGTGTACAGAGGGAGAAAGCTGATTTACACTCAAACAATTAAGAACTGGTACAGGAAGTCCCCTGGTTATGTACAAGATAGGTTCAGTAGATTTGTTCTTAAGTTGAATTTGTATGTAAGTTGGAAGTGTATATTTTATATTTATAACCCCAGACAAATGTTTTTTGGTCTCTGTGACAATTGGATTTTAAAAATGTTGGATTGCCATAAGAACCAGGATTAATACGAATTCTTTATTGCAGACGCATGTGATAACTGTTATAGCTGTTTATTGTAGCCTAAGGATAAAGTACAGTAATTTACCAATATCCAGAGGTCCTTTTGTAAGTAGGGGTTGTCTGTTAGTAGGGTGTTCCTAAGTAGGGGACCGCCTGTATATTACAAAGTATACTATTATTAATTGTACTATTGATGTATAAAAGTTTGTCCAAAGTTTAGTTATGCTTGAAATATAAGAAAAGCTTTGCCCCTGTTTTCTGATGGACTTTGCATGTTCTCTTAGGTTTAAACTGCTTGCACAGGTATTTAAGAAGTGTCCACGCCACTATTGTGTGGCACGCAACCCTTTTGTGGCACAGCTTTGCTAGCCCCCATGCAACACAAATTAGGGGCGCACTCAGTTAGACCTTGCACCGGAGTTAACATGTAAAGTCTGTCGCACGCCCTATGTTAAAGGTGCACCACAAAAAAGTTGGTGGGCCAGTGCAAGGAAGCAACGGATTCATGGAGGGAGATTTATTATTAGTCCTATGTAGCTTCTTGGCGTATAATTGTCACAAATTTTTGCTCAAACATCATTTTTGGCAGTTTTTTTAGCAAGAAAAATCTGCAACTCTAACGTCATGCAATGGCGGAAAAAATACACCACAGAGTGTGCAACACCGTGCAACACCACATTTGTCAACAGAGAGTTTTCAAAAGAACACAAATTTAATCGTAAAACTACACCACATAGGAGGTAGTGTATGTGGGCCCATTGCTACTAGTTTTTGCTCAATTTTAAAGTTTTTGCTCAATTTTATGTTTGAGGTATCTGAGAATTTCCTGTACAAAAACATTGCAAAATGGCAGAAACTGAGCACATGTTAAACATACATGGGACTGGTGCAGTCTATTTGCATAGAGCACACACAGCTGATGTGCTGTGGCCTAAGTGGCCTAAGCTACATCAAATTCTGTATTGTATGGTAAATTCTCCTATAGGTGCTGTATATAGACACTATAAAGCAGAATAAAAAGTGCCACACAAGGTAATTTTACAAAATACAACAAAATGGAACACAAAATAATGTTATAAACACAACAAAGAAAGGCCAGATCACCAATTAATTATTGTAAAATCAACAAATTTCTTTACTTTTCAGTACGTCGTAAAAGTAGGTGTTTAGCAGAGGACGGAGCTCTAGAGCTATGCGTTTCAGTTAAGGTACCTAACTCATGGTGAGTTTACTGCCATGTGACTCTACACCATGTATATATCTCCCACATTCATTATTCATGCTTAAAAACCATGGGATTAGAGCAACCATTCTTCAAAAGGATACTTTTAATGATATCCTCTGTTTCAGTCATAGAGGTGGGGAGCTGCAGTATGTAGTCAAGATAGCCTGCCCTCCTCACTGTTGCTGACACTGATAACCCTGCTGCAGAGAATTCCTGAGGGTGGGATGAGGAGGAAGGTTGATTTTTCTTCACATATTGGGGCAGATTTACTTACCCGGCCCATTCGCGATCCAGCGGCGCGTTCTCTGCGCTGGATTCGGGTCCGGCCGGGATTTATGATGGCAGTTCCTCCGCCGTCCACCAGGTGGTGCTGCTGCGCTGAAATGCATCTGAACGCGCCGGAATACACCGAGCTGGACCAGGTGAAGGTAAGCGCTTCCCAAGCGACACATTTTCAGCTTTTAAATGTGGCGGTTTTTCCGAATACGTTGGGTTTTCGTTCGGCCATGCCCCCCGATTTCCGTCGCACGCATGACGGCGCCGATGCGCCACAATCCGATCGCGTGCGCCAAAATCCCGGGGCAATTCAGGTACAATCGGAAATAATCGGGTAACACGTCAGGAAAACGCGAATCGGGCCCTTAGTAAATGACCCCCATTGAGTGTGACTCTCAAGCCCTCCCTTCCTGTGGTAGTGGCAAATGATATAGCAGAGATGAGTCACATGAAGCCACTGGCTCTTTCACCTCCTCCCTCAGGAATTCTCTTTTTAAGAAAAATGATTGCTCAAATCCCATGAATAGAAGCATCAGTGGAACATGTATAATTTAAAAGGTGGTTTATGGGGGGGGGGGGTGCTGGTGATAGGTTCTATTTAAGTTTTTCTCAGCATCCTTGTGCACAGAGGCATTGGTAAAATTGTAGAAAACTCCACAGCACAAAGCACATACTGTATATCACATATAGATTTTGCTGCTGATTTTTTCATTAGTCCCAACTTAGTAGCTTTTCCACTGTCTGTGATCCCAACCTAATTAATATTCCCTCAATCGGCTGCTCTTTGTGTCCATACGACGATATAGAGTTATATGAGACATCGGTAGTTACCCATTTCTTTTTTTTTTTTTTTAAATCTTCCACCTGTTAGGAATATGAAAATACCAATGATGTTAACATATCTCCCCGCTCCTCTCCTCACGAGAGTTGACACAATAGCTTGTTACATATAAATATTTAAGCACAATTATAAAACTGTTTAGAATATAATCCTTCACATTTTTTTGTAAGCAGAAGTTTTTTTTTTCAAAGGCTGATTTATTTTCCCGAAAAGCCTTTGTTTTGTGTCGCGCGCTATTACTGTGTTTTATCTTAACGCTCTAAACTTAAGAGTACATTTTTGAAACACTTAAGGCAATCATAATTCTGTAGAAGCCTTCAGTAGAACCTATTTTACTGACAAACAATTATATTTTAGATTGAAGAGGTGAAATGATTAAGAATATTTGACTTAGTTGCCATGACAGCATGCATTTTTCATCAGGCAGAGTGTAATTACTACAATTTCAATGATGTAAAATCAAGAAGGATGATAACAAACAGCAGAACCATGGAGATATTGCCTTTGCAACTAAGTTGCTATGACAACAGTGATAATAATCCCGGTGATAGATGTTTTTTCTTGCTCTTTCCATTTTGTACGGTTATAACATTCTGAGCCAGTTTTTACCACAGCTTTTTATAGTTTATTAGACTGTCAAAATAGTTTATGAGATGTTGTTGCAAAGGAAATGACTGAGTTCCACATCCTAATAAAAATGCCAAATACTCTGTTTACATACTGCTTCGGCGCATATGAAACATTATACACAAGTGAGCGAATTGTTTTATTTTTAATCTAGATTGATCAGATTGAACGTTAAGATTTTTTGAATGTACAATAAAGACAATCTTGATAGGAGGAGAAATATTTCTAATTTGTGCTCGGGTGTAAAAAACAAAACAAAAACAAAAACATAAATGCATCTTTATTGCAACATGAACTTAATTAGTTTACTTCGAAGCTGTAGGAAAAATGTTTCTCTACAATTACTTTTATAAAAACTGACTTTCCACAGTAAAATAAAGTATGTGTGAATGAAATGAAAAGCTTACATTATGCAAGTCAACATGCAGGCAACTTCCCAAACTCAAGCATATTATGTTAATGGAGTACGGTAAAACCTGAAATCCCTCTATTATATGTCTCAGAGCATGTATGAATTTTCGCACCTTTCATTATATCTAATTGACCACTGAATGAACATAAAATATAATTTCCTTGTAAAAAGTTCCAAATAGGATTTAAAATATACTGTTTGCCGTGTTCCTGTTACCAACCCTAAAACAAAGTAAAAATTTCATCTACCCCCAGAATAAAGGATTGTAAACCAAGCACACTGACATACTGGTGTGTGTCCCCTCTGGCAGGATCCAATCTTCATTAAGCTTCTTATAATCTTGTTTTTAAGAAAAAAAAAAGCTTTAACAATTATGCAAATTAGCCTGAGGCCCTCATGCTCATTTCCATAATTTTAAAAAAGCCTTTTTTCGTAAAAATCTGGGTATAAGAAACTAAAAGAAGAGCAGATCCTGCTAGAGATGGTATTTTTGCATGCTTGTTTTAGAATATCTGATCTTGATGGTAGATATCCTTTAATATTGTATTTGCTTTTGCTGAGATTTACAATAAACCTTCCCTATGGAAGAAGCGAGTTGATTGGCCTCCATTGAGATTACTAAAAAGGTGCCTAGGAAAATGTTGCACCAATAATCAGTTTTATGTTGCGCATATTTCTTTCTTCTGATAAACTCCAGGAATGTTATCTTCAATATCTGGTGAGTGTTATTAGCCATTGCCTTATGTAAACTTGTTTTCACCTTCTTGCAGTCATTACTTTCAATCATAAAAAAGCTATAAAGATGGAACATAAAAATCAAAAACACAAAAAATGACAGCTGCGAAGTAGACAAGGACAACAAAGAGAAATATGTAATGTCACATTTAAAATGAAATGGCTAGAATAACATAACATACATACAGAAATAAATTCCATCATTCCATTTTACAGACACAGTAAATTCTACATAGTAGAGATGGCCTCGGATATAAAAATGTTACCCTATTCAGTTTGTAGATCTTTGTAATATATGTACAAAGAGAGAAAGTCTAGAAATTTTACAGTGATGATGGCCTTGAAATTTTTGACCTTGAAGTGCTAAGTATATACAAATTTACCCACACAGATCTCTCTATTTGTACATATATATAGTATATAAGTATGCTAAAAGTATATACTGTATACTATAAGTATTGTTAATACATGTAGACTGTATATATAAGAATAGCAGCACTCAATGGTGCACATTTAGCTGGAAAATTATTCCAAACAATTCTCTTACAGGCTTTGCTTTTACTGCTTTCAGTGACGAATGACATATCCACTGTATTCTTGGGGAATTCTAAATAGATATTACATTTAAATCTTTTTATTATGTTTTAATACCTTTAAAACAAATTAAAAATTTTCTGTAAAAAATTGCTGTATCCTCATATTCTAAGGCCTATAACTAGTGAAAAGTGTATTGCATGAAATTCGGGTTTATTGGAATACCGGGAAAAATTTTGGTTCGGGAACCGGACTTCTGCATGAACTTAAGATTAAATGGGGACTAAAACTTTAACACCCAAAAATGTTTTTAAAACGGGGGTAGTAAGGGCTAGATGGATGAAAATGCTTGGGATTACAGGGTTAGGAAAGGTGCTTAAAAATGTAATAAACAAAGAAATAATAGTAAAAAAATCTTTTAAAAATGCTGTTAATGTCACAGCAGTTGAAGGGACTTTGAGTGTATATAGACGATTTATTTACATAGAAGATTAAAGAAGCAATGGAAAATCCACAAACCTTTCATTTCACTGTGGTAAAAGGTTCCTTGGATATTCTGACCCAGTTATTCTTATATTGTTAAAAGAAGCAATGTAAAACTACAAACCCTTACTCTTACTGCAGTAAAAGGTGCTCTGGCTCTTCAGAGCCAGTTATTCTCAGAGCATTAAAAGACGCAAAGGGCAAACCACAAACCCTTCCTCTCATTGTGGCTAAAGTTGCTCTGTGTACTCTGACCCAGTTATTGTCATATCGTTAAAAGAGTCAATGGAAAAACCACAAACCCTCACTCTCACTGTGGTTTAAGGTGCCCTGAGTGTTTAGGTACTGCATAATTTTTCAAGTTAAATTTTAGGGGCTGCAGAATTTGTCAAGGTAAAATTTTGGTAATGCTAAATTTTACTTTCTAATAACTTATTCAGACATTGGCACAACCAAGTCACGTGGGATGCATATAGCCGCATACTATTGCCAATAATAAATCCACAAGGGAGCTGAACACACAGCACACTTGCCACAGGGCAGGACAGCACCAGCAAGGCATATAGAGTGCTAGCTCTTATCAATTTTTGCCACCTAGAAATTGAAAGGAGACGACCCATCCTTCAGCAGCAGGAGACTTGTGGACAGATGACCTTCCACCATTAAATTACCAAATTCTTCTACTGCCTCCTGGTAGTACCTGCAATATCCATTGGTGGCTAAGGAGAATTGAAAAAGACAATTGCGGCCATACTCACTTGCCCACCTGAGGTGATGCTGATGTTCATGTTGCTTTGGCAGCTTCCTCCTTTTCCTCCGCTTGCTGGCAATGAGCTATCAATATCGGATGGGGACTCTGCCAGTAGTGTCTGCAACAATTTGCTTGTAGCCTCTTGTTCTCTGCTTTACTAGTAGAATTAAGGATGCTTTGCTATCCATGTAGCATGGATCCAGCAAGGTGACCACCCAGTAACCAGAATTGGTGATTATATGGGCAAGACGGGTGTCACTGCACAGGCACTAGAGTATCCTCAGTAAAAGGTGTCTCCTCCTCTGCATCTCCCTAGTAAAGCTCCATTGATGCTTATGTGCTTCTTCAGGTGTCCCCTTGCTATGAGGTAAACTCCTTCTCATCCTCCACCTCTTCCTTCTCCAAGAGAGAACCTGACCACTGGTACTGACCACTGGTACAGTACCTGACCACTAGTCCAGCAACCCAGCTTGCGAGCCTCTGAGAGACTGTCACAGCAATGGATCACATCTTCTCAATGAGGTCAGGGGGCTACGATCACAGTCGTATACAGCTGCCATATGCAGTGTATGGTGCGCCATTTCCATACATTTAGTTGTTAAGGGGTTACATTGAAAGCATGACCATATCAATGGAAAAAGGTAGAACGTTGACGAGGCATGAGCAATCATAATGATGGATGTGCTTTTGGTAAACATTTGAATTCAATGTAACTTGTAGAAATTTGGTACTCCTAGTAATTTTTTTTTAATAGCAGAGGGTAGTTGATGAGAATTACTGATAAAGTAAATCTAGTGAATTTGGATTTTTCTGGAATGTTGACATTATAGGGGTGAATATATTAAGACTGCTGGAATTTAAATATAAGCCAGTCCTCGGCTGGCTTAGATTTCATCTGTAACCTGTGGCAGCTTTTTGGTCCGGGGGTAAAGAAAATTTGGCTAACCATGGTCTGTACCAGAAATTGAAGGTTTTTTAAGCCTTGTACACCAGCTAGTGGCATACAACAAATTATATTATTAGTTTTCTGGCAGACAAGGCATGTAAAAAGTCCCAATTCTTGATGCACGGCCAGGAATCGTGACTTTTTGGAGGTTTTGGAGGTAACAAGGTGGTGTGGGTGTGGATGCCCCGACCCATTATATTTACAATAGTCTCCACCAGAAAACAGGCAGAGGCTAGGTCAGACCTGATACAGCTTTCATTCCAGTGGCGAAACACACCTATAGATTTACTAAATAGACGGAGCGGGAAGCATTTTTGTATTAAGACTGTTGCACAAACTACAAGCTGTTTGAGTGCTAAGTTTTTTGTTACTTTATTAGTCACCAATACATTTTTTTGCAAGTTGACAAAAAGGGGGAAAACTCCTGTCCCTTTGCAAAAAGAGGAGAAATGTTGGTGGGATTTAGAATAATAGGTTCAACTTACTCATGAAACCTGTAAAATATCTGTCCCAAAATATATTAGTTAAAAAATGCTGTTCAATTTTGTTTTAAAAAAATACTATAATGTAATTAAATTGTATTTATTTTTTTTCATTTAAGAAACCCATACAGGATAGTCCAGCAATCTTCCGCTTAAGGCTGTGTACACAAATTCCCTGTACCTTACTATCTGATATACCGTAATTATTTGCTGCTACACAATGGGGTAAATACTAACGATGTGAATTCAACTTGTAATTGAAAGAATTTTACTTTTGTCAATAGCATAACATGTTGTTGTGGTGGACCTAAATGTAGCAGTAATTTATTGCTAACTCAAGTGAGCGCCACATTCAATGACATCGAGCTCAAACTGAGTTGTGTTTATTTGATCATTTAGTGTGGAGCCTTGGAATCGCACTGCCGCAGACTTTGTTTATGTAGGGATCATGCAGAGTGCTGTGTGTATAGAATATTATCTCTAGAAGCAGCCATACAGATAAACATGGGGGAGAACATTTAATTATGAATCATGTAAAGTTATCAAGAAATAATCAACTGTGATAGAACAATTGATTCACAAGGTTCAAGAGTTGCACTTGGAGAATTAACTGTAAGGGAAATCATGAAAGTTTATTATAACAAATAGTAAGCAGGGGATTTGCTAGTTTTGGGAGAAAATACAACATAGAATGGTAAGCTTCCAAATAATAAATATTATTTTCCAAAGGCTTTTTTCATAAACTAATTTAAATATTGTGGACTATATGTTTATAAGAAAATGTAAACCAAATCAATGGGGGGGATTTATCATTACAATTTGTCTTTGACTTGGTTGTCAATGTTCAATTCCATTTTTGTTTTATCTGAATTCATCAGTTGAGTCTATGTGGGGCACATTTACATAGCAGGTCACTCGGGTTCACTAACATTGCATTGTCCATCTATATTCCTGCGTGCGGCGATTCACTGATTGTGCGCCTGAAATCATGAATGTGTTGCTTCCCCGCTCAGGTCCGACGGAGTTCACCATCTTTTTTGTGGTGCATCTTTAACATAGGGCGTGCAACACAATTTGAAAGTGAAATATGGGGCTCGTTCCAAATCATTTGGACCATCCGACGTTATACCCCCCACGTGCGCCACAAAAGGATTGCGTGTGACACAATATCTTAAAAACCTGTGTTAGCCGTTTTAGCCTTGAATAACATGAACAGTCTGACTAAAGTGCGGCGCAAAGCCCTTAGTATAGGGTTTGGCACATAATGCTCTTTTTTTTGGTGCACACGTCCCTTGATGTCTTGATAAATTTGGTAGTGGTTTTTCTCCTATATTCACCAGGGGGTGACTGGAGTCATTTTGGACCAAAACTTCCCCCCAATGTATTCGATGCACCTTCCAGTAAAGGTTAAAGGATGCACCGTCTAACCTACACATAGGGGCACACGTATCATAGGTCCAACTTTGTTTTTTTTGTGAGTTTTCTTGGTTTTTCTACCGGTTGAATGTATCTTAGTGTTTTTTCCTTATTTATACACGTGGCGTCTGGTCTTTTGTAAATTTGTGACTTTTTAAAACAAATGTTGCAAATAGCCTGGTCAGGGACAGCCATAGATTTGCTTAAAAATGTGCGACTTTTTAAAAAAGCAATGGCCAACCTTGAAAGTAGACAGTTTTAGGTGCAAAAAAAGTTGCAAATGAGCACAAGCACCATGAAAAGTCTCAAAAATTAAAGAAAAAGGCAAGCCAAAAATTTGATACATAGACACTTCTGTATCATTTGTATTTTAAATGCTTGAACTTCATTATTGCCATGCAATATGCTTTTTATATGCTATAAATGCCATATTCTGCTGCTTGCCCTTTTCTTTCTACAGTTATGGCGGAAACGCCCTTGCCAAAACGTCCCTCTATCCCCAGTTTAGAGATTTGGTGGTGTTAGTTTCTGTTTGTGTTTCCTGTGTGTGAACTGCGACTTTGTTGAGTTTTGAAAAATAGAAAGAGACACAGGCGGCGCCCCTAGTGCAATAGGTAACTTATGATAGTGATGAGATGGTAAAGATATCTGCTCACCTGGAGACAAATTGTGTCTAAAGCGTTTAGAGCAGATATTCGGTGTTCCGTTTTTTCTTGGATAATGGTTGGTAGGGTATGCAGCGTCTTCCCGGAGTCCGGTACAGAATTGTACCGGATAGGGAGTCACGTGGATATAGAGTTTGTAAAAAACTGGGTTGGTACAGGACGCGCTGCCCGAATAGGTCCGACACAGATAGTGAGGTTCAAGGTTAGATTTTATTCGTATGGTAAAAAGGACTACGCGTTTCGGGGGTGGTCTACCCCCTTCATCAGGTCCGTGGTGAATACTTATGCGCCAAGATGAACAAAGTTGGGCTGTAAGTGAGAGCCCAAAAGCAGGTGGAGGACGGTTTGTCCGGGGCTGGAGATGAAATGCTTGCTTCTGGCGCGAATTGCTTGTTTGTTGAGTTTTGATTGACTGAGCCACACTCTGCTCTTTGCGGTTCAGCCCTGTCCAGCAAGTGTTACTAGACTGATGGACAGCTGCTGCTGGAGGCGTGCCGAGGATCTGCTATATATGTCTGCTCAGTCCCAACCGACCTCTGTGGTTATATTGCAGATCACGTCTGATCAGTCTTTGGTCAGTGAAAAACTTTTTCATCAGAGTTCAATTAGTTTTCAGTCAGAGTTTTTTCAGTGTCTCAGTTTTTCATGCACGCTTTTTTTTGTGTTCTCAATGTATTTTCAATGCGGTTTTCACGCACAGATAACGCATGTGATAAGGACTCAGGACAGAGGTGTATCTTTTCTATGCCAATTGATGCATGAAAAACGCATTGCACTTGCATGTGTCTCAGAGTGCAATGCATTTTTGATGCATCTCCATAGACTTATATGGTGCATTTTTCACGCGTGTGACTTGCAAAAGTAGAGCATGCTGAGATACAATGGGTCAGGGTGAAATGCAAGTTCTGCGCATCAAAAGCACTTGCAGAAGACACACGTGAAAAACACAAGTGGGAAAGGGGTCTAGCAAAGGGAGAAGAGGATATAAGCAGCTCCCACTTTGGTGCACATGGCCCATCTGAGATTTAATTAGCTCCAATGTACAGATGCACAACATAGTATTACATTGCCCCCTGGCAATAATAATCACTAATTTCTAGGCAGTTGTGTTAAAATAATTACCTTGTTTTATTTACATACCTACCTGTTACTTTTCTACATTTTAGATTTTATTTTTATACTGAAGAAAACAGTGTTTTCTTTTAGAAAACATAAAAAAAACAAACAAAACAAAAAAAATCCAACCCTACTGGATAAATAGACAAGTTTCTGCCTATCACAAAAGGAATTTCATTTAGAAAGGTTACTTTAAATTCCACCCATATGTTTTGCTGATCTTCTACTTAATGTGACATGTTTATGGTATTACATCTAGCGATATCTAAGATGTAGAAAATCCTTGGCCAAGGGCAAAAATGCATTACAGCATTAATTTGTCATGAGATGAATATTGTTGCAGACAGTTCTGCATTTGCAGTTTATTTCTATTTAATCCTCTGAGTGATATTTTAATTAAAGTCATGCAATTGTAACATAACATTCAGAAAACAGAAAAACAAAACTTACGATGCTGTGCAACAGTCAAAGACCAATTGAATTTTTTTTTTTTTAATTTAAAATCAAGATATTCTGTGATAAAAAGAAACATACAGTCTATTATTTAGAAATCTTCGAAACCCTTAAACAGATTTTTTATATGCTTTCCCATAGTGTGAGCAAGAAGTTCTATAGACCGCAATGGAGCGCTTGATAGTTTTTTTGTCCAAATGGGACTTCCATGACAGTTTCCAGGACAAGTTGATGCTGGAAGTTAGTATCACAGTGCACCATAGGGGAAAGCAGTTCTCTGTCCCGAGGATTACATGCAAACCTGGCGGATGAATCCCCCATGATCAGACATTTATACCCTATCCTATGACAGCTGATTGTGGGAAAACCATTTTAATATAGTTCCAAAAGCTTTGGTCAAGGCTGGCACCAGCAATAGGCATACCTGTGAAAGTGCCGGGATCCAGAGCTGCTGGGGGGCCCACATACTGGATCCATTGGGGGTGAGGGGGGCTTTATATAAAATAACCATTACGCGGCTGTTTAGGATGATAAACTTGGGAATATGTTAGGGAACAGGAGACGGTTTTAGCTTCAGAATTTATAAAGTTCACTGCAAAGGGGCCTACTGAAACCTGGAGGTGACTCTGGTCACATTGTTATATGTATTACAATCAGATAAATGTGAGATGTTTGCTAAATTTGCAGCAGGACTATTCTAAGGAATATGAGGGTATCCTGAATCCTAGACAAAAAATGGACTGTTGGATTTTAAAGTGTAACAGTAAATCAGCAGGGGAAGTGTAATAAATGTTGTCAGGATTCAGGGGTAGTGGACCCACTCAACGATCGTAGATGATGACTTAAGCTGACACCTGGGAACAGAGTCTAAGTGGTACCCGGTTTTCACCAGAGCCCACCGCAAAGTGGGTTGGACTTGCTCCGGCACTTGGTGGTGGCCAAGGCAAGGTGCAGAATTGTGAGGCAGAGATGGAGTCGGGACCGGCAGTAGGTCAGAACAGACAGCACTGCATCAGAGTTGGGGACGAAGCCTAAGGTCAGGACAGGCAGCACAGGAGCAAAGTCAGGAATGTAATCAAGGTCACAACAGGAAATCAGGGAACAAGCTTATTCTTAGGCACAAGGTTTAAGGATCGGGCAGGGGGACACAGGAAGAGGCCGTGAATTTATCTGGGATGGTGGTTGGCCAGCAGGGACGCGTGCGCGGGAGGGAAGAAACTGTCTCTGGAGTGTGGCAAAGTAAGTAAACCTACTGCTGGTGTGAGGAGGCACAGGGAGGCACATGGGTGAACCTGCGACCCAGGATGTGGGTCACAGGAGCACCTTTGACAAATGTTAGGGTCATATGCAAAATATAGTACCAATTTTAGTATGCAAACAGAACATAGACATTCCTTAGCAATGCTAAGCAAAATATATTTCATGAATATTTTTAACCTATCCTTTTTATACACTCACCGGCCACTTTATTAGGTACACCTGTCCAACTGCTCATTAACACTTAATTTCTAATCAGCCAATCACATGGCGGCAACTCAGTGCATTTAGGCATGTAGACATGGTCAAGACAATCTCCTGCAGTTCAAACTGAGCATCAGTATGGGGAAGAAAGGTGATTTGAGTGCCTTTGAACGTGGCATGGTTGTTGGTGCCAGAAGGGCTGGTCTGAGTATTTCAGAAACTGCTGATCTACTGGGATTTTCACGCACAACCATCTCTAGGGTTTACAGAGAATGGTCCGAAAAAGAAAAAACATGAGCGGCAGTTCTGTGGGTGGAAAAGCCTTGTTGATGCCAGAGGTCAGAGGAGAATGGGCGAGCTGATAGAAAGGCAACAGTGACTCAAATCACCACCCGTTACAAACAAGGTAGGCAGAAGAGCATCTCTGAACGCACAGTATGTCGAACTTTGAGGCAGATGGGCTACAGCAGCAGAAGACCACACCGGGTGCCACTCCTTTCAGCTAAGAACAGGAAACTGAGGCTACAATTTGCACAAGCTCAACGAAATTGGACAGTAGAAGATTGGAAAAACGTTGCCTGGTCTGATGAGTCTCAATTTCTGCTGCGACATTCGGATGGTAGGGTCAGAATTTGGCGTCAACAACATGAAAGCATGGATCCATCCTGCCTTGTATCAACGGTTCAGGCTGGTGGTGGTGGTGTCATGGTGTGGGGAATATTTTCTTGGCACTCTTTGGGCCCCTTGGTACCAATTGAGCATCGTTGCAACGCCACAGCCTACCTGAGTATTGATGCTGATCATGTCCATCCCTTTATGACCACAATGTACCCAACATTTGATGGCTACTTTCAGCAGGATAATGCGCCATGTCATAAAGCTGGAATCATCTCAGACTGGTTTCTTGAACATGACAATGAGTTCACTGTACTCAAATGGCCTCCAAAGTCACCAGATCTCAATCCAATAGAGCATCTTTGGGATGTGTTGGAACAGGAGATTCGCATCATGGATGTGTTGAGGCAGTTCTGAAGGCAAAAGGGGGTCCAACCCGTTACTAGCATGGTGTACCTAATAAAGTGGCCGGTGAGTGTATACTGCAATATATTTGAAACCATATTTTCTATAAACCTTTTGTTCTGTAGGTAGTAACCTTCATCATTCATTTTAATTGGCCAACAGCTTTCTGGATTTGCAGATTGTAAAAAATGTTAAGGATCATGGTTTCCTAGAGATCACTAGGTGGTCATGGGGACTGATCCCTAAAATACTCTTCTGATTTGAACACTGTAATATAATCTAAAAATATTTATAGATATATGAACCTTTTACATATTTAATTCCCAGTGTATAGTTAGAATATACATCTTAGCCTGGTATAAGTGGCTGCATTGCTCAGCTGAAAGATTACCATTAAGTTGCGATAATTTCTTTTTACTTTGCTTACTTACTTTCACTGAGCATTCAACATTAGCTGACAATGTAGTTGTTGAGATTTAGTAACTACTCTCAAAGTCATTGCAATAAAACGGGTCAGAAGGACATTGCACTCATTATACAGTAACATATTGAGCATCATGAGGTCACAATGTAAATTTCCAAACTGAACTCATATAGGGCCTATTCATGTATTTTAATGATCTTTATTTTTAGTGGAAGAAGATACAAAAATGTTAAGAGACATGGACTATTTTAGTCATTATGGGAGTTTTAAAGGTTTTGGCCACTTTTCAATAAATCTCTTCCATTAGACATATCTCAACTTTAGCCTTTCCCTGTTCTCCCCATGCTGCACTTCACATCTTCCTGTTACTTACTCCTTCAGTCCGTTCTACTGGCAGCCTCCAGTGTGTCTTTTTTCTCTTAGTCCATCACACTAACAGACATAGCGAGAGGGGAGGGGGGAGCAGGATGAGTCATAATCTCCTGCTGCAGATCCCTCCTTTTTATCAGTGTAGGATCTCTGTATACATGTCTATATAGAGAGCCGGAGTGCAACAGGACTAAAGGAAGCATCAGGGATGATGAATCAATTGGTGAAAATAGTTAAGGCAGTAAAAGTACATGGGCAATTTATGTTAAAGAGTGAGCAACCCCTTTAAAGACTGTGTCTTGAAAAGACAAAACTATGAGGGGACGTGAATAATATTACAGTATAAATATATAAAGGGATTAACAAAATTATTAGTAAAAACGCATAGTCTGTTAGCTCTTGTGAATAGGGCCCTCACTTCCATATGACTGTTTGTTCTTTGTAATGTATTATTATATTTGTATATGTCCCCTATGATTTGTAAAGTGCGACTGAATTTGATGGTGCTATATAAATAAAGATTACTATTATTATATTAATATATGAAATCACAACAAGGGGCACTCTCTCTCTGTCTGGATTAAGCGGTTCGTGACTGCCCGCCGTGTATTCACGGCGGCGGTCGGGTCGCGCTGTATGGAGAGGGCTCACGGGCTGAGCCCTCTCCATAGCTGGTAAGTCTTTGCTGCATATTACAGCAAAGGCTTATCGGTAACACCCGCGATCGGTGCTAGCACCGATCGCGGGTGTTATCACAGTGATGGCTGCCGGCAGCCTCAAAAAGATAGCGGCGCCGCCATCTTACCTGGGATCGCTGCTCCCCGTGACGTCATCGGGGAGTGGCGATCCATCTCCATGGTAGCCTCGGGTCTTCCGAAGACCCGAGGCTGTTTCGTTTTAACCCCTTCATTACAATGTGCTGATAGCACATTGTAATGTATGAGGAGGAAAATCCCCAAATACTGCCATACTGTAGTATGGCAGTATATGATAGGATAGATCAGACAACCTAGGGTTATAGTACCCTAGGGAATCTGAAAAATAGTAAAAATAAAAATAAAAAAAAGTAAAAAAAAAAAATTATAATAAAAAAACCTAAAATTTCAAATCACCCCCTTTCCCTAGAACTGACATAAATATAAATAAACAGTAAAAATCATAAACACATTAGGTATCGATGCGTCCGAAAATTCCCGATCTATCAAAATATGATAACGGTTTTTCAATACAATTAACCCCGTACCAGAAAATAGCGCCCAAAGTCGAAAATGGCACTTTTTTGCCATTTTGAAAAATATAAAAAAATCTATAAAAAGTGATCAAAAGGTCGTACAGTCCTGAAAATTATATCATTGAAAATACTATCAAATTTCACAAAAAATGACACCACCCACAGCTCCGTACACAAAAGTATAAAAAAGTTATTAGCGCCAAAATCAAAAAAATAATTTTTGTACAGGAGGTTTTAATTTTTGTAAATGTATGAAAACATTATAAAACCTATACAAATTTGGTATCCCCTTAATCGTACCAACCCAAAAATAAAGTAGACATGTCATTTGGGGAGCTCAGTGAAAGACGTAATATCCAAGCCCACAAGCAAATGGCGCAAATGCGTTTTTTCACCATGTTAACTGCATTTGGAATTTTTTTCCCACTTCCGAGTACATGGCATGGAATATTTAATACCATCTCTATGAAGTGCAATTTGTTACGCAGAAAACAAGCTGTCACACAGCTCTTTACGTGTAAAAATAAAAAAGTTATAGATTTTTGAAGGTGGGGAGTGAAAAATGGACATGAAAAAACAGGAAAGGGCCCGGTCCTTAACTGGTTAAAATGGTTTAATATCCATAGAAAACAAGTTTTCTATACTAGTGATGAGTGGACGTTGTCTGCAAAGCTGCTGGGAGCTTTTAAGTGGCCAGTGGCTCCTACACACTGCCATGTTTGTGGGGATCATCCCTCCCTGTAATGTCATTGGAGAGTACCAAGCTCTGAGGAAATGGCGGTGTGTACTCCCAGCAGCATTTGTAGGTATTAAATGGTAGGGGAGGGGGGGAGCACTTCCTAAAATAAGGGTTTGGGGACATGAAACCAAAATGTTCAGCACAGACCCAAAAATTGCATGTTCATGTCCTCTAATCACTATTCATTACTATGAAATCTGTGAATCTGTGGAATAGCCGCGCTCAGAATCTGGCACAGCAGGAACAGCAAAAAAAATGGCTTATATGTCTTCTTACCACACAATAACATTTATGATGAATTTGTAATATAGAACTGTGCTACTCCACTTCTATAATGTTTCCCCTCTGCCCCTTTGATTTCTTTGGTTTAACTTGACAGAAATACTATGGGAGACATTTATCAGGAATTCTACATGTTTCAATTTTTTTTAAACTGTGTTTATTAACAATATTTGGAGTAATGAACAAGACCCACAAATAGGGACAACAACACAAACATATGGTCAAGGGAAAGAGAAAAACTTCCTGGTCACTTATTGGGCTATGTCCAGGGTGATTGAATGTCCAAGAAGGAGAGTAGGGCAATTAGGGCCAGGCGCCCATTCAGGATTCATGTCCAATGATGATTTAACCCAGTGAGTATCATCATGGCATTATGAGATAGTTCTATGATATTCAGAGAGAAGAGGAGAGGAGTGGGAATGGAAGGGGAAAGGGCATCAGCAAGTCCAAGCATAAGAGGACTCCCAATAAACTCAAACCTAAGCAATAAGACCAAACATAACGGAACGTGACAGCAATCATTGTCTCATCCCGGTTGACCAGGTCCAAATAACTCATCCCAGGAATGTTATCGCACAAAAGTATTCAGCAATCATTCCAGATCATTCCTGGTCAACTAATCTTTATGGTACCAGTTTTCTTTTGCTCTGAACCCACCTTCAGGCCATGTGAGCTTATTGGGGGCATGGAGTGGTGCAGCTGCCAATGGAGTGGGCAAACATGGGTGTTCCTGCCCTGTACCTGCGCCCTCTCTACAGGCTTGTGAACATTTGTTCACAGGTTTTTAAAGAAAACTACACCAAGTCAAGTTTGGTTTAGTTTTTCAGGCAGAACGGCTACCTGATGGATACACCATGAGATCTTAACCTCTCGATGTATCTGCCGGAAAAGGAAGGGGGGCGTTGCCTTTATTATATGCCAGCGCCCAATAAATTCACACCTATGTCTTGTTTTAACCATCCTAAGTAACAATGTAACCTCATGCTGTAAAATCAATCTAGTACAAAACAATACTGCACATGACTTACTCTAACAAAACATTAAAACAGATTGTAGACGTTCTAGAACACAACCGCAGAAACATGCTATTGCTTTCAATTCTAACAGTTGGAATCACATTATGTATGTAGACCATAAGATATGTGCAATTAAAATGGCTTCCTCTACAGTAAATCACACAATATCTGAATCTCTTTTATTACCAAGAAAGTGAAAAAAAAAGATGAAAAAGGAAAAGTGTCACAAGATTTAATACATCTGGCCAATTCTATAAAAATTCATTACTGAACCTTTTTCATCTGATGCAGCTCTCAGCAGCTGAACACATACTTGCTGTATAATATTGACATTCTTTTCATATAATTTAAAATGAAACCTTTTATTAGTCTAGAGGTGCCTGGGGCTGGAAACAATAGTAGCTGAGGGAGAGTAATTATTTCCCTTCTATTGTGTGGGATGTTTAAGCCTTTGATTATTTGCACTGTACTTATAGCTCACTAACTCTTCTATGATTAATAATAATAATATGTAAAACTAATATCTGCATTAATTGTGTTCAAGCTACTTAGAGTACATACTGCATTTATCATAAACTCTATGTAATATAATCATGGGAAATAATACCTGATTGTGCTGAACTATTGAAGCTTTTACCATGTGCAATTTTATCGGAGATGGGGGTTTTTTTGTGTTTTTTTTTTTTGCTTTGATAGAAGACAAAGTTACAAAGTGAAGCTAAATAGTTCAAATTATCTTCAAATGTCCACGTCCAGTCTATATTATTTGAAACTCTCAGAATATATTATTGTGTTCAAAGTGAAAATGTATCAAAAGAGTTTCGAGTCGTATTGAGTTGGTTACGAAGATGTTATTCTAGGACAAAATGTAAAAATGTCACAATGATGCATTTTCAGAGCTGGAAACTCTGCAAACATCACTAAAAAAGGAGATGAATCCATTTGTGTGTGGTTTGTTTTGCTGATTTTTCTAGTCCAAAATGAAAATGAAATAAAAAAAAAGCAAACATAACAAATGTTCCTAAAATGATAAAGGCTATTTTTCTTTTGTTATAAAAAAAATAAGGTTATCAAAAGGAAATGTGGCACAAAACAATAATGTTAAAATATATAAAACATACTCATAGTATCAAGTAGTATTTAATCGAAACAGATGAGAAGAGGATGTTTTTTTTTTACTTTACTCCTATAATTTTTATAAAATTTTATATTTTTATTAAAATAGAAAAAATTACATCAAAAGATCCTCAAAATAATAGGACTACAGATGAGCTTGCCCGAATGGCAAAGTTAGGGTTCATATTAAACTTTGCCGGTTTTGGTCCCCCATGATGGCACCAATCTTGAGTGTTAACTGTTAAAATGCCACAGGCAATGTTGCCGGAGACAATCAAATTCATCTGACGCATGCATGCTCAAATTTACTTGCCAGTGAGGCTGCACACCCCCATTTTGGGGAGGACCATGATTTATTACGTTTGAGTTTAGCCAGAGTTAAACTCATGTCCCATGCACACGACTGTCAGGGGGACGTATGTATGGCCGCATACATACCTCCCCCATAGACGGTAATGGCCGCTCAGAGCACAGCTGCACCGCACATATGCGGCACTGTACCTCTCTGTACATGAGGAAAGATAGGACTACTATCTACTATCAAAAATCTACTATCAAAACAATCATGATAAACCGAGTACACTAACTTACACAGTGGGAGGTTCTCCTGACCATTGCAGCAGCCTGTAAATCTAAAGCATGTAGGGGCTTGGGTAACACCCAGAAATCACTTCTGGCTCATTGACATCCTTTTAAAAATTGACTCTAGAAGGAGGGAGGCCATGGATAACTTATATAAGAAGATTACCACAGCCACGATGCCTGGGTCTATTAATAAGTTACTCTGGTTTATCATGCTTGATTTTGATAGTAGATTTCCTTTAAGATCATAGTCATAAAACTATGTCAAGGTAAGTACAGAGAGAAACAAAATAGCAGAATGTAACCATGGGTCCAGCAGTAGAGACTCAAAAATTAGAAGGAACTGGTCAAGTATCCTGACAAAGATCCAAATCTCAATGAACTTTTCTAACCCCTTGTGTAGGGTTCTAAAGTGTTCTATATATCTCATATCATGTATGTAGCTGTAGCTAGGTAGCATTTTAAAAGATTTGACCAAAGCCAAGCAGTTTGCCAGGGTAGTGTGCAACGGGCACCAGCTAAATGATTTGTGGCCTAAGTTCTTCATGAATCTGGCGCCCCTGCAGCAAAAGAATGTAAGTCAGCTCACCTGGGATACAGACTTCCTCACCAATTGAGCACGGTCTCTCCAGCTTCTTTGGAGTACTTAGAGTATATAAATACAAAAGACCAACTCCAGACTCAGGTGTCCACCTTCATATAAAACTTCAATCTTTATTTGCCGATATTAAATACATTATATTAAATACATACATTAAATACATACAGGTATATTCACACGGAGTCACGGCATGAGTTGGAGAATCGCCTACCCGATAATCGCCTAGCCATGATTAAGAATAGTGTATCTATTCGAAACCCGTAGGCGATTATCCAACTCATGCCGTGACTCCGTGTGAATCTACCTGTATGTTTTAATATCGGCAAATAGAGATTGAAGTTTTGTATGAAGATGGACACCTGAGTCTGGAGCTGGTCTTTTGTATTCATAAACTTTTTTTGGTGCACCTTTAAAATGGGGCGTGTGACACATTTTTGTCAAACTTTGCATGTTAAATCTGGTGCACGGTCAGACTGAGTACCGGATCGCCCCATTCACTGCAGAAATTTGTGTTGTGTGAAGAGTAGTGCAGCCGCAACACAAAAGGGTCACGTGCGCCACAACTGTGGCGTGGACCCATCTTAAATACCTGTGCAAGCAGTTTGAACTAGAAAGTACGTGCAAAGTCTGAAAATTGGCACAAGGACCTTAGTAAATGTGAACTTTCCTTTGTTTGCGAGTTTAATTACCTTTGATTTTAAGAGAGCGTTAGAATTTTTTTTGCCACTATTCCATTCCATTCTTCCACAAATTGCTGCTAATTACATGTGAATTTATGTCTATATTCTATTTTGTTACTATGCATTTTTTTCAATAAAGCACAATTTTATTGGTGATTATTTCAACTATTTCAATTATTGTTTATTGGAGTATCTTGACCTAGTTAGGGCATACCTAATAGCTGCCACAACAGGCAGAACCGCTAGGTATTCCAAGAGCAGTATGTACTGACTTGAGCTAAAAGTAAACCTGGTCTATGTTATTTAGATGTCTAATTTAGTGAGTTACAATCATTAGTGTTGTAATGGCTGTAAATTACAGTTGTGCCTTTTAATCACCTGAATGTACATATACATCACTAATGACAGACATGAACCTTTTTGACCATGCAAGTGCCTGTGAACTGCAATTTCTGCTGATATTCAAAAATATAATATTTCTAAATCTCAAATACATCAATATTTTAACACTAGTAATTTGACATAATGTTGATACATTTTTTTGATCTCTGTGTTAAAGACTGCATACCTAAAACCGCCTAGAGATCTCAAGTTTGTACATTGTAACAGCCTCCAATTTATTTCTTCACATACAGTATCCCATTTATTTAATTTTATAAATACCCCAATACAGCACCTCCTCTACTTTCTAATCAAATATAGTTAATAAATTATTTAAGCCATTACTAAATCAATAACATCTCCCAGTGACCCCATAATGTTGCCAATTGCTACTATTCTCAAATCTTCTGCTACAGGCTTCTGTGGTGCGGAGCTGGTAACTTGATGCCGATACACAAAGAGCCATCTCTGAATGTGTGACTCTATTGTATTAGTGTCATTTTATGTACATCCCTGCCAATAGCTTTTGGCAGATCTGTACTTTGGGTGGGGGTGTGGGCAGCCATACCCCCCCCCCCCGGGATGTTGCCACACTTCCCATATGGTAATCAATCATTGGTTATATATGTAACATATCAGATGGAATGCATGTTTATTAGGGAGTCATTTGGCAAAATTCAGTTTGACATCTAATCTAGGACAGGGAATGGCTTAAATGAAATTCTATTGTATTCACTTTATCTTTCCATTGCTCCTCCTCCAGCGATTCCTTCGTGTCATTACTTCCCTCCTTCAGCGATCCCCACGTGTCATTACTTCCCTCCTCCAGTGATTCCCTCATGTCATTACTTCCCTCCTCCAGTGATCCCCTCGTGTTATTACTTCCCTCCTCCAGGGATCCCCTCGTGTCATTACTTCCCTCCTCCAGCGATCCCCTCATGTCATTACTTCCCCCCTCCATCGATCTCCTGGTGTCATTACTTCCCTCCTCCAACGATCCCCTCATGTCATTACTTCCCTCCTCCAGCGATCTCCTCGTGTCATTACTTCCCTCCTCCAGCAATCCTCTCTTGTCATTACTTCCTTCTTCCAGTGATCCCCTTGTGTCATTACTTCCCTCCTCCAGCGATCCCCTCGTGTCATTACTTCCCTCCTCCAGCGTCCTCCTCGTGTCATTACTTCCCTTCCTCCAGCGATCCCCTCGTGTCATTACTTCCCTCCTCCAGCGTCCTCCTCGTGTCATTACTTCCCTTCCTCCAGCGATCCCCTCATGTCATTACTTCCCTCCTCCAGCGATCTCCTCGTGTCATTACTTCCCTCCTCCAGCAATCCACTCTTGTCATTACTTCCTTCTTCCAGTGATCCCCTTGTGTCATTACTTCCCTCCTCCAGCGATCCCCTCGTGTCATTACTTCCCTCCTCCAGCGTCCTCCTCGTGTCATTACTTCCCTTCCTCCAGCGATCCCCTCGTGTCATTACTTCCCTCCTCCAGCGTCCTCCTCATGTCATTACTTCCCTCCTCCAGCGATCTCCTCGTGTCATTACTTCCCTCCTCCAGCAATCCCCTTGTGTCATTACTTCTCTCCTCCAGCGATCCCCTTGTGTCATTACCTCCCTCCTCCAGCGATCCCCTTGTGTCATTACTTCCCTCCTCCAGCTATCTCCTCGTGTCATTACTTCCCTCCTCCAGCGATCCCCTCGTGTCATTACTTCCCTCCTCCAGCTATCTCCTCGTGTCATTACTTCCCTCCTACAGCGATCCCCTCGTGTCATTACTTCCCTCCTACAGCAATCCCCTCGTGTCATTACTTCTCTCCTCCAGCGATCCCCTCGTGTCATTACTTCCCTCCTCCAGCAATCCCCACTTGTCATTACTTCCTTCCTGCAGCTATCAAATGCTATACATTAATCACATAACCCCTGCAGTGCATCACTGGCCCCCGGGGTGAAGGCACTATGTGTAACAATTACCCATGGAAGCCAGTGATAAGCACATTAACTTTTTTTGTGATTCTTGTGATGTTTCATACATAACATAAGAGAGGACCAGTGGGGAACATGAAAACCTCTGCTTTGCAGGGAACAAAAAATCCCCAAATTCAGCTTTTTTTTATTTTTATTTTTTAATTTCAGCTCATTGGCTTGTCTTATATCACCTAGACAGCCATAATTTAGGCCAATTTTACATACACACAGAGCATATACAGACCAAAGTGGGGACTGCAACATAACATGCATATCATGGCCATTTTCTGGGGAATACAGTTTTATGGGTGGAATATAAGATACATTTCTATAGGTGTGGTATTCGTTTCCTGGTCCAAGTTTTGGCAAACCATAGACAACCCTTCTTCAGAGATTAAATTAGTTTTTTGAGGGGTAAAACTAATACAAATGTTGGCATACATTCTTTATCACTAGATAATAAATGCTCTCCAATATATACCAGTAATTATTAGCACTATAAATTCAATAACCATCTCCTGGATAAGCCAATTAAATATGCCTAGTGGCTCTTTTGGGGAAATGCACTTGCTCACAGTTTCAGGAGTTGAAAGTGCACAATTCAGTATGACCTTCTAGAAGCTGAATAGCTGGAAGCTAATTGCTATGTCCATAATTAGAGATGAGCGAACATACTCGTCCGAGCTTGATGCTCGATCGAGCATTAGCGTACTCGTAACTGCTCGTTACTCGGACGAATACTTCGCCCGCTCGAGAAAATGGCAGCTCCCGCCGTTTTGCTTTTTGGCGGCCAGAAACAGAGCCAATCACAAGCCAGGAGACTCTGCACTCCACCCAGCATGACGTGGTACCCTTACACGTCGATAGCAGTGGTTGGCTGGCCAGATCAGGTGACCCTGGGATAGACTAGCCGCTGCCCGCGCTGCTCGGATCATTCTGTGTCTGGATGCCGCTAGGGAGAGAGCTGCTGCTGGTTAGGGAAAGCGATAGGGTGTTCTATTAGAATAGTGTTAGGCAGGAGTGATTCAACAAGAACCCAACAGCCCTTCTTAGGGCTACAATAACGTTATACTTTTTTTTTTATTTGCTTGTGGCTGGGCTTGCTGGCACTAGTAGTGCAGCTAGTACCATATTTTGAGGAATTTGCAGGGGGACTTGCTACCGTTGTGTTTAGCTCTTAGTGACACACATATCCACCTCAAACACCAAAGTGGGAAAATTTATTAGGGGTTGGATTTCAATTAGGCACAGTCTGCCAGTTTCTTTTTATTTTACGTTTATTTTTTTCATAACTCAGCGTCATCTCATCTGGCATAGTAGTGTGCTTTCATACTTGGCTAGAAAATAGCCATAGGAGAATCCAAACGGCTTACTTACGCCTACAGTAGCGTTATATATATTTGATTTCTGGTTGATCTACTGGTGGCTGTACTTGCTGCAGTGCATCTACTAGCAAATTGTGAGCAATTTGGAGTGAGACTTGCGACCGCTGTGTTTTGCGCTTAGTGACGCACATATCCATCGCAAAGACCGAAGTGGGAAAATTTATTAGGGCCCGGGGTTGTATTTCAATTAGGCACAGTCTGCCATTTCCTTTTTTATTTTACGTTTATTTTTTTCATAACTCAGCGTCATCTCATCTGGCATAGTAGTGTGCTTTCATACTTGGCTAGAAAATAGCCATAGGAGAATCCAAACTGCTTACTTACGCCTACAGTAGCGTTATATATATTTGATTTCTGGTTGATCTGCTGGTGGCTGTACTTGCTGCAGTGCATCTACTAGCAAATTGTGAGCAATTTGGAGTGAGACTTGCGACCACTGTGTTTTGCGCTTAGTGACGCACATATCCATCGCAAAGACCGAAGTGGGAAAATTTATTAGGGCCCGGGGTTGTATTTCAATTAGGCACAGTCTGCCATTTCCTTTTTTATTTTACGTTTATTTTTTTCATAACTCAGCGTCATCTCATCTGGCATAGCAGTGTGCTTTCATACTTGGCTAGAAAATAGCCATAGGAGAATCCAAACGGCTTACTTACGCCTACAGTAGCGTTATATATATTTGATTTCTGGTTGATCTGCTGGTGGCTGTACTTGCTGCAGTGCATCTACTAGCAAATTGTGAGCAATTTGGAGTGAGACTTGCGACCGCTGTGTTTTGCGCTTAGTGACGCAAATATCCATCGCAAAGACCGAAGTGGGAAAATTTATTAGGGCCCGGGGTTGTATTTCAATTAGGCACAGTCTGCCATTTCCTTTTTTATTTTACGTTTATTTTTTTCATAACTCAGCGTCATCTCATCTGGCATAGCAGTGTGCTTTCATACTTGGCTAGAAAATAGCCATAGCAATAGGATAGCATCGTTTGGTTTTAAAAACTAAAAAACACAAAAAAAAAAACAAAAAAACAAAAAAAAGTAAAAAAAAAAATTCAAGTTATAACTCTCATTTTCAAAATGTTTAACCCGAGGGTTAGGGGTAGAGGACGAGGGCGGGGACGTGGGCGTCCAACTACTGCAGGGGTCAGAGGCCGTGGTCCTGGGCGGGGTGAGACACCACCTGCTTATGAGGGAGCAGGGGAACGCCGCAGAGCTACACTCCCTAGGTTCATGTCTGAAGTTACTGGGACCCGTGGTAGAGCACTGTTGAGGCCAGAACAGTGCGAACAGGTGATGTCGTGGATTGCTGACAATGCTTCGAGCAATTTGTCCACCAGTCAGTCTTCCACGCAGTCCACCCATGTCACCGAAATCGGCACTCCTCCAGCTCCTGCACCTCAGCCTCCTCCCCCCCAGTCTGCCCCCTCCCAGCAAAATTTGCCATTTGAACCGGCATACTCTGAGGAACTGTTTTCTGGACCCTTCCCACAGTCACAAACCACTTGTCCGGTTGCTGCTGAGCAATTTTCCGATGCCCAGGTTTTCCACCAGTCGCAGTCTGTGGGTGATGATGACCTTGTTGACGTAGTGGAAGAAGTGTGTAAAGAGGTGTCCGACGATGAGGAGACACGGTTGTCAGACAGTGGGGAAGTTGTTGTCAGGGCAGGAAGTCCGAGGGGGGAGCAGACTGAGGGATCGGAGGATGATGAGGTGACAGACCCAAGCTGGGTTGATAGGCCGGGTGAACACAGTGCTTCTGAGACGGAGGAGAGTCCTCGACCAGAACAGGTTGGAAGAGGCAGTGGTGGGGCCAGACGGAGAGGCAGGGCCAGAGCAGGTGCATCAGCGCCAAATGTGTCACGTAGTGAAGCTCCCGTGGCGAGGGCTCCCGCGGCGAGGGCTAGATTTTCAGAAGTCTGGAGGTTCTTTAAGGAAACACCGGATGACCGACGGACTGTGGTGTGCAACCTTTGCCAAACCAGGATCAGCAGGGGTTCCACCACTACTAGCTTAACTACCACCAGTATGCGCAGGCATATGAAAGCTAAACACCCCACTCAGTGGCACCAAGCCCGTTCACCTCCGGCCGTGCACACCACTGCTCCTTCCCCTGTTTCAGCTGATAGTCAGCCCCCTGCCCAGGACCCTGGCACAAAAACCCCATCGTCGCCTCCACGATCCTCCACAGCATCCACCAGCGTTCAGCTCTCCATACCCCAGACGCTGGAGCGGAAACGCAAATATAGTGCAACCCACCCGCACGCCCAAGCCCTTAATGTCCACATCTCCAGATTGCTCAGCCTGGAGATGCTGCCCTATAGGCTAGTAGAGACCGAGGCCTTTCGCAACCTCATGGCGGCGGCCGCCCCTCGGTATTCGGTCCCCAGCCGCCACTACTTTTCCCGATGTGCCGTCCCAGCCCTGCACCAGCACGTGTCAGACAACATCATCCGTGCCCTGACCAACGCCGTTTCTGACAAGGTCCACCTGACCACAGACACGTGGACGAGTGCTGCCGGGCAGGGCCACTATATATCGCTGACGGCACATTGGGTTAACTTCGTGGAGGCTGGGACCGAGTCTGACCCTGCGGCTGGTCATATACTGCCGACGCCAAGGATTGCGGGGCCTACCTCGGTCCAGGTGTTTCAGGCCTACTATGCCTCCTCCTCCTCCCACCCCTCCTCCACCTCCTCCTCCGAACTACCATCCGTGGGCATGGCGCCATCAGTCGGTAGCTCTAGGCACAGCAGCAGTGCCGTCGCTAAGCGACAGCAGGCGGTGCTCAAACTGCTGAGCCTAGGCGATAAAAGGCACACCGCCCAAGAACTATTACAGGGCATCACGGCGCAGACTGATCTGTGGCTGGCACCGCTGAACCTGAAGCCAGGCATGGTTGTGTGTGACAACGGCCGTAACCTGGTGGCGGCTCTGCAACTCGGCAGACTGACACATGTGCCATGCCTGGCCCATGTGTTAAATCTGATAGTTCAGCGTTTCCTCAAGACATACCCCAATCTGTCTGATTTGCTCACGAAGGTGCGCCGCATCTGTGCGCATTTCAGGAAGTCCAGCACAGATGCTGCCACTCTCAGGGCATCGCAGCACCGCCTCCAACTGCCCGCTCAACGACTGTTGTGCGACGTGCCCACGAGGTTGAATTCAACACTGACCATGTTATCCAGAGTTTACCAGCAGCGCCGAGCGATTGTAGACTGCCAGATGTCAACTTCCACCAGAACTGGTAGTCAGGTCAGTCAGCTTCCTCAAGTCTACAATGAGGAGTGGACGTGGATGTCTGATATCTGTCAGGTGCTGAGTAACTTTGAGGAGTCAACACAGATGGTCAGTGGCGATGCCGCCATCATCAGCCTCACCATCCCGCTGCTTGGCCTGTTGAAAAACTCTCTGATCAGCATGAAGTCGGAAGCTTTGCGCTCGTCACAAGAGACGGGGGAAGAAGATTCCCTTGTTGATAGCCAAAGCACCCTTGGGTCTGTTTCTCAGCGCATATCGGAGGAGGTGGAGGTGGAGGAGGATGAGGAGGAAGAGGAGGAGAATGTTGGCGAGACACAAGAGGGGACCATTGTTGAGTCCTTCACTGTTGAGCGTGTATGGGCAGAAGAAGAGGAGTTGGAGGAGTTGGAGGAGGAGGAAATGGACAGTCAGGCCAGTGAGGGGAGTGAATTCTTACGCGTTGGTACTCTGGCGCATATGGCAGATTTCATGCTAGGCTGCCTATCCCGTGACCCTCGCGTTCAAAGAATTTATTCCAGCACCGATTACTGGGTGTTCACTCTCCTGGACCCACGGTACAAGCAAAATCTTTCCACTCTCATCCCTGGAGAGGAAAGGAGTGTGAGAATGCATGAATACCAGCAGGCCCTGGTGCACAAGCTGAAACAGTATTTCCCTTCTGACAGCGCTAGCGGCAGAGTGCGTAGTTCTGCGGGACAAGTAGCAAGGGAGAGTAGGCGAGCAGGCAGCTTGTCCAGCACTGGCAAGGGTACGCTTTACAAGGCTTTTGCCAGCTTTATGTCACCCCAGCAAGACACTGTCACCTGTCCCCAGTCTCGGCAGAGTAGGGCTGATCTTTACAGAAAGATGGTGAGGGAGTACGTAGCTGACCATACCATCGTCCTAAATGATCACACAGCTCCCTACAACTACTGGGTTTCAAAGCTGGACATGTGGCACGAACTGGCGCTGTACGCCTTGGAGGTTCTTGCCTGCCCTGCCGCTAGCGTCTTGTCCGAGCGGGTTTTCAGTGCAGCTGGTGGCATCATCACCGATAAGCGTACACGCCTGTCGACTGACAGCGCTGACAGGCTGACGCTTATTAAGATGAATAAAGCCTGGATTTCTCATAATTTCCAATCTCCACCAGGTGAAGGAAGCTCAACCTGAATAATTTATCCACTCCTCCTCCTCCTCATTTTCCTCCTTCTCCTCCTCTTTGTAGAGTAAAGCAGAGGAAACTGGCTATTTTTTGACAGGGCCCACTGGCTCTAGCTATAGTACTTTATGCATTTAATTTTTCTGGAGGGCCACCGACCCGGTCCTCTGTTTTAAACAATTTTTGGGAGTGCCACATACAGGCACTCAATCTATTCAATTTTTCTGGAGGGCCACCTACCTGCTCCTCTGGTTTGAAAACTTTTTTGGACTGCCACATACAGGCACTCAATCTATTTCATTTTTCTGGAGGGCCACCTACCTGCTCCTCTGGTTTGAAAATTTTTTTGGACTGCCACATACAGGCACTCAATCTATTCCATTTTTCTGGAGGGCCACCTACCTGCTCCTCTGGTTTGAAATCTTTTTTGGACTGCCACATACAGGCACTATCCAAATTAAATTGTCTCTATAGCAGCCTCCACACGTTGTCTCCATTGCTACCTCCAAAAGTCGTCCATATAGCTGCCTCCATACATCGTCCCCTTATTAAACGAGGTGTGTCAGGCAGAAATTTGGGTTGTTTTCATGGATTCCACATCAAAGTTGTTAACTTTGTCGCCACCCTGCTGTGTTATCCACAAAATATACTGGCAAACTTTTATCATTTACCAATATTATTTCAGCGCTTCTTGCGCATCTGTTTACATTCCCCTCACCCGCCATATCCTAAACTTATAAGAACGCTACTACACTTGATCTTATACAAAAGGTTCTTAGAAGTGCTGTTTGGGGAGTAGCCTAGAGACAGGGGCTTGGATTGGCGAAAGCTCGCCTGGCAGCGGAGCGCCAGCTCCATGCGCATCATGCGCTTCTTGCGCATCTGTTTACATTCCCCTCACCCGCCATATCCCAAACTTATAAGAACGCTACTACACTTAACTTGGTGCAGGCTGGGACCGAGTCTGACCCGGGGGCTAGTCATATACTGCCGACGCAGAGAATTGCGGGGCCTACCTCGGTCCAGGTCTCAAAGGCCTAGTATACCTCCTCCTCCTCCGAATTACCATCCGTGGCCATGGCGCCATCAGTCGGTAGCTCTAGGCACAGCAGCAGTGCCGTCGCTAAGCGACAGCAGGCGGTGCTCAAACTGCTGAGCCTAGGCGATAAAAGGCACACCGCCCAAGAGCTATTACAGGGCATTCCACATCAAACTTGTTAACTTTGTCGCCACCCTGCTGTGTAATCCACAAAAGATACTGGCAAACTTTTATCATTTACCGATATTATTTCAGCGCTTCTTGCGCATCTGTTTACATTCCCCTCACCCGCCATATCCAAAACTTATAAGAACGCTACTACACTTGATCTTATACAAAAGGTTCTTAGAAGTGCTGTTTGGGGAGTAGCCTAGAGACAGGGGCTTGGATTGGCGAAAGCTCACCTGGCAGCGGAGCGCCAGCTCCATGCGCATCATGTGCTTCTTGCGCATCTGTTTACATTCCCCTCACCCGCCATATCCCAAACTTATAAGAACGCTACTACACTTGATCTTATACAAAAGGTTCTTAGAAGTGCTGTTTGGGGAGTAGCCTAGAGACAGGGGCTTGGATTGGCGAAAGCTCGCCTGGCAGCGGAGCGCCAGCTCCATGCCAAGATCCAACTAACATAGTTTTAACTGCAGCACCTTTAATCTACTACTAGTTCACTGCCTCCATACATGGTCCCCTTATCAAACGAGCTGTGTCAGTCAGAATTTTGGGTTGTTTTCATGGCTTCCATGTTAACTTTGTCGCCACCCTGCTGTGTAATCCACAAAATATACTGGCAAACTTTTATCATGTACCGATATTATTTGAGCGCTTCTTGCTCACCTCCTTTGGTTCCTCTCTGCCACCCATTGGTTTGAAGCCTGAGTCCATTTAGGGTATGTCGCCATGCCACTCTCTAGCCTGCCGCTGCTGCCGCTGCCTCTGCATGCCGTCCCCTATAGTGTCAGGGTCAATTATTGGATGTTTTACATGCTATCTAACTTCATTCTGTCACTCTGTCATGGCCATGCTGTTGCCCATAATTTTGGCATAATGGTGCGATTAAGCAGCCTCAGAGGCATCCATGCATGCTGCCCCTGCTGTTTCCTGTCCATTTCCGTGGTGTTTCCATCCTTTTCTGAGGTTCCCAGGTGTTTGGCCAAGCTTCCCTGTGCAGAGCCTTGGTCCCCTTGAAAAATGCTCGAGTCTCCCATTGACTTCAATGGGGCTCGTTATTCGAGACGAGCACTCGAGCATCGGGAAAAGTTCGTCTCGAATAACGAGTACCCGAGCATTTTAGTGCTCGCTCATCTCTATCCATAATTTTAAGAGATTCCAAGCTGACCTGATAGACGGAATGAAAATTGTAACATTCCGTGACAACATTCAAGGACTGATCCATCATCTCATTTATTACAGTTAAGAACAGCATAAAAGTGAATTAAACACCTTAAAATTTTCAAAATAACTATTTGAATCTAGGTGAAAATATATTCATTTTCAAAAAACCCATGTGCTATTTAGATGTGTAGGAGAGCCCGAAGAGAAGTTTAGGAAGGCGCTTGGCGCTTGATGTGTGTATGAGACATTTTTGCTACTGTTTTATGAAAAAGAAAACCCTACAATCCACCCCCCTCATTGTTCAGGAGTCCAGTGGATCGTTCAGACATAAATGGTAAACCTAAGTCACACTGCCATGTTCTTTTTAGAAAGAAAATGCTTTCTCCTGAGAAGCTTTCCAAACAGGAAATTGTTATTTAACCTTTTTCTACTTGAACTTGAACATTAAACATGTCAACTGATGTGCATGCAGTCTGACAAGTAGCATTTTACAGTTGAACCTTGCAGTCTATTTGCTGGGATGTCCATGATGCTTTAATGTTTTACACATGTAAATAATCTCTCACAATAGAATAATAGACTTCAAATTGACCTTATAACCTTTGTTAAGATGTTTACAGATGTCTTTACATATTAGCTATGTGCTGAAGGAAATCTACCATTAAAATAAAGCATTTGCTCATACATCCACTGTAGCTGTAGTAATCTTCTTATATTTATTATCCATGGCCTCCTCCCTTCTAAAATACCCATTTCCAATTATTCAAATGAGCTGGAAGGGCTCTTTGGGGCATTACCTGAGCCCCTACAAGCTTTGGCTTCACATGCTGTAACACTGTGCAGAAGCACCCCACCCTCTCCAACTGTGTGCTATAACTCTTTGTGATATTACCACAGGTAGAGGGAGAGGGTAATGCCAAGGTGGCAAGTGTGAGGGTGAAAGTGCACCTGCTCAGTGTAACAGCCTGTGAAGCCAGAGCACAAATAGTCATAGCCTTTGTGACTCATTAGCATCATTTTTTAGAGTTGATTGTAGAATCATAGTCTATGAGTAAGTACCCCTGCAAACTGCTGAAACTTTTCCTTTGATATTAGAGGTCACATTAGCTGATGATCAATTCATTAATGTCCCTTGGTGGGTGCGCCAGACTGCTGCTTACCCAAGTAATTCCTTTGGAAGTAGTAAGGATGTTCTTCTGCATTGTGGCCTGGCTTTTGATATAGCACAGCTCAAGAATTGTTTCCATTTAAAAGCCATTTACTAGTCCAAGTTAAGGAAATATTTAGAATGATTTGAAATGCTTGAATAATCGTGCATATTTTAACAGAGATTGCAGCCAAAAAGGTGCCAAAATACAAGTCTGTATTTTATACATTTTCTGCTTTCACTTAAAGGGGTTTTGTTATACCTTACCTCATGATAAATTATAAATACTGCATTAGTGATGACCTTTCACCCAGCAAAGTAGCCAATAATATAAATGAGCTCAACTGATGTAACTTCCCCCAACCTTCCTTTTTGAGGCCTAAAAGTTACGTACTGCTGAAGAGCCAGAATGGCTCTGGGGGTGTAACCACAGCCTCTCCATGCTGTAGCTTTACAGGCTGTTACCTTATGCAGGAGTGCTTCCCCCTCCCACTGTGTAAGACTACAGCAGGCAGAAAGGGGGAAGTTCAGAGGGAGCAAGGGAGAGACTTGCCCCTGGACAGTGTAAAAGCCTGTAAAGATACAGCATGCAGGGGCTCTGGTAGCACCCCCTAGAGCTCTTCAGAATAATTAACTTAATTTTAAAAGTTGATTTTAGAAGGAAGGAGGCCATATATAATAAATATAAGTAGATTACCATGATCACTGTGCCTGGATTTATGAGTAAGTGTAACTTATTTATCAAGATTAATTTTGATGGTAGATTTCCTTTAATTGCTGAAAATAACAATATTCAAAATATTAAAATTAAAAATAGGTGTCTCATCCCCTTTTAATAACAGTCCGATCTGGACTGACTGACAAGGATGAAGTCCAGCGCGATTCACCAAGATCATCCTTCATGTGTCGTTTCCCCGCTCAGGCCCGCCGGAGTTCACCTTCTTCTTCCCAGTGTATGTGAGTGCATGTTTTGCGACACAATTTGAATTTTAAATCCTGCGCTTAGTCCGAATCAGTTGGGTTGTCCGAAGGCCACGCCCCCCGATTTGTGTTGCATGAAAGTCGGCGCGATTGTGCCAAAATCCGATCGAGTGCACCAAAAACCCCTGTTAAATGCGGCGCAAATCAGAAATAGTCGGGAATTGGTATTAATATAATTATTATAATACTTATGAGCACAAGTACAATGGTCCCTTTGATAAATACTTAGCATTACTATTAACTGTTTTATGTAGTGTCGATAAAGTTTCTTATAATTATTTTATTTCTACATATCTCAACCTCATTTTTACTTTATGTAGCTTCTTAGAAGCATTTATTATGTGGCTTCTATGTTTGGCAGATCTATGAATGTGCATTACACATGCAATAGCACATCAACCAGACAGTCTGACTGCATGAATAAATAAACCAGAACTTAGCAAAAAGCTATTTTAAATGCTGGCATCACATTCCATGCATATGTGAAACATCAAAGATGATTATTGCAGACAGGAGATCGGAAAACTATGAAGTACTTGCAAATCTTTGATAGGAACCGACTATTCAGGTGCAGATATATTTCTTCTTCCTTAATGTTTTGTATTTTGTCTTCATAAAATCTAGCAAAAGAAGGTAAAGTTAAATATCTGCTTAGTCCATAAATTATTTTAACGCTTTAGATTTTTTAAAAAAAATTAACATTCATAATAAAAACTTTTCTTTTATTAGGGCTTGGAATAGGTTTGAAATGATTCATGAGCTGTTCTGTTGTTCTAGACACAATGCCAGCGCTGTTCAGCTTCCATCAACTCAAGCCTACAGTTGTAAATAAACCTCAATGTTACTCCTAAAAAATGATGGAAAGCAAAAAGAAGGTTTGGCAGGACGATCAATCATGTCCATAGTCAGAAGGGTAGACACTGAAGGCTGTGCTTAGGAATGTAGGGTAAATGTGAGACTTTATTATAATTTTGTTTTAGACAGAGTAAATAATACAGAGTAAATAATACAGCAGCTCTGCCCAATAAATTCATGTTTGTAAAAATAGTATGTATTCTATATGGTAAAATAATATTAATAAAATAAATAATAGAAAGAAATGTGCCTGTAACTTCCGTGGCAGCAAATGCGGCTGAGGATGCACTGATTTTTATCTTTGTGTTTTGCTTTGACATACCTGGTGTGGACAGTGGTTTATGTTTTTGTTGGAATTAATTGCACCACAACCATCTCCTGTGTAGCTCTGCTCTGATATGTCATGGTTAATCTCTGTGACTCTGTTCCAATCACCACACCAGCGAATAAATATCCTGCCCATAGTTAGTTTACTGCTGGTTAAAGTTTATATTCACTAGTTCTGTAGTGGTAGGGGGGGGGCTGGAAGGGGAAACAAATAGTTCTATCATGTGCAGACTGCTCTGAAAAAAATATATATTCTAAAAGCAAAAAAGGTACTTCACCTATTTAGGTTACGCTCACCTATTTAGGTTGTGAAACCGGCAAAACTCGTGGAGAATGTGTAGATTAATAGTACGGTGTCCGCTGCCAATGGGGATTCCTGGTTCAACTTCCATGCCTGAAAGCCGATCCGAGTCAGAGAAATGTGAATCTGAGGAGCTTCCTGAGAGTTGTTTAGCGCTGGATTCCAAAGTATATTTCTGGTTCTTTTTATTATTGCTTGGGATCGACCAGACAACCTAGGGTTAAAGTTCCCTAGGGAGTCTGAAAAATAGTAAAAAGAAAAATAAAAAAAAAAGTTAAAAAAAAAAATTATAATAAAAAAACCTAAAAATTCAAATCACCCCCCTTTCCCTAGAACTGACATAACTATAAATAAACAGTAAAAATCCTAAACACATTAGATATCAGCACGTCCAAAAATGCCCAATGTATCAAAATATATTAACAGTTTTTCAATGCGTTTAACCCCGTAACGGAAAATAGCGTCCAAATTCGAAAATGGCACTTTTTTGCTATTTTGAAAAAGATAAAAAAAATCTATAAAAAGGGATCAAAAGGTCGTACAGTCCTAAAAATGATATCATTAAAAATATTATCAAATGTCGCAAAAAATGACACCACCCATAGCTCTGTACAATAAAGTATTAAAAAGTTATTAGCGCCAGAAGATCAAAATTTAAAAAAAATTTTTTGTACAGGAGGTTTTAATTTTTGTAAATGTATGAAAACATTATAAAACCTATAAAAATTTGGTATCCCCGTAATCGTACCAACCCAAAGAATAAAGTAGATATGTCATTTGGGGGGCTCAGTGAAAGCCGTAATATTCAAGCCCACAAGAAAATGGCGCAAATGCGTTTTTTCACCATTTTCACTGCGTTTGGAATTTTTTTCCAGCTTCCCAGTACATGGCATGGAATATTCAATACCATCACTAGAAAGTGCTATTTGTCATGTAGAAAACAAGCCATTACACAGCTCTTTACATGTAAAAATAAAAAGTTATAGATTTTTGAAGGTGGGGAGTGAAAAATGGAAATGAAAAAACAGGAACGGTCCTTAACCGGTTAATTTAAACCTCCAACATGGTGTAAAGTTAGCCTGCAATCATGGAGACACATGTGGATTGAATTGTATGGCAAACTACCAATGGTCGTTGCCTAGTTATCCAAACTACAACTACGGTGGTCAGTGTGTTTCAAATGGTATAGCGAACTACTAAAATGGATGTTGCTTCATTTTCCGGACTAAAACTACGGAGGCCAATATGGATCAAATGGTATAATGAACCACTAAAATTGAAGTTGCTTTATTAGCCGGACTACCTACGGTGGCCGATATGGGACAAAAAAATTCTGTTGAAGCTGTTATGGCAAGTGGAAACTTTTTCTCCTAACTATTTCATTCTTACGGCATAGCTATTTTTTGCCAAGTTATGTAAAATAGTTTCTAAAATGTAATTTAGTCCTCTAGGTTGTAATGTGTCCAATTTAAAAATCCAGAAGTTTTCTCTCTTTTTTTCAAGGTTTCAAACCTGTTGGCTTTAGTCACTGCAATGTGGTCTATCAGGCAACAATGCCCGTCTAGGCATTGTTGCTGGGTTAATGCTCCTGCCCTCTTGTTGGCATTTTGAACTAGGCTTGTGGGGTATCCGTTTTATTTGAATCTTTTTTTAATTACATGATATTGTACTTTGTATGTATTGGTCGATGTGCAGTTTTTTCGAATTCTTTGAAACAGAATATTTTTTTAACCATTTTTTTTGATGATTGCTTGTGAAGTTTAGGTAACTGTTTGTGTCTACTGATTGAAAGCATGTTTCTGTAGTCAATTGTTTTTATGACTTATAATTAGATCTAAAAATTTGATCTCAAAATCTGTCCCACCTGCTATTGAGTCTGAAGAAAAACCAATACAACTGGGAACTTTGTATGCCAAGAATAGAACATTGGCTAAAAAATTAGTTTCTACTATTACCTGCACCAGAGCTAGGCCATCGCCAGAAAACTTTCATGCCTGATTTGTAATGGGGAGAGCGAATCAGTTTCCAAATTATTGTCCCAGATTTATAAAATATGGTGCTACTGCTTTAGAGCAGTTTGCCTCACTAATGTGCAGGTTGCACCAGATAATTCAATACTGGAGCATGGTGTTCAATTATCTGACACAATCACTGTTGTACCTTTTTCATTTTGGTGCACTTTCCTTATACTGTGTGCGGTACAATTACGTCAAGTCATAAATGTGTCGCAAACTCCAAGAAAGCACTACAGTTCTTTAGGTGCACTTTTTTCTAAAAATGCAGCCGTGACACAAAAGTGGCACAAACACTCTATAAATACGTGTGTAAGATCCAAAGATGTTCCTTTTTAGTACACAATTAGACAAAAACTTGTGCAGACACAATGATGTACCTGGGCCATTGTTGCCAATATCTTTGTGAAAGTTAAGACTATTTCTGGATAGGCTAGGATTTATGGTAATTTGATTGATTTTGCTTTTGTTTCGGCTATGGGTATAGATTTTGTTAAGGAGAATTCCCCTCATCCTTGGGGCAGATTTTACCTCCTTGAAAAAGGCCTTTCACCACCTCACATGTGACTGTGAACACACCATTCTGTAGGGGCTACTTAACAGATTCAAGAGGCACTTTTAATTTTCATTCTAGCCCCCACGGTTATTCTGTAGTACCTCTCTAGAAACTACCTAGTGCTGAACTATTAGCATGTTTGTTTATCAGTCACGTTCTACGCCTACATGTCATTCTAAAAAATATTGTCTCTGACCTGGGGGTACAGTTTCTCTTAATTCTGGAGAGAACTTTGTGAGCAATCTCTCTCTTTCTCTTCAGCAATCCTTCCAGAAACCAGTGGGAATATAGAGAGACTCAATCAAACATTAGAGCAATTTTTAAGGTATTTTGTTTCAGATATTCGGGAGAAATTGAAGTCTTTTCTCCCACTCACCAAATTTGCCCAAAGCAAATTAAAATATCAAAATTCTTTTATAATTATGGGTTTGACATTCCATCAACTAAGCTCAGTCTTGAACCAAGCAATCCCGAACCTGGCTAAAGCCCAAGACAGACAATGATGTCAGGC
The DNA here is from genome assembly GCF_040894005.1 of Engystomops pustulosus. Lineage (NCBI taxonomy): Eukaryota > Metazoa > Chordata > Amphibia > Anura > Leptodactylidae > Engystomops > Engystomops pustulosus. Next base: position 46,529,780 of record NC_092415.1, read on the forward strand.
CTATAAAAACAGTCTACTGGTCCCGAGTATGTTTTCTGGGAACGAGTGTGTTTATCAACCAAGAATCTGTGTCTCAAAATTCCATCTGGGAAATTTGCTCCACGATATATTGGTCCGTATGCTATTAGCAAAATAATTTATCCTGTGTCTGTCTGATTGCAATTGCCTACAACTTGTTTATTCAGTATATGTTAACAAACCACTATGGATGGAAATATCAACTTTTTTTTACATGTACTAAATAAAATAAGAAGTTTTACTTGTGGTGCTGGGATCTACTTTCAGTCCCTATGTGGGCTCTGGAAAAGATGTCCATGCTCCACCTCTCCTGAGATTATATCATCGCCAGCATCCTTGCAAGTCTGGTGAGTCTAGTGAGGGTTCCAAGGGGGAAAGAGGGTACTGTAACATCTGTGTCGGCATCATTCTCTGTCTGATGTTGCTTTTCTGCCTTTGTGGAGTATTTTTGTTACATTCATTTTGTGAACACTGGTTTATGTTTTGCAGATGTGTTGGGATTAATTGCACTACATCTATCTCCTGTGCACCTCTACTCTGTTCTACCAATAGTAAACTGCTGTGTCTGTAAGTGCTCTATTCCAACCACCACACAAGCACATAAATATCCTCACAGTGAGCTCTGCTTAAAGGTTATGTTCCCTAGCTCCATTGCATTTCTGGTATTAGATCTCGGCTCTGTTCCAAACAATCTTTCATCTTGCATTTCTGAACCTCATTGCTATCTCTGTTGTGACCCGTCTTGTCAAAGATCCTTTCTGTTTGTGTTAGTCATGCTTCCTGTTTGTACTTTGACACAGGGAGAGACTGTCTCTGGCCAAGCGAGTAGAACCTTTGGTGGGGGATGTTGAAGTTTAGGGTTTACTTCCTGTTTGTTCTCCCTGAATCTAAATATACCATCAGGTTTGTAGATGGAGTAAGATAGAAATAATGTTTCGATGTTTTGGCAGTTTTAATCCAAAAAGTGCCCTGGGGGAGCCTGTAGAACCTGTAGTGTAGCTATACTATGACTACGGGAGTTTGTATGCTCAAAACGATTAGCTTACTTAAGTACCACAAAGATGTGTCATTTTAAAACTGCAATAATAAAGAACTTGTTTTAGAAAATGGCGGGTTCCCTGTTTTCTGCACCGGGGTGTACTACTCCAGTTTTATTGCATCACTTTGCAGGCACAGGAAGATCCATGGATGAGTCCAATGGGCCCTATCGGACTAGATATGTATGATGACATAGTTTGTTCCATAGTTTTTTCCACAGTTTATGTTTTTTCACAAGATTTTTTTTATCATTTTATAAGTACATTTTTATATTTTATAAGTACAGATTCAATAAATAGAAAATATTTTCCCCACTATATTAATTACTTAGGAGCATGTTTTTTACCAATTCAGTTGTAGCATAGAAAAAATGATTTTGTGTTATTATATTATCCTTTCCTTTTTTATCTTACATGCAGACATTAAGACATATGAATAGCTAGATCAAAGGAAAGTTGAGAAAAGTGTAGGCAACACTCCAAAATTCCAAAGGGTGAAGTTTATTGAAACAGTGGCGATGTTTCGGTGTGAACCACCTTCATCAAGCTATTTTACAAGTGAACCCATCCGGGTTTATATAGAAAATACCTGGTACAACAGTGAATGCAAGTGGGAGTGATTTACATTAAATTTGATTTATACATATAAAATTGATATATATATATATATTGATACATTTCTATACACAGTAGTCATCACAAACATGTTAGTGCAAAATATATACATACTGGGACATTTTGTATCCCTAAAGTGTGCATAGTAATGTATTAAGTGTGAATAGGTGTTTTAAAAAACCTCTATTGGGTCAGGGCATGTCTCCATCTGTTTTACATCCCACTTTAGTGGATCACATGTATTGGCGTCTCTGCAATCCCAAAGCGTTGCGCCACAGATTTGTGTATGTGCACTGCGATCCAGAGACACTGAGCGCCATGTTTGTAAAGGGCAACACCATATAGGGGCACATTTATCAAGTGTCTGAAAGTCTGAATATTTCTAGTTGTCCATGGCAACCAATCACAGCTCCACTTTAAAATATTCATGAACACTGGTAAAATGAAAGCTGAGCTGTGATTGGTTGCAGTGGGCAACTGAGCTGTGATTGGTTGCAGTGGTTCTGACTTTTAAGACACTTGATAAATCTGCCCCATAGTGTCTTAAAAATAATGCCCATAAGAAAAAAAGAATAAAAAGTATAAACCGTAGGAAATATAAAAGGTACCCAGCAGGATGTACGATGTAAATTCAACTCACACAGTGTGTGACTTGTTCAGGAAATAAAGATTATTTGAAAAAAGTAATATTTGTCCAATCGGGACAAATTTTACTTTTATTAAAAATGTATAAAAAGAAAAGATAGAAATCTCCTCATCCAACAATGATTATTAACATTAACAACCCAGCTTTTTTTGTTTTTAAACAGGGGTTAGTCAGAGATAGCCTAGTCAGTCATCGTTTAGTATGCAGTTCCTCTCGGTGTGTTTTGATGTGATTGTGTATAGTGGTAGCGTTTTTCTAATTATTAGGTCCGGCTATTGAGCCAGATACCTAGTTCACATATTCAACCGAACATTCAAAAAAACAAACACATCTAGAGTATCCTCAAATTCCCTCTGAGTACCTCACGATTATATATATAGGAGGTTCTCACTGTCCCTATGGACCAGCCTTAGCGTACTAAAGTGAGGAAGGGGGGAGGGGGAAGGGAGGATACCTACACATTATACTGAGAATAATAAGTAATTCCAATGCTGGCTAGATAAATTGCTGACACTATATATTGCTCCCTAATATCGCAGCTCTTAACCACTGCTGAGCTAAAATCAATAACGGGGTGGCCCCCCTCCCCCGACATGTTTGTCACATAACATGGTGTCCTCAGTGGTACCAGGGCTATAGTGTTTAAAAAAGGGCAAAAAAAAAGTAGTGCACTATAGCCCAGGTATCCCTGAGGACGCCACGTTATGTGGCAAACCCCGTAACGGAAAATGGCGCCCAAATTTGAAAATGGCACTTTTTTGCCATTTTGAAAAATATAAAAAAATTAATAAAAAGTCACAAAAAATTACACCACTCACAGCTCCATACACCAAAGTATGAAAAAGTTATTGACACCAGAAGATGACAAAATCCCCCCCAAAAAATTTGTACACGAAATCCGTAAAATCCAAGCCCACAAGAAAACGCTGCAAATGTGTTTTTTCACCATTTTCTCTGCATTTGGAATTTTTTTCCAGCTTCCCAGTACACGGCATGGAATATTAAATACCGTCACTATGAAGTACAATTTGTTACGCAGAAAGTAAGCCATCACACAGCTCTTTATGTGGAAAAATAAAAATGTACAGATTTTTGAAGGTGGTGAATGAAAAATGGAAGTGAAAAAACTAAAAAGGGCCAAGTCGTTAAGGGGTTAAGACACATCCACTGCTATTCACTGTATTTTCTATATAAACCCGGATGGGTTCACTTGTAAAATTGCTTAATGAGGGTGGTTCACACTGAAACGTCGCCACTGTTTCAATAAATTTCACCCTTTGGAATTTAGCATTTTTGAATTTTGCTAAATGTGTTCAATATTTGTATTCAATATTTAAATACAATAAAAATAAATGCAATATTACGTTATTTTGATTTTAAATTGATTTTGATTTAATCAATCAAAAAATCGTTGTAACTCCAATACACTGCCTTTCCAGATGATCAGGATGTCGTCAATGTGCCGGGCCCAAAAAATGACTCGGTCCATTGTGACATTCCATCCAAAATCGTGGAAAAGGACAAATTCCAGCAATTGTAAAAAGAAAGAAAAAAATGTATGGCTCAGATTTTCCATTGATAAAAAATACTTGGCTGCTTTTAACCCATCTTCATGTTATATATATGTGTACAGTGACTTAATGTCATATGTGACTAGCAGCATAACATCCTCAATATGCAACCCATCAATTTTTCATAATAGATCAGTCGTGTCACATGTGTAAGGTAAGGTAAGTGGGCATGTAGCCTCACTTGTGAACAAATTTCTGATCGCATCAATTTGTTAATCAAGTACAGATGCAGCAAGTTTAACTTGACACTGATAACGTGCTGCAACTTTGAGGGTGCGACCCCACGTTCAGTTTTTCAGATGCAGTTTTTGATGTCCAAACCAGAAATGACTAAAAGTAGGAGGAGAAGTAACGCCTTTCAATTACTTGTCTTAACCCATTATCATCCACAACTACTTATGGCTTTAAAAACTGCATCTGAAAAACTGAACATGTGGATGCACTCTACATCTTATTACAGAATATAAGAATTTAAAATAAAGTTCTTTGACAATTCATTTATCACATTAGGGGGCACATTTACTTAGGAAGTCAGAAACTGCACCTAAAAGTGCAATTTCCGTGTAAAATGCTGTTTGCGATGATTCACGAAGATCAAGAGCCAGAAATCACGAATCTGCCACTACCCCGTACTGGCCTGACAGAGTTCACCATCTTTTTTGTGGTGCACCTTTAACATAGGGTGTGCAACACAATTTGAAAGTTAATTACGGCGCTCGGTCAGAATCAGTCGGACTGACCGAGGGCACGCCACCTAATTTGTTGCATGGAGACCAGCGCAGCTGCGCCACAAAAGGGTCGCAAGTGACACAATAGCCGCACAGACACTTCGTAAACACCTTTGAAAGACGTTTTCCACCAAAAGAATGTGCACAGTCCAACAAAAGTGAGGAAAAAGCCCTTAGTAAATGTGCCCCTATGAGTCAAGAAACACTTTTTTACTTCTGTTATGATGTTAGACTTATAACAGTGTTTATGATTGTAATCAAATTTATTGAAATGAGAAAATAAAATATAAAATATAGTACATGATCTGTTAAAAGGTTTCATTGACCTGCACATTCATTATATTTACAATTCCCCAAATTTATTCAAGGCAGAAAATTTTACTGGATAATCCTGATTTTTTTTTTTATTTTAAAAAAAGTCCTTTACGGTAAGTCATTACACAAACAATAATCATAAGGGGAAAAAACTTTACACATTTCACGGTGCGTCCACACGTTCAGTTTTTAGATGCAGTTTTTGATGTCTAAATCAGCAATGGAGTAAAAGTAGGAGAAGGAGCAGTACCTTTCAATTATCCCAGGTCAACATCTGCAAAGAGTTTGTATCTTATCTCCATGTTTGCATGGGCTTCCTCTGGGTCCTCCGGTTTCCTCCCACACTCCAAAACATACTGGTAGGTTGATTAGATTGTGAGCCCCATAGGGACAGGGACAGATTTGGAAAGCTCTGTGCAGCACTGTATAATGTGCCCTGTATAAATAAAGGAATTATTATTATGAATTATTTGTCTCACCCATTATGATCCACATCTGCTTTTGGCTACAAAAACTGCATCTGAAAAACTGAACGTGTAGACGCACCATCAAGGTTCTCTCAGACTTAATCGATTTACATACAAAACTAAAGATAAAGGGGTGTGTATGGGAGACGCATATAATTTTCCCAATTAATTTATACAATTAATTAAATGGTGGAAGAAAACTACATTAGTGGAGTGGAAGCAAACACAGAGTAAGACTTGTTTTTCTGCTGCGTTGGTTAATTGAATATATGTTACAGAAAAATATTTTTCGTACTTGGAAAACTGTGACTGCCATGATACATATTTCACACTTCATCAACAATTTCTTCCCTGCATAACTAAATTGTTCATCCATCTAGGCATACGTTTCATAGGATTTTAATTTGTTTAGACTGTATTGTGTTTCTATGGTTATACTAAATGTGTATTTAATGAGAACTTTACAATAGCCTTAACAAAGACAACGAGCCTTGTAAAGCTTAACAATTTATATATATTGAAGAAAAAGGTTAAAGTAGAGTAAGTACTGATATGTAACATTCAGTTTGACATAAACAATCCGGTACTTTGCTTTATTTTGTATACAATAATTACGCTACTAATGCAGCAAGGTCGCATTATCTTCTCATATTGCTATAATTATAAAAAAAAGCATTATACTGTTTGCTTTACAAACATGCTTTAATTGTAAAAATAAATGCATCACAGGATATTCATTCTGAAACAAATCTTGAAAACTTCTTGTTTTAAACATTATAGGGGTTGTTACACTGTTATTACATATTTTTGTTGGTGCACAAAAAAACATGGATACTGGCCCATGCACCATGGTTTTTGTAAGTATAGATAATGCTCGGCAAGTTGCTTATGCAGTATTATTATTTATTTGTTTATTTATCATTTATTTATCTATATTTCCCTTACAACGAATGGTTGGGGCATTGTATGAGCACCATAACCTAATGGCCATCATTCCCACTGCTGACTATTTTATTACTCTGTACAGTAATGTCTTATTTTGTGTGCTATGGAATATGATGGTGCTATATCAATATTATTATTAGTTAATTATTATTTTTTTTAATTCTCTTGTGTTTACATATTATTAGCAGATACTGATGTTTTATATATTCTTTTTTAAACATAACCTAAATGTCCAGTTCTGGTGACGGTCCATTATGATTGTGTTTCCTAATATCCACATTCGGAGATGGAAAAAAATATGTGCAATCAAAAGACATTTCTAGACTTAAGAGCATTTCCTGACCCTACATGGCTCTCAATATACTATACAGAGCCAGAGATTTGATTCTATTCTATTAAAGAGTAACTGTAAAGTATAACAACTTTTGTCTAGCTCTGCACTAAGCAAAAATAAGCAATTCTCTAATTTACACTCATTAACTATCTGCAGCTGTTTGTTATGTTAACAGCTATGTAATCAGGCAAATTTCCTCTTCTCAGCTGTTCTAATGCTTTTGGAAATGCATGTGTTAATGCCACGTATGAACACACCCTTAGTATATCTGTGTGGTGTAGTAGATAATTGTATGATGCAGAGATCCAGTGCTCTGTCTACCCTGCCTTGCTTTGCACTAGATCTCTGTACAAGCAGTAACGCTGATTCTGTATCTTGATTGGCTGAGCTGTTTGTGCATGTATACGTGAATGCCCTGAGTGCTATTGGCATCATTGTCCATAGCTGATGTCACAAAAAGCCCCACCCACTTCAGGAAAAGCTGAGAAGATATTACAGATAGCCTCATATATCTATTAGCCCTATATCTCAGGCTAGGAAGAATCCAGCAGTATGATATAGGTACCTTTGGAATTGTTATCAAAGGCTCTCTCCAGCTGTGCTAAAACTATTTTTTGTCAATTACTTTACAGTTACGGTTTAATGTCTAAATAAATATCTACTTTCCATGGATATGTGATCCTTTAAATATAAAATCTTGACATTATTTTACAAATTTTACAATTCTCTTACCGGAATATATCCTCGTAGTACAATGATGATGAACTTTTTAGAGGCCAAGTACCCAAACTGCAGCCAAAAAAACCTTTTATCACAAAGTGCCGACACAGCAATTTAATCAGCAACTTATTGCTCCCTGTTCTGCCACAGCTTTCAATTGTATTGGCTTTTTGAGGACATCAACATCAATGAAAGAAGGAGGAGAAATTCAGATTATCACTGTAGCATCTATCTAGGGTACTACTGTACCATCTCTTCCCTAAAAACTTAACAGAGATTCTTTTTCATAGAAAATGCATTAATTCAATGGGGTATGGATTACCTGAAGACCATATAGAACCAATAATGCACACTGATAATCTTTTTGCAATGTTCTTAATATTCCAGCACTGGATATATGTTAAAAGAAAACCTAAGAAAATTTTTAATTACAATGGCAATAGTGAAGTGACCCACTGCTCACTTCTGACCACAGTGGGCGTAATGGCAATATATGAGCTAAGTTTGTGGTGCCTGTTATGGTCTTACTAATGTGAAAGAGCCCTAAAGGTGTTGTTGACATAATATTTTCACCAGATGTCGGTAGCAACCCATTCAATCCACATTGGCAGAGAAATCATGCCATAGATCCAAATATTCATTTATGTGTAATAATGGGAAATGACACAAGGAAAAGGGATTGCTCACATTTACTGAAATTTATTTAAAGAGTAACTTTCATTTAAGATACATTTCAAATTTGTGTTGTGAACATTTTTCTAATACCATTCATTAGGAAATTCTGCTAAGTTTGTAAAGAAACTGTCTGCAAAGTGCCTATTAGTAACAGTTTTACTTCTCCGTTGTCAAGGACGATCCATCTACTAGGCAGAAGTTGATACTCTGATCTCTGCTCAGTTTTTTTTTTTACACCGAGTGAGTAGTGAGTGTTCTGCTATGAAGGAGAATAGTATACCATGAGCATTATTTGCAAACATCAAGATGTGTGTATATATATATATGTATATATATATATATATATATATATATATATACATATATATATACTTGTACAAATTTTAAAATAAAAGATAAAAGAGCATTGAGAGATACAAATATCTGAAGTATTCATTTCCGCAAAAAAAACATAGAAGGTGCCGTGGTTCGTGAAGCGCTCCAGATTCCATTTTTTTGTTTATACCCACCCAGCCGCCATAGACACACACTATATAGTCTGGAATACAGAACTCTATACGTATATTCGAAAAATGTTTACAACACCCCTTTTATGCACAAACAGTGAGCACTGGAACCTTATGTAGTTTAGAAATTCTTCTGTAATAAACGCTATTACAGGTGGTCCCCTACTTGAGGACACCGGACTTACAGACAACCCAAAGTTACAGACAGACCCCTGTGACCTCTGGTGAAGCATTCTGAATGTTTTACTATAGTCCCAGACTGCAATAATCAGCTGTAAAGTGTCTGTAATGAAGCTTTTTTGATAATCCTTGGTCCCATTACAGCAAAAAATGTTTAAACTCCAATTGTCACTGGGGCTGAATTTTTTTTTGTCTAGATCTACAATTATAAAATTTACAGTTTCGACTTGCATACAAATTCAACTTAAGAACAAACCTCCGGACCCTATCTTGTATGTAACCTGGGGACTGCCTGTACTGTGTTTTGCAACAAGAAAGTTGAAAACTTCTTGAGACTAGTTTTACCGAACATAAGTTATTTTTGTATGGAACCTTGGTAATGAGACACCTTTTTATAGGTTATCAGTTGAACCACATGATATTTTTTTCAGTAAATGGCATGATTGCTTTCTAATTATTGATATATTTCAGGTGTTGCCATGACTTTTTGCTCCTCTCTTTCTTTATGTGTTTATGTTTGTCTATGACTTGTATTCCATACCGCTATGGATTGGGAAGCAGACTACAGATTGTCCTACAGATTAAGAATTTTGGGCATTGTCCCTGATTTGTCATTATTTGTATTCTAGGTTTCAGTCTAGTATTATTTAAATATAGGATTGTATATTTATGCTTATATGTGGCACCATCATATGATAATGTTATATGTAATCACCAGGTTATTGTGTATGTAATAGATTATATTATAAATGAGGTATGCTGTGTACCTATAGTTTTGTTTTTCCAAGATTGCTTAGAAAGTGGCTTATTTTTTGTTTTAGTATTTCCAAGCTGCAGAATTCTATCTTTAATACCTTAAGGAGGAATGTGTAGGGTAGTAATATTGTCGAAAGGTTTAATAATTTATCTCACCACCTGTCCTAGTAAGTAGTAGATGTTTATCTACTTTATGTGCTGATTCTCAGACTACATTGTATATTCCTGTTTTGAATCTTCCAGTGATGGATTAAATGTTTTCTCAATAAACAATGTTAATATTACTGAATAGTAAACAATTCCCATATGAATCTTGATCCATTTTACGTCAACATAAAGATTTTTTTAATGTTTCATTTCTTCTTTTTAAGAGTTTTATTCTTTCTGTATTTTCTAAATAATTAATTAGCATTTCTGCCACTGACAATACTTTAATAATTTAAAAATGTATTAACCACAATATTCTAATTCAATATTTGCTTTCAAAAAATATTCTGAGGGATGAACAACAAAAAAAAAATAAAACCCTTTATAAATAATAAACCAAGTTTGCGGAAAGCTACAGTATATATTAATATAAATAATAAACCTGGGTCTGTATAACACTACAGTACTGAATATAAAACAAACAAATAACATACAAAAAATAGCAATCCTCTGGGAAAGATGATGTAGATATAGTGTGAATGGAATGCTTCTTGTCAGTAAGAAAAGAGTCTGTAACTAGATTCAAAAGATTTTATCCTTTTACCTTCTGAGTTTCCATCTATTTATATTCTCACAGCATTAAATGTACCTTATACACTTTCTAAACCATATATAGATTTATATGTGTAATAATATATATATATATATATATATATATATATATATATATATATATATATATATATATTATAGGGCTGCTTTACAAAAAAAATGTATAATCAGAAAATTACATTATATCAACTTTTTCTTACTATTGACATATTTTATACTTAAGGGGATTATCCATATTCACACAATACACTATAGGCCAACAATTCATGTTTACAAATTTTTTGATAATTGGTAATGTATCTAATGACAGATCACAGTTCCAACTCTCTTTCGGTGGAAAAACTGGACTCCCTTGGTCTACTCTCAAAAATAAATGGTTATAAATTAAAAAAAAATAGTAAATACATTCTCCTTTAAGATATGAGATAAATTAACATTATAACATTTCTAAATTAAACAGTTAATTGTAGCCATCTTTCATTTTTTATAGTAAATTATTGTGATGTAATTGTTATCTGCATTACATAGTGCATGATCTTACCCATCAATCATGTTAGGTTGTCCAGAGCTAACATGATTGACGGTGATATTAGAGTAAGAAGAATCTAACAAATAACATGCTAGTACAGGTAAACAAAGTAAAAAGCAGAAACAAGAAAAATAACTGTGCACTCAAATAAGAATACAAAAAAATATCACTTCAAGTAAAAAATCCAAAGAATTACTACAAAACGGGAATACAATGAAAAATCTTGCACAATGGAAAAATATATAAACTTGAAACCTTATTAAAACTTAAAGCTTATATCACCAATTTTATAAGTCAAATTGGTTATTAATCCTTCATTGTGAATTCTTAAATTAAATCAAATAAGTTAAAACTATTGCTAGGAATTTTTGTTTTTTTTCATGTCCATAAAAAGTGTAAAGTAATCATAAATGTCAAGCAACCCAAAATGATGTCAATTAAAAGTACAGCTAGTCCTGAATAAAAGAAGTCCTCATCAAGCTCCTTCAACTGAAAAAAATTCTCACTGTTATTAATATGCACAGCAAAAATACATGCTTCTTTTCAAAGAAATGCCATGAAAATAACTTTTTCTCCATGCTTTCCACTTCAGAATAGAGATGGTGGAGAAGGGGTGGAAACAAGGTAGGGAAGGGAAACCTCTAACCGTCAGATTTATTATAAATTGAAGCAAAAAACTGGTAAAGGGTAAAGATGAAATCTACATCAGCTCTTAGCTGGCATATATTTAATTAGAGGTACAATGATAAACAGCTAATTGCTATATGGACTGCTATGTGCAGCTTGTTGCGTATTGTTGGGAGCCGTAGACTTCACATATTTATGCAGGTTGTGCTCAGCCAGACAGTAGAGCTTACCCCCTTACATTGTAATAATAATAATAATCTTAATTATACAGCGTCATCATATTCTGTGTCATAGGCGACATATACAAATAAAATAAATTACAGAGTACAAACAGTCATATGGAACAACATAGAACAATAGGCGTGAGGGCCCTGCTCGCAAGAGTTTGCAGTCTTTTAGGATGAGGGGGAGACACAAGAGCTTACAGTCTATGAGGATGAGGAGGTGACACAAGAGCTTACAGTCTATAAGGATGAAGGGTGACACGAGAGCTTACAGTCTATGAGTATGAGAGGGTGACACAAGAGCTTACAGTCTATGAGGATGAGGGGGGGACACAAGAGCTTACAGTCTATAAGGATGAAGGGTGACACAAGAGCTTACAGTCTATGAGGATGTGGGGATGACACAAGAGCTTACAGTCTATGAGGATGAGGGGGTGACACAAGAGCTTACAGTCTATGAGGATGAGGAGGTGACACAAGAGCTTACAGTCTATGAGGATGAGGGGGTGACACAAGAGCTTACAGTCTATAAGGATGAAGGGTGACAAAAGAGCTTACCGTCTATGAGAAAGAGGGGGTGACACAAGAGCTTACAGTCTATGAGGATAAAGATGGGCACAAGAGCTTACAATCTATGAGGATGAGGGGTGCCACAAGAGCTTACAGTCTATGAGGATGAGGGGGTGACACAAGAGCTTACAGTCTATGAGGATAAAGGGGGGCACAAGAGCTTACAGTTTATGAGGATGAGGGTGTAACAAGAGCTTATCATCTATGAGGATGATGGGTGACACAAGAGGTATAAGAGCTTATATAATGGTCCAGCCATTCTTTATTAGAGAAAAGATTATACATTGGATTAGATTAAAAGCTAGCAGGCCATATGATATTGAAGGAAGATGTTACAGTGGACATTTTGTACATGTTCGAAATGGACCTAGATGCCTTTTTTAAATGCAAGGACATCAAAAACAAAAAACAAGAGGGAGTTATTCTGACTGCCTTACTGAGGTCCCAACTTTGGGCCAATTGGAATAGGGATTGTAGGGATTTTTTGCCTTTCTGTGGATCAACACTTCTTTTTCCAACCATGCAACTATAAAATCCATGAGGCACAAATGACAAGATCTTGCTGCTCTGTCCATCATTTTCTCATGAAGCTCAACACAGGTCTGAGGGGGGAATAAATTCCAAAGATGATTCTATTGACCTAGATAATTATTACCTTTTTAATAAAAAGAGATGAATAAACGTATTAAAACACAAAAACTTTTGAATGTGAGTAAATAAGGAAATAAGCTGTAAGAAATGGAAGTCTGTCCCAAAAGAGGATCTGCTAAACTTGCTAAACTGGCTATACATTCATCTTCCTGAGCTGAAGAATTTGCCTTACTCAGAGAGATGGGTGCCTATATTGAGGTGCCCCTTACAGGCAAACAGCTAATATCTACAAGTGTTTTTAACAATAGTTCAAGTAGATGGAGCCATCAGAATCTGGCTGAACCAATTTTGCCAAGATCTCCAAGATGGAATCAACATCCACATGTGAGGTGTCTTCATACACAGGATAAATTGCATACAAACTTTTAAAATGGGTTTTACCTTTTTCTCTTTTCTGATTGTGTACATTTTAGGGATAAAGTGATTAAAAATTTTGTGTTAAATTTTTTACAAATAAAAGAATAAAATAAAAAAATGATAAAAGTCCCCTAAATGCCCCATATATTATAAAACTCCCACAAATCATAAAAAAATGAAAATGACCAGACAATCCACACATACAGGCAGTCCCCAGGTTACATACAAGATAGGGTCTGTAGTTCTTAAGTTGAATTTGTATGCAAGTGGGAACTGTATATTTTATCATTGTAATCCCAGCCAGATTGGATTTTAAAAATGTTGGGTTGTCATAAGAATCACGATTAACACTAAAGCTTCATTACAGACACATTTGATAACTGTTATAGCTGTTTATTGTAGCCTAGGACTAAAGCACAATAAATTACCAATATCCAGAGGTCCGTTTGCAACTAGGGTTCGTATGTAAGTCGAGTGTTCTTAAGTAAGGGACCGCCTGTATATGGTATCACCATAAAAACCTGTACAGTAAAATAAAATCATCACTAAATACACACTGTAAATGCAGTAAAAAAAAATACTAAAAAACATGACAAAAATTAGCATTTTTGTGCATCAAACCAAACAGAATAAGCAATAAAAAGTAACCAAAATGTAACATTTAAATGACAATGATTTCAATAAAAAGTTCTGCAAAAAATAAGCCCTTATACAGCTCATTCAACAGAGAAATCTACATGTTAAGCCACTTAACAAAAAAATGTTGATGGTAAAGCAAGTGATTTTTTTTTCAGCAAAATTATTCACACATAAAAAAATTATATAAATGGGACATTGCCATAATCGTAATGACCCATAGAACATGAACAATATGATATCTTTGCTATACAGTGTATAAAACAAAAAATGAAAGTATTAGAATAGATTTTTCTTGTTAAAAAATGTAATATATGTGGTATTGCCACCCCAAAAATTGTGTTACTATTCTCTTTAAGGGGATTAGTTTTCAAATACTATCAATTTTTAGGGGTTTCTCTTGTTCTGCCATAGACTCAGCAAATGCCACATAGCAGCAGAAATTTTGTTTCAGAAAATTGGCCCTCCAAAAGCGTGATGGCGCTCCTTCCATTCTAACCTGTGTTTTGATCCCATAAAGTCGTTTACATCCACATGTCAGGTATTGCCATACTTGAGAGAAACTGCATTACAAAATCTGTGATTTTATCCTGAATGAAAATGTAAATTTTAGGGCTAAATGTAATTGTCAAAACATTTTATTGTCAACATTGGAAAATTCCGTAGAGAACCCCCATTTTGTTTTATTCCATGTTTGATGCTTAAACGGTTAACAAGCCTACAAGGGCTGTTTTGAATAAGTTCAGGGTGCAATTTAAAAATGTGTTAATTTGTGGGGAGTTTCTAATAAACAGAACTTTTAAAATCCCTATAAATATGAATAGGCCTTTCAAATAATTGAATCTTAACTTTTTGTGAAAATCTGGAAAATTGCTGATCGATTTGTACGCCTCTTGACACCCTTATAAAATAACCAATGGCAACCAATGTGGGAGGAACTAACTGTTTGATGAGCATAACATTTTGAAACTAAAAAATTGATAATTTTCACCAAATTTAAAATTTTTTAATAAATAAATGCAAAATTCTTTAACCATAATTTACCTCTATGGTGAAGTACAGCATGTTCCAAAAATGCAATTTAAAAATTACCTTGGTAAGTTAAAGTGTTTTAAAATTAAAATCTAATAAAGTGACAAATGGCAGATTTGAAAAATCGGGCTGGGTCCTTCAGGCGAAAAAGAGCTGGGTCCTTAAAGGGCAAATACAAGTAGTTATGAAGTGATAGATTACAAAATTCGGGGTTTGTCTTAAGTTAAAAAACGGCTGCATCCTTAATAGGTTAATAAGGTTGAAAGAAAGACACAAGTTGGATGAAAGTTCCACTAGTCTTAATACAGTAAATGGTAAACAATTAGCAAAAATGAGGACAAAAATGTACCTGAAGCCCCACTGTATGTCCAAAAAGCAGATTCCAACCATATTTGGGGTACTTATGTACTCAGCAGCAGTTGTGTAAAATAAACATTTTCTCATTTTACCCTTTAAAAAAGGAAACTGCTGTGTTTACGTACGTGCAGCATAAGTGAGCTCCCCCTGCCACCCAGTGGCAACCTGCTGCAGCGATCACAATGTGCTGATTATATTAAAGGCAGACAGGGGTCCTCTGAGGTACCCCTGGGCTGCCTGTAGTAAATTTCTATTAGGCTATGCCAAAAGCTGACAGGATACTGCACTATATATGTACAGTACAGTGATGCAGTACAGTAGTATTGCAGTATATAGTATTAGAAATCAGATCCTGCAGGGTTAAAGTACCCTGGAAGGTCTGAAATAATAGTAAAAAAAATGTTTAAATAGTAAAAAAAAGTAAAAGTTTAAATGACTCCCCTTTCCCTACATCACATATAAAAGTAAATAAACAGTAGGAATAATAAACATGTTCGGTATCACCGCGTCTCAAAATGTCCAATCTATCAAAATATAATAATGATTATTACTGCCATCTAACTCTGTAACAGAAAATAGCGCTCAAAGTTGAAAGTGCCACTTTTGCCATTTTATAAAATATAAAAAAATTCTATAAAAAGTGATATAAAAGTGAAGGCCGTACAGTTCTCAAAATGGTAGCATTAAAAATGTTATCAAAAGTTGCAAAAATAACACCACCCACAGCAAGTTATTAGCGCCAGAGCATGGCAAAATGCAAAAAAAAAACATTTGTACAGGAGGTTTTCATTTCTTTAAATGTATGAAAACATTATAAAACCTATATAAATTTGGTATTCCTGTGATCGCACCAAACCAAATAATAAAGTAGACATGTTATTTAGGGTGCACAGTGAAAGACGTAAAGTCCAAGCCCACAATAAAATGGCGAAAATGCATTTTTTCCCCAATTTCACTGCATCTGAATTTTATTCTCGATTCACAGTACATGGCATGGAATATAAAATACCCTCACTATAAAGTGCAATTTGTTACGCTTAAAACAAGCTTTCATACAGCTCTTTACATGGAAAAATAAAAAGTTACAGAATTTTGAAGGTGGGGAGTGAAAAAAACTCAAAAATGAAAAAGGAAAAAAGGGCCTAGCCTTTTAAGGGGTTAAAGATTATCTCTCCACTTATATTCACCAATATTAGACATTCTGGAAGATTTATGACCAGTGTCTGAGGTAAAACTGTTCTTGTTGCCCATGGAAACCATCAGAGGTCAGCTTTCATTTTATAAACAGCTGTGGGAAAATTAAAGCTGCGCTCTGATTGGTTGCCATAGGCAACTAGAACAAGTCTGCTCTCAAACACATTTGATAAATTGAATCAGTCATAAAGGCCTTGCCTTCACAGGGACTTTTAGGATTTCCGTAAAACCTCTTTACTAGTGTTGAACAGACCCAAACTGCAAAGTTTGGGTTTCGTACTGAACTTTACGAGTTCAAGTCACCAGGACCTTACCCTAAACTTCACTAGAAGTTCAAATAGAACACTTTCATTGGAAACCAGAGATGACAGATGACACTGTATAAAAATCTAAAGTTTACTAGTCAAACAAGAGTACCGTATTCACAAAAAAGCAATTGCTCCACATCTTGTTCCATGACCTTAAACTACTACATGCCGCTTCCCCAGGGGTTATAGCCTATGGGAGATGTCTAGTCAAATAGTAACCATCATATAACATTAAAATGCTATAAAGTGTTTAGTACATCTGTCAAGATACTATTATATCTCTTGTAAATCTTTCTTAAATGAACATTTGGTCTCAAATATTTTGTTTCTTTTTATCAAATTACAATACAGATTATTACTAGAGAAGACCTAATATACTTCTAACAGATGGAGTGAACAAGAAATTTTTGGAAGTACTGAATATACTCTAGTATAAGCTTATCCAAATATAAGCCGAGTCACCTAAATTTACCTTAACCCTTTCAGGACCTGGCCCTTTTTTGTTTTTTCATTTTCATTTTTTACTCCCCATGATCAAAAATGATCCCATGATCTTTTTTATTTTTCCATGTACAGAGCTGTGTGATGGCTTATTTTCTGCGTAACAAATTGCACTTCATAGAGATGGTATTTAATATTCCATGCCGTGTACTAGGAAGCGGGAAAAAAATTCCAAATGTAGTGAAATTGGTAAAAAAACGCATTTGTGCCGCCTTCTTGTGGGCTTGGATCTTACGGATTTCACTGTGCGCCCCAAATGACATGTCTACTTTATTCTTTGGGTCGGTACGATTACGGGGATACCAAATTTGTATAGGTTTTATAATGTTTTCATACATTTAAAAAAATTAAAACCTCCTGTACAATAATTTTTTTGGGGATTTTGCCATCTTCTGGCGTTAATAACTTTTTTATACTTTGGTTCACAGAGCTGTGGGTGGTGTCGTTTTTTGCGGATTTTGATGACATTTACAATGTTATCAATTTTAGGACTGTTCGACCTTGTGATCACTTTTTATAGAATTTTTTTATATGACAAAAAAAGTGCCATTTTCGACTTTGGGCGCAATTTTCCGTTACGGGATTAAACGCAGTGAAAAAATGTTATCATATTTTGATAGATTGGGCATTTTCGGACGCAGCGATACCTAATGTGTTTATGATTTTTACTGTTTATTTATATTTATATCAGTTCTAGGGAAAGGGGGGTGATTTGAGTTTTTAGGGTTTTTTATTATAATTTTTTTTTTTTACTTTTTTTTTTATTTTTAGTACTTTTCAGACTCCCTAGGGTACTTTAACCCTAGGGGGTCTGCATGATCCTATCATATACTGCCATACTACAGTATGGCAGTATATGGGGATTTTACTACTCATACATTACAATGTGCTGATAGCACATTGTAATGCATGGGTTAACCTGAAGTAGCCTCGGGTCTTTGCGAGACCCGAGGTTACCATGGCGACGGATCGCCGCTCCCCGATGACGTCACGGGGAGCGGCGATCCTCGAAAAGATGACGCCGCCATGCTAGCACCGATCGCGGGTGTTACCGGTAAGCCTTTGCTGCAATATGCAGCAAAGACTTACCGGCTATGGAGAGGGCTCAGCGCGTGAGCCCTCTCCATGCACCCGCGGCCGACCCGTGACGTGCTATTACGTCACGGGTCGTGAAAGGGTTAAAAATGGGAATAATCGAATGCAAGCAAAAATGGATTAACCAAATCAAGGATGTGTATCCTATGGTCCACTGTAATTTAAAGAGTATCTTACAGCATTGCAGTGAACAATTAAAACTTATAGGGGGATATTTATCATACGCTGGCGCTCGTGCGCCAGCGTATGATAGCCCCGCCGCTGCAAATTCGCAGCCCGATACATGAAGAGGCTTCTGCCTCTTGATGTATCGGGCTGCCAGTTGCGCAGCGTTTTTCCTACGCCAGGCAGGGCCTGGCGTAGAAAAGAACGCAAACGGCAACTTTTCACGTATGAAAAGTCGCCGGCAGCAGCAAGTGCGCAGGCGCAGGGACAGTAACGCCCCGCGCCGGCCCACTCCAGTCCGACCGTGCCCCCCGCTCGGCCGGCCGCGCCCCCCCCTTCACGCCCCTTCACGCCCCACTGGCGTGAAGGTGGCGGATTGTGAAAAATAATCGCAAAAGCTAGCAATAAGCTAGCATTTGCAATTATTTCAGGGCCTCTGCGCCACTGGCGGTGCGCAGAGGTCCTGATAAATATCCCCCATAGCCTTTATTTCACTTAGTTTAAAAAATCACCTTTCCGTCGGTGATGAAACACAAAAGACAGCACAGATTATGAATATACATATGGACACCTATGACCAAAAGGTATCCTAACGACGTAAGAGGTAAATAGAGGACCAGCAGAATACTAATACACTGGTTAAAGCAAAGATATAGTAGTCTTACCAGTTCAGACGCTGTGTATCATGCATTGTTGCATCAGGTTATGCTCTGTGTTACCTTATACGTAAAGATGGCCGGGAGTCCCGGGACGCATCCAGAGGCGTTCCTGCATGTGGTAGGGAAAAACACCTGTTTCTGTCCCTAATCCCAGTGTTTACGAGCTCCCGCCCTTACAAGGACAGTACCAAATTTTGCCCTGTTCAAATCACCCAGCATCCCCCCTCCCTGACGCGTTTCTTCCTTATTAGGATTCATCAGAGGGATTTCTGGCAGAAATGCTAAAAAAAATGTGTTGGGACTCCTATAGTGATCGAATGTCCCTAGGGTGTGATGTATAGTGGGTGTCTCCAAGTGTAGGATAACCCTCCAGGTGTCCTGTGCAGAGGCCTGGTAACTGATCCCTGGCTGGTCTGGTGGGGATAAATTTCCCTATGCAGCATCACAATATAAGTAAGAGTAAATACACGCCCCCCCCCCCACACACACACAATCACTTACAAATCCTGAACCTGGTGCCGGTCGGACCGTCGGCGTGTGCAAATGCATCGATCACAGCCTCCCCCACTAATGAAATGCAAAGCAGTCTCTCCCCACTAATGAAATGCACAGCAACCTCCCCTACTAATGAAGTACCCAGCAGCCTCCCCTTACTATTAAAATGCCCAACAATATACCCTTATTACTGAAATGTCCAGCAGCCTCCCGAAGTAACGAAATGTCCAGCAGCCTCCCATCACAATTAAAATGTGCAGCAGCAGGCCTTCGTTATATTAAAACAATTGACTCAATACTTACCTTCAGCACTCCCCACAGCTCCTCTTCTCTCTGAGTTTCCTATGTACTAGTGGGTCCATCTGCTCTACCCAGATGCTCACTAGGATATCACCAGTGTGTGTGCAGGCAGAGGGCTTGAATTATCTCTAAATGTGCTTTTAAACTCTGGAAGCTGAGAGGGAAGTGGAATTGTGGGTGGCGCTGGGGTTAAGTACTACTTTTATTTTTTTTAAATACTGGAGAATAAGCCAAATGGGGATTTCCAACACAAACATTCAGCTGAAAAACTCAGTATATACTCAAATGTGTACAGTATATAATTGTAATATTTGTGTTTTTTGTCACCCATATTTCTCATGTAATTTTATATTTCCATCATTCAGCTCATTAGAACCAATGCTATGATGCTGTAGTCCAGTTTCCATTAAAAAGAATATACTGAAAACACTAAAAATATGTCCTACAAAAATATAACAAAGCTTGAAGATTAAATCCACAAATGTATTTTCCCGACAGACATTATGTCAAAAGGTTTTTGGGAAATAAACCCAGAACTTATTATTCTACATTGTTTCTATTAGTAATTAAGTGTTACATATCCTAAATCCTTCTTAAGTCCAGATAAATTACAAGATTTCTTTTAAATTCATATAAAATGTTGATCTTAAATAGTATGAACATTCTCTTAAACAATTGCCCAAAGGTGTAAAAGCTCCTAAAACATTTTTGTTTGAAATGAATAAAATCTTTCAGTCATATTTCTAGCCTATTAAGCATTTTACAGGATAGAGGAAAGAATAATCTACAAACCAGATTATTTCCTTTCCATATAGTTTAATAGTTTGCCTTTATCATTTAAAAAGTTAATCTTATCATGAAACACACGACTGAGTTTATACGAGATAAAAATCAGGCGTAAGTATCGTGAAGTTACTTGCTACATAGTCTTCCTATTACATTTGGCAGCTTCATTAATCATACTGAGCATTTTACTATTAGAAATTGCTAAGAAGATGAAATCTCATATTTTTTTTCTTTCACCGGTTGATAAGAGTGTGTTTTTAGCTAAGAGATAAAATACAATTCCAGAGTGAAAACATCCCGAGAGATTTCTTGCATATTGTCAGCTCGAAAATTCCCTTACATTTGCAATGCAAAATACATAGGAAAATGCATAATTTCCCTTTTCTTTTCAGCACAGTATGAGATTAAATAAAACACATATGTTTGGATAATGCTGGAGAGGTCACTTACAACTAAGTGCCTGCAGACATAAGTCATGTTTTACTACTAGAACTAGATCCAACTACATGCTGAAATCATTAGGTGTGAATGAACCTATTCATGATAAGCCACAGACTTTATAATTGCAATGTTAATAATATCACACAAAGGTCTGACAAATAACACCAGAATTTTTTTTTAATTACTCTTTTCACTTTCTAACACCATTTAAAATTATAAATTACATTGTATGAGAGCATTCAGTCTTTACTATAACAAAAAACTACATTATAAAATACTAAATTCACAGAAGTACCAGAACAGAAATGAATAATTTTATTCAAGTCAGTTTTACTAAAAAAAAATTGCAAGAGACAGAAGTAATACTTGTGTGACAAAAAGAATATTTGACATTCAAAGGTCATTAGTAAAAATCTAGATGTTAATTATGTTTTTAGTTTTGCCAAACATGGAAATATCTTAAAAAATATACAATAAAACTATTGTATGTACTCACAGGGATATTTTCCTACACTTAAACTAAATTCTTATGTTTTTTTAATAGTTTACAGGGGTTTGGCCATGAAAGAAAGCTCCCAAATTTTAATCCCCTAGTGATCTTTACACAATAAAGATCATTTTAACCCCTTACTTTACATTTTAGTCAATATTAATACTGTTTGTGGTCCTATCATTCCCTAGAGAGGTCAGTGTAAGAGTGTGGTTGGGGATTCTCTAAGCACACTCTTCATGATTCCAAGGTGCTAAAAAATGATGTGTGCTGACAATGTGCTTAGATTATAAGGGTATAGGGTTTAGCTGCACCTTTATTTAGCTTCTGCACATTCTACTAGTATCTGACACACAGAAAAAGAGGTATCAGACAGCTCAAAGATGAGATATAATGATATCCATGGATATAAAAAACATCAATGGGGGATATATGTCAATGTTTTGTTTTCTATGGTGTATAATTGAGACAATTGGAAGGTTTTTTTTTCATTTGTATGATCATGTCTTTTTTCTTGTGATACATGTTCAGTGTTGCCTATCCTGGCAGGCACAAATTTTAGCTTTTTTTGAGACTTTTTGTTTCAAATGTCTCAAATCCACAGGGACACATGGAGGAGGATACATGCAGGTGAGGACACTACTGTAAATTTTGGATATGAGGCCATGTCCTGAATTTTTAAGCACTCTAGTCACACCCCAGGAAGATGACGACATATGAGGCTGCGGTCAAACATGGTTTTAAGAGTGAGGTCACATGTTGCATTTTGGTTGATTTTTAATTGCATTTTGAAAGACGTTACAACAGCTGAGGAGAGGTGATTTGCCTAATTACATTACTGTTAACATGCATTTACAAAAAGCACATGTTAATGCATTAACACATGCATTGACATTGCATTTATATTTCATTTTGTAAACGCAAATGTTAATAGTAATGTAATTAGGAAAATCACCTCTCCTCAACTGTTGTAATGTCTTTCAAAATGTAACCAAAACACCATGTATGACCCTTTGAAGTAACCAATAATTTTTTTTAAACTATATAAGTGCAAAGATTTCGAAATTTAAAAGAAACAGGTTAATGTGCAAAATTTTGTGAAATAATTCCAATTTACATGTTAAAACAGGGTCCATGAAAAAAAATCATTCCTTTGCACATGCCTAAATGGTCACAAAAATAAGCAAAAAAAAGTGATACATAAGTGAAAAGTTGCAAGCAGTCCCATTGTGCAGCAGCACAGCGAGTATAATGGATCAAGTCCAATGGTGGGTGCACGCCTCCAACAAACCCAATCCAAAGTTTGTAAGGTCAGATATCCAAAAAAATGCAATGAGGCAGCACTCCGGTAAGTATAACATAATGTAACGTTTCAGCTCATCCATAGATCCTTTATCAAGGCTCTGGATGAGCTGAAATGTTGCACCTTATTTTGCCATGGGTAAATAAAGATCAACTTTATACTTGCCGGAGTGCTACCTCATTGCATTTTTTGGATAAGTGAAAAGTTGCACACAACATCTGGAAAATAAAGATACATAAGGCACACTGCACAAGGTGCAGACAAGGGTGTGCTTGAAAAACGACAGCAAAAGTCGCAGTGCAAAGTCACAGAAATGACAAAAGTTGCAAAAATGTGAAAATTAAAATAGCAGAAATAAAGATACATCTTCCCCATTGACACTATCAGCTAACTTACTCACTTAATCAATAAAACACAGAGTCAGCCCTGCTATACCTCTTTCCCCTGTAATAAAGACCTTATATTGCCTGTAGATAGTAGAGTAAGTCTCTGCACCCTGTTTACCAACAGGAAGTGCCTGTGTCTGAGCTTGTTTTGTAATGCAGGAGGAAGGGGCAGGAAGCAGAGATCACTGCATCATGCAGACAAGAGAAACTGTTCATTAGAAGAGTCCCACCATAGACAGAAGATTTACAGTCATATCCAGGATAAACCAAAATTGTAAACCCCAGGACTGATAGAGACAATTTGGAATTATATCTATGAAATGCTGTATTTTCGTTGTGTCACCACGAGGACATAGTTGTCAGATAGTAATAGGATACCTGACCTGAACAGTAGATATATCCAGTAAAAGAGCTATGATTTAATACTGTTTTTAATGGTCATTGTATAATCAATAATCAGTGTGGTCTTATCTATACCTAATGCAATTTAACTTTTAGGGTGGTAAATTGGCACAATTTTTGCCCATTGGGCATCTGTTGTGAAAATTTAGTATATTGCCAAATCACCATTATTTGACCACCTCTTTTAGTTAATTCAGCATTGCCTTAGACACAAAATTCCTCAAGATCTGTACTTCCTCTCATTTAAAAACGTGCACCTATTTTGAACCTTAAGACTAACTATGATTGACCATAGCATGTACTGCAACCATCAACGTTCATTGCCTACCTTGGAATGTTGAAAAACATTGGGGCAGATTTATCAAGCAGTCTGAAAGTCAGAATATTTCCAATTGTCCATGGCAACCAATTTCAGCTCCCCTTTAAAATATTCATGAGCACTGGTGAAATGAAAGCTGAGCTGTGATTGGTTGCCATGGGCAACTGGAAATATTCTGACTTTCAGACTGCTTGATAAATCTGCCCCATTGTGTTCATTATGAAGGTAGAAGCAGGAGATGGAGCAGGTTTAGTATGATTTTTTAAATCTTTCCCCCACCTGCAAGTTTTTTTAATCAATATTACTAGAAAACATTTTAAAGGCCGCCTTACACAGCCATATTACTAAAATGCTAAAACAATTGAAACCGTCATTTCAGAGAACTGGCCCATTTAAAATGGGTTGGCTACTTTTTTTTAATTTTCTTGTGGGGCTCTGGGGCAGCTAACAAAGAGTATTGTCACTTACCTAAGGAATTCTCCAGCATTGCCCCAATCTCCCTGTGTGCTCTGGAAGCCTCTTCACCATCTTCTCTCTTCTCCTTCCTGCCGTCCATCCTGGCTAGCTCCCTCACTAGAGGAACACATGATCTTCCTCCCGTCCTGTACGTTCTCCCATGATGTAGCCTGTCTTCTGCTGTGGTGGTTTACGGCCGAGTCTCTGCTCAGTGAGCAGCGGAACAGCTCTGAAACACAGTACATGTTCAGAGTCTACATCACTGAGAAGATGGCATGGGGTAATCCACCTACTTAGGCACCCTACTGGACGCCAGGGGACACAACAGGGAAAAGAAGAAAAAACGCAGTCCTGGCTCTGGGGGAGGGGATAAATTTATTTAAATCAAATGGGCACATTTATAATTATTTAACATCAAAATGACCAATCCCTTTAGTGTCACCTTGGCCAGCTGCAATATGTTATTTTATAAGCGTCCTGCGTGAACAAGTATATGCTGCGGATATAAATGAATAGAGGAGGAACAAATAATGGTTAATAGTCTGACACTGGTTGTGTATAGGGACCTGTAGGATAATTAATTCATAAGTTTGGCTTGTGTAGACTTAAAGACATCATCCTTCTCAAGCATAAGTACACTTGTCATTAATCAGAAATAATGTTAAAATATATCTGTCATGAACCTCTATAATCTTTATCTTGCTTTCCAAAGCCCTCATGTATTTGGTTTGGTTCCTCAACTTACAAATGTGGGAACAGAAGCTTCATTTACTAAAATTGATAAATTTTATTCAGATTATATTGTTTATTAAGGTTGAATTACATAAAGTATTTTAGTTTACGTTATGATCAATTAATAATAAAATATGCAGAATTATCCAATTATTTTTCCCTGCTTTTACATTATTGTCTGAGGTGTCAGTTGGAGTCCTTTATCGCAGGATTTCTCTTTCTTTTCCCTTATATTTGCAACTTTCTTTGGCACATTTGTATATATCTGCCTAAATTAGTGACTTTTTCACTCGCCTAGCAAATTTAGCAGCACAAGAATTTTTTACTGTTGTGTCTGATTTTTAAAATCCATATGTGGTTAAAAGTCAGAAATAAACTCCAGTTACAAGCAGGTGTAGGAAAAACTGTAGAAGGGGTTTCAGAATAGTGTGAGACTTTTGTGCAATTTTTTATTAAAAACCAGACAGACTCAGCTGCCTGATATATCAACCTCTGAGATAAATTGCACAAGTCCAAAACCCAGAACACGCACAAATGTCCTAACTAAAGATAAATGACCACCAAAGGCTTTTATTCTATAGTATCCTACAATCATTCAGATTCTGTATACTTTCAAATACATGATACTTGTAACTTGCTACTTAAAAAGTCGATTTCCAGATAATGCTGCTCTCCAGAGTCTAAATTAATTCATCTTTAGCTGTTCTATCTCAGGTGGCAAATAAGAAGATTCAATTATATTGTTAATTTCCATTATAAAACTAATATGAGTTCAATTTCCTTTAATTTTGGATTACAAACTGCATTTTTATCCATTCCCTTCACACGTTAGAAAGAGAGCATACATGGCTTCTTTAAGACTTCAATGTAAAACAGAATTGAAAAATCTCTCAAAACACTAAAGGTTATTTGAGTCTGCTTTGGGCTACATTTTTCAGCTTTCTCTCATTCTTTACTTTTTTTTACTCTTTTTTATGTTTCACGTGGATTAATACTTGGTGGTTGAGTATGGGAACATTGTGAACATCTATGGAAACAGTTTTGGTTATTCAGTATATTTGATATTAATGAGTTGTACTTTAAAACTGCAAAACTGAATTTAAAAAATTCTCTTTATAATGTGAACTAAATTGAACACAGTCTATATGACATCATTTATAATTCAAATACTTTAATTTGGATGATCTTTTTAAAAAAAAGGGTTAGAAATCATGAATGATTTCCATACACTTATTTATTTTAATTCAGAAGATGCAAGGTCTGTCTTAATTTAAAAAAATGTGATCACTTATCTTGAATGCAGAATTGAAAAATTTGAAGTTCCAGGAAAGCGGAATTGAAAGATCTGTAGTTGAAGTTCTGGAAATGCGAAATTGAAAAATTTGAGGGTAATGAGGGCTCCGTGGCAGTTACAGATGATCGTGTGTTAAGTCTTCGTCTGCTTTCTTTGATGGATTATATTCAGTGTAGAATTGATGAGATGACCACTATTCAAGGGCCATATATGGTTTAACAATGATGGAGAAACATGCAAACTGCACCACTGATTACTGAGAAGCTCTAGCCATGAAACCATCCCTCAGGGGTCGTGGCAGGCCTAGGAAAACAAGAAGCAGGATTTGCCAAATGTTAAAATCTTTGGATACTGCAACCAAGACATTCATACTTGTCCTCATCAACATCATATTAAACCTTCATGGAATTTTCATAATGGAGAACCGGCCACATTAGATAGGAATCAGTATATAATGCTTCTTTATATATATATATATAATGGAGGCAGCTTGATCCATACGATAAGCACACTGCAGAACTTTATGAATTATATCGGTCATCACATTCTGCCACAGAGAACGGCCTGCAAACTGGATGCTTATAATATCCCTATTAGTACTTCTATGATCCACGTATTACTGCACACTGTTCACTGACAGGAGAAAGTTTATAATCAAGGTATGATTGATGATGATTTATAATTTTTCTCGAGCAGTAAGATCTTACTGGATGATGCAGTAAATGCTAATATTCCAGTCTGGTCTTTGCCGCAAAATCCTCCATAATCAGTAAGAATCGCAGCAGCCTCCTTTATACAACTAAGTGCCCTGAACAGGTCAGTTGCTGGTTTTTTAGAAATCCTTTCCTGTCTGACTGACCCTATGATGAACAGCAATTTCTCCCCAGCTTGTGTGTAATTGCCAATTTATACTTTTTTATATAAAGATAGTCATGGTTCCCAAAGAGATAGCAACAGCAAGAACTTAAAGGGGTATTCTCGTCTGGGCACTTACATTCAGTTTCCTTAATCTGCCATATATAAACATTTCTTCAATTAGATGTTCTTAAAAAAAATGTTCCTGTGTGAAGATAATTTCTCATAAATGTAGTCATATGGTCCCTTAGAAACAAGATAGCTTCCTCGGATATGGCCACCTCTGCTGGATGGATTGCACAAATAAACAAAATGTTTTTATATATGAAATGTCTGGGAGTTACTGCAAGTCCCACAGCCACCCTGTGGTAATGAACGCTGAATCCAGGAGGTCAGGCAGGGCTCAATAGCGCATGTCTGGCCACTGCTGCCAGAGTGTGAGGTGGTCATAACCGAGGAAGCTATCTCGTTTCTAAGGGACAACATGGCTATATTTATAGGAAATTATCTTCACACAAGAACATTTTTTTTAATAACATCCAATTGAAGAAATGTTTATATATGGAAGATTAGTGAAACTGAATGTGAATGCCCAGACGAGAATACCCCTTTAAGTTCTTTTAATATCGGTGATAACAAAACACAGACTACTTTACTTTCCTGCCATAATGTTTCCCCAAATGAAAAGCAAGGATTCATCCACAGTACATGACAATATAAGTTTTGTTGAATAACATTTCAATATAAAACTAATTTCAATAAAATACTATTTAAAGTACTTGATAACACAAAGTTGCATCAAAGATTTGGGAACACTATCAACATTCATTCTGCATCTGTATGACTAACCATTTAAAGTTGGTGGTGGAATGAATAATATTAAAAATATGAATTTAGTGATTGACTTCAATATAGCATAATATACCGTTACTATATTTAAAAATAAGCTGTGTATCACATATATTTAATGTCTACCATAATTGCTTTACCATAGTAATTAAGTATTTAAAAGGAAAAATCTAGTTAAACAAATCTCATGTTGGCGGATTTTTAATATTTTAGCCACATTTCCAACATTACAGTATTTGAGATATTTTTTTTGTGTATTTTCTGTGACACAAAGCATGTTGTGTGAACAGAATCTCATTATTTTTTAATATATGGCTATTTATTAATGCATTGTTTATACAACACACTGTGGTTTCCTTGAATTGATGAATATATTTCCATCCACAAGAGACCATGAATACCCTAAGGAAAAGCTTATTTTTATGCTTTTTTCTGTGTTACCTATTTCTTTGTACTGTTCACTATCTTTTTTTTAACCAATTTTGCTTCCAAGAGTTCTTACTGTACTGCCATATATTCTTATAATTAAATTTTATTAAACAAAATGAGTTTGCAAATGGATACCATTATTAAAATGAAGTTTTGCTGTAAACTCTGGTCAGAATCAGCAGTCATGGATCTGTATTTTGTTGTGAGTACGAAAAATCTAATAAAAATTATATCATAGAACATTCAGTAAAAGTACATAATTTTTATTTGGCATTCATAAAGCATAAATTGTTTATGCATTTACAAAGCATTGTACTTCTGCCAATGCCTGATATTTGTGCTCTCATGGTATTCTACAAGTACAATAAGCAAAGGGAGCTCAATACAGAATTCTAGTCGTCAGACTAGCTATAACATTGTCTCCTGTTGACAATTCTGGGTGGAATGGTAAGGGAAGGGTTAAAGCTCTAAATGGTTCTGTTTAACTGTTATCAGTCCACTTATTTAGTTACACTGTAAATTGACTCTTGTCAGTGCCATATATAATGGTTCCCCCAATGGAACGTATCCTGCTTATCTTATAGGTAACTTTACTTTTACCCCTTTCCAAAACATTACTTGGATTGGGTTCTGATTTAGTACTATATTGTTATCTTGTTGTGACCTTGACTGCTCTTTTGAGTCTTCTTTTTGAGTCTAGTTGTTCTACCATGGAATATGGGGCAGTTGTTTTGGGTGGTAGTGAGAGGCTAATAGACCTTACTCTAAAAAGACAGGTGATGGCCTGTCTAAAAGCTTTTTAACCAATTATTCATCAGATGAAGATCCTGAACATATATTGTGGCTGAGAATTGTGGTCTTGGCTGTTTCTCTTACTATGCATTCTGGGTCAGACTGCTGCTCCCTAGTCTCTCCATGTTTGTTCCTCTCACTATAGTTGCTGCATCAAAAACCTCTGTTTTGATTCTGGCTGCTCAATTCTGAGCATGCTGATCTCGCCTAGCGCTTATCTGCTGGGCATTTTTTTTAGCTGTCTTGCAAAGTCATATTGCGTGGGCTCAACTGAGTGTCTGGGTCTGGGTGGTGTCATTGTGTAAGTTGCTATTGTTGCCATCCAGGGGTGAGATAAATTGATAATGCTCAGTTTACTCAAGGCTGGTTTTTGTTTCTTCTGTGACTTCTGGTACTCCTGTCTGTTTACCTGAGTTGGAATCCTGTGTAACCCCATTATGGGACAAAACACAATGTACCCCCTTGCTGAGCCAGAACCCTGTGTACCCTTAGTCTGAGCTGGAACACTGTATTGCCACCTATTGAGTAGAATTGTCTGGATATATTAGAAGACCAGAGAGATGTATCCAGTGTGGTGGTTGGAGAAGGTTTTAATCAAAAGCTTGCACAAGATGCGCTAGTACAGTGATGGTGAACCTTTTAGAGACAGAGTGCCCAATCTACAACCAAAACCTATTTTTATGTCTCAAAGTGCCAAATGACAATTTATGCAGTAACCTACTGATCCCAGCTGTATCAATCGTGTTGGCGTCCCGAGGACACCAATACAATAGAAATATGGAGAAATTTGGATTGTAGCTTCCTTCCAGGGTCCCTTGAAGAGGAAGAATCAGGGGACCTAGAGCAGGAGCTCCAATGACAATCTATCTCTGTCCACACCTTCTCGCTTCTTGTGTAGTCCTGATAGCCAAGGAGGTGTCGCTTTAAAATAGTGCTGAGCATTGCTTGTCCATGGCTGTCTTGGACCACAGGAGGAAGCCTTGAGTCACATCTAGCAAATTCTGTGCTGGGGTGCAGGCTTGGGTGCCCACAGAAAGGGCTCTGAGTGCCATAAGTTCGCCACCACTGCGATAGTATATGATACTTCCCCACACTACCCATTTACTATGTTTGTCAGGACAAACTTAGTTCCATTTATTTGCCATTAGATAATTGTTTTTACTGTATCTTGCCCATTATGTCAACTAAGTGTATATGTTGTAAATTCTTTGTTTCAAGGTATTTCAATGTATGCAATGTACTTACATATTATTTTTCAAATTGCAGCTTCAATTCTTTTATTTGGGGGTGGGGGGATGTCAGTAGTTTTTATCTTGAACCAAGTAAAGAATAAATAAGATAAGATAATCCTTTCTAGTCCCACAGTGGGAAAATTCACAGCATTACAGCAGCAGATTAGTGCAGAGTAGAGAGAGTGCAGTACAAACAATGACAGAACAATAATATTAGGTATAAATGAACAAAAAGAAGAAAGAAAAAAATAAATAAGACAAGCAATTATCGGCAGTTTGGTATTCAGTCTGTGGATGGACCTGCTGGAGCTGGTTAGGTGGGGGGCACAGCTTTCTTCCATTTGGGCCTTGTAGGTTGAGCAGCCTGATCGCTAGAGCAAGGAATAATTTACGATAATGCTCTCTTTTACACTTGGGGTGAAGCAGTTGGTCACTAAAGTTGCTGCCCAATGCCTCGACAGTCTCATGCATGGTATGGCAGTTATTCTCCAGAATAGATTTCAACTTACACAGTATCCTCCTCTCCGCTACCACCTGCACTGTGTCAAAAGTCAGGACAGAGCTGGCTTTCCTACTAAGTTTTGTCCAGTTTGCTCCTCTCCTTAGCTGAGATGCTGCTTCCCCAGCAGACTACACTAAAGAAAATGGCTGTCAGGCTCCAGTGGGTAGTGGACCCACTGGACCACCATGGACAATGACGTAAGCTAACACCTGGGACCGGAATCTAGGTTTTCACCAGAGCCCATCACAAAGTGGGTTAGACTTGTTGTGGCATGGTACCACCAGGTCTTTCCACAGGTGAAGTGTTCCTGGAGTATGTTGTGTACAATGTGAAGAGGAAGGGAGCCATAACTGTACCTTGAGGTGCAACCTGTACTATTAATCACAGGGTGTGACACACAGTCTCTCACATACTGAGGTCCATTTGTAAGGTAGTCTAGGATCCACCTAGAGAGGTTGTAGTTCACTCCAGCCAAATCCAGTTTATCTCTAAATAGCCCTGGCTGTATAGTATTGAAAGCACTTGAAAAATCAAAGAACATTATTCTCAGTGTTCCCCGATTTCTCCAGAAAGAGAAATAGTTTGTTGTAGAAGGTGGATGATGGCATTATCCACCCCAATGTGTTGCCGATAAGCAAACAATAAGTAAAATGATTAGTAGGAAACATATTCAGCAAAATTACATATGTTAAATATAATTTACACAAATATAATTTTCAATCATGTTTAGTACAATATAGAAAAATAAACATAGGGGTGATGTATAATTTTTTGTCTATTTGTGGTGGGTTTTCTTGGGGCAGTTGTGGTACAAATGCTGTTTTGCAACTTTCCATTGCACCAATTGAACATAGGACAGTGTAAAGTCACTTTGACACAAACCCAGCTTGCACCAAATTCAATATTTGAATAGACTAGTTTTCCCAATAGGAGTGAATTAATAAATTGTGACTTTCTGTTTAGATGCAAGTCTTGGTGCAATATGACAGGAGTCTCCAGCCTGGTCTATGTGCTGTGATGATTTTAAACAAACCCCATAGCATAAGACACTGACAGCAGATTTATCAAGAGTCAAAGGCACTTTAATGAATCCAAAGGAAGCTGAACTCCAAAGACAGACATAGAAGAGTTGCAAGTGGCCGGCCTAATGATATATTACCCCCATAGAGTCTATATGAAATGAATTCAATATCTAAGATCTTACCAATTAACGAATCATCAATTGGTAAAATGAAAAGATTCTAGATTTACATAAGAAAATGTATAATTGCTGTCCATAGATTAAAATAAAACTCTCTTATACTTAATGAAATACCATAATTATTTTAATCATTAAGATACATTAGAAATGTAAACACAAGCTAAATTTCTACACAATTAGAAATTGATCAAGAATCTTGCACTGTCCCCTTCCAACTTCAGACACTTTTAAAAAAACAGGATTTTGCCCCTCACACCAGTAATGCCTGCTGATAAAGGGTTCAAAATAGTCCTCATATCACCTAAAATAATCTGTCACTTAGTCACTGTACCTTAATTACAGAAGTTTTTCTGATGCGAATGAGTAGACATGAGCAACATCAAAACAGAAGAGTCAAGTTTTCTCTCAGACTGGCAGTGAACCCTCCTTCTTTTGATTGACAGCTCTGTGTCTCTTAAAATCTCAACCTGAGAAGACAGTAAGTCCTCTCCCAGTCCTTACCAGAACACTCTCCCTATTACTTGCACAGTGAATTTAGCAGGTAACACTGTGTAGGAAACTGCAGATCCTCTCAACATTTAACACACCCTAAGATGGTCATGGCAAAGTGGTGGGCAAAGCCACATACCAGTGGGCAGAGTCAACATAGACAAAGGCACAATTTTATTGGTGGGAGGAGGCAGATTTAAGCTGGGGTACCTGCACTGCACTTTTCAACAAGGGCACAGTGGGGGATGAGGGTGAGCAAGGTTTATTGTGCCTGTTCATGACGATAGGCTCCCTTTAAAAGTTCTCGCACATGTGGTGATATTTTTATTCTTTGTGACATTTGATGCAGTGTATGTATACATATTTGTTTTCACTTATATTAATTACCGGTATTTATTTTTCAATTTCAAATTCACCAGCAACATGAAACATCAAAATGGGTTCAAGTCATTTTGATCTGTTAGATGTAGATTCTTTGTTGAACTACGAGGCTATGGTGATGTTATATATCGTAAGTCTTTTTCTTCTTTGTAAGTTTTATTGTTACTTTTTTTTTACATGTATTCACATGTACTTTTGTTACATAATGCTATTTTGTTTATGGATTAAGCATTTTTTACTAAGTAGTATCAAACAGCAGGTAAATACAGTCCTCCATAAGTACAATAGGTTTACCTCACAACTTTTTTGTTTTATTGTTGTTTTTTTCACATGCATACACATATAATTCTATTTCTGTGAGGATATTGCCACTTCATTTATTACATTTTGATTTTGATTTAGACAATTTTCAAGAAACATATGGATAAAAGAGGGCATTTACTTCAGTGGAGACATTTGTGTAATCTAGTGGTTAATTGTTGGCTTATGAGCAACCAGTAAATGAGTAAAAGTCATGTTTGGTGTATGGTGTTCTATATTTTTCTATATTTGTTCACTTGGTAAACTTTTTAAATGTTGACCAATATTTTCCCTAGTTCACCACTGCTTTCAATTAAAGTAGCTTTTCCATGAAAATCAACATATGAAGATGATGATTACCTTTCAGATATCATATAGATGTCCCTAATGTTCCCACTTTTTGTGATGTTTGACAATCCATACCCCTGAAGGTTATAGTGAGAGATACAGGAAGTGTGATAGAGTTGTCACACAACCTCCGGTATGGCACAACACTCACCAACTACCCTGAACAGCTGAAAGTCTCCTTTCACCAGCCTTCATAAAATAGCGCCTTATCAATACAGTAGGCTGCCCCCAAATTATATGGGGTGAGAAGTCAACCCAGTAGTATATATTTATAACCGAGACACAGACATGGGGATTTGTGGATCGAGATAACTCTCTGAAAACTGTTGGTGCCAACACCTCCCAGAGATTTAATTACATCATTCAGATAAAGCTACTTTGGGATATTAGGGAGATAGTGAGACAGGATCATCATCCTCTCCTCAAGAGCTCATGGATGCATAGAATTGCAGATTGCCAAATGGCATGAACTTCAAAAAAGCTTGTACATTTATTTGGAGGAATTTATTCTTACAATTTGTCTTTGACTTGGTTGTCTATGTTCAATTCCATGTACCTTTTATCAGAATTCAGGAAGTGAATCGCTGTATGTTGTTGTATTTATTTTTTTTGTTTGTCTAATAATATTGGGGGGGGGTGCGTTTGTCGCAAAATGTTCTCTCTGGTGCACATGTCCCTCTAAAGAGCAGTTGGTCTCGATTCTCGATTAAAATTGGTAGTGGGTTTTGTCCCATTTCTAAGCCAGAGGAGGACATTTTTCGCCACGTGCGCCTAAACAAAAATTTGTGCCAAATCGCAGATCATTCAGTTCAGTATTGCAAAAGCTAGTCTGTGCAAATAAATTTGGCGCAAGCATGGTCTATTTTAAAGTGACTTTGCACTGTCCTATGATTATTTGGCACAATGGAAAGTCGCAAAACAGCCTTTGTGCTACAACCAAAACAATGCCAAACAGATATAAAACACAATGATAAATTCCCTACGTTTTTTATGCTATATCAGGTTATACTGTACCTGTGTATTTTAATGTTGATTTGATTTTTGCTTTCATTTTGCAGGTGTCAAAGCAACTTAAAATGAAGCCTTAAAATGAAGCTTCATCTGAGGAATCTGCCCTATTTTTCCATGTGTATCTGGTAAGAACTGTCAGGTAAAAAATAAATCAATGATATCAAAGTTTACCCTGTGCTGTTCATTTAAAAATGTAGCAGAATAAAATTTCATAGCAAAAAGAGAGTTTTTATAATGGACATTACAATAACCTCCCTGGTCTTCCTGATAGACTACATATACAGAATACTTATATCCTGATAAGATCAGTCACAATTTCCCACGCCTGCTCTCTCCATTTTGTTCCCCCTTAAATACTATTGATTTAAATATTTCTACGTATATACATATGCATTTTACCATCACTAATTTCTTTTTTACCTTATACACTGTACATTAAACATCTCAAATTTAGGAAATACATATATGTCAGGCTGTTCTTTAAATGCAGTAGTAAAAATGTAAAGAATGCATATAATAGCCTGACATTTTAGAGAATGCTGGAATCTCATTTTCCAGGAATACATATATAGATATTAAAAATACAATATCATACTCCATAAAGCATTACATGTGATAAGAGTCATCGGTAAAGTGTAATTTTGAATTGGGTCAGATCATGCATAAAACATAAAAAAAGAAAGGCTGCACATCAAGAAACAATAGATGGTAAAGCCATTGAGTCATATGTCTCAGCTCCCTATAATTACTGTATATGTGGTATTTTCAACCTTCACCTTTTCCTCCCCTGCATAATTTACCATGAATGTTTCTCCCACTCTTTTTTCACATGAGTCTTGCTCACAAGCTGGATTATAATTTATAGAAATACATTTTAGGAAGGTCAGTTCCTTAAAGCCCGAAGCACTTCTAAACCTGAATCTGGATAGACAGCAGTGATCCTAATAATGCTATAACTTATTTCCCCATCTGAAATGTTATTATCTTTTCACCTAAGGCTGATATGATGGTTCAAAGAGGTAGTGAGAATATATTGACATTGCTAAGGTTAATTAACTGGTGATTAACAGGACAACACATACTAGCGGTTGTATGAATTCTTGTAAATGCATCATTGAACAGTCCATACAATGCTCCACTCTGTACTGTCCTAAGGATTGCCTCACTTCTGGTCGTAAGAATGTTGAATATGTCGTTAAACTCAAAGTCACATTGAAAAATATTTTCTTGCCTCATTAAATGATATAAAATATTATGAGATATATGCTTTTATATTATTTCTACCAGAGACTGAGAATGTAAAACACATATATAATAAATGAATGCTCATATTTTCTCTATCCTCATGAATATGTAATGGAGCAGCCTACAAAGTTTCCTACGCAGAAAGTCATATATATTTACTTCTTATACGGTAGTTTAACATTGCACACAGTTTATCCCCTATAGGATTGAGCAGTTGTAACACAAATAATCAGATTTTACATAATTCTTTATTCAAGCATCATTGCATATGAGTTAAAAAAACAGCTCCCTAAAAGGGATGAGCATAATCATTTGGGGTCGGCTGAGCTTGGCCGCACCAAAACCTCAAAGTTCGGTTCAGGTTCAGTACTGCTCACTCCCAGCAGTAGCACACTCGATTGGCAATGGTTTTAGAAAGTATCCTCAAACATCTCATTCAGGCCCCCTAGATGTAGGCTGTTCAATTTGAAGATACAGTGCATTTCTCTTTTGCGTAGTTGTTGAAAGCGGTCATGATGTTTTTCAGATATTGTCTCAATGGGTGTGATGGAAAAAGCCGAGAAGTCTTTTTCATGGCAGGCTAAGGCATGTCTGGAGATGCTATGAACTTTGATGTCCGTTCATTTCGATCCGCAGGCTCAGACAGGTCCAGCCCATGTACTGTAGGCCACAGGTACACTCTAGTAAGTAGACTACAAAAGTTGAGGAGCAGTTGATGAATTGGTGAATTTTAAAATTCTCCAAGGTTTGGTGGCTGGTAAAAAACTTCCTTCCTTTACCAACATTTGCAATTAGCATGGACGCATTTATAACTGCCTATTGTATGGGGAAAGAAAGATACTTGTTTTGTTGTGGCCTTTTTCACCTGTAATTTGGGTGGGGCTAGTAGGCCTTTTAGTTTTTGTGATCTCCTACTTATAATTTTGGGGTTTTTGGATAGAACTTTTTTGAGATCACAAAATGAGGCTTATTTAATATGCACTTTTATTTCATTTCATTCCATGTTGATTCATTTTATCTTATACTATAGCCATTTAGCATTCACATGCTGGATTTTTATATAAATGACTTCTATATTAATTGCAGTATACTGTGTTGCAAAATTTTAACACAAATTTCCTTTTTTTGACCAAAAAATTTTTTCAGACTCCATAGACTAAAATGAGTCCATTAGATTTCCATACTCCTATCATTTTCTGTAAAATCACTGCACCCCAATCAACTGCTGACAACATTGATAACTTATGGTACTCTAACCTTGGCGACATTGGCTAAGACTCACATAGACATATCAAGAGTAATTTATACAGTACTGATCAGACATAGTCTGAAGTTGCATCTAACAACTCAGAAGTGATGTTCTATTCCATCAGGTACATAGCTCTGTGACTCCTGATGATGATTTGGTGCTGCAGATTTAGTTTACTAGATGTCTTCAGCTTTTCCCGGTCTTCTCCAAGAAAATACCACAGTGACTACTACAATATAGTATGCTACATTGTATAATTAACTCCCACACTGTACCTCTAAATAATATAAATACAAATTAAAAAATACCCTCACAACTTATCATACTGTGCCTCTCAAAAATATAAGATACACTGTGACCCTTTCTTATTCACAATAATATAAACAGCCCTTCTGACTTCAAAACTACAATATTTAATTCACATTGCCCCCATATTCTTATGTTATGTACATTACCACTCTAAAGGACTTTCCTCTGAATTTGATTCTTTATACCTTGCCCCCCTATAGTTTAAAGGACCTATAACTGCTTGGCAACCACCTGGGCTGCACACTGACCATCAGGTGATGTCTACAGGTTATTTATGTGATCAAAAAGCACATTTGGATTGTAGCTGTACCACTGACCAACAGGAACTGGATAGTGAATGGATCAGTAAAAAATCAGGTACTGGAAAGTGGTTTCAATATTAATCCCTTCCCTTTTTAATTTTTGTGTTTCCATTTTGTCTCCCCTCCATTCAAAATAAATTTTTTTTTATGTGTACAGAACTTTATAAGGGCTTGTTTTCTGTGCACCAATTATACTTCCTAGAGGCGGTATTTCATTTTTCATGCCATGTACTGGGAAGCAGGAAAAAAAATCCAAATGCAGGGAACTTGACAAAAAGCTCAAAGGGATGGTTCCCATGATAAACACATGAAAATCTGAAAATATACCAACATTTGGAGAGACAGAGAAAGGATTTAATATCCACACAATTAGTAATGATCCATTGACACTAGGCTTATTGTATAAATCAAACTCAAGTTTCTTAGTTACATTTTTATTGAATTGCCTGAGCTGACTTACCTCTTCACCGTGACCTCGTTTTAGAGGTCTTGGTCCCTGCTGATGTTATGTTGCCAAACTTTCACTTTCGTCTTCAGGAGTCCCACTAACTCGTGATAAGCTGCTAAGCTCAGTTGTTACAGGATCATAGTTCCTAGTGAGGGGTTTCTGATGCTCCCTATGGAGGGCGTTATTGCTGTATATAAACCTGTTGCTTTTGTTGCAGCATATGAATCAATAATGGATGCTGTATATCTATAAGTAATAATTAGGGTGCTGCTGGTGCTGCATATGAATGAATCAGCGGGGGGCTGATCCTGCAGGTAAATCCACAAGGGTGTGCGGGCACTACATGTTTCCTACTGAGGGTACCTGGCACTGTGTATGAATTAATAAGGGGCTCTGGCGCTGCATATAAATAAGTATGGGGGTGATTACATTTTCTGATGCAGTGCATTAAATTAACTAAGGGCTCTGGTGCTGTATGCATTTTTTTTTTAGGAAAGAGCTTTGTATAAACTGTATAAGCCAAAATAAATTGAGTGGCAACTACAATTTAAGGGTTAAAAATATGTTTTATTTATAAATGTTTTAAAATATCATCACAGGGGAATACACTGTGCAAAAATGCACCCCAATGCAACTTTCAATTATCAGGTCTTCATCCAGGGGGTATAAACTAGGTCAGTGTATTATATGAATTTTATAAAATTTTATAAAATTGGCTTGTAGGGGGTCTCTGAAATTCCTAATGCCAGCCTGGTGCTATTTTTAGAACACAGCAGCCACATTTTTCTAATCCTGTTGGAACCATTTATAAAGTGCTCTGTGACAACTGTTAATACTGATTAATTCTTATTATTATGTAGTGTGTTACTTGGCTGAACACTGGTTAGCTTAATCCTTTTTCTTGCTCTAAATGTTGAATCTGACAATTTTGGATTTTTTTTCATTGATGCTTCCTTTGGCAGTGATTGGCACTGAAAGCAGATCACAATAAATGGAAATGTATTTATCATGTTCTGCTATTCTGATGATTCTGTCTGATAATGTAGTAGGAAATTGAAATGCAAATAGACAGCACTGAACAATGGCAGATATGTATTTGAAGTTTCCATCTCTTTGATCCTCAATTTCTTTAATATAGAGATGTAAAGCTATGAAATGTAGTGCATTAGTAATATTATTTGTATCATTTTAACCTAGATTTATTTTTTAATGATTAAGTGGAAAATAGAACATTAAACATTAACCATCTACATTTAATGAAAATTACTTAAGAGAAACTTGTCCCTATGAATATGCAGTCTGCTGGCAGCATTATTTATGATTAGAGGAGTTGTATAGATTGATACCTAGTTTTGTGGGAGAAAATTTTATAAAACTATTAATATGTTCATTTACAGCTTTTCCATGCTTAGAAGCATCCATTACTGCAGTTACACGGTAATCGTTTCATTTAATGTTTCCATAGCGTACAGTCATGTCAATAGAACAAAGACCAATATGAAGCGCTCAAACCCTTCAAAGCCCTTAAACCCAGATGAATTAGATGCCAAATAAATGTGGCAAGCAGGGAATTGTGAACCTACTGTGTTATAACTGGTTTGGCTTTGGGCCACACACTAAGAGCGTTATCCCTGGACCTCTCTGGTATTCACCCTTATACCCCTATACAGAGACTTCGCAAGGCCACTACCTCTTGTGGTGGTCCCAGTATAGACAGCAGCTGGCTCAGTGGGCACAAGGACACCGGTACGTGGTACCAAGCTATCAATCAGAGTGAGTAGTCCAGAGTCAAGGCAGGCAGCATACAATCAGAGTCAGCACAGACAGACAGCACAGGATCAGGAAACAATCCGGGTTCAGATACCCGGGAGCACAGAACAGGAACCGAGTCAGAGA
This sequence comes from Engystomops pustulosus, assembly GCF_040894005.1. Taxonomy (NCBI): domain Eukaryota; kingdom Metazoa; phylum Chordata; class Amphibia; order Anura; family Leptodactylidae; genus Engystomops; species Engystomops pustulosus. The sequence continues at coordinate 46,570,199 of NC_092415.1, forward strand.
ACAAGCCAGAGTCATACTAGAGAAGACAAATAGAATCAGATACCATAGAGCAGGACTAAAGAGCCAGGAACCTTTGCTCAGGTGCAGGGAGTAGGGCATGCTGGACTATATGATGGGTGGTGCATGCTGATAGTCTAGGAAAGCCCATCTGGGAAACGCCCTGTTCCTCTAACAAGGGGAGAGGTGTCGCCGGTGCCCTAAGGAAGCTGAAGAATGACCGTATGGCGGCTGAAAGTAAGCCTGTGAAGAGGAACACGACGAGGGGCGCAACCCGTTGCCAGTGTTACAATAGGATAACTAAATTATTTCAAACCAGATCCTAGGACTCCTAAGTAGAACCCAGATCACATACACACCAAAACTGACACAAAAATGAATAATCCCCCAAACCAGCTATTTAATTTAATCTAATCTAATTTAACCAAACTCTCAAATTAATCCCAAATAAGGTAACTAAATTCTATCAGACCAAAACTCCTAGTTTATATATTTGGACCTCAGTCTAACATTTGCATGAATTTATTGAAACGTCAAAGCAGACCCCAAATTTAATCAGACTCCAAACCAGTACACAGCATTAATCAGACCCCAGACCAACCTTACTTCACAATCGGCATAGAGAAAATGGCAGGTATCAGCTGTTAGATGCCACAGTCAACGTCAACCACAGAATTTAATTAACATAGGTACCCGGATGCCCCCCAGGTCATTTGAGGGCACCATTGGTTGCCATTATAGCTAGGAGCCAGTATGAGGCTCCTATAGCTATCATACTGCACATTTGTATTCTAATACAATGCATCATTTTAAAAAAGTCATACAGCTTTGTTTTGTGAACACATAGTACATAGACCGTTATATATAAGAGATTGTGACTACAGACTTGGCTTCAAGAGCCCTATAATTTGACTTTCACAGGAACTTCACTGGTTATGTTATGTTACTTAATAAAAGTTTTGAAATAAGAGGATGAAATCATTGCACGTGATCACAATATTACAAGTGGTATTAAAATGTATTGAATAAATATGTCATGGAAATCATTACCTTTAACAATTTTACAGTTGTTTAGTCTAGAGAGGAGACACTTGAGACAGGATTTTATTGACTTATAGAAACATAAACAAGGTCAGTGCAATAAAGTGACCATTTTCACAGTTCAAGGTCTTTAAGAGTTTATGAACAAGGAAAAATATTTAGACAAGCTCAACATGAATAATTCTTATACATATAATTAATTTGTAACTCCTATACTGTACCACTTTATCAGGAGTCAATAAAATGTGTCTTCCTTTGACATTAAGGGTGAATGAACAAATATGGGCACATTTACTAAGGGTCCGAACGCTGCATTTTCATAGGGTTTTGCAATTTTTTTCGTTTTTTCCCTGAATTGCCCCAGGTTTTTGGTGCACGCGATCAGATTGTGTCGTATCGGCACCGGCTTACATGCAACACAAATCGGGGGGCATGGACATCGGACAACCCGACTGATTCAGACAAACCGTGGAATTTAAAAAGCAAGAACAGCACTCACAAGCACCAGGAAGAAGAAGGTAATCTCCAGCAGACCTCAGCAGGGGAAGCGACACATGCAGGAAATGGACGCACGGTCTTAGTGAATCGCGGCAGACCCGAATCCTTGTCGGACAACGCACGGCGGGAATCGCGAAGGGAGGGGTAAGTAAATGTGCCCCATTATCAAAACAGGGAAGAAGTGTGAGCCCTGAACTTCCCACAACCTATGTCCCTGCCTACTTGCAGCCCGGCACTATACTGCAGATTACAACTGGACAACAGGGCAGCAGTCCCTACTCTACTGAACAGAAAGACAAACAAACAAGACAGTCCACTTGGCAAAGTTAAACAATCTGCTTCAACACTACGTTGACAGACAGAAGAATAGCTCCAGCAGTGGATTTTCAATTGCAGAAAATTAACAATTCTGTGTGCAAAAGTGTTGAATTTCTTTTCATGTACATGTAGCGTATAATGGCAATAGCTATAAATGTCCCATGATACAATTTTGAGATTCTAAGGTTTCCTGCTATCAGAATGAACTTGCAGGGATTACGTGACCTGGAAAAGATTGTGTTCTCCACAGTAGATTATGCACTAGACATTGAAATGAATGATATCCAATTGTTTGGTCATTTGTTCCCCTACTTACAGAGCTCTCTGGATCTAGGTGTGAAATCCAGCACTTTAAAGGAACTTTTTTTAATTTGATCATCATATTAAAAAATTGCTTCTGCATACAAATAACGCTCCATAAAATAGCAGCGACAAGTTTCAAGTTCAATGACTCTTCATCATGGCTATCATGTAGTTAGAAACTCCCCTATTTAAAATAAACCGGAACCAATAGTATGCTAGATATGTCACAAAACACATAATTTAATATTATGTCCAAAATACTGCAAACCTGTAATTATGGGTTAGAATATATTGTTGTCTTTTTAGTATACATAGAGCAAATCATCCTTTTTTTTAAACCTAGTGAATATCGGGTTTTTAACTATAAAATCCAATGGACCTCTCTTTTCCTTATTACATTTTCCTAATCTCCACCTCTTTTGGGGCTGTACATCCTTTCTATGCCAAAGTATCGAAGGGAGGTTATGTCTCTATTATGGGTTTCTATAAAATGCCGATATGTCTGTGTTTTTTTTTTTCAATGTCCAATAGATGTTCAGCTCCTTGTTTAGCTTCTTGTCTACTTGTTCAGCTTCTTGTCTCTGACTTACTATAGCGCTGACTATATACTTTTTGTTGAAACATACACATTCTATAAGATAGATTACATGACAGGTATCACAGTCTATAAACAATTTCATATTATACACTTTATAGGAGACATTTTTATAACAAAATGTTGACATGACAGAAGCTAGGTGGGGCTGAGAATGCATGAGCTCAAGTTTAGGTTACAGGGTACAACCTGGCCACAGGCTTCTAAGATACATGCAAAGTGATAAGATAGATAATAATATAATAATTAATAATAATTCTTTATTTATATAGCCTTCATAGATTACGCAGCGCTACGCAAAGCTTGCCAAAATAGGTCCATGTACCCATGGGGCTCACAATCTAATCAACCTGCCAGTATGTTTTTGGAGTGTGGGAGGAAATTGGAGGACCCAGAGGAAACTCACACAAACATGGAGAGAAAATACAAACTCTTCGTAGATGTTGACCTGGATGGGACCTAAACTCAGGACCCCAGCGATGCAAGGCTGTAGTGCCTTGCATCGTAGAGACACCATGCCGCCCATACACATTACCTATACAATAGGTCATCAGTATTAGATTGGAGTGGATCTGACACTTGGGGGCCTTAGTCCAGCACCAGAACATCAAAAGGTAGCAAAATCAGAAGACCAGGTGTCTTCTGTATGCAGTGGCTCAACTAAGCACACCATCACCAGGATCGTCAGAATGTAATTTTTTTTTTTTACCGAGGGAAGTCAGCCACAAAAACAGCACTTATAAAGAACTAGGAAAAATACTGAATTAAACATATGTAACATATTATGGAAATATCCATATAAATGCTATAAAATCACATAAAAATAACATTACTTACATATATAACTACATTTCCATTGATCAGCTTGCCGGCATTCAGAAATAATGCAAACCTATTCAAGAGGAAGTTTATGTATCCACACTATATTTCACATTGACCTTTAAAAGACCTTGATCCAATAATTAGTTTGTAAAGTCTTCGGTGCTATAATTCATCTTGACAGTATTTTATTGTGCTGCCTTGTTCCTAATACAAACATTACAGAATAATGCATGTAATCCCTTTTCATAACAATATGGCATAAAAACACAAAATATAAATCCAACAGATCTGAAAGCTCACAAAGAACTTCTTTACAGGACTAATGAAATACTAAGGTTTCACTGCGTTTCTTCCTTGTTATAATGGATCCTTTTAGTGCATAAATTCTATCTATACACACAACAAGCACATTCAGATTGAAAGCGTTTGTTCATCCAGTGCACTTAAAGTAAATTCAAGTAAGATAGAGAGAGAAAATATAGTACAATATTTATATTATACAGTCAAAATGATGAATATATTCAGAATTTGTGAGAAGGTTGATTAAGACCCAATCCATACAAGTAGATGCTTGATTAGTTTAACATAATAAAGTCAAGGGGAAATTGCAAAAAAATATATGATCTATAATGCAAGAATCCAAATGAATGCATTTGACAAAACATTATTAGAATGTAATAGTACACCAGTGCAAAATTACTCTCGGAATTATTTTAAAAATTAACATAAATATGTAAAACCTTATGTCTCAGTGTTTTACCAGCTGTTCGTACTTATGCTGTGTTTACTTAATGATTTCCAAAATTACATAATTATTTCACTTAACCTATACTGTGACGACTAGCCTGTAATAACAAATAGTCATAGTTTGCTTGCAAAATTATTATTATTTACAGCAGTAAGTCTAAGGTTATATGATGAAAAATATGTGGCCACCTGAAAACATTTGGGTTAAATAAAGATATAGTGTAGCATTAACTTATTTAACTAATATTTTCATATCATGTATTCAGCCAAATATGTATATGATAATAAAAAAATATCTGTTAAAGAAAGTCTACCCCCTACACCAAGCATGATAATCTGTTGGCAGCCTGGTTTAGAGAAATATACTGTGATTTCCAAAATGTTATCTATGTTTATTTTGTCAAGATATCAAAAAGATATTCTCAGTTTAATCAGTATGCTAATGAGGCAGTTGGTGCACCCAAGGAGTTTCCTCAGCACCTGGAGCACTGCTATTCCTGCCTAAATCGCTTTCCTCTCGATCCATTGTGACCCCATACATCTCGCAAGACAATTCCTTGGGTCGTCTAAAAGAGGGGTTAGCGGTCCAGGGATAGAAGTGCTGTGGGAGATGACCTTGGTGCATAATTTGCATACAGATTAAAAGGGGAATTAATCAGAAACAGTGTGTAACATCTGTGTCTAAGTCTACTGCAGTTTGTACTGCCAAGATGAGAAGGCACTGGATTCCAGTCAGCAGTTTGATAAGTGCAGTGTGAAGTATTGCTTATTTTTATATGCTCGCTGAAACTAAAATTATGCCAGACTATGGATGAAAGTTGATCACATTGTCACAGCTGTATCAGCTCGAATAACCTTTCTCTGAACCAAAAAGGGTTAAGGCTCTCATACCTTCAGAGCCCTGCCCTCAGCCTGGAGAATTCTGACATAAACCCTGTGTGCACAATCCTCCTTTACTGGTCAAATAGTTTGTCCACTAGCTTTCTGTTGGTGATTGTTTTGGCTTGCATTCTTCACTATTCTCCTGTTTATTGTATTTTGTACTTTCCTTGCTATCTTGTTGTGAGCTGTATTGTCGACCTTCCCTTTGTGTTATTTGTTCATCTGTCTTGTGTCTACAATTTGGTGCAGGGAGGGATGGACTCCCAGTATTTGGCCACTGTTTAGGGTGGACCCAGTAAGTAGGCAATGTGTGGGGCCTCAGATTTTGGGCCTACTGTCCTTGTCTTTTTCCTGCTCTTACTTAGTGTAATGGACATAAATAATAAAAGTATATTTATAATAACAGTGCATTCCTCTAAAGCATGCTGCCAAGAAATGATAATGCTTGTGGAGGTGGAAGACTCCTATTAAAAGGGTATTCCAGGAATCAGCATAATTCATATACAAGTGGGTCCTCAAAATGTAAGTTAATGTGTAATTAGTTATTTAAAATTTTGCTCTCCTTAGCAGAAAAATGCTGTGGACATACACTGTAATGAAAAATTAAAATGCTACCAGCCCTTTAATCATTCCGTTAATTTCCTCCGCGCGGTCCATTGCAGAGCTGACACAGGACAGAAGATGGCCGCTGGTCACATGTCCACAGCACATGTCCTGCAGCTACCTGGGAAGGTCATGTGATCACCACTATGTTGTAATATGTTGTAATTATGGCTGTAATCGGTTGGTTGCAGTGCATCCAGTATGGCCAGTGTTTTGGTGATGGCAGTTACACATCATTACTATGGTAACAGAACAAGAGAACCTGTTAGATCATCACTGGGAGCAGAGTATAAGAGGTAGGAGGAGTTACTGAGAACAAAAGGATCTCGGGACTTGTAGTTTCCAGTGGCAGCCATCTTGGTGATAACTTTAGAGAGGCCATAAAATTTTGTGAATCATAAAATCACACCATTTAAGCTCCATCTTGTGACTAATGACATTGAGTTTTGTTACATTCATTTATTTATAGCATCATGGCTTTTTGTATCAGACGTTCATATTCCCGGAATACCCCTTTAAGTATCACCTATATGTCTGCCAAATGTTTTTGAAGAATGCAATGATTTTCAACTTTGTCAAGTTAATTTAAAACCACCTAAACATGCAACTTAGTCTTTTTTAAAGAGATGAAGAAACTTCTGTTGATTCTTTATAGTGAAAATGACTTATGGACTTGGAAATTTAAAACTATCTACTTAAATAAAAACCTCTTACCATACTGACCCATTTGTGATACGCAAACAATAGGCCAGTGGTCCTATTGCGATCAGCCACTAAAATGCCAATGGCAATAGAAATAGACTACATGGGACGCAAATGTAGTTGTCTATATTAGTTGTTGTCGGGCAGTCAGAACGTAAACAAGGCTGTGGAAAATGCAGGTCATGGTCATGAGCCCATAGACATAATTAAGGACTGTGTACTATTTTAGCAGCTAGCACATGGCCACAAACAAAAGTCGTGTGAATGAGGCCTTATGTTTAGAAGACCAGTATACACCCCAATAGGTTTTAGCCCCAAATAATTGCAGATGTGTTATAAAGTACAAAGTGGTAAACACAGACCTATAGAACACATACTAACCACACCACAATGTAAAAATTTAAGAAAAACTCATACCGTATTTTTCGGCCTATAAGGCGCACTGGAGTATAAGGCGCACCTCTAATAAATACCTAAGTGAAGCTGGCCCCCCCACCTTGTTCAAATCAAACAAAATTGGTGTCAAACGTTTGTGCTACGTTTGTGCTGGTTTGTGCAGCAGAAATTTTCGTTTGTGCCGCTATCGTTTTTAAGATTTTAATGAAAGTTTCCAGAGGTCATCAGAGGTCAACCAGCCCCCCCACATTGCCCAAATCAAACAAAACTGGTTCCAAATAATTCTGCTACGTTTGTGCTGGTTTGTGCTGCGCAAATTTTTGTTTGTGCTGCTTTTGTTTTGAATTTATGAACAAAAAATTAAAGTTCAAAAGTTCAAGCAGCCCCCCCACATTAACGGAATCAAACAAAACTGGTGTCAAACGTTAGTGCTACGTTTGTGCTGGTTTGTGCAGCAAAAATTTTCGTTTGTGCCGCTATCATTTTTAATATATTCATACTTTTTTGCAGAGGTCATCAGAGTTCATTTCTTCCAAAGTACAATGTGTTTGCTAGCTCCCCCTGGTGATCAAACCAGGGAAGTGTCACTAGGTTTGTTTTTTACCAGTTCATCCTAAACACCTCAAACACCTGAACATACCTTAAAAATTATAGCGGCACAAACAAAAATTTTTGCTGCACAAACCAGCACAAACGTAGCACTAATGTTTGACACCAGTTTTGTTTGATTCCGTTAATGTGGGGGGGCTGCTTGAACTTTTGAACTTTCATTTTTTGTTCATATATTCAAAACAAAAGCAGCACAAACAAAAATTTGCGCAGCACAAACCAGCACAAACGTAGCAGAATTGTTCGGCACCAGTTTTGTTTGATTTGGGCAATGTGGGGGGGCTGGTTGACCTCTGATGACCTCTGGAAACTTTCATTAAAATCTCGAAAACGATAGCGGCACAAACAAAAATTTCTGCTGCACAAACCAGCACAAACGTAGCACAAACGTTTGACACCAATTTTGTTTGATTTGAACAAGGTGGGGGGGCCAACTTCACTCAGGTCTAATAAATGCCTGCTAAGACATCTAGGTTCATATATAAGGCGCACTGGAGTATAAGGCGCAGGATCAAATGCAGTACCTAAAAATGACCAGCAGGTGGCAGACCTGTGCACAGTTCAAGCCAGCTACACTTCCCAGGAAACTTGTCTTCAGCGTGTCAGAGAGCTCCGATCTCAGAGGTATGGGCTGCTGGGGGTTAATGCAGGGTGATGCAGCAGGGGTAAAGCGGTCTCCATCTGCCCCTTCTCCTTCCCTCCTCAGCCAGGGTGTTATTCCTGTGGGGTTCCCTTTGGCTCCTTCTCTTTCCCCTGTTACAGGGCTGTCAGGTATGGGGGATTGTTACTGATGATGATGATTGCCTCGTGGTCGGCACTATGGCGGCTCTGGTCTCTCCGTGCTAGAGGAGTGCAGGATGGGCACAATGTTAGTTGTGGTGCTAGGGCACTTCAGGAGCCCTGTATACTGTGTGGGAAGGTGCAGGAAATTTCTGGGGATGGAGCTATTAAACACCAGTAAATGTATAGTACATCTTGTCTGTAGTACATTTCTGTATAAGTTCATATATAAGGCGCACTGGCCTATAAGACGCACCTTTGATTTCTGAGAAAATTAAAGGATTTTTGGTGCGCCTTATAGGCCGAAAAATACGGTAATCTTTATTCTTATATAAGTCAGACAGACATTAATAATGCCGTCATCCCGGAGTCTCTAAAAGGGGCCTATATATTCCTAGATACCTAATGCTTCATATCTTAATATTACAATGGATATTGTTGTGGATAGTGGAACAATTAATACATGTATATTTTTGCCTAAATAAAGTTACTTTGATACATCTTTGTGAAAGTATAATACAAACAGGGAGTGAATATACGTAATCCAAGCCAAACTTACAAAAAATAAAATGGTCAACAGCAAGACTCCATGTGGCGGCTACTAATGCTTGTGTCAATAGTAGATAGATGACGGCAATTCAACTGTATGATTCTTTTGTTTTCAACAAGTAATCAGAAAATAATCTGTTAGACAGTAAAATGTCCCATTTTCTCGAGCTTCAACCTAAGTTGTTCATCTAAAAGACAAAACTACAGCCTCAAGAGTGGTCAGTGTATAACGTAATACTAATCATGAGAAAAGTGACATTTTCTATGCAAAATTATACAGTGAACAATACAGTAATAATGTGATATTATTCTGCAATCTGCACCAAGCCCCCCCTTTCTGGTCCTGTTATATTATCCCATTTCTTAAAGGGAACAATTGTTTCCATTCATGCAAACCACATTAATGAAATATACAACATTCAAAGAAATTTCAAGTCTTAATAATATAGATGTTGTCCTTCTTAAAAGAGGCTTAATTACAGCCTCAATAGGTCAGTCTGTGCGCCTGATATTTCTTCAGTTTCCTTTGACCTTTATATAATAATGCCTCATTTCACTGAGGGGGAAGGGATGTTTTGCACTTCAGAAATATGAACTAATCTTTAGTGAATGTTCAGAATACATATAAAATGGATAAATGAGCTTTGTCCTCCTCTACATCAATAATATTAATACATTAGATTTAATTACATATTTGTTTGTTTCACATTTCAGAAACCTTTTCACTTATTCTCGGAGAAAATAAAGTGAATTTGCAAATATTTTAACATTTGTTCTATGAGATTTGCTTATAATCCTTAAATTATTACTTGCTGTACTCTGAACATCTGATTTGTAAGTAAGAACAAATGTATAATCTCACCGTAGATGTAGTAATGACGAGGGCTTTCTTCAATTATGAAGTAGACAAGTGGCCAATTTCTCTCTCTGTAATATTTGCAAAAAGAATCTGAGACTCTTGAGCGCCTTATGCTTTCTACAGTATGTGGCATTAAAACAAGGGGTTGGCCACTTTTCAATAAATCTCTTCTATTAACACGTCTCTGCATATATATATACCTGTCTTTGTCTCCTTTGAGAGCTTCAGCCTTTCCCTGTTCTCACCAAGCTGCCCTCTGCATATATACACAACTTCCTCCTTCTGAATGGTCTTATCCGACCTTATGACATCCCCCACTACATCTTTTCTTTCACGTCTAATCCTCACTGACAGAGATAGGAAGAGTTACAGAAAGGACTGTCACGATTGGCGCATGCAGGTATTCATGCAAACAGGAGGTGTGTAATAAAAATGTTTTATTTTGGTATCTTGGGAACACAACACATTTCGGAGTCACAGCCATAGGTAGTTAACTCCTCAGCTACGCAGCAGTCTCTTTTCACTTGATAAAGGAGTCTCACTTGACTCCAAAACACGTTGTGTTCCCAAGATCAAATAAAATGTTTCTATTACAAACCTCCTGATCGTATGAATACCTGCCGGCGCCAATCGAGATGTACCTTTCTCTAACTACCCCTACTGAATCCTGTGTGGCAACCATGTCTTGACGACCTATGTCGAAGGTGGCACCTGGACGCACATACACCAGCACTAAAACATCAAACATAGAGTTGTGCCTAATCTAGCACAACTAAATCTGGTGAGCCTTTCTCCAGTTTCCTTCTGAGCACCCAGTTAGCCTATGTCCGCCTTTCTAGAGGGAGGGAGCAGGATAAGTCATAACTGCTACATCCTGCTACAGCTCCTCCTATTTATCAGAGCTCAGACATATAAACAAAGAAGCATGGGGAGTCTACACACAGTGCAAAAGCAAATAGCTGGACTGCTGAATCACTTGATGGGCATTCAGAGTTTATTCACAAGGCAGTAAAAGCACATGGGCAACTTATGTAAAAGAGTGGCAAATCCTTTTATAGGAAATCTGTAATCAAAAATTATTATAAACCAGTAAAACTTGCAAGTCCATCTCATACATGCCATAATTTTTTTTTCATTATTATTTAAGCAGTCTTTCTTGTAAAGATCTCATCTTACAAATATGTAAATAAGGCTGCTTTATGGTTGGGCTTCTGCCTTACGGACTATTACAGGCCCCCAGAGCACTTCTTTCATGCCAGTCACATCAGATTCTGCCCTAGCGCAATGCCATCTATAATGCAGAGCTACCTTCAACTGCCTTCTGTGTAACATAACCCAAAAGCGACTTCAGAGGCAGACAATGTATACAGTTCCATAAAAATGTGCACATATTTTTAAAACATGATTTTGTTGGAAAGACAGCATAAAAATATAAGAAAAAAAAGTTAGGGAATTGAGGGGCTCAGATATAAATGTGAGTGCCCTTGTTACGTCTTTGCCTGTATCGTCTTCTGTCCGCGGTATGCGGCTTAGAAGGCGTTGAGGTTGTTCAGTGTTCCTGTGTGTGAACTGGGACTGAGATTGCTGCATGGTTGATTGTTGCACCACACCCTTTTCCCTGCAGTCTAGCAACAGTTAACCTGCTGTGAATGACAGATCTCTCCTCCATTCACCTTGAGGGGAGGTTCCCCAGTCACCTATATTACTTCCCAGCACAGGTTCCTCAGCGCTGGTAATATTCGTATTTTCAGCTCCCCAGTCCTTTCAGCGTTTTGTTCCTATATTGACTTCTCTGGCATTCTGACTTTGGCTTTCGTTACTTACCTCGGCTCTCGCTTTCTGATTCTGCTTATATATTGCTCTCTCCGTTGTGACCCGGTTTACCTGACTTCGCTACCTTTGTGTATTGTTTGTTTGTCGTGTTCTTTGTATGCACTGTGGCCTAGGAAGGGATCGTCTTCGTGGTTGTCCCGTATCAATAGGATACCGGAGGCAAGTAGGCAGGTGACAGCATTGGGGGGCTCAGACTTAGGGCTCACTGTCTGGTTTGTTGTCCCTGTATCCCCGAGCCATCATTACAGCCCTGGTTTATGATGACAATTTTTGATTTGTTTTAAGAGGATAAAATAAGCACAAAATCTGCTTGTTCTGACTTGCTCTATCTTAGAGACTGCCTGGTAACCACACTAGACATACATTTCAACTATAACCTCAGGCTATAGGAAATTTAGCCCTGGCCCACGCTGTGCCCTGATATGTGACAGCCAGTTTTTCAGTAAACTGGCACGAGCGATTGAAATAGGAAAAAAGTGACTTTTTCATGAGTTTTATGACAGTAAACTGCTGTAAGAAGACATGTAACATGTCCCTCACTTTACTACTTTAAGAGTCAGCTCTTGCACAGTACCCACAGCGGTCCCACAGCTAATCATGGCCATAGCTAGTAGCAAGGGGGGAGCCATTTTGCCGGAGTGGCTATTCAACTGCCAATATAGTAATACATCCAGGATGTGCGGCCTAACCTGAACTTAAACTACAGTTTTTTTATTTTTCAACCTACAAACATTTTAGCTGCTTTATTTGCACTAGTAGTCAGAGCTTTTTACCAGATTTATAATTGGAAGAGTTTGTCAGGAATTACAAGTTTAGTACTGGATGCTGAACTGTGAGAGCTATTAAAGGGGTTATCCGGGTTTAAATTTTTTTTATGGCCGGGCTGGGGAGGGCTAGTTAAACATAATAAACATGTACTTACCCCCTCCGGCGCCGCCGATGTCCCGCGCCGCAGTCCCTTCGATCCGTGCCCCTGTTTGTTTACAGGGGCACGGAAGCCGCGCACAGGGAGCTTCCGGTCCACTATGTGGACGGCTCCTCCCATGCGTCCCTATCTCTTAGCGTTGTAAGCGCTGAGAGATGGTGCGCATGGGAGCTTCCGGCCGGCCGGAAGCTCCCTGTGAGCCGGTGTAATGAAACCGGCGCACAGAGAAGACGGGCCGCGGCGCGGGACATCGGCAGCACCGGAGGAGGTAAGTACATGTTTATTTTGTTTAACTAGCCCTCCCCAGCCCGGACATAAAAAAAAAATTTAAACCCGGATAACCCCTTTAATAAGGTCTCCAGGAATAATGAAATATAAAGCCAAACTAAAATGACATGAACTTGTTATACATATTGCATGTTACATGTTTTAGTTAAGATCATACAAATTGACTCATTGCCTCCACAGCCCTTTCCATTTTCATTTGTGTTTTTTATTCCACTCCTCCCAAAAGTCAGAACTTTTTTTTTTATTTTCCATGCATGTGGGCTTGTTTTATGTAATAATAGTCCCAAGTGGCATTATTTAATTTTCCAGGAAGCTGCAGAAACGGACGAAAAACTGAATTTATGCAATTTTATTGTAAGATCTGTTTTTATAGCTTTCACTGTACATTTTCAATGATATCTTTCCTTCTCTTATATAGGTTTTATTATGTTTTTCTCAAATAAAATATTTTTTGTGAGACGAGTTGATATTTTCATTGACATCATAATGGGGACTGTACAACCTTTTGATCACTTTTAATTGCAATGTTTCTGTGTTGCAAAATGACCAAAAAGTGATGATTTGAACATTTGAATGTTTTTTTAGTTACATAGTTAATACAGTTGATAAAACACATACAGTACAGACCTAAAGTTTGGACACACCTTCTCATTCAAAGAGTTTTCTGTATTTTCATGACTATAAAAATTGTAGATTCACACTGAAGGCATCAAAACTATGAATTACCACATGTGGAATTATATACTTAACAAAATGAGTAAAACAACTGAAAATATGTATTTTATTCTAGGTTCTTCAAAGTAGCCACCTTTTGCTTTACACACTGCTTTTACATACTCTTGGTATTCTCTTTATGACCAGAAATGGTCATTCAGCAGTCTTGAAGGAGTTTCCAGAGATGCTTAGCACTTGTTGGCCCTTTTTCCTTCACTCTGCAGTGCAGCTACATGTCCATAAAATCCAACCAAAAAAGGAAAGAAAAAGGATGGGATGAGGGATGTAAGGAAACAAAATTCTTTATTATGAGATAACCATCCATGTTATTTTGATGTAAAAATCCATCAAGATCCTTCTTGAAGCTCTCTGCTGTGATTGACTTTGTCCCAGATTTACTCCACCAAAGACAAATGTTGCTTGTAGATTTTTAGCCCCCAGGTGCATGACTTTCCATTTATCCACCTTAAACCTCATTTGCCAAATTGATGACCACACACTCAAAATTAGACAAAGTGCCATTAATTCCTACCTCTTTATCATTAATAAATAAGATTGACAAGTAGGCCAAGCACAGAACCCTGGGGTATACCATTTATAGCTGGTGACCATTCTGAGTAGGAATCATTGGCCACAACTCTCTGGATACGATCCTTCAGCCAGTTTTCAATCCAATTGTAAACATGTTCTGCAAAAACAACTGGACCTTATTTTACCCATCAGGCATCTATTAGGGACAGTGTCAAAGCCTTTTCAAAGTCCACCACTTCATTGAAGCAGATCAGGTTAGGGTTAACAACTTCTATCCTTAGTAAACCCATGCTGGCTATCACTTATTATACTATGTGATGTCACATACACCTGTATATAGTCTTTTAGTAACCCTTTCAATGTTTTTGCATGAAATAATTATTTTTATTACGTTTATAGTCATTTATATACCTTGATAGATAAAGCATTACAAAAGGAACTATAATCAGCTCTATGATATTTTCCATAATCATGCAAGAATTTAGTGTCTTCAAATAGTGACACTTCGATTTCGATACAATTATGTAAAATGATGATATTGTTTTCTTTATATTAATAGAGTAACAAAGAAAGGGAGATTCAACAACCTTTAATTAAGATGATCATGTATGTGAAGGTTTAAGATTAATTACAATATAACTAAATGCTAAAGACAATCACAATTTTACATTTACTGATTTTAATAAAGCTGTTCCTTGTGATTAGGAAATTCTGGATTAGCTACAATACAAAAAATATTCTGTGGACAAGAAATTGCAAACAATTCCAATTTCTTTCCTCACTGATATAGTGTGATTAGAAAAAAATTATAATTAAAATCTATTTATGTGGCACCAATATATTGCAGTAGTAGAATGCCAAATTATCTTCATGGATTAGAAGCTCTTGTGAGCACAACCATGGTTCCTGTTGTTTCATATGATCCTGTTATTATTGTGTAATGTATATTTTGTTTGTATATGTACCATATGATTTATGTGGACTGCGGTGCAGTATGTGGTGCTAAAAGCATATTAATGTTATAAAAACAGAATGGTTTATGTTCTAAATAGTATAGCAGGGGAATAACTTGAGAAGGTGAAGAGGGTACGGTTTCAACTGGGCCCTAGAGCCTTAGGGGTCCGTGTTACATGTTACTTTCCCATATGAGAAGACTAGAACTATAAGCCATATAACCAATACATTATAGCTAGGGACCTGGCACTGACTTTTCACTGGGGCCCATTAGCTTCAAGTTGACCCAACTATAGAATAGATTAGAGAAGGCAATGTTATAGGTACACTCAGTATTGGCTCAATCGTGTATACAAAGTGTAGAGTGATTCATGACAGCTAGCTTAGATTATTCGTAACAAAGGGAGGTTGTATCTGGTCAAAAGAAAAAAAATTTCAAAAATTCTTTAAATTTGAGAAAGAACTAGAAACAAATCTGTTGGTTCAGACCCAGGAGTTCCACAAAAAAATTTGACATAGGGTGATTGAAAAGCAGCAGCTATAGTAATCGATTTATTTGTGAGTTTACCCATTTAAAACTGGTCAACATAAAATTATGCTTCAATAGCTGTCTTTTAGCAGTCTCTATTACGGTTTACCAATCTGCACCATTATGTTGCAACCAAGTGCCAGCACTGTATTTAGGTCAAGGGCCCTCTGAAAGAGGAGAATCTCTTCTTTCAAATGAATCTAAAATTGTGTTTCTAGGTGTCAGGGAACCGTAGATATAGCCCTCTGAAATCCAATTGTGTGCGACACAATACCAGCACAGACACCTGTTAAATAAAGTCAAAGCTGTGCAAATCCAGAAAATCATGAATAGTCCGACGAAAGTGTGATCCGGGACCCTTAGTAAATAAGCTCCATTTAGTTATTTTGGTTTTATTAATATTATGATTTATTTGTGTGAACGTATGACTATGAGGTATCTGTGAACTCTACACATGTCTATCTATTACATTTAGGAGATGTGAAGGTAAATATTTTCTGTTTGGAGAACATTTTTTTGCAATCAAAGTCAAATTTTATGTATTTTTCATAAAATGTTACAGTTTGAATCAAAATTGCATGAAGGCGCCTATATCTATAAACTCTTTAATGCTATTTTCAAAATAGGGCAAGTGTTTGCTTTTAGAAAATATGTGGTTTGTTGGGGTTTCTTTTAATCATTTTTGCTGTAACGTCAAAATTGTAAAAATTGCTTTGGCCAATAACGTGACAACATTTCCAGAAATGCCTGGCAGTAAAAGGGTTATTACCCCTTTGTTGAAAGTTCGGGTGAAGATGTTTATTATCTCCCTCTTGTCTATATATCTATCATCTATCTGTCTAGTTATCTATCTCCTGTAATCTGTCTACCTAACAATTTATATATATCCCTTTTCTCTATTTATCTATATATCTTCTATCTATTATCTATCATCAATCAATCTTCTATCTCTTTTCTACTGTATTTACCTCTCATATCTATCTATTGATCTTATATGATTTATCTACTGTGTACAGTATACAATCTACTTTATAGTGCTGAATCCATATAATCTTTCACATTTATCTTCTATCGTATCCTATAAATCCTTCTACAGTCAGTCCCATATTACAGATACTTACCTACAACTGAGAGTAACTACATAGTGTTATTATTGGGAAAAGGAAATAATATGGTTTGTGGAAAAAGGGAAGCAAAAAGTGTTTTGTGTGTAAACACAAAAACACAGAATTTCCTGGTTCTTTAAGGATTCAGGTAGACTGTAAAACAGATTTTTGAATGATAGCCTCGAACAGACTCCCAGTTTTCATGACAACTGGTTGGCACCCAATGATAATGTCATTTGGGGGGGCACTGTCTGGCATTTAAAGATGGCATCCACCATGTGCAGCACTGATGCCACAGTTGGGTTCAACCAATGAACCCTCTCCATACACTCTTAACACTACCAGCACATGATAACCCCCCCCCCCCCTAATGATATTTTTACTTTAGGATTTTAAAAAGTTTTTCTTTCTATTTTAGACGCATTGTAGAAAACAATAATTGATGCATGGACGACTTTTGTCTTGACATTCTTATATGTAGAGAGGGGAGATATATAAAAACATGCCTGATCACTTTAATCCTTTGTGAAAATAAATGTAAGCTTGAACTACTAATAATAATGTGCATGCATTATTTATATATCAGTTCAGTTTCTTCTTTTAACTCACTACATTGTTAGAAGAGGCAGTAAAATGTAAAAACAAAAGCAAAGGCATGTGAACGTAGGATACACTGTATATTTGCAGTAATAGCTTTACATTTACAAGATCTTCCATTCTTTGATCCTTGTACAAACGCAAAGTCAACATGAGAATGAACAAACCAGCATTGGGATGCAAGATCAAGGTTTAGACTCGGACTGTACACCACAGAAATGTAATAGATTATGTTGATCATATTATAATATACAGTGTAACAGATTGATAATAAAAAAAAACACTGTTGGTTTAATTTTGATCATTGGTTGGTTTCCCATTAAGTGAAATATAATACTTAATACTTAATCAGAGATTCCCTATCTTACAGAGCAATGAGCTTTATATTTCTGACACAATATTAACAGTATCCTATGATCAATGACTGTGCCTTCCCCAGATCTGCTTTCATAAAAGGTGTTTTTATTAAACTGTAATAAACTGAATTATTAAGTATTGATCAAACTGTAGAAAATGTTGAAACCCACCGACTGATTCCTTTCATTATCTTCCAATTGTATTTGCAATTCTATCACTTCAATAATAATTTACATACTAAAAATATCCACAACCCCTAAAGATGTGGGGATTGGTTGTATACATGTGTAGCTTATCCTCACTAGTATTTAGGAGAATTACAGTTTATTTTGTTAAAGGGATTTCCCAATAAGCAACATTTACCACATACCTTACATATAAGATAAGGGAAATATATGTGATTACTCGGTGGTCTAACATTTAAACCCACACCAATCCTAAGGGCATGGACCCAGAGTCTCATGTGTGAATAAAGAGTTAATGCACATACATTAGCAGCATTTGCTTGTAACATGTTATCAGCTGTATACAATACAGAAGTTTATATGAATGAACACTAATGTAGAGACCAGATTCTATTAAACTAACATTTATCACTACTTTCAAAAAGGGATACCATATCAACCATATCTACAAGGGAGAAAGTTACAACATAAAATTTAACACATCATTAACCATTTTAAATTTTCTGTCTGCATTTCTAATTTACTCACAATCAAACAGGAATGTGTTTTATATTATTCATATATAGTTTAAATATGAATAATAATTGCAAGAAGATTTGATAAAGATTCTTATATGATGTTGAGTTTGAAACATAGTACAGCTTCTATGAAGGCTCCACATTTACAGACTACAAGCATAGTATTGTTTCTCATCACACAGAAAATACCTTGAATATTCTACTTACACCTTTAAGGGGTTGTCCTACAACAGCCTTTACTCATTAATTTGCCAAAAATTTAGGTTGTCATAAATTGTTAACAGTGAATATTATTGTGAAGATGTACATTTGGACATACATCCACATTTCTACCTACATTATACAGAGCCAAACAGTAAAAGGTGAGAGGGTCTAAAGGATTCACATCTGTTAGCAGTTTCCTACAAATCACATAATGCCTTGTCTGTATCTCCTTCTGTGGAGTTGCAGCCAACACCCGCTGGTTTTCACCTTTAATATAAAGAAATGTCTGTTATTACTGTATACTTTATTTAACTTAAACCTAGACATCCAAAAAACATGTAAATAGATCTTATCTCCAAAACCCAATCTTAGCAAATCTTATGCAATAAATAGTTGCTGTGACAGAGAAGAAAGGGTGTGAGCCCTAAGTTTCCCACAACATCTGCCACAACCTCTGCTGGCCTTGCACTACATTGCGGATGACAACTGGCCGGTAGTCCCTACAATGGATAACTGCACAGCAATTGAATATAACAAAGTGAATACAAACAGATACAGAAAGCAAACAAAGACAGATTGATAAAAAGTTAAGTCAGTCAAAGTGGACCAGAACCAAGATGCCGATGAGGTACAAAAACAGCAGGCTAGAGAGGGAACAGACACAAGTCTAGGAAACCAGAACTAGGGCAGCAGAATAGCAACTTGATCCAGTCCTGAATGAACAGGTAGATGAGTAAAAAGGTAGTGCTGGATGCATCTCCTGCAACTGATTGGTTTGCTTGTCTGTAACTCCATGTGGCCCCCTATGACCCAACCTAGCCCAGAGAGACAGCCAGGATCAATCAGAGCGTCAAACCAAGCATAGTCCTGGGTGTGGTCACAAGTCCAGGGCACTGCAGCAAGAATCCATTCAGAGTTCTGACAACAGTATTAAGAAATCTCCTCAATATGTCCCAGAAGTGATGTCCCACAGAATGGGTGATCGATAGTTCATGGGGGTCCAACAATTAGGAGCTCTTCTTGCCATTTTATTCCCACCCAGACTGACATGATTGATCTATTTTCAATGTATAAAACAGTGAAATTATTACTGTTACTATATTGCTATCACTGTGACATTATTATTACAAATTGTGACAAATACATTTAACTTACAAAATTTCCTTTTAAAATTAGGGGATATATAGACAAATGAAACAGACAATCATGGCAATCTGGACAAAGCTTACAAGTGGTCCCCTACTTAAGAACACCCATCAAAGGTGTCTACAATGATGCTTTATTGTTAATCCTGGTTCTGATGACAACCCAACATTTTTAAAATCCAATTGTCACAGAGACCAAAAAAAAATTTGAATGCGGTTACAGTTATAAAGTATGCAGTTCCAAATTACATACAAATTCAACTTAAGAACAAACCTACAGAACCTATCTTGTATGTAACCTGGGGACTGTTTCTGGTGTTTGGCTTCAGTTATATAAGCCTCTGCAAATTTTAGTGACAGCCAAAGTACAAGCTTAAATACAATATTTTTTCTGTGCCTGTGCAGAGAAATACTAAAGTTAAATATACACATATTTATTCTAAAAACAATATATAAACCTAATAAACACATTAGACATATACACCACCCTACCACCCTATATACTGGTAACTACAACTGCAATACCCACATAAATGTCTATTTTATGCAACACCATAAATCAGCATCTGTAGTTTGAGTTCTATCACTCACTGGTCCTTGACAATTTTCTTGAGCAATGTCAAGTGAAGTTGGATTACTATTACTATGTGTGAATTATTGATTGAAGTCACATTGCTTGATGATAGTTGTGCTGTGACTTATCCCAGAAAAAGAGATATTTCATTCTCACTTTACAAACAAAAATAGATGAAATAGATTTCCAGAACACCAGGCAAAAAGGCATGACTGTCACAAGCAAGTATTATATTAGAGGAAAAGTACATTTCAATATTTCATGGGCTGCATCAAAAGAGCCATAGATGCACATGACGAGAACACAGCTTTGCTTTTATACAAAACACTAGTACACATTGAATATTATGTACTTTGTTGGGCATCTTTATTTTAGAAGGATGAAGCAAAAATAGAATGGGTTTAAATAAGTGGCTGAGGTGTCAAGTTGGGGGATATTCTGTTCCGAAAAAAAAAATGCTTTGAGGGCAATCTTATGGCTTTATACAAACATAATAACAAAGTCCAAGAAGCAGGGGCTATAAGCAAACCACAAATGGCATAGTGCAAGCCTTCACAGATTGAGTCTTTCCAAATATTCCATATAGCAACTATAATGAGTGGCTTGGGGCACAAGGGAGGACAGACAGGACAGTGAGCCATAAACCGAACCTCCCCAAAACTGTGATATAGATAATCAAAAAATACATTACAGGAAATCTACCATTTGATTTAATGCATTTTGAACCAAATGTACTTTGAGAATGCAGTAGCTACACTGATGCAGAAACATAGCTTGTTTAATCCCTGAACTGAGTAGTTTTGTAAAAAAAAACCATTATACAATTATGATAATGAGGCTCTGTCGCTCCTGTGGCTTTCCCAGCACTCTCCTTTTGCCCTAATTATGCACTGCTCTATCCTTGTCCTGTCCAGCATAAGCTGAGGATATGTAATCACTGTGTTTTCCCAGACAGGGAGGCAGAAGTAATCAATTGCTGCACCATCCCCCAGCTGCTGCGTATGAGTCATCCAGCTCAGGTTAATTGTCCTGTCTGGAAAGTTCAGGCAGCTCTTTCATGCACATTAGCCAGCCTGCATGCAGCTTTCCTATGGACCTGAATTTTAAAATTGTGACTATAACTATAACTTTCTGATGTGTATAGGCCTTTGCTTTGAATTACTTCAGCACATCTGTAGCCACAGGACATTAATAGTCTCTCACACTTCTCTGGTATGATTTTGGTTTACTTCTTTCCATCTCTTCCACAGTTATGTCACTGTTTTGGGTTTAATGGCCATAAATTTGTCACCAAAGATTTTTATTTTAGGTTTTCTATTGAGTTAAAATCAGGATTCTGGGCAAGGCATTTCATTGCTTCAATGTTTTCTGTTTCAAGGAACCGCTTTACCCGTATTGTTGTGTGACAAGGAGCATTGTCCTGCATGAAAATTGCTTGCTGATTGATTGAAGAAAGCAAGGAAGGAATAATTTACTTTGCCATGTTGCTGTATGAGAGGTTCAAATCATGCTGCATAAAATATTCCCCAAATCTTGGCACTTCCTCCACCATCTTTCACTGACATTTTTACACACTTTGAGTTCAGTCTTTCCCTAGTTGGTAGAAGAACATAATGTTTCCCATCAGATACAAATAGATTTCTTTCCTCACCAAAATGAGCTGTGGACCACTTCTTCTCTATCCACACAACATGCTCCTTAGTAAAAATGTGTCTTTTGGTTCTTCGTGCTCTCATAAGTTTTGTCACTGCAGTGGGCTTTCAGCTTAAATGCTCTTAAATGTTGAGACACTGTATAATGAGCCAGATCCTTAGCCTCTACAGTGCTGAATTGGCTAGCAATTCCAGGAGTGTTGAAATGATTACCCATGGAGATTTTCTGCATTATCCTGTCCTTTCTTGTATTTGTCTTTTGAGGGCGACCAGCCTTCTTGAGAGACTTGAGTTTGTGATTTTGTAAAGATAGTCTAGATATCACAGACTTGGAAAGACCAACATCTCTTTCCATGACTCATAGGGTCAGTCCTTTGACCTTCATCTGAACAACCTGCTGCCGTAGGGTTTCAGTTACTTTGGAATGGTACACCGTTTTTACAAAGTTTGTGAAAACTGTATAGTTAAACTGCCAGTTAAATCAGGTTTGTCAGATAATTAAGGAAATTAGAACCAGGTGCTGTATTATCACCAATATTTTGTAGGTATGTGAAAATATTCTCTAATTTTGATTAGTGTTCTTTTACATTTTCATTTTTATTCTATGCTTATTCTATGAATATATACAATTTATGAAATACGGTAAAAATACTGAAATTATCATGTTATCATATATTCACATAGGACTACACAATGAAAGAAATTGTGTTCTCTAATTTTGATCTCCAGTTGATATGTAAGTGGATGTAAAAACTCAACCATGTTTTAGCAATATGTTTTCAAACCTACCAGCCTATATATTAATAATTTTATATAATATCCCTCGGATATTTTAGTTGTCATGTCCTAAGTTGCTGTGCACTATAGCTTTCATACATCTTATTCTTAAGTTCAGCTACGCTGCTGCGCCTTTTTATCCTTCCTCACTTGTGTTAATGTTAATGGTCCTTTGAAGCCCTATCACTTTGCTAGAGGATTGATGTAAGTCTTCTGCAATTAACATAATTACGAGCTTGATTATCTTCTAATTGAGTTTTGAGTATTTGGTTATTTAGTGCACAAATTACAGCAAATTAAAGATTTTATGCTGTTGGTGACATGCTTTCAACTATATTTGCACATTTTTTTATTTTATTTTATTACTGGTTATTATAGGTCAAGCTTATATTATTACCTCTGTTAAAATATCCTGAATATTGTTAAGGTTACCATTTTCTACAGTGAAGATATTAATTTAGTGCAGGAATAAAAAATATATCCTACAATTACTGTTCATTTACATGACATGGACATCTTTATTTTTCCATGTACTGAGCTGTATGAAGGTTTGTTTTCTGTGTAACAAATTGTAATTCCTAGCGTCAGTATTTAATTTTTCATGTCTTGTACTGGGAAAGTGGTAAAAAATTCCAAGTACCTCGAAATTAACAAAAAAACACATTTGCACCATTTTCTTGTGGGCTCTCACTGTGCACTCCCTCATCTCCCGTTATTGTTTGTATTGGCACAATCCCAGGGATACCAAATATATATTTGTTTTATTATGTTTTAATTAGAGATGAGCGAGCACTAAAATGCTCGGGTACTCGTTATTCGAGACGAACTTTTCCCGATGCTCGAGTGCTCGTTTCGAGTAACGAGCCCCATTGAAGTCAATGGGAGACTCGAGCATTTTTCAAGGGGACCAAGGCTCTGCACAGGGAAGCTTGGCCAAACACCTGGGAACCTCAGAAAAGGATGGAAACACCACGGAAATGGACAGGAAACAGCAGGGGCAGCATGCATGGATGCCTCTGAGGCTGCTTAAATGCACCATTATGCCAAAATTATGGGCAACAGCATGGCCATGACAGAGTGACAGAATGAAGCTAGATAGCATCTAAAACATCCAATAATTGACCCTGACACTATAGGGGACGGCATGCAGAGGCAGCGGCAGCAGCGGAAGGCTAGAGAGTGGCATGGCGACATACCCTAAATGGACTCAGGCTTCAAACCAATGGGTAGCAGAGAGGAACCAAAGGAGGTGAGCAAGAAGCGCTCAAATAATATTGGTACATGATAAAAGTTTGCCAGTATATTTTGTGGATTACACAGCAGGGTGGCGACAAAGTTAACATGGAAGCCATGAAAACAATCCAAAATTCTGCCTGACACAGCTCGTTTGATAAGGGGACGATGTATGGAGGCAGTGAACTAGTAGTAGATTAAAGGTGCTGCAGTTAAAACTATGTTAGTTGGTTCTTGGCATGGAGCTGGCGCTCCGCTGCCAGGCGAGCTTTCGCCAATCCAAGCCCCTGTCTCTAGGCTACTCCCCAAACAGCACTTCTAAGAACCTTTCGGATAAGATCAAGTGTAGTAGCGTTCTTATAAGTTTGGGATATGGCGGGTGAGGAGAATGTAAACATCTGCGCAAGAAGCGCTGAAATAATATCCGTAAATGAAAAAAGTTTTCCAGTATATTTTGTGGCTTACACAGCAGGGTGGCGACAAAGTTAACAAGTTTGATGTGGAATGCCCTGCAATAGCTCTTGGGCGGTGTGCCTTTTATCACCTAGGCTCAGCAGTTTGAGCACCGCCTGCTGTCGCTTAGCAACGGCACTGCTGCTGTGCCTAGAGCTACCGACTGATGGCGCCATGCCCACGGATGGTAATTCGGAGGAGGAGGAGGTGGAGGAGGGGTGGGAGGATTTGGAGGTATAGTAGGCCTTTGAGACCTGGACCGAGGTAGGCCCCGCAATCCTCTGCGTCGGCAGTATATGACCAGCCCCAGGGTCAGACTCGGTCCCAGCCTGCACCAAGTTAAGTGTAGTAGCGTTCTTATAAGTTTGGGATATGGCGGGTGAGGGGAATGTAAACAGATGCGCAAGAAGCGCATGATGCGCATGGAGCTGGCGCTCCGCTGCTAGGCGAGCTTTCGCCAATCCAAGCCCCTGTCTCTAGGCTACTCCCCAAACAGCACTTCTAAGAACCTTTTGTATACGATCAAGTGTAGTAGCGTTCTTATAAGTTTAGGATATGGCGGGTGAGGGGAATGTAAACAGATGCGCAAGAAGCGCTGAAATAATATCCGTAAATGGTAAAAGTTTGCCAGTGTATTTTGTGGATAACACAGCAGGGTGGCGACAAAGTTAACAACTTTGATGTGGAATCCATGAAAACAACCCAAATTTCGGCCTGACAAACCTCGTTTGATAAAGGGACGATGTATGGAGGCAGCTATATGGACGACTTTTGGAGGTAGCAATGGAGACAACGTGTGGAGGCTGCTATGGAGACAATTCAATTTGGATAGTGCCTGTATGTGGCAGTCCAAAAAATTTTTCAAACCAGAGGAGCAGGTAGGTGGCCCTCCAGAAAAATGGAATAGATTGAGTGCCTGTATGTGGCAGTCCAAAAAATTTTTCAAACCAGAGGAGCAGGTAGGTGGCCCTCCAGAAAAATGGAATAGATTGAGTGCCTGTATGTGGCAGTCCAAAAAATTTTTCAAACCAGAGGAGCAGGTAGGTGGCCCTCCAGAAAAATGGAATAGATTGAGTGCCTGTATGTGGCAGTCCAAAAAATTTTTCAAACCAGAGGAGCAGGTAGGTGGCCCTCCAGAAAAATGGAATAGATTGAGCGCCTGTATGTGGCAGTCCAAAAAAGTTTTTAAACCAGAGGAGCAGGTAGGTGGCCCTCCAGAAAAATGGAATAGATTGAGTGCCTGTATGTGGCAGTCCAAAAAAGTTTTTAAACCAGAGGAGCAGGTAGGTGGCCCTCCAGAAAAATGGAATAGATTGAGTGCCTGTATGTGGCAGTCCCAAAAAATTGTTTAAAACAGAGGACCGGAAAGGTGGCCCTCCAGAAAAATTGAATAGATTGAGTACCTGTATGTGGCACTCCCAAAAATTGTTTAAAACAGAGGACCGTGTCGGTGGCCCTCCAGAAAAATTAAATGCATAAAGTACTATACCTAGAGCCAGTGGGCCCTGTCAAAAAACAGCCAGTTTCCTCTGCTTTACTGTAGAAAGAGGAGGAGAAGGAGGAAAATAAGGAGGAGGAGGAGTGGATAAATTATTCAGGTTGAGCTTCCTTCACCTGCTGGAGATTTGAAATTAGGAGAAATCCATGCTTTATTCATCTTGATAAGCGTCAGCCTGTCAGCGCTGTCAGTCGACAGGCGTGTACGCTTATCGGTGATGATGCCACCAGCTGCACTGAAAACCCGCTCTGACAAGACGTTAGCGGCAGGGCAGGCAAGAACCTCCAAGGCGTAGAGCGCCAGTTCGTGCCACATGTCCAGCTTTGAAACCCAGTAGTTGTAGGGAGCTGTGTGATCATTTAGGACGATGGTATGGTCAGCTACGTACTCCCTCACCATCTTTCTGTAAAGATCAGCCCTACTCTGCCGAGACTGGGGACAGGTGACAGTGTCTTGCTGGGGTGACATAAAGCTGGCAAAAGCCTTGTAAAGCGTACCCTTGCCAGTGCTGGACAAGCTGCCTGCTCGCCTACTCTCCCTCGCTACTTGTCCCGCAGAACTACGCACTCTGCCGCTAGCGCTGTCAGAAGGGAAATACTGTTTCAGCTTGTGCACCAGGGCCTGCTGGTATTCATGCATTCTCACACTCCTTTCCTCTCCAGGGATGAGAGTGGAAAGATTTTGCTTGTACCGTGGGTCCAGGAGAGTGAACACCCAGTAATCGGTGCTGGAATAAATTCTTTGAACGCGAGGGTCACGGGATAGGCAGCCTAGCATGAAATCTGCCATATGCGCCAGAGTACCAACGCGTAAGAATTCACTCCCCTCACTGGCCTGACTGTCCATTTCCTCCTCCTCCAACTCCTCCAACTCCTCTTCTTCTGCCCATACACGCTCAACAGTGTAGGACTCAACAATGGTCCCCTCTTGTGTCTCGCCAACATTCTCCTCATCCTCCTCCACCTCCACCTCCTCCGATATGCGCTGAGAAACAGACCTAAGGGTGCTTTGGCTATCAACAAGGGAATCTTCTTCCCCTGTCTCTTGTGAGGAGCGCAAAGCTTCCGACTTCATGCTGACCAGAGAGTTTTTCAACAGGCCAAGCAGCGGGATGGGGAGGCTGATGATGGCGGCATCGCCACTGACCATCTGTGTTGACTCCTCAAAGTTACTCAGCACCTGACAGATATCAGACATCCACGTCCACTCCTCATTGTAGACTTGAGGAAGCTGACTGACCTGACTACCAGTTCTGGTGGAAGTTGACATCTGGCAGTCTACAATCGCTCGGCGCTGCTGGTAAACTCTGGATAACATGGTCAGTGTTGAATTCCACCTCGTGGGCACGTCGCACAACAGTCGGTGAGCGGGCAGTTGGAGGCGGCGCTGCGCTGCCCTGAGAGTGGCAGCATCTGTGCTGGACTTCCAGAAATGCGCACAGATGCGGCGCACCTTCGTGAGCAAATCAGACAGATTGGGGTATGTCTTGAGGAAACGCTGAACTATCAGATTTAACACATGGGCCAGGCATGGCACATGTGTCAGTCTGCCGAGTTGCAGAGCCGCCACCAGGTTACGGCCGTTGTCACACACAACCATGCCTGGCTTCAGGTTCAGCGGTGCCAGCCACAGATCAGTCTGCGCCGTGATGCCCTGTAATAGTTCTTGGGCGGTGTGCCTTTTATCGCCTAGGCTCAGCAGTTTGAGCACCGCCTGCTGTCGCTTAGCGACGGCACTGCTGCTGTGCCTAGAGCTACCGACTGATGGCGCCATGCCCACGGATGGTCGTTCGGAGGAGGAGGTGGAGGAGGGGTGGGAGGAGGAGGAGGCATAGTAGGCCTCAAACACCTGGACCGAGGTAGGCCCCGCAATCCTCGGCGTCGGCAGTATATGACCAGCCGCAGGGTCACACTCGGTCCCAGCCTCCACCAAGTTAACCCAATGTGCCGTCAGAGATATATAGTGGCCCTGCCCGGCAGCACTCGTCCACGTGTCCGTGGTCAGGTGGACCTTGTCAGAAACGGCGTTGGTCAGGGCACGGATTATGTTGTCTGACACGTGCTGGTGCAGGGCTGGGACGGCACATCGGGAAAAGTAGTGGCGGCTGGGGACCGAATACCGAGGGGCGGCCGCCGCCATGAGGCTGCGAAAGGCCTCGGTCTCTACTAGCCTATAGGGCAGCATCTCCAGGCTTAGCAATCTGGAGATGTGCACATTAAGGGCTTGGGCGTGCGGGTGGGTTGCACTATATTTGCGTTTCCGCTCCAGCGTCTGGGGTATGGAGAGCTGAACGCTGGTGGATGCTGTGGAGGATCGTGGAGGTGACGATGGGGTTTTTGTGGCAGGGTCCTGGGCAGGGGGCTGACTATCAGCTGACACAGGGGAAGGAGCAGTGGTGTGCACGGCCGGAGGTGAACGCGCTTGTTGCCACTGAGTGGGGTGTTTAGCATTCATATGCCTGCGCATACTGGTGGTAGTTAAGCTAGTAGTGGTGGAACCCCTGCTGATCCTGGTTTGGCAAATGTGGCACACCACAGTCCGTCGGTCATCCGGTGTTTCCTTAAAGAACCTCCAGACTTCTGAAAATCTAGCCCTCGCCGCAGGAGCCCTCGCCACGGGAGCTTCACTAGTTGACACATTTGGCGCTGATGCACCAGCTCTGGCCCTGCCTCTCCGTCTGGCCCCACCACTGCCTCTTCCAACCTGTTCTGGTCGAGGACTCTCCTCCGTCTCAGAAGCACTGTGTTCACCCGGCCTCTCAACCCAGCTTGGGTCTGTCACCTCATCATCCTCCGATCCCTCAGTCTGCTCCCCCCTCGGACTTCCTGCCCTGACAACAACTTCCCCACTGTCTGACAACCGTGTCTCCTCATCGTCGGACACCTCTTTACACACTTCTTCCACTACGTCAACAAGGTCATCATCACCCACAGACTGCGACTGGTGGAAAACCTGGGCATCGGAAAATTGCTCATCAGCAACCGGACAAATGGTTTGTGACTGTGGGAAGGGTCCAGAAAACAGTTCCTCAGAGTATGCCGGTTCAAATGGCAAATTTTGCTGGGAGGGGGCAGACTGGGGGGGAGGAGGCTTAGGTGCAGGAGCTGGAGGAGTGCCGATTTCGGTGACATGGGTGGACTGCGTGGAAGACTGACTGGTGGACAAATTGCTCGAAGCATTGTCGGCAATCCACGACATCACCTGTTCGCACTGTTCTGGCCTCAACAGTGCTCTACCACGATTCCCAGTAACTTCAGACATGAACCTAGGGAGTGTAGCTCTGCGGCGTTCCCCTGCTCCCTCATAAGCAGGTGGTGTCTCACCCCGCCCAGGACCACGGCCTCTGACCCCTGCAGTAGTTGGACGCCCACGTCCCCGCCCTCGTCCTCTACCCCTAGCCCTCGGGTTAAACATTTTGAAAATGAGAGTTATAACTTGTTTTTTTTTTTTTACTTTTTTTTTTTGTTTTGTTTTTTTTTTGTGTTTTTTAGTTTTTAAAACCAAACGATGCTATCCTATTGCTATGGCTATTTTCTAGCCAAGTATTACAGCACACTACTATGCCAGATGAGATGACGCTGAGTTATGAAAAAAATAAACGTAAAATTAAAAAAAACTGGCAGACTGTGCCTAATTGAAATACAACCCCGGGCCCTAATAAATTTTCCCACTTCGGTCTTTGCGATGGATATGTGCGTCACTAAAACACAGTGGTCGCAAGTCTGACTCCAAATTGCTCCCAATTTGATAGTAGATGCACTGCAGCAAGTACAGCCACCAGCAGATCAACCAGAAATCAAATATATATAACGCTACTGTAGGCGTAATTAAGACGTTTGTATTCTCCTATGGCTATTTTCTAGCCAAGTATTACAGCACACTACTATGCCAGATGAGATGACGCTGAGTTATGAAAAAAATAAACGTAAAATAAAAAGAAACTGGCAGACTGTGCCTAATTGAAATACAACCCCGGGCCCTAATAAATTTTCCCACTTCGGTCTTTGCGATGGATATGTGCGTCACTAAAACACAGTGGTCGCAAGTCTGACTCCAAATTGCTCCCAATTTGATAGTAGATGCACTGCAGCAAGTACAGCCACCAGCAGATCAACCAGAAATCAAATATATATAACGCTACTGTAGGCGTAATTAAGACGTTTGTATTCTCCTATGGCTATTTTCTAGCCAAGTATTACAGCACACTACTATGCCAGATGAGATGACGCTGAGTTATGAAATAAATAAACGTAAAATAAAAAGAAACTGGCAGACTGTGCCTAATTGAAATACAACCCCGGGCCCTAATAAATTTTCCCACTTCGGTCTTTGCGATGGATATGTGCGTCACTAAAACACAGTGGTCGCAAGTCTGACTCCAAATTGCTCCCAATTTGATAGTAGATGCACTGCAGCAAGTACAGCCACCAGCAGATCAACCAGAAATCAAATATATATAACGCTACTGTAGGCGTAATTAAGACGTTTGTATTCTCCTATGGCTATTTTCTAGCCAAGTATTACAGCACACTACTATGCCAGATGAGATGACGCTGAGTTATGAAAAAAATAAACGTAAAATAAAAAGAAACTGGCAGACTGTGCCTAATTCTACTCAAACCCCTAATAAATGTTCCCACTTTGGTGTTTGAGGTGGATATGTGTGTCACTAAGAGCTAAACACAACGGTAGCAAGTCCCCCTGCTAATTCCTCACAATATGGTACTAGCTGCAAATAAAAAAAAAAAAAAATTATAACGTTATTGTAGCCCTAAGAAGGGCTGTTGGGTTCTTTTAGAATCACTCCTGCCTAACAGTAAGCTAATAGAACACCCTAACGCTTTCCCTGAGCAGCAGCAGCTCTCTCCCTAGCGGCATCCAGACAGAGAATGATCCGAGCAGCGCGGGCAGCGGCTAGTCTATCCCAGGGTCACCTGATCTGGCCAGCCAACCACTGCTATCTACGTGTAAGGGTACCACGTCATGCTGGGTGGAGTGCAGAGTCTCCTGGCTTGTGATTGGCTCTGTTTCTGGCCGCCAAAAAGCAAAACGGCGGGAGCTGCCATTTTCTCGAGCGGGCGAAATACTCGTCCGAGCAACGAGCAGTTACGAGTACGCTAATGCTCGATCGAGCATCAAGCTCGGACGAGTATGTTCGCTCATCTCTAGTTTTAATGTATTTAAAAATTAAAATCCTTTGTATGAAAAAATGTCTTCATTTTGGCACATTCTGATACCAATAACTTTTCATGCTTAGGTGTATAGAGCTGTGTAAAGAGTCAACCTTTGGCAGGACAAACTGACATTTTCATTTCTACTATTTTGGGGAATGTGCAACTTTTTAGTCACTTTTTATTAAATAATTATGTGAAATAATAATAATGGGAATAATTGTTTTTATATTTTGATACATTGGATCTCACTTACCATATACAACTACTTTGCTGTATGTGGGGGTTTTCCTTCTGATCTGCCAGCCCCAAATTATTATGGATTGTTACAGGCTTCTGAGCCACACCCTCAACTGACTTGCAGAATTCCTAGAAGGCTGTGTGGTTCATTGCAGCTCAATGTTAGTCTAAACTGTGGGTCCAGTGAGACAGGGTCTAGCCAGTCAGCTGCTTGAGGCTGCATCTAGGAACTACATCGTGGGAAGGACCCAGTTTATGGTAATACTTTCTCCAGCCACTTACAGTACTGCTGTCTGTGTGTTTTTGTGTGAACTCAACTCCTTCCAGCACCAGAAAACACTACATGTCCGTAACAACCTGTGCAATAAAAATAAAATTGTCACTGAATCTGTACAGTGAACGCTGTAAAGAAAAAGGTTAAAAAGTGATCAAAAAGTAACATTTATCCCAGCATGATACCAATAAAAAAGTACAGTTTGTCCCTTTAAAGTGTCTCTTAATGTCACTTAAAGCTGAGCAGGTCCCTCAAAATATATATTTTGGCTATTTTCATTAAAATGAGAAAAATTGCACCCACAATTCTGAACCTCCTAACAACCTAGAAAAAAGAAAGGATGCATAAAAAGCCATGCCAATATAAAGAAGACATTTAGGAAATGTTAGTTATGAAGTTGTTTGGGTGCTATCACTATATCTCTGAAAAGCAATACATTTTGAACTTTGAAACTGAAGAATTTTTAGAAATCTTTGCCAAATTTCCATTTTTTTCATAACTAAACACAAAACATATCAACCAAATGTTTCAACTAATTTGAAGTACAATGTGTAACGAGAAAACAATCTCAAAACACCCTGGATATGTTAAAGCATAAGTTATAACCACTAAAAAAAAGAGACTGGGTCCTAAAGCTCTAAAATGGCTTAGTAACAAAGTATTAAAAACCCTGAACCTGCACATGAGCCTGTATCCAGTCTGAGCTAGTACCCAGTCCAAAATGAAACCTATATCTGAGCCTGTTTCCTACTGTAGACAATATCCTGAACCCAAGTTTGATCTGGAAGACTGTATCCTGGCTGACCTTGAATCCAGTATCCCGCATGTGCTGGAACCCTGTATCCTGTCTGATCCCTGAAACATGTACCCTTCCACATCCAGAACCCCCAACCTTGTATACTGTCTGATCCAGAACCTTGTACCCCCCCCAACCTCTTCCGGAACCCTGAACCTTGTTACTTGCCTGATCCTGAACTCTACACCCCATTTCTTAACCTGGACTCTAGACCCATCAGGACACCAGACCCTGATCCGAAGCCTATACCCCAATCCTGAGCCTGTTTCTGGATACTTTTCTTTCTGCATAGTTCTGCTTCTGACACCTGAAAGTCTTACATAGACTCACGGCTGTCACTGAAATGGATCAGCATACCTCAATGACGTCATGATGAGGGGGAGGGGCTATGATCTGGCCAAAGATGATGATGTGCATGCACCAGTAGCTTTTAAATGGTACAAAAAACACCATTGGTGCCAGAACTGACCACAGGTGTTTGTGGTGGGTGTTTAATGCAATGTGCAGCAAACACCCACCCAGAATGGAACGTGTGCCACTGTTCCTGACACCACGTGTAGAAGCTTTTCACACTACGTCTACAACCATTTGAGTTTCTTTCAGTCCTTATACTTACACTTTTTTTTAATAATCACGAAACTGCTTCATTCATTCTTTGCATATACAAAGACTGTTTTTATCGCTTAACTATGTAAGGTGGTAGACCTTGAGGGAAATAGTATGTATCTATAAAGATAAAAGGCATTTAATAATTCGAGGGAAAAAGAAATTCCATAATAGATCAGAGATAACATTTATGTGTTTGCATAAATCTTCTTAAATATCAGTGGTAAATTAGTAAATTCCTATATAAACACATAATTACCAGGGCTACAAAATTACACAAATCAAGCAAAGTAAAATAAACTGAAGTAAAATAACATTCTCTGCCTTTCTGTTTATAACATAGAAGCTTTCCCTGTTTGCTAG
This sequence comes from Engystomops pustulosus, assembly GCF_040894005.1. Taxonomy (NCBI): domain Eukaryota; kingdom Metazoa; phylum Chordata; class Amphibia; order Anura; family Leptodactylidae; genus Engystomops; species Engystomops pustulosus. Next base: position 46,603,423 of record NC_092415.1, read on the forward strand.
TTCATAAAAAAATAATCCATTAGTCTCAACACTCTACCGGCTATAATCAAAAACATAAAATTGCCAGCAGGCATGGTTTATTTTAAAATACTTTCACTGTGTTCAAGATCTTCTCTGTTTTCATTATAATTCTTCAGTCCACTTTCAATTTATATTTCAATTAACTGGAGTAGAAATGCATGGGTAAGGCATTGCTTATGAGAAATCAATGAGGTTAAAACTTGAGCAGAAAAATGTACTTTGATAATGCACTTAGAAACCTGGATCTTATTGAAAGCTCTGGTAAAAATATACCGAGCTAGATTCTTCTTTCTCGTACCATATAAAAGTATACAAATGTTTGGCTAATGCACAATATTGATTATTATTTCACAGTAGTTGTTTTTTTACACCTATTTTAGTTTAAGGCTTTTCAGGTGACCCTTTTATTGTGTGCTACTTTATAAATGTAATGAATTTCAGCATTCGAACTCCAGAAAGTAGTTGCAGTCATGCATGTAGCATCATAGATACATAGTACCATACACTGCTTCATTTCCGCCCCTCCCACCCCCCCCCCCGTTTCCCTGTATGCACCGATCTATCAAGAGAACACAGCCTCCTGATAAATTTAGCAGCCAGTATACCCCATGTCCTTCCTGGTGTAGAATTGTACTATAGCCTGTGCTAGTTCCTGGGGCAGACTATTGGTAGTGGGCAGGCACAGGGCAGGAGTGCCCCACGCTGGCCCACTCCACCGCCTTCATGTCACTCTACATCTACTCAGTGTGGAGGAGATACAAGGGTGTATGTCTCACTTAATCAATCGTTATAAATAATATGATTAATGTTATGCCCTTAAGGTTGTCACTAGTTGAACAATCTACCCAAATGTTAGACATGTAACGTATTTCATAAGGTGTCAACTCAAGTTTTTTAATTAATTGTGATCTGTAATTTTTTTAGCTTCCTTTTGCTTTTTTTTCCAGCATCATTTTCTATGAGGTATGCCATTCATTTTATAATATTTGGTGCTGGGCACCGATCAGTCCCCTAAAAATGAGGAAACGGGTAGACTAGCAGGTCCGGGTCATGCTCCTTGATCACAGAGAAACTAATTGCCATAAAGATAAAAATAAAAATTTTCTCTAAAATTGCTAATTCATGGATAAAAAATTAAGGTGTATATGTAAAGCTTGTAAAGTACTCTACACAATACTGCTTTTACTTGTAGGACAATTTGGAAGCTGGCAGTCCCCCTCTAACTGTAGAATATAGTTGGAAAACAAATCTGTCTTTTTGATACAAACACTATATACAACTCACAGTTTTTGAGCTTTGCACATGTCTGAAAGTAAATTCATTCAGCAATGATTTACGTGTGTCGGCAGATAATAAATAGCAAATTAAAACATTTATATGAACTGTAACGAGTGATGGATGAGAGAGGTTCCTTTAAAAAAATAAATACATACAATTCTCACTAGTGGGTTTTACTTCTGTTTCTTAATTTGTTACTTGCCGAGAAAAATCTGGAAATGAACAAACATTTGTCACCTGAAAATTGATAACATTTGTTGATTTATAAAATATTACATTTATTCCACCTACAATGTTAGGTCTATAATAAATTATGTTTATTTTAATAAGGAGTGGTAAATACATTGTACACATTATGCTGGAGTCATACATTGGTTTATGAAAAGTATATAGAAAGTAGTAAATAAAAAGATAAAAAATAACTTGACAGAAGGAACAAAAGTTCTTCTTCAAATCTTGCTTGATCTTTTGTTAGAATTGTGTCACAAATATAACACAAATGCAGCGCTGTCACTTGCAAAATGATTATTGAAATTTTTGTATTACGGATCAGGTGAATTTTTACAATGGATTTATAATAAAAAATTTTCAAGGAGTTTTCAAGGAGATGCCAGGTCCTTTTTTTGTTGGCAAATATGCAAATATGTTTTCCAGGATTGGATAAGGAAAACATAGCCTCCTAGCTACCATGTAAGTCGAGCATAACTTTCAGGAAGACTAATGACATAATACAGGATAGCATAAAATTAGGCTTCCTAAAAATCTTGATTGGAGTTAAGGGGTCTTCCTTACTAGGTAGCGAAGAGGCAATGTGTTCCTTATTCCATTTTGAATAACATATTTCCCATAATCCCTCAGTGGAGGATCAATGGCTGGAAGTCTCCACATTCCTTCAAGGTGGCCTTAATTGCCAAAGTCTCTGTAATGAGAGCTTTTACTTCCCGATCCTTTTATTTAAAAAAAAAAGCTTAATATCCAATCTCAAATAGGTTCAAAAAGTTCAATATCTTTATTTTTGTGACTTTTTATCAACAAAGTACATAGTCTGATAACTTCCCACCTGCACAAGTAAAAGCAAACAAGGGGGTGGAAAAGAACGCTGCAGAATAAATTCACATAGTACGTAGTAGAGATTTGGCAGCAATTCCAACATTAGCAATTTGTGACCAAGACGTTTATCGGTCTGCATATTGTAACCCATATTGTAACCCACATAAAGGATGGTTTCATAGAAGACTTCTAATGTGTGCTGGAACTCAACACTATTCTGTTGAAACTGTTGAAGCAATCATAGCATGGATCGGTTTAAGGTACATAAAAAACAAAAATCGTATGAAACTGGCAGTAAAGAATCCATTTCTGTATGTGCTGTTGATTTGGAGTTTCATGGGTAGTCATAAAACTGCAACATGCTGTGGGCAAGACAAGTTCAAAATAATTTTACCGTTAAAATCTTATTTTTAACAAAAACAGCCCGATAAAATGGATGTTCCTCTGTGGCCTAAAGTTTTTTTTGTGCAACGTTTAAGCCATTTTTGGAGGAGGCCTTTGAAGTAAACGAAATACAACATGTGGCTGCTTACTTCCTGTCACCTAGAAATAGCTATTTTTTTTTTTGTCGTTATGCATATCCAGCTAAAGACTAAATCCTGAAATGTTAGCACAAGGTACCTGTATGAAGCATTTTCTGACTTTGTAGCATATGGATGGGATTTGGCTTGTGATTATGTAACCTACATGTTTGGTCTCTGACATAGTGGGGCACATTTACTTACCCGTCCCTGCGTGATCCCCGAGGTGAGTTCTCCAACGAGAATGCACAGCTGCCGTGATTTACTAACAGCGTGCGCCTGATGTCTTGCATCTGTGGCTTCCCCAGTGCATGTAAGTGCTTGGCTTGCAACACAATTTAAATGTTAAGTCCCGCGCTTAGTCCCCAACCCCGATTTGTGTTGCATGAAAGCCGGCGCCATTGCACCAAAATCCCTAGTTAGATGCAGCACACATGGGAAATTGTCGGAATATCCGATGATAGCGCAGTCCGCGGACCCTTAATAGATGAGCCCCAGTATTTTAAACTATTTTTCACCTAATTTTACAAGAAAGCAATATACTGTGTATTGAACATTTTTTGGTTTTACATTGCTGTGTTTTTGTTCAGTCTACAGCAATTTGTTTTACAGTCCAAATATATCTTTCTACATACAAATAATGATATTTTTACATTAAAACAATATATGGCAAATGTTTTATCGGGTTAAAGATGAAAATACAAGCTAGAAATGAAGCATAATTCTCCCTTTGTATTCTTGTGACTCTTTGAACACATTAAAACAGATGGGGGCTAGATGAGAGGTATTTAAATAAAATCTTTGTTTCAATGATAATTACAACATATTGAAAGAAAAGGTTAGCAAAGGTTCAGCATTCCTCTAAAGCCCTTTGAGTTCTGTATTCAAGGGTGAAGTATTGACTAAAAAACAAGAAAAATGTTATTTATGGTATCTTTGTAATGATAGGGCTTTTTAACTGTTGACTATTTATTGAATTAACCACTATATGTTTGGTCCATGGCTCTAGTATATTTGTTGACCCCTGCAATTCTTTGAAAGATTAATAATTTGTACATTTTAGCACTTTACATGGCTATAAAATTGTTACCAAGACTAACAACAGATAGAAAGTCATTATAGAAAGTCAAATGTCTCTCTTTCTCTGTCTCTCACTATATATATATATATATATATATATATATATCCCCATGTTTCTCTGAAAATAATACAGCGTCTTATATTATTTTTTTGACTTGAAAATTGGGCTGGGGATGATTTGAAGTGGAAAAGTCAACATTTATTAAATTATAATCATGTCATGATCACATCATAACTCTCCAGACCCTGAATTCCATTGTGAATTTTTTTTCAGACACCACTGCCTTTAGCGTCTTTGATCCCAATTTCTCTTGTCACGCTAAGGCACTTTCCCATATGAGCCTCTCTTGTCTATGTAGCTGCGTGTAGCACGTTGCATCTGCCAGCTCCCTCCACCTCTTACTTCTTCTCCATGTCGTCTCCAGCTGAAAGGTTTGACGAGGGCAATATTCAAATGGCTATAACTTCTGTACCCTAACTTCTGGTGTCAATTTAAAGAGGAGAATCTCCCCTTTAATATCACATAAGGATAGCTTTTTTAGGTGTTTTTTTAAAACTTTAAGGTTTTCACTGTTAATGTCACAATCAGGAGTAGGTTTTCTATGTGAAAAAAAACAATGGATCACAATTTTTGTGTGATATTAAAGGGGTTTTCCCACAAACAAAAGTTGCATAGGGCTTAACTTGCTGATCAGTGGGGGTCTCAGTGCTGAGACCCCCATGGATCCCAAAAACTAGTGGTCCGATGGGGTTCCATGGACCTCCGTCGGACTCCTCGTCCCTAAGTCAGATTAATGGAGTAGACGGCCATGCATGACTGTTCTTTTCCATTAATCTCTATGAAGATGATGGAAATTGCCAAGCCAATCTCTGTCATCTCCATAGAGATTAATGGAGCAGAACGGTCATGTGCAGCTGTCTGCTTCACTGGTCCGACGGACCACTCATTTTCGTGATCTGTGATAGTCTCGGCGCTGAAACCCCCACTGATCAGCAAGTTAGGCCCTATCCCGTGCATAGGGCCTAACTTTTGTTTGTGGCAAACCCCTTTAAAAGGAAGATTCCTCTCTTTTAAATGAGGTTTAATTGGTGCCATTGTTTAGAACATATAGCCATTCATAACTTAGTAACTTCTTGAAACTTAAAACTTAAAGTTGAATCACATTTGTCAAACACTGTGTGAAATTTGATGAATTTGGAGCATATTACAGGAACACTTATTCAAATAGTGTTTCAAAAGTGGACCTCATCAGAAACCATTCTGTGGTTTTAAATGTACTGTATTGTATATAAATCCAGGATGCTTTTTTTATCTTATTGTACAATACAATTGTACATTTTTACCTTTCACATTTTTATGTATTTAAATAATTAATTCCCTTACACATACAATGCTCTCTTTTGTGGTGTTACCATGACCATTATTTAGCCACTTTTTCAGAATATATTCAAAAGTTTTTCATGTTTCTCTATAACCTTTTCCTAGACAATAAATTGTACTTACATCACTAGGGATGCTGAAGAATAGCCTAACCCTGGAAAACAAATGTATTGTTCAATATTATTACAGTTCATTTTATTAAAACACAAATCAAAACTGACTCTTTTATGGTCCTTATCTATTTAGTGACCTTTTATGTAATGTTTATATAATATATTTTTTTATTGAATGGGTTCTAGTTAAAAAAAATGGATCCCCATCTGGTCAGTGCTTCCAAACTGTGTGTTGGTTCAACTGGTCTTTACTACAGATAGTGTATTAATAATCTGAAAAGTAAAAAATGTCATATTACTGTAACTAATTTAGAACAATTTTAAAATCAGAGATTTTTTAAAGTTGCAAATATAATATTATTATTTATTAAAATATTAATAAAGGAATAGAAATAGAATACCTAAAGAAGACCTGTCAGCAGAATTTTACCCCTTGTACAAGTAATATATCCGTTGGTAAAGGGTTAAAAGTCCTCCCCAAAAGTCCTTAAATTATCTGTCACTTAGGCACTGTTCCTTTATTATAGCCATTTTTCTGTTTTGCAAATGAGAAGACAAAGAGTCAAATTCTGAAAGAAGAGTCATGTTTCTCCAGGCTGCCAGTGGACCACGCCTACTTTTTTGGGTAGCTCAGTGTCTCTTTATATCTTGGCCTGAGCAAGCAGGAAGTTCTCTCCCAGTCCACTTCCTTTCCCTACCAGAATTCTGTCCCTCTCACTGCATGATGAATTTAGCAGGGAGCACTGTGTGGGAAAGCACCTTGTGATGGAAACCAAACTGTGATTGGTGGAATCAAATGTGCTGCTGTAGAGACAATTTCTTTTACATCAAACGTATCAGGAGTTCACTGATAACCTAATTAAATCTCTACAATGAGTAGGCAATGAGAATTACTCACAATGCTGCAAGTGCTGTATGCTAAATTTCCCTGGCTCGCTGAAGAGGGTGAATATGTCCTTTTTATTATTTTCACACACCCTGAAGCCACATATATATAAATATATATATATTACTACACCTGGAGAACCCATTTAGCCCTTACATGTACCTTACATGTGTCCATGTCTATAGAGAGTTCACTATAAATACCAATCCACCAAATTTTGGATAGGTAGGTGATGTTCAGTGCACCCATTAGTAAAATTTTCCATGGCCGAAATGATAATGAAGAATGATATATTCTCTCTCTCTCTCTCTCTCTCTCTCTCTCTCTATATATATATATATATATATATATATATACTTGAAGAAAATGTCAGCAGCACACTTAGAAGTCCAAAGATGGTGGGTGCAGGCACAAATAAGACCGGGCCTAAGGTCCTTGGTAAATAAGTCGTAGAAAGAGGCAGCACACCAAACGAAGTCCAGTATCAAGTGTAAAAAGTGGGTTCCATTTTATTCCATGTTTCAAAATACAGCAACGTTTCGGCTCATACAGAGCCTTTTTCAAGCCAAATAACAAGACTGTGCAAACATACATATATACCCTGTCCGGGTGATCATGTGATACAATTGTTCCCGCCCCTTATTTTGCATATTACATCATCATGTTAAAATTTCCATAGTGAACATAGATACAAATTGGTTAAATTCATAATAATAAATGTTACATACAACATAGTAAAGTGCGTGTGCTTATGTGATGTCTGAATTGACTCGTGTTTAGTCACTGGTGTACCAACATCCATAAAGTGCTTAGTGAATTCTAAACAGAATTGATCAAAAAGGAAAATTTAAAAACAATCCGGGTGTCTCACCACCTCGTCCACCCACCGCGTGTGCACAGGGTAAGGAGGGCGATCCGGTCATCACTGCCTCTGTTGTGGAGTTGGGCTTGGCGCGCCGGTGTCTGAAAACACTTGACACGCATGGCTGGAACGCAAGCGCAGCGGTGTCACACTGCGCATGCGCGAACTCGTCCTGTCGTCAAGGAGATGACGTGCGACCTGAATAAACAATGCAGGTCGCTGATGTTTAATTAGAGTATAGCAGAGTGAAAACTCTACTGTCGACAATTGTGTCGCGTGGGGAGGCTACTGGCACAGCACGGAGTATGCTTATAATAATAAAGCAACCACATATTTGGGGAAGTACTGTAATTATTAACCCCTGTATTTCGGGGAAAAAAGGTCAGAATTATATAATCCCTGGTGGTCCGATAGGGATCCTATAGGGAAATTGTAAACGTAGTGATACGACCCCTAGTGGTTAAATGGGTGAGTGCAGATACTCCCATTGGCACAAATTGTAGCCCCCAGGTGATGAACGATGTGTCACATGGACATCACATTGGCGAATTCATTATGTAAAAAAAGAGAAAAAGAGAAAAACAGGGAAAAAGGGAAAAAAAGGGGGAAGAGGCAGTGCAGGATCTGATGCATCACACAAAGGGTTGGTGGAAGGGGCTGGTGAGAGAAAAGACGACCCCGGAATGGCTTTCTTAAGTTCATATTATCTGAGAAAAGAAGAAGAAAAATTCTTAAGTTAGATATATCATCGTTTTTAAGGTATAGGGTATTTCTTGTTACTTGAAAAACCTACATTATATCTTAGACAATGAATGAGGAGTCTGTCATGACTATATAGTGTGCATCAAATGCCTGTTAGCTTAAAGTCAACATTTAGTCCATGTGGACGTAGGGTGTTTAGGGTGAAAATCCAATATAGTTCCTTCTTTTTGAGAATTTTTTCTCTATCCCCTCCCCTACGTAGGGGGGGAATATGATCTATAATCTGAAATTTGAGATCGTTCTCCGTGTGGCCAGCATCGGAAAAATGTTTTGATACAGGTAAGTCACGTCTACTGTTACGAATGGTATATCGGTGTTGGTTGAACCTTGTTTTGAATTCCAAAGTTGTTTCACCTATATATAAAAGACCACAGGGACAACTTAATTTGTAGACAACGAATCGACTGTCACAGTTCAAATAGTGTTTGATTTTATATTCTGTATTGTTGTGGCTATCCACGCAGAATTATTAAAAGAAATTTTGACAAGGCACAGCTTATAGACAGACCCAGCACATTAGTGTCCACCACCAAGAAGGCTGATACAGGCAGAATTCCATTCATTTCCACCTATAGCGAATACAGCACCCCTATTACGAGGATTATTCGCAGACATTGGTCCAAATTAACTGGTAATCCCATGTCCGCCCCTGAGTTTAAAAAACCCCCCATTTTTTCATACCGCAGAGCACAGTCGATCAGAGATCGGGTAGTAAAAGCAGACGTGGGATCTCTGCGACCTAGCAGACAGAAGGGCATTTTTGGTGAATTAAACAAGGGCTCCTATCCATGCCGCAGTTGCATAAACTGCAAACAAATGATCAGAGGTGGTTCTTTCTTCCACAACAATACAGAATATAAAATCAAACACTATTTGAACTGTGACAGTCGATTCGTTGTCTACAAATTAAGTTGTCCCTGTGGTCTTTTATATATAGGTGAAACAACTTTGGAATTCAAAACAAGGTTCAACCAACACCGATATACCATTCGTAACAGTAGACGTGACTTACCTGTATCAAAACATTTTTCCGATGCTGGCCACACGGAGAACGATCTCAAATTTCAGATTATAGATCATATTCCCCCCCTACGTAGGGGAGGGGATAGAGAAAAAATTCTCAAAAAGAAGGAACTATATTGGATTTTCACCCTAAACACCCTACGTCCACATGGACTAAATGTTGACTTTAAGCTAACAGGCATTTGATGCACACTATATAGTCATGACAGACTCCTCATTCATTGTCTAAGATATAATGTAGGTTTTTCAAGTAACAAGAAATACCCTATACCTTAAAAACGATGATATATCTAACTTAAGAATTTTTCTTCTTCTTTTCTCAGATAATATGAACTTAAGAAAGCCATTCCGGGGTCGTCTTTTCTCTCACCAGCCCCTTCCACCAACCCTTTGTGTGATGCATCAGATCCTGCACTGCCTCTTCCCCCTTTTTTTCCCTTTTTCCCTGTTTTTCTCTTTTTCTCTTTTTTTACATAATGAATTCGCCAATGTGATGTCCATGTGACACATCGTTCATCACCTGGGGGCTACAATTTGTGCCAATGGGAGTATCTGCACTCACCCATTTAACCACTAGGGGTCGTATCACTACGTTTACAATTTCCCTATAGGATCCCTATCGGACCACCAGGGATTATATAATTCTGACCTTTTTTCCCCGAAATACAGGGGTTAATAATTACAGTACTTCCCCAAATATGTGGTTGCTTTATTATTATAAGCATACTCCGTGCTGTGCCAGTAGCCTCCCCACGCGACACAATTGTCGACAGTAGAGTTTTCACTCTGCTATACTCTAATTAAACATCAGCGACCTGCATTGTTTATTCAGGTCGCACGTCATCTCCTTGACGACAGGACGAGTTCGCGCATGCGCAGTGTGACACCGCTGCGCTTGCGTTCCAGCCATGCGTGTCAAGTGTTTTCAGACACCGGCGCGCCAAGCCCAACTCCACAACAGAGGCAGTGATGACCGGATCGCCCTCCTTACCCTGTGCACACGCGGTGGGTGGACGAGGTGGTGAGACACCCGGATTGTTTTTAAATTTTCCTTTTTGATCAATTCTGTTTAGAATTCACTAAGCACTTTATGGATGTTGGTACACCAGTGACTAAACACGAGTCAATTCAGACATCACATAAGCACACGCACTTTACTATGTTGTATGTAACATTTATTATTATGAATTTAACCAATTTGTATCTATGTTCACTATGGAAATTTTAATATGATGATGTAATATGCAAAATAAGGGGCGGGAACAATTGTATCACATGATCACCCGGACAGGGTATATATGTATGTTTGCACAGTCTTGTTATTTGGCTTGAAAAAGGCTCTGTATGAGCCGAAACGTTGCTGTATTTTGAAACATGGAATAAAATGGAACCCACTTTTTACACTTGATACTGGACTTCGTTTGGTGTGCTGCCTCTTTCTACGACTTATATATATATATATATATATATATATATATATATAAATGATGAAAAGGCAGCTGCCTTTTCATCATTTGTTTATTGGAGGGTCCTTTTCCTGGCCAGGACCCAGTACGACTTTCCTTCTCTCTCTCTCTCTCTCTATATATATATATATATATATACACTCACCGGCCACTTTATTAGGTACACCATGCTAGTAATGGGTTGGACCCCCTTTTGCCTTCAGAACTGCCTCAATTCTTCGTAGCATAGATTGCGAATCTCCCGTTCCACCACATCCCAAAGATGCTCTATTGGATTGAGATCTGGTGACTGTGGAGGCCATTTGAGTACAGTGAACTCATTGTCATGTTCAAAAAACCAGTCTGAGATGATTCCAGCTTTATGACATGGCGCATTATCCTGCTGAAAGTAGCCATCAAATGTTGGGTACATTGTGGTCATGAAGGGATGGACATGGTCAGCAACAATACTCAGGTAGGCTGTGGCGTTGCAACGATGCTCAATTGGTACCAAGGGGCCCAAAGAGTGCCAAGAAAATATTCCCCACACCATGACACCACCACCACCAGTCTGAACCGTTGATACAAGGCAGGATGGATCCATGCTTTCATGTTGTTGACGCCAAATTCTGACCCTACCATCCGATTGTCGCAGCAGAAATTGAGACTCATCAGACCAGGCAACGTTTTTCCACTCTTCTACTGTCCAATTTCGATGAGCTTGTGCAAATTGTAGCCTCAGTTTCCTGTTCTTAGCTGAAAGGAGTGGCACCCGGTGTGGTCTTCTGCTGCTGTAGCCCATCTGCCTCAAAGTTCGACGTATTGTGCATTCAGAGATGCTCTTCTGCCTACCTTGGTTGTAACGGGTGGCGATTTGAGTCACTGTTGCCTTTCTATCAGCTCGAACCAGTCTGCCCATTCTCTTCTGACCTCTGGCATCAACAAGGCATTTCCGCCCACACAACTGCCGCTCACTGGATGTTTTTTCTTTTTTGGACCATTCTCTGTAAACCCTAGATATGGTTGTGCGTGAAAATCCCAGTAGATCAGCAGTTTCTGAAATACTCAGACCAGCCCTTCTGGCACCAACAACCATGCCACGTTCAAAGGCACTCAAATCACCTTTCTTCCCCATACTGATGCTCGGTTTGAACTGCAGGAGATTGTCTTGACCATGTCTACTTGCCTAAATGTACTGAGTTGCCGCCATGTGATTGGCTGATTAGAAATGAAGTGTTAACGAGCAGTTGGACAGGTGTACCTAATAAAGTGGCCGGTGAGTGTGTATATATATATATCTTCTATGCTGGTTAATGCATTACATCTATCTCCCCAATTTAATAATATAATTTACTGATTTCTATTTTACTTTTCCTCTCCTACACAGATAAGTAAATAGTTTAGGGACACATGCCCTAGTTTTATTTTTAAGAGACTGCTTCTGCAGATTGATTATATAATATGTTATTAGGATGCCCACGACAATAAAAACAGATAAATTATACATTTTTGTCAGCCTAAGCAGGAAACTATTGTTTGTTGAAATAAGATGCCGAAAACAAAATAGAAATGTAGCATAAAAAAGTAATAAGTAACTTATGCCAAAAAGATGTAATCATTACAACCACATTCAGTCTCACAGAGTTTAAAATAAATTATGTGAAAGTGTTTAATCCTTTGGGGGCCTTTTCTGATATTGCCGTTTTCTAGTCAAAGTGGAATTTATATTTTTACTTTATTTTACAGATTAAAATGCAGTAAACAAAAATGCATTCCAACATCTCCAGAGGACACGTAGAATCGTACATGAAGGGAGTTAATGTCATATATTTAATTACAAACACAAGCTTAGACATAGATGAGAAATCAGGATTAAAATAAGATTGCTTGGAGAAAATAACTAGTGAAAGAAAATTTGGAATTTTCAATTGATAGATTTTGACCCTCAAAAAAATTCACATTTTAATGTATATTTCTTACCAGTCATCAAAAGTGATGTCCCTATTGTTACTTCCATGTCAATTTAAAATGAACTGAAGAATTTTACCATTTCATTTATAATATACACCAAACAACTTCCCAATTGTCCCTTGAGATTCCCCAAAATTTACCAACTTCAAAATTAATCTCCGTAACTTTATTTGTGAATTTTTGTGTTTCTGAAGTAGCTATTATATATTGTTGGTAATAAAACCAATAAAAACAGCTAACTCCAGACTTATGCAGATAGACTATGCAGATTAGGTATGTACATACTCCGCTCCCTCCTCTCACCCCTGTCCCAGGGTTTAGTTTCTGTAAAAGACTTAAAGGGGTATTTCGGGAATATGAACGCCTGACACAAAACCCATGATGATATAAATAAATGAATACAACAATACTCAATGTCATTAGTCACAAAATGGAGCTTAAATAGTTTTATTTTATGATTTACAAAATGTATGGCCTCTCTAAAGTAGGTGGAGTTATCACCAAGATGGCTGCCACTGGAAACTACAAGTCCCAAGATCCTTTAGTTCTCAGTAACTCCTCCCCCCTCTTATGTTCTGCTCCCAATGATGATATAGCAGACTGTTATGCTCTGTTACCATAGTAATGATGTGTAACTGCCATCACTACACAACACTGGCCATACTGGATGCATTGCAACCAACCGACTACAGCCAAACAAAGTGAAGATCACATGACCTGCCCAGGCAGGTGCAGGACATGTGATGAGGACACGTGACCAGTGGCCATCTTCTGTCCTGTGTATGCTCCGCAATGGACCGCGCGGAGGAAATTAACGGACTGATTAATGGGGCCAGTAGCATTTTATTTCCGTCATTACAGTGTATGTCATCAGCATTTTTCGGCTAACGGGAGAAAAATTTTAAATAACAACTAATTACACATTAGCTTATATTTGTATATGAATTATGCTGATTCCTGGAATACCCCTTTAATAGTTTCACTACTATACTATATTCATCTGAATCAGCCCACTGGACTTCTTTGGGTACAGTTCCCGACCCTCACTACTTGGCTCGGTAAGACCCAACCATTGTTCCATCTATTTAACTGATTTTTTTGAGAGCTTTATTATTTATTATAGGGTGGGGTGCCACCATGACAGTGAAAGAGCAAACAGATAAGTGCTGGATCCTTTCCAGTTGTATTTACTGCTCCTCCTACATCAAACTTCAGAGTTCATAAAGTAAGAAATGAGAGAAAGTTAATATTACTTTACTTGGGTCCATTTGGAGGCATGTTGTGCGTGTGCTTTTGATAAACCATCATGCCATTCTAAATGCAAAAATACTACAACTCTTTTGGGGGCATTTATTATCGACTTTTCTGACTTGTTTTGTGGCACAATTTTTGGCACACAATTAGTGCAGCTAAAAGCTGTTCTAGGGAGTTCTATTTCACCTTCATGAATGGGGAGACTGTTTTAAACCTTATTGTACATGCACCAAATTTATAGCACACTTTCATCGCCACAATAGTGACAATAGTTAAAGATCAAAATAATAATAATCAATCAATAATAATTGATTTTTGAAGTAAGATGTAAATTGCAATTTCAGCACTGAAGTCAACCTCTCCCCCTCCTCACAATGCTCTCTCTGCTGTGATTGAGGTTGTTTGCCAGGCTTCAGGAGAGCCAGATAGTGATGATCCTGAACATCAGGGCATTCAATACAGTAGATGGATTGTTTTGAGGTGAGGAGATCTTGACTTAAATGATAAAATATCCAACTTATACAGACAATTTAAATATCAATACATTTTCCAGATGATGCTGCCACGCTGGGCCATAAAAGAAACATGATCTGGAACTTATTAATATGCTTTACAACATACTGGTAGTGGTTGATACGGTCAGACAGTTTCCCTTTAAGTGATATTGTGCCTTTCGTGCTGGAATAATGGCTGCCTATCACTGAGCCATCTTGTAAGTAAATATGGTAGTCCATCTCTTGGCTGTAGACACATGTAGCTCTTAGTAAACAAGAACAAGGGGGGGGTAGTTATGGCACCTTATGGATGAAGGAATAAGGATAGGGTTTCACACATTTGCGTCTGTTATTATTTTTAGTCAAATAATACTGGAAAAAGGAACAAAAATTTAGCTTTGGAACCACAGTTAATGTAAGCATTTTTAGAATCAAAAATTTTAAGGATCAAAAATTTCCCAACTGAAATGAGGCTCAAATGCTATAGAAAATAAAGAGTAATCCTGTCATTGGAAATGGAATAATAAAATAATTATTTGTCAGTCTGAAAGAAAATGCATTGTACACCGAATGAAAAAATAATCCTATAGAAGCAGAGTTTTGAGATGTTGAACAATGTTTCCATAGTTTCAAAATAAACTGTGCAGTGAGAACAGAACTCTGCGCTTTGTTTTTCAGCTATGAATTGCTTGTCTGTGGAGAATAAATACACCACTGAGAAATACAGTGGAAATAACATCTCATACAACTGCTTTATGTAAATTGCTAGCATATTTTTCTTACTAGGACATGCAGAAAGAAAATTTCTCAAAACGGATACAAGTAAACATTTTCTCCCTATAAATCAATGTATTTGATTTTTTTTGTGGTATACTTTATTTGTACAAATTATACTTTCCTTCGCATTTTCCTGGCAAGGAGTAAATAAGAGGAATTTTGTGATTCTTTCCTATTGGTTGGGTAATATAACATGTCCTAGTTGTCTTATTTTTTTCATAAAGTATCCTAGGATCTGTCTCACAACATGTGTTTTACATCTACCTGAAGGGCAAAGACAACTGGTAAAGTTTTTTGTTTCTATCATGTAATGTTCAATGTTCTTTAATTATATATTTTTTGTATGGTCTCCATGGACCACGCTTTAAGGCCTCTTTTAAATTGTGACACCTAATAGGAGCCTTTGGGGCATCATTGTTGGGACACCTCTCTAAAAGATTACAGAGGATCTCTGTAACATCTGCGCCCATTCAGGGTAAGCTATGGCAGATGTCAACTTTGGTTTTGGACTTTTTTGCATTCTGATCTGCACTAGTCTGCATACTGCCCTATTTCACTCTTGGCTGTCTTGATTGTTTCCACCACACCCCTCTGTTTTCTTCTGATTTTGTTCTGGGCTGCTGATGGTTAAGTTAGCTGTGATGGACAGAATTTCCATTTACACTCCCCTGCTGGTCTGTTTAGGTTTGACGTTAGTGGTGGTCCAATAACACATCCCATAGGAGGTTAATTTCCCCTCTTCCTAGTGCTTGGTCTAAGTATTCTCTGGAGCTTGATAAAGTACTCTGTATTGCTTTGTTATTGTTTTTCTTGTCTTTGCTTAACTTTTGTTTGATTCCTTAACTGTTCTGAGTAATCTTTTTAGTTTTCAACCAATTTGGAGCCACCTTCTTCCTGTATTTTGTTTTGTCCTATTTTTATATTTGTGTTTCACTTTGTCACAGTAAGGGAACATTGTCCACAATTCATGTACTGAGTAGAGTAGCATGAGCAAATAAGTGGGACAGTTGGGTGGGCTTACCATTAGGGCTTACTATCTTTGTCTTTCCTTACCTTTTCCCTTAGTTGTACTTTTCCTATGAGCAGAATTATCATACAGTCTCTATGGTACATTATTGGTGGAGTTTTCACACCTTCCACAACTGGAAGGTGAACCAAGGAGATATCTATCAAATCCATGTTACCCGCAAATATAATGGCTGCTTATTTTTTGGACATATCCATCTAATTTAATAAAAGGGACACTGTCATTCCTGGAGTATAAGTATTTAAAACATTTTGAGAAAATATTGCAGCTCACCAATTAGGTGTCAGCAAGACTCCAGACTAGTTTACATAATATATCTTAATTATGGAATTAATTAATAATCCTACAGCATGAAATTGAATATTATCTCCTTATTATCAGTAGTAGACATACACTGATTTGTAAGCATCCCTACTCCTCAACACTTAGGGCACAACAGCAAACTGAGCAAGAAATTAAGAAACATTATATTATGATAAATACTGTAGCATAATGAATACAATGAATGCGTGAAAGCTCACACAAGTAACTACAGCAAATTATTCAGTATTGCTCAGGTCTGGTGAGGTGCAAGGTTACTGTATTATCTGCACTACCATATGTAAATAATACTAACACAGTTTTGTATATATAATTTTTATAAATAAAATTAATTTTACAGCATTGTATAGGAAAAGCAGGAAAAATGGGAATGTGACATTGCTTTTATAATTGAAACATTGCAAGTAAAGTGGAAAAAATATAGGTAATCAAATTACCTATAGTATTCTAGAATTGTCTACCCTTTTATGGTAATGTGAAATTTTCTGTGGAGTAGATGCCTCATTATTATGTTTACAGGCCCGGGAATAAGTATAGCTATAGTCAGATCTCTGTACTGACTTTCGATAGGTTTATAACAATTTATCATGTTTAGATGTTGCAAGCAATAGGGTATAGAAAATAAAACTTATCTTTCAACATAGTCCAATAAAAATGTCATAGAGTATTATAAAAAGCACAAATTTCTTTTAGAGGAAAAATGCCCCAAGACAAACACTAGTCGTTGAAACTAGACAGCACAATCAGATACGACCGGTACAAAATATTCTTCAATAGTGCTTAATCCTAATGTATAAAAATGCACACACTTACCAGAATATATAATATTAGACAAAGGTATAGAGTAATCTCACCATTTAGTAGAGATGGGTTAAGGAGTCCAGTGGACGGGTTGTCACCGAGCCATGCAATGAGAAGCTTCCTTGTGCAAGTATCAAGTGCTGTCACTTTATACTCAAAATAACCATACTCCGGTCCTCACAAGGACAGTCCACAGCTGTTCCTACAATAATTCTTATAATGTATGACTATCATTTGCATCAATCAAGATTCTCATCTAATGTGTTTCCCCTACTGTTTCTAAGTTCATCAGGGACTCGATATTAGTGAACTGATGTATAAATGTTAAAGTGGCTAGCTAAGTGCCAAAATGACTAGCTGCATGCTGCACTAGGCTAGAATCCAGCATAGTGCACTGGATTCACATGCTGGCGTGTAGCGCACCATGTCTGCCAGCACCCTGCCTTACTTGTGCCGTACACGCTCCCAGCCAATTGTGTGTGTGCACTGTCTAATTGTTTCATTAGTTTCGAAACTTGTGCTTTTTAGAATACTTTATGACAGTTGTCATTTTTTTTGGTTAGCTTATTAGTTTTATTCTGTATACCATATTTCTTGCAACGTCTATTCAATCTGATGATGGTGGGTGTTGGTTTGAAGATAAGAGGAACGCATTGTATGTAGCGTTCCCCCGGACCTTGCTTTGTTAATTTATAATGTTTACCCTAATTTGAAAGCAAAGGGGTGGAATGTGGAGCAGTTCAATGCAGAACGGTTAGAGCCCTGCAGTGTTAGAATATACACAGTGGCTTAACGTGTAGCTGATGGGCCCCAGTGTAAAGTCTGTGCCAGGAGCCCAATTATAATATATGGTTGATAGTACTAGTCTTCTCATATGGGAAAGTGACACCATAAGGGCCCCCTAAACCTCGTGGGCCTGGTTGCAACCACACCCTCTGCAGCCCCTCTAGTTATGCCCCTGTATATATACTCCCAGTAAACTACAGTAAAAACTACAATCCTGAAAAATAAATCTATTTTTTACAGTCTGGTGCCCATTTCCCAATTGTTTCTTTATTTTAGTGATAGGATATCTATTAATTGTTATACAATGTAAATTATCTGTTCTACATTTTACTTGACCTGAAGTATTGATCCCAATCTTTTTTAAGGAATTCATCAACTATCATATCTAATTTATCTGGGAATTGTACTTCTACCTGACTTTGCTATCAGATATCAATAACATCTTAAACATGCCTTTAAAACTTTAAAAGACCAAAAACTTGATATGTTAATCTTTAAAGCCTAAGTGAACTTTCAACAAAATTGTATAAATCGATGCTGCAGTTTATAATATTAAACTTTGTAATATACTTTATTAAATAAACATTTTATGTGCCCTTTCTTTTCCCTTTCTGCCTATTTTCCTTTTTAAGCAGTTTGTTTAGGTCACCTTTTTGTCCTGTATCGCCTGACAGCTCAGAGATAAAGGAACCTGATAAATTGTCTAACTATAGGGCGACATGGTGGCTTAGTGGTTAGCATTACAGCCTTGCAGCGCTGGGGACCTCAGTTCATGTCCCAAAGTCAACATCTGCAAAGAGTTTATATGGTCTCTCTGTGTTTGCGTGGGTGTCCTCCGGTTTCCTCCCACACTTTAAAACATACCCGTAGGTTGATTAGATTGTGAGCCCCATGATGCTGAATTTGTAGGTGCTATATAAATAAAGGAATTATTATTATTATTATTATTATTATTATTATTATAATACAGTCCCTGGATAGTCAAATCCCCTCAGATAGCTGAATCAGGAAGAAAAATATTCTCCAGATATAGAAAAAGTTAAAGATACAGCATTTAACAGATATAATTCCAACCTGTATCTATCAGTCCTGGTGTTTACAGTTTTGGATGTCCATGGATACCGTAAATCTTTTGACTATTGTTGGATTCTTCTCATGAATAGCTTTTCTTGTCTGCAGTATACACTGAAGTGCTCTCTGCCTCCTGACCTTCCTGCCTGCATTACAAGATCAGCTCAGACACAGGCACTTCCTTTTGGCAAGCAGCAGTGTGCAAAGGCTTACTCTACAAGCTACAGATAAATAAGGTCTTTATAGCGGAGCTGATTGTGTATTTCTTTGATTAGGTGATGGAGCAGAGCCGACTCTGTGTTTTATTGATTAGGTGAGTTAACATAGCTCAGCTTATACTGACCTGTCTAGGGAGTGATAGGACCAAAATAGTAAGGGGTTAAAAATAATCTGAGAACTTTCTTTCATGGGAAAACCCCTTTAAGGACCAAGCAATTTTAGTGTTTTGCGCTTTCATTTTTCATTCCTATTAAATATTTATAACTTTTTTATTTTTCTGTTTACAGAGCTGTGTGAGGGCTTGTTTTCTGTGTAACAGATTGTACTTCCTAGTGACAGCATTTCATATTCCATGCCAGTTACCTGACATGGAATATGGGCAAAAGCATTTGCTCCAATACTTGTGGAAACAGTTTTTACGGCTTTAACTATGAACTCCACATGACACCTCTAATTTATTCCTTGGGTCAATACGATCAAGAGGATACCAAATTTATATACGTTTTATTATGTTTTAATAGAATTAAATCCTTTTGAACAAAAAAACCCATTATTTTTGCACTATTCTGATGCTAATAACGTTTTCATACTTCGGCATACAGACCTATGTAAGTTATATATATCATTTTTTGCAGGATGTGATGATGTTTACATTGCTGCCATTTTGGGGACTGTGTGACTTTTTGATCCCTTATTATTACATTTTTTGCTGTTGCAAAAAAGTGGCATATTGGACATTTGGGCGTTATATTATGTTACAGAGTTTTTATGTGTTGTTTTATATGTTTTATATGTTGATAGATCAGACCTAACATGTTTATGATTTTCTTTGCATCGTATAATTTTGAACATGCGCCTTCTGTTCAACATATTAGTATGGAATACACCCTTTTCTTTTGATGGTAAACTTCAATACAGGGGCATAACTACAGCGGTAGCAGCCATAGCAGCCGCTATGGGGCCCACAGTGTTAGGGGGGGCTCCGTCATCCGACCTGACACAATAAAGAATGGATGATGTGCACCATTATATCTATATTAAAATATAACAAACAGGAAAGCCAGCTCACCAATTCGCCCTTCCTTGCAGTCCTCCAGGTGCACGGGTATACGTGTAAGCCCACACGAACATAGGAAATTCAAATAGCACAGGATTCCAGCACTTTCATAGAGGACGCTTGTAGTATTTCAAGTTCTTTATTCCATCAAAAAAAGGTCACAACAGATGCAGCATATAGACACGAAAAGATCAACGCGTTTCGTCCGGTTAGGACTTAGTCATGATCCCACCACCATAAGACAAAGACTAAACATTTAAACCCTGTGTTGTACACCTGTTGGACGAGGTGTGGATCACGTGGTATGTACCTGATAGGAAGTAATGAGATTACCTTCACGCCCCTCTTGGCGTGGAACATGAATAGCGATCCACTGCTAGTCCAACTTAAATAAAAACATTATAAAAACAGTTGCATAAAACATTACTTGTTGTAGGGGAACTAGTTGTAGGTTATAAACATACATTTTATACAGTACATTAAAGTGTACAGGGGAAATTCACTCCCTTTATATATAAAGAAACAACCTACACTACCTTAAGCCGGGGTACAGAGTATCACGGCCCCGACTGTGATAAAGTATATGCAGTATTAATTTAAACCATATACAGCAGACAATGCTATCTCCTATATATTTAGAATGGAGTGCATCCAATCCATCAGTACATAATAAAGTCATTTCTCTCATGAGAAGACATTGGAGTTCTGTCTACTTACTCGAAAGATGCATATAGCACGTACTATTATTTTGTTTGCTAGCCCAGGAGTATGGGATGACATATTTGTTTTTATGGGTTGTGTCATGTGGAGTATAAATTATTCTCCTTAAAATATCCACAAACTTATATTCTATTGGGTTCAATAATGCCTACCTTACAAATTGCAAGCCAACTATATTGTTAAAAACCAAGAAAGTCTGCCCCATGTCTAATTGTACCATAATATCATATCTTTCCTGGAGTTTAACCCTAGGGGGACCCTACTTTCCAGGGAGAATATCCAAAACGCCTCTCTGTTAAGGAGTTTCCTCCTATGGTCTCCTCCCCTGAGCGGGCGATGTACCTTTTCAATGCCCTTCCATGAGAATGAAGAGATGTCTTTGTCATGTACATCCCGGAAGTGTTTGGACACCGCCGAAAAGTTATTTGAAGTATTTGAAATGTCGGATATGTGTCGTCTAATTCGAATCTTCAAGGGACCAGTAGTACATCCCACGTATTGGAGTCTACAAACGTTACACGAGATAACGTAAACTACATACGGTGTATTACAATTCATGTATGTACCTATTTTATGTTTAGATTTGTTGACGAACGATGTAATGAAATTATCAGTGCTCAAGAGGGGGCAAACTTTACAAATTTTACGTCCACATTTGTGGTTTCCTGGAAACTGCAACCATGTGTACCCACCCCTATTTCCATGGCTATTAAACAGGCTGGGGCTAACTTGGTTACCTATGGTGGGTGCCCGTTTTGAGCTGAAGTTAATACCCCCCTGTAAACATCTGGCTAAATCTTCATCCTGTTCTAATATGGGGGCATATTTTTTAATAATATTTTTAATTTTGTTAAATTGATTGCTGTACGTTGTTACAAATACAATGGGTTTTTCTGTTTCCCCGTTGGAAATATGGGGTTGAGGTTTGGGTTTGAGCAATGTTTGCCTGTTTATTCCATCTACTTTTCTTCTGGCATTGTCTAGAACTCTGGGGTTATACTGTCTTTCTCTCAATCGGCCATAAACTTTATCTGCTTCTGATCTATATTTAAGTGGGTCCGAGCAGTTACGCTTAGTTCTTATAAGCTCACCTGTAGGGATATTATTGATGACATGGTTCGGATGGCATGACGTAGCTAAAAGTAGGGAGTTCCCCGCTGTATCTTTGCGGTATGGTAAGGTCTCTATTGTGTTGTTATTACCCTTTAGTATAATATCTAAAAACGGTACTTCCTTGCCACCAAATGTGCCCGTAAATTTCAGGTTCATGTTGTTAACATTAATATATTCCTTAAATTGACTGAAGGAGGGTTCCGTATCTTTCCAAATAAAGACCAGGTCGTCAATAAAGCGGCCTGTCCATTGGATGGCATGTTTAAAGGGGTTGTTTTCTGAAAAGAGATACAAGAGTTCCCATTGTGTCATGTAAATGTTAGCAAGGGAGGGGGAGAAACGGGCCCCCATGGGGGCCCCCCCTACCTGCAAATAAAACTGACCATCAAAAATAAAGAAATTGTGTTTCAGAAGGAATTCTGTGGCCATAATGATAAATTCTTTTAGACCATCTGAATATGAGCTGAAGTTGTTCAAATGGATGGCTAAATAGTATAAGGCTAGATTATGCGGTATGGAGGGATAAAGTCCCACCACATCACATGTAGCCCATCCCCATGTGTCATCCCAATCCAATTCATTAACTATGTTCAGAACATGTTGCGTGTCCTTGAGAAAGGTGGGGGAGACACCAGCAAGGGGTTGCAAGTAAAAGTCCAGCCAATTTCCCAATCTCTCCCCAAGGCTCCCTATACCCGCCACAATGGGTCTCAGCGGGGGAGGGAATTTACCCTTATGAACCTTGGGGAGAGAATGGAAGATCGGGGTAACGGGATGTTCAACCAACAAATACCTCGCAGTTTTCTCATCTAAGGCTCCCAATGTGAGTCCCTCCTGCAATAATTTGCTCAAACCCTCCTTAAATTCAATAGTTGGATCCCTAGACAATTTTCTGTATGTGGTCTCATCATTAAGTATTGTTTCATTTAACATTTTATACAGTGTAGCATCCAGTAACACAATCGACCCCCCCTTATCCGCCGGGCGGACTACGATGTTATCGTTGTTTTTTAACTCTCTCAATGCCAATGACTCTGCCCTAGTAAGGTTATATTTTTTATCATTTTTAGAAGTTGAAATTTTGAGCTTAGTGAGTTCCCTTTCTACCAGCTCCTGGAAGGTGTCCATGACATCACTTCTGGAGGTTGTAGGGTAGAATAGGGGATTACGAATTTTAAAGGGTTTAGTCAAGGCATCTGAGGGTTCCAACGATTCACATTGGAGGGTTTTCAACAACAAAACATTACATTGATCAATAAAATCAAAAGCACCTTGTGCGTGAATCTCACTTTCTGTATTTAGCATGCTCCTTAACCCAGTTGTTTCTACAGATGAATTACCTTCCTCATTGGGCATACCCAAAAAATGTTTCCGTACAGTAATATTTCTGATGAATTTATTTACGTCTAAGATGGTATTGTATAGGTTAAAGTCAAAGGAGGGAGAAAAACCCAGACCCTTACTCAATGCTGATATGGTATGGTCATTGATAACACAGGCTGATAGATTTACAACCGGGGACTCCACTATTTGTCCTTCTTTCCATGTCGGGTCTTCATTCTTGCATCTCCCCCTCCTGTGCTTCCTGCCCGCTCGTTTCGTCCGTTTTTTGAAGCATTTTTTGATGAAGATGGTGCAAAATTTGGTTTATCTCTGTAGCTTGAGGTGTCGTCCGACACATAAGAGGATGAACTATTATTGGATTCTTCCGCTTCCGAGAAGCTAACATGCATGTCTGCTTGGTTTTTATTGTAATTTTTAGATTTTTTCTTTTTTAGGATAGACCGTGGTGTTCCATCATTTCCTTGTCGATATGAACGGTCTTTTCTCCTCCATGCATATACCTCATTATATTTATAGTCCATCAAATCTCTTTGAAATTTTCTTTTTTTAATGTCCATAATACTTTGTTCAATTTTTAAAATTTTTGTCTTTACCTCCATTTGGACTGTATCAAACTCCTCCGGTTTTAAAACTGTACTGATGGATGACTTGGTGTTTTCGATCTCCTTCTTGAGATCTGTGAGTATTTTTTTCTCTTGTGATATTATTAATTCCATGAGCTTTAGTGAGCACTCACTCAGAATATTGTTCCAACTTTCCTGGAAGGCATCTGAGTATACCATAGTGGGAATTTTTTTAATTCTCAAGCCCCTTGGTATAATTTGTTTCTCAAGATACGAAGAAAGTGTATCACAGTCCCATCCAATACGTGCCTCTTTCTCTAAGAGGCGTTCCCACAAATGTCTTTGAATAAAAAACTCCTGAGATTTTAAGCCCGTATCCACTTGTGCATCAAAGATGCTAGCAATCATATGTTTTCTGTCCATATTTATATCCGTTTGTTGGGCTTCATTCATCTCAGGTGTGTCCATGCTGCTAGTGACAACTTGATATATATAGAAAAATTCAAGGCTTTCGTGAGACACGGCAAATGGCTTATACTTGCATATTAAAATATAACAAACAGGAAAGCCAGCTCACCAATTCGCCCTTCCTTGCAGTCCTCCAGGTGCACGGGTATACGTGTAAGCCCACACGAACATAGGAAATTCAAATAGCACAGGATTCCAGCACTTTCACAGAGGACGCTTGTAGTATTTCAAGTTCTTTATTCCATCAAAAAAAGGTCACAACAGATGCAGCATATAGACACGAAAAGATCAACGCGTTTCGTCCGGTTAGGACTTAGTCATGATCCCACCACCATAAGACAAAGACTAAACATTTAAACCCTGTGTTGTACACCTGTTGGACGAGGTGTGGATCACGTGGTATGTACCTGATAGGAAGTAATGAGATTACCTTCACGCCCCTCTTGGCGTGGAACATGAATAGCGATCCACTGCTAGTCCAACTTAAATAAAAACATTATAAAAACAGTTGCATAAAACATTACTTGTTGTAGGGGAACTAGTTGTAGGTTATAAACATACATTTTATACAGTACATTAAAGTGTACAGGGGAAATTCACTCCCTTTATATATAAAGAAACAACCTACACTACCTTAAGCCGGGGTACAGAGTATCACGGCCCCGACTGTGATAAAGTATATGCAGTATTAATTTAAACCATATACAGCAGACAATGCTATCTCCTATATATTTAGAATGGAGTGCATCCAATCCATCAGTACATAATAAAGTCATTTCTCTCATGAGAAGACATTGGAGTTCTGTCTACTTACTCGAAAGATGCATATAGCACGTACTATTATTTTGTTTGCTAGCCCAGGAGTATGGGATGACATATTTGTTTTTATGGGTTGTGTCATGTGGAGTATAAATTATTCTCCTTAAAATATCCACAAAATTATATTCTATTGGGTTCAATAATGCCTACCTTACAAATTGCAAGCCAACTATATTGTTAAAAACCAAGAAAGTCTGCCCCATGTCTAATTGTACCATAATATCATATCTTTCCTGGAGTTTAACCCTAGGGGGACCCTACTTTCCAGGGAGAATATCCAAAACGCCTCTCTGTTAAGGAGTTTCCTCCTATGGTCTCCTCCCCTGAGCGGGCGATGTACCTTTTCAATGCCCTTCCATGAGAATGAAGAGATGTCTTTGTCATGTACATCCCGGAAGTGTTTGGACACCGCCGAAATGTTATTTGAAGTATTTGAAATGTCGGATATGTGTCGTCTAATTCGAATCTTCAAGGGACCAGTAGTACATCCCACGTATTGGAGTCTACAAACGTTACACGAGATAACGTAAACTACATACGGTGTATTACAATTCATGTATGTACCTATTTTATGTTTAGATTTGTTGACGAACGATGTAATGAAATTATCAGTGCTCAAGAGGGGGCAAACTTTACAAATTTTATGTCCACATTTGTGGTTTCCTGGAAACTGCAACCATGTGTACCCACCCCTATTTCCATGGCTATTAAACAGGCTGGGGCTAACTTGGTTACCTATGGTGGGTGCCCGTTTTGAGCTGAAGTTAATACCCCCCTGTAAACATCTGGCTAAATCTTCATCCTGTTCTAATATGGGGGCATATTTTTTAATAATATTTTTAATTTTGTTAAATTGATTGCTGTACGTTGTTACAAATACAATGGGTTTTTCTGTTTCCCCGTTCGTCAACAAATCTAAACATAAAATAGGTACATACATGAATTGTAATACACCGTATGTAGTTTACGTTATCTCGTGTAACGTTTGTAGACTCCAATACGTGGGATGTACTACTGGTCCCTTGAAGATTCGAATTAGACGACACATATCCGACATTTCAAATACTTCAAATAACATTTCGGCGGTATCCAAACACTTCCGGGATGTACATGACAAAGACATCTCTTCATTCTCATGGAAGGGCATTGAAAAGGTACATCGCCCGCTCAGGGGAGGAGACCATAGGAGGAAACTCCTTAACAGAGAGGCGTTTTGGATATTCTCCCTGGAAAGTAGGGTCCCCCTAGGGTTAAACTCCAGGAAAGATATGATATTATGGTACAATTAGACATGGGGCAGACTTTCTTGGTTTTTAACAATATAGTTGGCTTGCAATTTGTAAGGTAGGCATTATTGAACCCAATAGAATATAATTTTGTGGATATTTTAAGGAGAATAATTTATACTCCACATGACACAACCCATAAAAACAAATATGTCATCCCATACTCCTGGGCTAGCAAACAAAATAATAGTACGTGCTATATGCATCTTTCGAGTAAGTAGACAGAACTCCAATGTCTTCTCATGAGAGAAATGACTTTATTATGTACTGATGGATTGGATGCACTCCATTCTAAATATATAGGAGATAGCATTGTCTGCTGTATATGGTTTAAATTAATACTGCATATACTTTATCACAGTCGGGGCCGTGATACTCTGTACCCCGGCTTAAGGTAGTGTAGGTTGTTTCTTTATATATAAAGGGAGTGAATTTCCCCTGTACACTTTAATGTACTGTATAAAATGTATGTTTATAACCTACAACTAGTTCCCCTACAACAAGTAATGTTTTATGCAACTGTTTTTATAATGTTTTTATTTAAGTTGGACTAGCAGTGGATCGCTATTCATGTTCCACGCCAAGAGGGGCGTGAAGGTAATCTCATTACTTCCTATCAGGTATATACCACGTGATCCACACCTCGTCCAACAGGTGTACAACACAGGGTTTAAATGTTTAGTCTTTGTCTTATGGTGGTGGGATCATGACTAAGTCCTAACCGGACGAAACGCGTTGATCTTTTCGTGTCTATATGCTGCATCTGTTGTGACCTTTTTTTGATGGAATAAAGAACTTGAAATACTACAAGCGTCCTCTGTGAAAGTGCTGGAATCCTGTGCTATTTGAATTTCCTATGTTCGTGTGGGCTTACACGTATACCCGTGCACCTGGAGGACTGCAAGGAAGGGCGAATTGGTGAGCTGGCTTTCCTGTTTGTTATATTTTAATATGCAAGTATAAGCCATTTGCCGTGTCTCACGAAAGCCTTGAATTTTTCTATATATATCAAGTTGTCACTAGCAGCATGGACACACCTGAGATGAATGAAGCCCAACAAACGGATATAAATATGGACAGAAAACATATGATTGCTAGCATCTTTGATGCACAAGTGGATACGGGCTTAAAATCTCAGGAGTTTTTTATTCAAAGACATTTGTGGGAACGCCTCTTAGAGAAAGAGGCACGTATTGGATGGGACTGTGATACACTTTCTTCGTATCTTGAGAAACAAATTATACCAAGGGGCTTGAGAATTAAAAAAATTCCCACTATGGTATACTCAGATGCCTTCCAGGAAAGTTGGAACAATATTCTGAGTGAGTGCTCACTAAAGCTCATGGAATTAATAATATCACAAGAGAAAAAAATACTCACAGATCTCAAGAAGGAGATCGAAAACACCAAGTCATCCATCAGTACAGTTTTAAAACCGGAGGAGTTTGATACAGTCCAAATGGAGGTAAAGACAAAAATTTTAAAAATTGAACAAAGTATTATGGACATTAAAAAAAGAAAATTTCAAAGAGATTTGATGGACTATAAATATAATGAGGTATATGCATGGAGGAGAAAAGACCGTTCATATCGACAAGGAAATGATGGAACACCACGGTCTATCATTAAAAAAAAAAAGAAAAAATCTAAAAATTATAATAAAAACCAAGCAGACATGCATGTTAGCTTCTCGGAAGCGGAAGAATCCAATAATAGTTCATCCTCTTATGTGTCAGACGACACCTCAAGCTACAGAGATAAACCAAATTTTGCACCATCTTCATCAAAAAATGCTTCAAAAAACGGACGAAACGAGCGGGCAGGAAGCACAGGAGGGGGAGATGCAAGAATGAAGACCCGACATGGAAAGAAGGACAAATAGTGGAGTCCCCGGTTGTAAATCTATCAGCCTGTGTTATCAATGACCATACCATATCAGCATTGAGTAAGGGTCTGGGTTTTTCTCCCTCCTTTGACTTTAACCTATACAATACCATCTTAGACGTAAATAAATTCATCAGAAATATTACTGTACGGAAACATTTTTTGGGTATGCCCAATGAGGAAGGTAATTCATCTGTAGAAACAACTGGGTTAAGGAGCATGCTAAATACAGAAAGTGAGATTCACGCACAAGGTGCTTTTGATTTTATTGATCAATGTAATGTTTTGTTGTTGAAAACCCTCCAATGTGAATCGTTGGAACCCTCAGATGCCTTGACTAAACCCTTTAAAATTCGTAATCCCCTATTCTACCCTACAACCTCCAGAAGTGATGTCATGGACACCTTCCAGGAGCTGGTAGAAAGGGAACTCACTAAGCTCAAAATTTCAACTTCTAAAAATGATAAAAAATATAACCTTACTAGGGCAGAGTCATTGGCATTGAGAGAGTTAAAAAACAACGATAACATCGTAGTCCGCCCGGCGGATAAGGGGGGGTCGATTGTGTTACTGGATGCTACACTGTATAAAATGTTAAATGAAACAATACTTAATGATGAGACCACATACAGAAAATTGTCTAGGGATCCAACTATTGAATTTAAGGAGGGTTTGAGCAAATTATTGCAGGAGGGACTCACATTGGGAGCCTTAGATGAGAAAACTGCGAGGTATTTGTTGGTTGAACATCCCGTTACCCCGATCTTCCATTCTCTCCCCAAGGTTCATAAGGGTAAATTCCCTCCCCCGCTGAGACCCATTGTGGCGGGTATAGGGAGCCTTGGGGAGAGATTGGGAAATTGGCTGGACTTTTACTTGCAACCCCTTGCTGGTGTCTCCCCCACCTTTCTCAAGGACACGCAACATGTTCTGAACATAGTTAATGAATTGGATTGGGATGACACATGGGGATGGGCTACATGTGATGTGGTGGGACTTTATCCCTCCATACCGCATAATCTAGCCATATACTATTTAGCCATCCATTTGAACAACTTCAGCTCATATTCAGATGGTCTAAAAGAATTTATCATTATGGCCACAGAATTCCTTCTGAAACACAATTTCTTTATTTTTGATGGTCAGTTTTATTTGCAGGTAGGGGGGGCCCCCATGGGGGCCCGTTTCTCCCCCTCCCTTGCTAACATTTACATGACACAATGGGAACTCTTGTATCTCTTTTCAGAAAACAACCCCTTTAAACATGCCATCCAATGGACAGGCCGCTTTATTGACGACCTGGTCTTTATTTGGAAAGATACGGAACCCTCCTTCAGTCAATTTAAGGAATATATTAATGTTAACAACATGAACCTGAAATTTACGGGCACATTTGGTGGCAAGGAAGTACCGTTTTTAGATATTATACTAAAGGGTAATAACAACACAATAGAGACCTTACCATACCGCAAAGATACAGCGGGGAACTCCCTACTTTTAGCTACGTCATGCCATCCGAACCATGTCATCAATAATATCCCTACAGGTGAGCTTATAAGAACTAAGCGTAACTGCTCGGACCCACTTAAATATAGATCAGAAGCAGATAAAGTTTATGGCCGATTGAGAGAAAGACAGTATAACCCCAGAGTTCTAGACAATGCCAGAAGAAAAGTAGATGGAATAAACAGGCAAACATTGCTCAAACCCAAACCTCAACCCCATATTTCCAACGGGGAAACAGAAAAACCCATTGTATTTGTAACAACGTACAGCAATCAATTTAACAAAATTAAAAATATTATTAAAAAATATGCCCCCATATTAGAACAGGATGAAGATTTAGCCAGATGTTTACAGGGGGGTATTAACTTCAGCTCAAAACGGGCACCCACCATAGGTAACCAAGTTAGCCCCAGCCTGTTTAATAGCCATGGAAATAGGGGTGGGTACACATGGTTGCAGTTTCCAGGAAACCACAAATGTGGACATAAAATTTGTAAAGTTTGCCCCCTCTTGAGCACTGATAATTTCATTACATCGTTCGTCAACAAATCTAAACATAAAATAGGTACATACATGAATTGTAATACACCGTATGTAGTTTACGTTATCTCGTGTAACGTTTGTAGACTCCAATACGTGGGATGTACTACTGGTCCCTTGAAGATTCGAATTAGACGACACATATCCGACATTTCAAATACTTCAAATAACATTTCGGCGGTGTCCAAACACTTCCGGGATGTACATGACAAAGACATCTCTTCATTCTCATGGAAGGGCATTGAAAAGGTACATCGCCCGCTCAGGGGAGGAGACCATAGGAGGAAACTCCTTAACAGAGAGGCGTTTTGGATATTCTCCCTGGAAAGTAGGGTCCCCCTAGGGTTAAACTCCAGGAAAGATATGATATTATGGTACAATTAGACATGGGGCAGACTTTCTTGGTTTTTAACAATATAGTTGGCTTGCAATTTGTAAGGTAGGCATTATTGAACCCAATAGAATATAATTTTGTGGATATTTTAAGGAGAATAATTTATACTCCACATGACACAACCCATAAAAACAAATATGTCATCCCATACTCCTGGGCTAGCAAACAAAATAATAGTACGTGCTATATGCATCTTTCGAGTAAGTAGACAGAACTCCAATGTCTTCTCATGAGAGAAATGACTTTATTATGTACTGATGGATTGGATGCACTCCATTCTAAATATATAGGAGATAGCATTGTCTGCTGTATATGGTTTAAATTAATACTGCATATACTTTATCACAGTCGGGGCCGTGATACTCTGTACCCCGGCTTAAGGTAGTGTAGGTTGTTTCTTTATATATAAAGGGAGTGAATTTCCCCTGTACACTTTAATGTACTGTATAAAATGTATGTTTATAACCTACAACTAGTTCCCCTACAACAAGTAATGTTTTATGCAACTGTTTTTATAATGTTTTTATTTAAGTTGGACTAGCAGTGGATCGCTATTCATGTTCCACGCCAAGAGGGGCGTGAAGGTAATCTCATTACTTCCTATCAGGTACATACCACGTGATCCACACCTCGTCCAACAGGTGTACAACACAGGGTTTAAATGTTTAGTCTTTGTCTTATGGTGGTGGGATCATGACTAAGTCCTAACCGGACGAAACGTGTTGATCTTTTCGTGTCTATATGCTGCATCTGTTGTGACCTTTTTTTGATGGAATAAAGAACTTGAAATACTACAAGCGTCCTCTGTGAAAGTGCTGGAATCCTGTGCTATTATATCTATATTGTACTGCACATGTCTAGCATAATATGTATATAACATATACTGTGATGTGTATATGGTGTCCGTATACACTGTATGTGAGTATGTTGCTTATGGCACTGTGTGTATGTGTATATGTACATGAGTGTATTTATATGTGGTTTTAACTTGCATGTGTGAGTATACTAATATGTATGTTTTTAAGTGGGAAGGGGGGCCCCATGCAGTAGCCTGCTAGGGGGCCCTGTCTCTCCTAGTTACGCCACTGCTTCAATATAATATCCTTGTCATACCAGAATGATAATTTCCCCTCCCATTAGTTGCTCTCTCTTCTGAATATTAAGGGGTTAAGCCAGGGTGCAGGAATTCAAACACTACCCTCCTTAATGACACCTTCCCTGACATCATTGTAGGCTGTGCATGGCCCGATTGAGAGGGCACAGCCTTTGCATGCATGAAGGGCAGCGCCCTTCTTTTTGTGGCTCATAATGCAGCTCGCAGGTTTTCAGTTCTGCGTCTATAGGAGAACTTTGGCAGGTACCGACAGATGGTGTTTGCAAGTCCCCTACATGTCCCTTATTCTATGATTTCTGATAAATACCAATGTGATATTGTACTTGGAGCAATGGGGGGTGTTGCCCTAATACTTTATGATGGGTGACGTGTTTGGTTAGGGGTCGTGTGTTGGATATGGAAAAAGCGAAGCCGCAAAACGGTTGTTGCTGATCCACATGTGAGGTGTCTTATCCTTTATGTCCTTGAGTGTTATCTGTAAGTATGACCAATAAAAAGTTTTACTGAGAAGATTCAAGACAAGTGGTGTGTGCCATTTTTTTTTTATTTTTACTGCCGCACCATTGTTACAAGGTCACTCACTGAATAGAACACAACCCAGTCTTATCTACAACTTCTTGTGTGTCTTTTGGTTTGCAACAGTGTTCCATCCAGAGTGATCCATACTTTTAAGCTTTTTGAAGCCAAGTGGCAGTGCCGTTTGTATGATTTTATAATATTTTTATTTAAGTTGTAGGGAAATGATGAGTGGGAGTGATTTGAATTTTTTATTTTTTTATTTTTTAATATTTTTAATATTTTTTATTTTTTACTTTTTGTTTACTACTTTTTAGACCCTCTATGGTACTCTAAGGTACCAGCTCACTCTTACCATATACTCTAATACTACAGTATTGCAGTACATGGAAAATTTGCCAGGGATCTATAACAGTGTACCTTCTACCCAATGACAGGTGCTGAAGTCTCCAACAGACTCCAGGCTGCCATGGCAATGGATCTACAATTCCTGATGATTTCACGGGGAGGACATAACAAACCCAAGATGGTGGTCCCCACATGTCAACGGCATCTACTTGCCAGCACCAATCGCGGGTCAGCAGTCAATGTTGCATGTGAGTCCTCTTCAATATATCTTGGTTTGCTGCCTTTGGTGCATTGAATTAATGAAAAACATTACTCTCTCAGAGAGAGTCATGTAGTTTCTGGAATGTATGAACCAGTATACTGTTTCTAACCTTTCATATTAATTTACCTTAGAGTGATACAACACACATTCCTGCTTTTGATGTTAGGTCCCCAGAATCCTGTTAGTTTTCATGTACTTTCATCTGTGTATTATGTGCTCCTGTATCTATGTTTGATATTTTGCGATAAAAAACATAATTAATACATAAAAACATTTATTCCACTAGAATGTGTTAGTTTTACACACTTTTTATGGCAGTTATCTTTACAATGACCTTTTGATGTTAACATTACAGAAATGAAATCTTTATGAAAGCGGTAAACAAACATTTGTCAGAATGTTCAGAATGAAATAAGTAGTAAGTTGGTAAAATAATATACTATCACATATATCCACAATATTATAGACATCAATATATATCACATAAAATGAGGATATAAGCTAAAAATGTCTATAGTGCATTCATTATACTTTAACCTGACCAATTCACTATGAAAACCTTCACCTAATTAACATACATTCTCTACAGTTCTATTTAATTGCCATTTATTTTCTTTTTATATTTTACTTTGATGATCTGATGGTAATACTTAAATGTCAGCTATAAATATTCTCCTATTAGGGTCTGGGTCAGTGATTTGCCTCAGTTATTGTGGACCAAAATGAAGAGAGGGCTGATATCTGTGTGGACTCCACACCCTGATTTTGATCACAATTATTT
Source organism: Engystomops pustulosus (assembly GCF_040894005.1). Taxonomy (NCBI): domain Eukaryota; kingdom Metazoa; phylum Chordata; class Amphibia; order Anura; family Leptodactylidae; genus Engystomops; species Engystomops pustulosus. The sequence continues at coordinate 46,637,281 of NC_092415.1, forward strand.
TAAATATGAATGGTTTGCACTTCCACAAGTGGGGATCTGCAACAAACCTATGGATCCTACCCCTGTATCACTTGCCATCACTGATATAGGATAAATGGTTAATAAAGGTTGTGCACCAGTATAGAAGATGCAGTATGGGGCCATACACAAGTGCAGTCAGCACTATCCTGCAGAGCGTTCCACCCACTTTCAGGCATTCTTAAAGTGTGTCCGACAAAGGCCCCAAGTGGCTGAAACATCACTGTGAACACTGACTATTCTCAAGAACTGCATCTTCTACAGTAGCACACTCCCTTTATTTTATTAATTTTGAGATCGATTACAGACGGTCCCCTACTTAAGAACACCTGACTTACATACGGCCCATAGTTACAAACGGACCTCTGGATATTGGTAATTTATTGTACTTTAGTCCTAGGCTACAATGATCAGTTGTAAGAGTTATCAGTGGTGCCTGTAATTAAGATTTATAGTTAATCCTGGTTCTTATGACAATCCAACATTTTTAAAATCCAATTGCCACAGAGACCAAAAAAATTTTGACTGGGGTTACAATAATAAAGTATATGGTTCTGACTTACATACAAATTCAACTTAAGTACAAACCTGCAGACCCTATCTTGTATGTAACCCAGGGACTGCCTGTATTTTGAGATCGATGTGTCAAAATACATAAAAAAGAACTGTATAATTCAATACAAGCGAAATTTTATTCTCACAAATCCAGGTAGGATCTACTTGAGATCTTTGTACCTCATTGAAATTCTTGCTCTTTTATTTTTCCATAAAGACTTTGAACCTCATTGAAATTCTTGCTCTTTTGTTTTTCCATAAAGACCTTGGAAACATATTATTCAACTTTCTAACATCTTCATGTCTTAATAGCATGGGAAGAGTCTGCATTATATACAAAAGACTTGGAAGGATCACCATTTTTCCTAGGTTTCTTCTCCGAAAAATATATATCGAGAGATCCACCCATTTTTTTAAATCTATGCCGATCTTTTCAATCAAAAGCATCTATTGTCACTGTAAAAACCATGTGTACATGGAGGGGACGGAGCCATGATGCGTTTCGGAACTAATCCTTAGTCATAGTGACATAGTGACTAGGATTAGTTCCCGAAATGCACCATGGCTCCTTCCCCTCTATGTGAACATGGTTTTTAAGATTTTTTATTAAAAGTTAGATTTCAATGTTTTTTCATATCTATTTTTGATATATTTTTTGCATCAATGCTGAAGCTACTATATATTTTTATATTTTTTTTTTCTTACCACAGACTTAAGCATAAAACAGGTGTAACATGATCTTATGTGAAGTTCTCGCACATTTCTCCCATCCGATTACTTTATGTGGTTGTATCCCAGCCAGTTATATAATCGGCTTCACAGTCTCTTTGTTAATTGTAAAGATTTACTGTCTCTATCCATTTATCATCTGTGAAATATTTGTCTTCCAAAAATCTGATGTAACACATACCGGTTGTGAGCCGCTGCTGTATATTTTGTGTTTACTTTGGAAAAACAACGCCAACTTTTTAATAAAAAAAAGCCCCAAACATTTTTGTGAAATGTGAAACCATTATATTCAGGCCATTTTGCTCTCTAAAGAGACTGACATAATATCAGTGTAATATAACTGATTGATGGAAAGACATAGCCCGGAATACTGTGCTATAATATTAAATTTTCAGGTTGGTTTGCCAAATATAAAGTGAATTATAATGTTAAACAAAAAAGGTAATGTCATATTATAGTTGCTTTTATTTCTTTTTGAAGAGAGAACAATCTCGTAACTCATAGTGAAGGTCAATGTTTATTTACGTGCATGGAACAAATTCAGTTGCTGTAAAAAATCTTTTATGTCAGGTAAAAGAAGAGAATGTTTAATTTTGAATGAAGTCAAACATAACAATCATTCTTAATATGTCTTCCTAGATTTAGAGTTCTAATTGAGAGGCTTAGATTTATCGGCGCACTTAGACATAAACGATAATACTAAATGTTCTCTGCAGCTCGGGATGACCTTGAGTAGACTGTATCATAATAATAGCAATAATAATAATAGTAAAAAAAATATATATGTTTAAAAAATAGCTCTCTCCTTGAAATGACACTGTCATGTCACAGACGGGTATCATTTTGGTCACTGTGTTCAATATGTGAAACAGTAGAACCTGGCTGGAACATAAAATACAGAAACAAATAAATCATAAGAATGTTGCTTAACTGCAAATGTATTTATAATGGAAAATGTAGAAAGAAATGCATTGATTTCTCTGTTGATTGACAACTCGGCTCAGAGCATTGCTCATCTTTATACATTTTGAGACAAAATCCATTATCTTTCATTGTTAGTTGAGAAATGAAAGGTCTGTTACATTAAATGAGGTGCATCTTGAAGCATGTGAGTCATCATTGGTTTGATGGTTGTACAGATTAGACCTTTGAAAACTTTAACTCTGCTGCCAATTATTGCTATTATTCAAATACATTTTCTGAAGAAAATGCAGATGTAAAGAAATATAAAATTGTGCATACAGGCTAATGGAAAAGATTGAAATTTAGGATGCCATACTATATATTAACTTGGTTTTAGATTCTTTTGTGACTGATTTATCTATTCTTTTCCATAATTCTTAAGATCATAATGGATATAGAGACACATTAGTCAAAAATGTTGCAAACTAGGTGCAGTTTGCCTATAAAGTATGCAAGGTGTAGGGTGCACCACATTCACAAATTTTGGTGGACGTTCTTCATGAAACTGGTGCCCCCTGCACTGCTCCGACAGAGTACACCAACTTTTTTTGGTGCAACTTTAACATAGAGCATGCAACACAATTCTGTTGGTCACTATGATAAAAGTGGCGCACTTTGCACTGGAAAATATACCTTTAGGTGCAGAAATTTGTGTTGCGTCAGGAATGGTGAAGCCACAACACTTAATAATTACTTGTGCAGAAGGAGAGTGAAGAAATCAGGCAATACCTTTATGAGGCTAACTGAGTATATTTGATGGTGAGCTTTTGAGAATACTAGTTCTCTTCGTCAGACATGATGTTATACATGAAACAGAATATTCACAGCATTTTATACACACTAAACAGTGATCATCAAAGGATATTAAAAAAAACTTTAAAACAACAGATTGATAAAAACAGGGACATCTTATTTACGACAGGATGGCAATAAAAACACTAAAAACCTGTAAAGTGAGACACGAGAGCCCTGGCTCTTATCTGCTTGTGGCCTCCAGGACAGAGGTAGGAGGTCATGAATTTGGCATGAATGTTAAGACCACTTTGTAAGGTGTTGAATTTCCTCATCAATTTATACGCCCATTCTTTCCTTTCCCTCTGTGTCTTAAAATGTCCCATTAAAATAGTAATCTGCAAATCTATCTTTTAGATCTATCTGCACTCCATGGCTAGCACAGTACACATCTACACTACTAGTAAATACATGTGCAAGCAATTTGCACTGAAAAGAATGTGCAAAGTCAGACAGAAAACTGGCGCTTTAATAAATGTGGACCATAGTGGTGTTCTCTCGCAATCCACTTGTTCTGCTGTATTTTATGTTAATATATAAAAAGTAAAAACAAAATTAAAATGTGATGAATACTTTTTTCTGATCTAGCTAAATGTCTAAGGACTAGACCAAAAATGGCCAAATATGGATCAGAATCAAAAGAGCAATGTAGTACAAAATTGGCAGGCAAATGGATAAAGAATTAGGCAAAGAATCCAAGATACCAGGAAACAGAAGACAGAATAAACACGACTAGTTTTTGGTGCTTGTACACAGCACCTTTATGAGATGCAATAGCCCAGTTCCAGAAGTCAATTGGATCAGATCTTTGACTTTAGACAAGGTAGCAATGAGAGTGGGGAGAAACTCGTTCAATCACAATAGGTTAACTATTTTGTTTACCATAGCAGAGTTCACGGCAGAAAGACTGGTGTGGTGAAAATTATTCTGTCTGCTAGCTACCATAATTATAAACCCATATTCATACTACATAGAAAAGGGTGAAACAAACTGACACATCCTCATGAATCAGATAACCTAGGGTTAAAGTACCCTAGGGTCTGAAAAATTAAAAAAAGGTGCACAAAAAAATTAATATCCCACTTTATTGTCATTTTGCTAAATATAAGAAATTAAATAAAGGGGTCAAAAGGCCGTACAGTCCTCAAAATGGTAGCATTGAAAAAGTCCCAAAAAATGACACCACCCACAGCACCATACACGAAAGTATGAAAAAGTTATTAGCACCAGACAGAAAAATTAAGAATTTCTTTTTGTACAGGTTTTAGTTATTGTAAATAAATGAAAACATTATAAACCCATACAAATTCGGTATCTCTGTGATTATACTGACCCAAAGAATGAAATAGACATGTAACTTGTGGTGATCAGTCAAAGCTGTAAAATCCAATTCTATAAGAAAAACCATGCAAATGCGTTTTTTCATCATTTTCACAGTATTCAGAATTTTGTCCTGCTTTCCAGTCCACGTCATGGAATATGAAATATTAAATGGAATATTCACCGGGGGGGATTGCGGCCGGTTGGGATTCAGCCGCGGGGCTTTTAAGTCGCCGGTTGCATTTATTTCTACACCAGGCCCTGCAATAAACGTGCCGCAGCATCCTGCCCCGATACATCAAGAGGCTTCCTCCTCTTGATGTATCCCGCTGTGAATATGCAGCAGCGGGGCAATCATATACTGGCGCACAAGTGCCAGTGTATGATAAATGTCCCCCAATGAGGCCAAACCTAAATAAATCCTACAAATGTACAGATGGTATTCTTATCATGTGTATCATGTATTGATAAATTTGCATTGCTCCTGGCCCTACATTTCTGTAAATGGTTTTTATTTCTTATTAATTTTTTATTTCTATGGAGAATGTCTAACGTTTTGTTTGCCAAGTTATTCAACCGGTCTTGTAGATAGATTTAATTTTATAAAGATCATTTTTGGACACATCAAAGACCGTAAGTCATCATGAATTTAAATTCCAGACTAAACAATCTATGCAACACAGATTGATATTTAAATTTTTCTTACATTTTCTACACTTTCAATTAACATTAATGGTTTAAATTTTAATGTCAGCGTTAAGATGGGAAGAGCAGCAAATGGAAAATTATCCACTGTACTGTAACTTTTTACTTTATTACGCTGTTTGTCATATATTTTTATGAGATTGCTAGAATATGCCATGACATTCTAATTTGTTGGGATTCATCAGATGGAGCTCCTATTTATCTCCCACTAATAAAGCGGTCATGAGGTCTACTATAATGTTTCTATTTTACTGTGGTATAGCAGTGCTTTCTTCAATGTGATGTGTTAGAAATCACAAGACAAACTGTGACATCAGTGATTCTAAATCTATGATGTTCCTTACAGAACTAGTGAGCATCAGTTGACCCCCTCAGTCTCAGATTTGTGTAGAGATTATTTCATTTCATTAATTAAAACTTTTGACATTTTGATAACATTTTTTCATTTTTGTACAGCAAGGTGACAAAAACATGTTTTGCATACTAATTTTGAATAAAGTTAAGATACACAGCTATGCAACATTCCAGCTCTACCAGAAACTTATTTTTAAGTTATATAGAATGTTAATACCGTGTGTTTTAAACTCTAAAAAAAATTAAATTTTTAAAGCTACAATGTTTTTAGTCTGTTAAGGAGACCAGAAGATGGATTTTTCTTATCATTAGACCACTTGTAATATAGATCGGGGGTTTATGGAGAGAATTGGCGATAATAGATAGAAGCCATGATCAGGGCAGGTTGCCTGATCATGGGGTTTGTGTTGGGAAAGTAGGGATTGGTGCCTCAATATGTAAACAATCCAGTAGTGGCTATTGACCATCCAAGGGATTAGATACCCATGAAGGGACATTGCAGCAGCGAGTTCCCAGTTTTGTGTTACAACTGCCATTTTGCCTTTTTGTTACTTCAATAAAGTGATTTTGTATATTGTCAGATGACACATCTCTTGCTCTTTTTGTATATAATGTTACAACTGCCACTCACTGCCAGTGGCGTAACTTGAAGCTGATGGGCCCCAGTGCAAAGCCTCTGCCAGGCCCCCTGACAATAATGTATGTTTTATAGTACTAGCCTTCTCATATTGGAAAGTGACACCTTATGGGCCCCTAAACCTCCTGGGCCCGGTTGCGATCGCACCATCTGCACCCCCTCAAGTTACGCCCCTGCTCACTGCCCTAAGTTTTAGTACAGCACCATATAAGCAGAGGAAGAAAAATGTCAGAAGGACCAACTAACCAGCCAACATATTTGGACTTCAGACTCTCACCTAACTAAAGATTCCAGGAAAAATAATCAGGAATATTCTGGAATTTTACATGCCTCGTCCTTTTGTAGAAGGGGGTACACAGTGCACTTCAAAATGCTAGGATTCTGGAGAAAAGTTGTCAAATCTAGAGCTGCTTCACCTGGATGGTGATATTCTGGGTGGTCTGAGGAGCGCTAATTGTATAGATCCATAAGAGCCCGCTCCTGTAATACGTCTATTCTAACCTGACCTTTTGGCCATATATACACACGTAATACTTTTATAGTGAGGGAATATGCCCACCTGAGGTGTTTGGCAAAGGCTTCTCCCCCTTTGAGGTTTTTAGTTATATATTTTATGTTTTGACCAAAAGATGGTTGGGAAACAGCTGTCTAATAGTTATCTTACCTGAACAGTGTGTATAGAATCTACTAATAAACAAAACTTTAAAAAAAAATCTCGTAATAATTTGAGACTGATTAACTCTAAAAACTACTGCATTAAAGTTTCTAGCAGTCCTTTGTAAAATGTGCTGCCAATAACATTGACTAATGTTCTCTTGTGGTGGAATATTTGAACATACTTACAGACCTCTTTCTAAAATATACTTCCTAATTTCTTTTCAATGACATAGAATAAGATGCTATATAAACTTAAGCTTATAATAAAACATAGGTGGCTCTATATGTACTGAACTCTGCCCTGGTGGTAAGTCTGACCTGAGATCCAGTGTAAGATGGCTTTATCCTCATGCTGGCAACAATGTATGGAATCATAACAGATATAAATATTTAGCATCCCGAATTACACAGATAACATTGCATGACAGAAGCATCGCACAGGTTCACCAGGTTATACAGAGGACTCGTAGTGCCTTTTGTATACTACCATATGGCCCTATGTAGACAGAATTTGGCATTCATAAAACCTTTGACTATGAACATATGTTAAAAACTCATTTCAAGCTACTCGTTCTTTTGTAAGTTTATGAATGTGTCAAAGTTCAGTCTGGTGATAAAATGGACTGTACCGGGAGAAATGACTGTATTATATGAGAATAAAGTATAAAGTATATATTTTTATAGTGTGCATCTATTGTAAACTCTTCCGATACCTCTGTGCACCTCTTCACTGGTCTGCTTGAACAATTCCCATTTATCATTGTCCCTTTATCATCTTTCCAAATTGATTTCTCTATCTCATTACTACAGTATGTTTTTCTAGAGCTTGACTTATTGCTAGAAGCTCTCCTCTATTACACCAGAAAATGTTACACTGCCAGTATGCTTTATTCTTTGGGTTATTATCTATATTTCACTGTTAGGTATACCTCTTACTTCTATTGCTGTAGCTAGTTTTTATCTCTAAACAAGCTCTCTCAACATGAAACCTTCTTCCTATACTATCCCCTAGTCATCCCCTAATTTCCCATAACCTCCAGAGCTAACCTTCCCAGGGTTAGAGAGGTTCCTCTCCAGCTCATCACTCATATCATATCTCATTCTTTCCTTATTTGTAAAGCACACAAAATTTAGTTCACCTTACTACTTACTTAAATAAAAAGTGAGGTACTGGATTTTATGGACACAGCAGTTTTAGATCATTATCAGATTGTATGACAACTATTAGAGAAGTTCATACTATGGACATTATCAATAAACAGGCTGTCCAATACTTAAAGCGGTTTGCCCACGAAAAGCAAATTCTCACATTTCAATCCGCTTATGATGATCATTTTAACACACAATAAAGATCATTTTAACCCCTTATATTACAATTTTACTTAGGAGCTAAAACAGCAATAAAACTATCTCTCCCTCGGCTGCTCACTACAAAATCCCAGGGTGTGGACGGGGGCCTCTCTAAGCAGGCACATTACTATATTAGCCATCTAGTTCTGTGGGGTGACAATGTGGTTACATTTTCAGGGTACAGGTGTATATACACTTTCATCTGGCTTCTGACATTGCACTAACACACTGACACATAGAAAGAGATATGAAACAGATCAGAGATGTTTCAGATCTGGATAGAAAAAATATCACGGGTTATGGGGAAAAAACATTTATTTGATTCTTTAAGGTTGGACTTGATGGACTTGCATCTTTTTCTGGCCTTATAAACTATGATACTATGAGATTACACAAAGGCTGATAGACAGAGGCTGACAGACTTTTATACTTACACACTGTGAGCTCTGCTACATCTCACAGATATGTGCCTGCCTCCCCCTTCCCCCAGATCACTTATCTCCTTGTAGCTTGTAGTTTGTAGCTCATCTTTCTCTGCTCACAATCTCCTGGCAAGAAGTGATCAGTGAGTGTCTCTAAGCTACATGCAGGTGGTGTGGCTATAGTACACACAGCAGAGAGAGACAGAAATCTCAGCTCCATGTTCTCACACAGTAATCAAAGATGGCGAAACGACCCTAAGTCAGAAGTTACAGGGTCGTGTCTAGGGACAGCTGAAATTGTGTACAACAGGACTGATAGAGACAGGTTAGGATTATATATATATTTGTTAATAACAATGAATTAGACAATGTTTTATTTTGTTATCCTGAGTATTTATAAGAGACCTGTCTTTTTGGGGATACCCCTTTAAGGACTGTGGGAGATTTGGCCCAGTAGAGACTGAGGTAGCAGAGATTTGTGATACAGTTCAAGACTGTGACACCAAGATTCAGTCCAAAACAGGTCTTGTCTGCGTTTATTCCAGCAGCAGGTATAAAATAAAACAGCCTTCACATTAAGGCATCAAACATAAACAAAATCCTACCCGTCTGGGTGCTAACTAAACAGAGTTATTCTAACTCACCACTAACAAAAAAGACGTCGCTGCTCCAGGCACAGAGGTCAGGGCTGTGTGTGATTTCCAGCCTCGCCTCAGAGCCAACAGTGTTAGCTCTGCTCAGCAACTTTATGCAGCCTGATTAGGCTGCTCCCGCCACCTATGTCCAAGGTGCTGGACAACACAAACTCAGCACTAAGGCCTTGCATAGTATGAAAACCCAGGGGAAACATACCGCCCATCCACAGTTAACCCCTTCAGTGTCTCACAGGACTTACAGACGACCCCTAGTTAAGGACCGACCCGACTGTCCATTGTGACCTCAGTGAAGCTCTCTGGATGCTTTACTTTAGTCCCAGACTGCAATGATCAGCTGTAAAGTGTCTGGAATGAAGCTTTACAGATAATCCTTGGTCCCATTAAAGCAAAAAAATTTAAACTCCAATTGTCACTGGGGCAAAAAAATTTCTTTTGGAACTACAATTATAAAATATACATTTTCAACTTACATACAAATTCAACTTAAGAACAAACCTAAAGAAACTGTCTTGTATGTAACCCGGGGACTGCCTGTATTTAAAAAAAGCTACATGTAACATAGTTACAGTGGTAAGGGTTGGCATTCTGAATAAAACGGAGGCAGATTTTTTGACGACCCAAAAACCAATCATTCCTACCTTTTACCTATTGCCCAAAGTACATAAATCATTGACAAAACCTGCGGGTCGTCCTATTGTCTCTGGAATGGGTAGCCTCAACGAAAAACTCTGTACTTACCTGGATTTTTTTCTACAACCCCTGGTTTCCAGATTGACATCATTTGTTCGTGATACTACTCATCTAATCCAGAGGATCAATGGCTTCCATACAGTTAACCCGATTTTGCTGGTGACCCTTGATGTGGAATCCTTATATACCATCATCGAACACCAGGTAGGACTTGAGGCGGTTACCTATTTTCTCGACAAGGAATGGTCAGCAGACAGGAGACATGATTCTTTTCTCCTGGATCTGTTATATTTGGTGTTACACCAAAATTATTTAGTTTTCGATAGGGTCTTCTACAAACAAACCTCCGGGACAGCGATGGGAGCGAAATGTGCACCATCCTATGCGAATTTATTCCTAGGATGGTGGGAAGAGAATGTAGTTTACCGTTCCCCTGATTTTGTGAACCATGTGGCAGGGTGGTTTCGTTATATTGACGATATCCTTGTCATTTGGACAGGTACCATCGAGGACTGCCACACATTCATCGGTCAACTGAATTGTAACCCCTGGCATATCAAGTTAACATCACATTTTTCCACCAGTGAAGGGGATTTTCTGGACATCAATATCAAGTACTCACCTCCTGGCCTTACCACCTCGTTGTTCCGTAAGAAGACGGCCACAAATAATCTTTTACACTTCACAAGTTTCCACCCTCCTCACTTGAGAAATGGAATTCCAACAGGTCAATTCTTGCGGGTAAGACGCAATTGTACCAACGAATCTGACTTTAAACGACATGCTTGCGATCTTACCACTCGTTTCATTGACAGGGGTTACCCACGGAAGACTATTTCTAGGGCGTACATCCGTGCAAGAGACAGTGCACGTTCCGATTTACTACAGGTAAAAACCAGAATGACGGACGCAAAACCCAGACTAATCACTACATATAACAACCAATGGTCGGACATACATAGGATTTTGGACAGGAATTGGAACATTCTCAAAAGTGACAATAGACTTTTACCGTTCCTCACAGACAAACCACAATTAACAGCCAGACGAGCTAAAAATTTAAAGGATGAACTTACCAGAAGCCATTTTCAGCGTCCGACCACTTCTCTTGGACGTGGAACACGGGTACAAGGCTCTTTTCCCTGCAGGGACTGTTCTATCTGCCCACATGTAGTACGCACTACCGAATTCACGGACCCTATCAATTTAGGTAAGTATAAAATTCATGATTTTATACATTGCAAGACAAAGGGTGTTATTTATGTACTGTCTTGTTCCTGTCCCAAGCTGTATGTCGGACAAACGACACAGGAATTACGAAGAAGATGTCAGCAACACATCTCGACAATCAATATGGCTGCAGTGGATCAACAAAGAGGTAAAACCCTTACCTCGGTGGCTTTGCATTTTTTGCAATTTCACGGGGGCCATGCCCGGGATTTACGGATTACTGGCTTGGAAAAGATTACCCAAAACATCAGGGGAGGAAACATCACTAATCAGTTATTACGTAGTGAATCCAAATGGATTTATACCCTACACACTATTGCTCCTTTTGGTTTGAATGAGGAATTGCTTTTTACTGGCCATTATAAAAGATAAATAGTAAATAACAAACAAAAAATAATAATGCATTCCATTGTTTTACATGTTTTTTCCATCTAACATTGTTTTGGCTTCATGTGCACCCTCCCTCTCTTCCTTCCCCCCACCTCTCCTGTTTTTCTCTGCTCCTTTTATTTAGCGTCCCAACATATCCCCTTGGGTTGTTCCCACTTATGTACTCTTCTCCCTTCTTATCATCACACCTTATCTCTTGGGCACACCCCTATTCACCTTACCACTCCCCAGCTCACTCATGTTTTACATTTTTTCACTCCGGACTCCATACTGGTTTCGTGATTGGGCCCCTTAATTACCCTCACTCTCCTACTATAGTACACTCTCTCCTTAGTTTTAAGTGGTTTTTTGTTTTTTTGTTCGTTTGATCACACTAACCCTATTTTTATTAAGTCTTAGATACTTCCGATTTTCACGTGCGGGGATGTTTCTTTGTTTGATCATTCTGGGGGGATTGAGGACTTCAACCATCATACAAGAACATGAGTCCATCTGTGATCGACACTTTTACTCCTGGATACTACTCCGCCTGGATCATCCCTCTTACCTGATCTCTGTCTCTGACGGATACATGTACAAATGTGGACTCTCACCTGTTTTATCGTTTTCTTGCTTCTATGTACACATCTTGTCCCATGTAGACTTTGGTCTATGTCTATTTTGTCTTGTTTCCATTTTTGCTTATCCACTCGTACTCCTGATCCTGGAGTTTCTATATATACCCCATGTGATCGTGACTTCTATTAATTATATAATTATTTACTATATTATGCTACATCTACGTTATTATTGTCCCCGTGGGGCCCTGATGCGACTTGGTCCGTTCCGCCGCCTGTATGCACATGTACCTCTCCACATTACTCCCCTGTTCGAGGTATTGTACCTCCTGGCTACCTCAGCGGTCGATAGGTTTTATCAATAGGTGATTTTATGTCGTTATCCTCTTCACTATTTATTCCTTTGTAGGGATAACTTGCGACGTTTATGGTACGTGATACCTACCTGGAATCTTTATTCAGTCCACAATCTTTGATACTATTAGCACTTTATTTGTGCCGTTACTTGCGTCGCCTTATTGTATACCTCTTGTCACTTGGTTCTATACATTGTTTTATCCTATAATAGTATTTTATATTATTCGCTTTACTTAGATACGAAAATAATTAATACACATATATTTGTAGTATTCTGTATATATCCTATAGCACTTGATATTATTCAGCACCTTATCCTTCTAGCACTTTAATTGCGCCGCCATTTGTATAACGATAATAATAATTTTTCTGTTTTCTTTTTGTCCTTTTCACTTGCATGAGCTTGATTGCTCTTTATAATGTAACCTATAGGTATAGATGGTACATTCGCTGTGATAACCTCGTGTGCGTTTTTTCTCTTTTTTTCTTTTTTCTTCATATTGGTATGACCTAAACTCACGTAATGATTAATCTTAAATTGCTTTGGTCACGAACCACTCTTTTTTTCTTTCCCTGCGCCGCCAGTTAGTTGTATTCATCCCCTTTGTGCACCATTTGCACATACAGATACTGCTTTTACTCCCCTGCAACATCACTTACGCTGCCATGGATTCTCCGACACTCCCTTTCCTTCCGTATTGGTCCGTGCTGGACGGGGTGTGCTGCGTTTGACACGCATGCTCCGCCTGTCGAATGGACCGCATGAGTCATGTGCAAACTGACGCACTTCCGGTTGAAACCGGAAGTGACGTCGCGCCACACTGGCGTTCCGGTCTCGCGGCTGAGTCGCATCAGGGTACCCCTTTGGGGCTATTTAAGGGCACACAAACCATTACACCTTCATCCCCTGATGAAGCCCGCCAGACGGGCGATACGCGTGGGGTCTTCTATCCTCCCCTGGTTTCTACCAACGGTAATGTAGGCTTGATACATGTATGAGATTGTGGCTTGTTATTACGTATAGCCTTTATTGCGTTGATATTGCATACTTATTCTTTACCCATCTCATCTGTCTATTATTCCTTTGAATTAATATACTACCACTTCCTGGGGAGTCTTTGTGATTGTATACCCTTTTTTTGGTTTTTAAATGTTTTTACCTATGCCCTTTTTTGTTTAATAAAGAACTTTTCTTATATACCGTATATACCGGCGTATAAGACGACTTTTGAAGACAGAAAAATCTTCTGTCTTCTCTGGGGTCGTCTTATACGCCGGTAATCGTCTTATACGCCGGTAATGACGGCGTATAAGACGATCGCGGTCGGATTGCGCTGCATGGAGAGGGCTCACGGGCTGAGCCCTCTCCATAGCCGGTAAGTCTTTGCTGCATATTGCAGCAAAGGCTTACCGGTAACACCCGCGATTGGTGCTAGCACCGATCGCGGGTGTTTTCACAGCGATGCGCATGGGACATACTCACCGCGCCGTCTTCTTTCTTCTGCTAGGCGCCGCCATGTTTTTCCCCGGGGCGGGCCTAGTATGACGTCAGCAGCGGCGCGTCATACTAGGCGCCTGCCGGGGAAGATCAATGGCGGCTCGGAACACTGAAGACGAGCCGCACGAACATCGGGGCCACCGGAGGGTGCGTATATAAGTTTATTTATTTTTTAATGTTGTGCTGTATACTACTGGGGGCAGTGCTGTATACTACTGGGGGCAGTGCTGTATACTACTGGGGGCAGTGCTGTATACTACTGGGGGCTGTGCTGTATACTACTGGGGGCTGTGCTGTATACTACTGGGGGCAGTGCTGTATACTACTGGGGGCTGTGCTGTAATGGTAATGTTGTTGTTGTATGCCTTATGTTTATGAGCGACAGTTTTCCTGCTATATACCTGCATGTCATAAGAATTTAAATTAAAAAAAAGGACCATGTTAAATTCAAATCTGTTTTTTTAAAAATTTTTACCGATGTTTTGTATGCGTTGGAAAAGGGGTAGTCTTATACGGCGAATATATCTTAAACTCTATATTTTAAACAGGAAAGTAGGGGGGTCGTCTTATACGCCGGAATATACGGTACACATCTGCTTTTTTCTCCCATTTGTTTATAGTTACAGTGGTAATATTTCTAAATTTTGATCTATTTTCAATAGGTAATATAGGTTAAGAATTTGTGAACGCAAACTAATTCTATCTGTGCAGGGCAAAATTAGAGGTGCTTAAGCACATTTTGGTAAGTTCCCAAAGAGTCGTCATGAGCAGATTTCAAGGCATTTTAAGCTTCTAATCTGCCCCAATATGTTAAAAGAAATGCAGTGAACGGCACTTCTCTTTATCCCCCCCACTAATCTACTACACATGCTCTGGAAATGCAATTGTATTGACCTCTAAAGAGAAGCCAAAAGATTCATCCACATTCTATGCCAAACCAATATACAACTCTCTCCACAATTGGCTCTTCTATTTGTGGGTCTGGACTCCTTCCCTAAATCTCAAAGAACTATAATCTCCATTCTACTTTTTACTAAACTAATCCTGAACAGGCACTGCCAATCTCCACACTGCCCACAAATTTCTGAAGCAGTTGAAGTGGTTAACTCTACATATTCCTTTTAAAAAGCCTTTGTTTATGTTTAGGTTCTTCTAATCCCCTTCTCTGGAACTGCCCTACTATAAGTATATAACTTTTCATCATAATTTATCCAACTGTTTTCCTACTGTTTATCTTAATTCTTAGCATAAATCTTAAAAAAATACAATTTGTTTATAGACACTTTAATTGGTGTTCCTGAGCTTTTTGGTGTAAAAAAAGTCTCAAAATAGTGAAGGTTTTTGGGACTTTTAACTGCTAAAAAGTCTCACAGGGCTATTGCCATTTCTTTAATAATTTGGCATAAAAATACAACTGCTGCTGGTGCAACACCATACAAAGCCAGCTTCATGACTTGGGTCTTTTGCAAACAGTCTAATTCTTTCTCCAGTACCCTGCTGGTGTATGTGCTAAAACTTTTATGCATTTGAAGACTTTTTGGGACTTTTTGAGGTAAAAAAATCAGAGACCATCCTAGACATATTTTTCCACATAAAGAGCTCTGTGATGGCTTATTTTCTGTGAAACAAATTACACTTCATAGTGACAGTATTTAATATTCCATGCCGTGTACTCGGAAGCAGGAAAAAAATTCCAAATGCAGTGAAAATGGTAAAAAACACATTTGCAATGTTTTCTTGTGGGCTTGGATTTTACAGTTTTCAATGTGCGCCCCAAATTACATGTCCACTTTATTCTTTGGGGCGGTGAAATCGCGTGGATACCAAATTTGTATAGGTTTTATAATGTTTTCATTTAAAAAAATTAAAACCTCCTGTACAAAAATTTTCTTTTGGATTTTGCCATCTTATGGCGCCAATAACTTTTTCATACTTTGGTGTACAGAGCTGTGGGTAATTTTTTGTGAATTTTGATGGCGGTTTCATTGCTATAATTTTTAGGACTGTGCGACCTTTTCATAACTTTTTATTATTTTTTTTAGATTTTTCAAAATGGCAAAAAATGCCATTTTCGACTTTGGACGCTATTTTCCGTTACGGGGTTAAACGCAGTGAAAAATCATTATTATATATTAATAGATCGGACATTTTCGGACGTGGAGATACCTAATGTGTTTATGATTTTTACTGTTTATTTATATTTATATCAGTTCTAGGGAAAGGGGCGTGATTAGAATTTTAAGGTTTTTGTATTATAATTTTTTTTTCAACTTTTTTTAATTTTTACTTTTACTATTTTTCAGACTCCCTAGGGTACTCTAAACCTAGGTTGTCTGATCAATCCTACCACATACTGCCATACTGCAGTACGGCAGTATATGTGGATTTTACTCCCCATTCATTACAATGTGCAATTAGCAGCAAAGACTTACCGGCTATGGAAAGGGCTCGGCCCGCGAGCCCTCTCCATGCACCGGGACGCGGCGCGCGCCGTACAAGTACAGGGCGCGTCGGGAAGGGGTTAAAGGGCTCATGGCAGCGGAGCTCCATAAACAGACATAGAACTGTCCCAAGAAGCCACCTAATGATAAATAACCCCCTTTATTAGGTAATTAAACTTACTTAGGATTTTGTGTTAAACCTATTGGGCTAATCTTCGTACTTATAGTCAAAAACCTGTTTTAAAAAACTAAGAGACATTCTGCTCTGGTGAGACCATGCAGATACTCAACATTGTGCTATCCCAACATGTAAAACTTTGATGAGTCCTGCTATGATTTACCCATAGCAGGACTCAAAATCCATCATGATAAATCAGGGGCACTTACTCATAGATCCAGGCACTATGACGTTGGTATTATTCTTATATTTTTAATCCTTGGCCTCCTTCCTTCTAAAATCAACTTTTATAATTATGCTAATGAACCTGATGAGCATCAACTTTTATAATTATGCTAATGAACATATTACTTTATATTATTTTATTATTTTCATTTATATTATGTATTGGCTACAATAAACATTATAACTCATAATTTATTCATTTCAATTCCTTTTTATTCCAAAATCTGGAGTCCAGTGGGTGGTCCTACTCCTCAGCTCTCAGCCTCCACGTTTTTGCATGGCTACAACTTCTTTCTTCCCCCACTGATATCAGCTAACCATGAAATGAGCTCTGCCCTGTGTTAGTGAAGGAGAATGAGTGAGAGCTGAGGAGTGAATGAACAGTACTGACAAGTCACATGTTTGTTTTTTAAACGCATCCAAACCAAAACAAACCCCAGGACTCAACACAAGATCCTGGCAGGGAGCCAGGTAAGTTAAAGCACACAATTATATTGTATTATATTATATTGCAATGCAGGTGTAATGGGTTTCTGCAACCTGTCTTTAGTGAAAATTGTGTCCACTGTGACTGGTTTCCTTTAACATATCCTGAAACGGCCTGAAATACCAAAGGGTAAGTTGTTCCAGAATAACTCTGTATTTTTATACAATTGCTAAACTTGGCAAGAAACATTACTGCATCAAAAATTACACAGGCTTTGTTACATTTCTTTACATTATTCATAATTTTCTAATTATATCTTCATGACAGAATCTTTGCATAAACACTTTATAAATAAAAATCCATTTCACTTCAATTCAACCATTCAGTTCGTACCTTATGAAAAACAATGAATTTTATAATTAAATTTGCTTTAACCTAATTAAAACTAGTGAACCCCATCAACAGTAAAATAGTTAAATGTACACATGAAAATAAACAAATTTTACGACAGACCCAACGTGCATTGATCATTTAAGAAATAAAATTTATTCAAAAACACCAATGCTGCCCTTGTCTGTAATTTACACAAGGCTACTAAATCAAGCATTTGCAATGAATCAGAACTGATACAAATTGTTTTTGACTTTTTGAGGTTAAGTGGTAGAGTGGTGCACTCGCAAAGCTAACAACACAAATTTAAATCACAAATCACAAAGTGAGTAAAGTATAAAAAGATTCAGTTTTTTTTTCATAAAAGCTTTTTGTTGGAGGAAAATAGGAGTTTGCCCTTTAACGTAATGATTTCTTCTACAGATGTATGTCCTTTTATTTCCCATTGATTGCTTTGCAGTAATGTATAGATTTTTGTAGACTGACTGTCTAAGACGCATTATGATTTTATGGCATCTGAAAAATAAATAAAATATTTCATGGACTTTTATTGTATCTTCCACAATGGGTGGAGAATTATAAATATTGGAGCACCATGTGATCGTTACGCTAGTCACTTTTCAGTGTATTCCTTATATTCAGATCTTAAACTGAAGACAACTAACATTGTAAATTTTAGTCTCTTTTTTAAAGAGAAATTATTTTTTCGGAAAGTTTTTTATTTTCAGTTCGTCCAACAACCGTAGCGCCCACAGTGAGCACAGTGATATCATATACATTGGTCACATATATAGAGGTTTGCTTAGTAAGAAGTGACAAGGCTACAGGATCCATCTGAGCTGCAAGACATTGTACAAGCTCTTTCATTTAAAATGTTTGTCTTAAATTGATTTTGTGCCTTTTTGAAAAACTGAATTAAGAATGAATTTCCAATAATCCATTTTTTTCCATATACTTTATGAGTTCAACTACAACATGGATGCGAAGAGAAATATACAGATAGCAGAACAGTTAATGGTAAGAGGTTTAGTTACTGAAAGGTTGCAAAATTACATCAGAAACATTTTGTTCACACTAAAATACCAAGATTCATAGCTTTTCTGTCTGAAAAATAATATTTTAATAATATTGGCCCAGATTTCTCATTAGTGCAGTTTATTGTAGTGCAGTTTGTCTCACTAATGTGCAGAGTGTGCCAGATTATTGAATGCCAGCGCATGGTCTTCAGATCAGCACCAGAACACCTTTTAAGGTGCAGGGTTTCGTGTCGCGGCAGACACAGTGCCGCCGCAACACAAGACTGGTGCAAACACTTTATAAGTACATGTGCAAGCAGCAATGTGCCCCATCATATTTGCAAATTGCTTGCACAATTCTACCAATATATTACAAAGTCTAGCAGTACACAGGGTTGGAACTGGACAAAATAGATCTTGTAGCATTTAAGGTGCAAGTCTTGCATCAAGGCTTCTTAGGTAGCCAGTTTCAGGTCTCCCTGTAAATATTAGATTGAGATCAAGTCAGGGCTCTGGTTGGGATATTCTGAGACATTTATATAGCAGTCCCTACTGTCCCATAGCTGTCACTACTGTATTGTTTTGGATGTGTGCCTAAGGTAACTTTCTTTGCTGGAAGTTGATTCTTTTAAAATGTTTAAAATGTTTGTCTTAAATTGATTTTGTGCCTTTTTGAAAAACGGAATTAAGAATGAATTTCCAATAATCCATTTTTTTCCATATACTTTATGAGCTCAACTACAACATGTATGCGAAAAGAAATATACAGATAGCAGAACAGTTAATGGTAAGAGCTTTAGTTACTGAAAGATTGCAAAATTACAACAGAAACATTTTGTTCACACTAAAATAACAAGATTCATAGCTTTTCTGTCTGAAAAATAATATTTTAATAATATTGGCCCAGATTTATCATTAGTGCAGTTTATTGTAGTGCAGTTTGTCTCACTAACGTGCAGAGTGCACCAGATCATTGAATTCTGGCCCATGGTCTTACCATGTGCCTAAGGTAACTTTCTTTGCTGGAAGTTGATTCTTTAGCCCAGTCCGGGGTCCAAATACTGTGACAGTACCTCCTACTGGAAGTTTCTCCCATCTGTATAAATAATTTTTTAAGCTTTGTATAATCTTCTCTGTATATATAATCTTGACCATTGGATTCCTGGTCGACTCTCACACCAAGGTTCTTCTATTTACTCTGGTGGGGAGGACAAATCTAGGAAGTGTCCTAGTTTCCCAAACTTTTCCTATTGTGCTCTTTGGAATTTGTTGTATACTTTTCCTGATTTGTTCCTCCACACAATTATGTATCTCAGTTCTTCACACAATAATTGAATCCAGATGACTTCTTTTTTCAGCATCATAATACAAAGGGTCTGAGCACTTATATCTATGTTATCTTTATTTAAAAAAAAAAAAAATAAGCAACATTTCCTCTATTTCACATAGAGGGTTTTCTGTGAAGATTGATGAGAAAAAGTTTTTTGTTTTAATTTACCATATGGCCTCTTCATAATAACTGACATAGCAATCAGTGGAGTTTTATTCTGCAGCCATTTGTCTTACAGTTAAAGGGAACCTGTTCAAATCAGTTCCCTACGCTGTACTGAATAGACCCAACCAAGTTGAAACAGTGCTGTCTACAGTTGGGAGTCTGTTCTTTCTGGAATATACACGGGTTTGGTTTTAATCCCGCATCATGTCATAAGGCTTCCTTAAGGTAATGCTTGATGTCAAGGGATCTGCCTTACAAGGTAACCAAAAGAGTCGTAGTTTTCCGTATCCCATCCAGGAAAACTTTGCATATTTTCTCAGAATCCCCCTAGTGGCGCATCTATGGCTATAAGATTCAACACGCCTACATGGTGGCCATAATTGTCAGTCTCCATAAAGAGGACTCTTACTTCACGATCCTACTCACAAGCCTCTCACTCAGCCAAACCAGTTCCCTCCACTGTACTGAAGAGACCCAACCAGGTCGACACAGTGCTGTTTACAGTTGGGAGTCTGTTCCTTCTGAAATAGATATAATGGTTTAGTTTTAATCCCGCATTATGTCATGAGCCTTCCTTAAGGTCATGCTTGATGTTGTGGGTGCTGCCTTACAAGGTAGCCAAAAGAGGCATGGTTTTCCATCCAGGAAAAATTTGCATATTTTCCCAAAATCCCCCTAGTGGAACATCCATGGCTATAAGACTTCACAAAACTATGTGGCGGCCTCAATTGTCAGTCTCTGTAAGGAGAACTCTTACTTCCCTACACTAACTAAACATTTTGAAAACTTATATAGCAGTACAACTACCCCTGTGTTGTGGTACTGTCTTTTAAATATATGATTGAATAAAGATTTCTTTCTGGAGTTCTGGATCATCGTTTTTGTACTATATAAGTATTCTTATATTGTTACTCCAGGTACCTGTAAAACTATACAGTCTTTTTATAAAGCGGATTTTATGCATATTCATGTTCGTCTAGCTCAGCCATGCCTACAGCTTGCTGATTGACAAGGGAAATGCTTTCACTTGAGAAAAGTTAAATCGTCTTTGCTACATCATTCTCAGCTCCCTCAGGATTTCTCTTCAGCGAGTCACACCACCAGTGTCTCTCTCATTCCTGAGGAAGGGGGAAATGAGCTGGAAGTGCAGGTGAGCAGGAAGGACATCAGTATGCTGGACTCAAAGGAAAACGATGTTCAGACTCACATGGAGTGCAAATCATTTGCATAGATGGTGTGGAACTTTACAGGAATGGGAAGGAACAATATAGGGATAGTTGTATTATTGTGATGTATAAAAGAAGTTATTAAAGATATGTTTAGTTAGTGTAGGTTAGTTTAACTGACTCATTCCCTTTAAACATATTTGTGAAGAACAGAAAACAACTCATTTCAGAGATTTGCTGTTTCTATATTTCTAATAGACTTTAACCCCTTAACGCTCTGCGCCGTAGCTCTACGGCGCAGAGGTATAAGGGATGTATGAAGAGGGCTCACGGGCTGAGTCCTCTTCATACAGAGGTGGGGGTTTTTGCATTTTGCACAAAACCCCCACCGCTAATAACCACGGTTAACTTGCACCGATCGCGGCTATTAACCCCCTAAACGCCGCCGGCAAAGTCAGCGTTTTTTCCGATCGCCACGCCCCCGAACGTCATCGGGGGGCGGCGATCGGTTGCCATGGTAGCCTCGTGTCTTCTTTTGACACGAGGCTATCTGGCAGCTGCATATTCGTTACAATGAGCCAGTGGCTCATTGTAATGAATGTGCTGCAAAAATGCCATATATTGCAATACAGAAGTATTGCAGTATATGGTAGCAGCAATCTGACCATCTAGGCTTAATGTACCCTAGATGGTCTAAAAGATAGTGAAAAAAAAAAAGAAAAAAAAAGTTTAAAAAATAAAAAAAATTAATAAAATATTAAAAGTTCAAATCACCCCCCTTTCCCTAGAACGGATATAAAACATAACAAACAGTAAAAATCACAGACATATTAGGTATCGGCACGTCTCAAAATGCCCGATCTATCAAAATATAAAAACGGTTACGGCCGGCGGTGACCTCCGAGGCGGGAAATGGCGCCCAAATGTCCAAAATGTGACTTTTACACCTTTTTACATAACATAAAAAATGAAATAAAAAATGATCAAAATGTCGCACAGACCTCAAAATGGTAGCAATGAAAACGTCGCCTCATTTCGCAAAAAATGACCCCTCACACATCTCCGTGCGCCAAAGTATGAAAAAGTTATTAGCGTCAGAAGATGGCAAAAAATTTTTTTTCTTTTTTGTACACATTCGTTTAATTTTTGAAAATGTATTAAAACACAATAAAACCTGTATAAATTTGGTATCACCGCGATCGCACCGAACCAAAGAATAAAGTAGGTGTGTTATTTGGAGCGAAGAGTGAAAGTGGTAAAAACTGAGCCCACAAGAACGTGACGCACGTGCGTTTTTTTTTCAATTTTTCCACATTTGGAATTTTTTTCAGCTTCGCAGTACACGGCATGTTAAAATAAATAACATTACGGGAAAGTAAAATTTGTTACGCACAAAATAAGCCCTCACACAGGTCTGTACACGGAAAAATGAAAAAGTTATGGATTTTTGAAGTTGGAGAGCGAGAAATGAGGCGAAAAACCCTCCGTCCTTAAGGGGTTAATGGGAAGATTATGGGAAATTTATGCTGTCTATGTTTAAGAACTTTAACTATTTACTATTGAGTATATTTCATAAAACCTTTGATTAACTCAAAATTGACAACCTCGTCCATGAATATTCCATATTCAATGGTTTTGGGGCACATGTAGCCATGCCTTTACAACTGTTGTCGGTGACACTCATGGTTTCATGGGGATTATGGAGTTGCTACCCATAGCCACTAGGGTCCAATCTATCATGCTGGACCTCACACTATGATTGTAAAAATATGGTCCTTATTCTAGGGTTTTTTATCCTTTTCTATATAGTTTGGCTCAACGCATGTGCTTTCTTCCCTTACCCATGATAAAAATATTGTAAAGAGATGACTGCACTAACTTCCATTATGTGATCCATAATTCAGCCTGCCCTTTCCTGCATGACTGCCTTAAAGTATTTGTTTCTTGTGTCTAATGGGAAATCTGGGCATATACAGATCTTATTATATAAATCAAATGCATTGTGAACACTGGGAGTGTCATTGTGTGAGGACATTTGTAACTTACAATCTTAAGAATTTCCTGGTTATTTCCTGGTTATTGAACAATAAATTCCACACTATACAATTTCCTTATTTACACATCAACATCAACATCCCAAACTATTAAAATTATATTTGCTTGGGGTTAGATAAATGATGGGTTACCCTATGGACTACATCATATCAAATGTTTAGTTGTTGCAAACTAGTGGAAATGGAGGAGAAACAGAAACATTATACAAAAGATAAACACAATTTTACATTTTAAAATGAGAAACTAAATAAGGTTTCAATAAATCTTCCTTGCTATCTCCTAACACTAGTAGAGCCTTGTCTCTTTGTTGTCTTTTGGCTACAGGTTTCCTGACTTCACACACTGTTTTGTTAGAGAAGCATTAAATACCTGACCGATCCAACATCCAGGATCCTAGTGATCTTCGAAACGGGCCAACCGCAAGTACCTTAATCTGCTACAGTTTCACACTTTTCTCTGAACTACTATTGTGCCCTATACGTACTAGGATTTCTGGAACTAACTGTCCTATTTTGTCTGCTAGAAGCCCAACAGATGTCTACAGTCATGTGAGTTAATTTTTACAAAGTCTACTGCATCAGGTTTTATAATGGTAATTTGCATTTACTCCAGAATGTTATAAAGAGTGATCAGCTTAACAGCAATTAATTGCAAATTAATTGCAAACTTTTTCCTCAAAACACATTTCAATTTCATTGCAGGCCTGCCTTAAAAGGAGCAGCTAACATGGTTTCAGTGATTGCTCCAGTAACACAGGTGGGGGTGTTGATGAGGACAGGGCTGGAGATCAATCTGTCATGATTAAGTAAGAATCACAACACGGGACACTTTGAAAGGATGCTGGTGCTTGGCATCATTGTTTCTCTTCTGTTAACCATTGTTATCTGTAAAAAAACACGTGCAGTCATCATTGCAGTGCACAAAACTGGCCTAACAGGGAAGAGTATCACAGCTAGAAAGATTGCACCTCAGTCAACAATCTATCGCATCATCAAGGAATTCAAGGAGAGAGGTTCCATTGTTGCCAAAAAGGCTCCAGGGCACCAAAGAAGTATCAGCAAGTGCCAGGACCATCTCTTAAGTGTTTCAGCTTTGGGATCGGGCTACCAGCAGTGCAGAGCTTGCTCAGGAATGGCATAAGGCGGAGACTCTTGGAGCAAGGCCTGGTGTCAAGAAAGGCAGCAAAGAAGCCACTTCTCTCCAGAAAAAACATCAGGGACAGACTGATATTTTGCAGAAGGTACAGGGAGTGGACTGCTGAGGACTGGGGTAAAGTCATTTTTTTCTGATGAATCCCCTTTCAGATTGTTTGGAACATCTGGGAAACAGCTTGTTCGGAGAAGACAAGGTGAGCGATACCACCAGTCTTGTCTCATGCCAACTGTAAAGCATCCTGCAACCATTCATGTGTGGGGCGGCTTCTCAGCCAAGGGCATCGGCTCTCTCACAGTCTTGCCTAAAAACACATCCATGAATAAATTATGGTACCAGAATTTCCTCCAAGAGCAACTTCTCCCAACCGTCCAAGAGCAGTTTGGTGATCAACAATAAAGCAAAGGTGATAACTAAAAAGAACAAAACATAGAGATTTTGGGTCCGTGGCCTGGAAACTCCCCAGATCTTAATCCCATTGAGAACTTGTGGTCAATCATCAAGAGACGGGGGAGCGAACAAAAACCAACAAATTGTGACAAAATGCAAGTAGTGATTGTGCAGGAATGGACGGCTATCTGTCAGGATTTGGTCCAGAAGTTGATTGAGAGCTGCCAAGGAGAATTGCAGGGGTCCCGAAGAAGAAGGGTCAACACTGCAAATATTGACTTGCTGCATTAACTTATTCTGTCTATAAAAGTTTTTTTTACTCATAATATGATTTTGTATTTCTGTATGTGATAAAAACATCTGACAAACACACATAAAAACCAGAGGGCAACAGATCATGTGAAAATATAATATTTGTGCCATTCTCAAAACTTTTGGCCATGAGTGTATGGGGTTCAGGGTTGATATTGACATTTAAGGAACTTCTGGGTCAAATTAGGGACACTTATATTCCCCATATTGCCACTCTTAGGGGTTTTGAAGATTTAACCTCTTAGAGTTCAGACATTTATCCACTAGCCTGTGGATCGAGGATGAATGTATAGTATAATAAAACTGAGTTACCAGGGTTCTACTAGTGTATCTGTTGTACCTCCCATGGACTATATGCAGGGACCCCTTAGACTTGTCAAACTGTTTGGACATAGGTTTCTATCTGCAGTTAGCATGTTATAGAGCAGGAAGATCTAAGCAGATGGTACATAATAATCCTAGATGCAGGTAGCATATTATAGACAGGAGTAGCCGAGAAGTTGTTCTGCCTACAATTTACATGACCATGGGTGGTATAAGGCTGCCATGGGCCCTGTGCTGTATGACTATTATAGTCCCTTTAAGTCTGTAATTCACTTCCTACATATGGTACTAGCATGAAGCTTATTGGGGAATAGAGGATGTGTCCCATCTGTCTGCTATCATCCTATGGTTTCAGGAACTTCGGAGGTCCTCCAAAGGTCCTGAAATGGCTCTTGTGTATATGTGTGTGAGAGCAGGAACAGATGTATGAGAATTTCACGTGTGAAGGTCTTTCACAGCATAACATTTGGTGGGCGGTTTGGGTGGCCAGGGCCCCCAAGAAGACTTGTGACCCAGCCATCCGGCCAACCTATGTATATTATAATCCACTACTGAGCATGACAGAGATGACCAGAGATGACCAGATTGTAGAAGGAGGATATAACCAGCTACTATGCCATATCTACAGGCAGCATGTTATAGAGCAAGATAGAATGAGCAGGTCAATGTATAGCATAGTAGAAAAACATTTAGCATAATTTTTTTCACTAGGCCTAGGAGTCCAATGGGGGTGTTCTCTAAAAGCAGTACTGCATTTATGTTCCAGGATTGTAGCAGGATTCAGATCCCTCTGGTGCACTGGTGTGTGAGATCCTTTCAATGTACTGCTGTACAGCAACCCAAGTAACTGCTGTAGTATTTAGGCATGTGCCTGCTACAGCAGTGACTCATGGCAGTGGGGAGGTGCTATGTAGGACAACAGTGAAGATATGTCACACAGGACTGCACCACTGTGCTCAAAATCCAAGTACAATCCTGTAATACAAACACATCTTTCACAATCCTGCTGTTACTTACAACAAACACAAAAGTTATGGTTACACAGATCTCCATGGCTACTTCTTAACATTTCTGCAGCTTTGAATGGTCAAAACTGCTTACAAAGCCATCTGAGAGGTCATCAATAGTTGATGGGGGGGCGGTGGGTTACAGCATCTAACACTCTTATTAATGGGAATAGGGAGTATTCAATGCCTGGGATGTTAGCAATTTGAGTAGATAGGGGCTCCTTTACCCTAAATATTGCAGCCTATAAAAGAATCAATAGTATCTGCATCTTTAAAACACACAAATACTATGGATTATTACAGCACTGCAGAAGGGCCAGTTCTGTGATCCTTTGCGTGGCACTCTTACTGTGGCACATCATTGCGCCACCTGTATCTGCAGCAGGAGGATAATGTGGAAATGCAGAAAAGGTAAATGGTTTCATTATTTTACAGGGCCACACTATGCATGTAAATCAATTATGGGGTGCACGTCTACTGTAGATTAGAGGGATTATATGGGCTTTATTTTTTTAGGAGTTGGGGTCTGTGAAAACAAGTAACACTTACCTTTTTCTGGCATGCCAGTACAGTACTTCTCATCACTGCTCGTCTAAGTATGTAAGTAGAGTTGCAGTTGTGACGCCAAGACCATAGTCCGCTCGCTTTGGGTTACACAAGACGCAGTCAGAAACATTGGTGCCGCTGTATTTATGCAAATTTCTTGGAGTTACTCCAGTTCTGCTGCTGTATTCTTGTTATGAGCTTGGTCCTGGTGCTGTATTTCTAAACAGCGTCCTGTTTTGGTACTCTATTTCTGTTCTGATCTTAGACCTGGTGTATTTTTGCTGAGTTCTGGTATTTTATTTCTGTACAGAGCCCAATTCTAGTGCTTTTTGTATTTTTGTAAAGAGTATGGTTCTAGTGCTGTATTTCTTTAGTGTACCTGGTTCTGGTGCTGCTGTATGAATGGAGCCTGATTCCGGCGCTCTATTTCTATGTGCAGTCTAATTGAGGTGATATATATGTATCCTGAGTTTGGTTCTGCTGCTGTACTTATGCACTTAGCTTGGTTCAGGTGTTAATTTGGGGGGAACTGTTTATATTTTAATGACTTTTTTAATATTTATCCTGTTGGGTAAATTACAAGTTTGCCAGGTATCACACACTAGATGATAAACTATTATTGACCATCCTATAGATAGTATATATCCTATAAATAGTATAGAGTTAGAAACCCCATTAACTCATGTAGGGTTTCGGGAACGCTATTAGGGCCAGTTCCTATTCGTGTTTTGGCTTTAGGATTGCAGTTTATATATAGTATCAGTTTTTTTAACAGATACTTTTTTCCGGTAGTGTCAGTTAGTTTCTGTTTTCATTATTTTATAGACATCGTTTTTTTTACTATCCGCTCAAATAACTGAAGGTCTAACGGAAGATGTAAAAATGGACTAACTGTCCCGTTACAAGTCCATCAATACCATTGAGAAAAAAATGAATCTGTTATTCAAATGTTTTTATAAACGGCGAAAAAAAGCAAAAAGAAGCCGTGAACTGGCCCCTCCTCATATAAAATAGTATCAATAGGACATGAAGGCACTTTTACTTGCACATTACTATACAGTATAACCCTATTTTGGTACCAAAAAAAAGCAAAATAATAACGTCTTCCCTAAGGCACAGCTATCATTTTGAGTGACTGTATATAAAGCCAGGCTGTAATGTGTAAGTCTATAAGTGCAGAGCTGAGGAATGATAAAAATGTACATACAAATAATAATGTAGTGACATAATGCCTCGGACTCTGCAGCTTTTACATGGATTTCCAGGACAAAGAGAAAGTTCCCTTCTAGCAGTAGATGGCGCTGTTTAGGTCAACACATCCAACGTGTGTAATAAGTGAAAACACTGAGCTCTCCCTCCATACACACAGCGTCCCTCCTCCTCCTCCAGCAGAGCACGGGGCAGCCATTCCGCAGGCTGGGGAGAGAACAGATCTCCTTGTTCACAGGAGATCAGGCACCATCCTGCAACTTCAACACCAAATCTGGAGGGAGAGATCAAGGGGCAGCCAGGAACTGATCCCAAGGACACTCAGTGTCCCCTGACCTGTGCACTGCTGCTGTCACCGACTACACCTGGTGGAGTTTATCTGTGCAGAGGATTCACATGCAGCTGTAGCAGGAGGAGGCTGCATCTTCCTGCATCTTTCTGCTGCTGGACATACAACTAGCCTGGAGTTTCCTTGATGTGTACAGGGCAATGGATGTGAGATTTTACCCACCACCAGCACAGGCTGCTCCAGCTCCTGATACCCCCTGTTTGGGACCATCCCCCTGTTTGGACCCCTACTATTGTAACAAGGTGAATTCTTCTGTTTCTATTGCATGTGCATGTCCTTGTTCTTATTGCTGTGCAAACACACAAAGCAAAGCTATACTGTATGCCTTGCCCTGGACTTTGTGGAGGAGGTGGGGGGTCCACACATCCCCCTTGTTAGATTAGGATAACTCCAGACCCTTTCCTCCTAATGGGCTGTGACATTGTGAGATCTTCCATTCACTCTCTCTATCCAGTCTACGCTGAGTACTAAGCATCGCTGCTGGCTCTTTGCTCAAGTTGGGTTTGTTGAGTTCTACCCTGATAAACGTGTTCTGTTGTAGTACCTCTGACCACATGACCCCCGCCGGGGTATATAATCTAGTGTCAGTTACACAGTAGTGTACACCAGGGGGCATGTATCAATATAGTCACTAATCTGAACGATGCCCTTGTTAGCGAAGTGTTACTGCTTTTGTTCCCTCCTTTGTGCAATATTCCTTAAAGTGACTTGTAGAAGGTGGCACATGTTATGAGTGTCCCTTCTAGCTGCTATCATTACTACTTTGCATAACATGCGATGGTCTAACCACGCCCCTTTCTAATGACCCCCCCAAAAAATAATATGGTCACAGCTGGCAGTAGGTGTCCCAGAAAATATCCTTATTCATTTCTTAATATGACACATATGATTTGTCCGGCTCCCTTGCACCATGCGTAGAAGTTGTACTGAGGTCTAGCAATGCAAACATCACTGGCTCTTTATAATCAGCCTAAGCGTACACTGCGTTACTTATTACCGTTATTAAATACGCCAGTCAGGACCGGCACCATGGGACTTAAGTTGCCCAGAATGGTACAAGTCCAGAGTTATTTTATGCCATGAGTGTATTACTGCACAGTGGCAGCAGGCGATTGTGTGCATGAATTACACTCCGCTGCACTGATGTGATGAGGTTTGTGTGCATGAATAAAAATAGCTTGTTTAGCACAAAACACTTACATGACAAAGGCAGCTTTCCCGGCTTACCACTGTGCGGGGGAAAGTGCTCTGTGCGTCCTGCTAAGTGGCTCCCATTAAAAGTTTAGCATTGCAAGTCACCGTGGACTTGATATTATTGTATTATTGACTCTATTAGCCGTAATCAATGCTGAAAAAATTCCGGATCATAATCTCCATTAAAAACCATTTCTGCGTCTGAGATTGTTACATTACAGCAGGGTCCGAAATGGTCTTAATTCTCCCCCTACTTTCATAGGGTGATGTAATTAACCCTGGTAATTAGTTTTCTGTTACTGATAAATGCCAGCCATTGCGGCGCACTTTCATGTTTCGACACACTACGGGTACGGCGCGCGATATGGTTCAATGTGGCAATTATTCGATTTTGTTTACAAATTGGCCTCCGCTATCAGCAATGTATTTTTCATCAATGTTCTCGAAGTCAGATGTAACAATAAACCGGTAATGTAATTGAGTTCAGCGACCTTACAGCGTGTAACCAGATATGTCTTCAGCATTAGCTAAGTCACTAATTGCTGGTATTAAGAACTTCTTCTTAATGTTGGATCCTCATTTCATACGCGTATAAGCCGCTTGCGTTTTCTATCTGATGTCTTTACTGGCTTCACCTTCCATTAATATACATTATCCCGGAGGGAAAGGCTTTTGTCCTTGAGTATGAATTCTTAGGGAAAGATGAAATCCAGGATGTGTATCATGGTGACATTGTTACATTGTACATATTTATGGAGTATTGAGCAGATGTGTAAATAGAAGGAGCTGAGT
The DNA here is from genome assembly GCF_040894005.1 of Engystomops pustulosus. NCBI lineage: Eukaryota > Metazoa > Chordata > Amphibia > Anura > Leptodactylidae > Engystomops > Engystomops pustulosus. The sequence goes on from NC_092415.1 coordinate 46,667,829, forward strand.
GTTTAGAGTCGGATGTAAAATATTTCTTCTAAGGTCAAGTTAGGATTTTAAAGGAGCAAAAAAATTTTTCGATTTGTGCATCACTTTTTGAGTGTGAATTGCAGCCGATTAGCTCGACCTTAAGTGCTCTCATTATGGATCATGATTAGGATGATAGACACAATGAAGATAGATCTCTGCTGCTCTGCAGTCACTACAGTCGTGCTGGTTGGTTACTGTTTACAATCGCTGGAGGATCTGATAGCAGCTTGGACAAACTCATTCAGACGCCTATCTTGTAATGCTTGTAGCTTGAGGGATAGCTACCTATCAGACATTTGTCCAGCTATCAAATAGCAGCCACTAATCAATACAAGGCTACTTTAAACATCAAGTTCCTCAGCGCCTGACTTAACAATACATCCAGAATAAAAATTGACAAAGGTGTCAGACAAATTTAGATAAATGCAGTTGTTATGGGAGAGTACAAAAAAAAAAAGAGGACCTGTTCCCTTTGCTCCTGGGTATCTTACCATATGTAATAAGCGTGCTGCGTTACACGTTGGGGTGTTGTGTTTGTAGAGTGTTCCTCTGTATTATGAAATGTCTATTCACATAAAAATGATAGCAGTATAATGATATTTTGACACTTCTAGCAGATGTTAGTCTCGCCGATGAGAGGGAGTCTGACCCCTGCCATCAGTAGGAGAGAAAATAATGGTCTACACTGCTTCCTATGGTGAGCCTCAAAGAAGCGTGCACTAGATTTTGTGAGCTAAGCTCCTTCAGGAGAAAATGAAGTCTACAACCCCTTCACTTTCTACTTATACAGATATTTTACCTCTCAGGGTAATGAAAGCGTGCGGAGATGTGCTTAAAGATTACTTTAGCTTGCAGTTGTAAAATAAGACCCATGGAACCCGGATTTCTTTTACATTTTTTAAAAATCTTCTCGCTATAATGTCTAAATATTAGAATATTACAATAGCTAATTCTACCTACTCTACTGCTAGGACGGCATCATGGTCTGCGCATATTGTGTTACATTATAAAGCATAGTTATTACTTCTCCTAAGCCTGCCCATCAAGCCCTGCTATTTTTTTTAGATATTCCTTTCCACCTCTTTCCAAAACATGCTATTATGTTGTCAGATATGACTAGCATTTAAGATATTACCTTTCCTAGATGAATGGATTGAACGCGCAAGCTCCCCAGCGATTGAACATTTGTGTTCTGCATTAATGTATTGTTGCAAAATATCATTCTTTTTCATTGCCCACAAACGACCTAAGAAAGATTTTTGTCGAATTGAATTTTCAGTCTAATTAACTGTTATTGATTTGCTTGTAAGTGGAAATGGGCAAACTGAGAGACAAGTCTTCTCTCAATTCTGAAATACAGGGCTCTTTATGTGATGGTTAGCAGGATCACTAAATATTCTCTTATTTAACGCTAATGGCTTCTTATTGTCCACGGTAATATGGTTATGCATTGTGCATGTGGATGGTCAAGGACCTGGTAAAAACATTTATTACTATAGGACTGAAGGGTATTCCCTGGACGGAGACATTAGTTAGCTACTCATAATATATGGTCCTTGGTTATGCAATTGGGGGCAAAATTAAGATCATTCAAATAATCCCTTTTTTTGTGGTCAGTTTACACCCCATGGAAACTACCCATGATCCAGGGCCTCTTAATATTGGGATGCACTTTCCCTGAGATGAGTTAGGGACTGTGCCTTTGTACAATATTTTGATGTGACGTCTATCATATTTTAATCTAGCTAGCGGTATACTAATAAAGGATATCATTGGTGTATAACATTTTTTACTGCTTTTTTTTTATTATGGTTTGAAGGGTATTCTCATACTGTCTCTTTTGTTCGTTTTTATGACCTGTCAACTTTGACCCAAACTTTCCATTCTTTGCTGGCGAATTCATAATGTATAAGCTGCCTCTCTCCATACAAGACTCTCACATTCATCTGTTTGTAATGCTCCCATTCACTGTATCTGGAATTGCCTGAAATAACAGCACTTTCTCTGTAGAGTGATTGCATCTACAAAGTCGTTTTGTGTTCTTCGTTGAGAGCACTCTTAAAGTAGACCCCAACCTATATTTTTTTAGGATCTGTTTGATCGACTGTTTATAACAGTAGTTAAGTATGTTTTAGATTGACCCCTTCTTGACAAATAGTTGGTTAACCAGAAGGACTACTCATTCTTTTGAGAGAATAATAAGAATTATCAATGGCTACGAATGACCTAAACTAGAATACAGGTCGATGATGCTTTATCTATCAGTTTATAAGTACAGGAGCTTTCCTCAGATGACATTGACCATTAGAAGGTCAAAGTATAGATTTCACAAATATACAATGACACTTATTTATGAAGTGATGACTACGAACCAAAATCAAACTTTAGATCCACTTTATCACCTGTACAGTTATTTGGATGAAATACTGAATAATCATATTCCGCAATGCTGAAGCAATTTCATTCAGGTCAATGGGAATGTTTTTCTGTGTCGACTTCAGGTCTGTGTTTGATTTTATTACAAATGTATGGAGGTTTATGAGCAAAAGTCGGGTCAGTGCAGTTTTTTCATTTGCATAATGCTTAGGAATGTTATGATCCACATGGATCTGGCATTCATCCAGGACAAAAATGTACCTTCTCAGAGGCTACCATCTGCCATGCAAATTTATACTAAGTAACAAAAGTCTGTTGGAAAATAGTAAGAAGAAAATGTGTGACTTTTTTGTGGGTTTGTTTTCCTTTTGTTTGTACCCCTTAACTATTTGGGATACTTCACAAATGAACCCACAAATCAGTGGTCAAATAAGAAATACAATCTATACATAAAATAGTAAGTAATAATAAGTTAGGGATACTTTCCTAGTCTTTAACCCAACTCCTAGGCTTTAACTCAACAAGTTCATATCTGTGTTGAATGCTCTATTATGAATCTACATAACAATATTTTACATAAACTAGGCATAAAGTTTTCATATGGAAAAATTGACACCTGAAAAAAGCTTAACAGTTATGGTCAATCGGGTCTATTGGGCATCTTTGGTGCACATAGTAGGGCATGCAAAATACATTGGGGCAGATTTATCAGGTGTCTGAAAGTCAGAATATTTCTAGTTGCCCATGGCAACCAATTACAGCTCCCCTTTAAAATATTCATGAGCACTGGTAAAACGAAAGCTGAGCTGTGATTGGTTGCCATGGGCAACTGGAAATATTCTGATTTTCAGACACTTGATAAATCTGCCCCATTGAATCTAGAATGATGCATGGTCTACTTTGTAGGAATAAGAAATCCATAAGAAAGACAACTGATGAGACTGCTGAAGTACAAGTAACATAGGTGACATATGGATGCATTTGTATTTAATGGTTGTCCTTTTAGAGAACTGAATAAAAGTAACACATGCTAAGTTTTCTTAAGGGGTTGGCCACTTTCATCCTGTAGAAAAGGATTTTTAGTAAAACGCCTACTAAGCCCTGTCTGGACTCCTTGGAGAGTTAGTGGGAGTCCTGCGTCTTGTGCCTACACAGTGTTGCGCAACCTTCTCTGAACAGACACCAAGCCTGTGTATTGGTGAGTAACCAGGACTCCCACTATCTCCCCAGGAGTCCTGCTTCTTCTACTTTTTAATCAGGAATCCTGTTCCAAAACACATAAATCTATACATCATCGAGCTGCACTTTCCTTAGTCTACAATATGCTTTTTCCAGATTATTAAGCAAAAATCATCAAGCATATTCTTTTCAAGGTGGAGTCCTCAACTACATATGACCTATTTTAATCAGTTGGGATCTGATTGTTTCAGTAAACTGTGGATACTGCAAACAACTGTACAATCAGATTTGATGAACCAGAATTGGATGACCTCTCCGAAGGATAGGATATTAAGAGTAAAGATGTGGACAACCCCTTTAAAGTGTTGACTTTTGTTGTTTAATGAGCTTATGACATGAACAGAAAATCTTAGGACATTGCTTGCCACCCAGGAACATGCTGATGATTTATGGCAATTTTGAGCTATAGGCAACCATCCATCATGGAACTTTTTCCTATAGTTATACAAGCACTTGGTTATGCTTGGTTTACACTTGGTTATTGTTGGAAAAGTAGATGCGTGATATCACAAAGTTAAAAGTAATAAAACAAAGGTGGATTGTTAGTGTCGTTCAAAGTTTGAACATTTTATGGTGGTGATGGTTATTTTTGTTTTCTATGTTATTTAGCACGTTCATTCCGATGACGTAAATGGTGTGTAATTAGTAATATTTCCTCTTTAAGCATATTTACATATGGTATTTTAGAACTGCCATGAAAATCATATTATCCATGTTTATAGTGACATAAAATACTTTCATTCCTTTCAACCATGACTGGCTGATTTAATATATCTTGTACGTGGTTTGAGTTAAGCCGTTTAAATCAATATTGCATTATGTCAGATGGGTTCATAAAAGTCTATTTTAATGGCCTCAGCTGTTCTTCGGTATGATTTTTGTTTAATGTACAGTATTATAATTTCTAGTCATTGAGCTTCCAAGGACTCTTTTTGATCCAGTGTTTGATTTGTTTCCCTTGCCCATAATGTTAAAAGCGTCTGTATTTCTAAAACATTTGTGCTCTTGGCAACTTGAAGGATTGAGATGGAGAGTGCAAAATACTTTTCAGATGAGAAGACTCCATCTATACCAAGTCAAAACAATCTCATTATCGATACACATGTCATATCTGGCTAAGGGAATCTGTCAAAATCCTTCAGTGTTTGGATCAGTGAATTTGTAGACTGTCCTGCTACTATTTATTGGCTGGTAGGTTTTAAAAGCACAGCATGATGATGTTTATGCAACTAAGCTCCAGAAACTGCTATTTGCATCTTGGAACCTTGGCCGAGATCCTAAAAGGCTTTAGAAGGAGACTCTACTGTGGTTTCTATTGATATTTTAAGTATTTGATCAAGGATATCATAGTAACAACTGGCATTGTGCTATTGCCTCACTATAGGACATATATCAATAGAGGGAACAATTTGTAACTCAAGTTTAAGATGGGAAGCGTTGAAATTTGTGGCATATAAGACTCGGGAAGAAAGCTAGTAAAAGACTATAAACAATAAAATAAAAGGAAGATGAAAACAAATGCTACCAATTGATTGGACTTGGATTTTTTTTTACTTCTGGATGTTGATTTAGGGGATTACTGCCTAATGCATTATTTAAACCTTAGTCTGGTTTCACCCCTCAAAAACCTTGAATGCAAAATGATGACATTCTTAACACACAAAAAAAAGAATATATTTCACCATTTGACAGATGCAGTCATGACCATTATTAATAAAAACCTCTTCACAGTGGAGGCTTAATATCAAAGCTAATGATTTATTTTATGTTAATGACTTTCTGCTGGAGCATAAAAGACTATTCATAATGGACTTTTCAGTACTCTGTTCAGTTACTAAGGCTAATGGGGTAATCTTTTCTTTGCCAGGTTTGAGCTTTTGAAGTAAATCACGCTGTTACTTTTATAAGCTTAATTCTCGAAATTTATTGCAAAAATCTAATTTTAAAGAACTGGTTGTAGAATTAATTATCAGAGAAAAATACAACTGTTGGTTAAATAAGTGGGGAGACAAATTAAAACATTTAGGAAAACGTATAGTTCCTTATCATGTTCAATATATCTCATGGGATTGTTCTGTAACATGTAAATTTTGCGTGTTTTATCAGTAGACTAGTTACATCTGGACCTACACAATGGTCTTACACTGCCTTGTAAAGTTCACATCAACTGCTAATCGTGGGTTTTGGACATTAGATGCCTCTTATCTCTCTCCCCTGATGCCCATAAAGGCCAGTTATATTTGTGGCACCAGTTCAAGTGCAGCTGCTGGGCATTAATAATACATTATAGTCCCTCTAATAAACACAACAAAGGTTATCACCTTAAAAAGGCAACATCACTTACACTCATCTCTCTTTTGCATTATTCAAATTACGTGGTTAATGTAGCTCGAAAGCTAATAATTGACGATAGAGACAATTAATACAGATTTTATGCAGGCTTGTCGCAGGAAACACTATCATGTTTAATCTCGTAATAAGGGTCTAATTGATTGTTTGGGAAGGACTTGATAAAAAAAAGAAAACAAAAACTCTTTAGTCTTAGCAAATCTTAGATGTTGTTCTATAGGGCAAGCCAAGAAAACAATACATGGCGACCAATTATTCAAGACAACATGCTAACATGATATTGGTATGCTATATATGTCAATGTGTGGCCACCCAGTATTGTGAATTAAAGTTAATCAAGTCCATCATAGACTACTCAATGAGATACAAGTAAGTAGATTTGTATGAACAATCTCAGAATCCTGAGATTAGCATCCGCCTATCTAGTCTGAGGTTCCCAGATGTGAAGGAACATAGACTGAGGATACCCACAGTTAAGTACATGGTCTGCTAAAAGAAATCAGAATGGAACAAAATGATATACAAGAGTTGTTTATACCAGCTAAATTGATTTAGGTAAATGATGTATGTGCATGGACATTATTGTCCTGGGGCCCATACCAGTCGTAGTATATTCAATCTTTTCTTTTCGGTATTCCAGTAGTTTAACGGTATCCTACTTCTGGAGGCCTGCTAGAACTCCTACCACTTATATATTCAGATGTTCCTCATATGGATGGAATGTTGCTATACCACAAAATTCTGTTGGACTGCCGGAGATTTCCGATTGTGGTACACTGCTTCTATTTATTTTATCAAGTTGTATCATAAGACCCCTCCACTAAATGGCCACCAAAGATTCCTACTGAAAGTTTAAAAACTTAAGGTTGGTCGTCTTAACTAGATAACACCACTGGGACTTGGTTGAAGGACCTAGAGCCATAATATGGTTGATGGAATCCCTGAAATAATGAGTCAGGGTTCAACTCAGTTTTATTCAGAACAAAATATGAAATCATATTATAGTTTTATTTAAACCGTTCAACGTTAAGTCAAAAAATATGTGGCCTTTGCATTACCTTTAACAATGGAGAACAAAGTGAAGAACCTCTGCACTACACAGTTTATCCTACATCATTTAACCTTACAGTACATCACAAGTATTTTCCTATTCACTAAATCCATTTTATCCAGTTGATAAAATAAAATACATTTTAAAAAGTAATGGGTGCCGATAATAGAGCCACCTAACAGCTTATGCTGTGGGTACGTAAAGGCTTACTCTGTGTAATGCGGATTTTAAGTCTATAGTCCATATCTCACACAGCATGCAGACTCATTTTACTGCCTGAAAGATGAGATAATACTTTTCCAATCATAGCCCCAATTGGATGGCCAAAAAATTCAGCTGCTTTGGCCTAGCTGATATCTCCAAGAGAAAAGTGGATGCAAGGGCTAATACTCAAGCAGAATACTTCACATAAACGCAGTTATGGTTAACCATTTGGGATTTGAGAAAAACCATATACTAGACCATGAGCATAAAAAATATATATTCTGTACCTGTATATGTGTTTATATTAGATCATGATAGCACTGTAGGCAACCAAACCTTATAGAGGGCATAATAATGTCATCATTATTATCATTAGGACAGGATAGATGTGTGATGTTACATAGTCAAGTATCATATTTATCTCACTCTTATGGATCTCAATATTCACAGAAATACTTACATTTTATATAGCATAACAATTCTAAACAATATAATGTATATAACTAACATGGTGCTTATGGATGCAGGCCCAACCTTTAGTTGGAGACGACTTGGTGAGAAACAGAGAGAGTCCATAGAGTTCCAATCCATGAAGGACCCACATGAAGATGCCTATACACAGTTGATAGAAGAGATTTGAAGGCATTTGAAGGAATTTCATTTACTAAACAATCATTAAAAGAACAATTGTTTAGTAAATGAAATTTTCTTAAATTCACTTATACACATCTTAGTCCTTTTTGCCCTTTACTTGCGTCCAGAATTGCCAACCTGTACATTAACAGGGGCACAGAGCATGCTTGTTTTCATGTTGTAAGGCTGAAATCATAAATTTTATCAACTGTAGTCTAAAATATATCACCGCCCATAGGGAATCCTTTCTAATTAACTTAATAAGAGGGCATCTACCACCAGTATGAATTATTGTATGCAAATGAGCCTGAGGGGCTCAAGGCTCCATAGGCGTTAATGGAGCCTGGAACCCCTCAGGCTCATTTGCATACAGTCTTTCATCCTTTTGGTAGATGTCCTTTAAATTACTTTATACTATACCCAGACAACCCCTATAAGCTGGTTATCTGGTGCAGTTCTCATGTAATATTTAGTTTTGCTTTGTTTTTATTCCATGGGTTTGTATACAAGTCAGTACGTTTTTTGTATTCCACTTTAATTTGGAAAATGTCAGCAAATGGTTGAAACATTTCTGAGTGCCATAAAATATATACACTTGGTGGAGAGAAAGGTATCCAGATTTTTGCTCTGTAAGGCATGTACACAGTCCATAAGTGTAAAAAGCAGGCTTTTATGTTGTTTAAGGCTTAGTGTTCTGACTGATGTGAACCAGAATGACATTGGTTTATTGGTGAGTAAATGAATGGGAGTACTTTGCATTTGAACTGCTGCCAATTTTGCACAAACAAAGAGGCTAACCAAGGAAAGAAAGATTTTAAGTTTAATGGAAGGCACAATTATTCCATTGGTGGAATTCTTACTTTCAGAGGAAAACAAAATGAGAAAAATAGTTGAAAGTTCTCCAAGTTTAGAGATGCAGATTTGGGCTTTATTATGATTTTTTAATCTCATGCTGTGTCAGATTCTGTAAAAAACTGTTTGGTATACAGTCTCTATAAATGTATTCACATTGCTTCTCTATGTACCACACTGCGCCCTAAAGGTATTTGGCACAACATTATAGTTGTCCACTGCTGGAATACCCAAGTCTGTCTTTATCAGATAGAGGAAAATTGTAGTTTAATCAGTTATGGCACTTTCTGTGTGTAACATTCATTAACAAGGCAATTTGTCAAGACTATTAACAGTCAGGATACATCTGCTCTCACACTCTCCCTGTGTCTGACATATCCCTCCTACTCCACTTCTTCTTCCCTTTCTCTACCCCTCCTTCTCTCCATCCTTTCCTTCTCTCTCTGTCCTATTTTATTCCCTCATTCCTTCCCTCTTTCTATGTTCATTGGCATCTGTTGTATGTCTGTTCTCCATACCTTCCCTTCCCTCCTCCTTCTTCTTCTTCTTCTCTATATCCATTTTCCTTTCTCCTCCTCTCTCCCTGTCACGGCTCTAGTTCAAACTTCAACACTTCCGCTTACTTCTCTCTTTTTCTTGCCTTCTCCACCACTATCTAATCTCACTTCTCCTCCCTCTTGTACTTCTTTCTTTTTGTCTCTCTTTAATTTTTTTCACCTCTGCTCCCCCTTTTTAATTTACCCGATCCCCCACCTATCTCCTTCACTCCAACCATATCTATTCTTCTCTCTATCTTCATCTCTATCTTCTTTTCTAAGCTCCACTCTTCCTTACCCTTATCGGCCCACACCCTACCCTTCTTTATTCTCTCATTCCCTCCATATATTCCTCCATTTATATATTTACTCCAGACTTCCTTACATCTTTTTCTCTCTCCCACCATATCCCTTTCTCTCTTTATTCTCCTTCCCCCCTCTCTTTCTCAATCATTGACTTCTCTCTATCTCTCACATATCTCTAATTCCTTTCCCTCTCTCTCTCTCTTTCACCCTCTCCCGGCTTAGCAACTATATAGCAAAATATCTCAGTATATTGAATTATAAACTTTTTCATCCACACTGTTCTCTGCTGCTAATGACTTAAAGCAGACAAAAGGATTTAACAAGCAGAACACATTTCTTCAGCAATGCAAGGCATTTTGTGAATGTGTATTCTGATAGGAGAATAATATGCTCTCGCTAATTAATTCTGTTTTGTGCACAGCCTGTCTTTTATGTTCACCTATGAAGGATTAATTTGGCTAATTGATTTTGTGTGAAAACAATGAAATAAACATATTTTCTGTCAGTGTTCCTTTCTTCTATTAATGTGTATTTACAAAACAAAATCGCACATTTTTGGAAAATTTAATATGTGATAAATTATTTCTCATTATTTATTCTCATAGAGAATTTTTGAAATTCCTTCTGGTAGCCTTAAAATGTTTAAAGGGCTTTGCTGTTGACACATTATTATATGTGGTGTATGTGAAAGTTCTTGGCATATTCATCTAATGAATATATATGACCCATATATATATACGCCCGATTATTCTGCATGTTTCGCTTCCCTGCTGAGGTCCGTCGGAGTTCACCTTTTTCTTCCTGGTGCATGTAAGTGCTTGATGTTGCGACACAAATTGAATCTTAAATCCTGCGCACAGTCCGAATCAGTCGGATCCTCCGACGGACCGCCCCCCCGATTTCTGTCACATGAAAGTCGGCGCAGGTGCGCCGAAAACGTCTGAAACTCCAACGAAAGTGCGATCCGCTGACCCTTAAAAATAAGCCCCAATATGTAGCTCTTAGGTAGGGTTTACACTTTTTTTGGGACATCCTCAGCTTTTGCAACTTGAAAGCTTCTGGTTTACACACTGAATTTGTCCATAGCCATATACTGGCAGACGAGGCCTCTTTTAGCTTCCGTCTGCTATGTGTACTTCACATCTATTAGGAAAACGGCCAATGGACCAAACCTGCTGGAGAAAAATAAAAATATGTTCACTAGAGAGAGACGGATATCAGTGTATGGCATCCATCCTAAGCCTCCCCTGAACCTACACTTTTTTCAATTGGTAGATACTCAGAACCTCCTTTTGTTCCTTCAGGGGGGAAACATGAGGATGTATCTCACTGTATAAGAATACATTGGGATAAGCTGCTAGCCTCCATTGTAAGGATACATCATGAATCTCCCCAAAAAATCATTATGTTTGTGAGTATAAACGCAATGTGACTATAGCCTTATGTACTTACAGAATACTGGGCACAATAAAGCACATAAATTATGCCATGTAAATTATAGACTCAATATTTTGAGTAATTTAAATATGATAAAGTTTGAGAATTTACAGGCTGGACTAATACTGAAGTGCATTCCAACAACCTAAAAGTTAAAGAAATGTTTAGTGAACTGGGAAAGATGTGCTCATACAATACAATGCATTATAACATCTACATCACATTTTATCAAAATATATTATACTAATCATATGGATCTGGCTTCCATTATGTGCTATAATACAAGAAAATAACACCACAGAAGAATGTGTTGCATAAAATCGCCTGCAGAACAATTTTCTTCTCCTTCTTCCATGTTTTGCAGGGTTGTTTCTTTCTTCCCTAATACAGGAGAGAAGCAGACTTCAATTATGTTTTCACAATCACTTTATTATATGGGTTGAAATGTGCTCCTGACACTCATATTACTCTTTACATATAACATCTGCAAAAAGGTGGTTGACGCCTGTCAACGGCTCTTCCTCTGTATAACCAATGTTTGCATTGTGTGTTGAAATTAAACTGTTCACATATACGAGATTCCTTTCCTTCCATCTGTAACAAACTTTGAAATGTTTCAGCAACATGTATAAAAAAGATTATCCAGGTTGGAATTTATATTGCTTTTCTATGGGAGTTATGCATTTACATGTGTAATGTATTACTCAAACTTCATGTTAATGTAATCATAAAGTGGGGCCCATTTAAGGGCAGAAAAGTAAAATCTGATAGCAGAAAAGAAACTCTAGTCTGGTGGCTAAACAGTTTTTTTTTGCACTTAAGAATGTACATATATACAGGCAGTCCCCTACTTAAGAACACCCAACTTAAAGATGACCCCTTGTTACAAACGGACCTCTGGATGCTGGTAATTTGCTGTAATTTAGCCCTCGGCTACATAAAATTATCTGCTGTAACAGTATCTGTAACTGAGCTTTATTGTTAATCCTGGTTCTTGTGACAACCCAACATTTTTAAAATCCAGTTGTCACAGAGACCAAAAACATTTTGACTGGGGTTACAATTATAAAGTATACAGGTCCGACTTACATACAAATTCAACTTAATAACAAACCTACAGAACCTATCTTGTACTTAACCCGGGGACTGCCTATATATGTAGGACGTTGCTAGGGTCATAACATCTCCTGCTTCCAGCAGCTCAGTACGGTGGCCAGGTGCAGGAGAGACTGTATCATGATGTCACCACACCTCTTCCTTCAGCGTCTTCCCACCCATGAAAATGTGAGCATCGTAGGTGGCAAGACGTAACAAAACTGTATACCGTAAATGTAATATTTCCATGATCGTACTACGTCAATAAATGAAGGGGTTGTGTCATCTGGACCGTAAAGTGAAAACTAACCTTTTTTCTAGATTCTTTTTCCAGTTCCCAGTACATGGCACAGAATATTACATGGTTTCAGTAGTAGTATGTGTCCAACAGATAACAAGTCCTTAAACTGAAAAATCTAAAAAAATATGTCCCAAAAGTAAAAAATGCAAAATCCTTGGAAAACCTGGTCCTGAAAGTATAACTTTAATGTCTGCTGTAATTATCTGAGGCATCGGAACAATTGACGTAGTGACATTGAGAGCAAAACAATACACCATTGTATTTTGATTTATTGCTTATTTTTGACGGGTCATTGATTTTTGATCAATAACAGTTCTGATTTTCCTTGAATGAGAGGATCATGACACATAATGGTCAGTGTAAAAGTGCACAATATACTCAGATTAACATAACAGCACAAATATACGTATAAACACACTCACATTTCCATAGCATTTCTATATCCATGTACATTACAATACTTTCTATACAATAACGAACTTCACACAATACATTTACTTGGTCTGCAAAGCTAGTGCCTGTAACTTCAGAGGAATCGGCAACATCATAGGTAGGTAGGCAGGACAAGGAGACTCACATTTGCTGTATGTAGCCTCCCCCGGCTTCTGTGTCCCGACGATCTGATAACGTATTACAGCTAGTGAAGATTAGTGAGAAGCTGATGCTGTGTTGGGGGCTAGATTGGACAGGGAGTTGTGGTGGGGTAGGGGATTTACAGTTATACAAGGAGCTGGAGCTGAAAGCATAATGCTGCAGCATAGCCGCTACCTAGCTGCTAAGTGAATGCATCTTCTGTCGGAAGCAGGAAGCTGCCACAGCCTTTAACATAATGCCGGAATGCAAACCTTCACTCCCTGACACTGTTATCAACCTAGCCCCTAACGTTGGTCCTGGTTAATCACCTCTGTCTGCGTCCAGAGGAGGTGAGAATGTGGAAATCTGTCGGACAGCAGGACAAGTGTCCCGATGATCCAGAGACATCCAGGGCACAGGCCTGGAGACCTAGAGAAATATGAAAACAATAGATAGCACTTAAAAGTAGTCCTCAAGGAATTAACATTGATGATATAATTGGTAGGGAGCCGACAAACAACCCGTTCACCAATCAGATGTTCGCATGATATAAACACAAGGCATGTAACCATAACCATTTGGCTCCTTACTCTTTGTGGTTGCCGGAAGCCATAACTGCAGCCATGACTTCCAGTGTCATAACCTGTGTTTACGTTGGGCCAAATAACTGATCAATGTTGGCTTCTCCGATCATTGAAGTCTATCCCGGATAATTGATTTAATAGAATAACACACCTAAGCTTTATATTTGGTTATGCAATCTTACTTGCACTGATGACAACCAAAATCTTGGTAAGAAGTACTTAGAGATCAGTTTTTCATATTACAATGAAAAACCTTCCCAAAGTTGGCGTTTTTTTCATTGACTGGTTGGTTTGTGATGGTTCTTGGCCTTAGCCATGAGTTAAAAGACCAAATCGGCCAGCTGTCAATGCCATGACCTTAATCTTGACCTGGGTTTCTTCAGATGAGGTGCAGACTGGTTATGTTTAGTATAAACAACTTTCCAAGGACTTTTCTCATTGTCTTAAATAGGTCTATCCCCAGTTCCTTGTGCCTCTTTCAGAACAATGTAAGTGTCTAAGGCCACTTTGTTAGCTGGGAATACAACTTTAAGTAGCTGACAGGCATTATCTTAAGTGGCTTAAGATTTTATCTATAAAATAATTAAAATATTACATTTATATGGTTAATACTTGAATGTGGTTCAGTGTATAATTTTTTGAATAACGATATCAACATGTCAATAGTGGTCTGTGTGCTGGGGCCCCACCAGAGTAAAGACATTACATAAATCTGTCGATTTAATGAATCATTAAACCTCTATTTAATTAATGAAACTAAATGAATATGTGGTATTGTTCCGGCTTGTGTAAAAAAAAAAGTCTATTTTTTGTAAATGGATTTTCCTGTTTTTTCCGTTAACAAATTTTATCACCAATTTTATCTTCTGACAGCTGTTCATACATTTTATGTGTATTGGCCAAACCAAACAATTTGAATAGGACAATGCCACCATGTAATGTGTATATAGACCTCACAACCCTCCCCCAACAGCAAACTATAGGGCAGATAAGGATCAGGCTGTTGGATTTCAACTTCCTGATCCCTTTTTTCTTTCTGGGAGATAAGCTGCTGACAAAAGTTCCTCATCTCAGGAACTTTTTGATGTATAAAAACTCAAACTAAAGAATGTCAGAACTGAATTTAAAAGTATACTTAACTTGGAATTTTTCAGTTTTACTTTGGGAGCACCTCATACCTTTAAGATGAATCACTAGAACAAGAAAAAAGTTATTTATGTAAATCAAAAAATTTTTTAATGATACAGGTTACCTCAAAACCTCCAGTCATTTTCTACATTTTTCTAATTCCAATTATGTAACAAAATAAGCATCACATAGACTATTCTAAACACTGAAGTAAAGTTTGTTTATGACCTTTTCATCATGTTCTAAAATCTAAACCATATTGAGTTTTGTCGTATTTTTACTATACTTGAGAGAGTTGAAAATGGCATAATAAAGAAATATGCACACAAGCTTTATGAGAAAAGTGTTATAATATTATTATTATTGCATCTTGGAAAACTGACTCAATTATCATTTGTTTCAGAAACCCAGAGTTACATTTTATTCTGTAGAGCATCTCATTATCTGTCACACTGCATCTCCTGAACTCATCGTTTTAATGGTGAAAAATCTCAATGTTTATCAAATTGATTTTATATTGCAGAATAGATTAAAAGTCATGTTAATGCCGTGAATGGCTAGAAAATGAAGATGAAACATATGGCTACTCTTGTAAAAGTTATTTAAAAATATAACAAATAAAATACTGAAAAAGAAACAGTATATTATACATGTCTATAGATATTTTTTTAACTTATATTTAGTTTTTTATTTAAATTATTAATGTGAAATACAGTTGGCCACATTCCCAAGACCCTTTTTCTGTATTCCTTATAGATTTGTAGATCAGAAGGACAAAACGGTAAAAGATCACTGGAATTTTCAGATGTATGTCATTTTTTTACTCTCCAGTTCTCCAAAATTACCCTCGTAAGGTTAAGGCTAAGGTACTAGCCCCAAAACCCACTATCAAGTAGGAAATTTTCTGACTTGATTTTGTACAAAGTGCTTGACGTTTTTATATTTCTCAGCATAATACCCTGTTTCCCCGAAAATAAGACAGTGTCTTATATTAATTTTTGCTCCTAAAGAGGCACTAGGTCTTATTTTCAGGGGATGTCTTATTTTTCCATGAACAAGAATTTATATTTATCATTGAACAAAAAAAATCAACTTCTCTAACATCCTTATGACTCTCCAAACTCTGAATTTCATGCTGTATTTCTTGTGATTCCATTTCTATTAGAATCATTGGCCCCAATCTCTCATGTTAAGTAAAAGCCCTTTCCATAAATGAGCCTTCTTATTCTGGTAGCTGTTGGTATCACATTTGCAGCACAACAGCCAGTTATATACTGCCATGAAATCTTTCCCATGTCACAACCTTCTGCAGCATCTACAAGATTTACTAATACTAATGTATGGCGTGGGGGGAGCTGTAGCAATGACTGCCGCTAGGTCTTATTTTCAGGGGAGGACTTATATTTCTAAGCCTGAACAAAATTGTACTAGGTCTTACTTTCGGGGGATGTCTTATTTTAGGGGAAACAGGGTAAATACTTTTTAAACAAAATCCTTAGCTGACTGACTGAATCTGTTACACTTCATTCAGTTTCTATAGGGAACTGAGGACACTCGAGTGGTCAGGTCTACTGTCATCGTTGCAACCTCACTCACCAATGACACACGCGCTTTCTCAGGGTGCAAGGTTTTTTGTTTGCAGACCAGGACATGTACATGTTTGTAGATAATGTAAGAGAGAGTGCCAGGAAAAAGATATTGGTGGTCCCATATTTTCAGTTTCCTGTGCAACCTAGACATATTGCCAGATTTGTTGCTGTGTATCTCTCTGGCCAATCGCAGCCATGGCTAGTAGCGAGGGGCATCAATTTTCACATATGTACAGGTCGCATTGTGATTGACAGCTTTCCTTTATCAGAAAACTTTCAGTCACTGTGGGGTTTGGGTTAGCAGGACTCTCTTTGTCTATGTTATATGTCCTGTCAAGATTTTTTCGGATTTTTACTGACCATTCCTGTTCCACATCTTATAAACCTACATATCACAGAGCTTCGCTTCTCTCCCTCTGTCATGTCCTGCTCTCAGATCTGGAGCAGCACAAATCACCTGACAAATGCTCTTTAAACAGTAAAATAAGGTAAGTAAAGCATTGTACCAATACTATAATGATGACCCAAAAATGTTACATAAATCCTGATGTCAATTCAGTAAACGTCAAATACAATGAAAAACTAGAACCCAAAAGTAGGAGTCATAGAGTGTCATAACCTATAACAGAGGTAAAATTTCCAACTCCTGTGCTTTACTAGTTGTAAAAGTCTAAAAATTATCTTAAACCCTTGATAAATGTGGGGCATATAAGATGCAAATTTAAAAGGTTTAATAAATCTGCCCAATTGTGTAAAGGTAAGGCCCAGTTCACACTTTGACACAAGATTTAATTATTTATAATGCCAAAAATTATTAGGACTGCAGCTCTGTTTTTGCCATTATGAATAAGCTGAAAGTAATGGAAGGGAAACTTTCATACATGAAATGGGAGCAGATGGTAAACAGAAGGTCTTCCATTTACTATCAGTTCTAGGTGTCATTTATTCTGTTTTATAACAGAAAAGAGCACTAGACACCTCTAGCTAGGTAAACTTAGCCTATGAAAATGGACAGAATAAAAAGACTTGTAGATGTATCCTGAAAAGTTTTACTTGGAGAACTGGAAAATGTTCAACTAGGATTAAAGCGAGATTGTGGTTAACCTCACAATCATATGCTGTGTAAACTGATAATGAGAATATTTGGCTCTGAGGGTATTTTGTTTCTATCTTAGATTAGACACGATATAGAAACTGATAAAACCGGTGACTGTCCTAATAAATACAATTACTTATCTCAGCAGAATTTTAGAACTTGGCTCTCAGCTATGTGTGTAATAGAATTGGGGAAAAATAATATATATTGTTGATGGGTTTCTGGCATAATTCAAGTGGATTTGTCACCAGACTATGTTACCCTATGTAAGGGCGGCACCATATCAAGAAAGTATCAATTCCTCTTGGCGTTAAAATTATACCGGACAAATCATTTCCCACCCCTCCACATCTTCCTCCTTTCTCCTTGAAGCAACCAATGGATAGCTGTTATTTTTATGCAACAAGTCATATGCTGGTAAATTCTTTATTCATTCCTATTAGACTAAGTTTACAAGTATACAATACAAGGGGAACCACATTGAAATGATGGTATTTTCGCTTTAGGAATTTTTGATAAAGAAAAGCTTTTATGATTTTAACCTTTTTAATAGCAAGAAACATAAAATATTTTAATACAATTTAATAGATACCACCATTTCTAACCTGTAGACAAAGAAAGAATGTGTGAAAGCATAATTATAGTAGAGTGTTGTGAGAACATGTTTTTTTTTTTCTTTTAATTGAATATATAAATCATGCATTGTGGCAATGATCAAGATTTGTCTTGCTACTCTGTGGTTGATGACAACTGGTTGTGATGCCTTCCTGTGCCAAACACAAAGACAGGGCCATACAAATGTCAAGAGAAGTCAACAAAATACAGGTCAGAACAAAGAAGACAATGCAGTACAAAATCTATTGGCAAAGGATAGGCAGAAAATAAGGCAAAGGATCAGAGATACCAGAGAACCATAATCAAAATCAACACAGCTAGCTAAAAATAAGTATACGAGTAGCAAGCAAGGATGAACTAGTCAGCAAACGATTTATAAGATGTCAGAGTACTGGTCCAGAAGATGATTGGGTCATTTCTCTGATATACAGACAGAGCAGAAATATGATATTTTGTCTATCACAGCAGATTGCAAACCAGAGCAAACTCCACAGGAGCCAGACAGGTGTGGGGGAAATCGGTCAAGGCTGCTAGGAAAGGAGTGAACCAGTGTTCAGACTAGAAGGGACTTTGAGTCCAAACATTACACCTATGCTTATGACACTTTTTGTTGGCAAGTGGGATTATAACTTTCTAGATTTAATATACTGCATACACTGATGTGAGTCTTTAAGTAGTCATAGTATTGTATTACTGTTACAACATGACAGTGACAAGAAGAATTTTACCATGTAACTCATACAAAGAGGACTCAGATTGTTTGCTCCAATTATGTATTCTCTATAAATATAGTATTATAGTTGTGGCTCATTAGTATATAACACCTTATAAATCCCATGGATTGCGTCCCTGAAGATGGAACACATTCTTTAAATGTTAATAAAGCAAAGTAATCATCTGCGTAACAAGAAAGTACATATTAAAGCAGTGCATCTTCAGGATAATTTACATTCTGACTTTTCGGCTGGATTGTCTGAGCTGATCCAGTTTAATATGCTTTGTTTGCAGACAGATTTTCATGTGTTTAAAAAATGTTCTAGATAGTGTTTGAAAAAGATTTACGGCATAATATATTTTACACCCGAGATTGTGGAGGCTCCAGAAGAATTTATAATATTGCAGATTGTTTAGTTAATGTTTCAAGCTAATAAATGATTCATGCTGCAATGGCTCTCTACTTTTTACTAACTTCATTCTACCATCAACAGATTAGATTAAATCCCCATTTACGGTATTATATTAATATTTTCAATGGCAGACTAATCCAAGAAATAAATGTGTCAGTTTCTATGGATACGCTGTAATGGGTACATGCATAAGAAAGTGGCTCGAGGCCACACAAGAGGCTTTATGTACAGATCTCATAGGGAGACATTATTTATTGCTGAAGTAGTTAGTGAGCTCATTTTTACTTCTGGTCATTTGACCTCCACAATTTACTTAACTATTATTCTGTGAATGCAATCTTTATGTATATTCCTTTTATTGTAGATATTTAATAAGGGAGATCATATTCATGAAACGAAATCTTTTGAACAAGAGTAAAGAAATTGATAAGGCAAAATGGAATGAATGATTTGTGCTGAATTTTGTGCTTGGTGGCATGTCCTCTCAATTGAGTAAATGGATCTGAGCTGCAGAACCAGACATAACCAAAGCACATGGGTGGCACCATTTTCGGAAGAGATTGAGTATAATGACTTGTGCCACAATTATCAGGTTTTATAGACAATTTTATGACTAGTATAGCATAAATGGGCTAGCTTTCCTTAAAGCGAAAATGATATTTTGCCAACTATAAGGCCGTTCCAAAATGTTACAGGATTTTCTTTTTGTAAACAAAGCTGATACATGGAAGATGTTTAACCCCTTAACGCTCTGCACCGTAGCTCTATGGCGCAGAGGTATAAGGGATGTATGAAGAGGGCTCACGGGCTGAGTTCTCTTCATACAGAGGTGGGGGTTTTTGCATTTTGCACAAAACCCCCACCGCTAATAACCGCGGTCGCCGCCATCTTTTTTCTGATCGCCGCGCCCCCGAACCTCATCGGGGGGCGGCGATCGGTTACCATGGTAGCCTTGGGTCTTCCTTTGACAAGAGGCTACATGGCTTATGCAGGTTTGTTACAATGAGCCAGTGGCTCATTGTAATGTATGACCTGCAAAAATGCCAGGCAGAACAGGACCCTAGAAGGAAGCTACAATGATAATCCAAACTTCTTCTCCTTCTTTCTACTGTATTGGTGTCCTCAGGTGCCTATACAATTTAAACCTGTGAAAGAGCAGGGAGTAAAGTTGCTGCTTAAATTGTCGCATTGGCACTTTGCAAAAAAATATGTGGGCTTTGGTTGTAGTTTGGGCATTTGGTGTATAAAAGGTTTGGCATCCGTGAACTAAGGGATTCTAATAGAGGCTTTGATGTTTGTTTCTGTTCAAACCTCTGTCTATACTAGAGAAAGAAATATAAGTTGTATCATTGTAGTTATTGATAGGATTTAATCCATTGAACAAAGTCAATCTAACAAGGTAGGCTAGGTTCTTTGTATTTATGAATATACATTGGTGTAATTTTCTCCAGTCTATATTAGGTAAGCTTATGTACATGTGTGTTTGATTTTGGGTTTGCAGTTTTTTCTATAGTCAAGGATGCTAATGCTTCTGCATAGAGATATGGCAAAGTCCATGTTAATTTAGAGATTCTGTGTCTCATGGTAACCAGAAAATATACTTTGCATTGGCCTGTCTAAAAGGCCTGTGTGAATGGGCATTGATCTACTTATTGTATTGTTCAAAGGTGCTTGTCCTTTCTGAACATTAGCTTGTGTGAGTGCGATGCAGAGGAGAATTGTATTCATTGTGTAAATTAATTTCTAACCCCAGGCTCCTCAGAGATTCTGGTTTCATCTCACCCTACCCCCACTCAGTAATAGACAACTAACAGGGCAACACAAGACAATACGAGAGGTGGAGAAGCAGTGACAATATTGTATACATTTGAATGCATATCTAAAGCCAGAAAAAAATGTTCTTTGAATTTCTTATAACCATAATTTTGCTTCCGTTCCTTAATCATTCTCTCAATAAATGGGTACGATTACAGCAAAGTGCAGATTTATGGACTTTACCTTGAAATAATTGTAGTGCTTTATAGAAAATATTCATTATTATCTCTGCTACCTTCAATCTATGTTTATAAAAATGAATGTATTTGCAAGCAGATCCTACATACAGTGTTTTTTCTATTATTTTAGCTGGAGTTTTGTACTGTAATTGTTTTATTATGTGTTGCTGTTGTCATTAGGCTTTGTCAGTTTTGGCAGGTAATTAAATGTTGGAATAATTAACTGTCTAAAACCATGTAACGGAGCTTTTCTGTATTGTGATGTTAGGTTGAAAAATAAAAGAAATAAAATGCTTGGAAAGCATTTTATCTGTTCTTTGTAAATTGTCTTCCTGCTTTGTTAGGAGACAGCAGGTGTCTTGCTTTCATCACTGTGTAATGATTGAATCCTGTTACTTTGTTTTTTTCTGTCCCATACAGCTTAATTGTTATTTTTCTCACAAAAGAAGTTTGGAGGAAAGCAGTAGAGTGTAGATGTCAAACACAACCTTCTGCATGTATTCCTGAGCGGTATGAAAGAAAGCTCTGACCTCAGATACTAATGAAAACTTGTTAGAGAAAATAGTCAAAATATGAGGGTAATTCAATATGTTCTCAGCCATTAGTGAAAACTGAAATTAAAATGGACAACCTTTGGCTAACTGCTGGATATCTAACACAATACACGTGATCTTCCATCTAGAAACTTGAGATTGGCTTCTACATGTGACTTCAATAAAAAGGGATGCATTATGGGTTCTAGGATGTATTTTCTTTTTTTGCATATTTGCGTTTATCCGTTTTCAATTATAACAGGTAGACTTACAATACAAAGAGTCAAGGCAAAAGATTTCACTCTTAACAGGAACATACACAAACCTATCCCTTGTAGGGATCATATAGCCAGGAAAGGTAAAGAGTAGAAAGTTGGTGAGTATGGGTTCTCACCAGTAAGATTAGAGGCAGGATGTATTTTCTTAAATGTCATTGACATAAACAGAAACATTTTTTGGTCCCACAGGGACAGTTTTCTCGTTTTCTTTTAAGGCATCCGATTGGGCAGTGCTCTACAAAGACATATACCACTAGGGTGACTTTATTGGAAGTCAGTAAGCTATCAGTATGTTTTGGCAGTAGAGGAGACAGGAGAACCCAAAGGAGGAAGAAAATGCACATAATACCCTAACCCCATTCAAGTTTTTTTTAGGAGTGACATTTTACATGGGACTGATTACTTGAATGTCGGAATGTCTTTTCCTACCTCTGATCAGCAGAATGGTAGAATAAAAATACTCCTGAGCTCTTAACCTTTACTGGTTACTACTACAGGGATCGGGTGTTTTGTAAGCCATTGTCGAAATTCTATTGAAGTCAGTCGTGTTCAGGACTTGCTAGTCCAGCGCTCTTTTAACTTTTATGAGACTTCTGGAAACGGTCTACAGAAAAGAAGATCATGTTTAGTCCTGTTTAGCATAGGGAATCTGACGGAGACTTGAGTTACCGATCCTGACAAATGTTCAGAGGTTGGGTCCACTTATCAATAGGGGATAAATCCATTTTACATTGGTTACATGATGCCGCTCTACTGCTTTGCTTAGACACGTGTGAGGTAGAAGTAAAATGATGTGGTTGACATAGTTCTTGTAAATTACAGCCAATAACCACTACAATCCGGAACTTATTCTCAAACAACAAATCCCAGGAACATGTACATTTACAGAAAACTATAATCCATTGACTTGAGTTTCTCTTTCGAAACTGCATTACTGATAAAGACAGATACCAGAGAACAAATGTAGAATGTACAATGCCAATTATATTGAGTGTGTACTCAATCCTACTATCTTAAATGTGGCCCTATAGCTGTAACAGTAGCACCGTCTCCAGAACTCGCAATAATTATTTTTTAATACAAAAAGAAAATTGAAAATCTCTGCCATATTTCTACCGTGTTATTTTTATTTCATGGCCAATATTACATTTTAATGAAGTGAAACCCACATTCTCATTCATCCATCGTACAGTACATTGTATGTGACCCAACACAATTAATTGAAAGTTGTCACATTTCCAAGTAGTGATTACTAGTCACACTAACTTCAATTATTTGCCTTTCACATAAGTTATAGCATTTTTCCACACATGGCTTATTCGTGCAAATTTTAGAGCAGTGCTTCCTGAACTTAAGTGCTAAGTAATAGACATGAAAAGAGGGAGCCTACGGCTGATGTGAGGGGCTGGGAATAGAAAACATTGCTTGCAGTACAAAGGACTTGAAAGGTAGACTCAATCATGCATTAAGAGACCTTATGCATTTACATTACAGTTTACTAGTTGTGTTCAGTTAATTTGCTATTTTGGTTTCTTACGTGCAGCACATAATTACTAATATAGGCTGCCAGAAAAAGCTTTTAAATTCAGTCTTACCACAAATATGCAATAGTATAAGTTTATGAGGTTTTGACTTATGAATGTATGATTGTTCATTTTTCCAATGATTCTGGCTCCATAAATAGAGCCCTGTTTGAGTTAATAGTTCGGTCCTTGCCATGGCAATCTGAATGCTTATATGCAAACATTTAGTCATGTTCATGTATTATCTGAGTAGCAAATGAGTACAGCACCTTTAGATAGGCTATCCCTGTGCAAACAAGCAGCAGCTGCACTATTGTTCTTGGACTGCAAATAAATATAAATTTTAATGACCCGGGAAAGGGAGAGATAAAGCTAAGCATAATATGCTCGAAAAAGTCTTTGTATCAAATGCAGTTTAAGAGATAATTGTGATTTATATAATAAAGTCGGAGTATTCTAACACTGGAGCCATCATTCAGGGTCTCTGTGCACCTGCGTGTAGTTCACCATAAATACTTAATAAATACCATAAATGATTAAAATACCTGGTGCCTATTATGTTTTTTGTAAATTTTTTTGGTGCTTATACTATGATTTACGTAAAATGTTTACAATTTCTCAGACGACTCTAGGAACACAGTAATACATATTTCGTGAATAAATTAAATCCACCACCTAACCTCTAGAAAGCACGGCACTGCATTGGAGTGGCATAACGTGCATGTGTGAGTATGCACGGTGACATCATTGGGTGGGTGTATGAGTAAGAGCGGTGACATCATTGGGTGGGGGCAGAATGTGCTTGAAGTGATGCGTACCATAATGCCCAAAAGGGGCTCTGGTAATGCCCACCCCAAGGCACTTCTGCCAATTTTACATAAATATTAAATTACATTTTTAAAATTCATTTGCCGGCTAATCCATATTTTAAAGTTGTGTCTGGAGTGATGATTTTCTTCCAGTTATATTTTGGTAGAGGAAGGTACTGTAGATAGGTAGAAATGCAGCCTGTTCATATATAAACATGTTGACATTTCTAATGATTGATTTAAGGCATCATTTGTTAATAATGTTTAGAAATTGGCAACATTTTTTGCCAGCTGAGTAAGAGGATAACACTCCTCTGCTTTAAAGCAGATCCAGATGACAGAAATATATAAACAAAAAGAGTGACACCTTATTAGTCACTTTCTGTTCATGATATGCCATGAACCTCTGGGATCTGCACTTATGTGAAGAATTGACCCCTGTTTTGCAGATGCTCTACCTTGACCGGTTGACTGCATGAAGTATTGTGCATGTGTCTTTGACACTCCCATAGAAAATTATAGCTTCTTTAACATTAAAATTGGCCTTCAGGCATGGAAAAGGGAACCTCATTCTGATCATATACTATAGGTACTGATCCACAGTGGATAAAAGTCCATCATGAACTTTTTACTTGATCTCAAGCTATATTCCCTTGCTCCTTCATTAAAATGAGGGTATGGATATAACATTTATATGGAGGAAAGGAGACAAGCAGCTGTCATACACTTCTGCTTACCCTTGGCCTTCCTGCATATGACGTGTGCAGTACCTTGGGCCTCAAGCAACAGTCCTATGGTCCGAAGTTTTCATCCAGGCTGTCATCAGAAGATGTGTCCACTCCAGCACCAATGACAATAGAAGAAGACTACTGCCCTGCAAAGTCGGGCAGGAATAGGACCTTCTTTACCTTTTACAGCTCTGACATGGGGTCCCAAAATCCACTGCTGTGGGCATAAGGCCATATAAGTTGATAGGGATGTATGCTAGCTGCTTAAAAAACAGAACAGCACACGTCCCCTTTTCTCTGCCTGAGACCATTTATTGAGGGACAAGGATTGGACACGTAAGAGTCAGAGTTGAGTCGTCTCCATTAACATAAGCTGGTTGAAACTGTTGAAAAACGCTAGCAAGGAACATATATCTATTACATAATTTACACTTATCTGTAGTCACCATGATCTGACCTATGTCATACATTTGGTTATGAATATAAATTTTGAATACATTTTTGCCACATTATTTTTATAGTTGAGTAATAACACCCTGTTAGACCCTCTCAGACTCTTTCATCATCGTACAGTTTGAATTATGAATGAGTGCTGTATCTCAGAAAAAAAAAAACTTCTTAAACTAATATACAACCATCTTTGTATATTTTTACTGTGTTAATAAGTAATGTTCTTTCTGGACACGCTTAGCAAGATGTTAACTATATTACAACATGTCTGTCAAATTTGCAAAACAAAGTCCTTTTTCAAGATCGGTAGCCACTGCTTCATTTCCGCACTAATATACGGCCATGTTTAGTTTTAATCAGTTATGCTGCCAGTGATCCTTACAGATATGTATATTATTACACAAAATATTCCAGATTGCTTTGGCATCCCAGGGGTTAATTTTTCGATTGTAGAAGCTTATTCAAAACTAAAGAAGCCTTTATCATGTAAGTAGGTTAAAATTAGAGTTGTAGAGCCCCAGGCTTCGTTTTGTTCCGTGTAGAAAAAAGAGCCCCTTAAGTGGCCTCTTTTACAAAGTTGAGATCTTTTGCTTGTAGGGTTGATTCAGATTAACATCAAAATAGTCTCTTTATGTTCTTTATTGATGTAAAATTCTCTACAAGAACATAAAAAGTTACAGCTTTAAAGAAGAGATACTGTCATTTGTTAAAAAAAAATCTCTCTGCAATTCTGCCAAAAGATTTAGATTTTTAAAGAACTGTTTTGATTGGACACATTTTCTATTATGTGTTAGATGTGCACCAAAAATTGTGACTGGTAGATGGGCACAATTGGAACCATCACGTCATAAAAAACTCCAACTTCTGCAATTTTTGTGATTCAATCACCTGCATTGCTTTCAGCATAGAAAGTAAAGGATGATTGTAAAAGAACACCTAATTAGGGGACATGGCAGGGTTTTATTGTACTACAATGTAAATTATCTTCCCTGTTACATTGTAAATGAGAAGCTCAGATCATCCTACCGGTAGAGTGTTGGGACGTTGATCATTCTGCTATTAACAGTATTTCATTGGAGATTTAAATACTTTTATACATTTTTGTACAGGTGGTGCCCTACTTTAGGACACTCTACTTACAGATGACCCCTAGTTACAGATGGAGCTCTCTTCCCACTGTGACCTCTGGTGAAGCTCTCTGAATGCTTTACTTTAGTCCCAGGCTGAGATGATCAACTGTAAGGTGTCTAATGAAGTTTTATTGATAATCATTGGTCCCATAACAGCAAAAAATTGTGAAAATCCAATTGTCACTGGTGCAAAAAATATTTTTGTCTGGAGCTACAATTATGAAATATGCAGTTCCAACGTACATACAAATTCAACTTAATTAAATACCTAAAGAAAATATCTTGTACATAGCGCGGTGACTGCCTGCACTGGGAAAAAGTTGTGAAAAAAATCATGCACTGCATTTTGTGGAAAATTGACCCAACATAAGAACAGTTACAAAACTAGACAGGTAAACAGTTTTTTTAAAAAATCCTTTTCATGGCGTAACTAAGAGCTCTGTCCCTTGAAACATGTAGGCCCAGTGTCTACCAACCAGCGTAATATCATCTAAGATCCTTTACCCACTAACATTTACAAAATCTACCTATTGTATGTATCTAATCACAGCAACTTCCATGCCCTTCTACTCCTCCCCATGCCTCCATGGAGTCATGATGTGATTTAATATGATTAGATACATACATGGGGTAGATTTTGTAAATATTAGTGGGTAAAGGACCTTAGATGACATCACTCTGGTCACATGACATGATGTGCTGAATGGTGAGAAGAAGTAGCAATGAGTAAGGACATGCCCCCAGTTACACACGTAGGATCTGACTATTCTAGGAAGATGATTTTATGGGGATGTGAGGGAATCAATTTTAGATAAAAAAAAGGTCTTATTTCGTTAGGGTTCTATGGGAACCTTTCACTAGTGTTTGTGAAAAATGTGGTGGCAGGTCCCCTTTAATGCTAATGCATCTGTTTTCTGTTGGAAAATGTTGCCCCTTTTTCAAACCAGAAGATTTACAGAATGTAAGGGTACAAAAACCTCAATTTGAAGACCTCATTTTTTTTTTTTTTTTGGAACATTTTGTTGCGTTGGTTGGTATTTAACCAATGTTGGTGCTTATAATTATTTAAAGGAAGTCTACTGCCTCAACAAAGCGTTATAATCTGCTTACAGCATTCTTTGGAGAAACGCACTGTGCTTTGCAACATACTCTTTTTGTTACTGTCTACACTGCTATCTCCAAGTTATTACCGCTTTATTCTGTATCTTAATTAGGAAGTTGATGCACTTGTCTTCAGCAAATGGAACACTGCTGTTCCCACCTTAAAGGAAATCTACCATTTGAAAATGGTCATTCTGACCCAAAAATATCTTTACACAGATAGGTAAGCTGATGCTGGAGGTTGTCTTGTTTGGGCACAGAAATCAGCATTTTCGTCCAAAAATTGATTTTTACAACAGGCAAGCGACCCATTCCTTTACCCCTGACACAGGGTGCTCAGCGATTGATCTGTAGCATAACTATGCACGCGCCTTGCACGCTTGAAAGCTCTCCCCCCACCCTCCCTTGCAATGGCGCATGCGCACTGTATCTTCATTTTGCATGACCACACTGCAAAGTGGGCGTGTCCCAAAAGCAGTATTATGGACAGAAGTAATAATGGTATTTTTAAAATTGTAGTGTATTTCTATAAAACATGACAAATAATTATTGTGGAGCTAGTAGACTCCTATTAATTTAAGTCCCTTAAAATGTACATGTACCCTTTAATCAAATCATTGTTGGATGGCTTTGGAGTGCATACCCCAGAACTATGGAGCTTTTATGGACACCCTCAAAAATATAAAATGTAAAATATGAATTGTTGAATGGATGTTTTGTTTGTGAAATCATTGTCGCTACATTCATGTTAAGAGTAAGATATTCACAATGCTAAACAGCCAGTAGATGACTGTACACTTGACAGGACAAGTATTTGCTGCTATCAAACAATGGACCTGACTGCCAACTATGTCTGAGTAAAAAGTTTTGACAAATCAGTTGAATGCACTTCCTTTGTGCAACCTTTTGTAACGTCAAGTTTACTCTGTGTCACTGAATAATGATTTCTATGTTGAATTTTTTCCACTTGAGAGCAAAAAGTGTACTGGAGAAAATGTAGTTTAAATGGATCCTGAATGTAGTTGGGATGTAACAAAATCTTAAGTATACACATCTGCAGAATGTCAGGGATGATTTCAGCTTTTCAGAAACAGAAGGATCTCTTCAGTAATTTTACCAGATGTTGGCCTGCATTCCAAATAAGCTTCATATAGAATATACTGCGTACAATGCATCGTAATGCGCTATTGAGTCACTATTTAATATTTGAAGTAGCGGTAATGGCCTGCCACTCTAATTTTAGTTTTATTGAAATGTTGTAACTATAAAACAGATGGTACAGAGCATTGATTTTATTAGGAGCAATGAGTTTCAATGTAATAGATCTAGTCTTTTTCCATTGCTCGGTTGTGGAGCTAAGTCAAATAACAAATACTCTTATGTGAAAAAGAAAGTCCACCCTTTATGATTCTAAAATGTAAGGATGATGTGAAACTTCAGAATTGATCAAAAAACGCCCTGACCTTTAGAAGGTCTTCAAATAATGTAAATACAACCTCGGATGAGCAACAACGCACAACAGATTCCACCATGTCCTTGTTTACCAAGAATGAAGCCTAAATAGAAAAGCCGTCACCCATAACCAATAGCTTGGAGACCCGCCTGCACTAATGTTTTTTGGATCAGGCTTTAAGATTATTATAGAAAAGCATAGGCCCACTTTACCACTTTTTTCATGTACAGTTCTCTTAAAGTCCACCTACAATTTCAAGTCTGAAAGAAGGCTCAAGACTGAAATCTGGACTGTGACTGGAGCTAAAGTCTGGACTATGACTGAGCTATTGCAATACCTTGAAATGTTTTCCTTTTTCTGCCATTTTGTTGTAGATATGCTATTTTGCTGGGTGTGAGAGAGATATTCCTCTACAGACGCCATTTTGGACCAAGCGGACACCATGTCTTTGTCTTAGCGGGGCGCTTATGTTGACCACTATATTGTAAAATGTCTGTTCATCTCATGGTTCAAACATAATTTTGTTTAAATCTGCTGAGAGGTAAATCTGTCCTTGACTCTTGTCCTATAATTTTGCTTCAGCACCTGCTTATCTTATGTTTTGGTCTCACCGAGGAGCCATCAGAGTCTTCTTCTCAGGACTTTTAGTAAAAACATTCTGTCTTCCTGGAGGCAGTACTATGTGTGAGAAATAATATGGGGAGATATTCAAGCGGGCCTATAGCATTGCAGTATTCTATCACCTTTACACGATCCTATGAAGCTGATTTTATGTGTTTTATATATGTGGCAGTGTGCTAATAAAGATTGTGAGTCTGCATTTTCTAAGAGACTGCTGTGTCTTAGTGTGTGCTCTTATCCCGCTACCGGCCTAGAAAGGGTTAATTTGAAAGTCACCTTACAACTGCAGGGCGGTTGAAGCCCCAGATAAAAATATTAACTGTCCGTTTGCAGGACCCAGTTCCTGCCAAAGTTTAGATGTTAGATCAATGGCCTCTAGAATAGTCTAATATACTAAGGAGTTCATGATCAACTCAATAAATTCAAGGTGCCCAAGTCCTGTAGCTACAAAACAAGCCCATATTAGTAGCCCTCCACCACCATCCTTTAAAATTGTCTTTAGGTTTTTTTTATACACCTTTAACATAGAGCATGCAACAAAATGCTGTCGGACACTGCATATTAAATGTGGCGCACAATCTGATTGTTCACCGTTTAAGTGCAGAATTATGTGTTGCGTTCGGTATAATGCAGCAGCGACACTTTATAAATCTGCTGATCATGGTGTTTTAGCCGTGCATCTTCTATTAATTGTACATGATTATAGTGGCTGCCATTTTGCCTGAGCTCTAGCAACATCATTATCGATTTGCTTTACAGCAGCTTCATCGCCATAGGCAGCAATAGTGTGGATCTTGATGTCTATGGTGAGGTGTCAGACATGCGCTTTGTAGATCGGAGGTGTAAATTAGCTGTGAGATCACCTATTGTCATTCATGGGCACAATAAAGACATTACTCTGTATAGTAATGCTTTTAGTCTCATAAGTGATGTAGATGAGTTGACTGCTGCACAGACATCCTCAACCAAAATACAAAGTCTATTATTAGGTCTACCGGCCAGAGTGGGAATTGCAGGATAGAGTACTTTTATTACATATCATTACAATGACATGGAAAAGTGAAAGAAAATTCATTACGTTCTGAAAAGTATTTTCAGCACAAAAAAATTGGTTAAAAAATAAGTCATTTTCTGGAAACATCTTCCTCTTAAATAAACTTAGGTTTGTTGATCCAGGTGCAAGAGAATTTCTACCCAAAATGTAAAAACTGCAGTACTGATAAATCAAACATTTCAAGTGTTATCAAGTAATGTTTTATCTTCAAACCTAAATAGAATTTTTTTTGTTTTATTGGGACCCCAATTTTAGAAAAAGCCAGTGTGTACTATTGAAGCATTTCGGTGGCTTCTATAAGTAGACAGCTGACACCTACCCCCTTAAAGTTTTTTGGGAATTGTATAATCCTCAGGGTAACTCAGTAGAGACCCTGTTATTGGCCATAGTGTGTCTAACGCATTTTCTTGCACTTATACTGTTCCAGGTAGCCAGCAGTCCTAGAGGGCCTATCCCCTATGCCCTTCATGTACAGAACATCATTGCCGGACTATACAAGGAAGGAAACATGGTCAGTAGCACTATTTTATGCATTCTCTTGATGCTCTTCTCAAGTACCTAAAATCTTTATACTTTTCATTTAGTAGCTCCTTACATTCACTTATTTTCTAAAAGTTGAGAATTATGTACTGGCCTTGAACATACATTAAAACAAGAAAATTTGGCTGCTCATGTCCCAGAAAGATGCTTAGCTTTAGAAGGTGTAGAGGCTACATTTGCATTCAAACTTTGGTAACTATGGGCATATATGGAACCACTAGTATCATTGGGGCAGAATTATACAAAAATGTTTGTCGCAACAGATCTGATTGATACAGTGATTTCACTGTCATTTGGGAAAACCAGTGTCCACCTAAAGCAGAGTTTGCTTTTCTCTGAATCAACAACATCAAATTTTAGGTTATACTTGAAGAACTTGTGTCTTTTTTAAACCTTTTTAGCTATGTAAGTATGATAGATGCATAACTCTGATTTTGAATTAGCTTACATAAACCTTAGGATAAACCAAGGGGCCCCATGCATTTATCATGTGATCCTGGGTTGGGAAATAAGAGCTCTCTTTACGTGGACTTTGCCAAATAAGGCCGCCTTGCAGGCATGCAGAAACATACAGCCATTGATGCTCCAGTAGGGAAGTTTAGGAAATATACATATATGTTTTCCAGGATAAGGAAAACATTGTTACCCTGTAAGGCAGCCCCTTAACATCAAGCACGACTTTCAGGAAGCCTAATGACATGATGTAGGATTATAGTCAATTGAGTCTATTTATTGCAAAAGTAACAGATTCCCAATGTGATGTGATCCTGAATTAGCCAGAGCAACCCAAAACACTGTTTCAGTACTATGCTACAGGCAACTGTTTTCATTTTTGGGCTAAAATATAAAAAGCGAAATGTTTTATTTTTCTAAGGAGAAAATAATATCATCTGAAAAGAAATCATAAGTTATTTTATGTGCAGTTGAGATGAGTGATGTAAAATTCACTTCTTCCTTTAGTAATCTGCAATAGCCTTGTCTGTAGAAACAGGTCCGTAGCTATTCACAACAGAAATAATTGTTTTTCTTTTTATCATCTCTTTAAATCTCTTCCTTGTGACCTTCACAGAACATTGTTCTTATTAACATTAAATGAATGTCAATCAAGTACTTAAATTGGTCTCCATGGTAGTTCTCAATTAAATTAAATATCTTTTTCAATGCTGCAGACAAAGGGAATTCTACTTTGAGATTATAATTTTTCTCCTTTTTTTAGAGGGGAATTAACTTCTTTTACATCAGATACAGAATTATTGTTGGTTGATTTGACCACATTTATCCATCATTTCTTGGACAACAGATTTAGGGCCTCCTTATCTCATGTGTTGGGGTACTAGTTCATTTTTTTTAGGATAGGTTCACGTGATACACTCAGCGTATATGCCAGGAAAGCTCCCGATTACGCTGACTGTAGCCATAAACATATACTAGCAGATGGAGGCATTACGTTGTATACTGTGTAACACAGAGTATGGAAAGACGCAGAAATCTGCGTTCCTTTATGCTGCCCAATGTATATGCTAAGCGGAGGCCATTGGAACCAATGGAACACAGATGCCATGTGCGCATGCTTCACCCAGTCTCCAATGTGTAGTTACTTGGCAGGAGGGAGATCCCCAGTGATGTCACTGTCCATATAAGGCTTTCAGGGAGTGAGGGAGGAGAAGGACAACGTGTTCCATTGCATGAGCTTATAGTCCTAGTTGCCCGTAGAATGGACATGTTCAGCTCGCGGTATCCTCACAAAGGATGGGAAAAAAACTATGTGAATGCAGCCTTACATTGTCAGTTTTACATTTAGAAGCTAAAACCCACCTACAAAACTAGGAGAATTGTTGCATTGTATTGGTTAGATCAGGCGCTCACAGGGCGCACACACATATGCTGTAAAATGACGTGTTAACAATATAAAAAGAAAAAAATGTAGCATATTACAGCAACAACAGAGTGGTGGAGGATTTATTTCCACATGTTGTCGCCATTCTGGATTCAGGACATTGACAGGTTCATAATGATGTCCTCCTGTATTCTGGAAGACTCAGCATTACACAGAAAAAGAGCTTTTGCTAATGTTTGCGCTAGGTTTCTGGCATAAAAGTTTCTACAGTTGACTCCAGTCTCCTACTATTATCAAGTGTGGTGAGACCGTGAACCTAATTTATGACAAGGCTCTTCATGTGTTAGACATGTGCTGCACAGGAGGAAGAGGAGTATGAAGACATTCTTGATAAATCCTTGCCAATTAATTTTTGGGGGTTCTATACACTAAATATAATAATTATGGGTCCTCTAATCCTTTCCATATAAATTTTGCCCAAAATATATATTTAACTATAGGTTATCAATGTTCCTATTACATATTTATTGTACAAATTGGGGCCCCATGCACATAACAAGATTGGGGCCGGTGATATGGCCAAATAATTTGAGACTGCATCACAGCCCCCATAAAGGTCTATGACACTCAGTCACAAAAATATAGTATGTGTCATATATTTTGCCATTTTTATAGCACACTCGGTGAGTTTTCAATGGAAAGGGGAGGGGTGAGGAGCGCTCACCCCTCCTCTCTCCTGCAGGTACCTATATACTTGCCTGGTTTAGGGCCTAGGAGTGCATACATTCATGTGCACAAGCCCTAATCTCTTATTGGGATTTTCTAAAAAAATTCTAAAAATTACTGCTGCCATAGACTAGCAACTGACAGTGAGAAACTGGATGAATTGTGAATAATTATAATTTCTCTATATAGGACAATTACATTTTTTATCAATTTCTGGACTCATTGTTTCTTTTTATTTCTGATCCGTACATAGAAATGGCGGATGTTAGTGTTTTATAAAGGTCTTGTGATATCTGCTGCCTTTTTCTTTCATATTTGCATTTTTCTGAGTATACTTGCTTTTGAATTGTTCAGAATCTAATCATGTTCACATTGAGAAGGACATGTTTTCATTCAGTGCACATATACTTTTAGATTGAGTTCCATAAAATGAGGTTGCTTGGCAAGAAACACTTACATTTTATGAGGATTATTAATTAAAACATGTCTTATTTGGTTAATTGGATATTTATATGCAGATATTTTTATTTTACTTTAGGCAATATATAGTAGCTGCATCAATATTACTCATTACTTTTCTGTTTTGTGACCATTTTCAGTAAAATTTTATATCCACATTTTATATATAAAATGTGCATGTTCTTAAACAAATGTGTCTAAATTATGCAGTCCAATGATTATAGCAGGTCTAAAGCAGCCACAGTCATTTTAAAACCTAAACCTAAGGCATCCAAGTAGAGTAACTGTTACTGTAATTTAAAAGGAGTTGTCTCAAGATCAGCAATAATCCCCGATCCACAAGATTAGATTTTAAGAGGAAGTGGCGGCATCCATTGGCGGCAGTTCCTCGTTATATAGGTGAAAAGTTGACTATTGTTACTTCTTGAGGAATCCCTAAAAAGATATAGGGAATATAGTATTATACAGTATTAGTTAGAAGGTATGTTTTGACTTCTAGGCTTGTTTCTTCTGTGTTGATATTCAGTATATATATTATATTCAGTAACCTATAGGCCACTTTTTTGATTGTGACTTGTGTCTCTTTCTCGACCAAAAAATGCTTTCGGCTTTCCTATTGGAGTAACTTTATATAGACCCTGCTATTAGACAGGACTTATTACATTAAGATCCTTAATTCAGTTTGGGTCGGGGTATTGAACCTAAACTACACCCCCCAGTTACTGTGTCTCCAGTGCAGTTCGGGTCCTCCCAACACTACACAGCACATCTCATTTTCCAGCTAATTAAGGTGGACATATAAGGTACAGGATCTCTTGCTGCAAAATCACAAAGTGATGTACACCAACATTTTCAAACAGTGATTTACATCAGAATTTTCTGAACCAAAATAAATATTGTAAATGATCAGTTATCCTTGTTTTATCTACATCTTATTAGTGAAGATGAGATTTCTTCGTTTGGGTGCGTCCCGCACGACCCAGATATATTGCCAGAATGACAGCAGTGCAGCCAATCTGGCAAATTTAATGCCCCTACCTACTATCCATGGCTGTGATTAGCCAGGGGTGTCCGGCAATATGTAGCGGGACACACCCATACCCAGAATGGAAACTTAAAGTTTGTGTCCACTCATCTCTAATCATTATTTAACTTTTGACCTTTAGTAAGATAAAGTGGAGGTCCCTAAAAGTTTTATATGACTGAGGTGTTTGTAAATAAATAATTTTGATAAAATATATGGCCTACTGGTGAAGCTTTCTCCGTGGTGTCAAGTATCCTCCCTCCAGTTACAGTTCTTCAACTTGATTTTCAGTTTGACCACATTCTGTTAGTGAGTGTGCATCATCAAAATAATTTAGTTTCCTTTTCTATCTGCTTTTTTGTCTCCACCCCCATTGCCAGCAGTTCGACCTCCATCAATGAACCCAAAAACATCTAGCAGCGGAAGATAGTGCTGTAAACATCATGGAGTTCTTGCGGGAATGACACAGAAGTAGATGCAATCAGTAAAGGAGATATGTGGGTGAAGGGCAAGTAAAATAAGCCACTAGGGCAGATTTGTTAAATAAATTCTAAAAAAAAAAACTCTTAAAAATAAGTTTTTTTTTTGGGGGGGGGGGGGGTTAATTGAAAGACCATTTCAGCATTGTTACTTTTTGAAAATTATGTTTTACTATCTTAACAGTACAACTAACTGTTACTGGATCCTGGGTCCTCCCCTTTAAAAACATGTCTCTTCCAAATATTAACTTTTATATATTTCCAGTCTGTCTTTTTAAGCTACATTAACACAGACTTTACATAGATTTCTTACAGGAATGTAGTCTACAGGCTGCCACTCTACTTACATTCTCAAATTCTCAAATATTATTCAGTCCATTTTTTTTTAAAAAATTATTTGATGGCTTATATTGAAAAAAGTACCACTTACATAACTGTAATGTGTTGTGGTAAGGGATTTAGACAAACAGTCAAATGGAAAAAGAACTAAAGTCATTTTGAAATTGCTTTTGTAGGATTATATTAAACACAGAATGTCTGTGTTCTAAAAACAATGGAAAGTGCATTTACGAAATGTAGGTCACACAAACACTCTATATTTCCATGAAATTGCCAACTTGCATGTTTTGTTGGCATCACATGAATTTCTGCACTTTGTACAACCACTTAAATCATTAATACCATAGGGAATGTCAAGTTTTAAGTTACATCTTACGGTGAAGAAAATAAAGAATCAGGCAGCAATTATAAGAACCTTGTTTGACATTTTCTTTGTCCTTGGATACATGTGAGAAATGGTCATTCTGATTTGTAAATATAGAGAATTGTTTCAGTAAAGACTTTTGTATTAAATAAAAAATCTTGTAATATGAATCTGGGTAGATTAGAATATTGGAGATTTAAAGGGGTTGACCCCTTTTTAGTAGAGGTTTCTACCACTCATAGCCTTATTGTGAGGTGTCTTTTTGCCAGTAATCCCCTTTGTGGAGCTTTTATATGCTGCAGATCCAGGTAAGTTTTGAATTGTCATCTAGAATTCATGAATAATATGACTGGCTTTGTTGAAATCAATGAACCGCCCACGGTATGCACAGATTTTTTGAATGAGATATAAAGTGAAAGTGCTAAATTTCTTCATTGGATAGGTATGGTTTTGGTAAGGCCAACGTGTTGAAGTTAACAAGACATATGAGTTTTAATGAAGGACAGGGATAGATGAGGGGTGGTGCTTAAGTTTAGCAAAGGAATTAGGATGAGGTTCCGTGTAGAAACGGTGAGATGTTGTGTGCCATACTTTTGAGAACGGTGCCACAAAGCTTCCAACGGGGAAGTATTTGCAATTATAAATGAAGCATAATGTTGTT
Source organism: Engystomops pustulosus (assembly GCF_040894005.1). Taxonomy (NCBI): domain Eukaryota; kingdom Metazoa; phylum Chordata; class Amphibia; order Anura; family Leptodactylidae; genus Engystomops; species Engystomops pustulosus. The sequence continues at coordinate 46,705,044 of NC_092415.1, forward strand.
TAATACGCTCCTTAGACCTAGAGCAGACCACATGTTCTTATCATAGTTGAAAAAGACATTGGCCCATAAGGTTCAATATAGATAATTCTATAATCCTGCAGTGTTGATATAGAGGAAAGCAAAAAACCCTACAAGACTGATGCCAGTTGGTGATGCCATGATAGGGAAAAAGTCCTTCCCGACTCCAAATATGTTGCAGATGGAAAAATTACAGGCTAAGAAATTTCTCATCAACATCATTGGCCAGACAGCTTTAGTGGGCTATGAGAATCATATTCCAGTTTGCCCCACCTAATGTTTTCTTTAGTCCAATACTGTTATATAATATGTCAGCCTTACGCTTTTATATAGGATTTTTCCATTCTACCTAAAATACTAGGACTCCAATGCGTCTTTTGTCTGATTTTGACTTGTGTTATTGTCTCTTGCTTCTTGTTATATACAATCTAGCTGTTATCTTACACTAATACAGGTTATTGCAGCTAAATCCATCAGGGAGATGTCTATTATTTTTTTTACTAAGAATCCTGATTATTTTGAAAGCCTCTCAGAAAAGAAAACATGAAATAATAAAGTAAGGGTATAAATGACCAAAGTAAACTGAGAAGAATTTGTGTTGGTGTGAACTCCATGAAAACGGATATTTCTGACAATATTGTTTTTCCAGTGTATCTGCTCCTCTCCAGGCAACATCACTTATGGTGGTAGTCTTAAAGTGTTCTTGCTTTACTCATGTATTGCCTCTGGCGCATTAAGGCTCTCATATTCTACTTTCGTCAAGGCAGAAATTCTTATGTTTTCTTTTTGTTTTTTTTTGTTGGTTTTCTTTGTGTTTTCGCTGATCATACAGAACAGGTATATATGAAATTCTTCTAGCACCCATCCTAGGATTCCGTGCAACAAAAATCAATAATACATTCCATTAATTTATATTCAGTTTAGTGACTTGGATATTAGTTGGTAGAAAATGTCATCTCAAAGATAGGTTTTTTTTAACACAGTTGTGATTTCTTTTCTGCAAATGGTTTTAAGACTGAGAAGATGTAATATTTCAAAACAACGGTAAATCATAAATATGGAAGATTCTGCTGAGTAGAAAATTTCTAGTTATTTTAATGAGAAAACTAATTACAAAGAGGTAGATGTTGTTATTGCTTATTCTCATAAAAATGTTATGTATGCATATTCTGCTATCTCATGTGAGGTCATTTCCAAGACAACAACTTGATTGTTAAGCTTGCAAGTTCGGTTGTGAATCTGTTATTAAAGTCTGCTTATTATTATGTACATATTATAGAAGTATCTCAGGAAGTATTGTTGGCACAGGCAGTAAATCATGGTTCTGTTTAAAGGCAGTTTCCAGGTTATTGGTATTGATTACCTTCCCATAGAATACCATAGGTCATCAATAGCTCATCAGTTGGGTTCAAAAACTCAAGCACCCCTCCTCTCCTGCATCGGAATAGATAGGCCATCAGTATTTTAAGACTTAAAAAACCCTTACATTTTTGTGTGAGTGGAAGGAACAGTTGTGAGACCTTCACTAAATTGTTCACATAAGAAACAATGTTCTTATCTGAACAAATCCTAGAATGTAGCCAGCCTGGGTATTATTACAAAGAACTCCAGCATTTTTCCAGGAGCAGCCCACTGCAAGTCCAAGTCGGTAACATGAAGGGTAAGCAATGCAGAGACCTCAACATTCGCCAGCCAATGTATAGGTGTTCTTAGAGTTGGCCACCACCAACCTTTTACTACTAGGATAGGGCATCAATATTGTGAGTCTACAAGTCCAAGTAGGTAACGTGCAGGGTAAACAATGCAGAGGCCTCAACATTTGCCATCTGATGGTGTTCTTAGAGTTGGCCACCACGGACCTCATACTACTAGGATAGGGCATCAATATTGTGAACTGTAGTATCCTTCAAAACTTGTAAGTTAAAGCAGTTGCTTACATTAGTAATGACTTTTATGTGTGATCAGTTGAGGGTCGACTAATGTAAGTGACTACCACCTCTATGGATACTGGGGAATACAGTTTGTATTTTTACTAGCGAAGACGTCTTCCTGTTGTGGTGTTCACCGATTATCCCCCTATGCTCAATGCATATTTGTCTGCCGTGCTTTTATTCCTGTACAGTGTGCTTCTTACATTACAATTTGACATTGGTTTACATCACCTTTTTAATAAAACTTCATTTGCATTAAAAGAAACTTTACCTGAGCACAATTGGGAGTGACGCGTTCTACCTACAATAGACACTCGGCCACCTGCTAGGCCTCCTTTAGAAAAGGCTCTATAGTCAAAGAGATGGGCAATATCTATTTACTTTACATTGTCATCTACATTGTCAGGAACACTTGCAGGTAGTAAAATAAGGCCATATTACAGCAATATATCTGCGTTAATTGTGCATTAAATGGGATGGGGATATTGTACCAACAACATAAACTAACAGATGAGAGTAATATCAGCATGGACTGTACTGCCTACGGTGGCTTGTATGGAAACCTTATCAACTTTGAAGACGATTTTATTCAGCCATATTCTACTCTCAAATGGACCCTTTTTTAATTTTACACTTTTTAGAAATGATGCTGTAATACACATATCAGATTAGTCACCTCTTCTTGTGCAATCCTGCAATGTGGATTAATAAAATATTTAGTTAATCATTAAACATTCATAAGATTTAATCTAATAGAAATGCATTTTATCAAACCCAAAGCAGTTTGCTTATGCAGCAGTATTTATTTGTATTTCACTGCATATCTTGTAAAACATGTCATGCTTCTTTTTGACACATTTATTGATTTTTTTTTTCAAACCTCATGAATGTTTTATGGGTCATACTAGAAAATCTTTGACGTGCATTTCAAAGCTGTAAATTAATGGAGAAGTTTATATGAGCTGCCCCCATCTTAGTTTTTTTCTGAGAAGAAATTAATAGTACATTTAGAATTATTTTTATGTTCTTCTGCAGTTTACAAGACTTGAGAGTATATACACCAACACAAGGCGATACAAAGTGGGTAGGTCAATGCAGACTTGGGAATGTTGTTCCGGTCTTCAACCTTACTATACTTGAGGCGCCAGCACAACTGGTCCATTGTTGTCTCACCATTCTGTATTATCACAACTTGGTTCTGTCTGGCATGTATGTTCTACAGGTTCTACTGTATGTATGGATAATTTCTGCCTTATACATTTAATCAATGTTCACCTTTGAAGTAATATATATGCTGATCAGTTTTATTATATGTTTTACAATTGTACATATAATTAGGAGAGCTGAACATAGACACAAGTCTATCAAGTACTACAGTGTTATTCATGAGGAAGGAAAAGCACCATAAAGGATATCACCAAATATCCTATATTAAAGGACATCTATCATCAGGATGAAGGACTGTATGCAGATGACCTAATAAACCACTAAAAAATCAGCTTAACACCTTCCAGCTCATGTTTCTTTCATGATCCAGGTCGGTGGCATCATCTAGAAAATCCTTTCCTAAATGCTACCATATTTTCTTCCATTACTATCTCTACGGGTAGGACATTCCATAATGTAACTACTCTTTCTGTAAAGAAGCCTTACTTACATATACAGCATAGATAACTCTCAATCTTCTTCATAATATATGTCTCCTGGTCCTTTGATCAGTTCTCAGAAATAATAAATGATGTGCCCCAAACTCTCATATAGCCATAGAAATTAAGTGTATTCATTCTGCCTTGTTTAAGAAAAATACATACGAATGATACTGAACACTAAACTTGATTATATAAAGGTATATGTGGTTTGGAACAAGTAGGGTAAGACCAGAGAGATGATACATATATTGCCTACACAAGGTTATCGTTAATTTTCAATCCAAAATCATATGTACCATGAACCATGATGTATCATTGTTACAAATGAGTGGACGCAATGGTCGGGTTTAGTGTTCGGCCACCTGATTTGAACATATTGCAGGATACGGCTGAGTACCCAATATGGCAAATTGATACACCTAGCAACTAGCTATGGCTATGATTGGCTAGATGGACAACTCTAGCAACTAGCCATGGCTATGATTGGCCAGGTGAACAACTCTAGCAACTAGCCATGGCTACAATTGGTCAGTGGGACACCCCCACCTCTAATCATGGGTTGTCTCTTTACCTTACATAATAACTTACAGAATAATTATTTTCTGAAAAAGGACAGACAATGGGATCAGACATCTACATCCTACTTTTGGAACTACTAGTTATTATTAGGGATTCCGTATGAAAAGAGTATGAAGTGCCACATGTATATTACCAATCCATTAAATATTACTGTACCTATGACAAACAGCAATTAGGGTAGTAACATACATGATCTTCCATTTAAAGGAATTTAATCCATTAGCTAATGGGGGTTTTTAGGGAAAAAATTGTTAAATATGTTTTGAAACAACAATTTTTGTGGTGTATAATATTTACATATATCTCCCTATATGTGATAATTTTATAACTACAAATCTTAATATACCTTATAGGTTATTCTCACTCTCATTTTAGCTTTTTGTGGAATATATACAATAAACATAGGTATGACCATGGGTGACATTCAGCCTTCAGCCCTGGAGTAGTTCTGAAAAGATGATATGTGGCTGTGTAAGAAGTGCATTTGTAGCATGTAATTAACGTGCCATGCTATGCTTTGAGCAGTGATGTGCATTCTGTACATGCTTTGTGTTCTTGTATCCTTTGTTGCAGCTTATCAAAGAACAGTATCCACAAAGAAGCTGCAATATCACCATTGAAATGTCTTTCAGATCTGCTCATTATAGTCTTGTAAAGCCTCCACAAACTTCACACAGGTTTTTGTTAGTTAACCCCTGTTGTACATTTGGCTTTCACACTTAGTTTAGGCTTTTTGTGTGATAAGTACAATTACTTGCAATCAAACTTTAAGGAAATTACAGGTACAAATTTAGTTCTTTTACAGAAGTAAAGTATAATTGGCGAGATTCTTTTATCGTATTGATTTGTGCTGGAAAATGTAGTGAATAAGACGCAGAAAGCTGTTTTTTTTGGTAGTTTTTTTAGTAGATTGGGGATGATTTGGGATCCAATCGTTGATAAGTTACTTATATGGGTTGTACAGGATTACTTTTTTTTATTATGAGCCCCAGAGGATATTAAAACAACAAAACTGTATACTTAACACTCCCCAGTGACGCCCATCACTGCCAGTCACTGTTTGTACGGAGCCTCAGCTGTAGCGCAGTGTCAACAGTCCTTTATGTCACAACCAGAGGCTATGGCGGGCGTGCGATTGTGACATGACGTGACTTCTGAGGCCCTGTATATAAACAGAGGCCGGCATCAACGGTTGGTGCTGGAGAGAGGTTGTACCGTATTTTTGGTATTTGGGGCCCTTTAAGAAACTACAAAGAAGTGGCTTTGTAACTTCCATCTCCTTTTAAGGCAGCCATTCACATTAGAATAAGTTTGATCAAAGTTTAGAATAAGTTTGATCAAGTTTAATCAAAACTGATGATTTTGACAAAAAATATTTGTCAATGTAAAATTTAACAATGATCAGTCGTTTTATCACCATCTAATCAGCCATCTAGGAGTTGTTGATACTTTACTGGATGTGTTCCAGTTGGTCTATTATACTTTGTAGTCTATTTTTCATTCAGTGGTTATTCAACAATCAACCTAATTCTATGTGTGTGACCTTTCTACCCTGTGGGGGGCCCGAGGGAGCACTGCATGACAAAGACTCAATGACAGAAGTAATACAACACCTTCTTAAGACCTGCAGTAGGCAGAACACAATGTACTGCTGTGTCATTTTTACTGATGTGTTTTTTTAATGGATTGTCATAATTTTTTTATATTGATTATTTACGGGTCAGCAGGGGTCAAACACATAGTACCCCTGCCAATCAGCTGTGTGAAGCTTGTGTGCAGCTCAGTCCCATTCATGTGAATGAGGCTGCGCTGCAACACCAAACAAAAAGTCACTATAGTTTATTAAACAGCTGATTATTTGGCTACTTGATGAATATAGACAACTGGGAAAACCACTTTAAAGGACTTCTACTACCAGGATGAAGGATTCCACACCATGCACACTTACATGCTGCTATATGCCCTTCTGTCAGGAACCACTTTTCTTTAAGTTTCTTACACCCTTGTTTATAAGAATAAAAGGCTTTAAAATTTATGCTAATGTGTCTGTGGGGCACCAGGTTCCATTAAAACCTATAGTGCCGAAAGCTCTATAGATGTTCTTTAAAGGAAATCTGCCATCAAAATCAAGCATGGTAAGCAAGGGGAATTTACTCATAGCTCCAGACACTGTGGCTATGGAAATCTTCCTATATTTGTTATCCATGGCCTCCTTCTATCTAAAATCAACTTTTATAATTATGCTAATGATCCTCAGGAGCTCTATGGGTATTACCAGAGCCCCTGTATGGTATTGCTCCACAGGCTGTGAGCCCGTCCCCTCTCCACTGTGTGCTGAAACATCCTCTGCCGCAGTGAGATTACATCAGGCAGAGGGAGGGGAAGTGCTGTGGCAGCAGAGGTGGAGGGTGAGAGAGGGAAACTGCCTGTTAACACCACCAGGAGTCCTTCTGGCTCATTAATGTTAAAAGACTATTTTAGTTCATCTTGCTTCATTTTTGGTGGTAGATTTCCATTACCTCTCACAGCAGGCCAATGGAAAAAGAAGAAGGGGTTTATTAAGAATTCCCACGCACCGAGTCCTCCCCATGTGTGGCGAGTTTCAGCTGACATCTCCTGGTATCTAGCACGGTCGATGTTGGTAACAGGTTTTCTAGTGGGTCCCGCCATATTTAAATACTGGCCTGCACTCTATGTGACGTCATCTAAAGGCTTGACTGTAATATAGAAGCAGTATATCTATATAAATATACTGCATTACAGTTGTATTGCAATGTATTGTGTAAGTGATCAGACCCCCCTAGGTTAAAGGACACCTGTCAGGGTGATTTGGAATACTAAACCACCAACAGGTCCAAATAAACTGGTGGCTTAGTTTCCCAATCGCCCTTTATGAAGTCCCCCATTTTAAATAAAAAACCTTTATACCTGCCTCATTCTGGAGCACCCCACATACACAGTGTCACAGTGAAGCCGGCGCCCTACACCCCAGCTACATTGCGCATGCATTGTGGGTATGAATTTCAAAGTATAGAAGAAAAGAACTGACCACTTTCATCCTCCTTACCGGATTGCAGGGATCCGGTTCCTTAGATATCCTAGCAGCACGTGCAGATGAACTTTAACCTTCTCTCGAGCAGATGGAACATTTTGTGAACAATTAGCCATGTGTAAATGTTAAGTTGTTTACCTTTTGCATACAGTGACTAACAAACGGCCGGCATATGCTGCTCTCCTTGCATGTTATCTGCTTTTATTGCGATTTAATACTGCATGTTCCGCAAACATTAAAAGAAGAGGTTATCCACATGGCAGATGTATTAAAAATCTACCCTACTTCATTCTCTTTTCAATTTCTCAAATTTGTCATAGAAATATCGCTCCATTGATGAAAGTATAGTAACCGGAGTGTGAGCTGGATGTATAGCATGATATCTCTGTATAGGTACAGAAAAACGTGTTTCCATTTGCAGCAATTAGTCGACATTAAAAGTGACTTTTCAGACCTCTGCAATCGGCAGTTATGAAAAAACAATTCGGCTTAAATCCCGTTCTTTAGTATTTTAAACAGATGGCAAAGGCTTTTCTCGTGATTATAACTTTGAGGCATGCTTTACTAAATGGAATCAGCGGGGTTCATTAAGGTCCTATTTGATGTATCAGTATTATAAAAATACCATGTTAATTATACTCAAACGTTGCAAGTTACCTCCATTTTCCTGCAATCAGAAGATGAGAGAAACCCTGTGAAGCAAATTAGTCCTAATTGAAAGAGGACTGATTAATATTTAAATAAGGCATTGTGTGAGTGATTCTGCCATGAGAAAAATAGGCTGAACATCTGAATTAATTGCATAGCAGGTTAAATTAAATTTTATATAATGGGCTGGAAGATGAGTTGGCACGGTGCTTTACCGGAGAATACAATGGCACGCTGTACCACTCTTTTCTTGTGCTCTTGGCTACGTTCCACTTAGACCCTTGTAGTCTTTAAGCCTTTATTGTTTTCCTTTTAACACAAACAAAGGTACAAACACAAAATTGTAATATGTACAAAAAAAAAGTTAATCCTACGAGGTGGGGGGGGGGGCGTGGAGTGAGGTCGTAACACCTGTCTGTGGTTTTCTCCCATACTCCCCTGTGTCTTTAATAGGTCACAATATGTGGGTTTTCTCTAACTTGCCATGTTTCATAATATTTCATGTCATAAAACGGCACAGGTAGGGGCACCGTGCTATTAGTGGGTTATATCACTGTCTGACATTTTCACTCCACAGGATCATACATGTGGTGCTTGTTTAAAGTGATTGGGTTACTTAAGGGTCCCTGTAAGGGATATTTAATCCAACATAAATTACTTATGCACTTTGCTAGCGTTCAAAGGAAGAGTGTCACGTTGGTCTTGTTGGCAGTTTTCCAGTGAAGAGCTGTTAATTACTGTAAAGCTTGTGAATACATTTAGTGCCCATTGATGCCAAAGGGAGGAAAAATATCTGTATTCCATGCAGCGAGCAATACGTTTAATAGAAAGAGTCCAAGTTGATTCTGTTTCCAGCCTTCAAACAAATGAGCGTATTATTTGTTGCCTTTTCACATCTGTAAATACATTAATTATTTGCTTATGTGTTGATACACCATATGCAATCTGCTCATTTGACTTGTGTAGTAAGTGCATTGTAATAGTTCCATTTTATGGATTATGATATACCAGAATAATTGAGTTTTTTTTTAAGATAGTGCTTAATGTATATTCAACACAGTACCAAAGAAAAAGTAAAGAAAGTAGCTGAAAAGAAGATATTTAGATTTTTCATTCTCTTAACCATCTTGTACCTTTGCTGTAATGCTTTCAGGGCTTGCTCTTGATACGAGTACCATATAACAAAAATGATAATTCCTTTATTTATATAGCACATACAGATTACACAGCGCTGCACAGAGTTTGTCAAATCGGTCCTTGTCCCCAAGGAGCTCACAATCTAATCCTACCAGTATGTTATGGAGTGTGGGAGGAAACCAGGACCCGGAGGAAATCATGGAGGGAACATAAAAACTTTTTGCAAAATGACACTGGGCTTATATATCCATTTCTTTATCTAAAAAAAGTGTGACTGGCATGACAAAAGTTATGTAGCCTCTGTTAAAAAAAAAATTAAAAAAATAGGCGTGGCCTAAGTTGTCCCAAAAATGTGCCAACATTTGTCTTGTTTACTGACGTAACTAAGTCACGTAGTAGGAGGCACAAAGTTAGATAAGACATAAACGATTCCAGATTAGCTGTGCCAGATTTCTCATTACACTTTGATAACTGTGGTGCAGTTCACAACTTGTAGCCATGCTCTGTCTACTTTTGATGGATCTTTTTCATTGTTTCTATTTACAGCTTTTCACATGTCTTCATGGGGGTTATAGAGTGTTTGATCTTTTACTTTTTTTAACGCACTCCTGTGCTGCCCAGCATGAGAAATGTGATCCAAACAGAGAGAGTGACAAAGGGGAGGTCATGGGAGTAGTGGGGATAAGAGGTAGGTAGTATGTGGAAAGTCGAGATAATCACATGTTAAGTCTTTGTAACTATAGTGCCACCTCTATGACGCATGGTGGTGCAGTCCTTGCCTCTTGGGTGTACTGTTCCTATAAGAAACTTTGGTCCATAAAGTCACCCACTGCCCTCTCTGCCATATACTATTGCCTGGATTTTGACTACACACAGTCTTTCTGCCTGACCTTGGCCACAGTTCAGCCTATACCTTTGTACAGCGTTTTGGTATGTTTTGACCTCACTCTATGACAATTCAAATACAATGTTATATCTTCTTAAGAATAAACCATTTAGCATGTTAAAATGCAGCAGCCTGTGCAATATTATTCCTGACTACAGCCACCTCGAGATGTTTTTGAATTCCATCTGGAGTCTACTCTACAGCTGCTTTTAGACATTACCTGATGCCGTGGCCTGAGCAGGTGGTGCAGGACCCTGGGTGACAACTGGTGGGGCCCTTCCTACAATTAGTTTTTCAATAAAGTAAATGTTGCTTCTTCAGAGATCCCAAAGAACAGAGTTGTCCTTGAACAAATGCTGAATAAAAATTGAATACAGAACCTCATTACACATATACCTAGACATCATCATATAAACCACAGCTGATACAGAACCTAATAATACAAACCTTAGATGCTGCAGAGCATTATAATGCAGATTTCAGTTGTTGCAAAACCTCCTAATACACACCACAGCTGCAGAAGAAACTCATAATACACACTGCATCTGCTACAGAACCACACAATACACACCACAACTACTGAAGAACCTCGTAATACACACTACAACTGATCCAGAATCACAGAATACACACCACAGCTGCAGAAGAACCCCATAATACACACTACATCTGCTGCAGAACCAGACAATACACACTACAACTACAGAAGAACCTCGTAATACACACTACAACTGATCCAGAATCACACAATACACACCACTGCTGCAGGAGAACCTCATAATACACACTGCATCTGCTGCAGAATCACACAATACACACCACAGCTGCTGGTGAATCTCACAATACACACTACAAGTGATGCAGAACCTCATAATAAACACAGCAGCTGCTGCAGAACGGCACAGACACTGCTGCAAAAACCTACAGTACACATTTCAGTTGCTGATGAACCTCCTAATACACACCACATCTGCTGAAGAAGCACCCAATACACCCTTCAGAACCTCAAAATACACACAGTGATCTCACAATACGGGGATAATACACATAATTATATCACAGTAAAGGGATAATACCAACAGTAATGTCTTAGTACAGAGATAATACTATGATGTCACAAATTCCTAAAAAAAATGCAAACTTACACTTTATTATTTGTAGCCTGTTGTCGTGCCCTTTCCCATGGCTGTCTTTATTTTGCAGGCCCTGTCAGTAAGCTGTTGTCTTAGATCCCTTTAGATCTGCGAGCTAGGAATACATGCTCAAACAGCAGCAGACACAGTCAGATAATTGTCAGTGGAGGCCCCTGGGGTTACATCAAGAAATTGTCAAGTCACTGTATAATCTGCCCATCTTATGCTATAGATACTATAAAATACTTATTTGTTTGTGCGCTGTTTGTGCCGAGGGTAAAGGCCCTCACTTCCCCAGGCGCCCATCAGGGATTTACCTGCTCTTTATGGACCAGTCCAAACTCCTAAGCATAATATTCCTCAAGGTGTCCTCTAGAGGAGCTCTAATTGACTTTAACAGTAATTTTCTGTGAATATTAAAGGGGTATTCCCATTTCGGCAAATCAATGTTATTGTTTTTATATTATACAATTTTTCAATATACTTTCTGTATAAATTCATCATTGTTTTCTAGATCTCTGCTGTTATTCTATAAAAAGCTTCTACCAGTGGACAGAAATCTGACCATGGTCACACAGGTGCACAGCTCGTTATATCACAGAGAGTAATCAAAACTGTGTGATATAGCGAGCTGTGCACCTGTGTGACCATGGTCAGATTTCTGTCCACAGGAAATAATCATAGAGGCTTTCTATAGAATGACAGCAAGCAGAGATCTAGAAAACCATGAGGAATTAATACAGACAGTATATTGAAAAATTGTATAATATTTTATAATACAAACAATAACATTGATTTGCTGAAATGGGAATACCCCCTTAAGTTCCATGGAAAATTTGTCTAGTTGTATTATATATTAGCTAGTATTTTTTGGACTCTTTATCCAAAGTAAATATACTATGAAATATATGATAACTACATATTAAAATGATTGCATTTTTAATATACATATTCGGCACTGACTGTGGTGCAATGAATAAACATCTACTTGTCCTATCCCATTACATCAAGTAGGTGAAAGGAAGAAAAGCACAAAAACATTGCAAAATGTAGAAACGTGACTGTTCAAGAGGAGAAAATATAATTACCTAAGTAGTGGCTGTACAAACAACATAGTAACATTAGACAAGCAATGTTTTATCTGCCAGATCCATATGGTAGATTTAAGAAACAAAAGAATGTAATAGTGAGACAAATCCCATTCTAACTCGTAATTTGATTCTTCTTTCTGAGAATGCAGCAGGTTGATCTGTTGTTTGCCCTGGAGTGAGGATATTAAGTAGAGAAAAAGGAAGGTTCATAAGCGACATAACATGATAGTTTATGTACGGATGATGTAAACTTAGAAGTTATTATGATAGTAAGATAACAGTATAAGTAGCAATGTTACAATATAACACCAAGCAAATACAAGAAATGGTCCCTCTTATCTCTCGTAGTCTGAAAATGTAGAGTTTCCTTGTGCTTACAGTACAGAACCTTAGGTTTCTGAGTGTAAATATAAAAAATTGAGTTAGTTTACTACTACTCAAAACTACACTTAAAGACTTTAACTTTAAAATAAGATATTTTTGCCTTATGTTTGTGTGGAAGATGTGTCTACTTTAAATGTGTTTGGTTTAAGAATTTCATTTTCTCATTACATAAATTGAATACAATTTTACAAAATGTGAACACAAAACCTCTACAAAACACGCATTGTGTGGCCACACATCTATAATGAACATCTTGTGAAAGATTGTGTAAAGCGTTGTGTTGTGCCACTAATGTCAGAATGTGTTGAGCCACAAGTAAGGTTATAGAAAGATACACCTTTATAAACAATGTGTGGTAACCACATACATGTTAAAGGGGTTGTTCAGTCGTAGCAAATTATGCTTTATTAATAGGATACCCCAGTTGTGCTCAAGATAACCGGAGCAGCCAGTCGTGCATCTCTATGGCGCTAACGGAGAAAGATGCACTCGTCTATCTGCATCAGCTCCATAGAGATGAACAGAGCAGCCGGCGCATGCGCAACTGTCTGCTCCGGTCATCTTGAGTGAAACAGGAGTACAATGAACCCATATTCTCCTGATCCGTGGGGGATGGACCCCCACCTGTGGATAGGACCTAACTGGCTATGACTGGACAAACTCTTTAACAATCCTTATTAGGTTTGCATAAACCCCAAGCTGTGCATGTAGAAGCATCAAATTGATCCCAAGATGCCAAAGCTCAGGCAAATTTACATCTTTTCTTTTTTAAAGGACTCTAGTGATCTGATCTGTAGTGTAAACTTAGTACCTGCTTTGTTCAAATACAATGGGACACATTTACTAAGGGCTTTGCACTGCACTTTTATCAGACTTTGCACATTCTTGTAGGCTTAAGCGGCTTGCCCAGGTATTAAAGTAGTGTCTGCGCCGCTATTGTGTTGTACGCAACCCTTTTTTGGTGCAGCTGCTCTAGCCTCCATGCAACACAAATCAGGGGGCGTGTCGGCGGTCGGTCTGAAGGTTTTGGATTGTGCCGTATTTAACATGCAAATTTGTTGCATGCCCTATGTTAAAGGTGCACCACAAAGAAGCACCACAAAGTCGGGCCAGTGCGGGGAAGCGAGAGACTCCTGATTTCTGGCGCCCGTTCCTAATGAATCAGTCACACTCAGCATTATGCTGTACACAGAAAGAGCACTTTTAGTGAAGTTTTCGACTTTCTAAGTAAATGTGCCCCAGTGTTCCAATCCTTTCTTGCCTTGATATCTGCATCAATTGTAGAGTAAATTGCTCATGTACACATAAATTGACTGATCCCATTAAAAACATGGGTTTGATTTACTTTAGTCTGAAATATTTGACAATCCAAAAGCTTTGACTGGGAATTTAAAAAAGTTACAATATAAAATATAAATTGGTGTTACCCAAAAAGTAACTTTACACTGTCATCTCCAGTTATAATAAAAAGAAACTCCTGCAAAAAAGGTGAAACTCCTGCATCTGATTTGAATTTGAAACTCAAGATTTCCCCCACAGTTAATAAACCATTGCCATAGGTGCCTGGCAGTGGCATGCTTTAGGGCACATTTACATCACGTTTTTTGTATATGCTCAGCGTATATACCAGAACTCCCAACGTATTAGCCTACTGTTTTTGCATCCATCATATCATATCACCAGTATATGTTGCATTCTGTTGGTAACACAGGATGGATAGAAAGCTACATTTTTCTATCCAGCTCCCTCCTCTGAGCAACATTTAAACCATTGAAGCCTGTGTGGGACGGTAGCAACATATTGGTATCTGCAGACGAACGTCCCCAGAGATGTTGATGTCACTGTCCATATAAGGACATTGGGCAAACAAACTGAACATTGGCGGAAGCCAATCACTGGCTGCTGCTTATGTCTGCCCCTCCTCCCACATCAGGGGGAAGAAACAGGACAACGTATACCACTGGATGTGCATACGGTGAGTTATGTCTCCGTTGTAGGTGAGTCCTCCATTGTTCGGGTTCATCGGAGATCAACAATGTGTGTGAACCTAGCCTTACTCTGTCAATTCGAAAACAGACAGGCATATTGAAAGGGTAGAAAAAAAAATATCAGTCAAACAAGAAGTTCACATTGTCTAATGTGGATGGGAAAAAGTTAACAAATAGCTACTGAGGCAATTTAATTTTTTCAGAAAACGCTAAATATACTCTTGATAAAATGGTGCACTTCTACCTCTATTGGCAACTTTTGTAAAATTACATTTCATCCTAGTTTTTTTTTAAAGAACATATCATCTGTAAAGCCAATGGGCATGTTGAGAAAATGCTTATCATAATATTGATGGAGTATTTTTTGAAATATTAATAATTTTGAAGATTGTTGGATGAAAACACAGATGTATTTTTACAAAAATAAACAGTGAGTCACATCTACAATCTTATGTGTAGTTTATAGGTGTTAAATATTATGAGTTAAGAATTGAGTATACTATTATACTGTATGTCCTTCATCGTGCTTTCTATGAATCCATTTGGGTCACATATTTATTATACAACATTTTCTAGTAGATACCGAGGACTCTTTTTCCATTTTATAAAGTCAGTTAAACCATTATAGTCTGTTGAGTTTGGCAGCCATTTTGTCAACATTCCAAAACATATCTAAACAGAAATCACCAGAACTCAACAGCTTAGAGCTGTCACAGATGGCGGGTTTAATGCATTCCAATTTACAGTAAGCCGAGATTTTGCCTTCAATGAAAAAATAATGATATTTTTGGGACGAAATGGAAATGAAAATAATTATTACTCTTTGTCTCATTTGTATAAAATAGTTTGCAGTTGCTTTTAATCCGGGACATTTCATTCTATTTTCAAATTTAACAGAATTTGTCACTGGAGGAAAATATATATATTTTTTTTATCAAAGCTTACCTATTTATTGTATTGAATATTCTTAATAGTCACAGTCTAGTTCTATTTATTATGTTACTGTATTTTAAATTACAAAGAATACGACCAGCCAGATTGATGCTATGAACATTAGAATATGAGAGACAGCAATTTTTGTCGAATTTAATACTGTATATTTTCCACACACGCTCCTGAGTGTTTCCATATAACACTCCTGCTAAATAGATACATTCATGGGCATATATTGTCGTACATGTTTTTTCTGGTTCCATAATTCTTTGTTCTTTCCGCGTCGTGTGTGCCAGATTTATTATGTGTTGGCTCCACAAAAACCAAAATTTTTCGACACTGAGGACGGTTTTTAATCGTTGCACAATTTGGGCGCGGCTTTTCAATCCACTTCTCCTGCGATTCTAGTTTCCCAAAACTTTTTTTGTATCAATTTTTGCACATAATAAGACCAACAAAAAGCAAGTCTACTCACTTCTAAACCCCTTTTTGAATGTGGTTTATCATTTGCAACCTTCTTTCTTCTTACGGTGCGTTAAATACAATAAGGCCACGTGCCACTACATAATATCAGAGAGCAAAACACTTGAGAGGGATAAAATGATTATGGGCTACATATGTCTAACATTCTATGTTAGACAAGGAAATTCCAAAAAGTAGATATCATTTATGCAAAACAAAAAAATATAAGGGAGTACAAAAACATGTTGCTGCAAAGTTTTGTCAATTTTGAACTTTAAATTGTTCGGGGTTGGAGAACACATTTGTGTTGCTTCTTTATTTATATATCTATTCATCTTTATGTGTATCCATTAACCTATCTATATATCAATATAAATATACATCATGTCATCCCTGATCACTTGTACAAAGTCATCAAACAAGTCACACACATACAAGTTCATATACCGTAAATATGCTTTTTGTTGTTTTTTTATGCTGATTTTTATTTTTCCAAGCAAGATTTAGGGTTGTAAACATCTGATCGTTCTTTTGTTTCTACCAGTAGAAAGGTAGGCTAACTGTCCTACATCTGTCTCTTTCCATTAGCATACTCTTCTATTTGTGTGCTTGCTCCAATCCATTGTGTGCATTCGCTGAGATGATAATGCCTTTAATATGATCCAGATTCAATGTTTCAGTGTGGATGCTTGTTCCATCTTGATAATAAACACTTAGGTTTCATGAACGCTTTTACATTTGTGCATAATAATACTAGTATTAATAGTATGGCTCATAAAACTGCTTTAATTTAGCTTTATTTAGGTAATAAATAAAGCTAAACAAAACAAATAACCTCAAATATAAAATGACCACTTACACCACATTTTGCTCAATGGGTATAATAGAGCTTGGTAGGATCCACAGAAACCTACGTACTATTTTATTCCATATGTAATATGACAGTTTCCTATCCCCTTCTATGACTTCATGGTTTAATGTGGCTGAATATTTGTTGTTATAGGTTTTGGCTAAACAATCATATAAAATTAGATAAAATTAAATAAATTCTTTGTAATCTCTAGGCCAGTGATGGCAAACCTATGGCACGGGTGCCAGAGGTGGCACTCGGAGCCCTATCTGTGGGCACCCGGGCTATCACCCCAGGACAAAGTTCAACAGAAAGGACTTAAATCTTCCTGCAGTCTCAAACAACTTGAGATGCTGCTCCCAACACTCTTTTTAAGGTGACACATCCTTGACTGATTGGGACTACAGGAAGAGTGAGAAGGTGTGAACAGGGCTGGATTATCTTTGGAGGTCCCCTTGCTGGCCCCATGATTCTTCCCTTATTTTTGAGACCCTGGAGAGAAGCTACAATGATAGTCTGAATTTGCCCTTTTGCTTCCAGTGTCCTCCGGGGGCCAATACAATTGAATGTTGTGGAAGAACAGGGAGCAATAAGTTACTGTATAAGGTGTCATGTTGGCACTTGATGGAAAATACATGGGTGTTGGTTGTAGTTTGGGCCCTCAGTCTCTAAAAGGTTCGCCATCACTGCTCTAGGCTATATTTTATGCCTGGCTTTGGAAGCCGGTTTAATTCAATTTTTTGTTATATACTATTCCAGTTTGATAAAACTAATCCATTACTTCTTTATTTACAATATTTTCCTACTACACCACCACCACTCTTCAATGTTCAGGGTACAGCATGGTCAATATTTTAGGCAAAAGCATTTCCATTATGATGTTACAAAGACAACATTTAATGTCTTTGGGATTGCAAGGCACCAATGGTCCATGAACATCTTCTACAATCAAATGACAAAAAGTATGAATTGCTTTCTCCAGTTCAAACATTTTTATTATGGAAAGGCTCGAAAAATTGCTGTTTTGCATTTCTTGGATACATTTTATAAAATTGGACTGAGGCGGTTTCCGCACTATATAAACTCTTCCTCTATGGACAGGATAGGGGATAAGTGTTTGATCATGGGGGTTCTGATTTATGGTATACTGAAGAAGCAGGTATGAATAGTAATTCAAATCCATAAGGTACACATATTGACACATTTCAGACTTTTCAGTGTTGTTAGACATTGGAATGTTATGATTGAGAACTGTGAAGAGTTTGAAACGCGTCAGTATGTACATCTGATAAATTGTTTTTAACCTGGTAAAATAAAATAACCTATAACCTGCAACTTTATCAAGGCTTATATGCCAATACAAGCCTTGATAAATTACCCCTAAGGTCTTTACAAGGCAAACAACTGTGTCATAGAACAAAAGCAGATCAACGTTTCGGTATATCGAAGAAGCATTACTTGAAATACGTTCCAGACCAGCAGATTTCCCTAGAAGGTCTACACTCTATGCCAGACAGGAACTGATGTAGAATTGCATGGCCTGCTCCTGGATATATCAAGAAGTCCAAAGATATCCCCTTTATGTAGTGAGTTTTGAACTAGACATGGTTACAGTATTTATATTCTTGGTTCTGACTAATGGTACTCCCAACCATTATGAGACCTTGGGCCCTAGAGAGATCCATTGACCTCTGTTAGATACTCAGGATATCTCTCTCTAGTGTTGCATGTGTTAAAGAACATTTGGTCATTATAATTACTCCAAAATTAGAAAAGTTTAAAGATTCCTATACATACATTCTACTAGCTTTTTTAGGAACATGAGCCAAGAATACACTTATTTTTAGGACTTCTCTCAAGTCTTTTTGGTCAGCAGTAATAGCACAATACATATGGGATATTTTACCCAACATTTGCTTTAAAAATATGTAGAAAACAAATGACTTGTATGAAAGTAGAAGTCTGCTTGTGTTTAGTCTGTTTTACATTTTTTCAACTCCCTTTTCATGTATATTCGTGTTAGAATAATTATGTTTAAGAGCGCTATCATATAGGATAAATACTGCTTTCATTACATAGGTTTCATTAAATTTCATGGCTGAATATATGGAAAATTATGTTCCGCATTCACTTTGAAGCTTTTCTTTTAGCTGGTGGGAAGTCAATGGCTTTATAAAATTATGGCCATTTTTCCAGTGTTATTTTAAGATTTTACAGTTGAATTTTATAAGACTGCTGCATTTCTTATTGTCATGTTATTTTACTGTTAGAAATGTAAAATGGAAGATCATAAACTACAACAAATTAAGTCATGGGAAACGGCTTCTGTGTACATATCAGTTTATAGAGCCTATCATTTCTTAATTTTGCCTTGGTCTAAGTATTAAAAAGTTGAAATCTTTAAAATTTCACCCATTTTTGTGTGTAATTAGTGGTTGCAAACAGTTAACGATGAAGTGGAATACAATGGACGAATTTTATTTGTGTATTGGTGAATATAGACAATTTCTGATGAACTATATGAACTATAAAGACAAATTTACTGCAGCAATATAGAAATTTTTATACAGATATGTCTGCCTGCCGAAAATCTCATCTCGGGTATTCATTGGAAAACATCTTTACTGTATGGGAAATGGATTTATTTATTGTTGCTTATATGGTACCAACATATTTTACAGGAGTGTACAGAGACTGTCATTACTCACAGTCTCTCTCCCCAATGTGGCTGACAACCTGAATCTCAAATACAAGCGTTAGAGATATTTTTGTAGGTAGCTACAGTAAATAACTCATTAGTATGTTTTTGGAGTGCAGAAGACAAGGGAGTCACATTAGTTCCATCTTAACGGAGAGAGACATCCATCTTTTTTGGTGATTAACTGTAGAAAATATCCTTTCTAACCATCATTTCTTTCTATGCATCACATAACTATACACCCTGTTCTCTATTGAAAAATTAATTTTAACAGAAAAATTGGCCAAATCAGATGATTTTGGATGGCATATATTTTTTATTTCTAAATCTATTATCCCATTATTTTATTTAAAAAAAGTCCTTTACAAGCACCATTTTATAGTGTAAGGGCACATCCGAACACCACACAGGAAGTTCGAGTGTGCTCATCTTTATCTATGAGTAGTGATGGGTGGGATGTCCACCTGGCCAATCACAGCCATGGCTAGTAGGTAGGGGCAACAATTTCCTGTTCTGGCTGCACAGTTGCAAAATCCAGCAATCTATCCGGGTGCACCAAACCCTGTATATGAACTTAAAGGACATCTACCACCAGGATCAAGAACCGTAAACCAAACACACAAACATACAGGTGTGTGCCCCCTCTGACAGAATCCACTCCTCTTTAAGAAAAAAAGGTTTCAAATGGAGCCTGGAACCTCTCAGGTTCATTTGCATAATTTTAAATGTGATTAAAAAAATAACAGGACATAAGAAACTAAAAGAAGATCAGACAGGCACACACCAGTATGTCAGTGTGCTTGGTTTACATCCTTCATCCTGGTGGTAGATGTCCTTTAAAGTTTTTCCGCTCATCTCTATTTAAAGATAAAATGATAGACTGATCCAAATAGGATGTTAATGTCCATTTTCCATGGTCGGTTTATGTCTTGTTTGTGTGCAGGAAGCCCTAACACAGATAATGTGGGCACTTTCTGTCTTTAAGACTAGTATCGAGATGATCACATTGGTTTGTTAGATATATGCAAACATATAATATGTAAATGATAAATATTATTTATTCCATAGATATGGTTGATGGATAAATCGGTGGAGAAATAAACAACAATTAACATTTGTGTCTAGTTTTAATTCATATAATTCATGCATTTCATATTTTGTAAACAAATAATATCTCATATAAAATGTTCCATATTGTACATCTTGTACATAACATATGATTAAAGCCGTGGAACAACATTCATCTGATCTTTTATGTAAACTATCCTTGTAAACAGCCATGAAAATATGCTCTAAATTTACAGAAGAACATTTGCAAAAGGGATTATTCAAACCTTTGCATTAAATGTCATTTGGAAAAAGTTACTAAATGAAAGAGGTCAAAAGACCAAACATTCTAATGATGTAATATAAATACAGCTCCTGCTCCTAATGGAAGGTAGACTAGTGGCTTTGTTTACATAATTTGATATTTTAATCCAGATGGTCAAGAGAGATTGAAGTGCGTAATCTTCTACAAACTAACAAAAAAAAAGCCCAGACAATTAGATTTGGTTTGTTTGGAACACACATTTTTCATAGAAACCAATTATGTGAATATGTAATTATCTTTTATGTTACCTTTTCATCTTTGTGGCAGTGGATAAGACTAACATTATTTATAAATTGTACATTTCCATTTATTTTATGTCTGTAGCTATCCACGAAAATGTATAATCAACTGGCAAATTTTTGTGCTTTAATATTTTTTTTAAAAAAAAGAAAAATTCCATATTCAAGTACATTTCCATAGTCTCTTATGACCTTCCCTTTGCATACATTTAGGCATTTTAATTGATTATTTTATATTTGTATGCTGTTTACCATAATATAGCAATCACCACAAAAGATTGCATTCCGTTTTTTTGTTACCTTTATGTTTTTTTTCTTAAGCAATTAATTTACATTTTAGAATCCTGCTCTTGAAACTGCAAATGAAAATCGTCTCTGGAAAGATTAATTCAGTTCTGCTCACAGCTGCAAAGATTGTAGAAATAAATATCATCTTGCAATAATGTATTCTTGACAAAGGGCATAACAAAAGAATGATTTCAACTCAGAGGCTGTGAGGATATTTATTTTGCATGTTGGGGGAGGGGATGTGGCCTATTGCTTGGGACCCTGACCTAGTTTCTTAGCTGCTTATTATTCAGCTATATGTTTGAGGAATTGGTGTAATTTAATTTGGCATATTCTTCTGCATGCTTGCACCTAGCAGTAGGTGCTCGGTAATATTAGAAATGTCCCATGCTGAATTACATTTATTTAAAAAAAAAATCCTATTGCACTCTTAAGTCAAAAAGAGCTGTTAATTGTTACCAGGGAGCTGGCGGATTGCAGACGGGATGTCTCGTCCAGGGCCTTGCCATAATTAGTAACCACTGTTGACATTTAGATTTAAATTGAATTTTCTTCTAATTAAACCCAGAGGGGGTTGATCCTTTCAGATGTACAGGTTAATAAAATTAGTCAGAAACTGTTAAACAGTAAGCTGAATTCTCTGTGCAAGTCATCCCTGAGTACTGCTAGTCTGTAATTAAAAGAAAACTGTTTGTCGCCCACAGGAGACGGTGACATGGTATTCAACAGCGTTCTGACACTAAATGGTTAAATCACAGATTGTTGTGTTCATGTTTTCTTATCATCTGCTGGTATAATGCTTCCTTTATGCTGGCATGGATGGAAACATTAACCAGACGGGATCTGGGATGTGAATATATAGTGTATACTATATAACTGTACAAGATAAGTTAGTAGATCGACCTACACCAGGTTTTAGGGTAGGTTGAGATAAAAAATAAAACTGCTAACCAAAACAATTGGTGAAATTTTGGTGTGCCGGATACATCCATACTGTGTCTATAGAAAGTATACAGCCTAGGATGTATTTCTTAATTCGCATTAAGCCAAGGTCCAACAGCATATAGTGCAACAACTGCTGCTGGGTTTACCAGAACAGATCCCATAGAAAATGCTGGAATCCGTTCTAGCATGAATTTCTCCTGGCATTTCTCCACCACAATGGAGGGAAACTGATACTAAGGACGTAAACATGTGAATGAACCTTTACTGATGTGCTTACAGCAACTCTGCCAAGGCTTGGAAAGACTCGCACCAAAGAGTTGACTACAAAATATACAAGCATGTGCATGACAATGTTAAATTCACACCCACAGAAACAACATGGCCAAACCGGATGATTTTAGTATGAGAAGCTGACTAGTTCATGGTGGTCCTCCTAACCATAGTTGAGGGAAGAGAAAGCTGATGGAAAGTACGATTGGTCATGTTGGATTGCAACAGCCAATTAGACAAGCTGCTGCAACATTTAGTATGCATGTGCACTTGGCCAACCTGAATATGGAAGTGTATTAAGGGTTGTAATTAACAGTTCTACAGCTTTCAGAGGGTTAGCCCCTATCCACAGGAGTGATTGGACCTCCACGATCACAATAATGAGGGTCCAGCTGCTCTAAATATCTCTTTTGCGCTGATGGAGATAGCCAAGTACGCCGCTCAGATATCTCTGTTATCAATATAGAGATGAATAGAGCAACTGGCACATTCCGCTTGGGCACAGTGGACCCCTGTTCACGTGATCTGTAGGTGTCCCACCACCATGACCTCCACCAATGAGCAAGTTAATTGTTGTCTCTGGAGAACCCCTTTAAAATCATGGAGACTTAAAGAATGGTTTTTGACATTACATTAAAAGAAATTGACTATTGAGTGGTTTTGCTTAAAAAACAATTATAAAATTCAGGACCTTGGGGAAGCTGGGTTTGGTTCCGTATATATATTTAATATTTTTCTATAGTTGTCTAACGGAGGTATATAAATAGACAAGTTATCGTTTCCAAGTTCCTTTATCTTCAGTGTTACTGGCAACCCCCTCTTTCTTACAAATTGGTCATCTGTTTTGAAGAGTGAAAGGGATTTGAGAAATCAGCCAACAGCTAAATTAAACAATTATAGAAGATTTTACCACTTACTTATAAATGTGTAGCATGAGAAAATCCCTTTAAGGCAGACTCTTGCTAATGACTATATGATACCCACATATAATATTTGCACTAATGGACATCTTAGTTTCAGGCCTTGTGAACAATCCTGGTACATTACATTTACATCTGGAACATATACTGCTCTTTATCAATATCTCAAAGCATGTCTAGATATTGATGTCAGGTACCAATCTTCAGATTAGTGGCCCCATTGCCTGCAGTGTCATCAGAGATGCTTTCTATTGATGTGTATTATCTGGAATTTGGTATCAAATAATGTTCACAAGAGTGTTGGTCTGAACAAGCCCTCGGGTACAGAAGATGTGCTGCTCTTACAGAGAGAAAAAATAAGTTGTTGATAGATGAACCACCCTGGTAGACCACTGAATGGAAGGCATGAGAAAAAGTAAATCAATAGAAGCTCAGATTCCAATTTTTTTGGTTCTTCTCAAGCTTTTAGTTAAATATCTTCATTTCTAATACTGTCATTTATTGGATATTAATGAAGCCTTTAGTCAGTGGTAATTTGAAGGCTGAGCATGTAGTAGGTTAGCTATCGGCGTAGACCTCTTTGGACACAATTTTAGAAAACCAAAAAATCTCCAACCCCACGGTTGAACATATATGTTATCCCAATATTACTGCTCACAATTCGGAGGGTCACAACAAACCGAAATAATCCCTACTAAACCTCCATAAAACAGCACACACATAACCTTCAATCAATGAATATATCAAGTCTTTATTACAGAATTAATTTTACAGTACATCACAAAAATACATCTGATTAAAAAAACACCATTAAAAGAGACATCTAAAAACATATAACAAAAACACGGACAGTACGCATAAAGCTGGAAAGGCAACCAATATGTATTATCCTTAGAGTACTTGAGCTATGAATTCAGATGAAAAAAGGGTACTGCATATCACTATTGTCCATGGACAAATACCAATATCATAAACATATACCTCTAGACCATCAGAACAAATCAAACACCATGTAAAGCTAACAAGTACCCACCAGACACCATGTTGGCCTAACCATTTCACACTGTCCGACACAGGGGGTTTAATGCAGCTGGCGCCGATCGTGGGTGTTAACCATTTAAATGCCACTGACAAAGGTCTTGGAAGTTTTAAAATGTCAGCTGCTCATGGTCGCCGCCATCTTGGTTCAGATCGACACATGCCATGATATCATAGGGGTATATCAATTAGTCGCAATGACATCCAGTAGTTTATGTTAAACTAAGCCTGTCTTTAGGCAGTATCTGTAATGGTCTGTGAGTAACAGACCGATACAGATTTACTGAAAAATCCACATCTACTTCAATACTGCTGTAGACGGTAGGAGTGATCAGTCCCCCTAGGATTCAAGTACCCTAGGATGTCAAAAATACAGTAAAATAGTTTTTAAAAAATTCCAAAAAAATCCTGAAAAGTTCAAATCACCCGCCTTTCTGTAGAACTGATATAAAGATAAACATGTAAAATCATAAGCATGTAAAGTATCTCTGCATCCCAAAACATAAAAACGGTTATTCCCAGCGGTGAAAACTGTAATGGGAAATAGCGCCTAATTGTACGTATTGCCACCTTTTCACCATTTTGCATCACATTTTGAATAAAAAGTGATCAAAAGGTCATACAGTCCCCCAAATGGTAGCAATGAAAATAACATCTCATCCCACAAAAAAATGACATCACATACAGCTCCGTACACCAAAGTATGAAAAAGTGTTTAGCATCAGAATAGGGAAAAATCAAGATTTTTTTTTTGTACAAAACATACTAAAACTTTTCAATTTGGTATCTCTTTGATTGTACCAACCCAAAGATTAAATATGAGGTGTTCTTTGTAGCACACAGAGAAAAACATAAAACTGTCATAAAACAGTCATAAAAGTCATAAAAACAGAGCCCACCCAATAATGACGGAAATCTGTTTTTTTCAACAATTTGACCACTTCCCAGTACACAGTATGGAATATTAAATACCATTACTATAAAGGAAAATTTTTTTGCATAGACAACAAACAACAGAAAAAAAGGTATTTTGAGGGTGGGGAGCAAAAAATGGAAATGAAAAAGGACAGTGGTGTTAAGGGGTTAATAGGGTTGTGCCAACTTTGTTATCCTCTATCTTCAGGATAGGGCATAACAATTTGATAAGTACGGGTCAGACAGCCGGATCCCCCATGATTATCAGAATGGGGGTTCAAATTCTCACTAATTGATGGAGCAGTAGGCTAGGCATGCGTCCTGCAGTAGCATTCAATACTTAGCAGATCCAGATATGACCAAGCCCTGTTCTCGGATCTCTGGCACTCTTATTCACAATCTATGAGAGTGCTGGTGATTACTGAGTACTTTTTTGTCAACTCCTAGAACTTCCATAGCGACTGAATGGGGATATGTGTATGAGGAAATGCCCTGCTTGGGACCCCTTTTTTGTTACTGATGAGGGTCCTAGTGGTTTGTTCTCCATAGATCAGATCCTTATTCTTCCAATCAAAGTTTGTACAACTCATTTAAGTTTGGTGTAAGATAGCTAGGAAATTCTTAAGTTGAACTCTATTCTAGTTGCTTTGGTAGGGATCCATCCCTGTACAATGTAGAAAAAGAATCCAAGCGCTTAATATTGATGCCCAAGAAGAAGTCCCCTGGTACGGAAGTACCCATACCTTACTGCTCCATGAGCATAAACCTGACAGTTTGACCAAATCTATTCTCCTCTCAACCACCAGTAGCAGATGTGTCTGAAAAAGACCTTCCCCAGAAGAAACGTCAAATGTTGTGTTTAGCCACAATAAAACTTTACTCCTTCTTGAGCATCAATACTGAACGCTTGGTTTTGTTTTCCTTCATTGTAGTATAAGCAGTGGCTCCAAGAAGAAGGAATTTTATCTTTCATTGCTATGTTCGTGGGCAACATTTTAAGTTCCCTAACAGAAAAATAAAGCTCAGACAACCATAAAAATAAATACATATATTAAGATATGGATAGTAATTTCTATTTCTTGGTTTGTAAACATGAATATTTTCCTCTATATAACAGATAAGATAATACATTTTTAGCACAACTGTTCAATCTGTACTGCAGTGACAACACCTAAAAACATATTACGAATATGTTTTTTTCAAATGTTTTTTCCACAATGTTTTTCATTTTGCAATCAGTGAAGTAGAAAATGCATCAGTTGTCCGTTCGCATACAGATTTGAACATTTTAGAAAATAAAAAAAGGAGCCTTGGGCTGTGATAGCACCGATAGTATATATAGACCCAAAATAGAAAATATCTTATAGATTCAAAAAAAAGTCTAAACTTCATTATCATAAAGTAGGCCGCTCTATTAGTTTACTGGGCTACCACATCTACGTATGTTATTTGTAGATGATTTACTGCTTAATAAACATGAAATTAATCATTAAACATTATTTAAAATTCTTTTTGGACACTTCATTAAAAATTCATACAGGCTTAACTCATTATAATATCAAAGAAAGAGACGTAAGCTCCTGCTATACTTACAGCTTCGACATTCTGATTCACAGATGTCTTTTGTAATCAAAGCTATTTGTAGATCTTATATTTTTGTAGAACAAACACTAAATATAATATAGAACAGAACGGCCCATTAAAAAAAAAATCTTCAGTTCACATGCAGGCTATGATAAATTACATGTGTCTTCCAAGCTTTTCAGACTCATTAAATACAAATCATGATGCTGATATTACTTCTTTATAAGCCTTCTAGGAATATGGTAAATTATTTTTTTTTTTATTGCCCCGGTGAGAGAAAGCAACTCAATGTAAGCTATTAAAATAAAGAGGGGGAGGGGTTGATAAAATAACTACTTATCAGGTGTGGAAAAGAAATATTTTTTTTTTTGTTTAAGAATTGATTATTAGCCCCATCCCAGATAAATTAGAACATGGAATACTGCCGTAAAGAAGTGGTTTAGGTGTCATTGTAATACTATGACTATTTTTATCTCGCAGTTGTAAACCATAGAATACACTGGCTGAAATGACATTGAACTGTTTCCTTGTATGATGATTTACAGCTGGGATAGTGCATTTGTAAGACCAGATGTCACATTTTATGTATTGGAAAGTGTCAGTCCTGATGACTTATGTCTAAAGATCCCAAGCTTGAATCAATAGAATGCAGTCATTTCCATTTCTTCGAAGACTGTTTCCGACATAATATGCACTATATTTCAGTCATTTTAATGATACTTTGAAGCACTGTATTTAATAGAAACGGTAAGGAAAAGGTTGTTTTTTATGTTCTGTATTGTGTTTTACCTCCAACAGCAGAATTTCAACACAGAATTAAAAAAAATATATATAAAGTGAAAGTAAAGATTACAAAAATAAAAATACACAAAGTAAATACAAAGATAAAAGTCAAAATAAAGATAAAAAAAATACTAAAAATACACAAAATAGAATTCGCCCTCTTGCTTCTTCCTTTACATTCTAATGAGGCTATCCCATGGGCGTTTGACTTTAATATTCCTGAGTTTTTAAGAGAGATATTATTTGATATCTAACCGTTTTCTGTTACTGGAAAAGGAAAAGGGTAAAGAGGTTAACCAACTATTCTGAGAAATCCAGGCTTCACTGGTCCTGCGTAGTGATACATGAATACTGGCAATCTACTGATTCATAAACCGCTGAGGACTGATCACCGAAAATAGATTGTGGTTATTGCCTTCAATATTCAACTAAATAAACAACAATGTTCTTACCTCTTGACACTTTTGTTCTTTTCTCCTTCTTTCTTTTCTTTTTTTTTTCTCTCTCTCAATACAGAACACTAAATTGTGACCCTTTTTCAAATTCACATTTGCATTTAAATAGAAATCCTTCAATCATCTCAGATATGGGAGAAACTGTAATATTGCTTCTATTTAATGACTAATAATATTTTTGTTATTTTTTATGTTTCGAGACATAGAAACTTACTTTATTATTTTCTTTTTAGATTTATTCAGAACCTGGCCATTATGTAGAAAGAAAAAAAGATGTATAATAAAGAATATGTTATCTTGAAATGACTTGTCAAAATACTAAAATAAGCATTAGAATTTTATTTCATTTGATATATAATGTAAAAATTTGGCACTTCGACTAAAAATCATCAACTCTAAATTTCCTGTAGTTCTTTTTTATTTTTTAAAGATTTGTGAACACTTTTCACTTGCATATATTATAATTGAAAAATTAATAATTCTAATTGCCCATGGTAAGAAATAGTGAATGTGGTGACTATTTTCCTAAAAATACCACAATTTTTTTTAAAGATTTTAATTGGAATATGAATTTATTTTACTTTTTTGTCAAAAAAGTGTCAAAAAAGTGTTTATGGAACCATATATGATAAGATGTTACTATTGGTGACACTCATAGCTTTTCTATAACACACACACACAAAGTAACTTCTTCTGCTTAAAACGATCACTTTAAAACAAACCCAGCTGTTACCTGCTACCATGGGAGTAAAACCGGGTGGTATATGTTCACAATTCAATGTAACATCACCACAGGCTAGATAGAGTGTGATGCGGTGGGTGCCCATTTAATTCGAAGTTGTGTGTAGGGGGGTTTATCTTGCAGTCAAGGAGAAGTTCTTAATAGTGAGAGATACTCTATGTTACTATTCTTCTCTCAAATGATTTTGAGACTTATATGGACAAACACTCTCATTTTGTTGCATATGATGTCTTTGCTGACAGAATACCTCTGTCATACAGCATTAAAGCCAGAGGCAAATAGAGGTAGATGTACAGCCCATTGGTGGGATGGATCCATGTACCACATATTTGTTATATGTATATTTGCCTAAGCTTGCCTTTAACTTTAACTTGGCCTGTACAAATTCTGTCAATGTGAATTTCACTTGGGGACCATATTCCTAAGACTGTCCTAAGGTGGAAACCACTTTAAAGTAAACCTGTCACCATGTAGTAAGGTTCTACTTGCATACCTGATTTGATTGTCTTTGAGCCACTGATCAATACAGTATATTTTTGGGTGTACCAGTAGTTTATAATATAGGCGGTTTTGGCAGTAGCCTAGGACCCAAACCTTCTAGGGGGCACTTCGCTACTCAAATCACCCACCAAATTGTATACTAAGAAGGACATCTCTTTCTGCTTTCTATAAGCTAATTGACATAAATACTTCTGGGAGTGGGGAGCATATATTTTGAACCAATCAATAAAAAAACAAAAAATTGATCAGGGCCAATTTGGTCATCAAATGAGATATGATATAGCATTTTTTACTTGGTCACAAGACGTTTTTACGGGCAAGCCATAAAGCTATTCAATGGACCATTAGAAATTCTTTAGAAACGGCTTTAAACCCCTTTAATATTTAGTTTTAGTAAAATCCCATCCCTTGCAACTTCAAATGACATGCATATGATCCAGTATTTAGTACCATCAACATATTTATTTTCTCACAGGGTAAAATCATGTTCTAGTTCTTTGCTTTAATTGGACATGTTAAATATTTTAGTGACAATTATTATCCTACAGTTACGAGGCTTAGCTGACAAGAGGCATCTTTTATGGAATGTTCCTTCACCTGGTAGGCATTAACGTACAACAATCCCAGTAGTGATTAATACGCTGAGGACGCAAGACAGGCCCAGCATTTCATAAAACTACAAACTCTTGTCTTCAAAATCTAAAACTGAAGTGATTTATTGCTGTTTGCCAGTTTAATTCCACCTGCAGATGTCTTTTGTAAAGTAATTATACAGTGATTCATAAAAGGAAAATGTCACATATATATATTCCAAGTCAAACGTAGCCCAGAAAACTGTTCCATTTTTTAACAATTTTGCACTTTGACTTCAATTAATGGTAATCATATTCAATTGTAAACATAAGGATAAAAATAATGCTTCCAAAAACTGCGAAAGAAGATTACGTGTCTCATACGTGTTATTTTAGAGGTGGTTTGATTACAAAGCTTTTATCGAATTCACAAAGAATTTATAAATCTTTGAATATGTTTTTTTGGGGGAGCTTAGTTATGTTAAGTTTAAAGTGGACATTTGGTTCAGAGTTAAATTAGAGGCAAGCTTGTTTAGTGCTTTTTTTGTATTTGGCTGGTGTATTGGGATCCAATTTATCTCATAACTGATTTTCTAGCGAATTATGCTACTTTTTTTGTGCCTAAAAAGTCCCAGGTGCGAAAAAACCCACAGAATCAGCCGTAAATACGCCAAATCAGGCAGTTAACAACCCTTCAATGAGTGTTTACAGTTTTCATTGTTACAAGTGCAAACCCCAGTGATTTCAGTGACAAACTAGTCCTAGTGCATCAAATGTCGCATAAAAACTAGCAAAAACCCAACAGTAACAAACAAGCCTCAAAAAAAAGCATCCAAAAAGCATCCAAACACACTGATAAATACCCCCCACTCAATATCTACATGTGGTGTACGATGGCTAGCTCAGTTCCATAGAGCTAACGTTGTGTTTTGTTTAGCTACAATACATAGGGGCACATTTACTTACCCGGTCCAGTCGCGATCCAGCGGCGCGTTCTCAGCTCTGGATTCGGGTCCGGCCGGGATTTATGAATGTAGTTCTTCCGCGCTGCGCTGCACTGAAAGTCATCTCATCGCGCCGGAATGCACCACCTCGGACCAGGTGGAGGTAAGCGCTCCCCAAGCGACACTTTTTCGGTTTTTAAATGCGGCGGTTTTTCCGAATACGTCGGGTTTTCGTTCGGCCACGCCCCCCGATTTCCGTCGCGCGCATGCTGGCGCCGATGCGTCAAAATCCGATCGCGTGCGCCACAATCCCGGGGCAATTCAGGTACAATCGGCGCAAATCGGAAATATTCGGGTAACACGTCGGGAAAACGCGAATCGGGCCCTTAGTAAATGACCCCCATAGTCTACAGTAGTCTAAGACAGACCTCCAGTCCTATAATCATTGGGTAAAGTTTCTGCTCTCTCCCTCCTTATTGTAGTCATGTGTCTTCTGATTGGCAGCTTAAAGCAGGAAGTCAAGCATGTGTGGACAGGAAGTCAGTTTCTTTATTCATCACAAACATAACGGGACAGAATTCTTTTATAATATGTCAATTAAACTCTTCTATATTCCTTATGACACAACTGTTTTAAACACTTTTTAGACTTTTTTATGATTTGTATGGAAAAAGGTTGTGGGTTAAGTAATAGTGGGTGTGACCTACATTGCATGCACCATGCACCACATTTTTTGTGCAAACTAAGCCAACATATAGAATTGAGAAAACAATTTATCACCCAGCATCTGACACTATAATAAGATTGAAAAGTACAGTACACTCTTTAATTTTCAGACAGTTTCCCACTCCACCCCCACCCAATGCCCTGTAGATTCTTTTTTTTTTTGTCACATGATACACTTGAGGATTGGAGGGGAGTAAAAAACTGCTAAGTGAATTTTTGTAGTTGTAGTTTCCAAGGTAAGAAAAATATGGTTGTTAGCACAAGCTGTACCCAATTTGTGTGCAGTACCACCCACAAATGTAGGGCTGTGTGGTTGCCGAATGAAAGGATGCATGTATTTGTAATCCAGGAAAACTGGGTATTTTTTTGGTCTCCTAAAAATCTTCAAATAACATATAACTTGTTGTGGATCTGTGTTTTAATGGATTATTATTAAGAATTTTGATTGTATATTCAGAGTGCCAGAAAAAAATCTCCTTGTTTCTCCAAGTCTTTTTAGTGTATGGGTAAATAGTTCAATATCAATAATAAATTTTACAAACCTCAAGTTTGGAGAAAAGCCTGTCACCTAAGTATTGACTTGGATTGTCTCGCTTATCCACAGACAGTTATTACAGTCGTACAGTTAAGAATATTTCCCAAGAGACCTGTCATTCACTGTTAAATTCTCAGCTGAAAATCCACAATTTTAGGTTTTCTCATCTATATAGGACATGAGGACATGTTGGTTTTCCTAAGAATTAAATTCGGTAGACAAAATTTTACATAATGTCTACTAATCCCCATACTATGACCAAGTGCACAGAACACATATCGAATACCTATTGTTCAGGTAGTCCACATCAGTTGTATAAACTTACTTTATAAAACTTACAATCATTATCGGGAATTGCCTCCAGTGGTAGCACTTTTTTATGAGACCCTTGGTATTTACTATATACACAGTCTGAAAGCATTATGTATGCATTATTTCCAATTATATTGCAATGCAGAATACTTGAAGAGTTTATAAATATGAAGTATTAATAAATCATATTGGTTGAAGGGCCCTTATTAATCATTTGTAGGCATTCATGGATTCTTTAATAAATCTTTCATATGCTGCAAATAATGATGTATTTATTCTATTTTATTTCTACTTTCATCTTCAAATAAGTAGGGAAATACAAAATCTTTCATTTTATTTTAAGATTTCTGTAATTACATATTTCCATGACCTAATTCACAAAGAAATTTTTATTAATGTAACAAAAAGTGTATAAAGCATGGACTAGCCTGCATTTTATCAATTTTACCAAGGTAGAATAAGTGGCATAAAATACAGCTAAGATACTACTAATGTGGCAAATTACTATTATGTTTTATTATTCACGTGTGACAGCAAAGCTCAATTTTCAGTAGGCATTACTTATATGTCCTAAAGGCAAACTGTCTTTTTTATTATAAAACTTTATGCGCCTGGCCATATATGTTCTACTTTCTAAATGTAGATGTTATAGCACACATAGAGACCTGTGTTCATTAAAAAACCTGAATTAATACAAGATTTTTTTGTTATTTCAGCAGGTTATGGAAAACTTTAATGCATTAAAAGCAAGGCTTCTTGGAGACAGTGGGGGACATTTACTATGACTTGTCCCAAAATTTTTTGGGGGACAACTAATAGAAAAAGTTGTAATTCCTGGTGTACAGCTGCGAATTGCAGCTTTTAGTTGGTTTGCCAACCTGCACACCCCTTTCTCCTAAAGTTAGTGGGCTGGGACATCTGAGCCCACCGTATTAAACTGGCAGAGACTACATCTGAAATCCCTGCCAAGTAGCAACTTTCAATCAGAGTCGCGGAGCCTGTTAGTAATTGTGGCATGCAATATGCCAGCAGGGGAAACCAGTATCTCTGGCATATGATGCCAAGCAGAAAACCTAACACAGTACAGGGCACATTGGTTATTAGAAGAACCTTTCACATTCTGTTGCCATTGTGGAAACTCATTATTTTGTTTAACCCCTTAACACTTTATCATGTACATTAAGGATGTATGAAGAGGGCTCCTGGGCCGTGCCCTCTACATAAATGGTGGGTGTTGGCATGCATATTAACCATTTAATTACCACTGGCAAAGTGTGAATGCCACCATCTTGGATGGGATAGATCCTTGTGATGTCGTCAGGGAACGTCAATTGGTTCCCATGGCAGCCTTGATTCTGTATGAGACTAGTAAAAAAATTTCAAAACACCCACTTATCCTAGAACTGATATAAAAATAAACAAATGAAATCATTAAAATGTTGGTCATGATCTATCAACAGAGAATAGCACCCAAATGCCCAAAATGCCACTATTTCACCATTTCGCGACATATAAAAAATGTAAATCGAAAGTGATCAAGGGCATCAGATCACGCAAAAATATTACATCATACACAGCTCCGTACACAGAAGTATGAAAAAAGTTATTGGTCAGAATAGGGCAACTATTTATAAAAATTATATAACTTAAACTTCATCTCTGTAAACTGAAAAATAAAAAGTTATAGCTTTTTAAAGAATGGCAGTAAAAATTAAAGTGCCAAAAATTTAATGGCCTGGTCCTTAAAGGGTTAATAAAGCAAGTAAATATCCATTCTGTGGGATGCAAGCTATGTACATTTATGGCCAAAATGTATTGTTTTTCTCTTTAAAAACAAATCTGATGTTTTTATTATTAAGAGACAATATTTCATACAAAGTACCCACCTTGTCAGCTAAATAGGTAGACCTCAGTCATTAAGATTGAAAGAAATCAAGAGCCTGCTTAACTGTGTGTAAGTTCAGTTTTGTGTCTTTTGTACTTATTTGTGCCTGTTTTGTGGTGTGTGTGTATATGTGAACCCCACATCGAATGAACGGCACCAGGAAATGAATATTGAACAATAAATAAACAATAATAATACTATAATAATAATAATATTTAAAATAAAAGGTTGCACTACTGCACAGGCAGAGTAATACATACAGACACACAGCAGATGAACTTCCTTACCTAGTACGGTTCATATATAAGTCGCACTGGACTATAAGGCACACCATTGATTTTGGAGAAAATCAAAGGAATTTTTTGTGCGCTTTATAGACCGAAAAATACAATACCAGTTTGACCATAAATGGTAAAAGATGTCTCCAGGCTATGCGTCTTTAGACAATGTTGCATATGATATAAAAGTTAAAAAAAAGATCGAAGAACACAACAATTGAGATTACTATGGAAGAACATAGTATTATTGATGGAACTAGGTTTTAGGCTTTGGAATCAAAAGGGACATATGTGAAATATTCCACAAATAAATAAATGCTGTTGGGTAACTTGATGACTTCCTTCAGCATAGTGAAGGAGATGATGTAGTATGTGGTTGCTTTGGTGTTGGTATGGAAAGGTTATAGGGACGAATGAACTGGAAATGTTGACTCTCTGTTCCTCAACATCATGCCATAAGGGATTTGTATCCTGGTGATCTGAAGCATGATACTCTGCATAAGACTACTGATCTGAAACAAGCCAGGGTAGACATAGGACTACAATGTACAGTGGTCTGGACAGCATAATGGGGCTCCCTAGCCTGTAGAGAAAGTTGAGGATCAGGATTAGGTTTGAATTTCCATTTCTTTGCATGGATCTATAGGGTCAATATTTTACTGGATTATCTTCAAAATCGGATTTATCAAATAGTAAACTCTAAATGGATTTAAAGGGGAAGTCACCTATAATTTTTTTTCCCTGTGGAGATGATTGTAATCATGTAATATCAATATAAAATATGAATATTTCCTAAAAGTCCGATATGGGATATAAGACTTATACATTATAAGATGGATGTTTATTTCATATCATTTGACCCTTCACCATTCTGATATTGATAGATAGATTGTTTTTTATAGAGATAGGGATAACAGTACGGCGCGAGCTTTCTATTATTCAGCAGTAGTTATTTGTAGTCTCACTTGTGTGGAGCTGTCATGCGGTAAGTCCAAGTCTGAAAGGACATTTGATCAACCCCACCATTTTAGAGAAATCAAGGTCAATAAGTTTTTGTCTTTTATCAGGTAGGAGGTTGTCTTCTTCAACCCAGGACCTGAGATAAAGAACCTATTTATACTTAGCAAAATTTAGCAAAATAAGCTAATTTTATTGTCAGACGGGTTTCCTGGGTTGGAGAAGACAACTTTGAACAAGCTAGCCTGTTGGATAATATTGACATTATATAGAAATATTGACATTGATTCATCAAGATTCATCAATAAAAAATTTAAAGTATACCGGAAATTGTGGAAGAAGTTCCTTTTAAAGATGCAAAGAGTTGGAGTTGTTGAAGATGGTGAAAGGTCCTCTTTATCAATAATATTAGCCTGGCTGTATAAATTAGAGAAAAAGAATGTAAAATAATTTTTTAAAAAACTGATCTTTGTGGGGCTTTATTTACATTATGTCATTAATGGAGATAAATAGGATATGGGGATAGACATGTTTGCCCCTCTGTCATAAGATTCCGTCATTGCGTGTCACTCTTGGATCTGTAACATAGGATGTGACATTTCAACCTGTCATGATGGTTGAAGAAGTCAACACAACTCTGGAGTAATGATCCCCTTGTATGTGAACTGGATGATTGGACATTTTGCATAGAGCTGCTTATTAAATTCTTCCTATTTCATATCATTGTAAATAAAATATCAAGACAGTTATTCACAGCTAATTTTTTATCGGCAGGAGAGCTGCTTATTCGTAGTATGGTGGATAGGCACAAATAAAAAATAACTTATGCAGTGGGAACACTAGCCTTAGGTAGACCAGAAATGTTTCATTTTATCACTATGAAAACACAGCAAGGCATGAAGTATAAGCGGCATAACAAGGGCACTAGCTCTTCCATCATACAGTAAACTCCTGCCAGCACGGAGATCTTTTACTCTGATACTCTAGTTAAATTTGTCAGAGATCAGAGACTCTGTGAAACTTGCTGTTTTCATTGATTATGCTGTAAAACGAAATTAGTGTTTGTTTCCTTGTTACTCAGTTGCACGCTGGGCCTCATTGAATTTTCACAATTTTTCTTCAATTAATATTAAATTACATTAACAGCTTCTGTTTTACATACTGATACATATTACACCACATCATTACTACTAGTGACTATTGTGGGCATACTCTGGGGCATCTCATACCAAAAGAACAATTCATCAGGTTGGCTCGTATAAAGCATTCATTTAATGTAACCTTATGTGGTTTCCATTATATTAAATCCTGACATACAACATTTTGTGGCTCCATTGTAAAAATTACCCCGGACAAAACTATTGACAGGGCCTTCATCAACAAGGAACATTGTGGCACATTTATCACATGATTGATGCACCAGCTTATGATGGTTTCCCTGCCCTTTGTCAACTGCCAGATCAGGAGGCTTCTGGAGGCGGTTCTTGATCTGCGCAGGCTTTTGGCAGTGCGCAGGAAATGGCCGTGCCTTCTTCACACTCCCACACCGATTTGAAGTGCAGGTGACATAAGTGGGAAATAGAAAACTGGCGCACAGGCCCTTATAAATGTGCCTCATGGCACTTAATTGAGCCAAAAGTATCCCCCAGAAGAGGGAAGGGAGGAAAGACTATCACAACAAATGAATAAAAGAGTGAATCTTTATTGATGAAATGTATTAAAAACATGATGTGGAACAATTAGGTACACAAAACAAGATGCGAGACGCACACAGCGGTGGAACACAGAAAAATTGCAGTCGTACACCAGGACAGCCTACGGAACATAAGGGGAAACATAAGGGGAGCCGAAACGCGCGTCGGGGCAGGCAGTCGTCCCGGACAGTGGAACACCCTACTCCATTACCTAGTAAGGACTGGTACCTACATAACCCGGGATCACCTACATTTGTGTTTCATTCGCCACATAGGCACGATATTTACCTATCAAACTGTTTATTATGGTATCCTTAGGGCCTTATCTATTCCATCTCAGTTGCTCCAATTGTATCAACATTTATATGTAAGGTTTCCCCTTATGTTCCATAGACTGTCCTGGTGTACGACTGCAATTTTTCTGTGTTCCATCGCTGTGTGTGTCTCGCATCTTGTTTTGTGTACCTAATTGTTCCACATCATGTTTTTAATACATTTCATCAATAAAGATTCACTCTTTTATTCATTTGTTGTGTCTTTCCTCCCTTCCCTCTTCTGGGGGATACTTTTGGCTCAATAGACTTCTTTGAGGATTAGACCCCTATGCGTAAATTCTCCAAGGGGTGCTACTGTGGCATTTAGGTGGGGACTCGGTTCCATTATATTTATGGTACCTATCTCTCTCCCCCCTATTCTCCCCATATATTACTGCTCCTTATTGTTTGTTTAAACTCATGGCACTTAAGTTAAGGTGGACATTATCCATATTGAGGCAAAATACTTAGCAACAGAAGAGTACACTCAACAGTAATACTATTTGGCAAAACTGTACAAGGTGCTTGAGCTCACCATGGGTAAAGAAAATCGAGCTCAAATCCTCAACCTTAAGTGGCCTAACCTATTAATATGGATGGAACTGCTTATTTCAAACATATTGGAAATTTGTTAGAAGAATCAAAAACCTTAAGGTTAAAATTGACATTTTGGAAATATATTGGGGTTGGAGTTTATCAAACGCTGGCACATTGTGTTCTGACGCTTGATATTCACCCTGCTTCTTAGGTTGTTCTGGTTATATTAAGAGACTCCAGCCCAGTTTGGTGTAGAACTGCGCCATGACATCCACCAAGATCTGGCGCTGGCTATAGCTATACTTGATGTGAAGGTGGAAGGGGGAAATTTTGTTTCGTCCGTGTACTGGTGTACAAGCCTTCAAAATTCTCCCCCATTATTTGTGGTAGACAGAAGCTGACATTGATATTTTAAATGAGCCAAACCCCTTTAAGAAAATGGACGCCCTAACATTATTAAGGGTTAGAGACCAAGAGTGCCACATTTATCATTGTTACTATGCATGAAAAACTTTTTTTTTTAATTTTTACTTTTGTGTGTACTGCATACACCAATCTAACCAACCAAAACAAGGCAGGCACTGATAATCATAATCAATAGTTTGAGATAAATACATATCAAAAATACTGCATACACCACTATGCTTTTATGCCTCAGAACCAATGAGAGTCTTATATTTTAGAGCTTTATATTCGGGTTTATACATAGTAATAGGAGTGATCATTGGTGTCTTCCAGCACTGGTATCTTTATTCCAATCAGATTTGCATCTCATGGCTAAAAGAGGGATCCCTAATAGGCAAGGGGCACAATGTAAGGAACTACCTGCTATAATGTGCTTAGAAAAAGTTTATATTGCATGCCCTCATTTAAGTCAGGAAATGTAACATCTTAAATGGATCCTTCAGTAAGGGCCATCCACCCTATTGCCTTTCCATGTTAAAGACAACGTAAGATAACTACTAATTCCCAATGCCAAATAGGCAAGATGTACAATGTAAGGAACTACCTGCTATAATGTGCTTAGAAAAAGTTTATATTGCATGCCCTCATTTAAGTCAGGAAATGTAACATCTTAAATGGATCCTTCAGTAAGGGCCATCCACCCTATTGCCTTTCCATGTTAAAGACAACGTAAGATAACTACTAATTCCCAATGCCAAATAGGCAAGATGTACAATGTAAGGAACTACCTGCTATAATGTGCTTAGAAAAAGTTTATATTGCATGCCCTCATGTAAGTCAGGATCTGTAACATCTTAAATGGATCCTTCAGTAAGAGCCATCCACTCTATTGCCTTTCCATGTTAAAGACATCGTAAGACAACTACAAATTCCCAATGCCAAACGTTGAAAATAACTAATAGTTTCTTAGCTTTGTAATGAGCCCATCCATTATTAGTTTACCTTACTGGACAATTTAATG
Organism: Engystomops pustulosus; assembly: GCF_040894005.1. NCBI lineage: Eukaryota > Metazoa > Chordata > Amphibia > Anura > Leptodactylidae > Engystomops > Engystomops pustulosus. Next base: position 46,744,715 of record NC_092415.1, read on the forward strand.
AAAGGAGTTCTTTGTTAAGATAAGAGCCTAAAAATGTAAGTTGGCCAAGATTTAAGCATGGAACAGGTGTTAATTTAATAGGTGTTGGTTAGACATTTAATTAACTATATACCTTTTTAGGCAAGAATGTTACAAGGTCTCTTATATTAATTCATACATTAACAAGTAGGCTAACCAATTTGCTGCTAATTGTTTCATTTCATTATGTATTATTGATGAGTTCACATGAGTCCTGATTTCTCCTGAGACTACTTGATAAATCTGTAGAATAGTCTTGTCTAAGACACTGAATTACACCCGAACACATAAAAACAAAAACATTGTGCTTTTTTTTTTACAGTGCTTTATTCCTGCTAGATCAGACTATATATACACCAGTTTCTGTGTTTATTAGAAACAATATCAACTCCATTATTCTCCCTGTTCTTTTAGCCGTAGTTTCGGCTTACTGGGGAGCAGTAAAACATTGAAAAGATAAACAATTCCGTTTTAAATTTCATATTTGCTGTTAACATTGTTATTTCCAAAGAACAATTTAATTAAAGGACCACAATTCTAAGATATCACTTAACCCGACTAGAAAATGTAAGTAGATATTAAAAGAAAATAGAATTAAAGAAGAAATATAAAAATACATTGAGACAGATTTATCAAGCGCTGATGCTTCATGCTTCATGTTGTACCCACCCCATGGACCGCGATGGAATATACTAAGGCTCCGTCCTCTTAATATATCCCGTGAGTTGGCCACCCTACCGTGCACAGTTCTATGCCACGTCTGGTATTGCGCACATCCTGTCCGTGTGGTGTAGAGGGGGAAATAGCCTCTATTCCCACCTCTTCACCAGTATTCAGGCATAAAATCCCCACATTGTTTCTAAAACTAAAATGTTAAAGTCCCAGATTTATAATAAGTATAGTTCTACCATCAAAATCAAGCGTGATAAACTACGAGCGCTGTGACTGTTGAAAAGGTCTTCTATCTGTTATCATGGCCTCCTTCCTTCTAAAAATCAACTTTTAAAATTATGATAATGAACCTGAAGGGCTGCAGATTTACAGGCTGTTACAATGAGCAGGACATATCTCACTCAACCCCCTGCTCTCTTCCCCCTGTATAATCTAGCAGCTGCAAGTGTAGGGGGAGGGGAGACCTGCACTGCTCAGTGTAACAGCCTGTGTAGCTACAGCACTAACAGCTTCTAAATCAACATCACAGCTTGTCGGGTTCATTAGCATAATTATAAAGGTCGATTTTAGAAGGAAGGAGGCCATTGGTAACAAATATAACAAGATCACCATAGTCATAGTGCCTGGATCTATGAGTAAGTATATATGGTTGATCATGTTTAATTTTAATAATAGATTTGCTTTAATTAACTATATTAATATTCTGTAGCAACTCATTTAAGGTGTTGACTGGAAATTTATGTAAACTGTGGCCCAATAGCAGGAAGGGCTATAAACCAAAAATTAGTCTATTCTTACCACTCCCCTTCTTTAAGTTTCGTATCGGTGACGGGAGGAGAGTTATGAGGTGAGATACAAGGGTAGGATCATTTGTTATTTTGTTTTATAAATGCCTTTTCACTATTTCATTATAATCTTTAGCCACTTATTGCTCCATCTGTGAGATGACTTAAGTCTTGCATCATGCACCAAATCTGCTACACATCTTGTGTCACTATGATAAATTTGACGCATCTTCATGCTTGACAAAGTTCTTAGTTTCAAAATAAATTTCTTCTCTGTCAATGAGATTATAGTCTCACCATGTTTGTATTTTGACCCTTTATCTCTAAAGAACTTGGGATATTTGGGATATTCTATAACTGTCTGGTGGAAGTCCAATCTACCACTTGAGAAAAGAGATTGGAAGTGCCTAGTAGACATTTTAGTTTTTAGTAATTGATAATATTTGAGTTTGAGGTTTTTTGACAAATTTGCTTATCATGGACCATACCACAGTATATGGAAAAGGGGACAAGTGTGGACATTTATACACACAAAATATAGTCTTTCTGGTACTGTAGAAGTTAACTTAATATATTTGAAAAAAAAAAATTTTTTTGTTATGGTATTGTTACAGCTTTAGAACGAGCTAGTGATATAAAGAGATATCAAACATTTTAGAGGGACTATGCATGTGCTTTCCATATTAAGTAATCTATCTTAAAATGTATATATTTCAAGCTTCATGATAATATTTCTTTAAATTAGCTTTGTATCCCCAGGAGATTTCACAATCATATTAGAAAAGGGAGACTTTCTATCCACTCCTCAAAATTGCCTTTTTAATAAAACAATATTCCGTAAGCTTCTTATTAGACACCTGAGATCACTCCTGCTGCCCTCAGTGTGAGCCACAGAAGTACATTTGTTTATTGTTTCATGAGCGAAATCATTTTAATGTATGAAAGAAAACAATTACTTCCTTTTTTGTTAATAAAACAAGCATGATTATGTTTTCCATCTTAAGTGTTGTACAAGTAGAGCATTGACTTTGGATGGCCTTGAGGGAACCAAACTAGAAGACCTCGATTTAGGTCAATGGGCCTGCAGAAATGCTTATTATCTATCCACTGATCTGGAAATATTGGCCTATGGAATCATCTAAATGGCTTCTACAGTCTAATTAACGAACACAGTTATTATCCAGTTCCATAAAAGGACAAAAAAACATTAGAGGGTCTATCTAAATAAGGGATTTTTTGCTTTGGACTTACGGATTCACCTGCTTGGCTCGACCAGTTGCAATCTATGGGAATAGCTCTTTGTCCCTTATGGCACCAGTGCAGGTGAAATTAGGGATTTCCTAGTGCCCATTCACACCAGTACTTTGTGTAATGAAGACTAGGACGACATATAGAGATAAACATAGTTTTTTTTTAAAGTACTCTACTTACCGGCCTGTAGATAAGGATCCTAAACAAAGGACACCATTGTCTTATCTCATCTAATAGGGTTAAGAAAATAGGCCTTTCACAACTGGATAATCCCTTTAAGTGGCTGCAATACAGACAGGCTCCTCTTGGGTGAGAGAAGCTCTTCTCTTTGGCTATCTTTGTAAATAAATTGATGTGTATATGCATACTATTAAATCAGAAGACCTTAATTGACTACTTAATAAATAATGTTGTATGAATATTTGATAAAACAGTGAAACTAGTTAAATTAATTACACTTATTAATATACTGTTAATATTTAAAATCTTTATTAATTTTTCTACTTCCATTGCCAAATCTGATAGTGGTGCTTCTCCTGTTAGTCTGACACAGGCAAAGGCCACCTCTTCTTGCTGTGGTTTTCCCTTAAAGTTCACTGTGAAACCCTCATTTCATGAGCTTAGTTAACCCCCTTTATCAGCCATGGTAGGGATGGGGGCTGACTTGCCAAATTAACTAAGTCATCCCTTTCAAGCAAGTCAGGTGAGGAAACTGTAAAAGTAAAAGGAGTCTACTGACATACAAGGCTTCAGGCAGTGTAAGGTATTAGCTCTGGAGAGCTGTGTAACCATACCTTTGTGTGTGTTAGGAACAGTGGCACTGTAAACATGCATTTATATAACATAATTGTAGCTGAACTGCCAAACAGCTCCTTAGCCCCTCCCCTGCTGCAATATCTCACCAGAATCCAGCTTCAACTCTTACTCAGAGCATAGAGGAGGGGCCAAACCGTGAGATCTCATACATGATTGCACCACCAATCAGAATTTGAAGATTTAGGCCACATCAGGATAAAATAAAAATGAAAAAAGTACCAGATATAAGGAATATCAGTAATTTTAATTTATTTACATTTGCAAACAAATGGAAAACTACTTGTCCCCATTCATGAAGGATTAAAGGGATTTCTATATTTTGATTTGGTAATTTCTTCCTTCTATACAGTTAATACAGACTCCATTTATATCATTAGCAGGAAAACAAATGTAAAAATTGGCGGAGTAAATGTAGCACCAACTTCTTCTTTGTTTAAATGATCAAATCATTAGCAGCGGTAGCAAATTAATCCCGCAATTAAATCAGTTTCACTTCACTCGCTAGAATGAGGCAAAGCTGCTTATTGTTAAAATAAATGCAGCTTTTGTCTTTTTAGTCACAATTGTACAGCAACCATTGGGAATTTCTTAATCTTCTATTGATGAAAAATAACAAAGATTTCTGCTGATGGCTTCTGGCAGGTGTGGCGGCAAATAATACTTAAGCAGATGGACACATTAAAATAAGTGATATCATCACTGGCGGTATGATAGCAGTACCTCAGGCAGAACATTTTCTATAAAGATGTCACCACTTCATGCATCAGTTTTTCAATTTTTTTGGTGGTGTGCATGGAACACACAAAAGCCCTGTACGTTTTCCCAGGCTTTCAGTTACAATAGTGACTAAGCACATTGAAGGTTAAAGAGTTTCATTTTGTGTTTGTCACTTCTCTAGCAAATCTGTGATTTGTTTCGGTGAACAAAGGCTGAGAAGCAACTTGACAGATATCCACCGGGGATGCAATTGAGACCACTAAGCCCCATTGCTTTGTGAAGAAAGTTTGATTAAGGATGGAGATGACAAGGAATTGTGAGAAAGTGTGTGCTGTGTACTTTCATCTTATGTACAAGGCCACAACCATCTGTATGACATTTCGTTTGATGGAATGCACCTTTTTCAAGTATTTCAATACAAGGATTCATACCAAACATGCTCCGGCAGGGTGTATTTACTGAAAGTTTAAAGAACTTGGTGCAAAGCTAGACAGACATTCTTGCACTTCACCAGGTTCATTGGAAGGATTTATCATATCACTTCCTGCACCAGCATCTGATGAAACCACGCCCTTCCAACGCCATTGGATACATCGGAAGGCTGTAGAATCCAGATGTATCCTGCGAATGGCTGCGTTGGCATACAATTATTCGCCAGGTCTTGCTTGGAGTAAATTTTTGCTATTGCCGGTGACCATTCCACGCGCTCCTTCTCGCTTGGCCTGGAGGGGCATAAAGGGGAAAATAAGCCGACCCCTGAAATAATCGTATTGCCTAATGGACCACCAGGCATTGTGATTAATTCAGGACTTGTACACTAGAAAACTGGTGTAAAAGCCCCGATAAATGTCCAGCATTGCGTTTCATAATAAATTATACGTCTGGCCTACTTTGAGACCAGCATGCTTAACTTTATGCCTCCTTTTTAGTTTAGTTTAAGTGTTTTTATTGGTGCAGCTTAGGCCATGCCATGCTTTCATGCACTCTTTTACAAGATAGAAAACCTTTAATACATGTGACACAAGGCATTTCAAGCTGTTTTCTTATGTCATAAATTAGAACAAATTGATAAAGTGACTGTTAATGAAGAACATTCTGCATAAAAGTTCATGCTTTGTGCAGCACAGGGAATGTATACCCTACATCTTACATTTTAAACATAGATTTTCAAAATCTGTTGATGTGGACGGCCTTAATTTAACATATAATTTAACATATTTTAGTACAGGAAAACTAAAATTACAGTATTAATGTAAATGGAAAATACTAGTCTACAACAATGCCCAGAAAACCCCTTTGACCTTACTTAGGGAGATTGGGCTTAGAGGGAACCTGTCACCAGCGGGACGCCGGTTAAACCGCTAAACATAACTTATGGGGTGTAGTAAATGCTGTCCACGCATGTCCTTATAACGCTGGTGTGCCGGCCGCATGCGGAAATCTTACTTTATTTTCAAAGTCATCTACTAGTCAAGGGGGTGGTCTTTGGGGTTCACTAGTCAAATGGGCACCCAGTCTCCGACCAGGTGCGTCATCAAAACTTCACCTCCGTTTCCCTCTTCAGACGATTCTTACCCTGTCTACAGAGCTCCCCGTCCTCTGCGATCTCGTCTAAAATCTCGGACATGTGCAGTGCAATTAGTATCTTCTCTCCTCTACGTGTATCTGGAGGGAGAAACGCGCACAGCGCATGCACCTCACGCAAGGACGAGGTGCGCAGCTTGCGGCGCGTGCATTGTGCGCATTTCTCCCTCCGGATAGATATAAATATAAGATTACCACAGTCGCTGTGCCCGGATCTATGATGAAGTGCCACCAGTTTATCATGATGGATTTTGCTGGTGTATTTCCTTTAACCAGTGAATTTAAAGGAAAACTAATGGAAATATACTGTAAAACATTTAATAAAAAACAGGATTTTGGTTGGAATGCAAAAAAAATCAATTTGCCAAAGCCGGGGAAATAATATTTGCATAATTACACCCTAAAATATGCAAACTAAAACCTGCATAGAGTAAACAGAGCCATTCGCTAGAAATACAGACACATAAAAGCCAGGTCCTTCCCCTCTTCATTCTATTTTGTTCTTATTAAGCCAAGACACATTTCATGGATGAATAGAGTGGCGCTCTAAATAAATGTTCTCTCCCCTCACTATAATCTTGCATGACACTCCTATTTATTTGATTTACAAATCAGTATTAAGAAATACATTGTTTTAATAAGATAAGACAGAGGAATACATCATTATGCATTTGGTAACTAATCTACTATTTGCCTTCTCCCATGAGAAACTCTGCAATTTATTTAGCAGTTCATTAGGCCCAGCAGCAATATCTATACATGGTACATACACACTGATCCATTTTGTTTGGTAACAGATTGTGGATGAAAGGAAACCATTCATTTATTACTTGCCTGCTATAATTACTACGGCACTAATTACGGCAAATCACCGACATGCCAGTTGAATGAGTGTCACAGCAATGCGGAACAATACAACCTGAAAAAAAAACACTTTTTTTTTTAATGTCGACGCATCATCACTTATATAGGGATGTGGGTTTTTTTTGTTAGCCTATTAGATGTTGATAAGTGTTTATCGCTGCTAAGTGTTTTACTGTTATTTTATATTGCAGTTTGACGGCGATAACATGTACATGAGTATGTCAGAGCCAAACCAGGACTACGTGCCAGCGAGCCAGGTGGGTTAATTAATCTTCTATGCCTTGTTTCAGATTGTAATTAAACAAATTCTAAGCGCCGCGTCGCAAATGAGCGGCACTATCCATAACTGCCGCAATCACGAATTATCATCATTTATCAACAAAGCATTTAAGCCTTTTTTGCCACTTAATGAGATGGAGCTGATAAAAAAAATACAAAAAAACACAACCCGGTGCTGGGGGTTTGCGGAGAAATATTACCTTGCTCCCTCTCCGGCGTGTAAGCAGCTGTTTTAGCAGCATGATCCTTCTTAAACAGTTGTTTTTACCTTTAGGAATAAACTCTTTACAGGTGCCGCTTATTTGGATTTGTAACTGCAGACGACTTAATCATTTTAAGCTGCTCGTGTCACTGAATGTTTTAATTAGAAACGAGAAACAAGCTGAGATCCAGCACATATTTCACAGGGAAAGTTTTTATCGGGAATTTATTGGCATGAAAACAGAACAGCAGGATACACTTTACAAATTACACCATAACAAAATAAAAATGTTTTTAAGGAGGAATTTGCGAATGGATCAGAAGAGACACTTCAAGGAAGGAGGCATTCACCAAAATCATAAAAGGGGGCTGAATAAAAAGCATGTTAAGGCTAGGTTCAATTTCTGCTTTATAATTTGACGTCTCCATGTATAGGCCCAACCATAGGCCCCTACTGTACCTTGATGTGTGCCATTATTTGAAAATGGGGTCTCAAGGCTAACCAGAAAGCCAAGTGTGGTTGGGGGACTTCAAAAACAGTCTGAAGAAGAGGGAGGTCCTCCCTCAAAATGCGTTACCCTTGGCTTTCACACTACCCCTGGTTTTTACCAATAAAAATCTTAAATCTACTTATTGGATTGGCGGCTCTCGTCCGTTTTTTCTTCTCATTGATGATCAAAACGAACATATCCTTGATCCCTTCCCTTCATGCCCTTTCCCACTTCCACTTATAGTTTTAAGACTTCATACGGTCGTAATGGGGCTGTGATCAGGCCACAAATTGTGCCCCCATTGAGGTACATAGCACCCAGTCGCGATGCAGTGAGCACATGATGTCTTGCCACACCATGAGCTTTTCACCTTGTGCTAATAAATTAACTACATTATTTGAAAGACCTATTAAAATTGATATGGGCACTGGTTTTTACACCACCAAACAGCCCCAGGGTAAGAAATGTGCTTACTAGCATTTTCTTTATAATGAAACTCAATTTCTTCGCCTATAAAACAAAATCGCTAATGAGCTGAGTATGGTCACTTTTAGAGGCTGGATAAAAAGAGTCGCTTCAAAGATGTGCATATCATGAGATTTGTGTGAAACTATAGCCTTGTTTCATTTTAAAGATGATATCTTCAATTTGAAGCAATATGACACAAAAAAAACATGCTTAAGCGTTAGAGCTCAAAATAGGGGCATATTTAGTGACACTTACCCACTCTAAAGGTGACTCATCTCAGGCAAATATGACTCTTCCTAGTCCTTTGCCGGAGATTTTTTATAGGTAAACTGATGAGTTTTAACATGAAAGGGGGAAATCTCCAAAGGGCATTTCATACTTTACCTGAGGGAACAGTTACTTTAGTGGTGTAAAATGTGGTGATCCTTTTTTTTTTATAAATGATAAAAAATACTACAGTTAATAATCACAAAAACATCCCATATTAGTCAGGACTAATGATTGAATTATCCAAGAGGAATTCTTAAATTTAATGTACGTCCAGTGTTGCCATGATAGTAACTGTTATGCAGTAATAAAATTATGAAGCTTTCGGAAACATATGAATTTCTTCTATATAACCAGCTACAATGACCTTGAGACTCCATTTCTCCATAATACAATTATGTTTCAAAGCAATGAAAAAAATATCAGTTTAACAAAATCCAGTCTATTTGGTATAAGCTGTATAAGCTTTTTAACATTATTCTAAAGTGAAGGTTTCAAACCTCAAACCGTAGAAAGTGGCGCTTTAGTCAATCAGCAGATATGAAACCTTTTAAAAATCACACTTCTTTTTACATAAATGCTAATTAATTTCAGAGGCTACTGGGGGCATGGCATAGTCTCAGACAGCTCTGGGGGCCTAAGCTACTCCAAGCCCCTATAAACCCGCCTCTACCTGCTCTGCCCCGTTTTTCTAGCATGTCTCTGGCAGCAATCAAGCCCCGCGCAAACACAGTAAGTAATTCCTTTTCCACTGCCAGCGCATTGCAGAGCATGCCCAAAACTTGATTGCTGGCGGAGATCCGCCAGAAGAACGTGCCCAAGCAGGTATCTGTAATGGCTACTGGGGCTTGTAGAAACCTTCACCATCATAGCTGTCTGAGACTACTTCACGCCCCCAGTAGCCTCTGAAATGAATTTGCATATTTAAAGATTCAACTTTATTTGTGCAGCTACTGCATCCCAGAATTAGTGAAAAAACCGGATGCAGCTGCTGCAGGGATGGAGAATCTACTATGGGGACTCTTTCCAGAAGTAGATTCCCATGGTAGATTTTCTTTAAGTTTTCCAATCTGAATTAACATATATGGAAATCTGTAATTACCTATACATTTGATAGAATTCAGGAAATATACTGAATAGGGACTTCTCTATTGTAAACTTAAAGGGCTGTTACCATCTTGGATATTTTGACACATCTACAAGCTATGTATGAAAGGAAACCTGTCAGCAGAAATCGGTCTAATAGAACGCTACCGGTATGTTGTAAAGCAGATTCCTTCTAGATTATGTTTCTTTTACGAACCATTGTGGTGGCATCATCCAGAAAGTGAAGTGAGAAGTAAATATGTAAATATAGTATAAAGTCATGGAAGAGGAGAGTTCTCTTCACCTCAGAGCGCCTCCTCTGCTGTGCTTGACATGATGCACAATACTTCAATACTTTATGATGTCCCTGGATGCAAGGGCGTCAATAGGTGGGGAGAGCTGGACTTCAGTGCTAAACTCTCCGCCTCTATGACTTTTCACAACCATTTTACCTCTCACTTCAAAGTTACATTTCTGGATGATACCACCACATTGGGCCATAAGAAAAATAATCTGAAAGATTTTAAGCTAGTTGACAACATGTCAACAAGTGGTTTATTAGGTTGATTTCTGCTGACGGGTGCAAACCCAGGGTCCCCATAAACCTGAGTGGAGAGTGACACACATTCTCTTTAAAGAGGACCATTCACCACCTCACACATGTGATAATACCATAATGTAGGGGCTACTTCACAGATTCAGCGGCAGATTAAATTATCTTTCTAGCTTCCACAGGTGCTGAGATATCAGTCCCAGTATCTAATCCTTTCCACTATCAGAGAGGAGGTGCTGGAGCAGAGGAAGGGGGTATTATTATAATTTTCTTTTACACTGAGAAACTGAGAAGACTAGCATAATACATGCCCCCTCCTCTACCCCAGCACCTCCACTTTGACAGTGGAAATAATTACAATGGTCAGATACTGGCACTGATATCACAGCAACCAGTGGAGCTATAATTAAAATTGTAAGTGCCCTGGAATCCATAAAGCAGGTGAGGTGGTGAAAAGGTCACCTTTAAGTCTGTGTTCTCCATTGCCATACCTGTTATTAAGATAAGTTTTTATTTGAAATGCATTAGAATGTTCTTCCATTGAAGTGTTCCACTCAAAGTAGGTGGTCAGCATGCATAATATATGATAAAGCTGTTTCATGAAATCTGGTCCGGATAATGTAGGGACTTAATCAGGTGGTCTGATGGAGAGCTTTTATAGCTTATAGCTTTTTATTAAGCTAAAAACTTTAAAATGTGTCTAGGTACCAGAAGGAAATATTCAGCACCAAAAGCACAGACTATATTTTCCTCTACAATATTAGAATAAAGAAAAATACAGTGTTTAAATAGTTGGATTTTTTTATGCAACTGACTGCCTATCCGTTGGAATATTTATTGCCACTTGTATATGCATAGTGGAAATCTTGTTCCACATTGCCCATGACTATTTTAGCATTTCCAGTTTATTTGCAACATATGTGTGTATTACATTTGCATACAATTATGCAGTTTGAGTAATAATAGAATACATTTGCATACATATGGCTTTTCTAGAAACCTGGCTCACACTCAGCTAACTTCAAAATGTGGCCACTGGATTTCCATTAGTATGGATTAACACTTCTAAATGAAATTAAGTTTTGCTATTTGTCAGAAATTTACACTAGAATACCGTGCTAGAATTTTCTATTTATTGTATAACATTGCTTCTAATTTAAATAAAAAGTACAAGTTACCAAAGTACGGTTAGGTGTACTGGATGTTTTATGTTACAATGTTGGATTAGGGGGAGTCGTTTTTTCAATAGAAAACTCCGTTTTCATCTTATCTTAAAAACAGTTCACTATTAACCATAAAACTGATCTGTTAGCATTTACAGTAATATCTATCCAAGGTCTCTATGTATTACGGTATCTATCTGTCTATGGATTTATTCTACAACAATCGTGCAGAAAAATTAATTTCATGAAGAGACTGGCGTACTTACTATTATACCCCTTCTTAAAATGGATGCTTAATCCTTTTGGAAAGTTAGCATTTGTATATAGCTTAAGGGACATTTACCACCTGGATGAAGGATTGTAAACCAAGCTCACTGATGTACTGGTGTGGGACCCCTTCAGCAGGATTTGCCCTTCTTTAAGCTTCCTATGCCCTTGTTTTTAAGAAAAAAAGCCATTAAAAATGATGCAGTAAGCCTGAGGGGCTTTATTCTCTATAGATTTAAATGGAGCCTTAAGCCCCTCAGGCATATTTGCATAATTTTAAAAGCCTTTAAAATACAGGCCATTAGAAGCTAAAAGAAGAGCAGATCCTGCCAGAGGGGGTACACATCAGCATGTAAGTGTACTTGGTTTACAATCCTTCATCCTGGTGGTAGATGTCTTTTAAGTCCAACTCAAAGCAGCTCATTAGTTCTATGAATTTAGTGTAGCTTAGTCTCTACCCACCTGGATGCGTATATTGAACAGTAGGAAAATTAAGGAGCAAAAGTAAAAACGTTGCAGTAGACAGAAAATAAGTTTAGCTTGTGAATACACAGGACTCATGATCCCTGAAGTATTTTACTAGACTCATAGGGGAAGTTTTATCAAGGCTTGCTTGCCATGCAACCCTAAAGCAATCACAATTCCTTGTCCACCGCCGGGAATTGTAATTATTTTTCTTTTAATGCCAGCTCCATGCCAAGTGGTCATGGAGGGACTTGAAGGGGACTATGCCAGGCACCAGAGTGTGCCAGTGCTGGGCATTCCTGCCTGACATAGAATTGCTGGGAAGCACAACTGGCCCCAGGTTTAACAGTAGATTTGGCATAGCGGGAGGAGCAGGGTTTAATTATACACTGACAATGTTGATAAGGCATAAAACTTTCAAAAAACACTATACAGCTATCTAAAATGGATAATTTTAAAAGTCGGTACATCGGGGTATAACCCTTCTTTTGGAAAATGTATGTCATTTGTATTTTGAAATACCAATATTTAAAACACAGTAATTTTTAAAAAATCTTTCCAGAGCTAGAAACATCCAACACAGTCCATACAATTTTGGAGTAGGTATTGGATGAAACTCTCCTAGAACCATCTCTGTGTAGAGCAGAGGCTAATTGAATTTGTTAGAAAAGTTGAAACACAATCCCTTGACTGATTGTCATTATAAATCAACTGTTAACTTCTGGGAACTGAACTGTTTTCAATCATTCTGAAAGCTCTTAAAACTCATCTTTTGTATTTTCATCTAATTTTACCATTTAACTTTTAAGGCAGAATGTCTTCATCTTGAAACTATAGAACATTGACCTTGGTCAGCCACAATCCCCACATTTTTACTCCTCTCTTATGTCCAGAAAGCAGTTGTGTTACTGTATCCCAAATATTCACAGTAACGGAATGGTTAAGCTGGATCTTACTTACAAAAAATAATCCACATCTATTCTATTATGTAGAGACCAAAACAGACAACTGGCACATTGGCTGGTATACGGTACATTCAGACAGCCAGATGCTCACCTGGGCAAGTGCCAAGGCTGGAAGGAGGAGGGGAAAACTCTCTTAATCCCTCCTCCCTCCATGGCCACCCTGCCCAAATATAGCACATGTCCTATATTTTGCGTCTTGGCCACCCGACTCGGTGACAATGAGTGATCCATGAAAACCGATGCTCTTCTTTTTAACAGAACGATACAGAAACACAAGGTCCATTGAAACAATAAATATGTGATTTGATCTATTAAAAAGTATTGCATTGAGTGTAGCTGTTTGCTGTCCACTAAAAGTGGTCGGAATATGAACTTTTTGTTTTGTGATATGAATAAGATTTTAATCTTCATCCTTAATCAAAGTCACTAGTCTTGTTTTCCCTATATAATGCCCGTAGACTTCTAAAAACCAGGTTATAAAAATATGGAAATGCGCCGGGGGTGTGCATATCTTATAACATTTCGGAACCATGAGGCACTCTGGTGTGCCATCAGTAAATCTGATGGTAGATGTCCTTCAAAAGGGCTGTCCTGGTTTTGGAAAACATGGCTGTTTTTTTCAAGAAACCATTCCATAGGTTGTGTCTGTATTGATCCATTCAAAGTGTACAGAACTGTGGAGAATACTAATCCGTCCATAACTCGATTATAGTCGTTTCCATATATGTTAGGGAACTGTGATTCCTATTCAGGGAGCAAAGATTTAGAAATGTACACTATATAAGTACATTTTATGTTATTCTGATGTTTACTTTAATTAATGAAACATATAGACCCCTCACCACTGATTTCATGACCCATATGCTCAATACCTTGACTGAATGAGATGAAAGCAAGGGGAAGGAAGAGAAGATGAATAACAAGAAGGGAACTGTATCAGCCCTGCTCTTGTATGGAACATTGTCTCAGTATAATATTTATATAGACGCATTTGCAGAGCTGTTAAACCTAATTATTACTTTGTACTATCAGTTCTTTCTAGTCTCACAACCTTAATTGTCGTTGTGCAAGTACATAGAGTAGCAAATGCTGTTCTTTTTAATTAGTGGCTTTCATGTAGTCTGGCCTAAAGGGGAATCAGTGCAAAGATGTCTATACAAAGGAAATTAAGTCTGTAGAAAAATGTTTGATGTAAAATTTGTTGCATTTAAACCAGCCTTTTTTTCTGGCTGTGATCTCAATGTTCCCATCACAAATACCAATATTGGAGGTTTTATAGTGAGCCTATAATTAAATCATGAGGTGTAGATGTGAATGCAATGACCCACATGGATCAAAAGTCTGTTGTGCCACATCGGATTCGCATCTAAAAATGTCTGACTTTTTAAATTAAGCCACAGACAGCTGTCATACAGGTCGTTTTGGGACCCTAAACCACAGGTCCGTAAATATCTGTAGTTGGTTTAGGTCCTAAATTGACATGCTCTTTTTAATAACAATATTAATGATCTTTGGGCTATGTAAAACAAGATACGCCTATTGGACCATAAGCACTTTTAACTATACCAGGAAAGAAATAAACACACATATTAACCTGTCCCATAAAATCTACCCTCAAAGAGTCATATGTTCGTAGTAGGTCATAGCATGAATTGTAAATTTAGGAACCTCAGTCGATTTATATATAGCTTGCGTCACCCACTGTACACCAACAATGTTCATAAATTTAAAAAATCAAGTTCTATACAACATAAGTGTAAAATTAATAGAACATCATCATTACACATTTATACATTGACCCTGACCTAACACAATACAACTAATACCTTAAACTGTTGTTAACCCATCTGACCTTTTGATAATCCAGTTTTGGTGTTAGACTATGTTTCAATGGACCATCAGTACCCACCTTTTATACAGAATATATACACAGCCACTTAGGATTGCCTTGTAATCTGTGTTGTTATCATTGTACATACAGGACATATGATTTGATGGAGATCTAATAGACCCTTTCAGCTGTTTGTGAGCAAATATAAGAGAAATGAATCCTGGAGGCAACTAACTGAGTCCATAAACTACTCCAAATCACAATATCTTTTGGTTATGGTTATTTATCCCCATTATTGAGTTGGACCCTAAGTCCATTGACGATTCTTCTTGTACTATGGTGGGCTAGCCTGCTGAGTTTCATGTTCTTGATTTAGGGTTTTCAGTTATTGAGGTCCCACATATTTAACTACTTGGACAGATTGTGGTTATCAATTTTCAGGATTTTTCTCGTGAAAGTCTAATATAGGTCTAACATGTTGCCAATTGAAATCCATATAAGTCAGAAATACACCATTTGCTTTAATAGTCTCAAAATAGATTTTTTTTTTTCTCTGTAAAACTTATTGGCATATAGAAATATTACCAAGATTGCGAACAAACAAAATCTATAATGGTTCAGTCGTTAAAGTGTAATTTCAACAAAATATAATATTTTACAAAACAAGTCTAAGAAAGGACTTGGTCCTATTTGTATTCTTTGTTCAGTCTACTTTTTACTCTTTTGCACAATGGTTTTGCAGCAGCAGTCACCAACACCGGCCTCTAAACTCATGCCATACAGCTTTAACGGAACACTCCAGGAGCAGGACTCATTTTCATTGCATTCCTAGAACCTTGCTCCCCCCTTCAGGCTCTGCACAAGGTATAATTCAATGAATCAGCTGTGACTGGAGTCTTCCTTTAACTTCTATTTTGCAGCATTCATTGCCTAAAGTAGATGCTTGAAGAATGAAAACTAACATATCAGCCTTTGGCTTTGATTAAGTATAATATTGTGCAGGATGCAGGACCATATAGTAGTAGATGGTAAGTGTTTGTTGACGGTGGAAAACTTAAAGTTGCCTTAATCAGGTGACCAATGGCTCCTGCATTAATGCCAGAAACCTGATAGTGCAAATGTGTGGCCATCCCTCTTTGGCCTGACGAAGACCTATGTTTTAGCTTCAAAATGAGTTGACACTCTAAATAAATCCTTACAGTTTTATCACCTCTCCGTATAACCTGATTTTTTACAACTACTGGTAGCACTCCTAACCAACCCAAAACTAGTTGTATCCTACTATCTGGCTACTTCTTGACCACCAGTGCAGCGATGGACACAGCAACCATAGAATCAAATCATCTCACCTTGCCACGTGAGCAAATTCCCTATGAAACATATCTACTTCTACAAGCTCCTACCGCTCCATTAGGTGCCCTTGTTTTTTGTTTCCTTTCCTATAGCCCCTTTAGTAAAAGATCTGCAATGCAGTTCAACTAAAAAAAGGCTAAAATGAAGACCATTATTTAAATTAGATATAGACGTGTTTATTGCCCAAAGTTGTATCCATTTTGGAAATTGGAAAGTTTACTCTTTGGTCATTCAGAAATTCCTTTAATTGTTTATAAAAAATTTTAAAAAGGAAAACCTACAATTCAAGCGTATTGCCTTTGGATGGATTACAGCAATCACCTACAGGGCTGAGATGCACATATCACCATTTCATACAGATGACACATTTGATACATAAACCCCACAGTAGTCATGTATGGTCTGACATTACATTTAGACACGTAATCATTCTCATTCTACATTTGTTTTTGGTAATGTTTAACTTTGTTTTCAAGGAATGAAGTGGTTAACTTCAAGCCAGACTCTTCGCCCTGGGACTTACATAGAAAATTGCTAAGTAGCAACATATGGTTCACTACTGTTTCTGTGATGTTGCTGCAAGCAAATAACACAGTACAACTCTTGAAATGATTTTTACAGAAAGCTAACTTTGGAATAATGCCATGAAACTCAACATACAGTGAAAATTAATGATATTTTTGAGACTATCCCAAAGGTCTGCTTGGCACCACTTTCTGATACCACTGGTTTATATTAGCGGTTACTAAATTCCTTTTGCAAATCTCTCCAATGGCATTGTGCGGCAGCTGTAAACCACTTGGTGCCGTTTCTGCCCACAGCTATCTGTTCTGACCATGATATCAAACCAATATATTACACTACTTGAGTACATAAAAAAATAATGACAAGGAAATAGTTTTGGAAAAAATAAACACAAGGTTTAATAGCTTTGAAGAGCTTGTTGTCATATGATTCATTGATTATGTAGTTCAGCAGCAGTTGATCCATTGGCCAACAGTTCCATCACTACAGGATCAAGTCTCCCTATGTAGTACAGATGCTAGCACCATAATAGAGCTGTACGGAAAGAGAATTCTTTACATAAATGGAGACGTAGGAGCAAGTACTGTACACTGGTTCCTATACACTCCTCTGGAGAACCAATGTTGGTTGGTCGGTTGAGTCCAGATGTAGAAGTAATCTGGGAAAATTAAGATGTCCACCAAGGCACTGCCTTGGTATAAAAGGACATGATATCTAGGTATAGATGCTCATGTATCTCAAGGGATTTTATTAAATGAATAATAAGTCTGCTACAAGTCAAATACCCTTCGGGTAATGAGCCGATACAATTGAGCCAGGTTAAAGTGGATCTAACAATCAAATCCGAATGGGTCCCACTGCTGGGGCTTCTTCTAATCATGACCCCATACATTTGGGGTGGCAAGTACGTCCTGCCACTTCATTCTGAACTATAGTTGTGTTGGTAATCAGGTATCTCCTGCCACTCTCATACAGTGAATGGGAGTTCCATAGATAGCTTGCGCTGTGTTCAACTATTTATTATGTCCCCATAGTATTGAATGAAGCCTCAGGATGCATTCTCAAACTGGTGCTCCATGAATTATTGAGAATGGGACTACTGTTTTTGTGATCTGAGGCTGTCTGTTCTTGTGATTATTGGAGGTCCAGTAGTTGGACCGCCCAACATCAGATTGTTATCCCTTAGCCTGTAGATAGGGGTACAACCCCTTTCATAGAAGATCAATTTCAAATCAGTGTTGCCCTGACGCTAGCACTAACGGGCTGCCTGAACCAGTTCCATGTCTTCTTAGAGAAATGGGAATGAGTTGCTTTAACAAGCAAAGCCACTGTAAGACCATAGGGGTAAAAATCCTCCATCGGAATGAGGCCTTTTTATGATTATGTTTGCCAGGGAGTGTGGCAGCATAAGTGAAGCTCTATACCCCTCTTTTCAACCAACAGCATAAACAGCATTTTTGTATAAACAGCTGCTTTAAACAAAGACATTATTGTACCACGTTGGCAGGAAGAATTTCTTATGTATCAATTTGTCTTAGAATTAATTGTTTGTGTGTTCGAAGCTTCTTTGAGATGGTATGCTCATGATTGATTGAGTTAATCTAGCAAACTCTTGCAAGCCTCAACTAGTTACTAAAACCAGTTTCACTGCAAGATTGTAATGATTAGTGTAAGCAGTCCCTGAGGTATTCATTATAGACAGAATCGTTCTTGTTGCCTTGCATAGAAAAGCTACGTTTTCAATAGGAAATAAAAAGCAGTCTGTAAAAATAGACTATCTAATTAAGTTAAACTACTCCAGCATTTGGCTTGACATCTTCATTATTCAAAATTAAAAAGATGCTTCACATGAACACACAACTGTGTGCCATTGTTTATATTGGTTGAGGTTGGATCTTGATTTAATGGAGGTTTTCAATTTAATGATGGATATTTTCATCTACAGTATACATAGAAATATCATGTGTCAGCTCTCTGTCTACCTGCTACAGGGCCCCTTAAAAGAAATATATATAGCTGTATATAAATATATATACACAAAATGATTAATTATATTTAGTATGCATAATTATGTATCAGTATGTTAAAATATTTGATATATAATAGTGATATAATACATATAAATAGTCTAAATTTAGGTAAAGCCTGTCATTTTTATTTATCTGTGCATCTACAGACCTCTTGTCGATGGCACATATAGCATCTTTATAGGATCTAAGAAAGTTACAGTTGGTCATGTAAACGTTAAAGAGTAACTGTCACTTTAATTATTAAAGACTAGAAACATTTTGTAATATATTTTATTTATTTGTTCTTTATTTAAAGACAGGTCCTAAAGTTCTTCCTCAGCAGTTCTCTAACTGAGCGTTGCTATGGAAGGTTCTGCATAACATGTGCTATAATGGCTGAATATACTACTATTATCTGCAGAGGCAGACTGCTGTCCCTGACTCATTGACATTTATAATATATTAAAGGAAATCTACCATCAAAATCAAGTATGAAAAATATAAGAAAATATAATGTCCCTAATTTATCATGCTTGATATTAATAATAATAATAATAAAAATAAGACTTTATTTATCCCCAAAGGGAAATTCAAACGTCGTACTCAAACATACAATATGAAAATGTTAAAACATTAAAAAACTGAACATTTACATACATCAACAGATTAAAAAATCGACATACACAATACCGTACCATCCACCCTATGGCTGTGACACCTTATTTACAAGTCTAAACAAAATTTTGGTGCACGTCAGTAATAAATGTGGCTTTAACTCTTACTAAGCGCTAAAACGCCCCTTAAGATGCACAGTTTTCTGTCTTGTCGAGCAGAGCGCTGCCGGGACAAAAAACTGGCACAGACACTTTATAAATACTTATGCAAGCAATTTGCACAGTCTTTCTAGTCAAAGTCAGACAGAAAACTGGTGCAATTGCTGTAATAAATGTGGGCCACAGTGTGATGTGTGCTTGTGGGGTCCAGATCTTTCTCTCTCCAAATGTGGATAATGTGGGATATATTAGGGTTCCTATTGGGACTTATACTTACCCAATTAAAGTGTGGTTTACGTCTGCACCCCCTTTAAGTCTGGCACACAATTTTTTGGTATTAACAAATGTATTGATTATTGTTTGGTATTTGTCTAGCTCTGTCTGATTATAACATATGGGTAGTATTTGGAGGTATAGATTCTCAATTAGATTTTTTGGGAATATGTATAGAAATTTAACATCTGTATGTAGATTGCATATTCTTATGTTTGTATGGGTTTTCACACATACTTTTATTAACATGCTGATAGGTTATTTTTGAATTTACTGTTTATTGTAATGGGACAGATGTCATAGATTAAAGTCTCTGTAGGTAATACAATAATGCAGGGGCATAACTACAGCAGTAGCAGCAATAGAAGCTGCTCTGAGGCCCGCTGTGTCAGGGGGCCCCATCATACAACCTGACACTAAAGAATGGAGGGTGTGCACTGTTAACTATATATTATGCTGCACATTGTAACATATATGTGGTGTATATATGCTGTATTTCTATCTGTGATGTGTATATGGTGTATGGTGTGCATAAACTGTATGGGAGTTATTTATCACTAGGGTCCAATAGCAGAACAGTTTCCTATAGCAACCAATCAAATCGCAGCTTTCATTTTCTCACAGCTGTTTATAAAATAAAGTGAAGCTCTGATTGGTTTCCATGGGCAACTAGAACAGTTTTACCTCAGACACTTGTGATAAATCTCCGCCTTTGTGTGTATATATGCTGTATGTCTGTATATGGCACTATATGTGTGTATATGTGATGTCTGTTTGTGTTTAAATGTGTGTGTATGAGTGAAGAACTGTATGGTTACGTATATAGGTATAGAAATGCTTGTGTATATAGGAGTGTAATATGTATATTTGTAAGCGGAAAAGGGGCCCCATTCAGAAGTCTGCTATGGGGCTCTGCCTCTCCTAGTTACACCCCTGCAAAAATGTATTTAAAAAAAAATAAAAACATAGAAAGTAAGGCAAATGAATAGTCTAGTATGTACATGGTTAACAGAGAACGTATACATTTCCTTTCTGTATTCTGCTTCAGTGTGTTAAAAAGAGCCCATCCAGCACAATGAAGAAAATTGATGAGAAAGATAAAAAGAAAGTTGTGCCCTAAAAGATAATATGGTTTTGATAACTGTGGCTTGATAAATTAGCCTGCTGAGTGCTTTTAAATGAAGATGATCTATTAGTATTGTCGAACATGTGAAGTAAGACAAAAAGTTGTTTTCAGGATCATTGACTTAAACATATCAATGGCACTGTTGGACAATTCTTGCTGAGAGTTGAGATGATTTATGTAATGGACTCCAGGTTTCAGCAGTAATACATTATGTTCTGAAACTATCGAGTCTAAGTCCTGCTGAGACAAAAGACACTTCATTGTGAATGTACTCCATTCAGAAATTAAAGATAAGGTTCATCCTATTTAAACTTCTCAAATGTTCTCTGTGAAACACATTATCATAATATTTAAATGTCTACAAAGTAAAATATGTATTTAATGAGCTCGGTGGTGGACTGTATATTACATTTTCACAACTATTTAATTTAATAATATTAGACAGGGGGAGAATTAAAAGCAGGGAAAAAAAACACACTGTGAAAAAAAAAGGAAAACCTTGGCTATTTACAATAATCTGTCGTGAATTAGAGAGATTCAAAGAGCTTCTTAAACACAGGAGGGGAATTGATGCGCGGAGGAGTAGAATGCCTAGCAGGGTTTAGTATCTGACAGTGTAAAGGGGCTGCATTTATAATATTATCTGCAGGGACCCTTCTCTTTTGGCGTTTTTATAAACCTAAACAAGAACATATCTCACGGAAAGGGAGAAGAAGAACAATCTCTTGTTAAGGTGTAAAACTACAGGATGGAGAATCAACTGGAGTGTGAATGCAACACTATGTAATAGGGTATATTGTAACTAGACAATCAGAAATGTGGTTGTTCAACTTATAAAGTCCAGACAATGATTGAGGGTGAATGATAAAAATGGACGGCATGTGGACTACTTATGGGTAATGGAGTTATTTACACATTTGGTTAGTTTGGTTATTGCAAGCACAACTTTTGTGTCCTGGTGTCACTCATGTAAACTATTCACATTTGGTCCCTCTTTCACAAATTTAGGCTACCTCTACAAGAATGTGTGCAGCCTGTGGAAACAGGCACATATTCTGGTTGGATCCCATGGACTCAGAGGCGTAACAACTATTACACAGGGCCCTGTGTTGGACGGCAGAACCAAAATTTATCAGTGCCATTCTCCCAGGGCCTTTTCTCCCTACTGGCCACAACGGCATAGCAGTAACAGGGGCCCCGCTACCCACATTTTAATGGCGCCCCGCCTGCTGTGCTGACCAGGTCCACCCATAGAGCCACCTTTTCCCCAGCCCAAAGCGTAGACACTACCCACTCCCCTGCCCGATGACACAGCCAGCCGAACTCGAAGCCACCCCCCCCCCACTGGCATAGACTCACGCCCATTGTCTCATCCGTCTGAGCTCCTGCTCGACCTCACAGCCATCTGCCTAACTGCAGTTCGGACAGCAGGCAAGGATCATCATATTCCTGTAGTACTCCCATATTGGGCTTGGACCAATATGTGAGCCATGTGCTGCACATGTTCATGTGCGGGTAGTCTTATAAATCGGAAGATAAAAGGGACTGCTCAGTTTTTAGGTTTTTTTTTAATGGAATGCAAAATAAAAGGATGTCACTTAGAGGACACACACATGGGGGATAGTTTAGTTTAGCGGTCTGTTTACACGGTCTGATAAAATGGATAATTTGTGTGAGACCAGGGGAATTTCTAAAATATAGATAACCAACAAAAATTGAATAGCCATCAATTACTTCCAGAAAGTCTTATCATTTCTTATATGAAACCTGAAGCAGACATAAAGAGATGTAGATGTGTTATTTTGATGTGTACTAGCTAAGGTAACCATATAGATCTAACCATCAAGCACACTACGAGTTCT
Source organism: Engystomops pustulosus (assembly GCF_040894005.1). NCBI lineage: Eukaryota > Metazoa > Chordata > Amphibia > Anura > Leptodactylidae > Engystomops > Engystomops pustulosus. The sequence continues at coordinate 46,767,379 of NC_092415.1, forward strand.
TACCACTTTAGGCACTGGGCACCTCATTGTCATTATCCTAAAATGTAAGAGTAGCTTCAATCTGTCTCTTATTCAACACAAGCCCAGTTATTCAAGTGCTGATCTTCTGTAACCATCCACAAAGTGCAGAGTACCACAGGATTAAATCAGTAACCCAAGGTTAAAAAATTGTGCACCAGTGCCCAACTTGAGTTTTGCCCCTTTAGTCCCAATTGCAACCTTGTTGTTGCCCCTATTGTGGATCCTGCCTCTCACGTTCAAGGGAATTTGAGTAAATATGCAGAATTTTTATGTAAATGAACAATATTAGCTCTAGCATCCACTAGATATATATATTTTGTCTGTTTGTCTGGTACACCCTCAGACAACTTTGACAACTACTGGTTTGAATCATTTGACAGGACCAGGGTTTGTTTCAGCACTTGCTACAATCCTCATAGTTTATTACTCTGGTAAAAGCTTTCTACTACCTCCCAGTAATATCACACCTGCAGATTCTGAATAAAAACCACCGCAGATGAAAAGTTATTTTTCCTATATTAATCTGGCCTCTAAGGGCATAATGTATTATGTGTATATAAAATCTGTGTCATATTAAAATTCCCAGCATTGGTGTATGCTCTTCACGTGTATTTTGCCAGTACAGTAAAATCATTTCTGATCAAATGTTGATTTTGTAAATTACATTTGTTTTCCCCAGACCTGGACTAGAAGATATACAGCAATAATTCGACTCTGCAAGAATCTTAATGGGGCCCTAGGAATTTATTAAATGATTTTTGATTCTTGAGAAAACTGTGCCTAATGGAAATTCTACGAATGCCAGACTTTGTTATGCCTTTGGGGGGAATAGCGTTCCAAACAAAACACTCAAAGAGCAGCACCATCATCAATTAGGGTTTAACCTATGCTTTTTATGGAGTACAAATAACTTTACTTGGAAAATAAGTGATGTATGTTTGTGATTGCTGTGATACTTCAGTAAATATATCTCATGTGTTTCCTTCCCAGACTTACCCTGGACACAGTCTTGAGAATGAAGACTTTAACATCCCACCTATTACGCCTCCTTCAATGCCAGAACATGCGCTAGTACCTCTGTCTGAGGCCGAGTCAGGATACTCACCCCTTTGTCATCCAATGAATCAGAATGGTCTACTCCAGTTTCACCCACAAAATATGGATTTGCCAGCGATTACAGTATCAAACATGCTGAGCCAAGATGGGTCTCTGATCTCCAATTCTCTTGCCGTGGTAAGAAAATCAAATGGATCAGGGGAGATTTATCTGAAGTCTCTTAGAGCAAAACTGTTCTAGCTGCCCATGGCAACCAATCAGAGCTCAGCTTTTATTTTCCCACTGCAGATTTCTGATTGGTTTCCATGGGCAACTAGAACGGTTTTACCTCCAAAAATGTGTTTTCTAAAGAAGTCAACAGAAACTTAAATATCTTAGGCTGAAAAATCATTAGGTTTGGTTTTCAATTAATGCAAAAAACTGTCCTTGATAGAAATTATGACCTGTCACCCAGTATAAAATACTAAATGACTTTCATTGATTGCTGATGAACCCTGATCAGTCTACTGTATGGTCTTTGCTGGGTTTTTTTATTTCAACTTTATAAGATAAGGCCCCTAGGATTTTATATGGGTAGATGTAGTAAGTTAAGTTTATACATGCAGTATCCCCCCTCCATCTCTCCGTTTTCTTAGCACTGAGAATACAGTAGGAAGTGCTCACTGCACAAATGCTGAGGAAGCAGGGGGGAGCAGGTTTTAGAAGGAAGGAGGCCAAATACAAGAAGATTACCGCAGTCACGATGCCCTAGATCTATGTGTAAGTGTCCCTGGTTTATCATGATGGATTTTGAAGTTAGATTTTCTTTAAAACATAAAAAAGTACTTTTGTTTACTGGGGGCTGATGGGGGCTTTATTTCCATCCTAATACTATATGTTAAGTATAATTGGTTGGTACAATGAATAATAGATATTGGATTGGGGACTTGGCATAAGCTCTTTCAGGCAAGTAAAATGTTTTAGGCTTAGAAAGTCATAATCAACCAGCCCAACTAGCATTCCGGTTGCCAGGCCCTCTCCTTGTCACGTTTAAATTTTTTCTTCCTTTCAATACGGGAAACATCTAGCCAGTCACTGACCACAGCAGGCACCCATTTCATTCAATGATAGGCTGAGCACTCGAATTGATGGGAAATAGAACAGCATGGGACCCTAAAGAGCTAGAATGGAAATTACGGGGTATCCAAAGACGAATGTGCATTGTGACCTTTATAATAATAAAAACTTTACTGCCTAAAAAAATCCTTTCAAATTCTTTTTTTTAATTAAATTTTAATTTTTTTAAATTCAAATTCCATTTATTTACTTTTTCCTTCACTAAACTAGACGGTCCAATTAGTTTAGTGAGAAAAAATAATAATAAACGCTTTTTGATTTTTATTATTTTTAGAAGTACATTTTCTAACATTGGAAATGTTTTCTAGGACAAAGTTAAAATTGGGCTATAGCCCAAATTAAAGTGGATCTTATTGTCGTTGAGAATATGGAAGATGATGAATAAGATCCTCTCATTAGTTCCTGGAAAAGTAGAACATTATGAAATTATTTATTCATGAATTGGTTGAAGTTGATCTACGTATCTACGTATACAATATAATATCACATTTGTTCAGATATTAACAGCTATATAGACTGTAAGATAGTTTTATATTTTTCACCAGTTGGATAATGATTTTTTTTCAGTATTCACCGTTTTCAATCTTCACATAATTGTTAGAGTGATTGTGAAATATGAAAATATTTTATGGAAAGATAAATTGTTCCACATTTGGATTGTTAATGTTTCGGTCTGGAAGGAATTTCTGGATTAGGAGATGAAATAATCATACAATCCCTCTATTTGGCAGTTTCCTTAGCAACCTGTTTTCAGGGTAAAAGCTTTACATTTATAGACTACTGAACATATTCTCCAACCTTTTTCCAGAAAGTACAAGGGCTATAGGTTCTTTTAATGGAATGGACTTATCTACTAACTATGAATATATAGTGTGAATGGACTACATTAGACATTCTTATGAAATGTACATTTGGTATTTTATAATAAGTGATTCATTTCATATGTAGATACCTTACAATACTATATGTAGTCCCACTCTAAATATCGGCATTTTTCGGCTAACCTATTTCCTATGAGCCATTGACTTTTTCTATAAGAATTTACAGCGTTCTTCTATTATTTGAAAACATATCATTTGTGACTTTGTATGGTACCTGCTTAGGATTCAGTCATACAATATAATTTACTTGTTATCACTTATGCAACCTCCCGTAAAATATGTATTTATACTGATGCCATGTGCAGTGCCCTTTCAATCTTATGATCTGTAGTTGTTACTCATTGCCTGAAATCAAGACTCCCGTCATTCTGATATTGATACCAGAAAATTTAAGTTTCATTTTCTTTGGAGATAAAGCTTACATTTTTCTCCTGTAAACGGAAAGACTTTATGGTTGTAGAAATAAATCCTGAGGTGGGTTATCTAAATCAACCAATCAGATCGTAAATTCAGTTTTAAAAATAAAGTCTTAAAAATAATTTATCTAATCAAATTTTACCGCTCCCATTGACATGTAGTTGCATAGTCTAACTACTCTTGTTAAAAACTCCTTTTTATAATGTATTTGTGCCCATGCTTAATCTTATAGGTTTGAATCTGAGAATAAATTACATAAATCTTTTTTTTAGTAATGATTAAAATTATATCACATATTTAATGGACACTTCTAAACAGTTGGCTACTGACCTTGCTCTATGGGTTACTTTACATCCACATGGCACGACTCATCTTTAGAATGTCTGTCATGATGGAGATCCAGAAGATTTATCTAAAGCCTGCTACCACTTAAAGAAATTCTGAAATACTATGATTTCTGCATTACAAAAATTAACAGCTGAAGAGAGAACCCACAGCACGAGAACTAGTTAATCCTCATTCAAAATGCTGTTACTGTGCAGCGGATGTCCCCTGTGGACATACCCTTAAGACTTACCATCTCCAATGACATCTTTTTTTATTTCTGCTCCACACAGGCGTGGAACAGTGAAATATACTCTAATTGGTTCTGTTGGATGTTCATTGGAGTGTCCATTATTTCATAACAATTTTTATTGGAATGTGCCGTAGACGCTCCTAATGGAATCTCTATCCCACATATAAACTTGGCACAAGACAACAGAGTCTGTTTTCATTTCCAGAAACTGCGCTTGACCTTCCAGGGGACTTCACCTAAAATTGCCATTCATCCTAATTCAAGGGAAGAGTCCAGTAGTACAGTGCCAGCATCCCTTGTAGAGATGAGCGGACTGAATGACAAACTTCGTACTTGGATTGGGTGCTGGCACCGATCGCGGGTGTTAACTGTTTAAATGCTGCCAGCAAAGTCGCCAACGATACTGAAATTGATCTGAATATGTACGTCTCCTTTTTTTATCAGTGGGGAGTGTTGATGCTCCACATAGTTTTAACTGCCATCAGTGATTTAACCATCATCAGTCGCGGTCCTGGTTGGATTAGGTACGGAACCTAGATAAGATTTTTTAAGTTCAGTTCTCGACGAACTTGGCTTAACCCAAACTTATGTGGGTCCGCTCATGCATAATCGGTGACTTTGCCAGCATTAGTCGCGGGTGTTACAGGGGGCGTTGTCCTTATTGGGGTTCGGTACGGAATCTAGACATGATTTTTAAGCTCAACCCAAGTTTAAGTGAGTCTGCTCAGCCATAATCCCTAGTCATATCTTTACATTTTACTCATCATTTAAGGCTGATTATACATTATACAGAAGGCTAATCATATTACAACAGTCAGTAAATCAATCAATCAGTAGTAAAACCATTCTAAAAATGTTTTTAAAAATTTGATCTTTAAGGAGCATTACATAAAAAAAATAATAGAGATAGGTTGTTTTGTTTGAGCTATTATTCAAGAGAAACTCATCCCATTTCCCCATGATGCAAATATGTTACAAAACAAAGAGCTGCAGCAAGTATTTTAATTGCTGTGTTTTTTTCCTGCAACAGAGCTGATTTTCTTTGTACTCAAATATCCCTGTTTTGACAAGCCGTACATACATATGTTTTGTGCAGTACCTATGGATGGAAAGCAATTTTTTTTCCGAGGGTCTATTGGGAATGCTGTAAATCAGCAAATGGAGATATATTAAAGCGGCATGCATTTCTAATACAGTATGTTGCTATTACAGAAAAGAATCAGGAGCATATTGAATAATGTAGCTTTCAAAGCTCAGCAGAAAATTTGATTACAAACAATTTGATTACTGGTTTCTGAAGAAATATTTCCAAAATATTGTGGCATTTTGCTCCTGTAATGCATAAAACATAACAGCAGACCCGTCTGGAAGTTCTTTTAGGACAGTAAAGAATAGATGATGTCAAGTCTAATTACTTCAATATCAAATAACGCAAGCATTAGTCTGAAATGAAATGGATGTCACATTGTGTAAAAAGAAATGCTTTTAAACAATGTGACAGGGGGATAAAGGCAATGAATAATTAGATATTCTTTGCACAATTTATCATAGCTTTATCAGTCAAGCCTTTTATTTTAGAAATTATTCCATTCTATTCAATAAGTTTGTACAAAGAAAAATCTGATATGACATCTGAAACATAAATAGTAATTCTGCTGATTCCTTGTGCGTCTTTGGTCATAGTTGTTCCGATTTGCTGTTCACAGTGTTTACGGCTTCTAGAATTTGATGATTTTAGACTTGTATTTGAAATTGAAAGGTTTAAAAGTTTGCGAACCTTTTAGCGTCAGACCCTTTCCTTGATTTTATTTGACGTGACGTGTTATAGAAAAATTCATGTAAACCAATAACACAACTATGACTTAAAGAATTTAGGTCACTAACAGGCAGTCTGGAAAAATGTAAAATTTTTGAACATAATGGGGGGAATTTACTAATACTGGTGCTTTGAACTGCACTTCGTATTTACTAAAAGGCCTCCGGCCACTTAGTTAAACCAGAAAGAGATGCCTGCCAAGTAGACCAGGTCTGACCTGGCAGAGATTTCAGCTATTTTGGCGGAGACTAAAGTAAATACAATGGGCCAAGACACTCGTGCCTCCAGCTGCCCTGCTCCCCGCTCCATGTCACACCGGAGCTAAAGTCACCTGACGTCAACCGACCACCTTGTGGCATCGCCAGAATTTATCTTATTCCTCCCCCCTTGTAATTTTACCTCCTGTCCGAGAAGCTAGGAGCCTGCCGTCAATGTCAGAAAGCCAGGGAGTGGAGAGAGCGTGACGTCTGAGCGCCTCCGATTCATTTACATATTATTTAAAATTAATTTTCTTTGCAAAGGTGTCCTTTCTTTATGCATGGAAAACAGTTCCACTTAGTGCATTAAGAAAGAAGCATGCAATGCTGGACATATCCTTTAAGGGAATGAACCAAATATTTTTATGGATCTATTTCACATTATAAAATAAATCTGCGAGCTGCAGAAAATAACAGTTAAGTATTTATCAAATTTCCAAATTTTATCCAAAATAAATAAAATATAATCTTAAAGAAAAAAAGGGGAAAAGATTTAAAGATTTTGTATATGATGAATATTTTAAAAACAGTGCCACCATTATTTTTTTTTATCTGTGCCTGGTGTCTCCTAAATGAATTGGAGCATCAAAACAATGGATACTTACATACTGTGATTGCCAAATAACATAGCCCAAGGAGTTGGTTTCTCTTTTATTATTTTCACAAAAGTGCTCTAAATAGAATGTGTTACTTATCAATTTACAGCTCATTCTCTATTACTGTGAAACCCTGTCACCTTATAAGTACAATCATGCATGCCTTAAAAATAGCAAATCTGTAGCAACAAGTAACAAGAAAGTGGCCTCAGGGTCGGACTGGGGTGCCTGGGGCCCACCAGTGAAATTGATTTTGGGGGCCCACCTACTACTGCATATAAATATTCTGGGATGAGGGAATTTGTAAGCACTAGCGGGGGCAGTGATGCAGAGGATAAGCTAAGCCCTTTCTCCCACCTTTTCTGCTAGTGCTCGGCTCTTGGTTTGTGTACAGGGGCTGCAGTGGTGATATCACCTCAGGGCATTAATGTTAGGGATAGTGTAAGAGTTACCCCTGGTTTCCCGGGCTTTCTGCTGGTGGCTGGGCTGTGGTTAGGGATAGTATAAGAGTTACCCCTGGTGTCCCGGGCTTCTGCTGGTGGCTGGGCTGTGGTTATGGATAGTATAAGAGTTACCCCTGGTGTCCCGGGCTTCTGCTGGTGGCTGGGCTGTGGTTAGGGATAATATAAGAGTTACCCCTGGTGTCCCGGGCTTTCTGCTGGTGACTGGGCTGTGGTTAGGGATAGTATAAGAGTTACCCCTGGTTTCCCGGGCTTTCTGATGGTCGCTGGGCTGTGGTTAGGGATAGTATAAGAGTTACCCCTGGTGTCCCGGGCTTCTGCTGGTGGCTGGGCTGTGGTTAGGGATAGTATAAGAGTTACCCCTGGTGTCCCGGGCTTCTCCTGGTGGCTGGGCTGTGGTTAGGGATAGTATAAGAGTTACCCCTGGTGTCCCGGGCTTTCTGCTGGTGACTGGGCTGTGGTTAGGGATAGTATAAGAGTTACCCCTGGTTTCCCGGGCTTTCTGCTGGTCGCTGGGCTGTGGTTAGGGATAGTATAAGAGTTACCCCTGGTTTCCCGGGCTTTCTGCTGGTCGCTGGGCTGTGGTTAGGGATAGTATAAGAGTTACCCCTGGTTTCCAGGGCTTTCTGCTGGTGGCTGGGCACTGGTTAGGGATAGTATAAGAGTTACCCCTGGGGTCCTGGGCTTCTGCTGGTGGCTGGGCTGTGGTTAGGGATAGTATAAGAGTTACCCCTGGTTTCCAGGGCTTCTCCTGGTGGCTGGGCTGTGGTTAGGGATAGTATAAGAGTTACCCCTGGTTTCCAGGGCTTTCTGCTGGTGGCTGGGCTGTGGTTAGGGATGTAAGTGTTCGCACTGCACCAACCTTCCAGTAAGGAAATGCTGAAAACCTTTATAAGAACTGATGACAATAACCCCACTCTGGTATCCCTGCACCACATAGACAAGTCACCCCAGGCTCTCTGACCCTATAGATATAACAGTATATAAGCTGAGAGCAGTCTCACACTAGAAGGTAAGTCAGGGACTACAATACTGATCGGACACACTGCCATCCCCCCCTCCATATTTTATTAATGCCCCCCATGCAAACTGCTATCCCCATACATGCTGCCATTCCCTCCAGCATCTAAGGTTTGAGTGCGGTGCACGCACTCAGTGATAGTACCCAAGCGTCCGCTTCCGGCCGCATTGAGTATTATTGCAGCCATTGGCAGGGGCCTCCAATACAGGGGTGAAGAATTTAAGCCTTTATGCTGCCCGAGGCGAGCCATAGAGAGACCACCCCCCCCATATATGTAATATGTAGTACAAAATAATTACAGTGTACCGCCATGTAGTACAAAATGCATACAGTGTACTGCCATGTAGTACAAAATGCATACAGTGTACCGCCATGTAGTACAAAATATATACAGTGTACCGCCATGTAGTAAAAAATATATACAGCGTACAGTAATCAGTGTATACAGCTCCCCCAGCAATCACTATATACAGCTCCCCCAGCAATCATTATATACAGCTCCCCCAGTAATCACTATATACAGCTCCCCCAGCAATCACTATATACAGCTCCCCCAGTAATGACTGTATACAGCTCCCCCAGCAATCACTATACACAGCTCCCCCAGCAATCACTATATACAGCTCCCCCAGTAATGACTGTATACAGCTCCCCCAGCAATCACTGTATACAGCTCCCCCAGTAATCACTGTATACAGCTCCCCCAGTAATCACTGTATACAGCTCCCCCAGTAATCACTGTATACAGCTCCCCCAGTAATCACTGTATACAGCTCCCCCAGCAACCACCGTATACAGCTCCCCCAGTAATCAGTGTATACAGCTCCCCCAGTAATCAGTGTATACAGCTCCCCCAGCAATCAGTGTATACAGCTCCCCCAGCAATCAGTGTATACAGCTCCCCCAGCAATCAGTGTATACAGCTCCCCCAGCAATCAGTGTATACAGCTCCCCCAGCAATCAGTGTATACAGCTCCCCCAGTAATCAGTGTATACAGCTCCCCCAGTAATCACTGTATACAGCTCCCCCAGCAATCACTGTATACAGCTCCCCCAGCAATCACTGTATACAGCTCCCCCAGCAATCACTATATACAGCTCCCCCAGCAATCACTATATACAGCTCCCCCAGCAATCACTGTATACAGCTCCCCCAGCAATCACTGTATACAGCTCCCCCAGCAATCACTGTATACAGCTCCCCCAGCAATCACTGTATACAGCTCCCCCAGCAATCACTGTATACAGCTCCCCCAGCAATCACTGTATACAGCTCCCCCAGCAATCACTATATACAGCTCCCCCAGTAATCACTATATACAGCTCCCCCAGTAATGACTGTATACAGCTCCCCCAGCAATCACTGTATACAGCTCCCCCAGTAATCACTGTATACAGCTCCCCCAGTAATCACTGTATACAGCTCCCCCAGTAATCACTGTATACAGCTCCCCCAGTAATCACTGTATACAGCTCCCCCAGCAATCACTGTATACAGCTCCCCCAGTAATCACTGTATACAGCTCCCCCAGCAACCACCGTATACAGCTCCCCCAGTAATCAGTGTATACAGCTCCCCCAGCAATCACTATATACAGCTCCCCCAGTAATGACTGTATACAGCTCCCCCAGCAATCACTGTATACAGCTCCCCCAGTAGTCACAGCTCCCCCAGCAACCACCGTATACAGCTCCCCCAGTAATCAGTGTATACAGCTCCCCCAGCAATCAGTGTATACAGCTCCCCCAGCAATCAGTGTATACAGCTCCCCCAGTAATCAGTGTATACAGCTCCCCCAGTAATCACTGTATACAGCTCCCCCAGCAATCAGTGTATACAGCTCCCCCAGCAATCAGTGTATACAGCTCCCCCAGCAATCAGTGTATACAGCTCCCCCAGCAATCAGTGTATACAGCTCCCCCAGCAATCACTGTATACAGCTCCCCCAGCAATCACTATATACAGCTCCCCCAGCAATCACTATATACAGCTCCCCCAGCAATCACTGTATACAGCTCCCCCAGCAATCACTGTATACAGCTCCCCCAGCAATCACTGTATACAGCTCCCCCAGCAATCACTGTATACAGCTCCCCCAGCAATCACTGTATACAGCTCCCCCAGCAACCACTGTATACAGCTCCCCCAGCAACCACCGTGTAAAGCTCCCCCAGTAATCACTATATATAAATATACACACACATTACATATTACACCTATATATAAACCTATTTCATGTTATACCTGTATATACACACACACATTACACCTATATCTACACCCTTTACATGGTATACCTGCATATACACACATATATCACATGTAAAACCTTTATATACACATACACACACACACCTAATACATGTTATACCATTATATACACACACATATAGAACACATTACACCTATATATACAGCTATTACATGTTATCAGTCTATATACAAGCACAGGACATGTTGTACACACATATATACACATGACAAAACACACATACACAGGGAAGACACATACATATACACATTACACTTACCTCATATCCAGCAGCAGGTCCAGGTCAGGCAGTGGATGGAGCTGTCTCCTCTGTGCAGCAGGCCCGGGCTGGTGGGCGGGGCTTCTCCTGTCAGCTCTGCCCGGGCTGCACCTCCAGGGAGAGCAGCCACAGATTTGAATGTGGTGCTCCCGCGCTTCCTCCCCCTCGCTCCTCCTCCTGTTCGCTCCTCTGGCTGCTTCTGTGGTAGTGACACAGGAAGCGCTAGCAAGGGCTTCCTGGGTCACAGCAGCGCCGCACAGGAGGTCCTGCGCGGTGCTGTAAGAAATAGTACTTGCATCTGAATGATGCAAATACTATTGTTAGTAGTAGAGGAGCAGCCTCGGTTAAAGGCCCATGCTATAGTGACAGGAGTCGGGGCCCACCGGGGGATTCACCGGCCCCCCGGCGGGCCAGACCGACCCTGAGTGGCCTGTCCATTCCAATAATCCACATAATACTATGGAATTGTTAAAAATGCAAGTACAGAAATGTGGGCTAGCAACACAAACAGCTCCCCGTCCCATTGCTTTCTATTGGGCACAACCACGGTGTGGTCCTTCCAACATGAGGCACCATGCATCACTGTGCCGTGAACATACCGAATGCCTGATAGGTCATATCCTTTTCCTGCCCATAATTGTGGCACAGCCAGTCATTTCCTATAGACATCTATGGCAGATGGGCCACAATCAACGGCACAGGGCTTGTTGCGTACAGGCCCCAAAATGCACACGAGGCCTCAATATGAATATATAATTGATATAGTGGATAAAACTGATATAGTGGATAAAAATTGATATAGTGCCAAAACATAAGAATAATTAAAATGAAATAATATGGTGACTTATGCTGGGTTCACATTATGTTTTTGGCCATACGTTGCAAGGACATGTCAGGCAGATTCCCGATGTGTCTTTACAACATACAGCACAGACATATACCATAAACATGATGTGAACCCAGCTTTATTTAAAAGGTATGTTCCTCCTACTTTGATGCAATGTATCAACTTTCGTCATCCATTTTGTACAGAAACATTATCCCGCTACTATTTTCTTCCTCTCCACTATTCATGTCTGTGTTAGATCTAGTATTAGATACAACAAGCATAATAAAACCACATGTGTACAAATATTTGCTTTCAACCATCCAAGTACCTTATAGTACATTTGAGTTTCAATTACGTGTGTTTCAAATTAAATTGTAATCTTGAATCGAAATCTCTAGAAAACAGTCATTTGCATTTTATGTTTCGGTCAGGCCATTTCCATCTTCACAAATGGTTATTGGTTGTGACCTCCTGCTAGGTGGGTCATATTTAGCTTTTCTCTTTCTACTCTGACAAATGATAATGTTCCTCTGGTTTATTTTTCACACATTGTGGTTTCTGATATATTATTTTAGAAATGTGATCGCCTCTTTTAAAAAAAAAAAAATTCTACACAGCAATTAGTTCAATTGCAGTATTTTAGGATAAGTGTATGCAAACATATAATGCTGGAGGTAGAAATAAATCCTTGCCTTTAACCTTGTGGAAAATAATTATGCTAAAATGAATTATTCCAGGAAGATCACTCAGCATTGATGACTGAATAATACAATTGTAAAGATAGGTGTGGCTTAAGGCAGAGAAAATGCCGGATGAGATTTTTAGACTCATTGCCTAGTTTATAATTTATTAACATGATAATTTTACAAGGTAATAGCATAAAACATATTATGTAGTAGTAGTGTAAATCATAGAGGCTTATAAATTATTCAGGCGCTTTGGAACCAAAAGATGATACTTCTATGAAAATCCAAGGCCTTTAATATGCAGTAGGTTATAATAGACCTATTCTTAATAAAAGGTCTACTGATGGCATCAAAAATGGTCCACACCAGTCAACCTCAGAGGGATATATACGATGTAGTCTAAGTCTGTTTGATGGTCATGTGTCATGACCAGGGCCTGGGGCAGAGAGGAAATGCGAGAAGGATAATGCGAATTGTACGCGTTTAAACTTCAGAGCCTTATATATGACAGACTGAAGAGGGGAAACTGCCTTAACTTGGGTTTAGATGTCAGTCTTAAAAATGATCTTCCATTTTGTTTTCAAACAGTGGGGCACATTTACTAAGGCCCTTGCGCCAGTTTTCCGTCAGACTTTGTACATTCTTTTAGCTGCAATCTGCTTGCATGGGTATGTAAGAAGTGCCGCATGCGACCCTTTTGTCGAGCAGCAGCGCAAGGCATCATGCAAAATACAAATTCGTTCCGGTGCTCAGTCAGACCTACACCAGATTTATCATGCAAAGTCCGACAGAATTGTGTTACACGCCCCATGTTAAAGGTTTACCCAAAAAAAGTTGTTGCACTGGGACAGTGGAGGGAGCGCCAAATTCATGCAGAACGTGTGCCTGAAATCCTGAATCTGGTGCCCTCTGCACACTACATAGGTACACTGCACATAGTACTGTTCTTAGTAAATGTGCCCCAATATATTGGCCTCCACTTATTGTCTGTAAATTCATCAGATTATTTTTGTGGTTCGGGTTGTTGACAAATCTTATGCAGAGATTGCCTTTCTAAAGTTTGCATAATTTTCCATGACATTTTCAGCCAAAAATTATTGCATCTCAGGTCATGTCTCCTATACTAACCCATGTCCTATTATCTACCATAGATCTGTCCCGATACAAAACTAGTAATAATAAATGGCTAAAATAGGTGCCACATTTTTTTGCCAGAATGCTGCACCACATTCTAGAGACTATGGAAGACAAGAATTGTGACATTTTGTTGGTTCTCCAACTTGGGGCAGGCTGGGGCTTGCAAACCTGGAAAACTGCCAAAGACTACAATTAAGATTCCTACCATGTCTGACCTGGCGGTGATTTCATTTACGCGCACCTCTTAGTACACCATACCATGACTAAGAGCACAAAGTGCTTGAAACGCATAGGTTTGACTCCTACTAATCCCTTTTTATAAGAAGATCAAATAAAAATACATTGTTTTAAGGATGTGCCACGACCACCTTTCCTCTTGAACTGTTTCCACCTTATAGTACATCCGGCCTATAGTATGCAGGCAAGGAAAGGGGGATTTTGAACTGGTACTCAATACACCAGTCATTTTAAATCCCCCCCCCCTTTTTTTATTTTTATGGCATCTGTTTGTAAGTTTCATTTTTTTTTTGGCCACAAAGGGTCACATTTAGTTTGGATACATATATTTGCTTTTATTAACATCCATATTAACCTTTTAAACTGGTCTATTCTTTTAATGATAGGAGCCCAGAGATGCATATATGCAAATCTTATGTCTCTTATTAAAATACGCTATCATATATTAATTGCTGTCAAATGTACAGAATTTTAAATGATCATAATGTCATCAGAACTAATAATACATAATTGCTGCAATACTGGTGGCTTCGGAATTTATCAATTAGATGCCCTATCACATCCGGGTGATAACGCATTTATCTTTTATAGAAGCATATAGTAAATCCAATGCCGGTTATACAAAATAGCACCAATTTCTCTTCTTTTCCTATCCAGTGCATTGTTTTAGGTTCCACTTTCCATATTGTACAGAGGTTGATCAGCATCGCGAGTAATTACATTTTATTTATTCTATAAAATCGTGTTGTTCTTTCTAGAAATGTCCAACATTTTATAGCAGAGCTGCTCTTTTTTTCCCTTTAGATTTATTTACTACCTTTAGGAGTAGAAAAGGCCAATTTCAATCATGTTTGAAATAACTCATTTTAGACAAGTACGTGCTGCTCTGCTTACAAAACATATATGAGTGGAATATGCAATTACCACAACTCAGTTTCCTGCCACAGAAACATTTCAGCATTATAGCATTACAGAAATAGAATGACATGCATAATGAAAGATTTCAAGATTCACCCAAGGCATTTATTCTCTTCACCTTAATGTTCTCACCAGTAGCAGAGTATCCATTAAAAGGTACTATGAATTATGGTTGCTTAGCAACTGCAAGGAACTTGTAACAGCACCAAAGAATGGAATGGCTGGTTGATAAAATGAATTTTCTTTGAGTATTAGTCTGTTGAAACTGCCTTTTCTTGTGGAACATAAAGTGCATTTATTTTTCTCATGCATTTTTTATTAGAAAATTATTTGAGTTCCAGGGGCTTGAATCATTTTACTACACAAGATATTTGATGTTAATGTGTTGTACTAAAAGAAAAAAAATAAAATACATTTTCTTCAAAGCAAAGGCATTTTTTTTATGTAAGTGTCTTTGAAGCATAATCTAAAAAATGCACAGACATACATAATGGTGCCTGAAATAGTTTGCCGAATGGACAATATCAAGAGAGATTGGAAAAACAGAAAATGGAAGCTTTTTTAAAATACACACACACACATACATATATATACATACATACAAGTGTGTACACATATAGCTCTTTAGATTCTTTAGGAATCAAAATTTATCTTAAAGTTATCTCAGTAACACTGGATTTTTATGTATAATACTAGATCTTTCTCCCTCAATTGTACGTATATATCAAAATTCTCCCTCCCAATGTTGAAAAGTGGGAACTGCCATTGTGAATGCATGAAAAATGGACATGATGTGCATAAAATACACCAGTCAAGCAGTTAAACCAAATGAAAAGCCTACAGGCACATATGTTGTGCTACCTGGATATAACCATTAAATGTGTTTTCCAGGACTTGAATATTGATGACCTGCTGTTAGGATAAGTCATCCATACTCGATCAATTAGGAGCGTTGGGAGTGGGGGGTTGACTCCTGACACTACCAGTTATCTGCCAAATGCCAAACATCACTTGAGCAGACATTGCACCCCCTTCCTTTTGAAATCAAGGCACAATCCCAGGCATGTTGTTGTGGCTATGAAGGGTACTACCGCTCAATTTCCAGAAGATAGTAGTGTTAACAAGGGGTGAAAAATTACTTCTTGATCTTTACTTTTTCTTGCAGCATAGGCATGCAACATTGGCTTAGATACTATTCAGTTACTAATAAGTTAAATAGTTATTGTCATTTGAGATGATTTTTAATATAGTGTAGGAGGGAAGTGATGTGAACTTTTTTCTAGTATACAATGAAACCTCTTCGCCCCTCTGAAAGTATATCCTCCCTAAAAGATTTTTTTCAGTGTCCAATTTTATTTTTTTTTTATTAAAGGAGACCTACCACCATGGATCAACCTATTAAGGTAGATCCAGTGGCAGGTTCCTCTAATGTATAGTAGTATAGCCCTTTTTAAGGCTAATTATTTCGTGGCCTGGAACTTTTATTAATTTTAATTCCCATAATATGCAAATGTCCTAAAGAGGCTACTGGGGCATGGAGTAGCTGGAGCTGAGGCTACACGGCGCGGCTACTCCACGCCCCAGTAGTCTTTTACGTTCTGCCTACCAATGCATCTTCAGCATTCAGCTACGAGGAGCTGCACACACTCATCTGCGTAGCTGGGTTCTGCATGTGCATGCGCAGTAGCTCCAGCTTCAGTGCCGAGACTGCACAGCCGGTGGCCGGCGCCCTGCGGATGTGCAGAACCCAGGTTCGCAGACTGAAGAAGCATTGTGTAGCCTTAGCTCCGGCTAATCCTGCATTGAACAGAGGTAGAGGTAGTAGTCTTCTAACATTATTATAGCTCAACCTAGCATTAATGATGCTAGGATATTTTAGGTCGGCTCTAAAACTCTATTATTTGGCTGGTCTTCCCGCTCGGGTCTGTCCCTCTCTCGGCCCCATGACTTTTGGAGAAAGTGGTGTGTGGGCTTGAAAAATGGATGACGAAAATAAAAACTAAAGAATCCCTGGCTCTAACATACATGCACAATCAGGTCTTCCTAAGACAGTTTTCATCCAGTGTGTATGGGGGGACTTACTGATTTATAATCCAATTGATTTTTTTTTGCCTCCCATGTGGCAGAAAGTGGTGGAGTAATTTGAAGAATATAGCTTTTAAAATGTAAAACTCTCATGTATAGAGTTAGTTAATTGCTTTATTAATATACAGATACTAAATAACAAAATACACATTTTTATAAAGTTTGCTATATATTAATATATTGAGATAAGTTTATATAGGCTATGGGTGTAAGTAATCTTTAAATTCAGGTTATAAAAAGGTTACATCACATTTCTACTAAGGCAATAAATAGAGATTGATTTAAATATTTAAAGGGTTGCTTAATTATTTATGACAGTCCATAGTGAGTTCCAAATGAGAGCAGCTCTGATTAAGTTAATAATATTCTTGACATTGTAAAACTCTGACTAAAATCTTTTCAATCCACTCATTATTCATAGCGGGTTTAGAATCTTAAAACTTCTTTTTTAAAATTCCCTTCCCGAAAAAAACAGCTTCCCACCAAATAAAAATGTCTCCTGTACCCTAAGCCCGCCCCCTGAAATGACCTCTTTAAATCAATAGAGCAACTGAATATAGAGATCTTATCATGAATATATCTTATCAGAGGAAAGTGCTTGCAATGTAATGTATGGCTACCCTAATATTCTGTATGTATTCTGCTAGGGGTTTCAGCTTTAGATATTCAGGTGGTCCCCTACTTAAGGACACCCTTCTTACAGACGACCCCTAGTTAAACAGATCTCTCTGCCAACTGTGACCTTTGGTGAATCTCTCTGAATGCTTTACTTTAGTCCCCGACTGCAATGGTCAGCTGTAAGGTGTCTGTAATGAAGCTTTATTGATAATCCTTGGTCCCATTACATAAAAAAAATGTTGAAACTCCAATTGTCACTGGGGCAAAAAAAATTTGTCTGAAGCTACGATTATAAAATATACAGTTCCGACTTACATACAAATTCAACTTAAATACAAACCTACGTTTGTACATAACAAAGAATATTGGATTCTGTAGCAGTACTGAGACCCCAGCTAAAACATAACACTTCCCATAAATCAATGAATTCCAATAGGATTAGATAATAGCAGTATACTAAATAAGATGAATTATATGTCTATCAACATTCCCACCATTTATGGGGTCCACCGAGTAGCCCTTTAGTAATTGTAAGCTACAAGAACAACACAACTTATGTTGTTGTTTATAGTGTTTTTTCGTATTCTCTGAAATATCCTACAATTCTAATTAATATTATTTCACGTCTCTTCGTCATATCCAGTAACCCAGAATCAGAACTGGCACGGACCATCTGGAATTACCCCAGTTTTTCGAAAAATGTTATTGCATTTGCATTTGCTCAATATACTGTAGTTTGATCCTTAACATATTACCGAATTACTTGCCTTTGCATATTTCTCCTCAGCCATGTGTGTCAGCTTGCGCTAGAAATTAATTATTTCTGTTAGTATCATTGTATGTTCATGAAATACACCAGACTTCTATCTATTACACTGCGTAAAATTAATTTGCAACATAACAGGCTCTAATGATTGGAACGCCAATATGAATACTGTAGAATTGAGTATGTGGCCTATAGTTAGTGTATCAGGTCATACTCTAGTCTGTGGATCATTGACACTGTTAATGTACATTTATCTAGAACATTTTTAAAAGTTACATTTAAAGGGAAACTGTAATCAAAAACTTTTTTATGAGATGCTAATGAGTAGTTTAGGGCCCACAGGCATGTGTATGGCTCCCAGAAAATGGCCTCTCCCGCCTCCTTCTTCCTCTGCCTCTACAACTTCTAATCGAAATCCTAAGCATTGGTCAGAGTTCAGCACATGCTCAGCTCATCACTTCTCTCTTCTTATCTTTCCTGGATATACTGGGCATGTGCTGAATGCGTCACAGTAATTCCAGGGAGCAGCGGGCAAAGATGTACAGCGAAAGATTTGGATTACAAGCCAAGGGGCTGGGCAACACTCCATTGAGAGGGCCAGAGGTTCCAGGCAGCATATACATGCCCATGGTACATCAAATTCATCCTTAACATACAGAAAAAAATTTAATTTTCTACAAAAACAATAGCATAAAGATTTTGTAAAAAGAAGACATTCCTAATTTCAATGCAGTCTGCTGTATTGCCATATGTAACATATTATATTGATGGTGTACATGACAGATTCCCGTTACATAAAGTCTATGAGCTGTCACCTTCTGACAAGTAACAAAAGTTCTATTAAGAGGTTGTCTATTTGATGACCTCTTTAAGGTTATTTCTATGTCTTTGAAAGCTGTAGAGTATATTACTCCTCTATCATTACATACACTGCTGATTTACTGTGTACTGAGAACAGGGCGGATTAAGGTTGGACCCTTGCTGCAAAATCTGGTAGGGGGCCCCAACTGAATGTAGCCCACACAGTGGTACACATTACTATTTAAAATTAATATTATTAATATAGCACATCTTCATTAATATTAATATATTGCAGCTCCTGAAAAGCACACTGCATGCAGAATGCGATTGAGTACTTTATGCTTTCATTGCTTGAAGGCAGGCGCATGTGTGGCATGGTGGCACTGCCGCGCATCACTTCCAGCAACACCACCACACATCACACCAGTAATGACGGATAATTATGGCGGGGGGCACTTCTGAGTAAGGTGGTGGGGGACCAGGGGCGCGTGCCCCTGGAGCCCTCCCTACAATCCGATCCAGAACCTGAATAAATCACTATATTTTTCCAGATGAAAAGTTTTATGTTGGTAATCAACATTCTATGATGTTTTCAATGATATTTGGGTTTCTGATTGCTCATTCCTTTACTGTACAAAATTTTAAAATTGGAAGGAAAGGTGAGAACAATAATGTTTAACAATACAATTATTTATGCATCCATCTTGAGGGCTTTCTAGATGTGCCAATGTAACTATTAAATAAGCCAACAGATAAAGATGCTCTATGAATATCCAGATTTAATTCCTGGAAAGAGTCAGAAAGCTCTCAAGGTCGGTCATCAGATTCCTGTAATTCTTACACATTGTGTGCAATAAATAAGCAGACAATTTATATGCAAAAAAGGCTAACAATTCCAACAGTTTCACAGCTTCTCAGCACTTTACAAGCATTATAGCTTATCTACTCAAATACAGGGGTGTACAATAATAAATCTAAGGTTTAGATTTGTGGTGACAAAATATTGCGTAGAATTTCAGAATTTGGGGGGTTTTGTATGGTCATTTTTAAGGAGCATATTTTATTAAAAGTTTATGTAATGTGACGTGTAATTTTTTTATTATATGGCATTATAAATTCTAAAATTAATGGAGATTTTGATTCATATATGTGGCTTATATTTTATGAATAGCAGAACATGTATGCCCTGTTTTCAGAATCTGCAGCATGTCAGTAATTCGTGTGGATTCTAAGTGCGATCTTTGCATTTCCAACATGTGTTCCCAGCCTTTGGTATGAAATACTGGATGAGATAATAGCTTTCCTTTCACATTGAGGGGTTTTATCACACACTGGCACGTGGTGTAAACCCTGCCCCTCCTGCCATGTTAGAAGTTTCTAGAGGCTCCGGGGTCCTGATATATCCAGGGGATAGCAGGGCAACTTTGATTAGTGTATCCTGGTGCAGGCTACAGCTAATGTACAGGAACGCCCCTTAACGGCCCACTATGTGGTCATGGTCCCTTCTCACCCCCCTCCATGCCCACTTAGCTTGGAGGTGGCATAAGGTGGATAATAGTCACAATTTCTGGTCGCACTCCAGGAATTACAACTATTTCAAGGCTTGTTTGTTAAATAATTGACGTACAAGCACTAATAAATGCTTTAGAGCGGTCTAAATGAGCTCCAAAAATTGCACCAAAAACACGTTCAAAATAATTGTATAGAACACGTCGGAAGCCAAAAACCATTTTCACATTGGGAGGAAAAAAGAGACAAGTTGTGAAGGTTGGGAAGTTTTTTGTGTTGCCGACACTCTGTAAATTGGGCAAAATTGGTGCAAAATACAATACCTAGGAATTGCATATCAAAAAACTACAATATAGCATTCAAACATTCCCTCTATAGTCTACAATGAGGAATACAAGGAAAACGAAATACATAGGTAGCACTGCAAAAAGCTCTTATAGCCAAGAATAAATGGTTAAAATATATTCAGCCAAATAACACTTTACTGAGACTTTGCAATATACATATTAGCTAATATAAACTCTAGTTGAGAGGGCATTGACTTTGACATCACCTGAACAGGTGTCTCTGTGACCAGGATATTTCCATAGAGAGAAATTTACATATCCTGTTCATTGTGTTCACGAGGCCGTGTATTAGCCAAAGACATTGCACAAGAACATCTCCCTATGTTGATAAGTAATTTATTGATTCGTTCAACAAATGTTACATGGTGTCCTGTTGTATCTTCTAAAATAAACATTCAGAATGTTTGCCTATCTGTCTTGTACTTAGCTATATTACATTGTGGCTTCCTATGACACTTCAGCGAGTATAGGTTATACACTGTATACGGGTTTATGTGTTTTATTTACAGTTTTATACTCTTGTTGTGACTTTTTCCTCTGTGGATTTTTTTTGTGAACATAAATTGATGGTAAAACGAAAAGTTCAATATAGTCTCATGACAGATTGCTGTTATAACAACCACCATGTAGATCAATGCACCAATAATGTGCTGAAGAGCACGACTGTCATACTCTGTTAAGATGATGATTGGTTTGTCATTATTTTTATTAATACTGATGATTCTCATTTTTACCCATAAACAGTTTTGTATTGAATGAGTGATAGACACTTGTATCTGAGAGAGTTTTTTCACATAATCACCTAACATGTGGAAACAGTCCATGTGCTTCTATAATGTTCTCTGAGGTTAGGACTAGAGATTAGCCCGCACGACCCAGACATATTGCTGCACTGGCCAATTACAGCCAACGCTAGTAAGTAGGGAGTCAATTTGCCTGAATGGCTGTACGGCCGACAATCCTGCAATATGTGCGGGTCGTGCAGGACATACCTGGACCCCAAGTCCCAGGTCCACTCATCTCTAGCTAGGACTTCTAATCATGGTATACATTTAGTATACAACCTCTATAACCCTACAAAAACAGGCTAAGTATCTACTCCCTTTATTGTTAATTCTTGCCTGTTTACCTACAAAAAAAGTTACTTCCAAAGTCATATACAAATTAGCTGATAAGAGACACTTTTGGCTGAAATGAGTCACTTTTAGAGGATGACGTAAAAGCATCACTTCAGGTGCCCTTATCTTGGGCTCTACAGCACCTCTAGCTATGTTTTGGTATCAGGTTAGAAGCTTGTGGTTTTTATATGATACCAAAGCATGGTTCTATGTGTTGTAGAGCTCAAGAAAGAAGCCTCTAAAGTGATGCTTCCAGTGATTGATTTTAGTCAAAAGTTTCTCTTCGCAGCTCATTTGCATGTGACTTTGAGAAGATCTTTCATAGGTAAATGGACAAGTTTCAAAATAAATTTCTACCTTGCTCTGTTTTATATTTTCCTTTACTCTTGTTTACCCCCTTTTTGTTCAATAAGACATGAATTTCCCTTAAATTTACCATTCATGTCCCAAAATACAGTTATCATGGAATTGCTGCATTAATGTGCAACTAGTTGGACATGACAGTAGCAAAGTTCTTTCACAGTTCTTTTTCCCATCTAACATTTATGCTGGGATCTACCTTTTACACATTTTTATGTGTTTAAATAACATTCATGAGTAGTTTGCTATATTCTGGCAAGGAAAATATTTGGTTGGATGTCTACTTCTAAACCTCCTTACATTTGTTAAATTTGATCACCTGATGTAGAAGGACATCGACTTCCGTGTTCACCCATAACCCTTAAACACAATCAATACGTTTTATGGTTCTACTTCAAATTGAGACCTGAGAATATTTTTATGACTTTCCCTCATATAAAGTTAATATCCCACCTCTCTCGCAATGCTTGTTAAGGAGAGTATATCAATGACGGATAAAGTTCGGCATGCCAGATCCTTCTTTTCCCTTAACCAGGCCTGCTGAAATCGGAGTGGTTTGGCTGACATTAAACTGTAATTTATGAAAAGATTTAGAATGAAATCCCATAGATTGTCATAGGTTTGTAGCATCACACCTTCTCCAATTTTACGCAGTCCTAATACAGTTTTCAATGTAGAGTAGAAAGAGCATGTCTTTGGAAGATGTTGACCGAAAAATGGTATTTTGACCGAAATAAGATTTTTGAATAGTAGAACA
This sequence comes from Engystomops pustulosus, assembly GCF_040894005.1. Classification (NCBI taxonomy): domain Eukaryota; kingdom Metazoa; phylum Chordata; class Amphibia; order Anura; family Leptodactylidae; genus Engystomops; species Engystomops pustulosus. Next base: position 46,790,298 of record NC_092415.1, read on the forward strand.
CTGGGCAAAAGTATTTAGGGGTCATTTATGTTTATATTTCTTCCTATTTTTTCTGTCTTGTTTTTTGGCACATTGCAATTTTTGTTCCTTTTGGGACATTTTGAAATGTCCACCGGACATTTGTTTTTCATCAGTAAGACACATTTATCTTCTATTCTAGATGTGCTAAATATCTCAAATGACATTTATCATTTCAAATCTGCTATTTTTTTTTGGACACAAAAAATCCAGACAAAACCATACTTATGGAAAACGTAGAAAATGGAAAGAAATGACTTGAGACATTTTTGCGACATTTTTCAAACATGCAACAAATGTCTCAAAAAGAGATTTAAAAAAAAACATTTAACACAAAGAACAAGTGAGATTGATAAATTACCAAAGTAGCAGATGTAACAAAAGACAGACAAAAACTATCCAAAACAAACAGAGATAAGATAAATGACCCCCTTTGTCTTCATCACAATTTGGTTAAGTTCAAGTGTATAAAAGTAAAGTTTTCCTAAAGAAGTATACTAGTCTGGTAAACTTATTATATAGAATGTACCAAGATACAGAATAGCCATGTTCTTTGCCCAAAATAATTTCTTCTTTATAAGTATACCCACTTATAAACCAAGTATAGTTTATATTCTCAACAATATTAAAATCACAATAAGACTTTTCTCTTTTCTCCGTATTATAATGCTTATTTTATGCTCCTGAAGCCACAGACTGACTTCCATTGACCGCCAAAACAATAATTACCATGCTGGCTGTTTTAATGTTCTGAGATGTCAGACATTCAGCTTGGGAGGCTTTTAAAACTGACCTCACTGCTACTTTCCATTCATTAAAGTCCAACCTTTGCTTGCTGGTCACACAGGATAAATGAAGTTTCATATAATGTTTGCTTAGAAGAAGATTCATTGTTTGCTTGACTGTGAATTATTAGAATATCCACTATTTGTCATGCCAATCATCATCTTGAAAATCTAATTTACTCGTCTAATTCACATAGCCAATGTTTATAAATGTTTCTGTCAACACAGCGATCTCGGGGATTAAAAGAACATTACTACATTCTGGTTTCTGGAACCTGATGTAAAAACGTGACTTTCAAAAGAAGTCCAATATGGGCGATGGTGAAAAGACCATATTAGTTTATAGAAATGTTTTTCATGTGAACGATGTTTCTGCATGCACAAATCTAATTAGAGTTCCCGGCGTAAAAGGTTGCAAATGCATTTCTCCAATGGCTCAATTAAAATGAGCACTTCTAAGCTCTATCCATATGTTACCATTTACTGCTTCCTTACAGCAGTCTTCCATGGAAAGAACACTTTTATCATAGACAAATAGAGCGGTGGCAAACCTGATACATGTTTATAGTGGTGGAAAGTTTCTGTTAATTGTCTTAGGAAGAATACATTTACCATAAATTGTGTCCAAACAGCCAGATTAGACAAGAATAGCACCATGCGGCTCCATTTTTTCCTTCAGAAATATTTAAAAATCCATACAAACTGCAATGGACCACCTTGTAAGTCAATGGCATCTTATAAGTACAGATTGCATTCATCACAGCAACTAAGAATATGAGACAGAAATCAAACAGAAATCAAGGCGCCAACATAAACAGAGGCTCGGTCAATAAGTTATCCACAATCATGAATTTTGTCACAGTCTATCCCATTATTAAATCTGTCTTGGTCATGAAGTCTGTCCCGAGTATAAAGTTTGGTTATGAAGTCTGTGCTGGATAGTAAATCTGTCTCGGCCATGAAGTCAGTTTTGGTCAGGAAGTCTGTCTTAGTCATGAAAGCTAGCTTGTTCCTAAATCCATCTTGGTCATAAGTCAGTCAGTTATGAAGCCTGTACCAGTTATGAAGTCTGTCTTGGTCATGAAGTCTGTCTTGGTCATGAAGTCTGTCTTGGTCATGAAGTCTTTCTCAGTGAAAAAGTCTCTCTCAGTGAAAAAGTCTGTCTCAGTGATAAAGTGTGTCTCAGTGATAAAGTGTGTCTCAGTGATAAAGTGTGTCTCAGTTAATGAAGTCTGTCTCAGTTGATAAAGTGTGTCTCGGCCATGAAGTGTGTCTCGGCCATGAAGTGCGTCTCGGCCATGAAGTGCGTCTCGGCAATGAAGTGCGTCTCGGCCATGAAGTGCGTCTCGGCCATGAAGTGCGTCTCGGCCATGAAGTGCGTCTCGGCCATGAAGTGCGTCCCGGCCATGAAGTGCGTCCCGGCCATGAAGTGCGTCCCGGCCCTGAAGTGCGTCCCGGCCATGAAGTGCGTCCCGGTCATGAAGTCTGTCCCGGTCATGAAGTCTGTCCCGGTCATGAAGTCTGTCTCGGTCATGAAGTCTGTCTCGGTCATGAAGTCTGTCTCGGTCATGAAGTCTGTCTCGGTTATGAAGTCTGTCTCGGCCATGAAGACTGCACTGGTCATGTAGTTTGTTCTGGTTATGAATGTTTTAAATAGGTAAAACATTAAATAAATTCCTGTAAAATGATGTGATTTTATCACAGATTGTTTATGGGAAAAAAGTAGGATGGACAGATAAAATTGTTGTATAGTAGATTAAGTAAATTACAAAAATAGTAAATTGGTTAAAAAAATTGAAATTAGAATAATTAACTTTTTTTTCCTTGAATATTCCAATTTACACTCTAATATGCTACATAGATAGATTGATAGATTAGATAGATTAGAACTTTAATAATCACCAATGGGGAAATTATTTTGTTACAGCTCATTTACATTAAAAAATTCACATAGCGTATAATACACAACGTCTGAATGACAGAACTTTCCAATATAAATATAAGCTAAAATAAATATATGCATAAAAACATAATACAGTGAATGTACCCCAACGTGTTATCTATTCCTACATCTATATGCAACATCAATACATGGAGTGCAAGAAAGATATGTTTGTGTATTTTTACAGTGGAAGGACTTAAACTATGATCCTGATCTCCATATTGTGGGGGGATTATGATTCAGGTAACATAATAGATACATGATGTCATTGGTGTTATGTTAATGGATGTGCTGACTGGGAAATTGTATGCAGTTGCATCTTTTCAATCAAAACCCCATATAAGGCTGTAGCGCTGTACATGCAGTGATAGTGCCATCTGACTCCAAAGTAATTTATCTATATTCATCAACATAACCAGCCGATTCATCAAAGTCTTGTTTGAAGAAAATGTGAATAATTATGTATATTAACATGTATAATTTCTTTACATTTTTTAAGTCAATGTACAGCTCTCTTACAGTCAGATTATACTTCAAGCAAAAAAAAAAATTTAGTGAAAGTTAGGTCGGAGGCTTTTCCATGCAATATGGAACATTCCCTGTTTTAAAGTGTATAAAATTTAGGATGACATTATTGATGACATTTTAGTTGAAGAAATATCTAGAATTCTGCATATTTTTATAGTTACATGGTATGGTTGGAGAAGTCACAAATTCCCAGGTTCCTACTTATTTTTTGAATTCTAGCTAAAACATACCTTTATGTCAATTTATGGAAAATGTACCTACTCGGGTCTTATTATGTTTCACTTTTTTAAGGAATGTTTCATTACTTTTATGATTGTTGTCATGAGTATGACATTGGATTTAATATTTGCAATGTTGACCCACTATACACCAGTCTCCCATATAAGGATCTCATACAGGGTTGGACTGGACCATCAATGTGCCAAAGAATTCTCCGATGGGCCCAGACTCAGACACATTATAATGTTTCCCAAGATCCAGCAGAAGACAATCTCTTTGGAAGTGATTGTTGGGGGTCACTAGGGTCTAGGTCTGTGATAGTTCTCAAATATTATGTATTAGTAGATCTTATTGATTATAAATCCTACATGGTTATTTTATGGATGGATGATGGGCCCTAAAGATCACCACCTCTGATGAGCCTATGTTACCCCACTGTGATACCGATCTCACTACATTGTTAGCTGCCAAAGTTTTAAATATCTTAAGCAGCAGACTTCATGTGCTATAAGCAATAATGATGTCATTGGAATACAAGGACTAGTGTCATAGGTTGAGGAAGCCCAAGCAGCCGGGGTGCAATAAGTATGCCATGGGCCCTGGGTTGTATGAATAATATAGCCCCTACATATCTTGAATTCACTTACTACATTAGAATGGTACTAGAATCAAGCTTCTTGGGCAATGGAAGATGTGTCTTTTCTACCTGCTTTCAATCTGCGGTTTCCGGACATTTGGAGGACTTTGCAAGGTCATGAAATGGCTTTTATGTACATGTTTATTAAAAGCAGGAACAAATTTACAAGGATTTAATGGGTATAGGTCCTTTGGAGTCTAAAATTAGGTTTGTGATTAGGGTGTACATGGGTCCCCTAGAAGGCTTGGTCCCTGACTTACCGTCCAAACTGCCTATATTATAAACCACTACTACAAATCTTATATGTGTTACTGGTATACAGGGGTTTTATTTTTGCCAAAAGAGGTCCACAAAAAGGGCAACGAGTCAACCATCCTGTTTCAACTGGAATGTCCACCATTGTTCTGCGTCAGACGGCAATGCTTTAGATGGTTTGCCGAATCCATTTGCTGATTACAGTCATCAGTTCTTAAGACTGATTTTGTAATATAAACAATTAGCAGTTCACCATTTTTTTTTTTTACTATTTTAATTTTCTCGTCTTCATTTATCTTGAACTCATTAGATTGTATATAGTCTACTGTAAACATTGTTTAACATGAGTCACAGGGATAACAAAGGTCAATGGTCAAAGTAGCGCCTGCAGTAAAGGGTAAATGATCTGCACAGTTCATAAAATGTAACAATATGAAAATCAATCCGCTAATTCCAGGATCACTCCGCAAACAGTTTGCTGCTTTTCTCCTGACAATTAAAATTAGTTCAGGAGAAACGGGAGAGTGAGCGAATAATTAATAGATTAGCTCATTATTTACCTACATGTGGTAAAATTAGTGTCTTCAGATGCTAATTACTTGATGCGAGCGGCTAAATTAGTGGACACTGTTACAGTGATACAAAACCGCTACACAAACCTATTAGCTAAACATACAGATTCTTGTGTAATAATATATTATCTACTATTTTGCAGGGGAAAGTTTTAATTACGGCAACCTTTAATCTCTAAATAGCATGTATTATAGATAAAATCCCATTTCTTCAAATGGCCTTAAGTTCATAGTTTTAAGCTAAAGTTTTAGAAGAACCAAAGAGCCCTTTTAACAACGACATTTTTCTAATTTCACGGTTCACCGATCAGTCAGTAAAGATTTAAATAATTCAGAAAGAAAAGCCTATTCTGTTTCTTTTTCGGAACTTTAAATCAAGGGAAATTGTTTGACGTTTAATATGTTTTAACCCTTTTAATAACCGTTGGTGATTATGTTGGTTTAAGGAGACTGTTATTATAATGAAGGTGAATAGCAGTCAAGGACTTTTTTGATTAGATTTTAGACCTTTACCCCTTCATATAAAACATGAAAGCATAAAAGGCAGAGTAAGGAAAATGACATTGTATGCTCTTTTATTTATATTTAAGTGTATAGAAAGAGATGTGCGCTATCTTCAGAGTTTATGTTGGAAACCCCTCCAGCAACTATATTTTATGAAGGGAGATCAAAGTCCATTTATACTTTTCAAAGAAGACTCAGTATAATCAGAATAGTGCAGGAGAATCAGAGGACAGGGCAGATGCTGCGAACTCTACATGTTAAACAGGGTATTCTTTTAAGCCATAATCCATGTATTTCTATTCCCACTGTATTTTAGTCTTTTTTTAATTATTTTTCCTTTTATGTTACTGGTCAATGGGGAACAACATATTTAAAGGAAATCTACCATCAGGATCAAGGATTATAAACCAAATACACTTACATGCTTGTGTGTGCCCCTTTATCAGGATATGCTCTTATTTGAACTTCTTATGCACTCAATTTTTAAGAAAATATGCTTTAAAAGCTATGCAAATGAGCCTGAGGGGCTCCAGGCTCCATTAACTTCTATAGAGAGTGGAGCCCCACAAGCTCATTTTGAGGCTTTTTTTCGTAATAACAAAGGCATAAAAAGCTTAAAAAAGAGCGGATCCTGACGAAGGGGGCACACACCAGCATGTAGGTCTCCTTGGTTTATAATCAATAATCCTGATGGTAGATGTCCTTTAAAGGAAATGGATCACCAGAAAAGAGCATATTCTGATGACTTCATATCTCCGATCAATAAAAAAGTACAATGTCCTGCAATTCTCACTCTTACCACTGAGCTTTTATAATAAAGATTGAAACTTCCTAATTTTGTAGGGGTTTTCTTTTCGCAGTCACCATTTTTGTATCATATTCATAACACACAGATGGGGAGATTTAACATAGGTGTCTGAGAGCAGAACTGTTCTAGTTGTCCCAAGAAACCAATCAGAGCTCAGCTGTTATTTTCTCACAGCTGTTTATAAAATTAAAGCTGAGCTCTGATTGGTTTCCTTTGGCAACTAAAACAGTTTTACCTAAGACACTTCTGATAAATCTCCTCCAGATAGGTTTAGAATAGAAGCTAACACCTCCATAGAAAAGTCCATTATTGTCATCCACAGGTGATTTCATCGTTTTTTTTTACTCCTCCTATCTGCACAGAGCATTCCTAGAAAACTCTTCACATTGTAACAAACAAGTTGACTCACTGTTGCCTATTACCATGAGGCTACTGTAAAGAATACACACATTTAGAAAATATCAGCTCAATGATAGAAAACTCCACTCGGAAAACAGTGATTCTCCATGTGAAATGCAACAAATCGGTTTCCACACCAGATGCAGGTAAAATGTATTTTCAACTTTTGTGATCTTCATAATAAGTTAACATTGTGCACATTCAGACCTCAAATATGGTTGAAGGACTGGTCTACATGTTTCAAATGTTTTCAAACAACCTTAGTCATGGCTGAGGGTGTTTCAATACACTCAAAACACATAGTCAGTCCTTCAGCCATATTTTGGGCCAGAGTGCACAGTGTTAATCTTATTATGAAGATTACACAATAAAATTGGAATTACATTTTAACTGCATCCGGGCCTGGTGCTTGGTGTCTCTTATATAGCAGAAGATTTTGTAGTTGCTCAGGGACATAAGCAGTCACACCACCTGCTGTGGAACCACTTGTTCTGGCCATGGCTCCTGATCTTTACAATGATTATCTTTAAAGGGAACCTGTAATCAACAATTGACCTAGTGAACCACTACTAGTGTATTGTCAAGCAGCTGAAAACCTTCTAGTTTTTGTTTCTTTCATGATCCAGTGTGATGGTATCATCCAGAAAATCGACTTTAAAGTGAGATGTAAATTGGCTGTGTAAAGTCAAGAAGGAGGAGAGTTTAACACTGAAGTCAAGGTGGAGACCTCTGAACGCTTCCTACTCTGTGATTGACATTGTGCATCGGACTTTAGGAGATCTGGTTAGGGATGTCTCTGGATGTAGAGCCATCAATTACAGTTAAAGGAGGCTTTCTGAGGAAGACAGAGCTTGACTTCAGTGTTAAAATCTCCTCCTCCTGGACTTTATACAACCAATGTACATCTCACTTCAAAATAGATTTTCTTGATGATACCACCACACTGAGTCATGAAAGAAAAATGATCTGGAAGGTGTTCGACTGCTTGACAGCATGCTGGTAGTAGTTAATTAGGTAAATTTCTGGTGACAGGTTTCCTTTAACGCAGTATAAAAAATTCCTCACTTTTTCTGGACATATCCAGCCAAAAATAAACATACAAAAGGACTACAAAGGTTTAAGTTTATCGAAGTATGGCATGTAGTCTATTTTTTATTAGACCTAAAACGGGGTTGAGTACATCTATTGAACGGAGCTGTCACCTCAATACACTGCTAACAGACATCACATTATGTACAGTGCACTCAGCTCCTCCTATTCTATAACAGGCTGGATAATATGTACAACCCACTGAGCTTTTCCTGCTCTAAAACATGCTGTACTACGCTATATAGTCTACTATGTACAATCTGCCTAGCTTCTCCTGCTCTATAACGTGCTGCCTGCAAACACTATGTAAAATCTGCTCAGCTCCTTCTGGTCTATAACATGCTGCCAGCAGATAGGATACTATGTACAATCCACTCAGCTACTCCTGCTGTATAACATGCTGCCAGCAGATAGGATACTATGTACAATCCACTCAGCTACTCCTGCTGTATAACATGCTGCCAGCAGATACAATACTATGTACAATCCACTCAGCTACTCCTGCTCTATAACATGCTGCCAGCAGATCAATGAGCATTTTCATGGTGACAGGGTTCTTTTAATGTTGATCTTCATGTGTGTCTAACACATATCTGATTACATGGTCTGATAACTTTCAATGCACATATGTTTTTTTCTCACATTTGCTCTTTGTTAGGCACGTGCCGCTGCTCTGTAACATTCTGCCTGCAAATCACACTTTGCTTTCCACATGACAAGTTCCCTTTAAATTAGAGTCTTTATTTTCTTGATACTTTTATCTTTTGGCACAAAGACTATTATGTATTGATTTTTCTAATTGCCTTACATTTCAGACTATTGTTCTTATGATGAAGAAATTTGCATTGCTTGAAGAACAGTAGAAGTTTCAAACAATAATATCTCAAATCAATTCCTTTCAAAGGTGTTAGAAAAGGATAATAACTCAAATTGATGCAAATTTCCTCTGGGTAAATGAATTGTTGAGCGATAATACGTATCCTTTGACTGTTCAGTTACCATATCTAGTGCATCTACTCGGCGTAGGTCATATATAGTTATACAGTAAGTCCTATAGGAGGAGATTTATCATAAGTGTCTGAGGTAAAGCTGTTCTAGTTGCCCATGGAAACCAATCAGAGCTCAGCTTTAATTTTATAAACAGCTGTGGGAAAATGAAAGCTGAGCTCTGATTAGTTGCCTGTTCTGATAAATCTCCCCCATAGAGTCTATCACCTGTGTGAATGATAAATCGCATATGTTAGAACTGCTTTATTTTGCTTTATTGGTGGAGGCTTTTACCCTAAAGCAATTAATTCCGACAGTAGGGTCCGGTCTGATCGCAGTGAATCTCTGCCATGATCTTTTTAGTAGCCTTGGGGACGGTACTCAACAACGTTCAGTGTCAAGCGATGACAGACAGGGGTAAATGAAAGGGTTTCAAAGACGCTTCGCTGTCTCTTGCTGGAGCTGGCATTCATCCAGGTCTTGCCTGCTAACACCATAGAAAGCAGCAGCTGGTGAGTAACATTAGCAAGCAGGGCCCGAGGGCTACCCATGTTCCTGCTCTCTGTTCACCAACTGCTATTCTGTAAAACAGCTGGATCAAAAAAGATTCAGTCAAGATGTAGTTAGAGTTTTATGTGTACAACTGTTTTGATATAGATTGTCTGCTAGAGGCAGAGATAATGATAGCTTTGCAAGTGAACATATTTGGCTGGGAGTAAAACTGGTGTATTTATTTTTATACACTGCTTGCTCTGTAAGGCTGCTGCGAATTTACAGGAGAGTAATCCTACACGGTGGACGACACACAGAGACTCAAGTGATTTCGCTGAGATCACAACAGGATTTAGTAATCTCCCGCAGAGCAGATCTCCCCGTATCAGAGCACTTCAATAATACAGGAAATCTCTATCATTGCCTTTAACACACACAAACATATATACAGTAGGGGAACCTACTAGATATTATTTCAAAGAAAGATTGAATCCTGATATGTATTAGTGCAGTTCACTGGCATCACAAATGACAGAATATCAGACACGGCATTGCTGGGATCTGACCCCCAAAACTATAATAATAAAAATTCCACTGCTATAGTCATTGTACTTGGTGTTATGATCAATGATTGTAAGTATTGATATCTTTATTTCACTATACACAGGTTGTTACTAGTGTTGAGCAGACCCAAACTACAAAGTTCAGGTTTATACAAAACTTACTTCATTAGAACTTCAGGGCCAGGTTCGGCAAAACCTCCCACCCCACCCCGCTGGCATCGGGGGCTGGGGTCGGCTCAGCTTCCTTCATACTGTCACCGATCACGAGATTGAACTCTTTTAATGCCGCTGGCACTATATCACTTTTATATGTTTATCAGAAAACCCTTTAAACATTAAATCAAATGAAAGGGTTTTCTCAAAAAGACAGCCCCTTTAATAGAATTAAAGGTGTTTGTCTTCTGAAACACCCAGCAATTAACTTATAACATGTGAAGGGGTTTGTGCCCATGTCTATACTCTAACATGGACATGTGTAATTAGTAGTCAGACTGACATTTATTGTAAATCTATTTCAATGAGGGCTATTAAAATGCTAAATTTTTTATGCTGTAGCCAGAACCTTAAAGGGGTATTCTCGTCAGGGCACTCACATTCAGTTTCATTAATTTGCCATATATAAACATTTCTTCAATTGGATGTTATTAAAAAAAATGTTCCTGTGTGAAGATAATTTCTCATAAATGTAATCATGTTGTCCCTTAGAAACAAGACTGTGTCCCTGGATACGGCCACCTCTACTGGAGAGATTGTACAAAGAAACAAAAAGTTTTTGTATATGAAATGTCCGGGAGTTACTGCAGGTCCCACAGCCGTCCTGTGGTAATGAATGCTGAATCCTGGTGGTCCGGCAGGGCTCAATAGCGCATGTCTGGCCACCGCTCCCAGGGTGTGACGTGGTCGTAACCGAGGAAGCTATCTGGTTTCTAAGGGACAACATGGCTACATTTATGAGAAATTATCTTCACACAGGAACATTTTTTTTATTTACATCCAATTGAAGAAATGTTTACATATGGCAAATGAATTTAATTAAATGTAAATGCCCAGATGGGAATACCCCTTTAAGGACTCTAAGTAGTAGGTGGTGCTCATGGTTGGGTTCTCACCCCAGTTTTCATAGAACTCACTTAAATATTCTGCCTTACCATCCAGAATCGGCATACTTTATGTAAAGATCCAGATCTGACTTGACAAAGGTTCCCTGATCTATTTTGCAATTATTTACTAATGAAAATTTCACAATATTTTACACTTTTATGCATAAAATAAATAAAGATAAAATATTTTGGTGTGTGCGTGTTTCAAATTCCACACGTTCTCAAGAGTCTTAGGGGTTTCCTTTCAATTATAAGTATTATACTATATAATACACTACATAATAGTTGGGGACCTGCTACTGGTTTTAGCAGTGGGTCCCAGCATTGTTAACTTGCACTACTTCCCCGTTAATAATCAACCCCAAAGAAAAATGAGCATATACGATTCCAAAAAGTTTAAAATACATAACTTTATTAAGAATAAAAGTGAAAAGTGAAGGATAATGGATAATACCAAGTCCAACTAGATAACATCACATATGGTAGATATACATGTCAACTCATAATCAAAACACTGGAGGAAAATCCCAATCCCAATAAAGTGCAAGTGCCAACTATCATTGGATACCATCCGTGTCCCACATATAACTACTACATTAGCGCACAGAATTTATTATAAAATCTTACCCATAGTGATGAATTAAAGCAGTTGGACACCCCAACGCACCACTTGCTTCCTCAGGGGCCCCTGTGAATAATGTTTTGTCATATAACATTTAGCTAATTGGAGAAAAAGCCTCAGTCCAGTTTGCCTGACAACGAACAAGTAAGTTGTTATAGTGTAATCTGAGAAATATGCAAATACATTTTCTAGGGCGGGATAAGGAAAACATTACCTTGTAGCTACCTTGTAAGGCAGCCCCCTTAACATCAAGCATGACTTTCATAAAGCCTAATAAAATGATGTGGGATAAAAGCCAAACCAGTATATCTATTCCTTACTGTATACAGCCCAGTTTCAGTGTGTTTGCATAACATCAGTACAGTGTAGGAAACTGGTTTAGCTGAGTGAGAGGCTACAGGCTGTGCCAGGGATGTAAGAAGATTTTTTAAGTAGGCATTGGCATTAAAGGCCACTTCTACAGGTATGTGGAGACAAAGCCATTGATGCTCCACTAGCGGACCATCTGTTCATACAAAGTCTATAGCAAATATGAAATATCCCAAATTCTTTTCATCTTTCTATACAACTGCTTCCAGTTCTAAGTACGGGACTTGTTATTTATGTAGTTCCATGTTATATTTTGGCACATTTAATAAACTTGTACCTCTTATTTAAATACATAGACTAGATTCCAGTTGGAGAAAGTCTTACTTGTGTCCTTCCATCATTTTTAGATCGAGCTGATGCTTTGCAAATATAAAAAAATTATCCACATGAAAATCTATCATCTTATTCCATAATTTTACAGTATGAAAATGTCTTTGCTTCTTATCTTTAGGGAATTATTGTAATTAAATGATAACTCATTGCCTATATTCCTCATGCAATAGATACATAATGTATTTTCTTGGTCAGATATCATTTCATTTAAAAGTATTCATGCAACACAATTCCCCAGAATAGATATGAAAGCCCATAGTTTAGGATGAAATGTTGGTGGAAAATGATTATAATGAGTTCAGAAATCATTTACAGAATAGTTTGGGGGTTTTTTTTGCCACTAGCAAATGCCTTGTTTTATTATGTGAAATTTAGGTGACACAGAGGTCTGAACAAATTTATTAAACTTCATTGGTTTTCTGTGCTGTGTCTCGGATAGCAGATATTTCTGGTACAATTTAAGCAGTAAACATTGTCTTTACTTTTCAACAAAATGTACTAAAATGCAACTTTACAGCAGAAAAGTTGAAGCATATAGCTAAACTAGAATATAAACTCTTTAGCAAAATTAACTCTTTAGTTTAGCAGACTTATATGTCTATGATCTGGTGTAGGGACTTTAAAGTGGATCTGTCACACCAGGTTTTACCTCACTGACCATCAGGTAATGTATGTAATATCCTTTGTAGAATTCACTTTTTTAGGTGAAATATCAAGTTTCCCAACAAAAAAAAATATTCCCCCAAATCAGGCAAATATGAATCTTCTCGCCTCATAAGACGTGTTAAGTTTAGTTGTTGCAGCGGTAGCATCACTTTAGAAGACCCTATCTTCTGTTCTACAGAACCTAAAATTGTTCTTTTAATGATACGGATGAAGTCATCTTAAAGATACTGATCTCATCTGGCTTATTGCTTTGTGATATAAAAATCAGCTAAAGACATAGCTGGAAATGCAAGCTGCAGATAAAGATCCAGTGTCCAGTTCTGTAGCTCAGAGAACTGTAACTTGATGGGATCTGAAATTTATGAGATCCAGGACTTTAATATACCACAAAAAACGCATGTTTTTAGGTCTTATAACAGATGATAGGGCCTAAGGAAATGACACTACCCTTGCAACCTCTAAACTGGACTCTTTTCATGTGAAAATGGGATGAAAAGAGTCACGTTTGACCGAATTTGTATACGATTATCTTAAAGGTCACATAAAATACAGAATTCTACAAAGGATATTTCATATCCTACCGGAGGGGGTTTATAGTTTGGTGGGGTAAAACCTGACAACAGGTTCCCTTTAAGTTACTGGTGCAAAGCCTGAAAGTTTGCAATGAGATTATAGTGACTCCTTCACTGCATGATAGCAGCTTTGTTCCAGATGTTCCAATTCTCTTAAATAATACACCTTATTGATGATACGTCTTGATTCTTTCTGACCAGTCACTACTTTGGACATGTGACCTTATAGCATCAGATTGGCTCACTTGATGCCAAGACATCAAAAAAGATACAAAAAAAAGGAACTGCAAAGTAGCCAGTACCAGGATCAAAACACCTATTCTGTATGCTGTATATATATCTTAGCTAGCTCAAATGTCTCAGAATATGGTTATCTAATTACTGAAAGAGAAAGTAAGTCAGCCATAGCAAAGATGGCTACTTTCTTATGGCTCTCCGCTATGGCTTACTTAGAGGTATTCCAAGCAGGGATATAAGTCCATATGCTTACCTACATATATTCTTATGAGTATATGGTTGTTGTGATGCCTCAACAGTAGCCACTCATAATGGTAATAAAAGGTGTTTGTTGGCAGAAGTAATGAGACAACACGTTTCGGGAATGTATTGTTTCTCCTTCAAGCCCATACAGTTGCAGGAGGTCATTATTCTTGTTCAGCTGCTGTATGACTATTGGCATGTTACTATTGGGGTCAAACTAAATTTGACTTGTAATTCAAGGTTTTACTGCCACTATATTCCTCTATTCTGTGAGTAATCATACCTAGAAACTTGTTTTATACATCCAAGAATCAGACAACTATAAAGCCTAAAGCTGATTTTCCTCCCAGGATAACAAAAGAGAAGGGTAGGGTTTTGGAACAGATGACCACAAGCCCAAGGACATCACTGAAGTATCCGTAGGATGAGTAATTAATAGATGATTTGTGGGGGGTTCAAACACAACGAGTAGAGCTGTGTTCCTCCGACAATAGTGTATCACAGCCGATTGGTGGGGGGATCGCAACTCCAGCAGTCATCTATTAACAACCTATACACTGTATTTTACAAATATCATTATATAAATATACACACAAAATGGCTGCATATCCAGTCTGCAAATTGTGGAACCCAAGTGATGCAACATTTCAGTCTCTACTACGTGTTCCTCCTCAAGCATAGTACTGTAATCCCATAGCATTGAAGAAAACATTGCCACACGTGAATAAATAAACGTACAAGTTTCATGGACTAAATACACTGGAGCACAGAAATATTTTTGGATATATTGACCATTTGCCTTGGATTGAGTAACCGTTGCTTGAACTCTGTTGAAATATACACTATTTTCCTATGACCAAAATGCTAACTAAAAAAAAATATGTCAATGTGAAAATGAACATGATCATTAGAGCTGAATGTAATTCTGGGTCGGTGCACATATTCTATTGTTTGCATTGTGTATTCTGCACTGAAATGCACTGATTTTGATAACCTTCCCTTGTTTGTTCAGATGCAGGATTTGCAGAACTCAGAAAGGAGTCAGTATTCTTCTCACACACAAATGGCAGCTATGAGACCAAGGGTCCAGCCTCAAGATATACGACAGACGGCAATGATGCAGCATGGTCAGCTGACTACAATTAACCAGTCACAACTCAGCGCTCAGCTTGGCTTAAATATTGGGGGAAACACTGTGGCACATAATTCCCCATCGCCTCCAGGAAGCAAATCTGCTACGCCTTCACCATCTAGTTCAGTACATGAAGATGAAGTAGAGGATACGGCAAAGGTATAAAGGATCCTATATCTTCTTTTTAACTGATTGAAGGAAACATTATCAATGTTGCCAATAACTATGTTTTTATTGTAACAATGTTAACTACTTAAAGGTCCTCTGTCACCAAATTTTACCCCATGAATCTATTAGTCCCCTCATGTAGGGTATTACATGTCCTTTATAAAACTTCCTCGTTTAGGTGGAATCTTACCAGTCTCCAACAAAAAAATGATGCCAGATTTATGTAGAATTTAGTAGAGAAGATTTTGCCTCTGATGAGCCAAATAAGCCTAAAGGAGGAACGTCACTTTGGTCGTCCCTATCTTTGGTTTTATTGACAGGGACAGTCCAAAATGCATCCTAACATTTGAGGAATAAAACCTTGCAAAAGGAATTTTAGAGGGAGTGCAACAAATACTTTATGTAATTGATTGGGAAAAGTTCCAGTATCTGAGTAGAGTGACAACCATACAGTACTTCCTGTTGTCTTCTCAGATCTTTAAGTTAGAGGAGTGCTGTCCTAAAAGAGTACAATGGGTGCCATTATCCCACTCCATGAATTCCCTCCAATAGAATTTTACAATATCTCAATTACTTGTGAAATATGTGTTAAATGGGTATTTTTCAAAAGGAAATGATAAGTGAAGTGGTACATTGAAAAAAATGTTAGACTACTCCTATAAAGGACATCTATGTGTCCTACTAACCAGAAACTATTCATCACAGGACTTATTTTATTTGAACGCGATTGCAGCAATATAGAGTTATACAAATTATGCCAATTAGTCAGAGCGCTTCGCTTACAATGTATTCACTCCCCATTACTCTATAAGTCCCACCTGGTCCTGCCAGGACTTGTATTGTAGGGGGGGGGGGGGAATAAATTACAAGATGAGGCGCTTCAGTGTTGTAGCTGGAGCACCACAGACTAATTAGCATAACTGTATATTGCCAAAATCGCTGCGTATTGAGTTAGAATTAGAGAAGTCCTCAGGAACTGGTTAGTAGGACATGTCTACCATCAGTAACACTGATTGTAGATGTCCTTTAAAGTGAAGCATCACTTTTACATAAAGATGTTTTATCTATCTATTAGAAGTGCATATTTTTTTAGCTTACATTTATGTGCAGTGATGTGATATATGGAATCCTGTTAGAATACCAGATTTTTAATTAGTTGACTGCGATCCAAACACGGTGACATTTTCCATGGGTTCCCCCTCCCTGTAGTATATTCTGCACAATTGCACTAATTTTCACTGCAATTATAACATTCTTCCTGTGCTACTATAGTAAATAACTTATGCCTCTGCCATATGTCATGCAGGAATGCTAACTCCATAAAGGACAAAAAGCTTGTGCTTATGATTAAACATAGGCTAGGAAAAAAAAAATATGACTGAGAACCTGAGAAAGTAATTGAAAGACTGCAGGGTAGAAAGTAACAAGATTTGAGGATCTCACCGTTAAGAACAAGATGCATATGCTTGAGCAAACATATGTCTCCCACAACAATGCCATGTTAGGCGTGTATGTACTAAGATTTCTGTGCCAAACTAAATTCAGAGCTATGCCAGTGTACAAATAAGTTGAATCTTGCACATTTCCCGAGGCAATGCTGTGTCCTCAGATAAAAGTCTCAGAATATACAATGTATGAAATGTTACATTGTATTCAGTTTACTTTAGTCCCCAGTTCAGAAGTGACACGTGTATAATTACTCCTAATAATTAGTTGTGGTTATGTTTTCCTCTATTGATGATAATTGGTAAAAAGCAGTCAGTCGTCATGCAACAATTCTGGAATAAATGTGACTTGTGGTGGATCTACAACTTGCAGCATGGCTTAAAGGAAATCTACCATCAAAATCCAGCATAATAAACCAGGGACACTTACTTGTAGACCCAGACACTGTGACTGTAGTAATCTTCTTATATTTGTTATCCATGGCCTCCTTCCTTCAAAAATCAACTTTTAAAATTATGCTAATGGATCTAAAGGATTCCTAGGGGGCATTACCAGAACTCAGTGCTGTAGCTTCACTCCCTCTGCTCCCTCGGCACTTTCCACTCCTTCTGCTTGCTGTAATAACACACAGTAGGAAGAGGAAAGTGCTCTAGTACTGTGCAACAGCCTGTGAAGCTACAGCATAGAGGGACTCTAGTAACACCCCTCATAGCACTACTTACTCATTAGCATCATTTTATAGGTTGATTGTAAGAAGGAAGGAGGCCATAGATAACAAATATAAGAATATAACCACAGTCACAGTGCCTGGATCTATGAGTAAGTGTCCCTGGTTTATCCATGCTTGATGGTGTTAGATTTCCTCTAACATACAGTAGCAGAAATCAAATCTCTTTAAGGGGTTAACTGCTGTTAAAGGGGTTTTACCACTTATAAAACAAAGTTTCCCCAATGATCAGGAAAATTGGGGTCTCTGATCCCTAATTGATTGAAGTAGTCTACGCACTGGAGGTTCACTGTATTCGATGTTCTCCATCAACCACGTTGAATTGACTAGGGCTGTGTTCTATATAGTTTAGCTTATATATACGTTATATCTTATATATGCATTTGACCTGCCCATCTTGTTGTCATGTCCCGTTGGGATCCCTGTAATCCCTAGTAATCAGACACGTATCCCCTAAAATGTGGACAGGGGGATATGTTTTTAAAAAAACAAAATGATTTTTACAGGATGTTTTTTAATTGATCAACTACCTGTGATCAGTATCAGATTAATATCAACCACCTGATACCCCCTGGTAATCAGCTGTTTTGAAGGGGTCACAGTGTTCACAGGCTACTAAATAGGCACATGTGACCAATTGATGGCCAATTTGGTATTCAGTCCATCCAAGTCATTGGGCCTAAGACACAATACCATTTGCAACCACTTTACAGTAAATGGTGCTGTGATCGTGAAAGAAAAGTGCAACTCTTGTTCAAAAGTCATTGTACAAACAAGTCTTTGTAGAGTGATATATAAGTCATTTACATTTACTCTATAAAATAACATCTGCAAACTATTACAAGACATTTAGCCTTATTTTCGCATAATGTGTTTAACATTAGCATATACATTGTTACATATAGAACAAAGCTACTAGCACTAGTTTTATGTGACCACAAGTAAACAAAAGACACAATTGTTACCATGAACAAGACCCGATGACTGCATAATATATTATTCTTCGGGCGTAAAATACTGAATGGACAATGGTATCACTATTTCCATATAAATAACTCATTTTAATATAATTGCTCTCAAATTGCTATCACATGCAGAAATCTATTTCTAGGAAAGTTGATCATTGTACATTTTTTAAGGCTAAACTTTTTATTAAAATACAGGTACCTCTGCAGATACTGGGATAATAGGTTCCACTGGATGGTAGTATAAATGAATAATGTCGGCCTCCTCTTCACTAGAATCTAATTAGTTTGTTTTCATTTTTTTTTTACCTAACTTTATAAATAAAAATGTCTTAAGAGCTATTTTTGTTCCCAGTTGGTAAAAAGTTCTCAGTTTTTGCACTGTAAATTTATTTATCGAGGGGATTGGGGATATGTGTCTGATCACAAGGGTCCCCAGCAATCAGGAGAAAAGTGTAGGTCCAGAATTGTGCTTTGTTTATAGGACACTCAACACTCTATGAGATTTGTTCAGCAGTCCCATAGAAGAGAATTAAGGCCGTGATGAGCACATGCAACGGTGATCCATTCACTCAGGGGCTCTTATGATAGTTGGGTCTACATGAACAAGACCTTTGCTTCCTCTCTTCTGATTAATGGGAAAGCCCCTTTAGGCCTATTGCCCATGAGTGAGTTTGATACCTGCATCAAACTCGCATCGTGTGCTTGCTTGAACGTCTGTCCCGAATTATCATAAACCGGAACTGTACTTAGCATGTCAGTTCCAGTTCAGGTCGGACATCCCAGCTTTCAAACAATGCGAGTTTGATGCAAGTTGCAAGCATCAAACTCACTTGTGGACTATAGGCTTTATGGATGAAAAGCAGTGTTGTTACACACAAATGTCCATTGTGGGACAAGCTCTCTAAGTTAATGTTTTGGCAGTGAAACACATCAATTAATTACTCAAGTCGCAAAGACAAGATGAAGTGGTGCCATAACGAACAATCTCTATACTTGTACAATGTATACTCATCTACAGCCTAGAGTGAATGTGGAAGCGAGCAGTGGTCTTTATGTCTGTTTCTTGTTCAAGGTCGCATGTGAGGACAAACTGTCTGAATTATCTCTTGATATATTATTGGTCCACGTAAAATGAGCTTATGTAGTTAAATTGAGTTACAAAGTTATTCTAAAATCTATATAATGTTTTACAGCTAAGATATACGGTAATTCTATCAGAACAAACTAGAATAGAATGACATCAATCTTGACCCAGACAACATCATAAATACTGGCAAGTAAATTCCTCCGAAATGACTGAGTTATATTATATAGAAATTTATCTTGCCTAAATGTATTGCATATCCATCACGGTGAAGCATACTGAATAGACATCAATCCTAATAACATACGTAAGAAAAATTGAATCAGGAATCTGCATTACAGACACAATTTTAATGCAAAAAAGATACACAGTGTTTAACCTCTTGTATAAATTGAAGTTTTAAGACTATGAACACATTTGCATCGATTTTATTTGCTCTTTTATTTTCTAAAAACAAAACCAAGCACCTTTTTAAATAGCCTTTATTAAAACATGTTTACAGTTATGTTGCTGTAGAGCCTGTGCAACTGCTTTGTATAGCTTGTTGTGCTGCTGCTCCTTATAAAGATTTGATGGTAAAAAGCTTGTGACTGTTTTGGGTTGATATCACCTGTGTTTCATGCTTTCCAACGTTCTTTTTTAGAGTAACTCAGTATAGGAGGTGTTTGCAGAAAGGCCTGGAAGTTGTAGATAGCCGTATAATCTGTATTAGAGATGAAAGAAACACAAGTATTTACTCAAAATAGATTTGTCAGGAGAACAGAATAATTCTCTACAAAATCTAATACAAACAGTGGAACATCGAGCAGATATCAGGATTTGTTGTGATGGATATAAGCATATCAGTCTTTTGTTATCAGTATTTATTGAAAAAAAACAGGACATGCTTAATTTTTTCAAAGATTAGACACAGGGTTCTGTTTTTAGGAATGTTAGTTGCCAAGATAAGACATGGTTCAAGAGACATTAGTAATAGACGTGGAATACATGCTTGATTTTTGATTTCACATAGTGTCAAATGATAATATGATACAGGTTGTCCTGACTTATGGGCACCTGACCTACAGACAACCCCTAGTTGAAGAAAGACCCCTCTGGGGAATCTCTCTGGATGCTTTCCTTTAGTCCCAGACTGCAATGATCAGCTGTAAGGTGTCTGTAATTTATTGATAATCCTTGTTCCCATGATTTGAAAAATCCAATTGTCACAGGGACAAAAAAATGTTGTTTTCTCTGGAGTTATAAAACATACCAGTTCTGTCTTACAAATTCAACTTAAGTACAAACCTAACATACCTATCTTGTACGTAACTTGGGGACTGCCTGTAGTGAGATAGAATGGGCATAACAATAACCAAAGTAGCTATGTTCTAACATCCAAAAGTTGAAGGCCCGAAAAAGTAGATACCATTTTTCTGTTTATAAGGTGAATTATTATTGTTTGATTAAGGGTTTTCCTATCTGTTGTTGGTCTTTTCCATGGTTCTTTGAGCTAACATTTGGTTCCTTCTCATGTAATAATAGTTTTGATGTTATATACATTACTATAGCTCAGCTTTATGTCAACAAGTTGATGAAAGCCTATCCTTGACTTTACTGTGGAACACTCCGGCTTCTGGTTATGCTCTTGATATTTACAGTGTATTGGTTTACATTTAGCTTTTTAATGATTGATAATTATTTGGCAAAAGATGAATAATACAGTTTCATCTTCTTACAGATTAATAGTGCTGAGAAACGGCCTGCCCCTGACATGGGAAAGAAGCCAAAAACACCAAAAAAGAAGAAAAAGAAGGACCCAAATGAGCCCCAGAAGCCAGTGTCTGCCTATGCACTATTCTTCCGCGACACACAAGCTGCCATCAAAGGCCAAAATCCAAATGCTACCTTTGGAGAAGTATCCAAAATAGTAGCCTCAATGTGGGATGGACTTGGAGAGGAGCAGAAACAGGTAAACCATTTTTAAATTGCCACCAGTAGAAGAACATTTGATTTTTCAATCTCAGGAAAGGAGGTTTAAAATGGATCGTCACTTCCATATTCAGTTTTCGAAAATGAGAGTTTTCTTCCATCGCAGTCATAAGAGCTATTGTATTTTTAGCCTCCTAGAATTTCAGTTCTTTGAAAAGCTTTTGTGCTCCATCAGTTGCCATCTCGTCTATTCTTTCCATTATAAAGATGAATTGAAATTTTCAACATCCAAAAATATGCTTCTCATAATCCTCCTTACCACTCTTTTTGTAAGAGTGCACATACTGTGTAAGAGACTGCATTCCCACCGAGCATGGGCACATAGACAACCTCCGAAATATCCTGCAGCCACATGTGCAACGCTCTTTCTGCGCTTAGAAAGAAAGAAATGCCTGTTGTGTTATAAGGAATTACAGTTACATCAAGAGGCAATGTAAGGCTTTTATTAAGATTACCTTAAAAGACTCATTCAGCCACTGCATCTCAGAGGCTTCATTATAAGGATCCCATGTATTCTACACATTATCTTGATTCTTAGAAATCAAAGAAACCGCAGTAACTGATAAACTAGCAATAGAAAAAAAAAGTAATGTGTCACACTTTGGAGGATCCAAGCCAAAATATAAAAAACCCATCTTCTTAAATACCTAAGGTACTTGCTTGTTTCTTTTTGAGTCGTGATGGGCCTCTGTTCCGGGAGTTTATAAACTCGTAGTGAACATTTTCCTTTCTAGTTTTCAATCAATTGTTTTTTTTTTCCCTAAAATCTAAGTTCACGACAGTATAAATTTTACCACTGGAGATCGAAACTTTAGATAAAAAAAGTAAATCTTCTATTAGTACCGATGACTATAGTGAGTTGAGTGATGATTGAATAAACCAGACAGAAGATAATTACTTATGGGGGTTGTCCACTTGATAATAGATATGTTTGTGGAATAAAAATATTGTACTATTTTACAATATACTTTTTGTATCAATTCCTCACAGTTTTCTAGATCTCTGCTTGTTGTCATTCAAACAGGAAGCTTCATTGTTTACTTCCTGTAGAGGAAAAAACTGTCCCTGGTCATGTGATGTCACACAGGTGCACAGCTAGATATTCACAGAGAACAATCAGAGCTGTGTGATTATAACGAGCCATGCACCTGTGTGACATCACAAGACCAGAGACCCGTTTTATCCACAGGAAGTATGCAATAAAGCCTTCTGTTTAACATCAGCAAGCTGAAATTTAGAACACTGGGTATTGATGCAGGAAGTATGTTGGGCATGGGTTCAAGACCCATCCAGGTCAACATCTGCAAAGAGTTTGTATGTTCTCTTCATGTTAGCGTGGGTTTCCTCCAAGTCCTCCAGTTTCCTCCCACACTCCACAACATACTAGTAGGTTGACTAGATTGTGAGCCCCATTGGGGACAGGGACCAATTTGGCAAGCTCTGTGCAGCGCTGCATAATCTGTGTGGGCTATATAAATAAAGGAATTATTAGTAGTAGTAAAATTGCAAAATTTTTAACCTTTAAAAAGTTAAAGGAGTTGTCACAGATTCATTCACCCTTGTTTGTTACAAATCAACACAACTTTAGAGTTCAAGCATATTTACCGAACATGTCATGTTTTTCTCTGCACTTAGCTGTAGTGCAGCTAGGAGTAGATGTATAAAATGTGAGCTTTTGTTGTTTTTTCTCCTCCGTCCACCCATACATAGTGATTACCAATGTTCCAGAATTGAAAAGGAATGCAGTGAAAAAGTTCCATTCAATAAGGATTTAGCCATCTGTTTCTATTTATAGCACCATGTCAGGTAGCTCTGGTGTTGATGCTTTATTTTCTAGTTCTAAGATTTCACTGAAATCACAATGTATAAATTAGTAATAGTGTTCTGTTCTCTTTTAGCTGAATAGAACATTTCACAATGTCCAGAGCAGTATAAGTTGAATTAACTTCATTCATTTAAAGGGGCTGAATGAGATTAGAGAGAAAGGTACTGCTTTCTATTGGAAACAGCACCACTCTTTTTATTAGGCGGCATCTGGTATTGCAGCTAAAATCTAACCCCATAAATCGGAATTCTGACTTTTTTTTTTTAATTTAACAAAAAAAAACAATTAATAAAAAAAAAAAGTACAAGGCGTCTACATGCGACAATGTTTTTCGATAAAATAAAACATCACCAGTATTCATAATCTAGCTCCAGTAACCTTGGAGGTAAATGTATGTATTCATCACCAACAAAGATCCAACAGTATCCTCATTAGATGTATAAGGAAATAATGAGCTGCACGAAGGAGACCTGGAAGCAGATTTATGTTAGAATATTCCTTTTGTTTTGTTCATTTGCAGCATACAAAAGAATTTTATAGCTTTCATTTCTCCAGAATGTCAGTCAGCGCCTGTTTTGTTTGAATATCTATCTAATTCTTATTTTATTGAACAATAGACTACAGGTTTAGCCAGCTGTGGAACAGTTTAGAACCCAGCATTGCAATAAAATCAGTTTGTTATAAGAAAAAATTAAAAAAATGCTCTTACAAAAAACTCAATAAATGGCCCTTTTTATTATACTAAACTTTTCAGCAGACCCGAATAAGAAATATCACTATTGTGTCTTCTCATATTCTGAATATTGCAATAAATGTATGGATATGAATTTCCTCTCTGACTATTAAACTGGTGATTTTATTTTACATTGTGATTTTATATGAAAGAAGTAATTTTTTTAGCGAAATTAGAATTTTCTACACTAATCTGGCCCGATTATGTGCAGCATTATTTATAGTTCTAGGAAGTAGGGCTCTTGGTGTTCAGCTTCAGTTGCGCATCCGTTGCGTTTTGTCTCCTTTGAGCCTCAGTTTTTCTTCAGTTTTGTCTCTGGGTCCGCAAAAAATACTGAAGGTTTAACATTGCTTTGAAAACCCCAGCCTCTTCAGTGAAAAAAAACGGATGTTACTTCCGCTTTAATTGCAGACTCACTGACTTCTATTGCCTTCTGTGATTCCCATCCCTGGAAAAAATTGGACATGTTTCATACTTTTTTCCACGGACATTGGAGCAGTGAAAATACAAGCCAATGTGAAAACATCCATTGAAATCAATGGATTTATGGAAATCACTGAACCATGGATGTCAAAAACAACACCAATATGAAAGAGCCCATAAGACGACTCATTATGGAGACTTTGCCATTTAAGGCCACCTTTGCAGGTGTGTGGAGACTTACAGCCATTTATGCTCCACTGGGGGATTCTGGGAGAAATGCAAATACATTTTTCCAGGATTGGAAAGGAAAACATTGACTCCAAGCTACCTTGTAAGGCAAAGTGTCCAGAAGAAGTCTTTTTACTTCTCAAGTCTAGTCTCTCATTTTGCTAAATCATTTCCCTACTGATGAGATGCAATAACATCGAAACAGTGCTGTTTGGCTACTATCCCATTTTATACCATATGGATTTCTAAAAAAGTCATGTTTGAAATTAAGGGCCTGCCTTACAAGGTAGACAAGAGGCATTTGAGATTTTTTATATTGTATGTGGGGGGATGTGGTGAACATTTTTCTAGTATACTTCATTATCAAATTATGTTTGTAAAATGAATCAGGCTACTCCCTCCCATAGAGATGTGTATTCCAGCAGGTACAGTGTGTGTCTACGGAGGCCGCATGAGATCACATCCAATCTCCCGGTGTTTGTCGAAACAGCTCTGGCAGTGAGGATTAACCCCTTTACTTTCAGCTTGATATTTGAATATAGGGCTCATAGCATACTACTGCCAGGAAGTAGGAGGGGTTAACTTTCATAGCTGTGTAACAAACAGGAAGAGAGGAGAGAGAGACCCGTCTACAATCCTGTGGACAGATTTGCCATAGCAACCTAGAAGTAATATTGTAACTAAGGGGCCCTTAGTCTGTTTCTTTACAGATTAAGGTTAATTTCCTAATGAAGTATATTTTTTAAACCTAGGGGTTGACTTCTAGTTACTTTGTATAACTTTTCATTATTATATGACACCTTTTAGCAATCAGTTGTATATTTCAGGAGAGCCTGGATAAGTAGACACATGGGGATTCTATCACAGCTTGTAAGTGGGACCGGTTGCAGGCAGGACACAGCTCAGGTACACAGCTTGTAATAGTAGAGGTCAGTGCTGAATAGAGGGAGCAAATATATAGCGCAATAGTTTATAGCTGGTTTCTGAAGCCGAGTCAGGCAGCCAGCATGGGCCGGCCGCTCTCTTAGGCCAGCTCTCTCTATACCAAGCACGCTCTATTAAATGAATTTCCTCTCCCATGTGAATGGGGGTCGTGAAGGAAAACCATTTTTTGCTTGTTGCATAGTGCACAAGGCACTCACAAATAAAAAGGCAGCGAGGAACATTTTGACAGGTTTACAATAAAGTTACACTCAGTGGCTTTAAATGCTTTAGGATACAGGTTTTACAGAAAACTGAGCAAGAAACACAAATTCCCAATCCCATTGCTGAGAAGAGCCATAAACTAAGGAAAAAAAGTGACATGTGATGTAACACCAGTCCGTGCACAGTAAATATGTTCTCACCGCATATTGATTAAGGGCTAAAGAGAGTGTAATTAACATGGAAAGGGCATAACCTGGAGCGATGGCGTGTAATTTACAGCATGCAAACTGTGATTAACTCCGTGAGAGTGGAGGTAACACAGAGAGAATGTTATTCGAGGCAGACTCAAATATTATGACAAGAAATGCCAAAGCAAAGAGAGAAATGAAATATTACATCAAGCCAGTTACTTGACAGCTAAAAGAAATGTAATTAAAGGCATCCTGTCTAATACAGTCATTTATTATTATACTTTGCCATAGAGTTACAACTGTAAAAGAGCGAATCATACAAATCAGTAATAATTGTAAGCACAGGCGGTCCCTATTTAAGAAAACCAGACTTACAGGCGACCCCTAGTTAGAGACAGAGCTCTCTGCCCACTGTGACCACTGGTGAAGTTCTCTGGATGCTTTACTTTAGCCCCAGACTGCAATGATCAGCTGTAAGGTGTCTGTAATGAAGTTTTATTGATAATCTTTTTATCAAAAACACAGAAAGTTTTGAAAATCCCACATGGACCCCAAAAATTTGTCTGGAGCTACAAATATAAAATATACAGTTCTGACTTACATACAAATTCAACTTAAGAACAAACATTAAGAACATATCTTGTACGTAACCTAGGTTTATGAACCCAAACACAAAACTAGATACAAAGAAAAAGAAAAATTCTTCTACTACAAGTATTATTTGAGGAAGGGTTGACACAATTCAAAGCAAAACGGTAGCCTTTACAAAAATTTACCTTTTTAAATAGAATTACAATTAACAAAAGCACGAAAACTGTGGTTTGCTTTAGAGTAGCTCATGGCCACAGACAGGAGTAGTAGAGACAATACTGCGGTCATCTATTGATAGTAGTGATGTAATGATGGGTCAGTGTTATCTATATAGAGATCATTGTACAGGGAGGGGGAGATAAGCTGTGACATCATCTATTGTCAGTAGTGATGTAACGATGGGTCACTGTTATCTATATAGAGGTCATTGTACAGGGAGGGGGAGGAGATAAGCTTTGACATCATATATTGTCAGTAGTGATGTAATGATGGGTCAGTGTTATCTATATAGAGGTCATTGTGCAGGGAGGAGGAGGAGCTAAGCTGTGACATCATATATTGTCAGTAGTAATGTAATGATGGGTCAGTAATATCTATATAGAGGTCATTGTACAGGGAGGGGGAGGAGATAAGCTGTGACATCATCTATTGTCAGTAGTGATGTAATGATGGGTCAGTGTTATCTATATAGAGGTCATTGTACAGGGAGGGGGAGGAGATAAGCTGTGACATCATCTATTGTCAGTAGTGATGTAATGATGGGTCAGTGATATGAAACACTGATAGAAATCATTGGATTTTGAGGCATCCGAGGAAATCACTACACCAGGGTCGTGAAAAATAACGCCTTGCTGTCAAAAGGGAGTGGGAATCTAATAGATTTTACATTCATAAATTAATACCGGTATATATTTTTAAAAAATATAAATATACATATAAAAAAATTAAACCTGCTCATGTTAGTAAAGACAACTGAAAATTATATCAATCCAACAAACTTGGAGATGGTGAAGAGTTAACCAGTGATTGCCTTGTGTTGCCTGCATTATTGCTTGATTGATCCTGTTGAACTCTAGTTGAACTAATCTAATGAAAGGCATTTTACTTGATAATCCTCCTAACACTCTTACATATCTCTTGATTGACTCATTGCAGTTCATGGGCCAAACTATTCTACTACGAAAGCCAACAAGTGAAATGATACCCTTCTCCTACCATGCACAGACTAAACATTTGCTTTATAACAATGCATACAATAAAGCACATGCTGTTGTATAGATCAATCAGATATATGAAAGGTTTACAAGAACATTAGAATTTGCTGTTGCTAAGGATTTGAGCACATGTACGGGTCTTTGTGTCTCTAATGGTATAGAATTATATTGACACAGTATTCGTCAGCAGATGTGTAGGAGGATTCTGATTCTGCAGAAGACAGTACATCAGTCCGCTCCTCCTATAGTATGAACATGGCCTTACCTAGTCTACCCTATTTGTCTTCTTGGTGTATTATAAATCACTGTGGATTTTATTGGCACTTTATAAGCAACATAAGTTATTATAATTTCCAATCATTTGCATATGAGGATCATCAGTGCAGTGACCAGTCCACTTTTAGAATAGGTACAGACTATGCAAGAAGTTTGAGGCTATTAAGTATTAAGCGATGTGTTGACCATGATACCATTTGGGGGAAATTTATCAAAAGTTGGTACATTGTGGTTCCGGCCTCTTAGTATATGAGGGGCAAGAACATGTGGCTGGATTAATTGTAATTGCCCTATAAGCTGCATCAGGAATACTCATTCTGCCTCCACTTGGCGTGGAGGTTGCGGAAAGGCCGGGGAAAGGCTTTGTGCCAGGAATTGTAACTTTTCTTAGGCTTTAAGGCCTGTACCACTGATGAATTCCCCTATTTGTCATCAATCTGCAAACTTGTACCTAATAATATGGGAACTGATTTGCTATTCCACCATAATTTATAGTAAATTTCATCCAATTTTCTTCGTATTAGTGGAACACATTCATCTCTAATCTTAGCATTGTGTTAAAGGAAACCTACCATTTAGAATGGTCGGTGTAAGCTGTAAGTACCTGGCACCAGCTCAGGGTGAGCTGGTGCCGGTACTTACTTTCGTTAGTGTTATAAACCGAGGTATCACGGTTTTAACACTTTTTAAACTTTAGAGCAGAGGAAGCTTCGGCGCTGCGTGCGCACGATCGTGCGCGCGCCTACATAGGAAATAGCAGAGCTGTTGCGCACCGAAGCCCCTTCTGCTCTAAAGTTTAAAAAGTGTTAAAACCGCGATACCGCGGTTTATAACACTAACGAAAGTAAGTACCGGCACCAGCTCACCCTGAGCTGGTGCCCGGTACTTACAGCTTACACCGACCATTCTAAATGGTAGGTTTCCTTTAATTGAATCCCTAAAATTTAGTTTGGAACAAAAATCCTGTTTGTACAAACGGAACACCTAGGGGCAGATTGACTGCCATGGGCACTGGGCTGTATGAATATTATAGCCCCTACAAGTCTGGAATCACTTACTACTTATGGGACTAGAATAAAGTTTCTTGACGAATGGAGGATGTGTCCCTTCTGCCTGCTTCCCACCTTTGGAGGACCATCAAAGGTCCTGAAATGGCTCTTGTGTACATGTGTTTTGAGAGTATGAAGAGATGTACAAGGATTTCACGGGTGAAGGTCCTTCTCAGTTTAAAATTTTTTAAGTGGTTTTGGTGGCTATGACCTTCTAGAAGGCTACCGCCCAAACCACCTATATTTTAATCTACTACTAGGAACACCCTTTTAGCAACCTGACTAGCTATTGCTTGATAGTAATATACACATTATGATTACTAGGTGTATTTTTTGTAAAATACTTGAAAAGAAAATCTTTTGTAAATCCTTGAAAACCAAAATTATTAACAGCTGTGTGACCTTTAATGTGTCTATTTTTCATTGTATATGGCTCCAGTTTTGTGCACCTCAGAACACCTTTGTAAGAGATGAGTTGTAGGCTTATTTGGGATTGATAGTGTTTTTTTTGTTACACAGTAATATAATGTTGTAATTTCTTTGAAGAAGAATAGACAGATCAATGAAATGTTCTTTGGAAAATGATTGTTACTATATGTATGATAGAATCCCATTACAGTGATGAAGCAACTATCCTCTTGTGCTGCAAGAAAATTGTATTATTATATTGATCCGACTGTTTTTGGACTTTTCCACGTTCTGTTTTTTTCATATGTGTTTATTAAGAATTTTTCATATTATGTAACAAAAGTCAAATATATAAAAGCTGAAGTGCAGAATTGACAAGGTAGATAATCAATGGTAGTGTAGGCATAAGGATCAAGAGTACATCATCAGGTACAACAACACTCAAAGAATAGATAGGTTTATAGGGATGTTTACACCAGGAGACTGCTATCTATTGAGCTACACAAGGCACGGCAATAAATGAAAACCAAAATTATAAAATAAACAAAGTGGGCAAAATGTATTGCTTGCATATTGCAGGTTTCTCAGGCTACTGGGGATCCTGTACTTCAGCCACAGCAGCAGAAAAAAACATACAGCCCATACAACTGTACAATGGGGGGTTTCCAGCTAGCTTCCATGGAAATGCAATGGGTCAAATGGAACTCCCATGTATCAAGGAAGTGTTTCACACTCTTCTCTTTGTGAATATATATCTCCAATTAAAATTTGAAATATAAATGGCAAATTTTCCAAGAGTATACCTTTTGTTGGGGGGTCTTGATCCAAATTTGATTAATGGCTTCGAATGCGGCCGTCGCCATGCTGTGAAGGGTAAGCTCCATGTTCGGAAAACCCCTGGGCGGCATAGCCTCAGTAGGTCCCTTTGCAGTGAACTCACGTGGCAGCATTATAAAATCCCAAACTAAAACAGACTGCAGTTCCATAAAATATTCCCTAGTTTATCATACCAAGCAATTCATATTTTACATAAATCCCCTCTTACCCCCTAAGGATTCATTAGATACAGCCCTCCTTTCTTATGGATTTCTTATGTACAGTCTTAGGTGGGCCCCCCACCAGCTCTGGGCCCGGGAACTTTCCCAAACATGCCCAGTCCTGGCGCCAGCCCTGATGCCATGTACCAACTTTCTAATGTCTCATGTACACTGAAGACAA
The DNA here is from genome assembly GCF_040894005.1 of Engystomops pustulosus. Taxonomy (NCBI): domain Eukaryota; kingdom Metazoa; phylum Chordata; class Amphibia; order Anura; family Leptodactylidae; genus Engystomops; species Engystomops pustulosus. Next base: position 46,821,036 of record NC_092415.1, read on the forward strand.
TCATGGTGGAAGACGATTGAAAGGCAATACAGAGTTTGGGTTATGATTGCTGGGAATTGAATAGGATAGGATTGTCCAGAAGATTCTCAAATCTGTCTTGAATCAAACAGTCACTATACCCAATTCTTCCATCAATATGCAACGGGCATGTTATTTTACTATGGGGGATTTAGGTGATGGTCAAATGTCCAAATCCATTCCATAGATGTAAGATTGTCTGGGCTTTTATTGAAAAATGTAATATTTGACTCACATTTATATTATCCTTTCAACATTTGATACTTATTGACAGTGTTCTTTTTTTTTTTAAATGTCTGCATTCAAATTACTTGTCAGCTCCATTTACATCATAGAATTTCTAAAAGATTTGCATGTAAGCCCCAAGAAAATGAGAAATCCATTAGAAAAGTAGAACAGTCAGACAATTATTTTCCATATAGGTTCTCATGGCTACTTGGTATGAATCTGAATAAAGCACTTCCTCGCTAGACTCAATACAAGGTCACCAGCACTTAAAGACTTAACCAAATTAGATACATTACTTTACTATGCGCATTTCAAAGATATTTTTAAGCAATATCAAATCTACTATCCCCTATTTTCAAAATTAGATTCATTGAGCAAAATGATTAGATACTCTGCCTAAAATATTCTTTGGATCACATTTCTGGTGTGGTATCAGCTAACATAGGTTATAGAAAACATGATATCCTGAATGTCTTAAAGAATATCTCAATGAACTTATTCAAATGGTTTATGTTATATTCTAGAACTGTACAATATAAAACAGAACACTAAATACAGTAAATACATTATTCCAGTACATGGCTCCTCAAGCCACATACAAAATATGCAATAGTCCATATTAAAATACTAAAAGCTGACGTGCCTATAGAAATGTACTATTGATATAAAACCATCATCTATGAATTTTCTCTTTGACTACATGCACACTAACGTATGCCCGCACGGCTATGGCCGGGTGGGCATATGTCGGCTGTGATGGAAAGGAGGAGGGGTGACCCCTCACCTCTCCATAGTGATCCATTGCGCACGGCCTGTAACACGAGGAAAGATAGGACATGTGTAGGAGGCAGAATATTAGTTAATGTATATACTCAAGTAGCTGAGTTTTTCAGCACAATATTTGTGGATAAAAGGCCCCACTTTGCTTATACTTGCATATTATATTAAAAAATTAAACTTATATACTTACTTTCTGGCAGTTCACATGGCTCCTCTTCTGCCTGCGGCTTCACTTGCAACAGAGCAGGCAGTAACACGTCCATGCAAGATGCTGATGCTGGGTATTTCATTACTATTGGAGGCTGCATTGGGCATTTAATTACCAGTAATGTAATGCCCCCTGCAGCCTACCCTGGTAAGGGCTGCTGGGCATTACATTACAAGGAGAGACTGCTGGGCATTTCATTACTGGGGGAAACTGCTGGGCATTACATTACTGGGGGAAGCTGCTAGGCATTATATTAATGGAGGAAGCTGCTGGGCATTACATTACTGGGGGAAGCTGCTGGGCATTACATTACTGAGGGAAGCTGCTGGCCATTATATTACTGGAGGTAACTGCTGGGCATTAATTACTGGAGGAAGCTGCTGGGCATTATATTAATGGGGGAAGCTGCTGGGCGTTACATTACTGGGGGAAGCTGCTGGGCATTATATTACTGGGGGAAGCTGCTGGGAATTTCATTACTGGTGGAGGCTGCATGGGTATTACATTACTGGGGGAGGCTGCAGGGCATTATATTACTGGGGGAGGGTGCAGGGAATTTCATTTCTGGGGGAGACTGCATCGGCATTTTATTACTAATCAAGGCTGTGATCAATGCATTTCCCACCCAAGTCAATAAGTTTTCCCAGTTATTTATGGTAAAATTAGGTGCCCCGGCTTATACACTGCTTTCTTGAAATGTAAAGTCCCTAGTTCAGAAATGTCTTTTACCTCATCAGCTTCCATTGCTGTCCTTAAAATAACCGCATATGGAGGGTCATGTGATCTTTAACTGTCCATAGCCAATGTTCATTCCAGGACGTTATGATAGCATACATTTGTACATGCTTAAGGTCCTGTAAGGGCAATTGTTCATGGACAGTTCACATGAACCTCCAACTTCACCTGTTTTATTAACAGTAATGGCAGTTGATGAGGTTAAAGACATTTATGAACCAGGGGCTTTACTTTACTCTAAAAAAAAAAGGAAAGCAGATCTTTTAATAGATATATATACAGGTAACCTACCTAATATACTGATTGTTACATCTTAAAAAAGAACATATGGTAAAGTGGACAATCCATTTAATATATTATCTTCCAGTAAATGGGAAGAACATTTTTGTAACATTTTTGTTCTATTAGTCAATAATTATATGTGTGTGTGGGTGTGTGTGTATGTATGTATGTTGACTCTTTTAAACATTTTCAACATTTAAACACTCTTTTAAAACACATATTTAGGGGTCTTTTATGTCTAGCTCTCTGTAGTGATGGTACATTATCAGGATGTAATGCAACCTATGGTTTTGGCAACACAAAACTGATGACAAGAACCCTTTAATCTTTAGCCTTCACTTTTTTAATTGCATCTAGAATCTGATTGCCATTATGTTTTACTAGGAATACTTATTTCAGGGAAAAATCAAATTCCTCTTGAAATCCCAGGACTCCTTGAGCTACCCTATCTTGACCACTCCAGCTCTACTTTCTTATCAATTCTTTTAATCGAATGTTTAATTTACATGTTTCTGCTTCTAAAGATTTACTTTTTTGTCTAGGATGATTTATGCTTTGGGTGTTTTGTGTAGTCATCTTTCATGACTCTTGACTTTTCTGTCAGAAAGAACAATTTATCAGGATGATATATCTCCAGTATTTGACCCTTCTCTGGTAATCAGTTAAATATTTCTCATGGTCACTGGATGTTACATTTTGTCAGAACCTCTACTAGAGTCACTGTAGGAACGCCATGTGTGGAATGATTGGTCAAAACTATTTAAAGAACCTCAATCTCTTCAAGGAAATGAATAATAGTATGACAAACAAAATGATCATTTATCACTGATGAAAATTTATATTCGTTTATTGCTTGTCTGCCCCAAACCATGGAAAAACTGTTTTAGGGTGGTATTGATCCTCAGATGAACCCACATTTGGGATACAACTGTTCATTTGGCATTACATCAGCATGTATATATATATATATATATATATATATATATATATATATATATATATATTTTGCCTCTGTCCGCATACTAAACAATGTATTATGACGTCTAGTACTGTATACCACCCCCAGCCGCTGCTAAGTGTGGTTTAGGGAGGACCCCAGTGATTGCACTGTCCATATAAGGACAGTGACATCACTGGAGAAACACCCTTAACTTCGGCAGCAGGAAACAATTTAAGTGTACAGTGAAATACATTCTAGCGACCGTTAACATTGGTAGCAGGAAAACACATAATAAACGTACAGAGGGATACATTCTAGCCAGGGTCAGCACCAGGTTTCAGTAAGCCCCTTGGTAACAGAGCCTCAGTAGGCCCCTTTGCAGTGAACTCACACAGTGGCATTAAATATTCAGAAACTAAAACAGTCCTGTTCCCTAAAATATTCCCTTGTTTATCATACCAAACAGCCTCCTCGTGGATATTTTATAGAAAGCCCCCTCACCCCTTGTGGATTCATTCAATAAAGCGCCCCACACCCCCATGGATTGCTTATGTACAGCTTTCAGCAAGCCTAATGCAAGGTATGTCCAGTGCCCGTGCTGGCCCTGATTATAGCCATATGTTGTAAAGGCAAGTTGGGAATCCTCCTGACGTATCCTTGCAATGTATGATGAAGACGCCATGTGAACCCATCCTTAGATGGATATGTATTCTTCACTTACCCCCTTTTTAATGATTTGGGATTTCACTGTGACAATTTTTAATGTAGATTGAAATGGAATAAAAACTTTATATTTCTTAAGACATGCTTACATGTGCCCTGGGTCAAACCCCTGGCAGATGCATCATAAATAAATAAGTTAAAATGTATTCCTTGTGATTTATATATATATATTCTTTTTGCAAGATAAAACTGCATGGAATACTTTGAAATTCCATGCCATAAAAGAAAAAAAAAAACATAGAGTCTTTTGGCCCTTTGTCAAGTGAACGGGGGACTATGGATCTGTTTATCATCTGTGGCTGGCGCTTTTCCAGAAAACATACAGTAAACTGATTAATGGTTAAAAAGTATAATTAGTATCATCCACTCATCTCAGTAGTCTAGAGGAAAAATGATTGAACACTTGTTTCTTACCCTAGCTCCAACTTAGCTATAACTAAGGTTATAATGGCCTATCGTCAGTTGGTTTCTGTAGTCACCAGTCATTTTGAGTCAAAATCTTCACAAGTTTTCTTTAAAAAAAATCCTGATTTTGTCATTACGGACCTCATTACTGTAAATGGAGGTTTTGGAAAAATGTGTTATCATAGGGCAGCTTTGTTATTCTTAAGATGAGGGAATGCAACATGCTTTTCGATGAAATCCTAATCTTGTTAAGTATATTCAAGTGTTAGGAGTTAAGTAACAGATTGCAATTATTCTGGCTACATTATTATCATCACCGAACTACATCTATCTGTTGGGGAGAAATCAAGTTTTAATTATTATCAGTATTCATAATACAGGGCACATTACGGCAGACCCCAGGCAGCACTTTAATTACTAGCAGCCGGTTGCTGAGAAGTCCCTTAAATATGAGCTTTTCTTTATTCATTACGTTACTGAAGACTCTTGGGAGAGTTAAACATGCTTCTTATTTTTACTAAGACTAACAATTCACGGGAACACTGAGGTCATTTTTTCTGTTTTGTAAAATAGTTGTTACGTGAAAAATGAAAGTTGTGTTGAACGTAAACCAGATGGAAATGTACAAAAATGGTCTTTGCATCTCTAATTGGAAGCACAGTAAGGCTGTAATAGATTCTGCAAATTGCAAACAAAATGCTCTTGTTTACATTTCTGTCAATGACTTTAAAGCCTCAACCGGAGCGGCAAATACACATATGTTTAGAGTAAGAACCAAAATCTAAAGCTCCATTTTAGGGTTTTTCCTTGCGTTTAAATATGAGATTTTGTGCCGATTTGCAAGAGTATGTAAAAGGTTTTACTTAACAATAGATTTGTATATTAAGGAGTCTTTGACTCTCGGAGGGTTCCTAGTGGGAGTTTAATGATCAGGTAGCACGAGCAAGTGAACTGTTACTGTAACATATGCCTCCCTTTAGTCTGCATAATTCATATGCCGTAAAATTAGCTATAGCCGCGTGACTCAACAGCAACACCTCATTATTTTATTATTCAGTATTTATTCCAATGTTTGACGCCTCACGAAATTACTGCTAATGTGTTATAGAAGGGCAAATCTGACACAAGTGAGAACAATTTCATTTCCCACGCTATCTTTCCTGCTGGTATGTCCTTCCCTCCCTTGGTAGAAGTAGCGAGAGTAAATAGTTAATTTGCTTCAATTATAAGCCTGTCCTGCTAAATTAGAAGCTGCAGGGATATGGAAAGGCAGAATTACACTTATGAGCTGACAAATCCTCAGAGCCCAAAAAGTGATGTCTCTTTCTTGGAGCTACTGTAATTCCATTACTTTTATGTCAAGTCAATCAAATCACTTAATCTTTATTGGTGCCTTAACTCTCTCCTCAGACGTGTTCCTTCATGGTCAGTTTGATGAAAGTGTCTTGGGATTAATTAGGAGGTTACTTCCAAGAACAACTGAAGTCCCAGTTATCTTAACTTATCTGAACTTTTTTTAGATGAGATTCTTGGTGTTGAGCCACAGTGAAAATTTCTGTGCATTTTTTTGAAACTCATGTATTTTATTGTGTAAAATGACCCAAGTCAATCAAGGGTTGGTTAAGCCTAACATCTCGATTTGTATATTTCAGTAGATTGAGCTGCTTTTATCTGCAATATTGATTTATTCTTCCACAAATGATATATTTATTCTTTTATGTGTAATATTTCCAGGTATATAAGAAGAAAACTGAAGCTGCCAAAAAGGAATATCTCAAACAACTGGCTGCATACCGAGCAAGTCTTGTATCCAAGGTAATGTCAGATATATAGGACATATGTCTTCCCTATATAACATAAAAAGTTTCTCAAAACCTTTTGAAGTGTATTGCCACTATGAACATGACTTGACAATTAGTCAAAAAAAGCTGATTTTTGGAATATTATTCACTTCCATCCAAAAAAAGCTTCTATATAAATGAAGACATAATGATGCATTGAGTAGGTCCTTCTATCTTTGAACTAACTAGTTAACCATTTACCTAAATTATGTAACCATAATAAAAGATGCTCATCTTACCTCCAAAGCACTGGAGCAAAATGTATGTGGGATGCATGTATAGTACATTATTAGTTTGACCTTTGACTCCTAGACCACAGCAATGCAGTATAGAACAAAGTAGGGTATTACAAGTACATGTTCACAATACATGTTCATCTTTGTCCAATTTTGTAGCCTATTACACAAAGAATCGATTTTCCTAAAACTGACCTTGATTACAATTATTTTGAAATAGTGTTCCATATCATCAGGAATGACTTTGACACAAGAGAATTACACATGATTGTTGCATGTAGAAGTAACCTTATGGTTTTGGTCATTTCAAATGGTGCTCTAACCTTGAACTGAACACTGTTTAGTGATTATTTTAGTATAGTAAGCTTTTTATTGGTTTCATCAAATAGTAATCTGCACTTAGTTATAATTATTACTTTGTGTGATCTTGTGGCTGGAATATCTTGTATCTGTATAAGGAGAAAAAGTAGTAAAACAGTGACCATGTTGTAGTGCAGTGCAAGATATCCTGGCTTAGATACTAGAATCCTGTACTCACAGCAGCCTCTAGACTTTAAGAATTCAGTATCTATATAAGAAAAAAGAGTAGTAAAAAAGTATAAAGTGACGTCTATAAAGAGTGACCATGTTGTAGTGCAGCACTAGATGTCCTGACATAGATATTAGAATCCTGTACTCACAGCAGCCTCTACACTTTGAGAATTCAATATCTATATAAGAAAAAAGAGTAGTAAAAAAGGATAAAGTTACTTCTATAAATAGTGGCCATGTTGTTGTGCAGCACTAGATGTCCTGACTTAGATATTAGAATCCTGTTCTCTCAGCAGCCTCTACACTTTAAGAATTCAGTATCTATATAAGAAAAAAGAGTAGTAAAAAAGGATAAAGTTACTTCTATAAATAGTGGCCATGTTGTTGTGCAGCACTAGATGTCCTGACTTAGATATTAGAATCCTGTTCTCTCAGCAGCCTCTACACTGTAAGAATTCAGTATCTTTATAAGAAGAAAGAGTAGTAAAAAATATAAAGTGACTCCTATAACTTTATAAGAGGAATTAGAGTAGAGATATAATACTGCTGTACAAACAGCAGCCTCTGCACTGTGAGAAAGTACTATCTGTATAAGAAGGAATAGAAGTGAGAATTATAATGTGAATTCTCCAAATGGTGACAATGAGCGAGGTGCAGATCCTTTGTATATGTAGCGTGGCAGACAAAAAACAGTTGAGGGAAGACTTAACAATTTTATTGCACATGAGTATCCGAGAATGCTTTTAAATTTTTAAGGATGTGGTTATTTTGTAAATAGATAGTGTTATATCTGGTTATTAGTCATGATGAAAGAATGTAATAATAACCTAATAAAGTTGGGTTCATCTAAATTTCAAAATGTTAAAAATCATATTTAAATGTGGTTGTTTTATATATATTGTATATATTATGTATATATTACAAAACAAACCCCTCGAATCGTAATGTGAACCTCTTATGTGCTGTTGTTTTACTTTCTGTAATTAACGACACACTGCTTTACTTTTCTAATGAATATACAGTATATTTACATTGTAGGATATATAAAGCTCATTCATTAGTGCATCCTTTCCCAAGAGAAATAACATATATTCACTCCATAAATTGACCCAGTCCAAACTTCACACAAATTCATTAATTGAATTTGTAATGTGCTGAAAACCCCTAGAGGGTTGAGTTGGAGATCAATCAACATTCCGGCCACTGAACATGTAATTCATCATATTAGTCTCTAACCAAGACTACAGGTAAACACTAGTCACCACATTTAACCATAACAGAACCATTGTTACATGATGTAACATTCATAACATTATGGGCATATAACGTTGTACATCATTGGTCACGCCTATGAAAAAAAAATCTATAATTTAAAAGCTCTTGATTTTATCAACTGTGCAAAAGTATGTAATTATGTCATAATTCTCAATGTAACAAAGAGTAAAGAGTGAGTACATAGAATGCCTTGATCATTGTTAAAGGGGTTGTCCGACTTTATTAACAAATAAAGAGGTGAGCTACCTTTTCCACCGCTCCCATTCTCCTGTACCGTCACCTGACAACTTCAAACTGCCTGGCACACCCACCCGTCCCCTGTCCCAGCGGTGTACCTTTATATTTTTTAATGAAGTAAGACAAACCCTTTAAAGTTGTTTTATGATTGTATTTATTTTGTTCTCTATACTCTCAGAAAAAAAATGTTATGTTTCAAAGAATATTGGTTTCAGTTTTGGAAACTCAACTGATCTCCATAGAGGTCTATTGTGTCTTGGTTGAATAGGGCAGTGGTCGACTATGTGTATTAGCATTCTGTACAGAGACTACAGGAATGATGGCAAAGAAAGCCGAAACTGTACTATCTCTAATAGTCCCATTAAGATTAAATGGAGTGGAATTGTAAAGTCATTGCTCCATTCAAAGTAAAATTCACAGATGCAGGTTAATTTGATTGGTGGGTGCCCCAGCAGTCAGACTCAGCAACTATACAATGAATCTTTATTGTTAATCCTGGTTCTTATGACAACCCAACATTTTTAAAATCCAATTGTCACAGAGACCCAAAAAATTTGGCTGTGGTTACAATTATAAAATATACAGTTCCGACTTGCATACAAATTCACCTTAAGAACAAACCTACAGAACCTATCCTGAACGCAACCCAGGGACTGCCTGTACTTTTATATACATTTTTATGTGAGTTGATCCATTAATGGTAATTATAAAAGCAGATTGTGAATAAGTATTAAAAAGGCTATTGGAACTTGTCATTAGGAGAAAATGTCAACCCCTGATGATGAATTCCCTTTAAATGATACAGGCAGCCCGTGGGTTACGTACAAGATTGGTTCTGTAGGTTTGTTCTTACGTTTAATTTGTATGTAAGTCATAACTGTACATTTTATAATTGTAACCCCAGACAAATTTTTTTTGGTCTCTGTGACAATTGGATTTAAAAAATGTTGGATTGTTATAAGAATCAGGATTAACAATAAAGCTTAATAGCAGACACCTGTGATAACTGTTATAGCTGTTTATTGTAGGCTAAGGCTAGCATGCAGTAAATTACCAACATCCAGAGGTCCGTTTGTAACTAGAGGTCGTCTGTAAATCAGGTGGTCTTAAGGGGACCGCCTATAACCTTTAAAAAGTTTCTGACCTGTTCTTAGAACTTCCACCCAACACTTTCCCTGAGAGCATGTTAGAGATTTTTTATCTAGGACTCAAAACAGTTCTTACTTCAGTTGTACAGGTGACTTTCAAATTAACTATTTCATGGTTGACCCGGTACCGGGACCCGAACACAAACCAAGACACACATCAGTCTCTTAGTGCATGTGGAAATCTTCTCCCAGTTTACTAGTCCACAATTGCATATATAAAAGACAGAAACATCATCATCAAAGGGGCATGACAAGGAGATAGAATACTGTAATGCTATTGGCCATAATGAATTTACCAGGACATTCTCCGAAATGGTTAATGAAGTGTAAACTATTCCCTGTTCTCAGAGGCCTCCCTGTTTCTCAGACTAACGGGCCTTGTGTTAACTCTGTTAAGTCATAACATGGCCTTCAAATAGAGAGGAGCAAGAAAACAGTGAACACTTTCACGCTGGATGAAGTGTGAATAGTGACTTTTAACCATATAGCTTCTGAGTGGGCAACATACCCCCCCCCCAGGTCAGACCTAACATGGCCGCTGTATCTAAAATGGCTGACAATACGCAAGATGGCGATCCGAAACCAGTGCGATCTCCTTAACAGAGCACTATATGTATGGCAATAAAATGCTTGCTAAGCATTAACAGCTTCATGTCAGAGCACTGTGTTCCCTTGAATTAGCGAACAAACTATTATGACCAATTGTAATTCCAAAAATACCCTTAAAAGAAGGGAACATAGGAGCTGAAACGGTAGGCTAGAAAAAAATGCTCCTTATTATATTAGAGATACATTTGACTTTAAAATGCACATTCCCTTTAATCCTATATACAGTGACTTATTTCTTGTGCTTTTCAAAAGTTTTGCAAAATGTATCAACTCATTAAACATCACGGGATTTTCAGCCGATCTTACTATTAACTAGGATTTTGCTTACATTCCAAGAAGGCCGTAAAAAGAGAAAATATGTTTCCCTGAAATACATTACAGGTTTGATGTAATTTTACTTGAAAAAAAATATACATATTTTTTATTCCAGTCCATCTAAAATGTAGCTGGATATTAAAGGGCAGGAAATGGAACTGCTGATTTCATCTGTTTTTATGATTACACTTATTGTCTATTCTAAGGCAAATAGCTTCTAGTTATGAACTCATATATTATCACCATTTCTTCTATTTAAATACAAAATGACACGTAGCAAAAAAGAAAAACTGACAGCTCCTTAAGAAATACTGTAAATTAAACCATAAATTATATGGTGTTTGGCCAAGGAAAGATTGTTCATGTTTTTACTGCAAGTGAAATGACAGAAAGGAAAATGAGCAGTTCTTTATACAGTATGAAACATATTTAATGGTTGACATTTTGTTATTATTGATTCCTTACAGAGATATGATTTTAGGTTACATCAAACTTAAATTCATTTTTGAAGAAAATACATTTTCATATATCCCATTTTAGAAGTCATATGCTAATTCATTTCTGGTGCTAATGGATAGTGCTACTATACATAAATTACCATATAGGAAAGTTGGTAGTTCCACAACATTGAGTTGGAGATATTTCTAAAATGTCTTCAATTTAATTTGAGCTTTCAATAATTTTGCAAACTGTATATGATAAGAACCAAGTTTTTAAAGGAAACCAACCATCAGGTATCTACCTATTAAGGTAGAGTTGATGGTATATTCCCACTAATATAGTAAACCTTAAAGGGGTATTCCCATCCGGGCATTTACATTTAATTTAATTCACTTGCTATATGTAAACATTTCTTCAATTGGATGCTATTAAAAAAGAAACAAGATAGCTTCCTCGGATACGACCACCCCACACCCTGGCAGTGGTGGCCAGACATGCGTTATTGAGTTCTGCCTGACCACCTGGATTCAGCATTCAGCACCACAGGACGGCTGTGAGACATGCAGTAACTCCCGGACATTTCATATACAAACACCCTTTGTGTCTTTGTGCAATCACTGGAGCTGAGGTGGCCGTATCCAAGGAGTCAGTCTTGTTTCTAAGGGACCATATAACTATGAGAAATTATCTTCACACAGGTACATTTTTTTGAATAACATTTAAATGAAGAAGTGTATATACATGGCAGATTAATAAAATTAAATGTGAATGCCCAAATGAGAATACCCCTTTAACCCCTTCACGACTTGGCCTTTTTTAGTTTTTTCACTTCCATTTTTCACTCACCAACTTCAAAAATCTATAACTTTTTTATTTTTCCACATAAAGAGCTCTGTTATGGCTTATTTTCTGCGTAACAAATTGCACTTCATAGTGACGGTATTTAATATTCTATGGTGTGTACTGGGAAGCGGGAAAAAAATTCCAAATGCAGTGAAAATGGTGAAAACCACATTTGTGACGTTTTCTTGTGGGCTTGGATTTTACAGCTTTCACTCTGCGTCCCAAATGACATGTCTACTTTATTCTTTGGGTCGGTACGATCACGTGGATACCAAATTTGTATAGGTTTTATAATGTTTTCATACATTTAAAAAAATTAAAACCTCCTGTACAAAATATTTTTTTTTTATTTTGCCATCTTCTGGGGCCAATAACTTTTTCATACTTTGGTGTACGGAGCTGTGGATAGTGTCATTTTTTGCGAATTTTGATGCCGTTTTCATTACTATAATTATTGGGACTGTGCGACCTTTTGATCACTTTTTATTAATTTTTTTATATTTTTCAAAATAGCAAAAATAAATGTTTATTTATTTTTATATCAGTTCTAGGGAAAGGGGGGTGATTTGAATTTTTAGGTTTTTTTATTATAATTTTTTTTTTTTAACTTTTTTTTATTTTTACTTTTACTATTTTTCATACTCCCTAGGGTACTCTAACCCTACGTAGTCTGATCAATCCTATCATATACTGCCATACTACAGTATGGCAGTATATGTGGATTTTACTCCCCATGCATTACAATGTGCAATTAGCACATTGTAATGCATGGGTTAAAACGAAGTAGCCTCGGGTGTTCGGAACACTCGAGGTTACCATGGCGATGGATCACCGCTCCCCGTGACGTCATCGGGGAGCAGCGATCCACGACAAGATGGCGGCGCCCATGCGGGAGCATTGCCGGCGGCGATCGCGGAGAAAACACCCGCGATCGGTGCTAGCACCGATCGCTGGTGTTACCGGTAAGCCTTTGCTGCAATATGCAGCAAAGACTTACCGGCTATAGAGAGGGCTCGGCCCGCGAGCCCTCTCCATGCACCGGGACCCGGCGCGCGGTTAAATTATCCTTCCCTAAACCCATAACACTTTCTAACCTAATCTACAGTTTAATTTGCAAATTTTCCAGAAAAGCTACTGGTGGCATGGAGTAGCCTCTTTGGGGAGTGATGCTCCCTCTCAGTACCGGTGAGAGCAACGTGTGCATGCTTGTCCCCGGCACAGAATCCAGGGGTACTGCATAAGCACAGTGTTCCAAGAGCCGGCGGTACACCAGATTCGACTCACCAAGTGCAGGTAGGGAGGAACAGCAGAGCCTTCTGGGGTGTGGAGTTTGTTTCGCACCCTTGAAAGGCTACTCCATGCCCCAGTAGTCTCTCCAGAAAATTAGCATTTTATTTACATAAACTGTAGATTAGAAAGTGTTAAAGGGTTAGGAAAGGATAGTTTAGGGTTAAGGATATTAATGGGAACCTACCATCAGATCTTCCTTAATAGGTACATTCCTGATGGTAGGTTTCCTTTAAAAAATGCTATAATGATGTGAATTCTGCACAACCCCAGCACCTGATTGGGTTGTAAGATGGACCTTTACTCTGATGGCCCAAAACAATCTCATCAATTCCACACACAGTACTATATCATACGGAGAGAGATAGATCTGTTTACATTTGGCACTGTCTAGCCTAGATGTATCCAATGATAATCCAAAATTATTTTAATTTTTGACCATAATTTGACACACTGATGTTTCTTTGTTCTCCTATAGAGTTACAGCGAACCCATTGATGTCAAATCGTCTCAACCTTCTCAAATGATGACTTCAAAGCCCCCGGTTTTCCATGGACCCACACAGCAACACTCTACATTGTATCTCAACTCCCCTTATCACCAACAGTCAACAATGAATCCACATTTATCTGCCATGCATCCTGGTATCAACAGAAACATAGCGCCCAAACCCAGCAATCAAATGCCAGTGACTGTTTCTCTAGCGAGCATGGCTGTATCTCCTCCTCCATCTCTTCAGATGAGTCCACCTCTCCACCAGCACATGCATATGCAGCAACACCAGACAATGTCCATGCAACAGTCCATTGGAAGCCAGCTACAAATGCAGAGCCAATCAGCTTTGCATTCACCAGCAATGCAACAGGTTGGTGTATTTTTATATGATTTTCATTATTCCCCATTTTTATAACATAGAATGTACATTTCATACTGTTTACATGTACAGTATAACATACAACTTTGTTTGGACCATTTTTGCCTTTGTTTTTGCCTCATGTTTTTTGTTAATGAGTAAAGCTACATTCACACGAACATGTGCCCGCCCAGACGTAGCCGGGCCAGCACATGTTCGGACTACAGGAGAAGAGGAGGTCACTTAGGGTGACCTGAGTATCAAATTGATGAGAATCCAACAGCCAGCACCCCCACAGATGTTCTGAGAGAATGGAACAGGAATAGCTCCATTCTCTGTGTTGTGGTCTAACCAGGCTATCGCAGGTTGAAGACTATTCATTTGAATGGGAGCTAAATTGACATTTAGCCTCTACAATGTTTAAGGGGTAACATAGGGGGTCATTTACTAAGGGCCCGAATCGTTTTTTTTTCGTCGGGTTTCCGATTTGCGCCGAAATGCCCCGGGTTTTTGGCGCACGCGATCGGATTGTGGCGCATCAGCGCCGGCATGCGCGCAACGGAAATCGGAAAAAACGCAGAATTTAAAAAAAAAAGGTGTTGCTTGACACGCGCTTACCTGCACCCAGCAACGGATGGTGTGAACTCCAGCGAACTCCGACGGACTTCAGCGTAGCAGCTACACCTGGTGGACATCGGGCGCACTACCTTAGTGAATTGCCGGAAGACCTGAATCCTCGACTGAGAACGAGCCGCTGGATCGCGCCAGGACCGGGTAAGTAAATCTGCCCATAGTCTCCATATCCAGGTGCCAACTCTGAAGCAGTCAACCAGCGTAGCTATAGAAGGGTATATCTTAGTGTGTTATTTCCTTTAATCACTAGTGAAAGATGAGGATTTCTTAAGGTAAGTGCACACTGTATTTGTGCATTAAGCCTTTACTCCTGGTGTATTTATCAATGTTTTCATAGACCCAGCATTCACCAGACTGACACTAAAACGGTGTTTGCTTTAGCTCTCACAAAGTTGATATATTAAAGGGGTATTCTCATCTAGGCACTCACATTTAGTTTCAATAATCTGACATAGAAATACATTTCTTTAATTAGATGTTATTAAAAAAAATGTATCTGTGTGAAGATAATTTCTCATAAATGTAGTCATATAGTCCTTTAGAAACAAGACTGTGTCCTTGGATACGGCCACCTCTGCTGGAGGGATTGCACAAAGAAACAAAAGATTTTTTGTATATGAAATGTCCGGGAGTTACTGCAGGTCCCACAGCCGTCCTGTGGTAATGATCGCTGAAGCCAGGTGGTCCGGCAGGACTCTATAGCGCAAGTCTGGGCACCGCTGCCAAATTGTGAGGTGGTCATATCCAAGGAAGTTATCTCGTTTCTAAGGGACAACATGACTACATTTATGAGAAATTATCTTCACACAGAAATCAGTTTTTTAATAACATCCAATTGAAGAAATGTTTACCTATGGCAAATGAATTTAATTAAATGTGAAAGCCCAGAAGGGAATACCCCTTTAAGTCTGATTTCTCTAGAAACCTGGCTTACCTCATGTGATATACAGTTTCTTTTTTTATTTTTTTTCACCAATGAATTATTTGAAGAATAAATGCAAAAAAAGTTGGTCTTCTGAAGCCCTATAAATACTATGACTTCTAGTTTTCTAGTGAAACACTAATCTTAAATCTCAGTCTCCAAAATCAAGTAGTTGTTGTACAGTGAATATTGGATTTTTTCCCCCTTTTTGGAACTGTATAATATACGCTTTGCTTTAAAGATAATGAACAATGACAAATGGAAAACACATCGAGTTCTGGCTCATTAGTAGAAGATTTAGTGTTTCAGTTTTAAGTAACTGGTTCTAATATCTGAAACATGGCAGATGTGGTAAAATGAGAGCGCTTAACAGTTGGAATTTACTTTTGGAGCCATTTACAATCAGTTCTGTATAATGTGTTTTTTTTACTCCTGATACTCTTAATGTCAAATAAAATGGCAGCCAATCAGATTACTAAACTTACTTTCAAAGGCAAATTATAAAAAAAATATATTTTACAAATGTTTGGTCAGAATTGATCATACCAATGTCAAAGCCAACATTCCTACACTAATGGAAATAATTAAAGACAGGGCTCTCCATAGTTCGGATGGTGCCCTGAGCAAAAACCTACCTATCTTAAAGGAAATCTACCATCTGTTTTCATCCATTATGAACCCAACATACCTTGAGAATGCTGTAGCTACACTAATGCAGATACATATCTTGTTTAATCCCTAAATTAAGCGGTTTTGCTGAAAAAACTATTATAAAATTATGATAATGAGGCTCTGTTGCTTCTGTGGTAGCCCCGGCGATTCTACTTCTACACTAAGTATTCATTACTTCAGAGAACGCTGTATTCACTATGTTGTCCCTGACAAGCAGAAGTAATCAATCACTGCACCATCCCCCGGCTGCTGTATATGAGTCATCCAGCTCAGATTGATTACTCCTGTCTGGACAGTAAAGGAAGCTTTGTGTACTGTGTTTAAGAACGACAGTCAGTCTGCACCCAGCTTTCCCAAATCCTGAATTTTTCAATTTTTTTTTGGAGCAAAACCACTTGGATCAGGCATTAAATAACATATGTTTCTGCATCAGTGTAGCTACAGCAATCTCAAGGTATGTTTGGTTCACAATACATGAAAATGGTAGATTACCTTTTGAAAAATGCCCTGGCATGTACATTTCAATGCCACTGTGTGAGTGAATGGATGGGACCAGTAGTGGATTATAATATAGGTAGTTTGGGCTGTAACCCAGGGCTCAAGCCTTCAAGGGGCCCATGACCTCCAAACCACCCACCAAACTTTATACAGGCCTTCAGCCATGAATCCTCATACATCTGTTCCTGCTCTCAATACACATGTACACAAGAGCAAGGTCCTAAAACCACAGATTGAAAGCAGGAAAAAGGGACATATCATCCATTCTCCAAGAAGCTGATTCTAGTAACGTATGTAGGGAGTGAATTCCAGACCTGTGTCTTAATATGCTCCTGGGTGGCACATCTATAAAGGCAACAATAAATACATACAAACATTAGGGCACTGCTCACCCCACTGATGTCCATGAGAAATAACTGTAAAGACGAGCAAGAATAGGATCTGCCCTATATTTATAATAATAATAATTCCTTTATTTATATAGTGCACACAGATTATGTAGCGCTACACTGTGCTTGCCAAATTGGTCCCTGTCCCCAATGGAGTTCACAATCTAATCAACCTACCAGTACGTTTTTGAGTGTGGGAGGAAACCGGAGGACCCGGAGTAAACCCACACAAGCTCGGAGCGTACATTCAAACTCTTTGCAGATTTTGACCCAGCGCTGCAAGGATGTCATGCTAACCACCAAGCCACCGTGCTGCCGATATATTTTGTAGTTCGGGCAGAGGACTCATTCCAGGTGTGTTGATGCATGGGGCCTCATGGGGTACTGTGAATGTACCCAATAGAAGGCATTGGGGCCACGAGTTAGGCGCAGTTTGTGCACATGAGGCCTTAGATTCACAAACCTGAATCTAAAGAAGTAACTTGGTGAACCCTAGCTTCATAACCACTGGGGTGCACTTACTTATAGTGCAACCAACTAAGGTTCCTGTTTCCTGTGCTGTCCTTATTATATTCCCTGTTAAGAAATACATTAACAAACCATAGTTTAAAGTAAAATAATAATGTGATTGTTTAATGTTAAAATTTTATTTAAAAAAAACAAGACTACCCAAAATAAATGATGAAAAATACAAAAAAACAAAACTGTTCTGAACATGAACCTTTCAAAAAGTTGAAGTGACATAGATTTTTCCAACCCATTTTTTACATCAAATACAAACATTAAGTAGATTTCAGACAAATCAGTATTATGGCAAAATTATACAGTCCCGGAGAATTGCATAGATTATTGTATTCGCATATTCTGTTCTTTTGATGTCTTCAAGAGCACAGAACATTTAATAAATCTGTGGAAAATTTGCATATGTGTCCAAATAGATTGAAACAGCATAATTTTGCATTGATGGAATGTTTGCTGTTATTCAAGATAGTTTTGTTATTATGAGCAAAATCTGAAAAAAAATATTTTATAGCCTTTTTACACTTGTAAACGGAGCCCATTTCATGGGAATATTACAAGATAAATATCAGTCAAAATATTTTGCACATAATCTGGACTTAAAGAGAACCTGTCAGCTTTCCAGACTGGTTTAGTAATTACTTGGATTTCACATGAAAATAAACAAAGCTACTGTAGATTTAAAGGGGTTGGCCAGTTTACGTCATATGTCCTAACTGTCCATGACCAATTTACCTTTAAGGACCTTAATCTTGTATTCAGGAATACTGTCATAAGGTCCTGGAAAGGTGATTGGTCATGCACATGGTATTTCCTACCATTTTATCAACAGGTATAGCAGTCGATGAGGAAAAGATTTTTCAGAACCAGAGGGCTTTACTTTACATGTCTAACAAAGGGTGTAGAACTTGTAATATATGTGTAATGCTATATTGCCTAATACCCTGCCCCCCACCATTACACACACATTACCAAAAAAATGAATGAAAGTGACCAACCCCTTTAATCAATAATGAATGCCAGTTTTTTGGTGCAAATTAGCAAAAATTATGAATAAATAGACAACTGGGTGTTACCAGTGGGGGGTGGTGATTGTCCCTACATGCTGTGATACTGCCCAATCAGTGCTAGGACTGTCTGTTTTTAATGGGAAATAACAATACATATGACACAAAACATTTTTTTTTAGTCCTGATTTAATGGGAAGTACAAGTATTTTTTGGATAAATCCCCCAAATATGTATAAAGTGAAGCAAAGCAATATGCCAGGTCCATTCATGGGCACCAGGTGACCAGAGGCGTAACTACAGCGGTAGCAGCTTCTATGGGGCCCACAGTGTTCGGGGGCCCTGGCAACCACTAAAGGGTGGAAGAGGTGTATGATTCTATACATATTATGCAGCATATTGTACCCATAATATGTATATAACATATATGTGATGTATATATGCTGTATCTATGATGTGAACTTGCTGTATGTGTATGTGGCGTATGGTATGTGTATATACTGTGTATATATGCTGTATATTTGTATATGGCACTGTATGTGTGTATATTCTCTATATGTGTGTGCATGAGTGTACAAATATGTAATTGTAACTTGCATGTGTACGTATATAAATATGTATATTTTTAAAGTGGGTAGAGGGGCCCCATTCAAAACCCTGCTATCTTCTAGTTAAGCCCCTGCAGGTGACATCTTATTACGGTAACATAGGTCACTTGTTATCCAAACTGTGAATAAATGACTGTATTTTAGTATAACATACACCAGCAATACACATGGCCTTACAATAGAAGCACCTCCGCCTCTAACCAATGCCATATTGTTAATTTCTGGAGCGATTTTCAATCTTTGTCTCTCCTCAGCAATGTAGATTGGAGTCATTTATTTCTCCTCAGGCTAGAAAATGGAATCAAACCTCTGCCAGATATTTTTTTCGACCCTGACCTTGACAAACCAATCTCCCTGTATGAGAAAGACACTTGCACTAAATTTGCCTTCTTATTTGACCTGAGGGTCCCCCCCCCCCCATTCTTGAACAGATTCCTAACATGTTAACATTAACATTTCTGGAAGTAAGACTATATCCATAATTGCTTTATAAAAACCAGGATCTTCTACAGCACTAGATCAGGGATTGGAAATTTGAAAGTACCAGGTTTGAATCTAAAAATATCCAAATGTATGTGCATAGATAATAGATCAGTAACGTTGTCCATGTATTATCATATATAAATAATCTCAGTACAACTGTGCAGATGGAATCAGGATTTATTGCTAAGAGTAGAATTTCACTGTTAGGTGAGAAATGAAACCTCTGATCTGATAATTAATTATTTTGTGGGATAATAGAAAACCATAAATACAGAAAAATAAATGATTATGTTTAAAAGGAACATTAACTGCGACTGGTTTCTGCAGTTGTAGTTGGTTTACAAACAATAGGTAGTCACGTGGTTAACGATCAGGCATATGGATGGCCAAAAATGGCCAGAAATCCAAAAATTTTATGCCAGCCCTGGAAACTTAAAGGGGTATTACCACTTTGGCAAATTAATTTTATTGTTTGTATGATGAAAAGTAATACAATTTTACAATATACTTTCTGTATCAATTCCTTACAGATTTCTAGATCTTTGCTTGCTGTCATTCTATAGAAATCTTCATTGTTTACTTCCAGTGGAAAGAAATCTGACCATGGTCACGCAGGTGCACGGCTCGTTATATCAAACAGCTCTGATTACTCTTTGTGATACTAACGAGACGTGCACCTGTGTGACCATGGTCACTGGAAGTAGCCAATTAAAGGGGTTGTCCGAGTTCTGAATAAAAACTAAGGGAGGCCAGGAGGGCGCTACTTAAAAAAATAAAGTCCTACTTACCTTCCGGTGCCCTCCTGTTGCTCCGGTCTGGGCGCCATGTAAACAAACATGGCCGCCGGAGCAGCGCTGGACTCAGCTTCCAGCCGGAACCGACAACCTTCTGGCCCGCATTCACAATGCTGTGAATAGGGACGGATAGGCGTGCCCGGCCACGGGCGGCTGGAAGCTGAATCCAGCGCTGCTCCGGCGGCCATGTTCGTTTACATGGCGCCCGGACCGGAGCAACAGCAGCGCTGGATACCGGAGGGCACCGGAAGGTAAGTAGGACTTTATTTTTTTAAGCAGCTCCCTCCCGGCCTCCCTTAGTTTTTTTTTCAGAACTTGGACAACCCCTTTAAGATTCGTATAGAAAATCGAATGGCTGCAGGTACACCACCACTGAAGGATAGATGCAACTGTATGCCTATACAAATGCATATTTCATTTATAGAGATATAGAAAGACATATAGATATCGATATGCACAAAAATATAAATGTACTTTCACTTGCTTTTCCATACAATTAAGGCTTCAGGTTCCCAGTGTATCCCAGGTAAATGTATTTCAAAATACCACCTAATATACATCTAATTATTTCCCACTAAATTCTATTGGCTGGTGGACACAAGTGATGATTATCTATACCCAACAGCAACTGCCCACAAAATAAATAGGTAGATATGGTATGAAATAGATAGATATGACCTAGAAAGAAGGACAGATAGTAGGTAAATGGATATCAGGTAGGTAGGTAGGTAGATAAATGATAAACCTCCATCTATCTTATGGCTTTTCTGTGTATATATTTTTCCCCTCTGCATGAATTTCTACATAAAGCGCTCGCTGTTCTAATTTAATAATAAAGTATATAATTTTGACACCATAAATACCGATGTGAAATGAATTGTTATGTGTAGCACCAGGCGGGCTCTTTCTTTTTCATCCCCCTCGGTGTGGAGTTTGATTATTATTTGTTACTCGTTAATTCACATCACTAGTATCGCGCTTTGCTTTTTTTTTTTTTTTGTTAGTTGAAAAAGAAGTGTAAGTATAAAGGAAGCAGATGGTCCCTTTGTGATTGAATGAAGAAAAAGGGTTTGGAGAACAATGCATGAATAGGTGTAGTCTAATAAAACACTCAGCCACC
Organism: Engystomops pustulosus; assembly: GCF_040894005.1. Lineage (NCBI taxonomy): Eukaryota > Metazoa > Chordata > Amphibia > Anura > Leptodactylidae > Engystomops > Engystomops pustulosus. The sequence goes on from NC_092415.1 coordinate 46,842,616, forward strand.
TGCTGCCAATGTCTTTCAAAAAGATTCTGTTGCATATTTTGAAAATTAACAAGCAATGTATCCTTGAGTTTTAATGAAGAAGGAAAAATGTAGATTCGGAGGATTTATTTATGTTTGTTGTGTTGATTGTTCGCCTCTTTGTATTGCAAACCTGTTTTGCTTCCAGTTTATAAATCTTGACTAAAACGTGACCTTTACTTGCATTATAGCCCCGGTATAATCATGTGCGTTCTGCATTTAATAGCAGTATATTGATTATTCCGATATTCTACATTTATTCCATCTCTTATGACTTCCTGAATATTGTGCCGCTCTCTGTGTACTGTATTTATTGTTTATCGCTTATTGTGATATGGTTTATTCTTTTCCCAGGGATTTTCTCTTCAGTCAGAATATCAGAATCTTATCAGCCCAACATCTACAGCAGCCCAGGTTGTTACTCAAGCAATGGAGTATGTCCGTTCAGGTTGTAGGAATCCTCCAGGACAGGCCATAGAATGGAACAATGACTACTGCAGTAATGGGTGAGTAGGCTACCAGCACACTCTAGTGTTTCACTCCTGCTATTAAATATTTCATAACGTCTTGCTCTGAAGACATTCATAGGATCCATACAATGATCACGTTTTGGTTTGCATTTGTATACAGAATAATAGTGATGCGTCGGAAACAGTCAGTGACAAATAGACCAAATCTGTTTTATATTGGTTTTTGCAATAAATAATAACATTTTGATGTGTAAAACAATTTTAGGCTATGTTCCTATCCATCTCTGTCTGTCAAAAGTTACAGACAAAATAGCACAAAATAATTGATCCCATAACAAACCTGAAAGTCTCTGCTGTATTTGACAGTGGGGCCCATCCGTTTGTGTCCATTTCTAGCACATCTGTCCCTGTTTAGCCATCCTATTTTCTGTTCCTGACATTGAATAGGAGAACACTAGGAGACACAATAGGGGTGCATCCTAATATGAATTAAGGCTGAGAGCATTATTATACAAAATAAAACAACTACATTTTGGCTTGCAAGCTTGTGTTATGCATACATGTATTTGCAAAAACTGTCTGCTTCCAGCTTTGCACAGTCATAGATCTAGGAGCAGGTCTTCATTTATGCGTTCGTGGTCTTGCCTTTAACTATTAATATTACAGTCAATGCACTGTGAACCAAATTCCTGGCACTCTATTTCCTTAATTTAAAGTCTAAATGAGGTCTTCCTGTAGTTGGATAAAAGTCTACAAAATCTTTTTGCCAGGATGCTACTTCTAAACAATACCAAGACATAAAGGTGTTATTAGCCTGGATAAAATGTTAAGAGCTTGGAATGTTATAAAAAAAACTAATTATAATAACCACCTCACCAATCTATATTTATAATACTTCTTGGTCCCCACTATGGTGGGGTCTCTTGCTCTGGCTGTCAAGACAGAGAAGAGCTTCTCACAACCTCTCTTTCCTATCTACTTGCCCACACTGTACTAACCTGCATATGACAACGGGATGACAGAGCTTTCCCTTGGTATTTGCACAGAACATAAAAAACATAGAGACAGGCAGACAGAAATGAAGTGAGGCTAACTAACTAGGATGCAACCAAGATGGCACTGAGGTACAAAATCATTCGGCAAATAAAATTGTCAATGGTCCAAGCGAGAGTCAGAAAAGACAGCTGAAGTACAATAGAGTATGTAGTACTACAAAAGCTGGGAGAAAAGTCTAACCAGCACTGAATGGAGTGAGCAGTGAGTTAAAATAGAGTGTGTGAACACGCCCTAAACAGCTGTTTCAGACATTCAACTCCAACTGCACCTGAGACACACACCCAGCTCATAGATGTAGGAAGATGAACACTGACCTCTGCAGAGAAAAATATCTGTGTGTGGTGCAATCATAAGAATTTCAAACTGCAGAAGTTCAGACATTGGCAATGACATACTAACATAGATATCTGCCAATATAGGCCAGTGGTGACCGGTTACACACGGCTACAACAGTCACCTGGCTATGGTAAGAGGATACAGGTATTAAAGACGCAGAAGCATCAGTACAGGCAGTCCCTGGGTTACGTACAAGATAGGGTCCGGAGGTTTGTTTTTAAGTTGAATTTGTATGTAAGTCGAAACTGTATATTTTACAATTGTAGATCCAGACCAAAAAAAAAGGGAGGTCAGAGGGGTCTTTCTGTAATTATGGGTTGTCTGTAAGTTGGGTTTCCTTAGTAGGGGGTATTATGACTTCTTTTCTTATTTTATTAAATCATCAGCTTCTTCCTAAATAAAATTTTCTGGCTGAAAAAATCCCTGTTAAGTCAAACACAAATGAAGAGAACCTTGTGTAAAGTCATATTAGTACTGATGAAACCATACTTCCTGATAATAATTATTTCTGGTGTGATTTTTTGAGCTTCTGTATCAAACATTTTCATATTTCACTATTATTTTGTCAAACTTATTGATTTCACTGTGCTTTCTTTTTCCACAGGAACATGCAGAGAGACAAAGCACTGTACCTAACCTGAAAGTATCCAGCGCGCAGAGAAAGTTCTTTCATTAGAGGAATGCAGGGACAACCCTTGTCAAAGATCGCATTTCGCGACCATGGCAATTCTGCAGTTCATTAGAAAATACAAGTTGCTAAGCACTTAGGACATTTACATTTGTGGGCTATCCACTCTGGGAAAATAGTCTTGCTTCTTCTTTTTAAACTTCTTTAAGTAACATCTTTCCCCTTCTTTACCGAAAGAAGATTACTAAAGAAAATTGGACCATTCATATTTTATATTGGTTTTGCTGTGAAGTGCTGCACTAGTAAAGCTGCCTTAGCAACTGTAGTCATCTCAGATTAAAGCGTCCCGGAGTTTCCATTGGTTTTCATAAAGGTTGTTTATATACAGTAAATCTACTAAAGACTCTCAAAATGGCTTGATGTAGCACTCATAGCAAGGATGTAAATAGCATGAGTGTCCATTCTCCTAGAGTATAAAATGTGGATGTTGTGTAGCTAAATTACAATTGAAATCTGGTACATTCCGGGTGGTAAATTTTGGGAAATAGTTATGATTGGCAAACATTCATATTTTTTGCTTATTTTTTAATGCCTAATATGTCTATATTTTCACAAATATTTCGGAGAAAAAAAATTCCTCCAACGAGAAATTGGCTAATTGTGCTCTGGGCTATACAGAAATCAAACATGTTTATTTTGTACCGCATTAAAAATGGCTTTTTGTATCACTTCTTGTGTAACTGTTAGTAAATGTCATTCTGTCCCTCTATGTATAAAACCTGCCAAATGCTTATATGTTATTTTACTAGATGCAGAAACAGATTGGAAACGGCTAAATTGTAACCTTGATACCTGGCTATGTGTTATATTGTTTCTCCATACTGTGTCTGTATTTAATCTTTTTTATTTTATTTTATTTTTGTTTTTATTTTTGTTTTTATTAAATGGAGCCTGTTGCGCCTATTTATGAAATAATAAATCTATGTGTTTGTAAGTAATTTTCTTAGCTTTTGAAATATGTTTCTTTGATGTTTTCACATTTTTGCTGGGAAAAAAAAATTCTATTGTTTCACAATTCATGTGAATTCATTTCCTTTCTACTGTGACATTCAATAAAACCAAACTTGCGTTTTTAAATGAGAAAAAAAATAAAAGTGATCAAAAACTTTCCTTTTTTTTCTTCGTCTTTTCTTGCTTGGAAAGTCAAGCTAGACAAGAAGAAAAAAATCCGGTGCACCGCTGTAATTGACAACAATGTAGCAACTGTTTATATTTATATAGAGTAGTAAAATGATATAAGCCCCAAGAGTAAACAACAGTGAAAAGATATGATTCTGCCTTTTAGTTTTCAATCAGGTTTTGGCTGTGGAACTTGGCAAGAGGTAGTGATAAATTGTTCTTATAAGCTCCTATGATCACACGTCAAATCTAGTGAAAGAACTGCGAAGCATGGAAAAATGCCCTACTTGTGCTGTATTTAACATGAATATGAAAGGTCTTTTGACAAATGGGAGAATTCCCCCAGGCCAGATATCAGTCAGAATGTCTTTTTAAGTGAAAGGCAAATGGAGGAGATGGTGAAACCACATTTTCTAAGATAGATTTGACTCCATTGAAAAGCTTTTAGATATTTATATAACTAGTAGCCTAAAGTGGTTCCAGTTAAATTGCTCTTATTTCATTTCCAATTAAAAATGTGGTATAGACTTGATAAAATCACCATACATATACTTAAATATAGTCAATATAGACTGCTATATATAATGTTTATACCATGTATCTATTCTTTTAACTAATATATGGAAAGACAAGGTAATGTCCTAATCCTACAGGGTGATGGAATCCAACAAAAAGTGTTGATTGTTTATCTCATAAAATTTAGACTGACCTGCATCACCAACATAGTGCCTCATGTCTGCTACTCTGCCATCTCCAGTGTAAACACAAATTTCTATCCCTGCAACCCCAACAGACTATTCTATATATATATATATATATATCTACTAGTATATGTACAACAGTCTCTTCTTTTCCACTGGTTTGCCACATGACCAACATAACCATCGTAGCTACAGTGTGATAATCGCCTCCGTCTATGTTCTCTATAGCATAAGTGTATAAGCACCATCATAGTTGAATAGAACAGAAATATAACATTATCTCCAATCTTATGTAGTTTTAAAGTAACTTTTTAAAAAACATAACTTTTATACTTAACTAAAATGGTTATTTCATTTTATAACGTAATTGCATAGCATAAGCATACACAAACACTTTTAGATTCTCAATCCTGAGAATCCTGAGAATGAAGGACTAGCATTGCATCCCTATTAGTGTTTTTTCCCTGGCACAGCTGAGCTTCACCCTAGTCCTCTGTTTTGTGATGGGCTGTGCTGCATTTTCGTGGTGGTCAGGGGCACCACCATGTAGTTAGAACACAACCAATTTTGAAGGGTGTCTTAACTATAAGTACAGTATCCAAATTTTACAGTTGACAATAAATAAGTGATCATATTATTACTGTTACCTGCAGACACATATAAGGCTTATTATATATTAGATATATTTGGTTTTACAGTCTTTACAATAAGATGTTTGTAACCCTCAAAGACCTGTACTCTTCACTATTTTGGGCCATAGACACTCAGAGGTTCCAAAAAGTTGCATAGAAGAAATTACCTTCATATCTGGCATTTCTTACTTTTTATTCAGTGTCAACATCTGTGCAGGGTTCATCGTTTGTCTGTAAAGTATGGCTGAGAATGCGCTGATTGTGTTATTGTGTTTTACCCTGACATTGCTATTGTGAACATAGATTTATACTTGCTTTGCACCACACCCATCTGTCTCTGTACTCTTTGCCTGTTTCAGAGTTAGTCCTTAGCAAACTCCTGATTAGCCTGTTATTCTTCTTTCTGTATCCTATATTTTGATCCTTTTGCTCATATTCAGACAGATTTTTTTGCTTTGTAATTTTGTACTGTGCTTTTCCTCTTTGTTTTTTGTCTTGTCTTATTTTTATATCCATGTTTTGCACTTTGGTGCAATAAAGGGAACGTCGACTAGTTGTCCATTACTGTTTAGGTTAAAGCAAATTTTATTACAAAAAATGGACCTATTGTCATGGCAGGGAGTTTATTGCTCAAAAGGACACAAAGCTGGCACTGGCAGAAAAAGATTACCCTTATCCGGACAAAAATGTGTATAATAACACGTCATAAAGCATCACTTTTATTATTACCAAACTAAAAAATGTGTAGTAGCGTTGCTACAGAGTGCTCTATGGGAAATATACTAAAAGCACAGTGGGGTAGGCTCAGCGAGTCAAAGATTATTCACTCAATGGTATGTCGCATTGTCACATAGAGGCAGTTGTGCGACATGCGACCTCTGGGACATAAATGTTATGTAACTCGTGGGGCAACAGACTCCACTAAAGCAACAGCGTAATTTGTCACACTGAGGGAGCTGGGCCTAAGGTGTTGTGACAGGTATATACTTGTCAACAAACACTACACTAGACCATGCTTGTCATGTTCAGAGTGTGTACAGACAGCACACAGTGTCATATAGACATCTCAATTATATTTGTATATAGGAGTTGTAGACCAGATATTGCTGACCCTCTAATAGTGTGTATAGATTATCCATTCATTATGACCTAAGCCCTGCACTACAAAAGGACAGCAGCTGGGTCGTATCCTAATATACACACTGTGCTGTCCCTAAGATATCGATACTCGCTAGCCGTGTCACATATACTGACTCAGAGTCTAACCACACTGCTAGTTAAAATTAGGTATGCACTTTAGCCCCCCGACATGTTTCACTAGCAAGCTGGCTTCATCAGAGGTAGGGCTATCACTAATAGTGATGTTTTACGACGTGTTATTATAAACATTTTTGTCCGGATATGGGTAATCTTTTTCTGCCAGTGGCAGCTTTGTGTCCTTTTTAGGTTAAAGCAAGGCACCTTAGAGAGAGTCAACCAACTCTAAAATTAGCTTCTCATTGCACCAAAGAATGGGCTACACATGATGGTGCACCTGTTTTAGTCTATCCACAGCTTCTTTCTGCAAGAGCTAGCATTGTGTAAAGGGGTGGTTGATGTTTGGCAGCATAGAAAGAAGAAAACAGGTGCCCCAGCAGGCTTGATCATGGGCCTGGTGCACCATGAACCTTGAGATTAAAAACATTTTTTTTTTACAAAAATACAGATCATTGTGAAACAAGGAGGGAATGTCTGGAAAGATTATAAAGTGCTCTACACAATGTCAGACGTACTCAGAGTAGGGAGGTGGAGGTAAAGTTAATACAAATGTTTATAGTAAAACAAATTCTCAAATTCTACATAGTTCAGATTTAAGATGAAACAGAAAAACGGAGAATAGTTTATAGAACAGGAACCCTGAAGCAATGTTGAATTCTTCACAAAAGATGAAAGGATAATGATAGACAAATTCTGTTAAACAACAAAGCAACAGCTGGCACATGACATACACACTATAAAGAGCAAATCTTATCATGTTTTATAAAGCAAATTGTCATTTGTTTAGTATATGTTTTATCCTGGAAACAAAAATTAGTTATAACCCACACATTCCTACGGTAGCTTTGTAATGGTTGTTGGGGCTAATAAAAAAAGACATTGACATGAATGGGTTTTCTTTCATGGTAGGACCTAGTGTTCAACCCCATAATCATTGGGACCACCAACATGGCAGGCCAACTGAGTGTTAGCATGCCCTGATAAGCTCTACCGTGTATTAAAGACATATCCCAGGTTTTACAAATTGATAAACTTTATTTCTTGGTAGATTCTACACCCAGCTCTGCCGTGGATCGACTAACTGATGTGGTCACACTGTTCCAGTGACGCTGTTTGCACGTCACAGGCTAGTAATATTGGGTTCATTAATCATGTACAGTAACTACATTCAAGTGAATGGAGTCCAGCACAACCACTGTACAGTGGTGTCAAAAGAAAGCAATGCTTGTCTAATTTCATTGGACTCTTCTGATGAAATTGAAGCTCCAGTTAAAAACTGTACAGTAACAAAAAATTATCATGAAAATGTTTAAAATTATACTTATCCCTATAATCCTAATCCAATCTACTGAAGTCATTGATCATCTACGGCTGCTTCTTATTACCATGAATAAGAGCCAACCAGTTAAAAACATAGATCTAGTCCAGGGTGACCATGACGTCTGTACAGGTTTTAAAATTATGAATATTTTAATGTTTTATTTTTAATCTTTTATGCGACATTTACCATTGTTCAGGCCACTTATAGACAACAGAAGGAGCCACTGCTCTAGATTGCTGGAGAGTTGAAGAGATGTTTTTATATTTTGTATTTTTATTTAACATTTTGTTCCGTTCTTATTTTTCTAGAGGTCAGATAACCCCATCATATGACACACATCTGTTCTCTATGTGATTTCTTCACTCATGTATTTTTGACCACAAAATTCCCTGAAACTGATTCATTGAAAGTTAGTGGTTTCCAATAGGGTTGACACTGGAAACACATTCAAAGACTTTTAGGACAGTCAAGATTCAATGTATTGACCTTTAAAGATCAGATATTTCTTATCTACCCAGAGTGGAAAGAGCAAATGTGTGTTATTTAAAGGGATGTTAAGCATATGACATTGGCTCCCCCATATTTTCATTGATTGATTGATTTCCACCTTCACTTTTTATGTTACCTACCTAACGCTATGATCAAATCTGCCTAAGATTCATCTAATTTCTTACCACAACATGTTTACCAAGGCACTGACTGGGTTTATTCACACGTACAGATGTAATAAATACATTTTCATGCACTCGGCTATTGAGGTAATCAGAAGTATTAGGTACGTGAAAGAACCCTTTGCTTGGAATTTCTAAAATTACATGTTTAACATCATGATTTAAAAATCAGCATCATTATCTATAAATTAAAAAAAAACTAGCACTCCTCTATTTCCTAACAAGCTGGAATCTGCTTAGAAATGAAGCCAAGTATGTGGCAGCCACAGATCATAAAGCCATTTCTCTCCGAGGAGGGCAATCCTCTCATTATAGATTTTCTTTTTCATCTACGTTACAGAAAAAAAAAAGGCAGAATATACAACAAGCAACAAAACAATCGAAAAGTTTGCCAAATGAAGACAGGGCAAATGCAAAACTATATTGCAAATTAAGGCGAAATGTGCTTAACAATGGAGTGTTTATAATAAGTGCAGCCATAATTGCTCTGAAGGGCTGTCAGGGAAAAGATTAATTTGGCAAAGATTAGTATTGACTTGCTGTTTATTAAGGCTTTTGAACAGCTGTATCTGGCAATATTCCTGTAACTGCTTGTCATATCTGAAAATCAAACTCACACACCCTGGTGCTTACCAGCTGTTACTAAACAATCTTACACCACTTTGTGTGTCTCACTCCTAACAGAACAGAAAAGTAGAAAGTGTTGCCAAATATGCCCTGTTTCCCCCACCCCCATCTGTCAATTTTTAGATTATTACCGAGTGAAATGGCAGTTTGCAGCTGATGTTTCGAACTGATAAGACAAACCGGAAGAAGAGCAGGTGGTGGGAAAGGTGCTGCAGGATCAGCGTCTACTTTCTCAAAGTGGTATTTCTGTTGCTGACCTGATAAGACCATTAAACCACAGCTTTCAACTGATAACATAAGCAGGATCAGTCAGGTGAGTGTATTCTTGTGAAGTATGAAAGGGATTCCTAGAAGAACCACTGCTGTTGTTACTTGTAATAATATGCTTTCTTGCATTCCATACATTTTCCATCGGCAAGAGAACAGCTGGGCTTTGTCCAGTTATGACACAAATATTCCTGCATGTATTACAGAGAATAGAATTTATAGATCAAGTGATATGCAAATGGTTCTTTTAGGCATTCATTTTTTTTGCAAGTTTTTAGGGCTCTCTGGGCCATAAGATATATTAATGATTTGTAAAGGGCTACGGAATTTGATGGCGCTATATAAATAAAGATTATTATTATTAATATTATATGCAATTGATATAGGGGTGATATTGATAACTGGCTTCCCCAAGATGGCAACACTGCTGCCTCATGCAGGATACAGCTGGGACCAGACAGCTTCATCTATAATGGAAGCAATTCATGGCTAACACATCAAAGTGAATGGAAGATGCAGACAGCACTGAGACAAACAATATTCTGTATGTAGACTACAGCCGTCATTGCTGTAAACAGCTAAGAATCACACACAGACCATTCACAAATTAAGGAACTTTTCTACAAATCTAAAAAAAAGTATATTAAAACAAATACCGACGGCCCCTGACTGAAAGACGACCCCTAGTTACAGACCTCTCTGCCCACTGTGACCTTAGGCGAAGCTCTCTGGATGCGTTATTTTAGGGCTCATTCCCATGAATGTAATGGGAACCAATATGCAGCCACACTATTAGCGGCCACATGTCGGCCCCCATTGACGTTTATGCCACCTGATTGCAGTGCGGTGAGAACAAGTCTCACTGCAGCGTGAGCGTGCATGGCAAATATATATGTCCTATATTTCGCTGTGTTACGCTGCCAGCCTTTCGCTGCTCTATAGAGAGGGAAGGACAGCACTCATTCCTCCTCCTCTCCAGTGCACTGACTTGTGCATGCGCCCTTAGTACCAGACTGCAATGATCAGCTGTAAGGTGTCTGTAAAGAAGCTTTATTGATAATCCTGGGTCCCATGACAGCACAAAATTTTGAAAATCCAATTGTCACTGGAACAACAAAAAATTGGCTGGAGCTACAATTATAAAATATACAGTTTCGTCTTACATACAAATTCAACTTAAGTACAAACTTCCTGTAGTATATAATGAAACATCTTACATATATATAATACTACTAATGTAATATTCATATGAATATACACATTAGGACAAATATAAAACAAAAAACAAGAGTTTAGTATATAGAAAGAAGAATCAACATTCAAGGAACTTCAGGGTTAAAAGTTGTATATTCAAGTTTTATTTCCAAATATTTTAAACTACAGTAACATATTTGTGATATCACAGACCTACGCATTTCAACACTTGGTCTTAATCATGCTCGTTACTCATTAGGACATGTTCAGGTGCCAGATTTTTCTATCTATTCACCATAGTAGTCTAGTAGAGGATTCACAGAATGATGTTCCCTGAAGCTCACTGCTCTATTGATCTCACGGAGCCCTCATTTTTGCGAGGCCCCACCCAGCAAGTGGATAAGGCCTAATTTTGTTTCGTGGGAAAACCCCTTTAAGGGAATTATATTCTGTGGGCAAATGATAAGCAATGCAGTTTTTTTGGCTGACAGCCATGTAAACTTTATTTTCTGCTCCAAAAGCAGAAGACTTTTTTTTGGGGAAAATAGATATGGTCTCTGCCTGATGACAGGTTTCCTTTAACCGCTTCACGACGGCCTGCCGTGTATTCACGGCGGCGGTCGGGTCCCGCTGCATGGAGAGGGCTCACGGGCTCTCCATAGCCGGTAAGTCTTTGCTGCATAATGCAGCAAAGACTTACCGGTAACACCCGCGATCGGTGATAGCAGCGATCGGTGTTATGACAGCGATCGCTGCCGGCAAAGCTGCCGGCAGCCTCAAAAAGATAGCGGCGCATGGGCGCCGCCATCTTGCCTGGGATCGTCGCTCCCCGTGACGTCATCAGGGAGCGGCGATCCGTCTCCATGGTAGCCTCGGGTCTTCCGAAGACCCGAAGCTATTTCGTTTTAATCCCTTCATTACAATGTGCTGATAGCTGTAGTATGGCAGTATATGATAGGATCGATCAGATAACCTAGGGTTAAAGTACCCTAGGGAGCCTGACAAATAGTAAAAAGAAAAATTTAAAAAAGTTTTAAAAAATATATATATAATAAAAAAACCTAAAAATTCAAATCACTCCCCTTTCCCTAGAACTGACATAAATATAAATAAACAGTAAAAATCATAAACACATTAGGTATTGACGCGTCCGAGAATGCCCGATCTATCAAAATATATTAACGTTTTTTCAATGCATTTAACCCCGTAACAGAAAATAGCGCCGAAAGTCGAAAATGACACTTTTTTGCCATTTTTAAAAATATAAAAAAAATATATAAAAAGTGATCGAATGGTCGTACAGTCCTTAAAATGATATAATAGAAAATATTATCAAATGTCGCAAAAAATGACACCATCCACAGCTCCGTACAGCAAAGTATAAAAAAGTTATTAGCGCCAGAAGATGGCAAAATAAAAAAATAAACATTTTTGTACAGGAGGTTTAAATTTTTGTAAATGTATGAAAACATTATAAAACCTATACAAATTTGGTATCCCCGTGATCGTACCGACTCAAAGAATAAAGTAGACATGTCATTTGGGGCGCTCAGTAAAAGCTGTAATATCCAAGTCCATAAGAAAATGGCGCAAATGCGTTTTTTCACCATTTTCACTGCATTTGGAATTTTTTTCCTGCTTCCCATTACATGTAATGGAATATTCAATACCATCACTATGAAGTGCAATTTGTTACACAGAAAACAAGCCATCACACAGCTCTTTACGTGTAAAATTAAAAAAGGTATAGATTTTTGAAGGTGGGTAGTGAAAAATGGAAATGAAAAAACAGGAAAGGGCCCGGTCCTTAACCGGTTAAGGATACAATGTATTTCAGGTTATAGAGGTTTATTTTTTCATCCCCTTCTCTTGTGAGTTGTAGCATTTTCATGATTCTGTTAATACAGACTTCAATAAGGACTTCATTATTTTGTTGAGGGTTGCATGCAGATTTCACATTCTTCTTTCTTATATTGATTAAGGGGTCTAAACATATTGAAGTGAGTTCAGTGAGCATTCTGGGATTATCTGTAGTTTTCCAGTGACTTCCTCTTCATCAAGATGGCGGGTGACGAGCCGGGAGGGACTCTGGGCAGCTTCATTTATCTAAGCAGGATCTGGCTATGTCTCCAAGTTGATCCCCCTTTCACAAGAAATCATCAGCAGACAAGCCACAATTAACATAGGTACCATTGGTCATGTAGCCCACAATAGTAAAAGCTACTGTAGTGTAGTAAAAGCTATTTCTGGCGTGCACACTGAGAGGAACATTACAATCAAGCTTGGATATGTCAAACGCTAAGATTTACAAACTTGATGACTCCGCTGTTCTCGCCCTGTGAACACTCTGGATGAATGCTCTCGCCCTGTGAATGCTCTGGATCCCATCCGATGAGGGCCTCCTGGCTCCTCTGAGACCTAATTTATGCACACCCCCTTCCTCATTGTTATTCACCGCTCCCAAGTGTCTCCGCAGCCAGACAACTGATGACGTCACCCAGCTGCCTGGAATTCTCGCGCAGGCGAAAGATCTTCTAAGTTAAGCAGAATTCCAGACCGCCGGGTGATGTCACCGGCTGTTTGGCCACAGAGAGACTTGGGAGTCGTGAATAACAATGAGGTGGGGGCGTGAAAAAATTAGGTCTAGGAGGAGCTAGGAGGTGCTCGTCGGAAGGGACCCTAAGCGCCTCCGGCTCATTTGAACATTTTTAAAAGCTTATTTTCTTGCTGTAACGGAGGCCTTGGAGGAAGCAAAAAGAGGCTCCCTCATGCCCTATAGGTAACAAGGGTGCGTTATGGCACAGTCTGCCACCAAGAAAATGGTGGTAGATGTCTTTTAAATGTAGGTCCTGGCAAAGAGCATTTGAGAGATTATATAGATTGTGAGCCCTCATTGGCATTGTCCTCCTTCCACTGGTCTTCTGATCACTGTTGTTTTGTATTTTGTACTTGCATTTGTCTTTGTCTTAATATAATGTATGTGAACCCCTTATTAATTGTTCAGCACCATGGAATTAATGGTGCTCTATAAATAAATCATAATAATAATACGGGAGTTTTACCACCGCTGTATCATGCCTCCAATCTCAATAAAACATGCTCCATCTGTAGTATATAAGCAGTTACTTTAATATTCCACACTAGTCGGTTATCTCGGAAAACATTTCTCTTCTACAATTACTGTTCATATCTAGTATGGAACGCTTTATCCAGTTAACCAGCTATTCTCTGTTAGCAGGGAAATTATAGATAAGCTACTGCAGCCTATTTTATGGTGTATAGTTCTCGAAGGATCGACATAAGTGAGTTCACATTTTAATCCGCTGTTACCAACAGATGGTTTGGATAAAATCTATTAGTTTCATTAGTGCAAATGTTTTTATACAGAGATGCCTGTTATTAACATATTGCCTAAGGGCCTGGAGTGAACAATTGCAAGAGTGTAGAATGTTTGCCAAACCTTTAAAACTTTAATCAGTATAATTGCGATCAAATAAAACATGGCATTGTAATGTAATTCAAATCTTCACAAACAGAATTTATAGCACTCGCTTTAATTACTTAGTATTTATTTATTAAACAAGAAATGATCATTATTCTTTTACAATCCTCCCTGCGTCTAAGCACCACATAAATAATGGCTTTCATACAGATAGACTTCGAAATGTGGACATTTTTTTCCGCACTTGTTTTTGCATTAAATTCTTTACTGTTTCCTCATTTTCTACTACATCAGACAAGTCATAAAAGGTCCAAACTTGTACAACTAGACCGTGCACGTAATCTGTGACACATTATAAAGGCATCGCCATTGTTACTGACAGTATATGTTGGAACGTATGTCCGTTTTTCTAATCTGTGGAAAAGTTAAAAAGAAAAACCACACATGAACACTGATTTCCTTTAATTTTTTCTTCTACAATTCTAAGGTAGTGATATATTTAGATGTATCACCAGATGTCAGTACTGATGGGAAGAACATTTACCGTATATACTCGAGTATAAGCCGACCCGAGTATAAGCCGAGACCCCTAATTTTACCACCAAAAACTGGGAAAACCTATTGACTCAAGTATAAGCCAAGGGTGGGAAATGCATTGGTCACAGACCCCCCCCCCCAGTATATAGCCAGCCCCCTATAATATACAGCCTGCCCCCTGTAGTATACAGCCTGCCCCCTTCAGTATACAGCCAGCCCAGCTTGCCCCCAGTAGTATACAGCTTGCCCCCAGTAGTATACAGCTTGCCCCCAGTAGTATACAGCCAGTCCCCAGTAGTATACAGCTTGCTCCAGTAGTATACAGATTACCCCAGTAGTATACAGCCTGCCCCCAGTAGTATACAGCCTGCCCCCAGTAGTATACAGTCAGCCCAGCTTGCCCCCAGTAGTATACAGCTTGCCCCCAGTAGTATACAGCTTGCCCCCAGTAGTATACAGCCAGTCCTTAGTAGTATACAGCTTGCCCCCAGTAGTATACAGCTTGCCCCCAGTAGTATACAGCCACCCCAGCCTGCCTCCAGTAGTATACAGCCCGTCCCCAGTAGTATACAGCTTGCCCCCAGTAGTATACAGCCAGTCCCCAGTAGTATACAGCCTGCCCCAATAGTATACAACCTGCCCAGAATTTAAAAAAATAGTAAACTTATATACTTCACCCTCCGGTGGCCCCGATGCGCAGCGCTGCTTCCCCGATGTCCGCGCGGCTCGTCTTCTGGCTTCCTGGCTCCTCTTCTGTTACATCGTGCTGGGCGCCGCCATTGTTCTCTCCCGGGCAATGGCGGCGCCCAGCACGATCTTACAGAAGAGGAGCCGGGAAGCCAGAAGACGAGCCGTGCGGACATTGGGGGAGCAGCGCTGCGCATCGGGGCCACCGGAGGGTCAGTATATAAGTTTAATATTTTTTAAGCCCATTGACTTAAGTATTGACTCGTGTATAAGCCGAGGGGACGTTTTTCAGCACATTTTTGTGCTGAAAAACTCAGCTTATACACGAGTATATACGGTAACATTTATTTATGTTTTTAGGCTATGAAAATGCTCCCCCTACTAAGATGTCAGCTGGTGCCTTCACTGTTGGAAGTTTTGAGTTCAATTCCCCTTATCAAATATATTCTAACATTGTCTTAAAGGAAATCTACCATTAAAATCAAACAAGATAAACCAGGGACACTTACTCATCGATCCAGGCACCATGACTGTGGTAATCTTCTTATATTTGTTATCCATGGCCTTCTTTCTTCTAAAATCAACATTTAAAATTAAGCTAAAGAGCCAAAAGGGCTCTGGGGTCTTACCAGAACACATCTAGGCTGCAGATTCACATCCTGTTACACTGTCTAAACCTTTCCCCTGTTCCCTCAGCACTTCTCCCTCCCTGCTGTAATCTCATGCAGTGGGAAGGGAAAGTAATCCTGCACAGTGTAACATATTTTTCCAATATACTGACAGTCCCCTACTTTAGGACACCTGACTTACAGACAACCCCTAGTTACAGACTGCCCACAGTGACCTCTGGTGAAGCTCTCTGGATGCTTTACTTTACTCCCAGACTGCAATAATCAGCTGTAAGGTGTCTGTAATTAAGTTTTATTGATAATCTTTATTCCCATGACAGCACAAATCTTTGAAAATCATATTGTCACAGGAGCAAAAAATAATTTTGTCCTGAGTTACAATTATAAAATATACCTGTTACGACTTATATAAAAATTGAACTTCCTTGTACGTAAACTAGGGACTGTCTGTACTTTCTGTATCAATTCTTCACAGTTTTCCTAGATCTCTGCTTGCTGCCATTCTATAGGAAGCTTCATTGTCTATTTCCTGTGGATAGTAAATAGTCCATGGTCATATGATGTCACACAGGTGCACGGCTTGTTATGACACACGGCTCTAATGACTCTCTGTGATATAACGAGCCCTGCACCTGTGTGAATATCACATGATCATGGACCGGTTCTCATCCACAGGAAGTAAACAATGAAGCTTCCTATAAAATGTCAGCAAATAGAGATCTAGAAAACAGTGATAAATTGATACGGAATGTGTATTGGAGAATTGCAAATTCTCTTCATTACACAAACAATACCAATTTTTAGCTGAAATGGGAACACCCCTTTAAAAGTCCTGGATATGCCCTCGCAGAGCCCTGATATCAACATCATCAGATCTGCCTGGGATTACACACAGAGACAGAAGGATTTGAGCAAACCAACATCCACAGAAGATATACGGTTGGTGCTCCAAGATTTTGGAAAAACCATAATAGCACATTTTGCAAAATGCAGTTACTGAACAAATGAAAAATATGAATTAAACTAATATTTGGTGTGACCGCTCTTCGCGTTCCAAATGGTATCAATTGCACATTTTTTACTGAAGGTAATTGTCATTGAGGTTGTTGCAAACGTCATGGAGAAATAAACACATCTTTTCTAGATGTAGATTCACATCCTTCTACGTCTATCTACCTTACATATATCATCACTTCTAGGTCTAGGAGATGGTTTATAAAGACATTGGTTATACAGTATCTTTGGAGTCGTAGTCCTAGTGTGGACTGTTGTTTATGAAAGTTTTTTCTCTGCAGTATTATTTCCACACCTGTACTTTTGTACAATGATTTATGTGACTATTAAGCCTTGCAATATTTTTACATCACATTTTAATCCCTGAAAACTTTTGTGCAATGTTGTGTGTTTTGAAATATTCATTTGTAAAAAAAATTTCCCTTGTGTAGAAATGATCTAGGACTCATATTCTCATGTGCGCATGTGGGTCACAGTTGTATAATGTATGATCATTCAGGAAGTGTTTAGCAAATGTTCATATATTCCTGTGATATTCCCTGCAATCTTTTTGTTGCATAAATGTGTTACAGGTGCCTTTTATTGCAGTGTTATAGGCCCTACTCCTCTATGCTATTGTATAATAGCAGTACACTTGTGAAATGCTTCCCGGTAGATTGGGTAGGTTGTGCTCCATACCGGTAGATTTGCCATCTGTGATAAAATACCATAAACTGTAAACTGGTGACCAGAAATTAGGAACACAAGGGATCAAGTGTAGTAGATACAGCTAACTACACATTACTTTACAGCATCTTGTCATTACTTAGTGCAAGTGATGACTGGTCCTAGTCGGGTTCAGGTTTGGCGAGTTCAGCCAAACCTGTAACAAAAGTTCAGTTTAGGTACTCGAACGCGAAAAAACTGCTAATACTCATTAATGGTGCTGGCACTAATTGCGGTTGTAAACCTTTTAAAGGGGTATTCACATCTGGGGACTAACATTTAGTTTAATTAGATGTTATTAAAAAAAAATTACCTGTTTGAATATGGTCCCTTAGAAATAAGACTGTGTCCTCAGCTGAATAGATTACACTAAGAAACAAAAGGTTTTTGTATATGAAATGTCCAGGAGTTCTTGCATGTTCTACAGCCGTCCTGTGGTAATGATTGCAGAATCCAGGAGGTCAGGCGGGACTCAACAGCTCATGTCTGGCCACCGCGGCCAAAATGTGAGATGGTCATATCCGGGGAAGTAATCTCATTTCTAAGGGACAACATGGCCACATTTATGAGAAAATTATCTTCACACAGGAACATTTTTTTAATAACATCCAATTGAAGAAATGTTTACATATGGCAAATAAATTAAATTAAATGTGAATGCCCAGCTGGGAATACCCCTTTACAAGCTGCTGGCTTCATTTAAATGTTGGCAAACCCATGCATGCCACCATTTTCTCTAGAATCATTGGTCCCGTGACATCATCATCATCATTGAATTGCTACCATGGTGTTAGCGATGCTTGTGAAAAGCTTTTCTGGTTGATCCCAAATTGCGAACCCAAACTTCTGGCTGAAGGGGACCCGATATCCACAGTGTTTAGATTGGACCCGAACAATGGGGCACATTTACTTACCATCTCCTGGAATTCACCGAAAGTGCATTGTCCGACGACAATGCACTGTGCTGAGATTCACTAAGATCTTCCCTGCTCCGACAGAGTTCACCATCTTTTTACTGGTGCATAGAAGTGCTTGGGCTTACGGAACAATTTAAATGTTAAATCCCGTGCTCAGTCCAAATCAGACTGATCTTCCGACGGCATGTCCCCTAATTTGTGCAGCATGAAAGCCAGCGCATTTGTGCCAAAAACCGATCGGGTGCGCCAAAATCTAAATGCAGACACTTCTTAAATACCCGTGCAAGCTGTGCAATCCTCGAAAAAGGTGCAAAGTCCAACTAAAGTAAATGAGCGCCATTGTGGTGCAAGTCCGATAATCAGTACCCCACCAAATGGTTCTAATAATCGAGGTTCACCATCTGTAAATTTCTACAGCAGTGGAGGATATTCCCTCAAACACAGGCTTTAAGAAGATGTTGTTCTTTGTCTGTTTCATAACCAGAAATAATTTAAATTATTATGTGGAAAATCTTTATAAAACTTTTTAACTTTTCCTCTCATAAAAAATATACAGGAGGCCACAGTTGGAGTCACTTTCAAAAACCTTTGACTAAAGCAGTGCTTTGGGATGGCTATCAATGTGCACATGAAGGCTATTGATCAGTATGGATCAGTGGTTATCTCTTACTCACAGTGGTAACACGCTGCATGCAAACTGCAGCTAGTTGCTAAGAAGCAGCTGACGACATTTTAATGAACTGTCATCAAAGGTGACAATTTCATTTAATCTGGTCCCTAATAAGTATACAAAAAAAATCACTGGATTTGCTGTTAAAAACCAACAGAATCAACAGAAAATGTCAAGGAATCTTGGGAAAATGCAAAAAATGCATTCCTACCTGGACCCAGAAGTCTTAGATGGCCCATAAGGTGTCTCTTTCCAATATTATCAGACAATTACTATAAATTATACACTGTTCAAAAAATAAAGGAAACACTTAAACAACACAATGAAACTCCAAGTCACTCCCACTTCTGTTATACTAACCTGCCCAGTTTCAAATCAACATGGATTGTGAATCAATTCATCATTTTGTTGTGCAAAATGAACAGACAAAAGGTAGAAATTAATAATTTTCTATCATCAACATAGACAAAGGTTCTTTACTGTACGAGCAGTGAGACTATGGAACTCTCTGCTGCAGGAGGTTGTTATGGCGGACTCTATGTACATGTTCAAGAGAGGCCTGGATGCCTTTCTGGAGAGAAAAAATATCACGGGTTATGGGGATAAAACATTTATTTAATTCTTAAAGGTTGGACTTGATGGACTTGCGTCCTTTTCCGGCCTTATATACTATGATACTTATATACTATGATAAGACTACTCCTATAAATTGGTTCTGTACGTGGCGACCACAGAACATTTATCTGTTCTCATCCTTAGCTGTAGTTTTGGCCATTTTTGCATTTTGCATTACCGTATTTTCCGGGCCATTAGGCGCACCGGAATATAAGGCGCATCAGTCCGATGCGCCTTATATATGTAATAATTCCATATATAAGGCGCATCGGACTATAAGGCGCAGGGTCCGGGGGCGTGGCGGAGGTCCGGGGCGGAGCGGAGACCCGACGGGACGCGACGCCGAGACGAGACGCGGAACGCGTGGAAGGTGAGCGGGGAAGGTGAGCGGGGAAGGTGAGGGATAGGTGGAGAATGGCATACTTACATAGGTCCCCGCTACCGGAGACAGCAGATCTCCAGCGGGAACTGCAGACGACGCAGCAGAAGTTGTTCTTGCCGCGTGGTCTGCAGTTCCCGCTGGAGATCTGCTGCCTCCTGTAGCGGGGACCTATGTAAGTAGGGTCCGCTGCCCTCCTATAGGGCGCACCGGACTATAAGGCGCACTTTGGATTTCCAAGGAAATCCAAGGCTTTTATGTGCGCCTTATAGTCCGGAAAATACGGTACCTCTCCGCCCTAGAGGTAATATGAGGCAGTATCAACAATACATAGGGGTGGCTCAGGTAGTGCAAATCAATTTTAGCTGTGGTAAGAAGGTTAGATGTGTCTATCAGCATAGTGTCCAAAGGATGGAGGAGAAACTAGGAGATGGGTACATAATGAGACGGGGAGAAGTGGAGGAGTAGCAGGAGCGTTACTTCCTCCCTTGTGCAAGGAGGAACAGGAGGAGCAGTGCCAGAGCCCTACAAAATTACCTCCAGTAGTCACTATCGTCCATGTGTGTGCTCAAACTGCCAGAAACAGACTGTATGAAGGTAGTATGAAGACCCGACATCCACAAGTTGGTGATATGGCTACAGCCCAACACTGTGCAGCATGATTTTGAATTCTCAGAAAATACCAAAATTGGCAGATTCGACATTGGCGCCTGTGCTCCTCACAGATGAATGCAGGTTCACATTGAACACATTCAACAATGTTCTGGTGCCTGCAACATCTTCCAGCATCTTGAGTTTGATAGTGGCTTAGTAATGGTGTGGGGAGGCATTACTTTGGATGGCTGCAAAGCCCAACATGTGATAGCCAGAGGTACCCTGACTACCATTGGGTACCAAGGCGAGATCCTCAGAACCACTGTGAGACAATATCCAGATACAGTGGGCCCAGGGTTCCTTCACATGCATGACAATGCATGGCCCCATGTGGCTGTATTATGTCAGCAGTTCCTGCATGATGAAGACACTGGACTGCCCTGCCCATTCCCTAGACCTGAATCCATTCAATCACATCCTCTCTTGTTCCATCTACCAACACCACGTTGAACCACAGACCGTCCAGGAGTTGACTGATACTTTAATCCAGTTCTGGGAGAAGATCCCTCAGGAAAATATAAGCCACCGCATCAGGAGCATACCAACTCGTTTTAGGGTGGTCATACAGACATGTGAAGGCCACACACAACTGAGACTCATTTCCTTATCTTGAGGCATTGCTAATGAAGTTAGATTTCATTTTGAGTATCATTCCAAATCCAAATCTTCATGGGATTTTTGTTTTGATTTTCATTGATAATTTTTCGTGTTTATTTTTCTCAACGCACTCTATTATGTAATGAATAAAGAATTGAAGCTGGAATATTTCTTTCGCTGAGATCTAGGATGGGGTATTGTAGTATTGACAGTGTATACGTAATGACCCAAAGGACATTATGAAGTTGTCCACTTCATTGCTCGAATGTTTACTCTGCACACCAAGCCATTGTTTGAGTTTAAGCAACAAGCTTATATATTAGATTTTTTTTCTAGGACATATGAGACCATTTGACACAATAATATATCTTTTCAATATTGAACGAAAAAAAGTGAAAACTATAGAAAAATAATTTTTTTCTATTTTTATATGCAAATTTCAAGTGGTAAAAAAAGATTCCAAGGCAAAATTGTTTTGGAAACCATACACTTAGTTCCCACTGCTAGTTTTCCGTTATTACACATGTTGTAGTGCACCGAAACGTTAGAAACACCCTCAAAGTGACTACATTTTGAAATGTTCACTTTCAAATATTCAATTAGGGGACATTTTTTGGACTTTTGGAATTCTATTTTTTTAGTAAAAATGTAAATTGTGTTTTGATTCAGAAGACTATTTTTCACCTTTGCTTAGTGCATTTGGTTAAAATCATCTTACCGGATGGCCCCATACTTCTGCTATTTCCATTGTTTGGGCTCAGTAGCGAATAATGGATTTTGAAGGGTTTTTTCTACCTATTGCTAGTTTTCTGGCACCACACATGTTGTAGTGCAACAAAACACTTGATACACCATCAAATTGACTGCTAAAATCCTAACACCCAAAGGGGTGTAAATTTGCTTCTTTTATATTTGTCAAAAGACATTCAATTCTTTTATAAATTCAATAGAAATAAACCAAAAAAAACCTTTTCCACACTCTTCACTTTTCTATGCAGAAGGCAGGTATATACTGGCAGTTATTGGAATGTTGCTAAAAATAAAATGTTTTGACATTACCAATTGGACATCGAATATGGAATATTCAATACTGTTTCTATGAATTGCAATTTGTTACATAGAAACAAGCCCTCACACAGCTCTGTACATGGGAAAAATTAAAAAGTTATTGATTTTTGAAGGTGGGCAGTAAAAAATGGAACCACAAAAACTAAAAAGGGCCTGGTTGTTAACGGGGTAAGGAGAAGTAACCAACTCTGACTTGTAGCACACAGGCCTCTTCCTCGCACGTCTGTCTACCTTAGCTCATTGCACTGCCTCTCACACTAGCTGGGTCGGTGCCTCACTACGAACCCCCATTACTGGGATATGTCAATTTCTCAGGCACCTCAGGTTGTACTCTATCTAATTGCCACTCTTCATTTCTAGGGCAGCATGTTACCCCAAATTGCTCCCCCAGCCTACCAGGCTCCATGTGTAATCAGCAAAGCACAGGCATTCCCTGGGTTACGTACAAGATAAGTTCTGTAGGTTTGTTCTTGAATTTGTATTTAAGTCGGAACTGTACGTTTTATAATTGTAACTCCAGCCAAATTTTTTTTGGCCTCTGTGACAATTGGTTTTTAAAAATGTTGGGTTGTCATAGGAACCAGGATTAACAATGCATCTTAATTGCAAACACCTTTGATAACTTTTATATATGTTTATTGTTGCCTAAGACTAAAGTGCAGTAAATTACCAACATCCAGAGGTCCGTTTATAACTAGGGGTCGTCTGTAAGTTGGGTGTTCTTAAGTAGGGGACCACCTGTACTGGTAACTAGAGTTCAGCGAACATGACGTTCAAGTTTGGCTTTGGTTTTCTGACCAGGACATATTGCAGGACTGTTGGCTGAACATCCTATCCAGCAAATGGGTGCCCCAAACCACTCATCTCTACTGGTAACCTACCACATACTGATAACAGTTGATTATGAACAAAACTCACAATACACTGAAAATTATCCCTGTAGAACTTGAATCTGTTAAAGGGAACCTGTCATCAGAAATTGGCCTAATAAACCACTACCAGTATGTTGTCAAGAAGCTGAGCAGCTTCTAGATTATGTTTCTTTCATGGCCTGGTGTGGTGGCATCATTTATAAAACCAACTTTGAAGGGAGATGTAAATTGGTTTTATGAAGTCAAGGAGGCGGAGAGTTTAACCCTGAAATCAAGCTTTCCCTGCCGGCCCCCTTTACTGTAATTGATGTTCCTGTGTCAAGGGACATCATTGATCAGATCTACTGAAGTCCGGTGAATGATGTCAACTACATGGGAAGAGGTCTTGAAAGGGAGAGCTTTATTTAAGTGTTTAACTCTCCGCCTCCCTGACTTTATACATCTAACTCACATCTCTTTTAAAAGTTGATTTTCTGGATGATGCCACCATGCTGGGCCATGTAAGAAACATGACCTTGAAGCTGTTCAACTGCTTGACAACATACTGGTAGTGGTTTATTAGGTCAATTTCTGATGACAGGTTCCCTTTAAGCACTGTGAAATATGATGATGCAATATAAATAAAGATAGGCAATTAAGACTGTAAATATTAATGAGCATGCTCTGAATTTGAAACTTCTCAATATTTCTATTCACATATTTCACATTTCGCCATTCTCGTTCTGGAGTTTTCTGCAGTTCTGTATATTTTCAGTTGTGTCTCATCTCTAAAGTGTGTGCTTGAACTTAAACCTGCAATTTGGATTATTCTCTATGTAAACTCTGTTTGCCCCCTGTAGTAAAGTTGTATTATCTCTATACTTCTATGCACAATTTAATAGTGTGTAATACAAACATCTGCTTTTCATCATCCACACGTTTTATTACTTTGTTATCAAGCTGGGGTGTTAAATTACTCACCACATGTCTCCCTTATGTTGTTGCTACAAAGAAAATGTTGCCATGATCATTTGATTAATATTTGATTGTGATGTATCACATGCTGTAATAGGTTTCCATTTAACAAGGTTTCAAATAATGTAGTGTCACATAAATATGATGTGGATGGCTCCTGTTCTACTGTGTTCTTACAGCATTCCCAGAATACAATGCAGTATTTTATTATAAATTCACCACCTACAGAATGCAATCATTTCACCAGGTTGTTATATGTCCCTGAAAACACATTTTCTATCAGTAAACAGATGCATGTATGAGATGTGATAAAAGCTTTTTAATCACTTTTTAAAAAATATCTATTTTGGTTATATACTACATGTATACCGCCAATTTGATGACATGGAATGGCTCATTGATGACATGTATGACATGGAATGGCTATATACTACATGTATGCCGCCCATGTGATGACACGGAATGGCTCATTGATGACATGGAATGGCTATATACTACATGTATGCCGCCCATGTGATGACATGGAATGGCTCATTGATGACATGTATGACATGGAATGGCTATATACTACATGTATGCCGCCCATGTGATGACATGGAATGGCTCATTGATGACATGTATGCCATGGAATGGCTATATACTACATGTATGCCGCCCATGTGAGGACATGGAATGGCTCATTGATGACATGTATGACATGGAATGGCTATATACTACATGTATGCCGCCCATGTGATGACATGGAATGGCTCATTGATGACATGTATGACATGGAATGGCTATATACTACGTGTATGCCGCCCATGTGATGACATGGAATTGCTCATTGATGACATGTATGACATGGAATGGCTATATACTACATGTATGCCGCCCATGTGATGACATGGAATGACTCATTGATGGCATGTGTAACATGGAATGGCTATATACTACGTGTATGCCGCCCATGTGATGACATGGAATAGCACATTGCACACCACATTTCAGTGTCATTCCCCCTCGTCACCTGAAACACTCCCATCGTACAAAAAAATACTTCAGATATGTTCTTATGTCTTGTTTGCTTTCTGTTATTTTACATGTTTTGCAGATAATTATGTGGCTGAAATTATTGATAAAACACACCCAAAAGGCACCAGATTTGGATTTCAAAGAATAATTTCCACTTCGTCCCCCATGACGGCCCACCTGGAGGATGCCCCTTGACCTCTGTAGGGACAGGAAGAAGAGAGGTTAAATTCCCCTCCCCGCATCCTCCCACCAGTGTTCTTCCTGTCCCTACCGAGGCAGGTCATAGAGAGGTGCCCTCTCTCCTCCAGGTGGGGGGGGGGGACGAAGAATTACTCACGGGTGATGCCGTCCACGGCGAAATCCCGGCGGCCCCGGCTCTCGGTCGATCCAGGGGTCCTCCTTGTAGCCGTCCAGGGGTCCGTTTGACTGGCCGCCGCGCTGCAATTCTGATTACACGCGCGCGCGGCCGAAGAAAACTACATTTCCCAGCAGCCCGTAGTCTGGTGACGACTTCCGGCCGCGACCGGAAGTGACGCGGTAAACCGCACAGCATCACTGGGAGCCGTGGGACGCGGACCACAGCCGCTTCTAAGGGGGATGGGCTCCCCATTAAGGTATTTAAAGCAGGTAGATCACTATGATCTGAGGTCTAGTTGTTCATGTGACTACGGCTCCAGTATCTGCATCTAAATCTTCCGCTGTCTACTATGACTGACGAAGTTAACCCAATCTTCCTGCACCCTCCAGTATTCGTAAGTGGGGCTAATTGCAGGGGATATTGCCACTGTGTATGCAATGTTAGTGGGTTACTAGTCTCCTATATTTGCCTTTTAGGAAAAAGACCTGGGGTCTAAGGGGAAAGGCAAGGAGGAGAAGGGGGATAAGGCTAGCAGGCCTGAAAGACCCGAGAAATCGGATAAAACCAGGACCAGGAAATGTAACATGTGTAACCACTCTATGCCAGATTCATATAAGAAGCCAATCTGTAAAGTGTGTATTGATAACTTCATGCGAGAGGAGAAATCATCCTTCCTAGACGAGCTTAAAGGGTTCATAGAAGAGAAGGTGGTTTCATCTATTGCCGCAGCTACATCTAGGGCTCCCCCATGTAAAAAGCCCAGATTAGAACCCGGGTCATCACCATCTGAGGCAGGAAGTGATTCGGAGACTCCTCCTTGTTCTATAATAGAGACGGAAGACTCCTTAAACCCTCAGGATTTTATAAAATCTGCTGAATCCAGACATCTTTTCTCAATAGATGAATTGGATAATTTACTGAAGGCCATCAGACAGACCTTAGAAATTGAGGATGTGGTCGTACCCCAATCTAAAGAGGACGAGCTGTTTGGTGGATTAAAAGCAAAGCGCCAGAGGGTGTTCCCCTTAAATGACACCCTCAAGGAGTTAGTGTATGAAGAATGGAAGGAACCGGAGAAGAGGATCCTTATATCAAAAAACTTTAGGAAGAGATTGGTCTTTGAGCCTGAAGACTCTAAACTATGGGATTCCTGTCCCAAAGTGGACGTGCAGGTTACTAAAATAGTAAGGAAGACAGACCTGCCGTTTGAAGACGCAGCGCAGCTTAGAGACCCCATGGACAGAAAATCTGATTCTCTGCTGAAAAAAGCTTGGGAGACATCCATGTGGGGCTTAAAATCAAATTTAACAGCCACTTCAGTCGCGAGGAATCTCCTGTATTGGCTGAACGAGCTCGAATCTCATATTAAAGAAGGAACTCCCAGAACTACAATTTTAGAGAATTTCCCTCTACTTAAGTCAGCAACGGCCTTCTTAGCAGACGCGGCAGCTGAAGGTGTACGTTTCTCTTCAAAAGAAGGAGCTCTGACAAATGCTTCAAGAAGGGCGCTGTGGCTGAAGCAGTGGAATGGGGATATCCGCTCAAAAACAAAGTTATGTGGTCTTCCCTTTTCGGGAGAATTTGTCTTTGGCCCAGAACTTGATACCATCTTGGAAAGAGCATCAGATAAGAGAAAGGGTTTCCCGGAGAATAAGCCAATACCCAGGAAGCAGCCCTTTCGGGACTTTAAAGGCCAAAGAGAGGAATACAAAGATAAGGGGAAAAGGGGTCGCTGGAGCTACCCGAAAGGAGGAAAAGGTAAAGGCTTTCTCTTTTCAACATCATCCGATCCCAACAGAAACAAGAAACAGTGACGCCATAGTAGGAGGAAGATTATTGAAGTTCAGAGAGGAATGGTTAAAAATCACCTCAAATCCTTGGGTTCTAGACATCCTTCTTCAAGGATACAAGATAGACTTCAAGAAACTTCCTCCTACAAGTTACCTACCACCCTCTCCCCATACATCAGAAATGTCCCACTATCTAATCTGGCAAGAAATATCCTCCTTATTGTCTTCCGGAGTTATTACCCAGGTTCCTCAGGAACAAGAAAAGCAAGGGTTTTATTCTTCTCTTTTTCTTGTAAAGAAGCCAAACGGATCGAACAGGCTGATAATCAACCTAAAGCGACTCAACGACTTCATCGTCTACAACAAGTTCAGAATGGAGTCGGTAAGGTCTGCCACCCACATTATCCACAAAAACGCTGTAATGTGCACTATAGACCTAAAGGACGCATATTATCACGTCCCCATTCACCCGTCTTCACAAAAGTTCCTAAGGTTCTCTGTTCTTTCTCCGGGGGGTTCCACGTTACATTTTCAGTTTTGTGCACTCCCTTTCGGTATATCCTCAGCCCCCAGAACCTTCACCAAGGTGATGATAGAGGTGGTGGCGTTCCTAAGACAGCAGGACATACTGATTGTTCCATATCTAGACGACCTGCTGGTTATCGGACAAAACAAACAGAACCTAATTTCCTCAAGGGACATTACAATAGGAACTTTAGAAAGACTGGGCTGGATCATAAATTACCCAAAATCAGATTTATCACCAGCCACAGTAAAGAAATTCCTGGGAGTGAATTTAAACTCATGCTTGCAAATGTCATTCCTTCCACAGGAAAAGAGGGTTCATATCAAGGAGGAGTTAAGAAGATTCCGAAGAAGGTCTCTTATCTCCATCAGGGGCGCTATGAAGGTCCTAGGACTATTAACAGCCTGCATCTCCTCAGTGGCCTGGTGCCAAGCCCATACTCGAGTTCTCCAGAAATGGGTCCTAAGGTCCTGGAACAGGAGTTCGGAAGGACTGGACAAAAAAGTATCAATCCCCTCGTCAGTCAAGGAAGATCTCAAGTGGTGGCTGATGGACACAAATCTAGACAGGGGAATCTTCTGGAGGAACAGTCCGTATATCACCATACAGACAGATGCAAGCAAGAGTGGTTGGGGAGCAGTGCTTCCTCAAAGGTTGACGCAGGGTTCCTGGACAGAGGAGATCTCCAGAAGGTCGTCCAACTATCGAGAACTGAGGGCGGTTTGGGAAGTACTCAGCTCAAACACTGCTCAATTAGCAGGACACCACCTGTTGATACTGTCCGACAACACCACGACAGTATCATACCTGAAGAGGCAAGGAGGAACCAGATCCCCATTACTGATGTCCTTAACACGACAAATATTTTTGTGGGCAGAGGACCATGTCCTATCAGTC
The DNA here is from genome assembly GCF_040894005.1 of Engystomops pustulosus. Lineage (NCBI taxonomy): Eukaryota > Metazoa > Chordata > Amphibia > Anura > Leptodactylidae > Engystomops > Engystomops pustulosus. The sequence continues at coordinate 46,871,298 of NC_092415.1, forward strand.
TCGGCTACCCATCTAAAGGGTACAGAGAACACCACGGCGGATTTCCTCAGCCGAAGGAAAATACTTCCCAACGAGTGGTGCATAAAAGAAGAGGTATTCCAGTATCTGTCCTCTCTTTGGGGGAAACCTCAAATAGATTTGTTTGCGACAAAAAGAAACACCAAGTGTCAACACTTTTTTTCCTTGGAAAAAGGGGAGACAAGAAATCGTCTGAATGCATTCTCCCACTCTTGGAACACCACTCTCGCCTACGCCTTCCCCCCTATCCCCCTGATCGCCAGAGTGTTAGAGAAAATTTATCTAGAGAAGACGCAGACCATATTTGTGTGCCCAAATTGGCCCAAAAAGAGCTGGTACCCGATTCTGAAGCGGATGACCACTCAGGATCCAGTCATACTACCAGTATCAGAAGATCTCCTGGTACAGGGTCCAATATCCCATCCAAATCCAGGAAGACTCCAGTTATCAGCATGGATCCTGAATCGGACTATATGAAGTCCCAAGGACTCTCCCCTGCTGTTATAAACACCCTGAAGGCAAGTAGAAAACCTGTCACTTTTGCCATTTACCACAAGATTTGGAAAAAATTTTGTTCTTTCTGTGCAGATAATCCACCATGTCAATCTAACCCCAATATCTTGCAGGTTCTTGACTTCCTTCAAAAGGGTTTGGAGTTGGGACTTTCCACAAGTACTCTAAAGGTCCAAGTATCAGCCCTAAGTGCTTTCTTCGATCAACCCCTCATCGAGCACAGGTGGGTGAAAAGATTCATTCTAGCAGCCTCTAGATTAAAACCCCAGGTCCTTAAAAGGACTTCTTCATGGGATCTTTCTTTGGTCTTAAATGCTTTAATTAAAGAACCTTTTGAACCAATTTCTTCTGCTAGTGTAAAAAACCTGACACTAAAGACGGTATTCCTGGTAGCAATCACCTCAGCAAGGAGACTAGGTGAACTCCAGGCAATTTCTATTAAGGAACCCTATATGAGGGTTCTTGATGATAGAATTATTCTCATGCTGGACCCAAATTTCATCCCAAAGGTGGTCTCGGAATTTCACAGAGGTCAGGAGATCATATTACCTTCTTTCTGCAAGAATCCGTCCTCAGAGAGAGAACGCGAATGGCACACTCTAGATGTAAGACGTTCTGTCGTTAAATACTTGGAAATAACTGAATCCTGGCGTGTTGATTCTAATCTATTTCTCCAATTTCAGGGGAAAAATAAGGGGAGGAAGGCGTCCAAGGCAACCATCGCTAGATGGCTAAGGATGGCGATATCTTCTTGTTACGACACCCAAGAGATCCCAGTACCATCAGGAATAAGGGCACATTCCACAAGAGCCGTATCCACCTCCTGGGCAGAGAAAAGAGGGGCCTCCTTAGAACAGATCTGCAAAGCAGCAACTTGGACTTCCTCTTCTACCTTCTCAAAACACTATAGACTTGACTTGCCCTCCTCGAAGGATTTGTCCTTCGGGAGAAAGGTGCTTCAAGCAGTGATCCCTCCCTAAAAGACTACTCATATTGTAAGTCTCCAGGTGGGCCGTCATGGGGGACGAAGTGGAAAGAATGAATTAGTTACTCACCGGTAATTCCATTTCCATTAGTTCACCATGACGGCCTATAGTTTCCCTCCCTTGCTTGTTCTAAGTTATGTGGTATTCACAATGATAAAACTGTATGTGATAGAAACATATAAATAAATCATTGTTGCATCTTCCTCAGTGTGGTTATTTTGAAGTCACTGGTGGGAGGATGCGGGGAGGGGAATTTAACCTCTCTTTTTCCTGTCCCTACAGAGGTCAAGGGGCATCCTCCAGGTGGGCCGTCATGGTGGACTAATGGAAATGGAATTACCGGTGAGTAACTAATTCATTCTTTTTCATTCGTTTCAGTTAGTAATATATACTATAGGTAGTAATATACTACATATAGGAGAGAGTAGGAAATGTTGGAGAGAGTACCTACTGTAATAATAATAAATTAATATTAATAATTCCTTTATTTATATAGCGCACACAGATTACCCATCGCTGTACAGAGTTTTGCCTGCTCCCAATGAGGCTCACAATCTAATCAATCTACCAGTATGTTTTGGAGTGTGGGAGGAAACCGGAGGACCCGGAGGAAACCCATGCAAACACGGAGAGAACATACCAACATACACATTGTTATATGATAATTATTTTTACAATTGTCACTAAACTGTATAAAGTAATACATATATATATATATATACACACACACATAGAGAGATACTTCAGTACTAGACTATAAGATATGAATATACCTTCATTAAGAAATAATTTACACATGATTGACATATACATGGATTTTTATGTTTGTAGTTTATCAGAAAATATATAATTTTTATATACATGCACTTTAGACCTTAATTAACAATGTATGCATTGGTTTCTATGGTAATCCATCAAGAATAAGGTATAAAGTAATAGAACATTATATTTGTATGGTGGAATGTTTTTAACCACCTAACAACCAGACCCTTTTTTGTTTTTGTGTTTCCTTACCTTCAAAAATCTGTAACTTTTGTTTCACTACATGTACAGAACTATTTTGGTGCTTGTTTCCTGCGTAACAAATTCTACTTCCCAGTGTCATCATTTAATATTCAATGCCATGTACCGGGAACTGAGAAAAAAATCTAAATGTGTGAAATTGACCAAGAGAAGTGTTTGCACGATTTATTTTTTAGATTTTAATAGATTTTTAAAAATGAAAGCCTTGAGTACAAAAAAAAAATTCTTAATTTTACCATATTCTGACAATAACTTTTTCATACTACAGAGCACAGACCTGTGGAATATGTTACTTTTTTACTGTACATGATGACATTTTCATTGTTATCATTTTGGGGACTGTACAATCTTTTTATCACTTTTTATTCCAATTTTTATGAATTACAACATGGCCTCCTTCCTTCTAAAAAAAACATTTTAAATAATGCTAGTGAACCTGAGGGGCTGTCCTAGCCCTGGCTCGCTCAGCACTCATATTTTTTTTCCCAGCCCTATTCCTTTGTTTTTATGGACCAATCTTACCCGAGCCCTGCCCTACTCCGTTTTCCTATGGCACAAGTATGATTACTTTTTAGAATTTTTTTTTAAAGAAGTATAAAAAACCATATATGCAAACCAACCATTATTAAGTGAGCATAGTCATGTTTGCAGCCCAGGTGTTATCGACATTTGAGGTCCTCTCATGCGATGATAACACTAGAAAAGGACTGCACTAGTCGGCTCATACAGGTGTATGAGTCCTGTGAAATACGTAAGGCATTGTGCCGGCTGTTGAAACACCAAATAGTAAACAGCCCAAAAACATATTTGTGAGCAATTAGCCTAAGGTCCTATCCACATGAATGTATGATTTCTGTATTTCTGTGCTTTATGAACCCGTATATACATGACGTTTTTCATCCTTATGTGCATATATATCACTGTATCCGTATTGTATCCAAATAAAATATGGTGGGCTGGCAAATGATGGCCCACTGACTATTGGCTAGCTGACAGAATACACCTCCCGCTGGTTCTGGTCTCCCTGAATACTGTGTGTATATACGGCAGCATACAGTGCACAACTATATTCAGCATGTATGTAACACATATTTTAAACATTGTCATAGACTTATATGGGGCATGGGCCATACAGAACTGAAATACTGGAGAAAATAGGACATGCTCTATATTGTTTACATCTTGCTCACGGTACGGTAGAGTGGATAATGAGACCATTTAATGAATGACCGTAATTCCCATTGAAATGAATGTAACTGAATACTACCTGTATGAAAACTGTATAGTATGGGTAGCATACAGCCGTTTCCATGCGTACGTGTGAAAGATGCATAAGGCTACATTCACACTGCCGGGTGGGGGACGTATATACGGATGACATATATACGTGCCCCATAGACGGCAATGGGCGCATGCAGCATCGTACCATTCCGTAGCTGGGAGAAAGATAGGACATGTTTAGACATGGAGATTGGTGTGAATGCAGCCTAAGGGTGTATGGCACAGGGACTCAATCTTTTATGTTTTTTTTTATATCTTGTATTATGTTCAATATGCCCTCACATATTGATGAAAAATGATACAAAGTCATCAAAAGGAAGAATATAATATACTCTACTCCACTAAAGCCCATATAAATTGTTATAAATGAGAATATACGTAATATATATACCAATCACTTCTATTCTTCTACATCCTTCTAAATCCTTTGTACAATAGCTTTGACTCTATAACTTAGATACAGTTGCTTTTGCACACAAATTGATGTATGATTCCATCCCATATGATAGCATCTTTATTTGATGATACTAAACAGGGCATACTGTATGTGGCCCATCTGCTCTCCTTATTAATGTATTTATAATAAACAAAGAACATTATATTGGAATTATCAACTATGTGGTTTGCATTGGTAAGCTTAATATAACTCTATATCACCCCACCCTTCCATCAAATAGTCCAAATTAAATTCTACTTGGAAAGAAGCCTACAGTTTTATCACAAGTACTACCTTCTGCTGTCTTTTAAATACCATCTGTCTCATCAGCAGTGAGAATGGCTCAGGAAACCAGATGTATTCTCTGAAGATAGATCTGTTTTTCTTAATGCGGATAGTGCAAATAATAATTATTCTGTGCATCCAAACACGTTTTATTCTCTCTGCCTTAATGGTTAATAAAATTGTAGAAGAGGCATTCGTTTTCTTTATAACAATCCTGAATTATTCAACCTGAAATAATAACAATAACAGAAAAGCACAACTTTAATTAGTGAAGACTCGAATTTTTATGCTTTTGCTTTGCTAAAAATTCTCTGTTCCAAGAGAAACCGAGTAATTCATCCAAATGTGCAGAAAAATACATAAAGAAATGCTTCTATGCTGGTATCACCGGGGTCCAGATTATCAGCCAGAGAAAGATAAATAATACATCTTTTTTCACATTGAGATGTTTTGTGTGATACACGGAAGCAACAATGGAACATTAAGAAAAGAAAATGCACTTACACTGGCCCAGATATATGAAAACTGGTGCAATCTGCCTTAGTGCAGTTTGTCTCGCTAATGTGTGCTTTGCGGCACAATGGGGGAGATTTATTAATCTGTCTACGACAGAATTCTGTTGTAGTTTGCACTAGACAGCTGTCTGCGCCACATTTATAAAGGGTTTTAGACAGTTTTCTGGCTCTCCTACGACTAGTTCAACAAAAGGGGCGTAACCTGTGAAAAGGGGGCGTGGCCTTGCACCAAAAAAGTCTGTGCATCAAAAATACAGGCGGCCCCTACTTAAGAACACCTGACTTACATTCGACCCCTAGTTACAAACGGTCCCCTGGATGCTTGTAATTTACTGCACTTTAGTCCTAGGCTACAATTAACAGCTGTAACAGTTATTTAAGGTGTCTGCAATGAAGCTTTATTTTTAATCCCGATTCTTATGACAATTCAACATTTTTAAAATCCAATTGTCTCAAAGACCAAAAAAAAAAAATTTGTCTGGAGCTACAATTATAAAATATACAGTTCCGACTTACATACAAATTCTACTTGAGACCAAACCTACAGAACCTATCCTGTACATAACCCAGGGACTGTCTGTACTGCTGACCTGACAGAATTCTGTCCTTATTTTTTGGTGTAAAGTAAGCCAACTAATAGGAGTCTTATAGAAAATCTTATACTAGGACAGAGTTATCATCCAGCATGAGACTCTTCCATGCTGGATGATTGTTCCATGCTGTTCCAGAACAAAACTGTCTAGTCTAATTCTGCACTGTCTAACCTTAGGACACGTTTATAAATCTGCCCCAATTTAAGTGCCTCCCACTCTTGATTAATATGCCCAGTTTTCAGGATGTGACACATTTTACTTGGTGAACTTTGCTTCATGATGTTGTAACACAAATGTGGCGAAGTGCAGTAATAAATGTGGCGCAAACCATGAACACACACCCACACCCCCTTTTAGGTGCACAGTTTCAAAAGTGTCAAAAACATAATAAATACATGTGCAAGCTCCAGAAACTCTCTTTTTGTCATGCAAACTTAGCCAAAAAACTGGCACAGACACAATAATACAACTGGGCCATCGGCACAGATTTATAAAACTGCTTGCGCCAGTTTTCTCGTGTACTTTACACATAAATGTATTTACAAACTACTTGCACATGCATTTATGAAGTGTTTGAACCACTTTTGTGGCGCGGCTGCACTGTTTCTGCCACAACACAAAATTCTGCAGCTAAAGGGGCATTCCGGTGTACAGGGGTTTTTAATTTTTGTAAATGTATAAAAACATTATAAAACCTATAGACATTTGGTATCCCCATGATCGTACCGGCACAAAGAATAAAGTAAACATGTCATTTGGGGCGCACAGTGAAAGCTGTAAAAATCCAAGCCCACAAGAAAACAAGCAAATGCATTTTTTCACCAATTTCACTGTATTTGGATTTTTTTTCCTGTTTCCCAGTACATGGCATGGGATATTAAATATGATCACTATGAAGTGCAATTTGTGTGGGGGGGTTGAAGTCATTCTTTTGTTTCACAAATTAATAGTGCAGGCGATAACTGAAAATTCTGTAATATACTAGAAAGAAAGATGCTTATTTGTCTTGGTAATTCCAAAAAAAAACAGGCAGTCACGACACATCCTAAAAACAATGGGGCACATTTACTTACCTGGTCCGTTCGCGATCCAGCGGCGCGTTCTCTGCGCTGGATTCGGGTCCGGCCGGGATTCATCAATGCAGTTCCTCCGCCGTCCACCAGGTGGCGCTGCTGCGCTGAAGTCCGCTGGAATGCCTCGAAATACACCGGCCTACCCAGGATGAAGGTGAGTGTAATTTTCGCGACACAATTTTTTTTTTAAATGCGGCGGTTTTTCCGAATACGTCGGGTTTTCGTTCGGCCACGCCCCCCGATTTCCGTCGCGCGCATGCCGGCGCCGATGCGCCACAATCCGATCGCGTGCGCCACAATTCCGGGGCAATTCAGGTACAATCGGCGCAAATCGGAAATATTCGGGTAACACGTCGGGAAAACGCGAATCGGGCCCTTAGTAAATGACCCCCAATGTCTTCTTCATTGAAACTTCTTAAAACATCAGGGATTAGTAGGAGGCAAACCTACGTGTTTCGAGCATGTCCATGCTCTTAGTCATGGCATAATCTCTTAATCTCTAGGTAAGATATTTAAAACAAGCAACTGCCAATCCCATTAGGAGGGGGCGCGCGCCTCTATGCAGCAACATAGAGGGAATGTATTCCCCGACACGTCACTACACCTCGAAGGACCATGAGGAAAAACATTATTAACAACCATGAAATCATCAAAATGCTAAAAGTGTATCAAGTGTATCAGGGTTAGGGTTGATAACCATAGCACTATGGTATAGTCATCTAATGGGCTGATTATATAAGAAACAGCTGAGTACTTCAAGAACAATTTAGACTGTCATTTAACAGTAAATTTCATTGTTTAATTCCTCCAGCACAGGCACAATCTGAGCAGCAGCACCCCTATCATTCTTAGCCCCCATATGGGGGGCACCAAGCGTAGACAAGCTCCCATCCTCTATACCACTTAATGACACAGAGCAATGAGATATAATGAGCTGAGCCCCTGTATGACCAGGAAGAAGAGATTTGATGTCTGCATTGGGGTTTAGTGTTTGGTTTCAACCAAGTTCCAGGGAGTTCCCCTGGCCAATCATAGAAATCATAGATGCGGACATCGAAGCCAAATGCAGACACTGGGGTACATTTACTAATGGTCTGCACACCGCATTTCCATCGGGTTTCCCGACTATTTCCGATTTGCGCCGCATTTAACAGGGGTTTTTGGCGCATGCGATAGGATTTTGGCCCCAATCGTGACAACTTTCATGCGACACAAATCAGGGGGTGTGGCCGTTGAACAACCCAACTGATTTGGACTAAGCGCGGGATTCAAAATTAAAATTGTGTCGTAGCCACGTACTCACATACACCAGGAAGAAGAAGGTGAACTCCAGCGGACCTCAGTGGGGAAGCGACACATGCAGGATATCAGACGCACGATCTTAGTGAATTGCGCCGGACTTCATCCTCGTCGGACAACGCACCTCGGGGATAGCAACAGGAAAGGGTAAGTAAATGTGCCCCATTAAGTCCACTCATGTCTACCAGCATCCACAGGAAGTAAACAATGAAGATTTCTTGAAAATAACAGCAAGCAGAGATCTAGAAAACAGTGAGGAGTTGATACAGAAAGTATATTGGAATATAACCTTTCCCTACACAAATAATTTCAATTATTTGCTGAAAGTGGACAACCCCTTTAACTATACAGTATGTTTCTTTATCCCTTCATCTTTTAATATACCATAAGTTATATATATTTCTATACTTTATACACACAGTAATGTATTGCCTATTTCTTCAATGTAAGCACTGTTAAATTGATCCCAAAACTTATTGAAGGGAACATTGCAATCCATTCCATTCTCTGTTTACCTTGAAGAAGCTCACATATTTTTTTGTTACATATTCATTTTCTCTCTGAAAAATGGTAAAAGATAAAAATATAGCCAACCTAATAGGATATGTGATACTAATATGTGCTGACAAACAAAAGCCCAAAGTTTCATTAAGGGCCAGAGGGATGGCTGGAACAGAGCTCATACTTATTCTGGTGTGATCTAATGAAAGAACAAAGCTGTATCGGTAGCAGTTTCAGGGTGCATTTTGCTTACACAGTTTATAGATCCCTAGACAGAAGCCCTAAAGAAAAAGACAGAAAGTTAAAAAAAAATCTCGTAAACAAGTTCAAAGGAGATATCCGACTTGAAGTAAAATATTGTGTATATGCAAAACATTTATGCAACAATCTATTGCCATATTGTTTCATTTGAGGACATGGAGGGCATGAAAAGAACAGCTGAAGTTTGCATTGCTCAAGTAATAGTCCACTGGGTACTTTTGCTGTGGGTAAAAGCAAGTTATAGAAAAATATAAAAAAGGCATAAAAATTTACACCATTTATCAACAGTTCTGAGTGTTTTGCACAATAATCCTTATCACCTCAATAGGGAATATGCTGGGATTCTTATATCTAGGTCTGCCTGCAGTTCTATAGGAAACTGGGTTATTCAGTTTTTATCTGATATATTGCATTGTCTACTATACATGGAAATGGTAGAAACAGTCAGTAAAATAATATTCAGTTGTTTCTACCAATAATTGCAATCTTTTAAAAAGACCTAAGTTTTAAACCCATGTTTAATAAATTTTAATTTTAAACATTTCTTTATTAAATATTTATTTGAATAAAATGACATCTCATTATTGATATCCAGTCAATGATCCTATAGAAAAATACATTACAAATGTATCAATATAATTTTCATTATTCCCAAATACTCACCCACCCCATACCACCTCCGCTACCAGTTTATATGAGAAAAAAAATAAGAAAAAATAAATCAAGAAATCAACCAATTAATAGTGATGAGTAAACCCATAAACCAAAAACTACAGTTAAAGTTTTGGATTGGATGTGGGTTTGGCTCAAATCCACCCCCCGCTGCTAACACCACCGGCATTTAAAGGGCTAGACCTCGCACGCTGGCACTACCATACCATCATTCGGGTGGCCAGGGTAACTTAAATGCACTTAAAACAGGTATCATTGGTGGGGGGTCTGAACAAAGTTTTACATCAATCAAAGAGACTACTTTTGCTTGCAGTTATCTTCTCTTAAAGGGGTTTTCCCACCAAACAAGTTAGGCCCTATCCACATGATTGGGCCTAACTCACTGATGAGTGGGGTCTCAGTGATGAGGCCCCCACAGATCACGAGAACAGAGAACAGACACCTAGTTGATCCCCAAGATTAATGAAGCACATGTCAGTTCCACTCCATTGATCTCTATGGAGCTGACAGAGATTGCCGAACACCATCACTAAGACCCCCACCAATCAGCATGTTAGGCCCAAGTAAGCAGCTCCTAGTGCTAAATCAAACAATGTTACAATGTTAGCATTATCGGAAACATCCGACAGCGCTAACAAACACTGCTGCGCTGTACACTACAAGCGCCGGACCAAAGCCCCTAATGCCGCTCCCTCATGAATACGCCACGAGAGCGGTCCGGCGTTTGTAGTGTACAGCATCAGTGTTTGTTAGCGTTATCAAAGGTTTCCGATAACGCTAGCAGTGTAACATTGCTGCGTTTGTTTTAGCACTAGGAGTTGCTTATTTTAGCAGCTCCTAGTGCCATTTTTCAGGGTGACAGGTCCTGAAGCAGTTAGGTGTATAGCATGTCCTATGTAACATGGCAGTTAGTTCAAGCTTGTAATCATGGCAATGGATACTATTGGATGTCCGTTTTTCACAGCCGCAGTAAGTGCAGGTAGCTAACTCTCCATTTCTCAAAAGTAATATCATTATTAGCTGACATTATCCATTGTTGTACCTCAGTTACATGCTTAGATTTCTCCCAATCCAATATTTAGCTACACAAAGTAGAGAGGTCAAGTACATCCTTCCCTCTACATCTACGCCCAAGGATTTTGTTAAATCTAAAAAATATGCATCTGCATCTGCGTCCTAAACACTAACAGGCAAAAACATGATCTAATACCAATTGCTATTTTCAATTTTGTGCAACTTCATATGAAATGTATCAGATTTGCTTTATGTTCACCACATTTAAAGGGGTTTGCCCATGAAAGAAAGTTCTAAAATTTTAAGAGATTAGAGATTATTAGAAGATAATTTAACCCCTTACTTTTCAATTTTAGTCAGTGTTATTGGTGTTATGGTACTGTCACTCACTAGACAGATCAGTGTATGAATCCAGAGTGTGGGCGAGGACTAGTAGTGCAGATACTTCATGATTCCTCTGTGCTATGAGATGCTGTGCGCTGACAATGTGCTTAGATTATCAGGGTTTATTACCTTTCATTTAGCTTCTGAACATTCTACTAATATCTGACACAGAGAGAGAGATGAGACAAATCAGAGTGATGTAATGGATGTAAGACTTAATAACACACTCAGCTCTGTGTCTGCCATAAGACACAGAGTCAGCACTGCTATGCCCCCCCTCCCCTTGGATACAGAGTTTATCCTGTTTGTAGAGCTTATCATATCTTCTCTCCACGTGTAGAAGCGCATTGCTGATGAAGCAGGTAGTGGCTGTGTCTTAGTGTACTGTCTGCTTCCTACCCCTCCCCCTCCTTCTGCAATACAAGAGAAAGTAAATGAATCTGTCGACCATAGTCATTAGATTTACGGTCGGATCCAGGGAAAACCAAATTGTAAACACCAGGACTGATGGAGACAGGTTGGAATTATATCTGTGAAATGCTGTATTTTTGTTAATAACTGTGAATTAGAGAATGTGTTATTTTGTTAACAGAGTATATTTAAGAATCATATGTTGGTGGAAATACTCTTTTGAGACACGTGAAGCATCCACTTGTTCCAATGTTTTTCAAACATTTTTTGGTATAATAAATCTAACACCATATTCTGAATTAAATTAGCTTATAGGTGACAGAAGTTTTCATAACCGCCAAGGTGATCATACATTATAACAACACATATGAACAGACTCATCACACCAGACTCTAAAGCTCTAATATGAAATCTGCTGATTTCCTGTGGTTTGGCTCTTAAAGAGGTTTTGTGGGAATAAAAAAAATGTCACAGCTAACAACTGTGCACCGATCAGCTGTCTGAAAAGCATAACTACAGCCCACAAAGCATTGAATGGTAGCTGTGACTATAGCTACAGCTTCTGATGACTACATAGGACTGAGAACGGCTTCTGGCTCAGTAGATGTCCAAACAGCTGAACAGTGCCAGGTTCAGGTGTTTCTAGTGGGGCTTACTACTGGTCAGACATTGATGGTGTATGCAACATCTGTGCCTGTTCAGAAGATGCGCTGCTGACTATGATTTTGTATTTAGTTTGCATTCTGTCCTGCACTAATCTAAACACTGCCCTATTTCATCCCTGGCTAGCTTAATTTATTTCCACCACATTCATCTCTCTCCAGCCGTGTTTGTTCTGGGCTGCAGATGATAAAACTAACTGGAAGGACGGATGCATTCTCCACTTACATTCCTCCCCTGCTAGTCTGCTTTGTCTGGATGTCAGGGGACCAGACCAATCACTCCCTGGACCAGGAATCAGAGGATTGTCTGCACACTGCCATGGAGCTTGTAATAGTTTTTTGGACTTCAATATTTTGTATTTTTTGACCCTAACCTGTCTTTTGACCATTAATTTGTGTACTGATTCTGTACAGCATTGTTCTCTTGGTTTTGACCCATAACTCTATGACTATTGGATTTGTGAGATAAGGAGATCATTTTACCACTTTACAAAGTGGTGTAAGGTGTCTGAACAATGGTTCTTTGTGTTTTCTGTACAATTCTGATTCTGGACATTTCTCTGCTACCCACCATAGCTTGACCTGTACCTGCCTGTCCCACCTTCAGCCTGTATCTTGGATTCGGTTTGCCTTCTACCTGCTCTGACCTTAATCAGCAGTGTGCGAAATGCGTGTCAAGGTTCTGGAGATTGTGAAGTGGTGTGGAGCCATGACCCAAGGTTGGTATTGATATGCCGTAGGGTCAGGGCTGGATTATAGGTGGGGCTCCCGGGGTTCGAGCCCCGGGCCCCCCACCATCTTGCCCCCCCAAGGGGCCCCCACCAGATCGTGTCCCCCGGGTCCAAGACTCCTCAGCCGTCACCTCCCTGAGTCGTCCGCTCGAGCCTGGCACAGGTGACCGCCTCCCCGCATATCCCCCTGCATGGCCTCCCCGCCCACCTGTCCGCCCCCCGGCACAAGTTACCACCTCCCCGCCCACCTCCCCGCCCCCTGGCACAAGTTACTGCCTCCCCGCCCTTCAGCTGCATGGCCAAACCGTCCGCCCCGTTGCACAGGTTCCAGCCTCCCTGCCCGCCCATCCCGCTGCATTGCCAGGCCTCCCCGCCCACTATGAATCTCGCTCGCGCTCACCGCCCTCCCCCACCCGCCGGAACATTCAGCCAGCCTCCGCTCAACGCCCCCCCCCCCCTCACCCCCCGGTGGAACATTCAGCCAGACTCCGCTCACTGCCACCCCGACGGAACATTCAGCCGGCCTCCGCTCAAAGCCCCCCCCCCGCCGGAACATTCAGCTGGCCTCCGCTCACCCCCCCCCTCCCGCTGGAACATTCAGCCGGCCTCCGCTCAAAGCCCACCCCCCCACATGTGTATGTACTGTGTATATATGTATATACTGTGTATATACTGTGTATATATGTATATACTGTGTGTATATGCATCTACTGTGTATATGTGTATATACTGTGTATATATGTAAATACTGTGTATAGATGGATATACTGTATTTATGCTGTGTATATGGTATGTATGTATATGCTCTGTATACTGAATGTGTGTGTGTATTTCCCGTATGTTTGTGAAAATGCTGTATATACTGAATGTGTGTGTATTTGCTGTATGTGTGTATATTCTGTATGTATATGCAGCATGTGTATATATGGTATTTTTATACTGTATGTATGTGTATATATATATATATATATATATATGTATATATATACATATATATATTGTATATAATGTGTATGCAGTATGTGTGATGTGTATATACTGTATGTGTGTATATACTTTATGAGTTTGTGTATACTCTGTGTATTAGTGTATAAATGTATATGGGTACCTTAATGTGTGTGTATACTTGTATATATATGGGTGCAAGCATACGAGTGTAGAACTTTATGGGGCATATTTATCAGGACCTCTGCGCACCGCCACTGGCGCAGAGGCCCTGAAATAATCGCAAATGCTAGCTTATTGCTAGCTTTTGCGATTATTTGCCCCAATCCGCCACCTTCACGCCAGTGGGGCTTGAAGGGGCGTGAAGGGGGGGGCGCGGCCGGCCGAGCGGGGGCGCGGCCGGACGGGAGTGGGCCAGCGCGGGGCGTTACTGTCCCCGCGCCTGCGCACTCGCTGCTGCGTGTGAAAAGTCGCCGGCTGCGTCTTTTTCTACTCCAGGCCCTGCCTGGCGTAGGATAATCGCTGCGCTGCTGGCAACCCGATACATCAAGAGGCAGAAGCCTTTTGATGTATCGGGCTGCGAATTCGCAGCGGCGGGGCGATCATCCCCCTATGTGTGTATATAGAGGTGTGAATATATCAGTGTATAAATGTGTGTAATTGTATAAACTGCGGGACTGCATGTCTGGTGCGGGCTGAGGTGTATGTTAAATGGGACTGCATATCTGGTAGGGGAGAAGGTAGATACAAAGATGTGTTACTGGGGGTGAGGTAGCTGTATGTAGCTGTGTTACTGGGGATGAGGTGGCTGTATGTAGCTGTGCTACTGGGGATGAGGCGGCTGTGTGTAGCTGTGTTACTGGGGGTGAGGCGGCTGTGTGTAGCTGTGTTACTGGGGATGAAGCGGCTGTATGTAACTGTGTTACTGGGGATGAGGCGGCTGTATGCAGCTGTGTTACTGGGTGTGAGGCTGCTATATGTGGATGTGTTACTGGGGATGAGGCGGCTGTATGTAGCTGCATTACTGGGGGTGAGGCGGCTGTATTTAGCTGTGTTACTGGGGATGAGGCGGCTGTATGTAGCTTTGTTACTGGGGGCGAGGCGGCTGTATGTAGCTGTGTTACTGGGGGTGAGGCGGCTCTATGTAGCTGTGGTACTGGGGGTGAGGTGGCTGTATGTGGCTGTGTTACTGGGGATGAGGCGGCTGTATGTAGCTGTATTACTGGGGGGTGAGGCGGCTGTATGTAGCTGTGTTACTGGGGGTGAGGCGGCTATATGTAAATGTGTTACTGGGGATGAGGCGGCTGTATGTAGCTGTGTTACTGGGGATGAGGCGGCTGTGTGTAGCTGTGTTACTGGGGATGAGGCGGCTGTATGTAGCTGTGTTAGTGGGGATGAGGCAGCTGTATGTAGCTGTGTTACTGGGGGTGAGGCGGCTGTATGTAGCTGTGTTACTGGGGGTGAGGCGGCTGTATGTAGCTGTGTTACTGGGGACGAGGCGGCTGTATGTAGCGGTGTTACTGGGGATGAGGCAGCTGTATGTAGCGGTGTTACTGGGGGCGGGGCAGCTGTATGTAGCTGTGTTACTGGGGACGAGGCGGCTGTATGTAGCTGTGTTACTGCGGGGATAGTGGATAGTGAGCAGGAGGACGTGTATGCACGCTGCACTCAGTGGGGGCTTCCACCAGATTTTGCGCCCAGGGGCCCCCACCAACCTTAATCCAGCCCTGCGTAGGGTACTTTCCATACTTGATGGTGTAAGTATGTTTATTTGTGCTAACTAAAATGAAATGTGATACATTCTTATAAACCCTTTCTTTATTGTTAGTAAGTAATCTGACCAATGATATGGAGACTACTCCTTAGATTATATCACACTGTCAATTTTTAGTGTCATTAATGTGCCATACACAAGCATATAAAAAAAAATAAACTTACATACTCACCTTGCTCCGCTCCGCTCCACTTTTTTCTTCTCTTCACGTGTATCAGAGCAGGCAGTGACGTGTTGATGTGCTCTGCCGCCGTCTTACACTATGACACGGCAGGTCAATTCATCATTAGGGGGGGCTGCAGGGCATGTTCTCATTGGGAGCTGCAGAGCATTCCATCAGGGACTGCAGGGCATTTCATCATTGGGGGGCTACAGGGCATTTCATCATTGGGGGGCTGCAGGTAGAGATGAGCGAACATACTCGTCCGAGCTTGATGCTTGTTCGAGCATTAGCGTACTCGAAACTGCCCGTTGCTCGGACGAATACTTCGCCCGCTCGAGAAAATGGCATCTCCCGCCGTTTTGCTTTTTGGCGGCCAGAAACAGAGCCAATCACAAGCCAGGAGACTCTGCACTCCAACCAGCATGATGTGGTACCCTTACACGTCGATAGCAGTGGTTGGCTGGCCAGATCAGGTGACCCTGGAATAGACTAGCCCCTGCCTGCGCTGCTCGGATCATTCTGTGTCTGGATGCCGCTAGGGAGAGAGCTGCTGCTGGTCAGGGAAAGCGTTAGGCTGTTCTATTAGAATAGTGTTAGGCAGGAGTGATTCTACAAGAACCCAACAGCCCTTCTTAGGGCTACAATAACGTTATACATTTTTTTTTTTTATTTGCAGCTAGTACCATATTGTGAGGAATTTGCAGGGGGACTTGCTACCGTTGTGTTTAGCTCTTAGTGACACACATATCCACCTCAAACACCAAAGTGGGACAATTTATTAGGGGTTTGATTTCAATTAGGCACAGTCTGCCAGTTTCTTTTTATTTTACGTTTATTTTTTGATAACTCAGCGTCATCTCATCTGGCATAGCAGTGTGCTTTCATACTTGGCTAGAAAATAGCCATAGGAGAATCCAAACGGCTTACTTAGGCCTACAATAGCGTTATATATTTTATTTCTGGTTGATCTGCTGGTGGCTGGCCTTGCTGTAGTGCATCTACTACCATATTGTGAGGAATTTGCAGTGAGACTTGCGACCGTTGTGTTTAGCGCTTAGTGACGCACATATCCATCGCAAAGACCGAAGTGGGACAATTTATTAGGGGTTGGATTTCAATTAGGCACAGTCTGCCATTTACTTTTTATTTTACGTTTATTTTTTCATAACTCAGCGTCATCTCATCTGGCATAGCAGTGTGATTTCATACTTGGCTAGAAAATTGCCATAGGAGAATCCAAACGGCTTACTTAGGCCTACAATAGCGTTATATATTTTATTTCTGGTTGATCTGCTGGTGGCTGGCCTTGCTGTAGTGCATCTACTACCATATTGTGAGGAATTTGCAGTGAGACTTGCGACCGTTGTGTTTAGCGCTTAGTGACGCACATATCCATCGCAAAGACCGAAGTGGGACAATTTATTAGGGGTTGGATTTCAATTAGGCACAGTCTGCCATTTACTTTTTATTTTACGTTTATTTTTTCATAACTCAGCGTCATCTCATCTGGCATAGCAGTGTGCTTTCATACTTGGCTAGAAAATAGCCATAGGAGAATCCAAACGGCTTACTTAGGCCTACAATAGCGTTATATATTTTATTTCTGGTTGATCTGCTGGTGGCTGGCCTTGCTGTAGTGCATCTACTACCATATTGTGAGGAATTTGTAGTGAGACTTGCGACCGTTGTGTTTAGCGCTTAGTGACGCACATATCCATCGCAAAGACCGAAGTGGGACAATTTATTAGGGGTTGGATTTCAATTAGGCACAGTCTGCCATTTACTTTTTATTTTACGTTTATTTTTTCATAACTCAGCGTCATCTCATCTGGCATAGCAGTGTGCTTTCATACTTGGCTAGAAAATAGCCATAGCAATAGGATAGCATCGTTTGGTTTTAAAAACTAAAAAACACAAAAACCCCCCCCCAAAAAAACACAAAAAAAAAGTAAAAAAAAAATTTATAAAGTTATAACTTTCATTTTCAAAATGTTTAACCCGAGGGCTAGGGGTAGAGGACGAGGGCGGGGACATGGGCGTCCAACTACTGCAGGGGTCAGAGGCCGTGGTCCTGGGCGGGGTGAGACACCACCTGCTGATGAGGGAGCAGGGGAACGCCGCAGAGCTACACTCCCTAGGTTCATGTCTGAAGTTACTGGGACTCGTGGTAGAGCACTGTTGAGGCCAGAACAGTGCGAACAGGTGATGTCGTGGATTGCCGACAATGCTTCGAGCAATTTGTCCACCAGTCAGTCTTCCATGCAGTCCACTCATGTCACCGAAATCGGCACTCCTCCAGCTCCTGCACCTCAGCCTCCTCCCCCCCAGTCTGTCCCCTCCCAGGAAAATTTGGCATTTGAACCGGCATACTCTGAGGAACTGTTTTCTGGACCCTTCCCACAGTCACAAACCACTTGTCCGGTTGCTGCTGAGCAATTTTCCGATGCCCAGGTTTTCCACCAGTCGCAGTCTGTGGGTGATGATGACCTTCTTGACGTAGTGGAAGAAGTGTGTAAAGAGGTGTCGGACGATGAGGAGACACGGTTGTCAGACAGTGGTGAAGTTGTTGTCAGGGCAGGAAGTCCGAGGGGGGAGCAGACTGAGGGATCGGAGGATGATGAGGTGACAGACCCAAGCTGGGTTGAGAGGCCGGGTGAACACAGTGCTTCTGAGACGGAGGAGAGTCCTCGACCAGAACAGGTTGGAAGAGGCAGTGGTGGGGCCAGACGGAGAGGCAGGGCCAGAGCTGATGCATCAGCGCCAAATGTGTCACGTAGTGAAGCTCCCGTGGCGAGGGCTCCCGCGGCGAGGGCTAGATTTTCAGAAGTCTGGAGGTTCTTTAAGGAAACACCGGATGACCGACGGACTGTGGTGTGCAACCTTTGCCAAACCAGGATCAGCAGGGGTTCCACCACTACTAGCTTAACTACCACCAGTATGCGCAGGCATATGAATGCTAAACACCCCACTCAGTGGCACCAAGCCCGTTCACCTCCGGCCGTGCACACCACTGCTCCTTCCCCTGTGTCAGCTGATAGTCAGCCCCCTGCCCAGGACCCTGGCCCAAAAACCCCATCGTCGCCTCCACGATCCTCCACAGCATCCACCAGCGTTCAGCTCTCCATACCCCAGACGCTGGAGCGGAAAAGAAAATATAGTGCAACCCACCCGCACGCCCAAGCCCTCAATGTCCACATCTCCAGATTGCTTAGCCTGGAGATGCTGCCCTATAGGCTGGTAGAGACCGAGGCCTTTCGCAACCTCATGGCGGCGGCCGCCCCTCGGTATTCGGTCCCCAGCCGCCACTACTTTTCCCGATGTGCCGTCCCAGCCCTGCACCAGCACGTGTCAGACAACATCATCCGTGCCCTGACCAACGCCATTTCTGACAAGGTCCACCTGACCACGGACACGTGGACGAGTGCTGCCGGGCAGGGCCACTATATATCGCTGACGGCACATTGGGTTAACTTGGTGGAGGCTGGGACCGAGTCTGACCCTGCGGCTGGTCATATACTGCCGACGCCGAGGATTGCGGGGTCTACCTCGGTCCAGGTCTTTCAGGCCTACTATGCCTCCTCCTCCTCCCACCCCTCCTCCACCTCCTCCTCCGAACTACCATCCGTGGGCATGGCGCCATCAGTCGCTAGCTCTAGGCACAGCAGCAGTGCCGTCGCTAAGCGACAGCAGGCGGTGCTCAAACTGCTGAGCCTAGGCGATAAAAGGCACACCGCCCAAGAACTATTACAGGGCATCACGGCGCAGACTGATCTGTGGCTGGCACCGCTGAACCTAAAGCCAGGCATGGTTGTGTGTGACAATGGCCGTAACCTGGTGGCGGCTCTGCAACTCGGCAGACTGACACATGTGCCATGCCTGGCCCATGTGTTACATCTGATAGTTCAGCGTTTCCTCAAGACATACCCCAATCTGTCTGATTTGCTCACGAAGGTGCGCCGCATCTGTGCGCATTTCAGGAAGTCCAGCACAGCGCCGCCTCCAACTGCCCGCTCACCGACTGTTGTGCGACGTGCCCACGAGGTGGAATTCAACATTAACCATGTTATCCAGAGTTTACCAGCAGTGCAGAGCGATTGTAGACTGCCAGATGTCAACTTCCACCAGAACTGGTAGTCAGGTCAGTCAGCTTCCTCAAGTCTACAATGAGGAGTGAACGTGGATGTCTGATATCTGTCAGGTGTTGAGTAACTCCGAGGAGTCAACACAGATGGTCAGTGGCGATGCCGCCATCATCAGCCTCACCATCCCGCTGCTTGGCCTGTTGAAAAACTCTCTGATCAGCATGAAGTCGGAAGCTTTGCGCTCGTCACAAGAGACGGGGGAAGAAGATTCCCTTGTTGATAGCCAAAGCACCCTCAGGTCTGTTTCTCAGCGCATATCGGAGGAGGTGGAGGAGGATGAGGAGGAAGAGGAGGAGAATGTTGGCGAGACACAAGAGGGGACCATTGTTCAGTCCTTCACTGTTCAGCATGTATGGGCAGAAGAAGAGGAGTTGGAGGAGTTGGAGGAGGAGGAAATGGACAGTCAGGCCAGTGAGGGGAGTGAATTCTTGCGCGTTGGGACTCTGGCGCATATGGCAGATTTCATGCTAGGCTGCCTATCCCGTGACCCTCGCGTTCAAAGAATTTATTCCAGCACCGATTACTGGGTATTCACTCTCCTGGACCCACGGTACAAGCAAAATCTTTCCACTCTCATCCCTGGAGAGGAAAGGAGTGTGAGAATGCATGAATACCAGCAGGCCCTGGTGCACAAGCTGAAACAGTATTTCCCTTCTGACAGTGCTAGCGGCAGAGTGCGTAGTTCTGCGGGACAAGTAGCGAGGGAGAGTAGGCGAGCAGGCAGCTTGTCCAGCACTGGCAAGGGTACGCTTTACAAGGCTTTTGCCAGCTTTACGTCACCCCAGCAAGACACTGTCACCTGTCCCAGTCTCGGCAGAGTAGGGCTGATCTTTACAGAAAGATGGTGAGGGAGTACGTAGCTGACCATACCATCGTCCTAAATGATCACACAGCTCCCTACAACTACTGGGTTTCAAAGCTGGACATGTGGCACGAACTGGCGCTGTACGCCTTGGAGGTTCTTGCCTGCCCTGCCGCTAGCGTGTTGTCCGAGCGGGTTTTCAGTGCAGCTGGTGGCATCATCACCGATAAGCGTACACGCCTGTCGACTGACAGCGCTGACAGGCTGACGCTTATTAAGATGAATAAAGCCTGGATTTCTCATAATTTCCAATCTCCACCAGGTGAAGGAAGCTCAACCTGAATAATTTATGCACTCCTCATTTTCCTCCTTCTCCTCCTCTTTGTACACTAAAGCAGAGGAAACTGGCTATTTTTTGACAGGGCCCACTGGCTCTAGCTATAGTACTCTATGCATTTAATTTTTCTGGAGGGCCACCTACCCGGTCCTCTGTTTTAAACAATTTTTGGGAGTGCCACATACAGGCACTCAATCTATTCAATTTTTCTGGAGGGCCACCTACCTGCTCCTCTGGTTTGAAAACTTTTTTGGACTGCCACATACAGGCACTCAATCTATTTCATTTTTCTGGAGGGCCACCTACCTGCTCCTCTGGTTTGAAAACTTTTTTGGACTGCCACATACAGGCACTCAATCTATTTCATTTTTCTTGAGGGCCACCTACCTGCTCCTCTGGTTTGGAAACTTTTTTGGACTGCCACATACAGGCACTATCTAAATTAAATTGTCTCCATAGCAGCCTCCACACGTTGTCTCCATTGCTACCTCCAAAAGTCGTCCATATAGCTGCCTCCATACATCGTCCCCTTATCAAACGAGGTGTGTCAGGCAGAAATTTGGGTTGTTTTCATGGATTCCACATCAAAGTTGTTAACTTTGTCGCCACCCTGCTGTGTTATCCACAAAATATACTGGCAAACTTTTATGATTAACCGATATTATTTCAGCGCTTCTTGCCCATCTGTTTACATTCCCCTCACCCGCCATATCCCAAACTTATAAGAACGCTACTACACTTAACTTGGTGGAGGCTGGGACCGAGTCTGACCCTGGGGCTGGTCATATACTGCCGACGCCGAGGATTGCGGGGCCTACCTCGGTCCAGGTCTCAAAGGCCTACTATACCTCCTCCTCCTCCCACCTCCTCCGAATTACCATCCGTGGGCATGGCGCCATCAGTCGCTAGCTCTAGGCACAGCAGCAGTGCCGTCGCTAAGCGACAGCAGGCGGTGCTCAAACTGCTGAGCCTATGCGATAAAAGGCACACCGCCCAAGAGCTATTACAGGGCATTCCACATCAAACTTGTTAACTTTGTTGCCACCCTGCTGTGTAATCCACAAAATATACTGCCAAACTTTTACCATTTACCGATATTATTTCAGCGCTTCTTGCGCATCTGTTTACATTCCCCTCACCCGCCATATCCTAAACTTATAAGAACGCTACTACACTTGATCTTATACAAAAGGTTCTTAGAAGTGCTGTTTGGGGAGTAGCCTAGAGACAGGGGCTTGGATTGGCGAAAGCTCGCCTGGCAGCGGAGCGCCAGCTCCATCCCAAGATCCAACTAACATAGTTTTAACTGCAGCACCTTTAATCTACTACTAGTTCACTGCCTCCATACATGGTCCCCTTATCAAACGAGCTGTGTCAGGCAGAATTTTCAGGTGTTTCACCACATACATAGTGGAAGTCGGCGCGTCTGTCGCCGCCATGCTGGAGACCTGCAGTTGCAATCATAGAAGCGCAATATGGATGCCCCATACTGTCGCTCTTAATAATGGAAGTCCTCTCCATGGCTGCCTCCAAATGTCGTCCCCTTATCAAACGAGCTGTGTCAGGCTCATTTTTCGGGTGTTTCACCAGATTCGTTATGGAACTTGGTCACTATGTCGCCACCATGCTGTGTTATCGACTAAATATACCGTTAACCTTTTGTTCACAGAGGAAATAATTTCAGCGCTTCTTGCTCACCTCCTTTGGTTCCTCTCTGCCACCCATTGGTTTGAAGCCTGAGTCCATTTAGGGTATGTCGCCATGCCACTCTCTAGCCTGCCGCTGCTGCCGCTGCCTCTGCATGCCGTCCCCTATAGTGTCAGGGTCAATTATTGGATGTTTTAGATGCTATCTAGCTTCATTCTGTCACTCTGTCATGGCCATGCTGTTGCCCATAATTTTGGCATAATGGTGCGTTTAAGCAGCCTCAGAGGCATCCATGCATGCTGCCCCTGCTGTTTCCTGTCCATTTCCGTGGTGTTTCCATCCTTTTCTGAGGTTTCCAGGTGTTTGGCCAAGCTTCCCTGTGCAGAGCCTTGGTCCCCTTGAAAAATGCTCGAGTCTCCCATTGACTTCAATGGGGCTCGTTACTCGAAACGAGCACTCGAGCATCGGGAAAAGTTTGTCTTGAATAACGAGTACCCGAGCATTTTAGTGCTCGCTCATCTCTAGCTGCAGGGCATTTTATCATGGGGGGGCTGCAGAGCATTTACTCATTAGGGGGGGTCTTCAGGGAATTTTATCATTGGTGGGGTAGCAGCGCATTTCATTATTTGGGGGGCTGCAGGGCATTTCATTATTTGGCTGGCTGCATGGCTTTTCATTACTAAGGGGGCTGCTACAAGACATTTCATTAGTGGGGGAGGCTGTGACCAATGCATCTCCTGCCTTAGGCTTATACTCACTACAATAAGTTTTACCAGTTATTTGTGGTAAATTAATTAGGGGCCTTAGCTTATATTCAAGTATATACAGTACTTCACATTAAAGACATCCCACACATACACATGAGAACAAAGAAAAAGCCATAACTGACAGTGTGAAACAGGGGAGGAAGAAACATCTATTGCACAGGCCCTGATATTAATTATAATTATATCAGCCACTACCTTCAGGAGACTGTTGCATCAAATAAATAAATCATTACTAGAGATGAGCGAACATGCTCGTCCGAGCTTGATGCTCGGTCGAGCATTAGGGTACTCGAAACTGCTCGTTGCTCGGACGAATACTTCGCCCGCTCGAGAAAATGGCAGCTCCCGCCGTTTTGCTTTTTGGCGGCCAGAAACAGAGCCAATCACAAGCCAGGAGACTCTGCACTCCACCCAGCATGACGTGGTACCCTTACACGTCGATAGCAGTGGTTGGCTGGCCAGATCAGGTGACCCTGGGATAGACTAGCCGCTGCCCGCGCTGCTCGGATCATTCTGTGTCTGGATGCCGCTAGGGAGAGAGCTGCTGCTGGTCAGGGAAAGCGTTAGGGTGTTCTATTAGCTTACTGTTAGGCAGGAGTGATTCTCAAAGAACCCAACAGCCCTTCTTAGGGCTACAATAACGTTCTACTTTTTTTATTTTAATTTGCATCTAGTACCATTTTGTGAGGAATTAGCAGGGGGACTTGCTACCGTTGTGTTTAGCTCTTAGTGGCACACATATCCATAGCAAAGACCGAAGTGGGAAAATTTAGTAGGGGTTGGATTTCAATTAGGCACTAACTCAGTGTCATCTCATCTGGCATAGTAGTGTGCTTTGATACTTGGCTAGAAAATAGCCATAGGAGAATACAAAGAGCTTACTTACGCATACAGTAGCGTTCTATATATTTGATTTCTGGTTGATCTGCTGGTGGCTGTACTTTCTGCAGTGCATGTACTAGCCAATTCTGAGCAATTTGTAGTGAGACTTGCGACCGCTGTGTTCTGCGCTTAGTGACGCACATATCCATAGCAAAGACCGAAGTGGGAAAATTTAGTAGGGGTTGGATTTCAATTAGGCACTAACTCAGTGTCATCTCATCTGGCATAGTAGTGTGCTTTGATACTTGGCTAGAAAATAGCCATAGGAGAATACAAAGAGCTTACTTACGCATACAGTAGCGTTCTATATATTTGATTTCTGGTTGATCTGCTGGTGGCTGTACTTTCTGCAGTGCATGTACTAGCCAATTCTGAGCAATTTGTAGTGAGACTTGCGACCGCTGTGTTCTGCGCTTAGTGACGCACATATCCATAGCAAAGACCGAAGTGGGAAAATTTAGTAGGGGTTGGATTTCAATTAGGCACTAACTCAGTGTCATCTCATCTGGCATAGTAGTGTGCTTTGATACTTGGCTAGAAAATAGCCATAGGAGAATACAAAGAGCTTACTTACGCATACAGTAGCGTTCTATATATTTGATTTCTGGTTGATCTGCTGGTGGCTGTACTTTCTGCAGTGCATGTACTAGCCAATTCTGAGCAATTTGTAGTGAGACTTGCGACCGCTGTGTTCTGCGCTTAGTGACGCACATATCTATAGCAAAGACCGAAGTGGGAAAATTTAGTAGGGGTTGGATTTCAATTAGGCACTAACTCAGTGTCATCTCATCTGGCATAGTAGTGTGCTTTGATACTTGGCTAGAAAATAGCCATAGGAGAATACAAAGAGCTTACTTACGCATACAGTAGCGTTCTATATATTTGATTTCTGGTTGATCTGCTGGTGGCTGTACTTTCTGCAGTGCATGTACTAGCCAATTCTGAGCAATTTGTAGTGAGACTTGCGACCGCTGTGTTCTGCGCTTAGTGACGCACATATCCATAGCAAAGACCGAAGTGGGAAAATTTAGTAGGGGTTGGATTTCAATTAGGCACTAACTCAGTGTCATCTCATCTGGCATAGTAGTGTGCTTTGATACTTGGCTAGAAAATAGCCATAGGAGAATACAAAGAGCTTACTTACGCATACAGTAGCGTTCTATATATTTGATTTCTGGTTGATCTGCTGGTGGCTGTACTTTCTGCAGTGCATGTACTAGCCAATTCTGAGCAATTTGTAGTGAGACTTGCGACCGCTGTGTTCTGCGCTTAGTGACGCACATATCCATAGCAAAGACCGAAGTGGGAAAATTTAGTAGGGGTTGGATTTCAATTAGGCACTAACTCAGTGTCATCTCATCTGGCATAGTAGTGTGCTTTGATACTTGGCTAGAAAATAGCCATAGGAGAATACAAAGAGCTTACTTACGCATACAGTAGCGTTCTATATATTTGATTTCTGGTTGATCTGCTGGTGGCTGTACTTTCTGCAGTGCATGTACTAGCCAATTCTGAGCAATTTGTAGTGAGACTTGCGACCGCTGTGTTCTGCGCTTAGTGACGCACATATCCATAGCAAAGACCGAAGTGGGAAAATTTAGTAGGGGTTGGATTTCAATTAGGCACTAACTCAGTGTCATCTCATCTGGCATAGTAGTGTGCTTTGATACTTGGCTAGAAAATAGCCATAGCAATAGGATAGCATTGTTTGGTTTTAAAAACTCAAAAAAAAACAAAAAACACAAAAAAAAACAAAAAACACAAAAAAAAACAAAAAAAAGTTAAAAAAAAAATAAAGTTATAACTCTCATTTTAAAAATGTTTAACCCGAGGGCTAGGGGTAGAGGACGAGGGCGGGGACGTGGGCGTCCAACTACTGCAGGGGTCAGAGGCCGTGGTCCTGGGCGGGGTGAGACACCACCCGCTGATGAGGGAGCAGGGGAACGCCGCAGAGCTACACTCCCTAGGTTCATGTCTGAAGTTACTGGGACTCGTGGTAGAGCACTGTTGAGGCCAGAACAGTGCGAACAGGTGATGTCGTGGATTGCTGACAATGCTTCGAGCAATTTGTCCACCGCCAGTCAGTCTTCCACGCAGTCCACCCATGTCACCGAAATCGCCACTCCTCCAGCTCCTGCACCTCAGCCTCCTCCCCCCCAGTCTGCCCCCTCCCAGGAAAATTTGGCATTTGAACCGGCATACTCTGAGGAACTGTTTTCTGGACCCTTCCCACAGTCACAAACCACTTGTCCGGTTGCTGCTGAGCTATTTTCCGATGCCCAGGTTTTCCACCAGTCACAGTCTGTGGGTGATGATGACCTTCTTGACGTAGTGGAAGTGTGTAAAGAGGTGTCCGACGATGAGGAGACACGGTTGTCAGACAGTGGGGAAGTTGTTGTCAGGGCAGGAAGTCCGAGGGGGGAGCAGACTGAGGGATCGGAGGATGATGAGGTGACAGACCCAAGCTGGGTTGAGAGGCCGGGTGAACACAGTGCTTCTGAGACGGAGGAGAGTCCTCGACCAGAACAGGTTGGAAGAGGCAGTGGTGGGGCCAGACGGAGAGGCAGGGCCAGAGCTGGTGCATCAGCGCCAAATGTGTCAACTAGTGAAGCTCCCGTGGCGAGGGCTCTTGCGGCGAGGGCTAGATCTTCAGAAGTCTGGAGGTTCTTTAAGGAAACACCGGATGACCGACGGACTGTGGTGTGCAACATTTGCCAAACCAGGCTCAGCAGGGGTTCCACCACTACTAGCTTAACTACCACCAGTATGCGCAGGCATATGAATGCTAAACACCCCACTCAGTGGCAACAAGCCCGTTCACCTCCGGCCGTGCACACCACTGCTCCTTCCCCTGTGTCAGCTGCTAGTCAGCCCCCTGCCCAGGACCCTGCCACAAAAACCCCATCGTCGCCTCCACGATCCTCCACAGCATCCACCAGCGTTCAGCTCTCCATACCCCAGACGCTGGAGCGGAAACGCAAATATAGTGCAACCCACCCGCACGCCCAAGCCCTTAATGTGCACATTTCCAGATTGCTAAGCCTGGAGATGCTGCCCTATAGGCTAGTAGAGACCGAGGCCTTTCGCAGCCTCATGGCGGCGGCCGCCCCTCGGTATTCGGTCCCCAGCCGCCACTACTTTTCCCGATGTGCCGTCCCAGCCCTGCACCAGCACGTGTCAGACAACATCATCCGTGCCCTGACCAACGCCGTTTCTGACAAGGTCCACCTGACCACGGACACGTGGACGAGTGCTGCCGGGCAGGGCCACTATATATCTCTGACGGCACATTGGGTTAACTTGGTGGAGGCTGGGACCGAGTCTGACCCTGGGGCTGCTCATATACTGCCGACGCCGAGGATTGCGGGGCCTACCTCGGTCCAGGTGTTTCAGGCCTACTATGCCTCCTCCTCCTCCCACCCCTCCTCCACCTCCTCCTCCGAACTACCATCCGTGGGCACAGCAGCAGTGCCGTCGCTAAGCGACAGCAGGCGGTGCTCAAACTGCTGAGCCTAGGCGACAAAAGGCACACCGCCCAAGAGCTATTACAGGGCATCACGGCGCAGACTGATCTGTGGCTGGCACCGCTGAACCTCAAGCCGGGAATGGTTGTGTGTGACAACGGCCGTAACCTGGTGGCGGCTCTGCAACTCGGCAGACTGACACATGTGCCATGCCTGGCCCATGTGTTAAATCTGATAGTGCAGCGTTTCCTCAAGACATACCCCAATCTGTCTGATTTGCTCACGAAGGTGCGCCGCATCTGTGCGCATTTCAGGAAGTCCAGCCCAGATGCTGCCACTCTCAGGGCAGCGCAGCGCCGCCTCCAACTGCCCGCTCACCGACTGTTGTGCGACGTGCCCACGAGGTGGAATTCAACACTGACCATGTTATCCAGAGTTTACCAGCAGCGCAGAGCGATTGTAGACTGCCAGATGTCAACTTCCACCAGAACTGGTAGTCAGGTCAGTCAGCTTCCTCAAGTCTACAATGAGGAGTGGACGTGGATGTCTGATATCTGTCAGGTGCTGAGTAACTTTGAGGAGTCAACACAGATGGTCAGTGGCGATGCCGCCATCATCAGCCTCACCATCCCGCTGCTTGGCCTGTTGAAAAACTCTCTGGTCAGCATGAAGTCGGAAGCTTTGCGCTCGTCACAAGAGACAGGGGAAGAATATTCCCTTGTTGATAGCCAAAGCACCCTCAGGTCTGTTTCTCAGCGCATATCGGAGGAGGTGGAGGTGGAGGAGGATGAGGAGGAAGAGGAGGAGAATGTTGGCGAGACACAAGAGGGGACCATTGTTGAGTCCTTTACTGTTCAGCGTGTATGGGCAGAAGAAGAGGAGTTGGAGGAGTTGGAGGAGGAGGAAATGGACAGTCAGGCCAGTGAGGGGAGTGAATTCTTACGCGTTGGTACTCTGGCGCATATGGCAGATTTCATGCTAGGCTGCCTATCCCGTGACCCTCGCGTTCAAAGAATTTATTCCAGCACCGATTACTGGGTGTTCACTCTCCTGGACCCACGGTACAAGCAAAATCTTTCCACTCTCATCCCTGCAGAGGAAAGGAGTGTGAGAATGCATGAATACCAGCAGGCCCTGGTGCACAAGCTGAAACAGTATTTCCCTTCTGACAGCGCTAGCGGCAGAGTGCGTAGTTCTGCGGGACAAGTAGCGAGGGAGAGTAGGCGAGCAGGCAGCTTGTCCAGCACTGGCAAGGGTACGCTTTACAAGGCTTTTGCCAGCTTTATGTCACCCCAGCAAGACACTGTCACCTGTCCCCAGTCTCGGCAGAGTAGGGCTGATCTTTACAGAAAGATGGTGAGGGAGTACGTAGCTGACCATACCATCGTCCTAAATGATCACACAGCTCCCTACAACTACTGGGTTTCAAAGCTGGACATGTGGCACGAACTGGCGCTGTACGCCTTGGAGGTTCTTGCCTGCCCTGCCGCTAGCGTCTTGTCCGAGCGGGTTTTCAGTGCAGCTGGTGGCATCATCACCGATAAGCGTACACGCCTGTCGACTGACAGCGCTGACAGGCTGACGCTTATTAAAATGAATAAAGGCTGGATTTCTCAGAATTTCCAATCTCCACCAGGTGAAGGAAGCTCAACCTGAATAATTGATCCACTCCTCCTCCTCCTCATTTTCCTCCTTCTCCTCCTCTTTGTACAGTAAAGCAGAGGAAAATGGCTATTTTTTGACAGGGCCCACTGGCTCTTGCTATAGTACTTCATGCATTTAATTTTTCTGGAGGGCCACCTACCCGGTCCTCTGTTTGAAACAATTTTTGTGAGTGCCACATACAGGCACTCAATCTATTCCATTTTACTGCAGGGCCACCTACCTGCTCCTCTGGTTTGAAACATTTTTGGGACTGCCACATACAGGCACTCAATCTATTCCATTTTACTGGAGGGCCACCTACCTGCTCCTCTGGTTTGAAAAATGTTTGGGACTGCCACATACAGGCACTCAATCTATTCCATTTTACTGCAGGGCCACCTACCTGCTCCTCTGGTTTGAAACATTTTTGGGACTGCCACATACAGGCACTCAATCTATTCCATTTTACTGGAGGGCCACCTACCTGCTCCTCTGGTTTGAAAAATGTTTGGGACTGCCACATACAGGCACTCAATCTATTCCATTTTACTGCAGGGCCACCTACCTGCTCCTCTGGTTTGAAACATTTTTGGGACTGCCACATACAGGCACTCAATCTATTCCATTTTACTGGAGGGCCACCTACCTGCTCCTCTGGTTTGAAAAATTTTTGGGACTGCCACATACAGGCACTCAATCTATTCCATTTTACTGCAGGGCCACCTACCTGCTCCTCTGGTTTGAAACATTTTTGGGACTGCCACATACAGGCACTCAATCTATTCCATTTTACTGGAGGGCCACCTACCTGCTCCTCTGGTTTGAAACATTTTTGGGACTGCCACATACAGGCACTCAATCTATTCCATTTTACTGCAGGGCCACCTACCTGCTCCTCTGGTTTGAAACATTTTTGGGACTGCCACATACAGGCACTCAATCTATTCCATTTTACTGCAGGGCCACCTACCTGCTCCTCTGGTTTGAAACATTTTTGGGACTGCCACATACAGGCACTCAATCTATTCCATTTTACTGCAGGGCCACCTACCTGCTCCTCTGGTTTGAAACATTTTTGGGACTGCCACATACAGGCACTCAATCTATTCCATTTTACTGGAGGGCCACCTACCTGCTCCTCTGGTTTGAAACATTTTTGGGACTGCCACATACAGGCACTCAATCTATTCCATTTTACTGCAGGGCCACCTACCTGCTCCTCTGGTTTGAAAAATGTTTGGGACTGCCACATACAGGCACTATCCAAATTAAATTGTCTCCATAGCAGCCTCCACACGTTGTCTCCATTGCTACCTCCAAAAGTCGTCCATATAGCTGCCTCCATACATCGTCCCTTTATCAAACGAGGTGTGTCAGGCAGAAATTTGGGTTGTTTTCATGGATTCCACATCAAAGTTGTTAACTTTGTCGCCACCCTGCTGTGTTATCCACAAAATATACTGGCAAACTTTTACCATTTAGGGATATTATTTCAGCGCTTCTTGCGCATCTGTTTACATTCCCCTCACCCGGCATATCCTAAACTTATAAGAACGCTACTACACTTGATCTTATACAAAAGGTTCTTAGAAGTGCTGTTTGGGGAGTAGCCTAGAGACAGGGGCTTGAATTGGCGAAAGCTCGCCTGGCAGCGGAGCGCCAGCTCCATGCGCATCATGCGCTTCTTGCGCATCTGTTTACATTCCCCTCACCCGCCATATCCCAAACTTATAAGAACGCTACTACACTTAACTTGGTGCAGGCTGGGACCGAGTCTGACCCTGGGGCTGGTCATATACTGCCGACGCAGAGAATTGCGGGGCCTACCTCGGTCCAGGTCTCAAAGGCCTACTATACCTCCTCCCACCCCTCCTCCACCTCCTCCTCCTCCGAATTACCATCCGTGGGCATGGCGCCATCAGTCGGTAGCTCTAGGCACAGCAGCAGTGCCGTCGCTAAGCGACAGCAGGCGGTGCTGAAACTGCTGAGCCTAGGCGATAAAAGGCACACCGCCCAAGAGCTATTACAGGGCATTCCACATCAAAGTTGTTAACTTTGTCGCCACCCTGCTGTGTAATCCACAAAATATACTTGCAAACTTTTACCATTTAGGGATATTATTTCAGCGCTTCTTGCGCATCTGTTTACATTCCCCTCACCCGCCATATCCTAAACTTATAAGAACGCTACTACACTTGATCTTATACAAAAGGTTCTTAGAAGTGCTGTTTGGGGAGTAGCCTAGAGACAGGGGCTTGGATTGGCAAAAGCTCGCCTGGCTGCAGAGCGCCAGCTCCATCCCAAGATCCAACTAACATAGTTGCAGCACCTTTAATCTACTACTAGTTCACTGCCTCCATAATAATAATAATAATAATCTTTATTTATATAGCGTCATCATATTCTGTAGCGCTTTACAAATCATAGGAAACAAATACAAATGTAATGTAACAGAGCACAACATTTGTATGGAACAACAGGAGTGAGGTCCCTGCTCGCCAGAGCTTACGGTTTATGAAGATGATGGGGTAACACGAGGTAAAAGAATATTTAATGGTCAAGCCATTCTTCTTAGGGAATAGAAAAAAATATAATAAATGGAATTGCTGTCGCTTGAACCACTCAGCCGTCATCTTATATACCAGGTCCAGGGTGAATGGGACTGCAGAGAAGTCTGGTGCCTGTTGGTTGCTGGATAACAGATGGGAGGACGACACAGGACGGGTTAGTAGAAGAGTTAAAACTTCATGCAGTTAATGAGTGTTATAGGCTTGCCTAAAGAAATGGGTTTTAAGAGCACGTTTGAAACTTTGGAGGTTAGGTATTAGTCTGATAGTCCGGAGCAGAGCATTCCATAGAATTGGTGCAGCTCTAGAGAAGTCTTGGAGACGCGAGTGGGAGGTCCGCACTAGGGTAGAGGTTAATCTAAGATCACTGGCGGATCTAAGAGCACGGGTTGGGCGATAGACTGAGATAAGAGAGGAGAGGTAGGGGGGTGCAGCATTATACAGAGCTTTATGGATGAGGGTTATTATTATTTTAAACTGTATTCGAAAGGAGACTGGCAGCCAGTGCAGCGACTGGCATGAACTGTAAGCATACATGGTCCCCTTATCAAACGAGCTGTGTCAGGCAGAATTTTGGGTTGTTTTCATGGCTTCCATGTTAACTTTGTCGCCACCCTGCTGTGTAATCCACAAAATATACTGGCAAACTTTTATCATGTACCGATATTATTTGAGCGCTTCTTGCTCACCTCCTTTGGTTCCTCTCTGACACCCATTGGTTTGAAGCCTGAGTCCAATTAGGGTATGTCGCCATGCCACTCTCTAGCCTGCTGCCGCTGCCTCTGCCTCTGCATGCCGTCCCCTATAGTGTCAGGGTCAATTATTGGATGTTTTACATGCTATCTAGCTTCATTCTGTCACTCTGTCATGGCCATGCTGTTGCCCATAATTTTGGCATAATGGTGCGATTAAGCAGCCTCAGAGGCATCCATGCATGCTGCCCCTGCTGTTTCCTGTCCATTTCCGTGGTGTTTCCATCCTTTTCTGAGGTTCCCAGGTGTTTGGCCAAGCTTCCCTGTGCAGAGCCTTGGTCCCCTTGAAAAATGCTCGAGTCTCCCATTGACTTCAATGGGGTTCGTTATTCGAGACGAGCACTCGAGCATCGGGAAAAGTTCGTCTCGAATAACGAGTACCCGAGCATTTTAGTGTTCGCTCATCTCTAATCATTACCAAGAAATCACTACATACTGCATGTCATGTCAATGTAGCTATAGGCTACCACAAATCACATTAGTAGATATTCACTAGAGGCCCCAACCCCACCCCAACACACATTTCCCACCCTGGTTTGTCAAAGGGTGAATTTGTTAATAAAGATTGGAACTTGCTTTTGAATAGGAGTTTCCTGATGACATTTTTCTATTGTTCTTAGGGGGTTTTGTACGTATTGTCTTAATGTTTATCAGATTGTGGCAATAAATACATTTGTATACAGTTAGCATTGTGGTGTCATGTTCATTTCTGAAGGAGCTAGATATATAGCTCCCTTTCTGAGGGAGTTATTTCACCAATATAATTCCAACCTGTCTCTATCAGTCCTGGTGTACACAATTTTGGTTGCCCCTAGATCTGACCCTGAATCTTCTGAATTTAGGGTTGGCAGACATCTTGTTTTTCTGTCTGACGCTGAGCTGCTCTCTGCCTATAGTCCCTACCCTCAGTGCATTATCGTTGGGCATTGCACTTTTGATGAACTCCATTGCCCCATAGGGTTTGAGCGGTAAATATGCATTTGTTTGATTTGTCTTTAGGGATCTGCACTTTTGTAGTACGCTTTGTATATACTGGAGTATAAGCCGAGTTTTTCAGCACAAAAAATGTGACTCGGCATATGCTAGAGTCAATGAAAAAAAAACCCGTTGTACTCACCTTTCCGATGCCCCACGCAAGTCCTCTTCTATCTTCAGCTCAGGCTCAGTCTTCATTCGGCCCCCTTCATTCGGCCACCATCGGCCCCCACCATCATTGTGTATGCTACAGCGTGGATAGCCGAAGACAGAGCTAAGATATATACTGGGGGGCCGGCACTGGCTATATACCGGGGGGAAGACACTGGCCATATAGTGGGGGCAGACACTGGCTATATACTGGGGGGGCAGACACTGGCTATATACTGAGGGGTAGACACTAGCTATAAACTGGGGGGCCGGCACTGGCTATATACCGGGGGGCAGACACTGACCATATATACAGGGGGCAGGCACTAGCGATTTAATGGGGGGCAGGCACTGGCTATATACTAGGGATCTGCTGGCTATATACTAGGGGGCAGTGGTCTGGCTATATACTAGGGCAGTGATGGGCAACCTTTTGAGCTTGGTGTGTCAAAATTCGCCAAAAAAACGAGCATAACTCGGGTGGTGTGTCACCTTTAGAAAAAAACCCTAATTTTGTGATATTTAGAGTTTAAATAACAAATATGTATAATTATTTAACTTACCTGCTTAGTGACTTTGTTAATCTGTCAGTTGATTTCTTTTGTTGGTCTTGCTGTTATTTAACTTGTGTGGGGTGCCATGAACTAAGATAAGCGAGGGGGAGGGGGAACTCTTCCAGTGATGGCGAACCTGTGGCAGTCAAGCGACAGGCCCCCCCCCAGTATAGTCACAGCCCCCCCCTCCCCAATATTGTCATAGGGCCCCCCAGTATAGTCACAGGGCCTCCCCCCTCCCCAATATTGTCATAGGGCCCCCAGTATAGTCACAGGGCCTCCCCCCCTACCCATTAATGTCACAGGGCCCCCCAGTATAGTCACAGGGCCTCCCCCCTCCCCAATATTGTCATAGGGCCCCCAGTATAGTCACAGGGCCTCCCCCCTACCCAATAATGTCAAAGGGACCCCCCAGTATAGTCACAGGGCCCCCCCCCTCCCCAATATTGTCATAGGGCCCCCCCCAGTATAGTCACAGGGACTTCTCCCTCCCCAATATTGTCATAGGGCCCCCAGTATAGTTACAGGCCCGGCCCCCCCAGTATAGTTACAGGCCCGGCCCCCCAAGTATAACTACAGGCCCGGCCCCCCAAGTATAGTTACAGGCCCGGCCCCCCCAGTATAGTTACAGGCCCGGCCCCCCCAGTATAGTTACAGGCCCGCCCCCCAGTATAGTTACAGGCCCGGCCCCCCCAGTATAGTTACAGGCCGCCGCCCCCCCCCCAAACCCCCCCCCCCCCGAGGAGAGGTATTTTGTGCTTTGGTGCGGGCTGACTATTTCTCATGCCGGAGCGCAGGGCGTCGGGGCCTGGAGCAGAGGCTGGAGCTGAGTGGGCTGCAGCAGGCACAGCACAAGTTGCCGGGGCTGCTCTGTCTCCACGCTCTGATGTGCAGAGTGCGCGACCTCCGCAGAGCAGGATGGGAGGACAGAAGCAGCGCCGTATGATCGAGTGTCCGCCCACATGCCCGCTCGCCCACCTGCACGGCCGACCGCCCGCCCACCTGCACGGCCGACCGCCCGCCCACCTGCACGGCCGACCGCCCGCCCACCTGCACGGCCGACCGCCCACAGACAACGGAGAGCGGCCACACAGCCACGACCAGCGTGTCAGCGAACATGACTACGCGTGTCAGTGCTGACACGCGTGTCATAGGTTCGCCATCACTGTACTAGGGGGTAGGGGGCTGCTGGCTATATACAAGGGAGCTGCTGGCTATATACTATGGGACATAGGCCACTGGCCATATACTGGAGGCAGGGGGCTACTGGCTTTATACTAGGAGGCAGGCGCTTGCTATATACTAGGTGGCAGGCGCTAGCTATATACTGGGGGGCATGTGACCAGTCCATTTTCCACCCTCGGCATATACTTGAGTCAATAGGTTTTCCCAGTTTTTTGTGTTAAAATTAGGTGCCTCGGTATATACTTGGGTCGGTTTATACTCGAGTATTTACTTGAGTAATCAATTTAATAGCTAAATCCCTATATTTAAGTCTTCCTTGTGTACTCACAAAAATTGCTGCCCCATCTTTACTGGCCCCCATGTCTTTTTTATGCTACTCCTAGTAGCCCCAATGTAGTATAAAACCCTTTTCGTGACCCCCATCAACCCTCAGTTTCTGTTGTGATGAAAAAAAAATCTAATACCCACCATTCCCCCGGAGCAATCCCCTTCTCAGATGTGAGCAGTTCTGATGCCTTCAGGTGCTATGCTATGACATCGGTTTGCCTGTCAGAGCTGGACATATCCTGGGCAGAGATAAGGATAGCTGCGGGGAATGGGGCATATTAGAATTTTAATTCAGACTTATATA
Organism: Engystomops pustulosus; assembly: GCF_040894005.1. Lineage (NCBI taxonomy): Eukaryota > Metazoa > Chordata > Amphibia > Anura > Leptodactylidae > Engystomops > Engystomops pustulosus. Next base: position 46,907,337 of record NC_092415.1, read on the forward strand.
AGACGACGTCCCCAACCATTCATTTGCGACCCAGGACCAGGTGTTCTGTGGTCTGGTCTTTGGCAAGTCCCAGCAGTTGGCAACCCCTTAGGTAATGACATATATACAAATAATAAACCACTCTGAAGAAACCACTCATCTGAATCATTTCACATGTATGGTGCAATGGTCATCATGATGGGGGTCATTTACTAAGGGCCCGATTCGCGTTTTCCCGACGTGTTACCCGAATATTTCCGATTTGCGCCGATTGTACCTGAATTGCCCCGGGTTTTTGGCGCACGCGATCGGAATTTGGCGCATCGGCGCCGGCATGCGCGCGACGGAAATCGGGGGGCGTGGCCGAACGAAAACCCGACGTATTCGGAAAAACCGCCGCATTTAAAAAAAAAATTGTGTCGCGAAAATTTCACTCACCTTCATCCTGGATAGGCCGGTGTATTTCCAGGCAATCCAGCGGACTTCAGCGCAGCAGCGCCACCTGGTGGACGTCGGAGGAACTGCATTGATGAATCCCGGCCGGACCCGAATCCACCGCAGAGAACGCGCCGCTGGATCGCGAACGGACCGGGTAAGTAAATGTGCCCCGATGTCTCCATAACTGATCTTACCATCACATACATGCTCTGAAAACATTTTTAGGAGACCATCTTGTTGCAAGAAACCACTGCCTACCTAAATCGTACCAAACCCGCGAGGAATCCTGTGCATGTTTAATAACATCACTTATTGTCTATCGTCAGGCTTAGGCACTGTGCAAGTATCTGTTACATGAAACTCATCTCTTTAGAATTGCGCTGATATCTCATGTAAAACTTGAGGATCTAAATTTTACAGAAAATCACCATGTATGTCCATAGGCTGTTACAGTTCAGGGGTTTTTCCACAAAACAAGTTAGGTCCCATGCGCAGGATAGGGCCTAACTTTCTGATCGGTGGGGGTCTCGGCTATGGGACTCCCACGTATCAAGAGAACGGAGGTCCATTATACCGCCGTGGCATCTTCGATCACTGAGACCCCCGCTGATCGCCAAGTTAGGGCCTATCCTCTGGATAGGGCCTAACTTGCTTTGTGGGAAAACCCCTATAATGGAGCCAAATACCAGATATAGCAACGGAAAACAGGTGGCAATGAATCTGTTACGCGGGATTTAACATTTAAATTGTGTCGCAAGACATGCACTTACATGCACCGGGAAGAAGAAGAAGGTGAATTCCGGCGGACCTGAGCGGGGAAGCAACACATGCAGGATATCGGGCGCACATTGTAAGTGAATCGCGTCACAATGCATTATCATTGGACAATGCACCTCGGGGAACGCACAGGGATGGGTAAGTAAATGTGCCCCATTGTTTCAATGTTTTTAGACTATATCAATATTATTAAAAAATGTATTTTACGCGTATGGGATACTTACCTGAAGAGCAGCATACCCCCAGAAAGTCCTTATAGAGTTCTCAATATATGTCCTTTTTCGACAGGGGTTCCGCTCAAACTTTTTTCAGTACTCTGTTCAAGTACCAACATATTGTAGATTACCTGAGAATATGGCCAAAAATGTATTGGTTTAATAAAATATACTCACAAACCACCTATAAACATAAACATAAAACACGCTAAGAGTCTCTGCCCAACGCAGGGATTGGCCCAATTACAGCTTCTACAGAGGTATTTTATTCAACCAATACATTTTTGGACATACTCTTGGGTAATTTGCACTATGTTGGCATCTGAATTCTCCATCTAGTGGTCACACGGATCATAAACAGAACTCATTTGCCTAATGAGTGAAGGAATTTTGTGGATTTGCGGAATGACGGGAGTAGTAGTGGGAATGTGGATCTACACTTCTACTGTTCCTGATGTAAAGGTATATGTATTCTTAAATCAGTGTTATTGCCTACAACACACATTACCTGCTCTGCTCCCCACCTCATGTCTCCATCTTCCCTCCCATATAGATTGTGAGGCCTCACGGCAGGGTCCTCCTTCCACTTGTTCCAGATCTCTGTAGTTTTCTATTTGTACTTGCATTTGTTTATAATGTATGTTAACCCCTCACTGATTGTATAGCACAATGGAATCAATGCTTCTCTATAAATAAATGACAATTTCCAGAACCTTTGCTTAATAGAAAAGTACAAATAAAATTAATTGTAATTAAAAAAACAACAGTTATGTCTTTACTTGACATATACACTGTATGTACTTCTCTTTCATATACAAGGTTAAATTACTAAACTTTATAGACTGTGTAAGTTCTGCAGAAGTATAAAATTCAGCCACACTTTACGAAAATATCGATGTACAGTTTATAAGCTGCATTGTTGAAGCTATCAGTCACACTCTGCAAACTGTGTACTTTGCAGTTTCTCATATTTCAGTTCTGACAGATTCCAAAGTTTTTTCTTTGTTCAGTAAGTATTGAATTACAATAAAGCGAGCATGTACATGTTGTGACATTTGCTTGGTTGGGTGGTAAATGTTATTGCAGTGCCCTCTGCTGGCTTCAGACTTGTATATTAGTTTTACTTCTACTGTAATATTACAGATAAGATTCAACTAAGTGATTATTTATTGATATGTCTTTCATAATGACCCTTTTTATTGTTGATATTTTGCAAAGAAAAGCATAAATTCAATATTATAGAAACATGTGAATTCTGAGAACAATGTAAGATAGAACAATGTATGTATATTACCATCATAATGTGTAGAAACATGGCAACATATGTTTCTAAGTCACCTACCTACTAAGACCCAAACCTAATAAGTCTTTAGGTATCACAACACCAAGTACATAATGTATTTTAAATTAATCAATATTTTATCCATAATCAGGGGTGTAACTAGGAGAGACTGGGCGCCATACCAGACCTATACAGATCTTTACACTTACACATATTTATACAATCACACAGATTTATTCACACACATAGGGGCACATTTACTTACCCGTCCGGAGTTGTTCACCGAGAGTGCATTATCCGAGGAGAATGAACTGTGCCGCGTTTCACTAAGATTGTGCACCCGATATCCTGCATGTGTTGCTTCCCCGCTCAGGTCCGACAGAGTTCACCATCTTCTTCCTGGTGCATGTAAGTGCATTGTTTTGTGACACATGAATGTTAAATCCTGTGCTCAATCCGAATCCGTCGGATCATCTGTAGGCACGTCCCCCGACTTCTGTCGCATGAAAGCAGGCGCAAAATCCGATCACATGCAACACAATCCCCTGCTAAATACCTGTCACGTGCAATCATGTCACATGCAATCCCAAAAATGTCGGAAATCCGACTAAGGTGCAGCCGCATACCCTTAGTAAAAAAGCCCCATAAAGTTCTACAATCATACACATTTATACACTCTTGCACACACATTTATGCACTTATATATACATTGATACTTACAGTATATACACATCAATACACACACATTTAGCTTATATACATTATATTATTACACATACAGTATATACACACCATTTATACACAAGTATACAGCATATACACATATAAATACAGTAGCATATACACACATACAGCACATATACACCATACTGACACATACAGCATATACACATCACATATACACATCCAAACATTTATACACTCATACACAAATATGTATATATTATATATGTATTTGTAGAGCCCTTTCCCTGCCCCAACATTTGTACTAGCCTCTTGATGTATCCTGCCTTGGCTTGCCCAGCGCTTAGAAATAAACCCTCCCGGCGACTTTTTACATCTGAAAATTTTCTTTATGCTACGAGTCCTGCACCGCTTTCATGATATAGAAAGTGAAGGCCAAGTCATTAGACACAGCCCTCAATCACCAAATGATTTTGGAGGTTTATAAAGCAAATAAATTGTGCATTCATAATGTTTTATCCAACCAAATATGAAGACATGGAGACAGCGCAAGCGGTATGCTTACCACAACCTCTGTCCTTGTTTATTTGCTGTCAAATAAAGTGACGGTCCCGACCCTGGGCTGGGCAAATGTACAGTACAGTATAACAAACAAACAAGGAAAGCAAAACAGACAAGCAGCACGATCAGGCAAACCTAGTCAAAACCAAGATGCCAACGAGGTACAAAATCATAAGGCAGTAGAATAGACTAAGTACAAGCAAAGGATCGGTATAACAGTAAATCAGAGTAAAGTATAAATTAATCACCAACAGCAAGTCTAACAGGCACCTGTTTATGTTTCAAGGAAGAGAATATGCAGTAACTGGACAAAGTCGCTGAGCTTGATTGCTGCAAAACTCCAGTACTCTGAGGACCATGTTTACATACATTCCCAGCTGAAACAGGCTACTGAATTGTCACTTAAACCCTCTATATAGAATACGCCTAGGTATGGTTCTTTAACCAGGTGAACTCACACTGCTGACCTAATTCTTGCAGCAGTTCTGACATCAAAAACATTTAAATCAATTGAACAATAAAATGAAATGAAAAAAGTGCATTGTAAATTAAAAAAGTGCATTGTAAATGTAATCATGTAATCACTTATTTAAGCTCCTTAGAGGTACAAAGGAATGCAAAAAGGACAATTTTTTTCTTACCTTTTTTACCTGAAAAAAATGATCCAAAATGCTTCTAAAAGCTATGGTCTATCAAAATCATAGCTTTGCAGATGGAAGATTTAAAAAAAATTATGCGTCTCAGAAATGATTGAACAGGAAGCTATTCTTTTAAGTTTTACATTATATTTTAAATTTCAAACTAAAACAAAATGGTATTAATATGGCAATTTTATAATCACTATCACTTTTAAAGCAGAAGTGTCTGACACACTCACACATACCTTAGCTATACCTTGCAAGGTTTTGCAGATGAGTTCTCTTGGCTCGGAACCACATCCTGCCAGATGTTCTGCAGGAGTTTGTTTAAGTGATAGGTCAGTAGCCTCTCTGGAGCTGGGGATGTGTCTCAGGTGTCCACTGGAGTGACAGACGACCAAACCAATCAGCTGCTGGGACAGCAACCGCCCTCTCCATTTCTACCTTCTATTTAAGTAAACTTGTATATGATTTTGCTGTGATTATGATCTTATTCCTGTTACTTGACTACTCTTCTGTTTCATGATCTTGTACCTCACCATCATCTTGCCTTATTGTCTATCTTGTATCCGCTTGTCTTTCTACAAACTTATACAGGGTATTATAATAATTCCTTTATTTATATAGTGCACACAGATTACGCAGTGCTACACAGAGCCTGCCAAATTAGTCCATGTCCCCAATGGGGCTCACAATCTAATCAACCTACCAGTATGTTTTGGAGTGTGGAAGGAAACCGGAAGACCCAGAGGAAACCCACGCTAACACGGAGAGAACATATGGACTACCACCAAGTTATTGCCTGTGGTTCAGCACAGGGCCGGCAAACAGGCAGAGACAGAGATTGTGGGAAGTGTAGGGCTTGGCACACAGTGAATACCAAAATTGAAACCTAAAATACAATGGCAAAAATGTGTAGTTTCTTCCTAATATATAAACATTTATAAAGAGCTTTAATATAAATGATATAAAACATGTTTCCACAAAAATTCATATTCCTGTCATGGGTGTCCCTGCGATCCATGTCATGGATCGCGGGTACACCCGTGCTCCGCTATGTGGCGTGTCCCCCCCGGCGTGTACTTACCTATCCAGGCTCCAGGCCGTGGTCCCGTCCATCGTGAGGCTGCTAGGGCACGCACGCGCCGGCTCGTCCTGCCTTAAAGGTCCAGAGTCCTCCTGATTGGCACTGGCTAATCTGGCTCGCCCTTATAATCCGGCACCTCCTTTCACTCACTGCCGGATCTTCAAGTCATTTCCCTGAAGTGAAAGCTCTCCTGTGTTTCCTAGTGTTCCTTCGTGTTCCAGCGTTCCCAGGTTTCCTCCGTGTGTCTGTATTCCAGTGTTCCTCCGAGTTCCTGTATTCCCATGTTCCTGTGGTGGTCCTGCATTCCTGTGGCAGCCCTGCATTCCTGTGGTGGTCCTGTATTCCTGTGGCGGTAATGTATTCCTGTGGCAGTCCTGTATTCCTGAGATCCTGCCTTCCCGAGGTCCTGCCATCCCGAGGTCCAGCCGAGGTCCTGCCATCCACCAGAGGTCCTGTTCCCCAGCCGAGGTCCTGCCATCCTGCTGAGGTCCTGCCATCTGTTCCTGTGTCCAGCTCCAGTGATCCATTCCTTTGGCTCCTGTGCCATCCTGTGGTACCTGTTTCCTGCTTCCCTACTTCGGCTGCCACCGCGGGCCTAGTCGCACCCATGGAATGACCTGGTGGCAACCCGCCACAGCAAGACCATCCCGCTTTGAGGCGGGCTCTGCCGAAGACCAGGGGCCACTTAGATTCCGGTCCCGGGTTGTGGCTAGTACCATCAACCCTGCAATGGTCCAGAGGGTCCACAGACTCTTTCTACAGAGACTCACTGATGGTTCAACCATCCGAACCGTGACAGTAAGATCCTGCCATGGACTCCGCCAAGGTCATGTATCCCGCTAGAGCCCTGGACTGTGCCAAGGACCCACTCCAGCTACTGGCTGACCTTCCCAGGACTATCGCCCAGCAGTCTCAAGAGATTGCTGTCCAAAAAGAACTTCTAGACAAACTCGCTGCCACTCTTCGACGATGATTGTCTCCCAGCTTCAGGCTCCCGCGACTCTTCCTCCTGTTGCTCCAGTCACCCCGCCATGTTTTCCGGCAGTAGAGTCTGGACCCAAATTTTTTATGCCTAACAAATTTTATGGCAATCCCAATTTGTGCAGGAGCTTTGTTTCCCAGTGCTCGCTGCACATTAAACTTATGTCTTCCCAGTTCGCCACTGAACGCTCTAAGGTGGCGTTTGTCTTTTGTTTGGTCGCCGGAAAGGCCCTGGCATGGGCTAGTGCTTTGTGGTGACGCGGTCACGGCTACCCATACCACGTTCCTGGCAGAAATCCGGTCTGTGTTTGAGCAACCTCAAGTCCAGCTTCCATGCCTGCCCATTCAGTCTTCGGTGTGCCAAGAGCCGCTCCAGTCTCCGGTGTGCCAAGAGCCGCTCCAGTCTCCGGTGTGCCAAGAGCCACTCCAGTCTCCGGTGTGCCAAGATGTTGACACACTTAAGATATTTTTTTACCTCTTACTTTACAATTTTACTAAATTTTACTCTTATTACTCAGTGATGGTCAGTGTAAGATTCCAGAGTGTGGATGGGTACTCTCTAACCAGGCACTTTATGATTCCTCTAGTTCTGTGATCTGAAAATTGGCTTAGATTATCAGTCCAGGTTTATATACACTTTAATTTACCTTCAGAACACACAGTCCCCTGCTATAAAGGTCTTATCTTGCCTGTAGCTTGTAGATTTAGTCTTCTCACATAGTGTTGCTTGTATTAATCATGCTTGTATTTTGATGGTAGATGTACAAACTGTACCCCCCGGTCAGAGACGACATGCTCAGGAAGTTCATGTAGCAGGGAGCTGTGGGTGAAGAACAGGCTGGCAAGGCGAGGAGCAGACGGCAGAACTGGCAGAGGCACAAAAGTCTGGTTAACTCTCTCTACTTGTCCATTGGACTGAGGGTGGTACGCAGAGGAGAAATCCAACTTTACTTGAAGTTGACTGCAGAGAGGACGCCAGAAGCAGGAAACAAACTGGACCCCCCAGTCAGAGACGACATGCTCAGGAAGTTCATGTAGCCGGGAGATGTGGGTGAAGAACAGGCTGGCAAGGCGAGCAGCAGATGGCAGAACTGGCAGAGGCACAAAATGGGACATCTTGGAGAACTGGTTAGTTACCACCCAGATGACGGTATTCCTAGAGGAGGATGAAAAATCTGTGTTGAAGTCTATTTCCACGTGAGACCACGGGCGGCTGGGTATCGGTAACGGCAGTAGTAGATCAGCTGGCTTAAGGCGAGATAGCTTATTACAAGCACTGGAAGTGCAGGAACACACATAATCCTGTACATCTTTGACCAGATCAGGCCACCAATAAAAACGGGTGTCACGGGTGGTCCCGCGACCCACATCGCGGGTCGCGGGCTCACCCGTGCCGCCCTGCCCCCGCCAGCGCGCCGCCAACGCATCTCACCCGTCCCGGCTCCTGGCTCGCTCCCCTCCACTGTGCGCGCGCGTCCCCGACTGCTAGGGCGCGCGCGCGGCACCTTCTCCAAATTTAAAGGGCCAGCGCGCCATTAATTGGCGCTGGCCATATTGCCCAATTCTTCATAAGCCTGCCTCTTCCTGTTACCCTTGCCGGATCTTTGTGCCTCATAGCCTTAGAGAAAGCTTACTTGCGATTATTCCTGCGTTCCTGTGTATTCCTGCGTTCCCGTGTATTCCTGTGTTCCCGTGTATTCCTGTGTGTTCCCGCTCCTGTGTTACCCGAGTTCCTCCGTGTTGCTGTGTTCCGTGTGTCTGTGTTCCCGTTCCCACCTGCCTGGACCTCCTGTTGCCGACCCCGGACTTGGACCTGACGTTGCATCTCTGCCGCCTGCCCTGACCCTGTGCCTGGACCTGTCTACGAGATTGTCATCCGCTAAGGTTCCTCGACCTCGGCTGCCACCGTGGGCTAGTCACACCTGGGAACGACCTAGTGGTATCCTGCTGCAGCAAGTCCAACCCGCTTTGCGGCGGGCTCTGGTGAATACCAGGTGCCGCTAGGCTCCGGTTCCGGGTGTTGGCTAGTTACATCTCCCGCGGTGGTCCAGAGGATCCACTGATCCTAACAGTAGGATCCGGCCATGGATCCCGCCGAGGCTCCTTCTCCCAGTCAGCCTGATCTCGCCACCATCGTGATCCACCAGTCCCGGCAGATTGCTGCACAACGGAATCAACTGGAGCAAGTCACCGCCATGCTGCAACAGCTGCTAGCTACCCAGCATCAGCAACAGTCTCCTGAGGTGGCCGCTGCGACTCCTGCTACCCCGGCTTATCTTCCTGCTGCTGAACCCAGGCTACGTCTCTCTTTGCCCGGCAAGTATGACGGGGATCCCAAGATGTGCAGGGGCTTCATCACCCAGTGCTCCCTGCACATAGAACTTATGCCGTTGCAATTTTCCACAGAACGGTCCAAGGTGGCATTTGTCCTCAGCCTCCTTTCCGGGAAGGCCCTGGCCTGGGCTACTCCTCTTTGGGACAGGGATGACCCGGTTGTCGCTACCCTCTCGGAATTTCTGGCAGAGTTCCGGTCAGTCTTCGAGGAACCGGCCCGAGCTTCCTCTGCGGAGTCTGCATTATTGAACCTGCGCCAGGGTAACTCATCTGTGGGAGAGTACGCAGTTCAGTTCCGCACCCTGGCTTCTGAACTTGCCTGGAACGATGCGGCCCTCATTGCTACCTTCAAGAAAGGACTTTCTGCGCAGGTCAAGGACGCGCTGGCAGCACGGGACCTGCCGTCAACTCTGAGTGGTCTGATCACACTGGCCACTCGAATTGATGTGCAGTTTAAGGAGCGCGCTGAGGAACTACGCTCCGAGTACCCCTAAGGCCGTGTTAGACGTCTTCCTCGCCTGGCACCTGTATTCCAAAAGCCGCTTCAGCCCCCGGCTGAATCTTCTGCTGATGAACCTATGCAGGTGGACCGAGTCCGGCTTTCTCTACAAGAGCGTTCCAGGCGACGTCAGGAGAACCTGTGCATGTATTGTGCCAGCCCAGGGCACTTCGTCGGGGCTTGTCCTGTCCGCCCCCAACATCCGGGAAACGCCAGCACCTAGGCTTCTCAGGAGAAGCGTCCCTAGGTGAGAATAAAGCTTCTCCACGCTTGACTCTCCCCGTACTCCTCAGCGTTGGCACTGGCACCCAGATCCAAGTTTCCGCCTTCCTGGATTCGGGCTCTACAGCAAACTTTATGGATGCTGCCCTGGTCTCCCAGCATCACTTCCCGGTGGTTCGTCTCAGGAAGCCATTGTCCATTGCCTCGGTCAGTGGCCAAATTCTCTCCGTGCCCATTCGGTTTCGCACAGAACCCCTGCTCCTGCAAGTTGGAGCATTACATAGAGAAAGACTGTCCTTTTTTGTGCTGCCCCAGTGCACTTCCACTCTCCTGCTGGGCCTCCCCTGGTTGCAACATCATGCCCCTGTTTTGGACTGGTCTTCTGGGGAGATTCTCCGCTGGGGTCCGGATTGTTCATCGCACTGTATAAAGGTTCTACATCCGCTCCCTGTCGGGACTTCTACCTTGTCTCCTAAGCCTTTGGGGGGGCTTCCCGCTTCATACCAGGACTTCGCGGATGTGTTCTCCAAGAAACAAGCTGAGACTCTTCCTCCACATCGTCCCTACGATTGCCCCATCGACCTGCTGCCTGGATCTTCTCCTCCTCGGGGTCGGGTGTACCCGCTCTCGGTACCTGAAACTGCCGCCATGTCCGAGTATGTCCAGGAGAATCTACAAAGAGGCTTCATTCGTAAATCCACCTCTCCGGCAGGCGCCGGCTTCTTTTTTGTCACCAAGAAAGATGGCTCTCTCCGCCCCTGTATTGACTATCGCGGTCTTAACAAAGTCACCGTTAAGAATCGCTATCCTCTGCCGCTGATCACGGAGCTGTTTGATCGCCTACGGGGTGCGAGAGTCTTTACCAAGCTGGATCTTCGTGGGGCCTACAATCTTATCCGCATCAGGAGGGGCGACGAGTGGAAGACCGCCTTTAACACCCGTGATGGGCATTTTGAATATTTAGTTATGCCTTTCGGACTCTGTAATGCGCCAGCCGTTTTCCAAGAGTTTGTCAACGATATCTTCAGGGACTTATTGTACCGCTGTGTTGTGGTTTACCTGGATGACATCCTTGTGTATTCTGCCGACCTCGAGTCCCAACATTCCCATGTACGGCAAGTGCTCAGCCGCCTCAGGGCCAACCATCTCTACGCCAAACTGGAGAAGTGCCTGTTTCATCAAAAAAGCCTTCCATTCCTCGGCTACATTATTTCCGATAAAGGCTTGCAAATGGATCCTGATAAGTTATCTGCGGTTCTTCGGTGGCCACGCCCAGTGGGACTACGGGCTATTCAAAGATTCCTGGGCTTCGCAAATTATTATAGACAATTCATTCCTCACTTCTCGACTCTGGTAGCTCCTATGGTGGCGCTAACGAAGAAAGGTGTCAATTCTCGTGCCTGGCCCCCAGCGGCTGACCAAGCCTTCACGAGACTAAAGTCTGCTTTTTCTTCTGCATCTGTCCTTACCAGACCAGATACCGAGAAGCCATTTTTTGTGGAGGTTGATGCCTCCTCCGTAGGAGCTGGAGCGGTCCTTACTCAGAAGGGGCCTAGGGGCCGTACTCTATCTTGCGGCTTCTTCTCCAAAATTTTCTCCCCTGCAGAGAGGAATTATTCTATTGGAGATCGTGAGCTTCTGGCCATCAAGCTTGCCTTGGAGGAGTGGCGTCATCTGTTGGAGGGAGCCAGATTTCCAGTCAGCATCTACACTGACCACAAGAACCTCCAATACCTACAGTCGGCTCAGCGGTTGAACCCGTGTCAAGCCCGGTGGTCTCTCTTCTTTTCCAGTTTTGACTTCCAAATCCATTTTCGCCCTGCCGAGAAAAACATCAAGGCTGACGCCTTGTCGCGTGCTTCGGATGTTATGGGGGAGGACTGTGCCCCAAGATACATCGTTCCTCCTGAGAGACTTGTGCTGGCAGCGCCGGTGGACCTCCGGCAATTACCTCCCGGCAAGACTTATGTGCGACCTGGACTTCGAAAGAGGATTCTGACCTGGGGACATTCCTCTCGTGTGGCTGGGCACCCTGGGGTGCAGCGCTCGGTGGCCCTAATTTCCCGATTCTACTGGTGGCCTGATTTGGTCAAGGACGTTCGGGATTTTGTGCGGTCCTGTACCTCTTGTGCTCGTAATAAGCCCTCACGACAAAAACCAGCTGGTCTTCTGTTGCCGTTACCCGTGCCTACCTGCCCGTGGTCTCACGTGGCTATGGACTTTATTACAGATCTGCCACCATCATCTGGCAATACCGTTATCTGGGTGGTAACCGACCGCTTTTCCAAAATGTCTCATTTTGTTCCTCTGCCAGGCCTGCCGTCTGCTCCACACCTTGCCAGCCAGTTCTTCACATCTTTCGCCTACATGGACTTCCGTTGCACATCGTCTTGGACCGAGGGGTCCAGTTTGTATCCCGCTTCTGGCGAGCCCTGTGTAATCAACTGCAGATAAAACTGGACTTCTCTTCTGCGTACCATCCTCAGTCTAATGGACAGGTTGAAAGAGTTAACCAGACTTTGGGCTGTTACCTGCGTCACTTCGTCTCTGCCCGTCAGGATAACTGGTCCACTTTGCTACCTTGGGCAGAGTTCTCATATAACTCCCTGGATTCGGAGTCTGCTGGTGCATCACCCTTCTTTGTTCTATATGGAAGACATCCACGTCCACCCCTACCTCTCTCCGTGTCTGCTGATGTTCCTGCTGTGGAAGAGTTGGTAACGGACCTTAAAGCTATTTGGGAACAGACTCGTCAGTCCCTGCTTCAGGCCTCTGCCCGCACCAAGACTCAGGCCGATAAAAAACGCAGGTCTCCTCCCATCTTCTCTCCAGGGGATAAAGTGTGGCTGTCTTCAAAATATGTCCGGTTGAAGATTCCCAGCTACAAGCTTGGCCCTCGCTATCTGGGTCCATTTGAGGTGCTGAAGCGTATTAACCCTGTGGCCTATAAGCTGCGCCTTCCTCCCACCATGCGCATCCCGAACTCCTTTCATGTCTCCCTGCTCAAGCCTGTCATCTTGAATCGCTTCTCCCAGCAAGATCCTCCTCCTACTCCAGTGGCGGACTCTACCAACACCTATGAGGTAAAAGAGATCTTGGACATGAAGACGGTGAGGGGGAAGCGGTTCTTCTTGGTTGACTGGAGGGGGTTCGGGCCTGAAGAAAGGTCGTGGGAGCCAGAGGACAACATATTGGATCGTAGTCTTCTGCAGAGGTTCCTCCAGCCTAGGAGGAGGGGGAGGCCGAAGGGGGGGGGGTACTGTCACGGGTGGTCCCGCGACCCACATCGCGGGTCGCGGGCTCACCCATGCCGCCCTGCCCCCGCCAGCGCGCCGCCAGCGCATCTCACCCGTCCCGGCTCCTGGCTCGCTCCCCTCCGCTGTGCGCGCACGTCCCCGACTGCTAGGGCGCGCGCGCGGCACCTTCTCCAAATTTAAAGGGCCAGCGCGCCATTAATTGGCGCTGGCCATATTGCCCAATTCTTCATAAGCCTGCCTCTTCCTGTTACCCTTGCCGGATCTTTGTGCCTCATAGCCTTAGAGAAAGCTTACTAGCGATTATTCCTGCGTTCCCGTGTATTCCTGCGTTCCCGTGTATTCCTGTGTTCCCGTGTATTCCTGTGTGTTCCCGCTCCTGTGTTACCCGAGTTCCTCCGTGTTGCTGTGTTCCGTGTGTCTGTGTTCCCGTTCCCACCTGCCTGGACCTCCTGTTGCCGACCCCGGACTTGGACCTGACGTTTCATCTCTGCCGCCTGCCCTGACCCTGTGCCTGGACCTGTCTACGAGATTGTCATCCGCTAAGGTACCTCGACCTCGGCTGCCACCGTGGGCTAGTCACACCTGGGAACGACCTAGTGGTATCCTGCCGCAGCAAGTCCAACCCGCTTTGCGGCGGGCTCTGGTGAATACCAGGTGCCGCTAGGCTCCGGTTCCGGGTGTTGGCTAGTTACATCTCCCGCGGTGGTCCAGAGGATCCACTGATCCTAACAACGGGAAATGGTGCGTTGCACTCCAGGGTGCCCAGCCACACAAAAGCAATGTCCCCAAGTCAATATTCTCTTTCGAAGTGCTAGCCGGAAATAGGACTTGCCTGGAGGAAGCTGCAAAAGATTCACTGGAGCAGCAAGAACCAAACAATTGCTTGGGAGAAATAATATGCTGAGGAGGCGGTTCTTCCCCATTGACATCAGAGGCATGAGAGAGGGTATCAGCCTTGACATTCTTCTCGGCAGGACATAAGTGAATCAAGAGGTTAAAATGTAAAAAGAAGAGCGACCAGTGGGCTTGCCGTGGATTGAGGCGATGAGCAGTCTGGAAATAAATGAGATTCTTATAATCTGTATACACGCAGACTGAATGGTGGGCACCCTCCAGTAGATAACACCATTCTTCCAGAGTAAGTTTAATGGCCAGTAGTTCACTGTCTCCTATGTAGTAATTCCTCTCTGCAGAGGAGAAAGTCTTAGAGAAAAACCTGCAAGCGAGAGTTCGGCCTTTGGGCCCTTTCTGGGTCAGCACCGCCCCAGCTCTTACTGAGGAGGCATCAACTTCCAGCTGGAAAGGCTTCTCTGTATCAGGCCGAGTGACAACTTCGGCTGGGGTAAAGGCAAACTTTAATTTTGAGAGGGCTTCTTAAGCCGCCGTAGGCCAGACTGTCGGGGATTGGCATCCTTCTTGCTGAGCACCACAGAAGGAGACACATGAAATGCGGGATAAACTGCCAGTAGTGAATTGCAAAGCCCAGGAATCTCCGTATTGCACGTAGTCCTACTGGGCACGGTCATTGGAGAACTGCAGACAATTTGGCAAGATCCATCTGTAGACCCCTGTCAGAGATAATGTAGCCAAGGAAGGAAACACCCTTCTGATGAAACTGACACTTTTCAAGCTTGGAGTAAAGGTGAATGGCTCTTAGACGGCTGAGAACTTGGAGTATGTGGGACCGATGGGACTCTAGGTCCGTAGAGAACACCAGGATATCGTCAAGATAGATCACAACACAGATATATAGCAAGTCTCTAAAGATGTTGTTGATAAATTCCAGAAAGACGGCTGGTACGTTACAGAGTCCAAACAGCATAACAAGGCACTCCAAGTGTGCATCACTCATCTCCTTTGCGGATACGGATGAGGTTGTAGGCCCCACGAAGGTCCAGTTTGAAGAAGACTTTGGCTCCTTGTAGGCGGTCAAACAGCTCAGTATTCAATGGCAAAGGATAGCGGTTCTTGTTAAGACCGCAGTAGCCAATACACAGATGGAGTGAGCCATCCTTTTGGTTACAAAGAAGAAGCCTGCACCAGCCGGAGAAGAGGATTTACGTATGAACCCCCTCTGCAGGTTCTCTTTGATGTAGTCCGACATTGCTGCAGTTTCGGGCACAGAGAGTGGGTACACCCAACCTTGAGGAGGAGACATAACAGGCAGCAGATCAACAGGGGAGTCGTAGGGACGGTGCAGTGGCAAAGGATCGGCTTGCTTCTTTGAAAAACCCTGCAAAGTCCTGATAGCAAGCTGGGAGACGATCCAGAGGCTTGGGGACTACAGAAGAGACCATGACAGGTACAGGATGAGGAACCTTCATGCAGCGAGACTGGGAAAAAAATCCCCAATAAAGAATCTCCCCCATCTACCAATTAAGCACAGGTGCGTAGAGTTGCAACCAAGGAAGGGCCAACAGGAGGAAAGACGTGGACCGAGGTAGCACATAGAAAGACAGTCTCTTTTTATGTAGTGCCTGATTTGCCGGAACAAAGGCTCAGTGTGGTACCGGACCGGATCGGAGAGAATTTGGCCACTGACAGAGGAGATGACCAGAGGCTTCTCGAGGTGGACCACAGGGAGGTGATGCCGGGAACATTCCTGCGGTCTTTGGAAGGCAGGAGCCAAGCTAGGCAAACTTGGCCTTGCACTTGTTCGAGACGATGTGCAACATCCCCCACCGGGGCCTAGCCTTTTCTCGGGGCCTGGAGTCAGCCGGGGCCCGCAGTACCTGAGTGGCTGGCGGTTGCGGCCTAGGAACGCTAGTGTCACGGTGCTTGGTATGGGGAACCGGAGGGCTGTCCTACAGCCTGGCAGGTCTCCAGCAGGGTGGTGTTGGCAAGAAATGATGAGGGAGAGGCTGCTATAGTGGATCTCCCTGGGGGCAACCCTTTAGTGTCTAGAGTATGAGTCTCTGTGTGGTGGACAGGGTGGCGGTGATGATGGCAGCTGTAGTAGCAGGGACCAGATGGAGGCAGAGGTTGAACGAAAACAACTTACAGTTCTTTATTGGAACCGACAGGAACCGCAGCAACGTGCCTTTAACAGAATGGTAGTGGATTGCTGAGATGCAGCTGGAGGAAGCCACAGGAGTTAGATCGCCAGCCTGGATGCAGAGGGCAGGCTGGGAGGTAGCTGTGTCCTAATAGGTAGCTTCAGCTTGTCCTGGAGTGCTTCAGGTATCACCCTTGAAGGTAGGATGATACCCCTTTCCTCACTAACTCTAATCTATTAACTCCACTCTTCAGAGGCAGGGGCTAGGCTCTTCCTGCTCTGGTATGGTATGCTGGCTGAATAGAGTCTGGACTGGGGTAACCCAGTCTGCTTCTTCTGATCTGAGCTAGGCTAAATCTAAACTCTTCTGATGTCCTGCAGACCTTCAGGTCTGACCAGGACTGGTCTCTTCTCCCTCCTGGGAGAGACTGCTCTCTAGAACATTCCTGGCCAGGGGTTTTGTAACTCCCCTGGTCAGGTGGTGGCTGCTCCTCCAATTACATCTCAGCTTATATTAGACAGAATGCAATACAAGTGATTGGATGACAGATCTTCAATCATACAAAACACTTAACTCCTGCCCTGCCAGGCAGGAGCTACCACTGCAATGTCCCCTGTGTGATGTGATGACATGCTGTGGGATGTATTTGCAAGCACTCCTTCGCCATTGCATCGGCGAGGGTGTTGCAAACCCCTGGGGCAATTGAAAGAGCCGCCCTCGGCTCGACTACAGATGGTTGGGGCGCAGAGGTAGATAAGGGCACTTCTGGGAAGTGCAGGCTATGGGAGATGTAGGGACAAACCGCCCATGGTCCTGGAGACAGGCACCTGGGTTGGTGTCGGACTAAGACAAAGTCATGTAAATGCTAAGTATGACAGTTGGTCGCTAACGCCATTAAACCGAACTGTACAGTAGGAAAGGTGTGGTGTCATGTCCTGTAATCCACTCCTTGCACCAAGGCCTGTATATTTGTTATGTAAACACTTCTTCCCTGGCGACAAATATAAAGTGTGTGTATATATGCATTACATTGGCATATGTGACACAATAAGACATTGTACAATGTACAAGTACCTTCTGACTAACATTCTTACCCTTGTATGAGCGGCATCCAGGTGCTATCTCTGTAACACCCCCGGTCCCCTAAAGACCCGCAGTTTACGGACTACCCCCACGTGCAAACCTCGGTTTGAGGGATAAGGTAGCGGTCAGGGTTTTACATAGAGACGGTCCGACACAGCCACACTACAATCTGAAAAGCCTATCAAAGGTTAGTGCAAACTACTGACATAATTGACAGTGTGCATACATTTTGTAAACTCTCATTGGCTTAGGAGCCCAATAGGTACACATCTTAAACGTTACAAACGTTACATAGGTAGGCTACTCAGGGTAGCAGGATACAATGTCTCTTTACCTAAAAAGGAAGGCATTAAGAGTGCAAGCAGAATGTCCATACCTAAAAAGGAAGGCATTAAGTGCAATATAATAAGTAGCAACTTTTCCTTGGAGTATCTGGCAAAAGTCTCACAGAAGGTCTTTAATAGCAAAGTCCATCTTCTGGGTACAGCCCTTGATGTGGGGAAAAGTGCAATAAAAGAAGCAAAGGGTCTCCTCTTTGTATAGAGGGACAGAGTCCTTTGAAGGAATCTCTGCTGTGGCAGAGGAAGGGGTGCTATCATAGCACATGACAGTGGGCAGTTCAAGGAGTGTCTCTTGACTGAGATAAATAAGGGTGAGCGGGCGCTCAGCCCAAATGGGAGTAGCAGAAATAAATATACATATGTACAATATACACAGTATTCACAGTACCTGAAGTGGGCTACAGCCCTTCAGGGGTTAATCTTGCTGCTCAAGAGCGATGGCTGCAGGCATGGAAGCAGGAACTGCAGCATGGACATCATCAGCCTGGGTGAAGAAAGCAGTGTTGAGATCTGTCACCTGAAGACATCTGGTGGTAGAAACTGGAACTGCTGGCATGGAACACCCAGAAGCTGGAGCTGGAACAGCAGGGAGGTCATCTGCGGCGGCAGGCATCTCAGCAAAGGAAGGAGACAGGCACTTCTCTGGCTGACCTTCTGTAGCTGGGGGCGCTGTGCAGCGCATGATGATGACCGCAGGAGCTGTAACTTCTTCACTGCTGACAGCTGAAGGATTGTTGTTCCTGGACTGACCTGTAGCTCTTGGGGGCGCTGTTGCGCTGGCGGTGGTAACCTCTGTAGCTGGCAGGGCGTGCTCACCGGACAGCCTGGGCCTCTTTTCAGGTGGTCCTGGATACTCCGCAGGACGGTCAGCAGCATTAGATAAGGGGTCAGGCCCCTTTAAGAGAGTCCCTTTTGTAGCTGGGCCTCCTATGGGGAGATGTTGGCCCTCTGCAGGGAGGCCGGACTGTACCCCAGCCGGGGCTAAGGGAGATATAGTGACAGTCACTGTGATATAGGCCCTGGGGGCCATGGTACTCACATCCGCGGTGGTCCTCAGGAGGTCCGGAATCGGAGGAGGCAGCCGCTGTGGAGAATCCACCATTGGAGACTGTGTACGGGAGACAGCAGTAAGCGGTGCAGCAGAGGAAGGTGCCCGAGGCTCGTGGGCAAGCCATGCGACACTTGGTTCTTCATCTCGGAGGCTGTGCGGCATGTCGGCAGGACAGGAGACAGCACGTGGAGAAATCCAAGATGGCCGATTAACCTCTCTGATGCTGGATGGCGGAACGAAAACAACTTACAGTTCTTTATTGGAACCGACAGGAACCGCAGCAACGTGCCTTTAACAGAATGGTAGTGGATTGCTGAGATGCAGCTGGAGGAAGCCACAGGAGATAGATCGCCAGCCTGGATGCAGAGGGCAGGCTGGGAGGTAGCTGTGTCCTAATAGGAAGCTTCAGCTTGTCCTGGAGTGCTTCAGGTATCACCCTTGAAGGTAGGATGATACCCCTTTCCTCACTAACTCTTATCTATTAGCTCCACTCTTCAGAGGCAGGGGCTAGGCTCTTCCTGCTCTGGTATGGTATGCTGGCTGAATAGAGTCTGGACTGGGGTAACCCATTCTGCTTCTTCTGATCTGAGCTAGGCTGTATCTAAACTCTTCTGATGTCCTGCAGACCTTCAGGTCTGACCAGGACTGGTCTCTTCTCCCTCCTGGGAGAGACTGCTCTCTAGAACATTCCTGGCCAGGGGTTTTGTAACTCCCCTGGTCAGGTGGTGGCTGCTCCTCCAATTACATCTCAGCTTACATTAGACAGAATGCAATACAAGTGATTGGATGACAGATCTTGAATCATACAAAACACTTAACTCCTGCCCTGCCAGGCAGGAGCTACCACTGCAATGTCCCCTGTGTGATGTGATGACATGCTGTGGGACGTATTCGCAAGCACTCCTTCGCCATTGCATCGGCGAGGGTGTTGCGGATGCTCCTCAGAGCACTCCATAAACCGGATATCACTCCCAGTGGCCAACGAGATGAGTTCACTCAGAGTAGATGGCAGGTCACGTGCAGACATCCTGAAACTTAACTTGTCCCGAAAGTCCTTTTTTAAAATCACAGTCAGGGCTGCATCGTTCCAGGCTAGCTTAGAGGCCAGGGTACAGAACCAAACTGCATAGTCACCAACAGATGAGTCCCCTTGACGCAGGTTCGGCAGTGCAGTCACAGCTGAAGACACCCGTGCAGGTTCCTCAAAGACGGACTGGAACTCAGCGAAGAAGGAGGTGATGTCATTTGTAACTGGGTCTTTCCTCTCCCTTAGGGGAGTAGCCCATGCCAGGGCCTTCCCAGAGAATAGGCTGATGATGAAAGCCACCTTAGACTATTCCGTGACAAATTGAGTCAGCAAAAGCTCAATGTGCAGAGATCACTGGGTGATAAAACTCCTGCACAACTTGGGATCCCCATCATACTTTGAAGGCATGGAAAGTCTCTGCCTAGGTTCGGTGGCAGGTACACAAACACAGTAGCAGAAGAAGCCGCAGGAATCTGACGCTGTTGTTGAGTAGTCATCTACTGCTGCAGCATGGCGGTGACTTGTCCGAGCTGTTCACCTTGCGTGGCAATCTGGTGGGACTTCAAGACCAGAACGATAGTAAGATCAGCCAATTTGGGTAGCAGAACCTGGGTAATGGCCAGTGCTAATTAATGATGCGCTGGCCCATGAAATATTCTGAAGCCTGCGCGAGTGCGCCCTAGGAGACGGGGACATGCACAAAAGGCCGGAGGAGCAGAAACAGTAACGGGGACCAGTAAGGGGTGCAGGCGCGTGTTTGTGGGCAGAGAGGGGCAAGGGTGAGCCCGCAACCCAAGATATTGGTCGCGGAAGCACCCGTGACACATACTGAAGTAAGATCACACAGAAAGTTAAATAGTTGCTGTGCTGGCAATTGCATTTTTTCCAGTGAACACAAGATGGCAATGTAAATGTCAAAATACTATCATATAGCCTTTACCTCGAAAATATCCATTGTATGGGACAAATGTTTATTTTTTTAATGATTTAATGTGTTGCGCTACTGTGTATCTTGATATTTTTTATCCGCTTGAATCTCAAAATTCTTGTTTTGAAAAACAAAAGTAAAGAGTGGAATAAAAAAAATCCTATATGGATTTAAATAAAACCTACCATAGGAGTATAGAAAGAGAAAAGCATACACCTGCCTCAAAATTCATATTCTATGGATATTACAAAGCTAAAAATGAAGTAACTTACCCAAAACTATGCAGTTATAGGCAGATTTCTGACATGATTTCTTCGGATCCCATTATATTTCAGAAAATAGCAAAAAAAATATTGACAATGTTGGGTCTTTAAATGTAGGTTTGTTTCAGGACCTAATAGCAGGGACCATGATGTAAGAAAGCTGTCATCATAGACCATTAACCCCTCAGTGGTCTAATCTGGCCATGGCATCTGAGCAGTTAGCTTTAAGTTTTAGTTGCTGTAAATGAACTGCTCATCTACAGGGAGATCACACAAGCTATTCCATTAATGTATCAAAATTATAATAATAATAATTATTATAATTTAGTGATTTAGCTGTTTAGCAGCTGATAGAGCAGATTACTGGTGGTAGAGTGTCCTAAATAGCCTGCTCATTATGTCTAGGGGGTGGGGGAGAGTATTTTGGCATATTTATTGGCGAAATAATAACTTTGAGTATCAAAAAATACAAATTGGTACTATGCTCACAAACAATTGTAAATATTAAATAAATTTTATTAGTTATGCAAAAAATTATTAATAACAGCAAATTTACATAGCATGGTAGTAATACAATGGGAATACATGATTAAAAACAGTGCATAGCCACATATAGAACAAGCAAAGTGCCATAGGGAATAAAATGAATCAGTATGGAGTAGGAGACCTAGTAACTAGAGGTAGAAGACAGCTATATACAAGCCTTAGCTTGCTTACATGGACAGCTCTAAAACAATACTAGAAAGTCATTACCATACCAGGATACCGGGTGTGCACTGTGTAGCCCCAACACGTGTTTCGCCCACTGGCTTTCTCAAGGGGAGTAATGACTTTCTAGTATTGTTTTAGAGCCGTTCATGTTAGCAAGCTAAGGCTTGTATATAGCTGTTTTCTACCTCTAGTTACTAGGTCTCCTACTCCATACTGATTCATTTTATTCCCTATGGCACTTTGCTTGTTCTATATGTGGCTATGCACTGTTTTTAATCATGTATTCCCATTGTATTACTACCATGCTATGTAAATTTGCTGTTATTAATAATTTTTTGCATAACTAATAAAATTTATTCAATATTTACAATTGTTTGTGAGCATAGCACCAATTTGCATTTTTTGATACTCACATTTTGTGGCACAGGATTTTGCAGTGGCATTTGGATTTGGTGCCCATATCCTTAGCTCCCCCATCTGTTGGATTTGAAATAATAACTTTGTAAAAGTGTCGGAGGAGCTCAGGCAGCTGTGCCCGAGCACCTCACGGCTTCCCTGGAATTGAACCCTTACCGATGTGTGACGTAATAGTATGTCACACGATGGCTGCGGGTGCATGGAGAGGGCTCACAGACTGAGCCCTCTCCATAGCCTGTAAGTCTTTGCTGCATATTGCAGCAAACACTTACAAGTAACACCCGCGATCAGTGCTAGCACCGAACGCAGGTGTTAACCTGTCTATTACCGCCGGCAAAGCTGGTAGTGGCTTCAAAAAGATGGTGGTGCATGGGGTGAAGATCGCTGCTCCCCATGACATCACTGGGGGGCGGCGATTGGTTGCCATAAAACAGCCCCAGGTCTTCCGAAGACCTGAGGCCCTCTCGTTTTAACCCGGCTACAGGCTTCTCTGTAGTCTCATTAACCTTGGTGTTTGAAATGAATTTGCTGTGAAGTCTCAGGACTTCTCTAAGTTGTAGAGTGATTTCCAAATTAGAGAAAGGCACTAGTGCTGATATATGAGGACGAGAGCAAAACTAAGAGACAGGCTCCAGTATCTTAAAAAAGCCAGCTCATACTTTATTGTTAGTGTTAAACATATTTATGCTTGGCTACTGTGATTAGCATAGGCAGAGGTAAATAAGTAACCTCATTGGGTTCTGAGGAATAACTGAGCAGCTCATTGTTCTCTGGTCCTCAGTTTCGATTAAGTCTTCTGCCGTACACCAAGGTCAGCTAGAAACAGAAGCCCAAAACTCACCCATTACCCGTAACTCATGTGGCCTGTTATAATCACTAGGCAGATTATACAAAAATGGAAGCTACGTACACAAAATGGTGGCTAATATGTACTGTAATCTCTCACACTTGGGCTTTGTATATAAGATGGATGGTTCCATCAGCAGCAATTTTTAAATGTATTAATTTATTAAATTATTTCCCTTACAGAACCATTATGCAAGCTCTTATACCTCTTGTTTCAACCCCCTCATCCACATAGACTGTAAGCACTTGTGTCAACCTATCATCCACATAGACTGTAAGCACTTCTGTCAACCCATCATCCTCATAGACTGTAAGCTCTTGTGTCCCCCCCTCATCCTCCTTGACTGTAAGCTCTTGTGTCACCCCCTCATCCTCATAGACTGTAAGCTCTTGAGTCACCCCTCATCCTCATAGACTGTAAGCTCTTGTGTCAACCCCTCACCCTCATAGACTGTAAGCTCTTGTGTCAACCCCTCACCCTCATAGACTGTAAGCTCTTGTGTCACCCCCTCATCCTCATAGACTGTAAGCTCTTGTGTCACCCCCTCATCCTCATAAAGTGTAAGCACTTGTGTCAGCCACTCATCCTCATAGACTGTAAGCACTTGTGACAACCCCTCATCCTCATAAACTGAAAGCATTTGTGTCACCCCCTCATCCTCATGAACTGTAAGCTCTTGTGTCACCCCCTCATACTCATAGACTATAAGCTCTTGTGTCACCCCCTCATCCTCATAGACTGTAAGCTCTTGTGTCACCCCCTCATACTCATAGACTGTAAGCTCTTGTGTCACCCCCTCATCCTCATAGACTGTAAGCTCTTGTGTCACCCCCTCATCCTCATAGACTGTAAGCTCTTGTGTCACCCCCTCATACTCATAGACTGTAAGCTCTTGTGTCACCCCCTCATCCTCATAGACTGTAAGCTCTTGTGTCACCCCCTCATCCTCATAGACTGTAAGCTCTTGTGTCACCCCCTCATCCTCATAGACTATAAGCTCTTGTGTCACCCCCTCATCCCCATAGACTGTAAGGTCTTGTGTCACCCCCTCAAACTCATAGACTCCAAGCTCTTGTGTCTCCCCTTTATTTTCATAGACTGTAAGCTCTTCTGTCATCTCCCGCATCCTCATAGACTGTAAGCTCTTGTGTCAACCCTCATCCTCATGGACTCCAAGCTCTTGCGTCACCCCTTCATCTTCATAGACTGTAAGCTGTTTTGTCGCCCCCCCTATCCTCATAGACTGTAAGCTCTTATGTCACCCCCTCATCCTCGTAGACTGTAAGCTATTGTGTCACACCCTCATCTTCATAGACTGTAAGCTCTTGTGTCACCCCCTCATCCTCATAGACTGTAAGGTCTTGCGTCAGCCCCTCATCCTCATAGACTGTAAGCTCTTGTGTCACCCCCTCATCCTCATACACTGTAAGCTCTTGTGTCACCCCCTCATACTCATAGACTGTATGCTCTTGTGTCACCCCCTCATCCTCATAGACTGTAAGCTCTTGTGTCCCCCCTCATCCTCATAGACTGTAAGCTCTTGTGTCACCCCCTCATACTCATAGACTGTAAGCTCTTGTGTCACCCCCATCCTCATAGACTGTAAGCTCTTGTGTCACCCCCTCATCCTCATACACTGTAAGATCATGTGTCATCCCCTGATCCTCATAGACTGTAAGCTCTTGTGTCACCTCCTCATCCTCATAGACTGTAAGCTCTTGTGTCACCCCCTCATCCTCATACACTGTAAGATCATGTGTCATCCCCTGATCCTAATAGACTGTAAGCTCTTGTGTCACCTCCTTCATCCTCATAGACTGTAAGCTCTTGTGTCACCTCCTTTATCCTCATAGACTGTAAGCTCTTGTGTCACCCCTCATCCTCATAGACTGTAAGCTCTTGTGTCACCTCCTTTATCCTCATAGACTGTAAGCTCTTGTGTCACCCCTCATCCTCATAGACTGTAAGCTCTTGTGTCACCCCTCATCCTCATAGACTGTAAGCTCTTGAGAGCATGGCCCTCACTCCTAGTGTTCCGTATGACAGTTTGTACTCTGTAATGTAATATTATATTTGTATGTGTCACCTTTGACTTGTAAAACGCCACGGAATATGAAAGCGCTATATAAATAATTCTTTTTTATTCTTAGACACAGATATCTGCACCAAGAACATCAAACACGGAATCAAAATGAAGTTTTACTGATAAAAAAACACAACCACTGACCCTTCAAGGAAAAATAATTTATGAAAAATATTTTGAAAACACTCAAAATAGTTAAAACTTTATAAATGTTTGATAACATTTACCAGAGGCAATAATAACATGTATAAAATAGACACCGTAAGAAAAACCTGTGTATATTTTCACTGTATGCAGTTAGATAACATTGATATAAAGGTTTGTATGGTTTTTCATTGTTTTAATGTTTTTTTTTTTAAGGTGAACCAATGTCTCTTCCCCCATCCTGCCGGACACGGATGGGGGATGTACACGGAGCCCGTGACGCGTGCGCTGTGTGCCAACCATGACACTGTCTCTCTTCCGTAAACACCGGCATCTGCGCGCCTCAGCCAATCACAGGGCGAGCCGCAAATGAGGAACTAACACAGCGGCCAATCCTACGCTACTTGTTATTCACAAACATGTGTTGTACGTAGACAGCGCTACGGGAACTTCCAGCCAATCAGGAGGCCGTTGTCATCGCTCAGCGCTCCGGCAGCTCAGTGACTGATGAGTGGCCGGCGCTGTACGTAGTCTCCCTGCTCGCCCATGGCTTTCTGGAGGAGAGCAGACTCCCTGCAGCTGTCCTCTAAGGAGAGGTAAGTGGCCGCTGAAGCCAGATAGACATTGGGGCGGCCATGAGGCTGCGGGGGCTCTGGGACAGTGTAGGGATTGTGCTTGTCAGTTGTACAGCTGGATAATTGTATGGCGTGTGCTTTATATATACAGTCAGCAGGGGGCGTCTTATAATTGTAAATGTCACTTAAAGGGGCTGTACACCAATTATTGCTTAATAATTGTCTTCCTGCTGGATCCCCAAGTCTGACCCATTCAGTCCTGTGAGACTTACTACCTCTGATACCGAGCAAATCACCGGCAGTCTGAAAAGTCCCATATTCCCACTCATTCTGCTGATCATTGGAGGACCCAATAGTCAAACACAGAACCCCCCAAACACAGCAGTACTGGAGAGGCCAGGATGGGCGGCATTCAGTTCTACAGTGTGGGCACTTGGCCTCTGAAAGGGTCACCCTCCCCACTCTATAACACCCCCAAACCCAAGTAATAAAAAGCACAATGCAGAATAGTGAGACACAATCACATGTCCTCTGACCTCGTGACCCTGTGAGATTGTCACACTCTACAATGCTGATTGGATGAAGGAATTCTTTATGGAACTTATTATCGTGTGCTGCTGTCTATTATGTGTGGAGCAGGATATTATTATTAATATAAGAGGTGTGTGTTATAATACTCGGGGTATAATGACATCCTGATGAACAAGCCCATTCCACACAGTCAGGAAGTATATAGTCTAACAGAATGCTGTATAGTGTGACCATGTTTACATATATTTCCTGACTTTCATTATCTTTGTGTGGGCAGTTTAGTATTTGTAAATTATTCTCAAAATAGGCAGGAATTCCTTGGAAGGCTTATTTATTCCCAACATCCAGTTATGTGTCATAGCAGTGGAGGAGGGACTGAGAATCAACAACCTGACCAATGAGGAGACAGGAGGTGTGTCTCAGACAACTTGTAGGTAGGGAGCTCGGTGAAAGATGACATTCAGTCCTAATTTATTAGAGCAGATAAGTACTGTGGTGGGTAATGATCACCTATAGGGACTGACTTATGTGTCATTCATGAGCGTCTGCCGATGCTGTCTATAGGAAGCATCATTGTTTACTTTCTGCGGATAAAACCCGGACCTTAGTCATGTGATGCCATGCACCTGTGTGATATCACATGACCAGGGATATAACAAGCCGTGCACCTGTGTGGCATCACATAACCAAGGGTATAACAAGCCATGCACCTGTTTGACATCACATGAGCAGGCATATAAAGAGCCGTGCACCTGTGTGACATCATATGACCAGGGATATAACAAGCCTTGCACCTGTGTGACATTACATGACCAGGAATATAATGACCCATGCAGGTGTGTGACATCACATGACCAGGGATATAACAAGCCATGTACCTGTGTGATATCACATGACCAGGGATAGAACCATGGATAGATGTCCTACCCTGCTAGAGGAGCTGCGCACCCTCGTCAGAGAAGCCGGAGTTCTGTGCATGTGCAGTAGCTCCGGCTTCGGAGCAGTGGCGAAGATGTCTGGGTAGGAGGAGAAAAGAGACTACTGGGGCGTGGAGTAGCCGCGACGTGTAGCTTCATGTCCGGCTACTCCACGCCCCAGTAGCCGCTTAAGAAAATTTACATATTAGGGTATTAAAGTTTAAAAAAGAGAGCGGGGACATGAGGATTAGCTCACGTCCATTACATCCACCTACCACCCGTTCTACCTTTTAGAGGTAGAATCGTGGTGGTAGGTTCCCTTTAAGGACAATTCCATAATAGCAGATTGGTCTTTTTTTTTTTATTAACATTAGAGCAACACAGAAAGTTAATCCATTAAAGTAACGATAATTGGTCATAATCTGACACTGAGAAGCTGATGGGATATAATAGAAATACACTTATTGCTGGAGACACAGACGAATAAGATGAGGAGCCAGCGATATAATGTACTTATATACTTCACCTCCATTAGCAAATGTGCAAGGCAAGAAATTAATTCAATGTTCTGTGGTGTTCAACATTACACTTCCCATAATCCCTGATCTGGAAGGAGAAGAATGCGGAGTGTCCCAATTATTTTATATTGATGGTCTTCTTTCAGGTATAAGGGAATTTTTTGCATTCAGCCAGAAAATCCCCTACAAATTACAACAGAATTTTTTTTCCAGAATAAAATATTCTGTTATCATATCCATGGAATAAAGGGTCACTATGAGGTTGGTGGCTGTCAGACACCCAGCACCCACAAACTTCAGCTGTTCTCAGGAGCTGATAACAGAGAATGGGACAGGAAGCAGAGCAGGTTACTGCAGAGCATCTGCCATTTCTTTTAGCGGTAAGTACTGGGAATAAGTTTCCTGCTACAGTCCACCCAAAAAAATGAAGGCACAGAGGCAGGGGGGGGGGGGTTGCAGACTCAGTGGAGAGGTACAAATGTGAATAAGCATGTGTTCTCACCTTAGTCCATATGGATATAATGTATTTCTACAGAGTGAGCAGGGATGGACCTAACATATGACTGGTGCAGTGGGATTCTTCAACTATATTTTATTGTACGACACGTTTCCGCTCAGGACTTGAGCCTATATCAGGTGTAACGTGTTGTGTCGCCTAAAACAATAAGGGTGATGCCACACATGGCGTTTTTAGTCCGTTATCCCCAATTATCTTAATAAATAAACAGAATGTAAGCAGCCAATCGCATGGAAAACGTTCAAAAACTCATGCGTTTTTAAATGGACTGCGCTGTCTGCTTCTTGTTCCGTTCTCTGTGTTTCAGCTTCTGAGAACGGCTGAAGAGTGTGAGTGCTGAATGCAACCAATCTGGTACGGAGGTCTTATTCTATGGGTATGATATGGGGATTTTCTGGATGTAAACAAAAATTCCCTTGTATCTGAGATAATGTAAAGGGATTTTTCTTATTTGATATCGGGGATTATGCAAAGTGTGACATGTTGTGAATTGGAGAACGTTGTTTCTTTCTTTGCACATTTTGTAATGGAGTTGAACTAGAGGTACATTATATCATTTGCTCCTGATCACATTTGTCTTTGTCTCCAGTAGGATGTGTATCTCTATTGTATCTCTTCAGCTTCTCTGCTTCTGATTAACAATTATCGTTGCTCTAATGCAGGGGTAAGGAACCTATGGCTCAGGAGCCAGATATGGCTCTTTTGTTGGCTGCATCTGGCTCTCAGACAGATCTTTAATAAATAGTGATGGCTGCTGTGTGTGTCTTAGACTGATCACTGGGACACAGGCAGCGATGTTACTGCTGCCTATGTCCTTTGCACGACACAGGCGCCATCACTGCCATCGTCTGGGTCAAAGAGAAGAGCGTGGGAGCGATGAGGAGCTGGCTGCTGGGAGTGCTGGTATGTAAATATTCTTTTCTTTTTTGCAACCTATCTACCAGGGGGCATGTGCTGTGGCTACCGATCTACTTGGGGGCATATGCTGTGACTGCCTATCTACTGGGAGTATGTGATGTGGCTACCTATCTAATGGGAGCATGCTTTGGCTAGCTATATATATTCTGGGGGCGTGTGCTGTGGCTACCTATCTACTTGGGGGCATGTTCTATGGCTACCTGGGGGACATGTGCTATGGCTACCTATCTACTGGGAGGCATGTGGTGGGTGTCAGGATTTGGAATAGGGAACCCCCTGGACCACCGTGGACAATGATGTGAGCAGACACCTGGGACCAGAATGTAAGTGGCACCCAGTCTTCACCAGAGCCCACCAGTCTACAGCGTGGTACAACCAGGTCATTCCACAGGCGCGACTTGTGCACTGTGTTTCCAAGGTCGAGGTACAGGATCACTAGGCAGTCTCGTAGTCAGGAACAGGCAGACCGTCAAGGCAGGTGGCAATTATGCGTGGTCGGGGATGGAGCAAGAGATCAGGGCTGGCAGCGGAGGAGCTGAATCAGTAACATCTCTGAGGTCACAATGGGAGGTCAACACTTGGGAAGGTAACACTGTGGATAGCTTCCTCATAGGCATGAAGCACTAAGATCCGACTGGGAATGCTTGGAGCCACCGGTCTTTATATATAGGAACCTGGGAAGTGGGCAGCGCCGATCAGCGGGGCACTGGCCCTTTAAATCCGTGAGTGCCGGCACGCGCTGGCCAGCCAGGACGGGAGCCGGAAAGTGGCGAGTTGACTGAGCTTGGAAAGGGGCACCGGAGAGGGGCATGGGTCCTAGATCGCAGGGGCACCCGTGATATTGGACTACCTATCTACTGGGGGGCATGCGCATATGGTACGGCCCTTATAGAATAACATTTTAAAATATGTGGCGTTCATGGCTCTCTCAGCCAAAAAGGTTCCTGACCCCTGCTCTAATGGATTAACCCGCTTAAAAGGGAACCTGTCATCAGGATTTCAAACACTAGAAACTCTGCAGAAAGTCAGCTATTGCTCCAGATTCTAATTGAGGATTTGAACCTTTGCTTTGCTTGTTCTCTCTGTAGGATCCACCCGTGGGTTTAGCTTCCATGTACTGTACAGAATACTGCTGTAGCAAGATGTTTACAGTGGAAGCAATTAGGGAAGTGGCAGAGCGCCGGAAAGCGATGAAATGTTACTCTCACTGGTGTTTCTAGACAGAGATAGAAGTGGATTTAGAAGGAATAGGAAGTATAAAAGTTAACTTTTACTTTTCCTTCACTTTTGGCTTTGGAAAAAGAAATGCTGCATATACACTGCAAATCAAATTTAAGAACAATGTATGAGCCCTTGATTTAAAAAAAATAAATAAAAAATTGTCATTTGATGGATGTTTTTTTTTTATAAGAGATGCAATGTACATCAACAGGAGACCTTTAAAAAAAATGTGATGGTCATAATTAGAGAACAGCAATGACTGTAGCACAGAAAAAGATTATAACAAAACTTTCTCAAGGTTACAACCATCACCAATCAGTAGGGAGTGCACAGGACTTTGCTCTGAATGACTTCAGCCCATCTGCAGGCACAGGACATTGCTAGTCTCTCACACTGCTCTGGTGCTTGGTCCCCTTTTCTGCCAGTCTCCTCCACAGTTCTGTTGTGCCCCCGGACCACTGTTATAGATCCTGTCCAGTCTCATACAGACTCCAGGCTGCCATGGGAACAGTGGTCTATCCCGGCCATGGCAGCGGAAGGTAAATGGTTAACACCCATGATCAGTTCCAGCGGTGGGTGTTGGCTGCTCAATGCCTACTTAACGGTACGTCATAATGGGTCGAAGGGGCTATTTGATCCGGTTTGGATGTGTTTAAATTTATTTGAGCAGTCTAAAGGGAAGGAAATGTCAAGTGCTTTACCTCTAATTTTTCCTTCCTACATTGTTGTTGTCTGTTTTTTTTAAAGCAACAAACATCTAAAAGTAGAAATGTACCCTAATGCTGACTGTGAGTTCACCAATGGTGTCCAGGAGACCTGATTGACTGTAATTGGGTCCATTAGTTGGTTCCTGTTATCTTTATGGACATCATTATTGTTCTGAACTGTTGAGACAATGATGGTTACATGAAGTCAGGGCTGAAGCAGTCTTCCTGACGGTACATGACCCTGGAAAGATATAAGTTGTTGTAAAACCAACACACGGCTTGGTGTAAGCTGCAGTATGGTATTTCTAGGATAGGGAAAAGGTGCGGGAAGCTCACAGAAATCCACATTTCATGCTAGACCTACTGGTGTATGAAATATAGATGGTGTCCCCTATGCTGCCCGCACATGAACGTGGCCAAAATTGGCAGTGAAAAGCAGACGATTTCTTCCTTTTTTCACAGAACATTAAAATAGTGTTATGGTTATAGCAATAATTTATACAGTTTCCTGTTATGACTAATCCTTCAGTCCCCCGTATCTTTTATCATTTTTAGTTGCCCAAATATGCAAATTTACTAAAGAGGCGTTGTGGAGGTGGGGTGTGGAGTAGCTAGAGCTGAGGCTACATGGGGCGGCTACTCCACGCCCCAGTAGCCTCTTGCAATCCGCCTACCAAGCCATCTTCAGTGTGCAGCTCCTCATAGTTGTGCGCACTCGTCCGCGGTGCCTGGTTATGCTTGGCTTTGGAGCCAAGACCGGGCAGCTGCCAGCCTGCGCATAAGCAGAACCTGGCTTTGCGTAGCTGCTCGCTGAAGAAGGCTTTATAGGCAGATCACAAGAGGCTACTGGGGCGTCGAGTAGCAGCGCCCTGTAGCCTCAGCTCTGGCTACTCCATGCCCCAGTAGCATCTTCAGTAAATTTCTAAGTAAATTTGGGCAATTAAAACCTATAAAAGATATGGGGGACTAAAGGATATGCCATAAAAGGGCTATACTTATATAGATTACATGAACCTGCCATCGGATCTACCTTAAAGGGAACCTGTCACCAGGAGACCCATTTTTAGCACTCCCCCAGTCCCCACAGAGCATAGTACATACACTGCCAAAGTGTTTTTGTATAAAAAATTGGTTTTACAGAAAAAAAGATCTGTTATATTGTACCTTTCATTAGCATCTGCTGTGTGACTAGGCAGTTGCCTTTTGGGAGGGGCTGGAAAGGAGGAGTTCCCCCCCACCCTTGGGGAACAGCTACTCCATGTGACCTTTTCAAATATATGAAAACACCCATCACTGGGCTTAGTGTCGCCCCCTGCTCCTCTACAGCCAATCCCGAGTGTGGGGAGTTATTCATATATTTGAAAAGGTCACATGTTTCCCAAGGGTGGGGGGGAATTGCTCCTTTCCAGCCCCTCCCTTTTGGCAACTGCCTAGTCACACAGCAGATGCTAATGAAAGGTGCTATATAACATATATTTTTTTCTATAAAACCTATTTTTATACAAAAACTCTTTGGCAGTGCATGAACTATGCACTGTGGGGACTGGAGGAGTGCTAAAAATGGGTCTCCTGCTGACAGGTTCCCTTTAAGGCAGCCTGCAGGCAGCCTGTTATAGAGCAGGTGGAACTGAAATGACTGTACACAGTGTGCTATATGCAGGCAGCATGTTATAGAGCAGGAGGAAGTGAATATATGTCTTATATGGCAGCAGCATGTCATTAAGCGGGACAATCTGAGCAGATTATTCATGTTCAATTTGATGGGTTCGCTCGAAATCTGTGTTTGTTTGTTTTTTTTTTCCTTTCAGCTTCATTAAACAATTTTCACAATTACATTGAGGTCTGTATTTACTGTGCTTCTAGTAACATGTCCCAGGGCTACTTAGGATCTATGTGTTCCAAAACTTAGTATGATGCATTACCATGTCTAGTCTTTCACAGTGTTTGTTCCGTTATTTATAGGATTGTTGTGCTTTTGTATGATATTTCATAATGATAGATTTACTACTTATTGCGGTCATATATAGAGCAAACAAAGATGAGAACACTTGTCCTTTTCATATACATAATGTTTTTCTTTCTTCTTGTAGGTTCTCGTTGTTGCTTTTGGACTTGGAGGAATACTTTTTTGAGCAGCATTTAGCACATCATATATGTAAAGCAGGAGAGGGGAGAGAGAGGTAAGGTAATTAATAGGCTTGAT
The DNA here is from genome assembly GCF_040894005.1 of Engystomops pustulosus. Lineage (NCBI taxonomy): Eukaryota > Metazoa > Chordata > Amphibia > Anura > Leptodactylidae > Engystomops > Engystomops pustulosus. The sequence goes on from NC_092415.1 coordinate 46,940,289, forward strand.
CTAAATCCATGGGACTAGTGCACATATTATTTTAGAGTACAATTAGATTTTACATGGGATCTCAATTTATTGAAGATGCTGCAGTAAAGCATCTAGTTAAGCAAGGTGGAGAGATGTGTGGGGTAAATTTACATAGAACATTCTTCCCCCATTCTCAAAATGTGCAAATGTTTTTTCCCTTAGATTACTGCGGTAGTTGGCATTTTTGGAGTTAACAAATCAAACATGCTGTGTATATATAGATAAAACCTTGGAAGGTTTCAAAGAGCTTGTCCAGAAATGTATACACCACTTTGAGATGAGGATGGTAGACAAAACATAGGTGCAAGACCCGAGTGTAATGTGTGCAGATACAAATCAAATAGTGGAATGAGCTCAATTGAACTCTCTCCTGTCTAAACCTGTGTACGTTGAACAATCGGCTACTATGATTCGAGGGCCTGAGAGGAGGGGCATGACTCCAGGAAGTGTGAGAGGAGGGGCATGACTCCAGGAAGTGTGAGAGGAGGGGCATGACTCCAGGAAGTGTGAGAGGAGGGGCATGACTCCAGGAAGTGTGAGAGGAGGGGCATGTACATCAAGCCTTCAGACACCGTATTGATAGATGATGGTATCCGGTGCTCAGATGCAGGTGATGTGGAGTCAGAATAATGTGGGAAAAACACTGGGGGTTATTTATCTTGTTTTTGGGCTTTTGGCTTAAAAAAGTGGCCAAAAAAAATTGCAATGAATTTTTCAGGGGTAAAAAAAAATGGCGAGGCCTGCTACTCAGAAATATTTTTTTTACTCATCTTGTGATTATTAAAAAAAAAACAACTTCACAGACAGCACTGAGAGATTCAGTAAAGGGGCTCTCCGAGACTACTAATAAATTATGGACCGGCTGGGGCGGGCTTTAAAAAAAAAAAAACAAACAAAACCCCCCCCCCACCCAAAAAAATGTGTACTCACCTCTTCCATCGCTCCCGGTTTTCCACGCCACGGTCCATCCAATCCGTGTCCCTGAAGCTGCGCTCGGGGAGCTTTCGGCCGGCCCGGCCACTCTCATCCGTCACCATATCCCAACACCTACAATGCTGAGAGATAGGGAGGGAAACCACTGCGTTAGGATATGGTGACGGATGGGAGTGGCTGGGCCTGCCGGTAGCTCCCCGGGCGACAGACCGCGACAGAGGATGTGAGTACAAGTTTATTTAAAAAAAAAAGAAAAAAGCCTGCCCCAGCCTGTTCCTAATTTATTGATTACTGATAATCAATATGTGCGGTCACACATACTGCTAGCACTGTGTTTACAGTTGCAGCGCAAGCATATGGGGGTGGGCCTGGGCCCGATCGCTTATATACGTCCCGTACATTAGCGCAGCGTTTGACTGCATGGCTCCAAAGGCAATCACATGTAGCCTACCTAATGATATAGAACCCCATTGACTTTTATCTACAGAATTTGTGTTGCCTCTAAGCCTCGGCACAAACAAATGTTTATATCAATGAAAAAAGTAGAAAAAAAAAAACCCGGACATTGGGGCACGTCTAAGCCACCTGATCTGGGGTAAACTTAACTGATATCAATTATATTTTACACTGTTATTGTTTATACCTCTAGACGCCAAGTGTGAGATATCCCAACTTGGTTGTCTACAGCTACTCAGAAACATTATGGTCTTTCATTGTTTTTATTTTATCCTCAATGTATAATTTGGTCTTGATAGCTTTTAGTTGTATACAAGGCACAGTAATCTGGAATATGTTCTGCAATACATAGTGTCCCATCTACAGGCGGCATGTTGTAGAACAGGAGGAGCTGAGCAGGTTGTACGCAGTGTCCTATCTACAGGTGGGATGTTGTAGAGCAGGAGGAGCTGAGCAGGTTGTACGCAGTGTCCTATCTACAGGTGGGATGTTGTAGAGCAAGAAGAGCTGAGCAGGTTGTAGGCAGTGTCCTATCTACAGGTGGGATGTTATAGAGCAGAATGAGACGGCTGTATTACTTGCAGCTCTTTGTGTATGTAATAGAGGGGAGGCAGTAAATCACTGATTAGACCATTTATGATTTCTTAACATTAAAGAGCAGAGATTCCAATGACAAGTTATACAGATTCATGATGCCTGCAGATCATACTTCAATTTTGAATGAAAGGTTTTCCTTAAAAAAAAAAAAAAAGGATCTTTATAAATAAACATGATAATTTTGCCTTTGACATTTACCGTGATTCACTTATTTTACTCAGAAGCGTAAGCGGCTCCCTGAAAATCTGCTCAAAATCTCTCATATTTGAACCTGATAAAATTGAAGAACCAATACTTAAGGTAAGTTGTTTTTTTCCAGAATATATATATTTCAGTAATGTAAAAAAAATTTATAATGCAATATTTTTCAATGGTTGTTACAGATTGCACTGCGAGATTGCTTAAAAATTGAAGTGGAAGATGGCGAAGATCTATTCAGAAAGTATGGACTTTAGTAGTTTTTTTACGATGATATAATGTGTGATACTAAGTTTATCATTTTTTTTTAAATCCCTTTTTTTTTCATTTTTAGCAATAAGCACAAGCGATTTACTGTTGCATTCAATCAGGTAAATTTTATTTGCTGACAAGCAAAATTTTATTCACAGGCTCCCACAATATCCTGTACGAGGGAAATTCATAATGGGGCAAATTTTCTAATAGTGACCTGAAGTGTGTATATGGTACAATTATCATAATGCTTATTAAAAAACCTTTTGTAAAATCCCTCTTGAGCAACGCTCTAACTGAGCATCATTAAAGGGAACCTGTCACTAGGGAACTCATTTTCACTAAAGACAGGTTGCAGAAGCCCATGACACCTGCAGTGCAAATATGTCTTTCAAATTTCTCTAAGCATTTGTATTACAATATAACTTACCTTGCACCCTGACAGAATCCTCTGTGTAGTCCCAGGGTTTGGGCTTTGGTTTGGATGCATTTCAAAAAACAACATATGACTTGTCTCTGCTGGGTACTCCTCAGCTCTTGCCCCCCCCCCCACCCCTTGTGCTCCTGTACAGCTCCTCCCTCCCCCACTGATGGCAGCTCATCAGGCTGTGACCTCTGTGAAGGAGCAGGAGGGAGGAGCTGTGCAGGAGCACAAAGCTGAGGGGTCTGCAGCACAGACAAGTCACATATTTTTTGAATTGCATCCAAACCATCAAGGATTCTGTCAGGATGCCATGTAAGTTATAACACACAATTATATTGCAATGCAAATGCTTAGAGAAGGAAGAAAGGCAGATTTGCAATGCAGGTGTGATAAGCTTCTGCAAAATGTCTTTAAGGAAAATAAGGTTCATGGTGACAGGCTCCCTTTAAGGAAAACTCGGGTTGATGACAGGAGAGAGATCTATGAAAAATTACCAGTGAAGGAAAATACACTGGAACATCTGCTTCATCAATTATGCAGAGTATTTGTTTTATATGTGATTCTTAATTGTTTGTTTGTGTTCATTTAGGTTTATCTCATCAAAGAACAAAACATTGTTTCTCCATATAAACTAATGCGTGTAAGTTCTATTCTTCTCTTATTTGTACCTCCGCTGTGTTTTACCATGATGTTCATTTTGTAGGCAGATTTCTCTTTCTCTTCTAAGTATTCTGTCTTTTCAGCAGCTCATCTCTCACAAAAACCCCAGTTCTGTTAATAAAATTTCCAATTTGTTTGGATGTGTCGCCTTTGATCTGCCTAAAATCACTCTGCTTTGACCCAGAGTAGCAGCATTGTGGTTCAGATTGAGAGTACATAGCAAGACTGAAACCTGCTGAATAACATTTTTGAGCTTGCAGCATCCCAGTTATTGCTGAGGGCTTCCAGCAAAGGCTGTAAGATGCTGTAAACGTGTAAAGTGGTCTTCCGGTAAGCCTTCTAAAGCTACATTCACATCTCAGTTTCTCCATACCTCAGGAAATCTTCAGACGCGTACGCTTAGCGTATCCATAGTATCCACTGGTATCCTTTTTGCCTCCATCTACACAGTTAAGTCACAGACTGAGGGAAACAAAGGATGGAAACACTATACTATATTATTCCGCTTGCTCTAGCTGAGTGATGTATACATTCCCCGGAGACGACTGGAGTCTGAGGGATGGATGCAAAGTATTGTATCCACCCCCAGCCTCTGCTGTGTGTACCCTCAGGGAGATCCACAGTAATGTTACTGTCCATCTAAGGAAAGTTATTTCACCAGGGAAACACCCTAAACATCAGTAGCAGCCAATCACTGGCTACTGCTGATCTTCACTCCTCCTCCTTCTTTCAAGGGGGAGGGAGCAACAGGACAGCGCATTTGTATACAGTCGGATACTTCAAGAATCCTCCCAACATATCCTTGCGTGGTGTGAATCCAGTCTTAACAGTATTTTATTAGGATAATGACTATATTTAAAATAGCTGAGCAGCCTATTTTGAAAGTTCATACTATTATAGTAGATAAGGCTGATAAAAAGATGCTGGTTCATAAAGTCCAATCTGTACTCCTACAGTGTTAATCCAGAGGAAGGAAAAATGACTTGTACATGGTCCATTGAAGAGAAAATATTCCTTCTCTACTCCAAAAAAGGCAGTCCTCATAAATCCATGGATCAAATTTAGTTCTGTAACACAACCTCCTGTGATAGTCCACAGGCTTGCTGCTCTTACAGTACAGAATCCCTGTCTATGGTGCTGGTAGAACCTCCTCTCCTCTAGGTGTAGAGGATGTCCCCTGTTTATGGTGATGGTAGAACAATCTCTCATCTAGGTGTAGAGGATGCCCCTGTCTTTGATGGTAGAACCACCTCTCCTCTAGGTGTAGAGGATGCCCCTGTCTATGGTGATGGTAGAACCACCTCTCCTCTAGGTGTAGAGGATGTCCCCTGTCTATGGTGATGGTAGAACCGCCTCTCCTCTAGGTGTAGAGGATGCCCTTTGCCTATGGATGGTGATGGTAGAACCACCTCTCCTCAGGGAGCGTCCTCTACACCTAGTGTATGGTGATGGTAGAACAGCCTCCTCCTCTATGTGTAGCAGATGCTCCTGTCTATCGTTATGGTAGAACCGCCTCTCATAGGTGTAAAGGACCACCCCTTGTTTTGGCCACAGCCCCTGTATTTGACCATTCAAATATTTGTACAACTCATCTTTCTTGGTTATCTGTCTTTGTCTCTATTCCTACCATTGTCTTATTCATGGAGGGGCTTCTATATGGTGGCCCCAAAGATTAAAGCCATGTGCCTCTTCTTAGGCTTGGCTATAGACTATTCTTTTTAAAATTGAACTTGGTGTATTCAATTTTGTTTTTCAGGGTGGAGGCCGTTTTTTCTTTCAGCTGGAAGATTCTAGAAAGGCAGATGACGTTGTCCAGACTGTTCTTCAGGTATTATCTTTTTCTGATGAGGAAGTGTTTTTTTTTTTTTTACTAGGGATTGCTTTGTAAATAAAAATCCTATGGTAATGAGATGCTGCAAATAAGACTGCAGATATTTGTAATTGCAGGGCTAGTGATGAGTTTGACTTATTTTTTCCCATTGGCTATATCGGGTATTAAAAAATTTATACAGTCCCTTTATAATTTTTTACTTTGTTTCATTGCAGCTAATTGGTAAGATCAAAAACATTTTTTTTGCTCATTAATAAACAATCTGCACCCCATCTTGACAGAAAAAAACCCAGGAACTTAGATATTTTTGCGAATTTATTAAACAGGAAAAACTGACACTCTTATTAACTCACATGCTGTCCATTTCCTTCTGATCTGGTACTACTCCTTCATTGGAGTCCAGCTTTGTTTAATTAAAGTGATTGGACTTGATTAGGTAAGGCGCATACCTGCCTATTTAAGACCTCACGGCGCACATGAGAATCATGAGGTCCAAGGAACTACCCAGGGTGCTCAGAGACACAATTGTGGTAAGGCACAGATCTAGTCAAGTGGAGGTCATACACACTACTGAGCCTCATTTTGACTTGTTTTAAGGACATTAGATAAAAGTTGCATCAACCTGTAGTGTGTTTTTCCACTGTAATTTTGTGGGTGACTCCAAATCCAGGCCTTAATTGGTTATTAAATCTGATTTCCATTGATGATTTTTTTTTTTTGTGATTTTGTTGTTAGCACATTCAACAAAGTATTCAATGAGAATATTTAATTCATTCAGATCCAGGATGTGTTATTTGAGTGTTCCCTTTATTTTTTTTTGAGCAGTGTTTATGGAATGGATGACATTTTGTGGGATGATTGCTGGCAGTGAGCCTCCTATACACTTTACTGTGTAATAAGGATCAGCCAACAACAGTCTAATATTTGTGTATAACTGTGCAGTCTTCTTAGATCTATAGTATAATTGAGGTAATAATGTCACATGATCTATATCACACGATCTGTAAGTGAATGCGTGCGACAGGATGCATTTTCAAGGAAACTTCAATTATTCTATTTTTACAGCTTCAGAGAGCTTCACGTCTAGAAAAACTTGGAGATCAGACGGCAATGGTATGTGTCTTGTTTTGTTGATGTGACCAAGCCAAAATCCATATACAGTTATATAATGTAGGAAAGGGGAAAGGAGTGAGAGGGGTATAGTGGCAAGTAAATTGTAACCTTTATTAATTTTAAAAACACCAGACAAACACACAGTGGCCCAGATCTATTTTTCTGTCTGACTTTGCACTAGAAGGAACAACTTTGGAGCTTGCACACGTATTTATAATGTGTCTGAGCCAGTTTTGTGTCAACAAGACAGAAAAATGTGCACCTAAAGGGGTGTTTTTGTGCTTAGTCAGAGTTTGCGCCACATTTTAATACAGGGACTCAACAGAATTGTGTCATGCTGTATGTCAAAGTTGCACCAAAAAAAAAAAATAATGGTGCACACTTCCAGAACAGTGCAGGGAGTGCCAGAAAATTGTGTTCTCTTTATTATGACAGTTCAACAGGTACACACTGTCGACACACAGGCATCTGTGCACCATTAAGGCCCACCCTGCAAGTGAGGAACTCACCATGCACCCTCTAAGACTGCCCTCTAGACTACAGTTTAATCTAGCACAGTGATGGCATTAGATCCCACTACCAAAGATGTACGTACCTATGAGGTTATAATGGTGGAGGTAATGGTGCGTTCAAGGAACACTCCAGTCACAGATAATTCATTGAATAATACATGGTGCAGGATTCCTTTTCGTTGTATTCCTAGAACCTCATGCTCCTAGAGTCATGCTCCTCTCTTCAGGTCCTGCACAAGGTGTAATTCAATAAATCCATTGAACCCCTTTACCTACTGATTTACTTTCCTAAGTTGGCCAGTTGGAATATAATTTCTGATAATTACATGTACAAATCCTATCTTTTCTTCCCTCAGATTACCGCTATTTTGCAGTCGCGTTTGGCAAGGGCATCATTTGATAAAAACAGGTATGTAAAAAAAATGCACGCCTCCCTGTCCATACAGCCAGATGCTAACAAGTCTGTTAAGTTAGTCATTAATCTAATTTGCATTTTTGTGAGAAATAATGTTATTGATTTTGAGCATAAATGCCTACACACGAGATTATTTAGCAACCCATTATAGGACATCTACCACCAGGATGAAAGACTATATGGAAATGAGCCTGTGGGGCACCAGGCTCTATTAACCCCTATGGAACCAGGAGCCCCTTAGGCTCATTTGCGTACAATCCTTCATCCTGGTGGTAGATGCCCCTTAAGAAGATGTCTGATGTTCTTCATTCTGTTCGTGTGTATGAAGGAGAAGGGAGCAGGATCTCTTCTGTGCTGTGTATGGGAGACATTATAGAAGCTGGCAATAAAGTCAATATATGTCAATAAAGTAAAACTGCCAAGATATATCCAGCCAGCAAAGAAGCCAAGAAAAGTCCCCAAAAACATGCAGATAAAGCTGGACTTATGATACCTGTGCCCCATTGTGTGGCTTATTCTGAAAAAAAATTCTGCTAGGCTTAAAGGGGGAATTTTAAAAATTTTCTAGGTAAGAGTAACCAAAAAAGTGTACAGTGAGGGACATGTATACTATTAATTTATAAGAATTTTTAATAATTTTTTTAATCCTACTTCTAGCACTATAGGTTATGCTCCTGAATGCATGTTAGTCCTCTTGTTACCTCTGGTAAGCTCGGCTGCTTCTCTCAGTTTCTAGTATAGGAGGTAGCTTCTCATTTATCATTAAATACTTACAGTTAGAGAACCCTTCTTCCTCCCCTCCCTCTGTCTAAAGAAATGCTTGCTTATATCACTGCAGGCCTAGACGCTGCTGCTATTTATAGGCTACATTGTGGATGGACCGTGGGACAGAATTACTACTAGTATCTCAGTTTTAGACCTTGCCGACCTAGACCAGTTTTAGACCTGCCCACAGAATACAGAGCAGTTATGCTGCGGAGTTGCTGGTACTCTGGGTAGGGTCACGATCTCATGTCCGTATTTTTGCAGGGAATCTAGTTACAGTACATTAAAAATCATAGTGACTGGATCCTTGTAAAAATCGAGATTTTTAACATGTACCGGATTTATCACCCTGAATGATGGTGGATGATAAACCTGGCAGATTGTTCTCTTTACACCATCAGTTTGTCAGTTATAGATTAAAAAAATATTATTATTATTATTATTATTATTGCACCAGAATTTGTTCCATTTTTAATGGTAAATCTGCCCCACAGCCATGAGATTATATGAGATTTAGTGGCTCATATGTGTTCATAGGTAACTGTGTAGTCAGCAGGTGTCCTGTAACTATTCTTAAGTTTTGTATATTATCACTTATCCTTCCAGCTATAATATAAGGTTTGTAGAACACATCAGAGGGAATTTATTACCTGTGTCATAGGACACAACTGTTATTATTATTAATGGACAGTAATAATAAAGGAGGCAGAATTTCTGGATTGTCGCTGAGTATGATACAATCAGGTCAGTAAGCCTTATCAAATTCCCCTCATTGTATGACGGCTGATGTGACATTATGGTCTAGAATATTATATTATAGCTGGATGTACATAAGTGTACATTGTGTGACGACTTACTTCAATCTCTCACAGCTTTCAGAGTGTGAACGAAATATCAAACATGGAATGTGAAGCAGAGATGATAACTCCACTGGTCTCCAACCCTGGCCACGTGTGCATCACCGATAAACACCTCTATTTCCAGCCTTTAAATGGATTCCCAGTAAGAAAACCTCTTGATACGCTTATCTGTTTGCAGACAGTGTAAAGAAATGTGGTATTGGCTGAAGGGGTAATTCGATATCGGCCAATATACATTATGCATTGGATATAAAAGCCACCAAATTATTTCAGCCAACTTAACCAGAAACTGAAGACCCCAAGAGTACAGTTATGCTCTCCAAAATTTTTAGGCTCTGTTGCTTTTACTTGATGTACCTTAAATAAAGATTATCCTTTGGGGACTGGACACCATCCTCTAAATCAGTGGAGCTCCAGTGCTATAATGCAAGACTCACACACCTAATTCTGCAGATAGGGGATAAGTCTTTGTGGGAAAACCTTATATACCATAAGCCACTACTGAATGCTGATGATGTCCCCCACTTACTCAACTAGTGTCATGGGTCACAGAGGTTTTGGGGACTATTGTCCCATGCCAAATAGGAAAAATATAACGGGATTCCCTAAATGGCATATTCCTCATAGAATTTCAGTAATGGATCTTTACATAAATCCAGTGGACATGTCAGTGTTGGGGAAACCAGTATGTTCACCATAATAATGATAATTGACCCAATAATAGGGCAGTGTAAAGAGGACTTTCTATAATTGATGTTAAGGATTTTATGGGTTTCCACTGGAGACATAAGGCCGAGTGTTCTGTCAGGATTCGTATAAACGAGTAAAAAAGAGCTACAGATATTACTGAGGGAATAGACTAATGTACCAACATTCATAACTATACAGACTTATTGACCGAAATATTTATTCATTACAAGTTAAAAACTGTAGAATCATTGGCCGCGGACCTAAGTTATTTGAACAATATACAAAATTAAATTATTTATCCATCCTGAGAAGGATTAGCTATAAAAGGAGGTTTTCATGGTGACTTGGATTCCCTCTTGTCTCGGTCCTCTCAGTATTTTTGTGTATTTATCCTTGCACTCTTGTACCTAACCGTTTTGCAAAGAAATGGGCTAATATATGTTCTTCTCTTTCTAGAAACCTGTAGTTCATATTAGCCTGGCCGACATTCGACGAATATATAAAAGGAGACATATGCTGATGCCTCTGGTAAGAAAAGTTTTCATTTTGTGACAAGATTCTGAAGCCAAAAACCAGCTTAATGGTTTGCCACAGTGAGGCCTTATTATTATCAGAGGACATCTATCAGCATGCTTACTGATGGTAGATGTCCCATACTTACCTGCATGTCATGTCTTCCAGGGGATGACCTCACTTTTTGTTTGTCTGGGAATGGACAGGTTATCATATAAAAGACTTGATAAAAATATTCTAATGAGCCCTTGGTGCTCCGGTCTACATCACCGAGCTCCTCTCTGCTCCACTGCCTGATAATGCCTGATCCGCAGACGTCATGATCAGTGGGCTGGACCAGGCTGCATGTCCCCCTTCCCATATTCTGCCCGCTTACTCCAATGTTGCAGTTGGAGGGTCATGTGATCTCTGTCCATGAACAATCACCCTGCCAGAATCTCTATCTTATGTTCATGAATACTATTATAAGGTCCTAGCTCATCTACAGATAGAGATCACATGACCCTCCATCTGCAGCCATTTTCTGGTCAGGAATGTCTGGCTGATGAAGTAAAGGACAGGAGGTTTCAATTTATGTATCAATAAAAAAAAATAAAAAAAAAAAACATGAGGTAAAGTGGCCAAAGCCTTTAATGGAGGGTGACCGCACATACATGGCCAAATCTCTAGTCACCCTGGCTGCAGGAATGGGGTCTGGGGATCTTCATTACCTTGGTAGGTACAGGTCTTGTAGTTCGGCGCTGCATCCTATATTAGGATATGTTATCATGCATAGTATCTTAACATATTTGTTTGTCCCTGGTATGAACCTTCTGCTTGTTCTTTTGTGGTACTGATACTGCGCTACACTTATGTTGATATATAATTATGACATCGATAATGTAACACTTCATCTTTATTCTAATACATTTTAGGGGCTGGAGGTTTTTTGTACTGAAAATGACCTGTGCTCCGATATATACCTTAAATTTTACAACCCCAAAGATCGAGATGGAGTTTACTACTACATTGCTGCTTATCTAGGTTTGTGGGGGTTTTTTGTTGTTCTATAAAGTTTCTTTTTTTTGTTTTTCCCCTTTCTTTCATCTAAGATACCTACAGCTGTATATCTCACACAATTATGACACCATTTTTTAATGTGAATTAAAAAAGAATTTTTCTTTATTTCCTGTGTTTTATATTAAAAGGTTTAGTTAATTAATTTCTTTTTTTACCTATTCAATATGAACACCTGTCATTGGAGATGACATTGAGACTAATAGTTGTCTCCCGTTTCCTGCAGAGAATCATGTGACGGAGCACACCGCAGACAGCTACATGCTCCAGTGGCAGATGGGCCAAATATCCAATTACCAGTATCTTTTACATCTCAATAACCTGGCAGATCGCAGCTGCAATGACCTTTCCCAGTATCCTGTATTTCCATGGATCATCGCAGACTACACAAGTTCTCAATTGGGTATAACAATGACATTCACATTACTCGACTGTTGAACCCGTGAATGATCCAATTGATTCCTCGATACAAATATTAAAAGGGATGTAGAGTCACTACAAACATCAACTTGCTGATCCTTTGTATCACTTTGTATGATGCCACTGTTTACATGTTCTATGTAAAAATTGTCTATTAGGCCTCATTCACACGGCCGTGTTCTCGCCCGTACCGGATCCTGGGTGTAGCCCACCTTCCCCTGAGGGCTGAGGTCAGTCATGGTGCGGTTAGACACCATTGCTCATAGCACCGTGTTTTGGCCTCAAATTGTCCCCCATATGGTCATGTATATGGGTCCTAAATTTGAGAAAATTCTGCATGGTTACCAAAACACAGGGCAGAAAACTGTTGTTATATAGTTAGTTTCTTTGCAGATTTAACCATTCCTGAAACATTCCGAGATCTCCGAAAACCAGTGGGAGCTCTAAATAAAGACAGACTTGAAAGGTTACTGGTATGTATTTATTGAACACATTATGTGTAACTCTTTTAATCACAAGTATTAGATTACATTTATTAACCCCTTAGCACTCATCGCTGTACTAGTACTGTGTGGGCTCCAGCTATTAGCGCTCCGCACAGTACTAGTATGACGCTGAGCCGATGCCAGTTCCGCTCTGCATTGGAGTCGAGCCAGCATTGGGAGTCGCGGGGTGTCAGTGGTAATCTACTGTTGACATCCCCCAGTAACACCCGCGGAGTGGGCTCCGATCGCGGTTGTTCAACTCGTTAAATGCGGCGGTCAGACCAACTTTACCCAACTTTAAAGGGAACCTGTCATCCGGAGCCCTTTTTCTCCTTTTCCCATGTCCCCATAGAGAATAGTGTGCACATTGCCAAAGAGTTTTTATAGCAAAATTGGCTTTTTCCAAAAATGAAAGTTTACCTTTCTGTATGCAGAGCTGCGTACCTAGTCCCATGGGAGTGGTCACAGAGGAGTGGGTGGGATATGGGGGACATGAGTTTTTTTTTTTAATTTTAAATCGATGCATTGAGGAGTGGTTTCCCGGGGGTGACGGGAAACCTATTGTCACTGGCCACTCCCATGGGACTAGGGTCAGAGCTCTACATACAGAAAGGTAAACTTTTTTCAGAAAAAGACAGTTTTACTTTAAGCGTGTCTGATATTCTCTTTGGGTACATGGGGGAGCCATAAAAAAGATCCTGATGACAGGTTCCTTTTAAGACCTTCTAAGGACATGGTTAATACTTGAGGTTCACTTTTGCTATTTTTTATCTAATACTTGAGCTTTTCAGGCAGATACATTGTCATTGCATAAATCAACAGCGCAAGTCAATATAGGAAATTTTGTAAAATATCTCACCAGGGGAAGATGCTTCTTTCTCCACTTACTTGGCTCTTTCCATGTTCCGTTCCTTCTTTATATATTGACCTTTAACTTTTAGCTGAACTCCATTCTTCTAGTAAGATGGACAAAACAAAAACACAAACTTTAAAGTTTACCTAGCCCTTTTGTGCACACAATACTATTGATTATTTGAAGGGCTAGTTACACTTTAAAGTTCGTGTTTTTGTATATAGGATTGTATTTGGTGGTCTCTCATGATACAAGTTATGGTTTGTGCTCGGTGTGTAAACCTCTGACTGTTGGATTCACAGAGCGAATACATCGCTGATAATAATTATACAGACCAATCACAGTCGGCTATTTTAGCCCTTATCCAGTTGTTCTACACTTATTCCCTGTCCACTTTGTCACATATACTCGTACTGATCAGACACTCGTTCCTTATCCTGTGTCATATTTGTCTCGAAACCCCCTTAGTTAAATGACTTTAATATGCTGATTTCTAATGACTGTCTTACAGAAGCGCTACCGTGAAATGCCAGACCCCAAATTTATATATGGAAGTCACTATTCCTCCCCGGGATATGTTCTCTTCTACTTGGTTAGAGTTGGTAAGTCTTTTATTTTGTGCAGGATATCTGATATATGCACCGAATGTAAAGTAAGTTCCCTTAGGCAGGAAGAATGTCTTGTGGTTGATCTGTGGTTGATCTGTGCCAAGTTATATGTTGATTTATTAAAGGAGCAGAGTATGTGTAATGTCTTATCTTACATGGGTTGTGTTCTTTAGAAAACCCATTTCAATACAGACGGTCCCCTACTTAAGGACACCCGACTTACAGACAACCCCTAGTTAAAGACGGACCCCTCTGCCCACTGTGACCTCTGGTGAAGCTCTCCAGATGCTTTAATTTAGTCTCCAGCTGCAATAATCAGCTGTAAGGTGTCTGTAGCTTTATTGATAACCCATAGTCCCATTACAGCAAAACTTTTGAAACTCCAATTGTTACTGGGACAAAAAAAAAATTGGTCTGAAGTTACAATTCGACTTACATACAAATTCAACTTAAACAAATTTATGGAATCTATCTTAACCTGGGGACTACCAAAAATAGAAATAAGAGCATATAATGCTAAAACAGTCAAAGTTTATTGAGTACACTTTAAAATAGTGGGCCCTTGACAAAGTCCTCTCCGGACGAAACAAGTGTCGGAGGTGCTGGGCAGCCTCTTATCTACTACAACCCGCCATGAGGTATACTTGTCACTTTATCTTGTACACGCATTGTGTGTGTCTAATGTATTGACATCTTTATGCAACAATGTTTGGTTTACCACGTACTACATTTTTTGGCTATGCACTATATAAATGTCATCTATTTTATAGCTTTATATCTGCATTTGCTGCCCAGCACCTACATGTTTCATGCCCTGTAACCACCTACTTTGTTTACATGTTCTAATTTTAAAGTGTACTCAATAAACTTTGACTGTTTTAGCATTATATGCTCTTTTTTCTCTCTTTTTGGTAGTGCCTGCTATTTTGAGCATATGAGCCTTACACCTTCTGTGCCCTGTTGCATTTTAAGCCCTGTCTTGCCTATGTGCACTTGCAAATTTCAGCCCAAATTGTTTCTATAGGTTTTGTTAACCTGGGGACTGTCTGTACTTTGTTATGGAATTCTGAGTCATTAACGGGAAGCGCTGTGATTTTCCAGCCAGCATATCCATATGTTATCTTGTAAGTGGAACTCGCCACTGATTGTTGGGGGTCCTAGAAGCAGATGAGTTTATTTGTCTTCTCAAACCTGAAGTCTAGCAGCCTCCAAATCAAAAACGCAGGTCCAAGTCGTGCGTGAAACTCGCCCATTCAAGTCAAAGTGTGCGTGAAATAAAATTGATGTCATCCTGTTGGAGTTAGTTGTTCTGTTGAACTAAAAGAAGGCAGTAGCCTAGAGATGTGAAAATCTGACACAACCTATACGACACCAGGACTACAAAAATGGATAGTCAGATGGCACTAGGATTCAAATTGAATCAAAATCGGACAATTTCAACTTTGGGTCTGTGGGCAACCGGCCATACAAGTTCAGCGGTTTATAAAATCAAATCTCTGACAGCCTCTTCTTTTACAGCTCCAGAGCACATGCTGTGCATCCAGAATGGGAAGTTTGACCATGCCGATAGGATGTTCAACAGGTGTGTATACAATGTGATCAATAGTCAAGTGGTAGCACACATAGAGGGATATTTTTTTGGCAGAAATTGAAATCATTTCCTCCTTTACGTCAAGTGGACGTGGAGGGGTGTGAATGGGGTCATGGCGGGCGGTGGAGTGGGCCTGGGCACATAATAGTGCAATTCTACAGCAGAAAGGGCCTGGCATAGAATTGTCAGCCACCTGCGGTATATATCAGGAGGCCAGAGTTTCCTAATATATATCCGGTGCACCAGACCACGTGGGGGTTTCATCATATGATAAATGTCCTCCATATATCTTCTGTATAATATAGCCTTGTTCTTGAATTACTGCCTGAAAGTATACTGTACCTCCGCTGATAAAGAGAGAGTAACTTTAATAAGTGTGTCTTCACAATATAAGGGCCAGTCCTTCCTTTCTTCACCACTATTAGGTCCTGTGATCACACCACCTTTCACACACAGTTGAAACTGACAGCCGCATAAACAGCTTGTACATATTGAAGACTTTTAGCAATATCTCTGTCTGTGCTCATGTGCTTATATGATCAGGGAAGAAGTAAATCGGGGTCTCCTCCTGAGAAGATTGTGCAGCCTGAAAGGCGCTACACAGTGTAGAGTAGTCTATATTTTTGGGCTAGATGAACAGTGTAATACATATCCGCCAGCATATGAAGCCCACCCCTATTAGGCTCCCATGGGGTGGGTGCAATTGCGGTGTGCCCGATCTGGTGTAGAACTGTGCTATAGTCTGCACACTAACCCTGCACCGGCCTACTTTGTGGTCCAACACCGCCCCCAATTGTTGAAGAGGGTGTAGTAATCACTCTGTAAGGGGAATTGCGACTACATCCGTTATACAAGCCATGATAAATACTCTCTTCTCTCTGCTTTGAAGAAGAATAATCACAAAGCTGTGCTGTCATCTCCATTATTACTATATGACAGAACTTTCTCTTCATCAGCAGTAACATCTCCCCCGCTGCCCTCTATAGGCATCTGTGTGGTAGAGCCCATCAGTAGGAAGTGACCTCCTGTCATATGCACAAATCTGTGTGATTTTTATTAGGTCCCAATGAGATCATATGATCTCGTGTGCAGCACTTGTGCTCCTGACCTGCCAGTCTGTTGGTATACAGCACTGATGTTACATCAATGTCATGTGACTGCTGGATGGAGGCTATTGCTTTTATACTGCACATCTGCCCTCTGGTGGCCAAACCTGCTTAAGAACTAAAAATGTATTTTTTTTTTTTTTTTTTTTTTACTTTTCTAGTATTGCAGAGACCTGGAGGAACTGCTTAGAAGGTGTGACCGACTTTAAAGAGGTAATTTATATTAACAAATATTTTGGTATTTATTTCTCAGCTTTTGCTTTCTATTAACTTCATTGTCCTTTTAGTTAATTCCAGAGTTTTACGAAGACGATGGAGCATTTTTGCTTAACAGTTTGAACCTGGACCTTGGGAAGAGACAAGGAGGGAAATTAGTTGATGACGTAGATATCCCTCCCTGGGCAGCGGGTAAGTGAAACACTTGGTGTTAGATAAGAATGTAAATCTGTATTATGTTGTCTGTTTTACAGTGTATGATTATCTCTTCTCTTAATCAGATGTAGATGACTTCCTGCGGAAAAACAGAGAGGCTTTAGAGAGTCAATATGTGTCAGACTATCTCCATGAATGGATCGATTTGATATTTGGCTATAAGCAAAGAGGAAGTGAGGCTGTTGCTGCAAATAATGGTAACACTGTTAGTAATGTCTCAGGACTTTCACAATTAGTCTTGAAAATACTGTGTAATCATATTCAGTCTTTTACCCTCGTGTATGTAACATGCCTAGAACTTGGTTTCCCATAGTAAATGTATTTTTACTCCAGTGGCTCCAAACCTTGTTTTGTTATATTTGCTTCCTTAACCTCTTTGCCTTCTTCCATTTAGTGACGGTATTATTATTCCACTTTCTTGTGGTTTATTATTTATTTATATTATTCCACTTTCTTTCAGTTTTTATGGCTTTTAATCTGAGCTCCAAATGATACGTCTGCTTTATTCTTTGGTTGAGTACGATCATGTTGATACCATATTTATATAGGTTTTATTGTGTTAAGTACATTAAAATGCATTAAAAATGGTATCTTCTTTTATTTGTTATATATGGCCTCCTTCATTCTAAAATAAACTCTTAAAATTATACTAATGAGCCAGAAAGGGCCTTGAGAGGCTTTCGTTGAGCCCCTCTGTGCTGTAGCTTCACAGGCTGTTACACTGTGCAGGAGCAGGTCTCACCCTCTCCATCTGCTTGCTGTAATCTTACATAGTGGGAGGGAGAAGTGCACAATGTAACAGTCTGTGAAGCTGCAACATGGAGGGACTCTGAAGAGTTCTTGGGTGTGTTACCAGTCTCTTTTGCATAACTTTAAAAGTTTTTTTTAGAAGGAAAGGCCATGGATAACAAATATAATTAGATTACCACAGTCCCAGTGCCCCTAGTTTATTATATTGGATTGTGATGCTAGTGGCCATTACTTTGATGCAAATCTTTGACAAACTTTACAAGATCCTAATAGGGTTAATCATATTGTACTTACCTCAGTTAAGTTTGTGTGAAGCCCCCGGCAATCAGAACTTCCTGTTACATCCTGTTGCCTTCCGGTAGACGGAGGGGGCCGGGTAGATATTATTGTATGCACACACCCTGTGTGATCACCAACCCCATAGCAGTGGTTGAAGGGGGACAGTAATGACTGTAAAGCCTTCTTCATCTGCTGGAAGCCAGGGGACGTCATAGGAAGCACTAAGTTCTGCTTTACAAAGGTAATTTCTATATGAGGGATCTCATTAGAACCTTGTACTGGATGCTAGGTGGTACTTAGCCTCAAAAGGTTGAGAAACATTTATTTAGAACATCTTATATCTGCTTTTTATATTAAGGTTGTGCTTCTCTCTCCTTTCTTAGTATTCCATCCGGTGACATATGAAGGAGAAATTGACCTAAAAAGGTAATACAAGTGAACATTACAGATCAGTGAGACTACTCTTGTGATTCCCATGCTTTATGTGATAAACAGAACATGTTTAAGGCTTAAAACTCGCCTGAATTGATACAAAACCCGTCAAATTTTTCTTTCATGACTTTCATCACATCTCAAAATGCCCTTGTTTTTAAGAAAAAGAAGCTTTACAAATTATTCAAATGAACCTGAGGGGTTCCAGTCTCCATTAAGACCTATGTAGCCCAGAGCCCCTCGGGCTCATTTGCATAATTTTAAAAGCCTTTTTTTTGTAAAAACTTGGGCATAAGAAGCTAAAAGAAGAGCAGATCCTGCCAGAGGGGGCACACACCTGCATGCCAGTGTGCTTGGTGTACAATCCACCCCCTGGTGCCAGATGTCCTTTAACATCCATTCATACCAGACTCCTTCATTTATGGACCACCTCTAGGGTGAGGCCACACTGGGTCATGCTGTTCTGTGTTATGGCCTTTTGTGCAGCCGTGGGGAAAGGAAATTGTGGTTTTAGAGATAGTATATTCAGTAATGAAGATTGCACAGGTTACTACAGTTAGGGCCAGAAATATTTGGACAGTGACACAAGTTTTGTTATTTTAGCTGCTTACAAAAACATGCTCAGAAATACAATTACAGGCGGTCCCCTACTTAAGGACACCCGACTTACAGACAACCCATAGTTACAGACAGACCCCTCCGCCCACTGTGACCTCTGGTGAAGCTCTCTGGATGCTTTAAAATAGTCCCAGATTGCAATAATCAGCTTAAAATTGTCTGCAATGAAGCTGTATTGATAATTCTTGGTCCTATTACAGCAAAAAAATTTGAAACTCCAATTGTCACTGGGGCAAAAAAAAAAATTGTCGGGAACTACAATGATAAAATATACAGTTTCGACTTACATACAAATTCAACTTAAGAACAAACCTACAGTCCCTATCTTGTATGTAACCCGGGGACTGCCTGTATATATATAATATGGGCTGAAAGTGCACATTCCCAGCTGCAATATGAGAGTTTCCACATCCAAATCGGAGAAAGGGTTTAGGAATCATAGCTCTGTAATGCATAGCCTCCTCTTTTTCAAGGGACCAAAAGTAATTGGACAATGGACTCTACGGGCTGCAATTAACTCTGAAGGCGTCTCCCCCATTAACCTGTAATCAATGAAGTAGTTAAAAGGTCTGGGGTTGATCCCAGGTGTGTGGTTTTGCATTTGGAAGCTGTTGCTGTGACCAGACAACATGCGGTCAAAGGAACTCTCTATTGAGGTGAAGCAGAACATCCTTAGGCTGAAAAAATCCATCAGAGAGATAGCAGACATGCTTGGAGTAGCAAAATCAACAGTCTGGTACATTCTGAGAAAAAAGGAATTGACTGGTGAGCTTGGGAACTCAAAAAGGCCTGGGCGTCCACAGATGACAACAGTGGTGGATGATCGACGCATACTTTCTTTGGTGAAGAAGAACGCGTTCACAACATCAACTGAAGTCCAGAACACTCTCAGTGAAGTAGGTGTATCTGTCTCTAAGTCAACAGTAAAGAGACAGGCCAGAGTTAAATTTGCCAAAAAACACCTCAAGAAGCCAGCTCAGTTCTGGAAAAGTATTCTATGGACAGATGAGACAAAGATCAACCTGAACCAGAATGATGGAAAGAAAAAAGTTTGGAGAAGAAAGGGAACGGCACATGATCCAAGGCACACCACATCCTCTGTAAAACATGGTGGAGGCAACGTGATGGCATGAGCATGCATGGCTTTCAATGGCACTGGGTCACTTGTGTTTATTGATGACATAACAGCAGACAAGAGTAGCCTGATGAATTCTGAAGTGTACCGGGATATACTTTCAGCCCAGATCCAGCCAAATGCTGCAAAGTTGATCGGACGGCGCTTCATAGCACAGATGGATAATGACCCCAAGCATACAGCCAAAGCTACCCAGGAGTTCATGAGTGCAAAAAAGTGGAACATTCTGCAATGGCCAAGTCAATCACCAAATCTTAACCCAATTGAGCGTGCATTTCACTTGCTCAAATCCAGACTTAAAGGGAGCCTGTCACCAGGAGACCCATTTTTAGCACTCCGCAAGTCCCCACAGAGCATAGAACATACGCTGCCAAAGTGTTTTTGTATAAAAATAGGTTTTACAGAAAAAAAGATATGTTATATTGTACCTTTCATTAACATCTGCTGTGTGACTAGGCAGTTGCCAAATGGGAGGGGCTGGAAAGGAGCAGTCTCCCCCCCCCCCACCCCCCACCCTTGGGATTCAGATACTCCATGTGACCTTTTCAAATCTATGAAAACACCCATCACTGGGCTTAGCGACGCCTCCTGCTCCTCTACAGCCAATCCCGAGTGGGGGGAGTTATTCATATATTTGAAAAGGTCACATGTTTCCCAAGGGTGGGGGGGGACTGCTCCTTTCCAGCCCCTCCCATTAGGCAACTGCCTAGTCACACAGCAGATGCTAATGAAAGGTGCTATATAACATATCTTTTTTTTTTTTTATACAAAAACACTTTGGCAGTGTATGAACTTTGCTCTGTGGGGACTGGGGGAGTGCTAAAAATGGGTCTCCTGCTGACAGGTTCCCTTTAAGACAGAAATACCCACAAACAAGCAAGACCTGAAGGCTGCGGCTGTAAAGGCCTGGCAAAGCATTAAGAAGGAGGAAACCCAGCGTTTGGTGATGTCCATGGGCTCCAGACTTAAGGCAGTGATTGCCTCCAAAGGATTCGGAACAAAATATTGAAAATAAAAATATTTTGTTTGGGTTATGTTTATTTGTCCAATTACTTTTGAGCTCCTAAAATGTGGAGTGTTTGTAAAGAAATGTGTACAATTCCTACATTTTCTATCAGATATTTTTGTTCAACCCTTCAAATTAAACGTTACAATCTGCACTTGAATTCTGTTGTAGAGGTTTCATTTCAGATCCAATGTGGTGGCATGCAGAGCCCAACTCGCGAAAATTGTGTCACTGTCCAAATATTTCTGGCCCTAACTGTATATTGCCTCTGGCAACACATTTTGGGGGCCTCATTATATCCATAGAATTTTAACTAAGCATCTGTTTGAAGAGAAATCATTCAGTGGTGATGGTAGTGAAGGATCTTATGTATTTCATGGACTTATGGAGTTCTGTTTCTGCCTTTTTCTGGGTCAACATTGTAGGATTATCGGTTGGACTTGATAGAACTCCATTTGTTATTAACCTAATCTACTTTGATACTTTCTTTCTTTTACACTGTAATACTGCAGTTTTACATTGAATTTGATTCAATGAATTTGAATTTGATTGACTCTTGTTTGTTTTTGTGTGTGTTTTTTTTTTTTTCATTTAACTTTCAGTATTGAAGATCCTGAGCAGAAAATAGCGATGCTGACTCAAATTTTGGAATTTGGCCAAACTCCAAAACAGCTGTTTACAAAACCTCATCCAAAGAGAATATTTACAAAGTCCAGAAGTTTTTCCCGGTCATCCAGCCAGAATCTGTCTACGGTAGAATCACCAGGTATGATGGAGACACACGATAATTAAGACTGGAAACTGAACTGCCTAGAGGGCACATGAGGTGTGGACCAGAACTGTATTCTAGCGCTAGGAGACTGGTTTCCTGGCACATTCTGTAGAACTTCTAGCAAATGATTATGTGGTTCTTTGGTGTATTCCTACTTTGAAAGTAGTACAAGTGCACTTACAATTACCCACTGCAACCCCATCCAATGTCGCCTCTCCAGTCTCATTGTTATGTTTTTACCCTCTTTGTCAGTCCCACTACAGGTCTCCCATCACACAAAATATCCATTTCGAAATCCTTATTGTAAACTACAAACCTTTAAAGTAACTGCAAAGATACTTTCCTAAAAACAGTTTTAGAAGAGCTGGAGAGAACCTTTGACAACAATTCCAATGATACTTGCATCATGCTCCTGACTTCTTCCTAACCTGAGATTTAGGGTTCATAGATATATGAGGCTATCTGTGAAACCCTCTCCGCTTTTCCTAAAGTGGGCGGGACTTCCTGGTTGTGACATCAGCTATGGTCAATGATCCCAATAGCACTCAGGGCATCCATGTGAACGTTAACAAACAGCTCAGCCAATCAGGATACATAATCAGTATTACTGTTTGTATAGAGATCTAGTGCAGGGAAGGCAGAGCACTGGAGTTCTCCATCATACAGTAATCTACTACATTACAAAGAAAAAGATATATTAAAACATGCCCACCTACACTATAAAACGCCTACATAAGAATGAGAAGATGAACACAAACAGCTCTGCTACATACCATTCCTGGTATGTAATTGGATGACCTGAAGCAGATGATTCGTCACTTGCTTATGACATGACTGCAGGTCCTGCAGCTTTTACGTGCTGCCGGGATTAGTGATGGGAATTCTGGCTCTTCTTAGTGAGCTGGCTCATTAGGCACCGCTCACTAAGAAGAGACAACTCTTCTGGGTCCTGAACGGCTCCCTATTACATGTATAGTAGGGAGCTGTACTCCAGCCAGTCGCTCCATTGCACACCACTTTTAACCCGATTGTATCTGCAGAATTGTGGCTTTCTTGGCCTTTTTTGAGAGAATATGAATAATAACACAAACACTTTTTTTACTAACCACGCTTTGTGGTCAGGTGAAGCCATTTATTGTCAGACTACTGTGGTTTTTTTATTTTCTCTTTATTAAATCATAATGACAACCAAAAACATTCACATACCCTGGTGATTTTTGCACAGAAGTTGACGCAAATGGGTCAAATGGGCCACAAAATATCTTGCCCACAATACGCCAAACGGCACAGAGACGAGCCTCAAAACTTCTGGCACAAGGTCATTTGGAGTGATGAGACCAAAATCGAATTTTTTTGGTCACAATCATGAATGTTACATTTAGAGAGGTGTCAATAAGGCCTACGTTGAAAGGATTGCTATTCCCACTGTAAAGCCCAGAGGTGGATCGCTGATGATGTGGAGATGTGTGAGCTGCATAGGCTCAGGAAACTTGGCCAAAGTTAAATGTAAGATGAATACAGCCTGTTACCAGCAGATACTGGAGGCAAATTTCCCTCATCAGCCAGGATGCTGTACTTGGACATTGACAACATGACAACGACCCTAAACACAAGGCCAATTCGACCTTTGGCTACAGCAGAACAAAGTGAAGGTTCAGCAGCGGCCATCTCGGTCTCCTGACCTGAATATTATTGAACCACTCTGGGGAGATAACAAGCGGCGCAGTTTATGCAACACAACCCAGGAATGTAGAGGAACATAGAACTTCAAGATGTCATTGATGTCATAGTGGGAATACACAGTGTTAAGAAGTGGGGTATGTGAACTTTTGATCAGGGTCATTTGCATGTTTTTGGTTTTCATCATGATTTAAAAAGAAAAAATGCAGTATTTTGACAATAAATGGCTTCTCCCAACAACTAACCATGAGTGGGAAAAAAAGTTTTGTGTTCTCATTCATACTCATTCAAAAAGGCAATTGAAGCCAAAATTAGGGGTAGCCAATTTTGGGCACAGCTGTATTTTGGACAGTTCTGAGACGTCTATATGAAAAAGAGCTACAGCATCATAGAAAGGAGTGCCCTAGGGTGTGACTCACGTAAAACAGAAATGTGCCTGTGTGCCAGAATTTTGGTCCATGCATTTAGTATGAAATAACCCAAATACTTGAAGGTATAGAGGAAATCTAGACTTAGATTTACTGTATTTTTCAGACTAATTCCCTGCTACATTCATTCATTCACATACACAGCTCTGCTACATCCATTCACTAAGGTCTGCAACTTCTTAACTGGCTCCATACCAGGGCATCATGGAAGGGTGTAAGGACCTTCTAGTGATGCAGGAAGCATGTGATCAGTCACATGCTTCTGATATCATTCCAGGTCCTGCAGAAATACTCCTGCCAGGACAAGGAAGGAGAGGGAGAGCAGCGCAGAGGGCTGCTCTCTCAGATATCAGGTGAAATGCTATGTCAGCACTTCATCCAATCTAAAGATGATAGATCAGGAGGGTCTGGCATTGATGAATCCTCCTGACCTTCAGATTATAAGATGCAATAAATACAGTACTTTCCAATGTGATGCACTTTGAGGAATCTGGCATAATTTAAGACTGCAAGTCCTCTCCATTATGTGTGCCTTTTGTAATAGATATGTTGCAGTGTTACTCCAGTACATAATGTAATGCTCTACACTAGGTAATAGTGTCATATAGGTTTTTATAATAAAAGAAAAATGTATTTTTTGTTCTTATTTTGTGCAGTTTCCCCCAGTGAAGATTCTTTTGAAGACCTAACAGAAGAAAGTAAAACTCTTGCATGGAACAATATCACTAAATTCCAGATAGAGGGCAGACACAAAATTCACAAAGAGTGAGTGACCTGTTCATGTAAAAGCCAAACCTTTTGGGGAAATGGGAAAATGTGAGCTGTGTGATTAGATTATTATTAACTGTTATCTGACCTGTGATGATGTTGGGGCTTGTAAGATAGTTACAAAAGTAATCACATAACTCCATTTAGAACATCACTCCGGCAGAGACCCCACTCCCATATACATGTCTTATATATATGTCTTAAACTGCGGTCGGTCAGTGAATCCAACAACACAAAAGTGCAGAGGACAGGACTCCTAGTGACATATGATGTGAGGAGCTTCTGCTCCTCCGCAAAACTGCAGCCCAAGGTTGTAATTAAGATTCCAGTCCGATTTGTATATGTTCCCTTATAAACACATGAACACAGGGTGGGGATCACTCCGCTGAGCCAACTAGGGGCTTGTGAACTATACTATAGAGATACTGCTCTAACTAACATGTGTGCTGCTAGATCCCATGTGCAGTCACTTAGGAATCAAGAATTGTGTAAAGCAGGCTTCTATTTCCATACTGCTGTTTTCTTTACTGTAATATATTATTATTATTATTATTATTATTATTCTATTGATTTGATGTGTATAACTTACAGGGCTATAACTGCAATTGCTGTCACCTCAAATGGATCATCAGTCTTCACAACATCACAAGGTGAGTCTAGAGATGTGTGAAGATGTTGGACACATGAAAGGCAGGTGAATGATGGACACATTGGGGCACATTTACTTACCTGGTCAGGAGGAGATCCCGATAATGCATTGTGCCGCGATTCAAGAGGATCGTGCGTCCGATATCCTGCATGTGTCGCTTCCCCGCTTAGGTCCGCCGGAGTTCACCTTCTTCTTCCTGGTGTATGTAAGTGCATGGGCTTGCGACACTATTTTTTTTTTGTCAAATGAAAGCCGGGCGCGATTGCAACCAAATCCGATCGCGTGTGACACAATCACCTACTAAATACCTGTCCCAGCGGCGCAATCACGTCGGAAAACCTGACGGAATTGCGTCCGACGGACCCTTAGTAAATAAGCCCCATTGTGAGCCACACGAGCGGCAGACACGCTGGCCAACTTTGCACATAAATTCTTATACAGACCTCTTGCACATGTATTTATGATGTGTTTGCGCCAAATTTTGTCAAGCCTGCACTGTGTCCACTGCAACATAAAACGGTGCACCTAGGGGGTGGCCCGGTGTATTTGGCCTGTTGGTATTCATGCATGTTAAGTCATGTTGACTAGTTGTATGAAGCAAATAAGAGTCACCAGTAGGGTAAGCGCTACTTCTGCTTCTCAGGTTAGTAATGTCACATCCATCAGTCACATGGCCCATTTGTAGTTCAGTCCCTAAACTTTAAC
The DNA here is from genome assembly GCF_040894005.1 of Engystomops pustulosus. Taxonomy (NCBI): domain Eukaryota; kingdom Metazoa; phylum Chordata; class Amphibia; order Anura; family Leptodactylidae; genus Engystomops; species Engystomops pustulosus. Next base: position 46,966,302 of record NC_092415.1, read on the forward strand.
AAGAAGCATGAGGACTCTACAGTGACATTGGTGGCGAACCTATGGCACGGGTGTAGGCACCCAGGCTGTCATCCTAGCCCAGAGTTTGCTAGACAGGACTCAAGGCCTCCACCTGCAGTCCAAGAAAGCCCAGGACATACCGTGCTCTGTTCTATTTAATACACATCTCGGACCTGCGACTACTGTAGGAGAGAGAAGGTGTTGACACAGTTGGGTGACCCATTAGAGCTATGGATCCGGGCCCAATGTTTCTTATTGATCAGGGTACCCTGAAGGAAAGCTACAACGATACACCGAATTCTTTCTATTGTATTGGTGTCATCAGGACACTGATACAATGGAAAGTTGTGACAGAGCAGTAACTGCTTAAATAGCCGTGTTGGCACTCGGTCTCTAAAAGGTTTGCCAAAACTGGTACATGACTTTGTGGAGAAGCCAAAATGCTCTTCTCCTTCCAGACCTTAAAGAAAGAACTAGTAGAACGTGCTGGGGATTTTGGGTGTTCCCATAGAGGGGCCATATAATTTCCTTACCTCCTTCCATCCAGCTATTGTGTCTAAAAGCAGAACAGAGCATTTTACTTCTCCAGGGAGGAAGTGGTAATTTTTAAGTAAGAAAGCAATTACGGTCCCCTGCCAATGCTTTATCTAGCTGCGGGTCTGAGTAGTAGTGTGTACCATGTGAAAAACGTGTAGCGTTTACCAGTCTAAAAGATGGCAAGCCATGGCCGCAATATTGTCACCCTTATTGTAATGTAAAATGGGTAGAATTTACAGAGGTTGGCCACTTTACCTCATGTTTTTTTGGGGGGAGGGGGGCAGGATATTAGGTAATTTACCAATATACAACTTATAATAGTTCTGCTCTGCTTTCTTCATATATAAAGTGAAATCTTCTGTCCTTTACCTCATCAGCCGGACATTCCTGACCATAAAATGGCTGCAGATGGCGAGTCATGTGATCTGTCCATGAATAAACGTCAATTAGAGATCACATGACCCTCCATCTGCAGCCATTTTATGGACAGGAATGTCCGGCTTATGAGGTAAAAGACAGGAGGCTTCACTTTACATATGAAGAAAGCAGAGCAGTACTATTTATAGATGTATATCGGTAAATTACCTAATATCCTGCCCCCCCCCACACTTATACACATTACAGAAAACGTGAGGTAAAGTGGACAACCCTTTTAATATCCAGCATAGGGGAAGTAGAGCTGCCCAAGAGGAGACCGACAGAGGAGGATATTTTATTTAGTTTCTGATTCACTTGTAGCATGGTGGAGAGAATATGACTTTGTACATTTTGCTAGAAGTCTGACTGTCTGATAAATGGGTGATAAATAGAATAAGAAAATTGTGGAATTTCTCTTTACATTTTTATATAGTTACAGGTCCAGGCATTAACAGTCATTTATTTGCAGATTCTACTTTGAAGATGTTCTCTACTAGTCAGAAGTCTCTGCAGAGGAGCGTTTCCTTCTCAAACATGGTAAGATATAGCGGCCATGTGAAATAAGCTCTGAATTTCACACAACGCAGTGATCTTAAGAAGTACAGAGAAATTCCTTTCATGTGGTATTTAGTAATCTGTAAATCTGTCACATGTTTGTCAGGTTGTATTGCCTTCCTAGGCTGCAAATTCAGAATGTATTGTGTGGAGCTGTGATTATGTTCTTGTAGTTCATAGTGTTCAGTCTAGGACAGTGATGGCAAACCTTTTAGAGACCGGGTGCCCAAACTTCAACCAAAACCTACTTATTTACCAGCGAGTGCCAATTTGACAATTTAAACAGTAACTTATTGCTCTTTTGTTCCACAACAGTCAATCATATCAGCCCCCTGAGGACACCAATACAGTTGAAAGCAGGAAGGCAAATTCAGACCTCATTGTAGCTTCTCTCCAGGGTCTCTCTGTACAGGAAGAATCGTGGGGCCAGTAGTAGGACCTCTAAAAATATTTTGGGCCTGTTCACACCTACTTACTCCTCTTGCAGTTCCAATCAGTCAAGGATACGTCACTTTAAAAGAGTGCCAAGAGCTACATCTCAATTGTCTAGGACTGCAGGAAGATTAAAGTCCTGTCTGGTGAACTTTGTCCTGGGGTGACAGCCTGGGTGCCCACAGAAAGGTTCCCGAGTGCCACCTCTGGCACCCGTGCCATAGGTTCGCCATCACTGGTCTAGGAGATTCTCTTCTGTATATAGATGTATTACTGGGGTTGGGAGGGTGTGCATAGATGTATTATTGGGAGGGAGGTGGCTGTATATAGATGTATTACTGGGGGGTGGCTGTATGCAGATGTGTTACTGGGGGATGGAAGGTGTATTTATATGTATTACTAGGAGGGGTTGGTAGCTGTATACAGATGTCCTACTGAGGGGTGAAGGGTTTACATAGATATATTAGTGGGGGTTGGTGGCTGTATACAGATGTGCTACTGGGGGGTGGATGGTGTATTTATATGCATTACTTGGAAGGGGTTGGTGGCTGTATACAGATGTTACTGGGGGGTTTGAGGGGGTGTATATGTATGTATTGCTAGGGGGGGTTGGTGGCTGTATACAGATGTGTTGCTGGGGGGTTGAGGGTGTATATGTATGTATGTATTACTAGAGGGGGGCTTGGTGGCTGTATACATATGTATTACTGGGGGGTGGAGGGTGTATATGTATGTATTACTAGAGGGGGGGGTTGGTGGCTGTATACAGATGTATTACTGGGGGGTGGAGGGTGTATATGTATGTATTACTAGAGGGGGGGGTTGGTGGCTGTATACAGATGTGTTACTGGGCGGTGGAGGGTGTGTATGTATGTATTACTAGAGGGGGGTTGGTGGCTGTATAGAGATGTGTTACTGGGGGGGGTGGAAGATGTATATAAATGTATTACTTGGGGGAGGGGGGTTGGCAGCTGTGTATAGATTTATTATTGGAGGGGGCTTGGTGGCTGTAAATAGATGTATTCCTGGGGGAAGAGTGGATAGTGAGCAGGAGGGTGTATGTATGCTACATTCAGTGAGGGCCCCACCAACCTTAGTCTGGCCCTGACAATAAACCTTTTTAAAACTTTTTGTTAGTTTGCCATTTCAAATTTTGTAACTTTTTATTTTCTGTTACTAGGAATTTTTTCAAACCTCTATCACTCTTGGTGACCCAATTGGATCAGAATGACCTGTTCTTTTCAGAAAGGGCAGATTCGCATTGCCGTTGGCGGACGGTCGTGTTCCACCAACATTACTGCTTGGGACAGAACTGCTTACATGATAGTTTATGATATAAGGAGTTCTGTCCCCAGGAGTGATGTGGGTCCACAGGACTCTGCATGCACCGTGATTTACAAACCAACAACAGCAGTGTGAATCTGCCCTAAGAATGTAAAAACGTAGTTGTAAATGTGGTGGTAGATTAAACATTTTCCACAAATCAATAGCTTTTAGGATGTAAAACAACTTTACTGCAAATAGGTAACAAAGATAATAGGCAGTTTCTTTGCTATACACCTCAGATTAACTCATTGCTGCAATGACTGCTTCCTCTGCCTGTGCTGAAGAGACCTGGAGTCTGTAGTTTGTTTATAGTTTATCTGTCAGTTACATGGGAGTGGAGGGGCTGCTTCTCCCTGTTCACAGGGGAGGAGGTCATGTGACAGTGCTCTCTCTGTGTATGTGGCAGAGCTGGATGTGTTCCAGGCAGTTGATACAGTTGTCTCCTGCACAGACTGGTGAGGTACAAGATCTCCCTGTTCCCCATCAGTCCCTCCATCCCAGTTTGTAATTTTGCAGAAGTTTCTCTGTCTCTCTACACCTCATGCTACTTTCCTTTCCCACCTTGTATTCAGCACTTTGTGCTCTGTGCAGATGAGCAATGAACCCTTAGTGCTCACACTGCACGGGCTATAAACTCCAAAAAACTGGTTTACTTATGATTTTCACCACTGATTCTATTAAAATACTGCCGGCTGCTGCATAACGGATCTGATATGGTCCGGAAATATGAAACTTGAATCCATAACGGCACAGCCGTGTCACCATTCTGCGCTGGACCTTGGTCAGTGGATTCCAGTTATAGCACTTGTCAACAAAATAAAATGCTATAAGAATTTGGACTGGAGCATTGTGACTCAGTGGTTAGTATTACATCCTTGCAGCGCTGGGGACCTGGGTTTAAGTCCCAAGGTCAACATCTGCAAAGAGTTTGTATCTTCTCTCCATGTTTGTGTGGGTTTCCTCCCACACTCCAAAACATACTGGTAGGTTGATTAGATTGTGAGCTCCATTGAGGACAGTGACTGATCTGGCAAACTCTGTGCAGCGCTGCGTGATCTGTGTGTTATAGAAATAAAGAAATTATTATTATTATTTGAGTAAAACATTGTTTATTAGTTTTCCCAGAAAGACTTGATTAGATTTAAAAAAACAAACAAACTATGTATACATATTTTTTTAGGTGAATTTTGTTCGCTCCACCATGCTACAAGTGAATACCAATTACTCTTTACAAAAATATACCATTAATGATACCAAAAATTCTTAAGAAGTACTTGACTTTATAAGTACCGTATATACAAAAAATGTGCTGAAAAACCTCCCCTCGGCTTATACACGAGTCAATAAAACACAAAAAAAACTTCCATACTCACCCTCCGTAGGCCCGATGGTCTGCGTGGCTACCGATGTTCGGCGGCTCCTCTTCTGTCTTCCCCGCGGCTGGTCTTCGGTCTTCTCTCTTCTCTGTGTTGTATCAGCCGGCAGATGCGACGGCGTCGCAGCCGATGACGTCATCGGCGGCGACACCGTCACATGATATTGTGCGCCAGCCGGCAGATCGCGTGGACGCGTATCTGCCGGCTGATACAACACAGAGAAGACCGGAGACCAGCCGCGGGGAACGGAGCATCAGGGAGCCGCCTGTAGGTGAGTATAAAAGGTTTTTTTGTTTTAATGTGCCTGGCAGTATATTAAGGGCTGGCAGGATGCATACTTTAAGGGGGCTGGCAGGCTGCATACTTTAAGGGGGCTGGCAGGCTGCATACTTTAAGGGGGCTGGCAGGCTGCATACTTTAAGGGGGCTGGCAGGCTGCATACTTTAAGGGGGCTGGCAGGCTGCATACTTTAAGGGGGCTGGCAGGCTGCATACTTTAAGGGGGCTGGCAGGCTGCATACTTTAAGGGGGCTGGCAGGCTGCATACTTTAAGGGGGCTGGCAGGCTGCATACTTTAAGGGGGCTGGCAGGCTGCATACTTTAAGGGGGCTGGCAGGCTGCATACTTTAAGGGGGCTGGCAGGCTGCATACTTTAAGGGGGCTGGCAGGCTGCATACTTTAAGGGGGCTGGCAGGCTGCATACTTTAAGGGGGCTGGCAGGCTGCATACTTTAAGGGGGCTGGCAGGCTGCATACTTTAAGGGGGCTGGCAGGCTGCATACTTTAAGGGGGCTGGCAGGCTGCATACTTTAAGGGGGCTGGCAGGCTGCATACTTTAAGGGGGCTGGCAGGCTGTATACTTCAGGGGGGCTGGCAGGCTGTATACTTCAGGGGGGCTGGCAGGCTGTATACCTCTGGGGGGCTGGCAGGCTGTATACCTCTGGGGGGCTGGATGGCTATATACTGGGAGGCTGAGACCAATGCATTTTCCACCCTCGGCTTATACTCGAGTCAATAGGTTTTCCCAGGTTTGGGTGGTAAAATTAGGGGCCTCGGCTTATACTCGGGTCGGCTTATACTCGAGTATATACAGTACTTGACTTTCTTTTCTCTTCTTCCAGGCCCTGTCATCCTGCGTCCTCTTGCCTGGAGATACAACTGTGATGTGTTCCTCATGGGATAATAACGTGTATGTATTTATGCTCCTAGTTTAATGCAGTATATTATATTTGAACTTAAAGGGGTATTCCAGGAATCAACATATTTCATATACAAATGGGTCCTTAAAATATAAGCTAATGTGTAATTAGTTGTTATTTTAAATGTTGCTTAGCAGAAAATGCTGGTGACATACAGTGTAATGAAGAATTAAAATGCTACTGGTCCTTTAATCAGTCCGTTAATTTCCTCCGCGCAGCGCAGACACAGGACAGAAGATGGCCGCTGGTTTGGCTGTAGTCGGTTGGTTGCAGTGCATCCAGTATGGCCAGTGTTGTGATAATGGTAGTTACACATCATTACTATGGTAACAGAGAAGAACAGTCTGTTACATCATCACTGGGGGGCAGAGCACAGGAGGGAGGGGGAGTTACTGAGAACTAAAGGGTCATGGGACTTGTAGTTTCCAGTGGCGGCCATTTTGGTGATAACTCCACCTACTTTAGAGAAGCCATAAAATTTTGTGAATTATAAAATCAAACTATTTAAGCTCCATTTTGTAACTAATGACAATGAGTTTTGTTATATTAATTTATTTAAAGCATCATGGGTTTTTGTATCAGATGTTCATATTCCTGGAATACCCCTTTAAATCATCCACATGAATTTGGTGGTTTTAACCAAAGTATACTCATGCGTTGGGATGTGCCCACTGAAATGGCATTTGTTCTTCATTTAGCTTTTAATGGCTTATTTTTCATGGAAAGAGATTTTTTAAAATATGCAAATGAGCCTCAGGGGCTCCTGTGTACATCTTAGAAGCCCCTTCGGGCTCAGTTGCTAATTATTTATCCTGTTCTGTGGTTATGCCTGACTCTTCCCTCCCTTTCCCTGTCTCTCTGCCCCTGAATGACATTTTGCATATTTTTAAAAGCCTTTTACAAAAAAAAAAAAAAAACCATTTACAGCTGAATGCAGAACTGATCCTGTTTCATGGGGGGCAGACCAGAATGTAAGTATGCTTGGGTAAAAACCACTTCATAGGAAATAAACCATCAAAATCCTTTATGACACTTGCTCATAGATCCAGACACCGTGATCATTTTCTTATATTTGTTATCCATGGCCTCCTACCTTCTAAAATCAACTTTTAAAATTATGCTATTTAGCCTGAAGGAATACTGTGGCAGCACCATGCTGTAGCTTCACAGACTGTTATACTGTGCAGGAGCACTTCATTCCTCCTGCTGTGTGCTGAAACGATTTCTGTTGCAGTGTGATATCATTAGGCAGAGGGAGGGGGAAGTGCTTAGGAAGCAGAGGGGAGACAGTGTAACAGCCTGAGATGCTTCAGCACATAGGCTCTCTGGGCGCCACTCCAGTAGCCTTTCAGGCTATTAAACATAATTTTGAAAGTTTATTTTAGAAGGAAGAAGGCCATAATATAATTGATTGTAGATTTCCTTTAACCATCAGAACTTTCTATTGTGCCGCCCAGGTATTTTTATTCTATAGCTTTTGGAAGAAGACAAGATACATTAATGGGACACGATGATGCGGTCAGTAAGATTCACTGGTGCAACAACAGGCTTTTCTCTGCGTCTTGGGATTCTACCGTGAAGGTACAGTATATTATCCATGTAGCTAGTGACCCAGGATGCTTTTTGAATGTTAAGACCCCTATAAGTCAGAAAGCAAGCATGCCAAAAAGAAGGGGTTATGACAAAAATATATTTTGCCCTGACTCTTTTTGGGTGATTGTAAAGCGATGTTCCCATCTGGGCAATGACATTTAAACAAATCCATCTACCATATACATCAATTTTTTCAGTTGGATGTAACTTTTTTTAAACATGTACCTGCGTGAAGATAGATTCCTATAAATGTAGTCATGTGGTTGTTGTTGCTGGATACGATCACCCCTGCACTCTGGCAGCTGTGGTCGTGCATGTGCTACTGAGGTGCCCGACCACCTGGAGCTGAGGCTGAATGACATTAGTCTAGTGTTATAACCATAAAGATGGGTTCATCCCAATAAGTTCTTTAATTTTAGGCTTGGATCTTACTGTTGTAATTGTGGACCTTAAATATAAATGTCCTATTCTCTCATTTAGGTGTGGAGCTGTGTACCTGCCGATGTGTGCGGGACCAAGAGAAACAACTTTGAACTACTGGCAGAATTGGAGCATGAGGCCGGGGTGAGACTATGGGACCAGATGTTTTGGGATCAGAGCATTACTGTATTACTGCACCTTTAAAGACATTGATATGTTGGGAATTGCATTGATCAGACCCCTAAACATAGTAAATCTGCTGCAATCTATCTGTAACAACCAGTTCACATGGTGCATTTTGGTATTGATTTTCCATTGGATTTCCATGAGTGATCTGACTTATATTCTGCTAAAAATATAGGACAAGACCCAAAATGCCATTCAGTACATAATGACAAAGAATGTAGAATTCCCTCATTTATGGGAAATCTCATTTACTTATACAAAATCTCCTCCAAACACAACCAGACACAAAGGGCACTTCACCCCCTACCTGAGGGGCTGCTAGTGGGGTAAAAGCTGGTGACGGGGTCCATTTATGGGTTTAATATCTCATATGATTGTAAGCAGAATTTGTTTTGTGTTTCTAAAGTTCCATAATGTGTATATATAGGTAAACACGATCAATGTGAGCCTTGATGGATCATTGCTGGTGTCTGGAACTAAAGAAGGTGTCGTCAGTATCTGGGATGTAGCAGGGTCCTGCGTGTTACATCAGCTTCCTTGTCACAATGGATCAGTCCATGACATCGCTCTGAGTCCTGGTACATGTAATGTATTATATCTGTATAATATCTGTATGGACGGGGACGGTCACTGTCAGTGTAACCGATCCCTGCTGTATTTTCTGTGTTTTTGAATGGGCACAAAACTTAATAGTGAATAAAATTTTGCAGATGCCAGACATGTGCTCTCTACCGGAGAGGATGGTTGTCTAAAGGTCATTGATGTCCAAACAGGAATGCTCATCTCTTCCCTGTCCTCTGGAGAAAGGCAGAGGTAATGGATATAAAACTATAGAAATGACATGTGATGACCTTGGCGTTTTGTCACATTCTCTGGATTGTTACTGACAATGTATCCAGGTATAAGCTTCCTAGGGGGTATTTATCATTATAAGCTTCCTAGGGGGTATTTATCATTATACGCTTCCTAGGGGGGTATTTATCATTATACGCTTCCTAGGGGGTATTTATCATTATAAGCTTCCTAGGGGGTATTTATCATTATACGCTTCCTAGGGGGGGTATTTATCATTATACGCTTCCTAGGGGGTATTTATCATTATACGCTTCCTAGGGGGTATTTATCATTATAAGCTTCCTTGGGGGTATTTATCATTATACGCTTCCTAGGGGGTATTTATCATTATAAGCTTCCTTGGGGGTATTTATCATTATACGCTTCCTAGGGGGGTATTTATCATTATACGCTTCCTAGGGGGGTATTTATCATTATACGCTTCCTAGGGGGTATTTATCATTATACGCTTCCTAGGGGGGTATTTATCATTATACGCTTCCTAGGGGGGTATTTATCATTATACGCTTCCTAGGGGGGTATTTATCATTATACGCTTCCTAGGGGGGTATTTATCATTATACGCTTCCTTGGGGGTATTTATCATACACCGGTGCATAGTGTTTTAGCCCCATCCGGCTGTGCTGGTGTACAATTTTACATCACAAGCCTGATAAATGTCCCCCTCTGTATCTATCTTTCATGTAGATGCTTCTGTTGGAATGGACAGACTGTCCTATCAGGCAATGACAATGGGGAGTTACTGGCCTGGGATCTCCTCGGAGGAAGAATTCTTGAAAGAATGACGGGTCATGCAGGTAAAATATAATCTATGCGAAACACCAAGTGACTTCCTTTCTGATCTTTGGAAAATCCCTTTAAGGCCTGAGGCACATTTGGTTTGAGCCCATTACCTATTAGCAGGTTTTGAATCGGACCCAAACCTGGAATTTACATGAAATCGGCAAGTCCATTCAATTCAGAGACTGTACATCTGGTCTTGATAGATCCTGCACACATGAGGCAAGGTTGTCAGACCAAACCCATTTGTGGGCTGTGGCTAAAACAGCCTGTCACTACATAGTGGATGGGATTTAAACAAATCCTACCACGTGTTGCATAAAGAGCCTGTGGCTTTCCACTGCAGGTCTACAATCAGCGACATGTCAATCTCAAAATTCAGCATCACCCCCCCCCCCCCCAGCTGGGATTCTGGCCCAAAGAAAGATGAGTACTCCCAGCAAGGCAGGTTCCCCTCTAGTTTTCTTGGCATGTTCAGTGCGTATCCCAGGAAATCTCTGGACATTCATGTGGACCATGTACAAGTGTATGTCCACAGGATGAAGAAGTGTACAAAATAAGTATACATTCAGTGGGGGACAGACATCACTATGTGGCATCCATCCCCGGCCTCTGCTGACTGCACACGGAGTGTAATGTTGTCTCCGACAAAATGGACAATTGAAATATCATAAATTCTTTTTTTTTTTCTCTAAAACTTGCATTTTTCAGATGCTGTGACGTGTATGTGGATGAATGAGTCTTGTAACACTATCATCACAGGATCGTCAGACAGGCAGATGTTACTCTGGAAGCTGCAGTACTGAGCTTTTTACATTCCACTTCTCCGGACTTGAAGATTTTAGAAAGCGCTGCTTGTTTTTATGTAACGTCATTGTGTGGTGGCTGAATGTACGAAGCTGCTTCTAAGAAGGTGCCTTGTCCTCCCACTATTCCTGAAAGCCCGTGTCATGTGCCTCTGCCCTTTTAGTTATACGTAACATGTTTACCTACAGGTTTATACAACTGTAAGTTATTGTCTCTAATGTTTCTATCCCCCTTATTTTTTGTCTAGGACACTTTGGGGGGTGGGGGGGTGTCACAGGGTTGTAGTAATGATAGACCAATGCGATGTGAAACACGAAGGAGCAGTGATGCGATTTTGTTTGTTTAGTAAGAGGGCAGGTCCTTCTATTCCGCCATATTGTAACTGTCTGCAGTGTCATATTGGGTTACTGAGCTTTCCTTTTTGTAAAAAAAAAGTTCAGAGAGGACATATCTATGAAGGACGTCATGGCTTTAAAGGGGACCTCAGATTTTTGTATTACATAAAACCAACACTTATTATAGGATTACATTATTATAGGCAGCACATAGAAATATAAATGGGTAATAATAGTAAACTTTATAATATCATTTATTTTATTATATTATTTTTTTATGCTCCTTTCTTCTCCTGCAGTGAGCAGTGTATCTCTGAAGGCCTTTTCAAGTCCATACACAGCAGATAGATTAGGAGAGGAGGATAAGGTGAACTCTTTACATGCCTAGAAAATATGATTCAGCTCTGTAAGGAGATTAGACTATCCAGGGTCTGTAAAGAGTTACATGATTAGAGACTTTATCAGAATCTCCTTATCTAACAGCTGAGGGTGGGTAGAGTAAGCCGACGTATACACTGCAAAAATGTATATTACAATGTTTACTATTATCATCTGCTCTTTGCTTAAAAGGTTAATTGTGCTTCAAGGGTGCAGAACTGAGATTCTGTAGTAGCTGGTGTCAATCTATTGTATGTTGCCCAGTGTTGGTGGACCTTTGCGATTGCTGATCTATCACACACACCAAATGTCTCCATAAATAGGAAATGGATACACTGGTGTCTGCTGGGGCCCCCTGTGTTGTAGACAGAATCTCTGCCTCTCTGGGTGAAGCAAATGTGACAATCAGGTACCACCATGTGTATTCTGTAGTGCTGAACATGATACCATGACCCTGGGCACCACTGAGCAGGTGCTGGGGCTCCATAAGGAAAGGGGAACATGTTTATTGATTCCAGGTTTTATTCCAGTTCCCATATTGGCACTTCCGGTCTTTGGGATAAGGATAGGTGTTTCCCAAGTGTCCATGTTGGAGTTTAAAGGAAATCTCCCGTCAAGATCCAGCCTCATAAACCAGGGAAAACTCATAGATCCAAGAGAGACAGAAACCTTTTGTAATTGGCAGAAGCTTTTTTTTTTTTCTAAGTAGGCAGTGCACGCAACCCCGGATCCTGGGGTCAGAGTTACAAACGAAAGAAGGAACGGCCACAGCATCCAATAAAGTGAAGAAGGTAATAAACCTTTATTCACATGCTGTTTTTTTTGCCCGTGTGAATAAAAGTTTATCACCTTCTTCACTATATTGGATGCTGTGGCTGTTCCTTCTTTCGTTTACTCATAGATCCAGGCACTGTGACTGTGGTAATCTTATATTGGTTATCCATGGTCCTCCTTCTAAAATCAGCTTTAAAATTTATGCTAACAAGCCAGAAGGGATCCTGGGGGTGCTGTGGCTTCAGACTGTCGCTGCTTCAGTAATTCCACCTATACTAACACAGTGGAGAGGAGGGGTGGGGGGGTAGTGCTGCTGTACAATGTAACAGCCTGTGAAGCTGTAGCATGGGGTGGCTCTGGTAACACACCTCCAGAGCCTTTTTGGCTCATTAGCAACATTTTTAAATGAGATTTTGGGTGGAAGGAGGCCATAACAAATACAAGAAAATTAATACAGTCAGTGTCTGAATCTATGAGTAAGTGCCCCTGGTTTATCATGATGGATTTGGATTTACTTTTTAGTCCGGGTTAGTCATAACCTGGACTCTTTTTTTAAATGACGTGTTATATGTGTATTTTAGTAAATATGCGAATTCACTAGAAACTAACCAGAACAGTTTTGTAAAAATGTTTTATTCCTGCTGGAATTGTACAAATAACCTGTTCATTCTCTTGGGAGAGAGAAGTTTTCCTACTCACTGTGACCTATTGACTGGTGGAATCTGGGAAATCTCATAGGAAAACCCTAGAACCACTTGTTGCCTCTCCAACACGAAAAAAAAGGTTGAGAAATTACTGGCAAAGGTGTCTCACACAGGTAACCAATGTAAGACTTGTGTGTCACATGTCCAGAATGCTCGACTCTGATTGGTCACCACAGTGGAAAGCATAGCATCCAGTAACCAATACAAGTTAAACCAAACTAAATTGGTTGCAACATGAAAGGGATTTTTACATGCTCTGATATACTGGTTATACTTGATGGATCCACTTTCCATTTATTCCTCTGGTAGGAGACCTGAAAAGTATTGGAACAAAATATTGTATTTCTATGGGTTCATGCACACAGCTGTGGTTCCACGGCCTCATGTATGAGCTGCCACCCAGGCTACAAATTATAGAGCAGGTTCACTCCTACTCGCTTGTGGCCACAGGAGCCACAGGGTTTATGCACAAATAAATGTGCCGTATGGTGGGCCGATCACACAGGCAGTCCCTGCATTATATAGAAAACTAATACAAGGAACCGCTGCCCTGGTACTGAAATAGTTAATACAGTTCCGGCGCGGGTGTTTGGCCAACAGGCAGAGCGTCCTTGGATATTTCTATATAATGCAGGGACTCGGGTCAATCAAACAGGCTGCACAATGCAGAGGACCCAAGTTTATGTGGATGAGCCCACAAACAGATCCGTTGATTAAGGCCAGTGAAATTTGCACGTTTATAAGTCGGTGGTCTTCTACTGCCCCAGTATCTGGAGGATAATCCGGTGTGGCGTTACACTGTCTAGTCTTTCTTTGCACCACCTACTAGTTGGATTACTTTAAACCTGAATTTGACACAACTTGGGTCACTCCCAATTTGTTGTACCAAATGTAAATAATGTTGATAAATGTGCAGCAAATGACAGCAGATTTTGGTCTTAAGGTAGATACATGTGCCCAAATGTATGGGCTGCAAACAGGGAAAGTGATCTGGCCCCTAGTGTCACCCCATGTCCATAGTAAATGGCTCTCTGCACTGTGGTGACTGCACAATAGACCTCAATGGGGGCTGTGAGACAAAGTTAGTGTGGCTATAGCTCACTGCCTCCATATACTGTTATGTACATGAGGCCTCAATTGGAATTAACTAGTCCCCAAATCATCCCACAGGTAAAAACAGCGCTGTGTCACTATATTTCCCAGTGAGGTACTTTGGGATTGGTTACTCACTATATTGTACCCTGCTCCTGTGTATAGAGGATGGGGCCGCTGGGTTCATGTACAATATTTGGCCTATCCAGCACATGTCCCTCATATGATGCTTTCTTCCTGCAAGATGTAATGTGAAATATCCCAGCTCTTATAGAGCAAAACCTCTATCCTACATTATAATGCAATAAAGGAAAAAAAAAAATACAATATTTTTCAAGAACTTTTCTGCTTTTTATTTCGGTTAAGCACGTCTGGCTTGTATACAAACTATAGAAAGGGTTAAACACATTTGCAAATGTTAGATAATCGTACATCATGTGAAAACACAATACACACATTGATGTGAAACAAGGAACAGCGATATAAAGGGGGGGAGGGGATGTGCAAGTCAGGAACCTGGAGTGTGACCCGAGTCACATGATCCTGGCGACTGTACATTCCAGGTCATGGGTCACATGGGGGGGGGTTACTCTGCTACAATGCACTCATGTAAGGGTCAACAGTGCAAGAAATTAATTGAAGACATCAATTAGCTCATGGACCGTTTCAGGAACGTCCCCATTTGTAAAAGAAGGCAAAATGAGAAGGTTAATAGAGAAGCAGAATATATAACAATGTAACAAGACTGCGCGACTCCACCTGGGAACCATTATTGCTCAATACATTCCCAGAAGACACATGACAGCAAGTGTCACAATTATCCCCCTCCCCCATCCAGCAGCTTCATCTACACACATCACATACTGCAGGGCAGCGTTCACACAGATCACGTGTGTTTACAAGTGGAGTGAGGACCTAACCACACACACAACATTTCCTTCAGCTTCTGACCGGCAGCTTAACGCAGTGCGACCTCCATGCCCCTGCTGGTTTACATGGGGCCCGGACCGGAGTGATGGCAGCGTGGGATGCTAGGAGGGACTGGGCAGGTAAGTAAATGTTTATTTTTTTTTAACCAGCTCCCTCCCGCCCACCAATAGGTTTTTTATGCTGTTGTTGGACAACACCTTTAACAGCTCTGCAGCCATTTAAGGGTGATTTGAGCTCTTCGATCCTACAAAACAAATTACAGGCAAAAATACCACATGGGCAGGACACAAGAGTCCTCCAAGATTATTTCATGACCATTCCAAAAAAAAAAAAAAAATTTAATCAAAACCCAAAACACAAACATAGGAGTCAATTGGTCCTGATAAAAAACAATTTATCAATCTACAAACAGATCTTTTGCACCTTGGGTCATATGTATTGGGTTGGAGAACATGTCTCATTTGGAGTTGCAATGTATTTGATCAGATTTTTGTGTTACCGTATATTGTATGTGGCTTTTTACTCTCATATTTCGTTTTGATTAAATTTGTGATAAACTCGGGGGTTTCTTACTGGTATTTTCAATTGATCGGATCACATTTGTGTTTAAAAGAGTGGAGATTCACTTAAGGCCCTCCCTTAATAAGCAGATAAAAAATGGCCGCAGTCTAACAGCTTTTTAATATTTTTATGAATAGTTTTTAAAAAAATAAGTTTACATTGTGCAACCGTTGTATTATTTTAATCATTTTTTCAACATAAATAGCATCTATAGCAAAAATTGCCATGCAAATATAACATGATTCGTACATAGGAAAATAGCTCTAGAGGATAGAAAATTACAGCGTTTCTCTTGCCATACATGAATATAGTGCATTGTCGCTTTCACTGAACAGACGGTGCAATTCTCATGGCAGAAGGCAAAAAAAAAAAAAATTTATATGCAAAACATCAGTTGTGAGACTAAATAGTAATCAAAATATAGTGTGTAAGTCTCATCCGGCTTTACAGGACTATACGACAGGCTGTAAACAGCTTGTGGAGTAAATGGAAGTTGCACAGATCTCTACCTGGTAAAGGTATATTAGCGGATACTGTATAGAGCCGACAGCAAAGAGCTTTGTTCTTTTATACAACGCACAAGGTCAACATGCAGAAGAAGACACCTTGCTCTCTGCGCATCGTGAAGTCCGTCCTAGCTTGGCCAAGGTTTAAGACTGGGGGTAAAATGGAGGACAATGCCATTAAACCTCTGGGACGGAGTGATCCATTAAGTTCTTCATCACGCTGGAAGCCATTCTGTTGGGGGGAGAGGAAAACATTAGGAGACGGAGTTAAATGTAATACATCACAATACAAACATTCATTATAGACTGTTGGAAACCTAAGTAACCATCATGGGATACAAGACAAATCCACAAAGACTTCCACCAATCACTAAGATGAAGGGGCACAAGCATTGCCCCCTCATTTCTGACTTCCTATGTAATGTATTACTGACTTAACGCCCAATTACTGGCAGATGTCTGGCAAGCTTGAGTTCCAAACCCTTATGCCTTTTTTGGCATCCAATATGGCCGTGGCTTTGGTTCACTGATAGCTTCATTGTATCTACTGTTTCATTAAACATTTTTTGCCACAATTTGTTTATTGAGACCAGGAAAAAAAAAGCAGATAAATAAACTTCCACACCCCTTCCTGGATTTGGAGTTTCAGTTTTCATGCGGATTTACGTGTGAGACCCAAAATTATGGCTGTGCTACACAATATAAAAACCACACTGGAGTTGTGTGCCAAAAATAGGCAATGTTCTCTCTCTGAAGCACGACTGCACCACTGGGGAGAAGGAGTCAGTCCCCAGGGACAGGAAACCCAGGCTTTAAAAATTTCGTAACTCCAACTCCGTGTTTTCAGAGACTGTACAAGACTTAAATATTTTCTTTTCGTTTGGTTAGTCAAAATTCCAGGACCACAACACAAAGTGCACCGCGTGAAGAATATAAAGATGTGAGGAAAGAAAAGAGGAACCTAAGTGTTGCTGTTGTGGTTCAGTGAAAAAAAAAAAGTTACCCTTGAGTAATTACCGATTACCCCTCACCATGACAGCACCAGCGGAGAGAACAGCCTAGAAGACCATAGAGGATAGAACCCTATGTTCAAAGGAAAGTTCCTGAAAGTGACAGAAAAAACTGGGGGGAGAGGGCCAAGTGGCTGCTCGATGGATCTCACTAATGAAGACTTCCCTTAATTCATCTAAAGACATAAAAAAGGATCTAGAAAATGGGCTCTTAGTCCTACAGGCACAGGTAGGCTGAGACTATGGCCAGTTTGGCAGAAAAACAAGCAGAGAGAGGGCACATGCTGGTTTGGACTACCATCTCACTGAAAACACCTCATACACCCTGGGGGATCCAGGGAACAGAACTTTCAGACCTGCCCGTTTTTCCAGGTAGCAAATAAGTCTACATTTGGTGTTCCCAGGAGGTGGGCAATACTTAGAGAAATCTTTCTTTTTAGGCATCATTCAGTCTGCCACTTTGTACCGCAGTAAGGTAGCTTATATGTTGTTCTGCTAGGGAAAATTTCAAAAGTTAGATGCATAAAAGATGAACTCTTGGCGACACCTTATCGATTCAGGAAAACTACTGCGGTGTTGTATTTTCACATCGGAGAGAAGATCTTCCTAGAATGGTGTGGCCCACGCACCCTGAAAAAGATGACACCCTGACTCAGCGCCTCATCCCCAGGAGCTCATGTCGGTAGTCAGGGTTAACTGTTCTTTTTGTTGCCACAAACAAGATTCCTTAACCAGTTCCCTAGGGATTATAGTACTGCTTTGGGCAGAAGAATCTTCGATTCCATCCCTTCCCACATTCTGAGCATGTGTAGTTGTAGATGGCCATGGTTCTATGCCTAAGGAATGGATGGAATGGCAGTTGTAGAGAGACCTAGAACCAACATTACATATGGCAATAGACCCTGCACTGCCACCTGAATCTTTTGGACTTTTTCCACTGGTAGAAAGGACCGCTGACATCTGGAATCTAAATAGATTCCTATTAAAAAAAAGTCTTGGATTTTGATGAAATGAGAGAAGACTTTTTTGTATTTACCAACCAACCAAACTAGAATCTGCTGCACCCTGATTAATTGGGATGAGACAGCTTCCTCTGATTTCCCTACAAGGAGGAAATCATCCAGGTAAGGGATAAAAATACCGACGTATAAAGGACACCATTTCGGACACTTACTTCTTCAATAACCTTGGGATTATTGTGATCCTAAAGGGCATTGCCCTGAACTGTAGGTGGGTCGGGATGCCTTCCATAAATAATGCTATGCTGAGGCATTTCTGGAAGGAAGGATGTACCGGAACATGATCATTAAGTGTCAGATTAATCAACTGAAACCTAAATGGAAACGTTGAAATGGGCAATAAATTTGTTGTTCATGGATTGATTTTCGAACTTTTCAATTAACAAAGACATGTTTAGCGGGAAAGGTCCTTCTGCACTTCTTGAAATGAAATGGGGTCAAAACCCACCCCTGTTTGTCATAACCTTAACATTGAATCTTGGAGGGCGTAGAGAGAAAAATGTCAGCCTTAGGCCCTCCCGTATAATACCTACTACCAACTTGCTGATGGATATTTTCTTCCATTCTGGGTAAAAAAAGAGCCTGCGTCCCACAGGTCCTCTGGCGTCATTGTTGGCTGGGTCTTTTGTATGGTTCTGAGGGCTGATTAAACATGAAGCCCATTGGGATAAAAAAGAAGGTGGTTGGAAGTTCTCAAAAAAACTGAGGATTCTGGGTAGAGCCTATAAAAAGACCTATGCAGAGTTCCCTGGGTTCTTGGAATTCCCTTTCTGTTATCCGAGGCTCTGTCTTAGATCTTCTCTAGGGTGGACCTGAGGAGGAACTCCCCTCCCTATGGGATGGCACATGGAAGCTCTTAGATGCCAAATCTCTATTCCATTTCTTTTGCCAGATGGCCCTTCTGTCTGAGTTCGAAAGGGCAGAGGATCCAGCCGACAGTTTGAGGACATCTACTGAGCAGAGGTAATAAATAACAGAGCTTCCCTCGGAGTATCTCCTTTCACCTTTTCCTCCAACTTAGAAAGCCATATAAATAGAGAGATCTTGCCACACATGAAGAAGCATTAATATTGGGTCTGAAGGTCAATGACGAGACTTCCCTCTTCAAGAAGCCACTCTGCTTTAACAGCCCACAAGTTGTACAAAGGCTTGCAAATAACAAATTACATGAGAATATATTGCATTAGGGAAACCTTAACCCTTTTATGACCCGAGACGTAATAGCACGTCACAGGTCGGCTGCGGGTGCATGGAGAGGGCTCATGGGCCGAGCCCTCTCCATAGCCGTTAACACCCAGGCTCGGTGCTAGCCGTTAACCCGTGCATCGTCGCCAGCAAAGGGCCATCTTGTCGAGGATCGTCGCTCCCTGTGACGTCATCAGGGAGCGGCGATCGGTCTCCATGAGGCCGTCTCGTTTTAACCCTTTAATTACAATGTGCTACCAGCACATTGTAATGAATGAGGAGGAAAATCCCCCATATACTGCCATACTGTATACTGCCATATTGGCAGAAGATGGCAAAATCAAAAAAAAAACAAAACTTTTGTACAGGAGGTTTTAACTTTTGTAAATGCATGAAAACATTATAAAACCTATACAAGTTTGGTATCTCCGTAATGGTAGTGACCCAAAGCATAAAGTAGACATGTCATTTGGGGCGAACAGTGAAAGCCGTAAAATCCAAGCCCACAAGAAAACGTTGCAAATGCGGTTTTTCACCATTTTCACTGCATTTGGAATTTTTTTCCCGCTTCCCAGTACACGACATGGAATATTAAATGCCATCACTATGAAGTGCAATTTGTTACGCAAAAAATAAGCAGTCACACAGCTCTTTATGTGGAAAAATAAAAAAGTTAGATTTTTGAAAGTGGCGAGTGAAAAAACTAAAAAGGGCCAGGTTGTTAAGGGTTAAAGGGCTAAGAAATGAGGGAAACCTTGTAATGTAAATATAAACCTGTATTATATAGCTGTACACTGTGCTATTAGTAAGGATGGGCGAAGCCTCATCTGTACAGAGACAAGCAGTCTAAAGGTTTTCTCAAAGTTTGTGCAGGCCGAAGCCGAAATTTGCACAGGATCTAACTTACCTTTTCACCATGTGGTCAAAAATATAGGCCGGCATTACAGTCAGGGTCACCACGTTTGGAGAGCTGGCCAGCATGTCAGCAACTTGGGAATCCTGTACAAACACAGTAACAATGAGCTATTCAGAAAATGGGACAGCCATGTCCATAGCATCTCACCATAAATATCAATATGTTCTACATATCACACCCTAGTGTACACTGTCAGGGGGCTATGTAGTCACATGTAAAAAAGCTTAACATTCTGCTTTTGCCTTAATCTGAAAAAACAGGTCACATTAACCTCTTTACGACTGGTAACCTGGTGACAGATTCCCTGTAAATATGCGAGATAATATCTATGAAGCTGCTGATCTGCCCTTGTGAAACCAAGAGATCACTAATACCAATGATACCTTCAGTCCAATGACATTCTGGCCATTGACTTCGCACAGGTTGTGCTCGGTGAGGAGGCCATTCCTTGCAGCGGAGCTGTCCTTGACGATGGAAGTTATTTTGCCATTTTTGAAGATGAACCCGACGTGTCCACTGCTGTCTTTGTGCATTGTGATGGTGCGTTCAAATGGCCTAAAACAAAGTGCAATAAACTCAACGTCAACTCTACAGCCAAGTGATACAAGATTACACCAGACTTAAAAGGGTGCTGTAAGTTTTGGGAACCTTGGAGGGAAGGTATAGTCTTACAAGGCAGGTATTGTCCCCACTGCTTATATCAGCAAGTATGTACTCAGTAAGAGCAATGTCACTACTGTCTTATACAATACTCTCTACCAACCTGTCTCTGACCACCATATTAATCCGGTCCCCTCCAGCTTGCTTCAGAAATTTATGGGACTTATCCGAGCTCCAGCCGGCACAATTTTCACCATTAATCTGAAGAACTTGATCACCAAACTTGAGACCAGCTAAAGCTGCTGGAGAGTTGGCTTGTACCAGCTGCACAAAAATACCCTGAAATACAAAGTTAACTTTTTTTTTTAAAGGCAAAGTGAAACAACAAAGCCCAAGTGTCGTGGGGTACTGACAGATTCTTCACTTACATTGTCAATGGACTTAAGGCGGAGGCCGATCTTCCCATCCTGGTCCTTACACAATATAACTTCCCGCAGTCCCTGCTTGATCTCTGCCCTGCGCACTCCCAGGTCACTTCCACTTACAGGGGCCACCATGTTATTTATGGCTGATGGTCTGGCTACCTGCATCTAGAGAAACAAAAGATAATATATGTTAAAAAATAGAGCCATTGGTATTGATGCAAGTATTCCAAAGGGAATGGGTCACTAACTTTCCTCTTCTAAAAATCTAGAAAGTGAAACAGATAATCTACAATCCGAAAATAAAATTGAGTTATTTTACCATTCTGACCATGACTGACTTGCCACCCATAAAAAGGCACTAGGAGCTGTTAACTAAAGTAACAGACACAGCAGTGTGACACTGCTAGTGTTATCTGAACCCTCCAATAAAGTTAGCAGACACTGCTGCGCTGTACAATAGGAACACCAGACTGCGCTGGAAGAGGTCGGGCATATTCATGAGGGGGCAGGACGCATGAAGCCCGGGGCGGTCCGGGGAAGTAGCAGCGCCTCGGTCTGCCCCCTCATGAATGCACCCGATCGCTTACAGCGTGGTCTGGCGTTCCTATTGTACAGCGTGGCAGTGTCTGCTAGCGTTATCGGAGGGTTACGATAACACTGCTGTGTTGTAGCACTAGTAAACGCTTACTTTAGTGATGGATTTCCATGTATAAGTCAGGTGTTATTTGTGACTTTGTTGGCGCTAATACACCATGTATAGTAAAGCTTTCAGTTCTGGCAGTGCTCCAAATCAAAAAGAAGGCCTTGCTGCGATTAGCTCCGAGGTCTTTCACATAAGGAGCAGGCAGATATCCTCACAGAACACTATACTATCACTTACCCCAGCTGAAGGCACCATGGACATATTCTTGTGGATTTCACCTTCATTCAAACTTAATCCCATGTACTGAGAAAGCTCGGGGTACAGTCTGGGGTACAAGCCTAGACAAAAACCAAGACAACATTAATGCATCTGTCAATATAGAAGCACAACATGCAGCAGCCTATAAATGTAATGCTGTGAGTACACTACAAACACAAAGGAAAGTAGGGACAAGTCTTTCTCCACTATTAATGAAAAATCATCAATGATTTCCCAACTGCTTTTGGAACTTAATAGTTGTAGGGCAAGTCCTCAATATCAGATTGTTTCATAAACAGAGAATGGAAACTGAAGCAGAAAGTTCTGTTCTCAGTGTAGTGACTGGACCAAATCACTGAGGCTAAATGAATGATCTGCAGTAACCGGATCTGACCACGAGAAAGGAGCTGCCTGCTTCCCGTCCCTGAAAAGTTATATGTGGTGGTGTTGGACCCACTGTACAAATAGCAGAGGGTCACTTACTGATGTTACATTAAGTCATGTGCTGCTATCGGGATTAAATTAAAGCTAAACCCTTGAAGTTATGTTTTAATTTATTTTAGAAATGAATCGAGAAGGAGATACAAATAAACTTTGTAATATTCTCCTGTCACCCAGAATAAACCTCTAGGACAGTGTTGGTGAACCTAAGGGATGGGTGCCAGAGGTGGCACTCAGAGTCCTCTCTGTGGGCACTCAGAATGTCATCCCAGTACAGAGTTTGGTAGACAGGACTCAAAGCCTTCTCCTGAAGACCAGGATGTGCTCTGCGAAGTGCTATTTCAAAGCGACACATCCTTGGCTGCCTGAGACTGTGTAAAGAGTGCATAGGAATGGACTATCATTGGACCTCCTCCAGGCCCCTTGATTCTTCTTGTTCAGGGGACACTGGAGTGAAGCTACAATAATAATACAACATTTTTTTTCCTCCTTTCTACTGTGTTGGTATCCGCAGGAAACCAATACGATTGAAAGCTGTGACAGAGCAGGGACCAATAAGTTACTACTTAAATTGCCACATTGGCACTTTTTAATAAATGAATGGGTTTCAATTGTAATTCGGGCAATCATTCTCCAAAAGGTTCGCCATCACTGCTCTAGGTAAGCAGCTCCCTAGCCCTACCCCAGTAATAGCAGTGTTTAATCGCTAGCTTTATGGAACATACCGATAAGCTAGCAAACACTGCAGTACATAGCCCTCCAGCACTGGACAAAGATTACAGGGACCTCCCCTCCCACACCACATGCTGGCGGTGACAGCCAGGCTTCAAGCTGCAGTCACCGCCTCATGAATACGCTGGGTAGTGCAGGATTTGCTAGCGCTAACGTTGCTTTTACACTGCGTTTTGTAAACGCAAATGTTAATAGTAATGTAATTAGGCTAATCACCTCATCTCAGCTGTAATGCGTTTCAAAACGCAATGAAAACGCAACCAAAACGCACCGTGTGACAGTGCCCTAAAGTATCTTCTCTGTACCCTTTTCTGCTTTCTCCTGTAGAGAGCAGTGTATATGAAAGCCTTTTGAGATTCCAGCCACTTGATACATAAGAAGTGTAATTTATACATCTTTGTATTCCTATTTGCCTGTATTACTCAGCTCTAAGAGGAGATTACAGAGTGTCCCTGGACAGTGTACAGAGTTCATTCATTAGACACTATCAGGCCCCTCTATCTTTCAACATGTGAATGCTTGGTAACAATATGTAGGGGACTGTAAAGGTGGATGTATGAGAGAGAGAGAGAGAGAGAGATACACACACACGTCCACCTTTTTTGAACGAGAGAGAAAATCGTCCTGACTAGACAATACCTCCATGTGGAGCTGCAGATGAGGATCCTGAAGCCTCTGATAAAATTGCTGGAGTTGCTGGATTTGTTGCAAACACCGTCTGAGCCTGAAATACATTAAATTCATGTTTTGATAAACCATATCAATTTTCATCTAAAGAGATCACATGTCTCTGTAGGACTTTGTACTCTGGGTGGGACTTTACAACATGCCCTGTATATCTATTACATCTCCACACTCCTAGTACAAGCAAGATGTAGAGTAGGAAGGAGTAGGGCGGATTTCTGAGGCATCCTATGTGGGGGAGGGGAAGGAGGAGACATTTCCAGCTTATCAGCAATAGGAGAAAATGGAGACAAGTCAGCTGTTCGGGTGACAATAGCCATCATTGTCCATTCTTGGCAGACAAGGTCATACATTACTAATGCAAATCTAATCGATCCATTAGGAGTTAAAAAGGTCCCCATTTAATATACTAATGGACCAATTTACCAGTCCAAGAGGATCCCAGGCACACAGACATTTCTGTATACACAAGGACCCATTGAATTATTCATCTCAGGCCCTGGCTGCCTTCCACTGCTCTCTATTCTCTCCTTATAGAACAGAATCACAACTTTTACATGGCCCCTCATTCCCATGGAAAAACCTTAGTATCTCACGTTGTGTAGTGCATGACGGACTCTCTATAGTGGATGACATAACTTATTACATAGTTGGTGACCCTGTTCCTGTACAGTCTAATCTGAATGTAGCATGTTATAGAGCAGGTTTTAGATAGGTTTATGATTAAATATAAAACAATATAATACAAGTTGTGTAGTTTGAGAGAAGATTTGGCATCTCCACCATAACATGTTGGCTAAAGAGCAGATCCCCCCCCCCCCCCCGTTAAACATGTCAGGTTTCTTTAACTAAATTATTGTTGTGTGCTCCAGACATCCATGTGATAATGATTCCAGTACTGTATATGTTTTCCTGTAAGACTTTATATGGTCAGCTCCATTCTTAGACCACAGCTGCCTACAAGCTTCATTCACAGATATGACGGCTGACTACAGCCTAATGTGTATAGAGGCCTACAAGCTACTCCCAAAACTGAAAAGTGGATGAAATTACATTGGACATACTGCACCCTCATGGCCTGTAGATCTCATGGTCTTGTCAGTAGACACCATTAAAAAAATACCATTAAAGGAAATTTACCACCAGGATAAAGAATTGTAAACCAAGCACACTGACATACTGGTGAGTGCCCACTCTGGCAGGTTCATCTTTTCTTTAAGCTTCTTAGGACCTTGTTTTAACAATAAAAATGTTCACAAATTATGCAAATGAGCCTCCGGGACTCCAGACTTTATTGATGTCAATGGAGCTTGAAGCCCCGAAGTCTCATCTGTATGATTTTTAAAACCTCTTTTTCTTAAAAACAAAGGCATACGAAGCTACAAGAAGAGCAGCTTCTGCCGGAGTGGCAGAATGTCAGTGTGCTTGGTTTACAATCCTTCATCCTGGTGGTAGATTTTCTTTAAAGCTAAATTCACACCTGTGTTTGGCAGGTTCCATTAAACATTCCATTTGTGAAAAAATTAGCGCATAATTTTTTCCCCACTATAAATAATAGAAGGTAATTAAAGATACAATGAAGTCTCTGGGAAACAGCCGACTTTCCGCTCACAGTTACGATTTCCTAAAAATGAGGCAGTGTAACAGAAAGCCCAATGCAGGTGTGAATTGAGCTCAAGATATATAACATAACAACATCTTCCACGATAATACAGATAATTTACCTCCATCTCCTTTCGATACAAGGTTTTAGGCAGATAAAACTGAATGGTACATACCTGGATGACCTTGTCAACCTTCAGGTCCTCAAGTGATGGGTACAAAGACATTATGGATCCTCCTGTTATAAAAAACAAAAAACATAGAAATCCATTATTATTCATGGAATATATGAACTACAGCCACTAAGTATAAAGTACTAAATCCTCTAGTGCACTTATCTTTTACTACTTTCATACCTTAGTTATTTCAACAAATTTTGTGCATCAGTTATTGTGAGCCAATACCAGGAATGGAGACTACACAGAGATAAGGGATATACACAACACCATATTTAGAGTGAAAGTACAATAATGCAGAAGAGAAGTAAAGCGTATGACAGGATTAGTGAGATCAGCAGATCACATGCAGATGACAGTCATATGACGCCCCGCACATTACATCACAGCCATATACAAATCCGGGAAATTCCCACCAGTCCTGAGAGCTCCATACATTGTAATAGATACTATGGTAGCACCACATATCCAAAGGGATAAGAAGTCACTTATCAGAACATTAGAAAACAATAAGCCTGGGATCATTGCCAAAAACTGATGACTGCTATGTAAATCCAGTTTTGGGCCTCACATACTAATATATAATGAGAAAGAAACCTCAGAGCTACAAGACACAATAGGTTGGAAGTGCGTAGACGGGGCATGGCGGCGGGGGCCATCCACTGTTATAACCCCATAGGCAAGCACATGACATTGCCCCAGGATATATAACATTTATATCAAATATAATTTTTTATATCTATTTGTAAGAACATATAAATTGCTTTCAGAAAACAATGCAAAAGTATTTTACTGTGCAATCTCCAGACACGTCCTGCACAAGGTAGTGACCACCATTATGAAAGCAGAAGCTCATGTATATCACATGCTACTTGTCTGCATCCAGTTTCTAAGGTGTTTGGGTAGCGAGGGGTTAGGGGTATAGGAGAGTGGATATGATGTGCAAGTTGGGGCCAGCATAGTTTGGCCTAAAAGCTAATAAAGGAATCTGAGCACTCTGAGACTAGTCTAAGCCTTCAATAAAAGCTGCTGGCCGGTGCCTCAAGGCTTTTGTCCTTTACATTGAAAGGTTGGAATTTGTAAGTGAAAATACCAGCAACAATTGTCAGGCACTTTACACTGTGAATGGGGTTTGGTTTATTTACTATTCCCCCCACCAGTCTGCACCCAGTCATAAATGGGAAATGTGAGACACTAAACCACCCACAGGTCCTTTTAGATCAGTGGTTTGGTGTCTAAGGCTGGGTTCACACTTGGCTTTTACTATACGCCCAGCGGCATATACACTGAGTGTACCCATTGGACATGTACTGACAGACGGGGGCATAGTGGAGGTAATAGAAGCCTAGGAGAATCAGGTGCAGTATACAGACGGTCCCCTACTTAAGAACATCCTACTTACAGACAGCCCCTAGTTACAAACGGACCTCT
This sequence comes from Engystomops pustulosus, assembly GCF_040894005.1. NCBI lineage: Eukaryota > Metazoa > Chordata > Amphibia > Anura > Leptodactylidae > Engystomops > Engystomops pustulosus. Next base: position 46,993,185 of record NC_092415.1, read on the forward strand.
GGATGTTGGCAATTTACTGTACATTAGCCCTAGGCTCAGTCAGGGCACTATTAATAGGTCAATAACATAAACCTGGAAAATCCCTTTAAAACCATAATAACACAAATGGCTTTTTCTACATAAATCATGTCCATTATATTACATTGCAAAAGCTGGACCCTCACAAATTGTAGAATATGAAGGGAAGCATCCCATGTAGACCCAGCCTAAACAGTTTTACCAGGATTATAACATGCACAGACTATCCATAGAGTAAGACATTAACATTATGCTCACACTCAGCTGATGGATCAGGCAAACAATGTTGTGCTTCAGCACTGAGCTGCAGTACCAAGCGCTGCCACTACAAAATACCAGGCACAGTGATGTACAAACAATGAAGGGACACAGTGCTAACCTTTGGATCAGCTAGTGCCAGGAGCCCCTCCCTTCCCAAGAGGATATTGTGGGTTATCCCAAAGACATGTCCATTAATATCCAGGAAGACCAGTAGTACAGATAGTCTATGATATGTTCTGATCAGACCCTCCTATGTTCTGTTATCCACAATACAAATACTACATTAGATTATTTCTGGAAGGTCTGTAGACCTGGTCAGGATCTCAGGAAGTGCTGCAGTTTCGTTTCTCTGGTTCTGTTTGCTTTTCTGGTGTGTTCCAGTTCTCATACTTTCCGCCCTAGTTCTCCAGTACATGTCCTGGGTGCCCTCCGCCCTCCTGGGATCTGAACTGTAATGTCTTGTATGATTTGTACACGTACCCTATGATGTGTACAGCGCTGCGGAACATGATGGCGCTATATAAATAAAGCTTTACTAGTATATGAGCTGAATGTGACCATTCTACTTTGCTGCATTTAGATGTGAGGGTGCGTCATGAATTTCAGGAAGCCCTGATGTAATAGAAGGGGCCTAACCTTACATTTCCTGAAATCTGGGGAAAACCCTTTGTGGGAAATGGGTCCATTTGTTTTCATGATCAGTAATGGACACTTTGTTTGAGAACATTATAAAAGGAAAGGTCCTGCCAGGTACTGAAGGGTCTCCAGACCAGGAACCACATGTGGATGAATAGGGGTGTCTTTTTTTCCCAACCGCTAACACTAAATTGTGTGTGAACATATCCCGATTCAGACGGAGATCAGTCAGAGATGCATCCACAACCCCAATCCATACGGGAAGGTGGAACAGGCGGACAATTGGAGATAACTCCCATCATTGGTCTACAGGCCCATATCGCCACGGACCAAAGGGGTGTAATAGGTACAACGTACACACAAACCAAAACACAGGATTCCCCTTAAAGGGGTGCAGCAAAGGTTACCATTTTAAAGGGGATAATAGAGTAATAGAAACAAAAAGAGTAATAGAAAGGTAAGGACTATATTAGGGTGAGTGATGCGCAGGTAGGAGGGGATGAGGGGTTTCCGGCCCCCGGGGTGGATGCGCCCTGTTGCCCCATAATGGGTGCTGCCTGTAGATGGGGCAGAACTTGTTATAGGCAGAGAGTTGTCTCAGGGCAGAAGTGTCCAGAACTTCTGGTGGTCACCTCATGGCGAGGCATGGGAGCAGCCCCGGAGCTGGAGGGACACCCGGGTGTGTGGACGTGGGTCAGGAGGAGAAGGCAGACGCCACACCTGGTGCTGGGACAGGGCGACCTGGTGCTGGGACAGGGCGGCCTGCTCCCGGGACACTGACCACACACATACACATATATACACCGCCCCGGGCCACACACGTACCATACACGCACCTACCTTCCTCCACGGGCAGATAACGGAGACACCGGGACCGTTACTCTCAGAGCGACAGCAGGAAACGGCCGGACAGCGGCGGAGAGAGTGACGTCACACGGCTGCGGTTTCACTAGAAGACAAAGCGCGTACCGGGGCGGAGTCAGGGGGAAGGGGGCGTCAACCGGAGACGTCACTCAAGAGCTAAGGCTCTCGTGACTGTTGCCATGGGCGACAGGAAGTGGAAGGAGGAGGAGTGGGCGGGGGCTCGCCTCTGACGTCATAAGACACGTCACTTGTTGTGACAGACTTTCACTTTGTGGAGTTTCAGGGCGGGAAGATCACGCGTCCTGTTATCTCTCTTCACAGGGCTACGTGTGCAAGTGACCAGTGTGAAAGGTGCAAGTATGGACCCCATATAACTTTACAGTGTGCAACTTTAGTAATGTATGAATGGAGAGACGCTCCAGGAGAATTAGAGGGGTCTTACGTTTGTTTTCAGACTCCTGAGCGCCATTGAGTATTCTCAGTAGCATCCACCACTATATACAGTAGCCCTCATGTGCCAAAAACACCCGTACTAATCATAGGAAGACCCAGAAAAAATCCAAACCTCTCAAATGCAGTGAGTGAGTGTGCCGCACCCACGGATTGTCCTTCCTTATCTACTCCATTAGAGCCGCCATCACTGTGTCATGTCTGCCAGCCACATGTGTCGTGTTTACCACGCAGACGTCTTATATTCTTCACCTTGACCCTTACAGAGTTATCCTTCTGCTACCACTTGGAATAACAGCGCTCCTGGCTGGCAAATTTTGTCCCCCCTCCTTTTGCTACACATGAATTTCCCATCTTATGTTAGCCGTGTGGTGTAGTAGCAGTAGTTCATGTTTAAGACTATGAAGGGCCCTGGGCGGTAAGGAGATTGTGGCATCCCTATTGCTCTAGAGCAGAGATGGTGAACCTTTTAGAGACAGAAGGGGTCATTTACTAAGGGCCCGATTTGCGTTTACCCAACGTGTTACCCGAATTTTAAGTTTTGCAACGATTTTCCCTGAATTGCCCCAGGTTTTTGGCGCACGTGATCGAATTGTGGCGTGCACACGACGGAACGAAACGAAAACCCGCCGGATTCGGAAAAACCGCCGCATTTAAAAAAAAAAAGTTTGCTGGACTCGCTCTTACCTTCACCAGGAATGGGCCGGTGAACTTCAGTGCATTCTGGCGGGCCTCGGCGGACTTCAGCGCAGCAACGACACCTGGTGGACATCGGAGGAACTGCCTTAGTGAATCCCGGCCAGACCCGAATCCACCGCAGAGAACGCGCCGCTGGATCGTGAATGGACCGGGTAAGTAAATCTGCCCCAGAGTGTCCAAGCTACAACCAAAATCCACTTATTTACTGTGAATCGCCAACATGGCATTTTAAGGAGTAACTTATTGCTACCTGTTCTTCCACATCTTTCAATCGTATCAGCCCCCTGAGGCCACCAATACAGTGGAAGGAAAGAGGGCAAATTCAGATTATCATTGTAGCTTCTCTCCAGAAGAAGAATGAAGGGTCCAGCAGGAGGACCTCCAAAGATAATGCACTTCTGTCAGCACCTTCTTACTTTCCCCACAGTTCAAAACAGTCAATGAAGTGGTGCTTTAAAATGCATCTCTTTAGGCCCCTTCCACACTTGCGTTGCAGATCACGTCAGAGTCTGATCAGGGTGCGATCAGGGTTTGGTCAGTGAAAAACTGACATTTTGCATCATAGTTCAATCCGTTTTCAGTCAGAATTTGTTCAGTGTCTCAGTTTTTCGCGCACATTTTCAATGCAATTTCAATGCGTTTTTCACGCGCAGATAATGTGTTTCATGTGTTTTGCGCGCTGTTTGCAGCTTTCATATGTTTTGCACTGAGAAGAGTCTTCTATCGGCACACTCTGCCATACATACACACTCAACTACAGTGATAGTTGACTTTGTGGAACTTTCTCCTATCTCCTTGCTGCATCTCTGAAGCTCAGCCACAGTGATCTTGGGGTTCCTCTTTACCTCACCAAGGCTTTTCTCCCACGATTGCTTAGTTTGGATGGTTGGCCAGATCGAGGAAGAGTTGTGGTGGTCCCAAACTTCTTCCATTTAAGGATTATGAAGGCCACTGTGCTCTAAGGAACTTTGCGTAATTTAGACATTATTTTGTAACCTTGGCCAGATCTGTGCCTTGCCACAATTCTGTCTCTGAGTTCATTGAGCAGTTCCTTAGACTTCCTGTGAGGTCTTATATAGACAGGTGTGTGCCTTTCCTTATCAAGTCCAATGAGTTTAAGGCAGTTGTGCGACTGGGCTGGGGAAACAAAGTTGTACTCACCTCCCCCGTTGCTCCAGGTGTCCAGCGCTGCCGCCAATTTCATTTTATCGTGGAACAAAAAAATGAATGAAAAAACATTGGGACGCAACTGACTATTTTGGTGGTATAACTTTTAAACCTCAGGAGTGTGTACCCCACAGTTCAGCTACTAGATTATTTATTTATCCCCCAACTTCCTGACTCTTGCTTATTGGTATTGTCCACTACGATAGCTCAGGTTTCACACTGTCAGGATCAGGGGTAGTGGACCCACTGTACCACGAGAGATGATGTAGGCCGACACCTGGGAGCAGAATTTAAGTGGCACCAAGTTTTCACCAGAGCCCGCCGCAGCAAGTCCAACCAACTTTGTGGTGGGCTCTGGTGAGAACTTGGATTCCACCAGGTTGCTCCACAGACATGACTTTGCTCGCTGTGGTGGCCAAGCCGAGGTACAGAATCATGAGACAGAGGCGGAGTCAAGGAATGGAATGGAGGTCACAATTGATAATCAGAACAACTTCAGGAACACACACTGGAATGCTTTCTCAGAGGCACGAGGCACAAAGATATGGCAGGGGTCACAGGAAGAGGCCGCTATTTAATAGGTCAGCTGCTGGCCAGCGCCAATTAACGGTGCACGGGCCCTTTAAATTTTACAGAGCATGCATAGGCCCTACGAGGCGGTGACACACACAATGAGCCACGGGTGAAGCCACTGGAGCGTGGAGAGGTAAGTGAGATGGCGGATGGCAAGGAGGGGCATACAGAGGCACATGAGCGCGCCTGAGACATGAGTGGCAGGGGCACCCGTGACAGTACCTCCCTCCTCCCTTCAACCTCCCCCTCTTCTTGGCCTGAAGGAACCTCTGAAGAACACCACAGTACAGAATGTTGTCTTCTGGCTCCCAAGACCTCTCCTCCGGCCCTATCCCTTTCCAGTCGACAACAAAGAACCGCTTCCATCTGACCGACTTTATATCCAGGACCTCTTTTACCTCATAGACAGCGGGGGCATCGCCAATCACATGGCGGCATGCATTTAGGCATGTAGACATGGTCAAGACAATCTCCTGCAGTTCAAACCGAGCATCAGTATGGGGAAGAAAGGTGATTTGAGTGCCTTTGAACGTGGCATGGTTGTTGGTGCCAGAAGGGCTGGTCTGAGTATTTCAGAAACTGCTGATCTACTGGGATTTTCACGCACAACCATCTCTAGGGTTTACAGAGAATGGTCCGAAAAAGAAAAAACATCCAGTGAGCGGCAGTTCTGTGGGCGGAAATGCCTTGTTGATGCCAGAGGTCAGAGGAGAATGGGCAGACTGGTTCGAGCTGATAGAAAGGCAACAGTGACTCAAATTGCCACCCGTTACAACCAAGGTAGGCAGAAGAGCATCACTGAATGCACAGTACGTCGAACTTTGAGGCAGATGGGCTACAGCAGCAGAAGAACACACCAGGTGCCACTCCTTTCAGCTAAGAAAAGGCTAACAAGAGGCTACAATTTGCACAAGCTCATCGAAATTGGACAGCAGAAGATTGGAAAAACGTTGCCTGGTCTGATGAGTCTCGATTTCTGCTGTGACATTCGGATGGTAGGGTCAGAATTTGGCGTCAACAACATGAAAGCATGGATCCATCCTGCCTTGTATCAACGGTTCAGGCTGGTGGTGGTGGTGTCATGGTGTGGGGAATATTTTCTTGGCACTCTTTGGGCCCCTTGGTACCAATTGAGCATCGTTGCAACGCCACAGCCTACCTGAGTATTGTTGCTGACCATGTCCATCCCTTTATGACCACAATGTACCCAACATCTGATGGCTACTTTCAGCAGGATAATGCGCCATGTCATCTCAGACTGGTTTCTTGAACATGACAATGAGTTCACTGTACTCAAAAATTAATGAGTCAATAAGTGAGAATAAGGTCTTGCCGCTTATTCAGACCTAGTGGCATCCTACTTTCCTACACAAAAATCCAAACCGATTCTCGGTTGAAAAGCTTCCTTTTGATATTACCTCCCCTAATTGGACGTGTAACCTTTTCAATTCCCATCCAAGTAAAGTGTTTTAGTAGATTTATTATGTATCTCTCTTAAGTGTCTAGAGGCCATTGATATATTGGTCGTGTCATTTGAGATGTCTGAAAGATGCCGTATGATTCTAACCTTAAGTGGTCCTGTGGTGTGGCCCACATACTGCTTATTGCATTCTTCACATGTTATCAGGTATATAAGACATATAAGAAAACATCAGGGTCTGAAACAGAAGGGTCATTTGACAATATGAATGGTACAATGAATAAACCTAAGACATCTATAGTTTTTTCAACTCCATACAGTAAAAAATTTAGAGACATCAGTAAAATAGTATGTAAATATACTCCTATACTATTGCAAGACTCAAGTTTATCTAATATCTTGAGTGATGGTATTAAATGTATAGCAAGAAGAGCCCATACTTTAAGCAACTCCCTCTCACTGAGCCTATTTATTAGCAAGCCCCCTAACAAAACTTGGCTTAAAACTATAGGATGCCACAAATGTGGTCATATACAGAGCAAAGCACGTACTTGCATTAATGCGTCCGAAGACTTCACATCAAGTATAACTAACATCAGCTATTCTATTAAATCATATTTGAATTGTAACACCACTAATGCTATATACCTGATAACATGTGAAGAATGCAATAAGCAGTATGTGGGCTACACCACAGTACCACTTGAGGTTAGAATCAGACGCCATCTTTCAGACATCTCATATGACACGACCAATTTATCAATGGCTTCTAGACACTTTAGAGAGATACATAATACGGATACATAATTGAAAAGGTTACATGTTCAATTAGGGGAGGTAATATCAAATGGAAGCTTTTCAACCGAGAATCGTTTTGGATTTTCATGTTTGAAAGTAGGATGTCGCTAGGTCTGAATAAGCGGCAAGACCTTATTCTCACTTATTGACTCATGAATTTTTTCCTTATGCCTTATACATATATGAATTTCAACAATGACTTGTTAATTCAGACGTAATACAGTAAGATTGGTTGTAATTTGTCCATTTGTTTTCTTACTTTGAATTGGAGGTTTCGGGACATAGATAAATTTACATATTTCATGTTGTAAACATATGGATTTTAGGAGCTATTTTTTAGTATGGGGTTCATTACCCTGTATGCCACATAAACTTCAATACATCTAGTTTTAATATTATTGTTTTTATTGTAATTTATTTTAGGTTACAGGTCACTATGCTTGTGATCCCTTACCATGTGTTTGATGCATAGTTTCACTTTGTATTAATATATGGGATCTGATTCATATTTCACTTTTTTGTATGTTCTTGATCCTCCCATTCCCACCTTTCTGTCTCTTTAGGGTATTCGATGTTCATTATAACCATTTGTTTTCTTCTGTGATGTTTTCATATAACTCATGCCAACACCACGGTATGCATCCCATAGCTAACATGTACTTTCTATGCTATTGGTGTGATTTTTTTACCACTGGGTAGCAAGAATATGCAATTTTTAATATATATATTTTTTTAATATATGTTTTTATTATTTGTACGAGAATTTTCAACTCACCTTTTGTCATGTGACTGAGTGGGCGTATCACCTGAGATCATGTGATCGGAAAGGAAGGGTGGTTCCTCCCCCAACCCACTCAGCTGCATCAGATATAAGACGGAGCTGTGAAAGTATATGCAGGTTATGATTAAGACGCCAAGCGTCGAAACGCCTTAAGCGTACTTTCTCCTCATGTGAATCTGTGCATTTTACTGAATAAAGGATATTTGTTTAGCACAAGACTTGCCGGGGAGTTCCTTCATGCAGTGCTGGTTCGTATCTTTCTATATATTGCTGGGAGAAGTGGTTCAGAAAAATGACAGGTTTCAGAAGGGAGATATAGAAAGAGTTCGGGATGTGCATGGTGGGAGGAAGATGAATCTTATAGGCCGCGGGGTTGATGCGCTTCAGCACCTCAAATAGACCCAGGAAACGAGGACCAAGTTTGTATCTGGGAATCTTCAGCAGGACGTATCTAGAAGACAGCCACGCTTTATCACCTGAGAAGACTGGAGGAGGCCTGCGTCTCTTGTCGGCCTGGGTTTTGGTGCGGTTGGGCGCCCAAAGAGACTGATGCGTTTTCTCCCAGATGGACTTGAGATCTTGTACCAGTTCTTCCACGGCAGGAACATCAGAAGGCGCTGAGTAAGGGAGAGGTGGGCTTGGATGTCGTCCATACACAAGAAAGAACAGAGCAGCACCAGCAGATGCAGAGTCCAGAGAATTATATGAGAATTCTGCCCAAAGTAAGAGGGTAGACCAGTCGTCCTGACGAGGGCTGACCCTCTCCACTTAACTTGCAGTTGGTTGCACAAGCTACTGCAGAACCTGGAAACAAACTGGATCCATTGGTCTGAGACGATGTGTTGAGGAAGTCCATGAAGCCAAAAGATGTGGAAGAGGAACTGACTGGCAAGACGAGGAGCTGAAGGGAGACCCAGCAGAGGAACGAAGTGGGACATTGTAGAGAACCAGTCGGTGACCACGCAGATGACGGTATTACCGGAAGATGGTGCAAGATCCGTAACAAAGTCCACGGCTATGTGGGTCCACGGGCAACTGGGTATTGGAAATGGCAGGAGCAGTCCTGCTGACTTGAGACGTGACGACTTGTTACGGGCACAGGAGGTACAGGAACTCACAGAGTCTTGTACATCCTTGACCCGATCTGGCCACCAGTAGAAACGAGATATGAGAACAACAGATCTCTGCACCCCAGGGTGCCCAGCCATACAAGAGCAATGTCCCCAAGTTGGTGTCCACAACTGTTCCGGAGAGCCGGTTGGACATAGGTCTTGCCAAGAGGAAGCTGCCAAAGGAGCGGCAACAACAAGCCATACAAGCGATTGGCCCTTAGGTGCCTGAGAACTTGCTGTACATGGGTCTGATGGAACTCAAGGTCCATGGAGAACACCAGGATGTTATCTAGATAGACCACGACACAGGTATAAAGCAAGTCTTTGAAAATGTAATTGACAAACTCCTGGAACACGGCTGGTGCATTACAGAGTCCAAATGGCATGACAAGATACTCAAAGTGCCCATCATAGTATTAAAGGCTGTCTTTTCTTCATTGCCTTCACAAATGCGGTTGAGATTATACGCCCCACGTAGGTCTAATTTGGTGAAGACCTTGGCTCCACTTATGCGGCCAAAGAGTTCAGTGATCAGAGGTTGTTGGTATCGATTCTTCATCATAATCTTGTTAAAACCAGACAGGGTAAACTATCCTCCTTGGCCACAAAAAATAATCCAGCAGTGGCAGGAGAAGAGGACTTGAAAATGAACCCCTTCTTCAGATTTTCCTTTACGTAGGCTGACATAGCCATGGTTTCAAGCATGGACAATGGGTACACCCAACCTCATGGAGGAGACGTGCCCAGCAGTAGCTCTATAGGGCAGTGGTAGGGACAGTGCGGTGGCAGAGTCTCCGCTTGCTTCTCTGAAAACACATCAGCAAAGTCCATATAAGAAGTGGGAAGACCCACCAGTGGCTTGGAGGACACCGAAGAAGACATAGTAGCCACATGATGGAGTCTCTTAAGATAGCGAGACTGACATTCAGGTCACAACAAAGAATTTCTACAGTCTGCCTGTAACCACGGAAGGCCCAAAAGCACGGAGGATATAGACCAGAGAAGCAGATAAAATGACAGTCTCTCTGAGTGCAACGCCCCAAATTGCAGACATAGAGGCTTGGTGCGGTACCGGACTCAAACACAGAGAATCTGCCCACTGACAAATGAGATAACCAGTAGTTTCTCAAGGCGGATAACAGGAAGATGATACTGGGAAACCAGGAAAGCATCCACGAAGTTTCCTGCAGAGCCGGAATCCAGGAAGGCAGAAACTTTAAACTGGCTACCTGTCCCAGAGCTAGGTAGAACAGGTATATTCATGGGTGGAGAAGCTTTGCTCTTACCTAGGAATGCTTCTCCCAACAACCCTAGGTGCGTGCGTTTCCCCGAACGCTGAGGGCGGATTGGACAAGATTCAAGAAAATGCTCCAGACTGGCACAATAGAGGCAGAGATTCTCCTGTCTTCGTTTTGAGCCCTCTTGAGGTGTCAGACAAACTCTATTCACCTGCATGGGCTCCTCTGCGGCAGACACAGAGGGTAGCAGAGGTGGTCTTTGGAAGACTGGAGCAAAACTGGGAAGTCGACGGGTCCTGGTCTGCCCTTGTTCAAGACGCTGTTCCTCTGAGCGCTCTGAGAACTGGATGTCAATCCAAGTGGCCAGGGAGATGGGACCACTCAGAAAAGAGGTCAGATCTTTTGCAGACAGAGTGTCTTTGATCTGTCCTGAAAGTCCTTTTTTTTTTTTTCTGAAGGTAGCGACCAAGGCCGCTTCATTCCAGGCTAGCTCAGAAGTCACAGACAGGCAAGTCCTCTTGGCGAAAGTTCAGAAGGGCGGTTTCGGGAGATGGCGCCCTGGCTGGTTCCTCGGAGACTGACCCGGATTAGCCGTGATCGGGTCGTTCCTGTCCCAGAGGGGGTTGGCCAATGCCTGGGCTTTCCCGGAGAGAAGACTGTTAACGAAAGCCACCATAGCCCGTTTTATGGCGAACTGTGAAGTTTGATTTGCAAGGAGCACTGGTGGGCATGAAGAGTCAAAGCCTGGTTTCAGCAGTAGACAGTGTAGCCGTAGCAGTGCGAGGTACAGCCGACACTGGTGCTGGGTTGCTGCAAGATAGTAGTGAGCTGTCCAAGTTGCTGGCCTTGCGCGGCAATCTGCTAGGCCACGATGGTAGTGAGATCAGCCAACTCAGGTAGCGACACCTTGGCGGGATCCATGGGCGGATCTTAATGTCAGAATCAGGGGTAGTGGACCCACTGTACCACCATGAGCGATGACGTAAGCTGACACCTGGGATCGGAATATAAGGGCTACCCGGTTTTCATCAGAGCTTGTCGCAACAGATAATCAGGAACACACACTGGAATGCTTTCTAAGAGGCACGAGGCACAAAGATCCGACGGAGGTCACAGGAAGAGGCTGGCTATTTAATAGGTCAGCGGCAGGCCATCGCCAATCAGCGGCGCATTGGCCCTTTAAATTTTAGAGAGCCAGCACGTGCAAGCTCTAGGAGGCAGGGACGCGCGCAGAGCCACGGGAGATGCCGCTGGAGCATGGAGACGTAAGTGAGGCTACGGCTGGCACAGAGGGGCATACAAAGGCACACGGGTGCTCCTGCAACCCGAGACATGGGGCGCAGGGGCACACTTGACAGCCTCATATGTCTCTCTGTCCCTCGATTATTTCCAATATCTTGAACCTTAGTCCCCGATTGTATTTCCCTCCTTGTTTTAATCCTAAAACTTGCCTACCTACACATTCCTTGCTGTGACTCAAATTAACTGCCACAATCAGAGAAGGCATGGTCCACAGCGTCCTCCATACACCCATTCACGACACGACCACCCGACGTATATATACAGTATATGTATATTTATGTTGTGAATGCGTTAATATGGCGCACATTAAAATGGCCAGTCTCACTGTGTACTTAAACGATCCCGGCTAAAACGACCTCCCCACACCACCCTCTGGATTCTGTACCATTGATCCCAGGACATATTTTGTTTAGGGCCAAAAACTGATAGTTTAACCTCTTAACGCTCAGCGTCCAATATATCGGACGCTGAGCTCAGTGACTTAGCGCTCAGCGTCCGATATATCGGACGCTGAGCCGATGCCGGTTCAGCTCAAGATTTGACTGATAGCCGGCACCCCAGTGTAACACCCGCGATCGGAGTTGTCTCTGATCGCGGGTGATTAACCCGTTAAATGCCGCGGTCATCGCGACCGCGGCATCTAACATGCATCTGGGGTGTCTTTCCCCCACGATCGGCCCCCCCCGAATCATTTTCGGGGGGCACCGATCATTGCTACGGTATCACTGGGGTCCGATCAGTGTTACCTGCAGGAACTGTCGGTAAGATGGCGTCTGTGACGTCATCTTACTGGCAGAGTGCCACCCTATGCAAGTGCATAGGTTGACACTGATAATGCCCTGCAATACATAAGTATTGCAGGGTATTATTATGAACAAGCAATCAGATGATTGCTTGTTCATTTCCCATGGTGGAAAAAGTGAAAAAGTAAAAACAAAAATAATTCAATAAAAAAATAAAGTAATAAACCCCACATATATAGTATCACTGCGTCCGTAACAACCCGTAGAATTGAACCCGCACGATGAACGCCGTAAAAGAAAACTGTTATAAACCCTCCAAAAATTATGATTTTTACCTATTCAATCCCACAAAAAATGCTATAAAAAGTGATCAAAAAAACATATGTACTCAAGAATGATACTGGTGCAAAGTACAACGTGTCCCGCAAAAAACAAGCCATCAACCAGCTCCGTAGCCAAAAACGTAACAAAGTTATGCCACTTGGAAGATGGCAATACAAAAATGATAGATTTTTCCCCACAATAGGGTTTTTTTTTACAAATTTAGTAAAACGCAAGAAAATATATTCGTGTCTGGTATCCCCGTTATCGTATCGACCCATAGAATGAAGATAATATGATTATTAGGATATACGGTGAACACCACAAAAAAAAAGTAAAAAAACCAGTAGAGAATTGATGCTTTTCTACTCCTGCTCTCAAAAAGAAGTTCCTAAATTTTCAACAATAGGTGATACCAACCCCAAAATGGTAACATTGGAAAAAGCATCTCGTCCCGCAAAGAAAATGCCGTCACATGGCCCTAATAGCACAAAAGCGAAAATTTTATAGCCTTCAAAAGAGGCCAATGAGGAAAGTAAAATCCTGGCAGCTGCAGGGTGCTCCTTCCCTTCTGTGCCTCACTGTGTGCCCATAAAACAAGTCACGGCCACATGTGGGGGGTCTCTGTACTCGGGAGAAATTGTAGAACATATTGTATGGTGGGTTTTGTATTTTTATCTTTTGGAAATGTGTAAATTTTAGGGCTAAATGAACGTATAACCGGCACAATTTGACTATTCTAAATTTCGCCTCCATTTTGATGTAATTACTATGAAGATCTCAAGGGGTTAACAATCTTCGTAAAATCTGTTTCTGATAGCTTGAGGGGTGCAGATTTGAAATTGGGTTGGTTATATGGGGGGTTTTGATGCTAAATATGTAAATTTTCATTCAAAACTGTATTTATCCCCAAAATAGTCAATTCTGAAAATCCGGAAAAGCGCTATTCGAGTTGTAAGCCGCGTGACATCAAAATAAATTATCCAGACATTTCAAAAATGGTGAAAATGTAAAGTAGACATATGGGAAATGTTATTCAGCAATTTATTTAGGTGGTACATCTATCTGCCTGAAAACGCAATGATTTCAAATTTCAAAAATGGCAAATTTTTCCGAAAATTCATCATATTTTCTTTTTTTTTTGTAAATAAACGCAAAACTTATCAGCCAAAATTTACCACTAAAATGAAGTACAACATGTGGGTAAAAAACAATCTCAGAATTGTTTTGATAAGTAACAGTGTTCAAAAGTTATAACCATATAAAGCGACGCATGTCAGAATCCAAAAAATGGGACTGAGCCTTAAGCTACAAAATGGCTGCGTCCTTAAGGGGTTAAGCAAAAAAAGAATTTTATAATATATACGTGAATGAGGTTTCGGCGCTCCACTTACGCCACCCTAGCGATTCCGCGCATCTCCGATAATCAATTATGCACACCTCTATCTTCGTTGTGTTCCTCCTCCTTGGACCAAGAGCCGGTGACGTCAATCGGCTCTCGGCACTTCTCGTGCATTGGCGGTCACTGAATCTGGTGCAGTCGCAATGTGTCGTGTCAGGCTGCGCCAGATTTAGTGACTGCCCAAGCCCGAATACCTGTGTTGCCCAGCTGTGTTTACCTGTGACACATTGCGGCTTCGTGAGATTCAGTGACTGGACATAAGTGGAGTGCCGGAGCCTCATTTGCATATATTATAAAATCCTTTTTTTGCCTCCTGTAGGCCTTCCAGTCGCTCAGCGCAGAGGCACAAGCTCTATAGTGGAGCTCTGTATATCAACCTAGGCCAGACATGATGGTAGGCATCATAAACAAGGTTTGTTATTTTTTTTTTTGCCACGTGGGACCAATTGGGAAAAAAATTTCAATGCCAGACAACCCATTTTATATACTTGAACCTGAGGGTCACGCTGCTCCAAAATCCAATAGCTTGCGACACAATCCCCCTTCTAAATAGCTTTTACAGCAGCACAAATCCCGAAAAATTTCCAAAATCCGACAAAAGTGCATTCCGCGGGCCCTTGGTAAATAAGCCCCAATGTTTTCAGTGAAAATTTTAACCCCCACGCTTTCACAAATACCCATAGTAACTGCCAAACACAGGAGCCGTTGGCTTTTATGGCAGTTAGCTTGGATAGCAACTTATAACAGCTCAGCTGTGATAAGGGACACATTTCCTGAATAACTCTGGGGTGGTGGCAAGGCTGACTGGGGGTGGGAATCTGTAGATACATGTTGGAATACTCACACCATTGCAGGGCTGCATTCTGATGACCACAGTCGCCATAGAGCCCCCGCCAAGAGCAACAGCCCGGCTACAGGACCAGGAAAGCATAGTGTGAACATGGGTGGATACCGGAGTAGAGCAACGAAGTACCAAATTGATAGACTGGAGAGAAAACCAAAAAAGCAAGCCAAGGGGTCATAAGAAAATAACTATAAGCAGACAGAATACACATGAGCTCGGTCAAGTGTGAACAAGCACAGAGGATAGGTTCTCAGTACCTTTTATGTGATATCAGATGTGGTTAACTGCTAGTGAAGTTGAAAGGACACTGCTGGGTGTGGTGCATAATTTTTAAAAACTGCTAGAAAAAGACCAGTGTTCACACTAGTAAAGAAAAAACAATGTTTATCCCTTTAGTTCAGTATTTATTCAATAATTTTATGTTCAATTCATTTTTATATTTATACAATATTTTTAATGCTTAAAGGGGTATTCCGGGAATATGAACGTCTTGATGATATAAATAAATGAATACAACAATACTCAATGTCATTAGTCACAAAACGGAGCTAAAATAATATGATTTTATGATTTACAAAATTTATGGCCTCTCTAAAGTAGGTGGAGTTATCACTAAGATGGCCGCCACTGGAAACTACAAGTTCCATGATCCTTTAGTTCTCAGTAACTCCTCCTACCATTTGTGCTCTGCTAACAGTGATGATGTAACAGGTTTTCTTGCTCTGTTACCATAGTAATGATGTGTAACTGCCATTACCACAACACTGACCATACTGGATGCACTGCAACCAACCGACTACAGCCAAACGTAGTGGTGATCACATGACCTGCCCAGGCAGGTACAGGACATGTGATGTGGACATGTGATCAGCATCCATCTTCTTTTCTGCGACGGACCGCGCGGAGGAAATTAACGGACTGATTAAAGGGCCAGTAGCATTTTAATTCTTCATTACAGTCTATGTCACCAGCATTTTCTGCTAAGGGGAGCAAAATTTTAAATAACAACTAATTACACATTTTTTTTTTTATTAACAATCAGTTTTATTAATCTTTTTCTTTTTTTAAAAAAAAACATAGAATTTCCATTACAAGCCAAGGAAATACAAAATCACATAATCAAACATATCCCCCCCCTTCCCCCTAACATTGCAGATGTCTCCACATGGTAGGTTATACAGACGTTATATTATACATTATATAATCCTGGCTGCAGCCTGTGAATGGCAGCCAGTGCCAACCTACGCCTGAAGGCCATATTTTACAAATTGCCGCGGCCATCCCGTAGAGTTTGGCAAGTCTGACACACCCACCTTTATCTTATATAGTGCCCTAAACCACCCTCCCCCCTCCCTATCCCTACCACCCCTTTGGCAAGAGAGAGAAGGAAAAGAAAAAAAAAAAAAAAGAGGAGGACCCATCCTATTTCCATTTATCCCAGATCTCCAACCACTTCCCCCTGGATCCGCATTTGTCGTAATGAATTTGTTCGTATGTTCTAATCTTCCGTGTAAGAGCAACCCAGTGATCCATCGTAGGAATCCTACCACTCCCCCATTCTCGCACTATCAGAACTTTCGCTGTTGACATAAGTTTTAATACCAATGCTCTCTCCTTTTGCTTCACATTATCACAAGTCCTAAATAATCCCATAACTGCCAGATTGATCGACGGGGTTAGGGATGTTCCTAAGATTCTATTTATCTGCAGGTGGACTTCATCCCAAAAACTTTTAAGCTTAGGACATGCCCAGATTGTATGAAGGAAGTCCGCCTCCTCTATTCCACATTTGAAGCAATTCGACGCACTCCGAACTTTCATCTTGTATAGCACATCTGGAGAATAGTATAGTCTAAGCAATATTTTTAACTGTATAACTCTGTGATTTTCACTAATAGACCCTTCTTTCACATTCCTGTAGATCCCCTCCCACTCGTGTAGTGTGATCTGACCTACCACATTTTCCCAACTTTCTTGTGACTTGTGTCTAACCCCTAAAAACATACCTTTTAACAGAAGTCTATACACCCCCGCGACCAAACCCTTTTTCTTTTCAGTGTTTTTAATAAAATCTATACATGGGTGTGTTTCTAATTTTATACTTCTACGAACCCTTATTGCTTTAATTGCGTGTACTAATTACACATTAGCTTATATTTTGAGTGCCCACTTGTATATGAATTATGCTGATTCCTGGAATACCCCTTTAACCGGGTATTCACGGCGGCGGTCGGGTCCCGCTGCATGGAGAGGGCTGAGCCCTCTCCATAGCTGGTAAGTCTTTGTTGCATATTGCAGCAAAGACTTAACTGTAACACCCACGATCGGTGTTAGCACAGCGATCGCTGCTGGCAGAGCTGCCGGCAGCCTCAAAAAGATAGTGGCGCATGGGCACCGCCATCTTGCCTGGGATCGTCGCTCCCCCGTTACGTCATCAGGGAGCGGCGATCCGTCTCCATGGTAGCCTCGGGTCTTCCGAAGACCCGAGGCTATTTCGTTTTAACCCCTTCATTACAATGTGCACATTGTAATGAATGAGGAGGAAAATCCCCATATACTGTATTATGGCTGTATATGATAGGATCGATCAGACAACCTAGGGTTAAAGTCCCCTAGGGAATCTGAAAAATAGTAAAAAGAAAAATTAAAAAAAGTTTAAAAAAAATATATAATAAAAAAACCTAAAAATTCAAATTACCCCCCTTTCCCTAGAACTGACATAAATATTAATAAACAGTAAAAATCATAAACACATTAGGTATAGAGGCGTCTGAAATTGCCCGATCTATCAAAATATATATTTATTTAATCTATCAAAAAAGTCTATAAAAAGTGATCAAAAGGTCGTACAGTCCTAAAAATGATATAATTGAAAATATAATCAAAAATGACACCACCCACAGCTCCGTACAATAAAGTATAAAAAAGTTATTAGCGCCATAAGATGGCAAAATTAAAAAAAAAATTTGTACAGGAGGTTTTAATTTTTGTTAATGTATGATGACATTATCAAACCTATACAAATTTGGTATCCCCGTAATCGTACCAACCCAAAGAATAAAGTAGACATGTAATTTGGGGTGCTCAGTGAAACCCGAAATATCCAAGCCCACAAGAAAATGGTGCAAATGTGTTTTTTCACCATTTTCACTGCATTTGGAATTTTTTTCCCGCTTCCCAGAACATGGCATGGAATATTAAATACTATCACTATGAAGTGCAATTTGTTACGCAGAAAACAAGCCATCACACAGCTCTTTACATGTAAAATTAAAAAAGTTATAGATTTTTGAAGGTGGCGAGTGAAAAATGGAAATGAAAAAACAGGAAAGGGCCCGGTCCTTAAATGTTTTAATAAAATTATTCTCTAATACAATATACAGTAATATAGTTGTTGGTAAAGCTAATATATTGCTTTCCAGAGTACAATGGAAGTAGCATTGTTGCTGTGATTCTACAATAATTTACCATAATTCTCTTTTGGTCATTTGCAATCCTTCAACCAACATCGGTTTTGAGCCTAACTACCCTCATATGACTAACCTGAAGCAGTGCACTAAGAGCACTCATAATAATCAGGTTGTTCTACAATCTGTCTGTCCATAATGGGGCACATTTACTAAGAGCTTTGCGCCACTTTGCGACGCCCTTTTTTTCGGACTGTGCTCGTTCTTCAATGGTAAAACGGCTTGCACAGGTATTTAAGTAGTGGGTGTGCTGCGATGGTGTCGCACGTGACCCTTATTGTGGGGCAGGTGCGCTGGCTTCCATGCGACACAAATTATGGGGCAGTCCGACTGATTCGCACTGAGCACGGAATTTAACTTTCAAATTGTGTCACAAGCCCAAGCATTTAGATGCACCACTTAAAAGATGGTGAACTCTGTCGGACCTGAGCAGGGAAGCGACACATTCACAATATCGGGCGCACGATCTTAGTGAATCGCGGCACAATGCATTATAGTCGGACAGTGCACTTTCTGTGAACTCTTGAGTATATGTACCCCAATGTCTGGTGGGAAGTATGCAAATACATTTTCCAAGGTGTTAAATGGAAAACAAAGCCTCCTTTTGCTACCTTGAAAGGCAGCCCCCTAAACACCAAGTTTGGCTTCATCCCACATCGTTTTTCTTGTAGGTCATACTTGGTTATCCGGGTATAGAAATTTACTTATGGCCGGGCTGGGGTGGGCTATTTAAAATAATAAACTTCTACTTGCCTCCTCCGGCACCGATGATGTTGCGGTCCGTTTGATCCGTGCCCCTGTTTGTTTACAGGGGAACAGTAGTCGAGCACAGGGAGCTTCTGGTCTGCGATGTGGCCGGCTCCTCCCATCCGTCCCTATCTCTCAGCATCGTAAGCGCTGGGAGATGGTGTCGGATGAGAGCTTCCAGCCGGCCGGAAGCTCCCTGTGTAACCCTGTATACAAACTGGCGCACAGATGAGACGGACCGCTCCAGCCCGGCCATAAGTAAATTTGTATACCCAGATAACCCTTTTAAGGGGGCTGCCTTTCGAGATAGCAAAAGGAGGCATTGGGGCAAATTTACTTACCCGGTCCAGTCACGATCCCGCGGTGCGCTGTCCGGCGAGGATTCGGGTCTGCCGCGATTCACTAAGATTGTGCGTCCAATTTCCTGCATCTGTCCGCCGGAGTTCACCTTCTTCTTCCTGGTGTATGTAAGTGCATTGTCTTGATACACAATTTAAATGTTAAATCCCCCGCTCAGTCCGAATCCGTCGGATCGTCCGACGGCTCGCCCCCATCGCGTGAAATCCTGTGCTGATGCAGCAAAATCCGTTCGCATGCACCATAATCCCCTTTTAAATGCGTCGCAAATGGTTATTGTTGAAATATCCGATGTTTGTGTGGTCCGCGCACCCTTAGTAAATGAGCCCCAATGTCTGGTGTGCAGAGTGCTGAGAGAACATGCTTGTCACATGTTATAACTCATTCCTACCACTAGGAGGACCACTTGTAGCTTCACAGGAGAAGTACATAGAGAAAGCACACATTCCATGCATGCTATAGGAAGCATAAAACTGAGTACAAACAAGTGGTGACTTACATCTTACGTGTAGAGATTTTGTAACAAACCTAGTAAATCAAACTGGATATAAAAACAGATTTTACAGAAAACAAGAAAATATTCCAGTTGCTGGTCATCTCTGCCGTTTCTGAATGAAAAAATATGCTATAGTTACTTGTTAATAGCTTAAAAGCCTCATATGTATTTTTTTGGGGGGGGGGGGGGTTCTGTTGGCACCATTTAATATTCTGTGCCATGTACTGAGAAGCTAGAAAAAATATTTGTAATGTGGTGGAAGAGGCAAAAAAAAAAAAACACTGCTGTGCCATTTTCTTTTATGTGTCCTTATTTACAGGTTTCACATTGCGCTCCTCTTGACACATCGGGGCACATTTACTAAGTGCATTGCGCCAGTTTTCTGACGGACTTTGCGTGTTCTTTTAGGGGTAAACGGCTTGTACAGGTATTTAAGAAGTGTCCACGCCACTATTGTGTCGCACACAACTATTTTGTGGCGCAGCTGAACTAAGCACCACGCGACACAAATTAGGGGGCGTTCCGGTGCTCACTCGGACCGTGCCCTGGATTAAACATGCAAAGTCTGTTGTACTCCCTATGTTAAAGGTGCACCACAAAAAAGTTGTTGAACTCTGACGTGCCAGTGCGGGGAAGTGCCAGAAGCGCACGTTCTTAATGAATCTGTTGCACCCAGCATTATACATGGGCAGAGCACTTTTAGTGCAGTTTCCCACATTCTTAGTAAATGTGCCCCATCCACTTTATTCTTTTGGTTAGTATGACCACAGAGATACTAAAATTACTGTATATACTGGAGTATAAGCCGAGACACCTAATTATACCACAAATTACTGGGAAAACTTATCAAGTATAAGCCTGGGGTGGGAAATGCATTGGTCACAGCCTCTCCAAGTAATGTAATGCCCCATACAGCCCTCCACCAGTAAAGAACTGCCCTGGAGCAGCCCACCATAATGAAATGCCCTGCAGCAGCCCCCCCAACAGTGAAATGCCCTGCAGCTGCCCTATTATTAAATGCCCTGCAGCCCCCCTTAATAGTGAAATGCCCTGAAGCCCCCTATTAATGAGGTGCTCTGCAGTTACCCTATTAATGAAATGTCCTGCAGAAGCCCCCCAAATAATGAAATGTCTTGCAACAGCCCCCACGTAATGAAATGCCCTGAACCCCCTGGGAGTATAAGACATCAGCAGCGACACAGCCAGAGCCGTCTCTGGACGCGTCTCATCCCACTCTGTGACCGGAGACGAGGAGAAGGAAGAGAAGCCGTACGAAGCATTGGAAGGTGAGTATGTAAGTTTTTTTATACACAATAGTGTTTCAGCCAAGTTTCTGCTGAAAAACCTGGCTTATACACGAGTATATATGGTACATAGTTTGGTGATGTAGCACAAAATAAGTCTTGTATCACCATATTCTGTCTTTTTAATTGTATCAAAATTGAAAAAAAAATAACAGTTTGGACATTTTTTCCCATTATATCACGTATGTGATAATTATTTTTATATTTTGGTAGATTAGACATTTTGAGGTATGGTTAAACCGAATATGTTTATGATTTTTTTTGGGTTATTTATTAACCCCATCCTGCACCTTGACGTGATTCTACGTCGCAGGATGCAGGTCATTCTCGCACCTTGATGTAGAATCACGTCATGGTGATCACCCGGGCTCAGAAGCTGAGCTTGTGCGATCGCCGCGGGATCCCGTCGGTACGCGGTAGCCGGGATCCCACAGTAACAGACGGTTTTTAAGCATTAACTCATAACTAGGATGCTATGAGGCTTTGAATTTGGTTGCAACTTGAAAACATGATGAAACCTATATTTAGAGGCGCCTTCTAAGCCTTCAAGTGACTTTAAAAGGCCTAAATAATAGTAAAACCCCATAAATTACCCCATTATGCAAACTACACACTACACTCATGGTATAAAAAACATTCATCAAACATTTATCCAAAATTGATTGTGAGTTGGTGCCAGAAGCCTCCTGTCTTTTTGCGGGAAATACCTTCCGGAATGGCTGTATTGTTTCCTCAGAGTGCGAAAAGAGGTTCAAGAAGAGCAGAACAGATTCAAGATTTGACCCGACATTCAAGTACCAATGACTGCTGTTCACGAAAGGGTTAACTAGCTTTTTGGGTACTGCTCTATATTCATATATTTGCTATGGGCCTATGAGGACCTGATTAATCTTGGCAGTCTAGCTGCGGGGGTCCCCACCATTGTGTTTTATCTCCCTATTTAGATTAGGGGTTACATATTCCTTGTTAACAGTTTCGAATCTATTTTTTTGTTGGGGTGGGTGGTTGTTTTTTCCTGTTTGATATTTATTACATTTTGTTTCAATGTAATAAGATATTGGATGTTTGCTTTTAAATCGTTTTCCTCCCCGCTGGACTTGAATTGCAATTCTAACCACAATTTAAACGCAGCATGTGAACACAGCCTAATGGTGTGCAACATTTTTCATGTACTGCTTTTGCATTTTCTCAAGTTTTGGGTAAAAAATAGCATACTTTATCATGTATTGAGGTTCATCTGAGATTGTATTTGCTTAATGTAACAACTCTAAGAACTCTCTAAGAACTTTCCTATATAAACCTTAGAATTTAAAGAAGGTATACTGCCTTCTGTATAACTATATAGAGTATACATGTGTGTTAACATACTGAATACCTATACATCTTCTATTAAAGGATTTTACTGAATTTGGGAACATTCTACTGACATGTACAATGCCTGAAAACTTCAAGTTGCTTTCCATTAGATGGCAGTGTCCTACTATTGTTTTCTTGTTAAATGTAGAAATAACGGAAGCAATAAAATAGTGTACACAATCGTGTACAATAATAAATATCTGACCACATACTACTTAATAGAAATGTTATGGCCTCTGTTCTTCTTATGACCTATGCATTGGTTGGTGATTTTTGGGTGTTTTAGTTTAACAGTTTTCCGTATACAAGCAAAATGGCAACAGGCTTCACCATATGTACTTCTAGGTATAAACTGCTTGCACAGGTATTTAAGTAGTCTCCAGAGCACATATGTGATGCACACAACCATTTCTGCACTGAAATTAGTATTCTGGTGCTCAGTCGAACCGTGTGTCACTTTTATCATGCAAAATCCGAGAGGAATGTTTTGCACAGCCCATGTTAAAGGTGCACCAAATAAAAAGTTTGGTGCACTCTGTGGTGGCAGTTCAGGGGGCGCAAGAATCATAAAGAACAGGTGCCAGAATTCATGAATCTGGTGCCCCCTGCACACTACACAGGGAAACTGCACATAGCACAGACTGCACTGTTTTTGGTAAATGTGGGCCGCTATATATAGGAGGTGCTTTTGTTAAGTTAAAATGCAACAAAAGCACATTAAAAGTACAAGATACAATATAAAGGAGTAAAATGCAATCTAATATTAATGTAAATGTTCATGAAAAAAATTGTGTTCAGTGTTAATATTATGTATTATACATGAATATATCACTTATGTGGCATAATATTACATAAGTAATTTAGCAAAATCAATATTCATTCAAACAGATCTATAAATAGTATATCCAAGTGTAGCAAGAATATTTATTTGTTCATAGATAGCTGACTTTGGTGTCTTTAAAGGTGTATTGTTTCATATCAGGGCTGGATTATAGGAAAGGCTCCAGGGATGTACTGCCCACCAGCAGTGTCTGACAGCAAGCTTAGAGCTGTAAGAATGTCTCTGGGAGTGATGCACAGCGTGCTCCACTGTGCCTCACATGCGCCTGCCTCCAAGCTGTGACAATGACTCACTGGCTCCTTCAGTGAAAGTGATCCCGCCCAGCAGTACTAAATCGCATTCTGCATGCAGCAGGCTTCGGAGTGACACCTGATTCCTCCCCTTAGTACCTATCACTGGTTGGCTGAATTGGCTGCCAGCCAAGTGCTAGCCAATCAGTATTAGGTTAACTTCCTCAGATCATTTGCCCTAATCTGTGAGAGGATGAGAGAGAACCCTCAGGGAAGAAGTGGCGCGTGGGACTGGCCTGGTGACTAGGACTAGTAGTCAATACTACTGCTTCTGCCACTGCTCCAGCCAGGCCAGCATTTACGCTAACACCACTGGCACTGTTCCAGCTAGACCAGCAGCTAGGCTTATACCACTGCCACTGTGCCAGCTAGACCAGCAGCTAGTATAACACCACTGCCACTGTGCCAGATAGACCAGCAGCTAGGCTAACACCACTGCCACTGTGCCAGCTAGACTAATACCACTGTCACTGTGCCAGCTAGACCAGCCGCTAGGCTAAAACCACTGTCACTGTGCCAGATAGACCAGCAGCTAGGAAAACACCACTGTCACTGTGCCAGATATACCAGCAGCTAGGACAACACCACTGCCACTGTGTGCCAGCTAGGCCAACAGCTATGATAACACCACTGCCACTGTGCCAGATAGACCAGCAGCTAGGATAACACCACTGCCACTGTACCAGCTAGACCAGCAGCTAGGATAACAACACTGCCACTGTGCCAGATAGACCAGCAGCTAGGCTAATACCACTGCCACTGTGCCAGATAGACCAGCAGCTAGGCTAATACCACTGTCACTGTGCCAGCTAGACCAGCCGCTAGGCTAAAACCACTGTCACTGTGCCAGCTAGACCAGCAGCTAGGCTAACCTCACTGTCACTGTGCCAGATAGACCAGCAGCTAGGAAAACACCACTGTCACTGTGCCAGATAGACCAGCACTAGGATAACACCACTGCCACTGTGCCAGATAGACCAGTAGCTAGGATAACACCATTGCCACTGTGCCAGCTAGACCAGCAGCTAGGATAACACAACTGCCACTGTGCCAACTAGACCAGCAGCTAGGCTAATACCACTGCCACTGTGCCAGCTAGACCAGCATCTAGGATAACACCACTGCCACTGTGTGCCAGCTAGGCCAACAGCTATGATAACACCATTGCCACTGTGCCAGCTAGACCAGCAGCTAGGATAACACCACTGCCACTGTGCCAGCTAGACCATCAGCTAGGCTAATACCACTGCCACTGTGCCAGCTAGACCAGCAGCTAGGATAACACCACTGCCACTGTGCCAGATAGACAAGCAGCTAGCCTAACCTCACTGCCACTGCCAGGTAGAACAGCAGCTAGGATAACACCACCTCCACTGTGCCAGCTAGACCAGCAGCTAGGCTTATACCACTACCACTGTGCCAGCAAGACCAGCAGCTAGGCTAACACCACTGTCACTGTGCCAGCTAGACCAGCAGCTAGGATAACACCACTGCCACTGTGCCAGATAGACCAGCAGCTAGACTAATACCACTGCCACTGTGCCAGCTAGACTAGCAGCTAGGATAACAACACTGCCACTGTGCCAGATAGACCAGCAGCTAGGCTAATACCACTGCCACTGTGCCAGATAGACCAGCAGCTAGGCTAATACCACTGTCACTGTGCCAGCTAGACCAGCCGCTAGGCTAAAACCACTGTCACTGTGCCAGCTAGACCAGCCGCTAGGCTAAAACCACTGTCACTGTGCCAGATAGACCAGCAGCTAGGAAAACACCACTGTCACTGTGCCAGATAGACCAGCAGCTAAGACAACACCACTGCCACTGTGCCAGATATACCAGCAGCTAAGACAACACCACTGCCACTGTGTGTCAGCTAGGCCAACAGCTATAACACCATTGCCACTGTGCCAGTTAGACCAGCAGCTAGGATAACACAACTGCCACTGTGCCAACTAGACCAGCAGCTAGGCTAATACCACTGCCACTGTGCCAGCTAGACCAGTATCTAGGATAACACCACTGCCACTGTGCCAGCTAGGCTAATACCACTGCCACTGTGCCAGATAGACCAGCAGCTAGGCTAATACCACTGTCACTGTGCCAGATAGACCAGCAGCTAGGCTAACACCACTGTCACTGTGCCAGATAGAACAGCAGCTATGATAACACCACTTCCACTGTGCCAGATAGACCAGCAGCTAGGCTAATACCACTGCCACTGTGCCAGATAGACCAGCAGCTAGGATAACACCATTGCCACTGTGCCAGATAGACCAGCAGCTAGGATAACACAACTGCCACTGTGCCAACTAGACCAGTAGCTAGGCTAACACCACTGCCACTGTGCCAGCTAGACCAGCATCTAGGATAACACCACTGCCACTGTGTGCCAGCTAGGCCAACAGCTATGATAACACCACTGCCACTGTGCCAGCCAGACCAGCAGCTAGGATAACACCACTGCCACTGTGCCAGCTAGACCATCAGCTAGGCTAATACCACTGCCACTGTGCCAGCTAGACCAGCAGCTAGGATAACACCACTGCCACTGTGCCAGATAGACCAGCAGCTAGCCTAACCTCACTGCCACTGTGCCAGGTAGAACAGCAGCTAGGATAACACCACCTGCACTGTGCCAGCTAGACCAGCAGCTAGGCTTATACCACTACCACTGTGCCAGCAAGACCAGCAGCTAGGCTAACACCACTGTCACTGTGCCAGCTAGACCAGCAGCTAGGAAAACACCACTGCCACTGTGCCAGATAGACCAGCAGCTAGACTAATACCACTGCCACTGTGCCAGCTAGACTAGCAGCTAGGATAACAACACTGTCACTGTGCCAGATAGACCAGCAGCTAGGCTAATACCACTGCCACTGTGCCAGATAGACCAGCAGCTAGGCTAATACCACTGTCACTGTGCCAGCTAGACCAGCCGCTAGGCTAAAACCACTGTCACTGTGCCAGATAGACCAGCAGCTAGGAAAACACCACTGTCACTGTGCCAGATAGACCAGCAGCTAAGACAACACCACTGCCACTGTGCCAGATATACCAGCAGCTAAGACAACACCACTGCCACTGTGTGTCAGCTAGGCCAACAGCTATGATAACACCATTGCCACTGTGCCAGCTAGACCAGCAGCTAGGATAACACAACTGCCACTGTGCCAACTAGACCAGCAGCTAGGCTAATACCACTGCCACTGTGCCAGCTAGACCAGCATCTAGGATAACACCACTGCCACTGTGCCAGCTAGGCTAATACCACTGCCACTGTGCCAGATAGACCAGCAGCTAGGCTAATACCACTGTCACTGTGCCAGATAGAACAGCAGCTGGGCTAACACCACTGTCACTGTGCCAGATAGAACAGCAGCTATGATAACACCACTTCCACTGTGCCAGATAGACCAGCAGCTAGGCTAATACCACTGCCACTGTGCCAGATAGACCAGCAGCTGGGATAACACCACTTCCACTGTGCCAGATAGACCAGCAGCTGGGATAACACCCCTTCCACTGTGCCAGATAGACCAGCAGCTAGGCTAACCTCACTGCCACTGTGCCAGATAGACCAGCAGCTAGGATAACACCACTTCCACTGTGCCAGATAGACCAGCAGCTAGGCTAATACTTCTGCCACTGTGCCAGATAGACCAGCAGCTGGGAAAACACCACTTCCACTGTGCCAGATAGACCAGCAGCTAGGACAACACCACTGTCACTGTGCCCGCTAGACCAGCAGCTAGGCTAACCTCACTGCCACTGTGCCAGATACACCAGCAGCTAGGATAACAACACTGCCACTGTGCCAGATAGAACAGCAGCTATGATAACACCACTTCCACTGTGCCAGATAGACCAGCAGCTGGGATAACACCACTTCCACTGTGCCAGATAGACCAGCAGCTAGGCTAACACCACTGTCACTGTGCCAGATAGACCAGCAGCTAGGATAACAACACTGCCACTGTGCCAGGTATACCAGCAGCTATAACAACACTTCCACTGTGCCAGGTAGACCAGCAGCTAAGCTAATACCACTGCCACTGTGCCAGCTAGACCAGCAGCTAGGATAACACCACTGCCACTGTGCCAGCTAGGCCAGCAGCTAGACTAAATCCACTGTCACTATGCCAGCTAGACCAGCAGCTAGGCTAACCTCACTGCCACTGTGCCAGATAGACCAGCAGCTAGGATAACACCACTTCCACTGTGCCAGCTAGACCAGCAGCTACGATAACAACACTGCCACTGTGCCAGATAGACCAGCAGATAGGCTAATAACACTGTCACTGTGCCAGCTAGACCAGCAGATAGGCTAACCTCACTGCCACTGTGCCAGATAGAACAGCAGCTAGGATAACACCACTTCCACTGTGCCAGCTAGACCAGCAGCTAGGATAACAACACTGCCACTGTGCCAGATAGACCAGCAGCTAGGCTAACTTAACCTCACTGCCACTGTGCCAGATAGAACAGCAGCTAGGATAACACCACTTCCACTGTGCCAGATAGACCAGCAGCTAGGATAACATCACTGCCACTGTGCCAGATAGACCAGCAGCTAGGACAACTCCACTGCCACTGTGCCAGCTAGACCAGCAGCTAGGATAACACCACTACCACTGTACCAGATAGGCCAGCAGCTAGGATAACACCACTGCCACTATGCCAGCAAGGCCAGCAGCTAGGATAACACCACTGTCACTGTGCCAGCTATACCAGCAGCTAGGATAACACCACTGTCACTGTGCCAGCTATAGCAGCAGCTAGGATAACACCACTGTCACTGTGCCAGCTATACCAGCAGCTAGGATAATACCACTGCCACTGTTCCAGCTAGACCAGCAGCTGGGCTAACCTCACTACCACTGTGCCAGATAGAACAGCAGCTAGGCCAACCTCACTGCCACTGTGCCAGCTAGACCAGCAGCTAGGCTAACCTCACTGCCACTGTGCCAGATAGACCAGCAGCTAGTATAACACCACTGCCACTGTGCCAGATAGACCAGCAGCTAGGCTAACACTACTGCCACTGTGCCAGCTAGACCAGCAGCTAAGCTAACACCACTGTCACTGTGCCAGCTAGGCCAGCAGCTAAACTAACACCACTGCCACTGTGCCAGCTAGACCAGCAGCTAGTATAACACCACTGCCACTATGCCAGCTAGACCAGCAGCTAGTATAACACCACTGCCACTGTGCCAGATAGACCAGCAGCTAGTATAACACCACTGCCACTGTGCCAGATAGACCAGCAGCTAGGCTTACACCACTGCCACTGTGCCAGCTAGACCAGCAGCTAAGCTAACACCACTGCCACTGTGGCAGCTAGACCGGCAGCTGGGATACAAAGTAAGTAGGAGAAAGTTTATAATATTAATTATAATTTAGAATAATAATGTATACCACTTACTTGGATATATTCAGTGGTATGCACGCCCCCCGATTTCTGTCGCATGAAAGTCGGAGCGACTTCTAAAAGCCGACGAAAGTGCGATCCGAGGGACCCTTAGTAAATAAGCCCCATTATGTCACTCCTGCTATGAAATCTTTGCACTGTTTTTGGTACCAGTGTAAAAATGAAGGGGAATTCATGGGGCCTATCCTGACGTAGTTAAGTTGGCTTGAATAGATGTGTGATACAATGAAGAATAAAGGGATAATATGACTATATAAGATGTTCTACATAACAATACTGATGTCATGGTCATGTGCCCCAGTGGAAGCTATAAGATGGTATTTTAAATATTAGTATTTGGTGGATATTTCATAAATAGATATTGTACAAATATTACTTAATTTAGCTTAAACGGTTTGACAATTGAGCAGAGATATAAGTAGACAAAGTGATGTTCTCGCCCTGCACGTAATAGCTGCTCCTGCTTCTGGCAATGACACAATGCCGTTCTTCATGCCCGTGAGAAAGGCTCTTAGATCCCCTTTGAAAGTGCAGTGTTAGGCATGCAGATTAGTCCATGTCTTGTTATTGGCCTGCATTTTGACACTTGGCAGAGTAACACAGCATATACTGGACCTAGTACTTGAAGTCATGAAGCTGAGAGAGACCATAACCAAATAAATGAGAGGAATCTTACAAGTCTTTGCATGATCAGCACATGTAACATCTCAGATCCCATAAAACTTAAAGAATCTGATCACTTTCTATAGAATTTCTCCATTCTTTCTCCACAATGAATGCCAAGCATTTTTATTTTGTTTGCCTTTGTGCTTTTCATTGTTGTCTTCATGTCATCAGTTATTAAGGTTTTCCTCCTCTTAAAGACAGAGACAAAGGCCTGCCGGATTACCTCAAGATGACTCTTTAAAGATTGGTTTGAAGTAAGGCCGGTTGTACACAAGCAAGTTTAGCCTGAAAAACTTGCTATGTGTATCTGCTGAATTTACCAATCTGAGTTTAGAAATGCTGAACCGAACCGACATACTGGGCTCATTTACTAAGGGCCCCGCGGACCACACTTTTGTCGGCCACCCCAATGATTTCCGTTTTGTGCCACTGGGACAGGGATTTAAAAAGGGTTTTTGGCGCACGCGATCGATGATAACATACTAGTCTTGGTTTATTAGGTCAATTTCAGCTGACAGTTTCCCTTTAAAGGCTACTTAATGGCCACATGGTAATTGGCTTTTCTTACAGCTGAAGACATTTCCTTTGGCTGATTTCATTCTTTGCTCTACCAAAGGGAGGGGGGAATGAGGGAGATGCCGGAGACATGGGCTGAACCACAAAGTGAATTGCATAAATAACACACGTCCCCTGTGACTCATTGCTCCTTCTGTGCGCCAGGTAGGCTTACAAAGTTCATTTTCTAGGGATAGGAACTATGTCTTTTTTAAGTAGCTAACAGTGTAGGCAATAGTCAGCATTGTTCTATGGGAACCTTTTAATAATTTTATTAGTGAAAATTAATGTGATAGGTTCTCTTTAAAAAGGACATGTCTCCTAACATTTCTGGTTTAGTAAATATGTTTATTCTGGTTAAAAAAGTTTTGTTGAAAAGGTTGAAGGAAATCTACCATTTGATTTCAAGCATTATGAACAAAGCATACCTTGAGAATGCTGTAGCCACACTGATGTAGCAGCACATCTTGTTTAATCGCTGAGTTGAGTGGTTTTGCTGAAAAAACAATTGTGACATTCAGGACCTTGGGATAGCTGCATTGCATGCTTCTTGCAGTACATAAAAACATTACACTAGCTATCTGCGCTGTCTAGACAGGACTAATCAAACTGAGCTGGATCACTCATACACAGCAGCTGGGGGAAGGTGCAGCGATTGATTACTTCTGCCTCTCAGTGATTACATCATTCGATCAGTGTAAGAAGAGAAGTTCTGAGCCAGGCAAAGGAGCAACAGATACTCATTATCCTGAATTTTATCATTGTATTTTCAGCAACACCACTAAGCTGATGGATTAAACAAGATATATTTCTGTGTAGCTACAGCATTCTCAAGGTATGTTTCGTTCATAATATATCAAATCAAAAGGTAGATTTTCTTTAAGAAAGTTGATCGATCCACCTTGAGAACTAAAGTCTGACCTAACTTCTCCTCCTGAAACCTTACACAACCTAGTCAGTCTCTTGTGGCTGTGTTTCAGTAGAAGTTCAGTGAATTTTGGATGATTCAAACAGGTGTGTCCATTGTGCATGCACAAAAATGTATATTTATTTTAGTCCATTTTATGTGAATATTCTATCATCATCATTTTTTTTCACATCCATTTGGAGAGAATAAAAGAGATTGCACATAAATGTCATCCAGGTAACAGGCGCCTGTTATGGACCCATTGGGGCACATTTACGAAGGGCTTCGCACCGCACTTTTGTTGGACTCTGCACCTTCTTCTTGACTGAAACGGCTTGCACAAGTATTTAAGAAGTGTCTGCACCGCTATTGTCTCGTAGGCGACCCTTTTGTGGCAATGCTGTGGCTGGCTTCCATGCGACACAAATTAGGGGGCTTGCCGTCGCTGGGTCCAACTGATGCGGACCCAGCGCCGTATTTAACTTGCAAATAGTGTTGCACGCCATTGTTAAAGGTGCACCACAAAAAAGATTCTTGACAGATTCTTGATTTCTGGTGCAAAATCTGCAGCATTATACTCGGAAAAAGCACTTTTAGTGTATTTTCCGAATTTCTAACTAATGTGCCCCATTGACTTCCATTCATTACTGTGATTCTCAAATGTAAAAAAAAATTAATGGATGCCGCAATCTTTTTCCTGCGGGTCCATAGAAAAAAACAGCCAAGCTGGACAGCTGAACCAGAAAATGTTGTTGCTCGTCTTTCAATGGAAAGGGGAGGGGTGAGAATCCTCCTTTTTGGACCTGGCTCTGCTTGCCCGGGTTACGACCCAGGCGAGAATAGATTTGTGTGCATGAGGCTTTACTCTCATGTATTTGTAAGACCAGAAGAACCAGAAATAAACTAAAAGAACATTATAATAACAGTATTTAATGCCCCCATAATAGTGCTGGCATTTATAGCGGCATTCTTATGAATCCAGATGTCCTGGAACAATAAATATACAAATAAGAAGACTGGATATTTACTGTGCAGAGCAGTCATAGTCTAGAGATGGATTATAATAGAATGTGCTTACTCACAGCCGGGCTCCCTTAGCCGGGGATGAAGCACATGCCGCTATAGACTCTGCAGCTGGCCTCACTTTAATACAGATGCTTAGCAGTCAACTGTGAAAAATAACAGAACAATTTCTTCTGCCGCTGCCTCTTGCCTCCTGTTTGCAATAATCACTTAAGGTCTGCAAAAATGAAAAGACATAAAAGTGAATACTCAGCGCGCTGTAAATGATTTCCCCCAGATACAAACCCAATGACCTCTCTTAATTACCAGGACAAGGCATTCTAGTGCCCACGGCAGATAAGGCATATTGCAAGTCAACTCTGTATTCAATCCTACCCATGAAAGT
Source organism: Engystomops pustulosus (assembly GCF_040894005.1). Classification (NCBI taxonomy): domain Eukaryota; kingdom Metazoa; phylum Chordata; class Amphibia; order Anura; family Leptodactylidae; genus Engystomops; species Engystomops pustulosus. The sequence goes on from NC_092415.1 coordinate 47,025,639, forward strand.
ACATTCAGAATATTAGTGATTATGTCATTGAGTGGGAAGAGGTTAAAGAGGTTATTTGTGATCACAATATAATGTTTGCTCAGCAAAAAGGATGAAAATAGAAGAGGAACTTACGCTCTTCACTCATTGCCAGTCTGTATACAGAGGTGGTAGTGGTGATGGCACATCAGTAGTGTGTTGTCACGGGTGGTCCCGTGCCCCGGCTCCTGCCCTGGCTTCTGCGGTCCCCGCCGCGGCTGCTCCATCATCCTCGGCCGTGCACACGTGTCCCCGACTCCTAGGGCGCGCGCACACCGGCTTCTGCAGATTTAAAGGGCCAGCGCGCCACTAATTGGCGCTGGCCATTTCAGGTAAATCTATTTAATCCTGCCTCTTCCTGTGATCCCTGACGGATCTTTGTGCCTAGAGCCCTAGAGAAAGCTTTGTTTATGCCGTCTGTTGTTTCTGTGTATTCCCGTTTTGACTTCGCTCCTTTGCCACCTGCCTTGACCTATTGCTACGTCTCTGACTCCGATCTTGTGCTGCCCGTCCTGACCGCCTGCCTGTCCCCGACTACGAGATTGCCTGCCGTTTCTGTACCTCGACCTTGGCTGCCATTGCGGACAAGTCACGCCTGTGAAACGACCTGGTGGTAGCACGGCGCAGCAAGACCATCCTGCTTTACGGCAGGCTCTGGTTAAATCCGGGTACCACTTAGACTCCGGTCCCAGGATGTGGCTTGTGTCATCGTCCGCAGTGGTCCAGAGGATCCACAACCTCGAAGCCTGACATGTGTGACCATGGAACACTGCAGGCTACAAGGGTCACATGCTATGTAACTTACAGTAAAGTGATTGGAGATATATACTTAATTTACAGATCCCCCCACCGAACCCTATAATTGGGGAGGTGGTCATCAATCTTTGATTACTTTCAAAATTTTCAGTTGTTTTCAGAAATGATATAGAAATCAATGGAAAAAAACACCCATTCGTTAACCCCTTAACGCTCTGCGCCGTAGCTCTACAGCGCAGAGGTATAGGGAATGTATGAAGAGGGCTCACGGGCTGAGTCCTCTTCATACAAAGGTGGGGGTTGTTGCATATTGCAGCAAACCCCCACCGCTAATAACCGCGGTCGGTGCTTGCACCGATCACGGCTATTAACCCTTTCAATGCCGCCGGCAAAGTCGCCGGTGCGCAGGCGCCGCCATCTTTATTACGATCGCCGCGCCCCCGAACATCATCGGGGGGTTGTGATCAGTTGCCATGGTAGCCTCGGGTCTTCGTTTGACCCGAGGCTTAATGGCTTCTGCAGATTCGTTACAATGAGCCAGTGGCTCATTGTAATGAATGAACTGCAAAAATGCCATATATTGCAATACAGTAGTATTGCAGTATATGGTAGGAGCAATCTGACCATCTAGGATTAATGTACCCTAGATGGTCTAAGAATTAGTGAAAAAAAAAGAAAAAAAAAAGTTTAAAAAATAAAAAAATTAATAAAATATTAAAAATTCTAATCACCCCCCTTTCCCTAGAACTGATATAAAACAGTAAAAATCACAGACACATTAGGTATCGCCGCGTCCCAAAATGCCCGATCTATCAAAATATAAAAACGGTTATGGCTGGCGGTGACCTCCGAGACGGGAAATGGCGCCCAAATGTCCACAATGCGACTTTTACACCTTTTTACATCACATAAAAAATGGAATAAAAAATGATCAAAATGTTGCACAGACCTCAAAATTGTAGCAATGCAAACGTCGGCTCATTTCGCAAAGAATGACACCTCACACAGCTCCGTGCGCCAAAGTATGAAAAAGTTATTAGCTTCAGAAGATGACAAAAAAATTTTTTTCTTTTTTGTACACATTCGTTTAATTTTTGAAAATGTATTAAAACACAATAAAACCTATATAAATTTGGTATCTCCGCGATCGCACCGAACCAAAGAATAAAGTAGGCGTGTTATTTGGAGCAAAGATTGAAAGTCGTAAAAACTGAGCCCACAAGAACGTGACGCATGTGCGTTTTTTTTTTAATTTTTCCACATTTGGAATTTTTTTTCAGCTTCGCAGTACACGGCATGTTAAAATAAATAACATTACGGGAAAGTAAAATTTGTTACGCACAAAATAAGCCCTCACACAGGTCTGTACATGTAAAAATGAAAAAGTTATGAAAAGTTATGAAAGAGTTGGGACACACAGGGCCTACCAGAGGAAGTTATTCTGTGTCCCACTCTCCCCCATCTATGCAATAACAATTGTATTTTCATAGCATAGATGAAAGCTCTAGAATTCAGCTACCGTCCCTGATACCTCAGCGATATTGTGTCCTCTAAAATTATGTGGTGATTCTCAGAAAATACCTCAACACAGCAGTAATACATTGATGACAAAAAGAGGAGCTTTTATAACCTTGATCAAGGCTTTTTATTCCTAAACCTCTTAACACCTTACAACGTACATGTATGTATGAAGAGGGTATCTATGAAGAGGGTTCACAGGCCTATGCATTATGCCGCCAACACCCACCGCTGAAACACGCAATCTTTGCTAGCACTGAACGCGGGGGTTAACCATTTACCTGCCGCCGGCACCACCATCTTTGGTTTGATCAGCACTCCCCTTGAAGTCATTGGGGAGCGCCGATCCATTTTGATGGCAGCTGGGAGTCTGTATATGACTCCAGGAGTGTGTAGAAGGCACACTGTTATAGATCCCTAACAAATTCTCCATATACAAATAGTAATTTTTGAAGATCATCATTATTAAAAAATTTGGTATCTGGGTGATCGTACTGACCCATGGAATAAAGTAGAGTTGAATAATCCCAAATTTTGTAATGTGTCATTGTATTCTAGTCCCCCCATTCCCTTAATAAGCTTGCTCTCCTCTGCACCCATTCCAGTTCTACTATGTACCCGAATCTGTACAGAATGGGGCACATTTACTTACCCGGTCGCTGGATTCACTCAGATCATGCGCAGGTCCGACAGAGTTCACCTTCTTTTTCATGGTGCATTTAAGTGCTTGGGCTTGTGACACAATTTGAAAGTTAAATCCCGCCCCCCAATTTGTGTGGCATGGAAGCTAGCGCAGGTGCACCACAAAAGGATCACAAGCACCAAAATCCCAGCACAGAAATCGGTTTAATACCTGTCCAAGCCATGCAAACCGTGAAAAAAGTGCAAAGTCTGATGAAAGGGAGCAGCGCAACCCTTATTAATTGAGTCCCAATATTCCATTTGTGGTCTGACCAGTGATTTGTGTAAGGGAAAAATGATGTCCTTATCATGAGAATCTATTCCTCGCTGGATACATCAAACAATTTTATTTGCTTTATTAGCACCTTCCTCTGTTCACTAAAATTAAGTTTACCATCCACCAATACCCCCATCTTTTTCAGCTGCAGTTTCACCAAGTAATTGACTGTTTAGATCATTGTCACGGGTGTCCCCGCGATCCATGTTGCGGATCGCGGGTGCACCCATGCTCTGCTGCCGCTACCCCGTTCCCCTCGGGTCAGTGCTTACCTGTCCTGGCTCCTGTTGGCTCCATCGTGGTCCCGTCCAGGTTGCAGGTCTGTCTCCTGTGTAGGCCACGCGCTCCCGCTGCTAGGGCGCGCGCGCCTACTCTCTAAGAATTTAAAGGGCCAGCGTCCTCCTTATTGGTGCTGGCATACCTGGCTCTGCTATATAGCCTGGCTACTCCAAGGTGTTCCCGTGTTCCGTGGTGTTTCATGTTGTTCCTGTGTTTCTATTATCCTGTGGCGGTCCTGTTATCCTGTGGCGGTCCTGTTATCCTGTTGCGGTCCTGTTATCCTGTGGTGGTCCTGGTATCCTGTGGAGGTCCTGGTATCCTGTGGCGGTCCTGGTATCCTGTGGCGGTCCTGGTATTCTGTGGCGCTCCGGTAATCCAACAGCCATCCGAGGTCCTGCCAGCCATCCGAGGTCCTGCCAGCCATCCGAGGTCCTGCCAGCCATCCGAGGTCCTGCCTGCCATCCGAGGTCCTGCCTGCCATCCGAGGTCCTGCCTGCCATCCATGGTCCTGCCTGCCATCCATGGTCCTGCCTGCCATCCGAGGTCCTGCCTGCCATCCGTGGTCCTGCCTGCCATCCGTGGTCCTGTCTGCCATCCGTGGTCCCCGTGTCCCTACCTTGGCTGCCACCGCGGGCCTAGTCACACCCGCGGAGCGACCTGGTGACTCCCGCAGCTGCAAGACCATCCCTCTTTGCGGCGGCCTCTGACGAAGACCAGGAGATCACTTAGACTCCGCTCCCGGGTGCGGCTAAGGTTGTTATCTCCCGTGGTGGTCCAGGGAGTCCACTGTTTATCCCCCGAGATTGTGACAATCATAATTGTACCTTTTGTTTCCATGACCCAAGTTCATAACCTTACACTTATCTACATTAAACCCCATCGGCCATTTCTCCACCCAATCCACAGCTAAGTATCATCTGAAAATATTGAAACTTGACTGTGTAAACCCTCTACAAGGCTAATAATAAAAATATTAAAAAGAAGGTGGCTGTAATGGCAGGACACAAACAAGGACAGTGAGCCCAGGAACTGAGACCCCCAATCAGTCCCTACCTACTTATTGCGTCCCCCCATAAACGGAGGCCAATAACTGGGCTACGTTCCCTCCCTGGGTAAGTTGTGAAACCAAAACAATACAGACAAACAAACACAATATGGCGAGGTATACAATCCGAGCCGGCAAAGCGGGAATAACAATAACCAAATCACAATCTAAATAGAGTAGTCAAGACACAGGCAAGAAATCAGAAACCAGAAAATACAAGAGCACTAGTGAAAACAGTAATATAGCAGTAGATACAGAGATCAGACTGAATACCCAGCAAGGTCTGATGGGAGTTGGCAGGTATATAAGGCAGTTCCCGGACGTGCCTCCAGCAGCACACTGGGGAAACTGTCCATCAGGCTAGTAACCGTTGCTGGGCAGGGCAGAAATGCACGGAGCAGGGTTTGGCTCAGTTAATCATGGCACAGTTTACACACAAATTAACGCCACCTATTTTGCCAACTGCGAATAGAGGGACGTTTTGGCACTGACTTTACAGTGGCTGAATACTGATCATTGTAGCACCTCACTGGTGCCATAAACCTTATCTGAGAATGTACCATTAATGATGACCGTCTGTTTTCTATCACTAAGCCAATTGCTTGCCCAAATACTCTAGATTTTCCCCTAGTGCCAGCAGTCTCATTTTATGTACCAACCTTTTATGCGGCTCTGTATAGATTGCCTTGGAAAAATCCAGATACACAAGATCCACAGCCTCCCCCAGCTCCAGACTAGAACTTGCCTAATCATAGAAGCCAATCAGATTAGTCTGACAGGACCAATCCCTCAGCATCCCTAACAAACCCAGCAAATATTTTTTGTTTTTGATCCTTTTTTAGTATTTTGGCACCACATTAGCTCTGTGCCAGTCCTGTGGAACAGAACCTGCCCTTAAGGAATCTTCAAATGTTATGAATAATGGTCTAACACAACACATAATTTATGCAGTACTCTGGGGTGTATACCATCTGGTAATTTGTCTATCTTAGTGGTTGTGAGGTGGTGCCGTACCTCTTCCTGGGTTAAACTGTTAAGATTCAAAAGATAATTTACATTCCTTGCCAATATTTCTCTCAGTCTCAATGCTGCTTTTATCTGTTTTTTACAGAATTTATTTTTCTCTCTAAAATCCTGAAATGCCTCATTGCTACCTTGATGTTGTTGCACCTTAAACATATATATATGTCGTCCCCAACGGTCATGTGAATGTAGCCTAAGACTGTTTGGTCTAATGTTACTTTGTGGAACTTTTAGATATTATAAGTAAATCTGCCCCAATGTGTTCATATAGAGGAAATGTAAAACCATTATTTCCCACCTGAGAAGTGGTTGGTCAACAAAGTTCACACCATGTCCGAGTCATATAAGTCCACATGTTTACAAGGGACACAAGGTAACCCCTTAAAAACTAAAGACATTTCTCACATTTGGTCATCAGTTCTGTACACATTGCACCTTGACTGACCTCCTTACACAATGTAATATTTTTTCTCCCACTAAGCTGGGCTTTTTTAACCTTTAGGCTCCAGAACAGCTAAAAATAACACCTATGTTTTTTCTATTTGGACTAGTGATGTCCCCGCCATCCCAGTGGATCAGAAAGTGATGGTAAATGGCTTTTGGATGTTGAATAACTTGCCTGTTATCTCAATTAACTGTGAAAATCAGTTTCTTCACCATATTAGTCTACTCCTACAGTAACTGTGTCTCCTGGCTTAGCTGATTTCTTCTGTGGATCTGTAGAGTTGTTTACAGATATGGTTTCACAGAGTGATGGGGCTGCTGCTCCTTGTTCATTCTGTAGGGACACCTCAAACTGTGTCATACACTCCTCTGATCACCCTTCCTCCACCTTCAGCTCTCCGGACACTTTCTACACAGCAGGGAAGCTGTGTAACACCCTTAGTACTCACACCGCAGAGTCTATACACTTTATTTAGCTTTATGTTTCACTGCTGGATACTACCATACTCCTCCATGTGATTAAAGCTGCTAGACTAGTCTTAATATAATTCTGTATGTACACTATGAAGTATTCAGTGGATTTACTTGTAGGAATCTAAGTGGTTTTTTTTGTCTCAATTACTTAATAAGGAAACACAGGGCATTATGGGAAGTGTGGGTAGCCTAAATTTTACTCCGTCCACTTCACTGCTAATGAGGAGGGTTCCTGACGAGTAGATTCAGAATAGAAAATGCTATAACTCTAGGAAGAAATGAGGGAATCACATATGATAATTTGATAATCATTATGACATCAGAGTTACACTTTACGATATTCTTTAATGAGTAGAATGGGTACATTTGGGTTAAAACAGTAGTTGCTTACAAATGCAGTTTTTTATAAGCACATGACTTGAACTGACGAAGATGTTCTGTAAATCCTTTGTAGTTTCAAGTAATAGCCCACTAATTTAATTAAGAAAGAATGAAGCATGATTGTAATGATCAGTCGTGGGTGGGAGATTGTTCCCAGGTTACACAAGGAAGTTATTTTTTTACTTTCATATCCGTTGGATCTGGGGTCCACATGTTGACCTGCATTTCTTGTGGTTAGAACAGAACATGACTTCCCATTCATATCACTGCAAATTACCTTTAAGTGTATTATACTAATGATACTTATCTAATAATTACATTAACATCATGCATAGCATTACGAACAAAATACATAACTTACTTAATATGTAATATTTCTATTACTGCAGAATTTATACATTCTGGATGTTGGAATTTTCAACTAAATAAAGATGGTATAATGCATTTCTTGGCTTTTCTTTTAAATATTTTGAGAATATGATTTTTAGATTTGAGCAAATTCATACTGATTTTTACAAAGAAAAATTCTAAATGCTAGAAAGATACTGTATTATACCTTTATATGTTTGTGTATAATAAGGTGAGATTTATCGGGGTATATCTGGGGCCTCTAATTTACCTTAGTTATGTTTAGAGCTCCCCAATTGCAAAGCTCTTCTCTGGATGGCAGAGCAGGGAGTAGCTTTAACCTAAGGACAACAATCCAGTCTGAAACATATAAGGTGAAAGTGGTGCAGCATCTGGCTTATCCCCAGTTTTAGGTATAGTTCTGTAGGTATATGAAAACGTAGTTTAACCCAGGTGTTATTTTTGCAGAACTAGCTCAGAATCCAGCAAGGTGGAATTGTCAGTAGAATCTCCAGAATTGCACTGTAGATGGTCTTTATCGCTTAGTGTCTGAAAAATCCAAATGTCCCCACCAAGGAAGACACAAGTGACTTATATAGCATAAGCTTTTATTCCAAAGAATATGTCCTCAATATAAGATCAGTTGATAAACAGCTACTGGAACAGGAAGAAGGCTGGTGACCATGGTATAGAAGAATAGTTTCACCATAAGCTTTGTTGAGTTGGCTAACGTTTTGGTCCACACCCGCTATAGCTAATCGGTTGACATCAGGCAGCAACCCTTCTGGGAACGGTGTCTAGGCGCATGGTAAGGGTCATGCCCAACACCCTCTTCCACCTTTCTCCTGTCTTTTCCTCCCATTCCCCAATGTTTCCTGTCTTGTCTACTGTAGTTCCCCCTTAAATTTCCAACCAGTTCACTGCTTTATTATATGACCATTTTGGTTTTTCTTGTTACGTAGTGTTCATCTGAATGCACCTACCAATATAATAACTGTATACATTTGCATTTGGCTTTTTTGCAAAACATACAATGCCTTTTTATAATGTTTTATTACTATACATCATTCAATAAAATTAATAAACCATAGTTTGAACAGAGGGAAGTTGCAATGATTTTGTTCAACAAACCATACCGATAATGGTGCTGCCTGTTTCCTGCTACAATCTCTGCTTATCATCATGTGCGGCTGCAGGTTGTAAGACCTCCAATCTGTTATTGGTGAAATATCCATTGAATAGCTTTTCAAATTGATAGCCTGGAAAACTTTTTTCAGGTGCCCTAATATATGTTTGGAACTGTAAAAATGTATGTACATTGTTCCAAAAATCTATTGGCGAATTACAATATAAACAACAGGAATATAAAGAGAAGGAAAAATATGGCTATTGATATACTTTTGAGAGAGCCGTAAGAGTTTGTTCGCTTTTATGCCTGTCTGTCCCAGAGAAATACAAACATCCGTCCACAGAGGCTACATTAGAGGCTTCATGTGACCTTTTATATAAAGATAAATGTACGGTATTTGCAGCTGGTTGTTATGGCAGATATATCTTTTCTATATGCCCATTACATACTTCAGATTTCAGAACACTGTAAGAACACATTTTCAACTTTTATCAGCATCAGAAATTATTGCTCTCTTCTGGGAAAATACATTCCCGCCTTAGAGATGTGATCTCATAATAATATGGAAAGATTCCAGGTATTCTGGGAGCTGATTCACCGTCATCTTTAGCAGGCAGTGTGCTATTATGAGAGTGTGTATTTTCTATTATTTCCCTGGCACACAGAAGTATCATTATTATCTTCCTTCTTTCTTTGTTCCTTTCTTTATATTTTTGTGTTCAATCTCCTAGTACCCCTTCTCCTCCTCAGTGATAACAGCTAATCTTCCTTTACACCTGGACTGTCTATTCCCTTTGTTATTTGTCCTGCTCCGAATTACAGTTTTTACTTATTTTTTGTCATTTCTATGACCTTTGATGTTGTCTCAAGTAGTCACTCTTTGCAACACAAAAATGGAAAAATAATTCTAAATCAAATTAGTTTTTGGTGAGACATCTAGGTACGCTCCTACAGTTTTTAAAGGAACTTGGCCGGAAAGTTGTTCCAAACAACCTGGAGAAATAATCACATATCGGCTGTAGACTTGCTCATATTCTTCTCAACCTTTATGTAGTTGGAGACTGCCTTGATGCTGTTGAGATCGGGCTATGTGAGGGCCTCATCATCACTCTCACGATTTTTTGCAAAGGATAGTCGCAACAAATATCTATTTAATTTAGATTTCTCTTGCGTTCATTTACCGTACTTTTCATTATGTTTATTGATAAAAAATATTAACAATTAACACATGTGCAGTGCACTCTTAATTTCACGGTCGTCTTAGAGTGGCTGCACAATATAGAGTGGCAGCACGTGCAGGAATCGTCTACAGCTTGGTGACATCACCAGCTCTCTGACTACAGTCAACCTGCCGATACTCAATTCTAGACCTGATGAAGCACAAGCAGTAAGGGTGTGAAATGTGTTGTCACATTATTCTTACTTCAAATAAATGAATTTTGACTGAATACACGAGTAGCCCTTGTGCCGTTGTAACGTCCATTTTTATCCTGAGTTTCGTTTTACTATCTTAGTCACACAATATACTCCTACCTTAATACTCCTTCCTTAAAAGGGCTAACGGATGAAGGAGGAGGGGAATAAGTGCTGCTTGGGCCGTGAATTAGTGTGTGCAGACAGAGCCAGGAAGGGTGACACCGCCGCTCTGGCTCATTAGCATATTTTTAAAAGTAAATTTTTACAAAAACAAAGCTAGTAAAAAGAAAATGTAAAGCAGAGGCAGAGATTTCCCACATGACCTTGTAAGTGACACTACTTTTTACTAATTAAATCTGCTAGTAGATTTCCTTTAAGAAGTTGACTATGCAAAAAACTTTTTTTTTTTATAAAAAGTGTTTTCAATATATAACATTAGATTAGTGGGTTTTTTTCCCCTTCCAGAAGCAGTTCATAAAATTCAGTCTATAACTTATTGGTACTCCAAGTATAAACCATAAAAAAGTAGAACTTGTCTTGCAAAAAAACAATTCTTCAACCAGTGACATTAATGGAAAAATAAAATCAACAAAGACCAAAACGGGCTTCATCATGGGATGGGAGTGTCATAGCTACAATTGTGACTCAGTGATTCCCACTCTATAGGGAGACGAACTAATGACTCAAAATACTGGATTACTATTCATACATGTTGCAAATGTAACTGGGTAAAGGACATTAGATGAGATCACATCACCCTAGTCACATGACCTGAATTGCCCAATGATGTAATAGAGCTCTCTCTCAATGTTCCACACACTGTCCTAGCAGTGAGACCTATCAATCAGGAACAAGAAGACAGGGCAATGCAAGTTAAATGTAATATGCATGACTCACTTGTGATTGGATTAATTTGGTGAATTGCATATATGGTTACAAAATTATTTTTTTAAATTGTGGCCATGGAAAGGAACCATTTAGGGATACGGGCAATACTCTTTAATCATCATTTTTAGTGAAGTATTTACTTTGGGGTGGGTTAATTTAACTGGCATGTTCTCTTTAAGTTTCTCATCCATTATGCTTCAGCTATGAGCAAAAGACCAACAAGATACCTTGAAAATTGCAAATTTGTGATTTTTTTTTTCAAGGACAACAGGCTAGACAGAATTTCAAAGGCAGTACGGGGAATGTTAAACCCTTATTAAATGAACAAACAACACTGTTAAAATAATTAATTGAAGACATTAAACACAGAACGACTCAGCTAAATACTGTATTGAGTAAGGCACAAAGACACATGGGATATAGCTGGTAATGCTGATGAGAGACCTATTTAGACTGATTAACATTAAAATGCTCAAAGAACGGAAGTTTGGCACCCATGCCTTCAAATAAGGGAACACCAAACAAGTCAGATCTAGAGAACGTGTGCTAGAAACACTGTGTTCCCTCCCAAGTAGGAAAATGTAGCTAGAACTAGGGAATGGAAAACCATAAGTCATCATATTTCACATTCTTCTAAGCTATAAAGAATTACTTTATGAAAAAAACACACTCATGACAAAAAAAATAATGCCCCTTAAAACACACAAGAAAAAAAGTTTTGTACCGTGTTAGCCAGTTGAAGAAAGTCCTGTTGCTTTTGATCAAATAAAGTAACCTTTTTGAGATTGTGATACCTAAATATAAGATGTTACAAGCAAGCTTTCGGGACAGCTACAGTAGGTCTGATGAAGGGACCGTAGCTGTCCTGAAATCTTCCTTGTAACATCTTATATTTCAGTTAGCCATTAAAAGGAGTCACAATCTCAAGAAGGTTGCTTTATTTGACCCTAAAACACATACATAGGGCAGCTTTATGCTGGCGTGGTTGGTCATTGAATACCAAACTGTGGAGTCTCTTGTTTCAAAGACCAACCATAGAAGCAAGAGCTGGGTATCTGTGTATCAATCATTATTTATTATACAAAGAGTCCCTCCTTTCCTGCTAAACAACAGTACCAAACTGTTATCATAATAAGAGCAGGGTAGCAGGGACTCCTTGGACCATATATCACTATGATGCTTGTTCCCATCTTTTGCACTGTGTGCAGGTTTGTGAAACCGGACACTGAAATTCATGGACCTACCACAGCAGTTTCTGGGAGCCATTAGCCTGTGATTCCCTTGTGCAGGGGTAGACTGGCCATATGACCCACCGGGGGAAGTGCGGAAAAATAAAAAAACATGTACTCACCTTTCCGAAACTCCCCCGCAGCTCTGCTACTTGATGTAGTCTGGCCGGCAGTGATAGTTCTGTGTGCATCAGCGTTGCACAGATTATGACTTCAGCAAGCGGCTGACGTCACAGACTGTGAGCCGCTGGAGCACACTGAGGTGTCACTGCCGTCCGGACTTCATCAATTAGCGGAGCTACGGGGGAGCATCAGAAAGGTGAGTACATGGTCTTTTTATTTTTATGGGAACTGGTTGACAATATACAGGGGGGCTGTCTGACTATATACGGGGGGGGGGCTGGATGTATGGCTATATACGGGGGGCTGGATGTATACTGGGGGGGCTGTCTGGCTGTATATCAGGGGACTGGCTGTATACTGGGTGGACTGGCTGGCTGTATACAGTGGGGGCTGTCTGGCTATATACAGGGGGGACTGTCTGGATGTATACAGGGGGGGTTGGATGTATACTGGGGGAACTGGCTGTATACAGGGGCACTGGCTGGCTGTATATAGGGGAGACTGGCTATATACTGGGGGGGACTGGCTGTATACAGAGGGGGCTGTCTGGCAATATACAGGGGGGACTAGCTGGCTGTTTACAGGGGGGGTTTATGGCTATATACAAGATGGGGCTGCTCTATACTGGGGGACTGGTTAGCTGTATATTCTTGTACATATGGGGGAAGTATTGTAGTAGTTATATTCTTGTACCAAGGGGCAGTATTATAGTAGATATATTCTTGTACAAAGTGGGCAGTATTATAATATATTTTACTTAGGGGCAATATTATAGTAATTACGTTCTTGCTTATTGGAGAAGGTATTGTAGTAGTTTTTTTGTATGGACAGTATTGTTTAGCCAGTATTAAGTTGTGTTCCTTTAAAAAAGAAGCTTTATTCCTGTGCAAGGGAGGCAGTATGAGTTTTCTCTTATGCACTGTACATGTTGATCAACTATAAATAGTTTGTGTGGATTATAATAACTCCACCCACATCACATGGACATGCCTACTCGTTTTTTCCGAATGGGGCCACTTTTACAGTTTTTTCCAGGGTCACTTTAAATTCCCAGTACGCAATAGATCATCCTACCTAAACAAGCTATTCAGTTTGAAATGGATGTGTTCAGGTACAAAACAGGACCAAACTTAAAGAAAACCTGTCAGGGCGATTTGGGGTACTAAACCACAAGCAGGCCCTTAAACCGGTGGTTTAGTGCCGCAAAATGCCCTCTATGCGGTTCATATGTGGGCGCAATAAAAAAAGGGGTTTTTACTTACCTTTCCACCCGAGCTTCATGTGCCTGTGCTCTGCTGCAAGTAAAGCTGGAGTAGTACACCCTGGTTCCAAATGTATCACACTTTGCTGCAGTAAAGCAATAGTCAAATAGAAAACTGGAGTTGTGGAAGCCCAAGGCCCAATATTGTGCACAAAAAAATGAGGGCCAGACTCCCCTGTCCATCCCCATAGAAGAGACACTGGGGGGAATTTATTAATGCACTTGCACCAGGATTCTGGAGGATTTGTGCACTTCCGTCTAGTTCAACTAAAGAGGCGTGGCCTACATGAAAGGGAGTGTGCCCAACTGAAAAGGGGTGTGATTGAATGAAAATAAATGTCCCCAAAATTGTGGCGCACAGTTTAGACAAACTAAAAATAGGTCTAAAGTTGGAATTGACAGTCTTCTACTACACCAGAATTTATTATCACTGTGATAAATCTGCCGCAGTAAAATAATAATAAGTTCTTTGCCCCACTGTTGGCTACGTATTGGCATATGCATGAGTGTGGCCACTTTTATAACCACTGATGGAAGCACCTACAATGCACACAAGAGAATCACAAATGGACCAGCGTACACTGCAAGACATGCATGGTCTAATGAATCCTTTCTTATTTTACATTTTAAGCATCGGGATGCCCACCTGGGAATAGATGGCACCCAGGTGGCACACAGTGTGGTGCTTGGGATGATATTCCACTGGGAGACCTTGGGTCCTGGTGCTTGTTACATCTACAACTAAAGTTTAGTGCACTAAATTTTCAGCCCTGTCAGATCTGTAAAACAAGTTCCATGGTGGCAACACCGAAAGATTGAAGAATTGGCTATCAACAATTTGGTGGAAAATTCCACAGAAGTTTCTAAAGTCCATGCCTTGATGTGCCAGGAGGACAATACAATATTAGTTTATTTTAGTGCTATGCCGTTTTTATGTTTATGCTATATATCTTGTATATTTAAAAAATATTTATTACTAAAAGTCTTTTTGTGTTTTAATAGACTTCCTGTTTGCCTTACGTTAGCCCTTGGGTCCCCTTCTGGTTTTTAATTAAGAAACTAGTCCCAGCTTTGACATTGCTAAATATTTACATGTTTGTATATATAGAAAGCGAGCATTAAAGAACAGCAAATCTAAGCTCCAACATCCTGTGTGATGGGGAGGAAGCAAGTCTTATTATACATCTGACCATGCATCATGTTATTGTCTCTGCATCAGGGAATGTAAGGAGTACATGGCTGCGGCATATGCTTCTCATTAAAGAAATGCTCATAAAACTGCCATAACACTAACATTTAATTGTTTAACATAACAAATGGCCCAGTACAGACTCCCAAAAGATCAAACTACACCCGCCTGCTCTGTATAGCCTTCCAGATCTGGTCATAAAAGTAGCTTTCTTTTAATCTTGTATGTAGGGAAATGTAGTGTTTATAGTTTAACATTATTTGTTTGCTATTTATAACTTATCTAATCAAATATTACAAATTGGTATTTCTTGGTCAGGAAATCATGGATAACAGAGGCTCCAGAGCAGAATCCAAACTGGAACTTCTCCTCCATAGCAAAAAATTAGTTCACCCTGTGCCCCTTACCTCACACCGTAGTATGCTCACAAAGTATAAAAGCCCCCATTAGTGGCCCCCACATTATATCCTTCCTGTAGCAACTCGGTCTTAATATCCATTTCCTCTACCTCTCACATAAAGTGAACCACCTCAGTGCTCCCAGTTATAATGCCCACTTAAAATTCCCCATTTACTTCAGCCCCCTATCTAATAGGGAATTTTAGACTATGACTGCATGTAATGTATAAAATTTGAAAACATCTACACTGGCCCACATTTATTAAGCCACATTTATCAATGCCTAACTGTAAAGTTATAATGATTTTACCAAATTATTATATGTGTTTCCCCCAATGGAAAAAAAGGAATGATGCCTACTTTGTGCTGCTTACCCTTTTCTTTCCAAAGTTATGGCATTTTCTGTTCTGAAAGTGTTTGACAAAAATCTTTCTCACCAAAGGTTAAGTGGGCAGAGAGTAATGTCTCTTAGTCTGTGCCCTCAAGCTGAGGCCACTTAGCTTGCCCACAGATCTCATGATGCCTTGTGTTCTCTCTCAAAGTAATTTAGCATTAAATCCATTTAGTTTCCCACAAGTAACTCCACTGAACACTGCACAGTGCACATACACGATGTATATGGTAACAACCTGGCAGCTTCCATCACATGGAGGAGCAGGGCACATGTAATAAGTGAAAGAAATCATAAGTATGATCAGTTATGTGAAGAGATAGACAGAGAAGGTTCTGTAGAATCACAGACTGGGGTGGAGGAACTGATAGGGAACAGGGGAGATATTGTACCTCACTATTCTGTGCAGGAGACATTAATATCCACAGTCTTGGAACACATCCAGCTCTGCTACAAACACAGAGAGAGTCTGTCACATGATCTCCTCCTCTGTGAGCACCAACTCCTCCCAGGAGTCTGTAGAGTTTGTAGATTTGTTAATACGATGGGCTCCAGGGCTTATCAGCACAGCCAGAGGAGGCAGCCATTGCAGCCAGCATCTAGGATAACACCACTGCCACTGTGCCAGGTAGACCACGAGCTAGGCTAACACCACTGCCACTGTACCAGCTAGGGCAGAATCTAGGATAACACTACTGCCACTGTGCCAGCTAGGCCAGCAGCTAGGATAATACCGCTTCCACTTTGCCAGATAGGCCAGCAGCTAGGCTAACAGGTAAGTAGAAGAAAATTTAGAATATTACTGATAATTTAGAATTCAGTGGGGGCTGCTACCAGGTTTTGCACCCAAGGGCCTCTGGTCCTGGTTCTAGGGCATGGAGATTTGATTTTGAAATATATTAGATTATAACACACATAAAATATAGACTAAGAAAGCTCTTTTAACCTCTTAACGCTCAGCGTCCGATATATCGGACGCTGAGCGCAGTGACTTAGCGCTCAGCGTCCGATATATCGGACGCTGAGCTGATGCCGGTTCAGCTCAAGATCTGAGCCGAACCGGCATCGGGAAAGACGGGGTGCCGGCTGTGACTGATAGCCGGCACCCCAGTGTAACACCCGCGATCGGAGTTGTCTCCGATCGCGGGTGCTTAACCCGTTAAATGCCGCGGTCAGCGCGACCGCGGCATCTAACATGTATCTGGGGGGTCTTTCCCCCACGATCGGCCCCCCCGAACCGTTTTCGGGGTGCGCCGATCGTTGCTATAGTAACTCTGGGGTCCGATCTGGACCCCAGAGTTACCTGCAAGAATTGCCAGTAAGATGGCGTCTGTGACGTCATCTTACTGGCACAGTGCCAGCCTATGCAAGTGTATAGGCTGACACTGATAATACCCTGCAATACATCAGTATTGCAGAATATTATCATGAAGAAGCAATCAGATGATTGCTTCTTCATGTCCCATGGTGGAAAAAGTGAAAAAGTAAAAAAAAAAGTTATTCAATAAAAAAATAAAGTCATAAATCACTAAAAATGCCCCAAATCCCCAAAACATATAAAGAGACATATAACTCAAAAAAAAAGTCTAAATCATAAGACAAACCCCACATATATAGTATCACCGCGTCCGTAACAACCCGTAGAATAAAAGTAAATCATTATTGAACCCGCACGATAAACGCCGTAAAAAAAAACTGTTATAAACCCTCCAAAAATTATGATTTTTACCTTTTCAATCCCACAAAAAATGCTATAAAATGTGATCAAAAAACCATATGTACTGCGACATGATACTGGTGCAAAGTACAACATGTCCCGCAAAAAACAAGCCATCAACCAGCTCCGTAGCCAAAAAAGTAACAATGTTATGCCACTTGGAAGACGGCAATACATAAATGATAGATTTTTTCCCACATTAGGGTTTTGTTTGACAAATTTAGTAAAACGTAAGAAAATATATTCATGTCTGGTATCCCCGTAATCGTATCAACCCATAGAATAAAGATAACAGGATTATTAGTCTATACGGTGAACACCAAAAAAAAAAGAAGTAAAAAATCCAGTACAGAATTGATGCTTTTCTACTCCTGTCCTCAAAAAAAGTTCCTAAATTTTCAACAATAGGTGATACAAACCCCAAAATGGTAACATTGGAAAAAGCATCTCATCCCGCAAAAAAAATGGCATCACATGGCCCCAATAACGAAAAAGCGAAAATTTTATAGCCTTCAAAAGGGGCCAATGAGGAAACTAAAATCCTGGCAGCTGCAGCGCCCTCCTTCCCTTCTGCACCTCGCTGTGCCCCCATAACACAAGTCACAGCCACATGTGGGGGGTCTTTGTACTCAGGAGAAATTGCAGAACAAATTGTATGGTGGGTTTTCTCTTTTTATCTTTTGGAAATGTGTAAATTTTAGGGCTAAATGAACGTATAAGGGAACAATATGACCATTCTAAATTTCACCTCTTTTTTGATTCAATTACTATGAAGATCTCAAGGGGTTAACAATCTTCGTAAAAGCTGTTTCTGATAGCTTGAGGGGTGCAGATTTGAAAATGGGTTGGTTATATAGGGGGTTTTGATGCTAAATATGTAAAATTTCATTCAAAACTGTATTTATCCCCAAAATAGTCAATTCTGGAAATCCGGAAAAGCGATATTCTATTTGCAAGCCGCGTGACGGCAAAATAAATTATCCAGACATTTCAGAAATTATGAAAATGTAAAGTAGACAAATGGGAAATGTTATTCAGCAACTTATTTAGGTGGTAAATCGATCTGCCTGAAAACGCAATGATTTTGAATTTCGAAAATGGCAAATTTTTCCAAAAATTTATCATATTTTCTTTTTTTTTGTAAATAAACGCAAAACTTATCTGCCAAAATTTACCACTAAAATGAAGTACAACATGTGGGGAAAAAACAATCTCAGAATCGCTTTGATAAGTAACAGTGTTCAAAAGTTATAACCGTATAAAGAGACGCAGGTCAGAATCCAAAAAATCGGGCTGAGCCTTAAGCTACAAAATGGCTGCGTCCTTAAGGGGTTAAGACATGTATAGACATTTCTGAAATGCCCAGTTTTATATTTTCTCTTACATCATGGGTAGGAATGCCAGCACAATAATGGCTAAAAATATAAAAAAACATTCAACTTTTTTCCTGAATAACTTTGTTTTACCACCATTCTATACAGAGGAACAGATGGTATGTTGTTGAGTTAAAAGTTTGACTCATTAGTGAAAGTGGAATAAGCTTGCAATTCTAACTTTCTCGCCTGTATTGCTGGAGGAAACATTACAACTAAAGTTTTCTTTTTTCACTCATTAACTACTGAGTATATATATTGTTTATGATGAAGATTAGTACTGGCATGCCAGATGTACTATTGAAATATAGATTAATCTCAATACACTTTCAGGTTTTCTCCTTGAAGCAACAAGTCCCTAAAGAAATACTTGTGTGCTAACTATAAAGGGAATAATATCCAAAAATATATCTTCTAAGATAATAGATAACGTGAAAAAGTTTATAATTTATCTCCAGTCATGTACAATACTGTGCAATACCTTTAAGGTACAGTAAATAATCCTGTTTTTACAGGGAAAAAAGGGAGCACAAAAACTGGGGAGATTTCTGTAAGGGAGGCCACAGACCGTGCAGGGTCCTGCTTCCCAAACCTAACCTACACCTGGGTACACTACTCTGAGCATATTGATTATATTATTGCTGCTGCTGCTGCCTGCAACTTTGGGAAGTATAAAGCCACCCTTACCCTCACAAAAAAATTGGGGGTTCATTTGGCTAGGTGTATTAATATGTTCTAAGTAAATTACCTAAAATCATATACAGCAATATGCTAATTGACTTTAATGGCAATTGTATAGATTAAAGTTTTACTGGAAAACACAAGATCTCTTATTCCAAAATTGCCTTATCTTTCAAAAGTGTAAAACCTGATGTTTGTACATCCTATTACCATACTTAGGCTCAGTGCACACAAATGTGTGCTTAATATGGACCGCAAATACAGGGAGAAGTGAGTTCCACAACCCCCTGTTGGTTAAACAAGACAGTGAGCCCTAAGATAAGCTCCCCAAAACTGACACCTATTTATTGCATCAGCGAGTTCTAATGACCCGGGACAACTAGACGACAATCCCTTCTACGGTCTCTGTGCAGACAGGGAACAAGACAAACAAACAAAAGAAACAATAAGGAGGAGTGGACAAACCAGGTCAGCAACTGATGGAGCAAATAGTGAAAAAATGGAGATCGAAAGAGAAATAGAAGTTCAAGTCAGAGGTCAAGTACCTGAATATAAGCAGCATGGAGAAAGGCAGAGAGAGGAGGTGTGGAGATACCAGGTCAGCCACCTACTGAGGCCCAGTTTAGACTTCCGAACAAGTGAATGACAGAAAAAGTCACCGTCTCCTTAACCTACAAGAGCAGGCGGAGGAAGACGTTGAGACAGACGTGACACACCCGTCTCCATGAAAGAAGAATTGGGGCAGGAATCGGACTTGCTCTATAATTGGTGGCGCAACATCCTGGTGTGGTCACTGTGTGGTGAGACATGCTGCGATACATGTGATTGCATGCTGTCATTCGTTTACATACTGCAAAAATCTCCATAGTTTTACATATTTCATTTTATTACATACGATACACATTCGGTTTCTACTCAAGCTCTGTGCAGCACTGCGTAATTTGTGTGCGCTATATAAATAAAGGAATAATTATTATTAATCCCAAATTCATTTTCTAACCCACTATACATACATCTCCATTATGTAACCCATTCCCATTCATGACCTTACAATATATATATATCAAAACCATTACATTCTTTTACATTTCACTCTATTTTTTCCTGTTATACAGATAACTATAATATTCTACAGCACTTACATGTGCGTGCCTGCGCACAATGCCGGCTCCTGTTTTTCCATACAGGCACGGTACGCCACTATAAAATCACTTGCCCCTTGACCAATGATGGCCACACTGACAATCATACACATACTGCTTTCACAGACCCCTCCAGCTCTCTCCTGGTCCCATTGGATGTTTGTCCTACTACAAGAGTATATTGCTTTATTTTGCACAATATGATTATTTTTACATATTTGCTGCCTGACCATTTAAGAGATAGAAACAATGGGGCACATTTACTTACCTGTCCTGCGCGTTCCCCGAAAGTGCCTTGTCCGACTGGAATGCACATCTGCCGCGATTCACTAAGATCGTGCGCCCGATATCCTGCATGTGTCGCTTCCCCGCTCAGGTCCGCCAGAGTTCACCTTCTTCTTCCTGGTGTATGTAAGTGCTTGATCTTGTGACACAATTTGAATGTTAAATCCTGCGCTCCCTCTGAATCAGTTGGATCGTCCTATGGCCCGCCCCCCATTTCTGTCGCATGAAAGCCAGCGCAGCTCTACCAGCGCACCACAATCTGATCGCATGTGACACAATCCCCTGTTAAATACCTGTCCTAGAGGCGCAAATCCCGAAAATTTCAAAAATCCGACAAAAGTGCAATCCACGGACCCTTAGTAAATAAGCCCCAATATTACCTTTTTGTGCATTCCATTATTCATGTAATATTATCACCTTGCCCCATACCGGCCCCCTTATATATAAGTATTCTCCATTTTCCGATTAGCCAATGGAGATACTTACCTGGAGTCTCCCTGTTTAGTCAGATTTACCTACTTGGACCTTTTGTACATATTGGGGCACATTTACTTACCCGTCCCATCGCGATCCCCACTGTGTGTTGTCCGACGAGGATTCGGATCTTCCGCCAATCACATAGCTTGTGCACTCTATTTCCTGCATCCGTCGCTACCCCCGCTGAGGTCCGGCCGGAGTGCACCTTCTTCTTCCTGGTGCTATTGAGTGCTGATCTTGCGACACAATTTCATTTTTGAATTCCTTGGTTTGTCCGAATCAGTCGGGTTGTCCGATGTGTGATGCATGCAAGCCGGCGTCGATGCGCCACAATCCAATCGGGTGCACCAAAAACTCGGGGCAATTCAGGACAAAACAGTAAAAAGTCGGGAAACCCAACGAAAATGCGCTATTCGGACCCTTAATAAATGTGCCCCCTTATGTAAAAATTGTGAATATTGGAATATTGAGGCAGATTTACTTACCCGGTCCATTCGCGATCCAGCGGCAGGTTCTACGACGCTGATTCGTGTCTTCCAGCGATTCACTAAGGTAGTGCGCCGGATGTCCACCAGGTGTCGTTGCTGTGCTGAAGTCCTCTGAGGTTCGCCGGAGTTCACCAAGCTAGGCTGGGTGCAGGTAAGTGCGTGTCAAGCAACACTTTTAAAAAAAAAATACGGAGGTTTTTACGAATCCGACGGGTTTTCCGATGGCTACGCCCCCGGTTTCCGTCGCGTGCATGCCGGCGCCGATGCGCCACAATCCGATCGCGTGCGCCAAAAACCCGGGGCAATTCGCCGCAAAACTGTAATTTTCAGCCAACCCCACGTAAAAACGCAATTCGGACCCTTAGTAAATGACCCCCATTATGTCTTTTGTTAATGTCAATTTTCTTATTTCACTTATTTTCTGTATTATAATGTTTGATAAAGGCTTATTGTAACGGAATACATTTACAGACTTTTTGCATCAAAGCTATTTGCATGGCGGGTTTTATTGTATATTATGCTGTGATACATGTGAATGTGCATAATACAAGGGGGCCATGAGCTGGCCGTAGTTTGTGTGAGCCAATAAAAATGATCATGTTCCTGTAGCCTTACTTTTCAAATATAAAATATTGAGGGTCATCATTTTTGTATATCAGCCCTCTTGCAAATGCAGCCCTGTGACTAATGTCTAATATTTGTTGTTACCACATCAGCAGTGAGTGAAATCTTAATCTTATTAATGCATTTTCACCACTAAGGCACCATGTTTTTTGTGTGTTACAGAATGCCTTTTATGTCATCTACACTGGGTAAAAGTTGTAGCAGTAAAGCTTTACCTTTAATTTATTTCCTGGCTATCTGTTCTTTGTGAGACTTCCTAAGTCGGTAAATTTCTTCTTTCCAATGGCAACGGAGCGTCCAAGTCGGAACACTCTGCAATTAAACATGAACTAAGGCAGAACACTGTGCAACCACACACAAAGCAATGATACTTAGAAGAAATCATTATCTACCACATCTGTCTGCCAAATTAATGCAACAAAGAGAGAACTGTTTATCTGGTGTAGATCTTTCCAAAAATGTTGTTTTCTAATCCCTCCTGGAGCTTTTGGTATTATTTTTGGCATGTTGCTTGATCTATTCTAACTTTTATGTTTCCTTTAAAAAAAAAAAAAAAAAAACTACAGTACTGCTACTCATGAAAGCTAAGGCTTATTTTAATATATATAGCAACTATTATAGTGGTCTGAAGTGCTTGGAAAATCAAAATGAATGAGCATTTCTGTAAATGCAGTTAGCCCTTTATTCTGCTGTGTATTAGGCCCAGGGGAGGGATTCTACTGTCATGCAAAACTTTCTAATCCACAACAATAAAAAAGTGCAAAGTTAATGGCATATATTTGCATGATGCAAGGAGAAGATGTAATTAATTTTACAGCCATTGATTTTGCAGTCCACAAAGGAGGTGATTATTCTTCCCTCATTTACATCACTGCAAAATCACATTGTAAATGAGTTGCTGAACACGGCGCTCGGCTAAGCCCCTAATAAGTTGGTTAGTCAATATTTATTTTAGTTCACTTGGACTTCTTAGAGCACATTTCTGTATAGTGTTGGAAAGCTGACAGGCTGGCACTGAAGGTAATGTGTACTGAAGGCAGAAGGTACAACTTCTTTATAAATTGCACTTTTTTTTTGGCTGAAATAGATGACATCTGGTTTTAGGGATGCTTGTATGGAAAATATGTGGGCTCCTGAAAATATATTGTTTTATATAAATAATCTCAAATGAAATAGTACTTCATATACAATGTACAGCAGTTTAGACGCAGTTCACAATGGCTTCGGGGGTTTCCGTCAAACTCTCGGTTTTAGGAAGGTGTAACAGAAAAGAAGAACATAGGGGCTCATTTACTTACCGGGTCCAGTCACAATGCCGTGGCGCGTTGCCCGACGTGGATTCGGGTCTGCTGGGTTCACTAAGGTCGTGCGCCGATATCCAGCACGTCTGCTGGATTCCCTGCCGGATCTTTGTGTTCTATGCCGTTGAGAAAGCTTGTGTCCCTACCTTGTGCTTGTTTATCGATTCCCCGTTCTGACCCCGCTTCTGTTTTTGACTTTGATGCTGTTCCGCCTACCCTGACCTTTGCTACGTGCTCGACTCTGATTCCATACTGCCCGTCCTGACCTCCTGCCTGCCCCCGACTACAATTTTGGCTGGGCATCTGTGTACATCACCTTGGCTGCCACCGCGGACAAAGTTGCACCTGTGGAACGACCTGGTGGTACCTCGCTGCAGCAAGTCCAACCCGCTTTGCGGCGGGCTTTGGTGAAAACCGGATGCCATTTAGATATCTGGTCCCAGGTGTCGGCTTACGTCATTGTTCGCGGTGGTCCAGTGAGTCCACTAGCCCTGGAGCCTGACTCAATTGAACTACAACGTGCAGATCATGTAAAGTTCTAGAGCCAGGTCATAGTGCTAATGTGCTTAGTCCATAGAAGTCAACACTGCTGACACTGCTGGCTTAGTTTTAAACCTCTTTAGGATTGACATTAGCACAAAACTGTTCTCTCACCTCTTCCCCTGGATCTTTCATGGCTGCACAATTTCACACCCCGGTCCTCAACTGGGAGACTGGGGAGGTCCTGCATTGGGGATCAGAATGCCACTAACGCTGTATGGCATCACCTCTACCTGTCCTGACTTTTTCGGATATTGTTGGAGAGGAGCCATTCCCTCGATATATCAACTCTCCTTAACAACTTGTGGTTGCAGCTCCGGTGGATCTTTGGCAGCTACCTCCCGGCAAGACATATGTCAGACCTGCTCTCCGGAAGAGGATTCTGTCTTGGGGACATTCTTCACGTTTGGCTGGGCATCCAGGGGTGCAGCGTTCCGTGGCCCTCATCTCCTGTTACTACTGGTAGCCAGATCTGGTCAAAGATGTCCAGGATTTTGTGGGATCCTGTTTGTCCGGTGCCCCTCATCTCAAACCGGCTGGACTGTTACTTCCATTGCCGATACCCAGTGACCCGTGGTCCCACGTGGCAATGGACTTTCTGATACTGTCATCTGGGTGGTGACGGACCGCTTTTCCAAGATGTCCCATTTTGTTCCCCTTCCAGGTCTTCTGTCTTCTACACGGCTTGCCAGTTTGTTCTTCAAACATATCTTCCGGCTGCATGGACTTCTGCTGCACATTGAGTCTAACCGAGGGGTCCAGTTCATATCCAAGTTCTGGCATTCCTTGTGTAACCAGCTGCAATCTGGACTTTTCTTCTGCTTACCACTCTCAGTCGAATGGTCAAGTAAAAAGGGTGAATCAGACTTTGGACTGTTACATCCGCCACTTTGTCTCTGGCCATTAAGATAACTGGGCTGATTTGTTTCCTTGGGCTGAGTTTTCCTATAACTCCATGGACTCTGGGTCTGCTGGCACAGCTCCGTTCTTTGTGGTCTATGGACGAATCCCCCGTCCTCCTCTTCCGCTGTCTACTCCATCTGATGTCCCTGTGGTAGAGGATCTGGTGCAAGACCACAAATCTATTTGGGACCAGAACCGCGAGCCACAGATCACACTAAGACCCAGGCTGATAAGAAGCGTCAAACTCTTCCTATCTTTTCTCCGTGTGACGAGGTGTGGTTATCCTCCAGATATGTTCGGCTAAAGATACCCATCTACAAACTTGGTCCCTTTGAGGAAATCGAGCGTATCAACCCAGTGGCCTACAAGCTCCACCTTCCTCCATCGATGCGCATCAGGAACTCCTTCCATGTCTACCGCCTGTCGTCTTGAACCGCTTCTCTCAGCAATCTCCTCCTCCTGAGGCTGACTCCCCAGATGTCTTTGAAGTTAAGGAGGTTCTTGACATGATGACCATTAAAGATAAGTGGTTCTTCCTTGTAGACTGGAAGAGGTTCGGGCCCGAAGTAAGATCCTGGGAGCCTGAAGAGAATATCTTGGATCGAAGTCTCCTCCAGAGGTTCCTTGGGACCAAAAAGAAGAGGGAAAGGCCAAAGGTGTGGGGGGGGTACTGTCACAGGTGCCCCCGTGATCCGTGACATGGATCGCTCACCTGTGCCCCTCCCTGTTGCGTTGCCTGGGTCCCCACACCAAACTCACCTCTCTCTCACCAGCCCTCGTGCGCGCCCCCACTCCCTAGGACGCGCCCATGCCGGTACTCAAAGATTTGAAGGGCCAGCGCCTCGCCCCCTCTCATGCCTCTGAATGCCAAACTGGCGTGAAGGTTGCGGATTGAGGAAAATAATTGCAAGTGCAAGCTATAATCTAAGATTTGAGATTATTTCAGGGCTTCTACGCCACTGACGTAAATGTCCCCCAATGTGTCTGTCCATATCGTGTAAATCTGGAAAAGAAGAAATCTGAAAAAAAAATCTCCAAATCCTGTAAATATTAATGATTAGGTCCCAGAGACGTTGAATCCACTCTAATCACTTCATTGTTTCTGCTACAGACACTTAAGGGTCACATTGACCTTATTATACATGTCATTGTCATTGCTATTTTCTGATGAAAGCTAATTCTCTTTCTAGATTATTTAAATCTGAGATGCATTTTGGCTACATTTCCTGAGCTGCTGTAGTTCACACATCCCTCCACCAAAAAGAGATATACCAAAGTATATATGCCCTTCTTTGTTAGCCTTGTTATCTTGTCTCTGAACATAGAGGGAATTCATGAAGCCACTTTTGCCATCCGACTTGTTAATGAAGGCTTTTAGACCATTTTCCCCCTTTTCCCAACTTGTCCAAGAAAGGGTGTGTGGCCTCCTGAAAAGGGGCATGACTTGGAGAGAAATAGTCTTTGCCAAAAAATTAGGAAATTGTGTCATATTATGGCCAGCTAAAAGCAGGTCTAAAAGTAGAACTTCACAGTGTCAGCCTGTGACAGATTCATGATCACAATGATGAATCTGTCACATCAAAAGTCTAGGGTTGTCACACATTAAAGAATTCCCCCCGTAGTGGGTTTAGACCATATAGTTCGATTTTGGCCTCATCACTTTAAATTATTTTGTTGCAGATGGAGGATTTTCTTGATTTTCTACATTCACTTTGTTTCAATAGAAGATTCTTATGTATCTTTTTTCGCATCCTGACAAATTGTTGTAAATCTGTATTGGTCTTTCTAAGTTGATATGACCTAGACATTTAAATTGGCATTGAAATAACTGATTATTTCCCCTTCTTGATCGCAGTTTGATAAAACTTGATAGGTAGTTAAAAGTCTTTAGATGTTTGTAATATATTTTTCCTGATTAAAGCTGCAGACATAAAGTAGTGAATAACTACAGAATGTCCATAGCAATTTCCACCACAACAGAACCCATCAAAAAATGTCAGTTTTTGTAGTCATGGGAAAGGAGTTCAACTTCTAAATCGCAAAAGGTGGAATTCCAAAACAAAAATGGACAATAATTTCATACCTCTCAACCATCGTGGATTAAGCTAGGGAGTCATTTTGGGTCTGCAGCATGGTGGGGGTATGTCCCAGGCTTCTACTGTTGAATGCAACATAGGCTCCCCACTCAACTATTGTGCCTCTGGTGTTTGTGTGCCGCAGAGGTTGACAGGCAAGATGTGATTACTTCATTACAATGGCTAGCCTCAGAGCAGGTCCGGTGCCAGCACTAGGCATACACAGGGGCCAGTGCCGGGCCCGAGGCTCCTAATGGGGCTTACATACAGCTGTACATGAAGAATCCATAAGGGTGAGGGGGCTGTATCTAATGAATCCATAAAGGGGGAGGAGGGGCTGTATGTAAAATAACCATGAGGGGTTTGTTTGGTGTGATAAACTAGGGAATATTTTAGTTTCTGAATTTTTTATGCCGTGAGTTTACTGCAAAGGGACTAACTGAGGCTCTGTCCTCCAGGGTCCTCCTAAAACCTGGAGCCTCAGAACCGCACTGTAACATCCGTGACAGCGTCTTCCTCTGTCTGTAGTCTGCGGCTGAGGAGGCGCTGATTGTATCTTTGTACCTTTCTGGAAAAACTGAAATGTGAACACTGGTTTAAGCTTGCTTAGCACAAATATTATTATAGATTCTGTACAGAAAGTTACTTACCTCCATTTATTTACTTCAAAATGAAAGCTTCCGCCAGGGTTGGTGAACATTCTCAAACTCCATCTAGAAATACAACTTGATTTTTGTTTTTCGTCTCTGAGCTTAATTCACTTATCATATTTTATGTTGTTTGGCAGTTCATTTCCTCGAGTGGGCACAAGCATTTAGTGTGTCAAAAGTATTATTTGACTCATTTTAATAAAAATGTCAGCATCAATATGTGACTGTGTCTGCAGGATTTAACAGATGAGACATAGTGTTTGTGATACCCAGAAAACTGAATCAGGACTAATAAATATCATAAATTACACTTAAGAAGTCAAGAGCAAAACTGTATCTTAAGTCATTTAATGTGGTTCACAGATCCCAACAATTTTCAACAATGTAATATGTAATGGACCCTAGGAGTCCTTTGCTTTTTAGGCAGATTTTATAAATACAAACCCCAGAGATAAACATTGTCAAAGGTGTATAATGCTCTTCAGCTCTTCAGATGACTATTGTTTTAAGTATTTACAAGCGGTTTACAAGTGGTTTTCCGGGATTTTAAAACTATTTTGAATATGTCTGGAGAGGTGGACTAATCAAAAAGACTAAACTACTTACTGTATATTTATCTCCTCTAGCGCGGCGCTGATACCACTGCCAGGTCTCTGTTGGTTTACAGGGTCCCGCAGTGCCTTCCTGATCACTAGCCGAATACTTGTGCTACAGCAACTGCCAACCTCCACCAGCCACATATATTTTTTTTAATATCCCAGAGAACCCCTTGAATAAAAAGTATTGGTAGTTAATAGAGGTGCAACAGAAAGCGTAATACAAGACGTAATATTATTTATTTCTCATCAGATCCTGTGGTTTGTGTGGCCTAAGTATAAAAAAAGACATTTGTACTTACCCTGATTTGAGTACAATGAGCACATCAGAATCACATCAGCAGATCCCGCTCCAGCACCTCTTCTCACGTTGCGGGAAGTGAAGCAGGCGCTTATGCAGTGATGTGAGGTTGTACTGCACCAGCTCTGTACGCAAGTAAGTATAAATGTTTGTTTTTATAATGCATGTTTGTAGGGGGCAATTTTGGCCACTAAACCACTGGTCCATAATGACCTGTTATTGGTGTACTATCCAAAATAGCCCTGACAGGTTACCCTTAAAGGGAACCTGTCACCAAATTTTGACTAATAAGCCTAATAACAAGTTCCCATTGCACTATACTAACTTGTGCCCACACTGTATTTAGCTAAAATGCATAGTTCCTATCCCCAGAAAATGAAGTATGTAAGTTTCAAGCAAGGCAGGGTGTCTCTCACCTCATGTCTGCTCTTCCCCTCATCACTCCTGCAATGCAGAGAAGAGGATGACCCATCAGTCCAAGAGAGGGGAAAGAGGGACTTGCCGGCAGACATGAGGTGAGAGACACAGCGCCTTGCATAAATAGCACACTCCCTTGGGACACCCTGCCCCTTCATACAGGTTGCAAGGTAGGCTTACAATCTTAATTTTCTGGGGAATAGGAACTATGCATTTTTTAGCTGAAGACAGTGTGGGCACAAGTTAATATAGAGCTATGGGAACTTGTTATTAAGTTATGAGTAAATCAGGTTCCCTTTCAGATATATGGCTGTTTTAATGTTAAAATGTGAACATTTTTGTGGCTACTATAAGTGTTAAATGTCCAAAACACATGAACAGTATAGGATTATACAGGTAGCAAAACAGAGAATGTCCTTAATGTTAGGAATAAACTAAACTTGAAAATGCTATTTAGATGATTTGTGACAAACTACATACCTACACACAATACAGAATAAGAAAGGGAATAAAGGTTGGGTTGTAGGTTTAGGAATCCTGAGGTCCTGCGGTGTACGCCCGACAGGTTATGGAGGGTACACCTGGACTGGTGGAGGAAGTTGGGGAGGCGTAAGGGGTTAATATGTATAAGTGCACTTTAAGGGGAGGAGGTTTGCTGCAGGCACTTTCCTCCTCCCCTCTTGTTCTGTATATAAGGGGAGCAAGTCTCCTCCCTCTTCCTCTCTTGATTGCGGCACTCAGGAAGCAGTGCGCGCTGAGAGGCAGCCAGGACTTATTGCCTGGTAAGATGGAGGATCCTCTGGTTGTGGCGCTCCGCGCCCGTGTCCAAGCTGAGGGGAGGGGTGGTTATCTCAAGTCCTCTCCCCTTCAGCGATCCCGGCCGGTCCCACTCACCCTCCTCCAACCCTTCCCCCCCCCCTCCCCCTCCCGCAGCTAGCTCGGCGGCTGATGTCGCCGCTTCCGGCGCTGCTCGGCGGTCTGCGAGGATCTCCAGACCGCCGGAGCGCCTTAGCCCAGTTTTGATGGCCCCCCCTGACTCCCCTGTGGCGGGGCGGAGGTCGGGCGCTGCGCGTGTTGCGCCTGGATATGTCGCACGTGCACGCGCCGTTAGTGGGCGCAGCGGGGCGCGTGTGCGCACGGCCACTTCATTTCCGGCCGGGGGGGGGCTTCCTGCTCCTGCTCCGGCTCGGACTGGTTCCCAGCGTGTCAGTCACACGCTTCTCCCCAGCGCAGCAGCCAGACCAGCCGCACCAGCTATGGGGAACTCCAGGTCTGCTGGGTCTTCTACAGACACCCCTCTTCCTTCTCAGGATGAGGCTGGGGTGTCTGTTCCTCCTACCTCCATACCTCCTCCTGTAGTGGCAGTGTCTCCTGCCATGCCTATGGCTGCGGGGTCTGACTCTGGCGATGGCACAGCTTTATCTCAGCCAGCAGTCTACCCCTCGGCCAGTTTTGTTATGCCCCAGGCCCCTGTTTTTCCCTTGGGGGCTGTTAGTGTGCCAGTGCCCTCGGTTCCACCTGCCCAATCCCAGCGCGCTAGGCGCTCGCCATCTTCTTCCTCCTCCCGGGACGACCGCAGGCGCAGGCGCCGCGGCTCTGCGGCGTCAATTTCTCAGCAAAGTGGCCGCTCCAGGTCGTCTCGAACACATAGGAGATCCAGGTCGTCCAGATGGCGCTCCCCGTCATCCTCGGGCGGTTCATCGAGCCCATCGGCGAGGTCTGGTCCAAGGCGCCGGGCTCGGCATCAGCGGGACCGAAGGGGGTCATCCAGGGCGTCCGGCCTGGTTCCAGCAGCAGCGAGCGCGTCGCCCGCGGTTGAGACCGCGGGTGCTCCTTCTCCAGGTACTTTTCAATATGCTGGGGCGTGGGGTAGTGGGGAGGGCCCAGGGGGGGGTCCTGAGCTGGTAGCGTCATTGAAGGCTTTGTTAGACCGTTATACCCCCCCCGCGCCCTCCCCCCTCCCTCAGCCCTCTTCCTCTGGGCCACCTGCCCCTCCGCTGGCAGGGATTCACAAGGATGCTGTGTTTTGCGGGGTGAGCCCGCTTGGGGCGCATATGGATGCTGAGTTGAAAGAGAAGATTTGGTCTAATGCGTATATTGACATCTGGTCGCTTGTATCGGTTGATCAGAATACGGTGGACCGGGAGAGGGTGGTGGCTACTGCCCGCCCTCAGGACAGGAAGCCGAAAGTGGCTAAGACAATAAATAATTGGTTACAGGCTTTCTCGGTTTTGGGTTATGTGATGGGTCAGAAGCATCCGGAGCGCTGCTCTGAGTTGTTTTTATATCAAGATGTGATTTATACTTCGTTTAAGACTCATGGTGGAAATGCTTGGTGGAAGTATGATGAGGACTTTAGGCGGCGGCTTGCATTGGAGCCGGAAGTGGGTTGGGGTGTTAAGGTGACCGATGTTTGGGTACGTTTGATGGTGTCCCCTAAGCCGCCTTTTCAGTCCTCGGCCACCGGTTCCTCTGTTTCTGCCGCTCAGGGATCGGTGGCCCCCCGGCGACCTGGCGCCTGCTGGCTTTATAATGACGGACACTGCCGTTTCTATGGCTTGTGCAAGTACAAGCACGAGTGCTCCTCTTGTGGGGGTGGCCACGCAGTCGTCCGCTGTCCCCGAGCGCCACAGAAGCAGGGCGCCAGGTCCCAACCCCTCCCTGATCGAAAAGACACCAGTGAACGTAGTCGCGATGTTGCCGTGGCTCGACCAGTATCCTGATCGGCGGGCCGCTAGTCAGTTGTGGGAAGGTTTTAGTTTTGGGTTTTTTATACCTTTTGAGTATAGGGAGGAAGGTTGTGTGTCTAAGAATTTGAAGTCTGCCAGGGAGAATCCTGAGATCTTGAGGGAGAAGATTCAGAAGGAAGTGGATTTGGGTAGGATTGAGGGCCCTTTTGATACGCCGCCTTTCCCTAATTTGCGTGTTTCTCCTTTGGGAGTTGTTCCCAAGAAGGAACCGGGGAAGTTTCGCCTCATTCATCACTTGTCCTTTCCGAAGGGCACGTCTGTGAATGATGGTATTTCTGCCGAGGAGGCTTCTGTCTCCTATGTGTCTTTTGATAGGGCGGTTTATCTTCTTAGGGAGGCGGGTCAAGGGGCCCTCATGGCTAAGTCCGATGTGGAATCTGCCTTTCGTTTGTTGCCTGTCCATCCGGACTGTTATCATCTGCTAGGTTGTTGTGTTGATGGCCTTTTTTATTACGACACTTGCCTGCCAATGGGGTGTTCCATTTCTTGCCGTTATTTTGAGGCGTTTAGTTCATTTCTGGAGTGGGTAGTTCGTTGGGAGACAGGTTTTCGTTCGGTTACCCACTATCTAGATGATTTTCTTTTTGTGGGGCCTGCGGGGAGCCCTGTGTGTTTGCATCTCCTTTCTACTTTTCAATTTTTGATGCAGCGTTTTGGGGTGCCGTTGTCGGTTGACAAGACCGAGGGACCGAAAACGGTCATTTCCTTTTTGGGCATCGAGCTCGACTCAGAGGCCATGGTGTATCGTTTACCTGCGGATAAGTTGGAAAGGCTGGTGTCTCTGGTAGAGGGATTTTGCGCTGTGAAGAGGGTTACGCTGCGGCAGGTGCAGTCGCTTCTCGGCCTTTTGGTTTTCGCTTGTAGAATCATGCCAATGGGCCGGGTTTTTTCTAGACGCTTGTCTTTGGCCACGAAAGGGGTGGTTAATCCAGACCATCACATTCGCATTTCTGCTTTATTGCGGGCGGATTTGAATATGTGGCGGCAGTTTTTGGTGTCTTATAATGGTAGGACTTGCTGGAAAAGTGATGAGGTGGAGAATGTTGAGCTCTCATTGTTTACAGACGCTGCTGGTGGTAGCGGTTTCGGAGCGGTGTTTGGCGATGAATGGTGTGCGGCCCCTTGGCCTGAGTCGTGGATACAGGATGGTTTGGTTCGCAACCTTACGCTTTTGGAGCTCTTTCCAATAGTGGTTGCGGTCGAGATTTGGGGGCATGTTTTTTCAAACAGGAGGATTCGTTTTTGCACTGATAATATGGGTGTTGTTTATTGCATTAACAAACAGACTTCCTCCTCTTTGCCAGTTTTGTGTCTCCTACGGCATCTGGTTCTGCGGTGCCTCCAGTTTAACATCCATTTCCGTGCCCGTCATGTCCCTGGGGTTGAGAATGTTGTCGCTGATCCGTTGTCACGTTTTGATTTCCAGGTTTTTCGTCAGCGCCACCCATCGGCGGCGCAGGTGGGCAGGGAGTGCCCGGGTTTCCTGTGGGAGCTGATCCGCAGTTGATGGCTTTAGTTCGGTCATCTTTGGCTCCGGCTACTTGGCAGCAGTACGGTAAGGCGTGGGAGGCCTGGTTGGCTGTGTCTGGTGGTTTCGATGTTTTCCACTGTGTTTCTGATAGAATTCAGGTTACCCACCGGTATTTGGTGTCATTGCGGGAATTGGGTGTGTCCGGTGCGGTAGCGCAGCGCAGGTTAGCAGGGGTAGCTTTTTTCTTGCAGCTTTATGGCTTTGCAGATGTTACAAAGTCTTTTGTGATACGACAAGCCTTGAAGGGTTGGCGTCGAGAACATGTCACGATGGATTCGCGTCGCCCGGTTTCTTTTGCCCTGTTGTGTGACTTGATTCGGGTCACTCCGATAGTGTGTTCCTCCCCTGCGGAGGCTTCATTGTTTGCGCTGGCGTTCAGTTTTGCATTTTTTGGGGCCTTTCGGGTGAGTGAGCTGGTTTCCCCTTCTTCTGTCAAGCGGGGTGGTTTGTCTAGGGGGGATGTGTGTTTGGGTCAAGGTTGTGTTAGGTTTCGGGTGTGTAGGTCCAAGACTGACCTTTATGGTCGGGGGTCATGGGTTCGCCTTCTGGCTGTCCCTGGGCCAGCATGCCCTTATGCCCTTGCGCAGGATTATGTGTCGTTGTCTATTCCGGGGGAAAATTTCTTGTCCCATGGGGATGGTTCCCCTTTGACGTGTTTTCAATTTCGGTCTGTTTTTAAAAAATGTTTGTTGGAGCTAGGTTCCGATGCATCTGCATATGGGACCCATTCGTTTAGGATTGGCGCAGCGACTGAGGCGGCTAGAGCGGGTTTGCCCGACTCTGAGGTGATGCGGATAGGTAGATGGAGGTCTGCATGCTTTGCTAGATATGTTCGCCCTGATCTGCTCTAATTTCATTTGTTTGTCTTGCAGGCTCTTCGGGATCACTTCGTCCGTCGGTTTGGATTTTGGGGCATTCATATGTCCTTTGGGCGGGTCAGAGAGCGGCATGTCGGCCGGGCGGTCGGCAACTCGGTTTTCAACGCGCTGATGTGTTTTGGAGAGGTGTTCGTGGCTTGAAGTGGGTTCAAGTTTTGCCTGAAGCGGTGGAGATTGGGAGAGCCACATCAGGGCCTGTGGTTCTAGTTATTCATGCTGGGGGAAATGATTTGGGTTTTCTGCGGGTGCCGGAACTTCTTACTTGGATGCGGAATGATCTGGATAGGGTTTTGGCTTATTTCCCGGAAGTGGTTCTCGTGTGGTCAGAGATTATCCCTCGCAGGGTGTGGCATGGGGCCAGAGATGCGGCAGCAGTGGAGAGATCCCGCCGCACAGTTAATGCTAGAATGGCGCGGTATGTGAGAGCAAAGTGTGGGGTTGTCGTCCGACATCAGGAGTTAGAAGGTGATAATGGTGCTTTGTTGCGGCCCGACGGTGTCCATTTGAACGAGATTGGTTTGGACATATTTCTGACAGGTTTACAGGATGGGGTGGAGCAGGCTCTATTCTTGTTGGGTGGCGGTCGTAGCTCCGTGTAGGGGTACACGGACCTACTTGTGGCGGAAAATGGAGATTTGAGAGGTGTACTTTGCTCGTCTGGCCGACTTGCCATCTGGGAGTCCAGATGGGCATAGTGCAGTCCCGAGCCGTTTTACCGTTGGATGGAGATTTCTTTCACCTAAAGTGCCTAATGTTGTTCAATAATGTTTGAGAATGTTAATCAATAAATGTTAATAAATGCTGTGACCGGTTTTCCACCACCCAACATGAGCCTCAATGTTTACGTTATTTGGGTTTACTACGGTTTGTGTGAATGCTGTTATTAAAGTGCCGGTGAGTTATATGCGAAGAAGGGGTTAGTCATTCATTCCACCAGTCTGCGGTGTACGCCCGACAGGTTATGGAGGGTACACCTGGACTGGTGGAGGAAGTTGGGGAGGCGTAAGGGGTTAATATGTATAAGTGCACTTTAAGGGGAGGAGGTTTGCTGCAGGCACTTTCCTCCTCCCCTCTTGTTCTGTATATAAGGGGAGCAAGTCTCCTCCCTCTTCCTCTCTTGATTGCGGCACTCAGGAAGCAGTCCCTCCCTCCCTCCCTAATGTATTGGTTGTTAATTTTACTGTTTGTATATTTGTTTTCTTTAGTCCTGAAGTCACAGCTGGCGGAAAATGGAGATTTGAGAGGTGTACTTTGCTCGTCTGGCCGACTTGCCATCTGGGAGTCCAGATGGGCATAGTGCAGTCCCGAGCCGTTTTACCGTTGGATGGAGATTTCTTTCACCTAAAGTGCCTAATGTTGTTCAATAATGTTTGAGAATGTTAATCAATAAATGTTAATAAATGCTGTGACCGGTTTTCCACCACCCAACATGAGCCTCAATGTTTACGTTATTTGGGTTTACTACGGTTTGTGTGAATGCTGTTATTAAAGTGCCGGTGAGTTATATGCGAAGAAGGGGTTAGTCATTCATTCCACCAGTCAAAGAAAGGTGCGTTTTTATACAGTACCTTTAGGGATTGGCTTTCCATTGTTCATTTAGCTTCCATTTCACTGTCAAAATAGCAGTTGAGATTTATTTTTCATCCATCAGTTAAAGTTTCCATAGAAAATTCCCTGATGTGGTTAAACCTAACAATGTTTCTCTGAGAAATAGATTAAGAAAAAATGTTGAAGCAAGAATAAAAGCAGGTGAGAGTTCAAGTATGAAATGGGATCAAAAGAGCAAATGGTGAGGTGGGACTAGAAAGAAAGCATTACCATAGATTGTGTTCATTTACTTTGTGTAAAAATAATAAAGAACTAATTCTCATTTGATCATCGGCGCCTCCCGTTACAGCTTGACATTTTGGGTATATAGAGTCTCAGCATTGATGTCACATCCACAGAACACGCCTGCTATAGCCCAAAGGCTCATTCACATATGAGTCCCTTTCACAGTATGCTATTTATGAGGACAGCATACAGATCCTTTCTATTCTATGGGGGATTTATCCAGGCTTGTATAAAACACAATAAAATAATAGCAATTACTTGCGCATGGTCAGGAATTGCTATTATTTTTCCCCACACGCCGTTCCAATCTTGCACCCAAAGACACTACCTATAGCATGTACTAAATCCTCCACCAGGGCCTAGTCTTTTTCTGGGTAGGGGACAGCTGGATTCCTGAGGTACCCGAGTGGCTGGCGGAGCGCTGCTTAGCGCTCGTCTGCGGTCATGGTGCTGGGTACCAGGGGACAGAGGCCTCAACCCAGATGTAGATGTAGGAATCCCTGGTGGTGGTGAATGGGGCTCCCTTGGTGTTGTCAGCCCTGCCAAGGTACAGGCAAGGAAGTAGTTGCGAATAAGGCCCACTAAATGTCAGAATCCATCTGGAGAGCCTGCGCAACTCACCCAAGGGATAATGCAGGGAGAACTCAGGCAATTTGCAGCTGTAGCTTCTGCCTAGAAAGGCAATAGTTAAGTAGGTGTATGATCTTATCCAATCAGTTGGCTGTATTGTGAACTTGAGTGTGATTGGAGAGGTGCTACCACCTGACCAGGGGGAGTATAAAACCCCTGTGCAGAGGGAGCACATGGTCCAGTCTTAGACCTCATGGTCTGTCTCAGGTCTGATTCTAGAGAGAAAGAGAGAGAGTGTGCGACACACTTTAGTGCTGTCACAGATACCGACACTTTTAGTGCTGTCACAGACTCTAATCCAGACCTGAAGCTTCCAAAGTTTGGACACAGCTCCATCTCCATTATCCCAGCCTGCATTGACTACCAGGCTGGTGTTTTTTCCTGAGAACCACTCTCCACGACCAGTAGCAGAATCCAGATATGCTGTTTGACCATTTAGGTCCGTTGCCTGCTACCTGTTGTTCAATAAAGAACCGTGAGTTGATTTGCACAATGTTGCCTCTGTCTAATCCCTGGATAAGGCTGTCTACCACCACGGGCTCCCCATCCATTACCCAGGGACTCTTCTTACAGATACTCAGGCGTTGCCCCAGGGAGAACCAGTACATCAGCCTCTCCCTCCATATTTCTTGCACACACACCACCTTCTGGAGACCTAACTGGCTGTAGGACAGCCATCCGGTCCCCATACCAAGCACCGCGACCACAGCGTGCCCTAGGTCTCAACCGCCAGCCACTCTGGTGTTCTGGGCCTGGGCTTCCTCAAGGCCCCAAGAAAAGGCTAGGCCCCGGTGGGGGATGTTTCACAGGGATCACTTGGAGGCAGAGAATATCATTCAATTTACATTTGTTTATTTGGAACCCGGTAATGGCCAGAACAGCAGTAACAGACAACTGGGTCGAGATGGGGGATTGGATGGAGTTCCACAGGAGATGCTCACAGCCTGGTCTAGATAGCTTCAGGCAGGAGAGGATAGTTGGCTGCTTCAGCAGCAGGATGATGTAGACTCCTGAAGGGGGATGTCTGCTTGGGCCTGGTGGCTGCTGGCCATGTACTGAGGAGTGCTCTGCTTCAGCCCTCACTGGGCTCTTCCTGGAGAGACCTCAGGAGAAAGAGACCAGAACCTTCCACCCCAAGGGTTTTTATAACCCTTGGGAGTGTCCAGCTCATTATCCGACCAGCACAGAAATACACATTCCTTCTCAGGCAGATATAGAGCATCTGCAGTACCAAATGAGACCAGTAGATGGGGGCGTTGCTAAAGTTGGTGTAATTAAGTGTAATACTTTTCCTTAAAGGTATCTGTTCTATGGTACCTATACAGACTGCAGTATTAGTGGGCACTTTTTTGTCTACAGTTAGGCTGCATTCACACATGTCTGCCAGCTGTCCCATAGCACGGCAGGCACACATTGGGGCATGGGAGAGGAGGAGGGGGTGAGCGCTGCTCGCCCACTCCCCTCTCCATAGACATATGTGGCTTACACCGTACCACACGCCCATTGATCGCCTATGGGGTCGTATATAGAGCCAGTGGGATGTTACACCTGCGGCAGTTCTGACGAAGGTTATATTCCAGAAAGAAGAGAATAGAAACTATCAGGAAAGAATGAACTTAAAAAAATTGCATGTGCTTTTTCAGGAAATTAGCTTTTATTTATTATTTTGCTCTCAATTTTTAATTATAAGGGGACTGAAGAATTTAGAGAACTTTTAAGGCTGCATTAATAAGGACTCTCACAGGAGAAATATCTCAGGAGGTGTCCGCCACGGTTTCCATATTGCTGCAGCAGAAAATTTATATTTTCTTCCTGATGACTAACCGCTATAATAAACTATGTTTAAGTAACAGACAGGAAATCGGTGCCTGCAGCAATTAATTTCTAGTGTTGGGCAGAATCCCGCTTATAGTTTATGGTTTGTTTACAGAAATAATCATATAGGAAAGAAATGTCACAAATAAAATATCATTTTAATAGAAACACACTTCCATTTCCTTTAGCATGATGATACAGTCTCCTTTATTAGTATTAAGATCTATTTGTTCGAAATATTTCAGCTTAGTAATCGTCTGTGTTCATGTTTTAAAGGCAACCCATGGTGGTGAGCTGAGATGATGTATAGATTGTTTCGGAAGGACTTCAGTATTAGTATTAAACCTCCTCTCATTATAGGCTTGGAGGTCCAGGGAGTGGTCTCACTGCTGTGCAGTGTAGACATAATGGGGGTCATTTATCATGTGCCGGGGCACGTGCGCCTGTGCATCAAAGCCCCACTGAGAATCTGGCGCAGCCGGATACATCAAGAGGTTCCCACCTCTTGATGTATCTGACCGGGGAAGTTTATTTCTATGCCAGGCCCTGCACCTCTATCATCTCAGCTCGAATGATCTCAGACAAGACAGGACTCTTATCAAACAAAATATGAATCCAGTTCATTTATACAGAACTTTGGAGGCAATTTGTTTTGTAGGTAAACAGGTTGATTGAGGGAATGCTTGAGAGGAAATCTGATACCTTAACTAAAGGGGCTGGTATTTACCAGTGAAAATACTGGTGACAGGTTCCCTCCACAGACCAATGGGGGGGGGGATATATTAATGTGTCAGTCTTTAGACCAGTACAGATTAGAACTAGACAGTTCTCTACTGTGCCAGATTAATGGGCTTGGCCACTTTACCTCATGTATTCTGTAATGTGTGTGTAAGTGTGTGTGTGTGTGGGGGGGGGGGGGGGCAGGATATTAGGTAATTTACCAATATACATCTATTAATAGTTCTGCTATTAAAGTGACACCTCCTGTCTTTTTAACAGCCAGAGATTCATGTCCATAAAATGGCTGCAGATGGAGGGTCATGTGATCTCTAACTGGCGATTGCTCATGGACAGACAGTGATCACATGACCCCCCCCATCTGCGGCCATTTTATGGGCAGGAATCTCTGGCTGATGAGGTAAAAGACAGGAGGCTTCAAACACATTACGAAAAACATGATGTAAAGTGGCCAGCCCCTTTAATCCCTGTGTCTGATGCTAGATGATTAATCTGCTGAGTCCTACTTTGCATCTCCTATTAATTGGTCTTCTTTACTGTGCCACTAAATTTCATTTTCTGGATCACGGACTGAGGTTTTTGGCGCACAGGCTATATTCTGTCCAGTCACGCCCTCTTTCCTCACAAGTCAGATAATTTCCTAAAAATGGTCTAAAACCTTCAATAAATGTGGCGCACAGCATTTCAGGTGTAACTTACTACAGTTTTCTGGTGTACACAGATTGATACATCGCCCCCGATGGGGCAGATTTACTTACCCGGTCCAGTCGCGATCCCACAGTGCATTGTCTGACGTGGATTTGGGTCTGCCGGGATTCACTAAGGTCGTGCGCCCGATATCCAGCAGGTGTCGCTGTTGCGCCGAGGTCCGCTGGAGTCCACCTTCTTCTTCCCGGTGCATGTGAGTGCGTGTCTTGCAACACAAATAGTTTTTTAAATTCCGTGTTTTTTCCGAATCCGTCGGGTTGTCTGACGGCCGCGCCCCCCGATTTCTGTCGCAATGAAAGCCGGCACCGATGCGCCACAATCCGATCGGGTTCACCAAAAACCTGGGGCAATTCGGCGCAAAACGGCGCAAAACGGAAATATTCGGAATCGCGGCTGCATGACCCTTAGTAAATGAGCCCCAATGTGTTTACGATTTGCATAAATGTCACCAACTGTACTGTACAAGGTGAAGCTCACAACAAAATACTCATTATAACCTGCATGTGATAAGGTATTCTTTATTCATAACTCCTAGCTTCGACATACAGCTGGAATTGCCTTTTTGTAAATTGGGTGTCTATTATATTTTGAGAGTTTACTTACTGTACTTTTTTCCACATTTTAACAGCAGACAAATAATCAGGTTTCCTACTCTGTGCTTATACAGGACGTTGCTCTGGCCTGGTATTCTTTTATTGTTAGCAGTTTCTTTTTTTACATATTGCATGTCCTGAAATGACTGTCTCTCTTTGACATTCTAGTGGATACATGGCACAAATACACAGCTGAAAGTTTAGAAAGATCCAAACTGGAAAAATGTGGCACATACTTACTTTAGATTTGCTTTGGCAAAGCTTGAGACCACCATCACACAAGCGGGCCTGAAACATAGTAGGAAATCCTGCGACTTCTTCCCCCAATAATATCAATACATCATGTGAAAACTAATGGTCAGTTGACATCTCAGTTACCTCATCAGTTTTTTTGCATCAGTTATTGACCAAGTATGGCTACACAGAGGTTATTTAGAAAGATCTGCGCAGGTTTTGTATGGTCAGACCCCTCTGACTGTAACTCACAATAACTGATGCAGAAAACTGATGAAGCAAACTGGCCCAAAGTACACAACGTTCCTTTTTTTCAATTTATAGTGATAATATTCTTTTAACACCTAAAGGACACAGTTCATTTTCACAAAGACTTATTTTTCAAATCTGTCACTTGTTATAGCTTTAGAACGCTTTAAAGGAAATCTACCAGTATCAATAAGGCAAAATAGACAGAAAATACTCACCCGGGGGTGGGCTCCAGGCCCGGTGCCAGCACCCGGCTAACCTGGGCAAGTGCCGGGGCCCCGGAGTACTGGAGGGGCCCACTCGGGCCCCCGGGTCAGCAGGACATCTGCCCCGCTGCCCGGGAGGTTCCTTCCCTCTCTCATCGCGATCTGTGTCCTCCGGACACAGATCGCGATGAGTACATGTGCAGTCACTGCTTTGTCACTGTGACAACACAGACCTGCATCTGTGAGGTGAGGGGGGAGAGACATAACAGGGGCCAGGGAAGGGGGAGAACATGGAGGGCTGTGTGTATACAGGAGGTGGAGGGCAGTGTGTATACAGGAGGGGGGGCAGTGTGTATACAGGAGGGGGGCAGTGTGTATACAGGAGGAGGGGGGGCAGTGTGTATACAGGAGGAGGAGGGGGGCAGTGTGTATACAGGAGGGGGGCAGTGTGTATACAGGAGGAGGGGGGCAGTGTGTATACAGGAGGAGGAGGGTGGCAGTGTGTATACAGGGTTGGGGGGGCAGTGTGTATACAGGAGGAGGGGGGCAGTGTGTATACAGGAGGAGGGGGGCAGTGTGTATACAGGAGGGGGGCAGTGTGTATACAGGAGGAGGGGGGCAGTGTGTATTATACAGGGGGAGGGGGGCAGTGTGTATTATACAGGAGGAGGAGGGGGGGCAGTGTGTATACAGGAGGGGAGGACGTGAACATGGGGATGAGGGGCCGTGTGTCCACGCGGCGGAGGGGGGGGGGCAGTGTGACTACTGGAGCTCTGTCGCCCAGGGGCCCACTAAAACCTGGAGCCGGCCCTGGTGGGCTCCAGTAATCTTAACGCGCCGGGATCCCCCCAGAAAAAGACTTATTAGATGACAAGATGTCCAGTGCTCCGGGCTGATAATTATTCACTTTTCCTGCATACTAGATACCTCACTCACTCATATCGGAGAGGGAGGTGAAGTCACACAAGAGGCGTTAATAATTAGCAGCCTGGAGCGCTAATAATTAGCATCTCTGGCCGGCTATTATAAGTCTTTTTTATGGTGATCCCAACATGTCAAGATTACTGAAGACCATGGCCGGGATAAACATTAAGAGGACAGTAGGTGAGTATTTTCAGTCTATTTTGCCTTATTGATACTGGTAGATTTCCAAGGTGATTTACCACATGTCTGCTTTAGGTTGGCATTTTTAATTTAATTTTATTCATTTTTTTAAATCGTTTTAAAAGTTCCAGTTATTAGAAAATTCTCTACTTTTGATACAGATAGTCATAGCACCCAAATAAATTCATAACTTACATTTCCTAAATGTCTGCTTTATGTTGGATGGTTTTTTAACATTCCACATATTTTACTAGAATGTTATGAGGATTAGAATTTGGGTGCCTCATAACATTCTAGTAAAATATTTGGAATGTTAAAAAACCATCCAACATAAAGCAGACATTTAGGAAATGTAAGTTATGAATTTATTTGGGTGCTATGACTATCTGCATCAAAAGTAGAGAATTTTCTAATAACTGGAACTTTTAAAACGATTTAAAAAAATGAATAAAATTAAATTAAAAATGCCAACCTAAAGCAGACATGTGTTATGAGGATTAGAATTTGGGTGCCAGACACACAAGAAAAAGTCTGGATAGGAATAGAGAGATTTTACAATAACAACACGACACTAGCAAATAGAATGATCGCCAAACTATGGGGAACAGACCCTCCACCCTCCAAACTCCAGTCCATGACAATATCAGACAACCTATGGGCAAACATGATCAAGAAAGAAAACAACCATACCCTCAACATGATAAATAGAATTCCACTAAGCTTCCTAGAAAACCAAAATAAGTATCTTAACCTAGAAACTTGGAGACAAAAGGGAATCAAAACAATAAGCGACATTCTCAACTCAAATGGTCATATAGACACCAGATTCCTACTGAACACTAGAGGCCTCCCATCTACCGAATGCCAACAAATCACAAGGGTAAAGACTTTATATAACTCATTAAACCAAACAATTCCTAAAATCGACCCCATCTTATTAGAATATTTAGACAAAAAAAACGGGGAAAAAAGGAATCTCCTTTTTCTACAATAGGCTAGAAAAGAAAACAGAATTTACCAAAACTCAAAACGAACTGAAATGGGAAGAAGATCTTCAAATGAAATTTTCACCGGCAAAATGGGAAGCAGCACTCCAAACGACTTACCAGACACTACGCTGCACCTCACACATAGAGGCCATCCTAAAAACCCACCTTAGATGGTACTTCACTCCCTCTAAACTCAACCTTATCTACCAAAATGTTTCACCAATGTGCTGGCGAGAATGTGGGATGAGAGGAAGCTTACTACATATTCTATGGAATTGCCCCAAAATCGTACCCCTATGGAAAGCAACAACTACAATCATAAAAGAAATAACAAAAAAGGACTTTGTGCTAAACCCAGAACAAGCCCTCCTACTGATAAATCTAGAAGACATCCCAAAAGAACAGAAGACGGTGATAACACACCTCCTGATGTCCACAAAATTAATAATCACAAGACTGAATCTCCTCACATCATCGAGATCATCAGCCAAATGAATACAACTTGCGCCTACGAAAGGATCCTGGCGCATCAGACCACAACTTTCAATAAATTTCATGACAAATGGAACCTCTGGACAGGAAGTAAACATTTCAGCACATAACCTGAGAATCTGCTATAAAACTAGTTACTGGTATCAGAATTCACAGCTTGCCTATTCCCCCCACCTAAACCCCCCCCCCTCCCCCCCCCCAATCCCACTTTTTTTTTTTTTTTTGTTAAGGGACTAAATAAGGCCCTAAAAAGTTAAGGACATGTATACTATCTGATATTCCTACAATCGTCGTCATCATCAGATATGTCAAGTACGATACAATTCATATAAGAGGACAAGAAGATATAAAGATGCCATAGGAACTACAAAATCTTGTTATCTGATTGATATGACATTGTACAACATTGGAATACATGTTACGTGTTTTATGATAAAACTAATAAAAATAATTAAAAAAAAAAAAAAAAAAGAATTTGGGTGCCATTTTCCACATGGAAACCTACACCCCTCAACATATGAAAAACACTTTTAAGAAGTTTGTTAACCATTTAGGTATTTTAAAGGAGTTAAAACAAAATGGAGGTGCGGTCTACAAATTGGAATATTTTTTTACAATGCATTCATTTTTGGTGGAAAAGGCTCCAGTTTGTTACACAATTTCTCCCGAGTACACCGATACCCCATACGTGGTGGTAACTTGCTGTATGGGCGCACGGCCGGGCAGAGAAGGGAAGGAGGCGCCATCCAGATCAGATTTGCTATGTCTCATTGTACAGGCTATAATTTTTTCTCTTTTTTCAATGTGGACCTATAGGGCCTTATTTTTTGCCACATGAGATG
The DNA here is from genome assembly GCF_040894005.1 of Engystomops pustulosus. Taxonomy (NCBI): domain Eukaryota; kingdom Metazoa; phylum Chordata; class Amphibia; order Anura; family Leptodactylidae; genus Engystomops; species Engystomops pustulosus. The sequence goes on from NC_092415.1 coordinate 47,070,069, forward strand.
CACTTTTCTGGTACATAATTTTGGGGCATCTATAGCTAATTGGTGAGATTTTATTAACTCTTTGTTGGTGAAGGAAATGAAGATCATCAATTTTTAGGAAGGAATTTTTGGGGGGTTTTACTATAAAAATAGTATATTATTTTCATTCTATGGGTCACCACAATCACAAAAATACCTTATTTTGATAGATTTTTTAAATTTTTTTCATATTCTTTTCATATGCATAACTTTTTATCTTTCGGCTGACAAATCTGGTTAAGGGCTCATTTTTTGCAAGAAAAATTGTTTTTTTTAGTAGTCTTATTTTGGAGCTCCTAACATTTTTTAAATCACTTTTTAGAGCATTTTGTAAAGGGTGTTAATTAAAAATGATCTTCTTCTGAGCGTTTTTTTTGTGGTTGTTTTTTTATAGGGTTCACTGTGGAGATCCAATAATGATTCTGTTTTATAATGCAGATTGTCACAGATACAGTGATAACAAATATGTGGGGGGTTTGTGTATTTTATTACATTTTACTGAATAAAAACTAATTTGGAGAAAATCTTGTTCATCACCATCACCATCTTTTCAGATGCATAACATTTTTATTTTTTGGCTGACAAATCTGGTTAAGGGCTTATTTTTGGCAAGAATAGTTGTTCATCTTTTTTCGGAAAGTTTTTAGCTTTTTTTTCGGGCGTTTATCGTGCAGTTCCAGTAACAATTCTGTTTTATTGTACAGCTTGTTACGGACGCAGCAATACTAAATATGTGGTGGTTTTTGTGTTCTTTATACTTTATTAAGTGTTTGTATGGGAAAGTGACATTTTAGGGGCTTATATTTTTATTTATTTATTTATTATTTATTCTCTTGTTTAAACTTTACCTTTTTCAACTTTTCTTTACTTATGCAAACGTAAACTTTATGGGTTGTTACAGATGTGGCAATACCTCATATGTGTTGTTAGTGTGGTGATTTTCACTTTTTGTGTTGTTTGGGAGTTTTATCGTTTTAATTTTTTTATGGAATGTGTTGCGTGTTCCATTTTTAAAGTACCATGAAATTTATTGTAGTGTTTTTCCCTTTTCTTTAGCATGGGACAAATTGAGGGAAATTTCACCAACTGTCTGGGACTGAATTCTGTTGTAATTTTTGTCAACAAACTGTCTGAAATGCCTTGTGTCACTTTTATTAACACTTTTCTGACTAGCACGACAAAAAGGTGCTTGGCCAATGAAAATGGGATGTGGCTTCATGGGGAAAAGGCTTTTTTTTTTTTAAATTACTTTGTTTCTCTTTTACAAGTTTTCCCCTGTAACTGAACCATCTATAAGAGCCTCAGTTACAGGGGAAATGACCACCTGTCACTAGTGGTGCTGATTAGAGCTGTACTGGGTCTAAGTAGACCCAACAGCTCTGTTTAACCCCTTTAGACCGCTCATTTAGCCTAATGCTGTAAGGAGCGGAAAAGGTAGAAGTGGTAACGAGCGGCATCTCCATAGTGTCTTCTGGTGTCTCTGACTAGTGCTAGCTCTGACAGTGCTCATTCTTATACACATACTCTGGTAAAAACGTAGAAGACACCTGTAACGTCCGTGCCTAAATGTTGCACTATCCGCAGTTTGTGGAATGATGGCGTTTATTTGTGTGTGAACTGTGGCTTAGTGCTTGTGTTTGGATTAACTGAGCCCCACCCTGCTCCTTGCATTTCTGTTCTGCCCAGCAAGGGTTACTAGCCTGATGGACAGTTTCCCCAGTGTGCTGCTGGAGGTGTGTCCGGGATCGGCCTTATATACCTGCCTATTCCTATCATACCTTGCTGGTTATTTTAGTCTTGTCTTATCTGTGTATCTAGTTCAAGTCTTACCTGTGTATCCAGTGCTCTTACTATCTTGTTTGGTTTTATGTGTTTTGTATCCGATTCTGTACCTTTGCAGCCATCTTGGTTTTGACCCAGTTTGTTTGTCTCCGCTTGTCCGCCTGTATCTGAACCGGACCTGTATATACCCGCTTGATCTTGACCTGACCTATATATAATGTTGTTTGTCTCTCAGTATCGTTTACCACCTAGTGTTATCCCGCTTTCCCTGTCTCAGACCTGTGTTTGTATTATGTGCACCAGTGTGCATTCCGGTTACCTGTCCGCTCCACCATCCAGCAGCTGCCAGACAAAGTAGGTTTTCCCTGTCATCTTTTAGGGTCGCTCAGGGACAGTCAGTTAGGTTCCTGATAGTGGGTTCGCCCTTATCAGGGCGGTTTATCTGCTTTAGGCAGGGCCTTAGCCCACAGGGACGTTGCAGGGTGAGTTTGCCACCACTTACCTAGTCTGACAGCCAGCGCCAAGCCTGGTTGTGGTTGCGCGTTTGCTGGAAACACCAGTGTTATAAATTGTAGATGGTTGTTGAGGAGGGTCTGTCACAGTTTTTATATTGGGGTTAGGAGTAACGAGTGATACTTTTTAACTGTTTAACTTTTTTTTCAATGAAATTATCTTACAAACTAAATCGGTCCCATTGTATGTAGAAGTAGCATATGATAGAAAAAAGTGTAACATGTTACTTTAGGATTTTCTTTGCCCTTTGTGTCTCGTTCCATATTTTCATCTGCTTTTAAGTTAATTTGGCTGGTAACAGGAAAAAACTGAAAAATACCACATTATGTAAAGGCTTGTGATTTAATATATTAGAAATCCGCAAAGCTATCTTTTCTTATAGAAATAAACACTACCATCCACCATTTGCTATGTAAATAGATCCCATTACTGGAATTGATGCGAGTGTGCTGAATGGCTAATGAGAATAATTGATTTTGCCAGCTTTTTATCTTAATGTATTTTTGTCTCACTTTCTGAGAGACAAAAGAATTCCAAAGAAGTGAAAGGAAACAGGCAATATGATTCTTGGCACCACGTGCTGATATGACAGATATATTCTGACAGTTTCAAACAAAAGAATATTCACTTTGCCTGACAAATTTTTGATGCCAGAACTAACATTTTAAGGAAAACAAAAAAATCTGAAATGAAAGTGTGTGTGTTCTGGAGCCAAAGTAAACAAGTAACACTTAATGTTCTTCGGCCTGATTTGTGAAAGAAATAGTTCGAAGAAAGCATTTTAAATTAACAAAATTTTTTGTGACCATTTCATTTTTGGAAGGGGGATAATCAGAAAGGAAACTAGGCTATACAGTACATTCCATGCATGTTATCACTGGTATCCGGAAGATCTTTAAATACTTGGCTGAGATTATCGCTCCATTATTTGGGTAAATACTGTTTTTTTAATTTAAAAAAAAAATCACACAAAATATGTAATAAAGTAAACATAGACTTAAAAGTTGCTGAATATATTTTTAAAAACATAATGAATAAAAAATTACTACAAGAAATACACTAAGGTCCAAAGGGTGCAGTGCCGGCGCCAGCACTGGGCATACCTGGGCAAATGCCAGGGCCCAGAACTCCTGAGGGGTCCATATAAGGCTGTACTTAAGGAACCCTTGGAGGTGAGGGGGGCTTAGATATAATAACTATAAGGGGGCTGTTTAATATGATAAACTAGGGAATATTTTAGGGAACAGGAGACTGTTTTAGTTTCCGAATTTTTTATGCTGCCATGTGAGTTCACTGCAAAGGGGCCCACTGAGGCTCTGTCACCCAGGAGCCTACTGAATCCTAGAGCCGACCATGATAGGGAGTCTAATAATTTCAAGAAACACTATTCTATAGAATGACGACAAAACCAAGTGAATTTAACTAGTAGACCAATTAAAAAGAAACAGTACAAAACAGTAGATCCGGGTTACATAAGGCAAATCATCCTACGCGATTTGGACATCTTATCATTTACTCATGGCTAGCCATGAGTGCGGACAAGATGGCCAAAATTTGTAGGCTGATTTGCGTTATGATACATGCTCCACCATCCAGTAGCTGCCAGACAAATTAAGTTCTCCCTATCCATTTGTAGGGTCTCTCAGGGTCTGCTGGCAGGTTCCTAATTTTGGGTTTGCCCTTATCATGGCGGAATATCTGCTTTAGGCAAGGTTGTAGCCGACATGGACATCGCAGGGTGAGTTCGCCACCACTTACCCAGTCTGACAGCTTGCGCCAAGTCTGATTGTGGTGTTTGATGGACAGGGACCTGACAGGGGGACATCAAAAATTAAAAAAGGAATTTTAAAAATACTTGGACTTTTGTGTTAGGAGGACCCATTAGTGCCCAGAAAATATGATGTAAACTGATAAATATACTGCACATAATCTATGGCAGATTTCAGAACTTTTTATGCCAATCTCTCAATCACAAAATGAATCTGGCTTATTGTTATGTGCAAAGCTCTTTTTGAAACCTCTCATTAACTTTTTCAAGTTCTCTGAATGTGTTTTTTTATGGTTCTCACAGCAAAATTGTTGAGCACTAGAAATATTCTTAGGAAATTAAAATGATTTATCAGTAGCCACAAAGTGTTCTTAAGAGTGTCCCGACTAATCGTCCAATTCATCCATCAAAACATTTAAAGAGCCCCTTGGATCAACTTTTCAGAAATGAAATATCTGCCAAACAACAGTTGTTTGCAGTGAAATGTAATAAGCCACTTTTAGTGCTAATAATATCTGGAGAAAAGTCAACCTACATTTAGATCTTAATATTTCTCTGCAGCCGACCAGCGATACATCATTAATGTATTGTTTGATGAGCATTATAAAGCCGTCATTGACCTCATTTTACCTTTATGACTGAGTTCTAAGCTCTGTATGCCGACTGCCTAAAAATCCTGACTTTCATTTTCATAACGTCCCTTTAAACGTGGTAATTGCGCAGCCTGTAAATTTATGGATCATGGGAAATGCTCTTTTAGAACAAATGAAAATAGGAAAGAAATGAGATATTCTGGATTTTATGGCTTGGGAGCTCACCATCTAGTCTAATGTAGTTGTGGTTAGCAGCATTTTATTGGTTCCAGCGGGCCATTAAAATGTGTTTGTTATAAATTATTTTAGAGCGCCCACAGTCTAGTGTAATCTAAAGCCTGAAATATTAGTTTCCATTTAATTAGATCAAAGGTTTCATCTTGGCTATATCAATTTACTGAAAGCTCTAGCACTGAAAGTTTGCTTTGTGTAAAAAAGATATGTCTGGCTGTAAATGATTAACTGTTTAAATATCCTCACTGACAGCTCCATTTCTTATTAGGAGGGGCATTTATACCCAATATGAACCACCATTAAAGTTTCACCCGGAGAAAGACGTATGAATGCAAGAAGGTAAATTTTTACTTTTCTTTTACTACTATTTAATGGCAGATTCTATGTTGGCAGAGCAGGCGCAAATTGTTATCTCCTTTAGAAGAATACTATATACTCATACTAATAAGTTCACACTTTTGTCATAGAGATCATTATGGGCCTCTGTTGCATAATCTTGAAAAATATTGGTAACATCCATTCTTCCTCTGTCTGGAGAGTATGGCTTAGGTGTTAATTTTCCTATCTTTTTTGTGAGTGTGAACTGTGGCTAAGTTTGCTGCTGTGTTGTGATTGAGCCCCACCCAGCTCTCTGCAGCCCATCCCTGTACTGTATGGGTTACTAGGGGTTTATATACCTGCCCAATATCATTACAACTTGCGGGTTCTACTAGTCTCCTCGTACCTTTTCCCTATTACAGCGTTTTGTTACCTTGTTATTCTGTATCCAACTTCTGCTAGGTTTACTCAATCTCTTTCTAGTAATTCGATTATGTGCCTTAGCTGCCATCTCAGTTTTGACCTGGCTCTGCCTGACTCTGCTTGTGTGTCTGTTATTGTTGTTCATCCCTCTGTGTCCTTGTGTCTCTGACCCCCTGTTACCTATCCACTTCACCATACAGCAAAGTAAGTTCTCCCTATCCACTTGCAGGGTCTCTCGGGGTCTGTTGGAATGTTGATGTTAGTGGGTTTGCCCTTTTCAGGGCAGTATATCTGCTTTAGGCAGTTTTAGCCTGCAGGGGCATTGCACTGCTTACCCAGTCTGACAGCTTGCGCCAAGTCTGGTTGTGGTTGCGCTGTTTACTGGACAGGTATTTGACAATGTTAAGGAAAAAAAGTCCTGTCTATGGCAGGGAACACATGCAACTAAAACTAAGCAATGACCACAGCAATTCTGACGACAACTGAAAATGGCTGGTTTCTGTCAAATCTCAAATGTGCAGCAGTAGTTGACTTACCATAAATATTCTTGCAGGATTTATATAAATTCTATCCACTATGCTTATGCTACTAATAAAAATCAGTTTATAGGCAACACATCCATGCTTGACTTATCTACCATATCTTAGAACATCTTAGAACATTTTTTGGTTGATAGAGCAGATTATATTAAAATCACTGTTTTTAAGCAAAAAGTAAAAACAAATAAACAAGTAAAAATAAACAAATAAATCAAACATTAACATTTACACTTTTTACTACACTACAGCAAAACAGTCATTTAATGCAGAAGTAACATAATAAGGCATGATGGAACCCAAACAGTGGCATGCAGCGTACCCATAAGTTATGTACTGTGGAGCAAATAAAGCTACATGTGCTGCCATTTAAAGCCTTTATTACAGTTTTTTACTATTATCATCCTGTCAAACCATAATTTTCCTCTAGAAGTAATAAGAAATAAGTTTAAGGGCCTGCAAGTGAAGTAAGGCCCCCTGTGCATTTATTATAGAAAGCTATGTGCAATCTCTTTTTATTATCTTTTTTTTAAAAAGATTTTTGGTTCAAAATATACAGGAACAAATCTCAATGCCTAGATGACTAAAGTGCCAACGACAAACACATCTCAAATAAAGCATTAAAGGAAACCTATCATCCCGAATCTACCAACTAAGGTAGATCCGGTGACAGGCTCCTGTAATGTATTCTAGTCTCATCCTTTTTTTAAAAACTTTTTGTGCCCGAGATCTTCAGAAAACTTTTATCTAAGATATATTTACATTTTCTTAAGAGGCGTGGAGTAGCAACTCCATAGAGTGCGAGTTACAGCTACTCCATGCCCCAGTAGCCTCTTTGGATCCCTCCTACCCTCCTGTCATCAGCAAGCAGCTGAGGAAGAAAGAGGCCACTGGGGCGTGGAGTAGCCAAAGCTCTCAGTCCACAGCGTGGCTACTCCACACCCCAGTAACCTTTAAAAAAATTTCATAAATCTTAGGTAAAAGTTTTCTGAGTATCTGGGGCAAAAAAAGTTTTAATGAAAAAAGTATTAGACTAGAATACATTACAGGTAGATCTCTGCTTAAAGGTTTCCTTAAAAACTGACTGGAAAAACTAGAAGAAATGAAAAGCGATGAGAATGGGTGTCAGGCACCAGGGGTAGTGAGCCGACACCTGGGAGTGGAGTTTTCACCAGAGCCCGCCACAAAGCAGGTTGGACTTGCTGCAGCGTGTTACCACGAGGTCGTTCCACAGATGCGACTTTGTCTGCGGTGGCGTCAGACAAGATCGTGGTTGGGGACAGGCAGAAGGTCGAAACAGGCAGCACAGAATCAGAGTCGGGAACTTAGCAGTAGATCGGTACAGGCAGCACGGGATCAGAGTCGGGAACTTAGCAGTAGATCGGTACAGGCAGCACGGGATCATAGTCAATAATGGAACCAGGGTCACTACAGAAAATTGCAGAGTAAACACAGGGCATCAGAAACAAGCTTTCTCAATGGCTATAAGACACAAAGATCCAGTGGGTATGCAGGGACAAGTTGGGTTATAAAGGATTCTGGGAATGGTCCTTTAAATCTTTAGGAGCCGGCACACGCACCCTAGGAGACGGGGAAGCGTGCACATGACCACCGGAGCAGGAATAGGGACAGGTGAGTGAAGCTGCAGGAGCGCTGGAGCACGGAGAGGGGAACGGGGGAGTCCACAACCTGAGACGTGGGGCACGGGAGCAGCCGTGACAATGAAGAGGAGGAAAAAGATGGAGGAAATGAAAGGGTTCGGGCCCCTGCTTCTTCCAGAGACATAACGAATGCGGTTGCACGTGGTGCAACCGTAATGGAGAAAGCATACAGTTGTTTACAAGTGTGCATAGGCAGAGACACTTCTGTTGTGCTATGGCTGCGCAGACAGATCGCATGGATGTGTCATTACCTCGCTGCTGAACTGGGAAAACAGGAAGATCGCTGAAGCACAAGTGGGTAAGTACTGAGTTTTTTTTAATGAGGCAAAGCTGCTGCTGGGCATTTTATTAATGAGAAGAGGCTGCTGGACATTTGAATAAAGGGGAAAGACTGGTGGATATATATTATCCCCTTAACAACCTGGCCTTTTATTTGTTTTTTCATGTCTATTTTTCACTCACCACCTTCAAAAATCTATAACTTTTTTAGCTGATTTTCTGCACTTCGTAGTGACAGTATAGTGGGAAGTGGGGAAAAAATTCCAAATGCAGTGAAAATGGTGAAAAAATGCATGATTACGGGGATAACAAATTTCTACAGGTTTTATAATGTTTTCATACATTTACAAGAATTAAAACCTCCTGTACCAAATTTCTTTTTAAATGTTGTCATCTTCTGGCGCTAATAACTTTTTCATACTTCGGTTTACGCAGCCGCGGGTGGTGTCATTTTTTGAGACTTTTCATTGCTATTATTTTTAGGACTGTAAGACCTTTTGATTACTTTTTATAGATTTTTAAATATTTTTCAAAATGGCAAAAAAGTGGGCGCTATTTTTCCAGGGTTAAATGCAGTGAAAAACCGTTATAATATTTTGCTAGATTGGGCATTTTCGGACGCGGCAATATCTAATGTGTTTGTGATTTTAACACTTTATTTATATTTGTATCAGTTCTAGGGAAAGGAGGGGGGTGATTTGAATTTTTATTTTTTTTTAATAATTTTTTTTTACCTTTTTTTTTTTACTATTTTTCAGACTACCTAGGGTATTTTCAACCTAGGCTGTCTGATCGATCTTACCATATACAGTCATGGCCAAAAGTTTTGAGAATGATACAAATGTTAATTTTTACAAAGTCTACTGCATCAGGTTTTATAATGGCAATTTGCATATACTCCAGAATGTTATAAAGAGTGATCAGCTAAACAGCATTTAATTGCAAAGTAAATATTTGCCTAGAAAATGAATGTTTTCCCCCATAATACATTTCAACTTTCTTGCAGGCCTACCTTAAAAGGAGCAGCTAACATCGTTTCAGTGATTGCTCCAGTAACACAGGTGTGGGTGTTGATGAGGACAGGGCTGGAGATCAATCTGTCATGATTAAGTATGAATCACACCACTGGACACTTTAAAAGGAGGCTGGTGCTTGGCATCATTGTTTCGCTTCTGTTAACCATGGTTATCTCTAAAGAAATACATGCAGTCATCATTGCACTGCACAAAACTGGCCTAACAGGGAAGAGTATCACAACTAGAAAGATTGCACCTCAGTCACCAATCTATCGCATCATCAAGGAATTCAAGGAAAGAGGTTCAATTGTTGCCAAAAAGGCTCCAGGGCACCCAAGAAGGATCAGCAAGCGCCAGGACCGTCTCTTAAAAGTGTTTCAGCTTGGGGATCGGGCTACCAGCAGTGCAGAGCTTGCTCAGGAATGGCAGCAGGCAGGTTTGAGTGCATATGCATGCACTGTGAGACTGTGGAGACTCTTGGAGCAAGGCCTGGTGTCAAGGAGGGCAGCAAAGAAGGCACTTCTCTCCAGAAAAAACATCAGGGACAGACTGATATTCTGCAAAAGGCACAGGGAGTGGACTGCTGAGGACTGGGGTAAAGTCATTTTCTTTGATGAATCCCCTTTCCGATTGTTTGGCACATCTGGAAAACAGCATGTTTGGAGAAGACAAGGTGAGCGATACCACCAGTCTTGTCTCATGCCAACTGTAAAGCATCCTGTAACCATTTATGTACTATTACGGCACGCATAAGGGGAGGTTTCTGAAGGACATTTTATTAATAAGAAAAGGCTGTTGGACATTTTATTAATGAGGAGAGACTGCTACTGGACACTTTATTAATGAGTGGAGGCTGGTTGATATATGAACTTCAACCATTTAAGGGCGTTGTTAGTGTGCACTGATGTATTGAATTTCTGTACTGAATTAGTGAAAAATGTTGAAATGATTTTGATTACCTACTCCAATACCTTACAGCCCCATGAATCAGCTTTTCACAGCTGCCTATGGTACCATGACTTTTTGAGGTACAGAGCCAAAAGATGGAGGCACTGTCCACTGTAGAGTAGTTACTGTGCTGAAGTATTGCTAAGCTCTATGTAACATCCATGCCTGTTCCATCGTCAGCACCAACCACAGCCATCTGTCTCCCATGACTCCACTAAGAGTCTACCAATTTCCCAGTGCTTACTATAAGACTTTTTGGAAGCTTGCTTGCATGCTTTTGGACTTCCGTATTTTTTGACCTTCTGACCCTCCATTTGTTTACTTGATTTTGTACTGATTTGTCCTCTTGGTTTTGACCCGTTTGACTCTTAGTCACACATGAGCTGAAACCGGGCCTTTCTTATGTCCCTAATTCTGAAGATCTGTTTCCCAGCCATGTAAACTTTGATATTCTGTGAAATTTGCAAAATCCGACCATCCAAACCAAATCTTTTTATTCTAAACCACACACTGCTTTCTCTGGCCAGACACCACTCAAGCCCCCTGGCCAAACTACACATTGCAAAAAGTTTTATGGATTCACTTCTAGTTTCTGCAAATTTCAGGTTGATAAATGTAAATAATAAAACTCCTCTTGTGATAGAAGTAGCATAAAATGTTAGTAGATGACTTATGTACATGACTTATGTTGTACTTGAAATGACTGATAAAAAGGGTCTCTATCATTATCTTCGATACATACTAGCTGTAGTCTCCGTCATTGATAGTAAATAACTATCTATGTCTATCATTCTATCTATCTATTGTATATGTATATCTATCCATCTATGTTTATCTATCTCTCTATCTATGGGGGATATTCAAAATCCTAATGTGCAAAATTAGGTGATTGTATACCCGATAGTGCAGATTCTTTTATTGGACATACATACACACATATACATAGCTTTATATGTTAGAGAGCAGGTGGCAGCCGCGCTATGGAAGGCGGGATTCTGGGATAGCATTTGCATGCCAAGACTTCATTGTTAAGAAAAGAAGATTCATCACGTGTGAAAAGGAAGTAAAGTTACATATTAAAGTTTGCATATTTATTTTAGCATGGTGTTGTGATGTCAAACAGCAGTGTCAACTCATCCAAATGCTCCATAAAGGCAATACCCACTATGCAATATAATTATTTTAACCCCTTCCCTCATTGTGGGGCACTTCCCACAAACATCCGTACTATTATATCCAGATTATGACACTGGCTCACGTGCAGAGCTGTATATTGTTAGCCAATTTTTACACCCAAGTGAATGGAGTCTCTTTGCATGTGCAGTCAGCCACTCCATTTATTTGGGCGTAAAAGGACCCCAATTCTTGTAATTAGTAGGGGTCCCACAATTGGATGCCCAAGATCTATTACTTATCCTGTGGATAAATGATTAATGGAGTATTCCCACAAAGACAAGATTCTTAAAGGAAATCTACCGTTTGATTTTATGCATTTTGAACCAAATATACCTCGAGAACGCTGTAGCTACACTGATGTAGCAGCATATCTTGTTTAATCCCTGAGTTGAGTGGTTTTGCTGAAAAAAACAATTATTAAATACTAGTAGAGTGTTCAGAAGCTAAAATAAAAGTAACATGCAGATAAAGATGTAAGGGGTTAAAAATTATCTTTAGTGTGTAAACTTCACTAAGGGATTGAAATTTGAGAATTTTCTTTCATGGGCAAACCCATTTAATTTAATATTTAAGAATATAACACAAATAATGATACAAATATATAGTAGGTTATTCCCGAATTTCACCTGCAGTGTATAGACCATTGTTACGGAGCTGATTGTCGGAAATTAGCAAATGTATAATAAATATAGTTGTTCCGATTACATCTCGTCACGAGCCACATTCTGCTATGATATTAGCAGCTAATTTCAGGATTATTAAGAGTCTTTTTCCTACTGCCATTACATTACATATCAGCTTCTCTATTTCTGTATTCTTATAATCATCTGTATAGCTGAAAGGTTGTGATTATCTTCTTTGCGGAAGTCATTGCCTGAATAGATTTACATTACAAGTATGATATATAAGGACATTAGCTGAACTGAACAGCTCACTCTTCCTGTTCTTTGCATACAAGGATTTTTCTTTCTACAAACGGGTGAACCTAAACTCTCCTAAGCTGCCTGAGGCGAACTAGAAAACGACATCCTCTCCACCCCATCAACAACATATCAGATTATTTTTTAGTATATAGGTACTCCAAGCAGTGTCTCACACCTAAGCTGACATCTGGTGTTCAAAACACAACTTTTAACTGTCAAGATCTTCTTTTTTGACAGCATCTCTGATGCTGCTCCCCATCTTGCTGCAGGTGGTGATGCCTGAGGCAAGATGCTCAACTCGCCTCATGGCTGGTGCACCCCTATATACAAAGCTAGCTTGAGAAGGAACTGGAGCTGTGATATCTTCTCTGACCTTGAGGGGAACCTTGGAGGAACATCTACCCCCCACCCCAAACCGTAGGTCCTAGCTCAATTACTGAAGAGAGTTGCTCTGCATGATGGTATTGAAATGAGTCAGCATCTCCTGAGAATTATGAAATTAACCCCCATCTATGCATTATAATTTTGTGGATTGAGTCTGTCAAACGTCCCCAAGTTAATCTGAGTCAGGCTGTAACACCCCTCCTCTGTCCTCTTGTAACACACAAGAAAACAACGGTTTGGACCACTAAGCGTCCGTCCAGTTCTTTTACGTCTTGGCCCAGGTAAGATGCTTCCTGAGTTGTCTATTGGTCAGGAGTGGTTTGACACATCAAATGTGACACTTGTAGTCAATGTCCCGGATTCGTCTGTGTGTAGTGGCCCTTGAAGCACTGACTCCACCAGCTCTATCCCAGTTGCTTGTACACCTTTATATACCGCGTTTCTTTCTACGACTCAACTTTCCATTAATATGTTTTGATACAGCACTCTGTTAACAGCTTCTTTAGCAATGACTTTTTGTGGCTTACCCTCCTTGTAGAGTGTGTCAGTAACATTTGTCAAATCAACAGTCTTTCCCATTGTTGCGTCGCCTACTGATACACGTGGCGTTGACGCATGCATTTTGAACTGCATTACAACATATTCTTACATTTACAAAACGCATGTGTTAACGTTGTGTTCATGCATGTATTTTGTGAACGCAATCTTAACAACATTGTAATCAGGTAAATCTCCTCTTCGCAGCTATTGTGATTTGTTTGAAAACGCATGCATTAACGCCATATGTGAACGCACCCTCAGGAACCTTTAAAAACCCCTAGGAAACCTTTGCAGCTGTTTTGGGTTAATTATTCTAATTTTCTGAGATAATACCTCTTGGATTTTCCTTGGCTGTAAGCCACAATTATCAACATAAACAGAAACAAACATTTGAAAAAGTTCACTCTGGTGGTAATGACTCCTAGGGTGAAATATGATAACATTATTCTTTAGGTTAGTATGATTAAGATGACACCAAATATGTACTGTAATGAATGAGGAGGAAAATCCCCATATATTGCCATACTTTAGTATGGCAGCATACGGTAGGATCAATCAGACAACATAGGCTTTAAATACCGTAGGCAGTCCGAAAAATAGTAAAAAAATTTTTAAAAAGTAAAAAAAAATTAAATACAAAAACCATAAAAATCCCCCCCTTTCCCTAGAACTGATATAAGTACCGTATATAGTTGAGTATAAGCCGACCCGAATATAAACCGAGACCCCTAATTTTACCACCAAAAACTGGGAAAACCTTTTGACTCCAGTATAAGCCAAGGGTGGGAAATGCATGGGTCACAGACCCCCCCAGTATATAGCCAACAAGCCCCCAGTAGTATATAGCCAGCCCCCTTTAGTATACAGCCAGCCCAGCCTGCCCCCTGTAGTATACAGCCAGCCTGCCCCCTGTAGTATAGAGCCAGCCCAGCCTGCCCAGTGTAGTATACAGCCAGCCCAGCCTGCCCCCTTTAGTATAGAGCCAGCCCAGCCTGCCCTCAGTAGTATACAGCCAGCCCAGCCTGCCCCCAGTAGTATACAGCCAGCCCAGCCTGCCCCCTGTAGTATACAGCCAGCCCAGCCTGCCCCCAGTCGTATACATCCAGCCCAGCCTGCCCCCTGTAGTATACAGCCAGGCCAGCCTGCCCCCAGTAGTATACAGCACTGCCCAGTCTGCCCCCAGTAGTATACAGCCAGCCCAGCCTGCCCCCTGTAGTATACAGCCAGCCCAGCCTACCCCCTGTAGAATATAGCTAGCCCAGCCTGCCCCCAGTAGTATAGTGCCAGACCAGCCGGCCCCGAGTAGTATACAGCCAGCCCAGCCTGCCCCCTGTAGTATACAGCCAGCCCAGCCTGCCCGCACTAGTATACAGCCAGCCCAGCCTGCCCCCAGTAGTATACAGCCAGCCCAGCACTTAAAAAAAATAAACCTATATACTCACCCTCCAGCAGCCCCAATGCGCAGCGCTGCTCCTCCGATGTCCGCGCTGCTCCCCTTCTGTCTTCCCGGACGGCAGGACGCGGCCGCTGCTGAAGTCATATTATGCGCCGTCTGGGAAGAAACATGGCCGCAGCCTGATACAGAAGAAAGAAGACCGGCGCAGAAGACAGAAGAGGAGCCACGCTCACATCGGGGGAGCATCGCTGCACATCAGGGCCACCTGAGGGTGAGTATATATATATATTTTTTTAGTACTGGGCTCGCGTGTTGACTCGTGTATAAGCCGAGTTGAGGATTTCCAGCACATTTTTTGTGATGAAAAACTCGGCTTATACACGAGTATATATGGTATAAATAAAGAGTAAAAATAATAAACATGTTAGGTATTGCCTTATCCCAAAATGTCTGATCAATTAAAATATATTAAGGGTTATTCCTGGCCTTTAATCCTGGGAAATAGCGCTCATAGTCGAAAAGGATACTGTTTTTGTCATTTTGCAAAATATAAAAAATTCTATAAAAAGAAAAGTGATCAAAAGGCCCTAGAGTCCTCAAAGTAGTAACTTGAAAACGTCATCAAAAGTTGCAAAAAAATGACACCACCCACAGCTAAAAAGAAAAGAAAAATGAAGAATTTTTTTGTACAGGAGGTTTTAATTGTTGTAAATGCATGAAAACATTATAAAATCTATATAAATTTCCCTGTGACCATACCAACCCAAAGAATAAAGTAGACATGTCACTTGGCGCGCACAGTGAAAGACGCAAAATCCAAGCCCACAAGAAAACGGTGCAAATGCATTTTTTTTCACTAATTTCCCTGCATTTGGACTTTTTTCCCGCTTCCCAGTACATGGCATGGAATAGTAAATACAGTCATTTTATTGTGCAATTTGTTCTGAGGGTGGGGAGGAAAAAATGAAAATGCAAAAACCAATTAAGGGCCTAGTCATCAAAGGGTTAAACTGCCCTGCCCAAAACTATCTCCATCCAGGGCAGATGCAGCAGGGACCAGGCTGTGTACTACAGCTGGTAATGCGGTAACCTGCTGCTGATCGAGCTCATACACTCAGAGTGCCAGCCTCATCACCCTATGCTCGTCCAAATGTGGCAATGGCCTGCTGAATAGGCATGCTAATGATCCCACAATTCTCGTCCAGCATCATTAAGCAGTTAGATTTTACTGTTACATATTTATCACATATCACAGTAACTTCCCTGGTTTTTACCTCTAGAAATGGTTCTAATGTAGGTGAAGGCCAAATAAGAACTGTGAGATAAAGGTTATCAGATACAAGCTTATTTCAATAAAATCCACTTAATTTATATTTAATAATGTTAATTCAGCTTTCTAACCTTTTTACTAATGTAATCTGAACACCAGTCCAAAGCAATATTAAGCGGTATGTCATTCAGATAGGTTGTAGATATGAAAATGCAACACCCCTGTCAACGTATAGACAGTGGAGTGTTGCGAATGAGGCCCTCTATCTATATCTCCCCAGCAGGTGAGCCTGCGCAACTCACCTCAGGGAGAATGCAGTCAGTGTTAGGCCTCAGTGTTAGTGTTAAACCCTGCCTGTATAGCAAGGGTTAAGGTACGTGATGTTTCTTATCCAATAATATTCTTCCATGTGAACTGGGGTGTGATTGGAGAGTGAGCCACCACCTGACCAGGGAATGAACAAACCCCTGAACAGGAAGGGGCAAGACCTCTTGGAGCCCAGGTCTCCAGCCACCTCCCTTACAAGAGAGGTCAGCTCTTTACCACTAGCTCCTGACACAGGAGCAGGACTTGGAATCCAGCTCTCCTAGAGAGCACATCATCCATCCGAGCATACAGAGAGATAGTGTGACGCACACCTTCAGTACTACACACAAAACACCCAGGACAAAGCTGCAGTTTCCATATCTGGACACAGCTACATACCAGCCTGCACCTACTACCAGGCTGGTGAATATTCTCCTGTGAATCACTCTCTGTGACCACTCCAGTAATCCGGATCATTTGGCCCGTTACCTGCAGTATTAAAAAAAGTGAGTTATTTTGCACAACGTTGGCTCCGTCTGTTCCCTGGATACGGCTGTAACACCAAGGGTACCCCATCTATTACCCAGGGACTCATACTACAGACACCAAAGAGGTTGACCCATGGAAATTCAGTACACTAGCCTCTCCCTCCATCTTTCTTGCACACACCACCTGCTGGAGACCTGCCAGACTGTAGGACAGCCCTCCGATCCCCACACCAGCGTGCCCTAGGCCACAACCGCCACCTACTCTGGTATTCTGGGCCACGGCTGCTTCCAGGCCCCAAGAAAAGGCTAGGCATGTTGCAAAAATATGTTGCATAACAACATTTTTCCATATCTACAACATATCTGAATAATGTACTGGTTCATGGCTGGTTCATGACAGGCAAGGAGACCAGAGATTGCCATAGAGGACTACTCAAAAGAGACCATTTGGTAACAAAAATTTAAAGGGGTTGGCCACTTTTCAATGAATCTGTTCCATTAGACATGTGTCAGTATATTTATGTACCTGTTCTTTTGCCTCCTTTGAGAGTTTCATGCTTTCCCTGTTCTCACCATGTTGCCCTCTTTATATATACAGAGCTTCCTGTTTCTCACTCCTTCAGTCTCTCCTAGTGGCATCTCCCACTGTGCCCTAGGGGCAGATTTACTTACCTGGTCCTGTCGCCATCCAGCGGCGCTTTCTCCATCGAGGATTCGGGTCTTCTGGCGATTCACTAAGGTTGTGCGCCCTATGTCCCCCAGGTGTCGCTGCTGCAATGAAGTCCGCAAAGGTCTGCCGGAGTTCACCATCCGTTGCTGGGTGCAGGTAAGCGCGTGTCGAGCGACACATTATTTATTTTAAAGACGCTGGGTTTTTTGAATCGTCGGGTTTTCTGAGGGCCACGCCCCCCGATTTCCAACCGCGTCCAATCCGATCGCGGCAAAAACCCAGGGCAATTTGGCGCAAAACCGTAATTTTTGGGAAACGCAATGACAAATAGCGATTCGGGCCCTTAGGAAATGACCCCCATACAGAGGGGAGTGGGCAGCAGGAAGAATCATAATCTCCTGCTTAAAGGGGTTGTACAGTCAAACACATTGGGGCACATTTACTAAGGGGCCGCACAGCACATTTTCGTCTGGTTTCCCGACTTTTTCCGGTTGCGCCGCAATTAAGTGGGGTTTTTGGCACACACGATCGGATTTTGCGACACAAATCAGGGGCCATGGCTGGCAGACAACCCGACTGATTCGGACTAAGCTTGGGATTTACAATTCAAATTGTGGTGCAAGACAATGCACTCACATACACCGGGAAGAAGAAGGTGAACTCCGGCGGACCTCAGCGGGGAAGCGACACATGCAGGAAAATGGACGCACGATATTGAAGAATCGCGCCGGACTTCATCCTCATCGGAGAACGCACCTTGGAAAATGATAAAAGGAGCATCTAATAGAGATGCTCTGATTTTCATATTTTACATAGAACGGCCATATAACCCTTTTAACCTCTATCGGACCGCCCACTGCCTTTAGACGCCAGTGGGCACAGGTCCAGAGTCTTCAGTTTTCTGTCAGAGACACCAATAGACCCTAGGGAGAAGGGAGATGCAATTTTTTTACTGCTTCTCACAGAATCACGCTGAAGTAGCGCAATGCAGAGAGGAGCAGAGCGGGCCACCAGCTCTATAGACTCATGTGACCACCGGGGTCTAAAGAGTTAATCAGAGCTGCTGGGTCTAACAGCTCTGATCAGCATCACTAGTGACAGGTGTATCTGGGGCTCTTTTAGATGTCCCAGTTACAGGGAAAAACTTGTATAAGAAAAAGAATAGAGTAAAAGGGTCGCGCTGTGAACTTTCATCGGACAATGCACTTTATGTGAACTCTGGTGCCCGATAAAGTAAAAAAACACATACAAAAAAAAATATTAACAAATATTCATAAAAATACATTCACATTTCCCCATATTAAAAAAAATTCCCTGCTACACTACAAAAAACACTGCCATAGTCAACCTATTTGCCTGAGACTATACTTATTTCAAAATATATCAAAACTACCTAAACAAAATAGGGAATTCATTAATAATGATAATTTTTAGTTAATTTAAAAATAAGAAAAAATATGTACCGTATATACTTGAGTATAAGCCGACCCAAGTATAAGCCGAGACCCCTAACTTTACCACCAAAAACTGGGAAAACATATTGACTCCAGTATAAGCCGAGGGTGGGAAATGCATTGGTCACAGAACCCCCAGTATAGAGCCAGCCAGCCCCCTATAGTATACAGCCTGCCCCCTGTAGTACACAGCCTGCCCAGCTTGCCCCCAGTAGTATAAAGCCAGACCAGCCTGCCCCTAGTAGTATACTGCCACCCCAGCCTGCCCCCAGTAGTATACAGCCTGCCCCCAGTAGTATACCGCCACCCCAGCCTGCCCCCAGTAGTATACAGCCTGCCCCCCAGTAGTATACAGCCAGCACAGCTTGCCCCCAGTAGTATACAGCCTGCCCCCAGTAGTATACATCCTGCCCCCAGTAGTATACAGCCTGCCCCCTGTAGTATACAGCTTGCCCCCAGTAGTAAACAGCTTGCCCCCAGTAGTATACAGCCTGCCCCCAGTAGTATACAGCCTGCCCCCAGTAGTAAACAGCTTGCCCCCAGTAGTAAACAGCCTGCCCCCAGTAGTATACAGCCTGCCCCCAGTAGTATACAGCCTGCCCCAGTAGTATACAGCTTGTCCCCAGTAGTATACAGCCTGCCCCCAGTAGTATACAGCCAGCCCCCTGTAGTATACAGCCAGCCCAGCCTGCCCCCAGTAGTATACAGCCATCTCAGCCTGCCCCCAGTAGTATACATATATATATATATATATATATATATATATATATATATATATATATATATAAAAATCGAAAAACAGGCGGCACTCCAATGTGGTGGGAAAAATCAAGTGGTTTTATTCCCAAGTGGCTACGTTTCGGCCTCAGCCTTTCTCAAGCAATGGTACAAGTGCATACAAAGTTCATATATAGGAAGTAATACATAATGTGGGTGGAGTATAAAATACAGTTTTCTCATATTCGAGATCAGTGATTGGGTATCTTCTAATACATAGTACATAGTAAATTGTGTGAGTATTCATAGTGTACCTTATCCAAGCATTTACATTCCAAAGTGTACAGGTGAATTAACTAACACACACTCACATGACGATCCTGTTCAAAAAACATAGCGTTCTCATTTCCCAACTGCGCACGTGCAGGTGACACTCACAGGGATTCACCAATCAGCGTAAAAATAGAAGAAACGCCCATCTATCATACCCCTCCTACTACATCGCGTCGATGGAAATCTAATCCCGCGTGGTATCTCTGCTGTCCACGTCACTTCCGGTTCGTCATAGGGTCTCACTCATGTGACCTGACGTCACAGTCACGTGACTTTTTGGACATGCGCAGAGGTTTACCAAAAGTGCGGACGCCATCTTGCTTAAGGGTAGGTAAAGGGGTAGCATTTATACTTAGAAAGAGGTACGTCTACCAGGCTTAGACTATGGTGGCAACCCTGAAATCCTCCAAGGTGCCCACTCCGTCTGTTTACGCCTATGGGACCGCCTCAATCATAAGGTCTTACAGCTGTTATTTGTGAGTCCCCGGTGGTCACCTTTCTCGGCTGCATAGGAACCCCTTTACCTACCCTTAAGCAAGATGGCGTCCGCACTTTTGGTAAACCTCTGCGCATGTCCAAAAAGTCACGTGACTGTGACGTCAGGTCACATGAGTGAGACCCTATGACGAACCGGAAGTGACGTGGACAGCAGAGATACCACGCGGGATTAGATTTCCATCGACGCGATGTAGTAGGAGGGGTATGATAGATGGGCGTTTCTTCTATTTTTACGCTGATTGGTGAATCCCTGTGAGTGTCACCTGCACGTGCGCAGTTGGGAAATGAGAACGCTATGTTTTTTGAACAGGATCGTCATGTGAGTGTGTGTTAGTTAATTCACCTGTACACTTTGGAATGTAAATGCTTGGATAAGGTACACTATGAATACTCACACAATTTACTATGTACTATGTATTAGAAGATACCCAATCACTGATCTCGAATATGAGAAAACTGTATTTTATACTCCACCCACATTATGTATTACTTCCTATATATGAACTTTGTATGCACTTGTACCATTGCTTGAGAAAGGCTGAGGCCGAAACGTAGCCACTTGGGAATAAAACCACTTGATTTTTCCCACCACATTGGAGTGCCGCCTGTTTTTCGATTTTTATATTGATTGAGGGCACTTGCCAGCCCGTTGGAGCGTGCACCCACCAGTATTTGTTAAGCAGTGCTGCTGAAAAACTTTTTTTGATTCTTTATATATATATATATATACATATATATATATGTGTGTGTATTGACTCATGTATAAGCCGAGGGGACGTTTTTCAGCAAATTTTTTGTGCTGAAAAACTCGGCTTATACACAAGTATATACGGTACTATAAATTACTTTTTTCCAGTTTTAACCCCAAATTAAAATAAAAATGTAAATGTCTTAACTAGCTCTATGTGCCCAAAAAATGACCCTCAAATCACCACTAAAGAAAATACGCTAAAAATGCCGGTCACAAGAGCCTTTCAGGCTGCGTTACTAAGGGGTTAAGCCCTTCCTGTTCATCAGTACTCAAACATGTAAACAAAATCCATGGAGCGTTTGTAGCCAGCACTAAAGTAAGTAGTAGGAATGCTGAATCACTTGATCAACATTCAGGGATTATTATTAAGGCATTAAGGTGCATGAGAAACATATGTAAAAGAGTGGCCAACCCCTTTACAGCTATGTGTTATCAGGAACAGGAATAGCATGGGAAGTTCAGCTGGTTAAGCTTTGGAGGACATGTTTTGAGCATATGTGGAAAAAGCAGACATATAGGGGCTCATTTACTTACCCAGCCGTGGAGCTCACCGAAAGTGCATTGTCCGATGATTATGCACTGTGCCGCGATTCACTAAGATCGTGCGCCCGATATCCTGCATGTGTCGCTTCCCCACTCAGGTCCGACAGAGTTCACCTTCTTGCATCTTAAAGCATTGTCTTGCGACACAATTTGAATGTTAAATCCGGCGCTCAGTCCGAATCAGTCGGAACGCCCCCCCCCCCTCAGTTTGTGTCACATGGAAGCCAAAAAAAATCAATCGCGTGCCCCAAAATCCCGGCACAGACACTTGCTAAATACCTGTCCAAGCTGTGCAATCCCCGAAAAAGGTGCACAGTCCAACTTAAGTGCTATCCGCGACCCTTCGTAAATGAGCCATATTGTCCAGAACATCTATAACAATTAGAGATGGCCAACAAGCTGCATGTTTTTCAATCTATTTTACACCTTTTGGGGCTCATAGACTTTCTCCTGGCATGCAGGTAGCAGTTGAAGTAGTATTTTGGTAACTACAAGTTATCCTCTGGTCAGGGAATATCCACAACACTCATTAATTGCACAAAAAAATTGTGATCTCTCCATAGCCTTTATTAAATCAATGCACTGGAACAGGGGCGTATCAAGACTGCCAGTGCCCCTGTGCTGTATGAATATTATAGCCCCTATAAGTCTCAGGTTTAGTTCCTACATATGGTACTAGAATCAGCTTCTTGGGGAATAGAGGATGCATCATTTCGGCCTGCCTTCATTCTGTGGGTTCAGGACACTTGGAGGACCTTCAAAGGTCCTGAAATGGCATTTGTGTACATATATATTGAGAACAGGAACATATGTACAAGGATTTCATGTATAAAATTTGGTGGGGGGTTTGAGTGGCCATGGGCCCAAACCACCTGCATTATAATCCACTACTGCTCTGGGATCAGTTCTGATGAGCACTGTAGTCTCTTCAATTCCTACCAAATTGTGCTTGGTATTGTAGTTCAGCCTGTGTAATGACTGAGGACAGATAAAACGTGTAGGTTGATATGTACCACCTTGTCAGACTAGTGACTGTGTGTGATTTTTACCGTCATTGAATATTGGTGGACTCAGCATCTGTAAGACAGACTGTATATCCGCTGAAGGCACAGTGGAGCCCTACAGCACAATATCCTGACTGGATGCACAAATTTATGGGAGATTTATCAGAAGTGTCTAAGGTAAAACTGTTCGAGTTGCCAATGGAAACCAATCAGAGCTCAGCTTTCATTTTATAAACAGCTGTGGGAAAATGAAAGCTGAGTTCTGATTGGTTTCCATGGGCAACTAGAACAGTTCTGCTCTTAGACACTGTACTATAACATTTGTATGGACTTTACCTGCTGCTATCTTACCCATCTTCTGAATACAACATGATACAGGACAGTATTCAATATTAGATTCATTCAAGAGAATGGCAAATAAGGCTAATTCTGATAATAGGGAAACAAGTGCCCCAGGAACTAATTACAGAGCATGACGTTCCATGTAACATCTGTTTCCAGCACAAAGGTGGATCATTTACAAAGTAATGATATTTTCTCATCCACAGTATTTAGCATATTTCACTTATAAACCAATGAAGAATGTGTGAGAGGAACTATGTGGTGGTAATGAGCAACTATAATGGTGAAGACTATTTATTGCTGTGCCCCATGGGTAACTATCATGAGAATTGCTTTATGGCACAAGTTTACAATGCACTTTGCACTCGCTTATTAGACTGCCCTTTACACTACAAACAGCCTTCACTTGTCAATGTAGATGAATATAAGTGCATAAAATTATACGCAATAATGCACCTACTGTGCTCAACTCTATAAAATTGATAGCTCATTTTTATGGTCACAAAGGGGCTGATCCTGTTTAGTCTTTGCAATGAAGGATTTGAGGTGTAGATTTTTCAGTAGTGGCAATGGGACAAGATCTTGCGCTATGTAAAAACAGGCTTTAATTTGAGTGACATCTGGAACATATTTGTAAACTCTTTCTAGGCTTGGGATGAATGATTCCAATAGCTAAAAACTGTTGTCCAAAGCAAGATAAGTGGAACCAGGGAATGAATGAACCAGGGAACTACTGCAATTTCATGCGCCAGGGCTGGTGCCAGCACTGGGCAAACCTGGGCAGGTGCCGGGCCCCAGAGCTGCTGGGGGGGGCTACATAAGGCTGTATATAAGGAATCCATAGGGAGAGGGGGTTGTATGTAATGACTCCATAGAGTGTGATGGGGGCTTATATTAAAATAACCATGAGGGGTTGTTTTGTATGATAAACTAGGAAATATTTTAGCATAGGAGACTGTTTTAGTTTCTGAATTTTGAATCCTGATATGTTAGTTCACTGCAAATGGGCCTAGTGAGGCTTTGTCACCCAGGGGCCTACTGTAGCCTGGAGCCAACCCTGTCTTACGCTATGTTGTACATGAGGCTGTATACTACTGGGGGCAAGCTGTATATTATAGGGGGCTGGCTGGCTATATACTGGGGGGGGGGGGTCTGTGACCAATGCATTTCCCACCCTCGGCTTATACGCGAGTCAATAGGTTTTCCCAGTTTTTGGTGGTAAAATTAGGGGTCTCGGCTTATACTCGGGTCGGCTTATACTCGAGTATATACGGTAGATACTTTAACAGAATTGTAACTGTGAACTGGATGATATATGGCAGTTTTCTTGATATAATATAATTTAAGAGCTGTAAATACAAATATTACAAGGTTCAACTATAAAATGTGCCTTTATACTTCAAAACTGAGTTTATTTGTAAAATTCATAACTTTTGTAATGTGTGTGCTACAAGGACAGGGAAATACTTCCTTGTGTATTCAGTCCTTTATTCATTTTACAAGAGACAAATAAGCCTAGAGTTGACCATGTCCGTGGCACACTAGATAATAGCTTCCAGCAGGAAATGTTTAGGCTGGTGGTTTAATGTATCTTTGCTGTCTAAAAACACACCGAATGTGACTGTTTCTTCAGCTTGAGGAAGAATCTGTTGTGTTACATTTAGACTTCCAGACTATGAATTAATTTCTTCGGAAACCCTCATCATCAATCATACTGACAAGCCACGAGATGAAAAGTTCTGCCCAGAGTCCTCTGATCAATCTTGTCCACAGGCAGAAACTGCAGAACATTGCAGGCACCATCTCAGTAGAAGACGACATCTGCAGAGAGTAAATCATGACAACAAATACTTTACAGAGGTGCACAATACATCTCTTCTATGATGAGTATGGTGCATTTTATGTCCTGAAGCTAAAAGGAAGAAAATAAAATGTTTGCAGCCCATGCTTAATTTCCTGTAGCATCCAGCTAATATCACTACTAACATCTGACATATTGCTCTCTAGAAGGATTAAACCAGTCCATTCAATTTATAGGAGATGAATACAAAATGACCAGAAAACTAAGATTAATTTATTACTTTTATCCAGGATCGTTCAGTAGTTAGCGGGGAAGTCTCATCGTTATCCAGCGCCGTAGCACAACACTCATCATCCAGGTCCATAGGAGGAACAAAGATATCTCTTCTAGTAATTAGTTCTCCGATTGGGGAAGGAACTACTACAAAAGCGTGGCAGCAGGGCAACAAAATCTACAGGAGGATAAGAATATACTGTATCGGGTGTTGTGCCTCCTTGCACAACTCGACCAGGTTAGTGGCTCATGTACTGCTATTAATCATTCTTTTATATAACATACTACACTATAGGAGTGCTCTTTCTCTCTCCCCTACCCTCTACTCCGTTCAGTAGTTAGGGGTTCTCTAGTCAAAAGTGTAAAAAAATCTATTTGTATACATTCAGTTGACTTAAAACCTTCCCTGTCCTTTCCCTTACCTTTTGTTAGTACCTTTTGTCCTCCATAAAAGATGGCCGTGCCTACTTGGGACTTGCTGGGTGAGATCAAGGAGAAGAACGGATACAGAGTGCTTGCGCTCCTTGTTATGCGCGGCATCGGTGCGTTCAAAGGAAATGTAGGTGAACGAGCGGCCCAGCAGCACACAGGGTATTATTGAGCATGCGTGAATTGAGCAGGTGAAAACTACAGGTCTTAGCCTGGGGGGTATATAAAGAAACAAAATAAAAGAAGGTAATATAAATGCTTTTTTAATCAAGAAAATGGCTGAGATTTGTTAATTGGTTCAAATTAACCATTAAAAAAAATATAGCTTATTAGGGACAATCTTATAGCTGGAGAACCCCTTCAAGGAAACATATTTTGAATGGCTCCATAAAAGTTATGTTCTATTGTTGGGAAGTAAGAGAAGTACTGAGACTGCCAATTAAGGTCACCATGTATGTATGTGAAGTCTTATAGCCAGGGATGCTCCACTAGGGGATTGTGGGAAAATATTCAAAGTTTTACAGGATGGGATAAGGAAAACCACGCCTCTTTCAGCTACTTTGTAAGGCAGCTCCCTTGTCATCAAGCATGACCTACAAGAGGCCTTATGACATAATGCGGGATTAAAACCAAACCAGTATATCTATTCCAGAAGGAACATATTCTATTGTTGGCCATTTTCATGGTATGAGGAGACTATTTGGTCAATGTGAAGTTAGATCTAGTAAATGTACAAATGAATAAGACCAGGACCTGCTCACAATACTTTTTCCCTCCTCACCTCACCTGGACTCTTATGTCCTTCACAGCAGCAGCTTTATCATCAGTGCAGAAGGAGCTCTTTCACACGCAGCTTGTTTTCTTGCAGTGATTGGTAGATCTGTGGAATGCCTCTACACCAATCAGTGCCGTGATGATATCACAGAGCAGAGGTGTTTAGCTCTGCCTTCCTTCCCTGCTGCCTCTGACCACAGCGCCGGGGAGGTGATTGAATTGGATGAGTTTGCCCCCCTTCTGCAGGAGGCAGTTACAGCTGCACATGTTTTTGATCCCGCCTCCTGCTCCCCTTGCTTAGGCTGCCCTGCACGTGTGTGTCAGGAACAAGAGGTGTCGGGAACAGGATGCTGGGCACATCGGGACAATCTCCTGACCTCCCGGGATGAAAAAACGGGACTGTTCCACCGAATATGGGACTGTTGGAATCTATGCGTGGTGCTCAGATTGTTTGCTTTCTACGGGGACTGCCAGCATAGCATTCAAATGGTACAGCAAAGTACAGATCCCTGCTGAGGATGGCGAAAAGCAGGTGATCGCTAAGGCCCTAAGGAGTAGCCTAAAGTCGGGGTTTTTTTGCACATTTGGTCTGGGAACAGAAAGGCAGAAATCTATGTAATATGTAAGTAGCTACAATGGTTTCTAATAAAATTTAGATCGCTGCATGTGTCTTGAGACCCAACAAGTGTCATTATGTGTGGTGTAACTTGAATGCAAACAGAAATGTAGAGTCTGCAAATCATAGCAGGTATAGTTGGTGCTGAAGTGGTTAAGAGATGCTTTATATTGAATTTTGGAACACTATGAAGACAGAAGTGGAAACTTTGCTATTGTGAGAGTTGCATAATTATATGGAATGTATTTAGTAACCTTTTTGTCAGATTTATTCCATATAAACAGCTCATACATAACATGTAATTCTGTTTCTCTATTCTTGTTGTTGTATACTTTTATAGAAAGGTGTAGAAAAATAATTTCCAGTTGCAACCTGAATTAGCTTTCTTGAAACCATGTGGCCCACATTTATCAAAAGTAAATTTGAATACTGGTGCACAGCCTTCATTAATATGATGCTATCTGCACTAGTCTGCCAAGATAGATACCCAGCCCCCTCTGATTCGCTCATTTGCCAGGTAAGCTTACAATCTTGTTTTTCTAGGGATATAAAAGACTTTATAGAATTTATAGACAAAACAGGATGCTATGAGAACCTGTAACTAGCTGCAACAGTGAAAATTGTGGTAACAGGTTCCCTCTAAAGCCCAACAATAGGAACAATAACTCTTTAATAAGCTTGTGTTTCCATATTCCGAAATTTCATCCAGTTTTTAACCAAAACTAGATGTGGATCATAAAGCGGCTACTACGGGGCGCGGACGCAGGGGGCCCGCAATGGAAGGACAAAGTTTGTTTGTCAATGATGTACCCATGGCCACATCCAACTACCTCTCCCTAATGTAGGCTGCATATTAGGTGGGTGGAGAGGTAGTGGGACAGCCCGGGGGCACATAATTAACAAATTATAATACGGCTTTCGTCCAGGCCCACCCACCCCATATGCATTGTGTATGTTGTATATACTAGATGTATGTGTATATATGCTGTATATCTGTGTGTATGTTGTATATACTTGATGTGTGTGTATGCTGTATATACAAGATGCGTGTGTATATATGTTGTATATGTTTGTGTGCATTGTATATAATGCATGTTTGTGTATATGCTGTATGGGGCATATTTATAAGAGCCTCTTGCAGAGCCTCTAGCATTTGCGACTATTTAGCCCTCTCCGCCACCTTCACGTTTTACTGGCGTGAGGGGGGGGGGGGGGCGGCTGGCGGAGGGCGCGGGCAGCCGGGAGTGGGCTGGCTGCGTTTATTCTATGCCAGGCCCTGCGCTACCCTTCAAGGTCTTCATATCGAACAGCTCCTTAACTTCATAGACATCTGGGGAGTCAGGCTCAGGAGGAGGAGATTTCTGAGAGGAGCGGTTGTAGACAACAGGCTTCAGGAGGGAGACATGGAAGGAGTTCGGGATGCGAACTCGATGGAGAAAGGCGGAGTTTGTAGGCCACATGGTTGATGCACTTGATGTTTTCAAAGGGACCAAGTAGGGGGGACCAAGCTTGTAGCTTGGTATCGTCAGCCATAATATCTGGAAGACAACCACACCTTGTCACCTGGAGAGAAAACAGGAGGAGGTTGCCGCTACTTGTCAGACTGGGACTTGGTGCAATCAGTGACATGGGGAAGAGACTGACGGGTCTGGTCCCAAATTGATTTTGCAGAGGACGAGGAATATGTCTGTAGACCACCAAGAACGGAGCTGCGCCAGCAGACCCAGAGTCCAGGGAATTATGGGAGAACTCAGCCCTTGGTAGTAGATAAGCCCAGTTATCTTGATGGGCTGAGCCAAAAGTCTGGTTCACCCTTTCTACTTGGCCATTCAACTGACGGTGGTAGGCAGAAGAAAAGTCAAGATTAACTTGCAGCTGGTTATACAAGGAATGCCAGAATTTGGAGACAAACAGGACCCCTATATCAGACACGATGTGCAGTGGAAGTCTATGAAGCCGGAAGATATGCTTGAAGAACAAGCTGGCAAGCCGTGGAGAAGACCTGGAAGGGGAAAAAAATGGGACATCTTGGAAAACCAATCCGTCACCACCCAGATAACAGTATTGCCAGAGGAGACAGGCAAATCACTGACAAAATGCATTGCCACGTGAGACTACGGGCGACTGGGTATCGGCAACGGAAGCAACAATCCAGCCTGTTTGAGACAAAAGGCTTTGTTACGGGCACAGGAGGAGCAGGATCCCACGAAATCTGGCCACCAGTAGTAGCAGGAGATGAGGGCCACAGAATGTTGCACCCCTGGGTGCCCAGCCAACAACGAAGAATGTCCCCAAGACAAAATACTCTTCCAGTGAGCAGGTCTAACATATGTCTTGCCGGGAAGTAGCAGTCGAAGATCCCCTGGAGCTGTAACAACAAGCTGTTCAGAAGAGATGATATGCCGAGGAACCGGCTCTTCTCCAACAACATCCGAAGCACGGGACAGGGCATCAGGCTTGACATTCTTGTCCGCAGAACGGTAATGAATCAGCAGGTTGAAACGTGAGAAAAACAATGTCCAACGGGCTTGCCTGGGGTTCATGTGCTGGGCTGTCTGGAGGTACAAAAGGTTCTTGTGGTAGGTATACACTCAAATGGGATGGAGAGCTCCATCCTGTAGATACCGCCATTACTCCAGATCAAGTTTGATGGCTAATTATTTCTCTCAGGAGGAGAAAAAGTCTTTGAAAAGAAGGTGCATGTGAGGGTTCGGCCTTCAGGCCCTTTCTGGTGAGCACAGCTCCTATAGAGGAGGCATTCACCTCAAGATAACAGGGTTTGTCAGTGTCAGGCCTAGTGAGCACAGGAGCCAAGGAAAAAGTGGACTTCGATCTGAAGAAAGCCTGTTCAGCTTCATTAGGCCAGGCACGAGAATTGCCACATTTCTTGGTGAGTGCCACAATGGGAGACACCAGAGTGAAAAAATGCGGAATAAACTGCCAATAATATTTAGCAAAACCCAGGAACCTCTGTATGGCTCGTAAACCTCCTGGCCGTGGGCACTGTAGAACTGCAGACAGTTTAGCAGGTTCCATCTGGAGACCTGTGTCGGAAATTATGTAGCCGAGAATTATGTAACCATGACCTTGTTCAGCCCACGATAGTCTATTCATGGACGCAAGGAGCCATCCTTCTTGGTAACAAAGAAGAAGCCTGCGCCAACTGGAGAGGAGGACTTGAGTATGAAACCTCTTTGCAGGTTCTCCTTGATGTACTCGGACATGGTAGCTGTCTCAGGAAGAGAAAGTGGGTAGACACAACCTCTAGGGAGAGAGGCACCTGACAGGAGATCCACAGGGACGGTGCAGTGGCCAAGTCTCTGCTTGTTTTTTGGAAAAAACATCCGCAAAGTCCCGATAGCAAGCTGGAAGACCCTCCAGAGACTTGGGAGACACTGAAGAAATCAGAACAGGTAGAGGTGCCACCATGCAGCGTGAGTGGCATTCAGGACCGCAACGCAGGATCTTCCCAGTCTTCCAGTTGAGGACCGGAGCATTGAGTTGCAGCCATGGGAGACCCCGGAGGGCAGAAGAGGTGGAGTGTGGCAACACATAGAATGACAGCTTTTCTTTGTGAACAGCTCCCACTTGAAGATTGACAGGTTCAGTACGGTACCGAATCGGAGAGAAGCTGACCGAGGAAATAACTAGAGGAGCCACTGGAATGTGATGCCGGGAGACCAGAGTGGCATCCACAAAGTTCCCCGCAGAACCAGAGTCCAGGAACGCAGAGAGCACTGGTACCAACACTGAGGAGCTCAGGAACTGTCAGGCGTGGAGAAGCTGTATTCACACCTATGGACGCTTCTCCTAGAAGCCCCAGGTGCTGGCATTTCCCGGACATTGGGGACGGGCAGGACAAGCCCCGATGAAGTGCTTGGGACTGGCACAATACAAGCAGAGATTCTCTTGACAACATCTGGAACGTTCCTCAACCGTGATTCAGGCATTGTCGACTTGCTTAGGCTCCACTGCAGACTGTGTGGCCGTAGGCTGGGGCGGCCTTTGGTAGACCGGAGCCAAGCAAGGCAAACGTGGGAGCCGGACTTGCAGATGCTAGTGACGCAACTGTTCAGCACACTCCATGAACTGTACATCTATCCGAGTGGCCAGGTTGATGAGACCACTCAGAGTAGCCGGTAGGTCACGAGCGGCCAATACATCTTTTTTTAATGTTGCTGACAAGGTTGTGTCATTCGGTATGTTCGGTTCATAATGCATCAAATCAAATGTTAGGTTTCCTTTAAAGCAAGAACATGAACCTGGAAAACAAGCCTAAAATCAGTGATGGGTGTAAAACTGAAGTAACATTTTGAGGATAGTTGGTACGTGTTAAATTGATCAGAACTGTTGGGCAGCACGGTGGCTGAGTGGGTAGCACTTCTGCCTTACAGCGCTGGAGTCCTGGGTTCCAGCCAGATCAACATCTGCAAATAGTTTGTATGTTCTCTCCATGTTTGTGTGGTTTCCTCCATTCTTCTCCAAAACATACTGGTAGGTTGATTTGATTATGAGCCCCAATGGGGGACTGATTTGGCAAGCTGTGTGGAGCGTTGCGTAATCTGTAGGTGCTGTATAAGTAAAGAATTATTATTAGAAATGTAGTTGTTTGGAGGGGGAACCAGGATTGTATGGGAGGAACACTTCCAATACTTCCTCTGGTTATCAGCATCTAGCTATAAAGGAAACAACATTGTAACCTCCAAAATTAATCTTAGAAGACTCAGCTTCATCTGTAACCTTCATAAATTCCTTCCTCTAGATGCAATGCTGCTTGTCACAGAGTCACTGGTGAAGACAAGACATAAAGATATGACTCTGCAGTGTTGCAATACAATCCAGAGCTCCGACATCTGCTTATGATGAACATGTTTTAATGGCTGTCTAGTTTGGCTTTTGCCTCCCACAAGTCTAAGGATCTATAACATGTCCATATGTGGATGATGGGACTGCAGCCACTATATGTCCTTTCATTTTGCTGTATGTTTTCATTCACTGGCAGCAAAGATTAAAGATGCTGTGAAAATTAAATACAGTTGTAGAAGAGTCTGGAAATAAAGCAGATATTTTCTACACCGTGTATTGTAATCAGATCAGCACTGATAGGGATGGAAGTGTACGGAGATTAATTTCTGAATTTCATCCTGCTTCTAGTGGCTTTGTAAATGAGTTTCGAATTCTGATTAACATCTTGAAAATTTCTACAGCAAGTTAGGAAATACGATTATATCTCTATAGCTAGCTTTCTCTCACACCTAATATATACATCTTTTTGTTACTCTTGTAATTAGTAAATATATAATTTTTAAACAAAACTGCTAAATCCAGCCGACAAATCTTAGTTATCATTTTCTGCAGTTGTACTCCAGAGTTCATGCAATATCCACTTCTTCTGGTGCAAAGATTGAGGACATCCTGCACTTAGTAATCAATAACTTAATGAAAGCGTAACTGTTATGTGAGATCCTGAGGGAGTGTTGTAAATATTTTTATAATATGCCTTGTTAGGCTACATTCACACAAATGTATGGGGACATATATACAGCCGACGTATATATGGCGTATATATATACGTCCCCCATACACGGCAATGGACGCACTACAGGAGTGGTACGCTGTAGCACACGTGCAGCACCGCACTGTACCATAGCCGGGAGAAAGATAGGACATGTCCTATCTTTCTCCAGAATACGGCGCTGTGCGCAATGTTACTCACCGGCACCAAGGTGTGCTCACCGTGCTACGGTACGGCAGGCACACGTTAATGTGAATGTAGCCTTAGTTTGTAAAAATACGGGCTGCAGGATCTCTGTAGAGATCCATATTCAAGCCTGTTTAGTGTGTATGTGGCAGTATATGTTAGGATAAGGTAGGTAGGATCAATTGGAAAACGCTGCAAAGGCATTTTTTCACCAATTTTGCTGCATTTAAAATTTTTTCCCTGCTTCCCAGTACAAGTCATGGAATATTAAATACCATCACTATGAAGTGCAATTTGTTATGCAGAAAACAAGCTGTCACTAAGCTATTTACGTGTAAAATACAAAAGTTATAGATTTTTGGTTGTCAGGAGTGAAAAATAAAAATGAACAAACAAAAAAGGGCAAGGTCCTTAACCCCTTCCCGCTGCCGGTTCGGCTCCGATCTTGAGCTGAACCGGCATTGGCTCTGCGTCCGATCGGATGCAGAGCCGATGCCGGTTCAGCTCAAGGTCTGAGCCGTACCGGCAGCGGGAAACACAGGGTGCTGGCTGTAACATATAGTGCTCTGATCGCGGGTGTTTAACCCGCTAAATGCCGCAGTCAGTGCAACCGCAGCATCTAACTTGGCTTTGGGGGGTCTTTTCCCCATGACCGCCCCCCCCCCCCATCTTACAGGCTGCATGTGCATAGGTTGACACTGCTAATACATCAATATTGCAGAGTATTATCATGAACAAGCAATCAGATGATTGCTTGTTCATATCCCATGGTGTAAACTGCAAAAAAAGTTAAAAAAAAAAAAAAGGTTATTCAATAAAAAAAAAGTAAGAAATCAATAAAAAATGCCCATAATCAACATTTAATGAGACATATAATGCAAAAAACTTCTAAATCATAACACAAACCCCACATATATAGTATCACCGCATCCGTAACAACCTGTAGAATAACAGTAAATAATTATTGAACATGCACGATGAAGGCCGTTAAAAAAAACTGTTATAAACCCTCCAAAAATTAGGATTTTTACCCATTCAATCCAACAAAAAATGCAATAAAAAGTGAGCAAAAAAAACATATGTACTCCAGAATGATACTGGTGCAAAGTACAGCATGTCCCGCAAAAAATAAAAACCATCATCAAGCTCCGTCGTCAAAAAAGTAAAAATGTTATGCCACTTGGGAGACGGCAATGCAAAAATTATGGGTTTTATTTGACAAATTTAGTAAAACGTAAGAAAAAATATTCAAGTCTGGTATCCTCGTAATCGTACTGATCCATAGAATAAAGATAACATGATTATTAGGCTATACAGGGAACACCAAAAAAAAGAAGTAAAAAATCCAGTACAGAATTGATGCTTTTCTACTCCTGCCCTCAAAAAAAAGTTTCCTAAATTTTCAACAATGGGTGATACCAACCCCAAAATGGTAACACTGGAAAAAACATCTCATCCTGCAAAAAAAATGCCGTCACATGGCCCCAATAACGCAAAAGCAAGCAAAAATGTTATAGCCTACAAAAGGGGCCAATGAGGAAACTAAAATCCTGGCAGCTGCGCTCCTTATCGCAACCCTTTTGTGTTTCACTATTCTTCAAGCGACCCATTTTTCATCACTGAAAGGGGCATCCCTGTGCAGAGTCGGACTGTGTGCCACATTTAACATGCAAAGCCTGACAGAAGTATGTCAAACTCCCCCTAAAAAAGTGGTGCACTGCAGGGAGCGCCAGATTCATAAAGAACGGGCAGCACAATTCATAAATGTGGCGCACTATGCACACTACACAGGCAAACTATACATAGCGCAGTTTGCAGTGTTTTTAGTAAATGTGGGCCATAAAGTGCCATAAATTCTATGCCAGCCCTTGTCATAGGGAGTAAGAACGTCCAATGCCACCGGTCGTGCATTGCGATTGTGTGACACAAAACCCTTTTTTCGTCTCAGCTGCGCTGGCATCCATGCAACACAATTTAGGGGGCATGCCTTCAGATAATCTGTCTGATTCGGACTGAGCGCAGGATTTAACTTTAAAATTCTGTCACAAGCCCTAACATGCACCACTAAAAAGATGGTGAACTCTGTCAGACCTGAGCGGGGAAGCGACACATTCATGTTATCGGGCGCACAATCTTAGTGAATCGCGGTAACAGTGCATTATAGTCGGACAATGCACTTTCTGTGAACTTCTTGGGTGTTATACTGGGTGCAAATAAAAAAGTTTGACTTTTGTTTACTTAAAAGCAAGAGAACTTCTCTGAAATTGTTGTCACGTTATAGATACTTATTTCCTATCCACAGGATAGAGGATAATTGTCTTATAGGAGGGGATTTGGCTGCCCATGGATCACAAGAGTATAGTCCCATGGGCCTGAAATAAATGGAGAGGTAGGGCCCGCTATGTATCATTGACTTCTATGGTACTGCCAAAGAAAGCTGAATAACATTGCTCGCTGTAGCTGTAATTTTTATTGAACTTCTGCAGTATACAATTGTTGCACGTGTTCTATGATGATGGACCATACTATTGCCAAATGTAAATATGAATAAATGGCTTGAATGTGTAACGGTAATATTCTATATATTATTGTATCATATGCAGCCAATTAAAAATGTTTTACAAAAGCTACAAATTATGTCAATCTATTTTTGGGTGAGGAGTGAAAAGTTACCACACTCTACATTTGGACAGACTATGTAATTATCTTAATATGAGTCATTTGGTAAGCTTGTGTCACAATGTAGTACCCATAATTTAGAATCCAGAGCGAGGCAGATGGCTGTAGGTATAATCAGCAAACGGGCTGAATATGGAGAACTGAATCACATGCCAGATCCTTTGTTTGCCAACCTCACCTGCCAAAGTGGTTTTACACATCCCCTTTATCAGCAGGCTTAACTACAGAGGGGAAGCAGGGGAAATAGCACATGGTTTACTTAATCCTGGATGCAGTTTATTAGTAGGATATTTATTTTTCAATATTTCAAATTATTATTCACAACTAAATTCAGAAAATATATATATTAGCAGCAGATTATGCAGATCACCGTACATACAGCGACTTCCACTGGAAACAGTGTCCTGCAGTCTTCTCACTGAAGCTCTTCTCATCCCAAGAGAGCTGATCAGAAGGCCACATAAAAGTAGCAGATAAGGAGCTGCTATCCTCATGGAGCTGCCATCTTCTGCCCCGCCCCCTTCCATGGAATTTCATCTCAAAGCGGACATCTCAGACTGAAACTCTATACTATGCAGAATAATAGGTGATGCACAGTACATCCTCCAGTACTTAGATTGTTAGTTGGCCCCTTTTTTGAACTATTGACTTTCAGGCTCACCATCCAATACAGCTTTAAATGTGAGACTGCCTTCATTGTATAGACAACCATCTTGGCAAAATCATACATACATTTTGCTGGCAAATGTTTAGCATATGATTAGTTATGCAGGTTCTTTTCATACAACTGCATTGTTACTGTTTTGCTCCTAGTGGTGGAACAATCTTTTTCTTCTTTTATTTTTTTTATTACAATTTCTTCTAACAATCTCTAATAGCTCAGTGTGTCACTAGGGTAGGTCTCAAGCGAAAGGTCACTGGTTTGAATCGAGGAGCTTGGATGAAGATGATTTCCCAAAAAACAAGATACAGGACT
Organism: Engystomops pustulosus; assembly: GCF_040894005.1. Classification (NCBI taxonomy): domain Eukaryota; kingdom Metazoa; phylum Chordata; class Amphibia; order Anura; family Leptodactylidae; genus Engystomops; species Engystomops pustulosus. Next base: position 47,106,202 of record NC_092415.1, read on the forward strand.
ATACAGCTTATCAATAGCGGTCTCCTTTGCCAAACTGTATCATGTGTGTGTGTGCCATGGTAGATGGTAGGATCTGAAATCTGAAAGTCCTTACATCCATTCCAAAGCCAAGAGATGGACATCCAGGAAAAATATCAAGTTGGCTTATCACAAACTTCGTTCTGGTGTGACAATATTGAGTTTGGCAAAGAAATGGTTAAATGACCATAGAGTTGCTGGTTTGACCCACATTGATCCCAGATCTCAACCCAATCGAACACTTGTAGAAAGAGTTGAAGAAAAACTTTATTCTTTTCTAAGTGAGTGGGGTTCAGGCCCATGTGCACCAACAGTGGGGAAGGTATACAAGAGACTTAGAAGATTTTATCTAAAACATGACAGAATCTGATTGAGGGCATGCTCAGAAGAATTCACGCAGTGTTGAAAGTCAAATGTGGATTAGCAAAATGCTAACAAAATTATAAAAAAATGTAATTTAGATTTTTAGGACCAAAACAATTAAAATGCAATTATATGGTAAGAATCTGTATAACTAGGCATATGCTAAATAGTTGCAAGTCAATTTTATATTTGAGATGGTCAAGAAGATTAGCCATTAAATGATGTTAGCCTAACATTCAAAACAGTAGTATATGGAGAGATATGGACCCGGAAAGTCAAAAATTCAAAACATTGCTCCCCTTATGTTTATGAGTGTATACGGCCTTGGCTCTGTTTGGTAATGCAGCTCAGTCTGTTCAAGTTATTGCGTCAGATTGTGGCTTGTGAAGACACTGCCAGGCATAGACATACCCTTATGTATATCGTCAAATTAACTTCTGATGGCTTCAAATGTAACTGTTTAGTGCCATGGGAATACAATTTTCAAAGGGGTTAAATGACTAATTGAACAGAACAATGTAAAATAAAGCCAGTTTTACAATACATGGTGTGTTAATTTGTTTGAGCCCATAATTGATGGGGCCATGGTGTTTTAATAAGTAGGTTTAATCCCCTGAATCGAATCATAAATGTTTCTATGTGGTTATTAGCAGAAACAATTTGAAAAAGAAAATCTTAATCTAAGGCCCCTTTCACACTTGCGTTTTTCACGCGCGTTTTTCACGCACTCTGACCCGTTGTAATCAATGGGTCTTTTCAGACTTGCATTTTTTTTCACGCACACACGCACGTTTTTTTTAACGTGCATTTAAATCTCGACATGCTCTACTTTTGCAAGTCACGCGCGTGAAAAACGCACAATACAAGTCTATGGAGATGCATCAAAAACGCATTGCACTCTGAGACACTTGCAAGTCCAATGCAAGTGCAATGCGTTTTTCACGCATCAATTGCCATAGAAAAGATAGAGCTCAGTCCTGAGTCCATTTCACGCGCATTTTCTGAGCGTGAAAAACGCATTGAAATTGCATTGAAATTGCATCAAAAACGCGCATGAAAAACTGAGACACTGAACAAACTCTGACTGAAAACTGATTGCACTCTGATGCAAAATGTGCTTTTCTCTGACCAAACACTGATCGCACCCTGATCAAACTCTGACGTGATCTGCAACGCAAGTGTGGAAGGGGCCTAAGGCTGCAGCTCTGCAAGTGCTTTTCAAGAAGGTTCTTCGTATTAGAGATCTGTGCGCATTTTTAGCTGCAGACAGGCAGTAGCCCTAGAAATCTGTGAATTCATACCTTTGTGTACAGTGTTAGTAGCATCAGGACCGTGAAAAATACATTTATATTTCTGGAACATTCTGGTGCACTGGTGTGTGAGACATCTGCACTGAGCACAGCACAGACCCTCCCACCTGCTATGAGTCACTGCCATAGCAGGTTTCTCTTGGAATTACTGCCGTTCACTGAAGGGTTCTCACACACACACACACCAGAGCATCATAGTGTTTAGAATCCTTCGACAATCCTGGAATATAAATCAATGTTTCTCAGTCCTGCTTCTACTAATAATGAAAACAAAGCTGTCCGGAGCCAGAATCTCAACATTTTGTTTCCGCATAGCACCTCCCCTCTGCCCTGAGTCTCAGTTGCAACAGGCTCCTGATTGGACACTATAGTTGTCACTTAGAAGAGAGAGTATTCCTATGTAGATAGCAAATTTTTACTCAAGATGAAATACCGTCCTAAGTGGAATTTACAGTGTTCCAGCAGAGGGGTCACTCTCCGACTTGATATTTTCATACAAGCTTCCTCCTGTTCACACTGTAGACCACCAGGTAAAAGGCTCTGTCAGAAAAAGTGCATAGTCAAAATTGCGGACTCCCTTCAAGGAATTTATTGATGAGCTCTTTAGTGAAAATGGTTTGTCCTGAATATTTACATTAAAGGGATTGTCCATGAAAAAAATGTTTTATATAAGGTTGGTGTCAAGAAACTGTGAGAACCTGACAGCAAATATCACAACTACAACCAGACTTGGTGTAAGCTGTCTACGTAAGTGGTGGCAAACTAACTCTGCAGACTACGGTCCTGCCTAAAGCAGATAAGCCACCCTTAAAAGGGCAAACCAAGGAACCTGTTAATGGCCATGAGAGACCCTCCAAGGTGAGAGGGAAAACATACTTTGGCAGCTGTTAGATGGTGGAGTGGACAGGTTACAGGAAGACAGAGACAGACCAGTATTCTCTCAAGGATACAGAAATGCATCAAGGCAATAACCGAATTCAAGTCTAACTCAGGGAAAGCACCAGGAGAGATGGTCAAGACACAGATGATTAAACAATAGACAATAGACAGGGAAGTCAGGTAGAGCCAGGTCAAATCCAAGAAGGTGGTGAGGCACAGTATTAAATAGCAAGAAAATGATCAAATAAATGTAGCAGAGGTCAGATACACAGAATAGCAAAGCAATAGCACAAAATACAGACAACAGTGTCAAAGGAACTAATTAAGTTGTCCGTCACTCAAGTCACAGCTGCTGTTGATGTGATGTCACCTCTGGCCACTGTGTACAAATAAAGGCCGGCAGCACAGCTGACTGGGAGCGCGGAGGGAAGTTTATTATTTTTACATCCACATATAAAAAGTTTTTTTTATTTTGGAACAACCCCTTTAAGAGTAAAATGGCATGGATAATGGATTAATAAGAACTAGAGACTATTTCTGGGGCAAAACTGATAATGTTAAAGCTTCAGAAGCCATCATTGCCATCATAAACCACAGACTAAACATCAACAACAGATTGCCTGATGCGACATGAATATTGTAAAGCAGTGCAGGCTCATGTAGCATCATGACCTCATCACTGTCAAAAGGCATATGACATCATCAGGTCCTAAGGGCATTATCTGAAGGGACTTTAATCTAATTTACAGCATTACTTTGAGCTGGTTCAATAAATGTTGCTCTTATGAAAGCTCTGAAAAGATAGACTGGTGATATTGTTGGTTCAGCCTAGGAGAACTAATCTATCATACTACCTCTGCTTCTCAGACAAAGGACATATTGATGCATTAAACGCTGCTGGGTTTTTTTTAGGACAGGATGATTTGGCTTTGTGCCTTCTGTCATGTGTTGATTTGACATGATCTGAACTGCAGCTTCTATAGGCTTGCCCTTTTGTTCGCTATGTCAAAAAGCATGTGTCATTTACCGAGCAGTATGAGACTATGAAAAGTATTGTACTGTTTCTGAAGGTCCTGATCAGTGTAAAATGTACAGCACAGGTTTTCATAGGATAATATAAAGACCCTTAATGATAACTAACACTCAGCTACTTTGTTGTTAAAGAGATTGGCCACTATTAGGCCTCATTCACAAGGCCGTCTGGGGCAGCCGCATATACGTCCCCATAGAAGGCAATGGCGGCCCAGCGGCAGTACGGTTAGGGTTAGGGAGTGTGTCACTTCCTCCTCTCCAGCGCACAGCTGTATGCCCGCCCAGCTGCAACCGGTTGGGCATACGGCTGTATGAATGTACCTTTACTATGTAGAAGACCGTAAAAAAAAGGGTCACCCATACAATACGTACCCTGGTACATCAAGTCTAAGGGTCCTGGGACTGGTTATTATGGGGGGAGTCAAGGCAGTAATGCCTACATTCCAATCTCAACCCAGAGGAAGGCTGCAGGACCGGGGTAAGTACTATATGAGTGACTCTATTAGTGTCTTGTACTTCCCTGACAAACCTCTTTAAGGCTATGTGGAGTGGCCTTTCAAGCTAAGCCTTATCCATACAAGACAATTGTCTCCTGTATTATTCTATTATTCTTTTGTGGGGGGCAATTGGTTGCCATTAGTGTAATAGGGAAGCAGTATATTGTATGATCCAATGTCAATCAGATCCCCTAGTGTAAAAAATAGCGACAAATTTCTAAAACATTTTCTAAAAAGGTAATCATAGTCATATCATAGTTCCTGGTCCCTGGAGTAAGTGTCCCTGGTTTATTGTGATGGATTTTGATGGTAGATTTTTTTGAAGTGCCAAATATCTAGATAAAATTTAGTACAATTGGACCATTTTATATTTTATTCTTATCATCACTTTTGTATGTTTCAGTGCATATAAATATATACATCTGCTGTTTGTAGGCGGTTTTTATAGCAGGCATACACTCTGTTATGTGATGACAGGCTTGGCTGGCTGCTTTGGTTAACCACAGGATATTTTTCTCTGCCTTTTTGGGTCCATCTGTCCTTCCTTTCATTTAAACTTGGCATTCCACCTGCTAAGCCATCATCCCTGACATATCACAAGGTTGCATTCTCAGGAATTTTCGACGTCTTGGAATGTGCCTATATCTTTAGCCTTTAGCTGGCGGCTTGTGTTCCAGCAGCTGCCACTGTTTCAGCTTTGCCAGCTCAGTCTTAGCGGCTCATCCGGAATGAATGGCATTGTAATGGTTTGATAAGTGACCTGATGTCAGGACTAGGAATGCTGTTTTCAATTCTCACTTTCCGTTCTTTAAATCATCCCCAAAATAAATGTAATCCCTTTAACACTTGTATAGACTTGTGCATGAACAGAACGGAGTCATTCTGTTGTAGGGATATAGGGCTGCCATTCTTCTCAGTCCTGAGCTGCTGTAGAGCCATAAATGGAAAACTCCCTTTAAACTTGCAGCACCCACAACAACTTTATTTCAGCACCAAATGTCACCTTTTTTAAGTTCATGTAATGGATGTGGTACAGTATAATTATTAATCATAGCAGGTACTATGATAACAATATACATCATACAATTACATGTTGTTTCAATATGGTAGCTAAACTGGGTGGGGTAAAATAATTATACTCCTCTTATAATGGTTTTTATGCTTAGACATAAAGCACAGGTAGAGCTACTCCAGTACTATAATACTATAAATTAGAATCCAAAATAGGAGTCTACATTAAATGTGACCTCCTTTTACCACAAACTTTTGTCCATATGAAATCAGTAGTGTAAAATAAACGTAAAGGGAATCTACCACCACTCTTAATACAGCTAACAGTTTATTAGAAGTTTTGCTCCTGTTATTTAGCTAAAAATGAACTTTAACCTTTATGTAAATTAAGTGCAAGTGCTCTAGGTGCTGTCACAAAACCCTTTCTGGCAGTGGCGTGACAAAACATCAGTTGGTCCTGGTGTAAACTTTGGATTGGACCCCCATATACCTCAACTCTTACAGCCTACTCATCACGTATATTACATTTGAGAATAGATATATACTACACAAACATATAGTCACACCATCATACTCATAAACCAGCTTCCCTTCATTCGTGAAAGTTCAGAAGCCTCCCCTTAAATAGGCGTTCCCACGAAGTTTCTTAATTGTACTCAGGATAACAAAATAACACATTCGCTAATTCACTGTTATTAACAAAAATACATTTCACAAATATAATTCCAACCTGTCTCTATGAGTCCTGCTGTACAAAATTTTGGTTGCCCTTGGACCCGACCCTGGATCTTCTGAGGTTAGGGTTGGCAGACATCTTGCTTTTCTGTCTGACACTGAGTGAGCTCCTCTCTGCCTCAAGCCACCACCCTCGCATTCCAGGAGGAACTCACACAAGTACACACTGACTTCCTGCCGGCAAACAACAGCAGCAGCGAGAGGAAAGCACAAGCTACAGGCAGATAAGATCTTTATCCATAGGGGAGGGAGGCACATCAGAGCTCACAGTGTGTGTGTGTAGCTGAGATGTAGCAGAGCTAAGAATATTATATGCATCTCATGTATCTCATCTCTGATCTGTCTCATCTTTCCTTCTATGTGTCAGATACTAGAATGTTCAGAAGGTAAATGAAAGTCTAGATCAGGGGTCCTGAAACTTTTTACATAGGGGGCCGTTCACTGTCCCTCTCAGACCGTTAGAGGGCCAGATTAAAGTTTCAAAATAAATAGCGGTACATGTGACTGCATCCGTAATACACTGGGCCCCCTCAATTAATTATTTAATATACTGCACCCCCTTGTGAACTATTTCATATATTGACCCAATTAATTAATTCATTGAGTCAATTATTAAATATACTGGGATTGAATAATGCTGCCCTCCCCCAGATAATTAATTACTAGACTGCCCCTCATAATTAATTATTTCCTATGCCCCCCCATTTATTATTTCCTATGCTTCCCCCCACCATTAATTATTTCCTATGCTGCTTCCCCACCATTAATTATTTCTTATGCTGCCCCTCGTAATTAATTATTTCCTATGCTGCCCCCACCAGTATTTCCTATGCTACCCCTCCACCATTAATTATTTCCTATTCCACCCCCCACCCATCAATAATTTTCTATGCTGCCCCCACCATTCATTACTTCCTATGTTGCCCCTCCACCATTAATTATTTCCTATCCTGCCCCTCATAATTATTTCCTATGCTGCCCCCATTATTATTTTTTATGCTGCCCCTCATAATTATTTCATATGCTGCCCCCAACCATTAATTATTTCATATGCTGCCCCCCACCATTAATTATTTCCTATGCTGCCCCTCCACCATTAATTATTTGCTATGCTGCCACTGATAACTAATTATTTTCTATGCTGCCCCCCACAGATAATTATTTCCTATGCTGCCCCTCATAATTAATTATTTCCTCATAATAAATGATGTCATATATTGGGCCCCACCATTATTTCCTATAATGCCCCCATAATAAATTTACCAAATTTAGTACCAAAGTTTTACACTGTTTTCATACATTTACACAAAAATTAACATTATATTTTCATATATATAGGACATGCTTGGACGCGGTGATACCTAACATGTTTATGATTTTTATTGTTTATTTATATTTATATAAGTTCTAGGGATTTTTTAAAATTTTTCAAAATTTTTCAAAACAACACAGCACAGGGATTAACCAAGATATGATCCTGCATCAGTGTAGCTACAGCATTCCCAAGGTATGTTTGCTTCATAATGCATCAAATCAAATGGTAGGTTTCCTTTAAGGGCTTAATAGGGGATATTTGCTCCTAGCAGGAAAATCCTTTAAAAACATTTAAAAACCAGAGATCCCGTTCTGTATTGTTCCTGCTGACACATCTGTATACCTTGTTTCCTAACCACATGGTAAAAGTCATAGCACCTAATGGCACAGTAATAACATACATGACTTTTCTTCTAGATTCCCCTTAGCTCCAGCTATTTTACAATGTAAGGATTCAAGGTAATGACCATATGGAGTATATGTGCATTTCCCCCAATTTGATGAATAAGTTATTTGACAAATGTTACTATTGGCTATTATTATATTTGTATTTTTCAACATTTTTCAGCTAAACAAAACTGGAAAAAGGTAAAAAAAAGAAGGTAAATGTCCGAAGTAAATGATAAAGGATGTGCTAGCTGCATCTCCATCATCTGCAGGCCAACCGCTAGGTGGCGCTCACACTCTCGTCCAACAAGGTTAAAATCCCAATAAAAGGCTAAAAAGAAGCAGCATTTGTGTGATCCCTCCCCCTCCCCAGGAAGTGGAAGGGCTGAGCTGTTCCTGCAGCCTGGACAAGGCAGTGTAATTCACATTTCCAGAGCTGTGTGTCTGCTCATCAGTCCTGCACTGCACAGGTTACATTGTGCCGGAGCTGCAGCTGGATACATACAAAGGTGAGACCATCATTTTCTGCTGCTCATCTCATTCTCTTTATCTCAATGGATGACTTGCTGAGAGTCTCCGCTGATCAGCTGTGCACTCTCCTGAATCTCCCAGGGCAGTGCAGGGGTTAATGTCACTGGAGCACTGGCCACTAGTACTGTCTGTGCAGTGCAGGGGGTAATGGCCATTGCATATGATGGGGTAGTAGTACTGTCTGTGCAGTGCAGGGGGTAATGGCCATTGCATATGATGGGGTAGTAGTAATGTCTGTGCAGGGGGTAATGGCCATTGCATATGATGGGAGTAGTAGTACTGTCAGTGCAGAGGTTAATGGCCATTGCATATGATGGGATAGTATAAGTACTGTCTATGTAGTGCAGGGGTTAATAACTTGTATATGATGGGGGTAACAGTACAGTCAGTGAAGGGATTAATGGCCACTGCATATGCTGGGGGTAGTAGTACTGGCTGTGCAGTGCAGGAGTGAATGGCCATTGCACATGATGGGGGTAGTAGTACTGTCTGTGCAGGCTTTCCCATTGATTGCTCATTGTTTGGCTTCCTCTTTGTCAGTAATGCCCTGACTGCAGGCTTTTCTCAGTGACTTGGCTTTGCTGTGATCCTTTCTGCTGACAGAATTGTCTGTTTTACAAGCAGAAGCAGCTACAGGTCTAATAGACAGGACGCTGTCACTGCTCCTTTGTTCTTCAGGATCAGGATCTTGCATGGAACAATGTGTTACAATGTTTGGGATGAATGTTGTATCACATCTGATCAGTGGAATCTTATCTTCCAGCAGTTAATTCCTCCTTCTTCTATTTGGTGTATACATTCTGTATCCTCTAATATCTACTGTACAGTTACTATAAGAGTAACACCATGTAACCTGCCATATCTCACACGTGACACAGCGCCAGTCAAGTTCTGGAAACCAGCGGCGAATAAGATGTGAGTGCCAGGGCTTCTTTGTTCCCTAGCTGGAGTCCCATCATCTCCGATAATTCCGTATAATACTCTCGCCGCTCTCTGTTACATCTGGATTGAGTAGAATATTGTGAACGAGAATCACTTTGTGGAATAATTTCTCGCTGCTTTGGGGTTCAGAAGGGTTCGCCAGAGTTGTTCGTTTTTCTACCTATGTCTCGTGGGCTCGGATTTGTGAAGCTCGTGCGAGTGGCTGGTTGCCATGGGTGATACGTGTTTACTAGAATTCCAGACGCTTTGCTACTTGTCCTGTGACTGATTAGCTTATAGAAAACTGAGTTATTAGGAGGTTTACACCGGTGTTATGTTCACCATCTTTTCAGCTACTATAATATGTTTTATTGTCATCTATTTCTGTTTTGAGAGTGTTTCCATCGTATAACGTATCATTAGACTGGGGCTAACTCTGTGCCTTGTTCTTGTGGGGGAATGTTTCCATAGGGTCTAATCCCTGCCCATAGCGATGAGTCTGTAAACAAACAGACCTTCTTTCCCTAGAGATCCAGGAAAACGTAAAAATTGAGAATTTAGACTATATTAAAGAATGTATAGGATTAATACTTTAACCCTGTAACGACCATTCATGAATTCGGTGGTGCACAGAATATGCATCATATTTTGGCACATACTGAATTGATCTGTCTATAACAGTATCCACTTTTTGTTGTGTTTTTTTTTTTTTTTTTTTTTTTTTTTTTCCCCATTGGTATCGGTTCCCCAGACTTGAATCCATTAGGGGTCTTATGTAAATGGACAGTGGAGGATGGTGTTTACAATTCCCCCCCAACATCTTCATTAGGTCCCATACTATACAACATCTACATTTGATTGATCATTTGAAATTTGTTCTGGGTTCAGTCATATTATAAGCACGTTTTCGGTCATTTGGATTTGCACTAAAAAAAATTCTGAAGAAAATATGATTTTGCTTTGCTACACTGTTGATTAAAGAGGACAGTAAATCTTTGAATCTTTTGCTAGGTATTGTACTACTGTTTCTTTTGCAGTTGAAATTTTCTCTTTTTCCCCCATACCGTTCCCGACCAATCAAAACCATTAGTTAGACTCTCCTCTGTCAAGTGGGTGGTGCTAGATTACAGCTCACAGCCTGCCCACATGACAGTAGAGAGCCTTGGGCACAGTAACTAACAGCATTGATTGCTTCTTCGTCGAGGGGAAAGAGAAGAGATTCCAACATCTTGGAGTTGTCGGAGATAAAGTAAGGGTTTTTTTTTTCTTTTTTTACACATGGTGGGGCATATTTGGCTGCCTGACTAGAACTTAGATCTGTTTTTATTTGACTGTAAAAAATACTTTGTGCGATATTCTTTAAAGGATTTTGGACCATTTTTTTTTACATTAGTTCTACAAAATGGGTGTAAAGAAGAAAACGTGTCCACAACAGCCTTTTGGCTTAAAAAGCCATAAATAATTCTTTCCCCCTTCCTGACCAGCATCGAACCCAATGTGTAATTTTATGGTATATTTACAAAGCTTAATAGTAATCCCACATCCACAGTCTGAGACTAGAGGTCCGACTGCTGATCCCCACTGATCAGAGGGTCCTGTTATCACTAATTGATGGGAAGGCAGGCCAGGCATGCATCCTGCTATTCTATTCAGCAGTAAGAGTTTTTAAAGTTGCAGAGTGATTTACGGTGCTTGGGCGATTCTGGATTTCTCTGATTGTACTTCAGTAACCTGTTCACACTATATGTCCCCAGCCAATATATATTGGTAAATATATATTTCATTGGCTTTACTGTAGTGTATAGATGGCTAGAAGTAATAAGAATCAAAAATAATCCTCAGTGCGTGAAGTACATGGAATGAAAAGTCAATAGATGCCATCTGCACTGATCTAAGAAAGTGGCAATCTAGATGGTTAGAGCGCTACGTAGTCCCATCAATATGTGCAATAGGAGTAGCATATTACCTTATAAACATCCTACTGCAAATAGTAATGTGACTATATAGCGCTCTGCCCATATAGATTGCCGTTTTTTCTTCTCAGATCAGCGCCCATTGGGGCACATATACTAAAAACAGTGCAAACTACGCGACATTCATTTTGCCTGGGTAGTGTCCAGGGGACCACAGATTCATGATTTGTGACGGACGTTCTTCATGAATCTGGTGCTCCTACAGAGTGCACCAACTTTTTTTTTTTGTGCACCATTAACGTTTTTCACATCACCTAAAAGGATCACGTGAGACTCAAATGTGGCACGGACACTTCTTAAATACCAGTGCAAGCAGTTTGCACATAAAAGAACATGAAAAGTCTGACAGAAAGCTGGAGCACCGCCCTTGGTAAATGTGCCCCAATGAGTTTTTATTCCAAATAAATGTATATGAATAGTGCAAATGATGTTGGTAAACTTTGTAGTGTACTTTATAAAACTTTAGAAATATGTTCCTGCGTCCTTCTTTTTCCCTGTCTTTATGTTCTTATATAAACTGTGTAAGGCTGCTTTCTGTTCTGTGTCCACTGACAGCTGAGAGATAAAGAAACCTGATAAAGTGTCTAATGACCTTTACAGACAGGCCCTGGATAGTCCAATCCCCTGTGAGAGCTCAATTGTCAATTTATCAGTTTAAAGTGCAGGGGCCACAGAAGTCTTTCAGATACACTGCTAACAATAGGAGAAAGAAGCAACTAAAAGCTGCTTTACTTCATACTCCCCTTCTCTACTAGTTTCTACAACAGGTAGCAGAGGAGCCCAGTAATAACTCTCTCAAATAAGCCACAACTTTATGTTGACCAGATTTATACAGTCTGCCCATTCCCAGAGGTTCACTTTGTAATGCAATTTTGGTTGTTGTCTTAAAGGAAATCTATCACCAGGATGAAGGATTATAAACCAAGCACACTGACATAATGGTGTGTGCCCTCTCTGGCAGAAGCTGCTCATCTTGTAGCTTTGTATGCCTTTGTTTTTAAAGGGAACCTACCACCCCGATTCTACCTATAAAGGTAGAAGGGGTGGTAGGTGGATGAATGGGACGTGAGGAGAGCCCTTTTTTTGGCTAATCCTCACGTCCCTGGTGTCTTTTAGAAAACTTTATTGCATGTATATGCCAATTTTTTTATGCGGCTACTGGGGCGTGGAGTAGCCGGACATGAGGCTACTAGTCGCGGCTACTCCACGCCCCAGTAGCCACGTTACTCCTAGTAGCTGCGCGCCCTCGTCCGGGTGCCCTGTGCATGCACGGCCGCGGCTCCGGGGCCGGAGCTACTGCGCATGCGCAGAAGGCCATAGATGCCGAGGGAATCCTAGTAGCTGCGCGCCGAAGATTACCTGGTAGGCGGAGTAACGTGGCTACTGGGGCATGGAGTAGCCGCGACTAGTAGCCTCATGTCCGGCTACTCCACGCCCCAGTAGCCGCATAAAAAAAATTTGCATATACATGCAATAAAGTTTTCTAAAAGACACCAGGGACGTGAGGATTAGCCCAAAAGAGGGCTATCCTCAAGTCCCATCCATCCACCTACCACCCCTTCTACCTTTATAGGTAGAATCGGGTCGTAGGTTCCCTTTAAGAAAGAGGTTTTAAAAACTAGGCAAATGAGCCTTCGGTGCTCCATTGACATCTATAGTCTGGAGCTCTTGAGGCTCATTTACATAATTTGTGAAACCATTTTATTGCAAAGAAAAAGGTCCTAAGAAACTTAAAGAAAAGCCGAACCTGCCAGTATATCACTATGCTTGGTTTACCATTCTTTATCCCTGTGGTAGATTTCCTTTAAATAGGCTTCATTGAATATAGACTAGTTATGTTATTGTGTTTTTTTTTTTTTTTTTTTTTTTAAGTTTTGCTACTGAAATGGCAGGAAAGCTATGGGCAATGAGAACTTCTTTCTTGTTGTTATTCTTGGAGAAAAAACATTGTGAAATAAGTACAAAAACTGAATCTATTTTCCAGATGAACAAAAACCTTCCGTTGACTTTCCTTAAAATGTCTTGCTCTTCACGTCCTATGATAAATGTATTCTTGCCACCAAAACTTTGGAGCCTTGAAGAATCCCATATAGAATTGCTAAAATCCACTGTAAGCTGTGGTTTCTATTAGATGCCAGAGATGTAGCATGTGTAACAGAAAATGGGGTCAATGCATGTTTTATATTTTTAGGTTTGGTATATGTGTAAATGTCATATATTTACATGTATTATCTGGTGCTGCTGGGGCATTTACAGTACATTAGGTTTCTTTTGTAGATATGAGCTTGGCCGGGGAGGTTCAGTAATTCTGCGTTTTGTTAATGGGAGCATTTCCATTTCTGGCCCATGGGGACCTTGGAGAAGAGTTTTCATAGCACTAAAGCCGGATCCTTATCTAGTGTTTCAAATCTGGAGCACATCTGTCACAACATACAATAAAATCTGTGGAAGGAAACAGCTGTGGGAAGAGAAGAGGGGACTGTATATGGGGATGAAGTTTTATCCATGAAGTGTATCGTGTTGTACGTATACATTCCTGTCATGTGGACATAAGGACCTAAGAAGAAACAATGCAGCAGTGTATGAGGAATATCTGCTTAATACTTAACATTTTAACGCTAAATTAGTTTCTCCATCGAAGTCGTGGGAAGGTATTTCTCCAATGGATTTTCCTGCTGGCTGATGCCCAATCTCAATGACTCAATACATAATGTGAAGATTAATTCTATAACTTCCAGTACATGAGAAAGGATTAGACCAAAATTCAACTTTTTGTGCAATTTCCTTACATTTTATTCAGGCTTTCTATATTTCTGAGCTGTAGGCTGTCGATGACCTCAGTACAGCTCTCTTACATAATTCTATGGATTTTGGTGAGGACACTTAAGGGTCCTTGCCTATTTTGATATATTATAACTAGGGATGAGTGGACTGGAATTGCAAAGAAGTCCACTCATTAGAAGTCCAGTTTTGGGTCTGGCTCAACCCCTAGCACAGCCAGTAATATCTGTGATTGGTGCTGGCATCGGTTGCAGATGTTAACTGTTTAAATGTCACCAGTAAAGTTGGCGACCTCATTCAAACTGATCTGGCGCATATGTGCCGGCATTTGCAGAACGCAGTGCTCCAGCATATTACTACAGTCGTGCATTCAACGCATTGATTTAAATGCTGCCAACGAACAGTTAATCACCAATCGTGCATGTTACTGGGGGGCGTGATCCTGTTCTGGATTGGGTACCAGAACACCGGTCCAAACAGGATTTTATGTTTTTGTCCAGCAAAAGTCACCTGGACCCAAACTTAAGTGGGTTCGCTTATCCCTAATTATAACCTCAAAACCTTCAACAACGAAGCTGAACTTTAGGTCCATAATGGTCGTCACTAACTAACTGTTCTATCATTATGGTTAAGCTGTCCCTTATGTGATAGGTCCTTTATCCAGAACTATGTACCAAAGCATACTTGGTGACCCGGTTTACATGAATTAGGTTGTTAGCAGGTTCACTTGAGAACTTCAGTGTCCTGGTGGCGTCTCCACACTTTAAGTCCTACTATTGTTAATTTAAAGCCTGTTACCCACAAATGTTTTCAGTAATAGATTCTTAGTTAAGTGACTGCCATAACTGTTCATTATTTCAGTGCTATGCATATATACAGGTTTTCCCCTCGGCTTCTAAGCTTTCTAAGAAATCTAATTTGTACCACATTGATCAAGGGCTTTAGACTGTTTTCAGACAATTTAATAACAACTATGGAAAATGCTCAGCCTAATAGAATTGACGTGGTCCAAAAATAAATGTATATTCATATTTTAAAAAGTTCTGGTGCATTTTTCTGGCATAAACTAAGCCAGCAATAGAAGGTAGATTAGAAAAGATTTTTAAAAATTCGCCATATTTATTACTGAGCTCAGACACAATTTGAACAATGGACAAAAGTTTCTATCATTGTCCACTTCTAATTCCAGTTCTAAGAAATGGTAACTTTTGAGTGCGTCCCCTCCCCCTCCCCCCCCCCCCCCCCCCCCCCGCTCTAAATAAATAACCCTGAGTGTCTCCTATAAAGATGTTGTCCTGGTTTACTCACCAAGCTTGGCACCTATGAACTGAAGTGGATGTGTAAGCCAATTATACAGGTGTGAACGTCACATTGTAAAACAAGGTAAACTGTTACCTGCCAGATGAGTTAATTGAATTTGGCTTCCATTCAGTTATTCAATGTAAATGAGGCTGTGATGTTGTTCTAAGTCATCTGCTTATACTGTCTGAGCCACTGATGTGAACTACTCTGTATGAAGCGGTAGATATAGGATATAAGGTTTGCGTGTAACAAGCTATGTATATACAGCTGTCAGACATAGGTCCCACTTTGTGTCTCAGTTTTTTTTTTTTTTTTTGTCTTGACCTGACCGCTTTGCTAGGCTTCATGTCGGGGGGCCGGGGTTGGGGTACACAGGTGGTTCTCTTGTAGTGTCCTGGACATTGTTGAGAAGATGGTTGGAAGAAGTGCAAACTGCATTATACATATTCAGATTAAGACGCTGTGCGCTCACCTGGGTTGTATCATATGGCCGGGAGAAGGGGGTGTAAAATCTCCTTACCCTAGTCCCATAATTCTCCTCTAGAGTCTCTCCTGAGGTATGAGGGACATCTTCTTATACTGTATTTGTTATACATAGGCTCCTTTTAAAATGATGCTAATGGGCCTGAGGGGCTTTGGGGTTGTTACCAGAGCCCTTTTGTGCTCCAGCTTCCATTTTTCATTGTTGAAAATTTATTCCTCATGGACTGATTACACTGAACAATTATTTATTTTCATGTCCATACTGCCGTTGCCCGCCCGTACCGTACCGTAGCGGGCAACGACAGTGTACGGGGAGAGGAGGAGGAGGAGGAGGTGAGCGCAGCTCACCCCCGCCCCTCTCCATAGCAACCTATGGCGCACGGCGCCGTATTACGGGAAAAGATAGGACATGTCCTATCTTTTTCCCGGGTACGGAACGGTACGGTGCCGCACGTGTGCGGCACCGTACCGCTCCCGTAGGGTGCCGTGCGCCCATAGAAGTGTATGGGGGACGTATATCGGCCGTATATACGTCCCCCATACGTTAGTGTGAATGTAGCCTTAGTCTGTACTTAAAAACCTTCTGTGACTGTTTTACTTCAGGGTCCAACACCAATTTGTAGGAGGCCGGTCTTCATTCCTTGCTCAGTTTTTTAAAAGATTTTATTCACCAGCTTAGCTTTATTGCGGCACTTTATCTGCTGCAAACAGCAGTCAAAGTGGCTCATGGGGAGTGCCAGTCAATTATTAGGCCACTGATTTTGGCTTTCATAAGTGTCAATCGGTGGCCTAATTATTGGGTGGCACTCCACATGAGCCACTTTGATTGCGGCGGGGGAACTGCAAACAAGTGAAAGTTTGGTCCAGGCTATATATAGCAGTATACTGTCCTTTTCTTTATATTATGTATGGTCTTTGGTGATGTTGGCAGTAGTGACTGTTATGCCCATTCATGAGCAGGTAGCCATGTTCGGTAGACCCGGTGTACGTCAGCCGTCCCTCTGGAGTGATGTAATATTTTGTACTTTTTGTCAGGAACAGAGCAGCGAATTAATTCCAATTTCCAAGTATGTATTTATTGGATACCTTACACTTGGCTCAGAGTCCTGCGGCCTGTCTGCGTCACATGGCGTGCTCCTTAAGCCAAATAAAATTCTGCAATTAGTAGTATGCATTGCCAAGTCTTGATAAAGCAGCTTCAGAATTTTTATGTTCGGAGTATGATGCCAGAGCATATAATTAGAGGAGAATAATTGTTAGGCTCGCTGGTGTTGTCTTTCAGTGTAAGAGAGCACAATAACTGCACTATAATTTATCATCCCAGGAGTAAGTTTGCTTGTGTATAATCTCTTTCAAGTTGGGCTGGAAAGCTGATGAACACTTTGTTGGAAAAGAAACAAATGAGGTAACCAGGAAAGCGGCTATTATGCCAATTATATTTTATAAAAAGGAACTTCTACTTTTGTCCTAATAAACTTGCTAATTTTTTTTTTTTTTTTTTAAGGAGTAGTTAGAGTGATTGGTAAGTACACGGAAGGGAAGTGATATTTTTTGGTTAAGGGGTGGACTGAAACTTAATGAGTACCTGTTATATGTATCTGGGATACTAAACTACCATTCTGTTATTAAAGGACATCTGCCACCCGGATGAAGGATTGTAAACCAAGCACACTGACATATTGGTGTGTGCCCCCTCTGCCAGGATCTGCTCTTCTTTTAGCTTTTTATGCACTTTTTTTTTTTTTTTTTTTTTTTAAATTGTGCAACAGAGCTCCAGACTCCATAGGTGTTAATAGAGCCTTGAGCTCCTCAAGTTTATTTGCATAGTTTTTAAAACCATTTTTTCTTTAAACGTCCTATGCTCTTGTTTTCAAGAAGAAAGAATCCTGCCGGAGGGGGCACACACCAGCATTTTAAGTGTGCTTGGTTTTCAATCCTAGTGGTAGATATTCTTTTAAGGACCAAGGGGTTTAGTGTCCCAAATATCCCTACATGAGGGCTGTTTCTGCTAGGCTTTGTATTTTAAGCGAAAATGTCACAGGTTTTGATCATACAAAGCTGCAGACCGTATTCTGTTTTGGCCTTGGGTATCTGTGTAAACTTACCATTGCTGTGTGTATGTGCTTTTAGAAGCAGCAGGACATCAGAAAAATGCATTTATATTCTGGAATTGTAGCTGGGTTTGGAGTAAAACTGGTGTAAAGATCTCTCCACTGTACTGCTCCCAAGCCCCTCCTCCATAAGTCCATGCTGTAGAATATAAACAGAAGCTGCTTCAACAGTAGAGATGAGCTGCGCATCAGTACAGTGAAGAGATCTCGCACACACCAGTTCTCAAAGTCTAGCTGCAATCTTTTATCATAGTCTTGCTGCTACTATCCATATAGAAATATCCTCAATGCTACCAATGTCTTCAGCTTTTTATGCCTTTTTAAAAAGAAAAATGAGTGAGTAATTTTATATCAGATGAAAGGAAATTTACCATGGGGAATCTACCATCAGAAGTATATGCGCGAGATTCTTCCTGCCTGTCTCTACCGTTATCTGTAATTTAATAATCCTGGAACCTAAATTGTTTAATTTTATTTTAGTAATATGTATATTAACGACAGAGGCTACTGAGGTGTGTACTAGTCTGGCCAGGTTAGTACACGCCCCTGTAGCCTCTACAGTTTATTTGCATATTACTAAAATAAAGTTTTTAACAAATTAGGTTCCAGGATTATTAAATTACAGATTAGGGCAGGGGCAGGCAGGAGGAATCTTCCATCAGATTTACTTCTGATACCCTGTTTCCCCGAAAATAAGACAGTGTCTTATATTAAATTTTGCTCCTATAGAGGCACTAGGTCTTATTTTCAGGGGATGTCTTATCTTTCCATGAACAAGAATTTACATTTATCGTTGAACAAAAAATCTACTTCTCTTATGACTCTCCAAACTCTGAATTTCATGCTGTATTTCTTGTGACTCCTTTTCTAATAGAATCATTGGCCCCAATCTCTCATGTTTAGTAAAAGCACTTTCCATAAATGACCCTTCTTATCCTGGAAGCTGCTGGTATTACATGTGCAGCACAACAGCCGGTGATTTACTTCCATGATTTCTTCCCCATGTCACAACCTTCTTCAGCATCTAAAAGATTTCCTAATACTAATGTATGGCGCGGGGGGAGCTGCAGCAATGGCGACAGCTAGGTCTTATTTTCAGGGGAGGCCTTAAATTTCTAAGCCGGAGCAAAATTGTACTAGGTCTTACTTTTGGGGGATGTCTTATTTTAGGGGAAACAGGGTAGTAGATTCCTCACAGTAGGTTTCCTTTAATGTCTTGCAGCAGGCGTATGTGCAGCTCTCAGCTAGACAATG
Organism: Engystomops pustulosus; assembly: GCF_040894005.1. Taxonomy (NCBI): domain Eukaryota; kingdom Metazoa; phylum Chordata; class Amphibia; order Anura; family Leptodactylidae; genus Engystomops; species Engystomops pustulosus. The sequence goes on from NC_092415.1 coordinate 47,125,104, forward strand.
AGCATGCACCAGAAGGTTGTCATTGCACTACATGCCACTACTTAACATTGTGGGTTTTTTTTATTGTGAAAATGAGAGATCTGTTGTTATGAATCCCTGTGGAAGATGGAAGCAGCAACCTTCCCCTGCTATATTTAATACATTAAGTTCTGTTACAACCCACTGTGTAATGACCCAATATTGATTTCAGCCACTGTGTGACATATGGAAAATTACTCCCCATACTGTCCCTACATGAGTTATGGCACATAGGTCATGTCATCCAAAAGGAAGAATTTGCTAATCTTCTTACAACCCCTGGGCAGCCTGGCACAGTTTTTCTTCACTTCACAATATGGGATATTGTGTTATAGGGTTACTATAGACCAGTGGTGGCGAACCTATGGCACGGGTGCCAGAGGTGGCACTCGGAGCCCTTTCTGTGGGCACTCAGGCCATCACTGCAGGAGAGAGTTCACCAAACAGGACCAAATCCACCAAAACTTAAGAGTTGCTGCTCTCGTTGCTATTTTAAAGTGACACTTCATTGGCTCTTTGGAACTGCGGAAAAAATGAGAAGGTGTTGACAGAAGTGCATTATCTTTGGAGGTACTCCTGCTAGACCCACCATTCTTCCTGTACAGAGAGACCCTGGAGAGAAGCCATCTTTCCTCTTTCTTTCAACTGTATTGGTAGAGTTAGGCGGCCGATACAATTGAATGGTGTAGAAGAACAGGTAGCAATAAGTAACTGCTTAAAATGCCATGTTGGCACTTCACGGTAAATAAGTGGATTATGGTTGTAGTTTGGGCTCTCGGTCTCTAAAAGGTTCGCCATCACTGCTATAGACCACATCATGTACTGATACCTTAATAAGAAGTTCCTATGTAAATAATTGCCCAATACAGAAGTAGAGAGCATTTCAATTAAAAAAAAAAAACGTTCTCACCCTGGACAAGCACTTTAATATCTGAGAATGGGTGAAAGCTTTCATTTGTAATTCGGCAATATGCATTTTAATCACCGGCCTCATAGAGCTTGTACTTTCTTATGTAAATTTGCATATGGCAGGACTCTGGATGAGTATTGTGTTCTCCAGTTTATATAAGACATCAGTAGAAAATCTGTCTCTGGATTGGATCCAGCGCTGCTATGCATGTTTCCAAACTTGCTGCTTTCATGTGATTTAACACTTGGCATATTCTCAATAGATAGATGCCTAGCTTGCATTTTCATGCTGTGTTGAAGAACCTCTTAGCAGTTTGTGTACATCTCGGCTAATTTGTCATGCCCATTGGGGTCCATATACTTGGTCAAATTTTCCCATTCTTCGAGATGTCAGTCGTAGGTTGACATGGGAAAGCTTGCTAGAAGTTTTATTTAATAGATCTTTTTGTGTTTTGCTAATTGCCACAAATTCTGCGCCTGTTTTACAGTTGTTCTGGGAGTTCACGCTTCATTATAAATACATTTGTTTTGCTTATTTGGATTTTTACTATGATTTTCAGCTTTGAGAACTGTTATGTAGGGGAGGATTTGGCATTCTAGTGGCCACTCATAAACCAAAACTTAGACCGAGCGTCTATTTCTCCATCTCCTATCATTGTTTTAAACTGTATCCGCATCCCAAGGAGTTCCATTCCTATTTTCCCCTAAGCCCCGTGTTGCATTATGGGTAAATTTGAACATTAGCTGTATGGTGGCTTTTTTTTAATTTGGTACCACTCTGCTTGTTTCTACTGACATTGACTGCAGACAGCGAAGAGGAGAGGAGAACTCTCTGTGCTAAATCTTCCTTCTACTGCCTGGAAAAAGTTGAAAGTGATCTGGCGGAGCACCTAGCATACAGCCTGCGACTCCTTAATCATGAGTCGTATTTGCCTGTGAAGTCAAGACGGCACCTAAATACATGTAATTCTTAACATTTACATGCATTTCAATAGGAACCACATTTGATGTGTTTAAAGCCAACCACGGCCATGTAAGAAGAGTGTTGTGGGTTTTTTTTTTTTTTTTTTTAAACCAAAGTCAACTTCTATCAGCTGGCTGTTCAAAGGAAGGGTGGGCAAAATTAGGGTAATAGGGGCTCCACGCTGGGAAGCTCAGTACATGGGTCCCGTGTGTAAAAAGCTGTGCCGAGAATACATATTATAAGTCCATGTTTTGATGCAAGCCACGGAATAGGAGTTTTTGTTTATTTCTGTAACATTTGGTTTGGAGCCTCCTAATTCAAACGCACTGGATTTCACTTACTCTAGTAGTTCCAGTGGCAGATTATCCTGGATCTGTCCTTGAAATTATATATGTGTGTTGCGGGGAGCAGGTAATTGCCACTGCCGCCAGAACCCGGAGGGGCTCTGGTGACACACCCACAGAGCACTTAAGGCTCTATAGCATAGATTTACAGGCTTTATTTTAACATAATGGAGTGCATTCTATATCATTTCTAGGACAGATCCTGTAAGATTGGGGAAGTGGAGCTCAGGAATCTCAAACTGGAGCTGCCTTGGATAGTGCAATTTAGATGATGAGATGTATATCTCTATATGAAAAAGAAATTGGGACAGGTTTACCCAAAAAATGGTTTAGTGTGGCCCTTTTACAACTTGTTATTGGTTGGAGCTTTGAAAGGGAATTTTATTTCATGAAATAAGGGCATGGCCTACGTTGAGCCAAAAAATAGCAATTTTAAGGAAACAAATAGACCTGAGTGAAGTTGGCCCCCTCACCTTGTTCAAATCAAACAAAATTGGTGTCAAATGTTTGTGCTACGTTAGTGGCACAAACGAAAATTTCTGCTGCACAATCGTTTTTAAGATATTAATGACAGTTTCCAGAGGTCAACCAGCCCCCCCACATTGCCCAAACCAAACTGGTGCCGAACAATTCTGCTACATTTGTGCTGGTTTGTGCTGCTCAAATTTTTGTTTGTGCTGCTTTTGAATAAATGAACAAAAAATGAAAGGTCAAAAGTTCAAGCAGCCCCCCCATGTTAACCGAATCAAACAAAACTGGTGTCAAACGTTAGTGCTACGTTTGTGCTGGTTTGTGCAGCAAAAATTTTCGTTTGTGCCGCTATCATTTTTACGGTATGTTCAGGTATTTACATAGGTTAAAGGTGTTTAGGATGAACTGGTAAAAAACAAACTTAGTGACACTTCCCTGGTTTGATCACCAGGGGGAGCTAGCAAACATATTGTACTTTGGAAGAAATGAACTCTGATGACCTCTGGAAAAAAGTTTGAATATATTAAAAATGATGGCAGCACAAACTAAAATTTTTGCTGCACAAACGTAGCACTAACATTTGACGCCAGTTTTGTTTGATTTGGTTAATGTGGGGGGGCTGCTTGAACTTTTGACCTTTCATTTTTTGTTCATATATTCAAAACAAAAGCAGCACACACGCAAATTTGAGCAGCACAAACGTAGCAGAATTGTTAGGCACCAGTTTTGTTTGGTTTGGACAATGTGGGGGGGGCTGGTTGACCTCTGGAAACACTCATTAATATCTTAAAAAACGATAGCTGCACAAACGTTTGACACCAATTTTGTTTGATTTGAACAAGGTGGGGGGGCCAACTTCACTCAGGTAACAAATAGATGGTGCAAATCTAAACTAGACAGTCTTCTTCTTGATCAAGTGTGTCATTCAGCTGTAGACTTATTGTTAAATCTGGTGCAGTATAACTCTGTCCGGTGCTATAAATCTGCCCCACTCCCTATTACCAAAATCTTTCTTATGATGCCCATAATGGTTTGATTTTCTTGTGTTGGTGACTGGGAGGGTTATTCATTAATGTGGTATAGTCACACAGGGGCCCGGAGTATTGACATTTGCAAACGAGGCAAAAATTCTTCTCATTACTAAGTAAAAAAGGAAGTGTTGGGAAGTTGACCAGAGATAACATGCACTCCGCCAGGGGATAAAGCCTATTTATTTTTCACATCGCAGAATACACGGGAGGTATTTGTAAGATAAATGAATTGCTCTTTACATGCTTGTTGAGGCTTAGGCCGCGCCTGCACCCGGTGCCATCCTTCAGGTACAATATGCTGGCTGCACGCCACAAGGTCCTGTCAGTGTGTTCCCTACAGGGATCATTTCTGAAAATTATATGAATGATTTTGTTTGTGTTTTACTATTTGTGAACTACAGCAGATATCTGGATTAGCTTGTTGTTGTTGTTTATGGTGTGTGTTGTGTGTTTAGTCATTAAAAATGGCACATGATTGATTAATAAAGACCCCATATACATAAGAGGTCAGCCAAAGCTGCCAATATCTCTAGTCTCGGCACTTGACCACTGAGTCTAGAGATTGTAATCATTTTTTCATTGTGCTTCTAACCACTGAGCCAAACGCCTATTCTTGCAAAAGAGCAGAGTTATGGAAGATTACAAAGATGGTGCGATGAGCTCATATCTACCTAGAATAGACATTTCCCATGTAGCAAAGCTAACATAAATGCAAATGTAACTAAAGGCTACCTGCGATCAGAAGTGCTACCTGACCTCTGTTGTTGGTGTCCGGTCCAATCCGGTTGTGCCGGGTCACACTGGGAGTAAATTGCTTGACAGATATTCTTGATTTGTAGGCAGAAGAAGTGATATACACCAGCGACAGTATGCGATGGCAGCCCACCTCTGTTACTGTTGTGAAGTCCCACTCAGGTGACCTCACTGAGGTACGGAAGGTCCCATACTGCCATGGAGTGAAGTTCACCCACCTTTTGGATATCCCGATGTTGTGAAGCTTCATTTCCCAGCATGCATACTTTCAAACCTTTCATAGTCAAAAATGAGGCATGCTGGGAGTTGTAGTTTCAGAACCGCAGGAGGTTGCTGTACCGGTCCATAGAGAAGTACTGCTGCCCTAGCCTAAATTTAGCCTTAAAAAATTAATTAATGTAATACTGTTTTGTTATTTTGAATGGCGTTACGTTGACCAGATGCTTAAGTAAAGATATGGTTTGCTTTTGTTTCCCTGCACAACCAGCTTTTACATGTGGAAGTAATTTACATATTTTTGTATGTGTGTCATACTACTTGGGAACAAAACGCACAGGGCGCTATTTATACAGACATATTCTTACTCTGTGGCAGCCGTATCCAAGGTTTCCCTATGCCATAGTGTATTCATCAGATCCAGAACCGATTACATCTATATGGGATTGGAATGTGCTCTGATTTTTGTCTCCTTGGGCTGGATCCAGGGGTATTCTCTGTAAAGGTTTATCTATATACCTTTACACATTGATACTTGATGCACTGACACTTGGGCTCCATTCACATTTGCATTGCAGAGTTTCCCCAGTCTGATCACGGTTTGGTCAGTGAAAACCTGAAATTTTGTCTCAGTTTTTCACACGTATATTTGATTGGTTTATACAGAATTTTTCACATGCCTGAAAAAAAATGATTAAAAAAAAATATATATATATCTGTGGCCTATCTTTGCCATGGCACTTGATCAGTAGAAACACATTGCACTTGCATGTGTCTGAGAGTGGAATGCATTTTTCAAGCATCTCCATAGACATGTATGGGGCTTTTTTTTTTCTCCTTTCATATGTGACCTGCAGAAGTAGAGCATACTAAAAATTTCATGGGTGAAAAAAAAATGTAAGTCTGACAAAACCCATTGAATACAATGGGGCAGATTTATCAAGTGTCTGTAAGTCAGAATATTTCTAGTTTCCCCTGGCAACCAATCACAGCTCCCTTTTAAAATCTTCATGAGCACTGGTAAAATGAAAGCTGAGCTGTGAACTGGAAATATTCTGACTTTCAGACACCTGATAAATCTGCCCCAATGGGTCAGAGTGGAATGTGAGTTTTGCTCGTCAGATAGACTTGCAGAAATCCGGCCCATTTCAGACTAGTGTTTTTCATGCATAACTCTTAAATCCAGGCACCATGACTATAGTAATCTTCTTATATTTGTTATCCATGGCCTCCTTCCTTCTAAAATCAACTTTTATAATGATAGTTATAATAATGAGTAGAGATGAGCCACATTGCTTCTTCACTTCAGGTGTGTCTCACGTAACCCAGCCACATTGCAGGATTGGTGGACCCTAACGCAAAGCCTAATAAATCATGGTATGGTATATTAATATTTGTGTCAATTGTACTGTTAAAGAGATTGTCAGATGAGAACGCTGATACCGTAATCACTTTTACTGTAGATTGCTATGATGTAAGGGTCCCGTCCCCAGCAGTGTTGTCAGTCAAGACAGGATTTAGAAAGGTTTGTGGACCGGCCGCAATTTGAAACTGCCCTAAAGGGTGCTGTAAAGTTTCCACCAACCACCTGATTCCTTATGATATGGAAATGCAGATGACCAATACTTTTTTTACTGGACAGTGTCTTTTAGGTAATTTCCTGGCTGTGCTACATGGGTTTGGGTTTCTTATGGCTATTTTATGTGGCTATTGTATGATTCTACTATGTGGGCACCATTAGATGTGGAGCATTAATAGTAGGTCATTCATAGTGCACCGACAAGGGTTGCCCTGTAACCTGACCTTATGTCGAGTGTTGATGTTGCATATTTTGTGGCACATCTGGTGCATTGTCATGAGCTGAAGGAACGTGTTTTGGTTTCTCCCTTCAGTTTTCTGCTCTGCAGGTGGCAGGTAACTTCCCAAACCCTACATTTTTGTTTCATTGATTACAATGTTTTGTTTTTTTCTTCTATTCATTAAACTTCCAGTAAATTGTTATTTGATGACTTTGTAATTCTAAGATCTATTTGGCACTCAGTGGGCAAAACCTGTGTTAATGGTTCATGTGAATAATATATAGTTGGCCATTTTAGGGAATTTGTTGCCACTTTTAACCATTCAATGCTTCAGACGGTGTTGGGTATTGGTCCCGGCGATCTGTGTAACCATACCTTCCTTTTTTGTGTGTGTTGTTAGTAGCTGTAGAAATTCATTTATATTGCAGGATTGTAGCTGGACACTTCTGTGTAGGACCCTCCCCCTGCTGTAGTATTTAAACAGAAGCCAGCTAGAACAGTGACTCATAGCAGAGGAAGGGTGGGGGTGCAGCAATACAGTGAGGATATGTCACATCCCAATGAAAAAGTACTCAAAGTCCATTCAGCATTCAATAATATGCATTCACAACAGCTACTAGACTCGCTTTAAAGAGAGTGAATGGGAGAAACCATACCACAAAGACTAAAAAGGATAGCACCCAATATTAATTTATGCTTTGAGTATTTCCATTTCAGTTTTTTTATTGTAAACCAAAGATGTTGTGACATTCTATTGAACCCTTTAAGTAAAAAACATACTTATTGGTTCTAGTGTTTATGTCCAAAATGGCAAATTTAAAGGGGCATTACCATAATAACAGCAGGGGTCTCCCTGCAGTAACCTGAGGTGGTCTCATAGATTTTCTCCATATACTTTATGGGACTTCCAAGAAACTTGTGAACTCCCATGAAAGTAGATTGAGTAACAAGTATGTTAAGCCACCACCCTATGGGAGAGGGTGGGAAAATTGGTGATCCTGTGTAGTAGTCGTGTATTAAATGCTTGGATCAATTATTCTATTTTTGGATTACTATACTAAAAAAAAACTCGAACGACCTATAAAGTCACATTGTAGTTTACTAATTGGTAGAATTTGCACAGAATATCGCACTTAGCTGGTAATTTTTACAGGTGACTCAACATCTTTTGAAGTAGGTCACCTTTTGTACCACCTAACCGGGTATTTCTCAGCATACACATAGGCCGTGAGCTGTATTTTTAACAATGACCTCATAGACACAATTTAATCTGTGTCTGTCTCCAGGGTTTTCCAGTAGTGTTCAGTTTCACAACATTGCATTAATGATTGCTTAGAAAATAGTAATTTGATAGCTGAAGAGAGAAATGGTTCACATAAGTGTTTCTGAAGCCCAGTTGCATTAAAATGTCAAAAGTTTTTAGAGCTGGTCATTAAATGTAGAAGGTAATGTGATATTATTGAGAAATTGAGGACAGACACCTCATTTGTAAAATTAATTTGATGTACCAAGGACCCACCGGTCAAGTCGGAGACAAACTGGGATCTAGTTTATTGTTGGATGTATTCTAATGTGAAGACTTCTGTCAACCTCCCTTTTGTCCAACTGAAGCAAATGTTATGTTTTTGGAAACGTAATTTGCTGATTTGGTTGGCTTGATTCTGTTTCTTCATTACTGGCACGGCAAGTGTGCTTTGCTGAACTTTTTTGTTGCTTTTTGTTGATTTCCAGGTCACTTACTGTATATGCTTGGACACTACAATGCTACTCTATTATGCTGCGCCTAAATACTGATATTGTTTCATTGCTTTGAAGCAAGAACTAGGGCATCATATTGCATACATACAGGTATTTACTGGTCTCCATGTGGACCTATGGATAACTGTACATCTGATTTGGAGGTTTTGGGGTATCAACTGTTAGTCATAGATTTGACTGAGGTTTTGGCTTTAAAAACTGTATCAAGAAACTTTTGTTTTCCACCTTTACATAGTTGGTACCTCTTGTGTACATGTGCGTGACTGAACACTCAACACCTACCCACCTTTAGCAATTGTGCTGCCCGATTTTACAGGAAAGGGTGGTTGTTATATTTTGTTAGTTTGCTTTGGCTCCGCATCCAGATTAGTTCCCTTGCCCATGAGTGGTTTTCATGTACAAGTTCTGTCCAAGTCTACATTGGACATGTGTTGCCTGGTCCGTTGATCTGATCCTTATCCGGGGGGAAAAAAATGCATCAAGCTTTACTCTGATCTCAGTTGTGCACAAAACTTTGACATTGAAGTGCGTGGGAAAAAAAAAATCACTCGTCTGCGGTCAATTAATGTAGTCAGTTTTTCTTGCATGTGTTATACTGAAAAAAAAAAGTTAGTCACCCAGAGCTATAAAAATGAGATGCAACTTGGATGACCCTAGAACTGCACAAAAAAGAATGGTCTGACTTCCACTATAACCAAAATGACATCAAATGATTTTCCCTGCCCAAAAAACGTACAATTCAAAACTGGCTTTTTGACCACTAATGGGTTCAGCTAAATTTTGTCCATAAAACCAAACCAAAACAAAATATGATATGGTACCTATATTTCCAGATTTTAAAACTACTCCATAAGAAAACCCTATAATTCCGATAATACCTATAATAGTTTATGCAGTCTCATAGATCCTATCTATCCTGCATACCATTAGATATTGCATGTTTTTTACCTGGGAAGCTACCGTAAGTCGGGACTTGAGTGAGTGGATAATGGTGCAGTTAGGAATTGTTGCAGTAACGTGTATTATGTGCATCATTAGATGGTATGTAGTATAACGTGTTTTATAGTGCTTTTATCCCATGATTGTTCATACATTAAATGCTGCAGATTTTATTAGTTTTTTTCGCCACATTGTTTGGATAATGTAGTCAAGCGACATTCCCGCACCTTTCTCAGTTAACTATTCTGTCTCTGAGCTGAGGGTATGTGTGTTTTACATTAGTTATGGTTAGACTTCCTTTTACCTCTCAGCTCTGAACCTCTGGGTGAGAGGAAATTCTATCTATGGTATTTGTTAGGAACCTTGGTAATCTTACAGCGCTCAGTTTAATGTCGAGCTGGTTATGTCAACCATAGGTTTTTGTGATGGGAATAGATAGCCTGGTCTAGTAATACAAAATATGAGCTAAACATATACGGTTTAGAAGAGAAGCAATTCTGATTCCAGCTTCCTGTTCCTCTATTTTGCACAAGAGGAATGCCGAGTTGTCATAATGATTCCAGTGTGTGACTTGGGGACTGACTGGAAGCCAGCAGAAACTGGCCCAGCATGTATGACGTGGCCAGAGCGATTATATAGGGTTTGTGCTTCCAATTATTGCTAGTATTCATATTTATAAACTTCATATAGGACTAAACTAAGGTCCATGGAAGGATTATGCATGTATAACTGTAAATTGTCACTCCTGCACCCTATTCAGGGATGTGGACTTTATTGCTACAGGGTTTCAAGGCAACAACATCTGAGAGTAGTCCTGGTACTGCCACAAAATTTCTCTTGATTAAAGCGGTATTCCCATCTGGGCATTTACATTTTAAGTTATTTTCCATATGTAAACATTTCTTCAATTGGATGTTTTTTAAAAAAAATGGCTTCCTTTGATACGACCACCCTGCACTCTGGCAGCGGTGGCCAGACATGCACTATTGAGTCCTGCCTGACTAACTGGATTCAGCGATCATTACCACAGGACTACTGTAGAATATACAATAACTCCCGGACATTTCATGTACAAAAACTTTCTTTGTGCAACCCCTCCAGCAGAGGTGGCCGTATCCAGGGACAGTCTTTTTTTTTTTTTTTTCTTTTCTTTTTTTTTTTTTCTCTAAGGGACCATATGATTACATTTAAGAAATTATCTTAAGACAGGAACTATATATATTTCGCTGAATGTGAATGCCCAGACGAGAATAACCCTTTAAGAGATGCTACACAAATGGAAGAAGCATTCAGGATAGACTTAATTTATCAAACCTTGTTTAGAAAAAAAATTTAAAAAGTTCCCTTCTTGCTAGATTGCCCCCAATGTCCTAATTACACCAATGTGTGTGACCTACTATGCATATTGGTATCTGTGTAAGTGGCACCTTACCTGGAACTGGTGTATCCACATGATGCATTTGTACAACAGAAAATGCACCAGCAAACACATGATGGTTTTATGGCTACAGGGGGGACAGAAAGTATTCACGCCCCTTTAAATTTTTCAATCATTATTTCATTGCAGACAATTGGTAAGATCATAAAAGTTCTTTTCTTTTGCCCATTAATGTACACTCTGCACGGCATCTTGACAGAAAAAAAAAGCAAAATGTAGAGATTTCAGTTTTGCTTGGCAATTAATTAGCAAAATATCACATGGTCTTAAAGAGGACCGGTCACCCATAGAAAACGCACTAGGATCTGCTTACTAAATGTAAGCAGCTTATAGTGCTACCCCATTTTTAGCAGTGATAAACTGCCAGCTTTATCGGAACCGTCCGATGAACATTTTTTAACGCCCTGGCCTTTGTGTTTTGTTTTTTTTTTTTTTTCCTTCTCCCCCTGGCAAGATGGGGCGTAGAGTGTACATTTAAAGAGCAAAAAAAGTACTTTTATGATCTTATCAATTGGCTGCAATGAAACTGTGTAACAAAAATACCCTGTGCTTACCCGGAATGCAATGTTGCACTTTTTTTTTTTTTTTTTTTTTAGCAGCGCAGTATAAATCAAAGCTGCACTGCATGAATGTACCCAAAAATGTATTATATTATCAGTTTTGGTAGCTTTCAAACATTTTCATGGGAGTTGAAAACCTTTGAAGATTCCTTAGAACATTACCATATACAGTTCATCCCACTTCTTTTTTTTGTCCTGTCGTCTGTGTTTTTATAGCATGTACTATATAAGCATTAGTCATATGGGAAAAATGTGTTCATAATAATTTAGTGTGTGTCATGAGCATTTAGTAGATGAGCGTGCCTAATGGAATAGTTCAGCTATTCTGGATACATGTGTAGCATTTTTTCTCACGTGTTTCTCTTACTGTAATAAATGGGATCTTTTCCACAAGCGTTATAGGATCAAACTCCTTTCCTCATAGATACCGCACAGTTCTTAAAAACAGACAAAATTGTTAGAACCATGGCAAGAAGAAACCTGAACTGGACTCTACACACACTACTTGTAGACTGGTTTCATAATGTTTTTGGAAAGCAGCTAAGTTTTCATTGGAGAATGGCACTCCCTATAGTGCATACAGTGGCTCTGCTGGATATTACAGGTTAGGCCCATTTACTCAAACGGGTTCTGAGATCCATGCAGGCCACATGATGAATGGATGTGACATTACCATTTTATGAAGCCCTTCCAGCACCATATTGGTTGGAATGTCAGATCTGCACTGATCTAATATAGATTTACCCATCCTATGAATAGGTCAGGTAAAAATTATCCACCTGATGGCAGGTTCCATTAAACAAATTGTCCCAATAGACCCCTACTAATCTATTATCAGGTAGTGTAACACCTTCTAGATGATGTTTCTTTCATGGTCCAGTGTAATGGCATCATCTAGAAAATCCACTTTTGAAATTAGATCTAAATTGGTTGCATAAAGTCAAGGAGGCGGAGAATTTAACACTGAAGTCAAGGTGGGGACCTCTGGGAAGTCATGCATCGGACTTCAGGAGATCTGGTTAGTGATGTCTCTGGATGTAGGACCATAAATTATAGTAAAGGGGGCTTTCTGCAGAAGAGAGAGCTTGCCTTCAGTCCACCTCCTTGACTTTATACAACCAATTTAGATCTCATTTTAAAGTTGATGTTCTGCATGATGCCACCACACTGGGTCATGAAAGAAACTCTATCTGGAAGGTGTTTTAGCTGCTTGGCAACATAATGGAAGTGGTTTATTTAGTCAATTTCTGAAGATCGGCAACCGGTTCCAATGGCACAAGTCGGCTTCTCAGTCCCTCCTCCCCCTTCTCACTGGAGGAGCTGGGGAGAGGCTGCGGGAAGAAGGAGAATATACCTTGTGCTGTTTGAAGTGCCTCCACCAGGGACTCGTCACACGTGGCTGGCAGGGAGCCAGGCAATGTAAAACAAATGTCAACAATATGAATAAATCCAGTGCTTTTTAATCAGACTTATTTTAAATGAACATGCCATAGGCTATTGGTACCTGTCTTCATGTAAAAATGACTTTCCTGATGATGGATTGTCTTTAACCACATAATAATTTTACTTCTTTGCTCTTAGTTAGAAAAAATTTCAAATGCACATTTTTATTTTATAAAGGACCTCTACCACCAGGATGAAGACTGTAGGCAAATGAATCCGAGCACCATAGGTGTTAATGGAGCCTTGAGCCCTTCAGAATCGTTTGCATACAGTCTTTCATCCTGGTGGTAGATGTTCTTTAAGAAGATCTTGGGGACACAGAATTAAACGTTCTGAAAAGAGGGATAGTCTCTAGATTTTAATTTCTGGCTAGCATTCATGTCGGTTTCAAAAAAATGTTTAGTGTGTGTGTGTTAAAGTTTATTGAATGTGAGAACATTTGTAAGACTGTGCGTGGTCAACTTATCTCTTCAATCTCTTGGTTGACTCACAACTTCTAGGGATGATGTTGTCCACAAGGAATGTTGGCTTTGGGAAGTTAGTGGTACAAGAACCAAATTTTCTAGTCTTGTTTTGTGGTATTTTAGTCTTGTTTTATACAAAGGCATGAGTAAATGAAGCCCCAAAGCCTAACGTTCATGAATACTACTGCTTCTTGTATCTAGATAATAGATTTTCATGTAAAAGGTTGACATTCTTTGTACAAAATTTCAAACTTTTATGGATTTGTCAGATGTTGGTGCTTGTGGGTGCCTGGTGCCCTTTACTTGTTTGGAATACATGTTGCATAGGAAATGCCTTTCTGCCTATCATCAGTCTAGGCAGTTTACAGATGAGACCGGTGATTGGCTGGATGGGCATTTCCTGTTAGTTGCATTGGATCTGGGTATCATTGGGAAAGTCCCTAAGTGAACTAACAGATTTAAATTTATCATGGCATCTTTATTGTTGGTTACATCTGGGATTTTGCCCTTGGTATACCTTGAGCCACTACATAACTTTTTGCAAAACTTGTGCAGGAAGAATAACTCATGCTCACCACCCCTGCTCCATTGTGCCTCGTTGAAAAGTGCAGTGCAGGAGTCCCAGCTTTAAATCTGCCACCTTCCAGCGGTAAAATTATTCCCCTAACTTTTTCTGCCTTTGTCTATGCTGGCTCCACCTATTGCAGGATGCGTGAAATGGTGAGTAGATTTGCAGTTTCCCACACAGTGCTCGCTTCTAAATTCACCATACAGTGAGAGGGACAGCGTTCTGTTAAGGACAGTAAGTGGACATGGAGAGGACTTCCTTTTTTTTTTTTTTTTTTTTCTCATCCTGAGATATGAAGAGACACAGAGCTGTCAATCAAAATTAGGAGGCGGGGTTCACAGTCAGTCTGGCAAACATGACTCTTCTATTCCGAATTTGACTCTGTTTACTGATTTGCAGAAAAAACTGTTGTAATTAAAGTACAATGCTCCAGTGGCAGATCATTTTGTGATCTGGGAAGGACTTTTAACCCTTTACCAGCAGGTATAACTAGGGTGTGGAGTAAAATACTGGTGACAGGTCTTTAAGTCTCAGATGCCTAGATAGAACATTTCTTATGGCATGCATTCTTTAGTCCCAGTTATGACATAGGAAACCAATATTTTTTGCAATGAAATTAAAAACCCTCTAATACTGTTTCTCCGAAGAAAAAAAAAAACTAAAACATTAGAATCGGATATTGGTGTGGCAGGGGGACCTTTTCAGTGGATTGAAAGCCCTGCTGTGCCTCTGGCTTTGGATACAAAAGTAAATGGCTCATCCATACAGGAATCTACTAACTGATTAGTAGATTAAATCAAATCAAAAGACGAGGGGGCACTGTCTCCGGCTGGAGAAATCAATCTGTGGAATAGCCTGCCTCAGGCGCTGGTCACAGCAGGGACAGCAGAGAGCTTCAAGAAGGTTCTAGGTGCCTTTTTACACCTAAATAACATTGAAGGTTATGTTATATAGAATTGTGTTCCGTAAATCCCTTCCTCATCCAATCCCTTCCCTTCCTTGGTTGAACTTGATGGACAAGTGTCTTTTTTCAACCGTATAAACTAAGATACTATGAACTGTACTTGAGTGGGTGAAAACTATAGTTTGATTACTGGAAGTAAGCAATTAATGAAAATTAGCCAAGATCTTGAAAATATGATCTAGAATTTGTATAAAGTTAGTTGTCAAATGTTTTACACTTTCTGTATAGACCATAACATTTATTTGCATTATTTCTCCATTTTCTTTTTTTGCTTTGTCTTTCTGAGCTCCTGGCTCCACAGTAAAGCGTACAAAGCATGTTGTCATGGGCTGTGTAAACACTTGATTATTATGTAGGTAGTATTTGCTAAACTCCTCTGAACTGTCACAATGAGTAATCTGGATTAAGTTGTGTTTGTGCCTGGTTTATCCTTAATCGGAAGTTTCAGAAGCTGGGAACCATCCTGTCCATGTCTGAGTTAAATGAATTGCCTTTTAGACGAGCCATGTAACCAGGAAAAAGTAGGTAATTTGTATGGAGTGTATACTATGTGTAGATTACTGGGGGAGAATAAATGTGTTGGTTGATGGCTCTAACATAATTGTGAATGGTTGGGTAAATAATTATGGGAGAGATTTTGAAGCTTTGACTAATCCTTGAAGCTGTATCTGACGGGGATTGGACTGCTGCAGAATCCTTCCATCTGTTGGCTGTAAAACAAGTGGTGGAAAGGGAATAAACTTGGCTGTTCCACAGTGTTTTGGATCAAGGATCTCGTAGATAAGTCCCAGCAGAGTGAGGATCTCAAGGTTTAGTCCCCAGAGCCTTGTTTTATTTAATAAAACAAAAAGCTAAGGACACATTCACATGGGACAGAAACTTGCAGAAATGTTATAGTTCTAGTAGAGTGGCTGAGATTTATGAAATTTTGGCCATGTCCTATGGGAATAAAAAAAATCTACATAGAACTATTTATTATTTTTTTTTTTTCCAGTATAATATGCTGCAAATATTCAGTTTTTAGTTAGGAAATCTGACCGATCGGAATTACAATTCCTCTTTCCAGACATAGGGTGTGCGAAAAAACGCTGACGCCACGTTTGTGCATTGCGTTTTTAAACAGAACTCAGAACAGGGAGTGGCTTACGCAAAACACATATGCATTTCCACTGAGATACATGCGTTCTGGAATGAGCACCAGGCGTTTTGCATTATAACATGCAAAAAACTTTGTGTTCACTCCCTAACTCCTGCATTTCTGTGGAAATGCATATGTGTCCTGGGCATGCCCCTCCCAGTTCCATTTTAGTTCAGTTTAAAACCCCGACTGAAATGCAACGTGCGAATAAAGCCCGAGGGTAGTCACAATTGGCAACCTGTGAGTTTTGCAGCGAAAGTTCTCCCCACCATAACCTGCACACGAACCTACAACATATTGGACCGCTAACAATGGATCTGTAGTAGGTTATGGCCTGTGTATTATCAGCGTGTGAGGTTCACTCACTTTCCAGTGATGGGAGAAAAGACTTTCTGAGCTGCACTAAATGTCGCAAATAAGACTTTCTCAAACATGTTCAGCTCCAGCAGTTGGCTTATAGTGTGTGTGTTGGCGTGTGTGTGTGTTGGCGTGTGTGTGTGTTGGCGCGTGTGTGTGTGTGTGTTGGCGCGTGTGTGTGTTGGCGCGTGTGTGTGTGTGTGTTGGCGCGTGCGGGCAATGTTACGTATTTCTGGGGGTTTACCTATTGATTATACCTTTTGGGGTGCATGAAGGACCAGCACTTCATCTGGCATAGTCTTTCTTAGGATAGGTAAATCTGCCTCATTATTTTGATGACACATGTCCTGTTGGGCATGAACGGTCGCCGGTAACGGCGTAAATTGTGCAGTTACAATTGTCGGCAACAGATACACCAGGAGGCCCGAGCCTCCTGATGTATCCGATGTGGCGGAGGGGCAGGCTTACATCATAATTCGGGGCACGATGTGCTGACGTATGATTAATGTCCCCCTTTATCTTTAGAATGTTTAACCTTCGGCAGTCTGGAAATGTATTACATTGGCTCCTGCATTATGATGCATATGCTGCATTTTGGGGAACACAAATGTGAACAATGGGAACAATGTATTTCCGGTACTGATTTAATATGTTGAATGCCATACTATAGATAAAACTCGTAACTATTGCAAATTTTCTAAAATAAATAAATCCTATATGTTCTTTATTATTGCCTATTGTGGGATTGGTCCCCGGGCAGCCCTTGTGACCCGAAGCTGTAATGATGTCTCTTTAACCAATGTTTGACAGCTATACTTGCTCTTTTATGCCTTTTGATCTTGCGGAGCTGCTAGCCAGACATTGTGTAGACTCTCATTCTCTTCTCACTTACAACTAGATTAATTTGGTGCTATGGCCCGCAGTCTAAATAATCTACTGAATATTATAAACTGTGACTCAACATTTACGCCAATAATGAAAAAATAAGTAAAGTAAAAAAAACAAAACATTTCATAAGGAGAAAAAGGCCATGAAAATGCGGCATCATGGGCCATAGTCACAATAGTCTGGAGAAGTTTAGTCTGGGGAGGTTTAAATATGTTATGTGACCTGTGCAGAGGTCATTGTGCAGGGAGGGGGGAAAGATTAAATTATTTCTATCACTTATTGTTAGTGGTGATTCCTATAATAGAGGTGCAATCTTTCATTGTAATCCTACCTGTGATGGTAATGAGATGTCAGTTATTAAAGGGAGCGTTCCAGCAGTTTGGCCCTGGCGATCTATGTAACCAAACCCTTTTGTAAACTGTTCGTAGCAGCAGGACTGTGAAAAATGCATTTATATTCCAGGATTGTAGCTGGACTTGAACTGCACAGTGCCGAGGGGTGGAGGTGAGAGAGGGTGGGAAACTGCACAGAAAGGGACTGTCAGGAGCACTTTTTTTTTACATAACACATTTATAGGGATGTTTGTTACATTAGAGCTAAAACCTGGTGTGGGTCATAAAGGGTGAGAACCTCCAAAGAACAAATGGTTCTTGTGTCAATCAACTTCAGTTTTGGCTTTAAAAACTGCCTGAAAAGCTGAACATATTGGATACAATTGTTTCTACTTTTCTAGCTGAGAAGAAATGCAACTCAACTGGAACATAGAAGACGGCACGGCCCGGCTCAATTTCAAGTTTACATTTATTATATCACCTCACTTAGTATAAGAAACCAGCAGACGTTTCCCAGAGGTCGCCAGGCCTCCAGTTAACACATAATAAGCTGGAGTTTAGGTGCAGGAACTAAATGAAGACTATGAATTGCAGCAGGACTACTCCACATACATTTTATAGGCACTCGCTAAAATTCTCATGAGGGGCTTCCAATGAAAAACTGCTCACATGGTTTCATATTACTTTCCCGTGACCTGCTGTGCATCTGGCATTCATTTAATCCATTAGGCAAACACTCTGAAAATCTAAACTCCATCTATAAAAGCCATGTTACTGCCACTAGAAAAACAAATAAATAGATTAAACAATCTAACAATCCAACACTGTCTGCAACATACATGGAAAAGTAAAGGATGTATGAAAGGTTTACATTGGGATGAGTCTGCTTTTTGGCTCTAAGCATGGGAAACCTGAAGAACACTGAAATCCTTTATAGAAAATAGATTATGACCTTGGTCAACTCTATGCTATATATGAAAGGCTTAAAAACCTCCGGGTTACAGGTACATTTGACAGAAGGTTGTGTCGTAATGTTTTTAGTTGACCTTTACATTTCCTTCCACTAATTCAACTCAAGAACATCAAAATGACCATCAGCAAGGTCAGATAAGAACAGAAGGGACTAATTCTAGTAAAAGGAATATTGTAGGTAATCTTGCTTTGTATGGTGCACCCTACTGCCACTTTAACCCTCTTACTTTCAAAAGCAAAGCTTTACAGTTGTGTCCTTCTAAAACGCTTATATCTTGATAACTTTTTCAATGTACCGTAAATAATGTATTTATTAATTTAAAAAAATATATACATATAAAAATATACAATTCAAGGCTTATAGACCATTTTTGGCCGTTTTCTGACTCTTCTGGTAAATGGGGTGTGGTCTCAAGGGGGTGTTGCCATATGTAAATCACTCAGTGTGTCAAAAATGTTGTAGGGCGCGCCAGATTGTGGCACACAGTTTAGACTTGCTAAAAGCGGGTCTAGAAGTAGAACTGGTCAGTCTGATACTGCAACAGATTCAAAATCACAATTAGACTAGTGTTGAGGTCTGCACTGCCAGATCATGCGACACATTAATAAATACCCCCCATTTGTTCTTATGACCACTGCAGGTCACAGTGGCCACTTGTTGCAAATACCAGAGTGACTGCTGAGGCCAGTGATTGGTCTATAGAAGGTATGTGAATGACCTATGTGAGGTTATAGTGTATTTTAGTTTTTTTTTTTTTTCTCCTTATTTCATATAGTTTTTCTTGTGTACTCCTTTTTTTCCAATTAAACACTGGAAAACTAATTTTAAGGCCTCATGACCACAAGCTTGAAATGGGACTGTGTGCTTCTAGCTTTTATGATCATGGATTCCACAGCCCCATGCATGAGCAGACTGCCTGGTCTACCTTTATTTTTTTTATTGTGCTTGATTGACGCTTGACAGATGGTCACAAACCCGGATCGCAGCCCCCTTGTTTGCAGCCATATGGCTCAGACTTGGGTGAAATATTTTTCCGCAAAGTAGGTCAGTATTTTTCCCTTTATTTGAGTGCCTGCAAAAAAAAAAACTGAAGCCAACACAATGAAATCAAGTGATTGTTACCTAGCATGTAGAGTTGTTGTTGTTGTGTTTTTTTTTTTTTTTTTTGGGTCGCCCTGTAGATTTCTATGTGATTACAGAGCCGCAAACGCAGTAAAGAATAAGACATGCTCTGAGTTCCTCCCTCCCCCTGTGTGAGGTTAAAGAAGGAGGAGGGGCAAGTGCAGAGTGAGCAGGGGGGGGGGGGGCACTGTAATGACCTGTAAAGTTACAGCACGGTGGGGTTATGATTCTTAAGCGTAATTTTAAAAGTTGATTTTAGAAGGAAGGAGGCCATGGAAAATAAATACCAGTCACTAAGAAAAATCTACCCCACAGTGTCCAAGATGCATAAAGAACCTACATGTAACTTCATAAAAAGAATTCCCAGAATTGTTAATTATTGATGACAGACTAAGTGGTATGGCTCACAGGTCAAATGCAGCAAACCATAGAGCAAAGGTGTGTGCAAGATGACTTTTTAAAGCTAAACACAAGGTTATGTTTTTGGGATCTAAAATTTGAAACCTGGTTAAATCTTTAGAAATCTTTGACTGGACATATTTTCTATAACAACTATCAGAATTCCATATGTAGCTCAAGCTTATGATACAGGTAATAACTCTGTGTAATGATATAATAATCGTACAGTGTGCATAAGTCACTGAACTTGCTCCTTGCTTTAGATGATATATATAGATATATAATAATAAAAATCTATTCCAGAATAGGATCACAGATGGGACTCAAAGCAAGACACTTAAGTAGCTTTATTGACACAATTGGTTCTTGGAATAGGTACTTTTTTGTACAGACTGACACATTTTTTTTTTTTTTTGGTGGGGGGGGGGGGGGATGAGGACAAACTATATTTTGCGACTTGGCAGGATTTACTAAGTTTGGCACAGCTACGATAATAAAGCTGAACATGTGAGTATTACATAGCGCTTAGTCAGACACTGCCATATGATATTTTGAGAAGCCAAATTGAGTAAGAAAGAATGGCTAACATTATTTGTAAGGTTCACAATTGTGTCTTCAATTATTTACAGTGGTTGGAATACGCGGCTGTACAAAGCACTACTATCCTGACTTGTCATGTGGTTTGGAAATGACCAAGTTACTGGTTTACAGGCTACAACTGAAGTACTGTTCAGCACGGCTATGTTCACACTGTGCCTGAAAAGTGCAGATGGTTGGGTCAGTGCTGTCTTGTTAAAGCTTAACGAGGCCACCCAATAATCAATGACTGCCTACTGTGACCTTCAGTCATCTGAAGCCAAAGTCATGGGACTGGAAAACTGAACCATCTAAGAAGATACAACATGAGCATTTGTAAAATCAAACCCAGTTTGATTCCAACAAGCTTTACTAAAATAAAGGCAATTGTTCGCTTGCATTCCATTTAAGGAGAGACATAAGTAAGACATGTAATGTTCAGACTAGACCAGTGATGGCGAACCTATGGCACTGGTGCCAGAGGTGGCACTCAGAGCCCTTTCTGTGGGCACTCAGGCCATCACCAGAGATGACTCCAGGTATATTCCTGCAGTCCCAGACAGCCCAGGACTTGCTGTGCACAGAGCTATTTTAAAGTGACAGCTCTACCTGAGACTATTTTCTGCTTTATTGGTGTCCTCAGGGTGCTGGTATCATTGAAAACTGGGACAGAGAAGGGAGTATAAATCACAAATTAAATTTCTGTGTTGGCACTTTGCGATAAATAAGCGGGTCTTTGTTGTAGTTTGGGCACTCAGCCTCTAAAAGGTTTGCCATCACTGGACTAGACTGTCATTTAGCATAAGATTTTGTGAGCCAGTAGTTTCAGCCATTGAAAGCTGTGCATAGTGTATGGTAGCAGCCTTGGAGATCTGTATAACCATATATTTGTGTGTTTTAGTAGCAGCAGGACTATTAAAAAATATATATTTTATATTCCAGATTAGTAGCTAGGCTTAAAGCACTGGGGAGTCTCCCCACAATGCTTTGTTCTTAGATCTGTGTTCAAACTGCTCCACAGCCTCCTCCTCTCTGCTGTACTATATAACCAGAAGCTTGATACTGCTCTTACTCAGAAGAGGGGAAAAGCTGTCCCTTGACAATCCTGGCCCCCTTTTAAGATTCTCTAAACTAAATTTACAGTATCTAGGTTTTATATAATATAAGTACATGTGCCTGGTGTTTTTCAAAATTCTTTATAATGCAGGTAAACTTGATTCCTCCCCCCGATATCCAGTTTGTTTTCTCAATTTCCTTTGCACAGAATAGCTTTCCTGACATTTTTATACTGATTGCTAAAACCTTTCTCTTGCTCGCTTGAGAGAAGAGCGCCATGGTCCAGCAGCCCTGGTATGGTGTTGTACAGTAACAGTAATCCGTCACAAAGGTGGCATCTTGTGGAAGCTGATCAAGGAATAGCGCATAGCAATCTGCAGAGAGAAAGTTCTAAACAAATGGAACGGATTTGATATATGCAACATCCCCCACCGGGGCCTAGCCTTTTCTCGGGGCCTGGAGTCAGCCGGGGCCCGCAGTACCTGAGTGGCTGGCGGTTGCGGCCTAAGCACGCTAGTGGGGGAATCGGAGGGCTGTCCTACAGCCTGGCAGGTCTCCAGCAGGGTGGTGTTGGCAAGAAATGATGAGGGAGAGGCTGCTATAGCGGTTCTCCCTGGGGCAACCCTTTGGTGTCTAGAGTATGAGTCTCTGTGTGGTGGACAGGGTGCCCGTGATGGTGACAGCCGTAGCAGCAGGGACCAGACGGAGGCAGAGGTTGAACAAAAACAACTTACAGTTCTTTATTGGAACCGCAGCAACGTGCCTTTAACAGAACGGTGGAGTGCTGAGATGCAGTTGGAGGGAGCCACAGGAGGGATCATCAGCCTGGATGCAATGGCAGGCTGGGAAATAGCTGTGTCCTAGAAGGATGCTTCAGCTTGTCCTGGGCTGCTTCAGGTATCACCCTGGAAGGTAGGATGATACCCCTTTCCCCTCTCTCTGTCTAACTCACTGCTTGGTCTGACTGGCTAGTCTTTCTGACTGAATCCTGTCAGACTCACTTCTCTGACTGAACTAACTGTTGGAAATCTCCAACCGTCACTTTTTCTCAGCTCATGGTCATGTGGTGGTTACTCCAATTACATCCCAGCTTACAAGAGATTAGGATAATACTTGTGATTGGATGACACATTTTACATCACATAAAGCAATTAACTCCTGCCTTACCAGGCAGGTTCTACTACTGCAGTGTTCCCCTGTCTTATCTATAAGGACTATGTAGTGACATGCTGTGGGGCTAGTCAGACCCTACACAGGCTGCAAGCTACATGGTGGGAGGTATTCACAAACACAGCTCTGCCTTGCATCGGCGAGGGTGTTGCATATATATATATTGAATGCATCATGGTAGTAATACCAGCCCAGCAGTAATTATGGATCATCCCCTTCATTTTGATGATCTGTTGCGCTCAGACACTTCTCCTCCAGTGCCTTTAACTGGTGCCAACATGACGGCCTTCACCAGAGCCCCAGCCACCATGAGGCTATGTTCACAAACAGCACTTGTGTTGTGTTTTGAAACGCAACACAAATGCTGCAAGAGAGGGGATTGTCAGAATAGATCCACTTTCTTTGAAGCGTTTGTGGTCAGGAACCAGCTCCACGTTTTTTTTTTTTTTTTTTGGGATATAAACAATGCAAAACACTTAGGGGGAGACTTATCAGAAGTATTAGAGCTGTTGCTTGTGGCAACCAATCAGAGCTCAGCTTTCATTATCCAACAATTTGTTTTTAAAATTACAGCTGGACTCTGGTTGGTAACTAGAACAGTTTTTACCTCAGACACTTCTGATAAATCTCCCCCATAATGCTTGTTACCGATCACAAGTGTTTGGGATGGCCCCTCACACCATTTGCACACACTCCCTGCAAGCGAACGCGGCCTGACCACTAAATAAAAAAACAAACGCTCAAATGAGAGAAGTTTCTGGCCTATAAGGATGTCTTTAAATGATGTACACGTGCCAGTTTCCATTCACTGATGGCAAGCAGAAACCTTGTTGAAGCATTGTCCGTGTAAAATCAAGCTTACGTTTTTACTAGGGGTTTTCTGTCCGGTCTACATTCTCTGTGGGAACCTGACTGTACTCAGTTTATTTATGTGACCGCATTAGTCAGAATCTGATTTTTGGATAGGGTTTTGTTTTGTTTTTTTCCCTGTCAAGCCAATGGGAATATCAGATGTAATTCCTCACTTACAGACTTGCGTGTGATAAGTTGAGGGTAGAATAATCTGTGATCCTGGGAAATTCAATGTATATACACATCTGTTTTGTCGTAAGTGTTACTTGAAGTGGTGCCTGTCCTAAAAATGAAACACATGTTTTTGTGGAACTGAAATGGTAAAACTTTCCTTATAATAAAATGTAAATAACTTTAGATGTTTGTCAAATTTTAGGTTTAATAAATTTTGATATATTTCAGTGACTGACACAGAATCGTGTAATAGTTTTGGTTAAAAGTAATATAAAGGGCACACATCACATCCCATAATGCCCTCCTTCTGCAAATATCTAACATCACTTTACTTTTCTCATGTCGGTATCTGTCCAGGGATGTGGCATTTCTCAGATGCTTTTATAGTGAAGTCATCAACTTGAAAGGGGTGAACAATTCGTTTAGATAGGACATATCTGGATGCAAACACCTTTTTAAAGAACCCAAGACCCATCTAATGTCCATTGTAAATGGAGAAGGCTTCGTACATGCCGTCTCTCTTCTACTCAAAAAAAAAATACCTTCCATGAATCCATGCCATCTACGCATTTTAAGCCATACTTTTATGATACTTGTTAAGGTTTTGAGAAATAATGCGCCAGAATTTTAGTGCATCTCAAATACATTCAAAGAACATATATCACCAGGATGAAGGATTGTAAACCAAGTACACTGACCTACTGGTGTGTGCCCGTCTGGCAGAATCTGTTCTTCTTTTAGCTACATTTGTTTTTAAGAAATGAATGTTTTAAATATTATGCAAATGAGCCTGAGGGGCTCCAGGCACCATTGACATATATGGAGCTTGGAGCTCTTCAGGATCATTTGCATACTTTTTAAAACCTTTTTTTCGTGAAATCAAAGTATGCAAATGAACCTGAAGAGCTCTAAGCTCCATAGATGTCAATGGTGCATGGAGCCCCTCAGGCTCATTTGCATAATTTTTAAAACATTCATTTCTTAAAAACAATGTCCTAAGAAGCTAAAAGAAGAGCAGATCCTGCCAGAGTAGGCACACACCAGTAGGTCAGTGTGCATGGTTTACAATCCTTCATTCTGCTGGTAGATGCCCTTGTATGGAAAGCGTATCCTTAGAGATGACACAATGTGTGACAAAAATGTGGCCTTGTGCCAAAACTTTGGTACATTTGTTCTGATGTGAACTAAGCCAACAAATAAAAGGTGTAGAGTAAGACTAGTCTCTAAATTGTAGTCCGTTGTACTAGGTCAAATACATGACCGTGTCTCATAGCCTAACTTGTACTGTCTGACTTTTGGGTATGCTTTGCTTTTAGGGGAGAATGCCCTCCCTCAGGCTACATGCAGGTACCATATGGCTGCACATGAAGTGCCTACAGCCTGTTGTAACTGTTTGCTACTTTACTGCGAACAGAGCCCATGCAAACCGATTTGCCATAATTCCATAATTAAAAGCAATGATGTGACATAATCTGCATGCAAATGGTGATTGTGTCACTTAAATGTATTATAAAATTAGAATTGTCACTTGGCTGAACTCTAATAAGTTTAACTTCCAATGTGGGTTGTGTGATCTGATTTAGCTTGACCTGCCGTTTTATTTTCTTTTTATGCACATCTGGGTAAATTGAGCATCTCAAATATATTCATGAATTCTTGGTGGGTGATATGTGTTTTTTTTTTTTTTTTTTTTTTTTTTTTTTTTTTTTTTCCTTGCGCTCTACTTCCTGCAAACGTTTGCCAATTTTTGCTGAGGATTTACAGTTATTGTTGTGTCAAAAAAAGCAACTGCTGTATATTGTATCAGATGACTTTGATGTGATAAGGTGCGGTGATATATGGTGAGCCCGTTAGGTGATCATCATACTCGTTTAGAAAACTATTGAACTATTGTTGCCTCAAAAGGAACCTGTCACCAGGGACCGCATTTTCACTAAAGACTGGTTACAGAAGCCCATTATACCTGTATTGCAAATATGCATTTCTGCTTTCTCTAAGCATTTTCATTACAATAAAATTGTGTGTTATAACTTACCTTGCACCCTGACAGAATCCACTGTGTAGTCCCAGGGGTTGGGCTTTGGTTTGGATGAATTTCAAAAAAACGTGTGACTTGTCTGTGATGCAGACTCCTCAGCTCTCAGCCCCCACCTGTGATCATGTACAGCTCCTCTCTCCTGCTCCTTTACAGAGGTCACAGCCTGGTGAGGTGACATCAGTGGGGGGGAGGAGCTGTACAGGAGCACAAAGGTTGGCCACTATGAAGAGACCTTTACCTCTTTCTATACCTAAATCGGTTTATTTGGTGGTCTGAGTGTGGAACCCCCACCTATGTATAGATTTTAAAATTTGACGCATTCTAAGACTATCTCATCTAAATATGCCAGGTCCTATTTTACATGACCCTATTCAGAAGCCAGCCAATTGGAGTTCTTTTTAATAGCTTGGGCTAGGTAACGAAAATTTACCGTAATAAAAAAGGCTGCAAAGTAAAGGGGTTAATTTCATTGGGTGTGCAGAGTGATATTGTGTATATTCTAGGACTACTTTGCACCCTTCCTGTGTGCTCACTTTCTAAGGTTCCTGACATAGTGGTGACAGTACGATACTTGGCTTGAATAATGAATAAGTAATGTCATCCATTTCTCAACTTGAAGCCTACACTGAGATTATTGATCTGTATGGATGATGCAGGTGTAGTACATACAATAAGCCCTCTTTACTAAGTGGTTAATGGAGTGATGTCATGTTCTTTTTCTTCATCTAATTTGGAGAGATCTGTACATAGGCCCATCTCTATAGAGCCATGATTACTGCAGAATCTCTAGAAAGTTTGGCCCTTGCAGAAATTTAGGCATTTTTTTTTCTTCTTGGCTGCTTTGTAAAATGTATTTGCATTATATACTTTTTCATTTGTGGCAACTTTTTTTTTTTTTTTTGAAATCTGAATATTTTAATTTGTTTTCCAGATCAGACGGCACAATAAAAACCCCACAGAAGACGCGTCTGCCTTATGAATGCCTTTCTCCTTCTAAGATAGTATTATGCCATCACAAGATCTCTTCTGAGCAGCAGAAATTGGAGTCAACCACAAGGTAGATCCTTAAGTCTCTATGTTTACCTATGCATGTTACTTGTGTGGTTTTTTTTTTTTTTTTTTTTTTTTTGTTCAAGCAACTATATATTCAGAAGGTGCTAAAATATATGTATGCCACTGAGTAACTGGTAATTATTTTCCTTGGATTTTGTTCTTTGGCTGCTTTCTACAACAGCCCCATTAAAGGGGTTTGATCTTTTTTGCATAAATAGTCTGATAGGTGCAGTTCTCTGACCCACACTGATCCTACAATTTAAGCCCCCGGATACTTTCCGGCGGCTCTCCCTGACACTGCTGGCTGTTAAATTTTGCTTTTCTGCTCTTAATCTTCTTAAATCCTATATTGTTTAATGGGAGAAATCTGAACCATTGACTGTCAGGATTTTACGGTCATTAGAGGTGGAGATGTAGGCAAGCCATACCAGGAGAAGGGGTGGTTTACAGTTACTGTAGGCTCAACCCCTTTTAAATTAAATTGATGTTGAGGCAGCAGAAACACTTTTAAGGTCTTCTACACATTGGAAAGGGTTGTCATCGTTGCTCCAACCAGTACATTGCACCTCTGAAGCTTATCAGTGGGGGTTTGAGTGTCACACCTTTTCCAACAGTGGCATAGCTTGGGCCACATACTGGATTTTAACATAAGGGAAGGGGGGGGGCTACTGCTTAAAAAATATATACATATTTGTACAGACACCTTTTATAGAATCGCACACATTTACGCACTCATACACACATTTATATTATATACACACATAAAGTTGTACACTCATACTCCCTTTTATATATTTGTACATACATTTATACGCACACATTTCTGTATTTATATACACATCTATACACTAATACTTAAAGTATATGCAAATTCACATAGAATATACACACACTGTATGTACACATCCATAAATTTATATACACATCACATCTTACTATTGGTTCGATTTGTAGCACCTACCCACTACCTGCAGATTTTCCTCCTCAAATAGGTGACGGAGTATAAACGGATACTGTGTATACCCCAGGTTTTACAGGTAGTCCATTTTTTACGAACTTCCATCTATAATGGCAAGCGCCCAACTGTTAGTGAGAATAGATGATCATTAGGAACTGTCACTTGTGTACAGTATTTGGGCAATGGGCCTTAGGCCCCTTACACACAAGCATGTGCTTGCCCATAACAGAAATATGAACAACACTGGAGAATCACATTTCAATGTAGTAAAACTTTTCCCCAGAACCAAAAGGTTGTATTAAAACTCCTTTCACGACTAGAAGGCCTGCAGCCACTCCACCAATTACACTTCCCATTTCCTGATAAGAGATTCGGTTAAGTTAGGATTACCAAGCTCCTACTTTTTCAGCAGTGTTGATTGTTACTCATGGGAAACCTTGAGTTCAGCTTACTATGAGGAGGCATTTCACATGATTTACCCCGTTTTGGATAATCTCGTACTGGTAGGTCACAAAAGGCCTATTGTTACTGTTTAACATTCCTTCAATTTGTTTAGGCTGAGTGATAGCAGATATAAAATTCTACAGTTATTATACCTCCAGATGTTCCTTCTGCACTTGTACGGCGGATGAAATGTGTTCTGTGTGGATTAGAGATCCATGGAGATATCAAAAAATAAAAACTGTATAGAAAGTTATTGCCTTTTATTTCCCTTCAGCTTTTTTCTAAATCTTTTTTTTTTTCTACATTCCTGAACTTTGCAAAGTTCTCCAGAATTTGTATACCGTAGTGCCTTCAGGCCGTGACTCTGTTTTTACTCATCAGTGAAGTTGTGGGGGCATGGACATGGAAGTGACAGGATCCGCATGTTTAGTCACCATGTAATTGCCTTTTGAGAAGATACAAATGGCTCAGTTTTTAAATATGAAGGAGATCTGATGGAAGCAAATTCCTCTCCCAGCAGGAACTCCAGCTGAGAAGTTTTAGTGGTCTGTCAAACATTCCTCAAATGTTGTGTTTGTCATGCAAATCCTTTAACACCCAGCTGAAGTGTGTGTCATGGTAAACCATTGTAATATCATATATTCAGATGTGATATGAAGAGATGCTTCATACTTGTTCATGCAAACACCTGATAAATGCATGGACTGTCCGGACTTGTGCATAAAAGGCTTTGTGACCTATTGTTATATAACTCATTGTGATAATGGATGTATAATTGATAAATGTCAAAAATAATAATTTCCTAGAGTTGTCATAGATTTAATATGATTTTGAAATTTGTGTTTCTTGATATGAATGAGTTTATTTGTTATAATAATAATAATATATATATATATTTTTTTTAATGCAGAACCTGCAGTTTTATTTCTATTCTATTTTTGTAACGTGACATTGTTGCCTCATACAGAGCAGACCCTTTGCTTTCCCAGTAGGTACATTCATCATGCCGGTAAAATCTTTTCAACTCTGACATTATTTTGTGAACCATCTAATGGTGGCTGAAGTCTTGTGACCTTCTTGATTTGAGATGCAGAATATTGTAGCTTGAGATCTGACCCCTTATGCTGCACATAAGAAGCGCTGCTTATGTAAGTGGTATTCCCAGCTCTGGTTTTTATGCCTGAAACAAGGTATACAGGTGGTCCCCTACTTAAGAACACCCGACTTACAGACGACCCCTAGTTACAAACGGACCACAAGATTTTGGTAATTTATTGTACTTTATCCTTAGGCTACAATAATCAGCTATAACAGGTATCACAGGTGTCTGTAATGAAGATTTATTGTTAATCCTGGTTCTTATGAAAATCCAACATTTTTAAAATCCAATTGTCACAGAGACCAAAACATTTTTTTAGCTGGGGTTACAATTATAAAGTATACAGTTCCGACCTACATACAAATTCAACTTAAGAACAAACCTACAGACCCTATCTCAGTGATGGCGAACCTTTCAGAGACCGAGTGCCCAAACTACAACGAAAATCCACTTTTTTACCATGAAGTGCCACCATGGCATTTCAAGCAGTAACTTATTGCTACCTTTTCTACAACATCATTCAATTGTATTGGCTCTCCTAAGGCCACCAATACAGTTGAAAGAAGGTGGGCAAATTCAGACCATCATTGTAGCTTCTCTCCAGGAAGAATGGTGGGTCCAACAGGATGACTTCCAAAGACATGTGTCACTTTAAAATAGAACTGAGAGCAGCATCCTTTAAGTTGTTTAGGACTGCAGGAAGATATGGTGGATTTGGTCCTGTTTAGTGAAATTGGGGCGATGGCCTGAGTGCCCAAAGAAAGGGCTCCGAGTGCCACCTCTGGCACCCGTGCCATAGGTTCGCCACCACTGCCCTATCTTGTACGTAACCCAGGGACTGCCTGTATGTTCTAAATGCCTATTAGAGTTGAGATAGATGTGACCAGCATCTGTATGGACAACAGATCTCTGCAGAGCTGACAGTGTACAGTAGGATCACCTAAAGACTTGGACTGAGAGCAGCACACTGTCCATTCCCTACAGAGCCAGGAATCGCAGCAATCCGGCATTTACATGAAAATCCATGCATCAATTTATAATTACCTGGATTAAATTAGGATGGCATGCAGCGTATTATAAAGCATGTGACGTTTGGCATATTGTACATTGTCTCCCATCTGCAGACAGCATATTATAGAGCTAGAAAAGCTAAGAAGAATGCACATTGCTCCTCCTGCTCTATAACATTCTGCCTTCAGATAAGACACAGAGCAGACCATATAGTGTCCCTTTTTCAGTGATCATGTTATAGAGCAGAAAGAGCTGAGCAGACTATAGCAATGTCCTATCTGCAGGCAGAATGTTATAGAGCAGGAGGAAGCTGCGCATAATGTACACAGTGGCCCACATTTATCAAAACGAATGCAAACTACACTGTGAACAGTTTGCCTGTGGTGTGTGTGCAGTGTGCCAGATTCATCAAAACTGGTATAGGGTCTACATTAATCTGGTGCCCCCTGCACTGCATGAACCTTTTTTTTTTTTTTTTTTTTTTTTTTTTGCTGCCCTTTGTTCATTCTGCAGAATTGTGGCACAAGTCGGTAATAAATGTGGCGCAAACTCCGACTAAGCACCAACACGTCCCTTTGTGTTGCTGCCGCAACACAAAATTGGCGCAGACAATTTGCACTGAAAATTGCTTGAACATGCATTTACACGTCGTCCGACAAAAGTCACTGGGCCACATTTATTAGTGTTTTATCTGCAGGCAGGATGTAATGAGTCCTAAAAAGTGTCTTCTATTTAGTCCTCATGTAACGGAGCACGAAGAGCTGAGCAGATCGAGTATAATTTGTCATTTAATGGTTTTCCCTCTGGGTGCGGTCACACGTCACGTTTAACGCATGCGTTTGTTTACGCAATGTTAATGCATGTGTTAACATTGGTGTTCACATTTGCATTTTGTAAATTCAAGTGTTAACAGCTGTTTATTTGGGCAAATCTCTCTTCAGCTGTTTTAGACGCATGTGTTAAATACGACGCGTGACCGTGCCCTCTCTTTCTGTAAGGCATTTGGATGATTCTGATCTTCATTACTAAAAAATGTATGAACAAGACATTGTCTTGAGTTGGTTTCCCACATAGTGTGTTTTTTTTTTTTTTTTAATTGGAAAACTTCACTGTGGTTTTTGAGCCAAAGCCAGAAATGTGTCTAAGCAGTAATAAGTAAAAGAACATCTTTTATATTTTCCCTTCTTTGTGACTACTGTTAAATTTTTTCCATCTGTGATGCAATGGGACAATCCATTCTGTTGCGGTTTCAAACATATGAAACTTCTCATCAAGGACTTTACTATACAGGCCGTCCCCGGGTTACGTACAAGATGAGTTCTTAAGGTTTTAACCTATGTTGCATTTGTATGCAAGTCGGAATTGTATATTTTATAGCTCCAGACAAAAATTTTTTTTTTCTCCCGGTGACCATTGGATTTTCAACATTTTTTGCGGTAATGTAAACAAGGATTATGAATAAAGCTTCATTACAGACACCTTACAGCTGATCATTGCAGTCTGGGACTATAGTACAGCATCCAGAGAGCTTCACCAGAGCAGAGGCAGAGCTCTGTCTTTACAGGCGGTCCCCTACTTAAGGACACCCGACCCCAAGTTAAAGTGCAGTATTTGTTTTCATGGTCAGCAAACAGGATGCTGTAGGTCAGTGCATGTGCGAGGTAAGCAGTTGGGAAATGTCCCACATCTCCTCTTCGCATGATGTTTTCTTGTACACAGTAAAAATGAAATCTTCTGTGGTTTTGCTGGGCTAGTTCTTTCTCCATACCAACCACTGGTCAGCATTTTGTCTCGTTCGTATAACTGTAACCTCAGTTGATGTGAATTCTCTTTGGCTGTGCAGCCCCGGCCAAGTATTTGTGCGTAATCCCAATGCTGTGTGTTGCTATGACGATATAAACCTTTCATTTCGTCTTGATCTTTAGCCCAATTTGTGTTCTGTATTATGTCATTTTGGCTCCATGCTACTGGATTCAGTATTCACTCAAAAACTCACAAGTTAACATAAAAAATATTTTGTACTGAAGAGGCTGTCCTATATGGAGAATCTGACGAATGTTGTAAATCACCCAGCAGGTTAGTATAAAGCAGGATAAGCAGAGCAGTGTACATAGTGTAGTGATTAGGCATAATCTTATAGAGCAGGGGGAGCTGAGCAGAGAGCCCTATCTATAGGCTGTGTGTTATAGATTAAAGGGGTTGTCCAGAGGTTGGAAAACATGCCTGCTTTTTTACAATCCCTGCTCCTGTCCTGAGGTATTGTGTGGTATTACATCAAAGTGCCATTCATCTCTATATAGCTGAGTTGCAATACCAACACTAACCATGGTCAGGTGTGGCGCTGTTTTTGGAAGAAAGCAGCCATATTTTTAAACCTAATGAGAATCCCTTTAAGTAAAACTGAGCTAGTTGTATTAAGAGTCCTATCTGCAGGCAAGGGTCAAGAAGTAATAACTTCCCTTACTGAGACTTTGCCACTTAAGTCCACCTTGCAGGCGGAAAACATGTGTGCTTATTTCCCAGTATCTGCAGGCAACACAGGAAAGGGAATAACAAGCTGATCTGAGAGGGTCCGACTTCTAGAACCCAACCTATCATGAGAATGAGACCCTCTGGAATCTGGAGAACATGGGTCCTATTCTTGCTAATGGTTGGCCTGTGAGATTTGGCATATGGTACATCCCTGCACTCCATTTAATTGTATGGGGTTGTTGTAAATTGCTGAGGACAGTGCTCTGGTATCTTTGATACTCGCTTGAAAGGGAAAGCCAGAGTTGGGCGCTGTGCTCAGCAATTTTCCTAAACTTCCATATTATTGAATAGAGCATAAATTGGTGATAATTGGATGTTCAATCAGTTGGACCCTCCTTTCTGTACTTCTGTATATACATGCTTTCTGATCTACCATGACAGCCTTTATGACATTATAACATGTTATGCAGGTGAAAATGCTATTTTATTGTAAATAGATGTGACCTCAACTTAAGAGTTGAAGAGGCCACCACAGTTTTTGGTCGTGTGCATACTCCCCAGTGTGGGCCCAAATGTTTAGTATCAACTGTGCACAATTTGAGGATTTCGTGTTTGGGGACCACCAGTAACACTGTGATTAGTCGTAAGCGTCGAAGTATGTGACCTGTTAGGATAACTTGGTACTTGAGGACAAAGATTGAGAATTGCTGCAGTTTTTTTTTTTTTTGCAGTAATGGAGGTCATGTATATGATAACTTGTGTGAGGCCCTTGGTAGTACTTAAAAGTGGGGCCCCAAATAAAACTGCACAATAATAACACAGTAGTATGGTAAAGCAATCTGTAATATGGGACTGTAGGAAAAACTTTATATTTATGCATCTACACTGGGAAAATGTATTGACTCGAGTATAAGCCAAGGTGTGGGAAATGCATTTGTCAAGGCCTCCCCCAAGTATAGAGCCAGCCAGCCCCCTGTCTCCCAAGGATATAGCCAGCCAGCCCCCTGGCCCCCAAGGATATAGCCAGCCAGCCCCCTGGCCCCCAAGGATATAGCCAGCTGGCCCCCAAGGATATAGCCAGCCAGTCCCCCCCCATTCAACCAAGGGGTATTAAAGGAGCAATACATCCTCTGCCCATAAAGGTGCACATGCAGGGGGCCCATTAGGACAGAAACCCTGGGCAAATGCCCAGTTTGCCGGCCCTGGACTAAAGCAAACGTTAAGCAATACTGTCCTTGACAGAATTGTGGAGACCCACTTTAGCAATCCATTAGGTATTAGGCATTAGGTATACATATCTACCATAAAACCAGTGCTTACACCCGGTGTATGTAGTCTTTTATTACATTTCTGTGTCTTCAGGGATGTTTAGAGATGTATTCATATGAAAGATACTTGAGGGTCTCTCTGTACACTCACTACATTTCACTCTACATTTCTCTTCCAAAATGAATGGTATGACTGATAAAATAAGTTAAGGTTCATTGTGTAGCTGTGGTGTTGGGTTTATCTGGTTTCGCTGGAGGTCTGCACGTCGCGTCGGGCCTCGTTAAAGCGTAGAGCACATTTATTGGTAATTGCAGTTGCTCGCTTTGAAACGACGTCTATGGATTTTGATTGTCGACAGCTACGGATAAAGGGACTCATCCTGTTCGTTCATAGGTCATTCTTCAGAAAACAAACTGAATGGATTGTTTACTCCGTGTTCATGTATTCATATGCAAAATGGTCGAAGGAAGCACAAAGCCATGTCTGAAGGAGCGGGGAGGAGACGGCAGGAACAAAGAGTTTGTTGCATGAAATAGTAATGCTTGCTAGAAGATTATAGACCGTCTTGCAAGCCTCTGCCACTAGACCCATTAAAGAATATTACAAAGTCTTGTGTTTTAGAGCCGGTGCATATTCAAACTTACTTTGATAGATTGCTCTGTTGATACCTGGTTGTAAAAGAAAACTACATTTTGGGTAATAATTTTATATAATATTGAACATTCATTTAGGTCTCCTGGTCTCATAGAATGGTTAAGGTCTAATTGTACTCCCAGATTTACAACACAATATGTCTGTTTTTGATTAATCAAAAATGTGACATGAGGTCGATATGGGAGGATACAACCTTTGTACTAAGATGATATGTAATGGCAACTTCAAGGACTAGTTCTGCTGCTATACATGATCCTCGCATGAGCTATTTAAGTGAACCTGTCCCCAGAAAAACTTCTTTTCACTTTACCCGGCTCCCTACCAGCAGTGTGTGGTGAGTACCAGGGGAGAGGGCTGCTGCAGCATCCTGTTTGCTTGTGTGTCAGTCTCTTAATGCACCACACACTGCTGGGAGGGGCCAGGTAATGTGAAATAAAGTTTCAGAAGGTACTGAAATGATTAAAACTTCTGACATATATTTTTAAAATCTGCATAGGCTGCTGGAACCCATCACCGGCTAAAAATGACATTTCTGATGACAGGTTTGCTTCAAAGGATTTTTCATAGAGTATAAATCCCCCCCCCCTCCCAAATCCTTAAAAAGTTGATGCTACTTAATGGGGTTTACCAAATCCCATGGGGGCTGGGATTGAGTAAACCATATAAAAGTGTCCTGCACCAGCAGATGGTTCCAGCTTGACTGTGGTCTTCATCTCCTGCCATACTGCTGGCTAGGCTGGAAGTTTAGGGGGTTATGGGACCAGCTTTGGTCAATCATTGGCCACAAAAGTACCCTGTTTCCCCGAAAATAAGACAGTGTCTTATATTAATTTTTGCCCCTAAAGAGGCACTAGGTCTTATTTTCAGGGGATGTGTTATTTTCCATGAACAAGAATTTACATTTATTGTTGAACAAAAAATCTACTTCTCTAACATCCTCATAACTCTCCAAAATCTGATTTTCCTGCTGTGTTTCTTGTGACTCCATTACTATTAGAATCATTGGCCCCAGTCTCTCATGTTTAGTAAAAGCACTTTCCATAAATGACCCTTCTTATCCTGGTGGCTGCTGGTATCACATTTGCAGCCCAACAGCCAGTGATTTTATCCCATGAATTCTTCCACATGTCACAACCTTCTGCAGCATCTAAAAGATTTACTAATGTTAATATATGGCACAGGGGGAGCTGCAGCAATGGCGGCCGCTAGGTCTTATTTTCAGGGGAGGGCTTATATTTCTAAGTCTGAACAAAATTGTACTAGGTCTTATTTTCGGGGGATGTCTTATTTTAGGGGAAACAGGGTAGTAGAAGTAATTTGTCTGCAACTCTGTGCATGTGCAGGCTTTTTAAACTACCCAGTCCACTACATTCTGTCAATGCACCCATCCCCTATTCTGTATGTATGAATGTATGTAACATCTTTAAAAGAAGCACTATATAATTTGCTGGCTGTCATAGAACTTTCACTGGAATCGGTGAACAGTACTTCAGCAATACACATATACTGGCAGACCAAGGGTTACGGACAAGATGGGTTCTTAAAGAAAACCCACCATTTGATTTGATGCATTATGAAGCAAACATACTTTGAGAATGCTGTAGCTAAACTGATGCAGAAGCATATCTTGTTTTCTCTGAGCTGAGTGATTTTGCTTAAAAAAAACAATGATTAAATTCAGGACCTTGGGAAAGCTGGATGCCTACATAAACGCATTACACACAGAGCTTTCTGAACTGTGCAGACAGAACTAGTCAACCTGAGCTTGATCACTTGTACACAGCAGCTGGGGGATGGTGCAGAGATTGATTGATTACTTTTGCCTCTCAGGGATAACACACTGTCTACATCATTCTCTGGTGCAGTGCATAACTAATGTGAGTGGAAAAGCGGCGCCTGACAAAGGAGCAGTAGAGCTTTGTTATAATTTTATAATAGTTTTTTCAGCCAAACAACTCCGCACAGGGAATAAACAAGATGTGTGCTTGCATCAGTGTAGCTACAGCATTCTCAAGGTATGTTTGGTGCATAACACATCAAATTAAATGGTAGGTTTCCTTTGTCACCTGTATTAACCTTCATTTAACAAAAAATTATGTTTATACATGGGCACATAGTGAACCATATTCCTGCCTCAAAGCTTCCCTACTTACAGCACTAACCTTCACCAGCGATTGCTCTATATTTGATAGTTGTAAGGACGTAATATAGCCTGGAGCATGACCTGTGTATTTGGTGCCAAGTACAAGATTGTCCTATGAACCTAAAGTCCTTGACAAAGAAGCCTTGTGATAATGACTATATATTTGGCTCTAATGTCACTTGAAGGATTCTGAACATGTTGCAGTACTTCTGCTGGTATAGCACGCCTAATATTATGACCTATAATATGATCAAAAGGAATGGCATTGGTTACCAAAGCTGCAGCAATATGTAAAAATGATCACCATTTCTCAAACAGTAACTCTTATTTTCTGTCATCTTTTTAGTCAGTTGTGGGCAACTATACATCACCGGTCTTTGTCTTTATTTTGCTTGCGTAAATGAATTAATAATGAATTGGTCTATTTTATGACTCCTGGAGATGATGTCTGTCTATATTATGATCAATTATTCTTCCTCTACCAGTAAGAGTTTGACGTCTAATGCGTCCTAAGGATCTTTCCTAGAACTGCCTGGAGTTAGCACCACATGTTCTCTTTGTATGACTGAAGTGTAGCCAGCTGTCACCTGGTAGACCCGGAGCCGCCATCTATCTGCGCTGTACTTGTATGATGGGGCACACCTGGAGTTAGAGGGGTGTATGTATGAGGGGGTATCTAGCAGGTATGTCATGGACATACAGTTCACCCCTATTCCTACATTATGGGACACATTTGTCATACCTCACCATGTAAGGTGCAAATATCGTTCATCTATAACTCTTAGTTTATTACAACAATTTGCATGCTGAATTTGTGGGACTTGGGATTCTATAATAAATGAGTCATTTGTCCGCTATATGTGATGTGTAAAATCATCTTTTCGTACTGTAAAAGCCATCTCTACCAGGTCACTTGGTAATTTGCGACATTTATGGCTCCTTTACCTTCCGGTGCCATCTGTCCACTGGAGGCAAGTAGTAGTCTAGTCCGATTACATCTTCTAGATCAGTGTCAGAGCCAGCAGTTCTATATGCTGTATAACTAGCAGAATATTTTCTGTATCTTCATGCCCTTCCCCCCTCTAGCTAGACGCTCCATAATGCCGCTGTCACTACCAGCATTCCACTGACACATAATGCAAAGCTGCGTCCATCCGTGTGACTGAGGAATACAGCGACCAGCAAGGACCAGAACCTCCGCTACATCTGTTATAGTAAAGTTCCTTTTATCCAGGATCAAAATGACCTGAACGATTTGTCTATTATCAAACAAGGGGTCCAATGTACCCCATGATATAACATTCGCCTGGCCAAGGTAAATGGGTCCCAATGTAAAGCCTTCTGGTTTACATAGAATTCAGTGATTGAAGCAAATGTATCTTCTTGTTGTTAGGTTTTTTTTTGTTTTTGTTTTTTTTCCACCCCATTCTATCAAACTTTATGCAAAATCAACCCCATTCGTATTTAATCATCTCTACGAAGTGGAAAACAAAAAAATCTGATGTGTCTATACAGAAAATGTTGTTTTCCATGTCCAAAATGGTAGAATCTACAAAAGATCGGGCACCATTCACATCTGCACTGAAGGCTTGGCTCATAACTGAGGGGATTTGACCGCCATAACTAAATCCTGGCATATTAGAAGTCGTTATTACAGTATTAAAAGAGATTTTGCGATATATTTTTTTTTTCTCATTTATTTTAATTGGATAATTACCGGTAAATCTTTAAGAGGGGGAGGGGCCGACTGTTTTAGAAACTTCTTCTCTAAGTGCAGCACAACCTTTCTTTACTGCACTATTGCTGTCAATGTGATCCATACCTTGTTTTCTTTCCCCTGCAGATGACTTGAGCACATGATGCCGGATTCCCACACAGATTACAGCTGGGGTTCCCGCAGGGGGGACACTTCTAAACGGCTTATACTGAAATTTTTTTTCTAATGCCAAACCGTTTCCTTACAGGTACTCCTTCCCTCTAAATAATTCCCACTCGAGTACTGTAAACTATCAGCAGCTCAGGTTAAACCTTGGCAGAACGTTTTTTTTGTTATTTTTCCTTTTTTGATCCGTATTATTTTCCATTAATACAGATTTATGTAATTTCATTTTACAAAATGACCTTTACTAGTTAGCAGGGGAGTTACTTCTATTTTGTGTTGGGCTGAAATTTTAAAATGAGAAGTCTACAGAGAAATGTTTCTGACATTGGCCATGCCCCCTACTCCTCCTCACAATCCTGTGAGACAACTGGCTGCAGCAGCATCCTCTCCCTTCTTCACCATCGCCTAAAAATTATGCAAATGATCCTGAGAGGCTCCATTAAAACCAATGTAGGTCGGAGCCCCTCAGCAGGCTCATTTGTATAAAAACCAGATAATTAGAAGTTAAAAGAGCAAATCCAGCCCTGAGCGGGCACACACCAGTATTTCAGTGTGCTTGGTTTACAATCCTTGTTCCTGGTGGAAGACGTTGTTTTAATGAAACTTGATGGCGGACCTTTTTTTTTTTTTTAAGAATGGGGGCGGCGTTATTCGTCAGTTTCCAAAGACAATTGGAACAACTACGGTTCAGACCATTTCGATCTCCACTTCGATCCGCCAAAAAATTGACAACTTGAGCAAAGGAAATCAAGTTAGATTAGCTCATCTCTAGCTGTCGCCCAAAATTTAGCTTCATTAGGGCTTGTGTCATGACAGACTTGTCCCTATTGATTCTCCGTGACTCATCCTGCCCCGCTCCCGATCATAAACCTGGTGAATCGATTCTACCTTTTTTTTTTATCGATGAGCGCGTTTCATCTGGTCAGAGCTTAGAAGTGCAGGCTCTCCTGCTGCTAGTAATGTGTGCACACACGGAGTTAATGAATTATGCATACATAGGTTAAAGTGACAAACGCTTTTCATGATTAAGCAGGAAGGTGGAAAAGAAAAAGCTGCATGGCAACATAGTTTTATAACCCAGTCGATGCCAATGGCTGTGCCTGATATCAGGCAGGAATCTTTATATTATCTAAAAAGGTTTTTACTTATTAAAATGTAATTTGCTCCCGGGCTGTGCTTGAGTCGTACGGTCCCAGCAAGTGGCTATAATTAGATTAGGAGGCTTGTAAGCGCTGGTGACAGTAGCAGAGCCTCAGTGAGCATGTGCTCCTTTCTGCCATGGATCTCTTCCCCATTGGCTGCTCATGTTGCTGCTCACCTCCTTCCATAGGTTTTCTTGGGAATCTTTGTGTGCTGCATTAGAGGCACTGAGGCATTGTGTTCTCGCAGTAAGTGGTGAAGGAGCTTGGAGCAAAGGATAAAGAGAGACCCAGCAGCCAGAGACATCCCTGTCCCTTGGAGGATCATACTTGAGGTCAAACAAGAGGGTACATGTGCCCCCTCTATCCACTCTGTACTATACAGCCATGCATGAAATGAATGGTGGTGATCATGTAATCTGCTGTAATGTGCTGTGCTATTAATGTGATTTATATTGTGTGCCGGGACTGTCACAGCGGTGGGCATGAGCCTGTGACCGGCTCTTCCTGCTTTTTTTTTCTGTTCGTACAAGATGTTTCACCTTCTTTAAAGTAAATACTGTCTTCCGTTACGTGGCGAAG
Organism: Engystomops pustulosus; assembly: GCF_040894005.1. Lineage (NCBI taxonomy): Eukaryota > Metazoa > Chordata > Amphibia > Anura > Leptodactylidae > Engystomops > Engystomops pustulosus. Next base: position 47,165,524 of record NC_092415.1, read on the forward strand.
ATAAAGACGAGGTACTTGGATTCTACGGCTTTTATTTTCTGCGTAGATACTTGAATAGACTCCAAACTTTATGATGTAGAACGTCAGGTTGTCTTTTTATGCAGTTTAGTTTTCTTGTTTATCCTGCACCTTGTATAGGGGCATTTATTATGTGCATCCTTAGATTTTATATGCTGATACAATGTATATTGTAGACTTAATACATTTTGTGTTTATTTCTATTGTGTTTTATATTCTGTACAAATGGCATTTTGTAAATTACGACTACTAGAAAACCTGTATTACAGCAATTGATCTATCAGATGGCCGCAGTCACCTAAACAGTTTTTAAGAGAGGTTTTCCTTTTTTTTTTTTTTTTTTTTTTTTTTTTTCCCCATTTTAAAAATTGAGAAACCATGACCAGGGGCTTGACGAGGGCTTTCTATAGAAAGAGAGAATTTTTCACTCGTTCTTTCACAGAAAAAAACCCACTAATTCTAAGAAAGGTGCATGTCACTGGGAGAAGTGTCCGTTGGGTGGCCCCCTAAGGCCTTATTGCCGCCCACCTATTGTTGATTGATGGATCTCTTACTGTTTGCATGCAGAATGAAATCTTGCTCATTTTTTGTGTTGGCTCTGAAGAACGCAGGGTTTCGGGATATAATTTATTCTTTTTTTTTTTTTTTTTCTATAACAAGCTCCCCTTAAATTCCATATTGTGGAATACAGGTCTTTCTCTATTTCTGTTCCTAAAATTGGACACCGTGAGGCAAATTTATCAGTCTAGAAGTAAGACCATGCACTGTTAGACTAGACAGTGTTATACTCCACTATAACATCAAGGTGTCAGACTTGACAGTCTTGGGGTGCTTTCTTTGAGCACTGCTCACCCCTCCCCTCTCCATAGTGAGTCATGGCACCCGGCCTTAAACGCAGGAAAGGATCGACTATGATAAACTTTGCCCAATCTACAAGTTGGTGCAGAAAGTAGTTGCAGGGGGGGTTTTTTCACATTTTTGGTCGCAAATTAGACCACGGTGTGCCCCCGCTTTTGGCGAGACCATCCACCTTTTTTGGTGCACCATTTGCAAAAGTGTCTTTTGGTGCAAGATTGATTTTATGGTGAAAATTGTGACCGTTGTGGGCTTATGACTGGTATGGATATGTTGTTCTCAATTCATTTTCCGTTATTATTTAACGCAGATCTTGTTCTGAAATATTCACTTTAAGAACATTACATTTTCTTCTAAGCTCTACAGTCAGCATAACAGACTTGTAAACTCGGTAGAAGGTGTTCAGATGGTCATGGCTTCAGCATACTCTTTTCACTATACAATACTCCCTTCTTTAAAAAAAAAAAAAAAAAAGTTTTTGTCTTTTCCCCTGTAGATTAAGTGAAGGTCTTTTCCTGTGTCACTAAATAAAGGCAGACCTTCTAAATCTCTCTGCGCAGTCACTAGGTCATACAACTGGCTCGCTGCCACAATGTGTCTGGAGTGTTAGTTGGTTTTGTCTAGATAAAAATAAGATAAATGGCTGTATTATCCACGTCTGAAGTGCGATGTGTGTTGATGCTGCATGCGCTAGCAACTTTCAGCCTCCTAGACTATTATTTATATGTGTTATAGAATATATATATTTATGGATGTATATACCACTAGTAAAGAAATATAATTTCCTATAGTGCCAATTTATCTTTCTACTTTACTGAGCAGCGTTGGTGTTTACCAAGACCGTGTGGTTGAAACGTCACAAAATATAATGAAACCACAAAAAACCATTAACCCATTTTAACATATTACTATACTCTTAATGATCAGACCACATCAGATGCTCCAGCACAGTTGCAACCACCAAGTCGTTGGATTATTAGAACATTCTGGGTGATCATAGAACAGAAGGATTCTGGAAAGGTCACCGAAAGGATAATATAGTATGTTCTTGCATGGTGAGAATTCATTCTCTACTATATTACTTACATAAAGCTATGGGTGACGTGTGGGCATGGCATACAGAACATAGCCATTGGTTCGGGTAGGTAAATCTTGGTGAACAATTCCCTTTAAGGTTGAAAATAGATTGAGGTCCAACATATATTTCTAAAGTGTTGTTCCAGAGGAAGGCAACCCCTCCCCCACACAGGATGTACACCAATTCTCCTATATTAGGCAAATTCCTTCTCAACTCCCTGGATCAAAATCTAGAAGTTCTAGAGAAGTTCAACTCGTGTAGCTTCTGTCCTCGGCTCCTTCACATAAGAGGCCTTGCTCCCCACAGTTGGCGACTGTTTAAATCATCATATTTTCTATTTCTTTCTCTTTGCTATGTTTGCCAATGTTTTTCATGGGAGTTTGATTTCTGTACCTACATTTGGATCAATTGCTATATAATTGTTATTATAATTATATAATTGTTATTATAAATTAATGTGCACAAACTCCAAATGCAACAATCTGAATAATCACTCCCATAGCTTCTGCCCTTGGCTCCTTTTTATGATGGTCTTTGCTCCTCACAGTTGAGGGCTGTGTACATAATTTTTTGATTTTTAATTTTTTTTTTTTTGCTGTTACTGTGTTTAAGTGGTACTGGTTAAGTTTCGCTACAGTCTTACCGATACATATGTACATTCTCATGGGAACCGCCATTACTACACACGTAACGTCAACGTCTGCTCTTATGATCTCCTGACACCTGAGAGAACTGTTCGTATACATTGGATTATAAGCAAAAGTAGTCTGGAATTACATTATAGACTATTGTTATTAGGTGGAATTGCCTGAATGTCTTTCCTCATCTTGTGGTATATATACCGTATGTAAATTTTCTGAAACGTTTCTCCTTGTGCGTCTGGATGTAATGCTCACTTATAGATAATTGGATAAAACGATCAAACTTCACTATAGAACGTTTTTAAATTGTATATATCGGAGGTAGAAGAACATGTTGATGCTACGGTCAGAGATGCTTCTGTAGTGGGACCTAGAGGAACAAATCTGCACCCTTCCCCCCCCCCCCCCCATTGTATTTATTTATCTGACGTAGTGGGGCCACAAACGACTCCAATGAGTTCATTATCTCTACTCATGCATGCTGGGGGATTGTTAATGGAACCTGAGGAAGATGAAATGGGAAATGCATGGTATGTAATATAAAAATATTGTAGTCTCATGGAACGTGATTTGAAAAGTCAGCCCTAAGGCAGCTCAAATTCACAAAATAAGGAGGGCTATAGAGTCGCATGTAAAGTGAAATACTGGCCTGTTTCAAAACCTTAGATTGCACAATACAACATTTTATTAGGCAACAGAGGACAGTTTTATAGTAACCTGAAGTGTGTAAGTAGTATTAAACAGCCTGCACCTACTCAGAGGGAGTTTCCAAAAATTGTAAAAATTTACAGGTAATTTTTATATTTCCACTATAATAGATAGATAGATAGAGATATATCTATATATATATATAAATAGATATATATATCTCTATCTATCTATACCTGACAACTTTTGCAGCAGCAAAAGAGGGACAAAAATTTGGCACGCTGTAGCCACTCCCCCCCTGTAACTAAGTAATTCCCTTTAATACTCGACATCTCCCCCTCACAACATCTCCCACTCACATTGTGCCCTTACTAATGATGTTCCCTTCCAGCAGTTCCCCTCATAAAATCTGCCCACTTTTCAGCTACCTCATGGCAATTCTCTCCTCTTATATTTGGAGGGATGAAACCTATAGAAAGTAGATGAAAACCTGTGGTAAATCTGTATGTATTATAAAGCAGATGCAGATTTAAGTCTGGTTTTAGATATACATGTGTAGAGTCCAGACCTGGGTACATAATCAGCCCTTAAAGGGGTATTTGGGGAATATGAGCGTATGATACAAAACCACATGATGCTATAAATAAATTAATATAACAAAACTCAGTGTCATTAGTCACAAAATGAAGCTTAAATAGTTTGATTTTATGATTTGTAAAATTTTATGGCATCTAATGCGTAGTTCTCACCAAGATGGCCGCCACTGAAACCTACAAGTCCCATGATCCTTTATTTCTCAGTAACTCCGCCTCCATCTTATGTTCTGCGCCTGGTAACAGACTTTCTTGCTCTGTTACCTTAGTTATAATCTGTGTAGCTGTCATCACTGCACATTAACTCACTGATATGACGTCTCGTCACAACACTGGCCATACTGGGTGCACTGCAACCAACTGCCTACAGCCAAACACAGTGGTGAGCACATGACCTGCCCAGGCAGGTGCAGGACATGTGACCAGCTGTGTCTGTTCTGTGCTGTGTGGAGAGAAAATTGGACTGATAAAGGACCAGTAGCATTTTAATTCTTCATTCCATTCTATGTCCACAGCATTTTCTACTAAGGGGAGCACAATTTAAAATAGCAACTAATTACATATTCGCTTATATTTTAAGTAATCATTTGTATATGAATTATGCTTATTCCTAGAATACCCCTTTTAAGCTCAGGTTGGGGCCACTAACTGTCTTCTCTTCCTTCTGGGACATAGCAGTCTGACTCTTTGGGGCGGGGCTGAATTAGGGGAGATCATTTGATGCGGGTCACTCTGGGACAGTCACTGAACCGTGCGCGAGAGGGGTGAAAAACCAGGACTGTGCTTCCAAATTCGGGACTGTTGGGAGCTATTTAGTAACCCTTATGGAAAACTTACCAACTTTACCAAGATGTCCCCCATATACACCCTCATGCAATCGGCCAAGATGGTAAAAGTATTGAAGTGTGTTCAAAGGTTAGTGACCATTTAACACCACCCTGTTGGCATGTTATGTAAGCATCATGTAATGCTACAACTTCTGAAGGGAAATGTGTGGCTGGCCACAACTTCCTCCATTGATGGCAGCTGTTCTCTGCGATGGTGAGGAGGAGGTTTAGGAGCAGGACCTAAGCTGGCTTCATTTTAAAGATTATCTATGTTGATGGTAGAATTAGTGAAACCCTGTAGTTAAAGGTTCTTTACTGTAAGAGCAGTGCGACTATGGAAATCTCTGCCGCAGGAGGTTGTTATGGCGGACTCTATGTTGGAGATAAAAAATATCACGGGTTATGGCGATAAAACAGTTCTTTAATTCTTAAAGGTTGGACTTGATGGACTTGCGTCTTTTTCCTATGTTTCTATGTCCCAATGAGTGAGATGACTGCCCGGGCCAAAACACTATTCCGGCCCTTGTTTGCGGCGCCGGCACTCTTCTCTATTACTGTCCACAAGAACCTCACATGGCAATAAAAAAGATTGCAAACTTCGGTCTGCAGGTAGTCTTAGTGTGTGCTTTAAAAAAAATATATCTTTTCCGGTCTTTTTGCTTCTTGATTGTAAGTTAAGAAAAAATGATTTGGGGTCAGAGTTATGCTAATATAGATGTAGGACACCAGGGTTAAAAGTTGTATCCCAAGGGACAAGTATAGAAATTCGAGGAAAGCTCAATGTTTAGTAGGTGCAGATGATTCTGTATACAAGGCTGTAGAACAGAGGAATGAAAAGAAGCAATTATGTAAACAGGAGGCATTGCTGTAAGTGAATAGCTTCACCATTAAACTCTAATTGGGCTGCAGAGTGTAAAAAGCCATTGTCGTCAATGAAATCTCAGTGAGGGTCCAGGGTCTCCATCCATTTCTCTTGAACTTTGTTAAACTCCTGTCCCATTAGCTTGCATGTTATATGTAGGTAAAACATAGCAGATTTATCAAAACTGACTAGCGGAAAAACTTCCTTTGTTTCTCCAAGCAACCGGTCTCTGTTTTTCGTTAATGTTTAGTGTTAATGAGGCTGAATGGTCACTATGGTACGAAATTAAATTCCTTAAGGTGACTTTGCTGGGAAAGGCCATATCTGCAGGAGTGTGGAGGCTTAAAGGCCATGCATACTCCGCTGAGATATTCTGGAAAGGAAATATGCAAATACATTTCCCAAAAGATGCAAGTTATACTGGAGACAAGGTTTTCCTTATAAGGCCGCTCCCTATACATCAGGCATAACTAAGAAGCCTTGTGACACAATGCAGGTTAATGGCCATACCTGTGTATTCCATAAGGAACAGTGTTTTTGCATCCTCCCTCATCCACCCTCGAAAACATATTTGCATATTTCCTGGTCCGTATGGAAACTTATTCTGTATGTGATTTAATCAAATCCAGAACTGTTATAAGGTAGCATCCTCAATGGTTTGACGAAAGAAGGTTTTTGATAAACACTTGGCAGAAATCATGGAATTTTGTTGTGAATTCACTGAAAGAATTAAAGAATCATCTGGTTGTCTTAAAAGGGTTGTCCCCTTTCGGCAAAAATATATATTGTTTTTTTTTTGCATACTAAAAAGCGATACAATTTTCCAATATACTTTCTGTACAATTCTTATTTTTACAGCTTCATAATTTACTTCCTGTGGATAACAACCGGTCCATGATCACGTGATGTCACACAGGTGCACGGCTCATTTTCAGAGCTGTGTGATGCCATCAAACCGTGCACCTGTGTGACCTCACATTATGCCTCCTGTTGAATATTGGCAAGCAGAGATCTAGAAAATCATTAAGAATTGATATAGAAAGAATATTGGAAAACCTGTATAATTTTTTTTTTATTGCTCAGACAATGTCAATAATTTAGCTGTAAGTTGACTTCCCCCTCCAGTGTTATAACCTATTATCTATATACCAATAGTATTGTATTATTATTTATTTTTTTGCTAGCCTTACAAACTATATTGCTATATAATGTCCCTAAGGGAATGAATCCTTAAAATAGTATTTTTTTTAGGTAGTCATACATACTGGAGCCGCCAAATATATGGGATATCCAGATTTTCAGGGGGGGGGGGGGATTTTGAGAATAGTTGTTGACTTTGGCATTCTTCATAAGGCTACAATGCTTTTGGAATGGAGGTTTCAATATCTTTGATCATTGATACCTCCTTTTTTCATGGAGCTGTCACATGCCTTGTACTTTTGTATACATAATTTACGATCTATGAAGATGATAGCTTCGAGGATAAACAAGATGTTATGATCAGTCTATTATTAGGTCATGGGATGCATCACTGGAATATCCTTTTTAGATCCAATGGAAAAGAAAATTTTGGAGTTTTGTGAGGCCAAAGATCACTCAGGATTTTACACTGTAGCAATATTCCTGTGGCTGGTAACCGGCTCATTTCTCCTTGTAAATTGGCTGCCTACAAAAGTCATTGTTGTGGAGATTGGAGTCGCACTTGATTGTACGCTTCGAAGCAGAAACTTTTGTTCTAAGTGACAAGCACTTTTCCCAACTTGCCATAAGTAATTGTTGGATAGATTGATGTACAACTTTACCAAGCTCATTGCTGCAGGTATTGAAACACATTTTCCTCCAGTCTTCACTCTTTGTAGCCATACAATGTTGTCACATTTACATATAACTACTAGTACCATACGGCATGCAGCTTTATGTATAATACAATGGACATTCTTGAGAGTTGAACCTTTACAATATCACATAAGGATGGCAAAAGAACTGATGTATCTATTGCCTGATGTATCAGTAGTTATGGATATTTAGTGGGATTCAGAGCCCACTGACCAGATTTTTAAATGTATAGGGCAGTGATGGCTAACCTATGGCACTGGTGCCAGAGGTGGCACTCGGAGCTGTTTCAGTGGGCACTCAGGCCATCACCAGAGATGACTCCAGGTATCTTCCTGCAGTGCCAGACAGCCCAGGACTTGCTGTGCACAGAGCTATTTTAAAGTGACAGCTGTACCTGGGACTATTTTCTGCTTTATTGGTGTCCTCAGGTGCTGGTATCAATGAAAACTGTGACAGAGAAGGGAGTATAAATCACAAATTAAATTTCTGTGTTGGCACTTTGCGATAAATAAGCGAGTCTTTGTTGTAGTTTGGGCACTCGGTCTCCAAAAGGTTTGCCATCACTGGTATAGGGGAACCAAAAGTGTGTAGTACCCCTTTTGATATTTGCATGTAAGAACATTTGGGCCATGTGTTTCCCGGATTAACCGTCCCGAATGCTCAGCACCTGGACTGAGATGTTGAGTTCAGTTCAGCTACTCTGCTCTTTTGCAGACAGGTTTTTGGACCACTGAAAGCAGAAGGACAGGTTCTTAATTTTTTTTTTTCTACAGACAACAAATCCGTTGATAAACTGACATTATAAAAAAAAAAAAAAACACAAAACATGGTTCAGTGAAAATCACAGATAGCGTGCTGAAAAAATGTGCATAAACCCTTTGAGGGAACAAACTCTCTTATGTGCAATTGGCCAGTTTCTCTGCTAACCATGGGGGCATAGAAGATGTATCCTTCATCGATCACTTTTTGATGGAAAATTCCTTCAATAGAATCAACACCAGTTTAGTGTTTAGTCTGTTAACAAGATTGAGGACTCAACGGAACAATGTTTCCAAACAACCGATATCAATACATTTATTGTTTATTTTTCCATTTATTTTGGTATAGGATTGGAATAGTGTTGTAATGCTCTCCTGAAGTTATCTGTGAGTACATAAGTAAAATATATGAACCGTTTCTGGTAATCGACAAATTCATTAGAGAAGAGGAGGAGGTTCTGCTCGTATTGATTTATTTTCACCCAGTGATTTAATCATGGTTCAGCAATTCCTTGTGTGATGCTTATTACTATAATTTTCTTCCATTTTCTGGCGGAGCCCATCATAAATAATGTTATCTGCTCAACTCTTACAATGAAAAACGTGGGGGCGTCAACGTGTTACCAGTTCTCCATATGAGTCACTCGCCCATATTTGTCACCATCTTAATCTACATATTCACAGTATTGACCTTTTCTTCTTTATCGAAGTAATCTTATAGCCAGACACGCTATGGTACCATATTGAGGTGTGAGTTGTTTGCAGACCGGTCACATTTTACATAGTTGATTGCTTTTGTCTTTTACATACTTACATACTTTGTTCCTGGTGATGCACACTAAATATACAGAAATGAGATACTTCAGTGATGTTCATTCTGGAGAAAGTAACAGTTGCGTTAATTGCATACAACCGTGGGCTCACAGGGGCTTAAATCTGGGCATAGGACATCTCTGGGTGCAGAAGAGGGAAGGGAAGCGCTCCTCACTCCTCCCCTCTCCGACTCGGGTTTGTTGTGGTGAGACGTATATCAGGACCCCCAATACAGTAATACCGTAAATTAGGGTCTTGACCTAGTCTCACATACTGTAAAAGGCAGCGATCTTGAAGCCATAATTGATGTCTATTGTGCACGGTCACATTGAGGTAAGCACATGGTGTCTCAATGCACCATGACCAAATCGAGCGGCCACAAAGCAAGTTATAGAGCACATCTTTACCAAAATGTATTGCAAACTTTCATGTTTGTGGCCTGTTTGTGCACGACAGGCGTCTTAATATACACACTCTGTTTGTTAGTTTCTTTTGACCCATCTAAAATGAACGGTGGGGGGAGATGGTGGCAGATGTTGATCACCAATCTCATACTGATGACTTGTGCTATAAATCCAGAAAATCCCATTAAATTAAAATGCATGAATATGATGGTATTTCCTAAACCTGAATATGGATATTGGATTACATGGGACCCCATTGTTTTGTGGTAAAATGTGTTTCATAAATGCAATTTATGTTGCACAGATTTGACAGGTAAAGCGAATTCCTCTTCCCGAGGCCTGCGCTTCACCCATCTTGTTTCTAAGTGACCGAGGTAGGATATGTCAGATTTGACAAACTGTGTGCTGACCACGCATCCACACAGTCAATAACTGCAGATACATCTTTAGATGAGATGACATTGCGTGAAATGTAAATGGAAATACCAGCATTTAATGTGCCATGTAAACCTTCTGCAAAGCTATGTAATAACATGATTCCCATTGCCGACTATGATGATTATTATTTATAAGGAATAATGTGATGCAGAAATCCTGAGATAAACCCATTAATGTCAGATCTGAAGAGGTTTTACATTTGGGACCCTCACTACTTGCCAAAGCGTAGCCCTGCTGTGATGAGTGTGTCTTGCTCTAAATAAATAAATATCAGTGTAATGCCTCATTTCCTCTGCAGGGGCACTGTAGGGGAATCAAATAGCCACTAACTCTTTGAGTTTCTGATAAAGATTTACAAAGAAATTTTTCTACTGGCTTACAATTTTGATTTATTAGAGAAATTTTTTCTTTTCTTTTTTTTTTTTCTTCTAATAAATGTTCTCGATATCCTTCTACTCAACCTGTCCTAAACTACATTCAAGGGCATATTTACAGCTTACACTTCCCTAGGCACTTTGCACTTCCATTAACAGGCCTACTATTATTGCTACTACTACTACTACTACTCTTTGTTATCAATTGTAATCTTGTACAGGACACCCCACCATAAAGAATATTGCAACATGTACCACAATTCTTAAAAAAAGACTCCTTCCAAGAACTGAACGCCTAAGGCAAAAGCCCTGAAGTGCCAAATGGCTCTAAAGTGCCAGGTACATTCCTGCTCATTTTTGGTAAATCCATCTTGGGCTCCCTGTACTGCTCCTATGCGGCCGGTTGAGCTGAGAGAAACACAGACAGCTGCAAGTAAGTCTGCATTCACGTGAAAGTGTGATTTCTCCAGTCCTGTATTTTTTTTTTTTTTTTTATATGATTGTATTTTTATTATTATTTTTCAAAAATATATAACAAACAAGTTATCATGTACAAATATCACATGAAAGTTTTCCAATAATAAAATAACTAAAAAACAAAAGAGAAGGGATCTATTTCCCCGTGGAGTATCAGCAATGTAAATGTCCTGTTTGCGTATCATAATGCAAAATCCAGCAGTACCATATGCATACTATATTAAAACAAATGCCAAAGATGGCATCAAATCAATGCTTAACCATTCTAAAGGGGTTGGGAAAAGGGGTACAGACAAAGACAGTTCCAGTCCTGTATTAATCTGTATATACGTGATGATTTTCATCCATATGGGCACTTATAACTGTATCCATATAAAATATGGTGGGCTAGCAAATGATGCATAGATGGCTGGCTGAATGCAATTCCCAATGGTTTTGAATACTGCACGTACAGTATATATAGGGCAGCATAATAAGAATAATAATTGCTTTATTTATATAGCGCACACAGATTTTGCAAAATCAGTGTACGGTGCAACCCATATTTTATATATGTTCCCATAGACTTACATTGATTGTTATGCTATATAGCAGTGATGGCGAACCTTTTAGAGGCCGAGTGCCCAAAATGCAACTCAAACCCAACTTACTTATAGCAAAGTGCCAAGACAAAAATTGAAAAAAAAAAAAACATATGGGTGTTTAATATAGGGACTTCTGTAATAAACGTTAAAAAATCCTGGCAGTGTACTGTTGTCCGCTGCTCGCCTAAAACTGTTGTATACTGTTCAGGGGAAGGATTGGGGCAGAGCTCAGGTACACCTGCAGCTGATAACCAGCATTATAGAGAGAATTGCCCCATTTTAATATAGATGTATTTTATTTATAGCTATGTCATATGTCACACATAGGGGTCTGCTGACCTTTATACGTGACCCCAATCCCAGTGGTGTAACAAGACACCAGTGGGCCCTGATTGATAGATAGATAGATAGATGGAAAGATAGATAGATAGATAGATAGATAGATACATAGATAGATACTTCCAGAGAATTCAAACAGCACACGTTTTCTGAGTCGTAGAGAAGTTGAGAAGTTTGGGTGCAAGCTCAATGAGACCGGGCTCCAGGTCCTTCAGGTAGATAATAGAGGATAAGCAGCACACCAAGACGTTGGTAGTCAAGTTGAAAAACGGGTGATTTTTATTCCATGTTTTTAAGCGTACAAATACATGTACAGAAGCAACGTTTCGACTCCTGAGAGTCTTTGTCAAGCCTAGTGACATGGGTGAACAGCAATCTTATATGGCAAACAAATGTGATCACATGATCAAGAATGATCCCACCCCTTAGAATTAACATATTTCATCCTAACATGAAAAAGTGCAATAAAATGATGCAAAAGTAAAAAATTCATTATATATATACATGCTCTTAAAGTGCCAGTGCATTACAATGTAATTACATAACATTATTAGGAAAGTTTAAGCATAGAGATAAAGTGACAAGTACTTGCTGTAATTTATATGTGTCCAAACGTGATGTGTGGAGGTTAAAAGCAGCGTGACTGGAATCTCACCACCGATCCAAACGATCCCGCACAGGAGCAAGCTTGTAGGCGACAGACGCTGACCAGTCGCGGGGGTGAACCGCGCATGGAACGCAAGCGGGGGTGAACCGCACATGGAACGCAAGCGGAGTAATGACATACTGCGCATGTACAGGAAGGAGTGGAGTGTCCATGGTAACCACTCGTTACACATACACAAGGATACGTTACCAGGATGCTTAGCGTACGTTTCACAGATAGGACGGCATGGTGATGAAAAAATGACATAGACGATCACTGGCACAGCGGAGGGTATGTATAACGCTCACTGAATTAGTGGAAAAGTTAAAGTATAATAAGAGGACGTAAGAGGATGAAATAGTATTAACCCCTAGAAGTCCGGGGAAACAAAATAGCTCAATTGTAAGGAAGTTATATCCCTATGACCAAGAACGGTCAGTGCAGGATTAGTAGAGAATAACCTCTGGTCCCCATCCATAATAAATACTTGCATTAATAACCACTCCCATGGCACAAGGTGTGATCGTACATTATAAAGGTTAAACCTTATATAAGAGTAGGAAGATATAAAGAAAAAGAAGGCGTTCAAAAGAGCGTTCATATGCAGAAATATGGTCAAAAAAAGCGTCAATGTGGAGGACGGATGGAGCAGATGGTGAGAGCAGTCCAAATTCGGCTTCAGTGAATGATGATGAGTCTGCGAAGCAGAAGAAAATTGTGTATTAATCACAGAGTATGTTAATCAAAGGTATATCACTATAGACCTAAACATCTGTGGGAAGTAAAGAGAATCGACAATAGACAGAAAATCGCAGAAACATTTCTTGTATTCATACATTATGCAATTTAAAATCCACATTAAGCCCATTGGGTTTTAGGGTATTTAGGGTGTATATCCACCACAATTCTTTTTTCTTAAGAATACGTTCCCTGTCACCCCCTCTGCGTAGTGGGGGCACGTGGTCGATCAGTTGGAAACGTAAGTCCCTCTCCTGGTGACCAACATCCACAAAATGTTTTGACACAGGAAGATCACGTCTACCACTGCGGATAGTGTAGCGATGTTGGTTAAATCTAACCTTGAATTCCAAAGTGGTTTCACCAATGTATATAAACCCACATGGGCAACTCAACATATATATAACAAAGCGACTCTCGCAATTGAGATAGTGTTTTGCTTGGTAACGAACATTATTGTGTAAGAAAAAAGAGCCCCTATTCATTTGTCTACAATTAATGCAACTACGGCAGGGGTATGATCCCTTATTTAGTTGTCCAAAAATTGCAGTTTGTCGATTTGTACGTTGTGTACCCACATCAGACTTAACTAGACGATCTTTGACAGATTGGGATTTACGATATGAGAACAAAGGAGGATTTTTAAATTCAGGGACAGGGCATGGACCCCCAGATAATTTGTTCCAGTGTTTTCGGATAATACTGGCAATCGCATTACTGTGTGTGTTATAAGTAGAGACAAATGGGATCCTGTTGGTACTGGTGTGTCCCACTGTGGAGGATAATAAAGAGGCTCTGTCTATTTGGCTAGCCTTTTGAAGGTTGTTATTAATAATCCTATGGGGATAGCCCCGTTGAGAGAATTTGCGGGCCATGGTGTCTAAGTTAATATTCACCTTATTGGGGTCACTTGTAATTCTCTTCACCCTCAACAATTGACTGTAGGGGAGTGTCTTGATCATGGCCCTAGGGTGATGGCTCTCGTACCTTAGGAGAGTGTTTCTATCTGTAGGCTTAACATAAAGATCGGTGATGATTGTCCCTGTATTCAGGATCACCTGCGTGTCAAGAAATTGGATCCTATCCCTAGAGTGTACCAAGGTAAACTTGATAGATTCATCGATCGTGTTGAGATAGGAATGGAAATCAAAAAGTTCAGTCTCCGTGCCGTTCCAAAGGAGGAAGATGTCGTCTATGTAACGCCACCATCGCAGGCAATGCCTGAAATGGCTGGAAACCTAGACGGCATCTTCCTCCAACGCCCTCATCACAATGTTGGCGTATGTAGGCGCCATATTGGCGCCCATTGCCACGCCCATCAGTTGAAGGTAAAAATCATCCCCAAACAAAAAATAGTTGTTCTTCAGTACCAGTTCTAAAAGATCTATGATAAACTGCTGAGTCTTGGGAGTATATGATGTGGTCATCAGTTTACGTTTAACAGCCCTGATCCCTCGTTGGTGGTCAATCGATGTATATAAAGACACTACATCGAACGACACCAGGAGGGTATCAGACGTAATACTGGGTTCTGCCTCTTTAAGTTTATTAATGAAATCAGTGGTGTCTTGTATATATGACAATCCCGAAACTGAAAGATCACGGAGTAGTTTGTCAAGGAGAGTTGTGATGTTGCAGAAAATGGAACCACTCCCCGAAACGATCGGGCGTCCTGGGGGGGAAGTAAGGTTCTTGTGTATTTTGGGCAAAGTATATAGCACAGGTGTAATGGGGTGCTGTATAGTAAGAAATTTGTACATATCATTGTCAATGATATTGACATATTTGGCTGCATCCAAAATCGATTTAATTTTTCTTGCAATTTCAAATTTAGGATCAAAGTTGATTTTACGATAAATCAACACATCAGATAATTGCCCGTGGATTTCCGTAAGGTATGAGCTGGTATCCATGACGACGACAGCTCCGCCTTTGTCAGCGGGCTTGATGGTAATGTCGCCGTCATGGGCCAGCTCATCTAATGCAGAAATCTCTTCACGTGTGATGTTAGGGTGAGGAAGCCCAGTAGTGGTAGAGGAATTACAAAGTGTTTGTATGTCCTGTTTCACTGCCGTTATGAAAGATGCAATATGTGGAGCATCCATATCGGGTGTGAAAGAGCTGACATTCCGTAATTGGAATTGTTTGAGTGACAATTCAGTATTAGATACCATATCAGACTTAGTAATAGCAGGCAGATTACAAAAGTACTGTTTGAGTTTAACAGATCTAAAGAAATGTTGCAAATCTATTTCAGTTTGAAACCAGTCCGGCTTAGCTGTAGTACAGAACGACAGTCCTTTGGAGAGGACAGACAGTTGATGATCGGTTAATAATTTAGAGGATATATTTACCACTGATTGGGAATCCTCTTCCTGAGGGCCATAGGTGGATTGGCTTGCTTCGACTTGGAACGTGGAGTGTTTCCTTGAGCGGTGGTGTTTGCGTCCCCCTCTACGGGTTCTATGTCGGTTTCTTGACTTGTAGATTGCTGTGTCCCTAAAAAAACAGTTGAATCCTGCTGTGTAGTGTTTCTCTTGGTGACATTTTTAGGGCCATTATGTCTTGCATTTTGTGATCGTCCCTTGTGTTTCTGATTAGTTTTTTGAGGAGATACGGAATGGTTGCTTTGCCAGGCATAAACTTGACCGGTTTTATAATCATCCAAATCCCTGTTCCATTTTTTCCGTTTGATTTCTTCCTGTTCCTGTTTTAACTGAGTAGTTCTGGTCTGTATTTGATCATGATGTTTAGAGAACTCTTCTTCGGATAATGTCGTTTTTAATGTAGAGTCTGTAGTTGAAATCTTGGACTTTAATGCCTCGATCTCCTTTTTGAGAAATTCTATGTTGAGAAGTATTAGGTCACTCGAGTATTTGTTAGAGATCTGTGCGAATTTTGCACAGAATTCAGAGTCCTGTGAGAAAAATGTGGGAGCGATTCTTGAGCGCATACCTCTGGGTATCATGTGTGATTTGTAGTACTCACACAGTGTTCCTAGATGAAGTTGTAGAGTCATCATTCTTTTGGAATCGTTTTCAAGTCTGCGTTTAAGTTCAGATGTGGCTGGGGTGGTGAGAAATGTGACGTCGATATCCAGATCTTGTAGGATTCTCATCATTAGATGAGCTGGCCCATGACGGCGACATTACCATCAAGCCCGCTGACAAAGGCGGAGCTGTCGTCGTCATGGATACCAGCTCATACCTTACGGAAATCCACGGGCAATTATCTGATGTGTTGATTTATCGTAAAATCAACTTTGATCCTAAATTTGAAATTGCAAGAAAAATTAAATCGATTTTGGATGCAGCCAAATATGTCAATATCATTGACAATGATATGTACAAATTTCTTACTATACAGCACCCCATTACACCTGTGCTATATACTTTGCCCAAAATACACAAGAACCTTACTTCCCCCCCAGGACGCCCGATCGTTTCGGGGAGTGGTTCCATTTTCTGCAACATCACAACTCTCCTTGACAAACTACTCCGTGATCTTTCAGTTTCGGGATTGTCATATATACAAGACACCACTGATTTCATTAATAAACTTAAAGAGGCAGAACCCAGTATTACGTCTGATACCCTCCTGGTGTCGTTCGATGTAGTGTCTTTATATACATCGATTGACCACCAACGAGGGATCAGGGCTGTTAAACGTAAACTGATGACCACATCATATACTCCCAAGACTCAGCAGTTTATCATAGATCTTTTAGAACTGGTACTGAAGAACAACTATTTTTTGTTTGGGGATGATTTTTACCTTCAACTGATGGGCGTGGCAATGGGCGCCAATATGGCGCCTACATACGCCAACATTGTGATGAGGGCGTTGGAGGAAGATGCCGTCTAGGTTTCCAGCCATTTCAGGCATTGCCTGCGATGGTGGCGTTACATAGACGACATCTTCCTCCTTTGGAACGGCACGGAGACTGAACTTTTTGATTTCCATTCCTATCTCAACACGATCGATGAATCTATCAAGTTTACCTTGGTACACTCTAGGGATAGGATCCAATTTCTTGACACGCAGGTGATCCTGAATACAGGGACAATCATCACCGATCTTTATGTTAAGCCTACAGATAGAAACACTCTCCTAAGGTACGAGAGCCATCACCCTAGGGCCATGATCAAGACACTCCCCTACAGTCAATTGTTGAGGGTGAAGAGAATTACAAGTGACCCCAATAAGGTGAATATTAACTTAGACACCATGGCCCGCAAATTCTCTCAACGGGGCTATCCCCATAGGATTATTAATAACAACCTTCAAAAGGCTAGCCAAATAGACAGAGCCTCTTTATTATCCTCCACAGTGGGACACACCAGTACCAACAGGATCCCATTTGTCTCTACTTATAACACACACAGTAATGCGATTGCCAGTATTATCCGAAAACACTGGAACAAATTATCTGGGGGTCCATGCCCTGTCCCTGAATTTAAAAATCCTCCTTTGTTCTCATATCGTAAATCCCAATCTGTCAAAGATCGTCTAGTTAAGTCTGATGTGGGTACACAACGTACAAATCGACAAACTGCAATTTTTGGACAACTAAATAAGGGATCATACCCCTGCCGTAGTTGCATTAATTGTAGACAAATGAATAGGGGCTCTTTTTTCTTACACAATAATGTTCGTTACCAAGCAAAACACTATCTCAATTGCGAGAGTCGCTTTGTTATATATATGTTGAGTTGCCCATGTGGGTTTATATACATTGGTGAAACCACTTTGGAATTCAAGGTTAGATTTAACCAACATCGCTACACTATCCGCAGTGGTAGACGTGATCTTCCTGTGTCAAAACATTTTGTGGATGTTGGTCACCAGGAGAGGGACTTACGTTTCCAACTGATCGACCACGTGCCCCCACTACGCAGAGGGGGTGACAGGGAACGTATTCTTAAGAAAAAAGAATTGTGGTGGATATACACCCTAAATACCCTAAAACCCAATGGGCTTAATGTGGATTTTAAATTGCATAATGTATGAATACAAGAAATGTTTCTGCGATTTTCTGTCTATTGTCGATTCTCTTTACTTCCCACAGATGTTTAGGTCTATAGTGATATACCTTTGATTAACATACTCTGTGATTAATACACAATTTTCTTCTGCTTCGCAGACTCATCATCATTCACTGAAGCCGAATTTGGACTGCTCTCACCATCTGCTCCATCCGTCCTCCACATTGACGCTTTTTTTGACCATATTTCTGCATATGAACGCTCTTTTGAACGCCTTCTTTTTCTTTATATCTTCCTACTCTTATATAAGGTTTAACCTTTATAATGTACGATCACACCTTGTGCCATGGGAGTGGTTATTAATGCAAGTATTTATTATGGATGGGGACCAGAGGTTATTCTCTACTAATCCTGCACTGACCGTTCTTGGTCATAGGGATATAACTTCCTTACAATTGAGCTATTTTGTTTCCCCGGACTTCTAGGGGTTAAT